>NC_141768.1:6130000-8630000 GCF_051362555.1 Lingula anatina
ATACCAGTACAAGTAACTCTCCATTGGTTTTATTTTACTTTACTTAAGAATCCTTTCCTGTGCCAAAGAGGAAGAAGAACAGACTGTTATTGCTGGTATAAGTACTCTGATGATATTCTGCAAGTCAGTAGATTTCAAAAGTCAAGGTACTTGTAAATGAAATTCAAATTGGAATACCTTCAGGGTTAACAGTATTATGGTTTGAAACTGAGCTTAACAAATGAATAAGAAATGAAATAGAGAATCAGTTAGTATACAGAATATATGTAAATGTACATACACATTGTTGTCAACCTTAAGTGTTATTATAGGTATCTTTTTTGGTATTATAAGATGAACTAAAGTTTTGAAGTTATGCATCTTTCAAGAGGTTTTACAAGAAGTCAGCCCATATTTATTGTTAAATGGTATTCAATACCCTTTTCAGCTTTACAAGATGGAGCCCTGCAGCCTATCCTTGCCCTGTGTAATATGAATGAAACTATTGCCCTGCTTGCAGTGAGCACCCTCAGTTTGATAGTGCAAGACCCCAGAACACATGCAGCAGTGATAGAGAACAATAATAAAGCTCTTCCTAGGATAATTGCCTTTACAAATGCTAGAGATGAACAAGTAAGTCTCATGAATAGTTTAGAATACATATAAATGTATGCTTTAAGTTAAACTTGGACCCAGCATACATCTACAGTACATGTATACTTGTTTGATGGATCCAAGGTTGAAAATATGGACTGCCATGATTGTGTCCTAAAAAGTCACAACTAACACAATGAAAATTTGCAAACCCTCCATAAGTATTTCACCCCAGTTCTGAGATTCACCCTATACTATTTTCCTACCTTTTTTGAAACCTTAATTAATATTTTGTAAAATACAAATTGTTTTACTGTTTGTGCTATTTCAGATGCAGGAGGTGTCCCTTAATGTATTAGCTCATTTGTCTACAGGGACAGAGTGGCACAAGAACAGGCTTGTACAGGTAAGAGGATCAAATTAGGTTAGGGGGACTACTTCAAAAAACTTGCCCTGAGCTTATGACTGGATGCATGTCAGTTTTTGTCAGTTTACTGTATCACAAGGGGCAGGTATGTACTATATATGGATGATTCATAATTTGAAAAACTGGAATGCAGTGGATTGATCTTTAGCTTACCATTTGTCATTGCATCATCAATCACCAAATTTGTATTTGAAATTTAGAGAATTATTCTCATCAAGAGTAAAAAGCTAACATGAAATATTTATGATATAGTTTAAACCGTTTCCTTGAAAATGCAGCACAGTTGACATGTGTGGACTGGCTTTGAATGAAAACTGACATGTTGGTATCTTTTAAATTTTGTAACTTATGTTTTTCCCAGCTCGTTCTCATTCTGTATATGGCAATACATTGCAAGAGTAGGGCTTCTACTGGTATTTGTCCATCACTCAATTGATAAAATGATAATACTATAAACTTATTAATTAACCACTTGAATATGATACGTCTTTTTTATAATAATATTATATAACTTGACTGAAATTGTAGTAAATTTTCATAGACTCTGCATTGAATTTCAGGAAGATTTCACTTGTGGTAGATGCCTACTGAAAGTGTTAAAAACAAACACCAGGAACATGCAGATAGTGTTCAATGCTGCTTGTACAGTTGCAAATTTGGCATCCTCTGAACAAAGCCAGGTAAAGTCATTTTATGTTGAAATTCTTATTTAACTTTCTCTGATAAGTCTCTCACCTTTTACACCTCAACTCTAGAGTTTTTAAACTTAAAAGTTTAATTACACAGAAACAAGGTACAATATAAACGAAAAAGAATGTTTAACCTCAAATAGTAAAAAAAAAACATTTATGTAAGTTTTCTTTAACATTAATTAAATTATTATGTTTGCTCCTTTCAGAGTGCCTTGCAGGAACATATGGAAATAATGTGCAATCTTTTATCAACTTATGATGAACATACGGATCTCCTTCTGCATATATCCAGGGCTGTTGCCAATTTTTCCAAGTTCCCACAAAATGCATCAAGGCTGGTACGAATGATCAGTTTGATCAATTGTTTCAAGAGTATTTTCTTTAAAGTGGATAAAGGTCAAGTGTCCCACACTAAGTATTGAATTTTTACTAGGATATTTTGTTCATCAAAATAATTTTGTAACATATCTTTTAAGTACGTTTTAAAAAAAAATTGTAATCATCACAAATATCAAAAATCTGATCATTGATGTAGGATGGTGTCCTCATTCTAGAGTGAAGGTAATTTTGTAAGACGCGAGTTCATAAACCCACCAAATACTTCAATTCTCTTCTAGGTGCAACACTTACCAAATGTGATCGCTATTTCTCTGAAGTCAGAGACAGATGCAATCAAATTCCAAGGCATGAGGTGTTTGTTTAATCTTCTGTCACACATGGCCAGGCCAACCATTGAAGCATTGATGAAGTAAGGGACTGTTCAGAATGTGTTATGTCAACCTAGCTAATGCTCACTAACTTCATGGAGACTCATGCTGAATGCAATCAGACTAACACGCCTCGTTTCCAATGTTAGTACACCAGCTTCTCCGTATTCTACTCAAGGCCTGGAGCCATGTTAGTCTGTTAATCTGATTGCATTCAGCGAGAGTCCTGCATTAGACAGATAGTGATAACTCATTCTTAACAGTCCTCAAGTGTTCTTGTATCTAGCCTGTATTATCACAACATATGACTTAAAAATGTTACCAAAATTTTCTTTGAATTAGATGCAAAGTCAATAATTTGGTTTTCAGAAAGCATGCAAATGTTAGTTTTGAGAACATGGACACTCTGTATATATGATGTGTTTTCTGTCTTATTCCCTTAAATGCCCAGCACCAACTCCTTGTTTTTCGTACAGTATACTATGGGTTACCAATGCTTTTAAGTTTTTCACTTATGAATGGGCTGAAAATTATATTTGGCATTTTATTTCTTTTTTTAATAGAAAATGTCTTCTGTATGATCAATTTTTTTACAGGGATGGTGCTTCTGAGCTGTTGGAAGGAATCAGTGATATTCCTGGAGTTCATGATGCTATACAGACAGCCATACTGAAAAACATTCCAGAAGTAACTAGTCCTCCAATTTAAATGACAGGCTATCAAGTATCACAAAATTTTGAGTGCACCTGTTAAGGAGCAGAGCAGAGTCATGGATTCACATATTTTTGAATGGGATGAACTAATGAGATTTTTACTTCAGATTGTACATTGATTTCTTACGGTTTTCCTGTTTCTTGTTATCAGTTATTGCTCCCAATTCAATCCTTGAAATATTAACAACTATGTGCCCAGTTGTAGACTTGAAATGAAGCATAACATTTGTCTACAAGGAGTCTCTGTGTGTACAGTAATGGCTTTCAGTTTGAATTGCAATTTCTATGAAATTTGTACATCAGTGGCCAGCAATAATTTATTACTCGTTACTTACCATTGACATATACTTAATTTTTTTAGCAATCAGTACGCTTCCAGGAAGTTTTTTTTTTTTTTTTAATTTTTGTACAGTATTTGATGAAGTGGATTTTTGGTGAAGAAAACAGTCAAAATGTGTCTCTAATACCATAAGATACATAATTGCAAAATAACAAAAAACTGGACTACAACAAAGATTTTATTACCATTTTTAGGCAGTTTTAAAGTGAACTTGCACATTTTGTAATATCTCAATGTATTTTTTGTTGAAAGTATTGCAAAACAATGTATCAGCAATAACACTGCATGTTATGAAAATATTTCACTGCCATCAAATTTTTAGACCGTCTGAATTAAAATAAAACAATATGATGAACAAGAAATAAAATTCAAGCTAGAAGAGAAATTTGCATTCTACAGAATCCCAAAATGTGAAATATCAAGTAGTTTGGTTGGCAGTCAATCATGTAAACAACAGAATGACAAAAAGGCAATACAGCAGGTAATCTATAAGGAATTCTTTAGATAACCCCACATTTTACAAGAATATCACAAGGAAATAAAACACTGTAAAATTAATTTCAATAAGTACCATTTACTCTGTTGGCAAGGAATATGTTCATGAAAAAAATTAAATAATCCCATCAAAATTGTTTCAGTCGTCCAAATTTTAAATTGGCATATATCTAATGGCTAAGAATAGATTATTGCACATCAAAGTCCCAGGATTTTTCTTTTCAAAAGTGGTATAGGGCAAAGTACGTTACTGGAGATGCAATCCACCAAAGGAAAAAAATAATCTGGATTACTTTTATGTCTTCCAAGTTTCAAAAAAGCAACTGCTTAAATCTTAAGATTTGATTCCGATTTGATTTTTAGAAATGTCTTCAATAAAAAATAACTCTGAATAACTAGGAATGGCTTTTGTAACATATTTGAAGTTATTGGGCTAAGAACAGGTTACTCATTCATCCTTTTATGCCCCCTCATTGTTACTCCCAGAATCATTTCTCCCCTGCACAGTAACAATGTAGGTGAGTGGAGATTTTGGTAATTAATGATGCATACAAGTTTTGATGTTTGGGGGGGGGGGGGTATCAATGCATATAATATTATTATTTCAACACGAGTAGTAATGATGCGGAGAAGTTTCCATGCAGGGGTGGAGGGAGTAACAATGCAGGGACGTAATGAAAAGGCAAGGCAATACTCACAATGTTTCCATTTATAACTTGATTGAAATCAAAGGAATGTATGTTACAAATAATCTGAAAATTAATCCTTAAATAAAAGTTGCTTTTTTATAATTAATGTTGTTATTTACTCTTGTTTCCAAAGCAACCAACTGCAACAAGTCTAATCTCATCATATTGCTGTATTATATATAATTTCAACCTGAAGTACAAGTACTTTAAATAAATTAGCTTGGTACCTTTTACAAAATACAAGTTACATGGACGACAAAATAGCACCAGGGGAGTAAACCAATCCTCATAATTGACCATTAAGCTTTGCCTGCTCTTTTTTCTTATAGCTTCTGTGAAGATCAACTTCATCCTTAAAGGCTAACATTCCCAACTGAGCATGGGATGCCTCATTAAGTGCCTTTGAGCGTATACAACTCCTGTACTGTTCTGATGTAAGATTAGGGTCGCAATGTTTTTCATGCCACAGATGAAATATCCCTGGATCTGTGGCACGCACAACCATATAATTACTTTTCACATATTTTCGAAACAGTAACACGTCTTCTCCTCCCCACCCCTTTATGTCCTCATCAATTCCTCCCAGTTTCAGGAAGTCGGAATGGTACTGACATGTCATACCATAACCAAAGTCTCTCCAAAATCCAGCATCTCTGGAAATTATAAGCTGGTCTTTTTGTTTAGGAATGGGAGCATCATGCAGAGAGTAGACAACTTTTGGGTTGTATAAACTGAAAACAATTGGATAATACACTCTTCTTCCTTTTTCAGTATTCATTCTACAACGTTCCAGGAAATCTGCAGAAAATACAACATCAACATCACAGAAAAACATCAGTGCATCACTGCTAGTCAAACTTTTGGCACCAACTTCAAGTCCTTTTCCTCTTGAAAACTTCTCATTCAAATTGATGAGTTTAATGTTACTGAAATTATATTTTCTTGTGACATAGTTAAGTAAAGATTTGACATCATTTAAACCTTCGAAACCGAAATATACAACAGTCAGATACACCCTCTGATCAATTAAGATACAGAGTTTAATGAAACGATCCAAAAATGTCCTGAAAGTTTCTATTCTCCCTGACAGTGGCAAGATAAGATTTATCATTTCTTTGGCAGTGTCAATTTTTTCCGTGACAGCAGTCATAAGAGGACCAAAAGGTCTCATGATGGACACTTTACTGTATGAAGTGTCTGATGTCATATTGTCTAAATCCCTGAAATAAAGTTCATAGTGTGCTCCTACAGAAGGATCGACCCGGTAGATCCCTTGGAGAAAGTGGTCTGTAGAATACAAGTCTTTCTTGGCTCTCCTTCTGGCATTCATGGAGTCAACAGCATGTCCTAGCACCTCAAACAGGTCCTTTTTCTTGTATCCAATGGGTTTTTCCACCACTCTACGTCCTAACCCAGGGTTGATGAGATAGATCCGATTAAGTGTGAACATGTTGAATGATTCCATTTCATATTCAGTCTTATATGGCACACCATGTAAAAGTTCTGATGTTTCCAATTGCATGGCATTAAATTTATGATAATCAATTGCACTGGATTTAATAGGAATGGCCTCCATTTCATCCTCAACTTCTTGTCTGTCATTTTCCCTACTTTTACTCTGAACTTGTTGTAGAGTCCTGGTTAAGTCAGCCAACTGGTTCTCCAAACTGTTTATCCTCCTCTCATACTCAAGTCTCTGCTGAGACAAGAGAGCTTCATAATGCTCTTTATCATGGAATGAAGGTTCCACCCCAGCGTTCTGATGCAGAAGGACCTTGTCCATGTTTATACCACACCTTGCAACAAACATCATGGTTGCCATGGAGAGGAGGAACAGGAGGAGGAGGATTCGAGGCATAGTGATCCTCATTCTGTCCAGTTCACAGTCTTCTGTTCACCAGGTGTCAGGTCAGACTGTGAATAACCTAGAGAACAACTGGCAGCATCCCATCTCCCTTGCTTTCATTCTGTAATGATCCAATAACAGAAAACATCAGTTAATTTAATTGTTTTCTTAAGGGGATTTGAAAAGAATTATCCGAAAAACTAAATTTTTCTCTGAAGACAACATCCTTCCAATCCTTGTTCATTCAATTAAATAATCTATCTGCACTACCTATCATGGATCATTTTCAGCAAGCAATTAAAAAATACCTCATTAAATGCACACATTCTTTTTAAAGGTGAAAGATGCTGCACATTCTGTGACATTTATTGTGTATCTAAACTGTCTACTTAATGCTGCCTTTTTTATCAAGCATTTCATCAGTTAATGGATTCTGCAATTTTCATAAAATGCTTAATAAATTAAATGTAGCAAATAGAGCATTTTATCTAACCTAAAATGTGAAAGAGTAAAAATCATTCCCCACATTTACATTCCCAAGTGAAAAAAATCCATTTTCATTTAGGAAGTTCACCGTGCATCTTTCTCTTAATGAAAAATATTGACAAACAGAATGGTTTTGAAGTCATATGATTGACTGCTGACACCAAATGGTTTTCCCTTTAATACTGGATGTTCAATGCAAAATGATATATCAGGATCAGACTGGCAAAAATTGCTAATAACAAGGAAGTCCACCTTTCACAAATCCCATAATATTCAAGAACTTGACATTTGCCAAATAATATTTCTATTTAACTGCTACTAATTCAGAAAAAAAATAGAACTTAAACATGCAAAGAAAAATGTTTGATATTATTACAACTTGTATATAATGAAAAAAAAAACAATTTTTGCTTTCCATAAACTTTCCTTTCATGCAGAAGATAATATTTTTTGCCTTAAAAATGTTTTAATGTATTAAATATGATTATTTATGCTGCAAATGAGAAAATATCTTTTTTACACATCTAATGATACATAACCTACGCTGACAGACAGCCTCTTCATGCACCATGTTGACACTATCAGCTGAATTAATAAAAGCAGTCTTACTTCACCCGCATTAAATAAACAGCTTACATTTGTGACAAAGTCAAAGTTCACAACAGGCAAATTTCATGGATTTATACAGAGCTACAAAACTATCTATGACAGCATTCAGAGATGAAAACAATACCTTTTTCACTCAATATCTAATGTGTAAAACAAGGACATACAAGTCCGTCCATTAGGCTGTAATGGGTTTTCTTCATGTTCCCAGATCAAAAACAACAAACCAGCATATGAAAACACGCTTGGCACTTGTCTTATGAAGATAGATAAAGAAACCAAATGTGGAAACCTTTATTCGAACATTTGCTTCACATAACTGCAAATGTTCTTAAAACAATCTGTTTCACCACTGTCTGCTGTCTAGGTATTACACACCAATGACTGCCAGTGACACGGAATAACTTGACCTTGGGCTTGTTACCAGTATAACTTTCTTCCAATATGCCTAATGAGATTTTCTTCAAGGAAGTTGCTCAAGTCTACCATAAAGTATTTCATGAACTTTCCTATTAAATTTCACATAAATTGTGAACAAACACGCGCGCACACACACACACATACAAAAAAAAATTTTTTAAAGAAAAGAAAAAAAGCTTTTCTTTGTTCTTACTGTTTGAACTAAAAATTGATCATTTCCAATAGTTTAAAATAAGATTGGTGGTCTAATTAAACAATTTTTCTTCTATTCTTCAACTACAGTACATGGCAGGATTTGAGCAGGTACTTTAACTCAGGATAATGAGAGGACAGGAACTTTCAGTAAATGACAAAGAAAATCTAGTTTGTTTATCCTTTGATAATTTTTATTTGATTTACTTATGAAATTGGTGGAAAATAAGCTGTTTGGCTAAAATGAGACATGCTTCACAGCAACCCCAGTAAGTAGCACATCTCCAAATAAAGGAAGTTTTTCTGGTAGATTCTATTCTTCAAGGGATGACATTTCTTCATTTTGGCAGGAAAAGTGCCATAAAAAGGATAAAGAACAACTTTTCCATATATTGCAATGGGTAAAGAATCTGTTCTGACATTCAAAGTTAGTCAAATGTTTTCTTTTTAAGTTTTTTTTTTTTTGTAATAATCTCTAAAGAGATTATTATGGAGGGTAGCCATCTATGCAGGTCCACATGGTCCGCTGGCAAGCACAGATTTCAGAATAATTACGATAAGCGCCCTTCTGCAGGTAAAATGGAATTATTATATCCCATGTGTTCTTTACAATTGAATGTATTTATTGTGGAATTTTGAATCTCATATGAATAGTTGTTATCCCTTTTAAACTAATATCTACAAACAACCACACAGACAACATTGCTCAGAAGGTCACTCATAAGCTCAGATAGACCAAATATGACCAAACGATGGTCAGCAGGCTTATAATCAAATTAAGCATGTCCACATACCTGTGAAACGGTTCACCTCCACGTAGCATTACTGAACCAATTACCAACTGGGGCCGTCCCACGGGATTATCTCTGTGAACATCTCCACCTGCAGAATACAGCAGACAATCAATTCTACAATACAAGTCTACAGGCAGATATAACTTCTCCAACTCTACACATCTAAGTATATTATTAGCATTTCTGAAAGTCAGTCCCCTTTGTTTTTGAGTTATCCAACTGTTAATAATTACAAGGCATAATAGATCTATACACAAATGGAGAATAATAAGGTTGGCTACCCTGAAGATATGTAGATAATCATCTTAAGGATTGATCATCAATATCTAAGTCTAAACAATTCTTTACAACATTTCTAGTACCTTAAAATCCAGAGTAAAATTTTACATCATTTTTCAATCTACAAAAAAAAAAAAAAAAAATATATATATATATATATATATATATATATATATATATATATATATATATATATGGAAACCCACCTTTGACAAGGATTTTAGATGTGCAAACATAATAAGTACTAAACCTCTGATATTACTTTTCTAAGTCATCTCTATCTCATAACTATTCTTCCATGGTGTTGTACTTATTCATATTGCTTTTAACTGAAAAGGCATAATTTATTTAAAGAAATAGTCAATTTTTGGATTCTTTTCTGGACTATTATTCTAAAGCATCCATACAGCTTACACAACCACCTTCATCAAGATCCAAATGTTTTATTAAAAACAGTATCATGAACTTTGAGTCATAAAGCCTCCATTTCTTTGAACTTGGCTTCATCAACAGGCATATTAAATACGAGAATAAGAGAAATAAACAAAAATTTCTGAACACCAAAACTGTTGGGGATAAGCCTCTGTGGTTGCAGCAGACTGCACGCTGATATGCGAAGATTAGTTTATCTTTCAACGCAGAACAAGTACAGCTATGCTGATCCAATGCCATTGGGTTAATCCTGAATTGTCAATACATATAGGAATAGTAGAGAAGTCAGAAAGCATCTCAGTATCATCCTGGCTGCAATACCATAAGAGCTCCTCCTAAAGAAAAAACCTTAAATGCTGAATTCATACAGTGTAATATTCCTATGCTCCCTAATCAACTTACAATTGCAATGCAATCAGCCCTCCTAGATAAAACTTGCCTAAAAGCACTAAATGTTCTGTGGACTATCTGCATCATAGACTATCTGATTATTATAACAAATGGACAATTAACTAATGATGGGCAGAAAAATCGACCAATTGCCTCCAGTGGAATTTCAACCTATTACCTTCTGCAAACATTTTAACAGGGTTGTATCTGGTGGCAAGTACACAGTTCAAGGGAAATATTTTGAAAATACAATCTACTTTTCTAGTGAAGAATCAAAGCGATTCTGTGTGACACAGTGTTAAAAATATATCTTTCAATTAAAGACACACGCATATATGTTATATCACCAATGAGAAAAGAAATGGGCTATTGAGCCCACAACTGCTAAATTATCTCTCAAATTTCATCACTTCTCGAACCCCACCCCCAGAGAAAAATCAATTAATTACACAAACTACAATCATGTTCGATAAACACTTACAAAGATGTGGTATAGGACTTCCAGTTCGACAAGTGCCTGACGTTTGGATCAAATGTGAACAAAATCCTGTTAATTTTGGACAACAAATGAAAACAAACTATTCTTCCTATCACCCTTAACTCCAGTTGGAACATTTAGTCCATCATATCAACCATATGAGTTCATGGTTACACTTGTGAGATGAAGTATTGATAGCACTTAATATATACAGCCATATGATATGACCATGGTAAAAATGACACAAAACCTGACAAATATCATTATGGGGCTGAATCAAGACACTTAGGACAAGACTAGAATATTTCTTGCCAATGCCTGCATCAGAAACTAGTATATCAACCAATACCAGTATCTGCCAAAAAAATTGTGTTTATTTTAGAATGTTGCACGTTATTAGATTATAAAATCTGTTTTCTATGCATACCTGAACATATTTGAATACTTGTTAAAGTTAAATATTAATAAGATAAAATGCCCTAACAATCTTGCACAAAACTTGGAATTTGGTCACACTAATAAAAATGAATTTATATAAATACAAACTTCAGCCCATATCACATTAAAAACAAAATATTCTTTGTATTTAATATATCTTATAGGATAATTCAATATGTCACAACACTGATTCTCTTTAAGTATTAGTATTACATACATATTATTTGCATTGAAGAACTTGGATCCATCTGTTTTCTGACCAACTATGCCCATCTTTCTTAGATCTTTTTATTCATTTTTTCTATTTTTGAGAAAATAATACACATCACTTTGCAAACTGCTTACCTGCATTTTCTGTTCACCTTGCCTTAATATAAAATGAACTTAATCCACAGAGGAATCTGTGCTATACCTCAAAAAAAAAAAAAAAAAAAAAAAAAAAAGCAATGATCAACATGAAATGAAGTGCATATTTTATCAATTACCACCTTCCACTAGACCTTCATAACATCATACCATTTGTGGCCACCTTAGAACTCTATCTTCTAAAAACCAACAGTGTTCAGACCCACTATCAGGAAAATGCCAAAGTTTACTGATTCTGTCAGAATATTTTGCTCAAACAAGTAATTGTCTGCCAGTACGAGGCAATAAAATCAATACAATTACTGCAGCAGACGATTTGGGGATTTCCAATGGCATTGCTCCATTGCAAAAATATTCAAATCTTGTCTTTGGTGTCTTGACTAACCCAATAAAATTCTATCAAGTTTACAGTTCAATTCCTAAGGGGAAGTCTTTCATGTTGATTTAAAGCTATTTTGTATGATACACACACATACAACTTTTCTGCAGCAACAGCCACTGTCATGTTTTTATGTATACATTTTTTGTAAAATAGTAAAATGAACCCTATTTAAATTTTTATATCAAATGTAAGCAAGGGCAATTTCAAAATAGCACAGGTTGAAAAAAAAACATTACAGCAGCCCTTTTCTTTCATTCACAAAAAAGCAGTTTCTACTCATTATGAAAAATTCTATGAAGATACCCATGTTCTTTCAATTTTTCAAGTTTTACTCAGTTAAAGAATTGTCAAAATGTTGTTCTAATAAAGAATTTCAAATCCCAACAAATCAATTGAAAATTCCATTTTAATCAATATAATTTTCAGGTAAAATGGTAACATTTAAAAATATTACCTGATTTGCTAACTATCAAACATACTAAAGTATATAAGCAAGAATAAGACAAAAAGTACAATGATGTCATCCAATTTTAACCTATATTCTATAAAAGCAGATACAATTTTTTAATTCTTTGTTCATGCATTGTTAAAAATAAAATACTAGTATAATCATACCAGCACACAAATTACTTTATTTCTTTCACCTGATACACATAAATTACTAGTAGGTCCAGTCTCACTGGAATATCCCTTTGTCAAAATTAATGAGACAAATTAATAAACTGGGGAGGGGAAAAAGCAAATACTGAGTACTTGAAATGAAAACTTAAAATCAAATAGGAAAGTTCACAATATGAAGAATTTGATCCAGGGCCTTCTTTTCTTCTTTTTTTTTTTTTTTTTTTACTATAACTGAGTATATACACACACTGCAGTAGCTAGCCTAGATTTATATAATTTATACATTCCTTATCCACTTTTTCCTTAACCAGGAAGGATGAAAACAACTCAATTAATAATATTCTGATCAGTAATTCATTTGGTTGAAAGATTAATGTGTGTGTGCGTGTGTGGATGTGTGTGCATGAGAGTATATGAATGAGTGCATGCATCGGTGCACGAGTATCTGTGTGTGCATGAGTAACATTCCAGCCAAAATGGAAGATTTCGTTTAAACCAATGATAATAACAATTAACGTTCTTTATGAATATAAAAATAAATGGTTATCTCAAACCATGAATTTCAATTGCCTTCAAGTTAAATGCATAAACTTATGCTTATTGGTGCGACAGCCCGCGAGAACTCGGTGCTTCAGGTCAAAATGAAATGCACAATTAACTGGCAATTCACTCGTCGTTAGTCAAGAACTGTGCCGTTTAGTCCAACAGAGACTTGGTATCATGCTTAAACAAAACTACATCTGATTTAACCCCAACTTTCTGGCACGGACACAGTCATTCAATGTTAACTACACAACTCTAAGCGAAATAAATCTTAACATACCGCTAAATCGTGTCTTCCTAAAATTCCAAGTCCCAGGTCCATTTTTCAGACAGCTATATATTATCGTGTGACCAAGCTCTAGTTAATTTGGGTGTTCGCCACTAAGTCATTAACAAGTGAAACTTAAAATTTATATACGTTTCATATGCTCACTGCAACCCCCACTGACGTGATGCAAACCATTTACTTACGTACGGTCACGCTTTAATTTTTTGCCATATTTAAGTTTCTATCCTCTTTTCGAAAAGAGCTGCAAGAAGATACTGGGTTTTGCACCCGAAGCAGGGATAGCAAGGTCGTAGACGTAACGACCAAAGCAAAATGATAATGATAACTACTGCTGCAGTGAAAATTGTCTAGATGTCAGAACTAAATCTGAAGTGTTTCAATATGCCCCACGCATGCCAACTTCAAATGAATTTGTCCTTCGTTTGCCCCTGAAGTAGCATCTTTCTTTTCATTAATTGCAAGTGATTGTACTGGATATCTTTGGAACAGTTTACCACAAACCACAAAAAACAGCCCAACCTCAGCTTCACTATGCATTTATTTACACCACTCTTTCCTTATAATACATTTTTCATTTAGTGACACAAACAAGCAAAATAATAACTTGCCCACTAAATGATATATTTTTTACATATTAAAAACAGCTATTTATCACTGTATACGATAATGTAGTAGTGTTTCACAAATGAAAACTGCATGGCAAAGTGGCCAGGTTTAAAAAAATCAACCATCCTAATAATTGTTCTCTTATTTTACACAAATACCACAAATTTACAAATTCATTTTCCATACATCAAACATTCCTTTGCAAGGCATCAAATAAATGGATGGCAGTTGCTTAAACTAAATATCAAATAAATTTACATACCCATACCACAGTTGCAGTTGAATAAATACTGTGCAACAATAAGACCATCTATTCAATTAATCCAATTATGCTCTTAAAACAAAATATTTTTTCTATATTTACAATAAAAAGATCTCACAATTACAGATTACAACATGATACTTTGTACAGGGTAAAAATTCAGAAAATTGTTAAAATAAATGCCAGTTACCATGAGCTAATTTTTTTGTCATGATCCTACCAAAGTGAACGAGATTATATGCTACAGGCATTTTGGCTAAAATCCCAGCATATATACATATTTTAGTCAGACATATGGGATATATGTATATGTTACAAAAGTGTGTTATTTCATTTTCCATCTTTCATATAAGAAGTTCCTTCTTAATTTTATTAGGGAATAATAACAATGTTGTTCTGCATTTTTACATCAGTTATTTAGTTACAAAACAACAACCTGGACAGGTCTCTCCATTTCAGTTTCTACATGTTTGTATAACAGAATGATTTATCGTTGTTGTAACATGATTGCTGAAAAAGTCCATTACATGTCATCTTTTTTTGAGGAAGAAAAAAAAACTTGAAATCTTGAAACTAATGTTTCTTAAGGTCCTACATACTTTCAATGCATCTACTTTGAACCAATATTGGTTTCAAGAAGACACTGCATTTCATCTGGACCCTCCAATCTGACACAAAAAGTAAGGGTTGCCACAAGCACGAACAGCAAGTCTGAATGTGGCTTACATAGGGACTTTTCTTGTAGTGCTTTGGAAGAGAGATCATTAATGTCCCTTCCTCTTAGAAAAAAAGTAGGTAGTTTTCCACATTTTCATCTTTCTTGGAGTGCCTGATGATATACCATCCGTGTTGTTTGATCTTACTACCTTGGACTTGGGCTAGGTGCTAAAATAATAAATCATTTGTAAGGTTTCCAAGATAACTCTAGCATGATAAACAAATGTATATTTACATGGTTTAATATACTTTTTGTTGATATCATATTTAATCTATTATTACAAAATCTGGTACATGCATTCATTTAACTATATAGTATACCTACCTTTTATGATAGGCAGACAATTTACATGAAGAGCACATCAGACAATTCATATGAAAAGCACACTTACCTTTCGTTTTATTAGAAGAATCAATAATTTGCAAAAGGCATCTGCCAAATTCTTCCAGAACTAATTGCTGTTGTTTAGCTTCAGACAGTCTTTGCCTGTCTGCCTCCTCTGCCTGGGCCAACAAACAAGCACATGTTGCTTCAACCACCTCTTGTGTCACAAAGGAGTATGGTAATCTGAAGAAAATAAAATTACAAAGTGAATATCAATCCCTTGACATGTTTCAGTCCCTACAGAATGATGCTACTCAGGACGAAATTTCTGAAATATGTCACACACAGTAGCAGCTTTTCACACTTACAATACAACCAGCATTTGCAGAATTGCACCTTTTTATTTTACACATTTTAAAATCTAGTAAAATTACAAAGACTTGTTTCAATTTCCAGTTGCAAATGACTTCCCAGAAGGCTTCAGATTTGCAAATAGCAGTATCTAGAGGGGCTTACTTTTCTCCTGCAGTCAGAGCCTGCTGTCTGCTGGGTAGGTCTTGAAACTGGGAAGACAGTTTACTTTTGGCTGCTGTCTGTTGCTGCACTCGGACTTCAGCTGCATCAGCAAGATGCATAAGAGTTTTTCTTTCGGGACTCTCCTCAAAATTCTTACAGCCAACACATTTGCAAATAGCAGAGCACATAATTTTGGCCTGAAAAACGAAAGGGGTCGAGGATGTATGAGAAAATTATCTTTAAAAACTGTAGAAGAAATTTTTAAAAATTTGTTGGCCAGAGCCCTAAAAAGAGTGAAATACATAATGCCAAATAACTCATCTACAGCACTTGTATGCAAAGTTATTATTTTTTTCTGATTACAAAACAAGTATTTAATTTAAAAACCTAAATGTAGTAACCAAAGATTTAAAAAAAAAAACACTGATTAAGGTATAGTACCAAATGAGTGTACCAGCACTCACCTCATAGCATTCACAGTAATTCTTTAGACAGCCAGATCTCTTGCAATTGCACCCCTTTTGATGCCTCCTATCACCTTCACCCCCTTTGCCTAAAAATACATTCACATATTAAAATTAAACACAAAACTGTGATCCCTACCATTTTTTCTTGTACATCTGAAGTAACCATTACATCATTTCCAGTTTAAGACATCAGAACTACTCACCTATTTTGGGGTGAAATGCAAGAGGATTTCTTTCTAAACAAGATTTGATCGCTTTCTGTCTTTCTTCTTCGTGCTCCAAGTTATTTGCACAGTTTGTACAGTTGCAATTGTGACAGAATTCACCATTGGCAAAACAGTCACAATATCTGAAATCATGAAAAAGTTTGCAATTTTCTTCATAAAAATCAGTCTGTATTAAATTCAGAGCAATCTTGACAATTTCTAACTATGTTACAGTCACTTTCTAAAAACAGTGCCATATTCATGTGCAACTGTGACCCAAGAACTCAGAAAGTGGGGCTGAAACTGTCATTAGTTAGTGGAAAAAGTGTGAACCAAAAACCCATGAAGATCATTTCCTAATATTATTGAAGATCCAATCATTTTCTTTTACATATATTTTGAAAAACAAGCGGGTGTGGAACACAATCTGAGACAGGTGGCAAACTACTGACAAATTAGTCCATGAAAAAGATCTTTATTTCAATTTTCTTATACTCTTCTCTGTATGTCTGAAATCCCCTTCACCATATTCATTCCTTCAAAATACTGTACCTTATACTTTTCTCTTTTATTTCTGTACATTGGTATTCTTATATCAACATTACAATCCCGAGTGTTAGATCCCGAATTTTACAAAATTTTCTTTTTCTTTTCTTAATAAAGTTAAAATGTTTCAAATAAAGTATATTTAAAATAATGTTAGTAAGCAATGACAAAAATTAATTTTTATGTAAAAAAGTGGACATGTTAACAATCATTTTAAGTCCATTTGGCAAGCTAACATCAGCTAGAAATACTTACAATTTGAGACACTGTGACTTTGTACAATTACAAGGTTTTCTAGGTCTAGCTCCTGTAGGCTCAATAGGTGATGACCTGCTAATAAAGTTAAATTTCACAAATCACACAAAGTCATCAAAAATCTACAAGACCATTGAAGTCTGCGTACATTTTCTTTAGTTCATTCTCAATATATAACGTACAACCTAATTCATACAAAATTAACATCTCTCTTTTCAACTTGTCAGGACATATTTGTTGTGTCAGGTACGTATTCTTTTCAAAACAATTGCTGATGTTAAATTTCATATTTAATCAATTAAATACATTATAAAAATTCAATTTAAAAATAAAGTAATACCCATTGATAACTGCATGCCTGGCCGCTACAGCAGCGCTGAGCACAGGGTCTTGGCTCTGTATAGGAACAAAACCTGTATCTTTCTGGGAAGTAACTGGTGGCACTTGCTGTTGTTGCTGCTGCTGCTGCTGCTGTTGTTGTTGTTGTTGTGAAAGCTGCTGTTGAAACTGTGATGTTAAGAAAAAGCAACATTACTGACAGAAATTAAGTCAACTGGTATTATTTATGCTTGAAAACAACATAAAAGTGCAAAAACGAATTAAGGTCTTAACAAAAAACTAAAAACATTTGGAGATTGAGAGAACAGTTTCATTATCTCTGTATGTATCAATTCAAATTATTGTTTTTCTTTTTATCAAGAGCTTATAAGCGTTTACTCAGTCATTTACTCCCTGATGATGGTGACTGACAGTCACAGAAATATTGGAGGTAATACCCACATATTTTATAAGCTCTTGATAAAAAGAAAAACAATAATTTAAATTTGGAGATTGAGTGAGTCGATCAAATACATTGTGTTTACGGCACTATTTTCCCAAAATCTTTAGAGAAACAATCTTATAATCTACCCGCCCTATTAATTTTTTTCTACCTGTGCTACATATTGAGCTGGCACTAAAGCAAACTGTTGCATCCCCTGTCCACCAGTTCCACTTGAAATGATTGTAGTGCCAGGGGGCAGCCCAGACATATTGCTCTGTGCACTGGTCTTCCCTTGGGTTAAAGATGTTACAGGCTGTGATGCCTGCACTGTCACTTGTTGCTGTGTTGTGGCAGGCAAAAGCAATCTTTGCTGCTGGGTTGTAATCTGACTAGACCCCTATAGAAAAAAACAATTGCCAAAACCCCTGCATTACTTCAGAAGTGATAAAATATGCTTGTTATAATATTCTACTTTTTGTTACTGTTGATCTGAGTCTATACAGGATAAAAAGTTTTTTGAAAAGGAGAAAGATTTCTTAAGTGATTTTCAATGATGTTACTGCCTGGTAAATGAAATTATTTTTCAATAAAAGATTTTTTTACACAACCCTGTATGCAAAGCAGCAATTCAATGAAGATAAGTAAATTCACTGTTGAAATGCTATACCTGTTGGACTGGGAGTGTAATCTTCAACTGGGTTGGCACACCTGCAGGTTGAGCAGCAGGAGCAATTGGTCGGGCTTGAATAGCAACTGGGGCTGAGCTGGCCTTGCTGGCTGTATAAAACAAGTATAATCATTTTTAAATTGTTACATTTTCAAATTTTAAATCACCTTTATACTACCTTCTATTTCACTATGGTAAATATATTTTAATTTTGCAACTATGCATATATGTGCAACTGGAAATATTGTAAAAATTTTTACCACACCAAGTCTATAAATGTAACCATACATGATATTTACAAAAAGGATGAGCCAAATTACTATGGGTGCATCATCATCTATTTTACAATATAGCTCTTGTACACCTACTGCAATATAGCCAACTTACATAAAAAATTAGCATTACCTTGAGTTGAATTCACATTGGAGGTAGGTGCAGTGACAAGGCGTACATAATGGAATTTACTTCCTGGCACCTGGATTTGATGTACATTCCCAGTGTTTGCAGATGAAATGGGTATTGTAACTTGCTTCACTTGACCAGGTGCAGCAGCCATGGTTTGAGTAAGTGAAGTAGGTTTGACCATTTGCTGCAAGTACAACAACAACATATAATCAATATGTAACAGTCTTGCTGTTGATATTTAGTGCAATAGACAAAGAATTACTATTTATCAAAAATACAAAAGCACATCAATTTACAACAATTTGCTTATTAACATTTCTAAACTGTGCATGCATTTTCAAATATAACAGGTAAACCAGTAAAACATAACCAATTTAATCAGCATGCAATGACTGCTTTGGTTTAAATCTTACTTGAAGAGGCAGCCTTACCACTCCTGGTCTCTGAATTATCACCTTGGATGGTGACATGGTTATTGTTGCAGGTTTGGCTCCAGCAGTTGCAGAAGTAAGCACTGTCCCAGAGCTCTGGCCAGCTACACCAGTAGTAACAACATTTCTTCCTCCTACTAAAGCAACCATTGTAGATCCTGGTTGAAATCTTTGTGGAGATTTGCCTAATGAAACAGGAATCATTGTTATTTTAGTAGGGGTCTTTGAGGGAGATATGGCAATCTTTCCCAGAGGTATAGTAGTGGTTTGCTTGGGTGGGGTTCCAGATTGGGCGATTATAACTTTGCCAGGTGACAAGCCTTGTATGATACCACCCTGAGAAAGAGTAATGGTCTTTGTTGGTGTTCCAGGCACTTGTTGAACTCCACTGACAACAGAAGCCATTGTCGTCATGACAGTTGAAGCTGCTGGAACAACTCCAGATAGTGTTACAGGTACTTGTTGATTTGTGGAAGGATTTTTGGTTAAAACAACCTTGGTCACCACTGGTGCAGCCTGACTTGTCCTAGTTACTTCTTGCAGTGATGCTGGATTTATGAGTAGTGTATTTGATCCATGTGCTGGTTCCACTACCACAGCAGCAGAGCTGGGCACCCCTGTGTTTCCTTCCACGGCTGCGTTAGGGGCTCCCTGAAGCTTCGCTAGTTCTGCTTGAATGTTCTCAAGAGCTACAAAGTCTTGGCTACTGAGCTGGGAAGATCCCAGGTTACCCTCCCCAAGATCTGATTGCTCCAGCGTGACTGGTAATGTGTCTGGCTAGGTCCAAGGTGTAATCCTACTCAAGTGGGAATTCCTATTCAATTGGGGCTTCTCCCCCTGAAAATGGAGTATAATATCATTAAATTAAGGAGTAGCTATTTCATGCGACAGGCTACATGTCAAAAAGTAAGATTTCATGGTACAGTCATCAACTCATTCATTTATCACAGAAAGGATCAAACCCTTGTAACCATTTAATTCAAAGGAAAATAAAAATTTGGAAGCTTTTATAGTCACATTTATTAGGTAATAAACAAACTATGATTTATTCATTGAAACAATGGTGCATCCTGTTGTTTGACACTGACACGACTTAAAATATATTAACTGGATTAAGAATTACCTCTACCCTGCAACAATCTTTTTGTCTCTGGACCAACCTTTTCACAAATCAAAATTGCACATTTTAGAGAATTTTCCAGTAGGATAAGAAAGAGTTAATTGATTATCCACTTCAGATCTTGATCCTAGACTTACCAATGAGTTTAGCTGATGTGAGCTCTCTCTTTGTTTTACATCCACCTCATTGTGATATTTTGAGAGTGGTGATACAACATCTCATGGTAGGAAAGAAGAACAAACAACAGTGTTCTTGAGGAACTTAAGCATGAATTACTGAACATGATCAAAGAAAAGAAGCTTATTTTTCTGGGCCATCAAGATTTCAAGGTGTCCCGATAAGGTGAAAATGTGGAAGGCTGAGGTTTGGATGGAAAACCAACATACAAAAATGGACAACAAAAGTGTAATAGAGGTCAAGGGACAGCAGTTGATAGAAAGAAATGTAGGGGCTTGGTCCATGGAGTGTGCTGACAATCTTCGAAAAGGGTGGATTGGGCTGATGATGATGATGATATAACAAGGTCATAAGAAAATGCATCAAGCTTGGGCCACATAGGTGAAATTTATCAACAGTTCACAAAAGACATAAACACCTTGCATTCATTTTTTTAAAATACAGTATGCATCTGTAATTTTATTCAATTCACCATGATACAGGTAATTAGTCAATTTGGAGTCTTGACCCAAATATCCAAAACAAACCTTAACCCTACGGTTACACATGGCATCGACCCTTATCATTAAACATTCTTTAACTTCCCTGTATCATTTCCTCAACAACTTAGAAAAATACGATTACATCATCAAGTATTTAACCTACTGAATTTCCCCCAAGATATTCTCCACCAGCGTGCTTGAAAGGCGCGCCATTTGCTTGCCTAAAATGCAGGGAAATTTGAACGGCAAAACATACGGGGCAAGACTGCTTGGTTTCTTTTGATAACAAACCGACAAGAAAAGTCTTAACTTCCGATCGAAGTGAGCTACCACTCTTCTTAAGCCCGATGCAATGTTAATGTTAATTTTAATCGAGTATTTTGCAAGTATTTTTCGTGAAAATGTGACATAGTCGGTAAAGAGGTCTTCATCGCAAGCCATTCCATGCTCGTCGACCTTTCCATTGCACCATTATACGGACGGATGATAAGGTCATTATTGCATAATGACCCCTTGAAGTTGAGTTTAATTTATGAGAAATACCGCTAGCGAATCTTACCTGTTCCTGAGGATTGCATTCCCAATTGTTCAAAATCACGCGCCCACCATTGCCATCCCATAATGTTAACACCAAAGCTACAATCCGCGAAGTAAGAAATGAACCAATCAGAAGCGAATGCGACAGGTATTTGGATAGGTTTGCACGAAATATGAAATCGTTAATTTTAATGTTCTGTTAATTAAACCAAACGTACACTGACTCTAAGTAAACTTAAAGGAATAATTACATAAGTATTTTTACTAAGTGAGTATAATCAACTCATAACTTCCTTATATTTTGTTTGAAACTTAGAGTGGCTTCTCTAACGCAATCACAAAGTCAAAGGGTGCAGCAGATCCCAGTTTTTACCCAGTATTTGTAAATCGTACTTCTGGACAAGAGGTGCAACGATAAAATGAATATCACATTTTCTGGAAGGTATCATGTAAACAAATTAAAAACCCAGGAATTATGGCAAAATTCATAAACACATTTTATAAATACTAAAAATGCAAAGCATTTATGGCTATGCCTGTGGTATAGCTGCATGCAGACAGCACATGCACCTGGTAGCCACATTTTATCAGAGGAGTATAATTACTTAACAGAAATGAATAATAAATGATCAGACTTAATTCCAAAACTGCACTTGGAATAATTTAAATAATGTAGACATCTAGCTATATTTATTATTATTATTTACTAAATTGATCAGATATATTTATTATTACATTTTTTTTACTGAATTGATCATGCAGATATGATAATTACGAATCGTATTATATTTCTTGGCATATTTTAAATTTTTTTTTTTTTGTCAAATGTTGTCTAAGGGTTATTTCATCTGAATGAAGATAATTCATAATTAATGAAAGACAAGTTGATACATGTAACTATTTCAAATATATAATAAAAATAGTACTTGGCTAAATTTAAATATGCACTAGATTGACATGTTTATGTATTATGTACAATTTATGAAACGCAACAAATGTTGATCATATCCTGCCATGCCTTTTTCATAGGACCCACTGTCAATAATGTTTCTTTGATAATTAACTTAAAGCATTGGATCGGACACATTTTCCAAGTTTTGTTATCAGAACAGCACTGTTTTGACACAAAAAAAAGACATTTTTGACATAATGAAAATTTCCAAAATTATCTTTATGGTGTGCAATAAACTTTAAATAAGCCCTTATACTTTATTTTCAAAATAATTTTTGGCTATTAAAGTTTTTAACTTCGAGCAGTAACTTTCCTTTAAAATACCATATAGATTAATATTCAACTGGAAATATACAGTATGCAGCAATTACTGAGGGTATGTGAATAAATTTTAATTGAAGCAAGAAAACATTATTCCACACAGCCAGACTTCAGAAGCCTTGGTGAAGCAAAGCCAAAAACGGCAGAATACGTAGGATTACAAGGTTTTTGTCACAATCACTATGGGGACATATTAAATTAATTCACTTTCATTTGGGCAAACGACCTTCAGGGGAGTACATAAAGTTGAGTCTGCTTGTCGTTTTCAATACAAGACAGTTAATTAATAGATTTACCTGGTATGCACTTGGCTAATGAGGAAGCATCATTATCCCACCAGTTGGTAAATACGAGGTTATTGTCCTGCTTGTCAGAAAAATTAGTTTCATATTAATGGCAGGTAAAGATGAAACATGAATAGCATACCAGTATTCACATATCTCAGAAGGTTGGTTCACAAGAATGTATACACTAGACCAAAACAGCTTCACAATGCATCAGACTACATGATATCAGCTGTCTAGATGACCAAATAATTTTCTAAAATGTATTATCATATCTGTTTTTTGGGGCAATTATTTGTCTTTTTTTATGATTATTATTATTATTTTTTTTTTTTTTTTTTGGAAGCTATATCAATGTCAAATTTACCTATGCAAGTGTCATGGGACATCTTAAATGTATTTGGTAAAAATTTGAAAAGGTATGGAAATTTTACTTTGTTAATATTCAGCATGAAAGCAGTCTAATGAAAAAACTATATCATTCAATGATTTTCCGATGATGGTTCTTCGTGTATACAAAGATCCCTGCTCTAACACATCTTCAGTTATTTGCTTGTCCTAGATGATGACTGAATGTCAACAACAACAAAGGTTGTGTAATTTCTGCACAACACCTTGGATTGAAGTGACAGTGGATTGACTGCCATTTGATAGGCCAATTTAATCTAGTGTCATAAGTCATCAAGCAGGTATCAGCCCAGATATTACTATAAACCATCTCATTTCAACCCAGAAGAGATAAAGCAGTATTTAAATTAATTCCACCCCTCCCTCTGCATATTCATGGAGTTAACTATATTTATTGAGAAAGAAAAAAGGCATATGCTTTATTATGAATCTTTTTTTTTTTAATTTAATGCTCAACCTTTTTTCTAATGAGAACTCATGCTGGTAGTGTGTGACATGGTTTTATTTGTCAAAATAAATGTAAAATGCTGTCTTTAAAAGTCCATATATCTCCGTAAATTTTGTTCCCAATGTTTGTCCTTTTTCAATCTTTTTTCCGCAATCATTTTATTTTTAGTATTGTGTCTCATCTTCCTCTTATCTTCTTTCTTTGGATGTTTGACTGCTGATGTGTCACAAGCATTAAAGTGTGTAACTTTTGATTTGGCTTCAGTCTTGGCTCCTAAACACAGGCGATCTCTTTTCAGAACAGTTTTGACTGGAAATTTTTGCCCTTGTCCTTGTGTGCCAAGTCCCATTTCTTTGTCCCAGCCATGTTTTACCATCATCTGGTACCCTTTGTTTGATTCAGGAATAAAGTACAATGTGCCTGGAGGTTTCCTTTTACTATTAAACAAGTGCAGAGTTGAAGTCTCGTGATTTGCTCTAGTTGTTTCCTGAAAATCTAATTTACAAATGTTGCAATAAAATGTTTCTTGTAGCGTCTGTGAACCATCGTCATTATCATCAGATTGATTGTTCCTGTCTCTCAAAATCTTACAGATTTCTGTCTGTTTTCCTCTAATTGCTAAATCTATTGCCATTTGTCCCTGTTTATCACATATATATACATTAGCACCAGCATCAGTCATCAGATATTGCACTACTTGTATTTGTCCAGCATGGGCTGCACACATGAGGGCTGTCCAGCCATAGCCATCCTGATGATCCAATTCTGCACCATCTTGTAAGCACTTTTGAACTGACTGCAACTCGCCCATCTGTGCATATTTAAGTAAAGAATTATTTAAATGAGACAATGAAGGTTTAATTGAAGGTTTATGGTTGCTGTGATGTTTATTTTTTGGTTTTTCTTTTGGTCTATTTAAGCTTGAAGTCCCCACTTTTTTGTCAGTCACATTTTCCACTACTTCTTCATAAAAACTTCTTGCCTCTTTTCCATTTATAGATAGATGAACACCATATATGGTTGATGCTTCTTTTGGCTTGGCTTTACTGGCTACATCTTTGCTTTCAGGTACAAAGTCAATCGAATGTATTAGTCTGCCTTCAAAATTCAACATATCTGAAAAACAAGGACACTGCATTTATCAGTTGTAAACTGACATCTCTCCAAACTATATGCATTATACAGAAAAAATCAATGTAACCAAAAAGATTTATGGCATGATATCTCACCCCATGTAAATCAATATAATTTTACAAATCTTTCTAATGAAAAAAACTGATGCATTTATCAGGGATGAGACTGGCATTTAGTGAAAAAGTCGGAAAATATGGTGTGGGGTCTTTGGCTACCTAGATCAATATATTTGGATCCCATACGTCGTAAATCTGTCAGAAGTCAGAAAAATCTCATCCCATCTCACCTGATTGAGTTCTTTAACTATAAGAAACAAAACAAAATTATTAAACTCTTTTCACTATTACATCATTACTTCTTAATTTAAGCCAAGGTGCTAAAAGTCTAATAAACTTCTGCAAAGTCCTCACCAGTGATCTAATTTGATGGCTGTCGGTATGTGGAAGAGTTGATCTTGTTTATCCCCAAAAAGAGTCTACTAAATAAAAGGGAAATAAGTAAATATAAAAAGCACATAATGCAGGGCAGCAGCATTTCTGATTTTTGAAAATATTAAACAAAAAGTTGAAATATGAAAATAACATCACCAAGAATACAAACAAAGCTGGCAGTCTTTGGAAAGAAACAAGTAATTTTTGACTTCCTTACTACCATGGCCCATAGGAGCCTACGCGTGCGTCTTTTAGACGCCCCTTTACATGCGAAAACGACAAGGCCTATGCCGAGTTCGTCTTTTACTACAGAGCTTTGAGAGCCGAAAATGGCATGGCTGTGTCTCTTTCGCCACTTACTGAACTCCACAGATGCGAGATTGACACGACCCATGTCGCGCTTGTCTCTCAAAAGACACTGTTATAAAACATGAAATAGGCATTACGTGTGATTTTCGCAGCTGAATAAGTAGACCCTTATAAACGAAGTTGACGTGACCTTAGAGTCATGTCACTTTCAACTTTTACAAACCTCCAACAAAATCTATCTCCACACAGACGCACGCGACATGTACTATTGGACATGGGTCAGTTGAAACCCTATTAACCTAAAGGGCTCATGTTACTTTCAGCCAACTCTTATATGTCAAATCCAATTAATTTGAAACAGTGTTGTGCTGTCCCAAAACATTTTTTTCATTTGAATCCCATCATAATTTAGTGCTATCTAGATAACAGTGTGGCTAATTGCTTGTAATAATTATATGGCCTCATATTTTTATTTTCAAGGATTCAAATATAAAGGGTTTTAAGACGGTCCTTCTGTTTCAAATTAATTGGCTGAAAGTAACAAATTGGCCAATTGAATTTGTAATATTTTAAAATTTTGAATCTTACATCTTCAGGCAGCGGAGACGTGCAGCATTTCGATAACACAACGGAAGTGAGAGTGACGACCTTCACTTATGTTTTTAACCATATAATGGTCATATCTTTATTTATTCTAAAATTTCATGTTTAATTTTAATAAAAACATTTTATTTGATAAGAAATTATTATTATATATAGTCTTCACAAATCACACATTCGAGAGACTTGCTGTCGGCAAGGAGACCGCTTCAAAATGGCGACCACTTTCATCGACGACAGAGATTCTCCATTTGAAAATGACTTAAAATCCTTGTATGATGTCATAAAGGAGCGAATGGAGGAACTCGAAAAGGTGCGAAAATGAGCGTGCTTAACAATGATAATTTTCAAAAAATATTCCACAGCACACATCATATGTCCACAATATTTGTGGATGACTTGTGACTAGATAAAAGACACCGACCATGAATGATTAGCTTTTCCTACCAAGGGTAAACGTGTATCTACTGCCTTTTCACAGTGTAGCCCCTGAAATTCTGCCACTTATTTTGTATTCAAAATTAAGATTCATTTTCTCTCTGTAATTAACATAATTAACCACTTGCTATTTCAAAAGCTAGTTTTCAAAAGATTGATTTTATTTTTGTTATCTTTTCTCATAATTTGTGTATTTACATGATATTTGAAATGCTTTAAAGTGTTAGAATATGTGCAATCTATCTTTTGGTTTGAAGAAACTATACTAGGGATACTTATGTCTTAAAATAAGTGCCAGTTTGCATTTATAGAGTTTCCCAAATATTATGTGAAGTTAAAGGGATAACAGCTCTTCTAATGAGATTCAAAATTTCACAATACACAACCTTTATAATTAATTCCATTTGACCACCAAAATGGCAGTTATTGAAATCATACTGAAATCTGTGCTTGCCATCAGACCATGTGGACCTTAATAGATGGCTACCATCTATAAAACTGTTAATCTCTTAAGAGATTATTTTAAAAAATATATATATGTAATAAAAAAATAAAATAAGAAACTAACTTAAAATAAGAAAAACAAATGATCAAATAAATGGAAAAAAATTGGGGATATCATGATAGACTGAAGGTTCATTGGTCTGAAGGTTCATTGGTCAAAAAATGGTAACATTTTCATGTTTTTTTTTAATCAAGGATTCATTGGTCCAAAGGTTCTATAGTGAACATTCTGACCAATGAACCTTCGGACTATTGCTACGGCCCCCAAGAACTCTAACTTTGAATGTTGGAATGGATTCATTTACCATTGGTAAGTGTGGGAAATGTGTTGTTTTCCCAAGGAAAATCCATTTTATGGCACTTTCCCCATGAAAATGAAGAGTTGTTATCCCTTACAGTTTGTATCATTATATTGTTTGTTAAAAAAATAACTATAACATTTTGAAATCTTATTTAAAAAAAACATTTTTAAATGTTCTGGATTCTGTTTTTAAGTTAATGATTTTTTTTCTTCTGTTAAAATAATATTGATACTGGTATTTTATTTTGAAATAAATCATCAGTTATTTAATATTTTTAGCCGGGGACTAAATAAGTTATTAGTGAGGCATGGGTCTTATGTTTGAACAAATAAACTAATCAAAAGAAATCTAATCTAAAATTATGCATTTAAAACTGTGTCAGTGAAAAAGGCCAATCAGTTTGAAAATGATTCACTCTATATCAGATGAGAAATAAATTCTTGCTTAAAATTGTAAGCTGCTTAAATACCTGAAAGCTAGTCTTAGTGCTGAATGTTATTAAACAACAATAAGGTATTCTCTGAGTGCTCTAATCTGCAACACTTCTAGTTGAGATGGAGCTTATAGACCAATTTCATGTGTCATGTCTTAGGCCTAAAATCTAGAAAGGTGCAACAAAGAAGTCAATAGAACATTTGTTGAAATATCCCTTCTGACAATATATGTTCAAAAGACTCATTTCAGAATATAACTAAATGCTCAGTCCATTACCTAGGCCATTATATGTGAACTTCCATACACTGGTGCCAGTATAACTACAAAAGAAGAGTGCAAATACCGCTCTTGTGTTGTGTAGATAACATTACCAGGGCATCTTTTATTTCCAAGATTATGTGCAATCTGTATCTTGGTTTTACTTGTTCAAGGCAATGTATAACTGGTTAATTTATAAGTTCTTCATATTCCAACAAGCTGAAGGATTTTCTCTTGCTGACAGGCCCTATTTGCAGTGGCACATTATTATTGTTTGGCATAGAACCTACATATTAGGCCCAAAAACTGACAAAGTATGTTTTTCCCCCAACGTCTATGATATAACTATTTTGTTTACATTAACAAGTTGTCTATTGTCAATTTAAATGAAACCAATAAAGAGATCTTCCCATTTTTTCAAAGTATGACAATTTACAGGTTGTACTTAAATTCTGCTGTCCCAAAAATATTTGTAAGTTTTCCACATAATTTCACTACTTGGCCACCAGAAGATGCATAACACTGAAAAACAAATCTTTCCTAATTATATAAAAAAACTTTTTTAAAAAATCTTCAGCAGGGGCGGATCCAGAGATATTTTCTGACAGTCTTCCAAAATAACTTTATTGACCCATCCTCCACTTTTAACTGTCTCCTGACAGAAAAATTTAAAGATTCTGACTGTCTTCTGGAAGCCCTAGAAGATGGATTCTGTCTGCCCCAGTTCAGAAACTGTTGCGATACATAGTCTTTATGTTATTTTAATGGAACTGTTATGTAGACATTTTGAATTTAAAATACTTATGGTGCTTATGATAGCTTTTAAGTAAAAGAAAAAAGAAAAGAAAAGATAATTATACTTACCTTTCCCACAAATGGAAATTTGTCCCTTTTTCATCATGTTTTTCATTTTTTTCTTAATGGATATTTTTCCTGTCAGTTAAACTGTTAAAGCTACCAAAATGTCCAGTTCATACTAGAATTCTGGAAGTTATAATTTATAACTTCCATAACTGAGCATGTCTTTCTTTAGATTTCTCTACCTAAACTGAATAAGAAAGCAATTATCTACAATGTACCTTGGTGGTGTGCCTTACAGATTCATGTTTACTTAAATGTTTACCAAGTTTGTTGTTCTTGGACAGTGAAGTAAAGAGTGTGTTGATCTATGTCAGTTTGTAATTTGACTGCATGGCCAATATTCATTGTTTGGTGGCCCATTGTCTACTCTTGCTCATTTATATATGCCAGTCCATTAGCCGATAAAATAAACACATTTTCTTGCCACCAGTGAAAAAGATCTATTTGGACGAGATGCCTGGTTGTCAGGAGGGAACAATTGCTGTTTTTGGATAGATGTAATAATATTGAATGCAGTGCTTACAGCAGGTGCATTCAAAAGGTTTTTATGAGTTACTGATCGTAACTAGGGGAAATGCCATATTGGAAGTCTCTATTTTTAGAAAAGCTAAGCGTAGAAAATATATATGCTATAGTTAATTTAGGCAGTTGGAAACTAGAACAAAAGTGAATTTTTGATGAAACTTTGAGTGCTTTGGCTGAAATCATGGCCCATCGTACATCTGCGGGAAAGCGACGTGGTCATTCTCCAGACAAGGAAGGGGAGGGGGATTTTGATTTAAAATCAGAGGAGGGAAAGAGTGTACAGCCTCTTGAATTTCCACTACCAACTCTTTATGAAGCAAAAATGGACCGCCGGTATAAGAATGATACAGAAAGGGTGAGATTGTTGAAAGAAGGAAGCATTTAGTGATATTATTTTTAAATGAAAAGTTTGTTTCAATTTCAGTGTCTATAGTATTACAGCACATTTAAGGATGATATTTTATCATTTTCTACCCTGCCTACTCCCACAGATTGTCAAATAGTTGCTTACTGCTTATTATTATTATTATTATTAGCTTGACTTATACCTAAATGTCTTTTATTTTTATTTTCTCAGAAAAATCTGTTACACAGGCTTGTGTATGTTGGCAAACTAAGAGAGGATTTCTGTAGCAGCCAAGAAGAAATTGGGCGTAAGTATTTTAAAAGGTCATCATATTTGCTTATAAACATATAACCCAATGGCTAGTAGGTGGATAAATCATTATAAGGCTATTAAATGAAGTCTATTCTAAAAAGATATTAAATTCATGTAATTAATGTAAACCTATTATTTAGCTATATTATCAAAATATGTTGGTCTTTTCCATTGCAGATTACTATGACAATTTTTTCAAAAATCTACACAATTCTCTGCAAGGGGAAGGGATTACTGGTTTATTACTGCTTTATCCAAAGCACTGTGCTCATGTTGTGGAGGTACGTACATGTATGTCTGATTATATAAGTTTTTGGCTGTATATTTCATTGGTTTGTGGACGTCATACAGTTCTGTCTAAGACAAACATACTTGCTTAATTTTGAAAGATGATGTTATTCAAGAAAAGATTATAGTTTGGCTGGTGCATGCTGTCTAATTTACATCTTATTTAATCTGACCCTGTTTACCTTGGAAGGTCTATTTTTTGGCACCATCTGAATTTATGTGAGGTTAAAATGCTTGACCCATCTCATGCCTTTTATTTATTTATTTATTTTTTTTTTTTGCTTGATTATATTTACACAAATTCATTTATTTATCTACCTACCAATCTATCTTGTTACCTATTAACTTATTGATTACATCTGTTGATTTATTAGTATTTTAATATTAATAAAATGCTGTTCTTACTCCTCTTCTTATTGTCATAATTGTAATCACTAAGAGCAAATGGTATGGAGTATCGTGATAGAAGGTACTGTCTTAAAAACAGTGATAATCCTTCAGTATGCTATCATTTGGTTATCTTGAATATAAAGTCCATTCATACAAATGTCTTTTGGCATTCGTGTGTAACAGAATACCTACAAAGAAACATTTTTATATCCTTTCAGACTTCTAATGAAAAGATCACAGAGGTTGTTAGAGATATGCAGAAAAGCATTGAGAAGCAAGAGGGACCTCTTGAGGCTGCCAAAATACTTGTTATTTCCCATGATATATCCTTTAATTAAAAAAAACCTAAAATCAATATATTTCAGACATTTTGGTGATATTTACAACCTTGTTTGATGAAGTTATTGCTTCAGTGGGTTAAAGTCACCAGTTAAGTCAACAAACACACTCATTTTAATGGACTTTTCAAAAAAGACTGTGTTGACACAAGTGCCTACAATACTCTCAAAAATAGTTTTAAAATCTTGACATTAATATTTTCCTTAACAGTCAAACGTTCCAGAGAGACTCTACAACCAGTGGACACACAAAATACTGGACATTAAGTCTGCAAATTTAGACTTGTATGAACCTAGTGAGGCAGCTGATAAACTAGTAACAGATATGTTGTCCCAGTTCCTCCATCTTGGTACCTATTTAGCAAAACAGCCAAAGGTGAGTTAAAGTCACCTTTAGTCTCAAAGTCTTATAGGGACTGTAGATACCCTAGTAGACTTGCATGCACTTGATGTCTTTGTAAGAGCAGTACACTTGGGTTTTTCAAAATTTATTTGGGTGTTTCTTTTTTTAATAATTTTTTAAGAATGTTCACTTTCTTTGTATTTTCTTTCTACTAAACTTAATTGAGTTTTTCTTCTAAATCATAATAAATTGCAAATTAATATACACTATTTGTCTTTTCAGTTAAACTTTAAAAATGCACTAGATACACTTCACGAGAAAGTACCAGAGCATTTACCACAACAAGGTTGGTTATTTTTATTAATTTTACATAATTTACCTTATTTGGTGTTTTATAGGATATTTTATAAAACCCTATTACAATTTCAAATTCACATTTTCAGAAATGGACAAGTAGTGGATATACATTCAATAGAATACATCAGTTTATTTGGAAATACAATATCATGATTGATATGAATGACATTTTTTATCCATATTAATGCCTTTTTTTTTCAAATTATATATAATGTCTTTTTACAGATGTTATAAATTATCTGGTAGAAAATGATACCACATGCATAAGCAAACCTGTGGAGTATCTTAATACTTACCAAAAACCCATCAAAGTTGTCTTGGATAGTGGTAAGAGGAAAAATGTCAAATCTTTTAAAATAGCTTACTACATGTACCAGTATACTTCACAAATGTAATATTTGTCAAACTTATGTGGCTTGATTGATATATTAAAAACTTCAAGAATTTCTGTAAAACTTTGTAACAATAATAATAATAATAGTATGTTCCATATATGTAATATTTGTGAAATGAATGATTTCTAAGTCTTTGGTTGTAACATATGGATAAAAATGAAACAAGAACAGGTTAATCTCCTTTTTACATATCAGCACATAGACTTTTTTGGGCATTTTATTAAGTTGTATTGATTTAACTCATCCTAAAGCCATTAGTTAATAGCTGAGTGATTATTTTTTTCTAGAACTCACGTGGCCAATGCCTGTCAAGCTGTTTCCATACAACTAGTCTGGATGCACGATAACCCATGATCACGTTTATCAGACAAAAGATAATTATTTGCCTATCTTGACTTCCTGAGACTTTGGTGGAAATAGGTGAACAACTGATAAATGACTTGCTTGTCACGGCAGGATATTCATTCCAGCAGTAATGATGCTAATCTTTTCATTCATTCATTCATTCATCCTACGGCCATCATTTGTGATGGCATTTTACTCCCCCCCCCCTTAATTTTTCACTACATCAAGAAAAGTACAGAAGGCCATAAGGTTTGTTGAAAGATCCCCTCAAATAAGTTTAATGCTCACTATGTAACATTATTTCATTTGATTGTAAATTGATGATTTTAAAAAATACAAAATGTCAGGAGTGGACAGATGGGGGACTCTCTTCAAATTCAACTCAGCTGTTCAGTGGATTTGATTTATCTTTCCTTTGAATTTACTGTGAATGAAACAAACCATATTTATATATGTAATATATGGATATACAATATAAAATTGAAATATATACTTGTTGCCTGTGTAATATTTGTATGTATAAAAACAAAATAAAATATTTTTGATAAGCATAGTTAAATAATTTTGTTTCTGGGATTCAGTATTTTAGGAATGATTGGAAATTAAGAAAAGAAAATTATTATGCTGATTGAAAATGGGCGGCACAACAGGCCCAAAACAAGGTGTGACAGAGTCTGCTGCCTGTGTGTGTGAATGAAGGTGAATACCATTTTATACTTCGACAGCTTTTTATAAAATCTTACATACACCTTAAAAATGATTTAATCCCTTAAATATTTTTTGTGAAGCATAACTGATGTTGATATTTCCATTGGAGCTTATAAGAAAATGGTCGCTGTTATAATGACTGGCCAGTCAGAGGGATGGCTAAATGATTAGGAGAAGAAATTGCTTATTTTCCCGGAAAATCCATTTTGGTGGGTAACTCTGATGGCGTGTACCTTTAATCTATCTACCAGAACAGAAATAAATTGAATTTTAATACCCCAGATGAAAACTCAAACATGCATTGACATAAAAAAAAGCAGTACTAGTAGGACTCGGTGTCAAACAATGTTTCACCGATGTGTTGAATTCAGTCGGGTTATTGAGATAAAGCAATTTTTCACAGCTAGGTAATACGCTTGGTGATACTCTTAATGAAAATTGCAAGAATGATTGATTGATCTAAAAGCACACCTTAACGTTTTGCAACATGCTCAATTGATTAATTTATTGAGCCTGTCCCAGCACTGCTCACGTGCATTTGTGTGTGTGAGAGAGGAGATACGACACGTGACTGACTTCGGAAAACAGGTATGGTGCATTTTCAGCCCTTGCAGTGATCCGAGCTGAGCCAGATGGGTCGACCCGCAGGTGCTTGCATTGTGAACTTCATCATGGACAACATTATCGAAATGTAAATGTTATAGAAATACATGTTATAAGCAAGAAACAGTAACGTGTTGGCTTTGTAACTCAAATTTAATAACGATGGCAATACACGGGTAGTAGAGTCAAAAGCAATGATGATAATGATCGGGAGCGTCCATGTACGCAGTGAAATGTGAAGTCTCAATAAAACCACGCATCACTATCCAGGGGCGGGTCCAGAGTTTTTTTTTTTTTTTTTTTTTTTTTTTTTTTTCTAATGACAGCTAGGGCTCGGATGCGAAGCCGTCCCTCGACCCATTGGCATGGGGTTCGGAGCTCGCTTAGGGGCCCCGAAAACTTCGGGTGTTTTGGAAAGCAAACGTTGCCTAAGTACGGTTTAGAACTACGGTTCAGCTAGTCAAAGTTCTAATTTCAAGAGGGATATTGGTGTTTTTTTTTGTTTTTTTTTTTCAGAAACCGATGGGGGGTGGGCAGGGGGTCCCCTCCCACCGAAATCCGCCACTAACTATCCTCCTCCACAGAGGAGATTATTGATTACCAGCAGTTTTGCAGAAATGAAGAAAAGAAATCCGACAGACCAGTTCTTAGAGTGATGATTATCACTTTCAGTGATAAGGACAGCGTCATCTTCTATTAATGCGTATTTATAAAAATGAAAATGATAAATCGGCAGTAATCAATTCATAAAGAAGACATTTTGTTTCCACTCTGCAGTCAAACCAAATAGATATCAATTATTGTTGTTGTTTTGAATTTGTCTTTTGTAATATGATTATATGACGCACAAGGTTAAATGTCAGGAATGAAGAACACGTTGCACACCTTGCACGAGTAAGATCAATATCAAACTGATGCGCAACTCGTTTCTGGTATTTGACTATTTATGCTACTGTAGCCAGTTCAAACGCTAGTGAGACAGCCTCAAGATATATTTATTACAAAAAAAGAACGCGCGGAAGTGGAATATTACGCGATTTTGACAGTAAGTATTGTCGAATAGCATGTAGCTAATTATTGTTTCTTTGTAAACATCATTGGGTGCTTTTCTGGCTTCTTGAAAATATTTTTTCTTTTTCATCTAGAACAAAGATCGTTTAACTTGTGACAGTTACGGTGATTTGTTTTTAAAGGTAAATCACATGAATACGCATTAGAAAATGTTTTTAAGTCGTATTTTTATATTTAGATACCATGTAAAGAGCCTACCTTTCTCAATTCAAAACCCTCAAATGAAAGAATCTCATGTCTATAATTCATTATGAAATGCCAGAAAGACTCTGGCGGCTTAATGTCTGGCCAAATATTTTAAATTAATTTATTTTTAAATTAGAAATATCGAATTTTAGTGCAGGGACGGGTCAAGCAATGATTCTTGTAAAGGAGAAAATTAGATTTGACGCGAAACATAATTCTAAATATTAACTGGCAACGGTTTTATCAAATCAAATTTATTAATATTTCTCTCTATTTTAATTAAAATTATGATATTCTAACAGGGGATCGGGGTTGGGAATTAAGCAGTCATATTGTGAGTGCACCTACCGGGTACACACTGACATGTACATGCACTGGTAGGTTGTGCAAAGCCTCCTAACACTATTACCACTACCAAGTTTTATCTTCAGATGCTTATGGTGACAACTAAAAATGAACATCAACTGAATTCACAAGGTCTTCATCCTAAGTACCTGGAAACTCGTCTGTCTACTACCAGAGACTTGCTGAATGTAGAGACGCGGTTTTACAGTATCCGATAATACTTAGGGTGGTGCATGACCTTTCTCCTTTGTGTGAAATATTGAACGTTATATATCTAAAACTTTGGTTTCAGATAAGCCCATACACGAACAAGTATACTGAAGCATAGTCTACCGCAGTTGGCCAGGAATATACAGAGTAGTGACTGGGTGGGTTGGCTACCGTGGAGGTAAACGCAGACATGGGATGCGGAACTAGTACAGACTGCCATAAAAATACGATCCGCCCCTATGACACACGCCAGCTCCTGTCTGATTTGATCGTTATACAGACAGCATTTTTAACATCGCCTGAACCAAGTACAACAAAGGAAAAAGAAGCTTTGGTCGACTCAAACAATCATAACGGCCACTACCAAAATAGAACAAACTTACATTACAGACTAGGGAAAGAGACTACGAAGGCAGAGTTATTTACAAAATCTGTTGGAGAACACACTGGATTTATAGAAAAGAACACACAGTTTATTATGTAAATAAAAATGGTTATAGAGATCCAGAATACCGGCTGGGAACAGTGATGAAGTGAAAATAGTGTTTAAAACAAGTTGCTTCATATTTTGAAGTGCAGGTGTTGTCAGTAAAGGGTTTGCTCTATTATCATAAATTACGTAAGAACTTAAAAGTGTTAGATCACTGATTAAAAATATTCATGCCCCGTGTGCCCTATGTATGCCCTGTGTGTCAAGTCTAAGCAGAATGTAAAGTCACATGTATGTTTAAGTCTCTAACGCAGGCGTTGCAAGTCAAATTTTGCACAGCAGGTGAGCGACCATGTGAGTGACAATGCCTCGTCCCATATGCCAGAGAAGAGCTTGGCAAATAGTGGGGATGTGTTGTTTACATTGGAATTGCTCAAGGAACCGTCTGTAAAATCCAACAACGGTTTTGCACAAATCACGATGTGCAGTCAGGCACCACTACAAGTCGTTCTTGTAAAAATACAGTCAGGGAATGTCGTATCTTCTGCAAGATGTATCGTCAAAAGAGATCATTGTCAGCACATTGTCTGCGGAATAGTGTAAAAACAATAAGCCGAGTTTCCAGAGGATCAGTCAAAAGCAGACTTTTGATTCGTGGCCTGGGCCATGGTGAACTCATAGGATTTTTTTTTTTTTACCATGAAAAGAAAGAACCGCCGCTAGGAATGTACCCGACATTGCCGTGAAATGCTTCACTGGAGGCATATGTCTGGTTTTCTGATGAAGCAAGATTTCCTATTCGCGGCATTGTCAGCAGACCCCATGCTTCATCTCAGGTTTGGAAGAGATTAGCTGGAGACCGTGAGATGGGAACTGTTGCCCACAGTGGTGGTTCTGTCCACCTTTGGACTGTCATTCCTTATGAACTTTGAACCAGTGTGGGGTTTCTCAGCGAAAGTTCTGGAAACATTTTGGCCGTACCTTTTTTATTACAACATGGCAATGGGCCATCTCAATTTGATCGCAGAAGAAAACAATTCTTCAGTGACCAAGAAATTGAGCAAGTTGACTGGGCTGTTTTTTTTCTGCTTTGAATCCAATGGAGCACTGTTAGGATGGTCTAGACCGTACTGTAAGGAGGAGAGAGGTCTAGCCGACTAGACGAGATGGGATGAAACAGACCTTCTTGTCGAGGGGTGGGTTAATCTGAGCCAACAAGCTCCAGAAACTGGTTAAGTCAGTACCTCGTAGAATAGATGACGTCATCTGGGTTTGTGGCAGCTACCCGAGATAATTACACTGTGAATGGTATAGCATTACCTTTGGGTGATACTTCTTTTTTCCTTTAATCCTTGCTTTCTTGAACATAACATTTGCTTTTCTCTATAAATTACTGATAATTCAACAAATTTATAATTTATCACTAGGAAGTACCAAGACGAAAAATATCCACAAATATACTGTAATTTGAAGATAGATCATGGGATTATAATAAAACACTAATGAGCTGGTTGTAAGTTACATTTTGTCTTAGTTTGAACATATTGAAATCGTAGATGCAATAACCTTTTGGAATATTCCATTATTTTTAGCAAGAGTGCACTTCCTTTCAATATACATGTTTTATTGGCGCGTTTGACAGCATTATAATAAAAAGCCTGGATACAGATGCCTGTTTCTGTATTATTCATAAAACAAAGTTCTTAAACACACATGGAAGACAAAACAGCTATTTAATCTACATTAACTAACGGGGACCATCCGAAATAACCATAGGCTTGCAACAGCGTTAAATCAAGCGGGATGTTTTATTTATTTACTTATTTATTTATTTATTTATTTATTTTTATTAATTTTTTTTTTTGGGGGGGGGGGGTTGAGCCAGAAATAATGTAGAGAGCAGTAAGGCAACAAATTAAAGCTAACAGATTTTATTCACGGATATTTTTAGAGTTGCATTCTTTAAAGTTCTGTTACATAACAGTACAAATTCGCCATATTTAGCGTTTGATTTTCGTATTGCCACCTTGTATCTTAGACAATATTCCTGACACAGAATTTCACAGTCAGGTTCACCCTTATCGCTGACAAATTATTGGAATAACGAAAAAATGGCATTAAAACAGATTGCAACCCTTTAACGAAATGTCTATTTTTGCTTTCGTAGTTTTTTATCTTTGTAACTATCAGTAACAATTCAGCCCACATGCATCAGGATAATCTACTCGTTAAATACTTAATGATGGTAATTACAATGGCATTTACGAATCCCAGGGTTTAAATTAAGGCGACAAATATCTGATTAATCTGATTAATAACGTGTGTGGCAAAGTAGTGTCTTTGTAATTTGCTTTGTTAACCTTTAAAATGTGCTGTATAGTCTGCGTGCATTACGCCATTAAGCAAATTTTGCGTCTTATAAACACGTAAGTAGGAGACTAATCACTGAGAAAAATAAAAATGTGATGGGGGGGGGGGGGGGGGGGGGGGGGGGGGGGGGGGGGGGAGGATAGAGTTCCATGAAAAAAATTGCTTTACTTCACTTCGCTTTTCATTCACAAGCTTTGAAAACAACAGTAAGTTATGTTACTTTGCTTCAGAATAGGTTTCCAGCAAATACAATTTTTCTTTTATGTTTTGCGGTTATAAACATTACATCTTTTATTTGAATAAAAAAGCTTAACTTAGCAAGTCAAGACCTTTATGATAACTGTCTCATATACCCATTTTAAGGAGAACATGGGGACAATTGTTTGTATCATTTACAAACGATTTATCTCTATGTTCTCCTAAAAATATCCTAATTTAATACTTTAAGTCTAATGCCTCGAAATATACCACCCCGTATCTCCGCTTCTGTGACTGTTTAATAATCCATTCACATTGCTAGATGTAATGTGATAGTTGTTACTGAGAATCTGTTGCGAAATCATTTATGTGTTATTAACACTAAATTTAATGTAATAGTTTTACAAAGACAAGCACGTTAGACTTTTGCGATGATAAAAAAGAAAATATTTTTGGTATACACTGTCTGAGAACCGACAGCGAATGAATCAAACCCTTTAAACTATGGGTTTTCTTTAAAAAAAACATTATGTTAAAGTCCTTCTGAATATTGCCTTGACAAGTTGTCAACAGTTCTAGGCAGCTGATTATTTCTATTATTCCCAATATCGATCATAACATATGCGATTACATTCTAATACATAAATCATTAGCAAAGTGAGGTGTCTGAATTATCAAGGTCGATACTCGTTCTATATTGACAATTTCACAGTCCGCTTTTGCACGTAAAAGGACATTTAGAGATATCATGTGGAAGATGGCTAAAATCACGGTAAGGTGTGAAGTTTAAATGCCTTGCGCAAACCAAGACTTTATGACGAATCAAAATTAACGATAATAAGTGGTCTTATCACGTATCCGTTTTGTTCCAGGTATTTTGCATACTTGGGTGGATGTTGAAGATACAGGACAGTGTTCACGGTAAGTTTTGTCAAAATATAAGAAAATAATATAGTAAAAGATAAACACAGCTAGGTGAATCGGTAAGTTTTTTATAGAACCAAACGTGAGTAGTGATATTATGTACGAGGAGGCACAAGTAGATGCATTTTTCTCATTTTCAACTTTTCGTTTTCGATCCGCCATTACACCTTTGTGGATCGAACTACGCCATATAAAATCAATTTCACATTCAAGTGGCGGTTACTAAAGAAGAATGCAATGAGCCTGTGATATGCAGAATAATACCGCTTACAATCTATCGAAACTCTGGCATTTATTTCCAAAAATATGACCAAAAGCATTATTCGTCTTCAGATACGTACACCAAGAAGTGTTAAATGTACTTTGTTGTTTGTTGCCACATCGGTACGGAAAACTAAACTACTTAACACGAGTTAAAATCGTACACTTTGTCACTTTAATTCTTTGCCAATAGGTCTTGGGCTCTTTCACCCTGAACACCGAACACATTCTTACATATTTCTTATGCAAAACGAACAAATACAATTTTATACAGCAAAAAAAGCACATGCAATGATGTGGAAAAGAAGCAAAGTTAACAACAAAGAGAGGGTTTAAAGTTTTATTTATAATATCCTTTTTTACGTATTTTATTGATAAGTAACAATTTTAATGAACTTCTTTGAATTTTAAATGCAGTAGCACGGGTTTTAGTCTCTCATAACCCTCAGCAGGGTGGGTTTTATTTATTTAAAACGTGAGACGTTAATAAAATTATTATTATTATTATTATTATTATTCACCCTGAACACCGAACACACGCTGTCTGTATCATTTAATAAATGTGTTGTTTATGTATCACAGGCAATGGGTGCCCCAAGCAATGGGAGCCGAATGGTGTGCACTGCTACAGAATATTCCAGGGAGTCAAAACCTTTACAAATGCAGAGAACTTCTGCCAGACCACTGTTAGCGGAGGAACGCTGGCTGAATTAGACGATTCACAGAAAAACATGTTCATTGGATCAATGGCGTCAGTATATTAAATTCAAAAATGCCTACAGCGCCTGCAGTATTTTAAAGCCTAAATCACGAATTACTAATACCAATGTGACGGTATTTTCTTAATGCTCATCAATTGCGAATTCCAAATGGAAATTTTTGTTTTATTAAAAAAAAATGGGCTTTTTGCATTTCTTTTTACCTTTTTAGAGATTGATATTTATGCATTCCCGGTGTCCACATCGTTCAGATACTATAATTTAGATAGTATCACGAACATCTTAATGGTTACCCAACACATACCGTGTTTGATCATAGGATGCACTTTCATATTTGAATCGTGGTTCTATTCTAAAGGTATAAGCACCTCTTTGGTGTCTCACTGTCATTTGTTCTTTGAAGTAAGTCTTAACGTATTCTGTAGATTACACTCTTTAATGTCTCAGATCTGGGTATGGCACAGCCAACTTCTGGATTGGACTCAAACGACAAAGTGGCACCTGGACGTGGGTCGGAGGGTCAGCAGCGACTTTTACCTTCTGGAACGCATGGCACAACAAGCCGGACGCCAATGGAGATTGTACCAAACTGGTCACCGGGGGATTCTGGGAAAATACAGGTTGCAGTAATATGCTGCCTTTTATATGCCAAGTCGGGGCTAGTAAGTGCGTTTTTATACTTCTAGGTGTGTACATCTCACACAAGCATTACATAAAGTGGGATAAGCAAAACGCGTTATAAATTTGCTGAAGAATATATAGTGCAGGTGTACTGTTATAAGTTATGAGTAAGGTCAGCTTACGTGTATATACTACCCAAAATATTACGGACCTAATGGAATAAAGTTAACTGTATTTCAAAGAAAAATAATACGATACTGCCTTCTTAACCCATACCCTGAAAAAATTTACTAAAATGAAAGGAAATGAGATTTTTCTACATATCCTATACCATTCAAACCGCAAATAGGGTAGTTCTTATACTACTATATGATTTAATCTTTGCTTGACTGGCGACTTTACTGTAGATTAAACGGCAGTAGCAACAATTTGATTTTTATTGAGGAATCTGCTCGTTTTCTTGAGGTTGCCCACCGTTGCCAAATAACCAGCACTCCACATTTGACGTTAACGCCACCAGCGTCGGTGCGGTAGTTACGTATACGTGCAATCAGGCCGGATATTTCTATCTCAACTCAACTGATACTGCCCGCACTTATCTTTGTGATAATTCTGGCGAGTGGAATGACACTTTCATAGATTGCGCTAGTAAGTTATTGCTTCTTGGAATCTCATTTCATTACGACAATACTGATCAATTATTATGACAATGATTTCAGTAGACTTATATTTTGAATCATGTTCCATTAGTAAGATGATCTTAAGATCGTTGAAGCCAATGAACAAACCCTAATTAAAAATGATTAAAAGAACAAACGAATGAAATGAAGAATATAATACCACGAATTAATTAGATATCCGGGTGTCTTTCAGCCTGTGCTCCATTCGACACCGTGGAGCAGTCAACATCCAGAAACCTCAACCCTACAACGGTCGAATATACCTGCAACTCCGGCTACATGTTCTCTGATGCTGCCGAAACCAAGGTTGTCGAATGTCAACCAGATGGACAATGGAATGATACACTAGGCAACTGTACAGGTATGGGACGCAATATTACCTTTCCATATAAAATTAGACTTTTTACGCTCAATCGGCAAAATGTCAGCAAAAAAAATCAGTATAGGCCATTTTGCTGCCAGAATGTATTAATGTAAAGATATTGTTATGATGATTGATAGAGACCAAAATTGTAGTATTTTAATTTAAAAAACAGACTTACTGGGCATTTTCGAGCTTAGTATTTGTTCTTCTTCCAAGAAAATTGAAAATACAATGGAGGGTAGTAAATGCTATTTGCTTCAAAATGCGTTATTATTGCTCCTTTTAGTTGCTTTTTTCTTGACATTTCTTGGTATTAAACGGGTTGATATGCGTTTCTGTAAAAATTGCTGTGCTGTCACAACAAGTGCGTATCCAGATTTGTTTTGACAAATCTCTGTATATATCTTAAAAATATGATTTTATAATATAGATTTTTGTATTTGGTATATTTATATATGTTTCAGAAAAACCTTGTCCTGCTGTACCGCCGGTGACGAACGCATACACAGATACTAATACAACAACCCAAGGGACTGTGGTGACACTGACGTGCCAGCCTGGGTTCTTGTATCCTGATGGTACTAATAGTAAAACAGTCACCTGTCAAAGTGACTCTACCTGGACCGCCATGCCTGCATCGTGTGCAGGTAAGAAAGACTTTGGGTGCCGCTGGGCGGCTAAGGGATTAAAAAAAGTATATAGTATGTAGTGCGAAATTTCATTTCTTTAACAAAGACTTAGATTTGTGATTTTTTTCCGAAACAGTTCAGCTTAAAATACTAACGCTCATTAGAAATATATATATCTTATGAAACTTGTGATTTTCCTGTTGACATTGACCGTGTCATAATTTAAACTCATGCTTTATCACTATACACGAAATTTTCTTCTTTATTCTGTGCTATTTCCAGCCCTGTCCTGTCCGAATACACTCCCAAGTATCCAGTTAGGCCGTACATTGGACAACGATCTTACTGTATACAGCACTGTCACCTACTACTGTTATTTTGGCTACGAATTTCCTGACGGCAGTACCACGAAACAAATGACCTGTCAGTCAGACATGTCATGGAGCAATGCCATCACTGATAACTGTCAAAGTAATTATTTTCATGCAATTTGATATATATACGTTACCCTACATCTATAAGCCAATAATGGCAAAGACATGACGGTGATGAGGTAAACCCCTCCCATCCTCGTCCTGTGTTTCAGAGGGCGCTGGAAACACACGTCTACCACGGGCATGTAGTGCCCAGCATTCTCTGCAACTCAGGGCATCAACTCAGTGTGTCTATTCTGGTAGCCAAAAAGAAATCTGCATACATATTGAGTTCAACCTAGTGCCTATAGTTCTCTCATTGATTGGAGCTCACCAAGTATCCCTAAGTAATATAAGCGTGAATATCACTGCGAGGTGAAAAAGGGAGGGTGCAATCAAGTAGAAGCAATATGTTACTTCTGACATTTGAATGTGCATCTCAGTTAATTATAAAGAAGGAGCTAGAAAACACTGATAACACGTGTCACGAAACGTGAAATGCAGAATCCGTATGAAGATCGTGATGATTGTTCGCAACCTACTTTTTAAAATGTATATTGGGAATTCTTTACAAATCAACAAAGATAGATTAAAGGTAGTCCTTCCTACCGAAGACAAAAGTACAAAGCTTTCCGTAAAAAATAAATACATATAAAAATATTTTTTAGAAAATGTCATCTGATTCATCTTTTTTTTTATTTCCAGAAAAGACCTGCCCCAACACTCCCCCTATCAACAACACCATTATTGTTGCCAATGACACCGGGTATGGTGGCGAAGTAGAGTACCAGTGTGTGGGAAATATGCGTTTCCCTGACGACCAAACAACACACAAACTGACATCGTGTACATATGGCAAGACTTGGTCACCAGATCCTAGCGGGTTCCCGCCTTGTGAAGGTAACAACGAACTAAGTTCCAGTATTTTAGGGAATATTTCACTTCTTAGTTGTACGAAGGAGATACATGAGATACGATTCCTTATTTATACCTGTTCTCTATTTCTCTCTCGTGTTTCGACGGTTCAAATTCTAAACTCGGAACATTGCGTGAGCTCTTTTAGCATGTGCCATAATATTCTGGGAATTTCCTGTTACGTCTCTAAAACTCAAGAAAAACGAATGGAAGGAATAAAAGAGTTTCGAAATGTACTTAATAATCACAAGACATAACCTGTAGTCGTTCAAGGAGGATTTTTTATTTCCTCGAAAAAAAGTATTAAACATTTCTAGGCATTTAGCACTCTTTGCTTTATCAGAAAAAAAGTAGCGAATGTACATATATTATATTATATTATATTATATTATATTATATTATATTATATTGTACAGTATATACATTTACGAACTGAGAGAGAAAAGGATACATCTAACCGTGGCATTCCTTCATTTTACAGTGATCACAGGACCGTGCAGTGGCCTGCCTGTACTTCCAGATCGGGCATTTTTAGACACAAACAGCACGGCCTCGGGGACAATAGCCACCGTGTCCACAGAAGCTGGCTTCAAGTTCCAAGACGGTACATTCTTCAAGACCATTATATGTAAAGACGGGGGATGGAATTTTACAATGATTCGTACAACCGGTGAGAAAATTTAGTTCAATATCTTATTCTTCTTTAATGAACATTGTTGATTTCTTTATGGAATTTTACGGAAAAGGACACATACCATACTTGCTTGATGATGATTACACTTGATATTGGGATCACGTCTTTGAAAATGCCCTCGTAGTGTCAGTTTATCTTACAAACTCTCATGTTACATTTAACATTTTAAAGGCCTAAGTTTACTACAGTTGGATAAAAAATTGTTTGAAGGTAAATTAGACGAATTTCGACAGAAATACTGAAAACAAACTTTTTCTTGCAGTGGTAGATTGCACTCAAGAGCCATCGGTGAAAAACGCCACGAGATTTGGAAGCGGCATCCTTTATGGAACACAACTAACCTATTTCTGTGACAACGGGACGGTCTTTGTAGATGGTAGCACTGAGAGAATCACATACTGCAATCGATATGGAATATGGGCGCCGCAAATTACTGACTGTGAAGGTAATTAACGAAATTAATTAATAAGAAAAATCATCTTAACTTTATATGACTTTAATGAAAAAAAATTTAAAATGAGAAGCATTGTTCATATGATTATATTTTGTTTCATTAAAGAAAATAAATAAACCCTTGATGCTGAAATTTTGTATTTGAAAATGGTGAAACACCAATGCCTTTCTTTTGCATTAATGAAATTGCAAGGCTCATGCGTGAACGGTAGGAAATTGTTGCAGAAGTGATATCTTTCATTAAATTATGAACACGTTACATTTTTATTTTCCAGGTAGTGCAATCACAGTACAAAAGAAAATTCCGAAACCCGTACCTGTAGAAGCTAAAACAGAGGTGGTGGTAGCGGTGACAACGCCCCCTTTCGTTATCTGTGGCGTTCTTATTGGTGGAGTAATTTTGCTAGACCTCGCCACTATTGGAAGACACCTAGCAAAGATGGCAGAAAATCTGAAACATTTCACCAATCGACTGAGAGGCCTTCCTCCCCCGAAAAAAACGAAAAAGAAAAGGGACGGCCCGCCCCCTACTTGCGATAATTGTGGCGATTCTCATGAAACGGAGAAATGTCCCAGATGCAAATACTGTATGGAAGAGACTCATAAATCGGAAAAATGTCCCCTAGCTAAAACTTATTGTAAAAAGTGCACTTATTATGGTCATATCGTAACCGAATGTCGAGAGGTTCACAAACTTTTGGCTAAATTGTCCAAAGAAATGCACGACGAGCTTGTTGGATAGATTAATTTTTTCCCATTTTATTACTAAAAACATACGCTACGATATGAACTTATTGTATCTGTGATCTGTGATATTTTAGCACTTGTATATATTTTCTTTCTTTTTTTGAACAAAATGAAAATTAAAGGACTCAAGATTTCAAAGGGAACTCCCCACTTGTACTTCAGCACTTGGCTTCTTGGAATTCTTAGAACACATTTTATTCTCTACCCATAATAAGGCAGTGTTTATATCTAAAAGCTACTAACAAATTCCTGATTCATGGTTTACATATACATGACCGTCAAAGTCTGTGACATAAAAAATCGAAAATTTGAAGATAAAGGGGCATTTTGGGGCAAAATACTGCACGTAGGGGATCATAATTGCACTTTCAATATTTTCACCTATGTCAACGTGTATCCTTACTTATTAAAATCACTAATATATTTCCAATCACGTGTTTGTATCATTCTTTTTTCGTGATCAAGATAACTTATCATCTGTGACCATTGTGTGAACTCAACTTTTTTTTCTTACAACAGAAATTTTCATGGTATCAAACATGAAATATTTGAATCAAATAAAGCTCAAGGATAACACGATGCAAAAGGTCAGATCCTTAGGCCTTTAACCAATTTGCTGGAAGTGGTGTAATGAAAAGTTAGGGAAGTTATAAACATTCCTTATTTAGTGCACACTGTATACAGGGATTTATCTACAGACTGTTAAACGCGTTTGGCACCAAATGGACATAACAGCTAGAAACTTAATATTACTCCCTTAGTTTTATGAACTATCCACAGAACATTGATGTGCCAAAGACAATGTCATTACCTATAGTAATGTGAGAAATAATTTCAAATTGTGGATCTTGAGAAATTAAAAGTTTGACGACCTGCATTGAACATACTTGACTGCCTATTAATCGACTTAATTTTTCTTTTTTTTTTCTATATTATGAAATAAACAACTTGTTGAAATAATAAATTTTTATTTATAAAAGAACAAGTTATGATATAAAAATAGCAACAACATACTCTAATACAACATTGCATTTTGGATACTATAAATTCAATTGCAAAATATCTGGAAGAAAACAAAATAATCAAGCCATGATTGAAGATTGGCAGGATTTGATTTTTTCTAAATACCTGGCGTAATTACTGGATGAACAAATTAATTCATTAACTGAAGCATTCATTTATTAAATCATAACTGTCATGCACCATTCAATGTAAATGAAAACGGTTTCTAAAGAACTATTTTAAGATAAATTGTCCTCTAAATCCTATATATTCTTTCCTCATATCTTCATTTTCTTTATAACAATCTGCATGATCAATTTATTTATCAACATCCCATGTCCAATGAAAAACATTGCCATCAAAGATGTTTAAATCCAAATCTCATTCTCCTTTGAATAAAATATATCTACATTTCAGTCCTCTGTCATTTCCCCTCCAAACGTTACAAAGTCTCTACACCAAGCTCTTGTATTACTATTGAAGTTGCTAGCTTGGATTACAACTCAAACAGAATGGTCTTTCCAGGATGTCATCATAACTGAAAAGACAAATTGAGCAATGTTATCTCACCAAGATTAAAACTTCCTTACTTTAATTTCCTAGAAACACTACCCGTTAAAACCTCCCTTACAGTACCAATCTGTCTTAAATAAAAATTTTATTAAATTAACTTCTTAAAAAGATGTAACCTGCTTATTATGATTAGCACTTACTTTAATACTGAGCACAGCTGGCAAAATTTCCCCTGGCAATAGGTGCATGTTCTGACACACATTGCACACACAGGCTTATCACAGAAGTGACAGGGTTGCAGGGTAGGCTCCATGGATTTTGTACAAGATATGCATGTTGCTGCTACAGGGGTATGTGGTCGAGGAACTACAAAGAACAAAGAATTATTAGTTTTATCAAGATGATGCTTAATAATAAAACCCCCCTTTTTTTCAGTAAATAAACATAAACATCAAAATCTAGTAAAGCTTAAAAATGAACCGACAGTAATAAAACCTGCAACAAGTTTTTAATCGAACCTTTGTCACTGTAGGATCATAAAACCCATTGAATCATAGTGATACTGATAGCAAATTGATAGTAGTTAAAGAGCACACACCTTGAGTAAAAAGACTGGAGAATGCAGATTGATGATTTGGCATTTTGCTCATTTGTTGTTCTGCAGACACATGTCCATTACTGAGACTTCTGAACTCCATGCATTTCTGTGGCTCATTTCCACTCATATTGCACAAATTGTTGTTAATAGATTGCTGGACATGAAAGTTCAGTTTTTGTTGACCAGCAATTGGGCAAGAAAGACCAGTGCCAATGTCCATCATTTCTTGATCCTCTTGTATTGCAGGTAAGGGTGTGTCCCCTGGTAATGGTGCATTGTAGATACCTTTGTATGCAGCACTAAACAACAGACTCCTCGTCTTTTCTGAAGTGAAACAAAACTGAATTTAAAATTGTTACAAATATCATACCATGGAGTAGTTTGCTATGTGTATCGAGTTATAGTGTAGTGTTACCACTTTCAAGAGTAGCAGCTCATGCTTTAGCAAGTTAATATTTATATTTTGCCATATTTACTATTAGTGCTTACATGGAAGATATCAATATAGATAAGTTCAATATACTGAGTCTGCACCAATGCAGACGGTTCTCAAATCTTTCTCCTTATGCTTACTTCCTAAGTTTTACAAAGCCAACTGATATTATTGAGAGTGATGTGAAAAGGGTTCATCTGCCTTTTAGCAATTATATGACACAGAATTCATACATCTGAAGAAGACCACAGTTAAAGAGTTCTGAATGAATAGGCCAGATAATGTTCCTTGCCAAAAAAACAAGTTACTATGAAGAATTGTACATTGAATGCAAGTTACTTGGCCCAGGTTATCTTGGGACACAAATTCAAGTTCGCCACTCTGGTGTTTAGTAGATTAAATGGTACCAATTTGTTAGCTGAATACCAACAGCTACCTATGATACCAGTTTCATTAGTGCATAAGCACAAAAAACTTACCAAAAAACATATATAAAAGCAATCATGTTGAAGACTTAACTGACCAAGGAACAAACTAATAGGCACAATCATGTACATAAAGTTCTTTGGCCCACAGTTTTAGAGTTGGTGAAGGTAGACCCGGGCTTTATAGCTCAGTGGTAGAGCATTCACATGATAAGGGAGCATCCTGTTTTAGATTCCCTGTCAAGTCAGGTATTTTCCCCAAAAAATACTACATTTTGTCCGCCCCATTTTGCTTCAGGACAGAATACAATCCTCGACTTACTCCTCACACTCTTGAGTACCTTAATGGTTATCTTTAGCCAGTGTATGATTTCTTTGAAGATAAGAAGACATTTTTTTCACAACGCTGTCAATGGCAAGACTAGTTGGCTTTACAGCAGCAAGCGGCTTGAGGTGAGAGGTAATCAAAAGATGTGAGAGCTCCCAGATGCACTTATCTGAGTCGCTAGCTGACCGTCATTCCACAGTTGTGACCACCTTTATCTTGGTACATGTACTTCATATGAGGAACCATAAATAGCCGCGTTAACACATTAAACTTTACCGTCCAATTTATACTAGACTGTGACACATAGGTGTAGATGAAGTAGGTCCAGTAAATTAAATAAACTCTCTTACCATAAACTTTCTTCATATTTTCCTCTCTGTTTATTCCCATATCAACGTTTTTCTGGTGCACTACAGTTTTAAACTGCAATGGAGACGCATCCCCAAACGGATTTGGACGTTTCGGCATGACTTTTTATGATGAGTGCAGTAAAATTTAAAAACCTAATTGCGTAAACAACTTTTCGCGGGAATATTGTGCCCATGTGACGGCAACTTCCGCTTGCGCACTCGGATTTGAGTTGGAAGTATCAATAACAAAGAGTTCGTGTTTGTGTTAGACATGTTATTTCAAAGCTTAACATGAAGAATTTTCTTTTATTTTGGTAATTTGATAAAATTACATCCATTCAAGTTGATTTCACGCCTAAAATATGTTTATGAATCTTACACACTTTAGTTTCATTCCGTGTAAAATAATACTCGAAAACATTCCATATATATGATAGGCTCTTGACCCAATTAACTTTCGAATATGGCCACTATCTTGGAACTGGTTTTAGAGGAGAAAGTTTTACCATTTACTGTTGTGCGTTGGCTAGCAAAAAAGGCTCATCAGGTAAAGTGAAAAAATACATTTAATTTCGGCAATGGAGGTTTGTTCTAAAAAGTGCAAATGACCACTAACTTTTAAAAAGTCGCGTTGAAAATATCAACTTTTGCTGTGACAGTGTTTTACCTGGACTGGCTGCAGCATATGTGATATATTATAATTTTAATGAATGGTATTGTGGAGCAGACTTGTTTCCTTTTTATTTTCATTTATTAAATAAAAAACAGCATGATAAAAACTTAATTTCGAAACACCTTGTCGTTAAATACAAAAACTGATTTGACTTGCATTGCAGAATTAATATTTTTAATTTTTTCTAAAATAAAATTTCAGTGGGTTTCAGTTGTATTTTACGTAAATGCATTTTATATTTAGGCTGAAAATCTAGATGAGCTAGAGCGTGAGAGGTCCGAATTTATTCCATTCTTCCTGAACTACCTTCGAGATAAGACAGTGCATTTGCTACAAAACAATAAATCAGCATGTCCTTCTCCAGCTAAAACACCAACCAGTTTTCAGAACAAACAAAAACCAGCTCCAAAGGTTGGAAACAAGAGCAAGGAAAGGAATAATTCTTCTAAGCGGGTACAGTTGTTTTCAGTTGGTCCAACCTCAGATAGGCAGAAGACATCGCCCAGTGCCTTTGAACTTGCCAACACCTCTCTAGACTCTCCTCATATCAACAGATCCTTTGGATCATCAGCTAAGAAGGAAACCTTTGCGAAAGACACTGTCAGTGGTTTAGAGTTCAGAAGATTAGATGACTCAAATGCTTCTTTTGATAACCCATCTGTATTCAAAGGACAAGAGGAACATAATAGCCCAGAGGTGTATGGAAAGCGAAATAAAAATTCTCGCTCCACTCCAGTACACAGCACTCCAGATTCTTATTCCAGATCAAAGCATAAACACTCTTTAGGCGACTTTCTCATTAGTCCAGAAACAGAAGGTAGAAAGAAGAAAAGTCCCTTTTCTGGAAACAGAAATAATAATAATAATGAGAACAGTCCCTCTCCAGTATCTCAGAGACGTTCAGGAGGTAAAGGGAAATCTCATAAACAAAGATACAGTGATGTAGATCGTAACCCACCAAAACTGCCTGGGTTCAGTTTAACTGATGCTGAGGACTTCCCAACTTTGACCTGTAATAGTCAGTCACAAAGGTATTATTATACCATATTATGGTTATTGCAGTGAGTTGTTACAGATAGTGTAGTCTTGCCAGAATGAGTTGTACAACTCGTGGTTGGGTTTAAAATTTGTAAATGATTCACGGGGGTTTAAACATGGTACCCAACAACTTTTTAGCAAAGTTTAAGACTTTGTATATTTTTTCTTAAACAACATCATTAAAGATTTATAGAAATATCATATTATTCCAAGAAACAGTTCAGTTGAAGCACTGAAAGAGACATTATATGTCATAAAGAAGGATATGCAAATATTTTGTACTTTTTTTTCAGTAAGCCGAGGAGGATCACCCCTACTCCTGTGAATCAGGATGTCAAAAGAGCCACAAACACACTGTTCACCAGTGCTCCAGCACTTAGTCCAGTCAAAGAGAAAGAAAAAGAAAAGAATGCTGGACCAAGAAGAGTTCCACTTCTTAAACTGGATGACTTCAGGGAGTCATTAAAGTAATTACAAAATCAAAACAATAAGTTAATTGGTCTCTGTATTGTATTCTACCTCTTTACGTTTTTTTTTAATGCATTGACTAGATAATAAAATTATTAAAAATGCTTTTTATTCTTGATTAATTAATCTAAACATTTTATAAGTCAAATGTTGTCTGTGTAATGCATTTATATGTAAGATGTAAATTTTTATACCTGTTTGAACTATGTATGAACTGTGTTTAAGCAAGTTCAGGAATAAGACACGTGTGTATTTCAGAGAAGAGAATGCAAAGAGAAATGAAGTTGCCAGCAATGGAACTGAGTGCAATACATTTACCACTCCCAGCAAGTCAAGATCTGGAATAACCTCTTTCACTCCAAACAAAACACCAAGCAAATACTCCATGGAAAGACAGGCAAGCATAGTGGAGATAACTGTAGCTGAGCCATGTAATGTCACATTCAGAGATAAGCTTCATCTTATAGCTGAGGTGTATTCTGGGTGCTTGGAAGGTTTGTGTCTGTATCATTTTAATATTTTATAGATTTTTCACTTGTCAATGAAACGTTGCATTAAATTATGTACAGATATATATGAGCTGTATTTGATAACATAGTTAAATTCTAATTGCTTTGGAGATTAATTTGTGAATATATTAATTTTTAATTGAATAGGTTATAGTTAGTGGAAAGGGATTTCCATATAAAGATTACTTAAAACTTTGATTTCAGAGCACCTGGTCCCTAGCATCACTGTAGAACTGTACTTCATCATGCAACTTCTCACTGCTAGAGGGGTGGATTTAGAGGTAGCAAAAAGCATGGGAAACTTGGGTGAGTCATGTATTTCTTTAATCTTTAAAGTTGCTGTAAAGTTCTTTTCTTGAGACAGTTGGTGATTTATTATTGTATGTTTGGAAATAAAGACGAGGAAGTCAAGGTCAAGAGGTGTGTTTAGGTGCAGAGTATATAAAATTTTGTATGTAAAAAATGGTCACACTTGCATGTTTTATTTTAAATTAGTCAGATTCTCATTAATTACCAGATCAATGATAAATTGGCACAAATGGTAATATCTGAAATAGTTTCAGCTTATTTCTTAAGTGAATTAGCTGTATTATTTGGCTCATATGTTAAAGGGTAACCAGGGGGTAACCCGAGTGATTTGTTGAAGTCCTTTTGATGAGGATGTATGGTTGGCCCCATTGTAGCACTTGTAAGAATGGTAATAGATTAAAAATTTATTTAAATATTGATATTTTGATTCTTATGCAAACACCATTGTTTTACAGATTGGGATGAGACCAGCTATTTCCATTCAGTACATAATGCAGTGTACTTTGCTGTGGTGGTTTTGGAATTACAAATCAGGTAGGAGTCAAGGTGCCTTTGCTATGGGTATATTTTACATCAAGTTATAGCTGAATTTGTTATAATTGTCCTAAACTTAGCTTGTTGTTTGAGAAACATCAGAGAAAACACGTCAAGTGATGACAGTGAAGTTCTTTTGTACATAATTCAAAAACTGATACAGCTTGAAAGGTGAAGTTTACAGAGAAATATCAGATATCATCCAATGTAATGGAGCAATTCATCTGAATAATAACCCTCATATACCTTCTTGCTAGCTTTATGATGATATGGAATGTTTGTTTTTTGTGTATTTTTTCTGACTGAAATATAACAACAAGAAAAGATAGAGGAAAGAAATTTTAAAGGAAAATGGAAAATAGTTCATTTTAATTCCAGACTCGTGCAGTATCTAGATAAAGGTACCTTAAAACTTCTGTCAGAAAACCAGAGGATAGAAGATTTTTCTGTTCAGCTGAAAACCCAGCTCACAAATATATATGAAGAGTCATCTGTTGAAGTAAGTAATGAATCTCTTACACTTGTTACTTTTATCACTACTTTGTTATTAATGTATTTATTTATTTATTTATTTATTTATTTATTTATTTATTTATTGACATTTGAGAGGTTTATTGGTAGCTGTATGATCGAGTATTTTCCAGGGTGTAAGAGTTATTTAATTTAGTGAATACAACAATGAAGTTAAAAAAAAAATTGCAGGCAGAAGTCTGTGTGATTAAGTTGCCTTATTAAGATTTCATAAAAAGGATATTGTATTAAAATATCATCATATCCATTGCAGCCTATGTCAGTATTCTATGCCTCCCCTATTGGAGGGGTGTCATTTCAAGTTGACACTGATAACAGGAAAAACTTTCCGAGTGATAAAGCTTTTCATTTATTCAAGAAACAAAGGTGAGAAAGATTTTTTTCTTACTCCAAAATAGTTATTTTTATTTTTAGTCTGTTTCATTTTTGACAGAGACTTACTGAATTGTTAAACAATTTCACAGATCCAGTATTCTTTGCTTAGCACTTGAAAATGATTTTTATTGATTTAATAATTACATTCTTTGAATGATTTAAGGCACTTGAGCATTAAGAAAATGTTCTGTTATACATTGTTTTTGATATTAACCCAGAGACATATTCTATGAATTGGTACGTGAATGGGAAGAAAACCACCTAGATGTATCCTGGTCACTGTCACAACTCCATGGACACCGGATACGCAGTCTGGTCAGCTGTCCAGTGGACTTGGTCAACCACATTCACTTTGCTAGGTTATTTCAAGCACAGCTCATTGCTGTAAGTAGTTGCCTTTGAAAAATTGTCAATCAGAATGTGTTCAAAATTTAGTTTTTGCTTTTTTATAGATCCGATGCTAACTTTTGGGTCAAAATATGAAGAGATAAGATATTCTTTACCAAAGCAATGATGAATTGCAGAAGCTGTTAATTATAGTTCATTTTCTTTACCTAGAATATGATTAACATTGGGTAAAAGTTTGATACGTTATTTCTAGCATTAGTAGCGTCAGAGATTTCATTAAGTATTGTTTTGTACCGCAGTAAATAGTAGCGCAGGTACTGAACAGTTGTTATTCTCTATTTGAGATGTGTAAAGGAGTGGGCACATTGAAATCACAGGATGAGGACACCAATATAGCCCTGTTGTCACAACTCAAAAGAAGTAACCCAGAAAAGTTTAAGAAGTAAGTTCATTTCTTGTTTGAAGTAAATATGACATATTTTATAAAATTTTATGATAGAAAATTCAGTTCGCAAGCAAACCTTAGTAACAATGTTCTTTATATATGTGAAAGTGTGTTTTGAATATCTGACTGTCTTTAAATTTAGACTCCAGGAGCGTTTTACCACTCCCACCACACACCTCGGTCCTTGCCCCCCACCCTCATTCCCAGGGTGTCAGGAATTCTTTAGAGACTTCATTGTAGCAGCAGAGAGTCATGTGTTTAACCAGCACTTGATTGATGGAATGGCTGCCAAAATTAAGGAGGTTAGTGAAAATTACCAGACAATTTTGTCTTTTTCCTGTTGGATCAGTGGTATCTAAGGCTTCATTCACATGCAATGTCTATTTTCTAAATTCTATTTTCTATTCGCGCTATCTTATGATCACGGTCTGTGCCCTGAATATCCCGCCGCGTAATTACTGGCAGCGCGAGCCAGTTACTTATAGTAACTTATAGTAACTGGCTCGCGCTGCCAGTAATTACGCCGCGGGATATTCAGGGCACAGACCATGATCATAAGACATACCGCGAATAGAAAATAGAATTTAGAAAATAGACATTGCATGTGAACGAAGCCTAACATTTTGATCTCAAATCGAACAATATAAAGCTTGCCTTACGAAAATGAAATATATTGTATTTCTTTTCTGCAAATTTATTGATGATTTATGTAAAAATAAAAACAAGGACTAAAGAATGAATTAGCGTTTTACAAATTTCATCAGAGAAAATAGTATCAATGTGAAATTGGTTTTGAATTTTCCTCGAATTGTTGTTGGCTACTATAGATGAATTCTTGAGTTTGAATAATTATGGTATGATTGAAACATGCTTCAAACACAACTTTTCCTTTGTTATAAAACATGATTTGTGTATAATCTGGACAAGGATCTAAGGTTTAATTTTATTATCACATTGCGTGATACTTTCTTTGTAGCTAATCAATTCCACATTATCTGACCATGAAGATGAAGTGGGGACTGAGACCAAGACTAATCAGGTACATATTGTACTATATCAATTAATGAGAATTATTGTATAATAGAAATATAAACATTTAAGAGATGTCTTCATATTTATCATTGTTATTATTATTACTATTATTATTATTTTGAATTCATTAAGTGGAAAGTCAACATTATGATAGTATTTGTTTATATTTTGTCCTTAATGAAATACTAAACTGATCATTCATAGATAAACAAACAGTATGTTTTTACTTGCAGCAAGATAAAGATGTGTTCTCATCTTGTCTTTTGACATTGAGACTTCTTGGCAAGTTCCTTGGCTTTATTGTATTTTTACCATATCGGACTCCAGAGCCACTACCAGAAACTTTAGAAATGACTTATGTCGCTATGAGAAGCCAGGTAGGCAAGCTAAATTTTGAATTGAATTTTCAGCATGATCTTAACGTTTTGATACAGTTAAGTGATTAATGAAATGGGATAAAATGTGCTATATAAAGACTTTAAAGAAAAATTATTGAGAATTTTAAGTGTAAGTGTATTGGTGAGAACTTTGCTCAGTATATTTTAATAGATTAAGTACCTGTGATGTGCAAGTATTATGAATTGTAAAAAAAATGTGCTGATGCATAAGCTCATAAAAGCTTGTATATCTTTAATCTGTAGGTCCCTTGTCCACTGGATGTTTATCAAGAAATTCAGTTGGCCTGTGTTGAGGGGAGACTAGTCCTGACTGTACCCTGGGTGGTGGAATTTTTGAGCATGATGGACAGCCTAGCACCAAGACTGCAGTACTATAGCAGTGTGTGCAAGCTGCTCATGCAGATTCATAGGTAAATTTAGACTGACTTTTACTGTTTGTTTGCCACTTGGTATAAAATGGATGTTAAATTCCATATTAGGAATGTCAGGTTAAGTTAAAGAACAGGCTTTAAAGTATTTTAAGTAAGTATTAAGTGATTAAGTATTATACAGAATGAAAATGGATTTTAGATTGAATCGTTTGTCTTGGTTTAAGAAGTTGATAACAAAAATTGAAGAGGTTCAAACTGCTTCTATGTAAGTGGTCATGTGTTTTGACATTCCAGATGTTTTGCAGCATCTTTCTTGGAAAGGTACAGTTTGAATTCCTTCCTAACTGTTGTGGTGCTTGGCTGGCTTTTCCAGGTAGGAAGCTTTACTATTGTTCCTCATTGGCGAAAGGATTTAAGTTAATGAACATTTTCATTCATAATTTTATACTAATTCGATGATTTTTTTCTCAGAAAATTATCTGATTTTCTTGCATTTTATTTAATGTAAAACATATGTGAAACTATTCATAGTACCTCATACGTGATCATCATTTTCTGTTGATATAGCTTCCACAGTTTCCAGAAGAGTTGTTTTTTACAGACCTGGATTCTTTGGATTGTTATAATAAAGATCAAAATTTGGTAAGCAGTATTTTTTTATTAAAAGTTGAATACTTTTAAAGTCTGGAATTACATAAGCTATTGTTTCTATGTAGCTGAATTAAGTATTGAAAGTAACATTTACCTATTTAACTCTTTAGGTGTCTTAAGCATGTTTAAATTTTTTTTTTTTGCTTTAACGAGTACAAGGACCTTAAATTTACTGTAAAGAAATGGATGTAGTTGCTTCAGTTTACTTTCCTTATATTTGATTTCTCTATTTACTTCAGGATTCTCTGGAACTTGTGGATCACCCTCTGATGTACACTTGCTGCCCGTATCTGGGTAAGTAACCTCAAAAAATTTTTTTCTGAAATATCCTCCCATCTTCCAATGTGATCATTTTATGTCAATTTTTTTTATTTTCTGTAAATTATTAAGTAAGGGGATTTGGGCAAAATGAGAAGGAATGTCAGCTTTAAAGAACTAATGCATTTTTTCTAGGCGAGTTGAGATCCTTGCTGATAGACTTTGCTGTAGGTGGCAGCACCAAACAGAACAACATTAGGAAGATCACACCGATAGCAGCAGAGTGTGAGGATGAGGATACTGGAATCAATGAAAAACAACTTCAAGTAAGATTATCATTACCAACATACGGTAATGACTCGATCTTTTCAATGGAAAAAATTGTGATTTTAACCGTACTATATTTTTTAAGTCATAATTTCTTAAAATAAGAGCATTCCTATTGAGTGGTTGCAACAAAATTGAAAAGCAGACTGCCTTATAGTCCTATTATATGCATTAAAAGCACCACAAATTCTATACAAAAATATAATTTTTATGATTTTAAAATGATGTGTCCGAAAGTTTGATAATTTTTGCCCATTGAAAAGATCGAGTCATTACCGTAGTTTCTGTCAAAAAGCATGATGTAAAGAATTTAAGTTATAGTTTATCTATCGTTTGTTAAACGAGCTGATAATATCATTTATGCCTCCCAAACCACCCCACCCCATCCTTTTGATATATTTACATAATTTGATGTGTATAAACAATATATCCACGGAGGCTATGTTTTTACATATTTCTGAAAATAGATATATAGATATGATTAGTTACATTTATTTGCTTAGTAAGTAAGCAGACCATATTACACAACACATATATATCTGTCCATAAACCAGCAAGGAATATGAAATATTTCCTACATTAATAAACAGTAAATAAATTGACTATAGAGTTTTTACTATTTGCAGCTGCAGCTGGAAGAAAACTTTTTCCACAACCACCCAGCCTCCTTGAAAAGGACAGTGGAGTTTGTTGCTGACAGAGTTGCCTCCATACACATCAAGAAATTTCGAAGCCAGGAACTGCCCAGGTTTATCAGTATTGGCATTGGTGCTGTTGGTGGAATGCTTTCTGGCACTGGAAGTGGTTCTCCTGATAACAGACTAAAAGTAAGATTATTTGTCTTTCTTTATTACAATGATAAAAACTTCTCTTTTCAAGAAACTGATTTCATGGGAGTTTATGTGGATGAAATTTTATACACTTGAAAAATAATCTTGATTTATGTCCACTGCTTTTTAAAACTGATTGTTATTATTATTTTATTAACAAACACCCGACTGGTATTTCAGACCAGACTAGAGCAGCAAGTCTTGGAGGTAGCGAGAAATCTGATGCAGACGGCCAGAAATGACATCGTTTCTTCTTTCACCGCATACTGCCAGCAGAAGACAGAAGCCATTTTACCAATGTTGCTTCCTGACGACACTGTGCCTCAAGTATTAGCAGTGTCCATGCAGATATCAGCAAGGTTGGCTCTGGAGAAGGTGACACATTGGTCACAGGCACATCTCACCACCAGTAAGTTGCTTGCATGAGATTTCAGACTTGAATGGAATTTAGACTTTAGGCAGAATTGAGTTTTTTTTTTTCTGCAGAGACGATTGTTGGGAAACTTTGCATGTGCTGCTTGAAGTATTTTTTGTGCAAATAACCAGTTTTACAATTGAAGTAGGAGCCCTTTAGAAATAGTGTCTTTGTGTCTATCCTGTTTGACTACAGATTTGTAGAAAAGGTATTACAACCATTTGAGGGGAAAAAACTCAAAGAGAGCTTCCTGAGCATTTTTATTTAGACATATACTGTTATTCTTGATGTAATAATCAAATGTGTTGTTTTATGATTCTCTTTGCAATGTGAGAAGCCACTTGAAATCATCACATTGATTTGATTTAAAAACATCAAAATATATTTTATTATTTAAATAAGTTATAATTAAAATTGTTGATTGCTTGGTATAATTAACTTGTCTTATTGTTTAAAAAAAGTACTTCTTTAACTTTTGACAATGCATTGACTATTACAGACATGTTGAATAAAGAAATGACCTCTGAACTAGACAAACTGGTCAGGTCTATGGCCAGTGGCTTGGACAGCCCAGTTAGACCTGTGAAGGGTGAAAAGACAGTCCAAGTAGTCCATGGGAACCCTGCCATTGTAGTCCAAACCAAGGATGTATGTGCTGTGTCAGAAACAATAAATATGTTGAAGGTGGGTAAGGATTTTGTATTTCACAAACTATGAAAAGCAGTTTTTAACTTGTATATGTATCTGTATGTAGACTTTATTAAGATATATTTTTTCATTTTCTAAAAAGGTATGATCTTGTTATGTTAATTTTTGTTGTTGATGCTGTTGTTGACAATGCTATTGCTACCTGCTTAAGCCTGTTGCACTTCAGTCCCTTTTGCACTATCTGTAGGACTTTGTGCGGGACCTAGTTCTTGAGAAAGATGGTGTATCCTATCAGAGGATGTTGAAATTGTTGAGACAGACAAAGGACACGTTTTTTGGAACAGCTGTGAGTACTAGATTGGAATTACATTACAAAATTAGAATGAGTTTCTAGATGTAGCGACCAGACATTTTAATGCTAACCGGTTATGAAATGCTATTATATATGTGTCTCACTATTTATATATTTGTATCTAGATATTACTTGTTACTTTATTTATGTATTCTTTTTTATCTATAATTTATTTTTCTTTAACACTTCAACAGTATCAAAAACTTTTTTTGTGTTTTGATCTCTTATTTTACTTATGTATAATTATGTAGAAAGATTTTTTGTACAGTTAAAGATTTAAGTAAAACTTTTTATTACTTGATATCCATAGAACATATTCCCATTGGCATATAAGACAGTAGCTCTGCTCTGGTTGGACTTAGCTGTATCATGTGGTAAGTTGTCTTTTCTGTTTCTTATATTAGGTTATATTTTGTAATATAATAAACAAACAAATCAGATTTCTTGCTTTGAATACTGAACACTAGTTTGTTTAGATTGAAAACATACATGTTATCAGATGTTGTTGCTGTGTAAAGAGGTGAAAATGCTGTTAGGGTATGAGATTTTGAAACTTCAGGATGATCTTTATTTATCTTTTTATTCTCAAAGAATCAGTTTATTAGTTAAGCTTTTCGGGCTATTTTTTCTTTTAAGATGAGTGTAATTTCTGTTGAAAAGTTTCTCTAGTATATAAGGAGAAGCAGATGTGGGTTTTAATACTAGATTATGCAACTGAAATATTCAACTTGTCTTTTCTTTTGTTCGTTTTTGCAGCAATATTCAAACCCCCCTACATAACTGAGGAAAGTTTAGGAGACTTGACTGCACTGTGGCAAGGTCCACTGAAGCAGCATACATCCTTTTGTCAAGTCATATGTGCCAAGTATGTTCATTTACTGATGACCAAATCCAAGGTGCTTCAGGTAAAATTTCATCCATTTTTTATGAAGAATTATGGTGCAACTTTACCTGTTTTTTTTTTTTTTTTTTTTTTGTTTTTTTTTAGTTTAAGAAGGTTATGATTAAGCACAAGTCATTTAGTTGTATCATTTAAGAGATATAACGGTTGTGTCTGCCTTGGTGGATTCCGTATGTGAGTATACGTGCATTTTTTGACCCAGACTTCATATATTTGTTCTAGGAATCTTGGAACCAATATGCATTTCTACTCAGACATCTGTTAAATCAAGAACTTCTGACTTGGGCAGATGTAAAAGAGGCTGGGTTAAAGCTTCTTCAGCACAACCTTCCAAAGGTAGCCATGAATGCAACAAAAAGAAAATGATAAATTTTAACATTTATGTATAACAACCCGCTTCTAGACATACCTTATGGCATTTTGATTTATTAAACTTGATTTCAAGATCCATATGATACATTTTTCAGAGTAAAAGTTGTCACAAGCATCATATTTGCTTTTTTGAAAATTAATCAGTTTCAAATCGTCAGATATACTAAAGGTGGTTCTTGAATAATAATTAATTTTGTCATTTCAGGACTGCCTTGAATTGTTTGCAGCTTGTATCTGTGATAGTTGTAAAGTATTTAGCGAAGACAAAACAATGGGAACAATAGATTGCCTGGAATTATTGAATAGTTTAGACCAGGAATGTGCAAACTGTTCTTCTGTAACAATACAAGCAGTAAAAGATTGCATTTCAATTATCAGTGAACAGCAGTTGCTACAGGATACCAAATGTACGACTGAAAAAATGGCAGAAATAGCAGATATTGGAGCTACTACAGGTAATACTCTGCATGACACTCTGCATCCAAAAGATGAAAAACACCAACCCAAAATTATGGCAGATGAGCAGGAACAGAATAAAAATCCAATTAAAGTGGAGTGTGATTGTGTTCATACAGAGAAGTATTGCCAGAAATGCACTCTTTGTTTCAACAAAGAAAATCAAACAGAGATTTCATCTTGCGCTGAAAAGATACTCCCAAAAGTGGACAGTATGCAAGTCAAGATTGCAGGAATTTGATACTGGGTTTTTTTTTAAGTAAACCCATGAAATGTATAATTGTTGTTTTGCTCATAACTTCAGTTGTTAAGGAGAACATTGAAAAATGCACTATTGAATTGGCATGCTTTCTGATTATTTATTTCTCAAAGAATATTATTTCTGTCCATTATGGACATAAACATACACTTATATACAGCAAAAAATTTTCATTAAGCTGACCATTTCATTCTTTGAACAGTATATTGTTTTTGATGAATTGGAATTGAAAATTGGTGCTTAATGTAATTTTGAAAATTATTTGCAATATATGCTTGTTTTAATCCCAGCATTCCATATGTTCAAAATGAAATGGTGCTATACTCACCTATTTATTTCCATTTATTGAAAAAATTATTCTAATACGCTTAACACCATATAATATAACCATATTTGCTATTAATGTTGATGGGCTACTTTATTGTACTAAATTATATCTTACATAAGACCAGTGCCTGCTATGAAAGCTAAGAATAAAAAGATAATTTACAATATGAAGGATTTATGAAGTTTTTTTTTTTTCGTTGAAAATGCGCTTGTTTATCTTACAAACTTTCTTTTGCCGGCTGGACCCACTTCCCCTGGAGTGTGTAAAACCATGTCTTGTCCGAAAAATTGGTACATAGTTTTTGCAGCTTAGACAGTACATATCCTTTATTTCATTGAATATAAATTTCTCGAAATTGTCTTTTGACGAAAAGATCTATTTATGGTTACTGTCACAACTAATTAAAAGTGAGAAATGATCCCTTCCACTCTCTATATACTGTATATTTGGATACACTATTTTAAAGGTGCAATACGGTAATCAAAATGTCTTTTTAGCACTCATAAGAGTAGTATTTATCTCTGTATTCCTCACATACTTTGCGTTTTTGAATTGCTCCCTTTTTCGCCTGTGCTGAAGAAAATTGTAAAAGAGGCAGATTTTTCTTTTGGTGCAGCACCTTGGTGGCATGGTCTGACTGAACCTATAACATCAAACATAAAAACATATGTCAGTCTTACAACACAGAAAATATGATAAGATTATGAAATGGACAATGGTATTTGTTAAGGGCACTTGTTAAATTAAAAAAAAAACCTTCTTCAGAGCATTGATCAACTAATTTAAGAAATCCTGTTGAAATTAAAAACAAATATGGATAGACCCTGTAGACCATGATATTAATATTCTCAAAGTAAAATAATTTACATTTCCAGCAAAACTATTCTCAAGCATCTGATGGAAATCCTTTGTCTCCACTTCAAAAATGTATCCCTCTTCTATTTGACTTGATGTTGTAGCGCCTCTTGCAAATAACCTCTGTACACTTTCCCTGAAGAAAAAAATTGGGCTTTGGTTAAAAGATGGTTCAGTCATCCTAAATAGTCCATTTTTTTCCTTTTTGATAGCTTGTACTAGTGCACCAAATAGATACTTGAATAAAAACAATGCATGTTATATGCCTTATTTGGCTTAAACAAACATTTAAGAAAAAAAAAAAAAAAAAACAGATTATGTGGGTTGAAAAGATAAAGGTTGTTTCAAAGTATTGGATGATTTGTTTAGTTAATAAACTTGACATGGTCCATAGAGCCTGACTATTTGAAAGAGCAGGAAAACTGTCTCAAATGGACCATGGTACCGCCTGCCTTGCTACTTACAGGTGCTCCCTGGCCTCTGCACATTGGCCTGCCTGGGCCATGGCGGCAGAACGCTGCACTGCAGCCACTCCTCGCACTGCTACATTGACATTCTGAAATGATGAATGTGTAAGTGTGAGTTTATTATAAATACTAAACACTTAAGTTCTGAAATATCTATATGTTTGTTCAGAGTATCACTAATAATATTTTTGTAGGGTTATGGTCAAAAGAACAGCTATAGAAATAATTACAAAATCCAAAAGTCATTCTTACAGGTAATTTTGTTTTTTTGTATCTGCTTTGTTCTAAAAAGATGTTACCTTTTCCATTTCTTCTCGTTTACTGGTTACTTTATGCATCTTTCTCATGACTCTTAAACACTTCGTGCCATCAGGTTTGGTGTACTTGATTTGGACCTAGAATATTTTTACAATGAAAATATCAGGACTCCTGGCTTGCAAAGATATGGTAATGTAATTATTAGAACATAAGCACTTTCTCTTATAGAACAAATTTTAAAACAAAGTAGATAGGAGTATAATAAGGTGTCATATGAAAGTCATAAAACAGAGAAGTCCAAAAACAGACATGGTGAACTAAGACTTTTCAAAGAATGACTGCCAGTTGAAAAAACTGGATGTTTGTTAGCACCCTTCTGCATGGTACTTGCATGTAATCCCTAACTCAAGTAAAGTGAGCAGTTGGACTGAGTAAATTGATAAAGATCGTTAACCCTGATGTTTCACTGGATTCAATCTATCTATACTCCCTAGGTTTAATCTTTAAATGGTTTCAGTTTATCCGTTCCTCTTTTAGGCCTACATTTTGGCCACACACACACACACACACACACACACACACCTGGAATGGGAGCTGATCCATATTGAGAGGCTTGTTGTCATCTCTGGCCTTGAAGCTGTATGTCAAGTCCATTGCCTTAGTGACATTCCCTATGTCCTGCACCCACATGTTTTCATCCTTAAAAAATAAGATATCAATTAAATCTTTAACAGTACATAAAATGTGTTACACAAAAATATCTAGTTGATAATTTAAATGTATGCATTTTTTAAAATACATGTCATTAAATATTTACCTTGTCCTCAAACTTCAAAGATGGATGCAAAGCAAATGCCACTTCTACATCTGTTGCAACAACAGGATTCTGGTAGATTAATCTCAGTTGCCTTGACAACTCGTGTGGTTTTAGTATGTTGACAGTTCCTCCCGAGGCTGCAACACATTGGCTGACGTTATGCATCCCACTGCTCTCCCCCTCCGTCCCAATGATGGAAATGGTAGCACACATGTTTCTAGCTAATGACCCAATCTAAATGTTCAAAATTAAAAACTGTGACTTAAGTGTCAGTGTATATGATTGGTTGGGAACAGTTGCTACTTCGTATCCTACCCACTTTTTAATTAACTTAGAAAGTAAAATGATTAAACTATATTCTTTAACTGAGGGTTCAACCATGGTATAAAACACAATAAAAGAGAATATACATTCTGGTTTTTCCCTTAAGAAGCTAGACATCCTGCCGTTAAAATGATTTTTAAAGGATGGTGTTAAAATAGATTATTCAAATCCTTGATAAGCCCTTACTGTGAAAAGATAATACCAGTGAAAGAAAAAATGCCAAGATATTTTTCAAAACGCCAAGATGTAATTCTGATTCCCAAATATCTTAAACAGAAATAAAACATATTTTACCTTGCCGTAAAATTCATCATCATAACCTTTGCAACCGACTCCAACATTGGGCTCTCCATCAGTACAAAGGATTATCTCAGATTTCCTGTCTTTGAACACCAGCCCAGTGGCCACTGCCAGAGCTGGTCCTAGGGCAGTGGCACCAGCTACCTTGAAATCCTGGATCATTGACTCTGCTGTACTGTAATAATCAATATAGTAATTATACTTGTGTATCATTTAACCAATTCTCACAAATATTTTTGTGAATGTCCAGCTACTGTACAAGTGCTACTGCTTATAATAAGGATGACAGACAAAACTGTATGCAAAAAAATTGCTCTGCAGATTTATTGTTTTAAATAGTTTTATGAATGTCCAACTGCTGTGCTACTGGTTATTAAAAAGGATGAAAGAAGAAACAGTATGCAAAAAATTACTCTACAGATCATTCATTTAGAATCATTTGTGAACATAAATCAGTATTGCCATAAATATTCATAATTTGGTTTCAATTGCTTCTCTGACAACTCTACCCTTTGTGTGAAAGAGTGAGGCTACATTTTGTATGCATAACATTAATAAATACATTTTAAAAGCCTTTGTCACACACAAACACATACACACAAATCACCAACCTAAATGACTGGGAAATAGGATCCAGGTTCATTCCATTGGCCAAATTCATACCATATTCCACCAGCTCATCATAGCTGTTTAAATATGAACTGGGTACCAAGTACTTATTCACTTCTCCCTTATTGAATAATATCACTGTAACCTCCCCACTGAAGATGATGAAGGCAACTGGTTTCTCTGGTTGATCCATATTCAACATTTCCAGTTGTCTGGAGGGCAAAAAAGGCTCAGTTTAGGGTTCTTCTACATTAAACCTTATACTTTGTAACATCTTTTTTCTCATAATGTGCTTTTTTTTCAACTTTTCATATCCCACATAAAAGACATAAAACAATCATGTACAGCCAATTTAATAGTTAATGAATTGGCAAACTGAGGGGGGAAAAGTTTAAAGGAGGAAAAAAGGTGTTACAGAGTGCTACAAATACATGTATGACCCTTTCATTGTTTTTATACTCAATATGTTAGTTGTTACTGAAACAAAGTACATGAGGAGGAGAGATAATCCCCAGTTTTAATTTATACTACTTGTATTTTTAGCAACATTTATACTTATAATAAAATGATTGTTGAATAAACACTAAGGCAGAGCAGGAAATATTTCAAAACTGATAGGGTTTGCAGAATAATATATATATCTTAAACAAACAAAATATACTTTGTACAGAACTCATAATTCACCTTGATTCTTTAACAAAAGACTTAAATTAGACCCTGCAAAGATGCTCTTAGAGGTAGTAATTTTTTCCTACTTTCTAAAATTTGTCTTGTAAATTTCTAGTGGTTTAAATGAATTAGGCAAAACAAGCAGACTCTGAACATAACATCTCAAAGACAATTAAGAGGATTTTACAACCTACTTTTTAGTCTTTTTAAATGATTGCCATCGAGGTCAAATACTCAGAAGCTCACCTTATAGCTGCAATCTTCACACATTCCAGTCTGGAGATATAGAGGGAGTCACTTGAGCCAGGATTTTTCTGCTTTAGGTTTTTCCACTCAGCTGAAATAAATGAAAAAATAAACATAAAGGTGGAGATAGAAAAATATTAAATGTCTTTAGCTAAGGTTGGGAAATGTAAATAAAAAACACTTTTAAACATTTTATCATAATAAATATTCAATCAAAAAGTGTGGCAGGTGATTAAGCCTTCCATATAAAATTAACGATTCACTTTATTTTTCAGGTGGTTTAGACTGTGATAAAGGTGCACTGTAACACATGTGACAAATTATTCCATTTTCACCTTGTAATGCAGGCACAGGTGTAGTGCTTCCCATAGATCCACTGATATCAAAACAATACACCACTATTCCAGGTAAAGTAATTTTCTTCTCCAGCAATTCCTCATTATCTGTGCTGGGTTTTGTTGGTGGAGAAAGTATGTAGTCAACAGTGTCACTGCTGGGGAGAGCCTTCTGGTTCATGTCAATGTTCTTGTTTTCATTGCCACAGAATTCACTGAATAAAAAATAAAGTGTGACATGCTGAATGCTTTAACTTTAAAAACATGCTATTACCTTCTGTTCTCTCTCTGTGGTGGTTGCATAAGTAATGGTGTAAAATGTGTATTGAACAAGTTACTTTGAAATATGGTTCTGTGCTTATGTAGGTAAACTTTTTAACAAAAAGAAAGAATGAAAGAGAGTAAGATTAAACAATCAAATTAAAACTATGTACCAGACACATGTCATTGTCCCATCGCCATTCTGTTCAACTGCAGATAAAGGTGACAGCACCACAGAACATGTGTTGCACATCACTGGACACCCCATCACTTGGTCTTCCTCCTCCTCAAGAGCCCCCAGGTGCAGTAACACCACATTGCAGTCAGCTCTTTGCTTGTATACATTCTTTACTGGATTCTTAGGTCTCTTCTTGATGGCACTGCCTTCAGAAAGATTATTGAGTTTTGCCTCTTTCTTAGTTGCTTTTTGACTTCCGCAGCAATTTAACCACTTGAACATCTGAAACCTCGGACCCCTGTTCAGTCTTTTTCCTTGTGATTCATCAGCAGATCCTGTAAATTTTAACAAATTCCTAACTACATTCTAAGCTTATGCTGCATCTCAATAAGAAATGCAAACTTGACAGTATTCACAATGATGACATGGAAATGGAAACTCTTTTTTTCTTTTTTCATTGAAATATGTTTTTTTTTCTGATTTAATATACAAGAATAAAAAAATAAAATCATTACATTTCTTTGTTATCTTTAGTTACAAAGATTTGGTGAAAATGTGTTATGCATGATGTAAAGCCTTACTTGTCTCTATTTCCTCTAGTCCATCTATATTGACCATTTTTCTGTAGGAGTCCTCTATAGTCGGGTCATAACTCTCCACAAACATGTCTGTTGTGTAACGCACTGTAAGGGAAGACTTGCCCACGCCCCCACTCCCCAGTACAACAACCTTAAAAATAATGGGGACTTTTTGTGAAAAAAGAGCCAAAATAAAGTTCATGAATAATTGCCTTGACAATATAATTTATATATAAATAAATATAACCCTCAGAAGGATTTTCAAAACATGGCATATAGAAGATCATACCAAATCTTCATTTTTTTTTAAATATGTGAATGTTTGAAGTTATATAATGAAGTTTTTTCCTTTTTCCTTAAATTAATAAATAAATGAATAATTAAACCTCAGATGGATTTTAAAACCTGCATGGAATTATATCATTATTGACCAATGACAAGAGAATAGTAGGAAGTGCAATGATACTAACTTTATGTAATGGCTTAATGATGAGTTGCTTTATGATTTCACTGTAAATTACAGTGGTACTTAAGGGTTTAATTAAGATGTAAAGCAAGATACTTGCAGAAGATACATCTAGAAATGAAAATAATTATGTTTAACTTAATCTTATTAATTAAGCCTATGGCGTTGCCGCAAAATGTCAAAAGGTCAACGTGTTAAATTTGAAATAATTATTCTGCAACTCAGTAACCAGTATCTAATGTATCATGGACCCAAGATCTGATGTAAATTTAAAATAATTATTCTGCAACTCATCTGATGTATCATGGACCCAATGGAATTCTTATTACCTTGTATTCTGATCTCTTCCCATATTTTCTTGCTGTTTGTAATACCAACTCCTCAAATGCATTGCTCACATTTTCACCTGTTTTGGCTGAAGTTTCACGGAACAAGATATCACGCTCTTTTGCTGCCTTCTCTCCCTCAGCTGTGCTCACTTCACGTTGGCCGATTAGATCAATCTTGTTTCCAACTAGAATCTGTAAATTAGATTTGGATATATTTTTCTTCTAATTTATGGGACAATTTTATATTTAGATTCAATGCATCTAAAAATCAAGCTTAATTCTTCTTAAGTAAAAACATGTTAACTTTGGTACCTTTTCTTCATTACTGAAAATACAAAATTTAAATCATATTATTTAATTAAGCAGTTTATTACTTTAAATTAAAGTAGAATTCTCAATGAAAAACATATGCTTACTGCTGCTGGTTTGGACTCATCCCCCATTGAACATCTGATGCGTTGTAACCACGTATACATGGCCAAAGCTTCTTGAAAGCTATACTGATCACAGGCATCATATACGATGACAAAACACTGGCCTGATTTGACATAAAGTTCACGCATTGAAGAATATTCTTCCTGCCCTGCTGTGTCCAAAATATCCAGAAAACAAGTCTGAAATTTTACCATCCAGCTTTTAGTTGTAAATAAATATAGTTATTATTAATAAATTAGAGATTTTTAAAAATTGAAGAAGTTACATTAATCAGGCATGAGTGGCAATCTTCATTTTATTAACTTAAACTAACATATAATTGAAATAACCTTCGGAAAAAGCAACTTATGAACTATGATGTTATGCCAATGGTTTAAAAAGAGATCGAGTCATAAAGGATATTGAAGTTAAAACATGTAAAATGTGTGTAAATTTTGTTAAGTCACATCTTTTTAGATTGACTAAATGAAGTTGCCTTTTCCAGGCAAATTTGACTTTCAATCCCATTGTTTCTCAGATTTGATTCAATTTTTAAAATACCTTGACAAACATATGTTCTTTGCATGTTGGAAAAATTACCTACCTTACCAACACCTTTCCCATTTGAAAAATTATTCCTATTTAAGGCTGTATCCACTGAGAATTCTGATTTTTCCATCACAGTCACCTCTTCTAACTGTTCAGACTCACCAGAAGGTGATACGTACACAAATTCACTGCCGAACTCCATATTTCTTTATACCTGCGAAAAATAAATAACATACATATTCACTTACGAAAGTTATGGAAGATAAATAATTTTCATTTTATGAATAAAAAAGATTTAGCACATAGGTCGGGGCCGTAGCAATAGTCCAAAGGTTCAATGGTCATAGGGTTTAATGAACCCTTCATTAAAAAAACAAAAATGTTACCATTTTTTCGGAGCAATGAACCTTCGGAGCAATGAACCTTCGGGCCATCTAGACACCTCCACTGCAACTGTTCTACATGTATAGTATAATTAGGTTTGGGCAAATAACTATAAATATTCTGAAAAAAAAGATATCTATATGCCCAAGTTTGACAGCGAGCACAATTATTTTGAATTTTATACTCTGCAATTAGATTTGGGGTTAAAGCCTCAGTAAGACCTCCTTTGTTTGCTCTTAAAAACCATTTTGAATGGGTTTTCCAAATCCTAATTGTTTATGTCAAAGATTATAAAACCTAATTCTAATAACTATACTGGTACATTTGTACCGTAACTATTAGTGCACAGAACAAATAATGAGCTAGTAGCAAATGAAATCAAATCAAATCTATTCAAATTGCCTGTATTGCGTACATTGAGCACAGAGGCTGCTGAGAAGCAATGGTGAATTTAAAGTCCAGAAGAATATGCACTGTAATGAAAAGTTTTAATAATTTTAGGATGCTAGCAGATATCTTAAGATTCAACTGAAACAAAGCAAAATTTTGTGTAGTGATTTGGACCTTTTTGGAAAAATTTGCAGTAAATGAAGACATCTTAGAGTAAATCTTTGTGCTGAATGCTGGAGGGATATTTTTGACTGTTTTAGTGGGTTACTTAACAGAATTCTGACAGTGATGGTCTTAGCCTCAGCAATGCTAACACATAACGCTTTTAATTACCATGTGTCATGACCAATACAATATGTAGATAAGAACTACACCTCGCTGGTATAATGTGAGGATATGTAACTCATTAGCTCACATTAGTGACATTACACACATCAGATAAATTGGTTGACACGCAAGTAGCTTAATTGGTTGACCGGCAAGTCGGTGGCAAGTCGGTTAGACTCTGGATGTGCAGATTCCACTCACTGTTTTTCATTTTTCATTAATTATCTTCAACGAGAGAAAACAGATACAAATTTTAAAAAATATTCTGAGTAAAACTAGCTTTAATTGAGCCGTCTAAATAGGACATACGTTTAACATTTGAATATACGCGTGTAAATGCAAGGACCCGGTCGTTTTGCTATGGGTGACAAGCTGGCTTTGTAATATGTGACAGCAATTAGCAACATAACATAACAACAGTGCCACTCTTAAGAAACTTAATAGTGGGTGTCATTTTATCATTCGATTACGTCTAAATGGCACACTTAATTGGGTGGTGACACTTAACAGACTGGTGTGACTTGTTTTATGTCAATGGTCGTCATTCTGAATCTTAAATTGCTAATTTAAAGAGGAGGGAAACAAACGTAAGCAGATATTACATTTTGCTGGCTGGTCAGTTTGAAAAACCTCACTTAAATATTTGTAAAATTTATGACGGAAATAAGTCAGTGATAAGTGATGGTGCTAGCGTTTCCCAAATTTCCTTTTACTTCCCACTTCCTCACTAGACCACGTTTATCACATGTATAGCTTATACTTTCTGGCTACAAAAGCCCTTATATATAAATATATACTTTCTGGTTACAAAAGAAGAAATGTTAATGATTTATGACAAACGGACATGCACAAAGCGTAAAATTTGAGCTGCATGTATTTTTTTTCTTTGAAATAAAATAAATAAATATACACAAATGAAAATTGAGAATAAATATTTAAAAGGTAAAGAAGAATTTGGTGTGGCTGTAAATAGGTATGTAAAAATCAAAGAGTTTCAAATCAACTTTATCAAAGAATCATTTTGATGTGACACTTAAAATATCATTCATGTCAGTAAAACGTTATCATATCGATTTTGGGCTAAACTCTCCTCAGATTTCTCCTTTCTATATAATACAATATAATACAATAATCAAAGCACGTTGAAAAGGGTTCGTAAAGCTTTCAACTGAACCGTGATTCCGGCACACACTGACCACACACATCAATATTGGATCAAAGCAAAAATTATTTCCAGGTATTTTTATTGTAACGTAACGTGTTATTAGCAATCGTGAAATAAAATATATATATCTTAACTATGGATAAATAAAAAAAGGTGCATTTTTTTGCGTGTCAGATAATTTCAACGGTCGTATCAGGCTAATTATTTCACTACTGCCGCATTGACCTGTGTATATCCCACGTGTTAAAGTTGAGCGCTTGTGGCAACCGATGCTTGTCGCCAGTGGTTGGCCTAAATTCCATTCTCGAAATAACTCGAACGCTGATTGGCTGATCTCCTAAAAAGGAATTTGTGACCCACCCATTTTGTCAATGAAATGACGTCAACATAAGTAAACTTACTACACAAACTCACTTCCGAGGCAGTTGAATCATTGCTTTGAAGCGAAAGGGGAACTTTTTTGGAGTTCTCTGCCATATCAGCAGTTTTTAACATCCTTTTTGGCAGAATTCAATACAGTGTCAACACTTGGATCGTTGTTAGCGTGACCGAAGGACGTGTACTGTGCCATTAAGTGGAGATTCATATCAACAGTAGTTCTATTATCACTGAATAGACCGGAGCACGTGTGTTCAGCTAGTCAAGGCTCGAAGATGCAGAGGGAAAAGCAGCGTTCTGTGAAACACAGGCCAAAACAACAGCAGAGTGGAAGTGAATTAAACCGCCGAAGTTTTCCACCGGCCATGATTGACACCAGAAACAAGAATCATATTAAATGTATGGTGATCGGGGATGGAGCCGTGGGGAAAACGTGCATGCTAGTTAGCTACACCACAAGCAGATTCCCCTATCAGTACAGTCCCACAGTCTTAGACAGTTACACAGGTAAGGAGACCTTTTAAAAAGAAATAATTTACGATTCACATTTTAAATGTCATCGTTGATATAGTTAGGACCTTTGGAGAAACAAAATGTACTTTACAAAGAATGAAATATTTCTGTCGCCATGTTTCGTTACTTCTAATATCCGCCTTCATGATGAAGATTAGAAAAATACTGGCTTGGTCTATATTGTCATTTGAATAAACGAAAGAAAAAAAATAATTTTCAATATGATATTAAGATTTTATGAATTGGTTGTTTTTGGGACCATGTAACTGGAAGGTTTTTTAGAGGTTACATTTAGTCCTGGTATCTTCTGTATGCGATTGTGTAGCTGATAGTGTGGTAATCATTTTCCTCAATCTGAACTCATTCAACTCTCGTAATCAGTACACGATGTGATCTACTGCTGCCTTTGTTTATCTAACAATTACCAAAATTAGGCTATTATCCTAAATATTTGCCAATATCTCGGCATCAGCGGTGTTTTACCTTGTGAAGAAGGTGGTAAAGCAAACAATCAGTCCTTTCATAGATCAGTAATGCCATTATAACCTGATGAGTGGACCGAAAGAATTTTACTGCTTTCAGCCGTGGGAAATATTCATTTGTCTGGAGGTATTTAGGCATGTCTGTGCCTGTAGTGTGGTATGGTCGGAGGCTTTTGTTTGTAGGTGTTCCACAGCTTTTGTCCAGCGAAAACCGCCAGGTCTCATTCAAGAGGACTAATTTCCTTTACAATGTCTATCAAAAGAGCACACGGTAGTTTAGAGACAAAGGCTTATAGGTACAAACAATAGAAATCATTACTCTGTTTCCTATTAGGGAGCTGATGTAAAACACGTTTGAGGTATGGGAACTTCTTAAATACTTGTGGTATTTTATGAATGAAGACCTCCCGACGGCCTCCGACGTTGCACCGAAGTACACCCCATTTATCAGTATCCGAGATCTCCAGATTGCTGGTGCTTACGAGACCCCCCAATTTAGCGCTTGGTCTAGCTCTTCATCCAAGGCAATTAAACCCCATTATACTTTCTAAGGTGGATTATCAGTGCGATAGCAAACGCGATTTTTGCCCTTGTATTAATGTGGTAATCTTCCCTGAGAGACCTGGTCCCTCAGCCAATGGTGAAGTATAGGGAAGCGTGCTTAAATGACTAATCATTAGAACAATGCTAGGCTTTTATTCTATCGTCTTCTGGTATTTTGTAAGTCGTGACCTAAGCTGCAAGGTGTAATCAAATATTCAGGGCGGTCCTTTGAACCACCAACACCAGGTAGTAATAGGATACAGACTTGGACCACAACTTCTGTGCTAATACAAACACTGCAATTGTTGTAATGTCTTCCGGTGATTACCAATCCAATTGATTTCGATTTGAAAGAGAAATTGTTTCTAAAGCGTGATTTGGGATTATGAAAATTTTCTTGAGTGGTTTTGAAGAAGGGCGTGTGTTAAATATACAAAAGGTCTCGGGCTTACAAACTCATTCAGAACATTGTAAGATAAACACACTGCTTTATAACATTTCGACCCATATCGTTTAGACACAACGGCCCTTTTCTTAAAAAAAAAAAAAAAAACACAAATATTAAAGCATTAATTAAATATTAAAAACATTTAAATTGAAAACCAATTCTTTTTTCCAGCACGAGTGTCAGTGGACGGACGGCCCTACGTTTTAGAATTAATAGATTCAGCAGGCCAGGTATGTGTTGCCTCTTTCTTTTCTCTCATTCTCATTTGTATGCGTAAAGTAATAAAGGCCTTATTGCTTGGGTGCATTATAAGGGACTAGTTCAACTTGTTCTTCGCGATTAAATAGTGATGATGTACATCAGATACCCTATCTCTCAGTTAATTATTGCATGATGTTCGTTTCAACTGACTATTGTTCTCATTCTATAGACCAAGTCATAAAATACAAGTCACTGCAGTGCTTTTTTATATCTGCCAGTCATTTACCTATTAAAAACAAATTTCAAATATGCTCCATAATCAAAATATGCTGTATCCGTGTAGAAATCTAGATCAAAATTCCAGATAATGCATTCTTTACGCATCCCTTGTCCTCAAAAAAAAAAAAAAGAAATGGACAGGATATGATATTTGTTTCCTTTCTGATATTATGGGTTCATCCTAACAAATACCTAGACAGTGAGATCATAAACATTGCCCTCTAGACCGGTCAGCCTATGTCCCACATATACATGTATGGAAGTGTAGGCAAACTGGTTATGATTCAACAACACGCAACATGAGAGATACTAAGGATACTCCCCTTGTTTGGCAAACGTTATGAATCCTTACTTTGCCAGTGCACTCTTGGCTTAAACGAATCAGTTGATCTGTTTTATTGTTGACAGAAAGGGAAGAACTACATTTATTTATACAGACTACTATTTTGCCACTTGTTCAACATAACTCCTGTGAAGAAAACTTTTTTCTCATAAATCGATTCACCACGAGCATTTCACTCAATTTGTTCCACTTGTAAATTCATATAAATATTTACTCCAACCACTTCACGTATCCTCATCGACATCCGGCACCAAGCTCATAAATCACAACCAGAGAGAGCAGCCATTGTAAAAAAATACGTCGTCAAATTCTTTATCTATTGTATGTTTTCATTACGGGACAGCCCCTTTATTTTGCGCCCACAGACCAACACGATCTTTTTATTGAATGTTCTCAAGTGCTTAAAGTGCCTGGTCATGCACGTGGAAATGCCTTGGATGCCACCCTTTGTATTTTGAAATATTCTGACAATGTATTTTACGCAATTTTGGGTGTATCTGTTTCGTCTTTAAATAGATGTAGTGAGTTTTTGAATTATCGACGGCAATGCGGGAGGGAAGACGAAATACTATCAGCTTTTTATTTTCACGTCAACACCAAACGCCTTCGTAATTGAGAGTTCCAAATAAAATTTTCAGGACAGAGCCATAAAATTTTTAAAAAATTGTACCAGTAATCAAATTAATTGAATGTCCTTCATTTTATGAATATATATTTTTTAATAATGATGTTAAAAAAGAACCATTTGGGATGATATAAGCTTAAAAAAACAGTGAACTTAGGATTCTTATCGTGGCCAAACCAATAAGAAATTCCGCTGAGTTTTTCCTCTTGGTGTGGAGCCAACGTCCCGGCATTTCCTGTAACGTGTAGGCATCTTGGTGTGATTTCAACCGCCGAACGTATCAAGAATGTCACACTGAATCACACCGCCCAGTGCTAATGATGCGTGGGAAACAAACCTAGCTTTAACTTTGCGGTTTGTTTGTCTGGACCTCTGTCTTTAGAAACAACGCTCTGCTTCAACAGCGAGTGGAATTTTGTTTTTATTTTTAATGAAAACTTCAGTCCCGACTTTTCCGTAACAATAGCACTGAATAGTGAGGTTTTAATTAGTGCTTTGCTTGCTGCCCAAACATTATCCGATCACGTTGTTCATTCATTCTGAATTCCAAACTGTTATTAATTATATACAATTATTTGTCTTTGCAGGATGATTACCAACATATTCGAATGTTGTCTTACAAGTCAGTCGACATTTTCCTCGTGTGTTATTCAGTAGTGGATCCGGCTTCATTCAACAACCTCAAAGACAAGTGGATTCCAGAAATGAAACATTACGGTCCACAAGGCACACCGTTTGTTGTCGTTGGAGCCCAAGCAGATCTCAGAGAGGACAGAGAGACAGTAGAAAAGCTTCACAGAGAGAAAGAAAAGCCAGTTTCATTTCACCAAGGAGAAAAATTAGCAAAGAAATTTGGTGCTGACGCTTTTATTGAATGTTCATCTCTAACACAAAGAGGACTACAAAGAGTCTTTGAGCAGGTTATAATGGGTGCTTTGTCACCAAGGAAAACAAAAAAGTCATCTAAACCCAGTAAGTTCTTTGGGATGGTTTCACTGTGTTTGGACAATTTAAAACACAAGATTTCAGGACATAAAGAAAGCGGCAGTGCTAACTCTTCCACTGCCGGCAGTGACTCAGATCTAGTGCGGATTTACACTGGCAATTCAACACGGCGGTAATATGTCACTTATATATACATCCGCGTAAGAATCTCTACGGTATCATATATGTGACTCTTTTTATTTAAGGTGGATTGATGAAATCAAACTTACTGTAATCTGAAGATATGTTACAGCGAAATATACGTGTTCTATCAGCTTCAGTGCTTGCACTTTCAGCCAAAGAGAGACGCAATTTCTTCAGCATTATTCTGTTTATAAGCACTGGTTGTGATAACCTATACTACGCAAGAGCAAACTATTTAATGTAAATATTGAAACTTGTATTACTCTCTGTATGTTACTAATTTATTTGTAAACAATACAAGAATAGAAATATTATAAGAGTTTGTGTTGATTCTCCTATCGCATTTAAATAGAGTAGATGTCTAAGTAAAAAAAAAAAAGTTTATAGTATAGCCTTTACTGGTACTTCCTCTCAATCCATACAATATGTATTTTTCAACACTCCAAATTAAAACTCATCAAGCAAGACGTTATACTCCGGGATAAGTAATATAAAAAAGAAATAGACTATCGACAAAAAGTATTAATTTGACCTTCAGCATCGCATTTCGTAAAAGATAAGATTATGAAGCAACGCTTACTTTGAGCCATAAAATCTCCACGGATCTTAAATGATGATTCATAAGTTGTGTTTGGCATGTTGGGCTTTAATCAAAGTTAAAATGAAACTATACAGGAAGTAAGCATAAAAATATCCCAAAAGTACGTGACGTTAAACATATCCAACTAAAACCCCCTTTACACTGGGCGGCGTCCTCTCTGCGTCCCGTAGTACGACCCCGTTCGAGAGTAAAAAAAAAAAAAAATACTTCACGTGCCGACAACTGGCCGACCATTGAGCATTCATTCTGCAACGTAAACGATGCTTGTGTGCTCCTGTCTACGACCACAGCGATGCCAGTTTCATGGTCGCACGAAAGACGCAGAGAGGACGCCGTCCAGTGTAAAGGGGGCTTAAAGAAGTACAACAGAACAAAAAATGTTCACATTTTGCTTACAGGGTTCTATTCGTCTCCACACACGTGACATCTTACTAAATTGAATATTAATACCGTGCATATAATTTCTTAAACCACTATCCCTTCCTGGAAGCAAATTGTTTGGAAATTTACACGCGATAGATGGGGATTTCCTGGTTAATTTGCAATTTTCAATAATAGAAAACAAATGATGTGAGTTATATTGGAGTCGTTAGATTTGGCATCGGTTCAAGTGTATGTATACATAACAACTGTAATGTAAATGTACTGATAAAAGACGATCATGTCAAAATCAACTAAAACGAAAGTAAGTTTAAACAACAGAGTGTAACTCTTTAAACAACATGCGCTACAAGCACAATGGTACCTGCTAAAAACGAAAGTTAGTCATAGTTTATATTAGACCACAAAAAATATTATGAATAGTATGCTCCCAATATAAGACTTCTCATATCGAGTATCAGGCAATACTAGGACTGCTGTTTTACGAGTACTATGTCCAGTAACTGTATTAAGTGTACGGTGGTCGGGGACGGCGCCGTGGGGAAAACATCCCTGTTGGTCACCTACAGTACAGGCTCGTTTCCCACGGATTACGTACCTACAATTTTTGACAGTTATGCAGGTAATCATTTAATTCCTTACCATATATATTACGATTTAATATTTCTTTTTCAAAGTTAAAAAGAATGAAAAAGTCCTTTACTAAAGGTAAATAATACGTTGAAGTATTTAAATAATTCCGTTTAATTTTTTTTACAGTAAATGTGGAGATAAAAGGACGTGCTGGCCCATTTAAACTGAGCTTGTTTGATTCCGCGGGACAGGTGAGATAACTACTCCAACGATTATTGATAGGCTTTAAATATTCAGTATCTTATATTTATCAGTTATTAACGGTGTAATATCTTTTACCTGCTTGCTTTTGAGAGAGAGAGAGAGAGAGAGAGAGAGAGAGAGAGAGAGAGATTAAGGGGGGATTAAGGAAATACAAACTTTCACGTTTTTTATCATTTATTAGGAAGAATATGATCGCATCAGACGGCTGACCTACCACAACACTGACGTGTTCTTGGTGTGCTTCTCTGTTGTTAAACCAGAGTCAGCCCAAAACATAGAACTTAAGTGGGTAAAAGAACTGAAGCAGTACATGCCCGGAACACCATTTATTTTAGTCGGAACTCAGGTGGATTTACGAGAGGATAGCAAAACCCTCAGAAAATTGCAGAAGAAAAATCAAAAGCCAATATCAAGCAGCGTTGGAAAAAATATCGCCAAAAAAGTTGGAGCTCAGAAATATATCGAATGTTCAGCTTTTCGACAAACGGGCATCAAAAACGTTTTCGACGAAGCCATTGTTACTGGTTGTTGTAAAGATGATGACATCGAGGAACGCGGACATCACTTCCTGAGGAGAATTCGTTCTTTTCGACTTCCTTCCTTGAAAAACCGCTTCTCTGAGCTGGCAGGCAATGTGCGAAGCGGCTTTGACAGTGTTCGCACCCGCTTTTGGTAATGACACAGTGCTATCAAAACCTGATTGTGACATGTCTCAACTGTAGCAATGAGCTTTTATTTTGTCTGTTTATTTTCATTGACTGTAACTTATTACTTCATAAATAAGGACAATCCATTCGGAAGGAGTCAAGTTCAATCTAATGAGCAGATTCATGTTTCAAAAACTTTAAAATGTTGCAAGTTTTTCTGACATTTTTCACCTGGAAGAGGGAAAAATTATTCTTATTAATCCTTTCTGATATACTTGCTCCGCCAGGGTGATGGCAGTCCTTTTTGAGGGAAATAATTTATTTCTGTTTGCTTATATTACATTACACAATGTGGATTGTTTTGTACTGTTTGGCTGAAAATTTTATCTGACTCCAGTTTACTTTCATCAATAATTAACCCTCAACTAACTGATAATTACTGGCAATTACGAATGCTGGTTTGTTCGCAGCAATCAGGAGAAACACGACCGCTGTGATTGGGAATATCACCTCAAATTTCAAAACATATATTTGCATTTTACAATAGAAAATAACATCAATTCTGTGTTGATCAAATAGTCAATCAATTATCAACACCATTACACATAATATTTAGTAAACCGATAAGATATTTTGTCTAGGTAACCGAAGCCACAGTTTATCATTATTTCTTTTTCTTAAAAGACTTTAATTATATTTACCGATATTTTACTACATTAATTGCTTTTTTGGTACGTTATTTCAGGAAATGCAACTTAATCTGATGCTGTATATTCAATCATATGTAAGAATTTAAAATGGAAAATAAAGTGAATATAACCCTTTAAGATAAAATAACGTTGTCTATTAGACGCTTAGATCGTAGATGTCTTACCATGTGCTACTGACATTAAATTGATTAACGTAATAGTTAGCATTAAAAAATAGTAGGCACCTATATCATCATTTCAAATCCATGTTTTTAAAAGTAAATATTTACTTTAGTTTATATAGGCTACCTATTTCCTTTTTTTTAACTTAAGACAAATTAGCAATAATATTCCAATAAATTGATCCCTTCTGCATTTTCTGCATCCAAAGCAGGGTAGTTTTAAAAGTAATTCATATGTGTTTGCACACATTGATACTGATAACAAAAATATTGATAACTTACCTTGCAATAAATTGTAGCACCGCTCAATCATAACTATACGAGTCCTACTTATATACCAGTCACCTGTGTGTTAAAAATAGAATCGTGTTGTGATTGGACAATTTGATCACGTGAACAATTACTAAGGCTTGCGAGTTGCTAAAAATAACCACACCACGTTTTACTATAAATAAAATATATGAAACAATACTATATGGCGGATTTGTTCTAAAAATAACAATTTCAAGATTTTCTATATAAATGACTGGTCGAATTAAACACATTATGAACACATAAGCACCACAACTGGTTTGATTTCATGAGAAAAGAGTATTGAAGACAGCAATATTCCCAAAGGAGGAGGTTCGGCAGTGAAATAAGAGTTAACAATGACAGAATTTTCAGCCAACAACTATATTAAATGTGTTGTCGTCGGAGATGGTGCAGTAGGAAAAACATGCATGCTTGTCAGTTATGCTACCAATAAATTTCCACAAGATCACGTCCCCACTGTTTTTGATAATTATGCAGGTAAGACTTCAAATCCTACTTATTGTGTTGGAGTCTTTAACAGTCACGTGCACATATATTTTAGATAGTAGGGCCTATTGCCTAAATTGGTCGTCAGCAGAAATGTCGATATAAGAATAAAGTTGCGCGAAATGTACTTAAATCCGGACTTATTTGATTTAGACTACAGTATATTTGACATTGAATACAGGCAGTTAGTTTGACTGATTACAAATTGTGATTTTCACAAACACTGCAAGTTTCAAATCATGGGTGTTTGATAAAGAGTTGTGAACATCTCTTTTTCTTTTCAGTGAATATTGAAATCAGAGGGACACCATATATATTAGGTTTATTCGACACAGCCGGACAGGTAAGATGTTTCTCTGATATTTCCCCGATCTCTACCCCGTAGGGGAGACCGGGGCTAGTTGGCCCAGTTAGACACTTTTGGCCTTGTACAAGTTGTAGAGCCAACTAGGAATGGGTGAGAGTAACAAAAACGGTTTCAAAGTAAGCCCCATGATCTAAGTTACGTATGCAACGTCATTATTTTTCAAATATAATGCCAGACAGCTCACAATTTGACAAAAAACGCAGCTGACGTCGAGGGGGCCAACTTGCCCCACCACGGGGCAAGTTGGCCCCAGGGTCGGGGCAAGTTGGCCCCCCTATACGAAAATGAAGTATTTATCCCATGTAAACGCCTTGAAATACATTTTTATAAATTTTTTAATTTATTAAATTGATTTTTTAGAGTCTTTGTTGAATAAATAGTTAAAATGAGGCGGATTTATTGAGGTTTCCGTACGTCACGTTGTTGGGGGGGGGGGGGGGGTATGTGTTGCAAGAACCCAAATATCTATCAATAAAATTTGTTTTGTTTTAATTAAGAATAAATTAATAATGGTATAAAACAGGTTTTTAATGAATGAAAACGAATAATAAATTTTCGTTTTAAAAGAAAGTAACAAATTTAGTTTTAAACCACTGAGTTTGTTTCAACAATGGTCTCCAGATAGCTAGGGAGGGGTGGAAAATCCCCTTGCTAAAGGGGAACATGTAACATTATAAATACAAAGGGAATCCCCTTACAATGAATTAAAGCAAAATAAATGTTTTTCTAAGGAAAGTCCAATGGATTTGCTTTTAAATACAAACAATCAACAGAACATTTCTAATATAATTTTTTTCGAAAAGACACCAGAAGGCAAATTAAATAAAATCAATCAGGCCATATAAAAAACACCGGTAAGCTTTGTCAATTTCACCAACTTGTTTATTTCAAACAGCGTTGCACGCAAAGGATTGTGGGTAATATGAGGGTCCAACTTGCCCCCAGTCAAGGGGGCCAACCCTACCCCGGGTGCACATTATTTATTTTAAAGGATGGCAGCCATTTATGATGCTAGAATGAGCAACGATGATACATCGCTATGAAACTTGAAACAATCAGCTTCAGTTTGATGCCCTATACATACCTTATATTCGATCAGAAGCCTCTGAAAATAGATTTTTAAATCTCTTAAACAAAATTACTTTTAGGTGCAAAAATCGTTTGTTTCGACTCACCGCTTAAGTAAAACTTTTTAACGTCCGACACTTCCATAGCATTGTAGGCTACGGTCACTTTACAAGAGTATGTGGCCAATTTTTTTACCTCGCAGTTACTTTTTCATAAATTGACGGGGGGCCAACTTACCCCGGGGTCCAACTAGCCCCGGTCTCCCCTATCATGCAAATAACATAGCCATACTTTAAAAAGATGAGTGTTTATAATGACCTCAGGAAAGTTTTAAGTAAGTTTTAGTTTGAAATATATTGCACGGTTAATTGGTCTACTGATTAAAAGATATTTAAGTTTTTGCCGTGAATCATACAATATACCACAAGTGCGTATATAGTGTATGCATGTAACTAATAGTCAGCAAAATAATACCAGCTTGAGCATTTTCAGTTTCTATTTTTAAGTCGAGGTACTTTCTAAACGTCAATTACACGTGGAAACGTATTTTCTCTAACATTCCAGGAAGACTACGACAGGTTGCGAGTCCTTGCGTATCCCAGCTCCGACGTATTCTTGGTCTGCTTCTCGGTAGTCAATCCTACTTCTCTTATCAACGTTGAAGAAAAATGGGTACCCGAGCTGCGACAACACATGCCAAACACACGATTTATTCTCGTAGGGACCCAAGTTGATTTGCGCGATGACATGAATACAAATTACAAGCTGCAAAAAGACAAGCAGCGTTCAGTTACTTTTGCGCAAGGAGAAAAAATGGCGAAGAAAATAGGAGCTGAACTGTATTTAGAATGCTCAGCGCTCACTCAGCGCGGACTTAAGGCAGTTTTTGACCAAGCAATTCTGACTGTTTTGAATCCAAAACCAGAAAAAACAAAAAGTTTAAAAAGAAAATTTAAAAAAGCGTTAGTGTGTTGGTAAAGTGGCATCAACTACAAATAAGCTGTCCTTTTCTTGGTTTTCTAGTCATTCCTAAACATTATTAGGAAATATTTATTCGTCAGTACAGTTTTCTTGACTGATGAGATCTTTTTTGTTAAATAGATGCAAACAGAACTGAGGTGTAGACCTAGACATGTTGTACAGTTCAGAACTCATATAAGGGTCAATGATATAAATAATGCCTGCAAACTAGGCCTATTAGTATTTGTTAGCAGTGACTTGAATCGCAGATCAGTAGATAGCAATTTAACTGGAGAGGGGGGTGTTCAAAATATTTTCATGCGAAAATTTAAATAAATTTTACTGATAAATATATCTTTTGATGTGTTTTGTTTTTTGTGACACTTGAAGCTAAGTATATATTTCTTTTGTCTCCGCTGTTTCTTGATACTAAATAAGAGTAAAACATCGCGCCATTGCCTTTGATGATTCTGCAAAATAATAAGAACTAGTGATACAGTCGTACAACGGTTCAGGCAGCCTGAGAAGAAAAATGTGAACGCGAAATGGGTTCAAAATCTAAAAGAGATGAACGCATTTGGGTTCATGTTAAATTTGACCATTTTTAAAGTCATCTTGAAGGTCGTGTTACGTTTACCCTCCCCTCCGTCGATCTTCCCACCTCACCCCATACACGTTTACAAACCGTTTGCCATCATTTGGGTCCAACATTTTCTAGCTATGGATAGCATACCAAGCACCATCGCAGGGAACTATAGTCAAGAACGCTATTGAGTGGGGTTGGGCTACCCTTTACCAGGATCAGACATTGATTTTTTTCACTAGATATTTACAGGTGTCTTCTTGACAGAAAAGTGCAAAGCATAGACAGGCCCACCAGTGGATGTATTTTCTACTTTAGTAAAAATAAACTAGATCGATTGAAGAATGTGAGATGGTTCTGCAAGTAACAGTAACGAAGGTTTAAAATTAAGTCAATGCTATATTATTTTGTGTGAGGACAGATAAATCTAGTGATTATTATTTTATATTTTAAGTTGGTAGACTGATGTGAGTAAAGTTCCACTTGGCCAAACAATTCTTCCGCTCACTTTTTTCAAATAAAATAAATAACTGTTAAATAGACCCATACACTGTGAGTCAGTGGTAGCAAGTATGTCGTATTCACCAACTGTGTTTACATAATGCCTCGTAGCTGACCGCATACAACCTGCACACAACCTGCAGCCGAGGACAATGTTGACACCGTCCGGATCCGGTATAGTACGTCGGCCAGGTCGGCTTGTGTCAAGTTGAAACGTGGCCAATTAGGCTCACGAGGGCAAATCCGACTGTCGATTATAGCACATATTAAAAATAAAACACCACGCACTTTCTATTCAGTCTGACTTGTATTAACAATGGTGGATATGAGGAAGGAGGGGGGGGGGTTCTATTTTTCAGATCCCCCCTTCAAATAAATAAATAAATAAATAAATAAATAAAACAGAAAAATGAGCCAGGAATAATTAAGCGATTTTCCATAAATCTGCTGTACATATTATAAGCCCCATCGAAAGTATTATAATAATATCAGCAAAACCCAGACCAAAAATGTTTATCCTTGTATTCCTCTCTAAAAAAATCTGGATCCACCGTTGAAATTTAACATCGATCAAGGTGGGATTACTCCCATGAAGGCGCTTTATATTTAATGCACAATTAGTAAAACAGGCGAAAATCATTGTGACAATCAAAGGTGTTCGATTTTTCAATATACATTTGTCGACATGCGGAACGCCCAAAATAAACCCCCAAAATTGTCAACAACAGGTATGTGCTTACTTCTCACTGGCTGGGGGTGGTCCTAGCCAGTGCAATGCAGTTGCGGTGACGAACAATAACAAAAACACCTCTGATCAAGCGGGCTCAGTCAGAAAGTAGATTCTGTTCGAGTAAGCGTGTAGCAGAGAAGTCTGTCACTGCAGAAATCATCAACAAAATGGTTGATAGTATTTACCGTACTCGTTCTCTCGGAGTGCCCGCTGAGGGTCTGTCTGACCAGTATGCTGACGGGAAAGCGGCCAGGGTTTGGCAGTTGTACATCGGCTGTAAACAACAAAGAACGTCGCAGTACAGCGAGTGGTTATGCAACCTGTTGAGAAAAAAAGGTTGCAGCTCGGTGCTTGATGTTGCTTGTGGAACCGGGTAAGAGAGATGTGAATTGTACACACGTGATGCATCTAATAAGTGAAACCTTGTTTATCAATAAGCAATTCCCAGAAATAAAATGCACGCTCAAGTCTGTTCATTTTTATTTGATTGCAGAGAGGGGCTTTCCCCAGGTTATTTCTATTTTTAAAATTCTGTGAGTGTTTTATACCAACACTACGATCATTCAAATGTGTCCTAGTAGTTAGTGATATAAAATAAGTTTGCAAATGTGCTCAGTGATTGAAAGTGGGAATTCATTTTTTGTGAGAATTTTGTGAATTTGTATGGTTTGTAGCTGAATTGCTGTTTCTCGTAACCATATGCATGGACCATATTTGATCTATCCACGTAGATTGCATCAGAATAGGATCTAAACATTAAATATGCATAATAGAAGGAGCAAAAAAAGCTGAGTCATTTTTAAAGGATAGGCACAACAAACGGATTTATTTCATGGCATATACAGTCAATTTGTGGTGCAATGGTTGTTAAATTAAGCATGATGCATTATACCAAAAAAAAAAAAAAAAATGCATTTATAGTTGTCAAAGAAAATGGGTTTACCTTCCATGCATGAGCAAGGGTGGATTTAGGCCGTCTTTTGGGTCTTCTGGAAATGCTCAGATTTTCAAGTTTTTATTGATGGGTATCTAATTTTTTCTGTCTGAAGACGGTCAAAAATGGAGGCTAGATCAACAAAGAATTTGGAGGACTGTCAGAAAATGTCTCTGTATCTGCCTCTGCGTGAGTCCCAATTATTTTTTGTTCTAAATTTAACAATATTTCTTCATTATTCCCACTACTAGAGTCGACTCAATCCTCCTCCTGGAAGAAGGCTTCAAAGTCACCAGTGTTGATGCCAGTGATAAGATGTTGAAGTTTGCTCTGAAGGAAAGGTGGAACAGACGCAAGGAAGAGGCATTTGATAATTGGGGTATGATTATAATATTGTGTGATTTCTTGGGGTAAGATTATGGTATTGTGTGACTTTCTTGGTCTTCTGTAAGCATTTCTTTGACCATTCTTATATATCATTCTTATCTGTCAGGACTTAAATGACAGATAAGGTTTTGTGTGCTAGCAAGGGTTGTCCATCTAGTTTTAAGCGGATCTGACCAGTAGTATTGAACATTACCTGCCCTTTGATTGCGAAATGATCCTAGATTTTGACAGTAAGTAACCGTGTACATAGCTAAACTGCTTATCAACCAAGGTGAGGAGACACCAGGGGTGGGGTCATGATTCATTTCCATGTATGCTTATAAATTGGTGTCCAGGGCAGGATTAAAATAAAAGAAATGCTGAATCCTTTTAAAGTTCTCTCCAGTGTTAATCTGATAATTCTGACAATTTACAGTGGTGGAAGAAGCAAACTGGTTGACTCTAGCCGAGGATTTTGAGGAAATTCCACATCCAGAGGGAGGTTTTGATACAGTGATTTGTCTGGGAAACTCGTTTGCTCATTTACCAGACTTCAGCGAGGAGCAGAGAGAACACAGAATTGCTTTCTCCAATTTCTACCGGATGGTCAAGCCTGGAGGGATTTTGATCATAGACCATCGTAACTATGATGCCATCTTGGACACAGGCTCTGCCCCAGCCAAGAATATCTACTACAATGTAAGCAGAAGGATGGATGACCTCTTTTTAATTTATTTTATAAAAATATTTTTTCCCAATGTACGAAAATGGGTATTTTTGTGTTAACTGGTCTTGCTTTACTGTACCATTTACTTTTTAGATAGTGTGTGCGTATGTGAGTGAGTGAGATAATGTATTGTTCCTGGTAGGGGTAATGTCCTTCTTTAGTGCTTTCATTTGAAAAATTATCATTCATTTTTTCTATATCATCTGTTTTAAAGAGTGACTACATCAAAGACATCAAGACTTCAAACTTGTATGTGAATGGAAAACCTAAAATGGTGACTCTAGACTACTTCATGGATGTGTCTTCCCTCACCAAAGATAATCCAGATAAAGAGTGAGTAACTTAAAGATATACTACATGTATCACACGGCTGAACATTTGAAGTGTAATCTTTTTTGAGTTCTGGACTTATTTCTGTTCAAATATCCTTAAACATGTCATTGGGCTTTTTCACACCAAGCTTTGTATCTTAGCAAAGCACATTAGCAGTACAACTGCACTGGTTATATGTCTTGAGAGTTTGACAACTTAACAAGAGCCTGGGTTTTTCATAAGACACTCCCTGCTGGACACAGACGATTAACCAACTTCCACCTGAAATGCAGGACGCAAAGTAGTGGAGCACTTGTGAATAAGAGTCAAGTCCCCTGTAGCATAAATACATGGTAGAAACTCTCAAAACATGTCATCATCAAGATGTACCAGCTGTATTGCTAAGATATAACACTTGATGTGTAAACCTCTTAAAAGTTGCATTTTACATGAAAGTACATGTACTACTACAAGTAATTGCCTCTGTTCAACAATACATTTATATTGGAAGTATTAATAGAAGATTTTCCACAGTTCAAATCAAACAATGAAAAGTCTCTAGAACTCTTATAGCATATATATATGAATGGGGCATTCAAATTGCAGTGGTTTGTGATAACAAGAAATTGTATATGTTCTACATCCATTTAATATCAGTGTGATAACCACATGAACAGTCTCTAAATTTTCAACCAACTTTCTTTGGCTTATCTTTAAATTCCTTTAAATGAAATCAAGTTAAAAGTTGTGATTCTTGAAAATAATATAAATTGGAATGATTTGATCATCATCCTTTGAATTTTATTTTCAGATTTCAGACCCATTTCCGTCTGTCATACTATCCCCATCGTTTGAAGGCCTTTACTGGTCTTCTGAAGGAGGCATTTGGTGAAAAAGCTGAACATCAAGTGTTTGGAGATTTTAAAGAATATGACCCTGAAGATACACCTGCATACTTCATCCACGTCATTCAAAGACCATTTGACGAGTGATGGAAAAAATAACATTAACGTAAAGAGACTGATAAATAGCATTACCTAAAGCATTTTTGCTAGTAAAGATGTGACAGTACGTGAGGCTGAAATACTAATTGGACCATACTGAGATTTCTGTCTATGACAGGTACAATTGTAAATATGAAAGTTACTTGTTTGTAAGCAGGGATAATATTAGGTTTGAGGAATATCCCTATATTACGGGAGTCCTTTGAATAATCTCATGTACAAATCTGCTGGAGTTGAAAAATGCACCTTCTGATAAAGCATGAAGGTGCCTGTGAGTTACTTTGATTACTGGACTGCTGCTGTTGCTTCATAATGATTGTTCAAGTTGTCTGTTCTGCATTACATTGTACATGTATGCTAATATATGTGGTAAGTAATTTTCAAAAAAATGTAAATAGATTGGAGGTTTCTTTGAAAAAGAAAAAAATGAAATCATGTGTATATTTTGTTGGAAATGATTTCTTTGAAAAAAAAGTTAAATCGTGTACATTTTGTTGGAAGAAAATGTTTTTAAAATTATTGAAGTTGTTATTACAGACCAGTCGTTAATTTGGGTATAAAATTAGTTTGATATTCCGTGTTATAAATATATTTATTTTTGTGAAGGTGTTAGGCTTATTCAGGAATGATGTCAACTGGGACCAAGAAATGATATCTATACATTGAAAACAAGAACTCAGTATTTCACTTCATTGTTTTACAACTTTTTTAATACCAGTAATAAATAACAATAATGCATTTTTCCATGTCGCTCTTTTACAGCTGAAAAGCGCTCTGTTACACAAAGCTCAAATGCTACTCATTGTGTCCACTTAAAACAGCAGAGAGAATATCGACTTCTGTACATGTACGACCCTCATGTACATGTACATAAAAAATGTCTGCACATGTAACTGTCATGTCCATCCGGGTCTATTCACTGAGTTGAAACTAAAGCAAAATTATGCTGCCTACAATGATAACTATTCCAGCTAAGTACTGCATACTGTAATGTGGATGGTGATATGCGTACTTTCTCATAAATTCAAAGTCCTTCAAGTTTCAGTTACATTCAAATAACTTCAAAAAGACTTTATTCATCATGTGTAGATTATGGCAGTGGTTTTGTGGATATATGCATGCTTCTTGTGCACATACAGCAGTACATGACAACTTCTTACTGGTCTATATGCCAGTATGTGTATTACCATAAGCACATATTTATGCTAATACTTTGTACGTTAACAAGGCACTGCTACTGGCACCATTATTATGAGATCATACTGAATGCAGCTACAAATTGAACTAATTTTCTTTCTGAGTTGCACTTTTTTCAACCAATCTATCCTATGTAGTATTACACATTTTAGGAAGCAAATAATATTAAGATGACAGAAAGAAAGGGTTAAACTTTTTACATCCTTATGTCAATGTACAGAACTAACATTTACAAATCATTTCTATATTATTACACATGACATAACTCCACATGAAAAGCTCTTGCACAACCTCCATGAAGCCATTCAATCATAATTATTTCCATTTGTACAAAAGCAACATTTCTTGTCACATGCACTTGTGGCATGACAACGGCAGTGGGGGAACATCAAGCAGCCCAGAGTAAATTGTACTTGAAGCACATTCATTAAATGTCTATCATATAAAATGATTAGATTAAATCTATACACATTTAAGAAAAAAATATAATATTTGAAAAAACTACCGATTCAGAATTGATCTCACTTCATATGAATGATTAAAGGAGCTGAGAAACAGATTTTAAATTGCATGTGGTGCATTGAAAAGATGGAGGCAAATGAAGTAGATAATAGGGTAAAAATTGTCCTAGTATAAATGATTATCAGTATAGAGGTTCGCTTGAACTACTAGTTCTAAACATTCTAGTACAAATGAATGAAACTTAAATTCCAGAAATTGTTATTCTTGTGTACAAAGCAATACATTCAGCTAATTTCCAAGGCAGGTGAAATATGCACTGCAAAATTCATTAAATGGATTAATCTAAGATTTGAGGAATATCACAGGTATGGGAAGTTAAAAGGTAATAAGCTTTAGAGGTGTTAGTGACAAAACATGCAAGAATCTATATTTCTATCACCAAAACCAAGCAAGATAACAGAACAAACAGCATGCTAATAAATGCTTGTCCTCTTGATTTAATTAAAATTGTCAGAAAGAAAATTTCAAATGCTGATGGAAAACAGAAGTTTTAAACTTCAATGAAACCAAAGTTCCTTGCCCAACTGAATTCCAGTGATTAGTAGGTAATATACTACCATCAGTTCTTGGGTAGGTGACATCGGCGGTAAAAGCTGAAAATCAACAATAAAGCACAGATACAACAGTGGACAGGTTGGCAAGGGAAAAACATGAAAGGAAAAGGTGACTTAAAAGTAAAATAACAAGTGGACTGTAAATAAAATGTACGGATATGCATAATGGTAATGAGTGAAGGGGTACACACTGTTGCCCACTAAGCATGCAAGGCTTAAATTTTATTATTTTTTAAAGGTGAATTTACAGTGAATATATAACAGATATCACTTAGAACAGTACCATCTTTGAAGTTACCATTTCTCACCAACTGGGCATGCAACTCCCTACTGTTGTGACCGATAGTACTGTTTTAAGTTAAACTGTAATAAGTGAACTGTAACTGCACCTTATTTTTATACATAAACCCATGACCTGAAGCAGGCATTTAGTGGCACAAATATAATAAAATTTATGTTATTCCACACCTACAAGCAATCTATTTTGATAAATGATTTGTCAGTATTCTACGGCAATGGGGGAAGAACAAATAAATTAATTCCTCATAGTTTCAGTGGCTGACCATTTCAAAAAGAATATCATGGATCAATAACACTGTCAGTTTTTTTTATCAACTGAAATCTGGAGAGAACATGGTGCTTGGGACAATAATTTAGAATATCAAGGGTTTGTTTCAAAAATGAGGAAGCTTTAACCTAAGGAATAATCATAAATAAAAGCCAAGAAGATATAGATAAATACTTTTATCTTGATTTTTGCAAAGAAATTTAGAAGAAAGCTGAATGCCAATAAAATGAGATCATTTGAAGAAAAAGTTTTGTTCCCAAAACTTCAGGATTCACTTTGAAATCTGGAAATAAGCTTTTTAACCCACCCTTTTCTCTCAACATAGGTGTCATCAACAGAGGACCTTTTGTTGTCTTGTTCAAACTCCTCTGAAAAAGAGGCTACATCGTCCTCTCTTGGAATGCTGTGTCGACGTTTCATTTTCCATCCTTCTGTAAACCCAAGCAGTTCTTGAGTTCTCTCTTCAATTGATTTCTTTGGAATCTCTTCCAATTCTTTAGAAACAGTTTCTGTTTTTTTCACAAACTTTGTACATTCCTCCAGACCTCTGAGTCTCTCTAATATCCCTGAGCTGATATCAGGGGAAGCACAACTTTCGCTCCTGACAAATGTGGAATTTTCTTCTGACATTTTCACTTTTTCAGATATTGCAACAGTTTGGGTTTTAAGTTTGTCTTCTTGTGCCAGAGGGCAAGATTTGTTTTTCTCTACATTTTCAAAAGATCGCCATGCTTCAGTCACTGAAAAATGCCTTTCAGAATTGTCCTCGGAGCCCAATGTATTGAGTGAAGCAATATCCGTAAACACATCATCTAAATTGCTCTCTAGTTCTCTTTCATAAACACTCCCAGTATCCGAGGACTCTCCATCATCTGAACCACTGGCATCCATGTAATCTGGATTAACCACATCAGACGGAGTGGAAACATAAAATGTTGACTGGCTGCCATAATGGTCCTTCCTATTTGTTTTGTTTTCACTGGCTGAGGTAGAGTCACCTGCTGGTTCCTCTGGTGTTTGTCTGGGAAGAGTATAGTTTCCCAGTCCAACTGGTTTTGCCTGTGCCATACGTGCCCCTATAGTGGAGCTGCCTGGTTTGCTCTCCTGGAGTAATTTTCTCAAATGTTTTGCACTCATGTCAGAATCTCGGCATTCAAATTTCCTGTTTGGAGGAGGTGTATGACTAGGTGGTTTCTGTTTTTGTTTGATTTTGGCACTGTATGTACGAGCTAAGGAATAAACAGAGGTGCTGACTCTTTTTTCCTTCTGTTTCCCTTCTGGCTGCTCCCCTTCAGATTCCTGGGATTTATTCCTGGACCTTGTTGGGCTGCCAAGGTCTGCCATACTGCTACGTGGTGATGTCACAGACATACGATGGGCTATTTTAGAGGTGAATCCTAGCACAGCGTTTTTGATAGACCCAACAATGCTCTCAGAGGAAGTATGCGCAGAAGATGTCCTGGAGTAGAGGTGTTTGGAACGGTGTGGACAAGGTTCCCCCTTTGAAGAATTATCCACCTGGTTCAATGATACTGGACGATGAGCCTTTGAGGCAAGGCCTCTATGACTGTATCCACAGTGACCATGATCATCTCCCATGTCATGTCCATCGGAGAGTGACCTGGCCAGTTTTGGTTTAAGAGCCATCTTGTTCTCTATAACAGGTACTTGTTCCAGACTGCTGTGGGTCAGGGTTTCCCGGGGTGGGGTGGCATATCTCATGAAAATCCTCTTTCGGTGACGCTGTGTGATCTCCGCTGCCATGGTGGCAGCAGTTTCTCTGGGGGGTGTAGCATAGCGACATATAATCCGATGGTTTTCTTTCAATTTTGGTGAATCCCCTGCTAAAACTGCACTCTTATTCCCAAACATGAGGGATGTGTCTGAGAATTTCAGTGAATGCTTACTATTGGTGATATCTCCTTTTTGACAGAGTTCTTCAATGCTTCCATGTAGTGATGGGATAGAGTTTGACCTCTGGAGAGAAGGAGGTAAGGCAGATAGTGTTGGCTCTGGCTTATGGCTCTTTTTACTACTCCATGAGTCTTGTCTTTTAACCCACAAATTTCCAGACTGTTCCTTTTCATTTGCTGCTTTAGAAACACTGTTCACAGCAGTGCCCAAGTCAGTGCAAGCACGACGGCCACCCCTTCGCTCATTTCTCCTATTTTTAAGTTTTGGGCTATTTGGTAATGGTGTGAGCAGATCATTGATACTTTTGATATCTGCTGCAGTAAGTGTTGAAGTTGACTTTGATAATGGTGATGAGGTCACTGCCAGAGTTTCATAAATCCCATCATCATCTTCATCATTTCGCAAGGTGGAGCCAGAGGTAAGAGAAGTTTGACTTCGACGGTTATCCAACATGGCTACCTCAACATAATCTCCATCATCATCATCATCACTAAATTCATCCTGATTAGTTCTGATGGAAGACTTGCTACTGCTTTGATATAAGCTATCTGAGCTTTTAGCATGGTTATTTGCGATTATCTCCATAGGCACTTGGGGCAAATCTTTGGAGCCTCGAGACTTTAAATTGATGTAGTCTCCATATGTATTAATCATTGCCAAGTCTACTTTTCCTGGTGCTATTATCACATTGGAGTATGGTGATTCCTCATCTTCTTCATCGGAATCAAAATTGAACTGGACTTTACCTTGATCATCATATGAGATATTCACATAACCATCATCCATGACTTTAGAATTGGAGCGAGAAGATTCTGTGTGATAATCAGAATCGGTCTCCATACTTTCTGCTGACCTGGTCCTTTCTTTTGGCTTTCTCTGGAACCCATCACACTTATGACCGTCTTTCACAGTTGTGGAGTCCACACGGTTTAATTCTGTTGCTACTCTGAAGCTATCTGTGCGACTAGCTGAAGAATTATTGGCCCAGCCTTGCCCACCATTTCTTAGATTCTCAACCAATTCCTCACTGTCTAAGATTTGACTAATTCTCTTAGCCCTGGCGCTGGCATCATCAAAACTGGTTGCCACAGCACCAGGCTCCTGAACAGACTGGCGTTTGCTGTCTTCTCCAGATGCCTTATCACTCAGTCCATCCTCCGTCAAACTTTCCAAACTACGACTAAGTCTCTTTGATGACTCTGACTTTACCCTAAGGTGGCTTCTACGCTTAACAACATCACCATCCTGAAAAATAACAAAAATTATGACAAATAAGTCAACAGTATACAGTCAATGTGGTAATAATTGCTTTCCATCTTATACATATAACAAATTAAATCAGATATTAAATCATAAACAGATTCTCATTAAGGAATTATTTTAAGTAAAAATTCACCTTCTTATGGTCACTGACAAAGTCCACTAAGCTCTTGACCACACCTTTTCTGGTAGGCTGAGGAGACTGAAAGATGAATTTCATGTCTTATTAAATCTCCCTGATTAAGTTTCAACAAAAACAGACACTGAACTGTAATAACTGATTTCTTCTCTTTTTATTGGGTAGCACCAAAACACTCAAGCATGGACAAATATGTACACTTGAACACTTACTGATCGCGGACTTTCACTTTTGTCTACTTGTTGCCTTTTCTGTGCTTTCTTGCCCTTAAGTAAACTGAATTCTGAAAAACAATTAAAAAATCATTATCAGTGGATGAAATTTGATCTAGAAACCAGAATATTATGTCTGGTTATCAGCATTTCAACATTTAATGCAATGTAAAAATAACCTTGTAATTCAAAGTAACCTGAAATTAAACATTTTTGCTTTAAAGAATCAAGTTTATATTTTTGTATCATATATTTCGACATATTAGAAAAAAAACTTTTAAATCTGCCTCCTATCACTAAATATACATCATGACAGCTGCAAACAGTGAACTGCTTGCATACTACAACTTATGGCTGAGTACCTGCATGGTATAAATTTAAGTGGTTCTGCAAGGGATTCTGAACATTAAACAAAGGTGGCTCTCAAGTCTCAAGTGAAGTTCTTTAGTGTAGAACAAAAAGATTTACTGCCAGGGAGCATGTCTTTAAGCTGTTTACAAACACTCTTGTGGATAACTCTAGATTTTCAATTTAGCCCAATGGCTTCAGTTTTCAGACAAATACACACTATTGTCAAATAATAATTTTAAAAAAATTGTAAAAAAATTTTTTTCTCCCAACATAATTTAACATTGTTGTTTGAATCTTGAGACCCTTTTACATCACGTTGATTAATGTGTTTGTCTTCTCTCAGATTACTTACCAGTTAATCCTGTGCCTGACTTCCTCCTTCTCTTCTCCAGATATTCAGGAGCATGGTGCTGCCTCTTAGGAGGGTCAATATTCTTCATTATGGACTCATCTGCATTAACAGGAAATGACTATTACTTATATAATCAAAAACAAATACTGCAAGAAGAAGGCTACAGTTTCTGATAATTAATACAAGGCTTTGTTTTCTGTATTGGTATTGTTAAAATTCTAAATAACTTGGACTTAAATTTTTAGAGTGGTGAATGTCATGTTGTTTATGTCAGCAAATGGCTTGGTGAAACATACAAGAAGCATATTTACAATACTAATTGATGTGTTTTCAAAAATAATTAAAATTGTCTAATAATTATCACTTATTTAAATACCACAAGGTTAATTGGTTATTAAACATACCTTCTTCCTTACTCCTGCCTAACTGCATAACCAATTCTTTAGCCTTGTCTGGGATCAGAGCAGTGTAGTTCTCCAAGATGAGACGTTTGATTTCTTGGCACCATTTTCTCTTTTTCTCTAACGTCTTGGCCTGAAAGAAAATACATAGTTTCAATTGTTGTCATTGTTAACAGTAATACAATACAGTTTATCATGTATCAACAAAAACAAAATAAGAAATGGAAAAAGAAAAGAATTGATTGTTAAAACCTCAAACTTCTCATATTCTGGTTGATATCGATTTTATTTCTGCTATAAATAAATCCTTGCTGAGCAGTGTCACTGAACAATAACTATATTTAAATACAAAATCACAATTAAGCTCTATGCTTGTAGGGCCCTGATTGACACAAATGTTAACAAAATATATCTTTTCTGCTTACCTGCAGTGTGTATTGGATCTTTGGGTTATCAAATGGAATGGCATGAAAACTCAAAGGTTCCTTTGGGATACTCTCAATCACCATTAGATTGGAACACTAATATAAAATAAAGTGGAAGGATTATCATGATATTGAAAGTAAAAATAATTAATTAAATAAAGCATATAATGAAATTAAAAGTAAAATGCTTGTCAATAATACATTTAATAAACATTTGCCTTTCTTTTGTTTCAGAAATGAGTATGGATAAACATCTATTATCATAATCATAACAAAAGCTACCATTATAACAGCCTTGCACATGAATGTGCCATCTTCTCTCCTTTTGGCTAAAATTAAACCTTTCTCAAACAAGAAAGCTTGTCTGTGGCCCTTGGCTCCATACAATCGAAATGGGGACTGAAACAGAAAATGTATACACTAAATTTTTGAAAGAAAAAATAAATGAACTGAATTTGCTTGACCAAGTTTTAAAATATAAGCTTGAATTTACATTTGATACTTTGCTTGAAACCCAAGGTAACTTTTTGAGTTACTTGGGACATCTTCCACTGTGACCACATCAACAATATTTGTAACAGCTTTATATGAAATCAGACCAAAATTAAATTTACACTGATAAATAGCATCAAAGTCTTGCAGTAGTACCTCTAACAACAGTTCCCCAAATGTTGTCAAGTCGTCCCCCTCCCAGCCGTAGAGGATGCTCTGGATTTCCTGCACGCGCACAGCGTGTTCATGCTTCCGTTTCATCTCGTTAATGTGTTTGGCCATGTTGGTCATTCCAGACAGGGCGTCCTGGATCACCTCATAGCCTGGCTGACTGGCGTCAAAATGCTTCAGGATGTTCTGTAAATTGGAATACATATCAACAAGGATAATGATGCTTCAATATGGCTGATATCACTGTGACCTATGCACGCTTAGCTTATAATAATATCACATACTACATACATAGATGAGCTAAAACAAATGTGATTTTTTTAACCACTTGGGTAATCCAGATATTTTGTTGAGCTAATCCAGTAAAATAACATCTAAAATTGCATAAGGTTTCATGGTCCTAAAAACAACTGAACTACTAAAACAGTAAGTACATTCATTCTGAAATAGGTAAAATATCTTAAGAACTCTAGTTGGGCAGAAAAAAGGGGCAAAACATGAATGCTGCTAGTCAAAACTGAGGTATCTGTTATCTCAAGTTTTTCCTCCAATTGTTTGTGTAGTAAACCTACCAAGAGCATTGAGTGACTTTCCAATGGATACAGAAGGTTCATAAACCAAGCCTACCCCTGAGAACAAATTAACAACTGACTGTGCTCTCCATTGTCTCCTGAACCCTAACTGACCCTGTCACAGTTGGGTAAAATCAGCAAGCAAGAAAAACCCAGGTTGCTTTGTTCCTAAGTTTTGTGCAGCTACACTTCAATACTTTTTGTCTAGCTTGACAAATTGAAATGATAGTGTAATGTCTCTTTGCGGAAAGAGAAAGCCACTGAGATGACATCGCACAGTTTCAACTACATGTTAAACCTACCACAGACACCATAAATGTAGGACACAGAGCTTCTTAATTCTACTTCCCTATATCTTCAATTACAAAGAATCACTATGTGTTAACATAGTAATAGGAAAAGACAGCAGGGGCAAATAACAAGAGATATAAGATACCAGTGAACCCCCCATGATATCAATATTCTTAATTTGGTCTAAAAGCCCCTTGCTACAGGCAATTAACCCAATTCAGCAAAAAGAGTAAATATCATTTGTTTGGTTAACTCAGGATGTACATTCAGCATTTTTACAATATTTTGGGATGGTATCTTCAAGATTATTTATAGATTCTGGGAGTGCGAATATATAAAACGCTCATAACACATTTCTTAAGCAGTGGATATTAATCTTGCACAGTCTGGGTTGAAGTCTGGTCAGTTTCAATGCCTCTGGAAACATTGGGAGGAATATAACACTTCCATGTTTGCTATCCTGGTAGTCTCTGTAACATAAGTTATAGTCCACAGTAACCATTTCATCACAAAATATAACTAAAAATTAGGAAATCATACAAACCTGCAGTAACAGATGGTACTTCAGAATCCTCTGCACTGGTTTCAGCAAGTAAGACCCCAAAGGAAGGGCGTGCTGTAAGGCACCCTGACGCTGTTTCAGCATGTTGGCCATCTCAGGGTCGACATTGAATTTGGTCAGAACAGTGATAGCTCTGAAAAAATATGAATAAATATATGAATAATGTTCTTTTCTGAAATATAAAATGTACAGAACAGAATCAATCATTTAATTTATTTAAACAGGTGCCAAATATGAGAATTAATTGAGTTTTAAGCAATATTACACCTATTTTAATCTGTGCTTAAAGCAATATTTATTGAAACATGTAAAAAAACTTCTTCTCCTACTGTTTAATGAATGAGTCTACTATAAGTTGAATGAGTAGAAACGAGCTCTAATAACAACTGCTTGTTTAGTCTAGATATGAACACAATAACCCTGATGCAAGCCCATTGGACCCATACCTTGGATAGTTTGTACAGTATTGTGAATAGATTTCAAAGCCTTGATTATTATTGACAAAACATTGAGCAATGTGAACTGGGTCCCTCTCACTTTTCTTCAGCTGTTCTAGGAGTTGGCTGAAAGATAAAAATTTGTAATTTCATTTCATGTGTTCAAGTGTAGATTACTGTTTTAATGCCAAAAACCCCTAGGAAAATATGCTGCAAAATGAATGTTTTCATGTTGTTGTTCTGTTGTAATGTAATTAGGTTAACTATGCTCTCTACCATGGGATAAATGAAACTGGACAAAATGAAAATGGAGAAAAATATAGGTCAGTCAGATTTTTACTGCAGGGTGACTTTTATGCTAATGGCCAGTTCTGAAGCCAAATGCAGGTTAACTATGGAGACGTTAAAGACCAAATGGTCAAGCTGCTATTTCAACCAAAAAGCAACCTTTACTGACCACTTCTGTTAAATGATAATGTTTGCCCCTCAGTACTTAAAGTTACATTAACCATATCGGTCAATGAAAGAAACTAATAAAAACATTAGCTTAATGCCAGTACACACTAGTGGCAACATTTAACTTCATAAAGGTAAGTCTTCTGTTAACTTCACTAAGAACCTATGGAATGTGTTTACAAGCTGGCCAGAGAGAGGCCTCTACAACGGCTGTCTGCAGCCAAGCCAATAGGTGCAAATGCCTAATGCAGACACAAATAAATCAAATATACTTTTGGTTATCATCAAACAGTGTCCTGGCATGACTTACAAAGGAAACACTCAAAAGAATTCAGGTTGATGAATTCTATATCCTTTGATGTTTCCCCCTAAATAAATTTTGGATGAGAATGGGTATACTTTTGATGGGTTGTGTTTTTATGGCTTAAAAAATACTGATACAAATTATTCAAATCATTTCAAAACAGAATACAAATGATTTGAATGGAGGCATATCAAAGGATATGTTGGATCTAAGGTCAGAACCGACCTTGCATACTAATTTATATTCACTGTGTCACATTTTAAAAACTCTGTCTGAGCTGTTAAGATATCATAATTATAATAGTTTCATCCTCATGTGAAGAAGTCACATCAGTGTACTTACCTGTTGAAGAGGTAAATTTCTTCAATATTTCCAAACATAGCAGCTAAATCTTCTTCTTTTAGTTCTATATCTGCTGATTCTTTAAAGTAGCCAAGATATCCCTAAAATAAGACAAATGATGCCTTTAATGTGAATGACTTTACAACTAGTGAATTGCAATTGATATTTAATCAAACAAATGCATTCTTTAAATGGTGCAAAATGCTGAATTATATATTCACATAAATCTTTAAAAAAAGACCTTTATTGTTCACTACTACAGCATTCAAGGTCCCATATTCACTTGTTTCTTGACACAGTTGCATTAGCCAAGATTTATTTTCTGAAACTATTGTCTGACAAAACATATCACCACTACTGCCACAGCTGAAGTTACAGCTATGCTCTCCAACTGGTATATTAGACAAAATAAATAAACCTTTTAAACCAGAACTGGAAAAGAGATAAGAGGTAAGAAATCAGGGCTGATACACCTTTCAAATTTGAAACTGTTTTTTTTATGTTATTTTTATATGGGCACGGTCATTTACCATGACAATAAAATTGTAGCCATTGCCAGACAGGTGTCTTGCTTACAATGACCAATGAGTCCATGCCACATGTTTGGTCTGCACGTGTAGCAATTTTTAGTCAACAACAACATGCCAATTTCTATAAAATCACATTGTAATTGTTGCTGTTGACTGATAAATGATTGTTTGTCACACAATATTTTTGAAGAAAGAAAAAACAGATAACCAACACACATGAAAATGCAAACTGAACAGCTATAGAATAACATCAGGGATGCCAAAACGTGACAAATATCACGTGGATTTTTAATATTCCTTTTATGCTAAAAATACACACCATCAATGATTTATACTTGTCATTATATGCACTGTTGACCATTAAGACCAAAGGGGCACAAAAAGTCTTCAGTTTGCAGACAATAAATATCACTGTTTTAGCAGGAATGCAAATCGTGTCTACACATCCCATTAAAAACTACAGGTCAATAAAAAGGTCCATTTTAATTTTATAGTTAAAACTAACAGGAAGAGAGGGTAGGTACCTATAAAAACCCATTCTTCCAGATAAAAAAGCCTTTTAAGATGAGAATACATTCATGATAAATGACAGTTCACACTTTGCTTAGCTCCTTTGCCACTGGCGGCATGCCATACGTGTCATCTCTTCATCCATGGAGCCATCTTTAAAAATTGGCCCAGAAAGCAATTTGCAGAAATGCCAACATCTGATCTCAAAAGGGGCCATGTTTTGATTTGTGATCAAAGTCGAGCCTAAGAGTTAGATGAGCAAATACATAATGCAAGCAAAGACTGGCTGGTGGAGTACTGTACTACAAGAAGAGTATTTCACTCGGGACCAAATTGCTTCTTTTCGTCTTGGATGAATGTATAATTCTTTATATGCTGCCAATGCTAAAAGTTGATTCTTCAAAATTAAGTTGTTACACTTTCGAAAGGGCCAAATCCAAATGTTATTGCAAAGGTACAGAAAAGCCATTGTAAACTCCAACCCCATAAAACTCTATGTGGCACATAAGACATGTGAATGAATGGGAAAGGGATGTCAATAGTTACTCTCCACTTTCCTGAGATTGACTAAATATAAAGCTAGGCGTTGTTCAATATTGACCAAGGTGGCACTGCCCTTCCTAAGTTACAGCCAGACCACTTGCCCAAATACAACTTAGACCATAAACAAATTGTGGTTATTCACCACAAATTTCAAAGAACCTCGCTAATTCCAATTCTTTTTAATTGATAAGTTTTAGTTATTAATGACCCAGTGTTTTTGGCATGAAATCAAACCATCTTTTCAGGTCTCTTTAATAATCCTTTTCAGGCAATACTGGTAAAACACTGGTTTTGTGTTATGCTTTCATTGTTTATATTTGATCATAATTAGTGAAGGGCAGAAAAAATCATTTTAAAAATGTTCATCACAATAATCTCATTTGGGTCAAAAAGATCGGATCACGTTCCATCAATCTGGTCTCCTCTCTATTTCATACCTTGTTTTTTTAATGCAAGAATGTTAAATACACCAAACATGGTAAAGATACATAGTTTTGTTTTAGTGTTATGACTAGTCTGATAGTGCATGACAAGGATTTCCTCTCTTTAAGATATTTGAAGAGCTGGTGAGTTATCGGAAACAATGCCTGGTTTATGTTGTGGTTTTCCTCATGCTCCGTTCAGTATGGACTTTGGCCTGGTTTATTTCCCTTAATCCAACTTCTTCCATATGTTATCAAAATATATATATTAAAAAAAACATTTTCCTTCAAAAATCTACATGCTAACTTTGTTCAGTATGTTACAAGTGGCTATAAACTTGAGTCGAAAAATATTCAAAGAGCTCATGACTAATTTTGCAGCTTTTCAAAATAAGTCCGCTGATACGGAAAAGTATTCATCAGGGTATGAAATAATTCAGTAGAACAAAGAGGTCATGTAGTTTAACCTTTCATTCCACTTAGCCAAATCACCAGAGTGTTAAAATTGTTTCCCATAGTACAGATTTTATTGGCAGCACGTACATACAAGGTTCACAATATTTCCCAACTATTCCAAACTGTCAACTCCCACATTTCATGCTCATAAAAACAGTAATGAATTCTTGACTGTGCCTGAAGTTATACCTGTGAATCAACAGGTAACCTTTCCTCCCTAGTCTTTCATATCCGAATTAAAACTTCTACAAAAATATATGGAAAAATTTAGGACAATATTTCTTCTAAAACAAATGGAATATTTTTTACACAATGGTTGTCCGAGTATCACAGGTACAAAGTTGCACCTAGATCACATTAATCACTAATCATTATTCTAAAAACTAAAATCCTGTTTGGAAAAAAAAAACAAAAACAATATCATCACACCTTTTTCAATTTCGAACTTTGCACATAAGCTTCATAACTCATTATTTCAGTAATCTCCACAGATTAATAGACTGCATATCATCCTTAAGGCCACTGTGAATATTGCCAGCATCTATTCACTGGCATAAAAAATGATCATAAGGCTAACCATGGTTGAATCATTGACTCCAGGAGTATTTCCAGTATCTGTGAACTGTTAGTAAACCTACCTGTATAATAGACTGGAGGTCATCCACATAGGTATTCTCAGTCTCCAGAACCTCGTCCACCACCCTGTCTATGTAGGAGAGTTTAGAAGGAGAACAGGGGGGTGGGGTTTGAGAGAGGGACGTTCTGCTTGTATCTTTCCCATTTGTATTTAGTGTACTTGAACTTTCGTTCAACTCGTTAGCCTCTTCACAATACTCTGACAACAACTCTTCATCTGTGAGAGTATCCATTTGAGAATCATTGATCACAGAGTGGCGAAGATGCTGATCATGACTTCCGTGCATCTGCGATGTGTTGAGGCGTTTACGCCGTGTGCGTGGCAGTGAGGAGGTTGACGTAGACGAGGTTGAACTGAGACTCAGTGGACGTTTCTTGTTGTCGCCTGTAGTAGCTGTGTCCTGAAGGGTTGAGTCATTATTACACGTCTCTACATCTTTCATCATTTTTCTCTCTCGATCCCGAGTCTGTTGTGGTTTTGAGTGAGTTTCCTGACCATTACTACTAGCACAGCCATACGCTTCATTATTCTTCTCCCTTGTTTCACTACTGTTCATAGATTTCACATCACACATGCCAGCTTTGTGGTTTGTTCCCTCAGAAGAGGATGCATCATTTTCATGTTGGAGTTCTTGTGGTGTAGAAAACTCATCAAATACAGACATCAAATGAGGTGTCAAATCCACTGATGATCCTGAAAATTAAAATAAAAATGTATTATCTTGATCAAATAAATTAATAATCAGCCATAAAAACAACTAGCCACTGCCAGACATAGCACAGGAAGTGTTTAGATCAACTTCTAATGCCATGTTTTGGCAGTCTGTCTACATAAACCAAACGTAATGTAATACAACCTTACATAATAAGTATAGGCATATCACAGGTGTTTCACACATCATAGACCATGAATCTGAAATAATTCACAGAGCTATTCCTGTCTGGAGGATGGCCGTCTGTCACGGTGGGCTTGCCTGCCTTGCACTGAATTGACTCCAGTGGGCATATTACAAGTCATCTTGGTTAAATGGATATCCAAACAGGAACCATTCAACTGAGAAGTAGCGGAGAACAATGACGGGCCACACCTGAGTGGCCTTGCTGTATATTTGTGAAATTTTGCTTAAAGTTCACAGTATCTGTAATTGTTAAGTCAGGATTTCCGCATGCAAAAAGGGTCTTTCTTTGATGACTAACTTTTGAGATCTTTAAGATAGTGTAATTCCCCACACCACAGTTTTTCTAACAACTCCACCCATGGTAAAGTAATCTTATAACCTTAGTTATATAAAACCCCTTGTTGATTTAAGTCAATTTAGATGAAATGAGGCTTATAATGATGTCATTGTGGTTAAAAAACTACACAAAAACATTATATGCTACTCTAGGTTTATTGTTTTCTTAACTGCTCCCTACAATAATAGGCTTCCGTTCTACTTGTAACTTGCTGTTCTGATCAACAAGAAAAGTTGGACAAATAACCACAATTTCAGGTGTTAGGTTTTCAATGGTCACATAAAGAACTACAGTGAATGGCTGCTTTCATGGACAGAACTGACCCAAGATTTCATATAGCCAGGGTTGGGGGGAAAAGTAGAAAATGTATCAAGTCTGGCTGACCACCGAGAATGAAAAGGTCAAAAGTCAAGGACAAAACAATACACTGAAGTGTTTATAAATGTTATGTAAAAATATGTCACGGCATACCAATCTATCTCAACTGGTCCAGAACTATGTAAAGCATGGCATAAGTCCACAAGCTTTATGGAAATGTTATTCTTACCAACACAGGTTGACAAACTTTTATAATACACACCTGGTGACCCCAGTGCTTTAGAAAGCAAAAGGACTTCAAGCACATTTTTAATATGTTATATAAATTCAATTACAGTACAAGTCAAAATGCACCGAGTCACAGAAGTTAGTTAAAATCTCAGCAAAAGAAAAGGATCCTCAATAACTTTTCCAAGCAATTAGTGTTTAGCACGTAATCCCCAAATTCAGTAAATATCAATCTGTTAAATGCCGAGAGCAAGATTTAGAAATGTTTCCCAAATTAAAAGATCGTAAAGTCTCACAAGATGGATAATGCTTTCTGCCCACATCAAAGGAATTTCTTTCCAATAAATTCACAATCCCCCTCCCAGTTTGTATTGAATATCAATATTCAATACTAAAACTGACTGTTGGATTTGACTAATCTCAGCTTAGACAATGCCCACTGAAGGTATTTGCTCACCATGGAAAGTTATCCAAATTGTAAAGGGCTTATAATGACAATCTATTATATGTAATTGTCCCACTTGGAGGCCGCCGATACCAGGCACCGACAGAGTATCAAATCCCACAAAATTGAGTTTTTCTGGTTCCTTCATTTGGATACTCACAGCCCATGCCCATGAGGCAGCTGGGATAGCTAAAATCCAATAGCAGTACGGCTGCTTGATGCATATTTCTTAATATGACATTTTTCTCCTGTTTTTAAAACTATAAAAATGATCCCTCTCATGACTTGTAATTCTTGAACATGTTATTTTCTGAGTATTTACAATTTCAATTTTGGCCGTTCCACAAGTACCCTAACACTGTCTTTAAATTTCTTTCAAAATATGTGGTCAAATATACAATGCTCAAAGAAAACACATCATAAAATAAGTTGTCATACAATACCTTTAAAATGAACAATTGATGCCATGTGCTATAATCTAGAGAAAGTCCATAAAATAAACAGATGACACTCATTAGATAAATAACTCAGCAAATTTACCTGCATGCCAACAGTTACAAGAGCCAGACATCCTTTATGGCAACCAATGAATACTGTCTGCACTTTACAAGTTTTTCAAAAAGAAACACGCATGGGCACACGGCTGACGCATCAAATGAAATAAAATGCATTCAGACTAATCCTTCCACTGCAGCTAACTATAACCATGTATTTGAAGAGATTTATCTCCTTAATCAGGTTTAACAATCAGAAGCACAGCAATGAGACATGCACAGTGTAATACTAATGTGAAACCATGCGTCCAGGAGAAAGTCTTCCCTCAGACCAACACCGGTCAGATACCTATCTGTTCCATAAAGCACAGCAGACAATGTGCTGTCAGTTCTATTAACACTAACCTTGTTATGTTCTGTGGTACATGTCATCAGCTAGTCTGATACCATCTCACTAAAAGCTGCCTGGCTTGGCGTAGGTGTGAAATCCTAACTTTATTTGTAACCTGGGTAAAATCCTTTTGTAGTTCTTTTGTAGATTTTCCATCCAAAGTCACTCAAAAGTACTAGTACTGTCTTCAAATTTCTCCCTGTCCTGTTTCTAGACTATGCCCATACTCAGCCAAACCACTACACAGTCAGACATTTGTGCATACAACCTCACGAAAATGAATGGAGCTCCTTTCTCTCCAATCACAAGTGTGTGTTAGTCTCAGTGTTCTGTGAGCCAATACAATGCAAACATGACATATTCCTCGCCATGCACACACAGTCCCCGCTCGTGTCCCGTTACAATCAAAATAGGTTTCCAATACCCGAGTTTGGTCAGTCAATATTTAGGGATACTGGGCAAGAGTGGACAGCGGTTCTGGACAGGTGAAAAGTATACAATGACCAGTTTCACCTCTCAACATTTAACGAAATGAATATTTATCCTGTCTATTAGGACTAAAAGTAGTTTTCACTCTACTGCTCCTGCTAAAAATAAAAGAAAAACAATACCGTTTGACCTTTACTGGCCCTGCTACACCCTCAATAACAATACACTTTGACCACACTAAATGCATCATGATCCCCAGTCAATAAGATCTGATTATTCAATATGTTACCCAATTAAACAGTAACTATAGCACATACTGGATAAAATGAGGCAAATTCAGTGTGATTTTACTCTCAGTTTGCAAATGCATATATTGCCTGTTATGAATATTGCTGCCACATCAATATGCTGTTTTGGACAACTGGTTTTATTGCTTCAAAGGCAGCATGCTCTTATCATTATCATTGTATCAATGGGATCTACTTCAAAGATTGGCAGCATAAATCATATCTCAATGGCAAACAGAAGTGCAATGATGTTTATAGCAATGCGAAATCTTATATCTTTTCACGTCAGCTATCTAGGGCTGTTTCACATCTCTAACCTTCGATACTCCAAATATCGTGATAATACCCACGTATTCTCTACTGAAATACCTACAGATGCTGTTTGCTTGCATTAAGCTTAATTACGGGGTCAAATATGTTAATACACTGTATCTCACCATTGTTTCATCCGATAAATAAAGCTGCCACACGCTGTTTTGCCAGCTCTTCTCCCACAGGACTCTATATATGCCTCTCTGAGCTCCGAGCATACAAAAAATTATTGATTGCAAGTACCCTCCTGGACAGGTACAAGGCTGTAATCTAGGTCAAGCACCTCGGCTTTTCTCTCTTATCCTCTAAACCATCAACTCCCTGACCTGTTGTCGGCATGAAGGTGTGTAAAACACACTTAAAACCAACACATTTTGCTCAGTTGATTATGCTTTACAGCTTACAGCAAATGCCTTTTCTTCTATAGGCTTCCGGGACTGAGCACAGAACCATGAGAATGAGTCATCTACCAGTGCTCGGGCTTTGTGGAGGTTTTGATTAATCCCAGTGCCTTAGCTGATCTAAACATGCCTTACCCCTTTATTTACTATTTGCAGACCTGCTAACTTAAAGCTGCATTATATAAGAGTTATTGTACTGGCCCTAAATCTAACAATGCCATAAAATGTTCATTGATAAATGGCTCAACTGGAGTAAAAAATTCATGCTCTTGGGCTGAAAAAACTGCATCACTGCACAAATGTAATATCAGTGTTTTATATCTAATATTAAGCCTCAAATCAAGTAATTTTTTCAACTTCATTATCCAGCACAAGCAGATCTATCCGGATATCAACTCAGAGAGATAAAAGAATCAATAATAATTAGCACCACAAAGAAAAGCACATCAGGTTTCTCTGAGAAATATCACTAGGAGACAAACACTGGTGACATTTTAACCTTTTTCTCTTCATTATTTGAACTAGCTGTGTTAATTACACCTGGGTTAGGGCACTGCGCTAAAACAAACAAAGCATTATCCCTCTGGCTTTCTGATGGCGTCTGACGTCAGACTTAAACGTCAGACTTGATCCTGCCGACAGAGAGAAATGTAAGAAGAGGTGCAAAGGTGGATTAACTAATCCCTCTCATTTCCAGGTGAACACTGTCTTATCTTCCAGCTGACTGTCCACAGTTCCCTCATTTCACATGCTGTGGGTAACAGGATTCCCTTTGTCTGCCATATATTGACACCCACCTTTGACATCTTTTCCTAAAAGCAGGAGCTAAGATTTTTTTCCTCGATTATTTTCCTGCTTTCAGAACCTCATTGGTTTACATGCCAGGACAGCTGTGTTAGCAGTATCACCACCCACACCCTAAGAGATGAGTTTTATTATCAGTCAGGTCATGCCACTTCCAACCAATTTCATTTGACATTTAGATGATTTTTTTCCAGGCCTTGAGGATTAGACTGCACTTGTAAGGGGCTCCTTTAAGTTCTTTTCAGTTTTTTTCCCTCTCCCTGAGCTGTATTAATTGTACTAACAAGCCAATCAGTCAAGAGGATGGATGTAAACTGAGCAACCAGCAGGAAACTATTTCAAGCCTAATATACCTCTCAACAACATAATTTTACTTTTTACGCCCAATTAAGGTCTTCAATGATGGATTTTTTCAATCATAAATAGGTTGTTAGCATGCCTATGCTCAATCACGCTACTGAAATTTTCAAATATAGTTCATATATTGCTTTGCATCAGAAACTGAAAGTATCTTTTCCTAAACAAATCTTCACCAAGGTGGAGAAAAACATGCAATGATTACAACATGTTACAAGTGGTATACAAAACAATATACTATGGTAAGGAACATTGTTCCACATAATGATCATTACTTCTATTTCAAGAATAAGAGAATTTGATTCTATTTAGTTTTAAAATGAGTGTATTTTTATCAAATATTGCACATCTACCATGTTGAGAAACTGCTGTAGGGTGATCATTATGGCTAATTTTCTGGTAATTACTACTTTTACGTTCTGCTAAATATTGCCTTGATCCATCTTTATACTTATGATATATTGGATGTTGGCATTCACGTTTGTAAATATTAATGCCATCCGTTTGATTGATTGCTTACAACAGTAGCATGGACACTAATAACAGATGGAAAGCACCTCCTGCTTTATTCCCCTTCTATGTACAATTTCAGATAATATAGTATACACAAAGCAAAAACCACTGTTACATGGAGCCTACTAAATAAAAAGACACAAAATCAGAACAGCTGATAAACATCTCCCCTCAAAAATGTCTGTAATATATAAATCACTCCAAATTGTTGAGCGTCATGCTGAGATGAGAGGAAATAAGGAAAGGGTGTGCTCTAATAGATATTGCACATTTTCAACTTTCAAATTCAGCTGGCTGGCATATCTGATGATCAATATACAAATGACACACTTGCATAACTCTCGTGCATCTGCTTCTTTAAATAGAAACGGCTTATTTTCAATATACAAATAAAGCTGTATATTCTACCACTGCTTGTGTGCTCCATAAATATACAAAGAATACAATGGCATAACTATGATAGCAACCAAATGGTACAATAAACTGCACCCATAAATTCCACCACAAAAATCATAAACAGCAGACTGAATGGCAGACCTTGCGGAAATGACTGTTGTATTAATATATAATCAGACAATGGATCAGATCAATCTTCTTCCAGCTGAAATGGAAGTCTGTTGAGTGTTTAAAAAAGTTTTAAGGAAAAAAGTTTCAGTTTTAATCTGAGAAAGTATGGAAACTTGGTGGCAATCCCTCTGCTGTAGAAATCTTCCTTGACCTTGTTCTGAATACATCCTAGGAAATATATAATAATCTTTATTAGTTCTAGCACAATTTTACATAGGCTATGACCAAACAATTACATAGGTACCATACTTAGTGTGTATACTTAAATGAAAATTCTGTTATACACCCATTATCAGAGGTGAAAATTATATTAATTTATTTGATACATTCTGTATTTTCATATACATTACTGATAAAGATGCTGTGACTTTACACAGGCAGGTGTTGCTTACATAATACAGCCACCACAAGTTGATAATTAGCTAATACAGTTGTGGCATTCTCTCTGGGGCTCTGAAATTGGCCATATGGTAAGTGTGAGCAATATACAGTACAGCACAATAAATGGGAGGGCAATTCATTAGTGACCACACCTTTTCAAGAAATATAATTCCTAACTGATGTTAACTCTACAAATTGCACAATGAATGAACAGGAACTAACACTGTGATTCCAACAATTCAAGGAAATGGAGCCGGCCCCCACATAGAAAATTTCATTGTAAAGCACAAGGCCACTTTCATACAACTTCAACTATGCTCTTTAAGTTGCAGAATCACTGTCAGAGCAAACCTTGCAATAAATCACTGTATGAGTTAAGCATACTGCCCACCTTGTATACAATATATCCATGTACATCCACACTTGCTAGAGGACACTGTCAGTGACATATAACCTGACATGCCTTGCTAATATGACACCTATGCAATATTATTCTGCACTGAGCATTTCCCCAGGCAAGTGATAGTAGGAGATAAGCACAAGTAGAGTGTCAGGAGATGGCAGGTAAACAGCGCCAAAGTCACACAAAGTCTATCCGGTCAATATATCATAATGAAGGTTACCAACACTGAAATTCTCAAAAAATTGAGCTTTGTGAACTTATTGATGAAATAAAAAAAATATAAAAATGATTCAAATTAATAGAGAAAAATGTGTGAATTTGTTGTCAGTTTCACGTGTTACGTGTGCACAGAGAAGTGCAAAACAAAGTTGACCTGATCACTAGAAGTGACGATAACGATAATGTCAGTAAAACAGTATCCGTAAATAACCCATTTCTGCATGTTTAAAAATACACAAACAAGTGCACAACAAAATAACAGAAACTTGCAGGTGGCTTTTTCTTTATATAGCTGAAACATAACCAGATGGTGACTTTGTGATAATGATATGTTTACTTGTTTTAATTCATTCCTTGGTGAAGTTTATCAATTTTGATGACCTAAAATATACATAAATCATAATCATAAACAACATAACAAGAAACACTGAATCAAAGTGCCAATAAGAATGGGTCTCAGTTGGCTATCCGTAATCAAATCAGTCGTCTGCTAGGCATCTTATTTGATTGCCGTGATATATGCAACTTCTTGACTTCATTATACTGGGACATATTTCTGTACAATGGTTCATTATGGGATGCTAATACTGCCACATTAACACCAAAACCGCCAGCCACTTAATGAAAAAACGTCATGCTGTGTTGGAACAAGCAATGTCTCGTAAGTTATACAAGCCACACAGCATTTGGTATCAGATTCTATAACCTGTATCAATTCTCCCTGTCATGCAACCAGACAGATATACTGAGAGATATCGTATGCTTTTTATCATGTCAGTCATTAGTGGTTTTCTTACAACGCAACATTTCCGGTCATTATCAAACATAATCATCTGCATCTTTTTTTATATCTTTTTTTGTTAACTGGGCCATTCACAAAAAAAAACAGGTGAGTCATGTTTTTTTTTTTTTCATCAGTACAATAATATCACTTAGTTCACAAGATAAATTCAATACTATTATGTTGTGTTGCACCTTCCCTTCCTCTGTGCTCCTGACAGAGGGATAGGGGAGTAAATAGATGGTTGAATTCTGCAGTCCACAGAAGCCACATACTCAAACAATGCTCTCCTGTTCACCAAAGCTCCCAACTGATGACCCTGTGTGCCTTTTTCATCTAGATTGAGATTTAACCAGAAGTATCAATATTTTAAAGACACTTATTTTATGGAGCTAGATTTAATCAGTACTTTCACTCCAAAGCCACCTTTTTCATAGAATGAATGTCAATCAGATATATCATGGCTAAAGACACCTATTTTATCGACTAAGATATAATCAGAGCTATCGTGTATAAACACAGCTTTGTTCTTTTAGTTTTCATTGATTGAATCTAAAGAATGGAGGCTGGCTTAGGCTAGCGCATCTCATAAGCTTTCCACATGGTAATCAATAACTTTGAATACAAAGATCAGTGGGAGCCAGTGCATATTGAATCCCAGAACAGAATATTTAAACATTTATCAAACTATGTGACAATGGGCTAAATAATAACCAAATTATATAATTTGGCAACAAAATGTTTTTTCTTTCATATCTTATTAGCTTAAAGCCTAAGTGCATATAAATCTCCTTGAGTTAAACAAGATCACTCAAATGAAAATAACCAGACAACCATACACCCAAGATTAAGGAAGTCTTACCTTTATCTAGTAATTAATAAATGATAAACTAATCTACCCCATTCTAAATAAGGTAAAACAGAAAAAAATCTTTACCAAAAAATTCCTTCCAGGTTGGCATTTTGCTCGTTTCCTCGTCTGAAGACGAAATTTCCATATCTTCCGTTTCCATTTCTGGTCCTTTAACCATGATATTACCCTACTGAGTCTCAATGTTTGCTAACTTAGGTTCTCTGTTTCAGTCCATCTATAAACACTTTCACAGACAGCTTTGTTGAGTCGGGCTGAGCTCCAACTGTAGCAACATCCACAAAAGAAAAGCCTCTATTCACTGCCCATCAAGACATCCGGTTGCTCCAACGTAAACGTTCAAAATGCACTTATTTCACATTTTAAAAGGCAATATTGCGGTATGGTTAAAAAGATGAATTAAACATTTCAAAGAATGTTGTTATGCCGCCGCACATCTTGCCTTTGTATGGGTCGTCTGCTGCAACCTCTGCCTCTGTCAACCTGCAAAAGGTAATCCACATGAAAGCGGGCTGGGGCTGATATAGTGCAATCAATACCCCATCGTCTGCTTTATAGCATGTGGTCACCTAATCATTTTGTTTCATGCCAGAGACAATTAATTGTCACAGGTAGGTAAACACCAGAGAATCTCGGCATACACAAAGGGACAATTGGCCAGCCAAATGCCTTCTGCTCACTGTGTGTAAAACAACTTTAACTGAAATCCTTTAAAACAGGGGAAATTTGAGCAATTTGATCAGTCATTGTAGAAAACTCTCTAACATGTGGCAAACGATCAATAGGAGCTGTTCTGTTTGCCTCTGGGGAATCTCGGCTTAATTAGACTAGACAATACTTTTAGAAAGTGGCCCTTGTGACTTGTTCCTCTGACAAGCAAATGTGAACAGCATTTTAGAAAAATGTTTTTTTTTTTTTGAAAACCCAAACACCAAGCGTCCCTCCACTTCAGCAGCCACTGTAACAGGAAATGCCCATTGTAATGTCTCTCACTCCTGAAGATATTTATCAGTTCTCACCATCTGTGATACTTCAAGACAAAAAAACCCTAAAAATTGCCATATAGAGCTCCTTTCATGCAATTACCAATACAGCCAATCTTTTATGTATAATGTCTGCTCCTTTCTCTTGACTTGTCCATATGTAATATGCAGTAACAGATTACAAAGTATCTCCAGGCTCTTACAGTTTTTTCTATATCATATTCACAGGAAACTCCACTGTTATGTATTCCTTCTGCAACATTCACCTGGTACAGCTTTCTCTTTTGAATTCTCTACATTATCATCACCTTGGGCCATGAGTCTTTTTCAACTTTTCACTCTTCAAAACTGGCTGTGTATTAATCCCACCATTCCAGAGATAACGGAGCTGTATGCATACCTTGGGCCCTAGCTGCACGATGTCTATAAACCCACCTATTTATAACTATGGTCTCAGATAATTAGACCAAGCATAACGCACATAGCAAGCTCTCAGCTCCATCCAACATTTTCCATTCCATTTGTGGTTTCTGTTCTAAGTTCAGGTGCTCAGCATTTATGTGGATGGAGGTGTCTAGCAGTCTTCTCTTGAATGTCATGGGTTGTATCAAACCAAGTGTGTAAATCCCACAGGGCGCTCCAGTTTACATCATATTTCCCAGGTAACTCTGTAGCCCACTATCTCATCTCTTCACTGGGTCACAACACAGTTAACTCTATCTGTTTCCTATCACCTTTTAACTCAGAGCCCAAAGTCATTTCATCCGTCTGTGAACTTTATCTGGACTGATTTCTGCACTTAATGCATGTACAACTTTAGTCGCCCTCACCAATCAAACATGCAATGTGCTAGACATTATTAGCTCTGGCAATTTATCTTCAAACTGAACTCCTGCCTCAGGTAAACTTGTCACAACTGCAGGGCCTTTGGAGAGAATTAGACACAAAGATGAAACACAATCTACTTTGCAACTGATCTTATCTCCTAGTTTTTGTCACAAGCTACTCTTCTGGGCTATGTATCTTACCAGTCCTGCTGTGCCATTGCACTGTGTGAAAGATGGGCTAGTTACAACCATATATCAGCACTCACATTCTCTTCAGGAAATATGATACACATTTCCTCCCTTTAAAATTGCTTCAAAGGTCTGAAAGTCCTGTCCATCAGTCAACTGATACTATTTTCTCTGCCTTCTTATCAACCCCCTTGACAAGGCATGTAGACCAGTTAAACATGTGTCCAGTTAGTAATTATAGTCATTACAGCAAACACACTCATACATATCAAGAATAATTTTTCACAGTGAGACCAGTAAATTATATACCATGTCCATCTCCTGTGGACAGTTGGACTCTGGTAAATGATTGGTCAAATATCTCTTATTTTAGCCAGGTAATTATTAACATGGTTTGAAATGCACACGCTTGTGGCTGGCCTTCAGTATTGCCAAGATCTTATCTGGATAACAAACCGCTCTGATGAACTTTTAACTCTATACAGGTTTATGTTTCAATTGCAACCTAGTTTTTTTCTTAAAAAAAGAAAGAAATACAATATGCCCTTCTTGAGTAATTGGCTTAATGCTGATCCCAATGGTTTAGTGTATTAGCAACCAAAAGTGCTTAAACCATCCAAATTAGACAGCTTGGACAGATAGAATTAAGATTAAGTGGACTCCCCACATCTTGTCCAAATATACCTGCCGTATTGATAGCTTTTTAAATATTTAGACAAATCTTAAAATATTCTAAGTTAATACTGCTTTTTTTCCCACTGGGACAAAAATAAGCTATAATGCAGCTTTGTTTATCGTAGTAAATTGGCAAATATTTTTTTCTTTTAAACTGTATTGTTTTCATATTTTTAATTGCTAGGAAAAATATGATGTAGAATATGAATTTTTCCTATGGTGCGCACAAAAACCATGATGTGCCCACAAACACCAATACACATATATATGCAAGCATAAATGATCAATAAAAGGGACGGGCGGGGCACAGGGTTGAGGATGAGTTGACATGAATAGACAATTCAATTATCCTGTACCCATTCATTTTAACAACCATAAATATATTCAAATTTATAGTACCAAACATGGTCTTTTGTTAACAAACATTTAACTGATGAAAAAAAAAAAACGTATCTTTTCTACATAAATCAAAATCATTCAATACTTCAAACTTGAAAGAGTAAAGCGGTCCACCCTCCTCCTAATAATTGCTAGTCACCAAATATTAGTAGCAATGTAATTGATATATACACAGCACTGATGTATATAATTAAAGTTCTAACACCTGTCCAACTTTTAATGACTTGGACCAGAAAGTGTCCCCCTGGAGTAGAAAAGGCATATATCACAGCTGACAAATGTTTACTGGATTTTTTACATGGAACAACCTTGGCAACCATTAAAGAATTAATGTGCTCTCTTGAATGCATAGGATGTTGTGATCACATATGGCAAAGTACACAAAACCGAACATTTTTGAATTTCATAACAGATAAATAGACCAACAGCCAGTTTATCAAAATTAATTACTTAAACCCCAAAAATATGCTAAAATCATTTAATCACTTGATGACACTAAAAATTAATAACAACAACATATATGCTTTAACAGGCAAGGACTTAGGCATAATCACAAGCACATGAAGGTGCTTATCCCTGAAACTAATGCACTGTAGTATGTATTGAGCATGGAAACAAACTCACCAACAGACGAACAACCTGAGTAATTCTAAGCCTGCCAAACCTCCACCTTCTCTGAGCAGCATATCATTCAATGTGACGTAACCTCTGCATATATGTGATAAGGTATTGGAAAGATTTGCCAACTTGGCCCCGATTCCTTCCTGCACTGAGAGAAGTGCTATTACAGCTGTTTTATTGGAGCCATACATCTCTCTGCATAGCAGTTTTTTTCTTAGAGAGGTCAGATTAACCAATAACACTACTGCATACATGTACTACATACAATGTTATCTAAGTTAAAGGTTATTTCATCCAAAAATTATATGAAAATCAAATGTTCAGTATTTTGTATCACTAAAATGATGCTTTAATTTAGCCTTGGTTTATATTTAAATGTAGGGAATATAAAATCCTTGCTGATAACATTATCCAAACCTCTCACCCAACTAATCAATGCAACCTGGAGCTGCTGTTTTAGCAAAATATTTCTCTATGTACCAACTACCAATGGAAACGCACCATAATTTTCACTTTGTACAATTGTTTTTAATCAGTTCAATTTCCGGAGAATTTCCAAAAAACTTGTAACCCGCTTACTACATTACTAGGGCACATATAATGTGCTTTGAAATCTTTCGGTTGAAATTACCTGAGAACGTGAGTCCATGTTCGAGTAATTTTGCTCCACACTGGTTTTATTAGCAATAAAAAATGGTCTTGTCATTTTCTTTAAATCTCAACCTCAAAATAAGATGCAGCATTTTCCAAAATATTTGTTAACGAGCTTAACAGGCTATGCCTCAACTGAGCTAATGTTGTTTTTGTCTTAATCGAAGAAAATATTTTTTAAAACTTGTTACAATCCACAATTTGTTTGTAAGTTGGGAGCAATATGAGTGAAATAATCCACATTTTGCACTTTGTTTATGGTGCATTCATTACGCTAAGCAACAAAGGCCCAATTTACATTTACAGAAACTGTGCTAACAAATTAAATGCAGATAAAGAACATCACAAAGTGCAATCGATTCTTTAACCACCCTATAATTAAACAGCATCTAATACACCCTTAACAATGCTTTTCATGTCAAAATGTCATTGAAATTGTCCACCTACTTTCCTCCCTGTCCATGTTCTAAATGAGCCTGCACGCCTGGTATGACACATTTAGTGGCAGACACTGGCCAACCAGACACAAGAAACACATTTAGATTGATATCTGAGAGAGACATTGAAGAACAATAATTGCCACCTTCCATTTGCGATTCCTATCTTGCCATATTTGTGACACAGTACATGCCTTATGTGTGTTCCAACTTGTGCCTTGTGCTATGTTATGCCTATTAGGTCCTTGTTACAGGACCCCTTGTTACAGCACCAAGCACACAGAAACAAAATGTAGAACTTCAGACTCATTTAAGCAGAGATTCTTTGAAATACGATACACAATTTGAAATATAATAGAAGCTTAGGTTTTTTTAAGCAATGAGCAAAAGTGATTTTCCATCAAGTAAGGAAGAAAAAGCTTGAAGAAAAAGTGTGAAACGCTTTCATTTGTTCCGATCAGGGCTTTTATGTTGTAGACATGAAGGGGAAAATTAGACATGAACATCTCTTGCTTCCAGTCACTGACTCAAAGAAGTCTCTCAAGCTTATGAGATTATCAAGCCATCAGTGAAAGTGAATCTTTCTCAGTGAAAAAAGGAGACTAAACAGATTAATTCTATGCCCCAAGACCTCACAGCATCACATAATGAGATGGACAAGGCAATCTTTCTATTATGTTACATACTGGGCCATAGACGTTCAATTGGGTTGAAGGGTACATGTTTCAAAGTGAAAAATGAAAGGGAACAATATATCAAACATGCTTTTCTAAACAGATGCCCAGTGCTGTAAAATGTGCCTGTGAAGAGAAATATTATGGTGAAGTCCCTCTTATACTTCTAATGTTACCAAGCTTTTTTTTGCCTCCAGAGACAGAAAAACAGTCATGAGCCTAAAATAAAACAAAACAAAAAAAGGAAAACACATTACAGTATTATGGAAATATATCAAAGGGCCAAACATAAACATCACGAAGAGGTCACTCAGAATGGAAATACATCTTCCTTCTCACTTCATTACCAGATCTTCAGAAGTTTTATGAAATATGCTCTTTAGAATTGAACTGATGATATTTCAAGGTGCTGTTAATGAAAAGCACTCACTGTTTACTTTCCTGTAGTTCTAGTTCTTTAAACTGGCCAATTTCATGACACTTTAACCACATCAAACAACATGTATATTATTTGCAAAAAATTCAAAGATGTTATTAATCTTCAAAGTGAACCTAATCCCCATGAACTTTATCAGACCATATGTAATTCATTTTATCCAGAAGTGACCATTTCCTTTTGGGCCACATCTTGTGAATGAATACCTTGCCCCAGACAATCCCAATTGTGTTTGTTGTGCTTCAATGGACTGCATTCAAAATTGAACCAAATATCCATCACCATGCATAGCCAATAGAAATATCAATTTCAGATAAACTGACTGGTGATGCCAAATGAAAAACGCACATTTTAAGCATATACACCATACCAGTAAAAAAAATCTGCCTTTTTTTTTTACCAGTTACTCTTTTACAACAGAAAATGACACAACTTTTTTTAATAAAAATAAATAACTAAAATAATAATAACTGGCGGTCATTGCTCAGTAAGATACACATAATTTCTGGAACTATTAGAGGGCAGTTTCTTTTCAAATATATTTATGTATATATAATATAAAATATGATTAATCCTAATTATTCTGTTAACCTGCATACAAAATGCTTGTGATATAAATTCAACATTAATAAGAATGTTAAGCAACTTCATCAAAAAATAATAATATGGACTATATCTCTCCAACTGTTCTCAGTTACCCGTTCTGGTGAACATAACATGAATTTGAACTCACCAGTCGAGTGCCTGTGGGACTGTGGTGCCCGCGGAACTCGCAGTCTGGTTCTGTCATCTTCATGGCCGCCATCATCTTCTTTGCTGGCTGGGTGCACACGTTTATGATGCTTTTCCACCAAACGAGACCATGTCTGGAATATAACAGAAATATTTATTGATTTGGTGAGTTTAAGCATAAAAGCAATTCATGATACATAAGGTCATACATTTTTGACTTCTAACTCTGTGAGAGATATCTGAAAATAAAATAAGTTTGGATTATCATAATAAAAGATGTGGCATGGAGGTTAAGCATATGTAAATTTGCTTGTCTGTCTGCAAAAGAAAAAAAAGTAAAGAATAAAGAAGATCTGGCATTTTTCTATCAAAACCTCAAACAGTCAAGAGTCTTGCTCTAGAGTCACCACTGAACTTATGAATATGTATTTCTTACGACTCAAACCATATAATAACTGCATATTATGTGTGATGGAGCAATCTCATGACAATGCAAAATGGATTACCTACAAGGTGCTTAATGGTGTGACAAGCAAAGAGAAAGATCACTGAACTCACGATAAACAAGTTCAACCCTTTTGAGGTTCGACAGAAATAAGAGCTGCAAATGCTGTCTAGCTATCCTAAAACTGGAAGTAATTTTCTTGTTGTTGCATTAGACCAATCACATGAGTCATCCTTTACACTAGAAAAAAATTGGTTTCACTTAAGGAACCTTTTTTCACACGTGAATGCAACACCTCAATCCTCTGAGTCTCTAGTCAAATATAACATAAAAGAGATTTCAAAGATAGAATTTGTCAAATACAAAATCTACCCACAGCATATATAATAAAATAACAATTCTTTCAATGCAAGATTTCTCTCTTGCAGACAATGCTCTGTAGTATTGCTTCAAATATGCTCCTGTATATTTTAATATTCTAATAATAAGGAAAACTGATAAGTGTAAATATACTAGTATATTCCATTCCCATGAAGTATATGGCATAACACATTTTATGACATCAATACAAAATAATATTCACACAATAAAACAAGAAGCACAACTTACCCGTCTCACCTGAAATGGCTACTTAATACTAAAACCGAGTCTGCTCATTCAGCACAACCCATTAACCAATGACTCATCGTGTGCGGTTAAATTAATAGCTCAAGATTTTTTGTATCAAATTAACCCGACTGATGCAGAGTTTATCAAATCAAAGGCATGTTATATTGAATAGAAGTCTTCAACATCAATGCATCATGTCTGGTCATATTATTTGGCAGGTGCCCTGACGTAGTTCTATTGTTTAGATACCTTAGCATTTCTTCATATTACTCGATAAGGTTATAATCATCAACATAGCCTTTTACAATTAATGTCACATAATTATGCTGGAACAGTTATAAATAGTACTTGATTTCTTTTAATGTACTATGGTCTACTCACTTACGAAGACATAAATATCATTTAACAGCTATTTGGTCTTCTTGTCAACATCACTTAACAAGATGTATAAACAGGCTCTTCCTTATAAGTGTATAATTTTAAACATCTTTTAAGATACTCTGTAAAATATTTTTGATAATACATGTTACTCAGAGACCTACCAATGTTGTACTATGTGGCATTTTGAGCACGTTGTATAGATCAAATCCTTCATCTCTAAACTCTCAGAATAAAACTGACCTGCTATATCCCTGGTAGTAAAGGTATGATATTCTTGAACAATCGAATTATAAGGGGGAGAAAATTACTAATGCTGCATTCTTAAATAATACAAACTTTTCAAATCATATTTTCAAGAAAAAATTTTCACAGCATTTTGATGCGTACACAAAAATAATCACTTTTAAAATGATTTTATAGGGGAATTTTTTTTTTAAATCAGGATTTTCTTTTTCCCCTCACCCCTTTTTAAAGTAAGTCTCACCCTCTGATCACTACCTTGTTTACTCCAGACTACAGTAAATGAGGCGAGTGGGCTGCGGCCTGACCCACCTCAGTTCCTCCAACCTCACATGGTTTGTATTGATCAAGTGGGAAGGGTCATTGAACAATACCATACACAAATATACGTCAGAAAAAGAACTGGTATAAATTCATTCAACATCAGCTTTTCAGAGTAAATATAATCAATATCTTATTTACGGGTCTATGTTATTTCATATCACAGAGACAACAAAACTGAAGTAAACATTTAGAACTACTTCAGGGACAGCAAAGTTGTTTAAATCTCATTTTAATGCTCACTTTTCATATAAACATTATATATATATATATTTCAATATTATTTCAGGGTATGGATATCCTCTTAATCTGTGACAGGTGTCATGCTGTGGTTTACTTTTCTCATTATCAAGGAAACCAAAGCATACCACTATGGGTTTGCCTTATTTTTTGGGACATGTAAAAATATGCACACCACTACTTTATGTTTACATAATAACATGTGGGTAGAGAGACATAATATAGATCTATATTAGACTTGTACTTAATACCCTACATGAAATATTTTCATATTCAGCATAGGTACCATTTAAACAACTTATCACTATAAAACGTTCATTAAATGTTTGCACCCTTCCATAAAGTAAGGAAATTCACCCCACCCAGTTTCTATTTAAGTTTCTATTTTAGTCAGGTTAATAAGAATAAGGTGAACCAAAGAAATAGTTGTGGCTATGAAGGGTTGGTACATAAAAAACATTTGCTGCAATGATGAGTTTTTTTTTTTTTCTGATACCAGATATGAATACATGCTTCCTTTTCATCTCATGTTCTTTTCAAACTATAACATACAGCACCAGAAGAAATACTGCTGGTGTTCAGTTTACAGAATCTGAAAATGATTATGAAAAGAAAAAAAATACAGGCATTTATTTTAAGGATGCATAAAAAATGTCTTGCATTCAAGACATTTTTGTTTTGCTTTTTGTTTTGAAAAGTTTTGCAGATCGGAAAAAATAACAACAGGAGTTTACCCTGGTCTCAGTGTGATACACTGCCCTTGATGTTCTTGACCCTCCTGATACCATAAATAGCCAAAGCAGAGAAGGTCACTTTTTGCCAAACTGACCACTATGTGGTAAAGTCTTCCCTTATGTCCTCAAAAAGTGTAATACAATATTACAACCCTACAACCCACATAAGACAGGGAAAATTAGTGGGCATTCTTGCAAAATGCCCTTACAGTTGTAATATTATGAAGAGTTTAAATAAAATCTTCAATTATCCTGAAGTATAGGGAAATACAAATACATTACATCAACTTTCAGACTTTTATCTGATAGACATTGCAAAAATAATCAACAGCAACAACTGCAACATGTATTTGTAGGAATTGTTGTTTCATAAGATATTCTACAGAAAAAAACCAACTGCATTTAATGCAACACACTAACTCACACATCATGCAACTGACCTTACAAAACTTGTTCAATAGTTTAAAGTTTTGTGGTGGGAAACTCTGTCTTGCATTCACCATTTCTCTTGGTATTCCGGTACTTAAATCCATCTTTCTCTACCATCTATGTGTAAATAAGACAAACCACCTATACACCTTAGTTTGATGTATTCTTCTTAGCCGGCTAATATATTTTCCTTTAGCTCTAGCTGCTTGCCAATAACAGAAAGTAGGAAAACATATATTCCACTTAAGCTAACCATGTTAATGTGTTCCTATGCTTCTTGTGAAGTGAATCACTCAAGGTTTAGAGTAACTTGAGCAGCTGCGTTATCTCTGTACATGTGCCAAAAGTTCCAAGATGATGCTGGTTATCAAAAAGAGTAAAATGTAACTGCTTTCTAATACTTTAGTACACTGGGCTCTTTCTAACAAGAACATATTTCTTACTGGCTAAAATACTTTACTGTCAACAAAAAGTAGACATTTTTTCTCATTTCTATTTGTAAAGAACCAAGGCATTCTTTAACAGAAAATAAGAATTAAATGAAGAATATTTAGCTACAAACAGCAATTCTATGTTTTATCTCTACCTGCACGCTATAAGAATCCTCCACACAATAAATCACGAAACTAATTTGCGATTTGGGAAACTAACTACATAGCACACATTATGTACACTCACCTCAGTCGCTACTGTTGACAATACCAGATTATCTGTTGAATGAAATACTTTGTTGAGAAATCCTGATAATCCAGACATTATTGAAAAGTATTTATCTTGCTCCTGATGTCATGCTAGTCCATCGCTGTGTAAATGTTATCATTTAGTGATTAGACTTCTGCTGCTATTTCCTACTTCTCCACGTTCCACAGGAAGAGCATCACTGTCCGCCTCGCGCGTCACAGGTGTACCACCTCTTTTTTTCTGTCAAGATTTTCTTTTGACGGAACTCTATGACCCTTGTTATGCCGGATCCTCTTTTGACAAGACATCGTGACCCTGTGACTTTTGGTGAAAACCACCACAACAGGTTTAGTACAAGTCTCTATTGTGGAAGCTGAACTTTGCCATAACCTTTAGTTTTGAGAACCAGCCTTTTTAATTCATATTGAAAACCATACCTGGTCTCACCTGTCCTATTGTAAGCTGCTTTTTTGGCAGGAAATTCAAAATAAATATACATGTCCTTCTGTTGTTGCATTTATACAAATTATTTGCAATTGAGCTTAATTGTTAATTCATTCTTTTTTCCTGAATTATTCATAGGATAATGATCTATTTCTACAGCTTCATGTTGAAAAGAATGTGTTAAGCTGTGACAAGTGACATCTGTGATACCACACAAGTCATTACAAAAAAAAAAAAAAAAAGACTTGCAAAGAACCGTTACAGTAATAAGAATAAAGGCATGGTTTAAACCAAATGTTTATGCTTATTAAAAGTCCTTTCATTTTTTCTCATTCTGACAAATTTGTCATAACTACTGCAATAGTATTTTTCACAAATCATGAACCCATCTTGGTCAAATATGCATATGTAGCAAATATCCAGTGAAATTGTTTCTTACTTCCAAGTTTAATAAACAAATGACTAAAATGTTTCTTAGACTAAGACTTACATGTTTTTCTTATGAGAAATGTCACTTACCTTTGCCATAAATCCAAAACAACAGACCCTTTGTTGACTCTGCATGATGTTAAATAAATGGCACTGACCCACAGAAAGATTTCAGCATAAACATCAGTTTATAAAATATTTTAAACTAAAAAGCAGCACATATGAAATCTAATTCTGTAAAGAATGTTTTAATAGCATATTACTTTCTTTATTATGGGATTAATGACCATGTATCAATTTAAGTACCAAAAATTTATGACAGCAGCCAATTATGCTAAAGAAAAGCTTGAGGATATCTCATCTCAGCACACAAAACATTTTCATATTGTAACAGGTACTGGTTAAAGGACTTGATTGCATTAATTTCTTTTATTGTGACACGAGGAAAATAAATTACAGCAAAAGACAACTGAATTTTTTAGTAGCCAGGCGTTGCATACACAACTGCTGTAATATGTCCCAGGGCTTACTCAACAGGCTCAACGTCGAACCCCATTATTGTTACAAATGAGATATTTTGTCTATAACCAGCAGGGGTTGGCCATATTTAGACAGCTTTCCATTGATCAAATGTCAGATGGTATCACTTTGATAACATAACTTGCTTCATTTCTAAATATATTCTCCCATATCTCGTCTAGTTTCCATAAATTTGCAAAATACTATCCCATTAATTATGTAACCAAGCATAACAAAGACCCATCATGCAATCTGCACATTGGTCAAACTGTTTCACGGCCAGAATGATTGTCTGTTTAGGTAAAAAAACAGCAGTTGAACCTGAATATGTTATTAAGATTGGCCATTTATTTGATGGGTATGAGACATAAAAATAATAAGAAATATATCAATTTGTACATCATGAAATACAAATAAAAAAAATCTTTTTTAAATATAGATGATGTTGAAATTAGTAAAAATTCAGAGACTCGAAAAGATATCAAGCTCAAGGGGAGCGTCTTAAAAACATTACCTAAAAATATCTAAAAAAAATTAGATTTCCATTTGATTACAAATTAAAACCTTCACAAAGCAGATAATAAAACATTCAAGCATATAATAAAAGTAGATATAAATTTCATCAGAACTACTGTTTAATATATGACAACCGATATTGTTGTCCTGACCCAATTCAGGGGAAATATTCATGGTTATTAAATCAGATCAAACACAGAGAATCTTTTGACCTCTAATTTAATTTTATTATCAATTGAAATGGAGGTTTAGATTTACATATAATTAGTATGCATCTTGCTTACCTTTGTCATAAAATGCAACTTAACAGGCAAAACACAACCCATCATAAAACCATTAACAAACCCCCTATGAGTCTGACAGAATCTCTCCTCTAAAATATCCACCATATGCCTTGCAACCTAGCTAGGTACGTGTTATTGAAATGTTTGCTCAAAGAAAAATGGAAGGAAGACACCAGACAAATAACTAAGGAAGACACCAGCCAAACAAAAGTCCATCTGATCATAAATGATCATAACTGAGAGGTGTTCACTCACCTTCGACAAAATCAAAATGCTGATGCTCATTCTGTCTATTCCCTTATTTGTGTGTTTAAAGAAACTAAAAATTGATGGTGATCATTTTTGTCCATATTACTAATAATTACCAGTATTTTGCTTCAAATAAAGATTTCCTTACAAAATGGTCAGTCAAAGATGCTTTAAATGGTGTTGGTTGTTTATATTTTTTTTCCACTTTGAAGAAAAAAATGTTTGTGCTGATACATAAACATGACATATACCAAGCAAACAACAGAGATAAATATATGCAATGTCATCTTTACTATATATATATCACCACTGTCCACAGTAATAATACTATTTACCTTTTTGGTAAGAAATCCAAATATCCCACGGTTTCCTATTCGTCCCCCTTCTTCTAATTCCTTGAAATCTGCCATTTGCATGAACAAAACAAACAAGACTTCCAATTGAAAATAAAGCACACAATGTATCAAGTCAAATACATATTGTCATCTAATATGAACTGCAGTTTCTTAGTACTTTAGCTAAGCTTTCTTAAGAAGATCATGATGTGGTGAAAAAAAAAAATTAATCTGTCTTCCACTTCCATCAGGCCAAGGTATAGTACACATAATATGCTCTTCTCTATGACATCAAAATCAGTTATTACAATTGTCAGGTGTAAAAACCTGAATATAGTTCATACTGCTAAAAATCCAACAACTTAAAAAAACTCACTTTTGAAAACGAACAAGATAGTGTGATAAATATTCTTAAAATAAAGAATGTATATCAGATGCATGCAACATCTAACACACCCAACATAATGATGTGACAATGTCAAGATGTTGCCAGTCATATTGCCAAATAACATGAAAAACCAAGGAAACATGTGAGGGAGAATAGCAGACCTGTGTCAGTTGGTGTAATTGTTACTGGTTGTGGACCTCAATCACCAATGAAGAAGCCATCTTTGATGTGGTCAGGCTGGTAACAGAGAGATTATGAACAGCTGTAAAAAATAAGAAAGCTATACAAGTACATACACTGTACATACGCTATCAATAAAAAGATTATCAATGGAATTAAGTTGGATTTGTGCATTTCATTTTTCTACAAAATTGTATTTATCGTGTTAAATCATGGTCACCACTGTTGGAGACTGAAAATTAATAAAAATAACATTAAATATAACATGTGAAAGATGAATATTGGTAAAATTTTAATGTCTTTCAGACTTCAGAATAACAAGGATAAAAATTTTGAAACAATTCACCAAATTCTGAAGTAGTTATGTGTACATGTACAACCTACCTTAAAGTAGTGGTACTTACTGATCTTGCAAGTGTCTTAGAGTGCTTCGATCTCTTACTTTCATTACTGAAATGAGATTAAAACACAATGTTACAGTTATCTTACATCAGCAAATCTGTTTAAATTGAGTCAACAAAAATGACACTTTAACATGCACAAGAATTACTGCCAAACAACTTTTGTCAATGTGAAAACTACATGCCACATTGCCATTACTTTTTATCTTTTTGTTCCGTCTCTATAAAAACAATCCAGTCTGACAAAATTTATAGCTGTTATGACAAGTTGACATAAGCGTTATCCACACTTAAATGTTTATATATCACATACACAGGCCTACCCAACTACCAGACTCGGTACCGAATGATCCTGAATTCACCAATAGATCGGACCACATTGCCCGTTTTCAAGGTGTGTATCAGTACGTGCTTTGAAGTATTAGACGCTCTTCCCTAGTACGGGATGTGATAGTGATGATTCTCAGCGGGGTTGGAAAGTAGCGCATCTCATCTCTAAATTTGTTCCGAGGTATGATACTGTGAAATGCGTACTGACTCACACCTTAATAACGGGTAGTGTGGTCCAATCTACCGGTGAATTCGGGATCATTCGGTGAGGCCTGATACAGTCAGTTATAGAAAACGGTTCAGAGGTACCCTATACCAGGGCCACAGATTGATTTTCACTAGATATTCACAGATGTCTCTGGCTAATCATGTACAAGTTACTGTACTGTGACCCCCCCCCCCCCCCCACCACCACCACCCCTGCTGAAATCCAAGTGGTAATGGCCAGGCTGTTTGCACAACTACTAAGGCACTGCCTCTTGTCAAGTCCCTGAAAAGTCTCTCCGACAACAATCAAGGAGTTATAATTGTTATGCCTTTGATTGCCTGTTCTGCTGTAGGACAATTTTCATAAACTTTTCCTTTAAGATTAACTAGTATTTACCGTGTTTGACCCACTGGTAAATAAAACATGTTTAATGATAAACTCGGATCAATGGCTTATATGTCTGTCTGTATTGTAGCAATATATCTGTCTACTGCAGCACATGTAGCTCCTACTTTCACATCTTACCGCCGGGTGTCGCGGTCTCTGAGCGTCGTCGTGCTCAAATCGTCGTCCTAGTTTCAGCATTACATATCTTTTATTTTTTACAGTTAATTTAAGCCTCTTAATCAAGAAGAACGAAGTGGTTTAATGTACTGAAATTTGCAAACGCCTAAAATTAGTACTTTTCATGTTTAATTTTCTGAATCAATTATAAGCCACAGCTAAAAACCATATATAAATTTTGGACTTTAGCGCAACTGCGCAGAACAGTAGAGCAACGAAGCACTCGAGTCACGTCACATAGGAAACGCCGCGTTGAATTCTGGGTGACCTGAAGTGTCAAGGTCATTGATGGGTGAGGGACTTATTGGAATATATTTTTGTTTTTTTGCATTTAAAACTTGCGTTGGTATGCTTTTCAAATCCATTTTATTGTTTTTAAGTAGAAGACTGTTCTCGATGTTAAACTGATTGCAAGTTATCGCCTGTCAATCCTCTAACATGCTTACAAGTTTCTAAAATGGTTTGCTGGTTTTTGCGCAGGTGACGGCTTGAGAATGTGAACTTTTCAAATGGTGATATTGAACCGCTGCAGGACCGCCGTCATTCGTTTCCTGTCTCTTTCGTCAGTTGTCTACGCCTACAGTAGATTGGCTGCCATGGCTTGGAGGTCAAGTGGTAGTAATAATGAAAACCTTATTAATAATTTAAAAAGTAAGTTTTACCTTGGTTCACGTAAAGTGGATCACTTTCATTTTTACTGAAGACACACTAAGTAAGTGACAGTGTAGACAGAATTGTAATTGTCGTAATTCTTTACTATTTTTCCTACTTAATGAATTTGATCTGATGTCCATACTCTTGTTCCAACTGTTTTTAGTTATGAAATTAATAACCCGCACAAATATTACATGTTTTGTGAAGTAAATATACATGGAATAAATAAGAAATAAGCATTCACCTGACTAAATTGCTAGTTGACCAGGAATTTAATTTAGTTCTTTGATAACTTCCACAGTTTGATCACAATTAATGAATGACTTCAACAAGACAAGAAATTATATTGCAAGTTGCTGTATAAAAGTACAGCAAATTGAAAGAAACCATCGGACTCTTGATGATATTTTGTTTTAAAGGAAATGGTATTATCAAAGATGAACGAGTGTACCAAGCCATGTTACAAGTAGATAGAGGACATTATGCCAAACACAATGCCTATATGGACTCCCCTCAATCCATTGGTTATGCTGTTACCATAAGTGCACCACATATGGTATTATCTTACAAAATATTCTATTTACTAAATTTTTTAAGGAATGATGTGCATTAAAAGTTAGATGCAATATAAGTGAATTTTATTTTCTTTTAGAACCATGCCATTCACTTGGAAATATTTTTCTAGCACAGTTGATGTAAGATATATGTGTTTTTATCTCTACAGTAGCTAAGAATTGAAATTCTAAATACTCTGCTATGTTCTCATGAATGTATAGTATTTATCTGATGGCTTTTAAATTTTATGTAGAATTTTTCCATACCAGGGTTAAATGAAAGTGGAATATCCCCAATAGAAAAACATGAATGGAATTTTGTTTGTTTTTCCAGCATGCCTATGCATTACAACTGCTAAAAGATCATCTGTATGAGGGTGCATCAGCTTTAGATGTAGGCTCTGGCAGTGGGATATTAACTACCCTAATGGCAATTATGGTAAACCTAAGATATTTACCAAAAGTACTTTTTTGTTTCAGTGTAATGTATCATTGAGTGTACAGTGATGTAAAATTGATGTTTCAGTGTAATGTATCATTGAGTGTACAGTGATGTAAAATTTAAAAAAAATCATTTCTATGATTTGCATATACTAAAAATCTCAAATAACATGTCTGATAGTGATATAATACATTTTGCCTGTCATTTAAAATGATTGTTCAAGTTGTAGAGAGGTTAAGCCATTTCTAATGTGGAAAATCATGCTTTTGTTATACTGGATAATGACACTATTTCTGATTGGATTAAGTGTCCATAATCTCTCAGTTTCAGCCTAATTGCAAAATGAATAACCTGCAGTTATTTTTCACAGGTTGGTGAAGAGGGTCATGTGGTTGGAATAGATCACATTGATGAACTGGTAAAAGATTCCATCACAAATATCCGCAAGAATCCAGCGCATGGTGCAATGCTAGACAGTGGACGAATCAAAATGGTTGTGGGAGATGGCCGTAAAGGGTATGCAGAAGATGGTCCTTACGACGCCATACATGTTGGTGCTGCAGCTCCTAACCTTCCACAGCATGTAAGTATTTATAATGAATTTACAAATTGAAGTTGTCTTGGATTAATTTAAGTAGTTGTGGCAAGAAAATTGGAATGGCAGTCAAAAGAAAAAAGATTTCAGAGAATTGGAAAGATGTCCTTATTTCAGTTTAAGTGTCAGAGATTGGTGGACAGGTAATCATTGACAATTGATTATTATAACCAATGACTGAGCATGTGAGTGAAAACTTTGGGGCCAACCAATTACATATGGGTATATATGTCTTGACTAAAAAATGTGTATAATTTCGCTAATTTGGATGGAGTTTTTTCGGCATCCAAGCAGCTGTTACTTTCTGTAGATGTTTGGCAAATTATGATTTAGCTTAATTTAATGGCTCATTTTTTCCCATCAGCCATGTTTCTATATTATTTCAGCCATCCGTGTTTCAATATTTATTCCAGCTAGTAGAACAACTGAAGCCTGGTGGTCGTCTCATCTGTCCAGTTGGACCTGAAGGACAGACGCAGAAATTACAACAGGTGGACAGAAACCAAGATGGAACTGTCACCAAGAAAAACCTCATGTCAGTTGTATATGTTCCCCTAACCAACAAAGAAAAACAGTGGGCTCCATGGAGATGAGGAGAGTTACCAATTTATAATATGCACAGAGCAAGTTACTGTGCGTTGGATCAGTACAAGAACAGTTAAATGACAGTCTTATGTTTTATTTTACTTTCAGTATATGCCATGTCAGCTTCCCATTATGTTAGCATACACAGAAAATAATAACAGTTATTTTGCTTACTTGTAGTCCAACAAGATTTACCAAAAACATCAGTATGGATTTACATGTATCAAGTTTTTGAAGAGAAATGTAGGACTTTACCATAGAAAACATTCCAACATGGACATTATTTAAAGGATCAGGTTCTAACTTTCAGAAGAAGTATGTGGCATGAAATGTACCCTATAAGGCAGCTTATGCAGTATTTGATTCCTTACAGACTGTCTGACATTTAACTCTTTGACCGAGGTCCACATGAAAACATGAGAGTTTTGCCCAGGAGGGACAAAAACTTTGACATTGTGCTGGAGTTATGAAGAATATACTGATTTGTATATGCATCAGCAAGTTAAATAAGTTGATAAGTTGCAGCAGGAAGATATGAAAAAAAAAGAAGGGATGGATAATCTTGAATTGATATTGTCTGAAATATTGCCCAAAAGTAAAATAATGTACATAGTTTTGTGATTGTTTTATTGCTTTCATTTGTTGACAGCTCGTTGATCAACTTAAACCTGGAGGCAGGCTGATAATACCTGTAGGCCCAGAGGGGCATAACCAGCAATTAGTTCAAGTAGACAAACGGCAGGACGGGACTGCTGACATACAGAACTTAATGCCAGTGATATATGTACCACTCACAAACAAAGAAAAGCAATGGCCAAGGTGGATTATTTTGTTTGCTTTACTGACTGTAATTGTTCTTATTGCAATATTTTATCATTTAGCTTTCATAAGTGGGGTATAATTTTTTCACATTTAGTGTATATTTTTTTAAAAATTAAATTAAGATTATAGTGAACAATTAACATTGAATTGAAATGTATTTTGTCTTTTGTTTTGTTTGCTTTCCACTTGTCACCAGACAATGAAAGGAAAGGGTTTTAACTTGAATGAAAGGAAAAAGTAATTAAGAAATTAAGAAATTTTCAAGAGAAAAAGAGTAGTTATTAGAGTGAAGTAACCTTAGAGTGTCAAATTTACAATGAAATACTTGCTACTGGACAAAAAAATTTCAGAATGATATTTGGCAGATATTAGAAAAAGTTCATGGCATCCCAAAACTGCATATATGATAAATATGCTTAACCTGCTAATGATGAAAATAAAAGCACATAGTTCCGGTAATTAGATTTAATTCATTATCTTTTAAAGATATTATATTATCATTTGGTTGTCCTTATTGTTTTCAAGTATGTAACTCCTAAATTGCATATTTGTAACTTGTTTGTCTTACTCTATGCTGGAAAATTTGGCAGAGAGCGGCTTTTCATTCTTCAACTGAAAATATGTTAAATATGAAAAAGGGTGATAATAAAAATAATTATCTGAATGAATAAAAACAAAATTTGAAATGTGAATCTTACATTGTTATTTTCAGAGGAAAGGAAGACCTGTAGCAGTACAACACCAAGAAATGGTTTTCGGTTTTCAAGAGTGCTGTGGTCCCAGTTTGCCCTACTTTAACTTAACATACATTGCATAAAAGTGATAACTTTAGATGCAAATATGTAGTTTTGTGATTGATAACCAAACAGGCTATTTAACATATAAACACATTGTGAGTCATTTAGTTTGGATTCTTTTCCTAATTCAAGCCTCTCTGCCATACTGTTTAAACACAAAGGCAGGAGAAAGACTTCTTTATATTATAATTCTAGCATAATTTATTCATTGTGTGTGTGACCTAGGTACCAAAATCCCAGTGTTAATTTTTTTTTTTTTTTTTTTTTTTTTTTTTTTTTTTTGCTATAAAGGGCCTAAGTATTCCCAGTAAATGCTAAGTTTGCTCATACTGTAAGTGGTGCATGGCACCATATGTAGGATTGTTCCATACTGTTGTTTGCAAGGATTGTAAAATGAATGCTTTGTTTTATTGGTTGGAATTTTTTTCATTAAGAAGGAAACTGCTTAAGTCCTTTTATTTATTTTGCAACAATTTGTAATTTTGTACCTTTTTTGACCTATTAGTCATATGCAGTATTTCTGTACTTCATGCAATGCTGGTAGATATAAATACACCTTGTATTTGCAGTTATATAAAATGTTTTGGAAAAGTGTATTGTAAAATGTATATACATTCAAGTTAAAACCCTTTAAATTTGTTGCTTTGAAGAGTAATTTTTATTTTAAGTAAGTTTAAAGTAAATTGTTCATTAAAACTAGCATTTCTGTTACATTAATGAATTTGGCAGTTTTGCTGTCAGTTTATCTCCAGAAGTTGTGCCATTTGATACTATGTAAACTGATATAGTTTTTTCTTTTCCTAAAACATTGTTGAGAGTATTAACTGGCCATTATGACAGTGTTGTGACAAAATGACAAATCATTTCTCCTCCTGTCTCTGCAGTACATTCACAGACAGCATATGGGAGTTTTTTTTTTTTTTTTTTTTTTGCACTTAACTGTGAAAAATGTAAATTGGAAATAATTTGACAGAGATCACCAGACACAATTTTCATAGGGACTTACATTGCACCCAAGAATTCTAAATCCCAAGCAAGTTAAGGCAGACTGCCCAGCTTCTCTTTGCTAGTTTTAGTTTTAAAACAACCTAACTCAAAAAGCTATAGACAGCTTTTGATAAATTTTCAGGACAGATAAAAAAAATGGGCCAAATTGGAATTTGGTGGCAATTTATCAATAAGTTGATTAATAATAAGAACTGAGCCATCTTGGCATAGGTCTGTCCCTCTGAATGCTTTTCTAGTTGTAATGAGAATAATATAGTTGAACCTAGGCTGGACAAACCCCAAGCGTGATCAAAGATTTTATCTTGGGAAGAAGCTAACAAAAAAGAAATAGAAACCATTTTGACAAATACAATTGCTTTATTACAGCAAAATAATACGTGTAGTTGTCTATACACATATAATATATTAGTTTGAAGACTTACATAAAACATCAGTCAGTAATATCAAATCCGATACCCATTTACAAGGACAGACTATGATTAGCATGAAGCAATGTGTACTAGTAGACTTTAAGACGGCACAACATGAGATAACTGAACAAATTTTGAACAATTGCAGAGCACTAATCTGCAACAATATTTTCTACATGTGATCTTTTAATGCTACCAAACGATCTTCTCTATGACAAATCATATTGCACATGCTATGGAATAAAAAATAAAATAAGTGGACCTCTTATGAATATAAACAAATGTAATTTTAATCACAGCAAGCTGGGAATGCTTTGATGACAGTAGGGATTTCCTTATGTTTCAATTATACCAATATATCAAATGATGCATTTTCTCAACATGTGACCTTAAAATTAACTTTTACAAATCCTTGTAAAAGCAGCAGTTCATGTATAAAATAATTATCATGAAAATTTCACTTTTTCCAAATTTAAGTAGACCAAAAGGAACTGTATTCTTTTCAGTAACTCCAACTTGAATATTTCAAGAAAATTTCTGTTTTACCCTCAACTATCAGAAAGTGTCAGAACAGCATAGTTTGAAATATTAACACATATACATAAGATGCATATTTCCTGTCCTAATACTATTCATTTATTAAAAGTTTGCAACTTCTATACAAAACCAGTGTAACACTTAATCTGTTAGCTGGCAATTAGTTGAAGTAAAAGACCATTTATTCAAACCCTGTTAACTTAAACTGTAAACTTACTCAGAACATTGATGTCAATAAGGAGTATTAAAATCTCTAAAGACATAACACAACATAGTCCTAAAAAAGTCTGGAATTGCAACCATTTAAATTGATCAAACACTTCAGGATGGACAAATACTTGGGGACTTATTTTGTAACCACTCTCTTGAGCAATCACTGCATTTGGGAGGTATTATTTTAATTTAAATTGTTCCAAAATACATAGTGCTTTCTCAAAGATGTTCTCAGTTAAAAAAAAATTGTATTCTCACTTGTGGTGAGAAATTGTTTAAACATCAGAAAAAGAAATATCTACAAGAACATTTATAAAAGAATAATAACGATAAAAAAACGAAGTATGTGAAACCAGCTGAAGAAGATGCCCTTACACTGTACCCAAACATTTACAAGTACATACCATTAATCAAGTAATCAGCTTCATTAGAGTTCAGGGGTTTTCCCCTCCGTAGCTTTCTCTTCATATTCCTGTATTTACAGCCAACAAAGAGCAGTAGTAATGCCATAACAGTAAGTCCCAAGGACAGTGCCAGTATGGGCCCCTGCCTACTGGAGGCAGCCTGTTCTTCTTCCTCAGTGACCTGATTCAGGAGATCAACTGAGGAATTGGGTGTTATCACCTGGTTGGATGGTTGATCTGGTTGGTGTTCTGTTGCTGGTTGTTTTGAACTCGACTCGTCTCCTGGTTTCACTTCCTCAGAGGTCGCAGGACTGGGCGAAGTTGGAACTGTAACTGCTGGAGTTTCTTGCTCTTTGCTGTCACCATCATTAACAACTCTCTGGGGCATTTCTGTAGGACCTGTTGTATAAACATGAGGATTTGGATCTATATCTTTCCTAATAGAGCAAGATGGTAATATAACATATTAAGATCAATGACACCATATTACCTCATAAAACTCCAAATATGTATCTTTTTTTTTAATCACAATAATAAATCTTGAAAAGATAAAGGTTTACTGACCTGTGTCCTCTTTATCATCTTTCACTTTCTCCTCTTTGGCATCTTCAACCTTGTTTTCTTTCTTGGGCTCTGTTTTTGCAAAAGGTAATAAGCAACATACAATGGTACTAGTAAAGGTAACATTTGAATTTTCATTCATTTGGCCAATTTTGAAAATGAAATTGGAATATTAACTGAATACAGAAAATGAAATAATTGAAAACAGACAACTTTCATAACATGATTTCACTCAACCATAATGCCATTCATGATAATGTGTTGATCAATACATAGCAAGTAACTGACTCATTACTCCATTTCCTAATAATTGTCTGTTTACCTGGAGTTGGAGTGGGTTCCTTCTCCTCTTTTCCTGCATTCTCTTCCTCTACAAACAGAAATAACATACTGTTCAACCAAACTGTATCTTACAATTGTATGCAGTTTTTTTAGAGTCAAAATAAAAACAAATGGATAGCTACATACTAGTACTATTAGTAAACATTTGAAAAAATACTGTGGTTATCCACCAGTTTTGATTATGTGTATCGGTGTTGCATATAAAAAGATGCAGCATCTATGTAAAGACATATAATTGTGCAAGTGATGCAAATGATTAAATGAAGTTAAACATATCAAATCATTAGCAAAATACCAAGCATTAAATTAAACCTGTAATGAGGTAATCTTTACTTTCAATATATTTCAACTCCTCCACCAAGTATGCCTTTTCAATTTTAACAATGCACTATCTGACTACTACTAGCAAAATTTTGAACTGCTTTACTGAGGATTTTGGAAATTTCAACTAATAATAGGCCAAAAGATACCAGAAGCTCCTTCTAAACCCACACCCATGAACACTGCACAATACAACGATTTGCATTCAATTACTAAGTATAAGCAGACTCAATGCAATTCCATGTTCCTACATCTATATCAGTGTTTGAAATTTGATCCCAACATATAGAAAACCAGTCCAATCAATGGTGCATCTTTGAACTGGTGAAGTTGTTGTATTGTGCAATGTGCAACATGTCCCAGAGAAAAATACAGAAATGTAACTAACACCTATACAATAGACAACCTAGCTAGTCTAAATATCTAGTTGCATTTCTGTAGGATAGTTAGTGAAGCATGAATTAGTACCAAGCCATGTTCTGTAGGGGAACTGGTAGACTGGTTTAGCGTGGTCATTAAACAAGGAGTTTCTAAAGTAACCTAAATAATAAAATACAAAACAAAATGGTAAATAAATCACACAGTACTTGAAAATAATGTTCAAGATGAAAATTAATGTCATTTGCATCAAGCACATGTTAAAAGACTTAATATACTGGATTTGATCACCCTTTCAAATTTGGTCTGCCTTTCAACACAAAGGGGAAGAAGCATTCTCTTTGCTTCTCTTTTATTCTTTTTCCACAATATCATGCACTTGGCCAATAAGGAAATCAAGTTTAAACCACATATTAAAGTATTTGAGTCAATATAAAAACACATGCTTTCAACAAATTTCACTCCACCCTCATTATAAACTAAAAATTGTGCTAAAAACTTTTTTATAAGATGAAAGAAAACTCATCATTATACACTAAATCAAAGCACTGAATAAAATACTCATCAGGAAGATCATGATAAAAGTACCATTCTTATTAAATCTACTTCTGTATCTTGCATTTTATAAACTGAATAAGGTAGATTAATGTTTAACAAAAAAGGAAATTAAATACTGCCATGCATAATATAAATATGTAAAGATGTAGACTGAATATTTTTCAAAAAATAAATACTGGGGTTTCAGAAAGATATGAGATATGTACGAATATTGCAAGACCCTTGTCCAGATATCATGCCTTGACATATAAAAAGGCATTTATTGCCATAACCAAACATAAATCAATAAAAAAGTTTTAAAAATAAAATAAGTACAATAGCACCATAACATAGGCAAGCAGAGAATAATATTTGTAACTAAGGTAACAGAATATACAACATCATAATTTGAAAGATGATAGTAGGGTGATTTAAGCAAATAACACAGTACAATTTAACAATAAAAATTGGACATGCCATTATGTAAATTCATCATGGTCAAAGATTCAAAGATACATCAAACTGAATCATGATTATAAGGCATGCAAATAAAAAACAAACAACAATAAGTCAACGGATACTACACAAGGCATACAAGAAAAAAGAAAAATGAGCCTAAATACCAACAAAAATCATAAGTACACAACTGTAAGAATAAACCATGCACCATCAAGCTGACCTGAATCCCCAAGACCTTTGTGCTCCCATATGTCCTTTCCAGCATTTGTCTGTTTATCATGGGAGCCACCATAGTCATAGTCAAACCCTGTGCCATGGACTTTGTAATTCTCTAAAGCAGCATCATTGGGGTCCACGTAGCTGTCACTAACATCTGAGTTCACTTTGCCATATCTTCCATAATTATTATACAGTTTTTCATCATAAGTATTTTTTCCTTTGTATTTTTGGTGATTTCCTTGTTGTTCTCTTCCATAGCTGCCATAGCCTTCATCATTTCTATTATCTTCTTTCACTGGACCATACCTGCCATCATACCTATTGTCATATCTTGATCTGTAGGGGTAGTCACTATCAAAAAGCCCATAGTCTCTATAACCATTGTAATTGTGGTATGACCCTTGGCGAGTTGGCTGATCACCATCCTTATTCCTGTCCCTATCTAAGTAGTACTGGTCTGGTTCTGGATATAGGACAATTTTATCAGCAGGTGCCCTGTTGTCATGGGGAGTAGGCTTGCTGCCTGAGCTGTGACCAACAGGTGGTTTGACATGGTGGTACCGAGAGTTGGGATCTTCACTTGGCCTGCTATTTTGCTGTGGGTAAAAACCATCACTAGCAAGCTTCCCTTCATTTTCTTGTGGCTTAGACTCCTGCCTGGTCTCCCCTGACTGGCCTTTCTTCCCTCCGACTTTATGATGTTGGATTCTGGCAGGGGGGTCTTCATGGGTGGGGGGGATTTCATGGGCTGAGGGGTATTGATGGGCGTAAGGGATATCATGAACAGGGGTGACATCATGGACAGGAGGGGGGTATTTAGAGGGGGCCTCCTCACTGGCATCACCTGATAGCTGTGACAAGTCTATATGCTCATTTCTTGCCAGGGCAGGCTCTGTGGTGGCTGGGGCTGTTGACATTGGAGGAGGCTCAGTGGGTGCTATATCTACTATGATGGATTTGCCAACTTCACCTTCGGATTCAGACTGTGGTTTATGTCTGCTCAAGCCAAGATCAGTGAGGGTGTCTTCATTCGACTGCCCCTGGGTGTAATCATACATCTGGGCATGCTGTGCACTGTGAGGCTTCTCCTTCTGTTGGAGATGCTTCAGGTCGGCATGCTGCTGGAGCTCCTGTTCTTGTTGGCTTTCTGTTTCAGCAGTTGATCCCACACTAAGACCTTCACTCTTTCTCCCTCCACCACCACCACCACCACCATCACTACTGGAGTCCCCCTCACCATAACCAGTATCCCAGTACCCATGGTTTCTGTAGTAATACTGATCCCCAGCCCCATCTCTGTTAGGACTCCCATACACCTTCCTATACCCATCACTACCTCCATTGTCACCATTGTCTTCATCACCTGAGTTACTGGGATAGTATCCATGCTGGTTTGAACCATGCGGGTTAGTATGATACCCATGCCCGTTTTTGTTTCCTGAGTGTATACTTGACATCTTATTATTATGCTCTATTGATAAAACAGGTTTGAATGAGTGTTAGTAATATGGTATTTTAAGCAAGTTTAAGAATTATACTGACAATGCATACTATTGGAATATTTCAAATTTTCAAATATAAAAAGATCAAAAGATGAACTATACAAGACTTTGTCATAGTTACTAAAACAGACAAGGCAGCAAAGCTGTCAAATGTACAGACAAAAAACAGGAAATAACTATGCTCAAAATAGGCTACTGTCAATTCTGATGTAAAAGTACATTATGTTAAACTGCAAATTCAACATCAAATTTTAATTATGCTCAACAGGTAATACCAATGTAAGTAAAATGTGTAACAAGCATAAGGCTTCAGGCCCATGGGAGTTCAAGTTCACACTTTGAAAATGTAAAACTTCCAGAAAAAGAAGTCAATTAGACTGCTTTTCCAACTCGAGCTGCATTTTAGTCCTGTGTTTCTTTTTTAAAAGTTTGACAATCATAAGTAATATGGTTTTCCCATGATGGTCATCATGGCAGCAATACCCAAAATTGTGTTTTCTTCTATTCTGATGCAATATTTCATAATGCTTCACAGCATAAAGACCATCAGTTTTTAATAATAAAATATACGTATCATGGATTTTCAGAAAATGTGACTAGCATGGGTCTTCAAGCCCAAGGTGGTTCTAAGTCACACCTTGAAATTGCCAATATGTGAAAAATTAAATTTTCACAAAAAACTGATTAACTGCCAGAAAAATTTACCAAATAGACTGCACTGCCTAATGAAACTGTATTTTAGTCCCATGTTTCTTTCCTGTAAGTTTGAGAACAGTAAGTGACATGGTTTTCCTTAAATGGTCATCAAGAGAGCAGTGTCCAAAATAGGGGTTTCTTCAAATTTTGATGCAATATTACGGTAAAGTCTTGAAAATTTCGTCGCTTAAAAATTAATTAATATTTTTAATTGTGTAAATCCGACTAATTTTTCAAAATTACCTCTCCCCGACTCCTGGGTATGACGAAATTTTCAAAAATCCGGCCTTTGGGCTTTTATCCTTAGCGACTGTTATCTTTGACCCTCCTATATTGTGGGATATTTAAAACTACTTCCTAAGTCGTTTTCTGGTGGTAAATAATAATATATTTATTACTGCATCTCGATTAAGTTTAATTTAACTTACTGTACCCGAAAATGTGTTGAGAATTATCTTCTCGGTAAGAAACATACCTCCTGATAGAGGAGAAGGATCAAGATAAGCTTAATTGCCTCCTTGCATTACAACCTGGCCGCGACATATTTAAAAAAAATTATGCACTTGGCAACGTTTGTTGCATGCAGGGCTTTTCCCAGGATTGAATGTCAGGCCTTCTAAAAGTACCATCTGTAACTTCCTAAAAATTTACAGGGAGTTAAAATAATTGCTCCCGCAGACGATCTTCCGCAATTTAAGTTTCTTGAACTTATATGAAAACTGAACGATCTCCCGATGATGATATGAAAATTGCCTTTTCGTCTCGCTCGGATCGCGAACGATCTCCCTCTGACGATCTTACGCGAACAAAGTCCTGGCGATATATTACGCAAACGATTCTTCGCCGAAGATACATGTATGCCGTGAGCGGGGAAGGGGGGGGGGTTAAAGATGAAATTAAAAATATATATTATTTATAATATTCAAAGGGGAGGGGGGGGGGGGTTAAAATAATGATCTCCCGCTGACGATCGTTTGCAAACTAAGTTCCTTGAACTAATATGAAAACTGCATTTTATTATTGCTTACATCGCGAACAATCTCCCGACGATGATATGAAAATTGCCTTTACGTCAAGCTAGGATCGCGAACGATCTCCCTCTGATATGATTTTACGCGAACAAAGTCCTGAGGATATTACGCGAACGATTCTCCGCCGAATATATACCGTGAGCGGGGGAGGGGGGGCTGTTTAAAGATAAAATGAAAAAGATATTTTTTAAATCCAAAGTGTGTGTGTCTGGGGTCTGGGGGGGGGGGGGGGGGGGGGGAGAGTGAAATAATGATCTCTCGCTGACGATCTTCCGTTAACGAAGTTCCCTAAATCCCTTGAACTAATATAAAAATTGCATTTCATTCTTGCTTACATCGCAAACGATCCCGCGATGATTATCTTACGCGAACGATTCTCCGCCGAAGATATGCCATGAGCGGGGAAGGGGGGGGGGGGGGTTTAGATAAAATGAAAATATATATATTATTTATTAAATTCAAAGGGGGGGGGGGTAGAATAGTGATCTCCCGCTGACGATCTTTTGCAAACTAAGTTCCTTGCACTAATTTGAAAATTGCATTTCATTCTTGCTTACATCGCGAACGATCTCCCGATGATGACATGAAAATTGCCTTTTCGTCTCGCTCGGATCGCAAACGATCTCCCGCTGATGATCTTACGCGAACGGAGTCTGCTATAAATATGAAAATTTTCTTCTTGTCTCGTTTGGATCGCGAACGATCTGTTGACAATATTACGCGAAAGATTCTCTGCTGAAGCTATGAAAATTGCCATCTCGTCCCATTCGCATTGCGAACGATCTCCATGGATGAGCCAGGTAATTGTTAAATGGTCCTAAATTGAACATGGACATGAATAGAAGTGACGGGTACATTTCCCTTCGAGATAATATCTTGATTTTTCATTGTGTCTTCCTCATTTAGGACAGCCGCCGATAACAATAACGGCGTTACAAATGACAAAGCCGCGGCCTGTGACTTTTATTTGCCGGCTTGATAACGCACCTTGAGCCAGGTAATAGTAATGAAACTATTTAGACAAAAGGCCGATGTTCCCGCAATTAAGAACGGGGATTCACATCTTAACCACTTATATTGTGAGTAACCGCTCGCAGGGGCGCACTATTGTTCCTATCTCCCATTGAGAGTGTTATCGGCAATGATATCCTGATCGTATCATTGTCTTGAATCAACTGACGCATTACCTTCATGTTTGAGCTGGACAACGCGGCCATATTTGGTGACGAACTTTTCAAAAATTATTGAGTACCTCATTTTCAAGGTCGACGAAGTTTTCAAGGGGAAAAAAATTACCTCGGCGGAAAATCGTCTGCCGACGAAATTTTCAAGAACGACGAAATTTTCAAGACTTTACCGTACATAATGTTTAACAGGATAATAACCATCAATTTTTAAGAATAAAATATTAGTATCATGGATATTCAGAAAATGTGACTAGCAAAGGTCTTCAGGCCCATGGAACTTCAAAGTCACACCTTGAAAATGCCAAAATGTAGACAAGACAGTACTGTCCTGAAATGCATTTTTTCCATTTTTAACAATTTTTTAACATATAACAAAATTAACACTTAACTGCCATTTTTATATGATCAACTAAGAAAATTGATGAGATGGGAAAAATATCAATAGAACAGTGTTTAATGTCCAATTTCCTCCATTCTGAGTTTCTGAACATAGTGAATGAATGAATGAATCTGACAAACTGCAATGATAAGAGTTTATTTCCATTTTTGAAACTCTATTATACAATACATGATAACAAGCTTACCATCATTTTTACATAATCAACTAACAATGTTGTAAAGATGCAGGAAATATCAAACAAAGACTTTTACGTATCTTATTAGTTAAATAATGAGACTGTTAACATGCCTAAATATTGAATCTGAGGAAATGTGAAACAAGACAGTGCTGTTATGAAATGCGTTTATTTCCATTTTTAACACTTTTTAACATAAAACAAAATTAACAGTTTACTGCCATTTTTATATGATCAACTAAGAAAGTTGATGAGATGTGAAAAATATGTCAAATATGTCAAATGTCCAATTTCCTCTATTCTGAGTTTCTGAACATAATGAATGATTGAACCTTACAAACTGCAATGATATGAGTTTATTTCCATTTTTGACACTTTATTATACAATACACGATAACAAGTTTACCATCATTTTTACATAATCAACTAACAATGTTGTAAAGATGCAGGAAATGTCAAACAAACACTTTTACGTATCTTATTAATTAAATAATGAGACTGTTAACATGCCTAAGAATTGAATCTGAAGAAATGTGAAAAAACAGCATAACTTTGAAATAATGGCCCGATTATGCTGATTTTCAAACTTGACCTGCGTTTTAGTAAGATTGATTACTCCTGTGAGTTTCATGACAACAGGCCTATCGGTTTTCTTTGAAATGTGTTAACAGTGTTGCATATATGCTGAAAAGTGAAAAAACAGCATAACTACTAAAATGGTGGCCCGATCATGCCGATTTTCGAACTGGACCTGCATTTTAGTAAGATTGATTACTCCTGTGAGTTTCATGACAACAGGCCTATCGGTTTTCTTTGAAATGTGTTAACAGTGTTGCATATATGCTGAAAAGTGAAAAAACAGCATAAATTCTACAATAATGGCCTGATCATGCTGATTTTCGAACTTGACCTGCGTTTTATGAATATTCATCAGCTCTGTAAATATAAAGCCAAAAAGTAAAACTGTCTTCCACTTATGGTGTTAACGCTGAAAGTGCACGGCGACGGCGACATCGACGGCGACATGAACAGCGACGGCGACGACAGACGCAGGTGATGGCAATATGTACAGACACATCTGTGTCTGTACATAATAAAGTTGTTCTGTGTCTACACTGAAAAACCTTGCGTAATCTTAGTCTTAAAATGTAATAATATCTAAGATAATAATTGCAATTTCAACACAGAAAAGTAAGTAGTTTCCATCATTCAAGCTACTTTAAAACTGTTAGTAATGTGAAACATGAGGCTACAGCACACCTGTATCCACTTCATTCAAACAATGAAGAAAATGGGCGGATTAAATGTAAATCTTTCAATGTTGGTTTCTTCTAAATCTGTAGCTCTTGACCTAGAATCTCAGAGCACTGAAACATATAGGTTGGATTTATAACTTATATATAATGACTAATAAATAGCAGACTGTACTTTACCTTTGGGGTTACAATTCTCCTCATCTGAACCATCAGGGCACTGTGCTATCCCATCACAGCGGTCATACTTGGCAATGCAGTTTTCGCCAACATAAGAAGCTTTCCCATTGGTGCATTCCCATTGGAAATTTGGGTCACAGTCACGCCCTAAAGTAATAATTTAAAGAAATCATGAAGACATGCAAAAATGATAATGACTAATATAATTTACTCTTACAATTCTTCTGTAAATTCAGAAAAGCATGCTTGCAGAAAATAATGGAAGTTATACATAAAACTGCTCTAGGCTATCCTCTTTGACCAAACAAGTTATTTCAGTGTGTTATAATTTATTGGAAGGCTCATTTCAAGAGTCATCCATTCAACTTATCATTCATAATTTGCAGTGTACAGACAGAGAGATGCAATACTTGACAGAACTTCTTTGGCTGATATTCCCCAAGGGAACATTGCATCAAAATTGTCTCAAATTCTCTATCTGCTTGAATTAGTATATACTGACATGCCTAATTTAAGATACTGAAGGTGTTTGCCATTTTAACAACACCCCTCCTGAGCTTGAAACACAATTAAGTAGAAAACAGGCAGATATCATGCTAACCCAGACACAATCCTCATGTGAAGTTTAGACCCATTAAGCATTGATCATACATTCAGCAATAAATAATTAAGTCCCAGAAGTTGCTAATTACTTTTTCCTCTCTATATTAAAAAGAACTATAGACAGACAAGCAGTCTTAAATGGTGTATTTTTACAAAGAGGTTTTCTACTCATGTGAAATGACTAAGGTTCCATGAATACAAACTCCCAGGAGTGTAAGACAGGTCAAATCAATCACACAGAATTTCCAGTTTATATAGCCAATGCACCAAATTAAGGGCATATAAATCAATATATGAATTATATAATTCCAGTTAATATTTTTTCTCATAACCTATCGGGGGCACTAAGAGAATGAAAATGGAAAGCTAATTCATGTCACTGACATAGCAAAATCAAACATTCTTGAATCAACTTACTGCAAACTCCATTTTTGGCATGATATCCACCCATACACTGACAGAAGTTGTCTTTGCAATGGGAATGGGCTGTCTCACAGATATTTTCTTCAGCAGAACACAAGTTTAGGAGTGGTACTGAAAAATACATCATTTTATAGAGAACGTAATTCTGTCTGAACAAATTTTGGCATGCAAAAAGTTTTACCAGTGAACAAAAGTAATAACTGTATGCTTGACTAATTTTTTCAAATGCATTTTTGATGTTTTGCTGACTATTCTAGCTTATCAGCAGGACTTAACTAGTGCCAATGTCATCCCATGTATTTATGATTCAGCAAATATATCACATTCATATACCTCATTAATGACAAAGAAATTGAAATTAATATTCATGTACTTAAATAGCCTCCCCTTTTGTCCAATTTTAAAGTTTACATAAAAAGGTTTATAAAATGTTATACTTTAATTACTGATTTTGATGTGCTGTTTACTGTAATCTTTCAATCTTTTTGAAAAAAAAAGGAATGAAATATTCTTCAGAAATATATCTTATATATATATAAAAATAAAAAAAGAGTCAACTGTTCATGTAAAATGCCCAGTAAATAGATCAAATTACACAAAGTGGCACAAAATTATGTTACAATCTAGCATACAAAAACTAGGAAGCAACAAAGGGCAAATGTTATCCCAGAGCAAACATTAACTTTCTACGTCACTCAAATTCTCACAACTTTTCCCAATACAGAAATGAAATAATCAATATCTTGATGACTGTATTAATCTTGCATTACCAACAATGTTAGCCCTTGCTTATGAAATGTGGCTTATTGAATTGCTGTTATAAAACAGTGAATCTTAACAACAAAGAACTATCCACATTTTCTGACTTTGTAAATGTATGATATGGCCAATCAAGTGTTTTTCTTCCATCATATTTTGTCTCTCAAGGAAACATAAGGCACTTGTGGCCTGCTTTGAAGTGCAAAAGATTTCTCCTTATTCAGCTGATATTATTGGGTGACTTATTACTAGCATATACTACAGGATTATGTGGATCAAAATAGGGATAACAGGTTGAGCTGGCATTGTCCAAGGGAGTCATTTTTATCCATAATCCTGGAATCATATAAAACCAATTGGGAGTAGATGGGAGTAGATAGCAATAGGTTCAGAGGATATAAACTCTGTTACCACTCCTGATAAATGGACCAAAATTGGCATAGTTTTGATGAACAATCAGGTCTGACAGATGTGTGATAAGATCTTTGAAACTGGTGGCATGTGGTCTTGTTAGTAAAGGTTCTTTGAAAATTGGTGTCACTTAACATTATTAGAGATAAAATTTAACTAAGTCAATGTTTGTTTTGATTGTAAGAAAATTGTCTACAACCCGCTGTAGTACTCGTGCACAGCCCTTTTAGCCATTGAAATTTTTTCTGATATTAGCCCAGGTAAAAAAGAAAATACAGAAAATGTGCAGAGCCCCAGGCAGATGAGAGTTAAAAGTCACAAATGCAAGTGTTTGAGAAAAAATTATAAAGGAAAACAACAAAACTAGAAAAGCACTTTGAGAGTGCAGACCTCTGCCAAGGCAGCAATTGTTGATTATTATTGATAATTGATTGATTATTGATCCGGACCACCACCAAAAATTAATCATTGTCCTCTTTGGCCCACTTCCGACAGTTCCTGAAAATTTCTGCAAAATCGGTCCATAACTTTTTTGTGTTATGTGGATGACAGACAAACAGGGGTGAAAATATAACCTCCTTGGCAGAGCTTGAGGTAAATATAATTCCAATGAAGATGCTATTCAAACTTTTAATCTTCCAGTTTGGTATATATATATATATATATATATATATATATATATATATATATATATATATATATATATATATAAAACTTATTTGCAATATTAAACAAAATTTACCTGCATAATTATCACTGCTTCCTTATTATTAATCTAGCAGAGAGCTTTACCTTTGGGAGTTTACAGGGAAATATCAACAAGTGTGCTTTACGTAATCTCATTTAATGGCCTATTAAAGCAAATGACTTTATAACTCTGAAATTAATCTAGTGATACCCAAGGGTAATTTACAGACTGACCCACTCAAAGGTCTTCAGGCCCATAAGTCACACCTTAAGAAAAGCACAAAACCATAATGCCCAAAATAGGAGACTACCAATCCTGATGCAATAATACATTATGTTTAACTGCACAGTCAACATCAACTTATGCACAACAGGTAACACAGACGAAAGTAAAAGCATAAGGCTCCAGGCCCATCAGAGTTCAAGTTTATACTTAGAAAGTGCCAGAATGAGAAAAATGAAAATTTCACAAAAAATGCATAAATACAATAAACATGATAATCCAATAGAGCTGGTTTTCTCATGAGCTGAAGGCCAATCCTAAAAATCGTACTTGTAAGTTTAAAATTATAATAAGTGGCACAGTTTTCTTTTCATAATGTTTGCAGTAGCAATGCAAAAATATTGTTGTCAATTTTGATGTAACATTACATAATAAATTATAGAATAATTATCACCAATCTTTGATTATTGACAATAAATAGCATGGACATGTAGAAAATTTGATTACCATTCGGCTTCATGTCCATGGGAGCTCCGAGTCCCACAATGAATATGCCAAAAAGATAATGAATATTTCACTCAAATGTATAACTTCCAGAAAAAGAAGCCAATTAGACTGCTTTTCCAACTCATTCTGCATTTTAGTCCTGTGTTTCTTTTTTAAAGGTTTGACAGTCATAACACGGTTTTCCCATAATGCTCATCATAGCAGCCGCACCAAAAATTGTGTTTTCTTCTATTTTGATGCAATATTACATAATGCTTAACAGCATAATGACCATCAATTTTTAATAATAGAATATTAGTAACATGGACATTCAGAAAACGTGACAAGCAAAGGTCTTCAGGATCATGGAACTTCAAAGTCACACCTTGAAAACGCCAATAAGTGAAAAATTAAATTTTCACAAAAAACTGTTTAACTGCCAGAAAAAATTACCAAACAGACTGCATTGCCAACTGAAGCTGTATTTTAGACCCATGTTTCTTTCCTGTAAGTTTGAGAACGGTAATTGACATGATTTTTGTTAAATGGTCATTATGAGAGCAGTGCCCAAAATAGGGGTTTCTTCAAATTTTGATGCAATATTACATAATGTTTAACAGCATAATGACCATCAATTTTTAATAATGGAATATTAGTCACATGAACATTCAGAAAACATGACTAGCAAAGGTCTGCAGGCTCATGGAACTTCAAAGTCACACCTTGAAAATGCCAATATGTGAAAAATTAAATTTTCACAAAAACTGTTTAACTGCCAGAAAAAATTACCAAACAGACTGCATTGCCTACTGAAGCTGTATTTTAGCCCTATGTTTCATTCCTGTAAGTTTGAGAACAGTAAGTGACATGGTTTTTCTTAAATGGTCATCATGGGAGCAGTGCCCAAAATAGGGGTTTCTTCACATTTTGATGCAATATTACATAATGTTTAACAGCATAATGACCATCAATTTTTAATAATAGAATATTAGTAACATGAACATTCAGAAAACGTGACTAGCAAAGGTCTGCAGGCTCATGGAACTTCAAAGTCACACCTTGAAAATGCCAAAATGTAAACAAGACAGCACTGTTCTGAAATGGGTTTATTTCCATTTTTAACATTTTTTTAACATAAAACAAAATAAACAGTTTGTTGCCATTTTTATATGACCAACTAAGAAAATTGATGAAATGGGAAAAATATCAATAGAACAGTGTTAAATGTCCAACTTCCTCCATTCTGAGATTCTGAACATAGTGGATGAATGCATCTGACAAACTGCAATGATATGAGTTTATTTCCATTTTTGACACTTTATTACACAATACATGATAACAAGTTTACCATCATTTTTAGAAAATCAACTAACAATGTTGTAAAGATGCAGGAAATGTCAAACAAACACTTTTACGTATCTTATTAGTTCAATAATGAGACTGTTAACATGCCTAAGAATTGAATGTGAGGAAATGTGAAAAAACAGCATAACTTCTAAAATAATGGACTGATTATGCTGATTTTCAAACTCAACCTGCGTTTTAGTAAGATTGGCCCCTCCTGTGAGTATAATGACAATTGGCCAATCTGTTTTTCTTATATTGTGTTATCAGTGTTGCATATATACTGAAAAAAGTGAAAAAACAGCATAAATTCCCTGTAAGTGACCCGATCATGCTGATTTTCAAACTTGACCTGCGTATTATGAATATTTATCAGTTCTGTAAGTTTCAAGCTGAAAGGTAAAATGGTTTTCCACTTATCGTGTTATCGGTGCTGCACATATGCTGAAAAAAGAGAAAAAATAGCCTAAATTCACTAAAAATGACCCAATCACGCTGATTTTCGAACTTGACCTCAGTATTATGTATATTCATCAGTTCTGTAAGTTTCAAGCCAAAAGGTAAAATGGTTTTCCACTTATCGTGTTATCGGTGCTGCATATATGCTGAAAAAAGTGAAAAAACAGCATAAATTCCATATAAGTGACCCGATCATGCTGATTTTCGAACTTGACCTGCGTATTATGAATATTCATCAGTTCTGTAAGTTTCAAACAAAAAGAAAAAACAGTTTTCCACTTATCGTGTTATCGGTAAAAGTGCACGGCGACGACGGCAACGACGGCGACGGCGACAGCGACGACAGACGCAGATGACGGCTATATGTACAGACACATCTGTGTCTGTACATAAAAATCATGAAATTCAAAATAACATTTTCTTCCCAAACTGCTGATAAGATATCATCAGCAAAATGACCATACTTTATCTGACAGCAAATAAAGCTCATTAACACTATTTGATAATATTATAACAACCAGTATTATATAACTTCATTTTTCAGTGTTCTTGGCTAAAAGGGTATCATATTATGCAAACTCTGAGTCTCATCTATATGGGATACGCATATATTATTTACGAAAGTTTAAATTTATTTACACTGTATACTCATACTAAAGTATACATCCTTATTTTTCATCTCTTCATAATCCAAGTAAAAAGACCAGGAAATATGCATTTCCACCTTATCTTAACTCTACTGGTATAAACTGATGGAAATTGACAGGCTAAAATATTAACTGGAAAGACGTTAGGGAGTACAAAAACATTTGACCTTACTGTTAATTTTTCTCTGTAATTATTGTTTGACTAAGAACACAAGAAAACTATGCTTTTTTTCACCTTGGCAATCCTGCTTCATATAACAGTTATACCCATATTTTATCACAGCCCAGATCTCACTTTCCACTGGCAGTTCAATGTTCAAATATGTCCATAAAGGTTTATAAGATTTATTTATAACCTACCTTTTGTTTTTTCTTTAGGTTTAGTAGTGTGCTTCTCAGTTACTGTTGTTCTTTCAGTTGTAGTAGTAGCTGTAGTGGTTGTAGTTGTAGTAGTAGTAGTCGTGCTAGCTGTAGTTGGAGCAGCAGTAGTTGTTGTAGGGGTAGTTGCCTTGGCAGTGGTACTACTTGTTGTAGTGCTGGGTTGGGCATTTTCCTCTTCTATAAACTTGTTTTCACTTGCATCTTCATTACTTGTAATTAATCGATCCTCTAAGATCATTGTATTGTACTTAGAAGAAGAAGTAAACTGACATATCCCTTTCTTCCGACAGTTAAATAAATAACAGCTACTGTCCTTCTGTAAGTTAAAAAATAGGTTCAATTAAAACTAGCAGCAATAACATTTGGCTGATGTCCTGACAGCATAAGAAGTCATATGCAGAAGCTTAGGAACATCATGGCCAAAGGAGGATAACTGTAAAACGACAAATATCTAAGGACTTAATTCAGTGCTAACATTATTATTATTTATAAAGGAACACACACCGTCTGATAGACTGCTACACTGCATTTTTCTCTGTAACAGCATTCTTGTAAACAATCTCTCTGAGATTCTACATCATCAGGGGCCTTTAGAAATTCTGCTCCTGCTGAAAGAGAAGCATTAGTCCTGATAATAGTGCTCCGTCTAGTTTCATATTGACATCTAGGCTCCTGGTTGTGCCTTTCGTCGAGTCGTTTCTCAAGTTCCTGGAGCAATTTCGAGCTCAACAACTTGGCATAGTCTTCTGGAACTTCAACAGTGAGGACCCCAGATAATACTGCCAAACTTATCAAAAGACAATGCGTCTTCATTGTAAGCAGTGATTGTTCTCAGGTTCCAATATCGTGCGAAAATTCCAAAAGAACAATGGATATTCTACTAGTCTACATTATCCGTGTTGTCAATATGGCGTCATCCGGCATACCTTCTTCACGGTAGATGGCAGGTGCTCACGGTGAGCAGTAAGATGCCCAAGAGGAGCTCCTGGGGTTTTAAAGCAACAAGAAAATCTTGGTGCGTCTTTTTAAAATTTTCTACAATAATATTTATACGCATATCTAACAACGTGTTCGATAGACCACAAGACAAACAAAAAAATAAATAATAATTAAATTTAAAAAAAAGAAGAAGACGAATTCCCGCAGTTCTGTGGGAGTCAGTTGATCATATTATTAGTGCTGAAAGGCTGAACCGAGAGTTTGAATGTCACATTTTTTAACTTTTGGAGAAGATGCTTACTGGTTTTGGCTACATACATACTTTTTAGAATAATACAACACCAAATATGGACTTTAAATGCAATAAAGCACTGGCAAATAATTTCAGTGTAATTATTTAGGTGTACCATGATTATATCAGTAATATGAACTTGACATCTCCAATTCACAATTCCTTTTCCTCTTTCAAGAATTAAATAAATGACAAAATATTTAAATCTACGTTAAAAGAAAACAAGTGTCAAAAGCAGATTATTCATATATAAACAGTTTATTTTATCCTTTTCACAACCATCTACACATTTAGGCACTCTTTACAGGGTAAGACAACTATCTAAGTCAACATTGCACTTTTAAACAATTTTCTGAGTAGCTTCCCAGCATTGTTGTTAAAATCAAATGGTGGGTGGTAAATATTGAATGGTTAACATGACAAGCACATCTCACATGACACTCTTGAAGGAGCATAAACTAAAGAGCAAATTACTTGAGTTTTAATTGCACCCAGTTCACCATATTTTTGTATTTACACTACAAATAAAGAAATGACATTAACTTAGACACTATTTATCATAATAATAAATACAAAATTACATACACCAAAATATATATACAAAAAACTGATTAACATCCAACAGTGCACAAATATGACAGCATCTTTGATGAAATTTCTAACTCACTTTAGTCAGTGTGCCATCATTGTAGGCCAGAAATATCTCAATCCTTTTTTCGATCACTGAAAGTTTCATGTATCAGCATCTTCACTCAAAAGAAGCCTCAACAGGGTAAAGCTACATAAATCAGACACTTACTACTAGTATGAGATGTCAAGGCATGGAAAATTGTAGCCAGTTCATAAAGGTATTAACAGCCAGACAGGTAAAACTGACCACTAATTCCCCTCCATTTTTCTGACACAGAACACCAGGAATGCAGACATCCATGATACCACAAGCCCTAGTTCCAGGAAATGGAATCTGTTCTGAACTGATGGAGCACTGTATTGCAAAGCAAAGCAAACAGAGCAAAGCATGACATCTGCCACACTATAGTGGAAACTTTTAAGTCCTTAATTCATTATTTTTTCATGGACTGCAATTAATACTTAATGTCATGACTTTATTGGCTGTAGCTTGATTTTCCCACTACTAAAACAGAAGTCAAAGTCAGGGTTCAGTCTTTGTCCACACTAGTAAGCTTAGGAGGCTTTGGAGGCACTGGTGTAGTGTTTGATGGGCGGATGAGTGGTGGCGGTTGCTGCAGAATTGGGCGGTTATTTGATCTGTAAAATAAAAAGTTGACATCAATTTTAATACAGGTATTCAACCAACAAGGTCATAACACTTCACAAAATGAAATCTACTTCAAGCATTCAACTAAGATAACATTTGAACGATATCCACAAATGACAAATGAACCCTCTTCTTGATAAATTTAATACTCACAAATACTTATTACCTGTTTTGCTACAGAACTTTTTAAAATTAAAATTTAGAAAAGTAAATACCTGGCTGGTTGTTGCAAGTAGGTGGATTTTACTGGGCTCTGACCCTGCTTCAGCAATGGTGGAGGGGCACCAACATTTGAACCTACACTTGGAGCAGTTTGCTTGTCATCTTCCAACTCCATCTGAAAGGAATGTTGAATAATTTATATGCGTCTATCACTGAAAAATAAAAATTAAACAGAAACCCAGTTGCTCTTTTGTGAAACTTAAGAAAGACAGACAATGATGTGTAAATATAAGGAAGTAATTTTCTTTTTGGTAATCAGATTTGCTTTGTTGAGTTAGGTTTTACCTAATGGCAGTTCAGGATCTCACACTTTCAAAATTCAGTGTCTTTTTTTTTAATATGCAATCTTCAAAATTTCATACCTTTTCTTCAACACCATTCAAATCCTCCTCATATTTTGTTCCATCAGATCCATGCTCCTTCTCGTACTCTGCTAACACCTCATCCAAGTTGTATCTTCTTCGGAAATTGATGAAAAATGTACGCACATGTGCTTCAGTTTTGTTGCCAATGGTCTCCGCTATTGCTCTGAAATTCTTGCCATATTTTCTTACTCCTGAAAATAAATGTCAAAATGAAGACTAGAACATTTGGAAAAGTTTGAAACATATTCTTTCTTGATGAAACAGAATTTAGAATCTGCAATCAAAAGTGACCAAGTATAAAATATATACCTTGAACAGCCAACAGTAATTCTTCGTTTGTCCATCTGGCATTAATCCGCTGATTCCCCTCTGGTATTCGCAGGTCATCGATTCCACCTATGGTCTTGTGTTTTTGTAGGCTCAACATCTGCTTATTATTCTGCACCTAAAAAATTAATAAACACCATAATTAATCTTTGTGAAACAGCAAAAAGTCAATTAATACAAGTGTTCAGGTGAACAATAACCACTCATTTTCTTGAGATGTAATGACAACACCTAAAAAATATCCAACATTTATCTTTACTATGCCCACACTAACCTGTCGCTTCAGACTAACAAGTTCAGCTTCCAAATTCTTCAACAGGGCATCTCCTTGTCCTGCTGGTCCTGTGGCCAAGGCAATAAGGTCATCTTGCTCCAGGTACATGCCTCTAGGTGGCTTTCTTTTGTTCTTGTAAGGATGGTGACGACTTTGGAGGTCACGCTTACCCATAGCAGTACGCATCACTCCTGTTCTCCTGATAAAGATAAATAAATGACAATATAATGAAAAAATTAATAGTTCAAAATAAATTAGGAGAATTTGACCATGTGAAAAAAGATAATAATATGGTTATAATAATTTATTAGTAATAATTGATACTTTATAACTGTAGAATCTGAAGACTGCTTTGAAGAAACCCCAGGTGACCAGACTTACCTCCAGTACTGATAGCAGGAGCTGCACAGATTTCCTTTAGGTGTGGAATGTAATTGTGTGCAGGTTATTTCACAGTTAGTACAAATTGTTTTGCCATCAGCAGAGACTGTAGTCTTCTAAAATATCAAAAATAAACAAATGAAATAGCAATACACATAAACATTGATGTTATGTGAACATTTAGATTCTATGTGACCTTGTTTTTTTTCAATTAAAAAAATAAGGATTTAAAGAGATATATATGTCAAAAAATTGCATGTATCATCTCAATTTATTTGACCAAATATACTCCACCTTAAACTTATACTCACCCCATTTTCTTTATTCTTTTCAAAATCACTATCACTGCTGCTGCCTAGATCCTCATCACTAAAGAAGGTAATAATATAACTATTCATTTAACAAAACAAAAGTCAAATCTCACAACATAAAATGACATTTAGGGTGGTCTTCAATTTAATATGTATGCAGTGTATATATATATATATATAATGCTTATTCATTTCGTACAAAGTCAAATCTTAAAAACTGAATATGATTAACCAATAATGAAAATTAAAATGACTCCTCAAAGTTATCATTGCAATAAAGTAAAAAGATAAGAATGCATAATGTACCTGTCATCTCTATGGTTGGCTAGTTTACGGGCTTGTCTGTCCATCAGACTAGTGCGTGATCTGGTTTTCTTCCAAGAATAATAGTACTTCACCAAACTGGCAATAGATTTATCAGGCAACTGGAAAGACAGAAATTATCTTTAAAAACCATCATGTCACCTGGGTTGAAAATTTATTTTATTAACAATTTCATTTAGGTTTAAAAATAATAGTACAAATAAGAATTAGTATTAGTGAGAATTAGTATTATAAAGAATAGTATTTTTTTACAATACAAAAGAATCAAAATATTGCAGAAAAGATTTACCATTTGTCTTATTCTGTGAAAGCTCTTCCCATGGAAGCTAAATGCTTGTTCAAACAGCACTTTATCTTCCACTGTCCACTCATCAGGGAAGGGTGTGAAGTTGGCTAAGTCAGCAAGAGCCTTGTCAACCACGTGTTTATGCCAGAACAACATACCAAGAGCCTAGAAGACAAATGTTTATAATGTTTTACAATTAATAAAATTTAAATAACTGCAAACATAATGATTATTTACACTATTGGCAACATGTGGTTGAAACTGTCATAATTTCTATTTTATAACAAAATATGGAAAATATTATAATTTTTAATTGAAAATATGATCTAGTTCACCCAACAGCACTTACCAAATGAAAATATCTTGGTTATCAATTATATTTGCAATCATCTAATACACAAAATTTAAGTTAAAAATCAATTACAGCCACCTACTTGCTCTGTATTGTATCCATGCTTTTCCTTAGCAATATGGATATACTCATCAACTGAAAAAAAATCATTTATGCAGGTTTATTATTGGTTCAAAAATATGTTGGTAATTATGATCAACTTTCCCAGTAAATTCAACATTAAACCATGAAAACTTTTGGCATCCGTGTGATTCACCAGGTTGTTAAATTACATTGTGTTATGTGACCAGATGGAAGATTTGTAACCAAAAGCTGAAAGGCAACCAGGAAATATCACGCCCTGCTTTATGCAGACCATCTACCATTAACACTGTCAGAAATATAAACCTGATGAAAATTGTGGAAATGTGGAAATGCCTTATCTGCCTCAACTAAGCTATGAAAATGGGTGAAATACATGCCTGACTCCAATGATGTTTTACTTCATAACTGGATTACCTTTGCTATCCAGAACATCTTGATTTGGGGACCAAACCAGCATGGCGCCTTCTGGGCGACTTTCTTGTTTGTAAGCATCTGAAACATAGAAAATACTAAATTTATAAAAAGAAATAAAAAACCTATATGGTTTCTCTTTTTTGTGCAGTAAAATCAATAAATTTAATATAAGTTTTTAAAAAAGAAAAAGGTTTGAACTGCTGTCAAAAATAATAAACAGTATAAAAAGATATAAATGAGTAAAATTAACAAGATTTTAGTTGCCTAGACTTGTTGGTTAATCCTAAATTGACAAAAAATATCTGCTGGGGGGGGGGGGGGGGACGCGGGGCAGGATTCTTACCAAAAACAATTTTGCAATGGACATATAAGAGCTATAGCATCAGTGTAACTTTAACTGCAGTGATAAGAGTGCACTAGACGCACAGAAAATAGCACTGATTTTATATGACCTTGAAAACAAACATTCATTGTTGACCACACCAAGGTCAAGTTAGTCCAAGTCACATTAAAGCGAAAAGGATGGTATGATTTGAGTTGGCATTCATTTTTTTCTCCCATTTCTTTTTTTTTTTTTTTCTTTTTTTGAGGAACAGCTTTGTCTGTAACAATATAGTAGCTAGTTACATCATACAATTAATGTCATGACATATTACATGTTATGTTTAATATAAATAAATGGAACTCTCTTCTTGACTACTGCTTACTATGGTTGCACTGAGGCTTAGTACGATGAAGCAGTAAACAACATAACAGGCACCAATGGTGGCAGTTACCAAAGATGAGATTTTTCTAAATACTTCAATATAAATATTAATAATCTTTAGGCAAATTTTATTTTCAATTTTAATTTCACATAAAAATCTATTTTAAAATGACTTGATAAATTCAGATACTTTCCCTTTCTTTTTAATTTAACCAATCCTAATTAATACTCTAATTCACAAAAAAATCAAACATAAATATTTAACACCTGATGTTAATCAGAAAATGAATCAAAGACCAATTAAGGATGTAAATTTCAATTAACATATCAAAATGTTTGTACCTTAAATAGGCTGAACATTGTAATTATTACTAATCGCTCTTGCAAATTTGCAAAATAATCTAAATTCCAAACTGGCCGCTAGGGGCTGCTATAAGTTAAATTACCTGGGTTGTATTGTACTATATTAGCTTGAAACTCTTCTCCAATTCGCATGCCATTATCTGAAAAACAAAACAGTTTAACTGTGATGACCTCTTATGACACGTAAAAATTATGTTCAATCAAGAAAGGGTAGAATATCACATTTGCGCCAAACGCGAAAAAACATTAACCGCGAAATTTAAAGCACCTTGATCTGAATCCTCAGCGGCGCTGCTGTCGTCATCATTGAAATTGCCATTCGGGCTTGGACCTCTTGATCGCCTGCCGTTTCTCAATTCTTCACTTTGTCGATCTGCCATTACCATGTTCTATTGGCAAACGTTCTCCTATATTTTTCGCGCACTTGTTGAAGATTTGCTTGTCGTTTAAGAAAGAAAATCAAACTTTTTTGTGAGCCGCTAGCTTTGTTCTGCACCTGCGGCGTACACCGATTACCATTACTACGCTTAATCATATAGTTCGGTGATATTTTGTGCAATTCACTACATATGAGTGTTTTTCGCTGTTTGTTTAATGTGGTTAGATATATTACATAGATTCGGTTTCTTTACTCACTTTTCATGAATATTTAAGTCTTAGATATAGTATTGAGTCGGCACGTATTCCAAGCGGAAGGATATTTTCTAACACAAATTGTGAAAATAAGAACAAAATTGTAAATCGGAAAAATCACCAATGATTCTGTATATTATTATGAATATACAACAAATAAAGTATCTGTTTTCTTGTTTGGACGTATTACTGACACATTTGTATATTATACGATAGCAGTTTATGGCAAATTGTCCAAATATCTGACAAAATTGCTGTTAACACTAAAAGAATATGAATTTACTGTTTGGGTAGACTGAGGGATCACCATACAAATACAGTTTTGTAACGTCTGAATTTAAGGTTTTAAAGGATTCGCCGCTGAAAGATTGTAATATCTTGTAACTAAACACAAAACAGTAAACCTTAGTCATCTGTATATAAAATATTGGAAAGATCCCAATTTTGATAATAAGAATAATATGGCAAACGTGTGAAGTAAAAACTCTTACGAGCTTCCGTATAATTTTCAAGACAAGCCAGAGACAAAATGTTAAGCTTTGTAGTTTAACGTTAAATTGACCCATGGGCACTCTTTTTTGTTTTTGAATTGATTGATGACTTTATATATCGATAAATAAACACCAAACAAAACAGTTTTTAATGTGCGTATTTAAGATAGGTCTGTCTTGGAAAATCATCTGCGTAATCAAACACTTTTTCGCAGAATTTTCCTTTGCAGTAGCCAGAGTAAATCATATGCAAACCTTCTTGTATTCTTTTCGTTTAACTATTAATGGACTGAGCAGTGATTCAATATGTGAAGATAACTCTGATATATTATCAATGCATGTTTGCTCCTAGTTGTATATTTTTAGCAAGATTTATTCACAAAATGTCCAAAACGCAGAATTTTGTCAATGAATGCATTCAATTTTTAAGTGACATTGTGCATGTACCTAATTAAGGTTTTAACCAAACTATATATACATGATAAACTGCTTCTTGTTTAACTCACCTGAGAACAAGTAATATTTTTATCATATTTAAAAAGATAAATACTACTGGTATGAATAAAATGTTGCAAATAAAATCAAATTTACCATCCCTGACAAAACTTGCAGCCAATCAACCACTTTGAGTTTTACATCACACATGATCTAGAAGTCATGCTGTGAGAGAATTGAGCATGACTGGATGGGTAATTTGAATAAAAACTGACCCATGGGTTAAGGTTTTTTTTTTAAATTCCCACTGTTACAGTTATTTAAAGCTTCTGTCAGGCAAGGAAGAATTGAATTAAGATTTAATTAAAATAACATATAATCCCAGGAAAATGAGTAAAATGCATTTTTGGCGAAAGATCCTAAAATGTGGATCTGTAAACATTAATATGGCACATTATGTCTCAGTTTAGTAATAAATACTTGCAATTGGTATTCTATACCTCAATCCAATTTTGGTCAATGCATGCATGTACAACAAACTTATCCTACAAACAACTAAAAAGCATACATGAATTAGAGTAAAATGTGAAGAACTGAATTCAATTTTTTTCTCACAATTTTATTTTTTCTTTTTCTTAAATAATTTAAAGCTTTAAACTTCATTTACAAGCTTTTTGTGCAATTCCACACTAATAACCAGTAATCAAACCATCAACAAAAATAAAGATAGTTAAACTTTAATTGATAAGTTAGAACAACAATATAAAGAGGTTCCTTTTAAAGTCTAATAACATACATCATTTTTCACATTTGTCTAAAAATCATTTTGTTAACATATGGCATAGTCAATAAAAGTTAATATATAATAGATTATTTATTTTATTAATTTTTTCATAGGTCAAAAAAGTTCACTTTTGTCCACAAACATGGCAGTATGTTAACTTGGCAACAGTGATGTTTCATCATCCTCATTATTCTTCAAAGAAAACATCAGGTACCAAATGGTCTCTATTACAGGAGTCTAAAGATCTCTCAAGGTCTACACTTTCTGAAAAGCTGTTGTTGCTAGATAAATCTTCACTTTCATTGTCTATATCTGGTACAGGTAGTTCTGGCAACTGGTGATCAAAGGTCACTGGGGTGGATGCTGATGGTATTTCATGAAAGAAACTTTCCTCCATAAATTCTTCAATTTCTACATCATCAGAGTTGAAAAATCCAAAGTCAACTTCATCAGTGTCTTCTTCATAATTTTCCTCATCTGAATCCATGCTTACTCTAGATAGATTTTCACCGATACTGTTTATGTCATCTGGTGGTTCATCCAGTCCACATTGATCACTTCCTACACTTGTGCTGGTCGAGGTATTCTCAATGTTATGAACATGAGATATATCACTGATGCTTCCATCTGTCTGAGGAACAGAAACCGATTTTTCTTTAATAAATTCAGACACATTATAATCTGTATACACTATGGAATTTTCTCCATATTCTGTAGTGAAGTTTGCAGCATCAAGAGGATCCTCACTGCAATAAATCAACCCTAGTTCTAAGTCTGATTGAGATAGAGATTCATCACAGTTAAGAACAGTGTTTAAATCCGGGACAGAATCCCCATTGCAATCACACAAGTCCATGATGCAACCATACTCAAAGTTATCTCTAATGTCCTGCTCATCTTGTATGAAAGACAAAATGCCTTCACTAGCACAGCAGAGATTTTTAGACGTTGGGCGGTTATCTAGATAGTCTATGAATCTTGCCACTGTTTCCATGCTAATTAAGCTGAAAAAGAAATAAATAGGTAAAATCTACAGTACATAGAAGTGGCTAGAATAAGATAGATCTAAGAACCACTATACTTGTTTCGTTGGTCCTAAATTAGATCAGAATTTAACACAATACAATTAATGTTACTGATTAATACAGTTAATGCATGAAAATGGGATAAGTTCCTAAAGTCCTAATTTGCCAATACTATTTAAAAGATGGGGCCGTAGCAAAAATACAAAGGTTCATTAGTCAGAAGGTTTGATTATCCCAATTAATGCATAAAAAAGTTTATAGTGTGCAGGGTACTGGTAATAAAGTAAATTTCATCAGAGGCACATGCATACAATTTTTTAGACCAGTGAACCATTAGACTATTGCTAAGGCGCCCCATTACATTATTCCTTGTAGATTCCGATTAATTTATTAAATTTAAATTATCTCCGATTTTTTTTTTTTTTTCATTTTTATGGTATGACACAGAAAATCAACAAGTGTTGACAAAGTCACCTTATCAAATAAATTCTTAAGATTTACAAAATTTTAATGGACTAATAAAACAGTTTGAAATCAACATATTCTGTACCATTATTACTTCGGTTTTAACTTTAGATAATAAGATTGACATAATAGTCTTGGGGTTCAAATCAACCCCCAAATTTACAACAAAATTATGTACATGTAGGTCTAGAAATATATTTTAAAAAATTATACCAGTAAAAGTCTTAGATAAATGGAATATGATTCTGCTTACCTAATCAGGAAAAAGTCTTCAAAGGGCAACTTGTCGGAAAAAAAGCAAAAGTTTTCCCTTGCACTGTATTTCCTGGTACTCACCAAAAGTTCTGTTTTTCCCGCTACAGACGAGTTCATTCTAGATAGGGTATTGCGTTTTTAGCTAAAACGTAAAAAGTATTCTTTTCACGAGCTCAGCGTGTTGTTAGATATGTTACACGAGTAGATGGATTAAAAATTTACAAAGATTCATCGTGTGATTTTACTCTGAAAGCATTGTCACTAACTAAACTGGCAAACAAGGATTGAATAGTCTACCCCCCTCATCCTCCAGTTGATATTGCCCAAATACAATCCTGTAGGAGGCGATGCAATCGGAGAAACCATCATGGCGGGGCCACGAGAAGTCGGCTTTGGCTGACAAATTGCTATCCATTAGAAGCATAATTTACTTGACGATTCAGGTTACTGTTCCATCAGTTAAGTGTATAGTTCCATCACCGAGCAGGTAAAGATACTTACTTTGCTTACTGGCATTTTGTTTTCGCCAGAAAATCATGCTGAAAGTGCTTTGCATCGAGTTTTCACGACACTGTCGTCGTGTCGATAGATAGCATTTTCTTTTCTTTGGCTTCAATTACTAAATTTTTAGTTCTTTGAGTTTGACTCTGTCTATGATATGATACCAGTGACAGTGATATTGATATTGTTATTATTTGCAAATAAAAATGATGCGATATAAACAGAAAGCTTGCCCAAATAAATAGCTGAACTAAATTGAATAATTGTATCCAGTATAGTGAAAAGTAACGGTAACACACTTCAGTTGCTCACTTTACAGGCAAGTAGATTAAGAAAAATGTGGCATGAAGCAAGAAAACAAGAAAAGAAGATCAGGGGGTTGATGGTGGATTACAGAAAGAGGGCAGAAAGAAGAAGAGAATATTATGAAAAAATTGTAAGAGTTGAATATGGGATGTTCACCTGTTCTCAACCACTATTATTTTCAAAAATACACACAAACACAATCCTTCTCTGGCTGCTAACTTATTCAGCTGACAATATATTTAGAAAGTTGTGACATTTTTAAATACTTTAAGGGTTAAGAATGAACTATTTTATATATAGAGATAAAAATATTACATTGAGAGAATTTGCTAAGTAAAATAAAAGTATATTTATTTATTTCCAGAAAGCAGATCCTACAATCTTCCTTCGTGTGTATGGAAGACCTGTAAAGATACATTTAGAGCCAGCAGTGGCATATGCCGCAGAGAGCCCACAGAGCATGTAAGGATGTCTGGTGTATGATCTTGTATATGTTATGTTTTTAATTATATGGTCCTTAAACATTTTAAATTAAGTTTAAAGCAACATCTGTTAATTTAATGTGACAGATTTTAGTGGTTTGATTTAAATGGAGTCGCATATTTCTTGTAAGTAATAAAAGTGAATTTTAATTTGAAAACAGGATGCCATGGCAGGGGGACCAAAATAATCTCATTGACAGATTTGATGTTCGTGCTCATTTGGACATAATTCCTCATGTTATTCGAGAAGAATCCCCAGAGTAAGTTCATTTGATAAGCATCTAAGGGTAGAGTTGATTTTCATTAAAGAAATCATTTTCAAGAAAGAGAAAAGCATAAATAATTCTATTTAAAACATGTTGTTATTATTATTATTATTATTATTATTATTATTATTATTATTATTATTATGTTTTTAACTTTTATGGAAAAGTTCCACACACATGTCCAAATTGTGTTATCAGACATAGATTCATTGATATTTATTTCAGACCTTCAATCCCAGAAGATGAGGAAGAACGGTCCTGTAATTATGAAAGATATAGAACCATGGTGCAAAATGAATGTTCAGGCTGTAAGTAAGATGTTTTCTATGTAGCAGGAATAAAGGTTTTATCTTTGCTTTTACATTAAAATTACATAATTTTAAATTTGTGGTATTCAGTGTCAATGGTACTTTAAATAGTCTGGTAAAGTTTGAATAATATCTGTCATATATTTCTTTTGGATGTGTTTTATTAGTAAGAAAAACTCTTTGTAGTTTTCTGCAGTGGCATTTCTCTTCAAAGTGTCGAGTGCACCTTACTGCTAATATTATATAAATACTTTTAATTAATACCTCAATCTAATCTTTTGATACGTAGTGACAGAGGAGCAGTGTTTACAGCAGATTGCTATTGAAGAGCAATTTTATGATGTACAGATTACTCAGCAAAGGAAGGGGCTGACTGAAGAAGAGAAAAAAAGGTAAAAGCACTTTACATGCTAGTGGCATAAAGCATAGAAAAAAAGTTTTGCATATGTGCATGTTCTAAAATAATTATTTGAAAGAGTGTCATTCACTGCTTAATTGACAATTTTAAACTTTGATGTCTAGCAATCCTAAGAAGGCAGCAATTGGTTACACATATGAAGATGCTCCACCTCCACCAGAAGAAGAGGAAAACAGTGATCAAGAAAGTGACATATCAGTAGATCCAGAGGATCAAGATTTAGGTGAGACTCTGCATGTGTCAATAAGTACTGTAATATTTTATTAATAGAAGTAGGACATCTTTATGTAGAGCAAAGATCTTTCTGATTGCTAATGAAAATGAGTTAAGTACCTTACAAATAATATTTGACATTAAAGTAATTCAAAATCTCACTTTTGTGTAGGGTATGTGATTGTCTTTTATAAAGGCAGGTGGTACATCTTCCATGTCATTCTTCTTTAAATTTACAGATATAGCACTTGATGTGAATTCTTTAACTCCTGACCAGATACAACTCCTGAACAAGTGTGCTGCTACCTATGGCATGCAGACTGATGATTTCATAGAGTGAGTTATATGCATTTAGAAAAGATGGATTGTAATAGAAACTATACTTATAGGACGGGTGTAATGAAAACTTAAAGCAGTTATAAACTAGAGTAATGTGGGTTGTCTAATGTAAATGTAATTTACTTTTATTGACTTTTTAATCATGAATATTTTCAGAATGTTAATGAAAGATAAGGATGAAGAAGAAGAATTGAAAATGGCAAAACTTTTAGAAGAAGAGAAAGCACAATTTTCAGTAAGTAGTTAATAATTTTTTGTGTGCATGTATTTTGTGATGTGTAGGGTTCATGTAAGTTTTAATTTGAGTTTTATTCGCTTTCATGGAATTTTGATAATGATTTGGAAAATATTAACTAAATGAGAAGTAAGAAATTAATATATCCTCCAAAGTGCTTTGATAAACTATTCATGACTTAAGATGTTGGAGTTTAATATGAGAGATTAATTTTTTTATTTACAGGGTAGAAAATCACGCAGAGAAAGAAGAGCATTTAAAGAGAAAAAACTTAAGGACAGAAAATTTAGTCCTCCTAGGTATGTATGCTTATGAAGCAATTGTTTTAACATTCTTAGGATGCATGTATCTATGTCTAGATTTACTGTTTATTACATATGTTAGTTATGTATGTATAAGCATCAACTTAACATGTGGTCTTTGTTTTAGTTACGCGGCTAGGAAAAGTCCAACATATGAGGCAATGAGGTGAGTTTCATCATCATATTCTACATTTTACTTATCTGCGAATAACTATTTTAGCTATCTGCACTCAAAACATGGTATATGATAAATTAATGAATTTATGATTGTAATTTTGGGGAAAAACAACTCTGTATCAGTTGCACATTCTTTACATTGTGTTTTCAGGTCATCTTCATCACGCTCAAGGTCAAGGTCACCAGATGCAAGTCCCAAAATGACCTTTATCACCAGTTTTGGGGGTGGTAGTTCAGATGAAGAGACAGGACCAAAGGTGCATGGACCGAGTCTCCCTCCTCTATTAACTTCTGAATCACGGGGACCCTCGTGGTCGGTGTCTTTTTAATTTCTATTTAAGATAGATATCAAAAATTGAGATGATAATATGTTACTACATCAAACAGTTTTACATAGTACAGAAGTTGTTGTTTCTGTAGTGAAGAATTTGGCTTCTTCTTTAAACTGGATTGAGATAGGTGCTTAATGGAGAAAGCGAGGTTGGGTAAGTGAATAGAATTATGTAGAGATCAAATGATCCTTGAAAAACGTGGATATATTTATAAGATGTCATTCAGAACAGTGGACTGACAGATCTGCGGATCAAATATGGCCGACCCACTTGAATGCTTGTTGCATAATCCCTGCGGGGATTCTATTTAGTGTCTAATGGGGAATTAAACGACAAGCTTTCAAGCAGGTTGCTATATGACTTTGAATGGATTTAGAGATGAATCTGTGTTTATTTTTGTAAAAATGTGCACATGGTTAAAATTGTCTAACATGCACTATAAAATATTTAATATCGATGTATCTTGTTATATGCTGCACAACATTAAATGAATATCTTACTGTCTTTCAGGCCCGACAAGCCTAGGTTGAAAAAAAGTACATCAAAATCACCAACTAAATCAAGAAGGATCAGGTCAGACAGCAGATCTCGATCAAGATCAAGATTCACGTCTAGCAGCAGAAGTTCCAAAAGCAGATCTAGAAGTAGGTCAAGAAAAAGTTCTAGATCAAGGTCTTCTAGAAGTCGGAGTAGATCCTCCAGATCCTCAAGGTCAAGGTCGAAATCTAGGTATCACAGATCTAGATCAAGGTCAAGATCAAGAAGGAAGAGGGCTTCCTCTTCAAGGTATTATGTTTTAGATTTTTAGTCCAAATGATTTCATTTTATATCACATAAAGGCTTTATGCTGTTTTTTGGCATGTCATCATGGTACTGTAGTATGTATTTTTATGTTCAGTCGAAGAAATTTTATTAATGATGTTCCAACACATATAAACATTTTTGTTTTTTACAACTGCAAATTTGAATTATTTGATACAGGTCAAGGTCTAGATCTTCCTCCCCAACTAAGAAAAAGGTCCAAAAGCCAGTGATTAAAAGTTATAGACGCCCAAGTCTTTCTTCCAATGACAGTATTGGATCAGACACAGAAAAAGAAGAGAAAAGTGAAAAAGATGACAAGGGTTACAAGAAAAGGTAAGGGGGGGGGGTAAAAACTGGCATTGTATGGCATTAATACATCTGTAATTTGTAATAAATCTGTAATACATCTGTAATGAAAGTGAATATTAAAGTGTCTCAAATATAAATAAATGACAACTACAGCTATTCATTTTAGGAATTTAACTGAGGCATTGCTTGGTGCAATTTGTTAAGTCGATCTTTTTTTAATGGAACATGCCTCTTTGTTTCAGGTTGGAACCAATAATAGGGGATGGTAAAAGTGCAGCTGCATCCAAAGTCAGTAAGAACCTCAATATATTTCTATTAAACTCTTTCACTCAGGGACATGGGTGCTTTTATCATAGAATATTTCAGAAGAAACCAGTCATGGTTCTAATTGAGTTTCTCCTTCTTGAGTTGAGTGTTAATGTCTGTATACAGATAATATAGATTTGTTTTTTGAGTTGGAATCACTGTCAGTAGTTGATAATGGGTATGAAATGGCTGTTTCTTTTCCTCTTGATACCAAATGTGGCAGTTACAAAATGAAGGTCTTTTGATAGTTTCAGACAAACCTTACCCCACAAGAAAAGTTGAAAAGGAAGATGCAGGCAGCTTTAAACAAACAATGTAAGTATGAAAAGAATAATGTGTGGATTATTGTTCTAAACAGAAGATTGGGGTATTAATAGCATATCTAGATATATCAAGTTTGAAAAAGTTTATATTATTGATTATTATTATTTGCAGACAAAGCAGACAAAAAAGCTGAAGCACAGAAGCAAGAAAAGCAGGTTCAAGAACAAATGGTATGCAATACATGTAAAGTTCAATTCCATGATAAATTTAGATTATTTTAACTTGGAAATTTGTGTTCCTGATTCTACTTTGCAACTTTTCACATGTTGTTATAGTCAGAATGATTACTCAGCAGATATTTTCTTCAAATTTAGAATCGAGAAGATGAGATTCGTGCAAGAATGATAGAATTGCGACGCAAAGAAAGGGAGAGACGCCATAGAGAACGGGAAGTAGAAGAAAAGCATAGTAAATCGAGCAGATGGGATCGAAACTGGACTCGAAGTCGCAGTAGGTCAAGGTCAAGATCCAGATCCCAGTCTAAATCACACCAAAGAAATCGGAAACATAGAAGGTGATAATAAAGCAATGAAAATTGTTGTGGTGTTCAGTCATTAAATCATGCAAAGATTGATTGTAAGCATACTTTTGGGAAAACTTTTGTATGATAATTGTGTTTGTTGAATGTATAATTATAAAACTGATAATTTGGTTTGAAACAATGCAAATCATAAAACTGGTAAACAGATGTGTTTTTCTGTTCTCAGATCAAGATCAAGATCGCGGTCATCACCTAAACCAAGATCTGGTTCCAGAGCACAGCGAAGTGAAAAACGTTATGGAAGAGAGTCACGTTATTAGATTAAGACTTTTAAGTAGATTTGTTGGCATAAATTGTAACAAAGGTCCTAATTTAATTACAAACATTTATTTTTCCAGTCAAATATATTTCATACAGTGTAAGACAAAAATCAAATAACTTGTTACAAATGTCGAAATAATCTAGATAATTCAACAATACAGGTAAAAGATTCCTCAAATTAAAAAAGAGATAAAGGAGAATGCCGGGTATAAATTTTCAAAAAATCTGGACATTAATTATTGACAAGCAAGAATTGACACTTTAATTGGTTAAAGCTCTTTCATATCTTACAGCTAGTAAATTAACTTTTTTGATTGAAGCACTTCAACCCACTAAATTATGAACTATACACACATTGTGAGTCAGATTATACAGAAATAAATTGACAGTGTTAATGTTAAATACAAGGTGGAATGTATCCCAGTTTGTAAGTGTACCCATGTGCAGACAAAAAAATGTCTGGAATTGAAGAAATAAAGGCAATATTATTTAAGGTGTAAGATATGTCAATGTTAATAAAGAGGGTGCAACTTCTGTCTTCATATCTAAGAAGCAAGTTGTAAAGTCACGAATGAAATGTGTCAATGGACTTATTTTTAGAATTCCAAAAGTCTTGTTAAAATGCCAATTAGTAAAGCAATATTGCAGTAATTATATTATGAGTTTTGTTAAGCATTTCAGGAAAATCAATATCCTGGTAAAACTAAAAGATTCAACAGGCATAAATTCTATTACAGGTGTCGGAAAATTTTTCAGTAAAGTAAAAGATTGTCTATATTGTTTCTTTTGATTAAAATTTAACTTAATTATAATTTTCACCTTGCAGTCTTGACTTCCCCTAAAATTCAATTCAAATACATTTAAAAACTATTATAATTTGAAATCTAATTTAAAACCCACACCTCTATGAAATTTTTAAATTGTGCTCAATGAGAGAAATTAGTTTCTGTTAATTCAGATATGTAAATACACTGGACCCGTTTTAATATCAGCATCACTTAAAAATGGCAAAAGGAGTCTGCTGTCACCAGGTCATTTCAGGTTCTTGGCCAAAAAAAGATGACATTTCTTGGAACTATTGTAAACCAGTGACTTCATCTAGCATGGCCTAACATCCCATTCCAGAAGATTACAAACCTTGCATTGCATTACTGTAAAATTACACAAATGAAGAGGTTTAAAGGATGATTGGCTTCTATCTACAAAATGCAATAAGAGGTCTGGTAAACCATGTGTACTCGTAACAGTATCTTTAAAACAAATATTTCTAAAAGTTTGGACTTTCCTTAAAGAAAAACCCAGCTCTTTTGGAATATAAAAGTCTGCTCCCGTTTCCAAGCCTGACTCCATACAAATGATTATTAACTGCTCTTCCAAAGTCTACATCAGTTGGTTTCACAATGCCACCTTCAGCAAGAGCCATCATCAAAACAATATCTCTGAACAGAGATGGTGGGATGTTTGCTTGTTGTACTGTGTCAAATTCATTCCTCAGGTTTCCGCTGAAATAGCCCAAGTCCGTGTCCTTTGTTTCAGTTAATGTTTCCTGAAACGGTTCAGAACAAAGCAAAAACCTTGTCAATTTTTTACAAATTAAAATCAATATAAATATTAAACAAATTCAGGTAATAAAATTGTAATTAATATTCTTAGAATTTGATCATCTTTATGAGATAAAGATTTAGTCTACATGTGGACATTGTAAGAGCACACCTTATTAACAGGTTGTTCTTCAACTGGACTTGTTTTTTCTTCTTCTGCATTCAAAGGTCCAATATTTTCACTTGCCATTGTCAGATTGATTTTTGTAGATGATACTTTGTTAAAGGGTTTTGGGGCCGCTATAACAAGTTCTTTCTCCCTTCTAGCTTTGGCGCGCCTGTTTTGGAACCACGTTGTGACAAATTCTGTGTTTTTGCCTATTTCCTTTGCCAGCAGCGCTTTACTACCCCTTGAAGGCCAATGGTCACGCTTGTAAAGTTGGTTCAGCTTTTGTAATTCACAAGGCGTTATTATGGACCGTTTCCTTCTTTTCCTTAGCTGAATTCCAGTCAGTACGTCGTCTGCTGGCATGTGGTCGGCCATTTTGTTAAACCAAATGCGCGCAAGTGCTTGTTTGGCGGAAAAAAGCTATGTGTTATCGCGAAATATGTTAAATTATTGATAATAAATTAAACCATGAAAGTAACTGAAGGATAAAGCTTTGACAAACACCTTACATTTACATAGACCATGTCAAAGTATTTAAATGAATTTTACAGTGTATTCACGCGCGTTAGCTTCAATTTACCTACGGACGGGTTTCGTTTTCTCTCAGGTTGCTACGTTGATCAAAGTAAAAAAATGGCAAAACGAATGCGTATTAAATAAGTAAAATTAAGATGATTTAATGTTTGATTTAAGTAATATCCCTTTGTTACTGAAATTGCTCAAGCTTGAAAAAGTAGGTTAATCATCGCGAGTTCTGATCACCTTACATAATGAGGTCAAGACACAAGATGGCAGCTTCCTGTGCAGTTTGTATGGCGATCAAAATACCATTGTAAAACGCTGGTATTACAAAGTGAACGTGATTTGTAGATTTAAACACGTGGGCATATGGTATATGTGGAAAGATGAACCAATATATGTGCAGTTTTCAGAGCTTGTTCTTCCGGGCAAATGTCGAAACTTGAATGCCTCAACTGTCAACAATGTGGATTTGTCTTATGACACAACAAGGTTGTCAGTGTCACAAGAACCTTGATCAGTGAGAAGCGTCATACACCAAAATATGGAAAGAACAGTACTAAGAAGAAGTTGGGATAGGTTTATGGTTGCACCCACCGACAATTTGAACCACCTGGTAAGTTGAGGTGAATTCATTGGCTTGGTGATTTAAAGTCCATACATGTACAGTACAGTATATAGCCTTCACCTTACATGCTGTGATGGTTCATTTGACTAGCGCTAGATCTACATCAGTCTAAAACAGTTTGACTCTTTATCTTTGTACAGAGGTTTATCGTTTTGAATTACATTGTCTATGTTACTGTTGTATGAACCAATGTATTAGGGAACTGGTGGGTCAATTTGAACTTTGTTTTAAAACAAACTCTCGAGGTGATTTCCAACCAGTGAACTCTCTTGATCTCTGTCAGACCACTGAAACTTTGGACTTTTGAACCAAAATGTTATTTGTGAAACTTGAGCTTTTCTCCATCTTTTTGTTGTTGTTGTCATTGATTTTTGAAACAATAAATTATTGAACCAGTGGCCAAGCATCCAGACTGGTGGGATTCAAACTCAGTACAGTATGACCAGGCACCAATTTCGCTATCTCACAATTAACACAGACACGGAAACAGATGATGAATAATATGCAGCATATATTTATATTTATATGGTTATAAAAGCTTAGTGTGTTATGATGACATAGTGATCTTAAGGTTATTATATTTACTAGTGTGATCAAATGAGAGTACTATATTACACTACAAATGTATGCTTTCTGTCACATTTTGATAAGTTGTTTACATCTTGTTAGAATAATTAAAGCAGAAAACAACTTGTCGTCTTTCACAAGACAGGATTTTTTTTTGTCACCTGACCTAATCTAGCTGTGCTATGTGACAGTTAACATGTGTTTACCTGCACTGCACATTATCATATCAGCAATGTAGCTAAAAAGCAGAAATTGCTTTGTTCTAATTAAGTTGCTACGTACCAGTATAATTCAAATAATAAGGCTTTGAGTTTGATATTAGTCAAGTTGAAAAATGGTCCCGTTTCCTTTTTTCAGTTTTCCTTACCTTTCTACTTTTTTGTGTGATTTTAAAAATTGAATGTACCTTCAAGGTATATATTTATACATTTTGTGATATCCAAAACTGGATTTTCTTTTTTTTTTTATCAGTTTTCCTTGCCTTTCTACTTGTTGTGTGATTTTAAAAACTGAATGCAACCATATGATTTCAACTACATATAGTATAACTGTATTAAACTACCACAGTGTTAATTTCTGAATCATTATTTACCCTAAAAGGGATATTTGCACAGATATTAATTTCGTTTCTGCTTACTATATACTTCCTTTGCCTAGCAGGAGGCAAGAAAGGAGATACATTTTAAAGCCACTTTATGCTACCAGATAGATTCATTTCAGGTGTGTCTTGACATGTGGATTTTATTTGTGTTGTTTAAAATTCTGGTGCTAATAATTTATATACATTACTATTAAGGTATTTACTCTCGTTTCATTTGTATCTTTAAGTTATGACTCGTTATATTAATGTGACATGGTAATGGTTTTACCTTTTTTTTTACCACATTTGATGGTATAAGCTGTATTAGATCAAACCTAATCGCAGTATATAATGTTATATCAACATGACAATAGGATTATCTGCTGATCATCAGATTAATCAGTTAAAATGATACACTTTAGACTTTTAAAAACCCATGATAAGTTCAGTGAGGCCAGTGTTTCTGTTAAACAGTTTTGATTACATGCTATGCATTATAGATGTCATAGGGATTTATAGTTTAATGTGGCTTTTCAAGAGAAATGCTGTCTTCGTGTTGAGACATCTCTAACGCAATCAGTGCAACTGTCAGGTTTGAGATTATTTTCATAGTACATGGATTTGTTTATTTACATCTTCAAGTGCCATCTTAAAACTTGTTAACAAACACATGAACATTGATTAATATTAATGAATTAAATTTTCAGATATTCATTCATTGTAAATTCTTCTGGCTCACTTGGCTGTTGCCTAATTACATCTAACAAATACTTGTATTTAAGCAGATAAGTTGAAATACTGTAGATATACTGCATATAGTTCACCGTACATATACAGCAGGTAGATACATTTGATCAATTTGAATGAAGCATTATCTGATTAAATCTACAAAGTTTCGATAATGGAAGGCTATTTTATGGCCACAAGGTCACTATTAAATGTTGATTTAAAGGTAGAACCATGAAGATTATTGCAGTTTTATTACCACTTTCTCACATTGATCACCCAGGTTGACATATATTCCCTGGAACTGAGGACCTCCTGACCATCTTACAGGTCTATACAATAATAAATTGCTGCAATCTTAGAGATCTGTATAAATGTCTTGATCTACACTTCTGCGCTCTTTTAGTATCGTGCAATATATATTTCTTCAGTTGTTAAGTCTACCCTCCAAGGCTTTTATGCTATTTAATTTTATGCTAAATATTTTAAATACTGAAATCATGAATGAATGAAATTTTGTCAGACTGATATGTCTTTCCTTATAAAATATATCCCTGTCTTCATTTTTCATTAGGAATGACTTGTTAACCCTTTTTTTCAGTAATGTAAGCTGTTATCATCTTGGGAAACTTGTCTGGAGAATTTTCTACTCATGAATCAGGTTTCAGGGTGTCTATGCATCATTTGTTCAAAACGTGAATTTTCATGAATAACTGAGTGCATTTCAAAGTTCATCATATTGTGTGTAACTGTGAAATGGGGAAATTTGATATTCAACCAAAGCAAGGGATATTTACTTGTATGTCTATTCTAGATTTTCATTATAATCAAGGATGGTTTATTGTTTATGAATATTTTATTTCAGTTATTTTGATAGTTCAACAGGTTTGTTCTAAACAACTAAAGATAAGACTGACATTATTAAAAATTGTTCAATGTTGCAGTAATTAAGAATTTATTCTTTGGAACAAGATTATGTTGAGATGTGGTACATATATATATGAATGAACTTACTTATTTAACTAGAGGCAGTTTAGGGCTCCTTGAGGATGGTACAGACATTATCATGTGCATGTATAAAAGTTTGTAATCGTGTTAGAGTTGACATCATTGCCTCGGGATATGTCTCATGACGATTTCTGTTACATGAGATGTGCAAAAATAGATAAATCATATACTAGTGCTTTCAATGACTTTAAATTTTTTTATTTTTTTTAAAATTAAAATTCATATTAAAAACCAAAATTTAAAGGGTTTTTTAATTTTTGTTGCAAAAGAGGTCTTTTATCAGCTTTGAAAACTATCAGAATTGTTTTTATGATGGATTTTGGTAGTAATGGTCTCATCATTATCTAGTTAAAGGCATCTAGAAATTTTCATGATTTATAGCATAATGTTTAGTACATCGCATCCCCAGTATAGAAACATGCCACATGGTCAGAAAGCACATTTGGTTATTATGTACAGTCGGGAACATCATGATTGTCTGTTCTCGATGTATTGCAGAGGTAAAAAATACTGAAAGACTTGTATATATATATATAATTATACAAAATTAATGTACCTGACACATTTGAAGTGTTATTTTCGTGTATGTTCTGGTAATATTGGTTTTTATTTTTCTTTCAGCTGCGATCATCATGCCTGGATCAATTTTTGAAACTGTATTTGAAGGAACTGTACAGCCAAGAAGAGACAGGCATAACCAAGAGTTCTTTGAAGTTTAGGTAAAATGAGGACTTCTGACTTGGATCATATGTAAAGCTTTGTCTGTTTTAAGATTTGTTTTTGAATAAGATGTAATATTTTGTTTTAGAACTTACCTATTTAGTTGCTCACATTAGCACATTATTTCTCAAATGCTACAGCTATGATGCTATATTTACTGAAGGAAATAGAAATTGCACTTGGTTGTTTGTTTTTGTTTTTGTTTTTCTTTATGCTATTGATTTTGATTAGATTTTTCACTTGGTTGTGCATAAATTTCAAGACTAATTTTATAAGCCAGTAACTCTTTAGTTATAAAGAACCCATAAGATTTTGTAGTGATGGAGTTTAAATGTTAACCCCATTAATGTTTAGCACCTTACATTTATCAGGCAAGTGACCGAGAAAGATAAAATCTTATAAATACAGGTATATAACAAGAATTTTATTATACAAGTATAAAGATTGTAATTTTTTTGAGAACTCAAAACTTTTCAAACCTTATATTGTTAGCAACCATCCATCAAGATTACTTTGGGGCTATCAAAAAGTTGGATAGATTCAGATTAAAAGTTGCTTAAGTTTTTCAATTGATGTACGTTTTATATTAACCTCTCTCTCTCTCTCTGTTGCTTGCTTGCTACTATAGATCTGGCATAACTCTTTATCTAGTTATGTCAACAGATTGATACCCTTAAGATATAATAGTGGGCCACAGGGTAATGTATCACATATCAGATATATATAGGAAGGAGAGGACTGTGGTGCTGAATCAAGTCTCCTTAACTTCAAATTCTTTAACATGGATAGGTATTTTGATATATTTTTCTTTTCAAAGAATCCATACTATAGGTTAAGCACAGTCATATGAGTGAAATTTATTTGATTTTTCTCATAGATGGCTAAGATGCCAAAGATTGGCTGCACACAATGCAGTGCCTGAGGGCTATCATAAGATGTGAGGGGGATAGGCTTTTCCCTGTCCTTGAACCCCTGAGGGATTTAGAACTAGGATATGTAGTGAACTGGATCTGTGTGTGCTACATGTAAATAGAGATTTGCTTATACATATATAACATGTCTTTTACTGTATTTCCAGTGATATGCAGAGTGTTGGCAATGTTCTGGCGACAGAATTTATGGCTGATATTCAACGGCTTTGTAACAGCGCCAAGAGTGAGGACGATGCATCTGGAGTGGTGAATTACCTTTTAGAACAGAGAGGATGGATGTTGCTACAGGTCTTGCAACACATTGGTGTAAAGGTATTATTATTGTTTAGGAATGTTTAGTGCAAATTAATGAAAAAAAAGAATAATGACAGTTTTAATACTTGGTGTGATATGATTTTCTCTGTTTGTGAAATGTATAAAGCAAAATATTAGCTTGATTACACAAATGTTTTAGTTAGTGATCACATGTTGTCCTTAAATGTTGCACTGTCATTTACTGGTTCACCATTGGTTGGTTAATCATTAGCTAAACAGTGAGGACCTGAAAGCTGAAAGCTAGGGTGATGCCAGTGCTGCCTGGGCTCTTTATTTCCTTGTTTGTTTATCATTTCATGTGGTAATCACGCATTCAGTGTTGATGTTGGGATCAAAGTCAAGGACATTGAAGATTAGATTTTGAATATTCTGTATTGATTGTTACATATACAGTATGATATTTTTTGTATTACATTGGGTAATGCTTTGTTGTTGTTTTTTCAGTATTAAGTATATCTAATATAGTTTTTAAATAGACAATGTAGTTAGGGGAAAACACTATATATTACTCTTATCCTGCAGTTGGAATAGATTCTTACTGTGAGCCTATTAACATTCATTTTTGCCATTGTGTTTTTCATATTTTTTCAGAACCTTACATGTGGGGAAGAATTTGTCACTCTACTGGTATCCTTGCTCAATTTAACTTGTGGATTTCCAGTAGTAAAAAGAAAAGGAGATGCTCAAACTGGTAAAAAAAATGGCATAAACATTGTATTGAATTTTAAACTTTAAGTTTTGATAACAATAATTTGGTAGTGTTTTACAAACTTTTAAGGATTTAAGTGCAAGTAGGCTTTTGTTGCCAGTATCCAGTATTCCTTCAGTGTCTCATCATTTTATTTTTCCTTCAGGTGTTGAGTTCGAGCTTCAAGACTTAGAGCAATGTCTACAGCATGGAGCATCACTTGCATCCAAGAGGAGCCATGTTTTGGCAGGGCGCCACCTTCTGGACATGCGTTCCACCAACAAGAGACAACAGAAGGTCAACATTTCTGAAGTGCATATTGATACATCAGGGTCTGAGGAAGACAAAAATGAGAACTCTGCTGGAAGAAAGAAGTCCAAGGCAAAATTACACACCTTACTTCAAACTCTCTCTAAAGACTTTGCCTTCCTGAGTGATTATGCTCAATCATTTGACCAGAAGGGAAAGCAGGAAGAGGTGCAGCTTGGAAAGAAAGATGTCAGCCCTCTGGAGTTATGTATTTTGGTGCTTGCTTTGGTTCAGGATGTGTGCCAAAGTGATATTTCTCCAATATTGCCCAGTAGAAGCGTCTCAGCTGATGTGCTCCCCCTGCTTACTCAGCTTCTCTCTGACCTACACAAGGACAATGACCCAAGTCAACATGCTCTCCTTAGAGGCTGGACACAGCAAGAAGTGATCACATTTGAGAGACATCTGATAAGAGCTATATTTGCTCTCTCGGCTGTGCTTAGCCGCAGATCAGACACAGGGGGCTTGGCTTTAGTGGAAATTGGACTCATCCCTACACTCCTTGATGTAGCCAGGTTAGCATTGACAAATGCTAGACTGAATTCACTATACAGAAGTGAAAAAGAAATCACTGCCACCATTGTTAAAGGAGACACCAGTTTCTTGTTGGACATACTCAAAGGTATTCTGCTTTTGTTGGAGGTTGTATTTGATAATCTTCCCTGTAATTTGACATACCTGAACAATGCTCTTAGACTGTTCACAGATTTTAAAGAAGCAAAAGGCTTTGAATTAGTTGAAAGTGTAATCAAGTACTTGGACGAAACAATCAAAGAGAATAGATCAACAAAACAAGTGAGTGCTCCTGCTAAGCATATCCAAGAGCTGTTGTCGTGCCTGGTAAGAGTGATGGATGCACTTAAGAGAGCCAAGGTGGACTACATCCATGCTATTAAATGCCTCAAGAAGAAACACAAGGCATGCATGAGCACGTACCATCGTTATATCCACCACCATCACGACACCCTGGGGGAGGCATGCTCTCTCCAAGAAGAACACCTCTTCCTGCAGAGTGACAGTCAGGGGAGTATAGATGGCCAGCAGTTGGAAGGACAGTTGTCTGATTCTGTAGGAGGATCCATTTGTGCTGCAGCAGCCATAGCCTTGTTTTTGCTCAAACTTTTCAAATCGGTGCAATCTAGGTATTCTTTAACCAACATACTATACTGTATTGACAATTCAGGACTGTGCTGCTGCATTCCTCCTGAGTTTTTGATCAAGCCCATGCTGCAAGGGTTCAGTAAGAAAAGCCAGTCTCTGAGAAACTACACTTTGATTATTCTAGTCAAACTGCTTTTGGAGCAATGTGGTGGAGCCAAAGTTGGTGCTGATAAAATGGATCCATGCAGCGTGTGCACCAAAAATCCCCCTGTGTTTACACCAGCTGATCACACACAGAAGACTATAGAGGAGAAAATAACAGCCTCAGATAGTGCTCTGTCCAGCAGTGAAGTTAGCTTACAGAGTGACAATCAAGATCAACAGAAGCCCAAATGGATGGTGCTCAAAGTTTTCTCTGACCTCATTATGCAGGAAAATGAGACAGTCAGCTCACAGGTTGCAAAGCACTTGTTGAGACTGGGCTATCACAGTGGTGATGAGTTGAAGCATGAGCTGTTCAGATGTGTTTTCCTGCCCCTCCTTCAAAGAATTAAAAGCTCAAAGACAAACGACTTTCCTGAGGTTGTATCACAATATGTGGTGGGTGCTCTACCACACCTTCTTCAAGCCAAACCTACTCAGGAGTTGTTCTTGCTGCAAGATGGAGTTCAGCACCTCTGTAGCCTGGTCTTCAAGGACAATCTGCGTGAGCCAGTTCTGAAAGTATTTGAGGTACTAATTACTGCAGATGTTAAGGAAGCTGAGAAAATGGCAAGTCCAGACTACAGTCCCAGTGGTAAAACCAATACTAGGGTGCTACCATCTTCACTTCAGCAGAGTCCATCAAAGGCGGCCAGTATCCCAAGATATTACTCTGCAGAGTTGGTAATTCCAGCCTTTCTTGAGTTATTGCTTGAATCAGATGATGAAGATATGGATAAAACTGATGAAACAGACTTTGGGTCAAGCAGAAAGTTTGGAGCTTTTATGAAAGACCAGTTGCTTCCAAATGTATTGTCATCTTTGTCTGATATATGGAGCACAGCTGAAAGACTGGTTCAAAACAGTAAACCATTTGAGGACCTTTTCACGAGAAAAGGTGGGCCTGGTGCTGCCTATTGCTTGCTGCTAAAGTTGTTGGAGTTGGTGACAGAAAAAGAGAAACCATTTGAGGAAAACATTGAATTGGATGGCTGCACCCAAGCAGACTCTGTTACTGATACTATAAGCATTGGTTCTGCTACAATTTCTGAATGTTCATATCCAGGCACACCAAGGGAAAGCCTGCAGGTAAGCTTTCACTTAAACTTTTACACTTAACTGAATGGTGTGTGCATGCATGCGTTTGTTTGTTCATTTGTTTGACTCTTGAGATTCAAATTTAACTGTACAAATGTGGCGGACACGTCACAGTAAAGGTAGACATTTTGTTTTAGTTTAAAATAGACTGTTATAGATTTTCAGTCTTCTCTTTAAAGATATCACGCATGAAAAAGAAACAGTTAAAGATATCAAAGGATTTAAATATATTATGATGAATGGTATTTTTTAGGAGGATACCAAAGTGCCTCAGGTTTTACTGACCAAACCAAGTAATGACCCCCACACTGTTCTCAAGCATAAATTACTACTTATAGAAGCTCTGGTCAAAATTTGCCTTCGCTGCTGCGCCAAGGATTCTCTTGGGAAACAGGTAAGTGTACACCTTAAATATTATTTTTATTTGAAGAGTTACTTTATCCTATGTATTAAAGTTCTGGGGCCGTATTCTCAAAACTTTGTAACTTACAACAATTTGTAACTATTTACGTGAATTTGTATCTTAGACTTACACGGTATTCTCAAAACTCTTGTAAGTCGTGGACTTACAAACTCTTGTAACTTTTCACGTAACTTTCCGGAAGTGACGTTTGGTCCATGAATAACCCGCATCGACGTGTTTCACTGCCGTGCTTTGCGGCGATAAAACGCTTATCTAGACATAAAAGTCTCTTGAAATGTATTGAGAATCATTCAAAAAGACGTTTCTTAACATTTTCTTACAAGTTTTCGTCGGAAAATTCACTCATTTTAAATGTGCTTCCTCCGACATGCGAGCTCAGAAATCGGACTTGGCTCCTCTTGTGGGATTCCCCCAGCTGGGATTCCCCAAGTTTGCCGCTAGCAAAAAGCACTTTATTTCATTAAATTTACAATGAAAACGTGTGTGAATATTTCTTACAGTAATTAGCTTATAATAAACACTCACCACATTGTTCAAATTTGATACTTGCTTGGATTTCATGCTATCTTAGGATACCAAAGCCACACAAATAAGTTCACACAATTCCTCTCTATATAAGGCATTCAATTAGATATAAAAGTGTTAATTTTATTTCAATATATAAACTTTGTTATTAAATATGAGTGAGTATTTTTTTTTCTATGATGAAGAGTTAATAAATGATATCTTCATGTTAAGCCACAAATAATCACACAAATTAATTCACACAAATAAGTTGGACCAACTTTTCAAAAATGACATTCAATTTAATATGAACATGTTATTTTAAAATAAAATTGATAACTGTGATCAATTAATGGGTGTTGGTATAAAAGTGAAAATATTCTTCCTGTACACCTTTGTTGTTACCATAAAGAGTGAGTATTTTTTAATGTCAGTATGAAATGCACATTGTACTGGTACAAATGAACATGTACCTACAGGTCGGCTAGTATAAGCAGTAAAAAATTGAAAATAAAGGATTCTGTAAGTAAATAAAAACATGATTATAATAATAAATTTGGTAACTGATTACTCAGTCACATTTTCAATAATTTCAGGTATTTTTTGTTTCATATATTATCTACTAATTTACACTCACTGAAACTTAAAAAATATTCTTTCCTTCTGGATTTTTTCACCAACAGTTGTCATATGAGATGTAAATTCTTTACAAGTGCCTGTGTTCTTGTTTTATTTCACTGCAGCTGAGACTTACAAAACCTTAACAAAGATTCATTTTAGGTGTATTAAATCATTTTGAACCTTGAAATGTGCTTGAATTTAGTTTTTAATCTGGGTGCATGAAGGCAGTAATTCACAGGAAGGGGAGATATTCCTTTTTGGACATTATTTAATTTCTATTTTTTAATGTTTCATCCCCAGTGTCTATAAAATTTAATTTAAATGATATATTACTTCCTCTTTTCTTTGTTATAGAAACTTATGAGTGACTTTACATTGCCCTCATTTGCATTTAAAGAGTCCTTGAAAAGCAACTGAATTAGTCTCAAAATTCTTATAAAATCCTTGAATTTGTTATGTTTATGTATGAACCTTGACATTGCACACTTTAATCATAGAAAGTTACACAAACATCCATGATAACTCACAAACAATTAAAATAAAAAGTGAAAGGTAATGATTATCCCTAAAACTGACTTAAGAAAAAAAGAAAAGAAAAGTTCTGTGACTACAAATTACAAGCCACAGCTGAAATATATTTCATAGCGAATTATAAGATGTTTCTATTTGTTTACTCAAATTAAACAAATCAGTTTCCTGAAAATAGAGGGAAATTCACTGTACAGTGCATGCAATTTTAGTTTCAGCCATAACATGATGATAAGAAATACAAAATACTTCTTTATCCAAAACAAAACCCAAAATAATTCCTAATGAGCGATATATGATGAAAAGAGACATAATCTTGTGTGTGCATGTATGTGTGCATGTATGTGTGAGTGCATCATAAAAGAGAAAATACAGAAAAAAATGATAAGCATTAAAACTTTCAGGTATTATTATTGTTATTCATTATTATTGTAACAAGACTAGATCTAAATATTTGTATTCTTTGAGGAACTTAAATAATGAAATATACTTATTTCTTTGGCAAAAAGTTTTTTTTTTAATTTTAAAATTAATATGGTATATATTGGTTTTACTTTCCCTTATCTTAGAACTGCAGCAAGTAGATGGGACTATGCAGGAATTATATTTTGCAATTGCAGTATGAAATCAATTTAAAAATGAAACAGTAGCAAGAAAACAGCTATAATTGTTAAGATCAAAGTGCAATCTAAGCAAGTGTCAGTTTACTCTAAAGAAGAATTTACTCTGTAACTTTGTAATAAGTACAATGTTATATAAGGAAAGCCATAAGTGGAATACTATCAAAAATGCCAATATGTACAATATTTTACTAACTCACACATTACTAGTAAGTCTTTTTTGGTATTTAAAACAGTTTTAAGTCATTTGTTTTTTCCATCAATGATAATTATCTCATTATTTGAACTGGACCTCCTTCATTTAAATGGATAAACCGAGCCTTTTAAATTAGTTAAAATACTGTTTAAATATCTAAAATCACTCGAAAGTAGATGATAAGTCATTATTATAATCATTGAACCCTGCCAATCCATCATTATTTACAGAACCTACAAAATAAAGTTAATGAAACTTATGTATAGTTTTAAATGCAGCCATCAGCTGATCGAGGTCACCATGACGTGCCGAAAAGGGGGTCAACATTTGCAACTTTTTATCTACACGTTTCTATTCCTTTGGCAGCCTCTCGATACTTTTTGATACATAGTGTGCAGTATATCATTTTAAAGCATTTGAAACGTACTTTTTTTGTGATGTAGAAGGCATATATTTTCTCCACCACATGTATGGAATAGAGCCATAAGAACCTGAGTCAATGAATTGCAGATAAAAATGGCGATTTTCAGACACACCTTCACGACAAAATCTCACAGAAAATTTGTAAATAATATAATGACAGCAAACATTATACATCAGTTAAAAGATAACTTTGTTCCGAACAAAACCCCATCTATTAACCTCGTTTTTTTAGTATAATTTTAATTTATTCACTGACTAAACATGTATCTTCATCCTAAAAAAGTCGGAAGCTTCAGAAACTGAAATTCAACCGTCGTTCGATTGATTAATCTTGACTAACAACTAAAGTGTTTTATATCGCCAAAAAGCTCATTAACTTGGCTTTCTCACAACACTAGTAATTCTCTCACATTTTTTAAAAAGTATCAGTTTTCATTTTAGTTTAAAAATTCGGACACCCTGCCAAACTGCCATGTTGCCATCGCGCGATCGATAGAAACGTATTTTTCTCATCTAAATCGTTAACTTTAGGCAACTAACCTGAAATATCCGAAAGGCTAACCTTTCTCGCTGATAATAAAACATCCAAGGTTAAATAATTTTACTTGCTGTCAAAAATATCCGACAATAAACACGAGCATAAAATTCCCGCAGACAACACTTTCTTCCCGACTTTTCACCAAGTGCGCATGCGTACAACTTTTTGTAGCGACTTACAACAGCTCGGAAGCAGTTGTAAATTTACGTGCATATTTACAAGAGTTTGTAACTTACAAACCTTCGAGAATACCAACTTACGTGAACGATCGGACTTACGTGAAAAGTTACAAGAATTTGTAAGTTACAACCTTTCGAGAATACGGCCCCAGAGAGTTTGTAACTTACAAACCTTCGAGAATACCAACTTACGTGAACGATCGGACTTACGTGAAAAGTTACAAGAATTTGTAAGTTACAACCTTTCGAGAATACGGCCCCTGGGGCCCCTGGGGCCGTATTCTCGAAAGGTTGTAACTTACAAATTCTTGTAACTTTTCACGTAAGTCCGATCGTTCACGTAAGTTGGTATTCTCGAAGGTTTGTAAGTTACAAACTCTTGTAAATATGCACGTAAATTTACAACTCCCTCCCACCTGTTGTAAGTCGCTCCGAAAAGTTGTACGCATGCGCACTTGGTGAAAAGTCGGGGAGAAAGTGTTGTCTGCGGGAATTTTATGCTCGTGTTTATTGTCGGATATTTTTGACAGCAAGTAAAATTATTTAACCTTGGATGTATTATTATCAGCGAGAAAGGTTAGCCTTTCGGATATTTCAGGTTAGTTGCCTAAAGTTAACGATTTAGATGAGAATAATACGTTTCTGTCGATCGCGCAATGGCAACATGGCAGTTTGGTAGGGTGTCCGAATTTTTAAATTAAAACGAAAACTTGTATTTTTTAAAGGAAGTGGAAGAACTATTAGTGCTGTGAGAAAGCCAAGTTAATGAGCTTTTTGGCGATATAAGGCACTTCAGTTGTTACTCAAGATTAATAAATTGAGCCGCGGTTGAATTTCAGATTTTGAATGTTCGACTTTTTTTTAGGGTGAAGATACATGTTTAGTCAGTGAATTAATTAAAATTATATCAAAGCACCAAGTTTAATTGATGGGGTTTTGTTCGGAAAATAGTTATCTTTCAACTGATGTATAATGTTTGCTGTCATTATATTATTTACAAAAATTCTGTGAGATTTTGTCGTGAAGGTGCGTCTAAAAATCGCCATTTTTATCGGCAATTCATTGACTCGGGTTCTTATGCCTCTATTCCATACATATGGTGAAGAAAATATATGTCTTCTACATCACAAAAAAGTACATTTCAAATGGTTTAAAATGATATACTGCACACTATGTATCAAAAAGTATCGAGAGGCTGCCAAAGGAATAGAAACGTGTAGAAAAAAAGTTGCAAATGTTGACCCCCTTTCCGGCGACGTGGTGACCTCGATCAGCTGATGACTGCATTTAAAACTATGTATAAGTTTCATTAACTTTATTTTGTAGGTTTTGTAAATAATAATGTATTGGCAGCATTCAGTGATGATTATAATGACTTATCATCTACTTTCGAATGATTTTTATATTTTAACAGTATTTTAACTAATTTAAAAGGCTCGGTTTATCCATTTAAACAAAGGAGATCCAATTCAAATAATGAGGTTATCATCATTAATGGAAAAAACGAATGACTTAAAACTATTTTAAATACCCAAAAAGACTTACTAGTAATGTGTGAGTTAGTAAAAGATTTTACATATTGGCATTTTTGATAGTATTCCACTTATAACTTTCCTTGCATAACACTGTAATTATTAAAAAGTTGCAGAAGAAAATTCCAGTTTAGAATAAAATGACACTTGCTAAGGTTATACTTTTAAATTGAAAATGACAATTGTAGCTGTTTTCTTGCTTCTATTTCATTTTGAAATTGATTCTATATTGCAAAATAAATTCCCTGCATTAATTTAGTACCATGAACTTGCTGCAGTACTAGGCAAAATAAAACCAGAAAACAACTTAATTAAATCTTTAACCAAAGGAATCACTGTAAATATTCATTATTAACCTTCGATTTTCCTCATGAAATAAAAATTTTCAGTCTTGTTGCAATAATAATGAATGTAAAATGATTTATTTATTTCATCACAATAAGAATAATAATAACGTTAAGTTTAAATGCTTATTATTTTGAAAAAAGGCATGCTGGAACATTTCTCTTTTATGATGCCTGTGCACACACTCACACATACATGCACACACAAACAAGATTGTGTCTCTTTCCATCATATATATTGCTTATTAGGAATTATTTTGGGTTTTGTTTTGGATAAAGAATTAATTTGCATTTCTTATAACATTTGTTATGGCTAAAACTAAAATTGCATGTACTGTATAGTGAATTTCATTCTATTTTCAGGTAAGTACTAACTGAATTATTCAATTTGAGTAAACAAATAAAAACATCTTATAATTATGCTTTGAAATGTATTTCAGCTGTGGCTTATAATTATTAGTCACAGAACAAGTTGGTTTTAGGGATAATTACCACCTTTCACTTTATATTTCATTTTTTATGAGTGATCATGGATGTTTGTATAACTTTCTATGATTAAAGTGTGCAAAGTCAAGATTCATACAGGAACCCTAAGGACAAATTCAAGGATTTTATAATAATTTTGAGACTTTAATTCAATTGCTTTTCACAGACTCAAATGAGGGCAATGTAAAGTCACTCATAAGTGTCTATAACAAAGAAAAAAAAACAAGAAATATATCATTTAAATTATTTTTTACACACTGGTGATGGCACATTAAAAAAAAAAATAGAAATTATGTCCAAAAAGGGTTATCTCCCTTCCTGTGAATTACTGCCTTCATGCATCCATGTTAAAAATTATGTAAGATCAAATTCTAACACTTTTCAAGGATAAAAATGATTGAATACACCTAAAATGACATAATTTTGGGTGTACACAGCAACAGAGTCATGTGTCATTAATGTATACTGTGTCACTAACAAACATTTATATACACACACTACTTAAATCTTTGTCAAGATTTTGTAAGTCTCAGCTGCAGTGAAATAAAACAAATTATTTATTATTATTATTATTATCATGTTTTTATTTATTTACAAAATCCTTTATTTTCATTTTTTTACTTCTTATACTAGCCAACCTGTAGGTGCATGTTCATTTGTACCAGTACAATGTGCATTTCATACTGACATGAAAAAGAAAATACTCACTCTTTATGGTAACAACAAAGGTGTACTGAAAAAATATTTGCTCTTTTATACCAACACCCATTAATTTATCACAGTTATCAATTTTATTTAAAAATAACATGTTCATATTAAATTGAATGTCATTTTTGAAAAGTTGGTCCAACTTATTTGTGTGATTTAATTTGTGTGATTATTTGTAGCTTAACATGAAGATATCATTTATTAACTCTTCATCATAAAAAGAACAAATATACTCACTCATATTTAATAACAAAGTTTATATATTGAAATAAAATTTACACTTTTATATTAATTGAATACCATATATGGAGAGGAATTGTGTGAACTTATTTGTATGGCTTTGGTATCCTAAGACAGTATGAAATCCAAGCAAGTATCAAATTTGAACAATGTGGTGAGTGTTTATTATAAGCTACTTAATGTAGCAAATATTCACACACGTTTTCATTGTAAATTTAATGAAATAAAGCGCTTTTTGCTAGCGGCAAACTTGGGGAATCCCAGCTGGGGAATCCCACAAGAGGAGCCAAGTCCGATTTCTGAGCTCGCATGTCGGAGGAAGCACATTCAAAATGAGTGGATTTTCCGACGAAAACTTGTAAGAAAATGTTGGAAAACGTCTTTCTGAATGGTTCTCAATACATTTCAAGAGACTTTTATGTGTAGATAAGGATTTTATCGACGCAAAGCACGGCAGTGGAATACGTCGATGTGGGTTACTCATGGACCAAACGTCACTTCCGGAAAGTTACGTGAAAAGTTACAAGAGTTTGTAAGTCCGAGACTTACAAGAGTTTTGAGAATACCGTGTAAGTCAAAGTTACAAATTCACGTAAATAGTTACAAATTGTTGTAAGTTACAAAGTTTTGAGAATACGGCCCCTGGTCATTTCCCAGGATGATATTGCTATTTACCAATATTATATATGCACCTTCTTTCACTTTGTAGCTGTGTGGGTGCATGTCTGCATTCATGCATGCACAGGTTGGTAAAAACGACACACTTATTCTCTTAATTATCTTTCAGAGTCTGACAGAAACTGAACTATCAGAGAAAGTATACTGCATTTTGAATGATAATTTCCCAACAAATGCCAGTCATGTCATAGCATTATGTGATACTTTGCTAAACTGTGCTGTTGCCTCTGAAAAGATGAAGGATCCTTTGGCCTCTAGCAGTCTGGCACTCATGGTGAGAATATTATTTATTTATGGACATTTTTGCCTATATGAAGAATATGTTTGTTATACATGTGAACCTGCAGATTAGTTCATTCACAAATTTTTTTATGACATTCTTCAATTTTGATATCATTTATGATCTTTTCTTAAAAAAGACATTTTTAGGTGCATATTAAATTTGAATCTAAAAATACAGATTTTTTTGTAAGTATCTTATATAGAGTGTGTAATGGGGCATAATGATTGTGATTTATCCTAATTTTGCAGCATTTGAAAGAGGATGATTTCCTAGAGGGAGAAGAAGACTTGCTGGAGCTGAGTGACCTGGGAAGTGGACGCGACAGTGAGCCTGGGAGCAATGAGGCAGGCTATGAGGCAGACGAGGAGTACACCACAGATGCCAGTGACTTGTTGAAAGGTAAACTAGATATGATTATTTCACAAATCTGAATATTTTAGTTGTTTTTGAAAAATTATCATGGTAAGTCTCCTTTTAGTCATTGTTGATTAATTTATGAAGCCAGTTAGGATTGGAAAATTTAGATTATCATCCACACAAACTGTTTTACAGTGCTATTTATATACTTCAACACCTATCACAGAATTTCTATGAATGCAGCTTTCCTGGACATACTTATGAGAAATAACCCCAATTACTACATGTAACACAGTGATTTACAGCAACTTACAAACATCTCCCAAGTTAGAAATCTATAAGAAATGCTGATAATTTACTTCAACTTTTTGGAAATATTCTATATTACAGCTAACAGGTCTAGTTATAAAAGAATGCAGTCTATGCCTCCCAGTGTGAACAAGCACCAGGTGATCTTCCCACAAGTTGTGACAGTTACCATGAGGCTGCTCTCCTCACACTGCCTCCATGATGTACCAGTAGTGAACTGTGTGGCACAGAAAGTTATTGCTCTGGTGAAAGATGCACCAGCCAATGTACAGTCACTCTATAACCAGGTAATCTTTAAGCAGGCTAGGCTTAGTAGGGGATAAAATACACACAATGGTCAGGTGTGTGATTTAATATTTGAATTTACTTTTGCCTGTTAGAGATGAGCTGACTGACTGAACCTATTCCCCATTATACGCTTCTGCTTGTCTATGAAGGCTGGTGTTTGACTTCTGTACTAAGATGATTAGAATATATTCTTTAAATATATTTTTTTTCTGTAAATAAAGCAATAGAAGATGTAAAAAAATGTTTACTTAGTTCATTTTAAACATTTTCAAATTGTCAGGATTTCATGTGCAAGTTTTGGTTTCTAAGTTTGTGATTGAAAGGGGGCCTTTCCTGATGCTGATGCTGTTTGTACTATGTTACTTTCAGGGGTTGCTAAGTGTTCTTTTGAATGGATTTCATGGGGTTCTGACGAAGTCTGTCAAGGAATGGAGAGGTAATTTTTTTTTCATTTTGAAATAATGCTGAATCAGAATGATTTAGTAAAGTTAACCATTTTGACTTTATGAGACATTTATCTGTTATCTTTGGAATATGAATGTACGAATATGTGTTTTATTTTTAGTGGCACAAGAATTTGTTTTAGAGTTGTGTTTCTACTTGGCAAGACACTCCATTTCTTCTGAGGAGCTGCAGATATGCTTAAGGATGATTAATGAACCTGATCCACCTTTGGTAAGATAAAACTGACCATAAATTAAAATGGTTGAATATAAGATATATCATCTGATTCAGTCTTTGAAAATACAGTGTACTTCACTGTAAATATCATAGTATTTATTAATGCAGTACTACATTAGAATTTGTTGCCATAAGTGTACTTCTGTTAAAGATAAAAAGGGTATGTTTTAATTATCCCTTTTTTTATTTGATTTCACAATCATTACGGATCCCTTTCCTCAGGATGCATTGTTGACTCTTCTCAACAAACTGACCGAGAGTATAGAAATCCAGCCAACGTATTGTCTACAGTTTCCAAATACCAAGCCCGACTCGTCACATGTATTGGAAGAAACAGTCTCCCTGGCAGCTCAAGGTTTTTATCAGAGTGTACAGAGATCCATAAGCTTGTTTGCCTCGACCAGGAACTCCTCGGCAAGTTCCTTACAGGAAGACAGTCTTTTACGGAGCATTTCATTGGATGAAAAAGAGGAGAAGAAAAAGAAACCATCTTTGTTTTCAGGAAGCAGTTTATTTAACAGAGTGACTGAAAGCCTGGGTATCAGTGATACTGTATCTCTGAGCTGTGATGCTCCTGTTGAGATAGAGTTCAAGGATAAAGTCACCTGGAAGGAAGGGTTCAGTACATCTTTGTGGCTCCGCCTGGTGAGAGGAGGACAGGATGAAATCTCCTATAACAAAGCAAAGAAGGCGAGAAAGAGGGGCAAGTCTGTAATGTTCACAGAGAGCAGTGAAGAAAATTCAGGTAATTATGGTTGTATATTTATTTTAAGAACTTCATGATAACTTTGAAAAATTTGGGATAGGGATGATAGAACTTAACTGAATTTTTGCAGCACAGGCATTTTCTAAATCTAGCCCATAGCATTTATTGAAATGTAGGTTTTATATCCAGAAGAAATTGTAATGAAGTTCCTCTATTCCAGTGTCTGAAGCCAATAAGAATGGTGGGTCCATGACCAAGGGAAGTAATGGTGCCAAGTATTTTGATAATAAAGGCAAACTGACAAGGAAGAACTCTTCACAGAGGCTCCTGACTGATAGCTACTTGCATGTGTTGTCTGTTGGCTGCAATGAGAAGACAGCTGATGTGATATTTGAGGTCTGGATAGATCCCTCCACTGGTATAATTGTGTTTAGGTGGGTACTATTATATTGTAAAAAAAACATAAGCATCTTATTTTAGTCTAAGAGTTACATGTAATTCATAAGTTATTTTTAAGTTAATTTGTTCTTCATTTTCTTTAGCTTAAGTAGCTGTGGTATAAATGCAATTGCGTGATTCTAGAAATTAAGTGACATAAGAACAGTTGGATCTTGTTATTTTAGAAGAATATGTATGTAATATATATACAGAAAATACATTGAATACTTAGTACATATATGAAATATCTTCATGGCAAATTATTAAATACTATTTGCTATTGATTTCAGAATAACCCAGCAGAGAGAAGTGTTGACAGATGTGCAGTTGGCTGGTGCTCTCTCCTCCAATAGATGGCAGCACGTATCACTGATGTACTCTGAGCCTATTGAGCTTTCTTCCAAAGCTCTGCGTGGAGTGGTAAGTTTCTGGGATTTTTTTACCATAATCATCTTTTCAGTTGAATGTTTATCACTGAGAAGATTTTTTGGAATTTTTTTTCATTGCTACTTGCCTTGTCAAGGATTGCCTTCTAAAAGTGTTTTAATTTGTCCAAAATATTCAATGCACTGCAATTTGTTGTTAATTTTATATGATATCAAGCAATTGTATTTATGAATGCCTTTTGTCTGTATTTTATAGCTATTTTTAAAAATGTGTAGTTTTTCTTCAAAGAAGATAAAATGCTTCCTAACATGAGCTTTCTTTTTATGTAAGCCCTGTAAAAAGGTCTATAAGCATTAGTTTCATCTTTACTTCAGGTTAGAGTGATGGTGGATGGAGGGGAAGTTAGAGAGAAGGAACTTGAGTACACACTCATCCAGAAAAGACCCAGTAAAACATTTGCCAAATTGTGGCTGGGTCACTCCAAAACAGTGGCAGATCTCTCAGGTTCTGCTGGTTCTTGGCTGATGGGCAATTTGATGATCTTCAGAGGTAGGGGCTAATTTTTATGTACAGACACAGATGTGTCTGTACATATAGCCGTCATCTGCGTCTGTCGTCGTCGCCGTCGTCGTCGCCGTGCACTTTTACCGATAACACAATAAGTGGAAAACTGTTTTTCATTTCAGCTTGAAACTTACAGAATTGATAAATATTTATAATATGCAGGTCAAGTTCGAAAATCAGCATGATCGGGTCACTTTTAGGGAAGTTATGCTGTTTTTTCACTTTTTTCAGCATAAATGCAACACCGATAACACGATAAGTGAAAAACCGTTTTACCTTTTGGCTTGAAACTTACAAAACTGATGAATATTCATAATACGCAGGTCAAGTTCGAAAATCAGCATGATCGGGCCATATTTGTGGAAGTTATGCTATTTTTATGTACAGACACAGATGTGTCTGTACATATAGCCATCATCTGCGTCTGTCGTCGCCGTCGTCGCTGTCGTCGCCGTCGTCGCCGTCGTCGCCGTCGCCGTGCACTTTTACCGATAACACGATAAGTGGAAAACCATTTTGCCTTTTGATTTGAAACTTGCAGAACTGATGAATATTCATAATACGCAGGTCAAGTTCGAAAATCAGCATGATCGGGTCACTCTTAGGGAATTTATGCTGTTTTTTCACTTTTTTCAACATATATGCAGCACCGATAACACGATAAGTGGAAAACCATTGTACCTTTTGACTTGAAACTTACAGAACTGATGAATATTCATAATATGCAGGTCAAGTTCGAAAATCGGCATGATTGGACCATTTTTAGGGAATTTATGCTGTTTTTTCACTTTTTCAGCATATATGCAGCACTGATAACACAGTAAGTGGAAAACCATTTTACCTTTTGGCTTGAAACTTACAGAACTGATGAAAATTCTTAATACGCAGGTCAAGTTCAAAAATCAGCATGATTGGGCCATTTTTAGGGAATTTATGCTGTTTTTTCACTTTTCAATATAAATGCAACACTGATAACACAATATAAGAAAAACGGATCGGCGAATTGGCATTATATTCACAGGAGTGGTCAATCTTACTAAAATGCAGGTTGAGTTCGAAAATCAGCATAATCGGGCCATTATTTTAGAAGTTATACTGTTTTTTCACATTTCCTCAGATTCAATTATTAGGCATGTTAACAGTCTCATTATTGAACTAATTAGATGCGTAAAAGTGTTTGTTTGATATTTCCTGCATCTTTATAACATTGTTAGTTGATTATGTAAAAAAACATGGTAAACTTGTTATCATGTATTGTGTAATAAAGTGTCAAAAATGGAAATAAACTCATATCATTGCAGTTTGTCAGATTCAATCATCCACTATGTTCAGAATCTCAGAATGGAGGAAATTGGACATTTAACACTGTTCTATTGATACTTTTCCCATCTCATCAATTTTCTTAGTTGGTCATATAAAAATGGCAGTAAAATGTTTATTTTGTTTTATGTTAAAAAAGTGTTAAAAATGGAAATAAACCCATTTCAGGACAGTGCTGTCTTGTTTACATTTTGGCATTTTCAAGATGTGACTTTGAAGTTCCATGGGCCTGAAGACCTTTGCTTGTCATGTTTTCTGAATGTCCATGTTACTAATATTTTATTAATAACATTTGATGGTTATTATGCTATTAAACATTATGTAACGTTGCATCAAAATTTGAAGAAACCCCTATTTAGGGCACTGCTCCTATGATGACCATTTAAGGGAAAACATGTCACTTGCTGTTCTCAAACTTACAAGAAAGAAACATGGGTCTAACATACAGCCTCAGTAGGCAATGCAGTCTGTTTGGTAAATTTTTCTGGCAATTTAACAGTTTTTTGTGAAAATTTAATTTTTCACTTATTGACATTTTCAAGGTGCGACTTAGAACCTCCACGGGCTTGAAGACCCTTGCTAGTCACATTTTCTGAAAATCCATGACACGTATATTTTATCATTTAAAATTGATGGTCATTATGCTGTTAAGCATTATGTAATGTTGCATCAAAATAGAAGAAAACACAATATTTGGTGCTGCTGCCATGATGACCATTATGGGAAAACGGTGTTACTTATTACTGTCAAACTTTCAAAAAAGAAACACAGGACTAAAATGCAGCCCGAGTTGGAAAAGCAGTCTAATTGGCTTCTTTTTCTGGAAGTTATACACTTAGTGAAATATTCATTATCTTTTTGGCATATTCATTGTGGGACTCAGAGCTCCCATGGACATGAAGCCTAATGGTAATCAAATTTTCTACATGTCCATGCTATTTATAGACAATAATCAAAAATTGGTGATAATTATTCTATAATTTATTATGTAATGTTACATCAAAATTGACAATAATCTTTTTGCACTGCTACTGCAAACATTATGAAAAGAAAACTGTGTTACTTATTATTATATGTAACTTATAAGTACGATTTTTAGGATTGGCATGCAGTTCAAATTAGAAAGCCAGGTCAATTGGGTCATCATTTTTATTAAATTTATGCATTTTTTGTGAAATTTTCATTTTTCTCATTCTGGCACTTTCTAATTGAAAACTTGAACTCTGATGGGCCTGGAGCCTTATGCTTTTACTTTCATCAGCGTTACCTGTTGTGCATAATTAAAATTTTATGTTGACTGTGCAGTTAAACATAATGTATTATTGCATCAGAATTGGGCAGTCTCCTGTTTTTGTGCATTATTGTTTTCTGCTTTTCTTAAGGTGTGACTTATGGGCCTGAAGACCTTTGATAGACAAATTTGTGTGGTCAGTCTGTTAATTCCCCTTGGGTATTCACAAGGCTAATTTCAGTGCTATAAACTCATTTACCTAATTAAGTAGCCATTAATTGAAATTTCATAAAGCACACTTGTTGATATTTCCCTGTTAAGCTCTCTGCTAGATAACATAGTGTCCATAATAAGGAAGCAGTGAATAACAGCTTCATTAGAATTATATTTTTGTTGTTTCTATTTAATTTTTTCTCCAACACTGGCATTTTTAAGATGTGATTTTTAACTCCCATCCACCTGAGGCTGTGCACATTTTCAGTATTTCCACAGAAGCAGTTGTATTGTTTTTATGTCTTTAAACATTATGTAATATTATTTTGTGCACTGTCATCATTTTTCAAATATTGAGACTTTCATCGTGCGACACTGGTCTCTCATGGACCTGAAACTGTAATCTTATTGAAGGGGTGGATTGAGACCATCTTCTGGGTCTTCGGAAGACAGTCAAGTTATTAAGTTTATATTGACTGGTATCTATTTTTTTTCTGTTGGAAGACCATCAAATTGGAGGATGGATCAACAAAGATACTTTGGAATACTGTCAGAAAATATCTCGGGGTCCGCTCCTGTTATTGACCATGTTACCTGTTGTGCATGATTAAAATTCAGTGTTGACTGGCAGTGCTATTATAAGCATTATTTATTATTGCATCAAAATTGACAAAATGACCTTTTTTGCATCTTTATTTTCTGTTTTTTGTCTGTACATTTGACAGCTTTGCTGCCTTGTTTCATTTTTTTCAGCATAAATGCAAACTGATAACACGATAAGTGAAAAACCGTTTTACTTTTTGGCTTGATACTTACAGAACCAATGAATATTTATAATACGCAGGTCAAGTTTGAAAATCAGCATGATCGGGCCATTTTTGTGGAAGTTATGCTATTTTTTCATTTTTTTTCAGCATAAATGCAACACCGATAACACGATAAGTGAAAAACCATTTCACCTTATGGCTTGAAACTTACAGAACTGATGAATATTCTTAATACGCAGGTCAAGTTCGAAAATAAGCATGATCGGGCCATATTTGTGGAAGTTATGCTATTTTTTCATTTTTTCAGCATAAATGCAACAACGATAACATGATAAGTGAAAAAATCCTTTTACTTTTTGGCTTATAAGTTACTGAAATGATGAATATTCATAATACACAGGTCAAGTTCGAAAATCAGCCTGATCGGGCCATTTTTATGGAAGTTATGCTGTTTTTTCACTATTTCAGCATATGTGCAACACCGATAACACATTTCAAGGAAAATCAATTGTCTTGAAATTCATAGGGGTGATCAGATTTACTAAAATACAGATTAGGTTCGAAAATAAGCTTGATCGGTTCAGATTTGGTGAAATTGTGCCTTTTTTTGTATATAAGTCTTTTTTCCTCGGATTTAATTATTAGGCATGTTAACAATCTCATTTGTGAACTAATTAGTAATGTAAAGGTGTTCTTTTGACATTTTCTGCATCTTAGCAATATTGTTAGTTGATTATATAAAAATGATGGTAAACCTGTTATTGTGCATTGTGTAATAAAGTGTCAAAATGGAAATAAACTCATATCTTTACAGTTTGTCAGATTCAATCATTCACCATGTTCAGAATCTCAGAATGGAACAAATTAGACATTTAATATTGTTCTATTGATATTTTTCCTATGTCAACAACTTTCTTAGTTGATCATTTAAAAACAACAGTAAATTGATTATTTTGATATATGTAAAAAAGTGTTGAAAGTGGAAAGAAATTCATTTCAGTAACAGTTATCTCTTGTGTACATTTTGGCATTTTGAAGTTGTGGCTCTGAACTTCCATGGCCCTGAAGACCTTTCCATATTAAATTTTCTGAATATCCATGATACTTTTATTTTATTATTAAAATTGATGGTCTTTATGCTGTTAAGCATTATGTAATATTGCATCAAAATTGAAGACAACCCCATTTTAGACAATGCCTCCATAGTGACCAGTAAAGGAAAACCAAGTCACTCACTCTTCTCAAACTTACAGAAATGTAGCATAGCACTAAATTATAGCTTCAGTTGAAAAACCTGTTATATCGGTTAACTTTCTTGGAAATTATATAGTTTTTTGTTACAATTAAAATTTCCACATATGGACATTTTCAAGGTGTGACTTAGTCTTTGAACTTCCATTGGCTTGAATACCATTGCTAGTCACATCTTTTGAATAGCTATGATACATTTACTTTATTATTAAAAATTGATGGCCATTGTGCTGTTAAGCATTATGTTAAATTGCATAAAAGATGAAAAAAAAACCTTTTTTGGACATCGCTTCTGGGATGACCATTAAGGAAAAACCATTTTACTTATGATATTCTAACTTACTGAAAAGTTTCATAGGACTGAAGTGTAGCTTGTGTTGGAAATCAGTGTGATTGTTTTCTGTTTTGGAAGCAATGCAGCTCTATAGAGTGCTATATGGGGCTACTGTTTATGAATGGTGGTAATTGTCCCTTGGGATAATCACTAGCTAAATTCAGAGCTATAAAATTACTTGCCTAATTGATTTTCAAGTGCCCATTAAATAAGATTACATAAAGCACACGTTAAGATTTCCCATTCAAGTCCTATAGGTTAAGCTCTCTTAACTGTGTCACATAATTAGGAATTGGTGATAATTATGCAGGTAAATGTTGTTTAATATTGCAAATAAGTTTACAAAAGAAAAAAAATTGTGTAATGCCAACATTAATGCTATAGATGAATAACAGTGCCTTATTATCCTCAAACACATTGGGATTATTCATATCATGTTAATACAGCAAGATTAAAAGTTTGAATAGCAGCTTTAATGGAATTTTTTGTTGTTGTTGTTGTGTTTTCTTTTTAATTTTTTTCTAAACACTGGCATTTTCAACTCCCATCCACCTGAAGCTCTTCAGATATTCTGTATTTCCACATAAGCAGTTGCATAGGTTTTTATGTCTTTAAACAATATTTTATTTTATGCACTGTCAACATTTTTCAAATATTGGGATTTTCATTATGTGAATTTGAACTCTCATGGTCCAGAAACTGTTATCTTATTGCTGGGGTGGATTGAGGCCGTCTTCTGGGTCTTTCAGATGACAGTCAGATTTTAAAGTTTACATTGACTGGTATCAATTTTTTTTCTGTTGGAAAACCATCAAAAGTGGAGGATGGATCAACAAAGATACTTTGGAATACTGTCAGAAAATATCTCTGGATCTGCTCCTGTTATTGACCATGTTACCTGTTGTGCATGATTAAAATTCAGTATTGTTTGACAGTGCTATTATAAGCATTATTTATTATTGCATCAAAATTGACAAAATGACCCATTTTGCATCTTTATTTTCTGTTTTTTGTCTGTACATTTGACAGCTTTGCTGCCTTGTTTCTTAGTTTAAGCAGTTCCTCAATTGTGGTGTTTAGTGTAATAAGCCTATTAATATAGAGTAAAATATTATATTTTTTAATTTGGATATGCAGTTTTTTTTTTCGCACATTTTCCGTGCAAAGAAAAAGAGAATTCATCATGAAGAAAACCTCTCCATCTTTTGTTAAATGGAAAAAGTCGTCTTATATAGTACTTTAAGTCTCAGACAAAATTTTCAATTTACCTATTTTGATAGACTACAGATACCAGTTCAGTGGTGAAAAGTTCCTCCATCTCTTTGCTCTCCATACAAAGTTGACCTTTATTTCTTCATTGGATACTAACATTATACATCTCACCCAGGTACTGTGATCACCCCAGGACTTGCCTTCCATCTGTTTGGCCTGGGTCCAGACTGCTGTAGTGTTAGCCAGTGTGACTCTTCAGAACAGGAGGCTATCTACATGTACCATATCAATCCTCAGTCTTTGGACACCGCTGGTATCAATCAGGAGGTCCTCATAGGCAACAGGAGTGAAGATCTGCAACCTCTAAGGGTAACATGTTCACACACATACATACACACATACACACTAACTCACATGGATGTTTTCTAAGTATTAGTATTACATCCTATTATATCAGTCTGTTTTCAGTATAGCCAATTCAAATTAATTTCTAACATGTCATAAATAGCATCCTGACCAGGCATCCAAGTTAGCAAATTTTTGGCATTAATTTTATCATTTTTCTCCAAAACAGCTGACAAAATTTACCATGAAACAGTATTGTGTATTTATACTCTTGCTTTTTAGGAAAACCTGCTCATGGTCTACATACCAAAAAACCCACAACAGGTCAACATGTATGACCCCTGTGGTCCAAAAGATGGCAAAACCCTGACACGGCTAGCCATGTCCCTGTCCACAGCACAGAAGGCCAGCAGTGAGAAGATCTTGAGGCAGCCTCTGCAGGTGAAACCAATCAAGGGGCAGTCCAGTGTGATCCCTCTCATGCATCGCGGCATAGAAATCACCGTTGATGAGATAGGAGGAGTTGGAGTTTTCCTGTTTTTGTTTGCAAAGGTAAAATGTGATTTTGAGACCTTTTTTTCAGAGCATGAGAAGAGAGGTGTTATTTGAAATAGTTTGGAATATGTGCCAAGATGGCGATCATGCTATAAACTTTTTTAATGTCATTTTATGATTTTTATGGAGTGAAAAGGGGTGAACAGATATTTGTAAAAACTTGGAATGTGTGCCAGATAATGTTCAAACTATTCATCATATACACAGCTAAATATTTAATGTAGGGGTTTGTGATTGTGCCATCAGTTAAATTCTTCTGTGAATTTATATACAGTTTACTTTTTAATTTTTTGATCTCACAACCTACTGTAGACAACCAGTGAATAATTATAAATCTATGTTATAGGTGGTGGAAAACTCCACAGAGCAGGAGCAAGCAAGTGCTCTCCGCCTGTTGTTCAGTCTACTGAGACACAGTAAGAAACATGCCCAAGACTTTAAGGAAATGTCAGGATACTCCCTGCTGGCCAAGGTCATGTCCACTGATAAGTTCATCAACAGCTTTCAGGTCTTGAAGGTATAGTGTATTAATAATACCGATATTGTAGGAAAATAGGATAATAATATTAATGTATTCTACTAATTTTTTTTAAGTGTCATTCATTTAAGGTATGGCAGTTGGATCCTTTTTGTTTGATAAAACCAGCTTTGAGTATGTTCTATGTTTGTGAAGTTAAGTGAGTATATTACAAGCTTTTAGTATGTAACAGATTTATTGTGTTTCAATATATTCACAAAATTATGATCAGTTGCATTTTAAAATGACAAAAAATAAGTCAGAAACAAAATGCCATGACTTAAAATGACAATTATTTTTTTAGGTTCTTCTGGATGCCTGCCTCAGTGAATCAGTCATCCACTTCAACACAGTGACCAAGGCATACTCATTTATTCCATATGCCAAAGCTATAATCCAAGATGTCAGTATTGTTAGAGAGATCTTGTTGGCTTGGAAAGTGTGGGACAAAGGAAATGTGGAAGTGTGGCATTTGTGCTTTGTTGCATTGGAGGAGTTGATCAAAGAACAACACCCTTATAGGGAGTTTAATAGACAGCAACTCCACTGTGCTAAAACTGTGGACAAGTTGTTAGTTACATGCCAGGTAGAGTATAAATTATACTGTATCAACTCATTAAAAAATTCATTGGTCTTCAGAACTGTTTCTTATTGTCATACTTACGTAGTCCCAGCATCTAGCAAATGAGTTTGTTCTTTAGTGAACAGCCTTTCTCATTGTAATGTCTCATTCCACTATATTTGCAAGTGTGCTGGCTCATTAGAGGGCACTATTGTCATGTGCTTTATTGTATACAGTGATGTATCCTCTACAGTAATTTTTATAATGCTTTGTCAGGTGTGTCCACAACCATTATGTGTTCACATTAAGTTGTAAGATTCATACCATAGTTAAATGGAGGAGGGAAACATTTAAATGCTGTGATCTCATATAATTAGTTAAAAGCATATTGAGATAGTTACTTAAAGTTCAATGCATTTTGTCCCTTTCATCACACAGGAAAGGATCCAGGAGGCATGTCCCTCTCTGCCACTACCAATCTGCAGTAGTATGGTGAAGATCATAGGTCACATGATGGGGAGTCCTCCTGATATTAACATAGTAGTCACAGTGTGCGATTTCCTCCTCATTGCTCACCCTGCTGCTAGCACATTCATCAACCACACTGCAGATTCATTTTGGTTCACACATCACTGGGGTAAGGTTATTTTGTTATTTTGACATGAAAATTTAAGGATGATATTTTTCAGACTGATGGAGGATTTTAAAGCTTTTTTTACTCCTGATGGGCCATTGTTAAGAGTGGTTTGGCTGGATATTTTAGATGTTTTGCCTAAAAGTCAATCTTGTGCTTGAAACATAACTTACAAGGATGAGGCACTTCCTCCTTTTGGCAGATTTCTTTCTATTTGTGAAAGAGGGTTCCACAGTTCCTTGGTTTTGTATGAAATTGTCAAAAACTGGGGAGAAGTTTTTTTTCCTTTTTGATAACATTCTCTTGTCCCATAGCTGCATTACACAGGGTTTTTTTTAGTATAGTCAGAGCTTGTCATGATGGAAAAATAATTGATTCTAAAAATACATATGCATGTTTATGTGAATGCACTCATTTTATTTTTGCAAATGTTTCTTGCATGCTTATGTGTACTTCCTAGAGTAATATGTACATAATATTGGATGCATTTCATTTAATGGTCATATTTCAGTTAATGTGATAGAGCCAAATGAATATAACAAATGAAATGAAGGTATCTGTTGATTGTTATTGACATTCATTCATTCATCTGTTTTAGCTTCTGGCAAAAAAGAAAAGAAGAAAGAAAAGCAGAGTTTGTCCAGCACACCCTCTAAGGGCAGAAGTCCCAGCAGAACCTGGCATCGTAGTGTTGAAGATGTGGTAGAAACTGACCAACGAAATCTTACTGCAGATGTCATTGCCGGAGGTGATAACTGATGTCTTGTCTTGCACTCATGCTTAAGTTGTTACATGAAGGGATATTGAAATATTAATTTTAAAAGATTAAGTGAAGTAATTTTTTTTTTGTTATTAATCTTTTGGTTATATCTTTGCTTACTTGTTAACTATTTACAGAAAAATCCTTTTTGTGTTAACTATTTTTAAACGTTTTTGTAGTTCTGAGAATACTTTCTTTTCATCTTTACATGCTACCAACAGCTCATGTATAAAGTTTTTTATTTTATTTTATTTTTTATTTTTTGGATCAGAGAGAAGACTGTCTGTTAGCTTACCAAGTTCTCCAAACACTGTCAAAAGGCAGTTGAGCTTCAAGGATAGTAATTTCCAGTTTGTGGCATCCGAAAACAGTGATAGTGACATACTTCTCTCATCTGCTGAATCTAGATCTAGATCACAAACATACCCACCTTTAGCAGGTTGCCTCAATCAAAAAGAACTGACTCATGCGCTGACTACTATTTCAATTGACACAAATGAGGATAATATTGAAGACAAGGAAGCTTTGAATGACGTGGAAAATGAAGAAGTGTTCCCACCACCTCAAGTTGAAGAAAATGATAATTCTAAAGATATCTTTTCTAAAGCAAGAAATTCAGCACATACAAGAATAAATGTTCATTCAACTACCATGGACTCTGATGCTTGTGTCATCTCCCTGGGGTCAGCTTCAGAAGATCAGATTGAGCACAGAGATACTTTCAGAGGTGGGGATCAGGAAGGTCCTGAGATCTCAGCGAGGATACCAAGTAAAGATCATTCAACCCCAGAATCCTACATGACTGCTGAATCTGGTTCTAGTGTTAATACCAAGATTGCAGATGATACCAGTCCTGTTATATCACCAGGAACTGGTGAAGTGACTGAAGGTGGCGCCACTGCACAGTCTAAACCTAAAGAGTTGCAGAATGACAGCAGTAACCTTTTAAGTGATGTTAGCAATAGTCAAAGTGAAGACTGGGAACTGTATCCAGATCCAACTTCTATGAATAGTGTGCAAGTTTCTCTGGAAAATGCCAATAAAGATGGCATTGATGAGGTAGATGAAGGAGAGAAGGGATTAGTTGTTGTCTGTTCAGGTAAGATATTTAATATTTTCAACAGAGTTAAATTAAAAATAATTATAGATTTAAGTTTATTGAATACAGTGTGTGCATTAATATAGCTTTAAAAGCTATTCACAGTGTCAACAACACTTCAAAAATTTTTGTTTCTTAATTCTCTGTAAAATTTTTTAAAACAATGATCTCTGATTATCAGATGATAAAATAAACTTTTGATAACTTTGGTATGTATTACATTCATTTTTTTACAATTGATTTTGTTTCAAACCTCATTAATCAACTTTGATCTTTAAGCACAGGTATTTCGATTCAATTTTTCAAAAAGAAAATTAAAATCTTTATTTCCATCAGGCCTGCTTCAGCTTTTGCAAGGAGTCGTGATAAATTTGTGTGATGTAGCTTCCAAGAGGATACTGGGAATGGTTTTACGTCCTGAGGTCCTGTTAGTGTTGGCTCATCACAATTCTCCTGAGATCAGAACTGCAGTAGTACAGGTAAGCATGTATTCTGTCTTTTGCTGTAGAGTTTCTTCAGTTAGTGTACAATGTGTACCACCATGCAAAGCTAGAAGTACTTGGAATTTGCCCATCCTGCTATTTTGAAATTAAATGGGTTCCATGAAATGCTCATTAATATAAAGAATTGGATTTAAACACAGCTCCATTGCCAGTAGTAGAAGCAAGCATGTTTTATGTCAGGATGAAAGTCTTTTGCCATCTTTTGAGTTTTTACAGTACAATTTGCACCACCCACCTTGCAGTGCTAAAAGTACTTGGGATTTGCCCTTCCTCCTATTTTAAAATTAAACTCAGAGGCGGATCCAGAGCTATTTTCTGACAGTCTTCCAAATTATCTTTGTTGATCCATCCTCATTTTTGACCGTCTTCTGACAGAAAAAAATTAGATACCCGTCAGTGTAAACCTGAAAATCTGACCGTCTTCCGGAAGACCCAGAAGACGGCCTAAATCCGCCCCTGAAACTTGTACCATGAAACACTCATTGATAGAAAGAATTGGATTGAAACACAAAGTTTCATTTCCAGCTCCTAGATGTCTATTTCCACCGTGCCACAGATGAACAGTGCGAGAACTTCCTGAAGATTCAGGGATTCCACCTGCTAGGCAGTCAGCTCCACCAGCACCAGGCCACCCGCTCACTGGTGGAGGCCTGCCTGGCAATGGTATTTGGGAAGTTACACAGCATGATAGATGAGTGAGTAGATTATTTCATGTGGTGACGATGTGTGGTGCCACGTTTTTGTATTTGGAAATTTGACAATATTTTGCTCAGTCGTAGCAAGTAAATAGGTTATATTCAGGTAGCATGTATTTAAGCATTTCTTAGAATCAGCTTAGCATCATATTAACTTTAGAAAATTATATTAACTATATATTATATAGCCTAAGATATAAATTTTGTTCTTCATATTTCAGCATCGACCCTAACCAGCTTTCTGACCTCCGCCCACTGCAACAGTCAGCCATCACCCCAGTCCTGGCACTGATGGAGAAAACTGTCTATGACACATCCCTGTGCCATAATGCCATATGTCTGCTCATTCAGGTAACTTGAATACAGTGTAACACTTTGCAAGGCACATTTGCTAGCATTCAGTAATGCATAGCTAGATAATGCAAGAAGAGGAGGAGTCAGATTGAAAAATGTTGACATTTTGTGGAATCCAATTGAAAAATTGTTGATATTTTACAATAGTGGAGTTGGTATTTGAAATTCTACCAGGTCAAAAGTGTATTCTTTTTTAACATAGTTTCACCAATGACACAAACTTGTCCTATATTATACAATCATCTTTCAGTTGTTTGAGACGGCCCCACAGATGACGCAGGTGATGCTGGAGAATGGTCTGGTAGAGGTGCTGGGCAACATGGTAGCAGCCATCAACAAGAATGAACCTAGGTACGTGGGGAACTAATATGTACCTGTATTAACCTAGTTCCTTATGCTAAATTCAAGATTGTTCACCAGCAAATTGTTATCAGGGTTATTGAAAAGGAAAAAGTACTGTGCATTTTTTTTTGGATCAGGGGCCATTCATAATGAGTTAGTTCAACCTAGCTATTGGGACCTAGCTCCACTTGGGAACTCTCACTGTATGCACTCAGATTAACAGACTAACATACCTCTTGTTGCCAATGTTCTTATATAATCACCAGCTTCTGTTTTCTACTCAGCACCAGGAGGTCGCTCTACTGTAGACCACTCAGGAACACCACCATTGTGCCCCATTTCGGAAACATTTTGCCCTCTCTAACTTGCTGGTACATATGAAAAGTGACAGTGAGCACCTAACTATTGTTCAGTCTTTACTACTCAAGGTGGAAGAGGCATCACTAGTAATTTTATGTAACTGTCCTGGTTTCTGACTTTTTATCTTTTTGGAAAGCTTGTTGTTTTCTTGTAGAATATCTGACATAATTGGTGAGGATGAGCAGCAGATTGTAGTAGAAGATATCCAGCATTTTGCTGCCATGATTGCAGTCAAGACATTCAGGTGAGTACCAATGAATATCATGTGCATTATCCTGTGAAAGAAATTTGATACTCACCTTAAGAAGAAATATATATATGTAAATATGATAATTTGTTACGTTTGTATTTCATTTAACAGTTATGTTTTATAGACTGGATGCATTTCTATGGGGATTATCTTATTTACTGTTATTGTAATGTCTGATGAATTACAGTTGATATATACATAATATATCATATTATATTATGTATATCATATTACAGCACATCAGGAGTGTCATGCTACCAGCAGTTTGATGACATGATGACAATGTTTTCTATATTAGAGATGAAGGAGGAAGAAAGATATGGTAAGAAAGGGTGGTAATCACTTATAAATGTTATTTGTTGATATGAATTACAATACCAAGATTGTTTATTTATTTCAAAGAAAAGAACTTTCATATTTCTCATTTTTTGGGATTTACCTTATAATTTCAGTAATTTTTCTCTAAAGCACCAAGGTATATTTTCAGGCTTGCAGTCAAGAGCTGTGGAAAATGTCCGCAGCATCCAGTGTTCATGTTTCCAAGCTGTTTTAGAATTTGTAGAGACCAAGTGTACAATAGAAGACAGAGGGGTAGTGGCTAATCTGCCATTGCCATATATAAAGTCTGCTTCATCCCTGAATGATCAGAGCCCTCTGGCCCTCCCAGTTGTCACCAGTCGTAGGAAGACAGAAGGTAGGTTTAATAAAGCACCCAGAATTTTTAGCATTTTTAATTATTGCAAGGCTGATTTATAGCTTGCCTTGATGCTTTCAAGTGGTATATTTTAAAATGACGGATAATTTTCTTCATGTAAAATTTTGACAGTATGTTCCATGTCCAAAGACTGTTTGCAGTAATTACTCACTGTACAAATACATGTTAGTATATTTATCTCTACTATTATTATGAATACTTGGATGTTGCATTCTACTTGTATTACATACCTTGAAGTTGACCAAATATGTTGCTATTTGTTTAAAATTGATGTCAAGATTAATTTCACAATTTGAATTTGTCACTGATTATCAGTTAATTTATCAACTATTGCCTTTGATTAGTTATCACTTAAATTGATATGTTGTGAAATATTTAGGTTCATGTCATTCATCATAATTTTGTTTGCTGTCAGTGTTTATAAATTAGTTGATTTTTCCCACATCCATGATCAGTTTTGCTTCGTTGCCTCTGCTTACCTTCTACCACCTTATCAGTACATTTTACCATTCCTGTGCTTCATTTGAATGGTTCCTGTTAAATTTTGAATAATTTGTATAATTTTGATTGGTATTATTTGGTTTTTAGAAGAATTTAAGTCTAAATGAGCAGCTTTTTTTGGAAGTCAAAAGATAATCAAATTAGTAATTAATAATACTGCATTTTGACTTTTGGACTGAACCATCTAGGTACAGAAACTATGGTGTGGCATTTAAGAGTAATAAAGAACATGAAAAAAAGTTTTATTGTACTATTCAAAATTGATTTTAATATTATTAAATTGTTATAAAATTAATTTGTAAAAATTGTAGGTTAGCCAACTGTAGATTGTTTTCCTTTTTAACTGCAGATTCCTAGTTTTCATCAGTTACATTATTATAAGTATGACAAAAGTTGAAAACTACATAATAGAAAACATTTGCCCATTTGACTCCCACTAAATTATCTGAATGTCCCTGTCCCCATTTCTCCCCATGTGCACAGTGGCAGAGCCAAGGAAGCATAACTTCTTCATGAATGTGGGTATTTGGCAGCAGCACCAACAGTTGCACAAACCACCTCTCCTAGGTGCAGTGTCCTTGGTCCCTGTCACTGAGAGAGAAGTCACCCTGGAAGTGAGTGAAGAGAGTCCAGAGAGTGGTGCTGAGGATGTGGTGGATACTGTTTTTAACCTCAATGCTTCTAGAACAGAGAGGTAATTTTCTTTTGCAAAAGACCAAAAGGGTGAAAATAGACAAAACAGTAATTGATCTCATTTTGCTTTCAGAAGTTATGTATTTAGGTTGAAATGACTTCAAAATGTTCAGTTAATATATGGTCGTTGTCTTCCTTTATTTTTATTCCAAATTCTCTCAACGTGCTTACAATTATTACACCAAATCATTTGCAGTAATGACAAATATTTAAATCTGCCCTTATGTAAACATGTTGTGCTGGATGAAATACATTTACATTGATTTTGTGTTCATTCAGATATCTTGGTTTGGACCCCAGTAGACGGCACAGTACTGCAGCAGTATTCGAGGGCGGTTTGCTACAAACTACGACCAAAAAAGGCAAAGACATAGTTGGGAAGCTGACAATCAGTGAACTCATCGACCGTTTTAAGAAGACTTTGGTGAAAGCTGTGGATATTGTGACTTGCTCTGGTAAATGTTTGCCCTCATGAAGAATTGAATCTAAATGCCTTTATGTACACATTGTAAAATTAATATTGAGGCAGTCTAGTAATTTTTTCTGAAATTCTAAATTTGGCAACAGAAGAGGTTTACTTTATTAGCTGTATTTAGGTGAGGACAGTGCCATCTGAATTTGTCAATAGAGTTGAATTCCACCACAAAGGAGACATTTCATGAAAGATTTCATTCACATTTGATTCATTTATTTTGTTCTGTAGGACAAATTGACATTGAGTGTCATGTGAAGAAGTTGCAGTTGATGGGTAAAGATGATTCCAATCCAGCCACACATGAACATCATTTCCAGAGATTTCTGCTGAACTTTTTACTCAAAGCTCTAGCTGAATCTCAGGTAGGATTTTTAAATTTTGTTTTGAATTGACAAAAACTTATCAATATCTATTTTCATAATTCTGTGCAGTATATTGCTTTGGCATTTAGGTTGTTTTGTAATGTATCACTTTCTTTATGTCTATTCAGGAAAGACAGAAAGGCCCCAAAAAAGAATGGAACACTCTCTTGTGGTCATCAAAAGATTTGATAAGGGTTGAAGTGAGTATGTCTCACTAAAATATATTTAGATATTTCAATGCATCAAAAAGAAATACCAAAATAGCACAATTTAAAATGTTAAGTCTGTCATGACATAAATTCAGTCTTCTTGCATGCAAATTGGACAATTATTTAACGTAGTACTGTAATACATGAAGATAATATCCATTTACAACATGCCTGTTTGATCTAATATGGTTACTGTTTTAGTTCATCAAGTTACTGGTGTTCATGTTGTCCCCGGTCCAGTACTTGGCACAGAGAACCTTTGCAGTCAGTTGTATTGTACAACTGGACAATGCTGGAGATCTGCTCAAGCTCTCTCTCAGTTCATCTTCTGCAGTTAGTATTTTTCATTACAATATTTTGTTTTATATTATGGATAGTAGATTTTTCCAGTGCCTAGTTTGTGATATTTCTTGTGGTAGGGATGTAAACATAAAAGTAAAAATTGCCTGAATTTTTTAATACTTAAAAGAAAAGTAAATTGTCACAGACAATTCATTGTATTTTTAAATATAAAAATATAGTCTCAGTTGTTTGCCCTAGCAAGTAAGTCTCTACATGTATTATTTCTATGAAAACTATGCATGGTAAGCCTGAACGTTGATGATTTATTAAAAGTTTTTTTACAATCCAAATTTTCAATGTTGCAGCAGGGCCCCAGGGTGGCGTATTACCTGTATGAACTGTACACGTGTCATGAGGTCAGCTTTCAGGACAGGGAGGCTGGCAGGGTATTGATGAACACATTGAAACAATGTGATATTACACCCATACTGCCAGACACTTCTCTGTCAGAGGATCAAGAAGCTGGTATTGAGGAGGTATTGTTTTTTATTTAGTGTTTTACTTTGGTCCTGAAAAATTGGAAAAAAAACTGAAATAGCATATATTGTACTCGAGTGGCCAGCATATTTCAACTTTATCTTTTAATTTTTTAAGATGGCTGTAATGAATTATTACTTTGCACTAAAGGAATTCAGTAAAAAAAAATGTGGCAATGGCATTTTCAGTGTAACACTTAACATTTTTGATTTCAGGATATAAAACATTGGGCAGCAGATGACAAGAAAGCAAAAAAGAGATGGATGAGTAGAAGAAAAGAAGTAGAAAACAGGTGTTATGATTAAGCCAAATTATTTTGACGTTTTTAAGTACTTTATTTTTACTTTTTGTCTAGATAAGATATCTTTTAGATAGCATTAAAATTAATTAAACAGAATTCATTATTTTTTCAGCAATATAGATGTTTCTAGTTTCAAACGTCAAACCTATTTATGCAGCTTTCACACAGGTGTTACCAAAACGTGAAATGGAAATGTGCTTTACCAGCTCTCTCTCCTATTCCACCAGAATCATCCACAAGCCAGACACTCTAGCCAAGCAACTGTCCACTCATGCCATGGAGGAGACACAGACAGTGGTTAATATACAGAGCCTGGAGAGAAGCAAATTTATTGACCACATCAAACTGTCCATGGCCAACAGTTTGCAGATCAAAAAGGCGTGGCATCATTTGGTGGAGCAACTTACTCATGAAAGGTAACTGCATGGGCTCATGTTTATCCTTTGCAGCATTGAATTTGCACAAGATCTTTTATTCTTGATATTTGGAAAGACTATACCTTGTTGTACTAGTTGATTGAATCTCAGTCCCATGAATTTTTGGCTGTATGCATAAGACTTCAAAAAATAATCACAGAATGAAAGAGGTTTTTAAAATTTTGTATATGTTCATCAGAATTTAACTTACAATTGTTGTTTGATAGATGATTGACAAAGGCCAAAAATAAAAAGTGTCACAACAAAAACATGAAATAACATTACTCATTACTTCACATGCTTTGTATTCTAGGGCAGTGTGGTATAGCCCAAGTACCTATCCCAAGTCCTGGCAATTAGACCCCACAGAAGGACCCTGGCGAGTGAGGAAAAGACTTGAGAGATGTCATTTATTGTTAAGAGAGAAGTTTTTGAAACCAGACCATCAGGGGAAACTGAGTAAGCAATAAGAATATTTGCAATGTTTTTGGAACTTTTTATTTTTAGTTTGATTTATGCAAATGCTGACTTCCAAATAAGTAATCGGACTTATCAATTAAGTTTGTATATATTTATCTGATTCAAGCTATTTGTTAATTATTTTTTACTCCACTTTTAGGAACAGCTGACTTCAAGGGTCCTTTGACATATCTCTTTGAATCTGATGACCAAATGTCTGACTCTGCAAAACTCATCTACAGGCTACATACTAATGAGAAGATAACGTAAGTTTTACATTTCATTCTTTTAAAAATATGACTGGTCTTCTTATAGTAGTAAGGACATGAAAAAATAATTTCAACAAAACAAAGACTTGCAGTACTGATATAATGTCTATGAGGTGATAAAAAAAGTTCATTGCTTCTTGTGTGGACTGATTTTTTTCTATTATTAGGCTAACCATGAGGAGCACTAATGTTACCCCAGTGATAGAAACACCAGGAGAGATATTGGTTGGTGAGTATGGAAACACTCATTTTGAAAACTGAGATTAACATTTACAGAATTCGGCATTTATTAGGAAATAAGGTAAAAGATATAAAAAAGCATTTGGGAACATGTTTGGGTATCAATCAGCAAGGTGAGTAAGGTGATTTATTGTCCACAAATCCAAATATGAGTTTTTGTTTTCTCATTTTAATTTCCTTCTGCAGGTGAGAACAATGTTTACTTTGTTGGTGATGCAGCAGTGAAGCAAGGAAATACCACACAGGTATTACCAAAATGATATTAACACCAGCAATTACACACACACACACACACACACACATTTAATTGTACTCAAATCATAATCTGTGTATGCTGTTAGATCATTCTCATTTTTTGTTTTCTGAAATATTTTTCAAGTCCTTGGTTAAAGACAGAGAATTCTCTTGTCAATTTTTAGAATGAGGAAAGATGCAGTCAGTCAGATTATACATAAGAAACAATTATGTTTTTTTATAGATTTTAACTGAAGAACATGACATGCTGTCTATGACCTGGCCTCATGAAGAAATCAAGGAACTGCACAAGAGAAGGTTTCAGTTGAGGGATAATGCATTGGAAATATTTTTGACCAGTGGCAAGACTTGCTTGCTGGCATTTGAATCCACCAGAGTAAGTACCAAAACAGTACAGAATTTATTGATATTCATACATAATACCTCACTATGGTGTGGATCCAATTTTCAAACCTTAAAGTTTTCAATAGAATATGTAAGATTATTCTACTAGCACCAGATTCATTTAGTTATAATAAATGATGATACTGAATAAGATAAAATGTTTAGATTTGAAAGATGAAAAATAGAAGTATTTTCAAATACCCATGAAATAAAGTTTTGATAAAATTCTACTACCAGGACAGAGACCAGCTCTTCCGTCACCTTGATGTCCTTGAACTGGCCAATCAGATCAAAGGCGAGGATCCAAGCATGGTGACACAGCTGTGGATGGAAGGACGGATGACCAACTTTGAGTACCTGACTCATCTGAACAAGATGTCAGGAAGATCATTTAATGATTTGATGCAATATCCAGTGTTTCCTTTTATCCTCAGTAACTACACCAGTAAGGAAATAGATCTGGAGGATGAAAATATATACAGGTGTGTGAGTGTGCACACTAGTGTGTGTGCATGTGTATTTTTTTTCTTACAGAAAATAGTAATATATATATGTAAATGTTTCTTTTCATTGTCATTCTTTTTTATTGTGCATCTTTTAAAAATATTATTTAATTATAATTTCCCTTGGTCTCTGAATGTTTACCAACATGAGCCATTGTATTGTGATTTAACTTACTATTTGTTTTAATATCCTTGGTATGAATAAGATTTTACCACATTTTTACATGATCGAAGGTAATCAGCAAATTGTTATAAATTGCATTTCAACAGTTTTCAAATTTTTAACGTTTGTTTTCTTTAGGAAATTGGATCGTGCTATTTCAATTCAAGAGAAAAGCAAGGAAGAAAAATACATCACAAACTATGAGGTAAGGGAAAAAACTGATGATAATGTTACGTACAATTTTATGTATTCTTTTTCAGAATAATCATGACAAGTCAGGTATATCCTATTTTCCTGCTCCTGGGTCACAATGTGAATTGGTTTGTTAAATAAGGTGTGAAATATTTCTCATGACCTTTGTTATCCATTTTCAGACATTAAATGATAAACCGAAAAAGGTAACTGTTTCACTTAATTTTGTTTTGAAATTTTGAAAAAAATTTTAAATTTTTTCTTTTGTTCATTCATTTTAACTGACAGGCAAGCGCATCAAGTGAAGATATAGTGGACAAGATACTAAAATTTTAACCTGGATTTTTAGTGATAAGGATTTTTGTTCTTTGCAGCTTTTTTTTAAAGAAAAATGAGTAGAAATTGGGCATTTTGTAAGAACTCTATCATCGTGGTTTGATGTTTCAATTACTCTTACATATTAGTTCTATGTATTATATATTTATTTTTGCACTTGGACATTGTTTTTGCACCTTTCATTTCATAATGTTAGTAGAGGTCATTTAAATGTGGAGGTATTTGATACATTGCAATCTAACATTTCCTGGGGACAGTGGTGGAATGTGATGATCAGATATAATTGACCTTTTGTGCCATAGTATTTTGTTGTATTGAAAAAAGTAACATGTCAAATACAAAATTATATTTTGTTATATTTGAAGAGAATAAACTAGCCTGAAAAAAAAAAACTGCAGATGTTATCACTGTGCAAGATTAACGTTGGTCTTTCAGATTCATTAAAGTTTTGAAAATAGAGATTATTTTTGGACTTGGTCCTTGTACATGTATGTATTTTAAAATTGTGACATGATTTACACTGAAGTCAGATCCAGAAACTTCCAGCAAGAAAAAGCAATCTTCAAAACTTATTATTCCCAGAGACCTGGAGCTTGACTTAGCAATCCCTGAACACAGCATGGGTATGATGCTATGGGAAACTGATATTCAATTGTTTTATATCCAGATATTACAAGCTGAGTATGAGAAGAACATTGCAGACCCCATGGTAGAGAACTCTGGGTTTGTAGTAGAACCCTACCACTATGGTTCCTTGTACTCCAACAGTGGAACTATCCTGCATTTCCTTGTGAGACTTCTGCCATTTACCAGGATGCATTTATCCTACCAAGGTACGGAAGAAACACATTTTCTTATACATTCTATGGAAAACAGAAATTGTGTGTTGTTTGAAGCTTGATGTGAATTATATACTGGTAGACTATAAGGCAATAAATAAAATAAGTCACAGATATGAAAAGGAAAATCCAGTCCCACAATAATGGTGAAATAATATTACTAAAATTTGTTTTATTCTATGGGTCTGCTGTTGTGTATCCATTAAAAAATGTCTTCACTGTCATTTAGAAATTATGTCATAGATCGGATTTAGTTGTGTAAGGTGGAAGCAGTTTTTATCTAAGTTGTTCTGAAGAAACAAATCTTGTTGGTGACTTGTTAAGAATGGGTTTTTTATACTAGACTTATATATTTAAGTTTTTTTTCCAATATTTCAGACAATAATTTTGACATCCCAGACCGCCTGTTCCATTCTATGGACACATCATGGCGCCTTGCCAGCTTTGAGTCCAGTACAGATTTCAAAGAGTTGATTCCAGAGTTTTTCTTTCTGCCTGAATTCTTGGAAAACAATGAAGGTATACTGAAGTTATTTTACAAAATTTTATTTTTATCATACAAAAGGCAAAGCAATTTTTTCCATAATGTTAACAAAGAACTATACAGATTATCCATTTGAATTTTCAAGTTATAATAAACAAGAGGTTATCTATTTTTGTTTCTGGCAAACTCCTTGTGTCTGATAAAAATTTCTGGCTTCTCATACCTCTTCATATTACAGGATTTAATCTTGGAACAAGACAAGGGGGAGAAGTTGTAGAGAACGTTCTCCTGCCACCCTGGTGTAGAAACAACCCCAGGCTTTTCATCCTTATCCACAGACAGGCCTTGGAGTCCACCTATGTGTCTAATAATATCCACAACTGGATAGACCTCATCTTTGGTTTTAAGCAGACTGGGAAGGCGGCCGTTGATGCATTGAATGTCTTCCACCCAGCTGTGAGTCATGTTCTATATGTATCACTTCAAATTTTTAGTGTAGATGAAGTACTCTCCTGTTTAATGTGTAATTTTATATGTTAAATGCTTGGATTTGATTTTCTTCTTTGTATTTTTCTAAATGAACTATTAAATGAAAAAAATCTTTCAAAATTCTTCCGCAATCTTTTTGTATAAATTGTTACTTTTTAAAAATATTTATCCTCCCTGTATATTGTATCAGTATAGAATTTAAACAGTTTGGTACACCATAACAACTTTATTTTTTTCTATATGAAAATAGCGATTTAAGATACAATTGAGCAAATATTCTTCCCCTTGTAGTGTTATTATGGAGTGGATGTAGACTCAATAAAGGACCCTCTTAAAAAGAATGCCAGCAAGACCATGATCCGTACCTATGGCCAGGTCCCTAAGCAGCTGTACCCCAGACCACATGTAGCCTGCCAGCTGCCTACAGAGTCCAGTGCAGCTAAGATGATATCTAACTTGTTGTTTTTACCATCTGAGAAACCTCTGCAGCAGGCAGGAAGGATAGAGAATGAGAGGAGACAAGGAAAGGTGCGAGAAATTGCTTGGCTCAAAAGTACATGATGTCTAATAGTATAATTTAACTTTTGTGCAATTTCATAATGCCCTATTTGAAAAATGTGAAATTACATTTCAGAGTTTAAATTACATACTGCAATATTATAACCGTCATATTCACAGAAAGTAGTTTTAAGCTAACATACTCTTATGGTTTTAGTAGATGAAATGCCAATAAAGCTATATTACAGGTCTTGAGCTTTACAACCCCCCCCCCCCCCCCCCCTCTTGATTACATCTCTCTTATCATCACAAAATCCTAACATGACATGTATTATGTCTTACTCATCAGCTGCAGCCATTATGGGAAGTCCAGAACTTGAAGTGGGGTAACTACATAGGTTCTCCTGACTGCCCTCTACCTGCTCTGACTTGGAGCCAGTCTTACAATGCTGTGGTGGCAGCACTGGTAGCTCTGCCCACTGGGGAGGTGTTTGGCCTATCTGACAACAGCTGTTTGCTTACCATGTACAGCAAAGAGAAAGGTGAGTCTCATTGAGGTACCAGTCCAGCAGAAGACCACCTTCAGTGAATGTAATTTACATTGAAATTGAATATGAAATTGAATATGAAATATTCCTGTGAAAATAATGACAGTCAGAATTTGCGAAAGTTACTCTGTTGTCATCACATAAAAAAATCTTGTACTTAATTTTTTTCAATCATATTACTGTGAAAATATCAGCAATACAGTTATTACCTGCCTCACAGCAGGCTTAAGTTATGGGGCTTTGGAAAAATGTGCTGATTCAAAAAACGTGTTTACATCTATACATATACTTTGTAAAACCAAAATTTTAAGATATAATTTGCCACAACTTTCTAGAAATCAGTCCTTGGTCTTCAAACTTTTTCTGACCCACATTGCAGGTGTTACTACCATAACGACCACTGATATCACCTGGGCAGGTATTGTGAGCTGGGGACATGCAGACAGCATTGTTAGAATACAGAATAAGAAAAATCAGCCTCCTGTTAATTTTCTTCACTGGAACACCAATGAACAGGTATAAAGCTAAAGAAATGCTCCAGATCTAATTCACTTTAATTTTAGTGAAGAGGAATTGGTTGTAATGGAGTGAGTGTCAGTTGTGTTGTAAGATTAATTGGTTTTAATAATTACCCTAAGGTACATGTTCATATCATTGTGGTAGGGTGGGTGGATTGTGTCTTGTCTGCATTATCATATGGTAACCAGACATGGTGTGTTTGCATATATGTGCTCAGTCATATGTGTGCATACATGCATGCAGATATGCCTTTCTTTTCTGTGCTAATATCAATCAGGAAGTAAAAATAATATTATACTAAACAACACATATATACTATTCCAGATAACTTGCTGCACCTCAGTCCCAGACTGCAAGCTGTTGTTCTTTGGGGACACATCAGGAGTGGTCACTGTCTACAGCACTAAGTTCAACACTACAAAGGTATGACCACATAAACTAGTTCACATTTCAAATGGACTCTTAGGTAGAGTTGCTCACAGTCTAAAATATATATAACTTATTTAATTGCTTAATAAATAAACTTAATAAGCACTGTACTGTACATATTTATCCTCACTAATTGACATTTAAATTACTTCAGTAGTATTTATGCTAAGCACACTGAAAAAAGATTTCTGAAAATTTGCAGAAAAAAATTAAGTAAAATTAAAATAACTTTAAGAATATAAGCCCTAATAACGAGCTTTGAAAGTAATTTTCAAATATTGTAAGATGATATTAGAAATTTGTACAGCTCTGAGATAGAATTAAGTTTTAGAAAGTTGGCACTCAACAAAATAAATGTTGATTGTTTTTCCCAGGCATGTGACATCCAAGTGACGGGCCCCCGCCAATGTTTGTATGGTCACCAGGGGTCTATTACTTGTCTTGAAGTCTGCAAACCTTTCAGCATCTTTGTCAGTGCAGGAGAGGATGGCCGCTGTATTATATGGGACCTCAACAGGTATACCACAAGGTTTTTGTTTTCATCAGTTTATGTATAGGTCATTGCATGTTTTTCTGTTCCCATTGTAATTTTGTGCAGTCACAGCAGTAATGGAACATACACTGTATAGCCATCACCTGTATCTTTTTGCGTCCTTGGAACTGTTTAAGTTTCTCAGTTTTGTATTAATGTTTGGTCAGTTAGCCCTTTTTCCCTTAATTATCTTTCCCATTTTAGGCTTGGATATGTGAGATGTATTAAATGCCATGTGGAGCCAGTAAATGCACTTGCCATCAGTGATACACTGGGAGACATTGCTACAGCAAGTTACACAGGTAAACACTCAAGCCACTGGCTACTACAATTACAAGAAGTAGACTTTTGTCTCAAGCTAACCAAATTAACTTAACAGTGGTTCCATTGCCCAAGTGTACCTGTTTGTTCTGTTACATTTGTGTTCGTTATATCAAGATGTGCCCACATTTTTATCACAGACAATCATTTGATTTTTATTAAAAAAAAAAAAAAATATATATATATATATATATATGAAATTTTTAGAATTTTTAGGTTAAGGAAGCAAAATTAACTTAGCAGTGGTTAGATTGCCCAGTTGTATCTGTTTGTTCTGAAACAACATCATTGGTGTTCATGATATCAAGATATACCACATTTCTATCACACTCAAAGATAAATCTGATTTTTCCGAAGCAAACTAAATGTTGATTCTCAAGGAGGTATCTGTATTACTAGTATGACTATTCCAGGTCAGGGCAGCAAGCTGTACCTGCACACCATCAATGCCAGGCTGGTGGCAGAGTATGACTGCAGGGAAAGGATCTTCTGCCTGACATACTCCACGGCACCAGAAGGAAGGTCCATCAATGTGATAGCTGGAGGGCTGGATTTTGGTATTATCAGGTGTGTTAAACCTTCTAAGGTGCGAGATATGAACAGTTTGCCTTAATTTTTTCACCTGCATATTCTTTATATTGTATATAGCAATACAGTTGGATCTATTTATATAATATTACAATATATAATGTTTGTTATTGCCTTTTTTCCCAGACTGTGGAGCAGCTGGGATCTGCAGGCAGTCCGAGACATTCGTCACGCTGACATGGGAACAGCTATAATGAGGTATGGTAAGACACAGGGATCGTTGGTTTAGCTGTGCATTAAAAGATCCCATAGTATGTGCTAAAGATGATGAGAAGAAATGTATTTGATGCATTTGTTTGTTTAGTAGTAAGGTGTTTTATGGGTGTAACTTACAGAGAACACATGCCTTCTTCTTGAATATGAGTTAGCTAAATTTACATTTGTAATGAGAGTATCTTCCTTTGTTTTTCCAGCTTAACTTTTACTCATGATAACCAGAGATTGTTCAGTGCCAACACAGATGGCATGGTGATGATGTGGTCAAAGACCTCCAACAACAAAATAAAGCCACAGTTTATACCATTCTTGCAGTGATGAACAGATTTCAAGCAACAAAATATGTCAATTTCTTGTTAATTGGTGCTATTTATATATCAAATTCATATAAGCAATGTACAGTATTTTGGTAGATCTATTTTAGTAGATCTATGAGCACTTACAGTACAAGGTCAGTGGTGTTACATGTAGGTCACAAAGTTAGGTACTCTGTAGAAGGACTGTATTGTGTGAAATATTTTTCAGGTTGGACTTTTTTAAAAGAAATAGCTTACATTATAAAATCACCCCCATCTATTCTTAGATATTTTTCATAATTTTATAATGTGATTTTTGACTGCCAGGCAATTGAAAAAAGAGTCATATTTTAAAAGGGCAGGAACCCTCCTGGGAATGTTTGAAAGGTCAAAATGAAATGTGTGTAGTTATGTTATATTTATAAAGTGAAAGACAATTGACTGTTTAAAAGAAAGAAACAAACAAAATCATGACATTAAGAAACAATGTTGATCATGTTTTCTTTATATGAAGACTTGCTCACAAAGCCATGTCCAAAATGGCCAGTTCTGTTAATGTATAATCGTGCTGTTGGTGCTTTGAAAAGATTGTTGTAACAGTATAGTATTGGTGCATATGAAAGTCATTTTTGAAGGTTTTGAATTAATGATTAACATTTGACAAAAACAGGGTACTAGTAGCATATGTTAATAGACAGCAGCCTCCTTTATATATATACAGGAAATCAAATTTCCAGTAGCGTATAATGCTCAGAATAAAACAGTATTGAATCGCATAAAAACACTAAGCTTATTTTATTTATAGATATATGATGGTTAACTATATTACACTAAGTGACAATAAAATAAGTTTTCTGTAGTTCTTGGTTTCATTCTTTACCCCCCTTCCCCTTCACAGCACCATGCACTTCATCTGTAGGTATAAATATTTCCTTTTCATCTTTATTACAATTCTGTATAAACATCAAAAGGATTAAATTATTTATAATCTTAATAAATAATATAATACTAAAAATAGTCAATCTGATTTAGCAGATGAGTATTTTACAAAACCTTTATTGCATGCAATTATTGAAATGAACAACAGATGCATTGGACTTCTGCATTCATTTGCTTACTGATGATCTAAATCTGAATACTGCAGATATTTTTTCAGCGGTGTTGGCAATGGCAAGTGATCAGTTTTGTTTTTGTATGAGGCCACTTTCTTTCCTCTGGCAATTCTTGTATAGTCATGCTGGTACAAACATTCTGCAATACAAGTTCTGGCTATTTCCAATAATGGGCGTGGTCTACTGATGACATCCTGACACCAGATAGACAACTCGTCACAGGCCTCTCCGACCACGCCCTCTTGAAACAGGACTCGAATGGCATTGGGACTCCACCCGGCGCAGACCAGGATTTTGGCGAGTCTGAGGTTTCCAACGTATATTACAGAGGACAGAAGATCCACTTGCTTCATGTGCTTATTAATGTGACACCCAGCTTGAATTAGGCTTTTTGCAACTTCTGCGTTGTTATTTGTTACTGCCACCATCAAGGGCACTTGCTCCTGTTTCTTAGGAGTGTCAAAAATTGCCGTGCCTTGTTCTAGATACAAGTCGTAACCATCTGGATTAGCTCCGTGTTCTAACAGAAGTTTAACACATTCGGTATAATTTTTGACAACGGCGTAGTGGAAAGCATCTTTTTGATGGGAAGTCGTGAGTGTTATGTCCGCTCCCGCTTTTAATAATACTTTTAGAACTTCTGGGTTATTTCTCTGAGTCGCGTGTATCAGAGGCGTCACGTACCAACCATCTCGGTAATTCACGTTTGCCCCTGCTGCCAGCAGTTCCCTAACGCAATTCGCTTTGCCAGTTGCGCTTGCTCTTAAAATGGCAACATTCAAATCCCTGTTTCGTTCAGCCTCTGGTGTCTCCTGTCCCCGAGATCTCTGAGTTTTAATCAGAAGTTTTACCACTGCCACATGCCCCCTGGCTGCGGCCACAGTGAGCGGGGTGTCCCCGTACTCGTCTATAATGTTGACTTTGGCGCCCTTGTCGACCAATAACTCGGTCACTTTGAAGTTCCCATGGTAAGCTGACGCGTGGATGGGAACTCTTCCTTTACTTCCCAGCATGTTCACGTCACCTCCTTTCTCGATTAGAAGTTTTCCTATTCGTCCATAGTTGTTGTTTATTGCCAATTTCAGCGGAGAGTCGCCATCCATGTCTAAGGCGTTTGGATCTCCTCCTGGATGGAACGATTCAATAGATAACATACAGCCAAATATATATAATGTACAGTTAAAAATGAAGTGACACGATTGATCTTTAAAAAATTATTCAAGTGTTTCTGATCTCGTCTTAAATATCTAATTATTAATGACGGATAAATTGAAAATTGACATGGCAATCGATTTTCAGGGGAAACTGACAATTTACACGAAATGAAAATATATTTTCGTCTTTTCTAGGACACATTGAAAAATTAATAAAGAGAGAAAGAAAGGGTGAGGGGCAAATATATATCAATAAACCTTACTCCACCCTCAGTGTCAGTCTTTATTGGGAACTCTCCTCTACAGCAAGCACCATAATGCGGATCCACGTAATCTGAGGTCGTCTTACCTGCACTGAGAAGGTATTCCACGCATTTAAAGTTCCCCATGTTGGCTGCTCTCATTAAACCTTCATTGACGTTTTCTTTTGTGACTTCTCCGAACTTCCCCCTGAGCGCCTTAGTCAGCAACTCAAGGTCTCCCTTGGAAGCAGCATTTACAATAACGCTGAAACAAAAATCTGAAAGATGGCAAATCCATAGAACCTAAGGAACCTTTTTCGTACAGTAACTCTCTCTGCCGAAAGAATCGTAATATTGTTAATCCAACTATATATAATGACAAAAAATATGCTTAAATTATTGACCTAAAGTTTTTGTTTATATGTTTGTTTTTTCAAGATAAAAAAACAATGGTTGACGATGCAAAAGAACAGCAAATTCACCATGTAAATGATTTGTTTCTTCTGACAGAAAATTGAGTCATTTTGGGTTTTAGCCAACATACGGTAACCGTCAGTCAAAACAAGTCGACTTATAAGCAATCTTATTTGCGTAAAGGCACAATTTAGTTCTGCACTGACTCTTTGCACCTTGTCTGTATTTTTTCTTTTCTTTTTTTCTTTTTCTCGTACCTGTTCCGTCGATGAGCTCATGCCCGACTGATTCGTCTACGCACTTGGATTTCTTCCAATGTTTACAATTTTGCTTCGATATTGAAGGTCCTACCTGCATTAATCTGTGTTTGCATACGAGGAATGTGCTTGAATTTCAAAATAACGTATAATTTTAAAGGACACGTTTTTACAAATGCTATGGGCCTTTAAAGCTTAAATTTGATAGAGTTGAAGTAAAACTCTACTTACGCGCTCATCCTTGTTTCTGCTGATTTTCAAGGTTTTCACCTTGATGGATACTTGCCAACTTGTATTGGGTTCTTCTCGTATTGCAAGCGGATTAAGGTTAACTCCTCAGCCTCGTATATGAAATGTTTGTCTGGTTAACACATGGGGAAACCTTTTATACCGTAGGTAAATCTGATTTGAAGGACATGGCGTTATCTGCGCAGTAGCAGAAAAGCTTTATTTATATAATTCGCCTTAGATCTCACCATCTACTGGTAGTTTAAATAGTTACAATAAGTTATTTTAAAGGGATAACAACTGTTCGTATGAGATTCATATTACACACACACAAACACACACATCTTAAACAACTCATAGAAATATAATAAATTCCATTTATCAACAAATTAAACCAGCGGTTATTGCAATTATCCTGGAATCTGTGTTTCAAACCACGTGGACCTTCATAGATGGGTTACACCCAAGAGATTATTATAAAAGAAGAAAAAAGAAAAGAAAAAAAACCTGGGTTTCTACATGCCCTAAATTCTTTCATTTTTAAAAGTAAAATTAACCATTATTTAGAAGGAAAAGCAAAAGAAAAAATCTTAGAATACAAAGATGTTGAAAAATGGTCTACTCGTCGGCCTATCGGTAGGCTGGTTAGGCCCCTTGCAAGGACCTTAGTCAAGTTTTATTTGGCAGATGCAGGGGCGGATCTAGGATTATTTGAAGGGGGGGGGGGTCCGTGACACGATTCTCTGATGTTGTGCTGAAGAAAAATGCACGTGGTACAAGTAGGCCACTAGAGGGTATAGCCGAAAGGCATCCTAGCTAAGTTTCAGACGACATTGAAAACTCACCTCTCTACTATCACATTCAGCATCCCAGGCATCCCAGGCATGAAAACAGACCACGACAAAAGCATGCTGATAGTAGAGAGGTGAATTTCTAGTGTCCTCTGAAACTATGATGCGATACGGCCCAAAAGACAGCATTTGTGACATCAGACAGCTGCGTCACTTTTTTCACACTTGTATTGTCGAATCCTTGGACTTAAAAACAACGTTCAAAGCAATCTATATATAAAGGTTGATGCAAAACAAGACAACAGCCCTACTAGCTCCAACTCGACAGTCTACTTGTACAGTCTCCGTATTATGCGACGTTACAGTCACAGGATTGCGACAGGTGTCCCTCTTCGATTGTGTTACTGACCAAGGACAAGGTCGTTGAACTAGGAAGATGCAAGCCAAAAACAATAATGACCCGTGGGTTCCACTGAACGGCAAACAAACCATAAAATGTGTGAATATGCCACCAGAAAATGCCCACGAACAGAACATGCTAACGTCTGATGAGTACATAGCCAAGCTAGGTAAATTTTAAAGACCGCTTGAGGAAAGTCTTCTCTCATTTGATCATAAATGCAGTGTGGACAAATTGTATACTGATGTTAGGAATGGTAGTCTTATGAATGGAAGTCCAGGGTCCCATGTTATAAGTACAGGTTAGGGTTAGTTGGAGTATTGACGTTAGAATATGAGACGAATGTCACCTGTACAAATTTTAATTTTATTAAAATAGCGGACTACTAGTAGCTACCACTCCTGTGATGTCTTGTCAGTGTGTCACGCCGTCAGTGATGAATCATTACAATATCAATAGTGGAACAAACAACTGCAAAATTTATACACAACTTTTACATGAAACAGCAATTGGATTATGTTGTATACTGAATATATTGTAATGTCATACGTACCATTTGCCAGTGTCCTGCAGTCAAGCAGCCGTACCAAAAAATATTTAGGCTACTGTAGCCCTTTTGGGCAATTAATGAGGGCCTAAAAGTTGGACTAGTTTTAGGGATTGTTCAGAACGTTTTATGTTAACATAGCTAATGTGCACTAACTCCATGGGGACTCTCACAAAATGCAATCAGATTAAAAGACCTACATGTCTCCTCTTGTGTGCAAAGTACTCATAATCACCAGCTTTTCTGTATAATTCTACTCAATTCCAGGAGGTGTGTTAGTGTGTTAGTCTGTTAATCTGATAACATTCAGTGAGAGTCCCTTAATTGTTCTGAATGTGCTCGATCTAAGGTAGATCAACCTTATTAAGAATTACTGCCATCTACTATGAAGATTGTTTTATTTCATAAGCCTTATATTTCATAGCTTTGACAGGAACTAGTACATCTTTATGTGACAAACTGAATATCCTTGATGACAGTCAGTGTTTGACTTATTTTTTAGAGGCAAAACTGAAACGGATGCAGAAGAGTAAAACTGGTCCATCCTCCAAGGACATTATAAACAGTTTAGCTGAAGTGAAGGAACACCAACTGAATTCCATGGTGCAGGACACCATTACTCCATATGTGACATGTCTTGAGGATTCACAAAGTAGTAACACTTCTGAGTTGAGTGTATCCTTCTTGCAGAAGAGACTTTATCCAGAGAGACAAGCTTTGACAACAGAGGAACTGCAGCAATTAATTGCAAATGATGAACTTGCCAAACGTATTTTAGAGGATGATGTTTCTGATGGTGATGTTGAGAAAAGACAACTATCTGAGGCAGAATATCAGGATCCAAACTCTAGCTCTGGCTCATGATCATTAATAAACATTGTGACTATTTATGAAAATTGTGGAAGTTGGTACATAAAGGTAACTACTATAGTCTACTGCTACAGTTTGTATTTGGGAGCATATGTGATAGAGAATTGATAGAATTCATTGTATTTCCTGCATTGTTCATTCGAAGAATATCCTCAACTAATTATGTTTCGATCCTACCTGTACAAACTCATACTTGTGACGTTATGTGTTTTGTTTTGAATAACTGGGAGAAATTTGATTAAAAGGAAAATTTTTTAGAGCTGTTTGTTTTATTTCCCCCAACTCATATATATTTTATATATTTTATTAATGTCAAACACAATGTTTTGCATATAAGCTGCCAAATAAGTAATATGTAAAATGAAATAAAGCTATAAAATTGCTGAGTGTACATTGTGTTTGCAATTTGCAAATTACATGTATGCACTTCAAATAAATGTGATATTCCAAAGTTAATTTTGCAGTTAATGTGATAAAATATAACTTTTAAATTGACGGAAACTTTATTTACCAAAGCATATTATGTAATTAGTTTACAAAAAGATCAACATACACTGTACATAGTTTTCACTCCGTTTTTAAAAATCTATCACCAGACTGACAATTTAGTCTGAAGAGATATGACAATGTTGCTTTCCCACCACAGAAACTTGGTCAACAAGACTTAAATTGGAAGACCTATAATATAATTTTTGACTTCATTTGTTAAAAATTCAACTGGGTGACCAATTTAATCAGTATTATCTTAGGATATTTGATTAATGGGCCTTCAGTTTAAATCTTAACATTAAATGCCCTTTTCCAATACTTCTTTTATTGAGATAATTGTATGTTACAAAGGTACAGTCAGGTTTTCCAGAAGCAGTCCTGTGGGTCTGCCCAAAAAAAGAAACCGTCGATGAAAAACTGGCAATGCAGTAGATGAGATATAGAAGCACCACTACCACATTGAGTTAGCAGTTTGCACTGTTTTGGGTGAAGCGAAATGTCCTACAGTGTCTTGTACAAGAATGCTTGTTAATTTTTTTTTTGTTGTTGTTTCTTAAAAATAAAAGACCCTGTCTGTTCTAATATGAAAAAGTACTTTTTAATTATTTTATTATTCATTATTTCTTGTTTGAGATTTGACTTCCAAAATATTTTTGTAGAAACAGAATACTCAATGTGCAGACCTATACAGCCATGTACGGCTGTATCAGGACCCTGTATTTTTTGCTATCTCTGCTAAATTAAGATACCATTGTCTTTATTGGAGTCCAAAATAGCATCCTCCGACACTGAATGCAGTGATCTATCCTGAGCTTAAAGGGCACATAGAAATGTGATCCTTATGATGCTCCACATCATTCTATTTATGATTCAAAGTTAGCAAAGAAATGGCGTTGTATATACTATTATTGAAGCAGTAACCATAGGTAAAGGAATTATAGTTGGGAAGGTTGGGAAACAAAGTCCACACACACAGACTTTTTAACCCTTGGTAAGAGGTATTATCTTTCCAAATATTTCAATAAACAACTGTTTATGATTGTTCATGAATAACATGTCAATGTCAAGATACAGATAAAGAAAGAGGTCATTCACAAATATGGGTATATTGGAGTTCTATCAATTGGGTGCATTTAGCACTGGAAAAATAGACCCTCAAATGCTTAAATTATTTTTTTTAATCCAAGGGGGAAGGGAGCTCCTTAGCTGTCTTTGATAAGAATAGACCTACACTAATGAGAAAACTGCAAATCAAACGATACTCCTTTATGCCAATAATAGAGATGATTCTTATCACTTGTCATTTTGGGGCACATTATCATCTATTATGTTGGACTTCAAAGGCAAGATGGTGTGACAGGGCACATGGTTGATTGGTCCTACCCATGGAATTAGCATCTTTATTATCATTGGTCTGAGTTTAATCATTGAGATTGTCTTTTGACATCCTTATTATTTGGGTGCTGAATTGTGTAGGTCATATGGAAGTTTCCTTATATTTCCCTAACATAAACCAAGTGCTTTTTTTATCTTCTATTGTATATTTGGTGTCGGTAGTCATTGAAATCACATATATACTGGTATATGCAACATATATAGGTTATGTTTTGCTTTGTATAATGTACTTTTAAAACTTTTCATATAACTATCTAATTATTAAATTATTTGTTAATTCATTTTGGGGTATACAGTTTTAGTGCATAGCTTACAAATAGACCCATGTAAGAATTGCTGCAAACAAGAAAGAGAAAGGGTTATTATAATAGACATGTCATACAGGAAGTCCGTGATAGTATTATATTATAGGAAGTTGTGGTTTTTTATATCAGTAGTTTATCTTCTTAAAACAAATTTAGCTTACAATTGTAGTGTTGATGGCTATATTTCTAATAATAAGATTGAAAATAAATGACACTGAACTATTAATTGATGTCAAAAGTAAAACACTTTGACATATAAAATGTCAGGAAATGATTCTCGTTTGTGGTTTTGGATCCTTTTATATCTTAAGAAGAATAAAGAAATGCATTGTACATGTTTTTTTAAGCCACCCAAAATTGTTTATATATTTATTTTTGTCATGAATGTAAGGGCATGGTGGGCGTATGATTAAAAAATATGTTTTGTATTTTTTTTTTCATTTGTGATGATCTCAAACAGAAATGCATTACCAAATTCAGCATTTATGGGCTTTTTTGTATGATCTCAAACTTAAATGTTTTTAAAACTAAAATCTTTTGAAAAGTCCATTTACAGAGAGTTAAATGTAAGTCATATATGCAAATTAATCACAAAACTTGCTACAGTTTGAATACAAAAATTTGCCCCTTTATCTTTGTGTTGAATGTTCAGTTTATTTGTAGCTGTAGAAAGACACTATACAAAGTCTCATAGTTTGCTTGCGGTGTTTTAAATGTGTAAAAGACATTTGAGTACATTTATAATAGAATATATTCAATGTTGGTTTATATAGGAGAAAAATTCTATAAATGTATCTTGCCTTTCAAAGAACAACATTTTCTTTTTATGTTAAATTTTAGTCTTCAAAGATTGTCCATAAGAGGTATAATGATGCTAGTGGTTGAAAGAATTACTGTAATTTTACTTTGCATTATGGTTCGTTGATAAAAGCATATGAAACTCCTTCAAATGTGCACAGGTGTTTTAAGTCTTTAGGGTAAAAACCTATTGTATTCTTTCTTGAATCCTACTTTACACATGGTTTATGATTGTTACCTGTTACTTTAGCCTGAAGTTATTAGGACTTAAAGAAGAAAAAGATCAAAAACCTGGGTGAAAAGATGAGTGACTTTTACTGCAGGGAATATGAAAATTGGATGATCAGAGCTCATCATTCACAGAACATATGTGATTAATGACAGGGGAAGAAAAAAAGTGAAAAAACATGTCTATTTTATTGCTTTCTTTAAAAAACAGCAAAATGCAAGAGAATTTGAGGATGGTACTGTGCAGTTTAATTGGTACTGTATCATTGTATCAAGGATTTGTTTTCAGGAATCCATACAGAACAGCATATAAGTGTTATGGATTATCTGTAAAAAGTCCAAATGATATTGTCTTACAGTCTGTATGGACTGTGTCACACAGTTGATTTTATAAAACTGCTCACAATTGAGAATTGCCATGAACTTCTTTATTAATTATAATTTGGTCTCAAACATATCTCATGAACTGGGTGTGGTGTGGATACATCATACAAAGATGGCAAAGTGACATGTGAAACAAATGTCTTTAGGCATAATTTTGATTTACATAAATTTGTGATTTACAGTTTGTTTTTGTCTACACTAGGGCTTAGCAAACATGGTTTGATGGACAGTTGCAATTCACACATTTTTTCATCTATTAAGAAGGTACATGTACCTGTTCTTTATTCATGATGACACCAGTTTTGTTTGCAAATCAAAATCATATCTGTAAGTAAAACATATTTGATAAAGGGATATATATTCTAAAGATCCAAATTTGCTAATTAATAGGATGCCATATTGAATTTTTGTGCCAAAAAGTACTTTTTTGACAAAATTCATGTTAAATCTTCACTCACTGTATGTAGGTTTGATCCCTGGAAGAGGCAGACAATTTAAATGATTAGTCATCATAATCTCAAGTTTAGCACACCTTGATGAAAGGGTGGAATTAATCCTTTCTCTGTTTAGGTGTATCACATGAGTGGCTTTGCCTTGAGGTAGTTTTGCTTGACATATGGCATGATGATATGGAGTGTGTTTGCAGGGGGGCTGGAAGAGAGGGTGTTAGTACGTACCTCGTATTCTTGAATAAGAATCTGTGCATATTAAATTTCTTCATTTTTGATGTAATTAATTATTGCGTCAGTGTCTCATTCTGGAGCTCAACTCAGCTTGGCATGGAATTTACTTCTTAGTGAACTAATTTATCTCTTTTAAGTCTCTTATTAATCTCTCCAAGTTTTGAAAGAGCACATCTCTAAATTTTCAGTTAACCCCAACTACCCCCTTCCCCCGTCAGACTGAGAGAACCATTGTTATTGGTCAATTTAAAATTTTTTTTTTTTTGCAGTTTGCGATCATCAGCCACAGATTTGTGATTGCAAATATCAAATTAACAACACCCTAACCATGATATCGTGGTGGGAACATAAAATTCGTATTTGCGAACACCACATAAAAAAGCATGAACAATTTAGCCAGCTTTCACCTGGGTCTCTCGATGTTTACATATGATTTCTTTCTAAACCCCTGCTACTTTCAATACAGGAGTTACGTGCTCTCGACAATCTCTTGCACATACGAAATAGTAGGCAATGGTGTTGCTCTTTTCTGATGCCTGCGAACACTAATTTTACATTAATGCCATGATATTGTGATTTGAGTCAGTAATTCAGCATTCGCAATCACAAACCCGAGGCTTGAGATCATCGACAGCTAATTCATTTATAACGCCTGTAATTTATTTTTGTTAAAATGTGGTTGTACTTGTTAACCAGGCTTTCTCATTTGAGGTAGGTGGTCTAATTTGGAGATGCAGTCCTATAACAAGAGATTAAGTGTGAGATTAATGAAAATCTAGTCAGAAGACTAATGGAGGATTGTCAAGATAAGAGGAGCAGGGGCACCTCCTAAAGCACATTACATATCTCAGTCCTCTAATTAATCATGATTTAACCATCTGAACCATCATGTGCTCCTCTTAGGCAGTGTTTGACAATGCTAATCACTGTCTCTGGTTCTCTTACCTGGTAGACCTTCGTTGATAACATCTCGAATCTCTTTCACAAGGACTTTCATGCTAACACATGAATGATTGTGTGATAGTTATGCAAGTTGGTTAGGACTTGTGAAACGCCATGTAGATGACATTATGGCTGACACCTTCATCAACTAAGAAATTTTCTTAAAATACTGTAACATTTCTATTTTGTTATATTCTTGTTAAATTAAAACACAGATATATATAGAATGAATTTTCAATAGACTGGAAAATAGGTGTTTCCTTGGATTGAAAAACATCTTAACAAATTTTTTTTGCCATTTTAACTTTGATTTAAGCTACTTGCTTATTTAAAATGTAAACAATATCTCAAAACCAACTCACTGCAGTTGCTGCTTTGTTTTCTTTTGGATTTATTTGCTATCCATACCCAAAAAAACACTTCACAGTCACTTTTTAGCTTATTTTTTATCTCTTGTTTGCAAAAAGTGAAATATAGAAGCACTTTGGAGAGGCCGCTAGCATGACTGCTTTAATTATTTTACCCCATGCATGGACTCTGATTGATCTATTTACAAACAATAAAGTTCAAAAGGAGACCGATCATTTTTTAATCAGTGCAAGTTTACAAGCATTTATGGAAGTAAATCAATCTCCTGATCTGAATTATATTTTTCTAAAATAGTTCAAATATATATTTAATTCAGTGCAGTGGTATGGAAGTAATTTTTTTAGTAAATGTTTTTAAGTAAATGTCAACATGCAGTTTGTTCAACTCCCATTTTCCCTGTGCTTTTTTTGACATTTATATACAGTGTGTCTTTCCTTTTTAAATACCAAACAGATGTTTAAGTCAAATCATTTTACAGACGACTATGTAATTATCAGAAAACTTATTGCCCAAAAAATAAAATTGCAGTCGTTAAAGATCACTGTAAACTGGCTTGAAAAAAAAAAGAAGATTTTTCTGGGGTCTTCAACAATTTAGTATGACTTGACAACCATCATTTTACTCATTCCAAACTCAGAAGATCTCTCAAAAAATGCACTTTTCAAAACCACTTTATTATTTCACTTAGGTTATAAAATAAGGTAAAACAACTACAGGTATCCAATGCATTTTCACTTTCCCGAAAAAAAGCAGACCTTAATTATATGACTTCAGTGAGTTGCAGCATGTCTTCTAAGACCAAGAAAACAGGAAGATTTAAGACAACAAAAATCCCTTATGTATCTCTATTATTAAAAAAAATTATTGACCAAATATCTCCATTGCTGTTGTTTGGGAAATTAAGAAGAAATATATTTGGGAGTGTTCCATGAGTCTTTGAAACCATTCAACCATTGCTTTGCAGACATTTCTTGGAATACTTGGGATTTATTAGTAATTCCTAGAAAAATGAATGGCACATAAGGGGCAACTTGGCTGTAAATAACTTACAGCCAGTAGGGGTACAAGTGTATGTAAATGCTTTTGCTTACTGAAAGTATAATTTTATACTTTTTTGTTCTCTAAAAGCTATACGCTGATAATTTAATCATTACACTGGGGATTTGGAAATATTGAAATAGCTCTATCTGGCTTAAGGGCATCTTTGGGGTCAGCTTGTGCCTTAATTTGTTGATGCCTGGTCACACTGAAAATTGCTCATTCATTTGTATCCTTTTATTACTTATTAAGACCAATGGATTGCTATAATCTTTGTTCTCAAAGACTGGCTGCTTTGCGTGTGGTAGCCATTATGAATCTGAATTAAATTTCTCTGTCATTGTGAAGATGTCCTTAAGAGTCGCTGGTTTCAGTCAAGGGCCCTCTGTCTCGACAGTTCATAAATGAGATGGATTTCTAGAACAAATTGACAAAAGATTTTTTCGGCTGATATTTTGCAAGTACTTATGCCATTTAATATCAGTGGTCTAAAGGAGAAAAGAGCAGATTTGATGTATAATACACCCTTGTTCAAATAAGTTAATAGATTATGTGCTTGCACAACCTCAAGAATTTTCGACAAGAGAAGATCAGTTTTTAAACACTGATTTTCCTAAGATATGGGGGCAATTCTTATGGAGAATAAAAATCTGAACCTCCTGTGAAAATTTTGTCATTGTAACTTAGTGGAGCAGAAGTGAAGGAGAAGAGTCCAATCTATTGAGGACACAGTGAGGCCAAGTAAAGAGTTCTCTCACCAAGTATTGGCCTCAGATTGTACTTCAGCTGTTACCCGATCTCTCTTTTCTTTCTTTCAAGCACCTTCTTCACTGGCTTCTGTGTATTCCTCCTATATTGACACTGAGATTTGCTAGCATCATTACTGGTGATCTTCAAAAATACAAAACGGTTATTGTCGTCATGATTTTCTTTATTCGGGGATGAAAATTAAACCTTATTGAGATACTGAGAGCAGGATTTGCAGAGGAAATGATAAGAATTATTTGTTAATTTATAAAAGCCACTAAAATGACATATGCCTGAAAGGGGGTAGAAGGAGGGGTATTTTTGGTTATTTTTTCACAGGACCAGTCTCATTTTTAATATCTTTTACAGCGCATCTGTTAAACTTTCCAATTTGGTATCCAAGGATAACATTTTTGTGAGCTATAATTGGCACAACTACTAAAGGTTCAATAAAGAAGGACTTTCTCTATAAGGATGCATTGTAAAAGCAAAGGATGACTTTTATACCATAACAAAAGAAAGCTTGTGGCACTTCAGTCTTTTGCTGGCCTTTCTTTCTCCATAACTTAAGTAGGGTCTTTATCTTGAATTGCTGAATTTGCTAACATTAATTACACATCAATTCAACATTATGGCGTAGGTGAAAGAAAAAATTCACAGGCGTAGAATTAGATGGCAAATAAGCATTATATGTTTTACTGGTCGACTTCATTATAAAGGCAAAGTAAATGAAATTTTAGCTTAAACAACAAGACCTAACATTGACCTATTGTGTTTTCAGGATGGATGTTTTCATCAATAAAACCACTTTGAAGATGCTTGTTCAAATACCCAGGGGTGATTTAGTCAATTTCTGGCCACCTCTGAGAAAAAGGTGACAAGATTTCAGCTGTTTAAATATCTGCGTTTCTGCCCGTTGTTCATGTCCTGATGTAATCACAACTTTAAAAAGAAAGTAATTTGCTTTTACATCAATACATAAAACTATGTGCAATAAGCATCAGTAAGATCTTGATTAAATCTTTGTTGATTTTTATCTTTTGTTATAATGCATTTAATTTTTTTCTCTTTTTTCAATCCTAGCGGCCATTATAGACTTATCTCTGTCTTTGTGACATAAAAATAAATTATATGTTCACTTGGTGCACGGAAATAGAATGTTAATGCTCAATTAGTAATGGAAAATTGTGAATACAGTTATGTAGTATAAGACTCATACTCACATGGTAGCAATCATTGTGGTTTTATTTATAATTGCTGTCTGTAGAACAAATCCAACTGCCTGCCCACAGCTTTTCTACATCTGGCAAGCAACAGTTGCAGTTATAGCTGCAAATTATGACTTATTCAGAAAGTCTCTCTGCTTTTTTTATCAGTGTAGTATCAGGAAGAAAGTCATCTGACATCTGTAGTCCTTGTACTTGTCACCAGTCCTTTATCAGTCATGCTTGTCTTCAAATCAATTTCACTGTCTGGGTGTTCTCAAATATTCCCTGTTCATTTATCAAGACTGAACAATTAGTCTCCCAGTCTAATTAACATTTGTACCAGATGACCAATTTGCAAAGGAATTCCCGGCCATGACATGTACCTTCACCTTGGACAGCATTCAGATTCACACATTGTACTAGCTGGGTCTGTCTAAAGTGCAATCACTTACTAAAGTGCAATCACTGAAATCAGCTTAATTGTCTGACACGCCTCCTCGGGCAGCTAGGGGGTAATTAACTATCATATGCTGATTTAGCTGATGCCACTGATTGCACTTAAGTAAAAATCACTGGCAGTATTAGGCCGACCCAGCATGTACGTATGATGTATGAATCTGAATCTGGATGCGTCTTAGGAGTTTTCAGTCCTATTTAAAGCAATCTGGTTGATTCTTTCATATTATTTTACCATTTATTTGGATTTGGATACTTTATAACATATCTCTATTTTGAGTTTAGGACCCATCAAACTAACAAGATAGTTAGTTTGATATGTGCTGCATTCAGTGTATCAACCTGTGAGAGATACAATGGAATAAAAATTTGGTGCAGTTTTAACCATTTGTGAATATGTCTGCTCAGGTTCGTCTTGTCCACTATCAGAGGCATCAGGGAAAAATGTGACAAGACATTCATTTCCCATGTAGTTATCACCAATTTATCAGTGTGTCTGCTGTCCACTGGGCAGTCTTTCTCTGTGTCTGCCTGTCTTTTTTTCAAACGGTTCCCCTTCATGCACCAGACATGACTAGAGTTCTTGTCGAGCACAGAACTGCTTGTCAGTATGCGTGATTTCCCCATCTGACAAATTGGTTGAGGGACACACATATACATATAAGCAGCTGTATAGTTATGGTCATTATATCTACTGTACATGTATTCAACAGCAGCTAGCATGTAGCTATTTCAAAATGGGGAGGTTTCTTTTTCTGAGAAAGTGAACTTTTTTACCATTTAGTTCACCAAACTTGAAAATGGATCTGCATAGCTCTAATTTTAATTCAGAACATCTTTTCCAGCCAAAAGGGCAGTTCTTTTAACTCCCCCCCCCCCCCTCCAATAAAACCCTGTCCAACTACTTATTTTTTTATTTCCACCCTGGTCTGCAAAATTTAGATTTATTTTCCATAGTACCAGGGTCAACACATTTATTACAGATTTGTGTAATCTCTCCATCAGAGTCCTCAGGGGCCTGTCAGTGGACATTGCACATATATATATACCTCTGTATGGTCATCAGCCACAGTGTTAGGTTCTTCAGGCACTGTGAAACCTAGCGTATAGCACTAACATATATGAGAAAAATTGCCCATATGCAGAGAAACACAAAGGGTGTGTTTAGACTTATGTTATGTACTTTTGCATGCCGAGAGGGAGATAAAATCTTTTTAGCATTTTCAAAAAACAATTTTGAGCTGCTTGTATCTTCATTTTAATACATCAAAAGCAGTGTGATTTCATTATAATCGATGTCACATATGATATTCATGCGTACCTCTTTATGCCAGGTGTGACAGAGCCTTTAGATGTGAGTTCCTCATTAAAAAAAATACTTACATGTGATAACATTATAGTGTTATAGATCTAGATCTAGATGTTATTTCTACACATTACTTAATCATGATTAAGCTCAGTATGCTCATTATTATGAAAAGTTCATGAAATGAATGTCATTATAAGGAAATGTTTCATTTTAAAGAAATAATGGTGCAAGGGTTTTTTTTTGTTTATACCTCCAACAGAAATGAATGACTCATACTTTTGCCAATTTTGATTTGATATAAAAAAAGAGAAAAAAACTTCATTAAAACACAAAAAGTTTGTTATAAAAATTATTGATTTAAAAACTGTACTTCAGCCTTGCTATGACTAATATTGTTATGACTCAGTGTTTTTCTCCAGACTGTTGTTGACATTTGTGTCCAGCATTTGAATAGGGAACAGGTAGTTTGTGTATTAAATGGCAGGTGTCTGATACACTTGTTTAGACATCTGAGATCAATTTTTTTCATACTGACGTAATTATTTCTAATTCGTATTTGCCAAGTATTCTGCATAGTGATCAGCCTTTCTGCCATGTTGAGTTAAAATGCTGAAATATTTTTTATGACCATTTTGTTTTTGAATTTCTTTCAGCTCCCCTTTCTTTTATCCTATTACTTCATGTTGTTAAAATTAGCATAATGACTACAACTAGGGATAGTTTTATCTTAAATCAATATCAGCCCAAGATGATTAATCAAACCATTATTGGCTATTTAAAATGTTTTTTATGTGTGCTTTCAATTTCAAAGAAGAATTAGATTTTTTATCAATTAAGCCTTTGCAGATTCATCGTATGCCTGTTATTTTACTTGCATATTGCAGAAGCACTAGTACATGTATTAACTACATTATGGTAAATGGATTCCCTATAACCAAATGCAAGTGGGATTCTTAACTGATGCCAGCAATCATATTTCTGCACACATGGAAAGAACAGAATATTATTTCAGATCATTTTTCATCTAGCTTTTCTCTCTTAATATTGTGAATGGAGCAACGAACTCATTGATTAACCTTAGTCACAAATGCACTATATACAAAACCACCTTTCGGCAGATCAAAAAGCTTGAAATTTATCGTAAATTGTTGGCTTGAAGAAACTGCCATCCATGAAATTGCCAGTTTATCAGAAACAATGGGTCAAGCACCTGTTCTGTGATTCAAAGTTGCAAAATACATGATGTAATTACCACGACACCTGTTACAAGTTTTTTTTCTTCTTTTGTGACAGAAGATGAATGTGTGAGGGTGCCATTGTTGGCAGGAATTCTGTAGATGCTTGCCATAATTTATTTTTGAAGCTTTGCCAGCCTTGGGAAAATTTTTCTTTTACTGAAAGTGAAAAGCATTCCATCTTTCTATAAGTACATACAAATTTCATATCGTGCAGGAAAGATTATTACAATAATCATATCAAATAAAGAATACACAATTTTATTTCATTGACATATTTTGTTGTGCAATGCACTTGTAAAAGTTCTTGTACAAATTGTTGGAGTAATTCATTTATTGAAATTGGAACATTTAACAGATTTTTTTTGTTCCTATTTAATTGATGTATTAAAATGATGATTGTTATGAATGATAAAAATGTGCAAATACATCATTATAACAAGGTAGAACTTTCTGATTAAAAATCAACCACATCATTCTTGAAGTACATTAATTAGTAGGGACAAAAATGCAGGGTAGGCCTGCCTCCTACATAGTTCATCATGTTACATTCATTTCAGTATTTCAAATGTAAATCAACATTTTTGTTAAATATAATGTTTGTGTATTTTGACGCAAAAAAAAAAAAAAAAGCATTAGTCAGTATGAAAACTTAAGTCAATAATATTGCAATATCATTTTCCTGTTTTTGTCAAAGATGACAAGGAAAGGTTCGGATTTCATGCTTGTGATAATGTGGTACTTCAATTCTGCTGATGATTTTTGCCAATTTAACCATATGCTACTGAAAAAGCATTTTGTTCCAAGTACCAGCACACAACCTCACCCTGTCTGCTCATTAAATGTATTTATCTGAATCTCTCTCACTCTTCTCCTTTTCGTCTAACTTTCCTTCCTTCCTTCCATCTCTCTCTCTCTCTCTCTCTCTCTCTCTCTGTCAAACAGACAGTATTATTTGCAGTCAGTAGCTCAACTAATAACTTGGCACTCACTTTATTGCTATAAATATTGCTATTACTGTGCAGGCATGGAAGTGCTAAATTAAGTGATGCTCCTGCAGCTCTCGACGTCATATTTTCCTGACATTATGTTATTTGCGGAACACTATACTTTTTATTATTCCATATGAAGGGATGTGGTTGTGGTCTGAGTGGCTGTGAGTGTGACATTTCTTATAAATGCTAATTTTTCAAATAAAAGCCCACTGGAAGTGATAGTTTTCTTGATATGGAAATGAAACCCATTCATAAATTCATCACTGCGTCATATCCATAGGTGTGAATTGTTTTTGTAAATGTAAGTTTAGATAATGTTTTGGCATTAGGGTTTAGTTATCTGTTACTTTTATCTGTAATCTCTGTCAGTAGATGTTACACCTGGCTAGATGCGTTGATCTGGAGATTAGAAGATTAAGATCCGTCAGAATAAATGTACAAATGACGAGTAAAAAGCTATAGATTTCCAAATGATAAACAACAGCCCATTCATAACTTTATTAGGATCACAATGATAAGTGTAGATGTGAACTTATTATCATGAGGGAAATAATGTTCAACTTTTTTACAGAAATAAATTTTATTCTACTTTTTTTGTTTCTGAATGGATTTCAGCTGTTGATTAGCTTACTGAAGTATGATTAGAGATCATTAGAATCCTAATGAACAAATGATGACAGGGTATATTTTGAGTTGATATATTTTTAAAAAGTTGGCCCAAGATGACTTGTCCTCTGGACAAAAATTTTCTGGCTATTAGGCCACAAGATTATACCACTTATTTTCCTACTATATCATGATTTTGAAATAATTTCATTCTGAACTGTTTTTAAGTAAGTTTTTATCACCTCACTTTTTTATTTTTAGCCTAAAGATATAATTTTCTCTTTGTCATTATGATTACTATGTTTTTTGGGTGAATTTGGTGTGGAGAGTATTGTATGGGTTCTTTTGTTTGCTCTGCACAATGATATCAGCCAAATCAAACAGCATTTTTGGACAAATTTTGGGACAAAATCAATGTGTGCAAACAGATCCCTTCCCACTTGCGCTGTCTTCTTCTTGAATACATATACAGAAAGATAATAATATATGTATTGTGTACAATTTTTATGTAAAACGATTATGAGATTTTTGTGATATATCTAAATATATACTCTGGTGAATAGATATGAAATTCACTGTAGCTTACATACAATTATCCAGAAATTGTTAAACCATATATAATATATTTGCAAAGCCAAATTAAAGTTTTACCATGGCTTCATATATTTTCAAAACAGTAATAATTTGAAAGATGACCATATTATAAACCAGTTTACTGTTGCTTTGTTATTTAAACCTTGCTGGAATCTGTGTTACATGGCTATTACCCATACTAGAAGTAAGATCAAGTTACAACGTGAAAGCTGTTATCGTGACTTTGCTTCTTTTACAATAAAGAAAACACCAGAATGTTTTGAAGCAATTTTATGTTCCATTTTATCGTAATTGAACTGATTAACTGATAAGTCTTTTTATTGTTGAAAAAGCCAACCTTTATTTTTTGATGAAAATGAAACTGTATAGGCCTGTCAAGAACTATACACAATGGCATTTTTTCCTTTTATGTTTCTTCCCTTCATTAAAGAGTTCCAAAAGTTATGCTTGATCTTTAACCTCCATAGAGCAACACCTGCACACTGATAGATGAACCTTTCAATGAATGCTTCATTCTTTACTTATTGAAGATTATGACAATGTTTGTAAGCTCAGTCTGGCATCTCATTCATCCTTTTGTGGCAGTAATTCCAGCCCTGTGCACCATTTTCTCTCCCTTGATTTGAATGCTTTTTGTATATTTATTCTTCATTTAATATATTTTATACACTTCATTTTAAAAAGACAATGCAGACTTTAGGCATTTCCTGCCTAGTTTTCATATTACTGTCACGGCCACTATCACTTTATCAAATAAAATAGCTCTGTTTACGTAGACTAAGTTATTTGTCAATGTACTCCAAACTAATAGGAATATTAAATTATTAAATTTTTTTTCATAACAATTGTGGCATATCTACCATAATGTATCAAAGTATTATTTTGAAAATACACCTTACCACCCAAGACGGTGTGTGGAGAAATATACATTGTATCCCTGAACCAACAAATAACTGAATTTTCACAACAACTATGGTGGCATTCATTTACTTTTGCTATATAGGTGTCTTGATAAAAGTCAATTTTTTTGTTAAAGGTGTTCAAAGTTAACAAACCATGCAGTATTTTGAATAGCCTTTATAGGTAAGTCACTATAAGGCAGCTGGTGTGTTTTCTAAGCATTTTTCACAGCCAGCCTTGACTATTGTGATAACACATGCAAGATTTGCTGCAAGCAAATGTTTCTCACGATAGATTGACTCAAAGGCAGATTCTGGGGGTTGACTGCAAGGGAAAACAACCTTTGACAAATCCACTTACTTCACTTAGCCTTTTGAGTTATTATTGACCCATAATCACAATGTACTTGATAGGTTGCTGAAAATCTCACAACATGTAATTTTTTATGGTTTAAACAAATTATTGGACTACATACAGGAAAATTCAGGTTAATTATTCTCTCAGAGAAATTTTTTCTGAACATCCAAGGCAAGTTTTTTTTTAAAATAAACACAGACTGAAATATTTTCTAGTGTTTGTGTTTTAACAAGATTCTGTCACTGTACAAATTACTATTCAGTTTTCATCACGTATATACCATGCAATTATATGATTTTTAATTGAATGATTTTTCTTTAGTCAGACACTAAAAAGAGACCATTGATTTAGCTTGAGTGGAAGTATTAAGTATCAAATAATGAATTTCCTCTTTTTAACCTAATGCCATGGAAGCAAATGATAAATATTAGGGAGTGCTAAATATAGTTACAGTTATTGAGTCAGTTGGGGGATTGTACCACACTAACCATCACTGATTATTGATCTTCTTATTGATTGGGTCATTTTCACAGTCAGAGACGACCATTATGTATGTGCACTGATCAAGGATCATGACCTAGTACAACAATATTTTCTCAACTTTTTTCCATCCGTGCATAGACGCCGTCAAATCTTTGAAGTCGTTCGGCACGTGTTAGTGACCATTCATGTGAAAGCAAACTTCTGCTACTAATTGCTGTCAATGTATACATAAAGTGTTTGGGTAACAAATTATTAATGATGGGTTTGTTTGCCAATTTTTGTATATATTACCTGTTTTGATGGGTGTGTCGTAGTTGCAAATACAGATGAGTGATTGCTCTGTTTGATAATAGAAGTATTATATGGAGAAAGGTAGAGAAAATTGACCAAATGACATTGTGTTATTTGTCTCTCTAATCATTATTGCACTGGTAGCTCTATTACAAACTATCAGCATGTAAAGATTCATTTTTTATCCAGTATTTGCATGAATGAAGCAATAGCACATGTTGATGATAAGAAAGGAAACCTGCATGTGAATGCATGCTGATATATCAATTTCAAAGAAAATTTGAATTTGACTAAATCCAACAGTCTTTGTTATCTCATGCCAATTAACATAACTGAAAGTATTTAATATTCAGACATCATTACTTAACTTAATCTATGTAGTTTACAACCTGTAATCTGTATAATTCTTGATACTTTTGTAACTTTATTTGGTAAGATTAGGAAAATATTTAAAATTTGTGTTGCATTTAAAATATAACACAGGTGTAAAGTCTACAAAAGTGTAATGAGCCTCAAACTTTTTAACTTTCAGGTAAGGTGTGAGGCCATTTGCCAACTGCCATGAGCAACGTGACCAAGTCAGGATTCTCAAAACTAAATCATTGAATTGTAACTCAAGGGGACAATTTCTCATTATGGAATATGTGATTATATCATCAGTGCATGCAGATGCAGTATTCCTAGGCACACACCCTGCATGCAAAAGCACCCTCCTGAATAATGTATAAATAAGCAGAAATTTGCAGAAATGGGATTCTGATAATGACGGGCATTTTAAAGACTTCCCTTTTCACTAATGTGGAAAATATCTAAATATACATCAGTCTCTGGGGTGTAATTATGACAGCCACAAGTGATATCTGTGTTGCTGATTTTGGTCAACTGTTAATCAGTATATAAATACACTGCGTTTGAGTTAATTAACTATAACTGATTGCTAGATGGTACATATATTACAGTTATTCTTTTTTCAATAGAGACCACTGTAACAGATCCCAATTGAATAAACAAGATAAAAATTGGCAAATTTATGTGTGTGTCTAAATTGTTTATAATGACCAAACACATCAGTTCAAATAACCAATGTAATTCAGTGAAAAATGTGCAAGTCTTGTCTGTAACTGAAATACTAATGACCGAATTATTTTACCTCGTATAGACACTTGGGTCATTAAATGACCATGAGTTGTCAATAAACGAGGAAAAAAATTTGATTTTGCATAATGAAGCTGCAAATAATCCATATAATGAAGTTAGCAGACAGAGAATGTAGTTTGATTGATGAAATCCTGTGATAACATTTTCAAAACATCACGTTTTCCTGCATTATTGATCTGCATGATGTTCTCTCCAAAGTGCTGTACGTCTGTCCTATACTCAGCTGCTGGTTCACAGGATTAGCTGTGAAAAGACATTATGCAGAGCAGAACAATTGGTTGTACATTCAGCATTAATGGTCCTGGACGGGTTTCTTTTACTTTCATTTGAGCTTGTCAAATACAGATATCTGTGTTCGTTTGCATGTGTATTATTGTGTGTATATTTTCCAAAATTTAGAATTAATGCACATAGCTATATACATGAAAGATGATTTCTTCATGCATATTAAAAATGAAACATTTAAAAAAAACAACTTGTGTATTTGTATTGTTGTGCTTGGAATGTGTGCAAGTGTGTGTTTCTATTTATTTACCTCATTGTCTACAGTTATTTCAATAATTGCATGCAGATACATGAATATTGTCAAGATGAAGGAGCCGCCTTCATTAAGTTCAGAAGATAATATCCTAATTAAGTTATGTTAATAGTTTTTATCAGGAATATTTAATTGCACATGTAGCTAGATTCAAATAAGAGAGTTTGCTTTTAATTTGTTTCAAGCTAGTTTGTCAACTGAAAATAGGAAAAGAGTTGTGCTGTGTTTACAAACATTTTTTCAAGATAAACTGCTTCCCCATTCTCAATGCTAAAAATATGCATCGTCCAAATAAATCAAAATTTAAATTCTAGTTTTATCACTATTTTTATGTATGAATTGTACATAGTACATCATAGTACATCATAATTTTCGGGGGCGTCTTGATAGTGCGAAGATTCACTGGTCCGAGGGTTCCTTGGTCCGAAGGTTCTATAGTGAACATTCGGACCAATGATTTGGATTATTGAACCTTTGGACTATTGCTACGGCCCCTAATTTTCAATCGCTGGATGAGGCATGTGAGGTAATTCAGTGACAGTGGTACCCAGTACCCTCTACTCTCTAACTCACAGGGCAGAAAAGTGCCATGAATTAACCAAAGACATATCTGTAAATATCTAGTGAAAAATCAATCTGCGGCCCTGGTAGAGATTGGTAGAGGGTAGGTAGCCAGCGGGACAAGAGAGATTAGACAGACTCATAATGGTCAGAAATCTGAATCACATGGACTGCTGATATAGTGCAGTGCTAAGTAAAGCCTACACAACTGAACTGTAAATGTGGAAATCAGCCTTTATTAGTTTGTTTGGATAACCAGATTTTTTTTACGAAAAATTTTACTGGTTTTTATATCCTGTTTACTCACAGTATATTGTGTGAATTGGGCTGAAATTTTACTGAATATTTTGACGATGAAGCTGCATTAAAAAACCAGAAAAGATTTCCTCAATTAGTCAAGTTAATAACTTTCATCATGAACCATAGCTAATTTTGCTTTATTTTTGCTCCTTTCTTTGTCTTGGGACTATTTTTAGTGAAGATAAAACCATCCTTGGTTAAAAATGCTCTCTGAATGAGACAGTCAGTGATATTAAGTGCTCCTTAGAAAACATTTTCATTATTAAATTAGTGCACTTCAGTGAGGTCATGCCTGCTTAACTATATATATACATGCAGTCCATGCATGCAGCTGGCACTGATAACTTCTTGACAGTAGAACTGTTGATGAATTTCGGGAACTGACCCAACCATGACCTCTGAGGAGGGCACCAGGTGTAAATCTGGGAAATGAAACCCAGCTACATATTATATCAAAATTATATAAATGCTCAAACGTGGATGAGAATGAAACGCATGTGCAGTACTTACTGATTAATATCAAGTAAACTGTATGATATTCTTGAAATAATTGTCAATAATACTTAGAAATGTTGCTTAATAAGTTCAGAAAAGTAGTTGGCTTCATGTCAGAAAGACCATTTTTGCGAGTAACTAAATATTTGGAGAAAGTTTAATACTGGAATGAGTGAAGCGTTTGAAATGTTCAACTTAATAACAATCTACTTTGGAAAATTGGGCAATGAGATTTAAATTAAAAGCTTCTCAGTCATATTATTATAGATCTTTTTTTCTACCAAATGGTCAACTTGCTAGATGCAACCAAACTTTTGGAAATGTCTTAGAAGTTTGATTCTGTTTTAGGACTGAAGAAATGAGCATGCTAGGCACTTTTGCAATATTCAAGCATACATACACAGGCCCGTAGCAAGGGGGGGTTCGGGGGTTTGAAAGAACCGCCCCTTTTTGCTGGGAAAAGGTCCACTCTGGGTAAAATTTGATCTAGGTACATGAAGTTTTTATGGAAAAAGGTCCACTTTTTCAGAAAAAGAACCCCCTTTTGAAATTGCTGGCTACGGGCCTGATACAGTTTGGTATTTGGTACAGATGTTCTCTAGTGTTGAAGTGCCCTCTTTTAATCCAGCATGTAGAGCCAGTAGCAAACTCACAAGTACTTTTAAAGTAGGCGTTGTTATCAACAATGTTGCTGTTTGAGGTAATGTCATAAATTTGGTGACTGTATTATGACTATATTGTTTACTTCATTTCTCCACACCCTATGACACACATTGCTGAGAGGGAATGAGATAGACATGGACAATATGTCTACATAATAAACCTTTGCACTTGCAGAGCGAAGAAATAACAAGAGTTTGTTTAAAATTTTCAATGTTTTATTGCATCAAACTTTTTTCCAACTCAAGTTCAACACCCAAGCTGTGGCTGTCTTGTTTCAGAAAATAAACCAAATTAACACTTTGAAATCTACTTGCGATTATATATGACAATTTTAAATGAAGCTCTCATCTGCAATCTATTTTCATTATCTGCTCAAACCTCAATACTGCTTTTACAACTTTCAGCTTCAATTATACTTCAAATTTGTACTGCACTGTAAAAATCTAATGGAGCAGGTTTTCAAAGGGATCTGTTATCTTGAATAAATTCAGCCAAAGTACAAACAGGTATTTACATTCACATAAGCCTTGTTGAAAAAATGTAATAAAGTTCCTGAACAAATATTCTATTATTGCGATTAAAAAGAGTTCTTTTCAACAAGTTTTTCAGTGAAAAATACAATGTGTCACATAAAAGAAATTCATTGTTGATTATGTTTCAGATATGAGCTCCTATTATCCCTGAATGATTATCATTTCATTAAATGATGTATTTCATAATTTTGAAATCGCTTACATGCCAATAAAACAAATGCCAACAAAAGAGCTACTTAGGATGAGCATTCATGCACTTCACCAAGACTAAGCTGCTTTAGGAGCAATTTTATCCTCTACTTCAGGCAAGAATATTGCAATTTTCATTCAGAGAAAGGGTGATTTGGTATATTAGCTGAATAACTCATTCTATCACCCAGTTAGACTGGGCCTGATGTGGAAATAAACATGGGGCGAGTTGGAGTCGACTGATCAGTGTTAGAATATTCCTGCCTCTCTATAAATTAAAACCAGAAGCATGCACACAGCCCACTGAATATTCACTTGACTAGAAACACTTGACTAAATAGAAAAAAAGTTTATGATCAGACCTCTTGTGGTTCATCACTAACCCATAACACAAAAATATTTGGGATTCCACCAGGCACATTGTGTTCTTGCACTTCTTATATATCAATACAAACACCTTCAATGTGAGCATCCAAGTGGGGTGTTGTATGTAAACTAGCTATCACTTCAATCAACAAACTGTACATCTAAGAAATGGCAAGCAAATGGTGGGCTTCTCTGTATGTCAATATCTGCTGTGCAATAAAATATTTTTCATACACATTGCCTCTATGATGAAAAAACTAAAAATGTTAAACAACAGGCCTGCTATCATTCAATATATCTAGGCAATATTTCTGGCTGATTACGTTACTGTGTTGCTGAGTACAAGACCTTTATTCCCGTGTTGTGCATGACAAGTCCCACCTGACCTGATAAGATAATGTCAAAGACAATGTGGATTTTTTACCAACAAGTTTACCTTTACACCCAAGCACATGGGGGGGGGGGGGGGGAGATCACACAGTGCAGTACAGTCATACTGATGACCTCAGGGCACTTGGACAGCAGAGCTGATGTGTAATAACATACCTAGCTGTGTGCATCAGCCACAAACCATCCTCACTGCAGACCTTGATTTATAGCTCACAAGATCACAAAACCCACCCTGACTGACAGACTGAAGAACAGATTAAAGCCCTGATGTTGAGCTGGTAAAACTGTTTAAACATCATCCATTTCTTTTCAACTTGACATGATATGAACACAGAGGAGTGGCCAGGCCTGTCTGTGTCAGAAAGCCAGCTTGAAAAGATCTCAGTTGCAAATATACACATATTAAACTGGATACCCCTTTGTAATCTAACAATCTCTTTCTCAGGCTTAAGGTGTTACAGGTAAAAATATTCATGGTGGTGCCATGACCTACTTCTATATGATAAACAAGCTAACATGAAGTGGGCAATAAAGTCACCTACTGTGTCTGATCACAACCAACACCTCAGATTAAAAACAACAGAGATAAGACTTACAAATGACTGCATAGCATTTAACAATGTAATTATAATAAGAAACAAATAAATAATTCATCACAACTCTGAAGCAAAGTCACTTAAAAACCACATCGTGTACAGCATTGTCATTAGTTTTTCACCTCTTTTTTTTTTGAGCAAATGTCTTTAGGTGTAGCGTATTCTGTAAGCATCATTCAAAATCAGACTGATGCAATGGGACATCTTTGACATCGCATCCATCACATAAACATTCCTTGCTACAGAGTGCTAAACAAGAATGTAATTGAGGCTCTCTGTTATGTCCCTTTAATGTCACGATGATGCTATGTGCAGCCCTTTTTTTATTGCAAGGCATACATTCATGACAAGACTGGCGGGTGAAGGCAATACACGCACTTTTCCTTTTAAGCCATTTTGGAGCCATAAGGAATTCCTTACATCACTCACACTTCACAAGAGCTGGGTTGGCAGGCAGTAACACATCACCATTTTGTGTGTGTGGGATCATACAAAGCAGCAATACTTTTTCCAACCTTTCTTTTTGGCCAGCTCTGAGCCCTGGGCCTGTTGCCTTTTCTCAACAGAGTCACTGCTTTTTTTGCTCTTTTTCCATCGCCTGCTACCAGACTTCTGTCTTTTGATATTGCCATTTATGTCTAAGGCAGCCAACAACGCTGAGTCAAAAACCTCCTTCAAGTGTTTCTGTGTAAGAGCCGAACACTCCATATATTCCACAGCTCCGATCTTGTCCACAAGCTCCTTTGCCTCTGTTTCAGTCACTGGGCGCTCGTTGTAGTGCGCAAGTTCAATTAAAACTTTCACATCATTTCTTAAGTCTGACTGTGTGCCCACTAATAAAACTGGAGTGTGTGGATTATGCTTTCTAATTTCTGGCACCCATTTGTCCATGATATTGTGAAATGATGTGGGAGAGACCACACTAAAGCAGAGCAGGAATACATCTGTGTTTGGGTAGCAGAGAGGCCGCAAGGAATCAAAATCATCCTGTAAAGAGATAACAGAAATACTTCAATACATCATGATTAAAATTTTAAGTAGAAGAAAATTTCTTTTAACATTTAACTCTAAGGAATAATCTTAACTCGTGTAATTTATTTAAAACACACTCAACTGTGCTTTTTCTGTGAGTGTAAAAAAATCCCCTCTTTAATCAAATATAACAGGTGTTGAGGAAAATGAAAGTCATAGATCACTGGCATTTCAATCATGAAGCACTTAGAACTACAAATTTAATGTAAGCAGCATTGCTTCTCTACCGCTTTAGGTCTGTATTCCACATGGTGTGTAGAGTGCAAACCACTGAAGTGTGTGGTTATTATGCAACTTGTATTTATGAAGTTTGGAAGTGTGTGACTAAGGTGTATCCACGCAATTTTATAGACACATAATCTTTTGTGTTGACAGTGAATAAAATTGGGAGGAGTAGAATGACTTAACATCCTTACTGCAAAATAAATATCCTATAAATTCTCAATTATAAATAAATTCTGACACAAAACACAATCATTTGTACTGAACTGTCCATAAAATGAGAGAGGTGCTATGAAACATAATAGCATGTGGAGAGAGAGAGAGCCATTGCCCGCTTTGGCAGTAAATATACACAAAAGAAGAATAAAACAGGAACAGTAATTGTATAAAAATAAAATCGGAAAATCTTTTGTTGGATGTCAGTGAATAAGTGCCTGGTGAAATGGTGTATTTCCTTTATGAACAATGCATGTTTTTCAGGAACCACTTTTCTGGCTAAAAACACCATCATCGGTCCCACTCACCCAACAAATACACAGTGAACACATTTTTTCATTACATTCAAAAACATATTCAATGCCTATCTTTTGTCTGCAGTTTGTTGGTGTGCAAAGATGCAACAGGTCCCTTAGGTCAAGCATGTTTTAATTTGGTACAAATTGTCCAGTCAGTCATGCTCAGGTATGCTGAGGGACTAAAGGTAGGGTCACTTTTAGGGTCTTACTGATTTAACTCAACTGAATTACGGGGCAGGGAGGGCCACTGGTTCAAAGCATTAGACATCAAATCAAGCAATACATTTCACAGTACCTGATCAACATACTATACACAGACTACTTTCTCTAAGCTAATTAAAATGACACAATGCTATGCTTATAGAAATATAAGAGAATAGCTTCAATGCCTTACGGACAGCGTGCCAAGTTCAATTACCAGTTTCACATTTAGTTGTCAAATTGATTAAGCCCCATTTGTGGACAGGTGTTAAAATTAGTCTCAAAATGAAAACAAACAAACACACCAGCATTGTTCAAATTCAATGCAAAGGAGAGCTTAAACAACTCAATGGGTAAATACTAAGCTTTTAAATTCTATTTTCCATCCCTTCATACTCAATGGTAAAACCGTTGTAAATCTTGGACATTTTCAAAACCTTATCAGCATTATCACGCCACTATTTTCTGCACCACATTCCTGTCTAATCTACTGACTGCACAGTTTATAAACTCTCCGATTGCAGATTTACGCCTCCTAAGGTGCTTTATCTCCTCCAAAATACCTATCTTATTGGGAAAGACATCTAGAGGGTGGAATCAATGAAGTTCAGTCACACCAAGAAATATCTCTTTATACTACTAATAACCACAGTGACAACCCTGGAGAAGCCATTAATAATCCAAAATGTCCACTGTGAAGTGCAGAAATCTATAGGCATTTGTGTGTATATGTATGTGCTGATAATAATGAATACATTGATCTGTGGCTACCTGTTCTGTATATAGCATAAGCTGTTAATTTACACAGTGTCTCAGAGACAGACTTGGTGATTAGGACAACACTGATACAAACCTAGATGATAATATAAGAATGATGTGGGTGCATGAGTGGAAATCTATGGCTTCATATTCTTGTTTACAGGATGCCTGATTGCAAGTTATCACAGGCAGTATTCAATATTTCAAGTTATTTTTGTCATCATCTTGACAACAAAATTAACACCACCTCTGGGCTGCCACTGAGTAACCCCAACTCCTTAAACACCTTGCATTATCACATCAATAACTACGCCCATGCAATACTGACCTCCGCCTTTGACTCAGGGGTCTACACTTAATAATGCCCCAGGAGCAGAGTGAGAAAAAAAAGTGAGCCCCTGTTTTCATGGTAAACAGACATGAAGAGGGAGATTTGGTTACTCAAACAGTTTTCATAGGGTGACACCCCTCCACAAACAAAGTCACTTGACTAAACACTGCTGGCACAATGGGGACACAATACACTTTGATATTAAAAGGTGAGGCCGCTCAACCCAGTCCATTCAGAAGATCACTCATCAAAGACGGAAAAGTGACCGCCCCTTGTCACCTGCTTTTAAGTCTCCTGCCTGTATGTCCAAAACAAGGCCGCTACCTCTATTCTCAATAACATACTTATTTCTCCAATTTCTTAAATTGGGGGACATTCTATCAATAGTCAATAATGAGACCGAATAATGAGATCAAAGCTACAACCCAAAGTAACATTAAACACACTGGTCTCAGTTTCAAATAGCTTCACTTAAAAAAAAAAAAAAAGATCTTCCAGCTGTCAAATCATACATAGAGACAAAAAAGATTAACAGGAACAATCAATTTTTGTTCTAGCAATTTTTTGTACCTTTTCTCAAAAAGTACAAATGCCATCCCACGTTTACCTATCATGTAGTATTGTGCAGGGCAAAAATTGTCCACAAACCAAACCATCCATGTAAACAACATCCATGTCAAATTTGCAGGTGTGATGTTTCCTGGTTGACCATGGTGAAAAGACCAGGTAACAAAAACCAGCCTTCTGTATTAAAGCAAAAGGGAAAGATTGATAGACCATAAGTTATTTAGACAGTGATGTGCTTCTGGCAATTGTTTTGTCACCCACATTCCCATATATTGTAAAACTTACACCAAAAATGGAGAGAGGAAATCCACAAGTACTCAATTGTCAACACATGCTATTCTCTTTAAGGGGTTTAATCAATATTTTTTCACTTCCGTTATTCTTTCCCTCTGTGTAGGTACAACAAGCAATACATTGATTTCTTGCTCAACAAGAATCGGACCATCAGAAAACCAGGTGTAAAAACAAAACATGGATTCAGTATAAATGTTATAGGAAGGCAGTGCCCTATTGAGAGAGTCTGGTGCACTCTGTGGCTCGCCTTGTGTGTTCTCAAGTAGAGATCAGGTGGCTGGGTCCAGTGTACTATGGCAGCCTGCATTTGCAAAAGAATGGAAGCAATCAGACGAGAAGTGGTCATTGTTAACGCTAAATAAGAGAAAACGCCCTTCTTTACTTATTACAACTGTCCAGAGTTGATGAAATGGAAACTAAACAAGGCCAGTTTGCCCTGGCTTAAGTTTATCTCAAAAGTGCAAAGTTACAGTATTTTCCTAAATGGTCCGAAGACAAAAAGTGCCTGTTGACCAGTGGGCACCAATTACATTCTTGCGGTGCTCGGGTCACTTCAAAACCACGTAATACCATTGAAACTCAAGGCAACAGCACTAAGTGACCGGCAGCCAGTTAGACAGGTAACATGTACAAACAGTTTGGCCGAAAATCAGATGAATCTCGCACACAACAAACATACCTGGCCTTTACCTTTACCTCTTATCAAACTGATTGGTTACTTTTTAAGCAGGTTTGATCATGATGAATCAGCCAGTAATCACCAGGCTGCCATGATAAATATAGAGCTGATTGAGCAATCAGTAACGGCAATGGAAATATAACGGTTTCAAAAACAGTCATCAATCTTTTGATAATCAATCAAAATTTCCCATTCAACATTGGACGGTAATACTCCTTAAGTCAATAGAGAACAACTTTCAAATTTTCCAGCACTCTACTTTATAGGACTGCCAGGCTTATTTCACGTGTAACGTTGTTTTTTGTGTAAAAAAAATTGTTAGGGAAATAAATATGAGAATTTTATCGTATGTTTGCTTAATATTCATAATCTTTTTTCAAGGCCAATAGAGTCTAGAATGACCTTACTAGCTGTTTAATCGTACACAGGTGCATGGGAACTGTCTGTGCAAACTTCTACAGAGTCAAAACAAAAGGAAAACCACAAAGACAAACAAAAGCCTCAAACTCTTGGGGTTCTACAAATAGTACAGTAATATTTACAAAACAAGAAAAAAATACACAAACAGAAATGGGGACCTCCTGTGTAGGAGTGACATTTCAAAAGTGAGGACCCCTGAAAGACTTTTTTCAAAAAGTCTTTTTAGCACATGAAATGTATAAGGTGGGGTAAAATAAAGCATGTAAGACCAAGGTTGACAAACAATTTATACATTACAAGAAATACTTTTGGAATAAGCACTTCCTTTATAAATGTCTGAGATAACTTCTTGCTCTAAGGTTACTCAGGTACCAGGCACAGTGGGGTAGGGGTACAGGCAATATAACACTAAATATCATGCCCTGCCCTTCCCATACATCTCTGTACAAGTTTAAGGCGGGGCAGGGACAATAACATGCAGTAACATATATGATGTGTTAATGACTGTGCTCTGATCTTCCTGTCATTTATATATATATTCAAAATGTATCGCAGCATGGTGGCTAATATCATAATATGCATCCGACTTCACCCAGTAGTAACTCTAGCCCACCAAGTGCACACGGTTTTATTCATTCCCTCATGCAATTTGCAGCATGGGACACGATTAGCTAACCACAAAAGAAAACTGTTCATTCACTAAGATTCTTCATTGACAGGAGTCATGTAATAATCCAATCCAATTCTTCTACTCATTTACTGAATAAGGCAGATAAGTACATGTTCGGTCCTGCTGTTTACGGACTTGTCTCGTAATCACTTGACGTGAAAAGGATCAAAAATAGTAATCATCGCGGTTTCACCAAGAACTGAAAATAAATCTTGGCCAAAATTCAGGATAACTCATTAGGCACACTGCCTATCAAAAGCATCTGAGATGATATAATTTCAGACAGGATATTTTGTATCTTTCCATCTTTCTGATGCTCCTATATCCTGGCAAGAAACTTAATAACATATGGTACCAGGTAGAAAAATGGAATATCACTTCCACGGGAACAATTCAGCTTCTCTAACAGTGGATTCCAAGAGCCTAATCAAATAATTTTTCATATTTCTAGGAAATTGAGTTCATGTTGCTACCAGGAAATATAAGAAAATGTTAACAGGTTTTGTTGAAAACAGAAATTTATACCACCTGGACTCACTTAACTTCCCCACTCCTTAACTGGGTCACCCGGTGTGATGTAGATTAAATAGGACATAAACATAAAATGCTGGCTATGAAATGAATTCAAAATCAACAGGTGTGGTTTTTTTCCTACTAAACATTTTGCAGAAAGCAACAACAACTGCTGCACTAGAGCCTGGTTATATATAACTTGCTTGCAAGTTCAGTTGTCCAATAAAGAAAACATCCCAAAATAGATACAACACTGAATGCCTCAGTGACATAACAGTTTCTGCAGCAAGACCAATACATTTAAGAGACTGCTAAGGTTCAGAATACAGGAATAAAGAAATTACTTAACAGACTGCCATATTCATACCAAGTTACCTCAAACATGTTGCTTGATACACATCTTCACAAAGAAATAACGAAATCTTTTTTGTGGTTTATTCGTACCTGTGGTAGTTTTTTTTTCAAAGTGCTTCAAATGCCAACCTGATCAAGACTTATATTTCAAAACTGATCAGAAGCAAATAGGTATAATGCTATAGCTCAGTGTGATATTCAATATGTATCATGATGCAAACATGTATGAAATGCACATAACAAACAGTTACACAACTCTGTTTATACATTAACAAACCATCCCTGAGCTCCAGGTGTGAAGCTCTCTCACAAACACTTAATTTAGATACATCCAGTGTGCACAACATGCACTGCAAGACCCAAAATTATGATAATTATCCAGTGTATGTTAATATGGCGGCACTAAGGAGATGGGTAATTTACTCATCGCAGGTGACACCAACTAACACAGACGTGATTTAATATCAACCATTACACCTACCTGGCCTGCTGTGTCACAGAGCTGTAACCTGACTGGTTTGTCATCTACTTTGACCACAACTGAAACAGAGACAATACATCAACATTAATATTTTATTGATGTCCGTGTGTTGACAGGAATGACTTGGTCCTGTTTACAAACTATATATCTGGACATTGACATATGCCTCAAGGGTAAACTTACACCGATGGTCAAACCCCGGTGGTCAACCAGTATTCCGTCCACTCTATAATTTTTGCATATAATTTTATTCTATCTGATGAGTATGCAAACTAAATTTTCTTCCCAGGAAGTGTATTATGAATATAACGAGGCAAAAATCCAACAAAATTAACTCCAAACTTTACACCCATAGTTATTAATAACTACTATAATGGATGCTTATTTGTACAAAAGGGATAAACGCTGTAAGATTTCAGTCAGCGTCCTTTCTTCTTTTGTTTTAGGTCACAGTTCATGGGTATAACAGCAACAAATGGCTGCTCGCATGACTGGAATACTGGACTCGACATGCAACAGACTTGTACAAGCAAGCCTTCTAATGAGAACTTCCATTGAGGAAGGTTGCATGACAGACAAATATATGAGAAACAGTACAGTTATTGTCAAAGACCCCTAACTTAATGCACACAGTGCAGCCTATGTATAATGGGCTATGGTTGACTGTGAAGTGGCAGGTTCTACCCCATACCGTGTATTACTCATTGCTTCATGCAGGTGGATATATTTTTCAGCTTTTTTTTCACCAACAGATGTTTCATCTAGTTATAAAATCCCTAACTTTATTTACAGCAAATTCTGTAGAAGTCAATGCACTCTAGCTTGACTCCTTTCAGTGTTTCTTATAAGTGTCATTATATTATCTCCTACTGTTTTGTCCTTCCAATAATGATAAAAAAAGAATAACAACCCAGCAAAAAAGTGTTGGCTTGGCTCAAAAGATGATACAAAAAGTCTGCAGGTAACACACAGTTCACGTGTGCACACCTTCATTTCATATGATCCAATATCAGACAGGTCTTCCACCTGGTGAGTCATTCTATTATTTTTGTTCAACTGGTATACACGGTTTTATTGATGGACTCAACGTATGCTGGGGGCCTTTTTCTTTTCTTTTTGATCCAACTTTCTACAAAACTGTAATATCTTATTCACATTTAAAGTGCAACAACAAAATTGGATAAAAATTACCTTCACATGGGAAGTATGAATCAGTGGTGGGCTCCTAATTCGTCCCGATTATTTGTCACCTGATATCAAAGGGCAGGTGAACTGTTGTGACAAGAATTTTGAACCAGAAAAAGTTGTAGACTGCAGAAGTCTTAGTTTAATCAGTCAATAAACCAGAGGAAAAAAGTGAATTGTTGGCTTTGCCAAGGCCAGGTCTTGAGAAAACAGATTTTCCTGCCTCAAATAAATCAACCTTTCATGATGGCCAATTTTGTTTCATTGATTTTAAATAGTTAAGGTAAATGAATGATACTTTTTCAATAGGCTAATCTTCAGATTATCCCGAGTCTTCCTTTCAGTCCTTCCCCCTTTCCCTCAAGGGTGTGAAAGCAATAAGGACTGTTTTGAAAAAGTATCAGTCTTGCTTCGGTTGTCAAATACTGAAAACTCTGAATGAAAGGGAATTGGGAACCCTCCATGTGCTTATGAATGGGCAGCTGACAAGCATTGAGTAATGTTTATTTACTAAAATTGTAACAAAAGCCTTGAAGAAAAGTCAACCAGCACTTGCAGGTGTAAACCTGTGGGAAAGTTGACAAGGGGCAGACCACCTAGCATAATGTTTTCAGTTTTTGTTTTGAGAAAACAAGCCATGAATTAAACTGATACACTAAATTGTGTATGTGACACACAAAAGCTTTAGCCAATACCCATTCATTCCGTCAGCAAAAAAACTACAACTAGCACATAACCACCCATGCTATTGAAAAACTTTCCTATTTAAATTGAAAAGAATTGTGGCATACATTTTAACAGTAGTTGAATACACTTTATAGATTTCAGTTACACCCAACTTTGATTTTTATTTAACTCTGATAACATTTATTTAGTTCAATGAACACCAACTTCGATGGGTTTGTCTTAGACCACACTGTGAAGTAGCTAAGTAACTAAGTATTAGGAGCAAGAAAAACAATTATTAAAAATGCATAAAAAACTTACCTGAATAATTGTCAAATGCTGTCGGCACATATTCTGTGGGATAACCGTTTGTTGTATAACTGACAACTAGACTTGTCTTTCCTACAGCACCATCTCCTATTAAAACACATTTTACTCGGGAATGATAGTCACTTTCTATTGATACCTGTCCGTGATCGACAACATCGGGCAGAGAGTACGAGTTGGCTTCCATTGCTTGAGCTTGGGGCGGCATTGTCGGGCAGTTGCCTAGACTTTCCGATGTCCTCGAAGTATCACCCGCCAGAATGATACTAAGATACCACTCTACGTGTTGAGAAGTGCTAAGAATCTACCTGTGACATACAAGTTATTATTGCAAAGGCTTGCAACGAGTGTCTATGCTCAGCCTATATTTTACGGAGGGCACTCGCCCACTCCACCAGCCTATATTGCGAAGAAACGCCACTTGACGACTCGTTCCAAAGGGATATATTAATCCAAAGGGTCGAGTTGGTTGAAAGCTTGGGTCAACCTTTCCTCCACAATGGAAATAACTTGAAACCTGTGGATGTTATATCTCCAATGCGATACCTGCAATTGCTTATCATCAACTGAGCTCTCTGAGCACGGGTCAGTCTGTATTTATGACAGCCTAAAAGCGGATTGGCTGAGAGAGAGTGTGACGTCATGTACCATCAATGAGCGCACTTGTCACTCAAAAGAGTGCGGTGTTCTGTTCATACTTTTCAGGTGCCTCCAGACTTTTATTTTTCAGGTGCCTCCAGACTTAAAAATGAATTCTGACGTTAGATTCCTGAAATAAAAGTGTGTCATATCTTTTAGAGCGGAATTGTTTTTGGTTGTTATTATTGGTACCAACGGTAACGCTGATAATGAAACGATTTATTCACAATAGAATTAAAAAATAATCGCTCTGATTAGAAATAGAAAGAGATCTGTTTGAATAGTCACGGCATTACACACAATCAAACAAAAAAAAACTCTTATCGAAGAGTTCGTTTTCCGTCAGCATTTGATTTTTCAATTTTAAAACTAACGTCAATTTTATATTAATTTCATTGATAAGTCTTGATATCAAGGTGTACCATGGTCTATAAAACCAAGCTAGAAAAGTGGAGATGAATGTCACAAAAAGAAAACACTGATAAGGTTTTGGGTGTAAGCGACTTTCTTGGACGCTTTGGCATCAGAGTTTTCACAAGATACAATCCAGTATTATTATACTTGCTAATTGTGTACTGGTTGCCAGCCGGAACTTTTGCGGTCTTTGCACTTACCTCCAAAAATACACTGCTGCTGACCCCTGGCGACGAACGGTAATAGACCGTGAAGCAACAGGGGGAGCGCGAGTCAGCAGGAGTAGGAGTGGGTCTTTGCGCGCTAGTAGTTCTAAAGACCGGTAGACTGCAGCGTGTTTTTGCTTGGTTACTAATGCATCTGTACATCCGTATGCTCAGAAAATATAATACCTAATACATCAGAAATTTTAAGTTGAATTTGTGAAAGGGAAGAGCCGTCAAGTACCCATATCTCATAAAAATTAAATACATGTTTGGTATGTCTAAAATGCATATAATTTAAAAATATTTGCATGATAAAGTAAAAGGAATGACGGACAGTAATTACTACTCCTTAATCTCAAGTACTGTACGCCCATATAGTAACGATAAGCTTTCAAGCCCATAATTTGGTACCGGTAAACAATCAACAGCGTGTGTTACAGTGTTTACTTTTCCCTGTATATACATGGGTGGATACAAATAACGACCTATCAAAGCGTCAGTACAACTGCCTTTTTTAAAAATAATTTATTGATTGATGAGGAAGTGGTCCCCTTATTACGGTCAGATACTCTGAAACTGCATGGAATTCTGCTTTAATTGCTTCCCATTTAAAGAACCATTGAATGGCCATTCAACTTCTTGGTCATTTTAATTTTACTCAATTTTTGCAGCTACATGTAAAACAAACTTTATTTTCTCCATTTTGTCCATTAGACACAGGTGACCAAAATATGACCCTCTGTCTAATTTGCAAGTTAAGGCCATTAGTGTAATAAAACTCATTAGTTTCATTTTTGAAAGTAACTGGAAGTAAATGCATCATTGTTTTCTTTAATTTTGAAATTACACATGTAGATATGAGTAGTTGGCCTCTTATATCTTATTGGTACCGATTATTTTCCCTATCAGAAATGACTTTAACAAGTGTTGTATGCTCTGTTAGAGAAGATTGCAATAAATAACTTGGCTTAATGTCAAAGACTGAAATAATAAAACGAAAGAGAAATAATAATAATAGTAACCAGCAATGGAAAAATAATGGTAAGCATTATGCTTAACAATATTAATAAGAATATTAATGATAACAATAATATTTATGATAATAGTAGAATTTAGAAATAGAAGAGAGCTCAATCCAGGACCTTTCTTTTTCCACTCATTACACACCTTGAAAATGCATGGTGCCTAAATCTGATAAAGTAAGCAAATTATTTAATTAAATAAATTAGAACCATGATTATCCTTTAATTTTCTCATAACACATGGAGAACTTCAAGAATGTCTGATAACCAAATGTTTTCTTCAGAAATTACTTTCATGATTGTGGTATGCTTCGTTTAGTATGATCTGCAAATACGTATGATACAGAAAGATAAAAACTGAAAAAATTGTATAAGATGATATGTTGGAAATTATACATATAAGGCATATATAAGGCAAATATTAAACTTCAAGGCACACTGCTGTCCACTTTGCCATTCCTCAAGTTATTTTGAGTAAGAGTACAGTATCAAAAAAAAACTTCAAAAAGAACAGCTTATTAAGGAAGCTGAGTTTGTAATGCAATTAAAAGCATGGAATAATTATATTTCCATTACTTTTTATTATTGATATTAAGATGCATATCTTAAAATAGCTGTTTGATGATGTGAATTTAATTAAAAACTAACACAGTCTGATCTTGCCTTAATTGTTAATAATTCGCCTCTTCCACGTGATGAGAAAAGCACTCATTAAGCCACTGAATCTCAGAGTAATTTAATTAAGACCAATAATACTTTTCATTAATTATGCTGCTCACTATGTAAATGCTGAAGGATGACCCCATGTTCAACAGATAATCTTTCTCATTTGTCAGTAATTACTTTTATGTTGTTGCATGCTATTGTTGAATATGCTGATAACTGTGTTGTAAGCATTTTCTTTGACCTTTTGTACTGTGTTAAATACTTTTTCTTGTCAAAATGAATTTTATAGTTGTCACATGGTGCTGTTTAATTGCTGTTGTTAATTGAACATTTAACCATTTAAAATAAAACAAAGGAGAATATTGATTATTTGACTGTGGTAATTTTTAAAAAGTAATTGGATTACTTTAAAACTTTATGGGGGGGGGGGGGAAGTAAAGTACAAAGGTTGGTTTTCTTAATGTCCCTTTGCAGTTTCATAAAAAGAATTCTTAGTGTGAAACTATTTAAATATTAAACACATTCCTTAAAATGACATTTCAAAGATTTATATTTGGAACCATATTTAGAGCACATTTTTTTTGAAGGAAAATAAATTGTAGGAAATATCTGAAATATTGCCAGTCTCCACTTCTATTACAATTTTGAATACAGAGCAACTCTTAAAAGCAACTTAAGACTGGAAGATATTCTGCTTTCTCTAATGACATTTCTCTTTAAATGTTTTGAAGAGTAGGGGGCTCAAGGCTTAATTCATGTGATAAATTCACAAAGCGATACAAGGCAGATGCAGTTACCACTCACCCTAATGTTTCGACCACGAACAATCTTTATTTCTATTGAGAGATAGGCTGTATAGTACTTGATAATCCTCATACATAGAGGTGCAATAGGTGTATGAAAACATACTTGAATATAACAGTCCCAATGTCTCCAGACCCGCAAACAGACTTCTGACAGATTAAAGAGACCAACTCCACAGTGTTCAAGACGTAAGGCCAAGTGCAAACAAAATTGAATTTTTAAATTTCATTTATCCAAACACTTAAACCCAGATAAAAAGAAAAAGGAAATGACATTAGCAAGGCATTGTGGTCAACAGAGCTTTGTCAATCATGAGAACAATAGTCTAAATTTATGGTATACAAAAGCATTCAGCATCATTTTAATCTTTTTCACAAATGTGAAATGAGATTCAAACTTGACTTTTTAGAAATAAACTTCAGAAAAAAAAAAGAAAAAGAAAAGTTTATTTAAAACAGGAATTTTTTCTTTCTAGTTTTGCAGCTAGAGATGATGAAGCATTGATTCAGCAGTACATCCTTCTGAACTTAATACAGCAGATTATTCCCACCACTCAACTTCCCAGGTAGAAATCTCCGGAACTTGGTCTGGTGTCAACTAGTCTACTCCTCAGACTAATCTGCCACTTTGCACAACTGGCTACTTCATTTATCAGTTTACTTGGACTTGCTCAAGGACCAATAGAAATGTATAGGTATCAGGAAAGACAAATGAGTGCAAGTCCACACTTCTTTGTTTACCAGAAGTATTTGCATTAAGTCTATGAACTCCATATCTGAATCAGTGTACGAGTTGTGTTTTTGAGCGATTTTATATTAATTTTCTCATAAACAGTCCAAACCAGGAATTTATATGAATTTGTCTTTATTCTCAAATTGCATTGAAATTGCATACATAATTGCACATTCATTGTAGAAGGCCAGTGATACATAATTGTGAATATTATCACCAACATGACATTCTTAAATAATCCAAGAAAACAAAGATTTTCAAAATAAGGGTTACAGGAGAGAAATTTGACCATACACATTTTTAATAGAAAAATAATCTAATATCTAAGCACATTTCATAAACAGAAGTAAAATCATTAATGTAATGAAGAAATCATCAGCACGTGCATGTAATTGCAAGCTTAGGATAAAAATTGATGATTCCAAAAAAACTAATACTGATATTTGATCAATCAATAAATACATAAAATGTAATTTGAGAAGAAAAGGTCTCAATCGAGTCAATATAAACTGGTTCTGTATATTCCCTGATTTAGTCAAATATCATATACTTATCATTTATCACTACTGGTGCTGTCTTTTCTTGATAAAATGTTTAATATAATAATTCATGCCAAATGGAATCATTCAGTGATAAAAGATGAGCAGTTTGTAAATACTTAGATTCAAAGTGTTCAACTGTGACATTTAAATACCATATATTTCATAAATAATTAAAGACAGCAAATAATAATTTCATAATTCAGTTCGGGTTTAGCTTTCCTTTCTCTTCCAATGTTAGAATTAATGAAAAAAATCTTAACAATTTAAATCACGGGGTACTACAAACACACACAAACATCTAGATTTAATATTAAGAAGAAAAAACTTTGTTCTATCATTTCCTAAAATTTTAGTGCATAGTTCAATCTTCTGATTGACCCGAGTTTGCCTTCTGTCCTGAAGTTTCTGCAATGAATTGTCTGAAAAATCAAACATAGAAATAAAAACAACTAGTTATTCACATAGCTTGCAATGGTATCGCTTGCAATATTGCTGTTTTACAAATGGAATGCTGAAATATAGACATCACTGAAAGAAGGTTCAATTTGTATAGTTTTGTTCACTGAGATGTGATCAAGTAAGCAGAGAAGCTGCATATGAATCAGTCATCATGCAAAGGTATAGAACTAAGCAAAATGACCTTTATTATTTCGATATTAATACCTAAGATCTCAATCAAGTTATTAGGACTTAAGTTCATTCTAAGTTGTTGAGTCTAGCTCCATAAGTCTCCAATTTGGGTCCTGTTGTAATGTGTCAGCCCTGTATAGAAGACATTCTAACACAGAAGACACTAATGCCAGGAGCAGGGAGTGGTTGGACTACACCAGCAGGGGAGGCTTTACCAGACAGCACGGAGAAACTATTGAAATGTGGCAGAAAGATGGGCAAAAAACTGGCCAATTTAAACTATGCAAATAAAAAAGATCACCAAAAAACTAACCAGACATTCTCTTCATACATGCAAATCATAAATGATTCTGTCAGAGTCTGAATGTTTTTTCTACTATGGAGATTTTCTCTCTCTCTCTCTCTCTCTCTCTCTCTCTCTCTCTCACACACACACACACACACACACACACACACACACACATAACATGCACTAGGAATTTTACTGGTAAACTTCTAACTATTGTTAAACTGATATAACTATTGTTAAACTGATAGAAATGAGCTACTCTTATAAAGGAGTAAGCAAAATGGAAAATTAAAAAAAAACATACTGAAAAACCTTAAATCCTAACATTCCCAAATGACAGAACTTCAATAACTTTAAGGATGGTCTACAATGAATGTACTGTAAGCACTTGTGCTCAGGAGTTTCCTGTGATTGACATGCTACTGAAAGAGGGTTGTAATTATGCAGATACAATAACTGTGGTTGAACCTGAAGTCAAAAGAGACAAGCAGGCGCACTACACGCAAACTGCCACTATCAATGATGAACAAACAACAATTCGTGTCACTTGTTGCCAAGTGCAGATTTTACAAGAACCATTTTGTGCCTTAATTATGGAAATATGAACTGTAGATGCAGGGCAGTTTTAAAATTTTAACCAAAGGCCACTAACCATAGGCTACTACTTTTACATCATGCCTCATGAATTTCACTTTGTCTAGTAAATGTATGACAAAAATTATGCTATTATAAGGTTCATGGTCCATGCAAATACACTTGTGCAAAATGACCAAGGTATTTTAGTCTCTGCAGCATTACAAGACAGTTTATTTTCACTGAGCAGTTCAAAAAACTGAATTATACCTCAAAGTAGCTGGTAAATTGGAAGACTTGTATATATCACGGTGTCCAAGACCCTCGGATTTATCAAAAGAAACCAGCTTCACTGCACCTGCACCTTTTTCTCTTGAGGAAACGGCCTTCTTGTACAACTGGAAAAAGTTGAAAGGGAATAAGTTACTCCCTGTAGATTCAATGAAATCATAAATATGGAAACACTCCTCACATTTTCTTTTGCTCTGATAATTTCTTTAAATTTTGTGAGAAAACTGGCATACTCACTAACTGCAAAGAACTTGTACTAAAGGCAAATATAAAAAGTAAAAAAGAAAAAAAAAGAAAACAATTAACCTTCACTCCCAGTTCATAAGGCACCATGTAATCATCCTCTGCATGGAGAATCATGATGGGACATGTCACAGCAGAAATGCTGGAAAATGAAAATAGTGTTATTTAAATACCATTTAGATATTAAAAGTTTTTCAGATGTCTGACTGTAGTTTAATACACCTATCTAACTAGTGAGTGGCACCATCAATAGGAAGAGAATTGACAATTAATGTAAGTAAAGACTTTAATGTTGAGTGTCTGGCATCAGACACATATTTAATATTTGTATTTAGAAAGGAGGACTCCTGCTTTGTCTTGTACTGAACTTGTACAGCAGAACATTAGAGGCCAAGGGGCAATTAGAGCAAGTCTTGGGATTTATTTTATCAGCACTAGGCTGGGATATTTCACATGGGTTGATTATTGAAAAGTGCAGCTCATACAAAAATGGTGCAGAAGACACATTTGGATACAATATCTTAAATGAATGGAAAATGATGACATTGGGTATTAAAAGGAAAACTATAAAAAATGTAATAAAAAAACAGTGCAATTATTTGCACCAATAATTTGGCTTAATGCCCTTAAACAAAGTGAAGATATACCCTCATTTACTACAGGGTGGTGCATCACCTACATTTGAATAAGGTGGGAATTACTATAAGCAACAAATAAATTTCACTTTCTCTCACGGTTTTTATTTCCTACTTTTGGTAGCCTTTCAAGCACTTATATGAGAAAAAAGCACCCACTTGAAGAGAAACACTGACTAACAGTGGATAAAAAAGACCCTTAAATATTTCAAAATGTCTAATACTAATAGTGGAAAAGGTACCTTTATGTTGAAAAAAAAAAAAAAAAGGAATTTTTTGCTAGGTGCCAATGTTACTTAAGCACAGCAAAATAAGTTAACTACATTGTTGCATGATAGAAATTTTTTCAGAAGTTTTTAAACTTTGGAAACAGTGTTGGAATGCAGCAGACTTTAATCATAAAATTTTTCTCAATGATCATTTTTCTAACTGTCAAGGGTGAGAAAAAACGGACAAGAACACATCAAACAGTTTTTGAGGAAGAAATGAGTCACTTAAGTACAGGTAATAGCCTCCACAGATCTGATACTATATAACCACAAGGCACAGCAGTGTGAATTGGTTTGTGAATCATAGTGACAAGAGCAGCATAATAATGATACACGTATTTAACTTAAAGAAGCAGTGTGGTAAGAATATACCAGTTGGCTGACAGTGTGGAGATAAAACATTTCATACTTTCTAGACCTGTACCCAGGGCTGGGGTGGGGGTTTATATGGACCCCACTTTCAGCAGGGAAAGGGTCTGCTCTGGGCAATATTTGATCTACATCTACATTTGATCTGTATGTACATGAAGGTTTCATGGTAAAAGGCCCACTTTTTTTAGAAAAAGAGTCCCCCCCCCCCACCCTGATATAAAGCTTAGGTGCCATTACACTGGGCTTCACTCTTTCACAACTATGAAAATTTCAAATTTTTAACAACTTTCACTAGTCTGGACTGTTATCTGCTTTGGTCGCCTGTTTGCCTTAACGGTGTCTCTGCCACTCTAAAGAAAATTGGCCACAGGTTGCTTTTTAGTCTTATTGTGTCGTTTTATTGCAGTCACCAACACAACTTGGTCACATCTTAAGCCTGCATTGATTTGTTGACCGCAATATGACTGCAACAGGCTTGCAATAATGCTTGTGAGTAAAAAATTCCTCAAAAGTTAGCTTCTGGATGCTACCAGTGACATTCCAAGCAACTTTAGTCTATTAGGACCTGTGAGACCCATAGAAAGTGACTTGAGAATTGTGAGACCTAGATACGCCATATTATGATACCCTCTTATAAGAGTCACTGGATCAGAGTTTTTTAACAGTTCCATGCACTTGCAAACCCTTAGGCGACCAGTAAAGAGTAATGGAAACCAAGAGAGAAGGGGGGGGGGGCTGGGAGACTATCGAAATCACGTGCCCACCACCTTGTAACCCCAGGGTGATTCTTTGTGACTGTTGGTCAATGTGGGTCTCCTAGTGGCTGCAAGCCTGGTGTAAACAGAGTTTTCTGTCCTATTTCCAGTCAACTCGAGTCTACCTAACTTGGTGCAACATAACTTGACAGGTTATCTTATTATGATATATTCAACATACAATGGTGTTAGGATCGAAGGACAACAGATGGTTAAGATCTTCTCTTCCAGATTTGTCTTGCTAAGATAGGTAATAACACCTTGCAAAATTTGATATTACAAATTTTCACATCGTCTTACATACATAAAACAGAATCCAACTCCAGAATAACACCCCATTTCCATAGATTAGATCGACCTACTTTAGATCGACCTAACTCCCTGGGGGTTCACGCTAAATAGCTGTCAGCCGGGCGGACACGAAAGTTAATTACCCTCTTACAGCTTGTAGTAGGTGGGACGAACATTTAAGTCGGATTATCTGAAAGTAATCTAGTGAGACTCCCCGCGGGGATAGATCGATCTAAAATCTATGGGAATGGAGCCTAAGTGTGGTAAAATATAAAACATCATTTAAACAGTCATGTTATGTAATACATTGTGTATGATCTATTGAAAGTGCTTTGTTGTTGCATTTTAATTTTGTAGTTGGTGTTATTAGTTCAAGAAGATTTTACATTGTGATTAAGGCTGCCAGTAATTACGCCTCGGGATATTCAGGGCACAGACCGTGATCATAAGACATACCGCGAATAGAAAATAGAATTTAGAAAATAGACATTGCATGTGAACGAAGCCAAAATGACATTATGGATATATTCAGGGAATGGTGGCCCTCCCTCTCTAGCAATACGTAAGCAGCTGTCTTACAGCTATATCCTGCCATGAGGTAATACAAAAGGAAATAAAAAAAGCTTTAAAAAATAGAGATGTTTTCATTTCCTATAATAAAAGATAAACTTCTGCCCTTTGCTCACACTTAGCAGATATGATAGGCTTCACTACTCCACCCTGGCCTCATTGTACTCTTAATCTTCTTTCACAATACATTCTATGTCACATAAAACACTTGTAGGCATGAGGTTTCATTCAGAAGAGCAATATCCCAAAATTGAATTAATTATAAAGCGGCAACCCGTAGTGCACTATTATCTCAATTCACAAACAATTTAGTTAATTTTCTCCAATTTGAAAGAAACTTGTGATGCTTTCAGGTGTGTTGCTGGAGCCACTTTTGAAGGGAGGATGCCTTAGTGGATTAGAACTATGTCCTTTTCTATAGAACAGCTGTCATTAGTTCTACCTCTGCAGTGCAGGAGACATGAAAGACGCCAGAGTTACTCACCGCCACCAGTTTGCAGGTCAGAGATTTGCAAAAACATTAACTTACCACATTCTGATGTCTCATTGTCAACTGAAATAAGATTCGGAAGTTGGGGACAAAGAGGATCAGACACCTGAGGACTCTGGAGAAAGAAAACCACAATCTCTGCAATATCCAGTTTAATTCTTTGGATTAGTTAGTCATTCACAACATCCTATCTTCAAGTTAATCTCCCCAATTACGTCAACCATTGTCCCTCAAGACGAAAACACAAGTATTCTTTTAAAATGTCACTATACTTCCTTATTATCAAATACTTCCTTTATTGTTTTAATGGTGAGTTTTTTCCCTTCATATCCCTGAGCCCCCTGAGGGGATGTGGCATAATCATAGTTCACAGCTCTTGTCACTTGTCTAATGTCACTAGTTACTGAAAGTTCAGAACAAGGATATTGTGCAACTGAGAACTAAATAAGGATCCAGTACATGAAATCAGTTGACTTTGTGCTTTACCTTTCCACATCAGTCCTACTGTCCAGTATTCAGTCTATGAAAGCTAATACCTATCAAGTTTGATAGGTCCTAGATGTTAGTAAAAAGTTCAACTAGGAAGTGTTTTGAAAAAAAAATACTAAATATAAATTACATATGTGGTTAGGAGATTTATAACAGCTGTGATATCTTTTTATTTTACCAAACTTTTTGGCAATAATTTTGATTATGAATAAAAATACCATCTAAAATTAAGTTACAGATACAGTTTACATGATTTGCAATGTCTTATATCTTGTTAAGTATTTTTATTGTATACCCCAAAAAAACTGCCCAAAGAAAAGTTGCATCCATTTTTTTGTTGGGTGTCTGGAAACGAGTGGTATGGACCATGATCTAAACACCTGTTTTAAGCACTACCAAGAAGTCACAACTTTTTTCAGTATTCAGGTCTATTCACAGGTCTCTGTCAGAGGTAGGTGTGGGAACCAGAATGTTACAACTTTAGCACAATACAAAATATAAAAAAATTTCCAAATAGCCTTCCTGATTCAAACCACTTCTAGTTTAAGATGTAATTCTACAAAACAGGAGTGGCGGAAATACTATTTTTACTGCCACAGGTCTATATTTGTATATTATGAGGATGATTTAACAACTGGATACAACTTGCATTTTTTTCTGCCATCTTGGATTGTGGTATGGGTAGAACATTTTTCTGCACTGCTGAATTTGATTGATAGATAATGGGCTTTTGTTAGCAAATCCGCCATGTCTTGACATCAGCATAATAAAGGAAATTAAAAATCACTGAATCTGAACTTGCAAAATCCAGTATTATTATTTTTTGATGTAATTCAATAAAACAGGAGTGGTAAAAATAATTCCACCTGTTTGTGTTTCAATGTTTAAAAAATGTTTCAATTATAGGGGATGACAGGCAATTATCTGCTGACTCAACACTGCTTTTCAGATTAAAAGTTTCATTAGCCTTTCTTTGATACCTCAACGTGGGAAAAATCAAGAAAATTAAAAGAAAGGTCTTATTTTAAATGCTGTCCTACAAAAATTCCAAATCATTTTTACTATTTAGACAATACAAACTTTTTGCAAAAATATCCTATGCATTTTCGTGTAAGATGGATTTCTTTTGTGTCAAAATTCTATTGACAATTATAATATTAATGACAGCAAAACATTTTGACCATAAAAATTCGGCGGGCCTTTTTTGTGTTGTAATATAGATCTCCCTTTTTGAAATTTGAGAAAGACAGAGCTAAAGACAAAGTTTGTGGGAGAAGAGAGAGAGAAAGAGAGAAGAAGAAGAAATGTAGGAAAGATTACCATCCATTTATAAGAACACCCAGATGAAATGGCTACATAACAAAAGAAAAAAAAATCACACAAAGTTAATAGATGGACGGCTGATATCAACCACTAACTGGACCACTATGTCAATCTTTCTCTTTTTTGTGGTAGAGCATTGAGGTCTGCCTGGCACAAACAAGGACAAGGCTCCAAAGATCACCTGTACTCATGCACTGCCAGTTATTACACACACAGGTACACCTCAATCTTCATAACACCCTGTCATTAAGACACATGATTCTGCAATGGGAGAGGAAGCCAAAATTACTACCTTGTGAGTAAGACTTAATGTTATCATAAAACATATCAGTGGACTAATGTACTTGCAACACATTAATGAAGTGACTCAACATATGTGTACATGTCTATGCATTATTACAATAAGCTGGGGGGGGGGGGGGGGGGGGGGGAATGTACCCGGCCATTCATGCTAGCAAGACAGACTGAAAATGCTTTACAATTAAGACATATAGCTTAGGTTTATCTCTAGACAAGAAATAATGATAGAACTCCAATATATATAAACTTCTAAGAATATCTAAAGAAAATAGAATAAAGTTTTATTTTCTGGTTTATTTTGCAATAACTTTGTTTCTTTTGAAACATTTCTACTGAAGGAAGACTGTGTCAAAAAGTTTGCTGAAGTCATATTTTGGTTGATGCATATGGCAGAGCTTATTTTTCTCAAAACATCTTGCTCTCTATTTCTACATCATTTTTTTCATTTCAAGTATGTTATTATTAAGGTGGCCTATTTTTGAAGTTCATAATGACTTGGAGAACAGACAGCCAGGGGCCAATTGCAAAGTTGAAAAGTGCATTCTTAAAATAAGTGGGTTCATTTTCAAGCCACCAAGTTGTACCATTGCACAGGACAACACCTATCAAAATACAAACATTACATGACAAAAGAAATCAGCTTTGAGAGCTTGGATATGACATTGCTGTTGTGAATGAGTGCTGATACAATTTCTTATTATAGCAAGGATGAACAATAATGTGCACACAAACCCTGGTATTTTAGTTACTAGACATCAGTGGCATCTACAACATGGCATGTACTCAGAACCACAAATTACAAACTGATATTATAAAGGGCATAAACAACAACAATCAACCTGGAAGATTCCCACACTTTGTGTTTTGTTTCATTGGGTTCCTGACTGCTTTTAAAGACTTGTAACAGTGTGAAAAAACTGTGATCATATCCAGGAAAAAATATCTATACAGTATTATTACTATGCAATATTGCAATCACACCTGTACCTGCAGTTTGACTCTCCCCCCCCCCCTCCCGGTTGCCCCCATAAGATCTCCCTTGACTTTTTGTTCTTCCATTACTATACAAAGATGCAATAAAAACCTGCAGTTTACCCCCCCCCCCTTACTGCCCAAACAAAACCTCCCTTGAATTTTTGTTTTTCCACAAGAAACAAATTAAGACCTGTGGTTAACATCACCTAAAATGCTTCATATAAATCATCATCAGAGCGAAGACAAAATACAAACTGGTATATACTCCTTTAGACAAAATTCAAAAATTCAAACACCAAATAAATGGATATTTGAAAGTAAAATTGATGCTAAACATAACCCCATCATCAATCCGTAATGTCATTTTAATGACAGGCTCACAGACAGTCAGCAGTCAGAGACAGAAAATAGTCTAAAAGTAATTCAATCATTATGAAGTCACCCAATGACAAGAACAGGGGGGTTTATCACTGTCATTATCTGGGGTGAAACTGCTGTTCTTCCTAAAGTGAAATACATTTGTTTCTAAATAACAAGCCATGGAAATATCAACATGCTTGTCTAGAAATGCCAAAAAACAAAGAGGGTCTTATTATGAAGAAAGTGGACAAGAATAGGTCTTGGACAATAGCATCATAATATGTGGGTGAAAAGGTTGGCACACTAGATTTTCAAAGAATGATGATGAACCTGCCAGTTTGGTAATACTAACTTCAGTGGCCCAGTAAACTGAGACCCTCCCTAAAAGATACATCTCTAGGGGACAGAGTGCAAATGACTTTACTTGAACTAAATATGCAAGTACATAACAATGCAAGGCCCCTGCCTTTCTTCCATATTTGACAAATGAAAGAATCGGTTCAATATACAGATATCTATTCCAAAGGCAACAGGGTGCACTTGCATTAAATCAACAATAATGTTCAAATTTTCACATGAAACAGATACTACCAGTTTACACTGGAACAAGTTGTAATAAAAATTTACGCAAATTTTGTTTACTGTCACTTAAAATATTTTAATTTACATATAGGGATACAACTAATATTCAAAAATATATATCTTCTTTTAATTTGGCTAAAAACAAGACACGTGATATGGTAGTGGACAATCACAAGCCTGACTAATGGACTCAAATTGACCACTTAAAGAAAGCGTTTTTCCTTTTCTAGGACCTGCCCACATCTAGGACAGTAAATAAGATGCTTATGGATAATAAACAGCAGTTAAGCAGCTTTTTATCTTCAATAATTATGGTCTAAGATAGAGCAAGGTTCCTTATCAGGATAACCACGGACTGTCACATAAAAACAAAGGCAAGTAAAAAAAAAAAATTCACCACCCTGGAGAAATTGGAGATGAAAATTTTTAAGGGCACAACTAAAGCAGGGATATGTTGATCAAAATTAATATCCCTTGTAAAATAATTTTTTGTGAAAAAAGCTTGCTCATTTTTTTTCTTAATTGGTTAGTTTTTGACTACTTAATAAATTAATCTTTTGTTAACTCTCTTGTAAGCCAAAAAAGAGTAGCTTACAATTATTAATTAGTTACTGAAAAAAACTTCCCCACTCTCCCTCTTTTGCCACACTGGTTTTTAAAACACCATTTTAGTCAAAAACCAAGAAACCAGAAACTTAATAAAAAAATCCCAATGAAATAGCTGTATTATCCAGATGAATGCTATGCCAATAACTTCATGTAGGAATAACATGGGGGGGGGGGTGCAATCAAGATTTTTGGTCTTGAAAAAAGAATAATTCTTTTCTTTTCACAAAAAAAAAAAAAAAAAAAAAAAAAATTACAGCAGATGTAATCACTAATTGCCCATGCATGGATGCAAGTGCACCTTCAAATGTAACATTGGTACCTGAATTTCAAGCTATTTTCTTTTAAATTGTTATATCCAACTGCTTATTTTCTTTTAAATTGCTATATCCAACTGCTAAGTTTTAACCACAAGATAATTTTCATTCTAATATCATTCTTCATGCAAAAAACACTTAAAAGAACAATAATCATAAACAAATAATTGTCTCAGTGTTGTTCTGCTACTGAAACAGGACTTAGGGCAGCACTCCCTGACAGAAGCAGATACTGCAGAGATTAATGAAGCCCATTTTTCCCTTTGATCTTTTTTACTGGCTAGCTAATTGTTTCGATCCTTCTTGCTGATGACCATTGGACACAGAAGTTTACACGGGTATTGTGTACCAACTCGACCTAAATGCTGTAAGCAGCTCAGGGGTAATCTATCAAGGTCTTCCACTCTTTCAATCCTTTCCCTCCCCATGCCCCATAAAATATACACCTACATACCATTGGTAGAGGACTGCCTTCTGCAGGGATAAGTCCAACCAAATATAATGATTAAATAGTTGAACAGCAAGAAATACCAACTAGAACAAGTTGGGAAGATGAGGATGTTTGGATTGAATTTTGTGCATCCTTAAATACATTAATAATAGAATTAGAATAATTTTTCACAACTTTTGGAATTATGTGTGAATGCATGTGGTTTGATTCTTTTGCTTACTGCTCATCATTCTGGAAATGAATGTCATTTTCTTCAATTGGATTGATGAATATCCACTCAAACATGGGTAAAAACCACCACAGCTGAAAAACAAAAGATGACAAATATCAGAAAGTGATTGGAATCAACTGCAAAAAGTATTATCTACCACAGTTATCAATGTGTATCAATCTTCTGTGCAGATAAAATAATGAATGTGTGTTGTTTGATGTGTGTTATCTGAGCGGCTTTACTAAGGGTATACCAAAACCAAAAAGATGCCACATTATCAGGAAGAAATAAACATGCCCTAGACTGTTTGATTAATCTGTATAAAGTGTGTGTTCTAGTTTGGAAATATAACCACAATGACTGAAAATGAAATGGAAATGTCAAGTGAGAAACGATGATGGTCACACTCACTAAGCCTAAGGGATGGCTGCTTGCTGCCTCACGGAGATTATTGAAAGGGGATTCCAGGATCATACCCTTTGGAGCTCTGCCTACAAATATAATAAAACATGGAATTAAATTCACTTACATAACACAGATTTAAAAATTTAAAAGAGTGAAAAATTGTATAAAAATTATGATATGGACATTTCACCACATTTACTTTACATTTGCACGTGAGAAGATGACTTCCATAGTATTTCATTTTTTTTTCAAATAGGTTTTTTCGGAAAATAAATAAACTGTAAAACTAGTGACAAAAATTTAGCTGAAAAAATGTCCTTGTAAATGAATCTTCATTTCTTAAAAAGTGAAATAAAGATTTATATTGATAAAAAAAATTAGTCTACAGAAAATCCTTAAACATATTTTCTACCAAAAAGGCAATTGGGGGTGGTATTTTGTGAAAGAAACACCCATTAATTTGGCCAAAAAGAGTTAACTCTGAATCAAGATTTGATCTAGATACTATGCCATTTTCTCAAGTTGAGTCAATTCAATTTGACTTTACAATTCAATAAAATTAACTCTGCTCCAAAACGAAAATGCTATAAATAAATAAATAAATAAATAAATAAATAAATAAATAAATAAATAAACTAAAATAGAAGTACCAAACACTGAAATGTTTATAGTTAACATACATAAAATCGAATCTTGGTGTTAAAAGATTCTTCAGTGCAAACCTATATTCAACCAAACATAACCTGGGAAGCAAACAAACACAAACACTTTGATGATTTTAAGCTGCATGTCTGTAAACATATAGAACAACAATCTATACTGATGTTATGAAAACTCTCCACATATGGATTACTAACATTTATTGGTAAGTCTATTTTAGGAACAATCTGATAAAATATGTCGTTGTAATAGTTGCCATTTGAACTCTAATGCCATGAGAAAGGAAACCCAACAGATTTAAATTGGTCTCCTGAAGTTCCATTTTGCTTTTGTCATTAACTTATTGTTTCCATTTGTTGGACACAACCTTTGTCACAACTAGGCTATGGCTAATCAACTCCTAATTAATCAGTGAATGGTACGACTTAAACCTAAGATAAAACAGAATATCTTGCAGCACCTTTTGTGTGGGCTTCATAGGGGGACAGTTTACCAGGCTTGACCACAAAATCAAGTATTTACATAGCGTTGTATTTATTCAGTAGGGGACACACTGTAATTGTCCCCTCCCCAGGTGGTTCTGTCCAGTACCAGGTCCTGTCCATTACTGGTCACCGTGGCATTGTGGAAACACATATTTTACTCCATAGGGGACCCTTGGTCACACAATCACGAATACAATTTAGTTGAGTAAAGTCAGAATCCGATACTGGTTACACGAGAGTCTATGACCACATATTAATCAATATACTATAACCAATGTCCCACTGGCTAGAATATCTTAGTTGTGTAACTTGTGGAGTGCCCTATCACATTAATGTTCATTTGAGAGCCTACTTTAAATGACTTGGACAATACGTCAAGAGCATTTAGGTTATTGTCACAGGTATTTTGAATAGAAAAATAACTATATATTTCATCTCAAAGTGAAAACATATTTTCTTATCTCTAAAAAGAAGAGAAAAAGTTTTAGAAATATCAAACATGATCTTTTTTCTTCCAGTTACTTGCTGTATTATCACTTAAGATGCAGACAAACCAAAGTGGCAAAGTGGCTGTGAACCCAACGCAGTTCCCTAAATTGAAATTGCATGTCTCCTCATATCAAGTACTGTACACACAGCTCATTCTCATCCTCCCCTTTCAGGATCCACCTTCATATCAAATTCTAATTATGTCCAAAATGATTCTTAAGTGCTCCTGAACTCTTATCCTTCCTTCCTTTGATGTACCCTTGCTGGAAGTCTTTAGTAGACTTATAATGGCAGACCTCTTTGCAAATCAATTTCTTCATTCATTACACAATAGCCCTAAATTGACTCCTATCTGTGCTAATGGACCACCTTCAACTTCTTCCATAAGTTCTTTTATCTAACAGGCCTATCTATACAATTCCCCTGCCTTTTTGTTGTATTAAAATAGATTATCTGCCATTACAATTCACTGAGAATAATATCCTCTATTTAGAAAATTTCTGAGAAGCAACGATACACAATTATAATTATATCTTTTTTATGTGATTGTTGATAAACTGTGCTCTCTAAAAATTCTCTAAAATTTCACATATCACTGCAATCACAAGCACCTTATTTTTCAGTTTTATGGCAGAGAAGCTATTGTTAAAGAAATATGCCTTACATTTTAAGTTGTCAGCACATCCAAGTTATAGTAAATCAACTAACTATAAAAACTATAAACACAAAGTAGAAATAGCTTGCATTATGACAGACATTCAACACCATTTCTCTGGATACAATTCTCATATTTTACATCAACATTTTTTTTATTTACCTATGGGAATATGCATGAAAAGTGCAACATTCTACATCTCACAGCACAAACAAAGTAGAGTAGCAGTTCAGGAGCACATTCAAGTCTGGACAAGCAACAATTTAATGAGCCTTAATGATGCGTTACATACCTTAGCATTACAATATAGATTAGCAGGTAGCAACATGGACAAAAGACCCCAAGGCGACAACTGGGGTGACACGCCGGGCAAACCCTTCAGTGTGCGTGATTACAGACAGAGGGTGACCACTAATACTCATACTGGTCAAACCAGAAGATGAATTATAAGAACAGAGAATGCTGATTCACATGCTTTGTGTGGCATCCCTTTTGACAACAAAGAGCATTTTGGGCAATTATGGAATTTTATGGATTTTGTAATCATCATTATTATTAGATGATATGAAAATGGCAATGTAAAGTAAGATAGTTATGTGTATTTCAGTTGTACAATGTAGATAAAATAAATTGGTTTGTCTAAAATAAATTGGCTCTCAATTGCTTTGTCTAAGAAAAATGTTTATTTCTGTATTTTAACTGTCTTTAATGAGTCAATATCAACAGAGCTTGGAATGGAATGGAAAAAAAGCAAGTTTCTCTTCAATAATCTTTATATCTCCTAATTTCTCTATCTATTCCCCTACCTACCTGTTACAAAATGCAGAATATATCTTGCACCAGACTTACTTCTCTAAATAGAAGACTATGAAGTTCTTGAGAAATGTATACTAAACAAAAAAAAAAAAAAATTTCACAAAATGAGAAGGAACTAGACAAGATTTTTGCTGACTTGGTAACCCCAACATTTGATATGGAATAAGAGAGAAACAGAGCCTTTTGTTAAGAATGGTAGCAGTACTTATTATGTTCGCATGGGCCACCCCTTATGGCAGAGGTAAAATGGAGAAGCCCTGGAGAAAGAAAAGGTGTAAAACAATTTATATGTGCACTAAACAAACGTCAAGTAGCATTACGATTGCATAATTACACAAATTTGCACTGAATCATAACCAAACATCTCAATTACACGCAAGGTTGCATAACTGAGCCCGAAATAGATGGGAAAATCAAATAAACACACTGCGTTTGAAAATTCATAATTGGTATTTGCGGGAAATAATGATTGGTGCTAAGGTGAGAAGATATTATCAAACAACCAATTTACAAAATTACAGGTGTAATGTTGTAATCAAGATGGAGGTTAATACTCCCTCTAAGGAAGTCTGATAAGATATTGACGGTGGGAGGTAGAACAAGGCGTTGCTACTAATCTCCAAAAACCTACTGATACATGTACACCGAGACTTCAGAGGAACAAGATTAAAGACAAACAAAGACCAAAAACTCACAAATCAAAGATGACTACTGAAGATGTTGAAATGCCAAATACATGAACAAATCAAACTTGTACAGCACAGAGCCATCATAAAAGAAACAGGCCAATTTTTAAAATTTTGTTTCATACATACAATAGGCCTTTTGCAGCTAGATGACAAGATGCTGACTTCTTTTATTTACTGGAAAGCTTGCTCCCCAGTAAAAAAAAAAGAATGCTGAAAAACAAGCTCTTCAGGATGAACCTGCTTGTTCAAAGTTGGTGTCATATTTATGTCTTCTTTGATCAAAGCTAAATGTGTAGGTTATTATGAACGTCAATCTAAATTTTGGTTCCCAAAGACCAACTCTCAATGAAAGTTTTTTCTGAAATATATGCTTTGCAGATACTCTTTTTATTGTCAACAATATCTAACACAGAAACTTTAACATGACTTTTTAAGTTATTTATGTAAAAAAAAATCAATCATATTTTAAAAATAAATTTACAAATAAAGCAGCAATTTCTGAATAGTCTTTCATTTTGCATAGAAGCAATCATGGATGTGTAACACAACCAAGACCTCTTGGCACATAGCACAATCATCATCTGAAGAGCACATTGCACACCTAACACATTTTGAATCCTTACCTTCACTGCACAGTTCCTTGGCTAGCTGCGTAGCAACCCTGAAATGAATGATTGACAAATTCAAATCAGCAAACAAAAAATGCAATATCTTCTGATAGTTCTATAAAGGTTCAAAATCCTCACGCTTATTGTCGTCAACAAAAGCTTTCACAAGAAATAACACAAGATGTCAAAAACTGGAGACAAAAAAGGCCACTAGAAACCCAGTAGATGGTGTTAAACTTTTTGTGTGATTATAATATTGCTCTTTCATAATTGTCAAAAAAAAACTAGAAAAAGAGATTGTTACCCAGCTCCCAGGGAATGTCCCCACAAAAAGATAGGTGTGTTATTTGATCTCTCTTTTATCCACTTGTAGGCAGCTTTACCATCCCTTATCAAACCAGGCTCACAAGGAAACGGACCTTTGGAATCTGCATAACCTGAATTACATATATAAGGATACATATTTATTCAAAGCAATATGACCATGAGAGGGATAGCACCATTGTATTTTTTTTTTTTCAAAACCAAATAAGTAAGTTATATCCTAATAAATCACTAATTGACCAAAATTATTTTGATGGATAATTATCAATCATGCTGAAACATTTTTTCATTTACTACACAAACACCTGATAGATAGGTGTGTGAAGTTTGTTTAAAAATTAAAAAGTGTAAAAAACTATGCAGCATAATTAAATCCTTTCTCATTTTATTATGTCAAAGCAAATAATCTCTAAAAAATTCTATGTGGTATCCTGAGCCCAACTTAAAAATATTTTATGAAGTAACGCAAAAACTTTTAAAACCACATTTACGTTTTTTTTTTAATGTTAATGTAATATGACACAATATGAAAGGAAATATCAACTTCAGTAAAAAGAAATACCCCTATAGTCCACAGCTATAACATGAAGCTCTAATGAAGATAGCACTGCATACAATGGAATGCGATGTCCTGAGCCCCTTGAAATTATAAAGAAGAAAAAAAATTAAAGGATCATATTTATAAATAAAACAAGAGCATCTTTGAATTGTGATATTCAAATAGTTAATCGCATACAATTGGTCACATAAACAGGCTAAATTGCAGCATCATTTTGAGTAGTGACATGCATATTTTTATTTATGCCATACAACAATTCAAGATTTGCCTCTCATTTATATTAGGAAAAATAACATCTACAATGAACAGACAATAAAGGGGAATGTATACCTTGTACCAGATTGTCCATGTAAATATAAAATAATAGGTTTTCCATCCTGAAGGGAAGTTATATGCTGTTTTTCATTCCCTACTTCTTTAGCTAAAGACTGTGGCAAAACATGCCTGAAAAAATGGTATAAAATACAGATCACAAAAAAAATCCTTACAAAAGAAAATTAACAGGAGAATTATTAAGATCCTCATCTTACTTCAAGCATTTCATGAAAATGAACTTATATTTAATGACTAATTTCAGGTAAAACCATGAGCATCCCAGCATTCAAGCAATGATAGTAAAAAGTAGTTTTATTTTGTCATGGAGAGTATGAAATTCAGTCTTCCCCATGGCCCTCACATAGTCCACCAAATATCAACACACATTATACTCAGATATATTTTTAAATAACATGCTGAATCATCAAAACCATACAGAATTATATACCAGGTACATCTTTGTCCAAACTCACCAAGCACCCAACTTTACACCATTGTCTTCTATATAGAAATTCCTAGTTGAGTTTAAACCATACATCTCAGGTTTGCTGACATCTTTGAACATATCAGGCCTAACTAAAATGTTATTTTAAAAATGCATTTATGTCTGATGCTGACACAGAAAATTAAGTATTATATATATATATATATATATATATATATATATATATATATATATATATATATATATATATATATATATATATATATATATATATATAATTTTTGTCTTCCAGCAACCACCATGACCAATTATTATAACTGTTTTGTGACAGGGTAATTAAACAATGCACCAACAATTAAAAACTACTCATAATCATTGTGTTTATTTAATTATATATAATAGTCTTTTAACTTTTGGTATTTTTAAATATAATAAATACACTAGCAGTTTCAAGTTCACAAAAAGGTGGTCAATAAAATAACTTAAAAGCAATAATAACTCTTCCTTTGAGATTCAAAATTCTGCAAGAAATATATTGTAAACAATGTATGGAAATATATCATATTGCATTTTACCACTAAAACGGCTGTTATTGTAGTAAAACTAAAATCTGTGCTTGTCAATAGGGCTTTCGATGCCTTTCTTACCGGTCGTCAAGGCATCCGTTGCCAATGACGTTGGGGTGTCACACGGATTCTCACATTCATTCGAGACCAAAATATCATATGGTGCCATAAGCGTGATGCAATCCTCAGACGTAAGTTGTGAGTTTTTCTACGTGTTGGAAAACGAAAAGCCCAGAACTGCACACATTGTAGACATAAATGCATTTTGAGCAATAAGACGAATATATTTTATGACCTTATATTATTGTTATATACTGTTGTTGTTGTCTGCTTTTCCTGCAGTTTTAAATAGGTCACCAGAAAATATCGGTCGATATTGCGTGACTATGCAATGTCAGAGAGGACTCCATCAGTTAAGAGATTTTAACAAAAAACCAAACGTTTAGGAAAAATCCTGGACTAACTTTGAATGCAGGAATGGGGTCGTTGGTAAGTATGGGAAAACTGCCGTTTACTCCAGGAAAATCCAAGTTTTGGCCAAAATGAAGAGTTATTATGACTTTAAGATTATAATTTTTAAAGCAATTGTAAGGCTTCTTACACATTGGTAAAAACACAACTCTGCTCATTATCCAGCTATTGGTCTTCACTATCACAGGTATCAGTACATAAATTATAAATAGCATCACTCCAATAGTTTTCAGGCACTTGTTTGACCAGGACCTGAAATAAAAAAATCCATAAAAGTAATATTTGTATTTTTAACATCACTAGTTTATAGACTGAGATGATATTAACATTTTAAAGCTGATAAATGGTATCCAGCTATAGATGTTAGATTAGATTTATTCTATTACATCTGGTTGCAGGATTTATGTGCATTTGTAAGATGATGTCTATGAGTCAATTACAGAGGGAGAGTACTTTTTTCATGGTCCGCATACTTGTAACTCTAAATGTGACCTTAATTTTATAAATTTTTATTTTTCTGCCATGTAAAATATGGACTAGCTATGAAAATACATCCAAAATCACAACTAGCACTTCTACCCCCACAACTATCCTCCTTCAAGAAACACAATTTTACAAATTACCATCAAACATTTTAATGTTATAAGTACAACGTAGATCTACACAAGTACTACTCAAGGCATTTTTATTAAAATAAAGATAGATATAAATGCTAAGGCTAATCTACATAATTGCACAATAAATACAAATAAAAATAGTTAACTGATTGATAATAAACATTGTTTTATTGATAGTAGTAGCACATACATTAGGCTAGCATGTAGGTTGTAGTAGACGTACAAGTTCTAGTACAGTAGTACAGTACATGTAGTGCATAAACTTAGCTGCAGTTTCATACCTCTGACTGCAAGTAATGTCCTCTTCTCTTCTTTTCTTCGAAACATTTTTCGTATCAAGCTTCTTTGTGCTTTTTTTCTTCATGTTTGCTTTTTCTTTTGTTTTTGAAACACTTCTTAATTGCATTTTATCTTAAAGTAAATAAATGTCTAACGATGTGTCTCACGCTTCCCTGTTGTCATCAATAGGTCAACCTGGGGTCAACTTTGTTCAAGGCAGCTGATTGGTGGTAAAAATTAGGCCACGCTTTTCGCCAATGAATATTGGTCTTGCATTGACTTTATGGGTTCTTGGAGGCAAGTTTCGAAGAGGGAACACCTGTAGAAAAGATGTTCGGAGAAAAAGCTCTAGAACTGATAAAAGAATTACAAAGATGCTTAGATGGATCTTTGCCTCCTTTCAATGTAAGTTATTTCGCTGTAACTAACGAATAACTAAAGACCGACAAAATAGAATAGGAGCGATTCTGAATGTCGAAAATGGTAATGAAAGTGCTGAAGTTTGTGTGTGTTTACTAGGTATGTATGATTGCCATTGTATTAATTAATTAAATTGAATTGGTTTACGACTTGTTACAGGAAGAGGGTGTTCGGCAGGTTTTAGAGGAAATGAAAGCATTGTTTGAACAGAACCAGGGGGATGTGTAAGTGTTTAAAGGAAGGTCAATCAATCAATCACACTGCTACTTCCAGTACATGTTAATGTCAGTGTTTCCAATAAGTGATACGTCATTAAACTTGTACTTACTTAATATTTTTCAAAGTTTTTTTCTGTAAATAGTTTATAAATATAACATATTTATACTGACTTAACATAATTCAAGTATTGTTATTATTGTTATTGTTAATATGTTATTGTTTTTATACTAATTTCCCAAATTATATTTTGTTTAGGAGTGCAACTGTAGCTGGTGAAACTGGTTTGTTTGCTGGTGTTCAACTAAGACATGCTGCATTAGAAAGAAATAAAAGATGCCTACTGGCTTATCTGTAAGTTTCAGCATGGATAGCAGTGTTTGAAATAACCAAAGGCCCTGACCCTAGGTGCAAAATTAATCCAATTAGATGACTGTATCAACCACGGTCTCTGTTTGAGTTACTCTCTTTCATAATAACCAGGATATTAAGTTGTCAGTCTCTCAAAGCATTTCTATAGAGATAATTGTAATGCAAAATGTGAAAAAGGCCATTGAAAACCGTACCTAGGTTTTCTGCACCCCCTTCTGGATTTCAATGAATATCTGATATGAATATATTTAATTTTTAATTTTAATTGAATTTCTTTTTTAGTGTTTAGCTATCCAGTGAAATTTATTCTCATTTCAGATACAATCGAATACAACAAATAAAAAAAATGAGGTGGGAATTCGGAAGTGTGCTTCCTCAAGATATAAGATACAATTTATCTGAACAAGAGGTCAGATAGTCACTTTGAATTTTAAAAAATCATTTTCCACATAGAAAGCTATTTATTAATTATATTTATTAAAAATAATTAACAACAGCATTTGCAGCTCTATAATTTAACAGAGAGATACAAAGGTCAAGTCCAATTCAGTTTATAGTTAATAATCACTGTTAGGATGTTTGTTAAAACCATTTATCAAAATCTGTTTCGTAGGTCCAGTGGTTTAATAGATATAATAAGTGCTTGGCTAATTACATGCGGTCAATTGGTGAGGATGGAGGCCTAGACTTGACACAAGACATCAAACCCCCCAAAACTTTATACATTGAGGTAAGGACCTTTTTTGTGATTTTCACCAAATAACGAAATCTCATGTCATCTTTGGACATATTCCAGAAAATTGATGTAATGATATAGCCTGACAAAGAAATTACACCATTGCACCATGTTAATTCCATACTGAATATTTGGGGCAAGTTTTACATTATGATTGGAGTAATTGAACTAAGCTAGGACTGCTGAACTTAATAGTCAACTATAAAACTGGAGTATTTGAATTCAGCTATGGCTGCTTTTAAGCTAAGACTGCTAAACTCAGACAACTACATATTTTGCTTAATTTGTTCAGGTTCGATGTACAACAGACCATGGAGAATTTGAAACCCAGGACGGGAATGTTTTAGTGCTGAAGAAAAATAGTCAGGTGAGGAAAAATATTGTAAAACTTTATGTAAGAAACTTTTGAATGAATTGGTTCTTTTCACTCAACTGGATCTATGTTAAGATAATTAAATTAACTTATCATTAAATTTAAATGTTTTGTTGGTATGTCTTAGAACATCAGAAGTTATATTTGTACATTTCAGCATTTTTTATTAAGATCAGAATGTGAGCACCTAATTCGGCAAGGGATCCTAGAACATATTGTCCATTGAGAAAGACTTGGGTGTCAAGACTGAAAGCTTTTCTGAATATGGTTGTTGATTATGGAGTTGTTGCACTTGTGAACAAAAAAAGTTTTTGAAAAGTAAACCGATTGCTGATTATAAGAAAAAAGAGGCAGTTTCTTGCAGACATTTTCTGCATTACACAATGCTCAGAATTACAAAAGTTTAAGTATACAAGACATATTTTATTTTTAACAGTAATTTCAGTGTAGCACCTTAATTTTTGTTTAAGGTCTGAGAAAAACTCTAAGTTCATGCAATCATAATTATTTATCAATTGTCTGCAAATTTATTATCGATTTGGTGAAATTTGGGTTATTTGGCTGAAAGACCAAAGATCTGCTGGCATGATCGCAGGTAATACATATACACGATGAGAAGCTTATTTCTTCAAAGAGTAGTTTATTTCAAGCTTGTCACCTCTCCTGTTGGTACAAAGAGATAATAATCATTGTTAATAACGTGTACTTGTAAAATAACATAACAATAAAAGGCCAAAAACATCCTGAAGTTGTTCTCACAGTGTTGTTTAAATAATCATGTAACAACAATAACCTGTTTGCTTTTGAAAGACAATGGAGTTCAAATTTAACCAACACGTTGAGCAAATGTCTGTAACATCTTTAAAATTGTCCCTTTCTGATTACGCCATGAATCAAGATAATCAAGACTCTTGGAAGCTTTGTCTCAACGGTAATTAGAAATTTCAACAAGTTATGCAATAAAGATAACAAAGCAGTACAATATGTGTAACTCCTGCATGCATGATCTGATCATAACTAATCATAATTTGGAACCCTCAGAATATCTGTGAGAACTGAGAAATTCAATTATGATCATTTTTCCCCTCCTGTCTGTAGAATATTTTTGAGAAACAATGTAAATTTTTTAAATAACTCTTTAATACTCTCCATAACAAGAAGGACAAATGATTCAAATTTTTTTATCATCAATTAAAGGCTGTAAAACCTAGAAAAAAAATTCAACTCTGAAACTGAGCAAAATTAGAAAAAGCCACGCTACATGAAAATATACAATCGAAACAAAGCGATCTAAATCAGACAGCCTTTTCAGATGAAATCAATTAATGAAAAGTCTAATTACTAGTTACTTTTATCTCACCATAATTCAAAAACAACCAAGGCACTGTTGTGGCATTATCATAATTAGGTTTTACTGTTGATATTCTGCATTTCATACTCCTCAAAGAGCAAGCCTTAACACTCCTCAACAGTAGTATGTCCATCTTCCACTCACTTCATCAGTCACTCTCCTCAGTAAATTTGGATTAGATAATTAAGTGATGCATATTTTCAACATGTTAGTAGTTACCATTGCTTAACCTCTATTTCTTGTACATTTTTCATATGCATTTTAGATGTTATGATCATTTTGATCAGTTTATAAAAGGTTATCTTTTTCTTAATTCAGCTTCACTGGTAAAAGGGGAAATGTTTTTTGAAAATTAACCAAGTCTAAAATGTCTATTACAAGCAAAATCGTTCTTTGTTTATACTGCCCAAATATTTTCAAATTATTAAATGAGATACATAGGATAAGTTTGTTATAAAATTAGTTAAAAATTAGAATACACTTTTCTCCTTCATATTATATCAAGATGGTTAATCTCTATAAGTTACATGTACCTCCAAATAGTTTCCATATGTGACCTTCATAATGCAGTTGAATTTGAAGACCAAACATGGAAATGTGTCCAAATGTAGTTAAAAGAAGTTACTGACAATTATTTATAATGGCAAAAACCAAAGCAAGGTCATGATAACTGAAAAAATGTATATCAAAAACATTCAACAATATCCAATAATTCTTTGGACATTTGTTTTGTCAAGGTAGTATGTGGTCCATATACAAAAGTTTAAATCATAATGCACTAATATTGGATTTTTTTAGTTTCTTTTTTTTTTCTCTCATAAATATAACCACCATATTATGATTAATATAGTTTATACAAAATGTCCCTCAACCAAGTTTATAACACACAAAAAGACATCCGCACAGATACAAAATTTTCCCTAATACGTGTAAAAAAAATTTTTTTTTGATCCCAGTAAAAATACACTCCAAATTGAAGTCAATTATTCACATCTTTCACCACACATCCATTCACATTCACAGAGATAAGAGTCAAAGAAGACAAAAGACTACTGTTCAGGAGCGTTCTGTGCTCTTTAAGAGGAAATGAAAGTACATATATATCATTCAAGTATTAAATATGATCATAGATTTTACATACCGATTTTTTTCTTAAAATTTTGATGCACAAGTTCTAAATTCAAGACAGAGACTAGTTGTTCTATTCACAAGTTTTTTTTTTCAATCATCTACTTCATTAAGCAGAAGGTGAAATATAACAAAAAAAAAAAAAAAAAGCAATATATTTTTACCCATCTGTATAAAATATCCACCGAAATGATCCTCAAGACAAAAAATATTTCACATTGGTCTTACTTTAAGATTGTAAATCTGTAATACTGATTTCACCTCTTGGTCCTTAAAACTTGGAAACAAGTGAATGTTGTGCTCTTTTCTGTGACAACCATATTTCATAGAGCCAAACATGGGTGCACCATTTTTTTTTCTCAAACTTCAGGTGATTGATTTGAGGTACTTCACCTTTCATAAACAATGATGACAACAATTTATAAATATAAAACAGTCTCACTATTTTTTCTCATGACCTATTCTTAAATACCTACCTATTTAACCCCATGATAATTAGTGAAGTATTTACAATGAAAAACTACATGAATATAAGCTATAGCTGATCAACATCTACATGTCTTATATTATATTCAGCTGAGTGTATATATGCAAGTGAACAAACTAGGTAGACATTTATCGATACATATGTTCATATCTACATGACAAATAACAGTATCAAATCTATTCTTTCCAAACCCATAGAAAAACAATGGAACAAGATTATGCCAGTGAAACAAATGAAACTGGACTGGCCACTTAAATTACTATTGCCTTCATGTTTTTGTTGTTTTTCTGAAAAGTTATTTAAACCAATAAATATATTTAAAAAAAACTGCATATTGCTGGAATGGGTAGTTGCATGGAAGCTCAAGACTGTAATCTCTATACAGGCCTGCCAGTGTTGCAATGTTTAACCAGAGCCTCCTGGCCCCTGCTGCCCCCTAGTGTTCATTGCTGGCATGTTCTGTTGCATGTGCTGCATAAATGAATTAAACAGCATTTTATAGGTGGCCTCATCCATCCCGTTTTCTCCAAAAGGAGAAGGCATACCTCCTTGCTTCTGTTCTGTTGGGGTAAAATTTCTCTGGCTGCTGGCCAGATTCTGTTGTTTTGAGGGCACGGTTGTTGTTTGCTGTTGTTGAATTGGCTGTGCTGGTGGTGGTGGGGATGGGGAAACATTCTGGCCATTGTGTGGCACTGTCTGTGGGGACCCTAACTGCCCTCTGGTGGTGGTTCTAGGAGACTCTCTCCTTGGAGTCTGTTGTGGTGATGACAGGCTTGATGAGAGGGATGCCTGGATTTCTTTGAACGCTTCGGACAGCATTTCTCTCATCTTTCTGGAAGTTTCATCTGAAGATCGCCTAGAAACCTGAATAAGGAACAAAAGTGGTGAAATAGTTTTTATTCAAATTATAACCTCAACTCTCTGAGTGCCAAATGTTTATCATTTCAGGATTTTCTAGTGTTGATTTGAGCAAGATAATGCCATAACTACAACTTACAACATGGGGGACCATTGGAAAATGTTCTATCTGCCATGATATAAAATTCTATCAGCTGGCATGTTCAACTAGTTGTTGAGATTGTCAGTTGTTGTAGGTAGTTCCCTGTTGTCTTAAGTTAATGACAGCACCAAAGGGTTAAGTAAAATATAATTGATGTGTTACAAATTAAATTAAAATGAACAGTTAGAATACTTGTTTTTTTTTTTTTCAAATAAGTTGAAGTCTTTCATGTTTTTCATAAAAATTAATGTGTTGAAAAGGCATGTTTGTATATACACTTCAACTTGCGTATACTTGATGGTCATAACAAAATGCGCAACAATGAAAAACCTTTTTTCTAAAAACTATAACATACCTTTTGATACATATCTGTAACTCTCTGTATTGACTTCTTCAGATCTGTAACTGCTTCGGCACACACAACCAATGGATCTGGAATGTAAAATGTAAAGTCTTATGTCAATACAAATCTCATAAATCCCTTTGAACATTTAAGTACTTTTGTAAGGAAAATTTAACAATTTTCAAACTAGAAAACCCATCTTAATTGGCCCTGTGACACCACAGTGTTTCTGTTCCTTACCTTTTTCTGTCTCAGTCATCACTAATGGTGATGTCACTCTAGAGGCTCTAGGACGTGCTCCTCCTTGGTCGTCAACTTTGGGCGAGCTGCTTCGAGCTGGACTGAAGCCACTGGGAAGTCTCCTACAACAGAAAAATAAGTCAAAAATGAAAACTGTCAGCATGACCCTGCCTTTTATTGCTTTCAAATAATTTGAAGCAAATGTGAAGAAAAAGTCCTATACATTCAGCAATGAGACAACTCCCTTTTCAGCCAAAACATTCATGCTTTTTACCTTACACTATACAAATTCCAAACTGCAATAGACAAAATGGTATTAAAACCACCCAAGTAAATTGCAATTTGGCAGATGGTTCCTTCTAAATGTCCATTAACCAATATGAAAATGTTCCATCAAAGCAATTTCTAAAGTAGCCATTTTAAATTTAGCCATGGAACATCATAATACGGTTCACCTTATTTCCATGTGGCTAGATGTGACCCTAATACTTAAACTTGTATTGAAGGGTGGATATATATATGTGTGTGTATATACATATATATGATCTTTATGTTAGGAATGGAGTAGGAAGGATATACTTATCTAAAATCTTAAGATACGATGTATGATAAATTCAGCAAATGGTTTTTGTCCTAGTACCTCACCAGCTTTTACCCATTAGATTCTCACATTAACAAACCACATTTTGGACACCTATCTATCAGCTAAAAGTCATCTTAAATCGTTCACATTTAAAAAAGCTGATTATAATAAAAACAATAATTTAAACCATCCCACTTTCATCTGCACATGCTTTTATAATGGCTAACTTGAATTTCTACATTGGTGTTCGTTTTAAACAAGTTTACATAACTTTCAAATTATATCATAAACATAGGCATTTGCATACCATACTATAATCCATAATTTCATACTCATTTCATCTGCCAACTTTCAAACCACAATTCATTAAAAATTTTGAAAGAGCTGAACAATGCATTGTGTTGTTTATAATGCAAAATATCTGAAATCATACAAAATAAATTGTTACCTGTCAGCCATGTTTTGATATGAGACACTGACTTTACTTTAGTCATACCTGCCAAGACATTAGCTACAGGATAACATTGAGTCATAGAATGCAGGTATAGCACACTATAATGGCAACAGGTGCTTAATTGCTCATCAAACCAACTTGGCAGAAATATACAACATTCCTCAGTATGCATAAAGAATACACCTCCCTTTCTTCCTTCTGGAAGCTGTAGATATCTGTGCCTCAAAAACTTTATATTGGACAGGTTGGCAGGGGAGTGATGTTTTGCAAAGCTAGCAACAGACAACTTCTTATTTTGCTGATTCAACATTTCATTGTTCTGTCTCAAATGCTGGTCTTTTTTTGCTGTTATATGTTCAACAAAATTTAGACGTGATCCCTTTTCAGTTATCATTATAAATAACCCTCATATTTTCACAAGTCACTGGAAAATATGTAAATTATTTATGTTGCCACCCTCATATGTATCTAGCTATGTTGCATGGTCATATACGGCACATTTTACATTCTGATTCATTCATATTTAATTCAGACAATATTTAGGTATTAATTTCTAGTATCCGTATTCGTTTGGCCAATTTAAGTGATCTGAAATGGCATGCTAGCGAAGCTACAAAAATATATTGCTTCTTTTAAAAAAATTTAGACATAAATTGCAAGCAAGTCACATGAATAAAAATATCAAAATAAGTTACAATTTGGACTGCCACAATTTTTTTAATTTTAGAAGAAGTGCTTACTTTAATCACTGTTTACTAATGTAAGATTTATTTCAACACTGACCCTAACCTAAAGACTGCACGGCAAAATTTAATTTCTTAAATAAGAGAACAAAAGTCCACTCTCAGTCTAGCCTTACATTATGACCTTTCACTATGACCTCGCTGGTATTCACCATCAAACATGTATCAAGGTGCTATGTATGTCGGTCAGGTATGAGGTCAGACTACACCACCCATGACATGGACATTTATCAATATAGCTGTTCAAGCCTCTGGTCACATAACCCAATGCCACATCTACATAAACATGTCCACATAATGGCATATACTACTTCTGAAATGTACAGGCTTCCCTTTAGTTACTTATCGGATTTCACAGAAGGGTAAATCTTAATTATAAAATTTTTTTTTAAGATTTACCAATTAGTTACTAATGTAACATACCTTTTTACATTAATCCTCAACTCATAAATTGTTCAGGTTTGGTTAAGTTTTAAAGCCATTTTCAAATGGTCTCACTTTCTAATGTGTGCACAATTTCTTTACTTAAAGAAAAGATCAAATTTATATAAAACCGATTAGGTTGTAAAAAAAAATTCAAAAAAGAGATAGTAGTTTATTTTTTAAAGTTTGTATCTATCCCTTACCTTTTCATTGAGTAAGAGGGCAAACTGTCACTAGAGGAGTCCAAGTCTCCTGATCCCTTAGACCTCACAGAATCTTGCCTGCCTCGTGGGGAAGTCAAGTGATCCGTCTGCATAGTTCTGGGAGATGCCCTGGTGATCTCAGCAACACTGCTATCTGTATCTGAAGTTTTGTTCTCATCATCCTGTTTTACCGAAAGTTTCCCAGAATTCAAGGAAGGAGAACTATAGGAGAGCTGGTTTGAGGATAAAGATAATCTCAAATCCTCTCTGGATTTGCTTATAGATGACCTTCGTGACCTTGGAGTCCCTGGGGATGTTTCAAATGTTAATTTATCCAATCCCTCACGAGATTTACTGAACTTTTTCAGCAAGGACTTGACCCCCTCTGAGCCTGAAGTAGCCTCAATATTTTCCTTATTTTCTTGTGCAGGTATGGGCTCTCCCCCTTCCCTGTTCCCTAGAGCAGATGCAGGCCTTTCTACTGCAGTACTGAAGTTAGAGCGTGAGAAGATTTCTGATTTTGGCCTTTGTCGGCGGGGTGTCCGTGTTCTTCTCTTTGGCACTACATCCTCAGAGTTTGTTGGTGCTAATCCAGATGTTTTAGCCTGCAGTATAATATCTCCCTTTGCTGCTCTAATAGTATCTGTTTTATCCTCACCATTGAAAACAGATGAAATGTCTTTCTTGCTTGACACATCTCTTTTAGAATTACCATGCTTTTCATCTTCAGAAGATTTAGAATCAATATCAATTTCCCCAGTATTTTGCATTACTTTTCCTGCCATGTTAAGTCCAGTGTCCATTGAAGTTGTCTTTGAAAGAATACCAGATTTTCCCAATAATATATCTTTTGCTTGATTGAGGCTTAAATCTGCATTGGATCGGCGTTTGGACTGTGCTGCCCTCTTTAAGAAAGTATCTGTGGGTTTTGACTTTGATACTGCAACTGCAGCTGGGGGTGGTGGCATAGCAAGTCTATCTACCTCATCCTTGGACAACACATTTCCAGAATGCACAGACACTTTTTCAGATTTGTCATCATCAGGAAGAGATGATATTGATGCTAAACTATCACGGCTACCTTTCAGAGTGTCCTTGGTAAGAGTACTTTCACTTTTATCCGATGACTGTTTTGGAGCTCTGCTACCCTTATTGCTAACCCTTGATGTTGACTGCTGCTGAGACTCAGTTTTTGTGTGGTCACTTTCTGAGCTAGCAGGGCTTTTGTGTTCCTCCACCGAAATCTGAGATAACAAGTTAGGTGAGGATGAGGTCAGGTCCATGGAACGCGTCCTACTCAACCTGTCTGAGCGCCGCCTAGAATAGGTCCTCTTTTGTACCCCACCTGCACCTGGAACAGTGCCACTTGGCACATTACTGAGTGTATGCATGGACATGGCCTTGGATAAATTACTGGCATCACCATCGGCTTCTCCTTCTACTTTACCAGCATTTAAACCCTGAGAAGAGCTAGCACGTGACATCTTAGCTGAAGAACTGGCTGTGGCGTCCCTGTACGAATGTTGCCTCCTGGTCATACGCTTTGGAGTAGTGTTCACTGGCTGTAAGTCCCTGCCTGAAGCCAGCAGGTTGGCCTCAGATCTACTCCTAGAGGGTACTGAGTCACTAAATCTGGAGCCTGGAAATTCTTTTGTGGGAGAGGCAGGGCTTGGTATCTTCCCCAGAGATTTCTCCAGTTTAGCAACTGTAAAGAGAGAGTAGGATTACACATACTCAGTGGCTTTATGCGGGATATAGAAGGTTGAGGTGTAATCTCATTACACTATGGTTTTATCTGCAATAGCACTGTGAGGAGACTGATTAATGGGTATCAGGTTCTTGACAAGTCATGCACAAATGATTACAAATGGATAACCTCAAACAAAAGAAATGGCAAATAATGCATGCCTTTATAATAGCACTTGTAAAAGAAAGGATTTGAATCTCATAACATAAAACTGAGTCATGATGCAATTAATCAAATTACTTAAAACCTACAGGTACAATGAAACATATGAACATAAATGTCTAAATTCCTATGTTAGTAAATATTGCTTTTAGTAAGTGAGGAAGACTTTATATTAGTGTTTCTTTAAAGGCTTAATGAGTTAGGATATATATTACCAAATTGCCACTAAGTCATCACACTATTGTCATTATATAACATGGCTAAATTGTTGGTATCTTAAAATCCATGCATAAATGTTTTAAATTATGTACAGTAACAGGCAGTAAGCAGTATAAATAAATATAAAGGGAAAAATATCACAAATTTTTCAGAAAAAAATGTCAAAAATAAAAGCACCTAATTAAATGAATTGAATGTCTAGTTTCCAGAACTAGCAGAGCGGCAACTAGCAAAGTGCAAAGACAACTTATGGTGCATGTTTTTCATTTTGTTTGCACATCACAACAGTAAATCATTATGTGTGATGAAATCAAAGCTGACACAGCAATTTAGGTTTGGCACTGGGGAGAGGCAAGGAGATGCTTATATTGGAGAATACAATACAGTGCCCATACTTAATACCAATCTCTTTCTAGTAATAGGTGGTAAATGACAGATTTATCACTGGACGATTAATAAAAATTACATTAAACTTGACCAAAACAAAATACATAATGATAGAAATATACAGAAAGCTGTGCACAGCAGGAAAAACTACAAAATGCAAAATAACCACTCCTGTTCACATCATCTAAATAAATAAGAGACCAATCTAAACTCATATCCCTAGAATCCATGCAATGAATGCAGTAAAATGATCAGGAAGGAAACACCAGGCCAAGAGTTGAGTAGAGCTTACTATTCCCCTTATCCCTAGAAGGTTTATCCTGCTCCCGTGTTTTTAAGGCAGTTAGTATTAGTTGCTTCCATACGGCCCGAGACTGAGCTCTGCTGATAGCACTGGGGCGTAGTTTGGAATTTTTACCATAAGCACGGAGTGACTGTGTCTGGGTATCAGGAGTTGGGGGTAAATTGCGCTGCTGACGACCACCCATCCCTGCTATTTCGAGTGGCTGACGGGACACATCTGTGGAGGACCATGCCCTCCTCATTGAGGAACGCTCTTTATCTGGTTGCTTAATTGGTTGCATAACTGGTTCCTTTTCTGGTTCCGAGGCAGGAGATTCTACGCCTGTTTCGGTTAAGTAGTGAAATAATATACAGGACATTCTATACTTAGAACTAATCTAAAGGTTCTCATCACCCCTGATATATATGTGCAGGACAGTACAATTAAATTGATTCATAGGAGAAATATAAGAAAATCACTGATTATTTATATTTATTAAAATAGAAAAAGAAAAGTTCATTGCATCAAATCAGAGTAGAACAATGAAGAAATTGCTGTTAAATTTATAGCAGAGACCTATTCTAAAGAAACTCTTGTAGTTTTCAAAGCATGAAGGTCCACACATAGGAGTTTCAGTGGTGTAATTAGGTCAAATCACGTCAATTGATTTAAAATCTATTTGTGAAATTAGAAAGTGAGAAGAAGAATCTCAGCTTCACACAAGATTAGCTTGTGTTTTGTGGATATCATTGTAGGATGCTGAAAGATTTGCAGTTAATATTTTTACAAAGGGTTTAAGTGCTACGTTACCTTGTTCTGCCTGTGCGGTGGCCTTGACCAAATTCAGCATGGATCTTTTCTTGGTTCTTTTCCCACCATCAGGAGTGTCTGAATTATGAGGAGATTCCTAAAGAATGAACAAAAAATTGTCTCAGGGCAATTGACACTCTTTATACTTAACTGTCATTTTTCAAATAAACTTAGTGATTAATCAATAAATGAAAGTCAGAAATGTGCTTTTATGAAAGAAGAAACAGTTTCAGTGCTGATCAAGGGTTAACATTCATATAGTGATTAAAAAAGAGAAAAGGTAAAAAAGTTTCTCTCTTTTTAATGTAAATCTAGAATGATTAATAAACATCTGACCACCCCATGAGTCATTTCCACACCCCCCCCCCCAAAAAAAAACACTTGATGCATGAACTTGTAAAAAATAAATCGATAGTAATTTTGATTGATTGACTCATTGATTACTGTCCAATTGATCATCCTAGTATTTTACAAAAGTACCTTAGCAAGTCTTGAAGGAGGAGACTGCTGAGTTTTAGTTCTATACGAAGTGTTAGTTCTCTCCCTCTCTGGTTGCTCATTGGGATCAGGCGGAACATAAATAAGCCCCGTCCAACCGAGCTAATGAAACAATAACATCAAAATAATGCATGCATTGCAGAAAAAAATTAACAGAGCTGCAAACAGCAAGAATTCCCATTACCTTTTCTCCATAGCAAACACTATTTGCAAATAATTTGGCTTTGCGGAATAAAATATTTGTGCCAATAACACTGTGCAAAGAGAACATGCTAGATGTTTTATTTGCAAACTTTTTGCATCATTATCATCATAGCTTTAAGCCTTCATTTGAGTACAGTAAAAGCACTCCAGTAACAATTAAATCGGAATATCAGCTATTGAATTAAATATCTGCTTAAAGCTATGCCCTCACCTCTCTACATATAACATCTCTACCCAGTCCATGCTTTCTATTATCCAACATGCATTTGAAATAATTCAAATCACGCAATGCAGGCCTTTGCACAACAAAGCAATACGTGTTATCCAATTGAAAACACTGAAAGCCAAGTCAGTACTTACCTCTTGTAATCTTCTTCTTGGATCATCAGCTGACTTCACCATGGATTCCTTTTTCTTTTCAATGTCCTGAATCAAAACAAGTGTATTTTAAGTATATCATTCCTTTGCTATTCACACAAAATGGATTATATACATATCTACCTTTTTCTAGAGAGTGATATGTAAAGAGTGTACATTTTCTTCCAAATGTTTTCTTGTATTGGAAAACTCACTTTATACATAATGTCTTATATTAATACTGCTGAAGTCCATTTGAGACCTACCATACATACCACATTAGTATCTCTCTCTGGTTGCATTCCTATGACATTCCTGAACAAATAAAAACAAACAGAATAAAATCAATTTTTAAACCTTAATGTGACCACTTTTCACTACAAAGCTCCTAATTAAACTGAAAAGTGTTACTGTTAGCTAATCAAAAGTGTCTGCAATATAAACTTTTTTGTTTGGCATAAAAATCACAGCAATCTTAATTCTACAACCTGATCTTACCTGAGCTGTTCCTGCTGAGCTCTGGACAAGAACCTTGCTGATATACTCAGCCTAGGATGCATCAGCTGACCTCCATTTAACTGGTCCATACCATCCAGACTGTGTTCACCTCCTCCTGCCAAAGTGGCTTCCATGTCTTCAAAAGTCCTAGAAAATTTCTCCTGAAAACCAAGGAAAACAGCCGACTTATATATAATGATTTTTTCTGTCTTTATTTCCGTACACTGACAACTAATAATACATCTCTTTAATTTCTATATTTATTGTTTAGTATCAACATAAAATATCCCAGAGTGCCTCGAAAACATTGAATTTTTTTGACTTCAACATTTTTAGATAAATTCATATAGTCTTTAGCAGTATTTTAAGTTGCAGCCATTTAATACATTTTCCTTTCTCTTCTTACCCGTTCTAGTTGATCAAACAACATCCTGGCTCCTGGGGTCACAGGGGTATTGGGGAAGGAAGACTGGGGACTACTCAGGTCCATCTCATCATCTCCCATCTCATCTTCTGAGTCTAAAATTGTTACAATGAAAAAAACATGATATCAAACTGCATCAACTTGGTCTCAGAATTGTGTTGATTTCTTTTTTTTTCTTCTTTATAATATTTTTTGGGCATATAAGTAGGGAATAAAGCAATAAGCAAATACACTATAGATAATGTGATATCTATAAACAAGCAGACAGATAGCTATTCAAATACTATAGGACATGTGTTCTGTTGCTTTGATGATAAAATTTTCTGGCATATAAGATAAAAGAAATTTCATTCAATGTCAGTCTCACTTCCAAAAACACTTACTTGGCTCGCCTCTGTGTGAATGTGTGTCAGAGAAGGAATCAGATATACTGGCTGCTGGTTCAGATTCCTTGTTCTTCTGCATCTTCATTTGTCGTCTGCTTGCCTTCAACTCCTCCTTGGAAATTGCAACAACTTGGAATGAACTGAAATTAAAAAAATATATATATGTGCAATAACCAAATGACAAAATTATTCTGACTGAAGTTGCAGTATTTCAAAATAAACAATAAGAAAAGCCTGTCAACTAAAAGGAAATGTCCCATTCCCCTTGGAATATCTCAAAAACTTATCAAACAGATTTGTCTATATTGATGCCAGTACAAAAATATTACTGGCAAATGATCATCAGCTTTTTCTTTACCTAGATTCTGATGCAGCATTATCCTCTCCATCTTGTGGGTAATATATGACTTCTCCATGTTCCTCAGTCTCTGTGTCCTCGTCCTCCTCACTGGGGGTACTGGCCAGAGTGTCTATACTGGGGTACGACCTCCCCCTCTCTGTAACTCTACCACCCTGGAGGGTGGAATCAAAACTTACAGTGAAAATCTCTATCTCTTTCATATAGGCATTATAAGATTTCTAAGAGCACTGTAACAGCTTAGAATGACTAAATATTATAGGAAATAAAACTTATGTGTATACCTTAGTGTATCTACTTAGAATTCAGTAAGATGTAATTTGTGTCACTATCACACTTTTACAAAATGAAAAAAAAAAGAGCATCATGCATCGTTGAAATGATGTGCACCTGATATATAAAACAGAAACCACCAATATTTTACCTGTAGCAGACCAGAAGCATCCCTGTCCAGCCTCTCTGCTTGTTCCCTTGCTGACATGGGGAAGAAGTCGTCGTCATCATCATCCTGGTTGTTATCATCATCTTCAATGATTGGAATGCTCTGTAATATTTATGAATAACAGTTTAGAACAGATAAGACTAGAGTTAAAGGGATTTAAAAAATTAATCAAATAAAAGGATTAATCGAAATCCACTCATAGTCATATATCGGAATCTTATCCTCAGAAGAGTTATACATTTATAACATCCGCTTTACTTTAAAAATTCATCAATTCTGAGAAATGGATACAGAAGTGTATATCATTTTAAAAAATCAGTGTCTGGAGACTTACATTTGGTCTTGTTGCCTTGGGTAACACAATTGTTTCCCTTCTAATGTTAGAAGACTGGTCTGCTTCAAAGGTAAACCTTCTATTCTCTAAAAAATAGTTTTATCATTTGCTGAAAAGAGTTTGTCACTAGATGATAGGAAGAATTTACCTCTAATGGAAAAATTTACAGTTACTTTTTCTGATTTTGAAAAATTAGGAAATGTTGTAGAGACAGCATCCAAAAAAATCCACAGACAATTGTCTACAGCAATGACTTTGCATTTAACTACAGAGCTTATTTAAAAGAAAACAAGTCTTTTCTTTTCTTATTTCTATTTACCTGCCCAGTTGACTTCAATAGCATTGTTATTGTCCAGGATAGACTTGACAGCAATCCCCTGGGGTTCCACCCTGGTGGCCCATTTCCCCTTGGGCTGAGAGGGCAGCTGACTGCCTGTCTCTGAGGTCACTGGCTCAGCAGACATCTGAGCAAATAAATTACAAATGTTTAAGCAATAATATCACTACCAATTGTTTTGAATGAACAGTCCATAATGAGGTCTATTTTCTACTGAAGGCAAGTGGGAGATATGATGGAGCAGCTGAGACTTAAAGCAAAATAATAAATTTTACTCAGAGGAATAAAAGCCTTGCCTCTACATAAATTTCTTGACATCTCTCAAAAACAGTAACAGTTTTTCTAACATCCAAATATCAATTGTAAAAAATAAAACAGAGAAATGCCAAAGTTTAATGGCTGGAGCATGTTCTGGTCTCATAGTATAAGTTTTAAATGACCCACTCACTTGTTTCTTAGCCCAAGCAGGGAGTTGTCCCACACTGAACCTGTAGTCTACCCCATTCCCATTGGTCTTACTGTTAACATTGGGGTGGAGAAACTCAGGGGGAGGTGGGCCAAAGTCACCCTCATCTCTCTCTGGGATGTTTTCAATCTCAACCCTAGGGGAAGCTGGGCTCCTGCTTAGAATGAATAATAATGTATTTAGATTTTTTACAAAAAATTATTTAGTTATATGTCCCTAAATAATAACATCAACAAAATTACTACAACTTCAACAAAAGATGCATTTAATCATGAAATACTTGAAGTAAAATGAAGATCTGCAATTTTACAGTCAAAATTTGAATGACAAATGTCAGATTGCAGCTAAAAACAAACCACAGTGTACATGCTTGTAGCAGACACTCACTTGTCTCCATTAGGAATGTATTTGGTGGTCAGCTGGCCCAGATCTATCAGCCTTTGATACATCTGCTGTGTCAAGTCTGAACTCACTTTCCAGATGAAAATGCACCTGAAAAATAAATCAATTGTCTTTTTCATAACAAAAGCAAGTTTCAAACATCTCCCACAGAAAGGGGGTCATGTATTTAATTTTCACTTGAGACTATAGTTTCTTAATAACAATCTCATAATTTCCCCACAAGTTTGCCAAATAAATAAAAACTCACCCATCTCCTGACACTGTGATGATATGCTTGAGGTCATTCATAAACCTGACCCCAGTGGCTATTTCAGAGTGACCAAACATGGAGCCCATGCATTCTCCAGTGTAGAAATCAAAGATGGCCAGAGATTTGTCAGAGGAGCTGGTGCAGGCGTAGGTACCAGAGGGGTCAAGCTGCACCTTGATCAAAGTACCATCATCTCCTGTAGCACCTTTGTAGCACTTTTTGTTCTTTCCTGTCTTGATGTTGTAAATTCTGTTTAAAAAAGTTTGCTTTTGTTATGATTTATTTACCTATAATACACCTCAAGATCTTCTGCATTTTTCTTTTTTGCACACAATTTCTGTATGCATGTTTATATGTTTACATGAGTCCCTGTCATCCTTTTTTAATTATAATATATTTCTAGGTATTTTCAAACAATAAAACTGATGATGATGATGATGATGATAAATCACTACTTAACTTCAAAAGCCATGATATGTGAAAGAAACAATGAAATTGAGAAAGGAATGACAAGCTCACCAAAAAGAAAAATTCGGTAATTTCAAAGTAACTCTCACCTAACATTTCTGTCCTGGCATGCTGTGATGGCAAACTTGTTGCAAGGATCCACGTCCATGTCATACAGGGTGGTTTTCCCCACCAGGTGGTGGTCCAAGACAAACTGGAGCTCATGGTCAGGACCCTGGGGGGAACAGAATTGGTAGGATATCACTTAAAACAGTTAAATATCACAGTAATGCAACAGTAGTATTTGACTCACAGCATGCTGGCCCATCTGTTAACACAATACCCACAAAATTTATCCCACAATTTCTTTTTTTTTTCGTTTTATGCTTCTGATCATTGTTAACCATTATTATATATCTATCAGAACATTTCTGCATTTCTGGTTTGACAGATATTAACTGTTCTCATAATTTCAATAATACATTATAAGTTTGCAAGCTTGAGCTTCTGTACAATGAAAACACACACACACACACACACACACACACACACACACACACACACACACACACACACACACACACACACACACACACACACACACACACACACACACACACACACACACACACACACACACACACACACACACACACACACACACACACACACACACACACACACACACACACACACACACACACACACACACACACACACACACACACACACACACACACACACACACACACACACACACACACACCTGTGTAGCAGTCCTGAACAGCACAGATTTGTCTGCAGCACAGCTCAGCATCTTAATCTGGCCATCATTCTCTGCAAACTTTACAGCAGTGATGGAGGAGGAATGGTCGTCTAGTGTCTGTACAAGGTTGTACTGGTCCCTGGTGTCAAATACATGGATCAGGCGGTCTCTGCTGGCTGAGGCCAGTAATCTGGGGCCTGAAAATTTTGTTAACAAATTTGCATAGATTTAAAATCTTGTTTTAATGCCATCTGTGTTTCAAAAAGTCAATCTTTGTGAAGAAAAACCTACCCAAGACACACGTCAAGAAAACTGAATGACTACTTATTTTAAGATGTAAATAACAGCCATAGCTGATGATTTTATGAATAACTAAATCATTTGACTTTCAAAAATAAAATAAAATAAATAAATAAATAAATAAATAAAATAAAATAAATAAATAAATAAATAAATAAATAAATAAATAAATAAATAAATAAAATAAAAAAGACTTCTCACCTGCAGGAAGAGTGGAATATTCCAGACATAGCACCTCCCCATCATGGGCTTCAATGATACACAACTCCTTAAGATTCTGTAGATTATGCACTCTGAAAATAGGATTAATATCATTTATCAAAAAGAACACAAAAAAGTTGCCCTGTCAAGCAGTCTGCTGTATTGTGCTAAATTCATTACTGCTTCAATTGTATCATTAGTACAGAACTAAGCTCTGACTGCCTACTATAGTACCTGATATTGCCAGTTCTGTCGCCTGAAGCTAAGTGCTGGCCATCAGGAGACACGCGCACAGCACGCACCCCGTTCTTCCCATCATACGTGGTGTCCGTCTTGTCAGCGCCTCCAGTGGGGTTGTACTCCTTGTCACAGAGAAAACTCAGGTTCTTGTCCACATAGAGAACTTTGAGGAGTTCCTAGAGACCAAAAATATCCGATGTCACAAACCCCTAACTTTATGGATAAATATAATTTCAGTTCTATTTCACACTTTAACTATTATATAACGAGGCAAATATATAACTGCACTGCAAGCTACAAAGGAATATTTCTATATTTTTGTAATTTTTTTTTCAAAGTTTCTACTGAATTTTAACTGTTCTAATCAACAGTGATATCCTAAACACTATCTCTCTGAGAGCTTACGTGGCTGTAAATGTTCCTCTTATACAAAGTATCATTGGTCATGTGTGGGTCAATGTTCCAGACCCGTATAGTGTCATCACTTGAGCAGGTCATAAACGACCCCGGAGGAAGAGCTGGGTTATTACACACTGGGTAGACCTGGAAAAGAGAAATACAAAAATATGTATTTTATCGTTATTGCTATCAAGAAATGAGTGCACTGATTATTATTATCCTTATCAAGTGAGGATTAGAATGATAGGAAGTATTATTAAGTTATGAGTAGAAGCAGTGACATTTTGGTTGATGTTAGAAGCCAGTAATAAGCTCTGCATTTTCCCTGCAGTTTTAAAGGTACAGTTGCAATCCATCTTAAATCCTTCTTTTCTAGGTCTACAGAAAAATGTGCCTTAAATGTCATATCTGAAAATCAATATTTCAGCCTTCTCCCTAGAGGAAATATCTAATTTTGTGCATGACAGGTGTACAGTAATCATCTGAAGAAATCTAGCTTACCTCCAGACCCCATATACAGGAACTATGGAACAAGGCGGACCAAGCTTTGCCAATCTTCCTAATATCCCTGACATCCCACATGTACAGGCTGTGATCACTGTATATACATGTCACCTACACAGAACACACAAACATGAGAAAAGCAGATAGCATATGTAGTCATCAAAACAAATTAAGAGATCAAGGAGTAAAATATTTACTTAAGAAAGTCAAAAACTGCTTAGACATTGGTATTATTTTTTCTGTAACTGTTCTGACATCAGTATTTTTAAAAGCACAAAAATATACAAAATTGAAGCCAATTATAAAATTCTAATCACATTAATAGAATTTAAATTAAAAAAGCAAGTCGGTGGATTATCATGACCATTTTTCCCATCAAGACATAAGCATCACTTAAAAACCAATATACTACTGAGATTTAAATATTATTCTCATCTCAATTTATCTCCGTTTCAAGACAATATCTTTCGTCAAATCCACATCTTATTACTTTTTTATTCATCTCATCATATTCCAGAGCTATGCAGTCTGGATATCTGGCATTGTCTGGTTTCACCCCCATGTGACTGAAACAAAAAAGGTCAAGTGCTTAGTACTTTATGTGCAGTTTTTTGATAACTATCAGCTCACTTAATGGGCCAGGTGATATCACATCTGAGTCCATTTACTACACAATTTGTATTATAAAATTGTAATATAGAAAACACTGAATAAAAAACACATTAAGCATAGTTACAGGCTTTACACTTTTGCCCAGTTATAGGAATACCAAAAAATCGGTAACATTCAGAAGTTTAGAAGAATACTTTGAGTTACTCAATAATGCCCGCCCTCCACTTTTCACATATATTTATAATAGTTAAGTGAGGCCCACCTTGGATCCTGCCCAGCAGTGACATCTACACCTAGGTAATGTGGCTTTGGCATAGAGCAGACAAAATGGAGGCTCTGTGCACTGAAGATGCGCACTGTGCCATCAGCACAACCAACGAAAATGTAATCAGCTCCAGCTGACAAACAGTTGGCTTTGGTGGTCTGGAAGACAATCATACATCAATGATAATTCTGTTTAACACAACAAAATAAATTATTATGGTCATGTCTTTCATTACGTCTGTTTTATCTTACTCTTATTGGTCATACAATGCTTCATCCTTTCTAATATGATTACAGGCAAGTGAGGCCCACTCCAGTGTAACACAAGAGATATCACAAAATGCTGATATACAATATAAAAATTATTCAAGTAAGTCATATACTCACCCTGAGTTCCACCCACTTATCCAACAATCTTTTGGCATTAAACTCACACAGCCTCCCTGACTGTGTGATGGCATAGACGCTGCCTGCCATAGCTCCACAGCCCATGGCAACCCCACAGAAGAAATTGTTCTTCTGGTCGCCAATTATTGCAGATCGTCCCAACAAGGGCAATGTTTCATTTTTGATCTGAAATTTGGGAAAGTGTTTTAAGCTTATTGTTGTGCATAATATTTAGTCTTATTTTTTACTAGTTCTTATCTGTAACTCAAAATAGTTCTAAATGATACTAACATTGTTGGATATTAAACAAAAATTCCATTTACCTATGATTTACCTTACTTGACCGATCGGCATATTTTACCTTTGATTTACTAGCATCTAAATACCAAAACTTGACATGTCTGTTGCCCACTGTAACAAACATGCTTCCATCTTCTGAAAAACCCACAGCATTCACCTGTAAGTAAAATAATATCCATAATATCTGCCATCGTTGCTTTTAATACACGTGCTGCTTAGACATACACGTTCTTAAATAGTATTTCTAATAGTTGGTGCCATTTCATTTTCACCATGCCTATATGTTACAACAATGCTTTGTGTTAGTGATATATGACTGTTGTAAAACATAAAATGCCTTAAAGTAGATATGTGCTAGTCGCTCTCTTTAATTTAGTATTTATTACTGTAAAACTTCGGATTACAAATGTTGCAAATGAGTCTTCACAAAAGGAAAATTGAAAAAATTCCTTAATCAAAAAATAAGGATTATTTAAACAAATCTACTAACATGTGTGCTTAACTGCATTTTTTTAGGTGATCCATGACCATTCTCTCTCAGTTTAAGAAAGATGCTATGAACCGTCACAACAGAGGACAATAAAGGCCAGCCTACACTGAAGGAGTTAGATTTTCCATTCAAATAGAGAAGAACTTCAGAGGTCTCTGGTGTCAGGTTCTACATGAATGCTTGAATGACCTCAGTACTCACAATACTTGTACTCAGAAAACTTTTCTTGTACAAATACAAAAATGTACTTTCAGATTGTGCAAATAATAAGAGAATGATGTGGGGTTCACAAAACAATGAAAACAGGGAGTAAGTTTACCCAAATTTAATGGTAAATATTTTACAGTAAAGCCAAGACCATCGCTTTTGAAAATTACAGTTAAGAAAAATTACAAGTTCAAATGGTATATATGAGAAAGCATTACTAGTAAACTGCTTGAATAAGAAAGAAAGACAACCTAAGCAGGCTTACATAAAAAGGTAGCACTGGTCACTATATCCAGAATGATATGGAAGAAAAATGACCACTTATACACTCTAAACTAATAAGGAGCAAGGATAACAGTCTATTTATGCTGATAGGAGTGAAAAATGACCTCCTTTACCATCTACTACTAATAGGGAGCAGAATGGACATGGCATTGGGCTGATAGAGAAGGGACTGTTCTACCCTGTTTCACATCAGTAAGTCTATAACTAATACATACAGGTGCTAGCAGTGATTTCAGAATACCCATATGCATTGCTCTGTCTGTGCATAATGAGTATTCTTATCTCAATCTGCAGCCTGCTTGTATTCAAATTTAATTCCTGTGATGGGCCAAAATTGCATCAAAACTCTGTGACACTAAGTTATCTTGGGTTTGTTCATGGTCCATGAACAGGGTGACCATGTCAGAGATAACAGCTAAAAATCCTGCAAAACAGGCTTGAATAAATTTGCACAACGTATGACAATACACCATTACAAATACACAGCCCTGTTAGTAATTTATATTACTGAGACTTTTTACACCTGATGACACTACCAAAACAGGCCCTGTGTCACCAAGGCAATCACCATAATAGCCTCAGTATTAGCTAGGTATGACCTCTACACAGGCCCTTTGGTGTCACTGCACAATGAAGCTTACAGTATGAATACCAAATGATAATCAAGGATCAACTTTTCCCTACTTAATCTGTTCTTTACATGAAATGCTTCCCTTTCTCCATTGAATGTCCTCACTCTTACAAGGTTTTTTGACACACATGACAGAAATCGACAGAATTTCAATGAGAATTATTTGAAAGAGATTTATTACAATATGATAATTTTAGGCAAGTATAAATGTCCACAAGAACAAGTCCTACATGGGTTACACTTTGGCCTACTGAACTTGATAGAGCAAACATGGCAGAAGAAATGTATCATTAAAATTTGCCAAAATCACATTAAGTTTTACCATTTGCAGAAAAAATGGCTGACATGTTTTCTAACCTTCAAATTTATTCCAAAATTCTTTTTTTTTCTTTCTTTTTTTTTTTTGTGCTTACTTTGCTGGAGACTTTATTTGAAGCAACTTTGGTGTTGGACCTCCAATTCCAAACATTGATGATCATGTCATGCTGAGTTCCCACTGATACAAGATACTTCAGGTTGGGGGAGAAAACCTGCAATTTAATCAAAATGTGAAGCACAAAAAATATAGGCAATGTTCGATATTCATTCTTTTCACAGTGACATTTGAGACTACACACGCAAAAAGACAATAATAATTGCAAAATGCCAAAAGCTGTATTCCAACTACGTGTTCACTTTACAGATTATAGTTAACTGTTCAGATTTTCATGCATACATTCCAAGAATCTTTTTTCCAAAACCGAAGCCACAAATTGTAAATATGATTTGCTCAATATAATCTCACAAAAAGAAAACAAACATAACTAATTGACACAATTTAGAGCTTGTAACAATAAAATATAATCAATTCTTTATTTCATCAAAAGTTCTGAATAAGATGGTGGCCATTGGATACTTAATTCATCTATAGACAACTTAACCAAAAAGAAAAAAAGTAGAAGGTCAAAGTGGATATAATTAAGACTTCGAAAAGACACAGTACATGTAAACTTGGCACGGCATGAAGAAGACTCCAAACTAATACCACCTTCAAGAGATACGGTAATGACTTGAACTTTTCAAGGGGGAAATTTGTAAATTTACGGATAGTGTACTTTTTTTAAAGTCTGAATCTTAGAATTAGAGCATTTACATGGAGTGGTAGCAACAAAATTGAAAAGCAAGCTATCCTACAGTTCTGATCTATACAGTGAAAACACCATAAATGCCATATATACTTTTTTAATGATTCCAAATTTACATACCTGAAAGATTGATAATTTTCCACATTGAAAAGATCTGAGTCATTACCTTATATACCTGAGTATGCATGTTTCACCAAATTAAATCCGTTAAAAAAAGCACCGTGTCCTGCTAAGCTTAATCCATTTAATAACAGGTTAGATTAATTCTCAGGTGATCTGCTAAATTATGTCTAGACATAAATCTTTTATATAGTAATTTGAATAGGGGAAAACATTTCAGTTATCCTAAAATTTTGCTTAATCAAGTAATATAAGTTTTCATTAAGATTATACATCTCTAATTCTAGAGGGCTCTTGTTAATTTTCTTTATCTCTGGAGGCTCATCATGCGTGATAAAGCATGAATGTCCTTAAAGGTCACAGCAACATGTAATGGAAAAGTCTGTCAACTGATAGCAAACATTAGTCCTCATCCCTCCAGTAAACTTATAGTGTAAAAAGCAATAAGATAGGTAAGATAATTCAAGCATAACTTAAGTATGGTATATAAAGCTAAAAAAAGATGGTATGTGAAAATATTGCCTTTGTTCAGAAATGGTCAAAAACAGGACACAGAAGTTCAGTCAATGAAGTCACAGTGTTAACTACACTAGACTAGGATTGCAGATACATGATCTTACTAGTTCATAAAATAATACCGAAAATTTAAATAGAATATGACTGAAAATGTTTTACGGACTATTCAGTAAGAACCTCAAAGTAACATTGGCTAAATATACAAAGTTTGCCATGCATCAGTGCATAATATAGGTATATTTTGATGCCTGCTGATAATGGCATTGAAAACCAGTCTTTTATCAGAGATAAGCTGTTATTTACAGCAAAATGCTGTGCCAGGTGGTACAAAAATTAAGTTATTTTATGTATGAAAACATTTCTGGCAGATTTATTACATTAAGCTGAACACAATTCAGTTTCAGCCAAATGTCTCTTTTATGATCACAAATTCCTGTATCGTGATTCACCGATGAATTTGGCAAAGTTCTATAGGAAGTTAGAAATGGATGCTCTGGAGAAGCATTCAGTATAAATCCTGCATGGCTGCACTATGTCAAAGACGTGTGTCCTTATTGGATTTGGACGACAAAGGTTATGCAATTTAATAACCACAGGGCATAACTGGAAAAACTAGTCTCATCTCTGTCAAGAGATCAGTGAGAAATTTGTGAATTCCTTTCAGTATTATGTATATTTATCTTGTCATCTTTTGGTTGTTAAACCAAAAATACCAAGGATTTTTTTTCTACGGAGAGGATGCCCCTGGCATAAGGGAGTGAGTGATAAGATCCCAAACTTTTTGAGTGTCTTTGTCACAACACATAAAAATGATTAAATATAGAACCATGAAGGCAGTGCTTTAGTTTCCAGATTTAAGAAGTTAAATGAATTCATTTGACCTACCACACTTTGCAAGCCAAACTTGTGTCCATGGAACTCGGCCACTTGGACCTTCTCCTCTATGTCCCATACCCGCACATGGGGCTGGTGGCCACTCTGAGAAAGGAATAGGATTGATGAAATTGAAATTTAAGAATGACAGTAAATATGAATCAATATAACCCAGGCAAGATATGGTTGTTCTTTACAAAATTTTAAACATCTTCCATAGTCTTCATACATACTTGTAAACATGTCTGTGCAAGAGAGCAATGTTAGTGGTTACAACAAAACCTTATATTTTTTATACATCAACACACAAATGGCTGACAACATTCTTTGTGTGTCAATCTATCAGGAAAATTATGTGGCTACTTTTACCTCAACATGTAGTATATTACATTATGTACAGTGCACCCCTTACCTCCCCTGTGGCCAAATGTTTGCCATCTCCTGCAAACGCCAGGCAAGTGATGGTCTTCTTGCAAGTGTTGAAGATGTGGCTCTGTTTGTGTTTCCTGGCATTGAACAGGACAACAACACATCTGGAAAATAAAATAAACAGTATATACTATACATATTCATCTTTTTATTATGTGTTGTAAGTAACAACAAAACTATCACCTATAATAAACATGATTCTGTGTATACCTTCAATTTGAGAGGTAATCTTACACATAATTCAAAAAGCAATCATATGACTTTCTGATTCTGCTGGTAGAATTTGAAACATTTTGTGACATACAGTATATTCCTTTCACATGTATTTAAAAAAAGAATACCTGTTACTCCTTTTTTAACATACAAGAACTAAGTGTTTTTAATGTCATCTTCACTATAAGACATTGGTTGACAATTAAAGAAAAGTATCTCATACCCTGCAAATAATATCAATGTATAACTCAGCTTTCCAATTTTATTTCTCAAATGCTGTAAGGACTGACAAAATTTACTATCCACTGTCCTGTCTTACACGTGAAGATACTGGAAGTTTGGATATTGTAAAAAACACATGGCTTATGATCTTGTTCAGCATCTCAAACTTATTTTAAAAACAAAGCCAAAAGTAACAAAAAAGGTGATGCCAAACAAACATATATGAGTCAGACTTATTATTGACATTGAGAGATAAATTCTCCCATCACAGATTAGTCTGTGAAAGAACACTTTATTTGTCACCTGAGCCAGATAAGAACTGTCAGCAGACAAGTAATGACAATAATGAAATGTTTGAGCACCACCAACATGCTACAATCTAATTACAGCTACATAGCTATTCCCTTCTACATCAACTTGTAAAGTGGATGGAGTTTCCAAAATTGTACAGAAATTGAATTTTTCGCTGGGTAGTTTCTAGTTTATGTGTGATATTTTTTTGGTCTACTTTGACAAAAAGGTAACATCGTCTAATACAGCACAACAAAGGGGTGAGTTGATCAAATGCACTGGAATGACCTTGGGTCAGATTTTGCATTTATGCAGCAATTAAACCAAGCATTGGTAGATACCATCACCATTACTATTGGCAAATGTACATGTCTATAGCACAGATTGGTCATGGTGTTTCTTTATTGGTTCTTGTTTCTCTTTTAGGTTTTATAATAAAGTATTTTATGTAACTTAAAATATCTATTTTATTAGATAAAAAATTGCAATAGCACATTACAGCATTTAAAATTCTAAACCATCATCAATCCCTTTCAAACTGGACTAAGTAGAAAAATAAAATAAAACAAAAATTATCCTCGCATCCAATATTTAACCTTATTATGGCACCTTAATAATAAATGAAAATAATCACAATTTTTTTTTATTTCTTTTTCTAAAATATATGAAGTTCTACAACAATGTAACTGATATTGCATCTTTTGTTTTTCCCTCCAATTTACTTTATTTTTGATTATTCATCTTTCTTGGTTCTATGGAACTGAACTTGTAACTGCATACTTGTTTCATATATTCTTACTCAAAAAAAAAAATAAACAATTTTTTTCAATGCTCCACACAAGAGACATATTAAGATAATTTACAAATGATTGCCTGTAATGCTCTACAAGTATATAAGCAGGCCAGTCAAAGAAAGCAGTTTATTTACATCAAGTATGGTATTTGCATTATTCACACATGAAAAGGACATGAAACTTGCCTCCCAATGTGACCCAAAATTCCTTCACCAAATTATGCATCCAAATCAGGTAGCATCATAGGACAATTTGGAACAGACCAGCAAAATGGGCTTCCTCGGGCATTTCAATGTTTTTTTTTATGGGATCATCTTGGAATTGGGCCATAAAAATGGGGCCAGAGCTTTATTATAGATATATGCAAAATAGAAAGGTCAAAATGGTATGAAAATGTAGTTTGTACATGAAGGATGAGTTCAGAGCCTAGAAATTACATTAGCATCATATACTAGCTAGTTCTGGTGCTTTCACCTATCTATCAAAGCCTGGCAAGGTGTGTCAGCTCCATGTTCTGCCCCTTAAAATGGACTATTTCACCTTGTTGTCAATACTTTCACAGCATTCAAACAATAACAACAATGCTCTTTAACAGTCACTGGCAAAGGTAAATGAATCAAATTTCTTATGTGACAAATTACATCTGGTCTGCACAAATAGAAAAATGAAGTATCAAGTTATAAGTACTATCAAAATAACTAAAGCCACAATCATATTTCAACCAATCACTGCAAATCAATTATAACATCTACAAGATATATCAAATTAATCACTCATTAGAGAAGTAATTACTTCATGTTATAACCTTAGTACAAGGAATAAATAAATGTTGCCTAAGTACCAAAGTTCCTTCTAGGCAGCTGTTTTGTGCACAGGTACATGTTCTATTACTGAAAAAATGTAAGTATTTGATAAAGCTACAGACCAGCACCTGTGCTTCAGATCTGCCACCAGTCTAAGTCTTGAAAAAGTTACCTGACCTCAGTTAAGTATTCCATTTGGAGGCAACTTGTATGTCTATTTTGTTTTTCGTTCCTTTCTTTCTTTATAAATTTTTGAATATGCGTGCATTTTTGAAAAGTCTTTCATGACAAAGTTAGCAGGGCAAGAAAGTTATGTGTGCACTATAATGGAGTTTTTATATAAAATATCTTATCCTATGCAACTGAAGCGGTTATTTTAGGAGGTTTAAGGGAGGGGGTGGCGGCAGGACCTTTAATACCCCCTGCAAAGATTCCACAGTAAGTTTTAATTGATATCTTGTTGACATAAATGTGTTGAGTATTTCAGCTTTCCTCTTCAGAGCTAGGGTACCCAAACAATGCAGTCGGCACACAGCTGTACACAAGTCAACTCCCCTGTTACCCCACAAGTTACCTGTACTTTGTGTAGTTGGTTGGCAAAGCACACCGTCCACAAATAAAGAGGCAAGTCTGTTTACTGACTGCCCACAGCTCACTTGGACAGTGCCAACTGGGTAGAGAAGGAACAATAGCTGGAATTTTATACAGGATTTAGTGAAACCCAACTCTAAACCTAGCAGAATAAATTCAACAGCTCAGTGAAGCAATTTATTGCAAACCCACATCTTCTCCATTGGGTGTTCTTGAGCAACCCCATCATAACAAAATGACCTTAAATTATGAAGTGCTAACTTGCAGCTTCATGACATATGTCATAAAACAATCATCTTTGGCAGAAATTAATTTTCCCCAAAGGTGTTACTCAGAGTCTGATTTAAAAGCTGATTTTCGGATTCATAAAACTATGAGGAATTTTGTGCCTCACCTGTGATTATATTCACGAAAAATTTTTTTTATAAATTTTTGGTAATTAATGGCCTAAATTTAGTGCCACAGGAGTGTCCTGGTGTATGACATGCTAGCCTCCCCCATAACAAATCCCCACACCACAGAATAAAGCACATTATCTCCAACACTGAAAATATTGAATACAACTACGGTCTCTAAGAATACTGAATTACATTTAGCACACTTCGGATGGTTTCTAAAAGGTCTTATTCATAACATTTTAAGACCTCCATCAAAACTAGATATACTATAACTTCTGCTATATATTCTCAAAGTGTATGAAGTGATCCCAGGGTGGTCTGCAGGCAAGGTTGGTTTTCATAACTAAGAAAATCCTCATGGAGGACCAACTACAATACAATAATGCATGTGACACTGCAGTTGTCAACATGTCAGAATGGTCACCTAAATCCTCTCTTCCATGTCCTTTCACAGACCAAGGCTTGAACCCCATCAGAGTACCACTGAATCTTCACTGACCTTTTTGATGTTTCTTCAACTTGTGAAACAATAATGAAATGACTAGATGATTGTGTGAGTTTATTGTGTGTGTGTGTGTGGTTGGGGGGGCACTTCAACTGAGGATCATAATTGAATTACTATTAGTAGCAGGCCCATAGCCAGCAAATTCAAAAGGGGTGTTCTTTTTCTGAAGAAGTGGACCTTTTACTCAGGCCTTCCCAACTACCAGACTCGGCACCTACGGGTCCAGTATAAACCGGTTTATCAGACCACACTACCCGTTTTCAAGGTGTGTGTCAGATCGCATTACAGAGTATCAGCCACCACACCGATTTTGCCTGGTGCGCGATGTGATAGCAATGATCCTAAGCGGGGTTGGAAAGTAGTGCATCTCATCTAGATTCATGCGCTGCTGCAATTTTCTCTGTTTATGCTCAAATCTGACAGTACCGCAATTTTTAACATAAAATTTAGGTTCGGACATAGCCATTGATGTTTTGTAAATAAGAACTTGCAAACTTATATATTAATTTAGAAAAGTATACCTAATTTTGATAACAGAAGCATATTCTGTCGGGGGTTAAATATTTTTGTGACTACCGGGATGGACGAGATTGAGGGCAGGGGTAATCCTAGAGAGGGGTGAGAAACGTCCATTGTTCTCGTCAGCGAGGCTGTCCTTTTTCAGGGTTTGTACGCACGGACAGAAAACTTAAGTATTGTGGGAACGTTACTAATGAAGCCACTGGTAGTACTAGTAGATATCAGCCTGTAGTCTTGAACAAGCGCCTCGATGACGAGTGAACAGTTGTCAAAAACAAAAGACCCAGGTGTGGTAGTTCAACTACTGTTGATGCGTGCCGCAACGACCAAACCTAATTGCTCCTCAAGGTCACAAAACAATAACCGGTACTGACGGCTAGGCTCATCTTAATCATATAAGTAGCGCGTTTCCACCCCCTGATTGAGGGAGTCGTCTGTTGTATTCATGCGACTCCTACTTGACGAAAACGAGGCGCGATACCCGGATGACAGGTAGGCTTACAGAATTTGTGATAGGGTATGATACTCTTTTATGCGATCTGACACACACCTTGAAAACGGGTAGTGTGGTCAGATATACCGGTTTATTCTGGACCCGTAGGTGCCGAGTCTGGTAGTTGGGAAGGCCTGTTACTGTAACAATGAAACTTACGTGTACCTAGATCGAATTTTACCCAAAATGAACCTTTTCCTGACAAAAGGGGCGGTTCTTTCGAACCCCCTGAACCCCCCTGGCTACGCCTGAGTAGTAATCAAATCAAGATAACGGTGTTGTATTTTTTCATCCAAAAACTGCCCTGAATACCAAGGACCATAATGTACAAGATGTGCCACTCAGTAATTTTCTTTTAATCATACTTGTTCACTGCTACTGTAATCTTGTTTATCTTGAAACTCAATGTATTTTGTGACAAAATGTGTGCAAATTACAGCTCTGTTTTCTCTGATCTTTGTGAGATCAGGACTTGGTTAACAGTGGGCAGGGCAATCATTATAATTTCATCACCTTAGGTATATATCCAAGTATTTTGACATTAAAATCCAATACGTATCTTTTGATAGATCTTCTTTTTAGCATTTTTGTAATCAAATTAATGCATTTATTTCATTTTTTTAATTACTTAGTACACTTTCTGCTCAACATAAGAAATGTAGAATCACTCTTAAAAGATGAAAACAGTTACTATAAATTCAAATCTCCAGGTAATTCAATTCTCCTTCATAACATAAAAATGATCAGACATGAACTTGAGCATACTATATCACATTTTGCAGGATTTTTACACCTAAAACCATCACTTGATATATATATATATACCAGGCACCCAGAAGAGATCTCACCACTTATGGTTAGCAGTGACTGACACAAAGCACTAAACCCATCTGATAACTTGTCTCTTCCATCTTAAGCAAATGCTACCAAACAATCTGGGCTCACAGGCCTGTGCTTGAGACATATCAACATCTACCTCAGAAACCAGTGAAATGACAGTTTCAAAATAATGCCTTAGACATTTAGATAACTGCAGGGAGAATTTGCTCTCAAATTGATGTTCAGAGATCATAAACAGTGAATGACTAATTCATATTGAAATCTAATGTTGTTTCATTGGTTATTAAATGTGTTATGGCGAACAATAACACCTTGTTTTCCCCCCTCTCATAATTTTATCTACGTCAATATCTCATTCCCTGTTCTATGTGATCCTAGGCAGACTAATACTTAAAAAAAAAAGACAAGCGACTCATCTTTCAGATTTGATCTAAAGAGCTCCCGCAGATCACCTAAGTACAAGGTTCTACCTGCAGCAATCTTTGTGAAAACTAATCACGCTGAGGAAGTATCCATTTTTGATGGGCAAAAACAGATGCACTGTTTTTAGGGGAATTTAATGATGATGTACCCTACCTGATACTGTATGAGAAGAAGCTACACAGGAAAGGGAAATTTGCACATCAAAATTTGTCATGATTTTTATCGCGATTGAGCAAAAACAAAGTTATAACACTAATCCCAGCACACAAATTATTTCACTGAGGCAATTTGCTCCGTGGGAATGGCACATTGTCTAGACAAGATTTTGTTTGATAAATGAAAGCTGTAATTAGATAAAACACCCATTATCACTTTAATAGAACATATAACAATAAGAGTTACCGCTTGTACTACATGGTGGTGTTTTCTCTAAGAACAAAAATTTATTGGAATGAAGCTTAAATAAATCAAAATCTCATGAAAGCAATTTCTACTTTTAAGATTTATAACCCATAAGTGCAAGTAAACCACAGGAAATTGAAAGAATACGAGGCGCTATATATCTTCAGTTTCCCATTTCACTGTCTGCCATCTCATGGCTCTATTTGCTATTTGTCTCTGTTAAAATGGATTGGAAAGTTTTAATAACAATTATCAACCCCATCATAAGCATTTTTTACATTCTGGGAATATTATTGTCTGCAGTGAATTCTCCACACCCCTCCCCTCCCCAAAGATATTATAATAACAAACACCTTCTGTAATGGCTATAAGGACCTAATAACCTGTCCAACTTACCATAGTTAACTCCATTTGTTTGACCAAATGCTCCCCCTATTTATCCTTATTGTGAAAATTGATTTCAGCAGGAGACCTGTTTATAAAGCATGTATACACAGTCAACAAAAGAACAAAATGCAACACAAACTCAGCAGCATGAAATATGCTATAAGAGGGTAACTGAACCTTGGCCCAACACCGTGCCTTCGGCCTCATATACATGCCAGGTTGTTGGTGTACAAACAGAAAAGAAATTGTGATACCTGTTCCCATAAAAAGAACGACTGGAAAAAGTGGTTCGAACGAGAAATGAGACCTAATCTCAACAAAAGATTCATGCAACGAGTTACCAAAATATTCTGGATTCCTGTCTTATTCAATTTTGTTTGTCCTCTTCAACACTCAAACAGGGTCAGAAAGGACTAGTTTGAACTGGAAAGATTCTTTCTAAAAGATAATAAACGCATGGTGTACAAGGTAAAAATGCATTCAACCACTACATATCCACTGAATTGCCTAATTTTTACTTACTGCCACACTTCTTGTACTAATCTTTCTCTTTTTATGTATTTAATCATATTTATTCATTCGCTTTTTAAAAAAGAAAGTGAAAGATAAATATATGTAAAGTAGAGCGTTACACACTAGCCACATTTGATGTTGCATCACATCTTCCTTCTGATTCCTTAGCTCACTATGGTGTAGGAAAGTGAACTTTTTAGTTAATTTTTGATTCAGGAGAAGGAACTTCTTCTGCACATTTTGGTGTAAGAAAGTGAAGTAACAATCTAGAGACTTGACCACTTGATATCTCAGGTATCTAGTGGCTAGGTCACTCTAGTCACACTCACTCTTGTCTCTCCTAATAATACCCTAATCGTGATCTAAGGGCCCATTCCCAGTGCAACTGTTGGTCTATGTAGATTGAATTAACTCCATGGGGACTCTCACTGAATGCAATCAGATTAAGGGATTAGCACAGCTCCTGGCATTGAATAAAATACATAAAAACTGATAAAGCTGGTGATCATACTAGTTCGTTCTAAACAAGGGGTGTGTTAATCTAATTGCATTCAGCAAAAGTCCCCCGAGGTTGTATCGATCTACATAGAATGATATTTCCATTGGGAATGAGCCCTGAGTGTCCTGATGGATGGGAAGGAGAACAGACTAAGGTGGGGCCCTAATACAATCTGAATAAATTTTGCTCTTCCTTAAATGGCATTTTTTCAAACTCCTGTCTGTAAAACTGACTGTGGGTGACTGATGATCTCCACTGAGGCCACACCTGAGGAGGACTGAAACTACATCTGTCCTTAAATGTTACCTGAATGGCATACAAGCAAGAATGTGTAGCTGGAGCATCACTAGGATCATTCTAACAACTCAACTTCTATGAGTTTAGTTCGACTTCCATGATGTATATTTCATTACTTTTAAAAATGTAAATCTAAAGATATCCCAGTCAATCTTTAATCTCAAAATGGTAACTAAAAGTGTAAGTGCAGTGGGTGCATCTGGTTAGGAAGAAAAATATGGAGGTCTGCAAAACTGACAAGAAGGGTGTCATGTTAAGGGCTCATTTCACCGCCCAGAGTGTAAATATGCTATTATACTAATGCAATAGAAAATACCATGACATGACGCAGTGTGTGACAGAGCATGGCGACGGGGGACATCCAGGGAGATACCATCTCCATCTGAAGTCATTTAGATCCTACAATGTACTAATTCATTCAAGATGAAACCACAAGTACAATCAAAAACCATTTTGACAATATAATTCTCACCACTTAATTTTTTGGCTTCAGTACAATTAAAGTGCAGTGAAGAAAAGATTGGGTTGATGCTTGAGATTCAGGAAAAACATTCCCACAAGAGACTGAAATACACTATCAAATGCATAGATCTCATTAATTTACTTACATCACAGCTCCTGGCTAACATGTATACCAAAGTGTTATATATGCATATCTAAAGATAAAACAAGATGCACCAAGTCAATTTTTCACCTTGAAACTAGACAAGCTACAACTTTATGGCTTTTTAATACAATGTCACCCTACACATACATGAATACAACTACTGATCAAAGAGATAAACTTTAGGGACAGCTTTTCATATATTTTATGTGCATTGCATATTATATAATATCCACTCATACAATTATAGATGTGGTCTCACCAATATTACCAAAATACATTTTAGACCTGTATACAAGTTTTAAGTAAACATTAACTACAACCTCCCCACCCTGCTATACCTTAAACCCTAAAGTCAAGGTGTCATCCTAATGCTAGCTAGGATTAGAGATGGCTTGTATAAAATGAAGAGGGAATTGCAATCAAGTGCCTTATGTTAGGACTAAAATTGTTTCTGTTAATGTGACAAAAACATGCTGCAAGGATTCAAATCAAAGAACACATTCTTCACTTTAACAACATTTACAATCTTTTGCATATAATCCAATATTTATATTAAATAACATTTGTGGTCAGATCAGCTCAGTACACAAAATATAGAGGGTCTATTATCTTATCATTTACTGCCCCTCAAACCCAAGGCTGAGTAAAAGGCAAGCAAACATTTTGAAAGGCAATGGCAGAATTATGACCTTTCCAAACACATTTCATACACCATTGCTGCACATACATGGTCAAGATGAGAACTAGGGTACTTTGTTCTATGTGGCTCTCAACCTGACAGGTTGACTTGTTAATTTCTTATGAAGTCATTGTATGTATGGGACATTATTTGGTACTCTTCATAATGTAAGAAAAAATTATATTAATCAATGAATGTTGAAAAGTATGTATTCACATAAGTCTCTCAAATCTCCTGCTAAAATTTTACTCAACCTTACAAGCAAAGGCAAACAGCCTGAGTTGCCATATCACAAGAGCTGAAAATATTGAAGTGTTACAGCTGAAAGCGTGTTTCTCATACCTTCTCAACGTTATGTCATTTATTTGGAAAGCAGTGTGCTCCACCATGATGGTTGCACAAAGACATACTGTTTCCCCTAATATCAATCTATCTTGTCACTGTACACTGAGGTAATTTTTCTCCACTGCATCAAGTTAGCTGACATATAAACTTGTCTGCTATTTCATGTCTATACTATTTCATGTCTATACTTCATATTTAACTGCTTTGATGGACTTTCAAGTAGTGCGTAAAGCATGAACGTATAATTATTCCTGTATTCTGGTTGTGTGAGTTCTGAATGTCAAGAAGAACACTTGTAATCCAGGTGTGTGTGTGTGTGTGTGTGTGTGTGTGTGTGTACATGTGCATGCATGTGCATAAGCAGCTCTGTGCATATGCTCATGTGCATGCTTACACACGTGTAGAAGCACACCCTGGTAAAAAAAAAGGTGTCCCATCAATCACTGTCAACACCACTTAAAAAAAAAAAAAAAACAATTCTGTAAGCTGTCTGAGCTCAATCTGGGACCAGTAGGCATCCTTGATATTCCAGGTCTCTAGGTGTACGAGTACCTGAACAGAATATATCAACTCACCCTGCTGGATATGCTATAAGTCCTGTTTTAGAGTCTACTGCCAAAGCTGCATTGGTGGTAACAGTCAGTCCTAGGACTCTTTCTAGTGTCACCTACAAAGAGAAATAAAATGATAAACAATTTCAATTGTGTAATACACCACTTGAGGTCATGATTCTATAAAAATTATTTTAATTTTGTACAATTTTCTGATAAATTATTAAGTTACCATTCTAGGGGTTGACAACTTTTTCATAGGTATGATATTTCTAAATTTATTATTATTTGGGAAATCAAGCTGTCTTTTGCCCACTTCATGTCAAGGTTATGCTGTATCACTAACCACTTGAGGTTTTGAAATGCATTTAATTACATAGTATAAGACTTTGGCCATAGGAAAACTACCCTTTACCATATAATTAAATAAAAATTACACTTGACTATGCGTCTGCCTTTAAGACAAAATGAACATTAATCAGGGCAGGCTCTCCCCTTTCTCCCAGTACATTCCTCCCCCTGCACGTATCCAGTGCAGGTGATCTAGTCTATCTTTTATTCACTGAGCCATGATTTTTTATATTTCATATAATAAGTAATCCTCACACGCTAAATATAACTATACAAACAGGTCATCACCTGCATACTGCACTATTTGTGAATAATTCATTATACATACAATACGATCTAGGTTCCAACTTCAATGCACCTGTACTGATGCTGGTATGAAACAACAACACAGAGCTATGGAGTGATGACTAAAACTAAACAGCAATATTCATGATAACAGATATCATAAACCACCAAAATGATGCCTACCTTCTCAGTCATCTTCTTATAATCCAATTAAAAAGAAAAAAAAACCCAGGTGAACATTAACTAGAAATACCACCACCACCTGTAGATGACTGTGCCCTCAATATGGACCAGCTCCAACATCTACTTTCCAGGCTATTACCTCTACTACCTGGTCTCATGTAACCTACAGTACATAACTATAGTGCCCTGGGTCAGAGATGTCAGGAAGGGAGACAGTGATGTGCTGGAGATAGGAACACTCCACACACAGCAGAGATAAACCTACTTCCATACTGCATAATATGCTTAGGGCGGATGATGACTGTTGCTGGTTGTCATACATATTGATCTACATATGAGAATTTTAGTGTTATCACACCTTGACAATGTGATGAGGCTTAAATAATGACCCCTGACCTGTGATTAAGTATCTGGTCTTTGTTTTAACTTGTACATCAGGGGGGGAGTCCTTTAATTGCTAAGCATGTCACTAAAGTGTATTAAAATTGAAATAACAATTTTGTTATTCCACCCTAATGGACACCATGTTTATACATGTGTGTACATACAATCACACAACATCAAATTACCTTGAACATTCTGATCAGCTAATCTTTTCCTCTGACAATACAAGTCCAATATTCTCAGAAATATAGTTACTAGCAGTAGGAACGTCACTGTTGCTGGACTGTAATAATAATGTTATCAGTCTGACTTGACACACATGCTACAGAATAAAATCACTTTTGTCTAGTCACTCGCTAATGCATCACACAATCACTTTAATAATGCTCCATCTGTGGTAAATCAAGGTGAACACCAACATATGTTTAAAAAGTTGCTTATTGTAGTTCTGATTCATCCAGCAGGAAATGGAAAAAATATTCAGACTGTTATGCTCCCTGTTCGGCAAACAGCACCTCTTTGACAGTTTAACAATGCTGCCTTCAGCTTTGTATCTGCAGTACAAGTATATATCCCAGTAGAAAGTGGGTTGCAATGAAGTCTCTACTTCAGAAGGATAAGCCTTCTTTCACCTCATCTGTAGTTACAATTAAAATCAGCCCTCTCCCTTGCACTAGGGATTTCACCTGGGATTTTTCCCAATACATATATTGTAATGTATTCTGTTATCCACCCTTCAAGTCCAAGTGGCATGGTTCAATACAAAACAGGTTTATACTAGTAAGTAAGGAAAGACATGCAAATGAAAAAAATCTGTGTAATTCTGGACTTCTCATTTTGTCTTCATCAAACTGATGATATGTACAACAATTGGTTGTATTTTCTACTCACTAAAATGTACAGTTTTACATAACATTTCACAAAATCTTGCTAGTATTTCCATTAAATGTTTTGCCATTTCTGTGATAACTAAATCTGATTCAACAAAGTCACGCCACTTTCCAATAAATGATGCATAAAACCAATTCAAACATAAATAAAGGTGCACAATACCTAATCTTATTAATTTCTAGTTCACTGTATTACCATGCAAACATATTACATTTACACCCAAAACTGCTGAATACCCAGGTCAGAACACAAGACAAAAATAAATTATGTATCACAAGAATTATTCACACCAGTGCTGACACATCCAACATAAATCACGCAACATTTGTAATACCTGGATGGCCATTAATTATAGAAAAGGTTAATAATACTAATGTCTAGTGGGTGCATTCGATGAAGTCTTTAACTGGCAACATCATTTAGTGAAATGGTCGAGTGTATGTGATGTACTAGTACCTGTGTCCAACATCACTTGGGTTCACGCTTTCTTGGATACAGGTTTTCGCCAGGATAGATTCTGTAATTAATATGTGTCGTGGGCGCCATGCATTGGGTAAGGCAATGTAACAGATCTCTGAAGTGGTCAGTTTTAAGCAAACCCAAGGAGACCACACATATACAATCTGCTCTTCCTAAACCAATCTCAACATAATAGACTTTACACACACATAGACATAAGCTTCACAGATAAAAGGTAACAAGGATCAGGTTGTAGAAAAGAAATACTATCCTTATCCGTCGAGTGCCTTGGGGAATCTCCTTTAATTCTGAAAGAACCATGCCATATTCTCCATTTTCAAAGACAATTGAAACCCTTAAAAATCACACCTGGAATAGTAAGCTTTATTTCCAATTGATCTAGCATATGGGGTTAAAATATTTGATATTCAAAATGAGCATAAACTAAACATCGGCTACTCTACCAGTGCTATACAGTTGTTTCCTACTTTGAAGCTCCCCTAAGATATAATGCATACAAACTATATATGTATACTGCACAATCTGTTTTCATGGTTCATATATTGTGTTCATCAAACTCTCACTTTGATCATCCCTCTGCAAACAGATACTTCTTTTACTTGAGGAAGTGAACATTGTGTTTGGTTAACGTATGATCTCCAAACATCTCACATCAGTGCACTCCCCTAATATCATTATGTACAACTCTCAATTTTCACCTCCATTCATAAGATAGACAGGTCTCTATAGATACAGGTACTAGTAGGATCATATCTAGGATGGTATAGCAATGCACAAATTTCCACTATGAAGACATTCTTACTCAACTGTTATCACCTATGATATAATATGTTAGCTAATTTTTCTGCTTTCCCAGACACATATTTCATTTCTCTTGTCTGGGTATTTGAAGGCAGACTCCTCTTAGTCTGTCAATTACTTATAACATGTCTGTTAATTTATTCTGGTTTTGTCATATTTGGTCAATTTTCACCGTGTTAACAGGTTGACATGCTAAAGCTCACATGATCTCATGTAATTATTCTGTCAATGGATTTGGTAAGTAAGGCATTATTTGTGAGGCAGGGCTGAGACCCCGTTAGACCTCAAACTACCAAACAACTGAGATCTACCTGGTGGTGAACAGTAGAGACACTCTGTCCTGAAGACAATCTCACACTCAGAATAAAAAAGAAAAGACTTAACATGGCAAGTGAGCATGCAATCATTAATATCATCTTTTTTAAATTTGTAACTACCTGACACAAATCAAAGTGCAAGATAAAATAAGTCAGTTTTTTATTACTAACCAAAGACATAATAAAACAGCTAATTATATGTGGATTTCTGCTAAAGTTTTAGGCCATGTGGCAGAGTTTATACATATTGATAATACTAATTTCAGAGGTCACTGAGGGTTTTGGAGATTATCAGATACTGATAACTGCTTTTAACAATAGGTAACTTCTTCTACAGTGAAAGAGATATCCTGTAGCCGTGGATGTTTCACAATGGAGGACATCTATAGGATAAATTTAGAGTGGAAAAACCTGTAAATAAGTTGATTCCGCAAAAATGTAGACCCTCCTATTTGGTCATTATAAAAATACCTGTCACTGGATTGTCCCCTGGAATGTACTACACAAAATACATAAAAGGATGTAACTTGATGACATCCTCACACAAAAATGTGCATCGATTAACAATTCTCATTTATTTTAACCTCTGATTAAAAAGGTATGCAAGGACATTAACTACACCTTAAGTTAACTGCATTAATTTAATTACTAAGTCGAGCAGGGAGTTGACCTGTTAAGATGCTGACTGAAGAATCGTTTATAAGTGGTAGAACTACATGCACACAGCGTAATGCTATTTATCAGTGCACCTGCACAGACTCCTGTGACAGTAGAAAAAAAAAATGTGCCTCTTCACAGGTCACACAATGACAACATTACCGACCATTGCCAAACACTTCAGGACAAATGTCAACATAAACAAACCTCCTCCCAGGGAAGCAGAATTACATAATAAGAAATGATTTCATAATTTGATTATAAGATTGGAGTCTCTGGAACCTGAAATCTAATCTCATACAGGCTGCGATATTCAGATTGCACACTTCCGTCCTCCATTCATTGTGATTTCCATCTCCTAGTCTATTCTGTTTAATAGGTTAAGCATAAAAGCATCTCCAGTCCACACTTCCTATACTTGTTTATAGACCGCAGCTGATCAATAGAGTACATAAGGAAATTCCTTAATAATACCAGAAATTAATTTGACTGAATAAATTAAGACTGCAAGTCTAAATATTGAAGGGGGCCTCAGTGTACACAGATATATAGATATTTATGAAATATGAATGAAATGAAAATGTGGGTCTACCTTATATGGCATCATCTATAAAACAAAGCTTTTTATATTTAAATTTTGGCACCCAAAAAGTTAATAATATTTTTATAATAAATGTCACTCATCCTAATCTATATTTAAAACCCGATTTTCATATAGCTGTGGAGAATCATCAGGTATGACAAATCACATTGATGACTGTTATGTGTTAATTGGTCCAAGATTCCAGATATCTGAATGTTGTTCAGGCATCACTCATATTATCATTATTAAAATCCATCTGAAAGGCCATGACTTAATAACCAAGATTTTATTGGCATCAGCATGCTGATAAAAAATGCTTCAGTTTACTTGTGACAATGATAAATAGCTGGGCTCCCCAGGTGTTCAGCAGTTTCTATGCAGAGTTATGTAATCTTCCAAAACCTGGTTGGTTTTTATAAAAATATGGTTTGGTCTTGTCTCATATATAGTTATAATTCTGAAGGGTGTGTGTGTGTGTGTGTGTGTGTGTGTGTGTGTGTGTGAACGTGTGTGATTGTTGTGATTATTGATAAAGTGTGTGTATGTCGTCTTTAATTACAAAGACTAACAAGACTTCATTGGAACTTCTCACTAAACTGAGTAAACTTTATACTCAAGATTTACAAACACTCTAATGAATTCAATTTGATTTCAGAAAAGTCTGGTTTCAACTACCATGTGGACCAGCATATATTTTAAATATGTCAAATTTACCAACAATCAATAACCCATGAAGTTTACACAGTAGATCATAGTGAAAAGCCAAACAGATGTTAATGTATTACATGCCAACTGTAGTAGAAACTATTATATGCCTAAATGGATACAGCACTAGTTACAGTTTCGTCTGTTTTATTTTATGTTCTCTGAGCAATTTTTATGTGCCCACAAGGTGCCACACTTCATTGCCACAGGTTAGAAGCGGTTCAATGATTTGGACTTCAAAACAGTCATTTTGACAATATTGTAACAGGCTGTAAAAGAGAACAAAGTACATACCCTGCGACTGACATCCACAACTTTACTCTTCCTCTTCAGCGATCCAGTTCTTAAAACTTTTACAGGGGTCGTCTCCATACTTGCATCACACGCGTGCGCTTATAATCCTATGTTGTATTATACAAAGTTAGGTTATTCCCTGGGTTGTCACTTATGTCTGGAATAAAAAGTTTGGCAATTCCAACAAAGATTACCAAAAAGTTAATAATGTTTCTGGAAAATAGTCAGAAATCAAATGTTATAACTTCCACAGAGTCTCCTACATTTTAAATGTATTCCCGGTCCAATAAGACAGCGGCATCATAGTTTAAAAACTTCCATTAGGAAGAGCACCCGTGTATTCGTCACGATCATCCCAGTTTTGAACATGAACCAGTCAAGCCTAGCGTACTCATTTCTTCTTCCGTGTGATTGGCTCTAATTTTTGGTTGGTCAAAATCATTAATCTTCGTATCAAACCCTTAATTAAAACATTGTGAGCTTATGGGAAAAGAGGTAGTATATCTATTATCAATTACACCGATATTATAAAGTTGAATTTTTAAAAAAGACCAAAATAAGACAAAATTCACTTTTGATAAATCGCCCTATTTTTCTACCGTCCAATGAAAACGACGTTAACATAGGCATCCCTACTTTTAACGCATGCGTCGTAATACCGGAAAAGGGGAAAGTCCACGTGGGTTTGTTTTGATTTTGTTTTGTTCTGTTCCTGTTGTGCATACAATGTCGTTGGGTATAGAGTACCGGCATCTTACAGAAGCATACGAACGAATCAGTCCGCATATTCACAAAACACCAATATATACTAGTTCTTACATAGATGAACTGGTAGAAAAGAAAGTGTATTTTAAAGGCGAACATCTACAAAAGACTGGTTCATTCAAGGCAAGAGGAGCTCTGAATGCTGTGAGTGATTAAATCCACATCTGATCAGTTTCATATCATGTTATTCCCCACCCTATCATTATTACCTTTCTCCCCAACTGGAGAAACAGTGGGATTTTAAATAAGAGGATGATTGATTTGGGCAAATACTGGTAAGTTACAAAAAATTATGTAAAATTGCAAGAAAACTTACCTGTAATTGTTTTTTGCTTGAGCTATATAGTATATACTACAGTACTTAGTAGTATTACTATTACTATTTACTGTAGAAAAAAACAGAGTCACAGTGTTGCACATCAAGGGTTCTTTATTTTACAGGTGTTGTCATTAAAAGAGAAAAATCCTGAAAACAGTGGTGTTGTAAGTATTGCTAACTTTATAAAAGTACCAAATAAATAAACTTTTAACTTTATATACCCTGTGCTAAAGTGAAGAGTGAAAACATGTGTATATATAAGACAATTAGGAATATTTTATGAATATAAATGAGATACCCCCTTGTATGTAGATTTTAATTTCAACAAAATAGTAGTAACCACAACAATCAAAGTCATTATGCTGACTTAAAAATATGTAATGATTAGTGCAAAGTTGTGAACTCATCTTAATTTCACTATACTTTTTAGGTAACTCACAGCAGTGGTAATCATGGTCAGGCCTTGGCATGGGCAGCTAGGTATGCAGGTATGAAATGCACTGTTGTCGTTCCAAGCAATGCACCTGCTGTTAAAGTTGCTGCAATCAAGGACTATGGTGCTGACCTGGTATTCTGTGAGCCAAACCCCACATCTAGGTGAGGTGTAGCAAATATCACATATTAAGTTTAAAATATTTTCTAACTGTACAATGGTAAATGTACTTTCTACCTTTTAAAAAAGTCATATTCTTTTCTGTATGTTTTGTCTCATGTTTAGCATTGGTTTCCTTTAAAATGCCATTTGGATTTATTTCAAATGTTTTATAACATTTTAGACAAGAAACATGTGCCAAAATTTCTGCTGAGAAAAACCAGACCATCATTCCACCATATGACCATCAGGATGTCATTGCTGGACAGGTGATTGGAATTTTAATAGATTTTATTAGATAGAGTAATACAGAAATCACAAGGAAAATTTAAACCTTAGATAAGAGACCTTTTTAGAAGTTATGAAGAAAGATTCACTTTCACAGCATTCAGTTCCATATTAGTGCATATTGTTTGTAGTTCTGTTTAAAAACACCACAGAACGTCTTAAGTTTACAGATGTATTCTTTGTCATGTTGGAGACAACTGTTTGATATCTTATATTAGAGCAAACTGTTTGTCAAAAAATCTTTAGACATTCATAAATGTATATCATTAGTATTCCAACATTGGAGCAATTTTAGATTATACTGATGTGCTTTGTTATTGTCAGATTCATGACTCAAAATTCACCCTCAAAGTCATACCTTATATGTACATCTAATTTGAATTATTTTTTATACATTTGTGATTTTAGGGAAGTATTGGCATTGAATTGATGGAACAGGTTCCTGACTTGGAAGCTATACTTGTTCCCATTAGTGGTGGGGGGATGACATCAGGGATTTGTATTGCAGCAAAGGCTGTAAAACCTGACATCAAAAGTAAGTTATAGTCAGAAGTATATGCTGTATGCATTTGGAGATGTCCTAAAGTTATATTTCTACTATGCCTGCATCTTTAACTGTGCTGGATTGAAGTGACACTCTTATATAAAATCTCATTTTGATAGCCAAGGTCCCATGAAATGACACATAAATTGCAAATGGAAGGGCCAGATGTTCAGTTTTATTTGTGTATTGTTTTTCTGTAGGGCTTTTATCACAAATATGTTGGGTTTTTTTTTTCAGTTTTTGCATGTGAGCCTAAAGGCAAAGACCTGGAGTATTCCCTTAAGGCAGGTAAACCAATGTGGCCAGATCCACCCAAGTTTGTAGATACCATTGCTGATGGCCTGAGGGTGCAGAGACTGGGAACACTGACCTTTCCAGTTGTTTTGGAATTGGTAGAAAAAGAAGTTTTCACAACTGTGAGTATAAATAATATTGATCATTTAGGTCATAAGGCTCTCATCCATTGGAAGTCTGAGATCTTCATGCTTTGTAGCAGTAGCCTTTACTGGGCATGGGGATAATAAATCTCATTTATTTCATATTATCTTTTTAAAGTGCCCTTGTCTTTTATATTCACAAACAAACTACACAGAAGTGTTTCTTAAAAAAAAAATGGTATTATTATATTTATTATTATTTTTATTGCTGTGTTTTTCAGAAGCTGTTTCATGCCTGAATCCACAATGTCCACAGTATTACAAATGTAGTTGTGTATTATCACTAGTTTGCAAATGATCTATGCCATTTCATTTCTCAATTTACTTCTTTGGACGCGTTCATATCGAGTTGAGCCATGGCTCTACAAAGCCACGACCTAAATATGGCGGACGTACATGAAAGGAAAACCGCCTTATCTTTTAATAGTCTCTCCGCCTCTCACACGCCTTCCCATGTGTCGTCCCAATGGAGCCGAGATTTAATGACTGTACCCCCGCAGGGCGACGCATGGGGAGGCGTGTGAGAGGCGGGGAGACTATTAAAAAATTAGGCGGTTTTCCTTTCATGTACGTCCGCCATATTTAGGTCGTGGCTTTGTAGAGCCATGGCTCAACTCGATGTGAATGCGGCCTTTGAGGGCATTCAAAACAAGTTGATCTGTGGACTAACAGATCCGCAGTTCAAATATGGTGGACCCACATAAAAGCAAAGCCAACTAAATCCATTACAAGGGAGTGAATGCGCCATTAAATGGATTAAATAACGACTTCAAGGTTTAATTGCAAGACCCCTGCAGGGACAGCGCATGTGGAGGCAGGGAGACCATCAACCAATAATAAGTTGACTCTGCTTTAGTGAAGGTTGGCCATATTTGATCTCCAGGTCTGTTAGTCTGCAGATGAACTTGTTCTGAATGCCCTCTTATTTTGTGTTTTTCCATGGGAAATTGATGATCTGAAACAGAAAATGAAATGTACTTTCATACAAAGTAATAGACAATCTCCTAGAGTGCCAAGATCCATTGTATTAATTTTATCAGTATTGCTTTAAGCACACTGTATCTTTTTGTTTAATTTTAATTCAGAGTGATGATGACATCATAAAAGCCATGAAGTTAGTGTATCAGAGAATGAAGGTATGCTGAACATTCATTTCAGAAGTAAAAGAATATTAAATTTTGGAAGTATTTTTTTATTATGAATGAAATCTGTGAAACTAGATATTATCTAATTGAATTTTCCAAAATTCTGTTTATTTTCCACAGTATAATCTAACTACAACTTTTAAAACTTGATTTCCTGTATAATTTTCAGCAAGTGATTGAGCCCAGCTCAGGTGTGGGTGTGGCTGCTCTTCTCTCTGACAAGATGAAAATACTGACACCCGACATGAAGAAAGTGGGTGTCATTCTCTGTGGAGGGAATACTGACATTGAGCACTTGCCTTGGATGAAATAAAAAATCTAAGCATATCTATTGATGGTGAATTTAAACATTATAATTAAAATTAACTAAGCACATTAAATACCTCTACTCCAAGTTTCACAGACATACCCTATGGTTACGTCCGATCCTCAGGGGGCATGTTTATTCAAAATATCAAAATATATATATATATACTTCTTTTAATCCCTTTGATAAACAGAGAAGATCAGTATTTTTCATAAGTTAATGTTAATCGCCAACTTAATGTTTTGAATTGTGAAATATCTCAGATACTTGCTCAATGTAAAGCGAACTCTGAAAAATGTATTGTAGGGAGTTGCATAGAAGCTTTTATTGATTGTAAGTTTTTATGACAGTGTGATGGTATGCCATCTTAGATAAAAATGTGCTCTTCACTTTTGGTTTTATTACACAATGAATGCATGTAAGGTCAACATTCTGATGTCCACTTTAAAGGACTATACTGGCCAGTAGCCATGTTGTATGGGTTTCTTTATACTGGCATTTCAAAAATCAACATGGTTTCTCCCGGTGGTGTCTTGATAGTCCGAAGGTTCATTGCTCCAAAAAATTGGTAACATTTTCATCAGTTTATTAATCAAGGATTTATTGTTCCGAAGGTTCTATAGTGAACATTCAGATCAATGAACCTTCAGACTGTTGAACCTTTGAACTATTGCTACGGCCACTTTCTACCAATGTCAGCTGCCAAATTGACAGCCCATTGATTTTTAAGTAACTGATTTTTTTTAAAAATTTGTATTGTTTGATTTATTGAAATGTGTAATGTGTACTTGTTTACACAGTTAAATGTCACATTAATAAAATATATATTTCTTATGAAGAAAAATGAGTGATATCATATTGGTTTCACCTTTTAATTGTTTTGGCTTCTGTTTTAGCATAAATCAGAACCCAGTGGGTAACCATTGAAAAATTTATGCTTTATCAATAGAAAAGTCTTGGAATTAAATAGATACATATATGCCCCAGTGGCCTCACCATTCCAGAGTCTTGCTCTATAAGCAACAGGGTTAATATGGTAACGGCGAACTCAAGGCCAAATGTGATAGTTGAGCCAAACACATCCGCGCCCCTGTAAAATAGTTGAGCCAAACATATTCATTCCCTTAAAACCAGCCCTGACGAAAGATTAGAACTTCATCACAACATACCATACACCAATTCGTTGCGACTTTCCACAGCATGTCAAGAAAAAAAAGAAGATTCACAATTGCATTTGCCTATATTGAGCTAATTCACTTTTATGCGATAAATTTTGGAACTTTGAATGACAACATGGATCCAGGCAAAAGATCGAGTATCTAAATGAATTTGATGATAGAAATAGACAGAAAAAAGGTCAACTGGAGTTGGTATTTAACGTCGAAGAAGTGTCATTGTCATTTAGACTATTGCAATTCTGTACTCAGTGGCTTGTACCAACGAAAGAATGAAAAAACTGCAGCAAATTCAGAATGTTTTAGTGCGTTTTTTAACCCACACAGCCAGGTAGGCTCATATCACACCCATTCTAAAGCAGTTACACTGGCTCCCAAGTCAGAGCACTCATTTTATTTAAATTTTTTTAAAATTTTAAATAAAATGAGTGCTCTGACTGGGAGCCAGTTAAAATATGCATGCAATTTTTAACCAATCAGCACACCCGTACCTACACCCGTAAACACTTGTTCAACGCTTTGTTCCAAAACGTACTTAAGGCCGGTGATAGTAAAAGGACCAAAGTCATAGAAACAAAGCCGTGGGCTTATAAGTTTTTATAAAAAATTAAAACAAACTTCCCAAAAGGCCAATTAAAGACGGGGATTAAGTACAGTGTCCAACGGATGACGCTCTGGCGCCAATTTGAGGGGAAAAATGCCGTTTTCGGTATTGGGATTTTCTCTATAACCAAGACAGCTATTCAAGTGATTCAAAAGGCCTCATAAAGCTGGGTGAAAGCACTTCAGCGCGGTACCAGGGAATTGTCTTAAACTATTTACTTTTGATTTTATCATCTTTTACGTTAAATTACCCCATATTTCAATGGCTTATTCACTTCAAAAGGCGATATCTTTCAAACAAACAATTTTCTCTTAAACCCCTGATATCATGCTGTAGTCCACATTCCTAACAACAATAGGTGCAACTTTTGTAACGATCAGTTGCTCAGATAGTGAGATATACTTGGCAGCGATTCACTTATCTCGTCAATATAGAAAGCTGTTAAAACAGCCAAAAACGTTCACAGGTTGGTTAACAGGGCTTATTAGTCAAATGCTTAGCTGGCAAATTTACCTGTTATCGGTTATACGATCAGCTGGAACCATTGCTTATTGTCATCCAAAAATATTTTGTTTGGGTGCTTTGAAGGGGCAGAAAATCGTACGTGCTTTTGTTACATTTTCCGACCACTCGTTAGGCATGTAAGCGTGCCGCCATTTTGATTGACAGCTCTGGAGAGGGCCCTAGCCTTGTGATGCCCAGTAGGGTGTCAAGGATATGTAGAAGGAAGCGCTAACAAAGGCGATTACGTTTAACCGCAATTAAGAGGTGTGAAGTTGCATTTGAACGTTTCAATGGCTCTTCCTCGGCAATCGAGTATTTTTACCTGAGAGATTCCTTCTTTGTTATCGGCAAAGTGATCAGATAAAACTGTGTCGAGAGCAAGTGTCCGTCACTTGTGTTGATACGAGTTTTTTGACGGGTAACGCTGCAGGATTATTTTGCACGGCACTTGGTAGTCGTCAGATCAACGGAAAAATCCAGTGATTACTTCAGAGCGGTCTCGCTCAAAATGCCAGCTAAGATAAAGGGGAGACGCTCAGCTGCACAAGATTCAGCGGTAAAAGTGGCTGAGAGAAGGCTTTTGAATAAATATTTTATTTTTACACACATGACACTTAGACCCTATTTGCTTTTTACCTGCTAGCCTTGACTATTCTCGGGGTCTTTTTGTGATTTTCATTTTTGGACACTTGAACTCTTTCTTCCCGCTTGATCAGTGATTTTGAAATTGTTTTTCTCCAAATATCGCAAAATGCAAAGCCGCTAACATGCGTTTTTATTTTTATTGTTTTAATCATGCTGTCAACCTTTGCTTGGATTTCTCTTGTTTGGCCATTCAAATCACAATTTTTCGCGTGTCTCTTAAGCTCCATGATATCATATCTTGGAGAATAAAATTTTATTTTGTCAACATTAGATTTACCTTTTGCAAACGGCGACCAACAATCATTTCCGGTTTCGTAACGTGTCGCAGATACGCTCGACGATATATATCGCAAAAATTAAAGGCTAGGCTAAAAGTATCCTTTTTTAGCTTTTTTTATTTATGTTTTTATCGATTTTTCTTTCATTTGTCAATTAATTTAGACGTTTCGATTAACTCTTTCACCCATTTATTAGGTATACAGATATCAGTCATCCTACTGAACAAATAGGGCCGGTTTTCCCCAACCGCCACGCATAGGCCTTACTCTCAAAATTTTCCTTCTTTCCTCTGGAAAGGGACTTTTAACACGAACTTTTCTCTTCCCCATAGTGTACTAGCTAGACTTCTTCGCTGCTAAGCTGATGTAAGACTTATGACCTATTACCGCACACGTAATCGGCTTATAACTCATTAACTGTGCTCCGACCCCCTCATGGCAACGGCCCTTAGTAACAGAGGCGTGGCTTAGTTGTCAGCCTGACTGGGGCGCGTGCCGGTTGAAAAACTCATCAAAAGACGCATTTTGCGATGCAAATTCATAAAAATTATTACATCCAACGTTAGATACTTTTTTGATAAATATAAACACACAAAAAACTCAAAAACACGATTTTAAGCGTATTTAACCCTATCACCGGCCTTAAGATCATTCGACCAGCTTTTATTCACACCTTGTAATTCCAGATTAAGAGCATATGGTGATTGTGCTCTTCAAGGCTATGGACCAACTGTACGGAACGATCTCCCTATTTACTTAAAAACAATAATAGAGTCTGAGGACAATTTTAAAAAAGAACTAAAAACTTATATCTTCAAAATGTTTTTTGACTGGCTGTTGTCTTTTACATTGTACAATTTATTTTTAATGTCTTAAAATCCTAACTGTCCATCAATTCAATTACATTTTAGTTCACATCTTTATAGTTCATATCTTATTATTTTAACTACGTACCTTTTCACTTACTTTAGTAATCTTATTCTGTTCATTTTACCCATGTAAAGTCTACTGAACATTTTATATGGATTTTAGACTAAAAATAAATATTATTATTATTATTATTTATTATTATTGAAATTGGTGTGAAATTCAATAGCAATAGTCCAAAGGTTCAATGGTCCGAAGGTTCATTAAAGGTTCATTAGTCCAAAGGTTCTATAGTCTGAAAACAGTCGATATTTATATTTTCTATCACATCGGGAATCTGTTGATATTGTATTTTGCATGTTACAGTAAAATATAGAAAACAAGGGCAATTTCCGTTTTTCCATTTTTCATTTTATATGGAAAAGCGAAAATTGAGTTCCATTTCCCATTACATTTTAGGCATTTCTATCAAAAGGAAATGAAAAACGGCCGTTTTTTCATTTTTTGACGAAATGGAAATCACTTTGCCCCGCCATACACGGACCGTTGACATAGGCACCCCCACTTCTAACGCATGCGTTGTAATACCGGAAAAGGGAAATGTCCACGTGGGATTGTTTTGATTTTGTTTTGTTTTGTTCCTGTTGTGCATGCAATGTCGTTGGGTATAGAGTACCGGCATCTTACAGAAGCATACGAACGAATCAGCCCGCATATTCACAAAACACCAATATTTTCTAGTTCTTACATAAATGGCCTGGTAGAGAAGAAAGTGTATTTTAAAGGTGAACATCTACAAAAGACTGGTTCATTCAAGGCAAGAGGAGCTTTGAATGCTGTGAGTGATTAAATTAATCCACAATCAGATCTGAATCTGATCATGTTATTTCCCACCGTACTATTATTACCTTTCTCCCCAACTGGAGAGACAGTGAGATTTAAAATAAGAGGATGTAAGAGATACTTTGATTATGGCAAATAAGATGCAAAAATTATGTGAAATTGAATACTTACTGTACATGTAGCTGTAAGTTTTTCTGCTTCACCTACACGCCCTTGTACATCGAATACTAGTAGTCTTTCAAAAAATTAATAAAAATTAAAATAAAAAATAATAATAAAATAAAAATAAAATAAATAAATAAATAATAGAAAAGGTCACAGTGCTGCGTGTCAAGGGTTCTTTATTTTACAGGTGTTGTCATTAAAAGAGAAAAATCCTGAAAACAGTGGTGTTGTAAGTATTGTTGACTTACTAGAAGTACCAAATCAATGAACTTTTAACTTTATATACCCTGTGCTTAAGTGAAGAGTGTAAACATTTTAATATGTAAGACATTTAAGCATATTTTAAGAATATAAATTAGATACCCATGTCTGTAAATTTTGATTTTAACAAATTTATTTTAGTTACCTCAACAATGAAATTCATTATGCTGACTTAAAAAATACAGTGTACACATATGTAATGATTAGTGCAAAGTGATGAACTCTTCTTAATTTCACTATACTTTTTAGGTGACTCACAGCAGTGGTAATCATGGTCAAGCCTTGGCATGGGCAGCTAGGTATGCAGGTATGCAATGCACTGTTGTAATCCCAAGCAACGCACCTGCTGTTAAAGTTGCTGCAATCAAGGACTATGGTGCTGACCTGGTATTTTGTGAGCCAAACCCCATGTCTAGGTGAGGTTTGACAAAAACATGTATCAGCTATTACGTTATTGAGTAAATATCACTTCAATCTTGCAAGAATTTTGGACATTATTTTCTAACTGTACAATGGTGTATGTACTTTCAATTTTGTTTTTATTGCTTCTACCTATTAAAAAAGTCACATTCTTTTCTGTATGTTTTGTCTCATGTTTAGCATTGGTTTCCTTTAAAATGTTATTTGGATTTATTTCAAAAGTTTTATAACATTTTAGACAAGAAACATGTGCCAAAATTTCTGCTGAGAAAAACCAGACCATCATTCCATCATTTGACTATTTGGATGTCATTGCTGGAGAGGTGATTGGAATATTAATAGGTTTTATTAGATAGAGTAATACAGAGATCACAAGGAAAAATAAAACCTTAGAAGTTATTAAGAGAGGTTCACTTTCCAGCATTTAGTTCCATATTAGTGCATATTGTTTGTGATTCTGTATAAAAACACCACAGAACCTCTTAAAAGTTTTAGATGTATTCTTTGTCGTGCTGAGACAATTGTTTGATATCCTATATTAAAGGGAACTGTTTGTCAAAAAATCTATGGACATTCATAATTGTATATCATTGGTATTCCAACATTGGAGCAATTTTAGATAATACTGTTGTGTTTTGTTATGGTCAGATTCATGACTCAAAATTCACCCTCATATTTTACTTTATATGTACATCTAATTTTAATTTTTATGCATTATATGATTTTAGGGTAGTATTGGCATTGAATTGATGGAACAGGTTCCTGACTTGGAAGCTATACTTGTTCCCATTAGTGGTGGGGGGATGATATCAGGGATTTGTATTGCAGCAAAGGCTGTAAAACCTGACATCAAAAGTAAGTTATGGTGAAAAACATATACACTGCATGCATTTGAAAATGTCCTAATGTTATATTTCTACTATGCCTGCATCTTTTACTGTGTTGGTTTGGGGTTCATGTCGTTACTCCCCCGCACCGATATACTCCCCCACACCAATAATCCCCCTTAGTAAATTTTTGTATTATGCGCATCAATAGGACCCCACACTGGTAGATCCCCACAACAATACATCCCCTATAAAATTGTGCACCGTTACTCCCCCACACCATTGCTTCCTCGATCACATCGATACTGCAGGGGAGTATCAGTGCGGGGGAGTATCCGTGCGGGATGTACCGTTGCGGGGGAGTATCGGTGTGGGGACGTATATGGTTTGAGGTATGTGGCACTCTTATGTAAAATCTCATTTTGATAGCCAAGGTCACATGAAATGTACCCTTGGTTCTAGATTCCGGTATTGCCAGCTCGATCTTGATTTCATATATAACCCATATCAACAATACTGGCTCTAGCGAACAGCGGCCATGTTACACTTCCGTCAATCAAATAGAACTGCTCCACAGTGAATCTGCAGTTGAATGTCATCAGACCAAAATGAAACGTAAAACAGATTTAATTCTGCTTTATTTAATTTTATTTGCTGTATATAAGATGAAAAGTGAAAAAATAAATAATATTCTTCGAAAAGAAAAGATATATCCAATGTTTTTATATTTTTTGCTTATCAAAAAACATTTAGTCCTGAGATATACATGTGCACAATACACGTGCTTGCCGTGTGCCAAATTTGACAGCTACACTGTTTGCCCGATACCACTATAAGGGCTGCGCAATGGCTACACGAAAATCAGTTTTTAAAGCAGAATGTTGCTTGTATTGTGGCACTGACCTTCGACTGCAAGATAATTTCAATTTAAACTTCTATCTCCGCATTAGGCACTTTAATTGCTTCTTGTCTCGTCTGCACGAGATAACTTCAGCGCAAGGTGGGAAAGGCAGCTCCAGGCGGCCAAACCTGTGACGTACGAGACTTATGACTTCCAAATATGGATCCAGGCAGATACAGCTGTGACGTGTGACTTCCAAATATGGAAGCGCCCCAGGCAAAATTTTGAAGAAGAACGCCCTCAGATTTTCGCTGTTCATCAGAGCTAGTAAAAGCGCCCCCATCACAAGGTATATTTAACAAGCTAGCTTTTAGGTTGCTCTGACACTCAGGGTGCATGAAATGGCACATAAATTGCAAATGGAAGGGCCAGAGATTCACAGTCATATATGTTCAAAGTTTTATTTGTAAATTGATTTTCTGTAGGACTTTTATCACAAGTATGTAGTTTTTTTTTTTTTTTTCAGTTTTTGCATGTGAGCCTAAAGGCAAAGACCTGGAGTATTCCCTTAAGGCAGGTAAACCAATGTGGCCAGATCCACCCAAGTTTGTAGATACCATTGCTGATGGCCTGAGGGTGCAGAGACTAGGAACACTGACCTTTCCAGTTGTTTTGGAATTGGTAGAAAAAGATGTTTTTACAACTGTGAGTATAAATAATATTGATCATTTAGGCCATAAGCCTCTCATCCATCGGAAGTCTGAGATCTTCATGCTTTGTGGCATGGGGGTAATAAATCCCATCTACTCCATCTTATCTTTTGAAAGTGCCCTTGTCTTTTTTGTTCAAAACCAAACTACACAGAAGTGTTTCTGAAAGATAAAAATTGTATTATTATATTTATTATTATTATTATTATTGATGTGGGTTCTCAGAAGCTGTTTTGTGGCAGAGTTCACAATGTTAACAGAATTCTCTCTTAATACTCGCCATTAACAACAGCAACAACCAAACTGTATCTCACTGGGAGAGCCAACTGCTAACACTGTTGTTTTTATTGTAATCAAATAAAACATGTTATCTTATAATACCATTTACATAAAGTATTCTGACAAATGTATACACATTTGAAAAGAAAATATTACCAAAATATTATCAGCAGCTTGCAGTTGATCCATGCCACTTTATTTCTTCTGCTTCTTTGTAGTTTTCCATATGAAATTGATAATCTAAAAGAGAAAATTAACTGCACATACATACAATGCTATAGACAATCTCCTAGAGTGCCAATTGAGGTCCGGTGCTTTAATATGTTCAGTCAATATAAAGACACTGTTGTTTTTAATGCTTTAATCATATTATGATATATTTTTGTTTAACTTTTATTTAGAGTGATGATGACATCATAGAAGCAATGAAGTTAGTGTATCAGAGAATGAAGGTATGCTGAACATTTATTTTAGAAGTAAAAAAATCTTAATTTTTGGAATTTGTTTTGCCTCATGAATGAAACCTATGAAATTAGATATTATCTATTGATTATCATTTGAATGTTCCAAATTCCTGTTTATTTTCCACAGTACAATCTAACTACAACTTTTTAAACTTGATTTCCTATACCGTTTTCAGCAAGTGATTGAGCCCAGCTCAGGTGTGGGTGTGGCTGCTCTTCTCTCTGACAAGATGAAAAAACTGACACCCGACATGAAGAAAGTAGGTGTCATTCTCTGTGGAGGGAATACTGACATTGAGCACTTGCCTTGGATGAAATAAAAACTCTAAACATATATATATATATATATATATATATATAGATATAGTTTCTAGAGTGTTCAATTCTGAAGGGAGAATTTTTATATGAAAATAAAAATTAAGTACCTCTACTCCAGGTTTCACAGACATACCCTATGGTTATGTCCGATCCTCAGGAGGCATGTTTATTCAAATATATTTATATATACTTTGATTAATCCCTTAAATATACAAAGAAGATCAATATTTTTTCATAAGTTAATCACCAACTTCATGTTTTGAATTGTTAAATATCTCAGATACTTAATATATTGTTCAATGTTAAACATACTGTGAAAAATGTAATCTGGGGAGTTGCATAGAGGCTTTGATTGTCTGTGAATTTTTATTGACAGTGTGATGGTATGCCATTTTAGATGAAAATGTGCTGTTTACTTATGGTTTTGTAACACAGATAAATTAATGCATGTTAGGTCAAGATTCTGATGTCCACTTTAAAGGACTATACTGGCCTGTATAGCCATGTTGTATGGGTTTCTTTATACTGGCATTGCAAAAATGGTTACATGTGGATACATCTCCGCATCAATGCTTCCCCGCACCGATACTCCCCCTACAATTGCAGATATACTGAGGGGGAGTATCAGTGAGGGGATCTATCGGTGTGGGGTCGTATCGATGTGCATAATACAAAAAATTACAAGGGGGATTATCAGTGCGGGGGGAGTATCGACATGACCCTGCAAAAATCAACATGGTTTCTGCCAACCTCAAATGCCAAATTGATAGCAAATTGATTTTAAGTAACCACTGATTTTTAAAAATGATTGTATTGTTTGATTTATTGAAATGTTTCATGTGTACTTGTTTACACAGTTAAATGCCACATTAATAAAATATTTTCTTATGAAGCAAAGTGAGTGATGTCATTGACTTCATCTCTTAATTGTTTTGGCTTCTGTTTTAGCATAAATCAGAACCCTGTGGCAACCGTTGAAAATTTTATGATTTATCAATTAACAAAACGACTGGAATTATATATATATGCTCCACCATTTCAGGGCCTGTTCTTTAGGCAACAGGGTGAGTATGGTAACGGCGAAATGTGATAGTTGAGCCAAACACATCCACGCCCATGTAAACTAGTTGAGCCAAACGCATCCACTCCCTTGTAATCAGCTCTGACTTCTATCACAACATAATACACCAAATCGTTGCAACTTTCTACAGCATGTCAAGAAAAAAAAAAAAAAAAAGATTCGCAATAGTGTTGTGCTAATAGCCTAGTCTATATTGAGCCAATTCACTTTTACGAGATAAATTTTGGAACTACGAATGGCGACATGGACCAATAAAGTATCTAAATGAGATCGACGATAAAAATAGAAAGAAATAGAAAAAAGTCAACTTGAGTTGTTATTTAACGTCAAAGAAGTGTCTTAGTAAAATTGGGGTGAAATTCGATCTTCCCTCGGAGAAAGCGGTGCTAGGAGGTACCAGCTGCTGCCCTGAATGTGGATAGAACCTGTCCAAACTGTCAACTTACCGCGCGGCCACCACTTGTAGACTATTCACTCTGAGAACTAACACAAAGCAAACAGGGGCCCATTCTGCGCAGTGGACCGTAGTTATCGGCGGAGCGCCGTGATAACATCTTTTGACGGTTTGTTACCGCTGATCTGGATAGCACAACTCACGTTGTTTCGAAGCAAACTTCACTTTCCCTCACACTTGTTCCGGGGCACGAGGTCACAGAGCATCTTGAACATCAGCCAAGGATACAGTGCACCGAGAAAGCAGGACAGAGAGGAGGAGAAGTCAACTGAGAAAATCACCAGTAACGTTTCCATGTTTACGTTAACAGCATTTAACATTAATGAGCAAGGATGAAGGCCAGAGGAGCTGTTGGAGTTTTCCTTCTTGCTTTGATTCACGTTAGCGTTGCAAGTAAGTTGACATTTCCATGTTCTTTGCTGCTTTGTTTTCTTTGAATGGGTCCGTCGATGAACGGCGGCGAGTCGGTATGTTTTACGCTCTAATAAATGATGAATGTAGCTGCAGTGGTGTGTTGCGTAATTTTGATCTGGCTGCGATTTCTTTTGAGTCACGACGGTTTCTCAAACAAAACGAATACCGGTGCATTCTTTTACACGCACATAGACTTGAATGACTATAAGCCGGGTGCATAATTTCCTTGAATTAGTCTCTAATTTGTCGATTTCACATAGAATACATTGGGACTACCCGAGAAGGTCAAACGTACGCGACGATCCCAGCTGCAAAAACAAAAATTTACAGCTGATCGTTTATTCTAATGGTAACTTCATTTCATGTTGCAAGGAAGCGTTTTCATATCTAAAATAAACAAATGGAATGTGATTTCTTCAGTGAGAGTTTTTGCACCTAGTTAACGGTCAGTGCCCTCCCTACAGAAGTTTTTTTTTTTTTTCGCAACTGATTTCTGCAGAGCATGGGGTCCTCTTAAGTCATCTAGAGGTTGAAACAACAATGCAATCTAGCATTTGGTGTTTATAAGAAAGAAATGTGTTTGGTGTATCATATGTATATCTATATGGAGTTAAGATTTTTACTGCAAGACACCTGCTTTCTTTGCATTGTCAAGGATTTAATGTTTGGCTGATTTTTACTGCAAGACACCTGCTTTCTTTGCAGCGTCAAGGATTAAATGTTTGGCTTTTAAAATCCTCTTAAACACACATCCAGCAGTTGAAAAATGAACTGGGAAACCACTCCTTGCTAGGTGGGATGGATCACACCCCTGCATGTCTGTCTTATCAGTAGAATAAATTTGGCAGTAGCCATGCTTCCCACTTTAATACACTGCCTGAACCACCTGTGCTTTTCATTAGTAGAGTTCTAATGTAGAGTACAGGCTTAACTACCATATACAATTATGAGAGTTATCGAAGTTCCACACATCTAACTATTTTCCACACAGCCCAGCGCCATGTCACAGATTAGTACCGATGTTTGTTTTTTTTTTTTTTGTTTCCACACATTATTTATTTTTTATTTTATTTTTGCCTTCAAAAACTTATTTTATGACTGCTATTACTGTTATAAACAAATTTTCCTGTAGAGCTACCTTGCATCCAGATTTCTGTATCTCATTTTTACAATACAGCAAATTATGGAATGTGATCTTACTATCAATTGCTTTGCAAACACACAAATTATGTAATAATGGAATGTTTGGCGTATTCTTTTGGATAATAAAGAGCTAAAAAAAAAAAAAACTATTTGGCCCTTGGTCTATCAAATGCAGTGATGTATTTAGTTATATGAAAGATGCCGTAACAAAAAACAGATAGCACATGAAGTAATTTATAAGGGTGAAGGGCTGCTTCTAGATAAAAACACAGAAGCTTATCAGTAGTTGAGATTGGAAACCTGTATGTGTGGATATGGGTGCACTGTGCAGAAATTAACTAGAAATGTATAAATTGCAATTAAACTAAAAACATGGTAAAACTGTTTGGTTCATAGGTGCCCCTGATATACTAGTGAGTTTTTTTTTCTTGATGAGTTATAATTTTTCTTCTTGCTTTAATTTTGAAAAATATCTCAAAATAATGTAGGTACCATCTTTTTGGTTCCTACCAAGACAAACGACCTCAACTTTAAGCTTGAAAATTTCCATCTTCTTTTTAATTCTGCATCTGAAACGAGATTTCTGAAATGAAAACTTGATGTTGTGTAAAAGGTCCATGTAATGCTACACAGCTGTGAGAGCAACATGTCTGAAATGCTATAGAACATACACAAATGCTTGAAAGAATGGCCTGAATAGTTTATCATAGCCCCCTAAACTCTGAGTACCACATGCAACGAACTTTGTTCCTTTCTTATTATGGAAAATGTAAATAATTATAATTCTGACCAGAAAAAATGTCAGACTCCTGCATGTGATCCCGTCTGGAGCCACGTGGCCTGTGGACCTCTGCCCAACTGATATCCAGGCATTGCAAAAAAATGGTTGTCTCTTTTTTATATTAACTTGAAAAAAAGAAAAAGAGAAACAAAAAAGAGATCTGTTTGCTCCAGTTTCCTTTCTTATTAATTGCCCCCCTCCCTCCCCCCCCCCCAAAAAAAAAAGATTTTAGATGAGGAACTGCTATTCTCATTCATTTTCAACTTGATTTAGTTAAATGTCCCTTATGCATGAAATGGTGATGGTTACAGAACAAAAGTTATCTCTTTATATGCACAATTTGTAAAGAAAAATCAATACAATGATGCAGATGTGAGCAGTTTTTTCCATTTTTTTTGTATGTTGTACAAATATGAGAAAAAACGAACTTGAGGAATTATTTTATATAATTTTTGATTTTTTTTTTCAGCCTGTCCAGATGGTAGTTGTGATGCCCAAAGCTTCCCATGTAATAATACCTGTAGTTGTATTCCTTCTACTTGGCGTTGTGACCATGACGATGACTGTGGAGATGGCTCTGATGAATATAACTGCAGTAAGGAAAAATAAATATCAGCAATTTTATCATTATAATATAGTGATGTGTGTGTGTGTGTGTGTGTGTGTGTGTGTGTGTGTGTGTGTGAAGGATCAAGTGCAATGATGCGTATCTTGGAGTTTGTTAGACAGTACTTCTAAGACCCTGTGTGGATCTTTATGATTCATTTTTTTTTTTTTTTCAAATTATGGATGTTAATATAATTGACTTTATGGCTGCACAAAAGTTTACTTGGGTGCAGTTTACTCTTTGGCATTCTGATAAAAAGTAAACCCTTGTGTTAATTATTTAAAAGTTGAATTGATATTTTCACAGGATGATGTGGTTTTAAGTACATTGAATGTTTATAAAACTGTTTGTTTTTACACTAAATAACATTAAAAAACAAGATTAAATGACCCAAATTGACATTGAGAAAAAAAAGAATGGTAAAATGAACCCATGATTGGTTCCCTTTTTTAATATCCAATGTTGCCTTATTTTACAGTCTGCTGGAACTTGCACAGTACATAGTGCATTCCCTCACACAGTTGAAACCCATATAGTTAAATGTAACCAGTATGAGAATAAAAGAGTTGCATACCTACGGCTGTGCCTAGAACTTGTCTCAATAATACAGTTGTTTAAAATTTCCAACCAGGATTGGCTTCTTTATTTTGGTAATTGTTTTAACAATTCTTACCAAAAAGTAAAGGAAAAAAAGGTACAAAAGCTTTACTATGGTCTACTATGGCACTAGCCTGGTGGTGAGGAAAGAAAATGGTTACAGGAGCATTGTTAGTATAAGGGTTTGATTTCCATGGGAACATCTGGTTTTATGTTCAGTAGAAGTCTTTTTTACTTTTCAACTGGCTATGAGATGTTAAACTAGACCAACTATATACACATATTAATTTTGAAAATAAAAATGAAATTAAACAAATCACACAGATGATTATCTTATGGTCAGGTGATGTTGATATTTGGGGCATGGTTGTTGTTTGAACTTGAACTAAGCTTTTGCAAAACTTTAATCATCAAGGCTTGGAAAGGAGGCCCGGAACAGATCATGGGTAAAAAAAAATTAATTCAATTTTGTGGGTGACATTTAGGCAGTCTGGGGAAACATGATCATGCATGCTTGCTACAGCTTGCATGGGGATTTAAAATACCTCAACCTTAGAATCCAGATTTTTAAAACTTGTTTTTGTTTATTCAATCCAATATTTTTATTGTTTGTGGTATCTTTGTACCTGTATATTGAGTAATCTTTGAAATGTGCCTGAACTTGTTTGTGATGTTTTCTACAAATACAATGCAAGGCGCCATATGTACATCTAAGGATATGTTTACAAAACCAGATATGCAAACTGGGTCTTTGTCCTAAAATCTTGCAGTGTCATCCAAAAGACCTTCTGAGAGACTGTTTTCTAAACAAAACAAACAACCTCCAAAATAGTCTTGAGAAAATGGTTATTCATTCAAACATTTCCTCAAGACTATTTTTAATTCCAGAAATATGGTAAATTATTTAAAGCTCATTTCTTTCTTTTAAGTGATGTCCTCAGAGATGGGAACAAAGAAAGCTTAAGGTTACAAAGGATAAAAAGTGCTCATTCAACCTCTTCTTAAATTTCTGTTTCTGAACCAGTTATTTTTATAACTCATATATTTAGAGGAGTAAAAAATCCATGCTTTAACAGAGATTAAAGTCACCCTGTTACTTCACACATTTTTAAATATAAAAAAAACTTCTATTTTTGAAAGTAAGTCTCATCTTTTTAATGGGCCTTTTTAGGACTCAGTGTATAGAATATTTCTGTGTCCTTTCTTGAAATCACTACCCCTGCTAAAACTTGTGTGTGATGGGTATTTTTTGACTTTTGAACTTGATAGCTAGAGTGATATAGTTGCTTAATACTAGATACTAAAAAAAACATTAGTTAAAGACCTGAAGAAAATGTGTTGATTATATTTTTAAATAAAAAGAATTCATACATTGCTCCTTTAAGTTTAATGTAAGTGTCTCTTCATACTTGTCGCATTCTTTTCCAGCCTATCCAGCTTGTAATGGGGACCAGTTCCAGTGCGGCAACAAGAAATGTACATTTCAGAGTTGGGTCTGTGACAGTGCCAACGATTGCGGAGATAACTCTGATGAACAAGGCTGTGGTAAAGGATTTTGAACTCTTTGATCTTTTATTAGTGATAACAATAAGCTCATCATCATTATGATTGAAAAAGGATTAATTAAGAATGCTACAGTTACCCAACTGAATTTGTGCACAGGTTCCTCTTTATTTATAAAGAAGTTGGATTTATTACCTGAAGATCCATACCTTTTTACTAACTGTCAAGGTATGAATCTCAAAATCTTGGATCTAATTTCATATTGTCAGACATTTAAGGAAGTTATTTGCTTATGTAAGGTTTTTTGAGGTGGGGGAGGGGGGATTAATGGGCGCTGGAATTCAAATAATTTAGGAAAAGGCATCACTTTATACAATATTAGTTGTGAACAACTTAATACATTTTACCTTTTGCTAATAAAATCTTAACAGCTTTTGATTCAAATGCAAGTTTTAATAAGCAAGCTAGAATGAAAAACTAAGTCCAGGCTATATTAGGAGATCTGGTTATAAATGCTAACAGCTAGTGGTCTAGGGATGAAAGTACTTCAGATTGTCAGTTTGTGCCTTCAGCTTATGGGTGGCCACATACTACTAGTAGATTGGTTATAAAAAAGTCCCTGTCAGTACAGATTTGAGTGAAGCTGAGACCCAAGTTAAGGTGCATACACCCACACTAGCATAAATGGATGCATAAATATTGGGGCATACATTTACACACATGCATACACATATACACACACATGTACGCACACCTGTTAAATTTTTGGTTTTATGTAAAGGAAACCAAACAGTGCTTTGTACATACTATCTTCTTTCCACAATTTTCTTCAGTATTGTATACCCATGATGAAGCCAAAATAGTAGTACCATTAATGCTAAATAATACATTTGTCTTTTGAGCAAAACATGCTGGAAAATTTGTTATTATGCTAGTGTTTTAAAGCCTGGAATGCTTTTGAAAGTTTTTCTCTTTTTGTGATTACTATGGAATTAATAACATAACTAAAATATGAATGAAACACTCCAACAATAGACTTTGTAAAAGATCCAGAATACATAAAAAACATGAGCCATGTTTTCAAAAAAAAGGCACATCTAAAGAATTTATATAGGTGCTGACTTGATAACTGTAAGTATTATATATCCAAACAGTTAACGGGAAAATGAATAAATTACTTATGATTTTGAATCAACTTATCAGGAAAATGTGTCGTTACCAAAACTCACTCATGTTCATCACCTGCTTATTTTATGAAAAATGCAATTATTTTTGATGTCATGGAAAGTGATTTGATACGCATCATGCCTCATTGTCTTAAAATGGAAAAGTTCAGAATGTTGAAATAGAGCAGTTTTTAGAAAAAGGTTGTTATATATATCATTAGTTTTAGGTTTATAAATTGAATGTTTCAGCAGTATGAGGTAGCTAAATAACTAGAAAAATGATAGAATGCTATTTTGCTGCTATATAGTTTTAGTTGTACATGTACAGCATATTTCATCTTGTTCCATACATGACAGATTTCTTCCTGTTTTACAATAATCATTTATCTTACACATGATTGCACTTTCTCTTCTTAACAAACTGTACTGCAAATTTGATGAACATTGCTGTACAATTTCTCAATTTTCAGCAATACTTTGTTATGAAAAAAATGCCACTCATCCAAAAAAATCAAAGCTAAACTTTAAAGCTGTGTTGTAGTCTATTTTCATCATGATAAAATCAGTGGTTGTAGTATTCTACTTAGATAAAAATATTGGGCCAGTTTCACAAAAGAGTAAGGTATGGCTTGTGTTTTAGATCAATATTTGGTATTTTTTATGGACAAGTACAGATTTTTGTATGGCCAAAGTAGATGAAAATAATCATTGCTATCTTAAGATATGTTTAGAATGAATCTATCATACAAGCTGGTGTGCTCTAAATCCACAGGGTCTCTCGCTGAATGCAATCATATTAACAGATTAACATGCCCTCTCTTGTTTCCAATCACCAGCTTTTCTGTATCCTACTGAACCCCAGTAGGAGGGATATATATCTGTTAGTCTGATTACATTCAGCGATAGTCCTCTTGGAATAAGTGTGCTCTAGCTGGTATGATAGATTCATTGTGAACGCTCCCTGAAGTACCGATAATAGTCAAACTAAGTTATCATTCTCTCAAAGTATGCTGATACAGCTGTATCACTAGAATATACTGCTCCATGAGGAGCCTTAGCCATGTCACATTTTATATGCAGTTGTGAATGATGATAGAATAGTAACATATTAGGATCCAGTCAGATTTGTATTGATTTTGATTCCTCACTGTCAAGCTGATGTTGAAAATAAAATAAAGATGATCTGCTTGACAGCTAGGCAACGAAATTAAAAGACCATTTTGAAGGATTGTCAAAAGTTTGTCATTGATGGTTAGTCTGTGCAATGACATTTAATAAAGGGTTTTAGTATGGGGATGGGTTAGGGGCAGCATTTAACTACATGTACAATCCAACATAAGTTGGAGCCAAGCTTGAAAGGAGGGATGGTAAGTTAGCTGGCTACTAGTCGGTAAAAGAGTCGGAAAAGGAAGAGATAAGATATAACACAACCTGACCTTCTGTCAAGTAATTTTCTGGAAAAAGAAGAACTGAAACACTATGGAGTATATTGCCGAATTCTGGGCGCATAATTGTTATGACAGAAGAGCACTATTCGGGTGCTCTTCGCTAACAGGTTATATTTCCACAATTCCCAAGAGCATTGACCCTATCAAAAAACTTGTTCTTTGAAATCTGAAGTTCAACAACAATTTGGGTTGAAATCCCCAGGATGTTAAAGGCATTCATTTTTGCATACCAGCAGCCATCAGTATCACTTGATGTTAATGGACAAGGAAGGTAAGTTAGAAGACTTGGTAACGGGAAGAAAAAAAAGAAAAACCATCAACTTTATTATTTTTATCCACAGCACTCCAGTTTTGAGTGCTTGTGGTAAAAGAGTGTAAAAGTAAAAGGTTGTGCTTTTCTCTGTCCTTTTAATCAGAGAGCCAGGAGGGAAGTTCTTTACATATGGAGTCAAAACCTTAATAGTTAGAAGAACAATACATACACTCCTTTGTTTATCAAAAGATTAGGTATATTAACTTTAGAGAGTTTGTTGACTCTGAGTATTACTTTCTCTCCAGTGAGTTCTGTGAAGTAGCATGGGGTGAAAATGTGATCTAAGCTTTGATTTAGGTGCATGGAAGTATTTTGCATGAACTGAGGCCATGTTCACAGTGGGACTAAATTAGGCTGGACATATTTTAACTGACATCACAAGGTGGCCAAACCATTTCACTTGGGATTTTCAATTCTGAAGTGTAGAAAGGTCCCTAAATAATCCAGTTATCTAATGATTTTAATCAGATCCTATTTTAGTTTTAAGTTGGGATTGTTGTGAATGCATTAAAGTTGTAGGCTCATGAGGAGCAGTTTATAGTGTGAATAAGTTACCATCAGTTAACTCTCCCTGACATATAGAATTAGGATTCAAGAAGCTTGTATTCTAAAGATTAATTCATGCTTTTTTTCCTCTGGAACTTATAGTATTTGTATACTATCCAAAGCCAAAAAGCAAATAATCCCTGGAGTTAGTAAAAAGAAGATACACATATTTAGTTTGAATAAGATGCAGAGACAATGCTTCAAATTTGAACAAATCCTGCCTGCCTGGGTGCCTAGATGAAAATTCAAATTCTTATGCGTGTTCAGTCATTGATGTAAACCTTACCACAAAAAGTCTTATCATTTTAGCTCTTGCAATGCACGAGACTTAGCAGTGTTCCTGGAATTAATAGATCTATTGCTAAAATAAGTGTGTCATGTATAAATGCACAATCAACCTCCTTGATTTATCTGGGGAAATGCTGCGTTTGTCAAGAGAATATCATATTATAGAGTAGAAATGAGATGTTTATCTTTATGTTTTAACCAATCTGTACCGTCAATTAGACCTTGGTCAAATGATCAGAACTATTCAGAGGTGAATTATTTTGAAGGTTGTATAAAATCAGTTGGATGAAAAAGAATTTAGAAAATAAAATTAATTGATAATGTTAATATATTATACATAATTCATCATTTACTATGATTTAGAGAATGAAATTAATTGATAACGTTGAAATATTGTACATTATTTATCGTTATATTTTACAGGTTTTTATTCCTGTGGCCCTGAGGAATGGCCATGTACTGAGGATGGAATGTGTATCAACATAACCAAAGTCTGTGATAGAAACAGAGATTGCATGCGTGGGAGTGATGAAGCAACCTCATGTAGTAAGTCACAGCCTGTCATTGTTTTGTTTATGTTGATTTGCACAAAAATTATCAACCAAAAAGTTTTTTGGGGAAGTAAATAAGATGTGCACATAATTATAATAGTAACTTAAAGTTTACCCTAATAGCAAATCCATTTTGATCACAAAATGAAGGAACATGTTGGGAAGTGAAAAGTTTCTTCTTCCTTTTAGGCTGCTACAGTGCCTTTCTTTTTGTTGTAATGTTAGCTTCTAAAAGGTTCTCATGTTGCTCATATATTTGTAACAAATATTTAAACAAATTACTTGTGATAGAAGACACATAGCTTAGAATCCAAAGTTAATTGCTCATCCTTTTCCAATTCTACAAAGAGCACAGACTCCTAAAGCTTATCGTAGTATGGTGTAGGAATGATGAATGGATTGCAAGCTCAGTGATGACATTCTGGAAGAGTAATTCTGTCAGTTGTTTCCTGGGAGAATATTACAATATATGGGGCCATTTTGATGAAGTCTCATGAAAGTCAATTACATTCAGAGCTTTGGTGAGCTCTATCAGAAGATTTCTTGCATTTGAAAGAAATTGCTTATTGATATCTAGGGATATGCAGACGACAACTCTAGTGAAGGTTCTTTTTTGGGGTTAACCGTCATTTTTTACTGAATATGACCTAAATGAAGAAAATTGCATCTTTCTGAATTCTGTGCAAAGATTTGGTTTTTGAAAGAAATATATTTACAAGTCCACATGATGGAATTGAAGAAAATTTGATGTAAACTAACATCTTGATTTTTGCCATGGATAGAATAGGATAATTTTACTTGAAACAGTATTGCAAATCCTGTTTTTTTTTTTTTAAATTCTGCAGCAGCAGCAATATTGAATATAACTCATAACAGCAATGATATGCTGATACCCAAAGCAACATCACCCATACAGACAAGTCTCTCACATAACCCAGATTTTCATAATAACACTGCAGTGCTCCCATACACATGGCAGAGTCTATATATGCGAGTTCTCATGTACAGCCTCAGGGTATTTTGAAGGCCGACTGGCCCAACCAGGTTGTTAAGTACAGCCATTCGCAACAGGTGGTTTGAGTAGTCTTGACCAGTCTTGACCAGTCTTGACCACTGCATGACACTGTAGTATTACCATACCAAGAATACTTGAATGTCACTGTTCTACCTGCAGTTCTGTATCATATTTAATGATCGAATTGAAGAGACTCTCCCTGGTGATTTTTGAAATGTACCCAGAAATGTTTGAAAACATGCCCAGACAAAATTTTCTTATGATGATCTTCTTTATTGTTTTTTTTTTTTTTTTGTTCGTGCACTTTTCTTATATAAAAATTTTGAAATTAAACCATGTCTATACATTTTCAAAATTCTTTTGAATTGTGCTCTTCTTGTAAGTCTCATATATACACATAAGATAAGGAAATCATCATATGATGCACTGCAGGAAATAACAAAAAGAAAAAAACCCCAAACATTCTTATAACACTGGCACATTACCAGTATCTCAATACCACAGTGACTGTGATATAGCAGGGTACAAGAAGTACATTAACATGGCACAAAAGGCACATCCCTCCCCTATGGTACCTGCTCTCATTTTCAGGGCCTGGTGCCATTAATTTGAACATACATCATCTTTTTCTTTTGTAGGTGGCACCTTTTGTAGTGCACTGTCCTGTGACCACCATTGCCAGCCCACCCCTACAGGCGGGACCTGTTATTGTAACACTGGCTTTACTCTTGATCCTGCTGATAACAGGACTTGTGTTGGTTAGTATGGGGATGACTGAAAAACTAAAATATCTGTGAAAATGATTGAAGTTCCCATTGCATGGCATTGCCTTGGTTTATCTCTCTTGTCATTTCCTTGACTGCATTTGATCTTTCTTGTTGATATTTGAAACCTTTACTTCTTATTGCAAGTTCAAAATATTACCTGCAGTGAAAATGTTTGTTAGGCTGACAGTTATTTGCACACACAGCTCCCAGACTTGTAATTTGTCTAATTACCTGCTAATTTTGTACACATTTGATCAATTTTACTTCCAAAATCAATATTTTGTTAGTAATACACACAAAAAAGATAATCCTAAGAGATGAAACAAGATGGGATCATGGCAAGTAGTATTTTATGTGAATAACAAATCATTATAAACCTTCAAAAATGTGTTAAAATGTTTGATTTTTTTGAAATTATTGAATGATAATAATAAGAACATTTTCCCCATATGCATCTTCCTTTACATACATTTCAATCATACTTGTGAATTTATCTTTGATTTTCCCTCCATAGCTACATGTGCTGAGATAGTAATACTTAATCAATTTTGTTCACAGATTTTGATGAATGCTCGTATTTTGGACCTTGGTCTTGTGATCAAACCTGCCAAAACACCAATGGTGGATATACCTGCGGCTGCCATACTGGATATACCTTACAGGGTACCAAGAAATGTGTCGCCCCAAATAGTAAGTTGTTAGTTTTTTCATTCATTAGACTGTCCTTTAATATGTAGTCATGAGAGAGAAGACAGTGAATGCAACTTTTTTTTTCTAGCATGATCACAATTTCTTTGAGTCTTGCAACAATAAAAACAGACTATGGGTGCATTCTAGATCGATCTATCCCCATGGGGAGTCTCACTAGATTACTGTCACATAATCTGGCTTAAATGTCCGTCCAGCTACAAGCTGTAAGGGGGTAATTAACTTTTGTGCCCGTTCGGCTGACAGCTATTTAGCGTGAACCCCCAGGGAGTTAGGCCGATCTAGTTGGATCGATCTAAACTCTGGGAATGGGGTCTATGAGTTATCTGCGATATGTTATCTATGAGTTAATTGTAGTTTATGATACTGAATTGGTATAGATAATATTTATATTTTTATTTTATTATGGCTTTAGTATACATTAGTATAAATCATATTTTGATTGTAGATATCTGTCAATAACTTACAAACTTAAACAATTTTAGGATATAATTTGATAGGAATTTATAGAATGTAGCCATGCCTAGAGGCTTACTCAGACATGTTAAGTCTGAGACATTAACTTTGGTTATTTCATGTAAACGAGGGAGAATTTAGGGACAGAATGTCCAGGGATTTAAATTATTTTAATAAAGTGCTGGAAGCCACCATACCTAATGCATACCCTGGTATATCATTTCAAAAGTGCGGGCAGCATGAGTCATTGTTCTGGACAATGGTCATAGCTTTGGGATACAAAAGGGAAGGGGTGTCAGTATAGTAATAACTGTGCAGTTGTTTCCACAGTCTCCACACTGGTTGATGTTTCTTGAGTAATGACTGGAATTGTGATGTGAGATAAAGGCTTGGCAGTGAAGTGTGGCACGAAGTGGCACTAGCCTGCTAGGCAGTAATATTATCTTGCTTCACTGACGAGATAATAACATGATTATTTTAACACTGAAAAATGGAAGGGAAAATGTGTGCCAGAAGTGGCAATCTGGTGTTAGTTTTGTTATTTTCCTTGAAGCCAAATTGTTGGCATAATTGTGTCCTCAGAACAGTTAGGGGTTACTTGTGTACTGCAGGCTGTGTATTGAAGCCAAGGGTGACCTTGACCTGTGGCCTGTAAATTGTGAAAATGCTCTTGATGACTTGATGCAGTGGTTGGTTGTACTTGCACATCTGTTTCAGAAATTGTCATTCAAGAATTGTGTTGTTATTATAACGGACTTGAACATATTAAATAAATGTATCATTTTTCATCTCTTCTTTGTTTTTTTTCAAAAAATTTATTTATTATTGTTATTTTTGTGTTTGTTTGTGCATTTGTTTAGCATTCTTAATTGAAATACTTGTAATTTTCATTTGTACCTCTCCCAAATATGGATAACTTCAAATAATTCACTTATCTTAAACCATCTTTCTATTTTCTATTTTACCATGCTAAACATGGTCATTTTTTTTTCAGGTAGTTCTATGAAGTTGATGTTTGGCAAAGGAACCACAATTTACGAAGTGGACAAAAATGGCAATAGAAACAATGGAGTTAACGTCCAGTCAGCAGTAGATGCTCTGGACTATCACTTGACCAGTAATAAAATGTACTGGTCAGATACCAAGAATGCCAAGGTATCTTTCAAATATGTTTTGTCATTTTTCTTAATGACCTTTTAAATGTTTTTTTTTTCTTCTATAACCAGAGGATGTGGATGTTTGATTTTTTAATGAAAAATTGACTTTTATATGAAAATTGAGTGTAATGATTGTGCAATTAAAACATATGCATGGACTAAATATATCATGTTATACAAACTTTTACATGAAATTATATACAAACAGATAAGCATTATAGAATAGTGCAAAGAATATTACATTTTATGGAAACTACACTTTTGTATATTTTGTTACTTGATTCTAGACTAGAAATGAATACAACTGTTTTTTTGATATCTGCTTTAGATATATGAAGCTAGCATGGATGGAAGTAACAGAAAGGAACTTAATATCAAAGGTGTCAGTGATCCAGTAGATGTGGCAGTGGATTGGATAGGTGAATATAAATAACTTTTGTTATTATGTGTTATAATTTTATCCCTAAAGTTTTTCAGGTAGGCCATATAGGAATAACATATTGAAAAAAGTCTGTCAGTAGAGACCTGTGTGAGAATGTTTGTACTTGTATGTTGATTGAAATGAGTCATGTCTACCTTGTACTACTTGATACCACTATAAATTTATTGGACAAGGCCATTAGTTGCTACAATTACTTTACAGCTGAAGCATTGGTGACATTGCTATTAAAGTTAAAAAAAACTCTTTGTGTTTTAGGCAAATAATTATAGGTTGGATAATGCTTATTCAGTAAAAAGCAGGGGTGTGATATTAATTTCTCAAAACTAATTTATTTTCCGTTTAAAACCACCATGCTAATGAAGAATAAAAAATAGATTCTGGTTATTGTTGGAGTGATGTAAATAGTCAAACGCACACCATTTGCAAAGATAAGATCAAAACCTGTCACAGGTGCTCTCCCAGACAAAAGTATCCATCCGTGTCTGGTGTCATAACATGGTTAAAGTTTCTCACTTGTTGCTACCTGTTGAAGTGGCTTCATGGTTAATCATGTTGGTAAATTTATGTGACTGCACTTTAAACATTCCACCTAGGGCCCAAAAGGCAAGATTTGAAATTAAGTATTTTTCTGAAATATTTTAGAAAGTGACCCTAAGACTTTTTGAAATTTAAAGCATGTTTGCCTGTGGGTAAGTGTTTTGGAGTAATATGAGAAAAAAAAAAAAAAGAAGTGCAGTTTTTTTTTTCAATTCTTTCTCAACTATGATAGTTGAGTGATTTTGTTTTGAGAAAATTTTGTAGTTGTTTTCAGATATATTCTAAATTGTTATAAATTTTATCTGTAATACATGTTAATGCTCTTCCTTTCCATTTAATTACATGATTCTGTAAACGTTGAGAAAGTTCATTTGCATTTGATTCTCAGCATTTGTAATTGCCAGCTAAAAACACAATAGACTTCCCATGAGTCACTTCAAGGTTCATTATAAAAAAAAACTGTTGCAGAAACAAAACAAAAAAATGACACTGGGTAATATGGATTGTTCCTGACAGTGTCAGGTCACATGAATACTTCCTGCATTACCACAGTTAAATAGGCAAGTTCTAGATGTATACTAATAAACTACTTTCTAGTTAGTATCCATTCCGTAGTTTTTCCCCCTTATATGTTGGTTTTTGCTTTGTATTAGTAATATGATCCAATTAGATTACCCTTTTTTCACTCAATATTGCCCATATTCACCTGAAAACATTTTTCACAATTGTTTATCTTGTCATCATTTACTATAAAAGTGTAAAGGGAGCTGTAGATAATGTTTTCTGAAAATGGTGAGAATAGGGGGGTTGAGACAACAGCAGACCCACATTTGACTCGGCACTTGGCTTAGAGCCAAATAAAAGAAATACAGAAGAATTTGCTCAAGTGGAAATGGGAATTATTGGGAAACTTAAAAATGTATTTCATTCTGATGATGTAAGATTGTGAAAACCATGGCAAACAGACCTTTTTAGAGTGTGCATTGTTTTCTACACTTAAATTGTAGATTGAAACGTTGCAAACAGTGGTCATTGTTTCAAAATTTCCCGAGTTTTCCCTATCATTCAATAATGCATAACCTACAGCTATTTGTACCTTTCAAATTGCAGTAGAATAAAGGGGCTACGTTAAAAGGCTAATTTATATTTTGAATTAAATTAGATATTATGTAAAAAAAAGCTTTCTGTTTAAGGCAATAATCTAGTTATTAATGTTGAGGGGGAAAGGAAATTATGATGTCACAAAATGGACATATAAAAAAGGGACACAGAAAAGTAAATCAAGGCAAGTATTGAGAAACTCGAGGTTGATGACATCAGTCAAGTTTCAAGCTCAGGGACGCAAATGTGTTCTATTTTTCAGGAAATAATTTGTATGTAGTTGACCTGGCTGGACAAAGAATAGATTTGATAACATTAGATGGACAGCACCAGAGGAACCTCATCACTGTAGACATATGGCAGCCCACCAGTGTGGCAGTTGATCCCACATCTGGGTAAGAGACACACAAGAATGTTTCTGTAGATTTCTGCCTGTCGTTTTCTGCCTTTTTTGAAAGTATAAAAGACCATGGTTGAGATTTGTGAAAATTATACAAATTTTTTTAAAATAAAATTCTGAGTTTGGTAGTAAATAAATCAAATTATTTTCTTCTGAATTTTAGCACAACTCCTATGAGATAAGTTAAAAACCACAGCTAAACTGAAAAAAAAAGTATTTTAGATGTAAAATGTATTACCACTGATAACCTTATTATTGTAGAAAAATCTTTCATTTTAAATGGTGAATTGTATATCAAGATGTCTGACACATGAAGTTACATGTCTAAGTTTTATACCATAAGGGAAGTCAAACTCTCTTGAAGTGTTGATATATGTACTTTGCATATGATTTCGTTGACAATCTCTACTAATGAGAGTGACTTTAGGATAAACAAATATTTGCATCTTGAATCTGTTTTAAGATGATTAATATTGAAATAATATTGATATGTGTTCATGGAGATCAAAAGCTAATTACTTTATGCTTGATAAAAAACACTTTTCCCTGGCAACTAATATATATTTAGCTCTCTTTATCATCTCCTTTACAAACTTAGATGTCACTCAAGTTAAATATTTTAGTCAAAACAATTGATTAATTCCTGTTTAGTGGTAAATGGATAGAAGTTAAAGGAATATTTATTTTTCTGTAGCCAAAGTAGTAGGTAGTTTATGCTATTTTGAGTCTAGACATACAAAGCCCAGGCCATGAATAGTGATGTTGTCTCAGAACCTATGGTTCCTCTTCCACCAAGGCACTTGTCTTTGTAACATTTTTCTATTTTAATAGAAAAATTAAAAATTTCAGTAATTTTTTTTAATCTGTATAATGATACAATACTTATTAATTTTAGGTATATGTTCTTCACTGATCATGGGAAATGGACTAAGCGTCATTTTTCCAAGGTGGAGAGAGCTTTTATGGACGGCAGTCACCGGCATGTGCTGGCCACAGAAAAAGTGACCGCTCCCACCAGTGTCTGCTTGGATCATGTGAACAAGAGGGTCTACTGGTCAGACTACAAAATGGAAAGGATTGAGAGTGTGAGCTACACTGGGCAACATAGGTAAAAGGAGATATTAAATCTTTTAAGCACTAGTAATGTAAAAAATTATGTACATCCTGTTAAATTTGTAAATTGTGTTTGAAATGTGATTTTTGCCATATTTTCATTTGTATGTTCATAAATACCTTTAAAATTTTTGTCTTTTATAAGACTGTTTCTGAATAAAATGTGTATGAAATATCTTGAGTAAAAAAAAACCATTTCATTTGATGCTTGTTTTTCTAGACGAATTATTCTGTCAGGAGTGCGTCACCTTCCCAATCCCAGAAGTCTCACTGTATTTGAGGACCGGTTGTATGCAGTGGATTGGACCAAACTGGCAATCTTGAGCATTAGCAAGTCAGAAGATTCTGCCTCTTCTCTGTACAACTATGGCAGCAATCATGATGGAAAAATGAGGGGACTGAAGGTGAAACATTCTGCAAGACAACCACAAGGTAAGAGACCTCTCCCCCCCCACCCCCACCCCCCACCCCCCACCCCCCACCCGGATCCATGTCGCTATTTTTTTCAAAAGTGCTCACTTAAATTCTTTCATTATATTTATTTATTGGATTTGTCATATAAAATATTCTCATTAATGTTGGATTGCCTGATACAGATGAACCAGCATGATCATAACACTGCCAATCGGCATCTAATTTCTTTGCACTTAATAGTATTTTAAGTATTATCTAAAAAGTAGATAGACTAACAATTTATGGCCTATAATCAGATTGAACAGTGCACTTTATCAAGATATTGCAATCCAAATTTCTGTGTTCTTGAAGAAGAAAAGCAAAAAATTGCTTTTAGAGAGCTGGGGCAGTAAAAATTGCTTTTTCAGAGCTGGGACAATTGCGGTAAAGGAATAACATTATTTTTTCCCATTTGATTATTGATGAAATCAGAACAAAGAGATTGATTTCTTTATGCGTTTGTATGAGTTGCAGTGTCAAAGTGTTAACAGGACATAATCATCTTTGAAAACTTCATTGTTTTGTGATAGATATATACCGGGGGCTAGCTAGATACAGGTCACTGCTTTAACACACTGACCATGAGCTGAATAAGTAACTTTTTGAGACCATTCCCAGAGACTATCGTACTAACTTTGGATCGAACTATCTCCAAGGGGATTATCACTTAATTGCAATTAACTTAAACGGATTAGATGTCTCTCATGCCTACTGAAGTTGATAGGGGGTAATTAACTATCTTTTAGCAGCTTTAGTTGGTGTCCCAGACAGCTAAGCCACATAAGCTGGAAGCAATTTAGTGAGAAACCCCATGGAGATAGACAGACCCTGTTAGATTGATCTAGGGATGGGAACCCAGTCTTTAAAAGGGTTACTTTAATAAATGTCACAGGTTGGTTAGCAGTTGCGCCTGGTAGGTATTGTAACATTATCAGATAATTTGTTTACCCAAAAAAATTTTTTTAAAAATAGCTGCAGTGACACCCCTGGATAAACTGCTTTAAAAGTACATTCTCAATTCACAATATGCAATCACTATTGTCAGGAGGGATAAATGTACATCTTTCTCCCAGGGTAAAGGATGATCACTTACCATGCTGGTAAGTGCTGGTATACTTTTATGTCACCCTCCTTCATGCATTGCTTAGCATGTTTTGTAGCTGATGGTGCCATTTTCAGATACATGGCGTGATTGCATAAGTATGAATGAAAAAAAAAAAATTATCAAAATCTGTCTGAAGACTTCTTTTGTGCACATTTCAAGCGTTTGTATAATTTTGTTGTCAACGGTAAGATAATACAATACCCAGGGTTTGATTGATGTGGGTTTGTTTTTATTACATTTCAGTGTCCAACCCCTGTGCTGGAGCTGGCTGTGACCATATGTGTGTGGTGACCCATACTACGGACAGTGGACTCGGCTATAGGTGTATGTGTGATATTGGCTACCAGATAACGAATGACCAGAAAACCTGCACCAGTACGTATAGAATGCTCTAAAAAAGGCCCCATAGGTGCATATTTGATATTTAATATCTGTGACTTAATGATCTAAGTACATGTGGGTATGCTTTGTATCCAGGGTAGTCATCTATATAGGAACTACTATTTATAAATTTATTTTAAAAATTTTTCAACCAATTATGACCAGAATATCTAAATGTTTAGGAATAAAAATGAATTTGTCCTATATTTTCAGTTTAGCAAGTGAAAAGGTTAGTTCAAAATTCGAAAGGTTATTTTGAAATTATTTGCCATTTTAGTTATTTGCCGTCCTTTGATTTTTAAAATTATGTTAGTTTTTTTAAAAACATTCTACTTCATGTACTTCATTGATTCGGACCTTACAAGCAACACCTTTACCAATTTCAGAAATAGACAAATTTCTCATTGCTGTCTCAACAAACAGAATCCGAGGCATTCCTCTAGAAGATGCTGTATCCTACACTGTGGATGCCATGTATCCTGTTTATTCCTTAATCAGTAGTTTCATTGGCACAGACTATCATGCTGAAAGCAACTATATCTATTACTCTGATGTCACCTTGGATGCAATTAGCAGAGTTAAAACAGATGGAACAGGTGATCTTGCATATTTGATCTTTGTACTTCTTTCACAGTAACATTATTTCCTTGCTAATTGAGATGTTTTTATGTTTACTGACTTGTATAGATATCTTGAATGTAGCTATTTGTGTAAGGTTATATTAAGATGGTATCAGCCATTCTGTAAATATATTATGAATTTTAATAATATTTTATGAAAGTAAGCCTGGGTTAATTTTTGATTTTTATTTCCTTTGCATAGACTTTTAAGACTCTCCTGTGCATAGACTTGCCACCTAAAAACACTGACAAACATTTAAGACTTATCCAGTTATGTTAATGTTTTTTGTGGAACTATAGGTTGTTAATTTTTTTGTTCACTTAAAGGAAAAGAATCTGTAATTGTTAACAACCTGGTGACAGTTGAGGGGCTGGCAGTGGACTGGGTGGCCAAGAACCTGTATTACACTGACCATGGGTCAGGTACGGTCACAGTGGTCTCACTTAGCAACTTTGGATGGACACGGATAATTATATCTAACCTTGGAAACCCCAGGGCTATAGTCACAGACCCTGCTTCTGGGTAAGTGCTAGAATACGTTTGGAAAAAGACTTTTTGAAAATCAATTACTAAAAGATTCTTGAAAGTTGTAAATGAATCTTTAGACAAATGATGGAAAGGTTGACCAAAGTTTGAAATGACGAAATAGTTCTGAAGATGCATCATTGCATTTCTTGAAGGGCTATATTGATGTTTAAATATGTTCAAAATTTAAAAGGTTTAGATTAGCCGATTAACATTTGTTTTTATTTCACATGCAGGAAGACCAAAAGTTAATTTTGTTTGTTAACTCTGCATGATTTGGCAATGCTTTTTCCCAGGAAAGTACTTTTGTAAAAATTTGAACAATTTGATTTAATGTCTATGTTAAACAGTTAAAAATACCATTAAAAGGCTGTTTGTACCACCAGCTTCACTCATTCTTTGAGTGTGATAACACTAGATTAATTTTCATAAGTTTAAACTCTAATTGTGCATTAATTTCTTTCAAGATACATATTCTGGACCGAATGGCTGCGTAGTTCTGATGTTGGGCCACGGATCGGGCGTGCTTATGGCGATGGATCTAATGTAACATACATAAGAGAACATGAACTTGGTTGGCCAAATGGGATAGATGTTGATCGAACAGCAAGGAGAGTGTACTGGTGTGATGCTCTTTTTGATAGGTGTGTATTTTGACTTTTTTCTTACCTTATTTTGTTATATTTAAACTGTTTTTAAACCATCAAGAACCATGGAAAAAGCAGCACTTACATGCATAGGTTTTAGTTATTTTCAGTGCCTTGTATGTATGTTTGTTTTCAAACTAAATAATTGAGTAAAGGAATGTAAATGACCTTAGTGGTTCCTTTTTTTTTTCAGAATACAACATTGTAGATATGATGGGAGTGATCTGAGAACATTGTCTGGTCATACAATTTCACATCCTTTTGGTTTGGCTGTATATGGAGGTAAAGTAACTTATCATTTTCATCAGACGAAAATGTTCAAATTCATATGTTCTATTTGAAAATTTACAAGACGTTGAGAAAAAGCATTTTTTTTACTCTGTATACATTTTTATTTTTTCTTAGAATGCTATTTATAAAGGTTAGGGGACTAGTAGTTAAATGGGAAAACTGTATGATATTATGCTTATTTGGACTAAATTTCATTTTAGCAAGATATCAGAATGATATATGTATTTAACATATAGCTAGAAAAAGCTACACCCTCAACTGAGGCTTTCCAACTTCTTGAGAGTAGCAGGATATTGCCATAATTGAACTTGGTATATCAACTACCTAGTGTGAAAAACACCCAAGAGTATTAAGTACTTGAAGGTTACATGTAAACTGCCAAATTGGTTAAGGTTTTAGGTTAACAAGAAACAGATGGCCTTGTTTATCATATTTTCATTTTCTTTCTTCTTTGTTTCCTGATATCTTTTTAATGTACCGTTAAAAGTTCTGAAAGCAAAATATGGTAAATAAGAAAAGAAAAACAATGTTTACTAGCAAGGTATCTTGGACAGTTGTTGACTATCACCATAAGATAATGAAATAAAAAGAAGGCACAGAACTGTTTAAATCTGGTCTTGTGTTCAGAATGTGCCTGGCATTTTCAACATGCTCCCTTAAGTTTGTAAGCTATTGCCTGTCTGCTTGTTTAAAAGACAACATGCAGTAACTGAATTGTTTTAAGTCAGTGAGAGTAAAGGTCAAGGTATTTGTTTTCCACCCCTGCCCCAATTATTGAAATACTGAAACACAATAACTATAACAATCAATTTAACCTTGCATTTTACCAATTTAATTCAGTGTATGGATTATTCCAATTAGCCATTGTCATTGTATTGTTTATGATTATATTTTTCTCGAAAAAATTAAGACTGAAATTGATATTCCGGCAGACTAATGGTAATATTCTTTTTAATAACTTAGTCAGTTTAAACGAGCAGGAATTAGCTTCAGTAATACAAATGCATAGGATGATCTTGATGCTTGCACTTGGCATTTTGTTCCCATTTATAGAAAACAATGAAAGAAGGGGCTGCCAACAGTATATTGCATTTTTTGATGTTTTTCCAATTGTTTTGGCAAAGCCCATGTATGTATGTATAAACAGGATTACTTGAGGTGATATTTGATTTGTTAAGTACTGAAGAATGGAATCATATGGACTAAGATCCTTGATATACAAGCGATTCCAGTTCTCTTTACCTGGATGTAAGGATGTATGCATTAGGAATTTATTGAAAAAGATATAGAAATTGCTCTTAATAGACCTTTTGATTTTCAATCCAGATTACTTATATTTTACTGACTGGAGATTGGAGTCTATTATGAGAATTAACAAGACAGCTCCGAGTCTAAGATCAGAAATTCCAGTTCGCACTGGGATACCCAACTTGATGGAAGTGCGTGTGTTCGACCCAGCTTTGCAGACCAAACCAGGTGAGAAATCCTCTGTAGTTAGGAGGGAATTTTTTTTCTGTTTTCTGTATATGATTTTTTTTCTTTTGTTTCATTGATGTTTAAGATTGCAATTTTGTTGTTTTATGTGTTTTATGTAGATAACTAAGATGGTTTTTCAATTTTGGCAGGCTGATTTAAAAAGATGACTGGGAGTTATGAGTTAACTATATGCTGTTTAAAATATTTTCCATTAAATGCAAACTTAATACATATAGTTTCTGAATCAGTGAATTTAAGCATATTTCTAACCTGCAACATAGCCAGGCAGGTCTATAGGCTATAGAATTAGTCTTTTTCTTATTAATATTTTAAAATTTTGCAAATCAGAGTCCAATTTCTAATGTAGGTTTTATGATGCATGTCCTTACCATGACTGGATTATTAAGATAAAAAACATTTACAGAAACAAAAAAAAAGTTCATGCTTATTCTTCAATGAAAATCTTTGTTGCTTCTTGTATAGCCAGGCATCACTGCGTGCAGCCGGTCAATGGGGCATGTTCGCACTTCTGTCTCCCTGTTCCACCACAGGGACGCCATTGTGGTTGTCCATATGGAATGAAGCTGGATCGCGATGCCCGCACGTGCATAACAAATCCTGATGAACCAGTACTCACAGGTTGTCCGTCAGGAAATTTTCAGTGTAATAATGGCCGCTGTTTGAGAGGCAGCTATCAGTGTGATGGTGACAATGACTGCTTGGACAATTCAGATGAAGAGGGATGTCCACGTAAGTTACCTTAGACATTGACTGAAATATTTTTTAATTGTTTTGAAATATGTATTAAAATATGTTGATAGATATATATATTATTTAAACATGTTTTTCAAATTTTTTGACAAAATAGCCACCCTACATAAAATGTTTTTAAAAAGTTTACTACAGGACAAATTCTCTCTGTTGCATTTTTATTAACTAATTTGAGTACTTAATTGACATCTTTGCCTTTCTAGCAAAAACTTGTTCATCCAGTGAGTTTCAGTGTAATAACGGGAAATGTGTGATGTCACGCTGGCGCTGCGATGGTGATAATGATTGTGGTGACATGACAGATGAACTAGGCTGTAAGTAATAAGTAATAAGAACAGTGTTGTGATAGTTTTTATCCAATCTCTTAAAAATACAGGTAATAGATGTAAGAATCTAAATATTTGGATTTTGAAGAAATATTATTTACCACATTTGAATATTGAAATTCCTTTAGTGTAAAAAGCCTCAAGTTTAAGGTTGTGCATGGATGCTACTTAGGTGAGCATAGATAATTAATTTCACCCAGGTTGAATAAATTCAAATATTGAACTAAAAGTTATTGATTTGTATTTTGAATGACTTGAAAAAGTGAAATAGAAAATAAGGAAAAGTATTAAAAGTGTGATCAAAATCACCTGAATGGAGTATTTCCTTGGTGACTGCCTCCTAAAAACTATAAATGATGTCTTTTGGAAACCAAGTGCTGTATTTTTATTTTATCTTAAAGAAATCAAATTGTTTACGGTAAGTCAGATTGTTTTGTAAAATATACCAGCCAAAGCTTGTAAGACAAAAAAACTAAGGTAATTTTACTTTTAGCTCTCACTAATTTTTTAGGATTTTAAAGTAAGGATTCACATTATTAACATTTTTTTCTCACACCAAGGCCCTAATGTGACCTGTGACAGCTTTGAGTTCAGGTGTTCCAATAATCTGTGTATTCCCATGAACGACAGGTGTGACTCTGACAATGACTGTCTGGATGGTTCTGATGAGATTGGTTGTGGTAAGGCTATTATGGGTTCTTATGTACTGAATCTTTTGAAAGCAGCATATTATTATTATTTAAATGTTTTCCTGGTTGTGGTAAGGCTATTATGGGTTCTTATGTACTGAATCTTTTGAAAGCAGCATATTATTATTATTATTTAAATGTTTTCCTGGTCCAAACTTGTACTATCAGTGATTTAGCAACAGATATGACTAAAAAAGACACTACTGATAAACTAATTTCAAAGAGTACATGTGCTACTTTTGATCTTTTAGGCCATAAAATATGAAAAATTCAAAATGACTGACCACTAGCTAATTAAGTAATTTTTTCAGACTAAAGCACTTTTTTTTCATTTTTTAGGAGACAAAACGTGTGGCCCTGATGAATACCAGTGCAGCAATGGGCCCTGTATTCCACTCTCCTGGGTCTGCAATGGCTACATCAACTGTCAGGACAGGGGGGACGAAGCGGACTGCCCCATCAAAAACTGCTCTTCTTCAGAGTTCCAGTGCCGGAATAAGCATGAGTGCATCACTATCATATATCGCTGTGATGGTGCCCCAGATTGCGAGGACAGAACAGACGAAATGGACTGTCGTACGTTCTTTACAGTAGTCGAAAGGAATAGATTTAGACTGCATTCCCACAGATATTTAGATTGATCTATCCCCCTGGGGAGTCTCACAAGATTGCTGTCAGCCTGACCGGCTTAAATGTCTGTCCCGCCTATTGAAAGCTGTAAGGGGGTAATTAACTTTTATGCGAGCTCGGCTCTTGGAAGCTGACAGTAATTTAGCGTGAACCCCCAGGGAGTTAGGTCAATCCAGATGGATTGATCTAAATCTGTGGGAACCCAGTCAAAATAGTTATAATTGTTAGATTCAAAACAAAACACTTAGCACTATTGCCAATAATTTGTTTTCTTTTTATAAACATGGGTATAGATAAATAGTTTGAAATACATTATATTTATAATTCATTGAATTTTTTTTTCTTTTCTTTTTTTTTTTTGTATGCTTGTCTTGAGATTGTTGGTATAATATATGGCCTTGAAGTTTATTTCACAGGTTTCAAACTTGCCTCTGTTGGCCATGCATTTTAACACACCATGAGGGATATATTATTTCAATAATATTAAAATAATTAAAGTAATGTAGAATTTAACATTTGAAAATACAGTTTTGTGGGGAATCTGTTATTTGTCTATTTCTTAAAAGATAAGAAATTGATGTCTTGTCTTGTAGCAACACGGCCACCAGGGGGCTGCCACTCAAATGAATTTCAATGCCGCAATGGTGGGGGCTGTATCCCTGGCAACTGGAAATGTGACAGAGAAGAAGATTGTTTGGATGGTTCAGATGAAAGTGATTGTGGTATGTACCTTTACCTGATAAAGTTTTGTGTCCTTAGTGCTTTTTGAAATTATTCTCTATTCGTCTCTTAAACATGTCCAACTGGGAAATGAAGATGATGGCAAGTAGAACAAATGGGGATGTAATGATTAATGAAATAAAAAAATATTTAGGAACGTTTTTCAAATTTACAAAAATAATAAAAATCAGCTAGTCCCAAAAGACAAAATTGTTGCAAATTGGCTTCATTGATACTAAACTAATGCAACTTTTGTATATCTTGACTCTGCAAATTGTAAAATATTTTTGTATTTCTTTTTTTTTATAAATGACCAATGTTTTGTCTGTTTCTAGACTCAAGTATAGCCACCTGCCCTGCAGATAAATTCCGTTGTGACAATGGACGTTGTATTTACAGGAGCTGGATTTGTGACAGCGACAACGACTGTGGAGATGGATCAGACGAGGACATCAGGCATAACTGCCGTAAGTGTAATAAATCATTATTGGGTAAATATTGGTGATTTGCCACCTTTTTATTACATCCTATACTTTGTACTGAAATATTTTTGAGAATAAAAATGTTAAAAAAAGTGAATACTGAAATTGATCTTACAATTGATAGACACAAATTTGCTAACTTCTTAGTTAATTACATTCTGAATGAATCTTAATATTCTGTAAATTGGAAATAATTTTTGACTTGTAAATTAGACTACAATTGCATTTGTCTTTTAAATGATTGTTTTTGATCTGAATTACCCAAAATGATGAGAAATCCAAAGTATCCCTATATTCATTCAACTTTGACTACTTTGCAGCTCCCAAACCGTTCCAGTGTCCACCTGGCCAGTGGTTGTGTCCAGACGGCCTGAGGGTCTGTGTTAACATCTCTCAGGTCTGTGATGGTCAGCCTGATTGTCCAAGAGGTCATGATGAGAGCCCTGTGTGCAGTAAGTGGATAACATCTCCAGTGGTCATTTTCAGGGGTGGACGGAGGCCATCTTCTGGGTCTTCCGGAATACAGTCCATCTTTTTAAAGTTTACATTGAGGGTCATCAATTTCTTTTTTGTCAGAAGATGGTCAAAAATGGGGGATTTGGAAGACTGTTGGAAAATATCTCCTGATTTTGCTGAATTGAATGTTAGTGTGTTTGTGTATATGTCTTAGTGACCAAAACATGGATGAGTTTTAGCAAAAACCAAAAGTTTGAAACATAAAGTATTAATTGCAGTAAAGCTACAAATCAGGTAAACATAAAAGCATTGCTTGAAATTTAATTTGTTTCTTAGCTTTAACCTGATGAATTTGGTGCTTTCAAAAATAATACGCACTTAATGTTAGTGCAATAAAAATTTATCACTTTCCGGAGTTCCACTTAAAGCCATTTGAATATGGGGTTTACAATAGATATGAGGCAAAAAATTCAAGCGCTCCAGGCTGAAGAAACTTGCAGAATGGCACCTGTAGGCATAATCCCCTTCAAATTGACTCATCATGGATAGTGGCATATACCTCTATTGATAACAAACTTCTATTTTTTCCAGACACAAACACATGCTATGATTCTAATGGTGGTTGCAGTAACATGTGTAGGCAGACGCCATTTGGTGCGGAGTGTTTCTGTCCCTCAGGACAGGTACTCAATGGAACTAAAACCTGCATGGGTAGATAACTTTTAACATTATTTTCATGGTAGTCATCCCCTTTCATACAGATTATAGGATTTGCAGGTCTGAGCTTAAATGTTGGTTTATCTGCTTAAAATTGTTAATTGTTGATTAATGTGTGATCTGGAAAAGGAATTAGAACCTTTTAAATATTAATAACTTGTACTCTCATCAATAACTATTGGGATGTGTAGTATGTTCAATTGTTGTTTATAATTTTACAGTTTCACTGAACAGGTTAAAATGCCAGTTGATGACTAGGAGTATTAAGAATTGATCAAAGATTTGAATGGAAAAAGTGATAAAAGCATGACTGTTTCCCATTTTTCACCACAGATGAGGATGAGTGTGAAATACCAGGCAAATGTAGCCAGACTTGTTTTAACACTAAAGGCTCATACCGTTGTGATTGTGAAGAGGGGTATATATTGTCACCTGATTTCCATACCTGTAGGGCAGGTAGGTGGTTTATGGTTTCCAGATTTAATGCTGGTTTGGAGATATGGATTAAGCAACTTTGAAGTGTTCTATTTTATTTTTTTCTATCACTGTAGAAATGAAATTGGACCACCCTTCAAGTAGGGATGTTTAGAGGATAGACTGGTAATGTGTTAACTACCAAATTTAAAAGCTGTGTTAATTTATGCATATATATATATATATATATATATATATATATATATATATATATATATATATATATGTGTGTGTGTGTGTGTGTGTGTGTTAGAGAAACAAAAATAGAAGATGGGGAATGGTATTCATGGTTATATGCAGAGTTGTGATTGTAATGTGCATTGTAGATAACCTTTAAAATTGCACTTAAATGCACTATTTATTATCATTATTAGGATTCCCCATAGGGGAATACTATTGTTTTTGGTGGTATTATAGTTTTTATTATTATTATTCTTTCCGCGCGTTTTTTTTCGCAAAAAATCTGAAATAATTATCATAGGTAGCCCGAGGCAAGAATATGCCACAGACCCAGTTTCAGTGACCTTGACCTACTTTTCAAGGTCACAGGGTCTTTTAAAGGCAAATTTTATGAAATTTGAAATTGCCATTAGGCCTAAAGTATAAGCCATATGGCTAAGGGCCTTATGGTCAATGATACTGAGACAAATCCACAGATAATGACCTACTTTTATGCAAGTAGGTCAAGGTCAAAGTCGCTAATGGCCAAACGGGCTCAAAAAAGGTTTGTTTCCGAGATCTCAAAAACCGGAAGGCCCAGAGCCCTAATCATAGTGGCAAATAATGCCCTATATATTTATCTAAGGTTAGCCGTACTTTGGTACCGACTGCCTAATTACTTTTTTTAATATAGATTTTTAAATATTTATGACATTGCAGAAATCTTGAGTTTGGCAGTTTCTCCATGAAACACTGGTTTTTGGTCATAGCATGCATACTAAACTACCCCAAACATATACCCAAAAACCCCAAATCAAAAGTCAAATTTGACCTTGACCCTCATTTTCAAGGTCATTTGGCTATTTCATGGAGAAATATTGTAATGGGCTAGAGTAATGTTTTCTTGCCCCCCCCCCCCCCCCCAATTTGCACATGCTCTTTCAGAATATTGGGTCAAATTTAACCCATGACCTTCACATGACCTTGTAAGAGCATTTCCACACCTATTTTGCAGGGGAATCCTCCGCCACTGGCTTCAGCCAGTTGCAGTCTGGTTTTTATTATTATTATTTTTTTTTTTTACAGACAGCAATGACACTGCCTTTATCTTTACTTCCAATCGGCAGAACATTTATCGCTCAGATTTAAAGCAGTGGAATTATGAAGTTCTCCCAATTACTGGCACCAATATCATCGCAGTGGAGGTGGATGTTGCAGGGGGGCAATTGTTTTATGCTGATTCCAGGGCTAATAAAATATACCACTGTAATGTAAATGGGACAGATTGTAAAGTGGTAAGAAATTCTTTAATTTCAGAAAAAATTTATGATAAAGAGAATTTTATATCGGACTTCTTATTAGTATATTATAACTTTTTTGCATCTGTGTAATATTGATACAATATTGGCTTGACAAGAATAAAAAGTGAAAAATGACAATGCAAGTAAAGACAGAGAAGATAAATAAAGTACCTACATGTTCTCTTATAGTTGTTTGAAAGTGGTGTGGATGTGACCGAGGGTTTGGCGGTGGACTGGGTTGGCAGAAACATCTACTGGACCGATTATGTGCTGGAGACAATAGAAGTAGCCACATTGGATGGACGCTACAGGACGGTGTTGTTTGGGGACAACGTAACCAATCCAAGGGCAATTGCACTTGATCCAAGAGAAGGGTAAGATATCAGAGAATGAACCTGTTTGCATACAGGGCATTTTACCAAAATTAATTATTTTACTTTCACTGACTTAACTTTAGAACTATTGAATAATAATTTGATTATTATGTTAGATTTTTTCTGAAAACTATTTTAAATAATTGTTTCATTCTAAGATGCAATAGCTGTTTTACTTCTTAACACTAATTTTAATAAATTAAAACTTATAAATTCAGACAAAGATTGATGTTCTGGACAGACTGGGGCCAGAATCCACGTATTGAGAGGGCAGGCATGGACGGGAGTGGACGCGTGTCTATCGTAACAACTAAACTCTTCTGGCCTAATGGTCTGGCTATTGACCTTCCTACCAAGCGTCTATATTTCTGTGATGCCCATATGGATTATATTGAATTTGTGAATTATGATGGAACAGGGAGACACCAAGTGATAGCCAATAGCCACGTGAGTTATGTTGAAGATTGTGTGACTAATTTGCATTTTTGGTTAATTTCTTGAAAAAATGTAAGGAATTTGTATGTTTGTGCCTCTTTGAATAAATGCTTGGATGCCAGCTAGTGATAGCTTCTGGTTATGTACAGCTTTGTGGAATATATCAAATAATTCAATAAAATAATTTATTTTAGTAATTTTTAAGGGAAAGTGCATGCATGTAAAAATATAAAGTAGAATGGATTGATTTTTTGTTTTTAAATTTCAGTTTCTCCGTCACCCTCATGCTATGACCATCTTTGAGGATAATGTCTACTGGACAGATCGTCTGAACAACCAACTCAACAGGTGCTCTAAGTTCACGTGTGACACGAAGACCATAGTAATAAAAAACATGAACCAGCCTCTTGGTGTTGCTGCTTTCCATTCACTAAGGCAACCTACTTGTAAGCACCAATATTTTTATTTTTATTCTAGTTACTTTTCTTTGTGTAAATGAGAGGAAATGGGTGTATGAAGGATTATCCTATACCCAATTTCCTCTAAGCACATTTTGTTTTTCTGTGTAAATAACAATTAGTAATATTTAGTATTTTACTGACCCTATCATAGAAAATTGTGACAAAAAAAAATCTTTGAAGTTTAAAAGGAGAACTGCCACATTGCTTGCTTTTGGTTGCATATCTTCTCAGTTTAGAAAAAAAGATACATATGATTTTTACCCTTTATATTTTTTGAACGCGTCCACATTCATAAAATGTGCCTTCAGTTCAGAGATTATGAATAATTCTTCGTTATTCCTAGCCTCCAATCCCTGTGCTCAGAATGGGTGCAGCCATCTTTGTTTGCTGTCCCCAGATCCTAACCAGTCATACAAGTGTGCCTGTCCTGTGGGAATGAAGTTAGATAGCTCAGCACATAACTGTCAGCAGGGTCAGTATTCACTGGTAATTCTAAAACTATCAATATTCATTTCTTTCATTTGTTTTCCTATTTCAGTGCTGTTTGCATTTGTGTGCGTGGGTGTAAGAGAAAGTGAGAGAGAGAACGTAATTTTGATGTAATGTGACATTCCAATGTGAAAAGTAGAATGGAAAACAACAATGTTGGTTATTTTTGCAGCTCGTGATGAATTCCTGATGTATATACAAGCTGGCCAGATAGGTGGCAGCACATTTACTAATCCAGGAGAAGCCACTGACATGTTTGTGCCAGTGGTGGGACTTACTGGAGGCTGGGATATGGACTATGACAGCAAGGAAGGATTTGTCTATTGGATCGAGTACTCGGAACAGTCTGGAGAAGTATGTAGAACAGACAGATGGCTTTGTCCATTTGTGGAAATCATCATTTAACTGTTTGATTGCTTAAGAAAATTAAGTTATTTGTAGGTTGGTGTTAGACATTGATGCAACATATTTTTTCAAACATAGTTCTAGCATTCCTTTACAAGATGGTTGTAATTCTTAAAATACTTTGAATTATATATTTATATAAGTTTGTTATCAAGATAAAAGAATACTTGTGTATCTATGGTTTTTTGTTGCCCTAGGGATCTGTAAAGCGTAGGAAACTTACTGGAGAAAACAGGACAGACTTCGCTCCCAGTGCCTTTGTCTCCTCACCTTACAGTCTTGCCATTGACTGGTTGTCTCAGAATATGTACTGGGGAAGTAAAGAAGACTCGACCATCAATGTTATTCAACTGAACAGTGATCAACACTATAGGAAAATTATACTGAGGAACTCTGGGAATGTGACTGGAGTAGGACACCCTGTCTCAATTTGTGTGGACCCCGTAGAAGGGCAAGTCTCATTTCTGAGAACCATTGGATTGTTTTTAAACAGTGTGTGTTCCAATCATTATCCAATGAATTTAGATATAAGATATTGCTGTAAATCTTCTTATCGGAAAGCTTAAATTTTGAAACATTCAACCCATTCTGTGTTACGTCTTAATTGCTTTGAAATATTTTCATCAATTCTAATATTTTTTTTCCAGAAAAGTGTACTGGCTGGATGAAGGTTTTGCGTCTGTCCCAAGGAAGGTGGCCAGCATGTATATGGATGGTAGCAACCCCACTGTGCTGGTCTCAGATAACCTGTTTGAACTTGGATACATCACACTGGATGCTGCCAACCAGGCACTCTATTGGAGCCAAGGAAGTCACGAAACGGTAGGCAAAGTTTTCTGTGTTGGATTCTCTTGGAAGTTTTGGAATCGACTTGTTAATTAAGATATCCTTATGGTTCACCTTTTTTCCCTTCTATCAATGTATGACGATTCATCACTTCATGATTAATCATGTAGTATTCAGTTATATCATTTTGTGTAATGTATACTTGCAGCATATTTTTAAGTATTGTTTTTGTTGTATTGTTTTTGTTTGAAATTTATAATATTTTAATGCATCGGCCAATATTTGTCTGAATTAATGCATAATCTCATTTATTTTTCCAGATTGAGAAGTATGATCTTGGGACTGGTACGCGCAGCTCTTTCCTCTCAGGACTCAGTCACCCCACAGGCTTGACGATACGCAATGACAAACTCTATTATGCAGATCAGAACTACGAGGCCATTTACGAGGTTGCTATGGCAGCAGGACATGCCAAAACCCGACTCAAGAATAACCTAGAAAAGCTGAAATCACTGATGGTATACAAAGAGAGACATAATCAAGGTGTGCATACAATTATAGTCCCAATATTATTTGTCAAGTGATTGGATGTGATACATATAAAGGATGAAAAGGCAGTGTAGGGTATACAAACTTGACAAAGAAATACTATGTAAATGAGGTTTATTGCAGAATGCCACCATTTGCACCCCCTTGAAGCATGCAGTAATAAGAGCAGAGAATTATTTTAAAATTGGTTACCATTTGTGGCAGTGTGTCAAAAAATTTTAAAAAATGACATAAGAAAAGAAAAAATGCAGGATTTTGTATACTTTTCAGAAGAGGGTTTGATTTGTGTCTCAAACTGTTTTCAGGTCAGAGTAATGGCTGCAGCAGTAACAATGGGGGTTGTCAGCATCTTTGTCTCCCTAATGGCAAATCCAGCAGAACATGTGCCTGTACAGTAGGGTATACTCTGCAAGGTGACACACAGTGCACAGGTAATCTGAAGTCCACTGTCTGCTAGTTATAGAAAAATCTCATGGAATTCTGGAAATTGTGCCACGAAAAGACTTTGTTTTCTTTCTTTTGAATACAGACTGTTCTAATTTGATTGTTTTTAAGGCCAGTGAATAAATTTCCTATGTTTACGTATTGAAATTTCCATACATGTATAAATGATGCTTTCTGTATTGCATAACTATATTCAGGTGTTTTATTGTTGCTTTCTAGTCAATCAAATCTGTTTTCTATCTTCTCTAATTGCAGCTGTAAACTCCTTTGCCATTGTGTCTCAGTTGACCAGTATAAGAGGCTACAGTTTGGCAAGTGACCTGCAGGAGGAGGCTATGGTACCTATAGGAGAGAAAGGTAGGGACACTTGCAGCAAAAATCCTTTAGAAAATTTAGAAAAAAGTGCACAATTTTGTTTGCACGTAACTGCTAAATAACCCAGGGTGAAGTAATCAGCTCTGTGACTGGGTGGGTGGAGTGTTGTTGGGGCAGCATTGGTAGGGACTATAATTGAGACAAAGTGCAGGGTTCTCATTATGACCCAGATGCTTAGCTGCAATCATTTTTACTCCACCCAAAACTCGGGCAGAGATTCGGATCCTGTGACAGTGACAATGATGTCAAGAGGCAAGAGTGTAGAGATTGTGTGTATTTCTATTCCAGGTCGTAATGCTCTCCAAATTGCAGTCCATATCTCAAGTGGCTCCATCTACTGGTGTGACAGTGTCAGATCTGGCTCCAACAAGACCAGCGGGATCAGGAAGGTGAAACAAGATGGTTCTGGATATGAAGATATCATATCATCAGGAATAGGTGTCAATGGAGTCCGAGGAATGGCATTAGACTGGGTAGCTGGTAAGGGTCAATCAGTGCAAACATTCTATTTGGTTGATCCACTTTTACTTTGAAATGCAGTTAATGATTTTTGTCTGTTAATCTCTTGAGCAAAGAATGGGCCTAATAGTTAAAAGAATAAGTTAATCTTAAGATGTTTTCATAAAAAAAGCAAAATGCTTGAAAATGAAAAATGGTGTCAATATGTTTCCTAATTTCCCCCCAAATCACTATTAATTTTGAGTATCAGATGACCATATTGGAAAAGGAAATCTTTGAACAAGACTGGATCTGAAATTTTTCCAGGAAACATATATTTCACCAATGCTATGGCCATAGAGACTTACATTGAGGTGTGTCGACTGGATGGCTCCAACAGGTTGACACTGCTTAGGACACAGTTTGATAAACCAAGATCAATGGCAGTGAACCCTATAAAAAGGTATTAGTTTCTATTATCCAACACTATCTTATATTATCCTATCCTATCTAATCCTATCTGATCCTGTTCTGTCCCATGGTCTAGTGGACTGTGGGGGCGCCACTTGAGGATTTTGCAACCAACTCTCTCCACTCCTATCTGTTGTCTGCTTTTCTGAGGATGCTGCTAAACATCAGCCCGATCCAGTCTGTGATATTATTCTCCCATCTCTTCATCTTTCTGCTTTCATATCATAGGAAATGTTCAATTCTGTGAGGTTTAGTCCTTTTTAGAGACTAAGTTGCATATAATATTGAGGCATTTTGTATTAATTTTCATAACATTAAAATTTTACATATTTAGTTTTTTCTTTGTTATTTTAATAATTAAAATGACTTTTTTACACTTTTATAACACTTTGTTAAAACTATGATCCATATAAAAACAATGCAGGTATTTGTACTGGACCGATTATGGACAGAGCCCAAAGATAGAGCGGTCACATCTGGATGGCAGTAACAGGACAGTTATAGTGTCCACTGGGGTCAGCATCCCTAGAGGCATTACAGTGGACATCACCACACACCATGTTTACTGGGTGGACAGTGTAGTGGATGCAATACAGGTAGTGTAGGTTGTGATATGGGGGTGTCATAGTGATGCAGTAGTGATTGTATTACTTATATTAATTATTATAAGCAAATTGATATTTATTCCTTTTTTATGATAAATATAAAAACTATAGAGAATTTTCATTTTATCTCTACCCTTACTGACACCTAAAGAAACATGTTTTGAATTTTTCTCTTGTTTGATGAAGGGATTCTGATATTAAAGCTTTTTTTTGTCTTGTAAACCATATCTTATATAACTTAGTTAATGATATATTAAATTGTTAATTTTAATTAATCCAGTTGTAGTTTTTAAGAATTAGAAAATAAAAATTAAGCGGTGACGATTCGCAAAGTTTTCTGAGGAAATATATAATATACACACAAAAGATCAGAGCTAGTACCATCTGTGGGTGAGGTTCCATTTAGTGATTTAATGTTTTTCATTTCTATTCGTCAATCATGTAATGATATTTTTGCCCTGTTTAGCGTGTGACCTTCAGTGGTGGATCCAGACAGTACATCCGCTCTAATCTCCCCAGTCCATTCTCCCTGGCAGTGTTCCAGGACAATGTTTACTGGGTAGACAGGAACCTGAAGAGGGTAATTAAGTCTACTGAAAGGCCCGTTTTTAACACCCAGATATCTCAAACTGAAAATAGTCTCTCTGAAGCATTAGATTTAATGTAATATTATACAACCCCTTACTCATAGGCTCATTTAAACACAATTTTCCATATGGTTTATTGTAAAGAGTAAATGAGTAGAGCAGTATTAAGATAGGGAAAATTTTATGCTTGCTTGAATCAAATTATATTCAGCATTAAGATGTTGTTCTTTTGATAGATCTTCAAAGCCAGCAAAAATGTTGGGAACACTACTGCTCCAGTGGTTGTGCAGTCCAACATGGAATACTTGAGGGATATAGTCATATATGATGCCTCTGTACAGCCACAGGGTGAGTTGGGAATGAGAACAATAAGATCTGAATGTTTTTAATCATAAAGTGAAAAATAATGTTAAAATGAAAAAAATTCATGGTGAAGAAGTGGAGGATCTGCCACAAAATGTATTGTTTAGCTGCTGAATATACTTGCTAATTGTGTACTACTGTCTTGCAGTGACAAGTCCTTGTTCTACCAACAATGGAGGATGCGAACAGTTGTGTTTTGCCCTACCCAGTGCCACCGTGCCAACCTGTAGGTGTGCAGTTGGAGTACTAAACACTGATGGCAAGTCTTGTAAAGGTGCGTAAACTCTAGCTTTAAACATTCTGTCATAAGTTTAAGACAGTTAACTCCATAATTAAGCAAAACGTATTTACTTTTTTTTTTTTGGGGGGGGGGGGGGAGAGCAATTTACTCTTGGTATCACTGAAAAATTGTTTATTTGACAAAAAAACAAGTAATTGTTGCTATGTTTTATGGGTATGCTACCTGTTAGTCTGTTCTTTTTCAAACCAATGGAAAGAGGATCTTTAAAGTATCTTTAATGCAAGCTTAAAGAAAATAGTTTTCTTTTTTTTTCTTAATGTCTTCATTGTAGAATTTTTTATTTGAAATATATGGACCATTGGCCATTGTCACAAAGAATTTAAGGGTCCCTTCCCTCATTTGTACAGTCTAAAACTAAGCCACAGTTAGACCAATTTCTTATTGTCTTGAGTTTTACTCATGGTATTGACAGTAATCAGTGAGTTGCTATATTTATTAAGGGACAATTATGAAATAACCTTAGACTAATCCAACAAAGTCATAAAGTTGGCTACTAGAGTTGAATAATATCATATTTAGCAAACCCCCAACATATCAGTTGTTTAATGAAACAGGTCCCACTATTTCTATAAACTGCCTTTTCTAAATTGTAGAAGCATCAGAATACCTTGTATTTGCCATGACATCCGAGATCCGCAGCCTCCATCTCAATCCAGATGATCACTCTCAGCCGTTCATGCCCATTACTAACCTGGAAGGTGCAGTAGGGCTGGATTTTGATTATTCCACTGGGACTATATACTTCACTCAAGTTAGAGGGAGAAAGCTCAGTAAAGTTGACTTGAGTAACACTGGACAAGTCAGTGATTTTGTTGCTCATGCAAATAGGACAAGTAAGTACTCAAGTTTAGGTGAATTTGCGTTAAACTAGGGTATATTTAAGATGTTCGTGATTAACAGGTATGAAATTTAACCATGATTTCAAAGTTTTAACATTACCATTCTATTACAAGGTAAAAGAGAAATGTTTAAGTGCTCAAATACTGTTCATTCTTTTGTCGTCTGTCAGTTTTGTATAATTTTATTTTCCCAAATTTCATCAAGGATTGCATTATTCATGTTTCAACTTAAAAATAAAAATCAACAGTATTACCATTAGGATTAGAGAGAGATAAGATTAAAGAATATTATATTATATTTCCCATATCTTCCAGTTGATGGCACCACTCAGGAGCTGTATTCACCAGAAGGGGTGGCATTTGACTGGGTCAACAAAAAGGTCTACTGGTCAGATTATGCCATCCATCGCATCTTCTCCATGAATCTTGACCGCAGCAATCGTGTGACTTTGATAGTGGCAGATAACCCTAGAGCTATAGTACTGGACCCCTGCAGAGGGTAGAGTTCCTATTTTACTTACAGGCATTTTATATTGAGACGTACTTGTATAGAATTATAGATAGAGGCATATATTGTTATCAGTAGGTAAATGTATGATAAGTGGTGTGCACTTTCAGAACCCCCCCCCCTTTACTTATTAGGATTCATTGCTTCACAGTATTTGAACTTCTTATGATTTGAAACAAAAAAGTTACAGTGATACTGGAACTTACAAAGCATTCATTCACATTCTCAACTGTTAATAACATATACCATATACCAAAGTCTTTGTTTTATTATGCCAAAAACATTAAATCTGAGTTCCTCATCCAATTGGGATATAAAACTTTGCTTGGCTAAATATTAGGTTATATATACATAAACTTTCATATCACGCTTGATTAAACTTGTATATAATAATGTGGATTGCTTTGACCATTTAACCTGCATATTATATATGGGAATAAAACAAACTACCAAACTTAATACCTACCTTCCAGGCACATGTACTGGACAGACTGGGGGAAATCTCCCAAGATAGAGCGCGCCACCATGGCTGGCCAACAGAGGACAGCCATCATCAGCACTGGGCTAGGCTGGCCAAATGGACTGACCATAGACTTTGAAGAGGGGAAAATGTACTGGGCCGATGCTCTCATGTAAGTGTAATATAACGGCCATGAGTTTTTTTTTTCATAGAATCAAGTAATTCTGATATTTTAATTCAGATGTGTTAAACGTTCAGAGTTTTTTTATACCAAGGCTCATGTTGGGTGTAAACTGTGTTTCATAAAGTAAAGTAAGGATAGTTCCATAAGGCTGGCTGGTACTCTTAAGATGATAATTGTTGGAAATTAAAGGGGGCAGTATTATCTCCAATGGTCTCCTTGCATACATCCTTGTTTTCAACACAATGAAATGATTATTATTGAAGTTGAATGTTATTGGTGTTGAATTAGGTTATTGTGTTAGTATTGAATACGGTGAATTATTGTCATGAAACATTGTTATTGTTTGAATTCAGGCAAAAAATTGAACGCTCTGCCTTGGATGGTCAGTATAGAGAAGTCATCATGGAAACTGCTATTCATCCATTTGCCCTGACAGTGTTTGGTTATTACATTTACTGGACAGATTGGAAACTAGGTAAGCTGCAATCCATAACATACCAAAACAACTTGAAAAATTGATATTTTTTCCAAATTTTTAAGAAATGTGAAATAGTACTAATTAACATTTTTAATGTTGTGGAACCATTTTGCAATTTCAGTGATTTTTTAATTTCATTCTGTTTGGATATTGTGCTTAATAAGAAGTTTTAAGTAGTGGGTTATCAGTTTTTCAGCTGAAATGTTTCAATTGATAAAATTTTTGTTTTCAAAGCTGGAGTGTACAGAGCAGAGAAGCACACTGGAGCCAATCTTACACCTATGATCCAGGGACTACCAAACCGTCCAATGGATATCCATGTTTACACTGCACAAAGACAAGCTTGTATGTTTGAATTTATGGAGCATGTAGTGTGGTAGTGTGGTTCTTTAAGAAAGTAACATTCTGGTGAAAAGAGAAAAAAAACAGCAATTTTGGTATAATCTCATTTTTGTTTTCTGTAATCTGTAGTTTCAGGTTTACTGCATGGGTTTAAAATATCAATTTCATCCTTCACGTGTATGTAATAAATCAAATAAAACATTTCAAAATTTAAAGAATTATAGAAGAGAACCTCATCACCAATGAAATGATTTGATCCACTTGTCTTCCAGGCACCACCAGTGCTTGTGCAATCAACAACGGTGGCTGTAGTCACTCATGCCATCCTGGACCTAATGGGCAGGCAGAATGTCAGTGCGACGACTTCACGAATACCAAGTTAGCCAATGATAACAAAATGTGTGTGCCATCCAATGCCACATGTGCCTCTGATAGATTCACTTGTATGAATGGGAAGTGTCTGCCACCAGAATTTGCCTGTGATTTGGATAACGATTGTGGGGATCTCTCTGATGAAAATCCAAATTTCTGTGGTGAGTTGTGCATCAGTGATAGCAGCTCTTGGTCAATGTGGGAATATTTCATTGGGCATCTTAAATAGCAATTGTTTGTTTTTCTTATGTTTCAACCTGTTCTTACTGTATAAAGTTTGAACATAGGTCAGGTATCATTGTCTTTTGGATTTTTGCAAATATTATTGAATTTAAAAAAAATTATCTGTATGTGTTTGATTAGAGGTAGACTTTCAGCTAGATTTTTTTCTCTTGCTCAGTGTAAAGATGTCTGGGTCAAAGAAGTCTTACTTTTGCTGCAGCTGATGCAAGAATTTAAATGTAAATCATCATTACTTAATTAAAAAAATATAGATTGGTTAAAGATGTATTTTTTATTAACTTCCAGCTGATCATACATGTCCTCCACATAAGTTTGTATGTGGTAATGGCCGCTGTATCAATTTATCATGGAGATGTGACCATGACAATGACTGTAGAGATAACAGTGATGAGGACGGGTGTAGTAAGTATCGCTCAGAATAAAGAGGGATATGAAAGAAATGGGTTGTCGAGTAGTGGGTAATGGCCTTTCTGAATCTGTAAAAATTGCTTATCAAAGTGTGCTCAGGGATTTAGAGACAAGTTTTGGGTGAATTTTACCCAGAAAATATCAACTTTTGAGTTAGATAACATAATATCAAATTATGTTCCAGCTTTTTATATACAGATATTGTTGTGTTTCAAAACCTGTAGCACAATCGATTCATATACTGCTATTGAAAAAGTTTTACATAGTTACCTGTTGTCATTTCCAGCATTTCCAACTTGTCCACCAGACTCTTTCACATGTGCCAATTTCCGCTGCATCACGCAGGCTCAAGTATGTGATGAAATAGACCACTGTAATGACGGTAATGCCACCGATGAACATGGCTGCCCACCAACAACTTGTGCCCCAGGGATGGCCAAGTGTGCAAACAGCAATGTCTGCATCAGCAGAAGATGGCTGTGTGATGGTGATAATGATTGTACTGATGGCTCAGATGAAAACCCTACTTTCTGTGCCAGTGAGCCTTGTCTTGAGGGTAAGTATAGGAAGGCAGTCTTCACAAGTTTTATTCATGACCACTGGAAACTTTGAATATTTTTCCTTGCTGATATCTGTGAATGAATATATTCAAAATATGTTTCATAAAAAATGTACGTTTAATCATTTCACTTATGAAAATATTTGCAGTCTGCATTTGCGTTAACTTTTTTCATTTAGGTTTTTTTTTTAAAATATTTATTTGTTATACCAAAGTTATTTAATTATTTTTTCCTCAGGAGATTTCCGCTGCTCCACTGGTCGCTGTCTGCCTGCTAACTGGCACTGTGATGGGGACAGGGACTGTCCTGGAGGAGAGGACGAACCAGCAGACTATTGTAGTAAGTACAGAAAATGGTGTCACACTTTCATAGAGGTAGGGTAATATATAATTACAAATTAATAAGAATTATGATACATCCCTGTGCAGACTGAACAGTGATTTTAGACTACTAGTATTTTATTGATTTCAAGGAATGGTGAAATCGGGGTTTTTTTTTTGGTCTTTGTGTAATGATAAAAAACTTTCTCAGTTCTGGAGCTCAATTTGGCAATCCAGTCATCAAGGCAACTTGAGGAAAGACTGAAATGTCGACTCGTGCCGCATAGGTAGAAAACTTTTTTTATCAATTTAAACATTGTTAAGCTTATGACTGGTTTTAAACTTTAGAATTAAGTCAATCTTTTTTGCAACTTGTTTATTCAGATCACCCAAACAGGACTTGTTATGGCAACCAGTTTACATGTGACAATGGTCGCTGTGTGTCATCACGCTGGGTTTGTGATGGTGACAATGATTGTCAAGACGGATCTGATGAAGATGAGGCAAGACATAACTGTGGTAAGTGGGTCAATGGAGGAGATAGGCATATCAACTTAAGATGTGACTTCTGATTCTTTTATTTTCTTTGTAGGTTTTTTCTTCTGGTTATTGATGGGGAAAGTGGTTGATTATTTCATGTGATTACCTAAAGTTAAGTTTTGGATACAGAGCTGTAAATATTCTACCACTTTAATGATTGATAATTAATAAACCAAACCAAATAACTAAAGCTTTGCAGAAAAGGAATCTTGTTGAATTAATGCCAAGTATTGCATAGGAATGTATCAAGTGCTTTTGTCAATTTTGTAAGTAATTAGATATGTCATGAACCTGCTCCCCAGGGAGGTAAAATCATTTCAGGATTCAGCAAATCCATTTTGAGTATGAAGCCAACTGATCTTGTTTGTATTGGATAGATTGATAATTTTTTCATTTTATAAAAGCCTAATCGTGAACTGTATATTACTGTATAACATACTTTTCTAAATACAAAAAGAAAACTAATAATATCATATTTAATTGTTTTTCATAATGCTATATCTAGCTATAAACCCAAGCTTACCATTCATAATTTAATTGATCAGCTGACCGAACATGCCCGCCAGACACCTTTCACTGTCAATCCAATCGTGATGCTGGTCGTTACTCCTGTATCCCGCTGGCCCTGAGATGTAACAGGCGGAGTGACTGTGTAGGAGGCGAGGATGAAGCTGGTTGTCCGCCTGGGACGTGTCCTAAGAACCAGTTTACTTGTTCTAATGGAGTGTGTATAGATAGAGGGTGGGTGTGTGACCATGACAATGACTGTGGGGATATGTCTGATGAACCCTCTAATTGCAGTAAGTATGTGCTTCATTGTTTATGTGACAGCTTAATTGTACACAGTTTTTTTGAGAAATGCAGAATTTTACTGAAACTGTATCCAACTGTATGGAAGGTATCCTGGCTGGGATTATGGCACCAAATCTAATTAACTCTTCATAAAAAAGCAATTTTCTCACAAACCATTTCTAAACTCTTCCACGCAATTTGGATTATATTTTTTGTACCATTTCTAATCAGATGAATAAGTTCTTAATAAATCATGATTAGATTAGATTAGATTGGATTACATATGTCACATACTGCCCTGAATCTGGAATCACCTCATTTTCACTTGAATTTTTAACATTGCAAAAAGAGTAAAATATGCATTAACTTAAGAAAAAGACATGAACATTGCTCCCATATTTATTTCAGCCCATGCGACCTGCTCAGCAGAGCAGTTTACTTGTAACAATAAACGGTGTATACCACAGCGCTGGGTCTGTGATGGGGATAATGACTGTCTGGACAATTCTGATGAACAGGAGTCCATGTGTTGTACGTATGCAGGAGAAATTAAATTATAGGTCATAGATTGCAGAATTTTGTATCTTAGATAAAATGTTTTCTATGCTCAGGTGAAAATGGTAATGAAGCTATCAGACCCATTTGACAGATGTGAAATGTGAAGAACATGTAGAATATAATTTTATCAATTTAATCTGATAAAACACATATTTCACCTCTTTAAGGAAATGTCTCATCATATATGTGAATGATAAACAAAACAGCCCTATGTGAACATTACATATTTAATTTTGATGTGGTTCACATATCTTCAACTCAAGTGCTATAGATGAGTTTGTCATAGGTTGTAGTTTAAGAAGGTTAATGCTGTTTTCTCTTCCAGTGACCCCTGCCCCTACATGTCCAGCTGGCCAGTTCAGATGTAACAATGGGGACTGCATACAGTACCAGTTTGTGTGCAACAAAGTCAATGACTGCTCTGATATGTCAGATGAACAACATTGTGGCAAGTTATTTCCTATTCCTTTTCAAGATGGTCATTTGTCTGATTTGTGAAGTATTTCCATATTGCTGTCATCTAGCTCTACTGCTGTATTATATCCATATGGTTTGGCCTTCAAATTGATAAAACTATTTCTTTATAAAACCTTATGGTAAAAAAGTAAGATGAACATTTATTACCACATTATATCCTGTATAAGATAAGAAGGATTGCCCAGCACATAAATTGTCTTAAAAGCCTGAAGAGCTGAGTGATTTTATTAATTTATTTATTTTCAATTCTGTGTTGCATTTTAGGAGTGGATGAATGTGCTGAGGTAGTGTCGAACCAGTGTGAACACGACTGTGTGAACACGGTGACCAGTTTTCACTGTACCTGTCGCACAGGGTACACTCTTAGAACTGACAGAAAGACTTGCAGAGGTAAGAACTACAGTGATGATTTCCATTTGATATAATAATATAAATATAAATTATTTGCTTGTGTGCATTTATGGGCATGCATGTGTGTGAGTGAGTTCAGATTATACTATAAGGTAATTATCATCAATATATTTTTATGAACATTTTGAAAAATTGACAGTTAAAGAGATACTGTTCAGAAGAAAAAATTTCATCAAATTTTAAGTCATACTTATGTGCAAGAATTCATTGGCCATCACATAAAATCAAGTGCAAATTACATTATATGCTGTATTCAAAAAGTACTTATTAAGATATTTTATTTCTGTTGCAGATATCAATGAATGTGAAGAGACTCCCTGGGTGTGCAGCCAGTTGTGTGAGAATACTGTGGGCTCTTACCACTGTAAGTGTGTCGATGGCTACCTAGAGACAGCCGATAGGCGGACCTGCAAAAGAAGAGACAGTAAGTAGTAGGGTTTGCTCTTGATGGCAGTTTTTGTTATTGTAATTGCACTGTTTGTTTTACCAGTACTGAAGTTTTCAACTCTTTGTCACTCCTTTGAATTAAGGAGTTAAATTGACTACTAGTTAAGTTTCTATCAGGCAAATCATTTGGTCTTGGTGCATGGTGCAATGAGAAACCTTATAATTTTGAATCAATTTCAAATATCTATTTTTGTATTAACTCTGCTGTGATAAATTTATTTTGAAATACTCTATTTACTCATCTTTAAGTGAAGATATTCAGTTATTCTGCTTTGCATCTTTTAATAAATCTTAAGTCAATTTTTTTTTCTTTTCAGATATTGAGCCTTACATTGTCTTTACCAACCGCTATTACATCAGGAAGCTGTCCCTGGATGGTCAAGACTACCAGCTAGTAAAACAAGGCCTGGGCAGTGCAGTAGCCTTGGACTTCGATGTCAAGGAAGATATGGTCTACTTCATTGATGTCACTACCCACAGGATATACCGTATGCACACTAATGGCTCTGATGTGGAAGTGATTATCCGCCATAACGTTCCAAATGGTGAGGGCATGGCAGTTGATTGGATCGGAAGGTACTATTTTCTCTCAAGAGTTAGACAATGAGATGGTTTTAAAACATAGCTTATTGAGAAGTTTGTCCTTGATTCTTAATGTTTTTGATAGTTATTCTTTTGGTCTAATATACATTCTACATGGAATAGAGTTCATTACTAAAGAATTATTATCATAAAAGATATTATCCTTCTATAAGTTGAGTATCAATTATATTTGAATATTTTTGGTCATTGATTTCTTTGAGATTTGTCCAGAAAGGAAAATACAATTTCAATTTTGTAATTTTGCAGAAAGCTGTACTGGGTTGACTACCAGCTGGAGCAGATGTTTGTGTCTGAGTTGAACGGCACCAGTCGTAAGACCCTCCTGTCCACTGAGATGTCCAACCCAAGGGCAGTGGCTGCTGACCCCTCCACAGGGTAAGAGAAACTTGAAAGTTACATATGAAGCAAGTGTGGTTTCCCAGTAATGCATATTACTTCTACTATACTTCTACTAGTTTCTTATACCACTCAAATATATTTGACATGCCAAGGGATAACACCCCTCCCCGGTTATATACAGCATAGAAAGTAAACAGAAAAAACCTGTTCAAATACCATCTTTCAGTTAAAACATAAAACTATGTCCTTTTGTATTTCTCTAAGTTTTACTATTCCAAACTGTATGGTGGTATTTGGTTGGCTTTTGTGGCCAAAAATTGACTTCAAATGCATTGTAAAAGAAATATCACCTTGACATAACATGGAAGAGTGTGTTCTAGTGAGAATTTTATGTATATGATGTTATCCAAATAATTAAAAAAAAGGATAAATTAAAAACCTGTTAACAGATAATAATAAAAATAATAATGACAAATTTTTAATGGCCCAATAAAAGTCAGTTACTGCATATTTGTGTTTGATATTACTAATTTAAAATATGTATGACATGTTAAGGATTTTATTCCAGATATATTTACTGGACAGACTGGGGTCATATCCCTTACATTGCTCGTGTGGGAATGGATGGCACCAATCGGTCATCTGTGATCACGGAGAAACTGGGCTGGCCTAATTCCTTGACCATCGACTATGTCACCAGGAAGATGTGGTGGGCTGATGCACATCTGGATTACATTGAGTTAGTCTCAGCTTTTAGTTATTAGTTTTCCAAGAAAATGTGATGGAATATTCTCTTATTTTCACAATTAGAAAAATGTAGCTAAACTGATATTTGTTTATATATGCTTATGACATATACATCTCACTGCAGGTTCTGGAGCTTTTTCTTGTTCTAATCATATGAAATGACATGAAATCTTATACACATGCACATTATATTTCAGGTATGCCAACCTTGATGGCAGCAACAGACAGTTGGTCATATCAGGAGTAAGAATAGCCCACATATTTGCCATTGCTGTGTTTGAAGACTGGATATATTGGACCGACTGGAACCATTTGAGTATTGAAAAAGCACACAAGTACACAGGCGCTAACCAGACGTCACTGGTCAACACAATTCACAGGCCCATGGACCTCAAGGTCATGCACCCTCTGCAACAGAAACAAGGTACTGAAAGAAATTAGTTTTCATAAAAATTAAATTTTGCCAATAAATCACTGTTTAGACATATAAAATGGAAAATATTCACTTTTGCTTAAAATGAATTCATTTTGTAAAATTGGATTTTAACATTAAAAGAAATTTAAGTATTTTGTCCTTACAGAATGTTAGAAATTGAGTGATTGCAATAGAATATTTCAATGTAGGTATGTGGGGACATCTGTGGATACCAAATTGCATGGAAGTTATGAGAAACGTGCCACTTGATACATGAAATATGTTGTTGTCATTGTTTACAGACTTACCTAATGTACATTGTGTTTTAGGTCCAAACCCCTGTGGGGACAACAATGGTGGCTGCTCTCACTTGTGCCTCATCACACCAGGGGGCGCTGGATTCAGGTGTGACTGTCCAGACTACTTCCTGCTTGCCACAGACAACAAGACTTGTATTGCTAACTGTACTGACCGCCAGTTCCGCTGTGGCATCACTGATGACCGCTGCATACCTCTCATATGGAAATGTGATAAGGAAAAGGATTGCAATGATGGATCTGATGAGCCAGCAGATTGTCGTGAGTATAACATTTATTTCATTACTTTACATATAAGTTTTCTTCTCTGATAAATTATATCTTAAAGAATGTGCATTTAAGGACATTTCACAAAATAAACAGATAACAATAAACAAATAAACAAATAATAAGATATGCATTTTATATTTTCTAGCTGACCGTCACTGTCCAGTCGGCAAGTTCCAGTGTGACAACTTGAACTGTACCTTCCCATTCCAAGTATGCGACCAGAAGGATGACTGTGGAGACGGATCTGACGAGCGTGACTGCGACCAAAAAGAGTGCGACCCGAATGCATTTAGATGTTCCAATAATAAATGCATACCACGTAGCTGGGTGTGTGACAATGCTGATGACTGCGGAGACGGCTCAGATGAAACACCAGCTAATCCTGATTGTGGTAAGCAGCTTAATTATATAAAAACTATTAGCAATGCTAATGATCTTTTAAACTGTCTGTAAGGTAACAAAATGCTTGCATTTCAAAAGTTTCATCTTGGATATTTGATTGATAGTTTATATGTTTTGTAATAACTTATCTGTTTGATCAAAAGTCCACAAGCAGCATGTTTTTTTTTCCCTCAGAATTGCGCACCTGTGAAGCAGATCAGTTTAAGTGTACCAATGGTCGGTGTATTTCTGCCTCTTGGAAATGTGATGTGGACGATGACTGCGGAGATGGCTCAGATGAATTAAACTGTGGTGAGCATTAATGAACCTTAACAAATGTTTTGCTAATACCAGTATTCTGATTAAGATAACTTTATTGGTATAATTTGTAAGCAAACCTCTTTGGAAACATGAAATCAATTCACTATTTTAAAAGAGTTGATGATCTCATCACTTTCTGTTTAAACTGTCTTAGCTTATGTATTTATATTCTTTTATTTGTTTCTTCATTTCTCTCTACAAAAACCTCATTTCCTGTTTATATATGATAAACATAACAGAATTAATATTAAAAAGAAAACAAAAACATTTCAGAGGAGGGACCATGTCTGCAAGGATGGTTCAACTGCCAGACCAATTATCGTTGCATTCCAATGTGGGCTGTTTGTGATGGTAGTGATGATTGCCATGACAACTCTGATGAGCTGTCCGAGAACTGCCCAGCATGTCATCCAACTGGAGACTTTTCATGTAGTAATAACCGCTGTATACCCATCAGGTGGAGATGTGACTTTGACAATGATTGTGGTGATAATTCTGATGAAAACCCTGCCTTATGTGGTATGTAGATTTAGAGACGGGTCCAATATTGTGGTGACAAAACCTGAAAAAAGTTTCAATGTTTGAATTTAAGTTTTGCCTTTTAAAAAAATTGAAATAATGCCCCTTGAGGTTTACATTTGGCAACCTTTTTAAAATAAAGATCTGTTAAAAATATATGTTTGAATTGACCAGGTGTGCCTCAATTTAAATTATTTATGAGTGAAAATTGTAAGTGCCTATGTAATATGACATTTAGAAAAGTAATTATTGTGGTAATATTATGTTGCGCATATTTCCTTACTTTTTAGCCTCCCTGTATAGAGATTGCTCAGAGTCAGAGTTCCGCTGCAAGAACAACAAATGCATTCCAGGCAGATGGCGCTGTGATCACGACAATGACTGTGGAGATAACTCTGATGAGGATGTTGAGATGTGCAAACGTAAGGATTTTATTTTCTGTAAAGCTTAAAATTTCCTACATAATGTGAATTCAGAATATTTTCCCGACTTTGGGAGAAAAGTCAGGATGTACAAAACCTTAAGATCTGTAGGAATGCTTTCGAAATTACTATTATTAAAATTAAAATTATTATCATTATTATTATTAGATGAATATACTTGTATGGAAGACCAGTTCAGTTGTAACAGTGGTCACTGTGTCAGTAAAGCAGCTATATGTGATGGAGTGCGCGACTGCCTGGACACATCTGACGAAACCAACTGTACAACACGATTCCCAGGACGCTACTGCCCTGTTAATGTGTTTGGATGTGACAATACTGTAAGTAGGAGGACATTGGGATGCATTATTGCACACATGTCATTGTGAATCACCATTATTGAAAATAATTGCTGTGTACTAGGTGTCTATGACAATTTATCTCTTTGAACATCAGCTTTCAGCTCCATGTCTACCTTCTTTGGGTTATTATAGGTTATTATGTTTTAGTGTGCAGTATTTGTCCTCGGAATGTTTCGTGCTATAACAGATAATACATTTACCATATATTTTTTGGCAGTGGGACAATTGTATGTATCTAACAATCCTTTCTGTTGACGAACGCTGAACAAGCTCTATAACATACATGCAGACTTTATAGTTAGTGAATCAATTATCATTACTGAATGTTTCATACTTATTGAAATATTTCATGATTAGAAAATATTTATATTTTCAGATCTGTATACCTAACGAGTGGAGATGTGATGGGGACGATGACTGTGGAGACAACTCAGATGAGCGTCCTCAGGTGTGCGCCTCCATTCAATGTCCTGAGACAACTCGCTTCAGGTGTGACAACTTCAAGTGCATTCCAAGATGGCGGTTGTGTGATAAAGTTGACAACTGTGGAGATGGCTCCGATGAAAACAATCATGATCTGTGTGAGTATTTTCAGAGATTGTTATTCAATGAGTGGTTCATTCTGGATTGTAACTTTACAGATAAGAACAACTTTTGTATTTATGAGGATATATTTGCTATTTGAAAGTGTGGTATTCAAAAATCAAATGTGATTACTTAAAAAATGACAAAAATAAATTGAAATAATAATTTGTTCCATATTACAGGCACACCTCCACCAGCACAGTGTACAGAGCAGCAGTATAAATGTGAAAATAAGAAATGTGTGACAGCAGACAAAATATGTGATAACGTTGATGACTGTGGGGACAGCTCTGATGAAAATGGATGTCGTAAGTTTTGATTTCCAGAAATGAAACTTATGTTATATTTTTAAAAAATAAAGAATGAACAATATGTTTAGAATTGAATAAAACTTGAGATCTTTCTTATACAATTAAAGAAATTTATTAGTATAATTATGAAATAAATGAAATAGCAGTCTTCAAAGTGTAATATTTGTTTGAACAATTTTATCAGATATCATGTAAAATGTATATTTTGTCATACTACATACATTTTAATTAATGACCTAATGTGAGTTACTCATGTATAAACAGCATTTGTTGATCTACAATCATATTTTTAATCAAACACCTTGAATATAGATGAATCATCCAATTTTGTTTTTTATTTTACTCTACCAGTATGGATTCAGTTGTGAATGTCTGTGTATATTTATTTAAAAATTAGATAAAGATGGCGCCACATGTGACATTAACAATGGTGGTTGTGAACAGAACTGTACTATGTTAAGCCAAGGAGGCTACCTCTGTTCCTGTTTTGATGGTTACAAAATATCACTGACGGATAGGAAGTCTTGTGATGGTGGGGTTCAGTTTGTTGACTTTTTTTCTTTTTTTTGTGAAAAATATTTTTGTGATATAAAACATAAGTCTCGGAAATATAACAGAAATAATTTGATACTTCCAAGATCAGGGCATTATTTTTGCTTTATCATTCAAATAAAATTTAGTTAAATGTCCTTTTATGGTGGAACATTAATGAATCAAGTATCTGTCAAATGAAACAAGACAGATTTTTTGCAAGTTTGTGCCTTGGATTATTTTCCTTCATGTTGGTTTTAGATGTGGATGAGTGTGCATCTTGGGGAAACAACTGTCCTCAGCAGTGTTCCAATCTTAAAGGAACATACAAGTGCCAGTGTGCTGCAGGGTTCACAGATACAAGTAGCAGGGGCACAAAATGCAGGGGGACAGGTAAGAAAAGAAGTTTGAGAGTAGAAAATTATGCAAGAAATTTTTTCATTGATAATTACTCTATTCCAAATGTTGGGTAAGTTTGAAAATAGAGGAAATAGATTTTAGTCATATGAAATCCCTACTACTTTTGTAATTACTGTTTTAATATTTTAGTAAATGAAAGAAAATCCCAGTATTTTTTTTATAGTTTTGCAAGAAGATATTAAGTAATAAACGCATTACTGTTTCTATCTAAAATAAACTTTTTTATCCTTCTTTTCTTTATCTCAGGTGCTGCATCAGTATTCCTCTTCTCAGCGGGTCATGAAATCCGTCAGTTCAGACCTAATGTGAAGAACATGGAATACATAGATACCATCATGACGGAACAGAGGGTACAAGCCATTGATTTTGATCCTGCTGGAAGAACTGTGTACTGGAGTGATAGCTCATTGAAAACTTTAAAGCGTGCCTATATCCCCGATGATCCTACCATACAGGGCCATGCTCAAGATCTTCAAATCATAGGGATAGAACAACCTGAGGGCATTGCTTTTGACTGGGTTGCTAAGTAAGGAGATAAATAATTATCGGGAGATATTGTTTGCTGAAGGAAATAAGAGTTGAGATTGTGAATGTCATGAGAGAAAAAAAATATGTGAAACGTTCTGGTGCAAATAATTACAATTGAACTTTATTGGTATACAGTCTGTTTTGAACATGCCATGTGATCTTGTTTCACCACTGTAGATGGTGCCTCTGATGGAATAAAACGTGGAAACCCCTTTATTGGGACAGACTGGCTATATAAGACAGGTCCTTGGCCAGTAAGAATGAGTTATTTGAGAAAAAAACTGTACCTTTTACCATGACCCCTGTGTGTAAAAAGGGGGCTCGATCAAACCCCCAGGACCCCCCCCCCCCTGGCTATGGGCCTGTAAAGCTTTCACATTGTAGATCAGTGGTATTTTTTCCACCAGAATTTATCTGACCCTTTTGCTCTCAAATTAAAAGTTATGTTTTTCTTTCACAAGTTGATTTGGCTATTTTGGTAATAGAGGCTTCAAGTGTCCTTTGGGTATAGTGAATTTACTGTGCATGGCCTGTATCTGACCTGGAATTAAGTGTGAATTACTTTATTTTGTTATAATAAGTTGCCATACAACATTGACATATACGAGCAGATCCATTTGACTTTGCTTTTGTTTCAGAGTTAATTTTATTTTTCTTTCAGAAATTTATACTGGACAGATGCCAAAAAAGGAGGGATTTATGTTGTAACATCTGATGGCCGTTACAAGAAAACATTAGTCAAAGATCGAATGGTTCATCCAGCATCTATTGCTGTGAACCCTTCTTTAGGGTAGGAATTAGTATCTTTCAGTCATTTATTCCTTATAGATAACTTATATGTTCTTTGATCTCATTATCAAAAAATAATATTTAACTTTAGGCCTATATCTGAGTTGTATGTGCAACAGATATTTGAAAGAAATATCAAACTCAACTACCAAAAGAAATATCAAACTCAACTACCATTCTGTATCTATTTTATAACAGTTGGATGTACTGGACTGATCTTGGTGGTAGTAGTCCAAGAATCGAAGCTGCGTGGATGAATGGAGGGAATCGTTCCATTTTAATCAACCAGCGTCTTGGCAACCCCACTGGTATTACCATAGACTATACAATGAATAACAGAGTGTACTGGTGCGACTCCAAGGAGAACAAAATAGAATCCATGAATGCTGATGGCACTGGAAGAGTAGTGGTGGTTTCCGTAGGTAAGTTATGAAAGAAGAATGGAAAAAAAATATTTTATTATGAAATAACATAGCATCATTTATTACTTACAGGCATGTTATAATCCAAAAATATCAAAAGTATAGTGCTGCCATTTATTTCTGAGGATTTAAGGTTCAAAGAAAAAATATGATCGAAGTTTTGAAAGTGGCAGATTTTTCCAATGCTTAATGTGAAACTTCTTTCTCAAGCAAAGCTAAAAATATGATAGCATTTCTTGTAAGTTTCCAGTGTTTCATATTTATTATTTATAACAATTTCTATAGGTATGTTACCTTGAAGCAGTATCACTGACTGCCTTATACACATACATTGTAGAACAAGAAAAAATATTCTCTTCTTGTATCACAGGCCTGAATCACCCATTTAGCATGGATGTATTTGAGAGCAGCATCTACTGGGTGTCCCAACAGGAGGGGAAGGTGATGGAGATGGATAAGTTTGGTCGGGGTATCAACCGAACTCTCCAGTCAGGGTTACTCATGCCGACAGACATTAAAGTATTCCAACAGAATAGATATGATCTTGCAAGTAAGAAAGTCTGCAATTATTATTATTTTTAATATTTTATTTTTTTTTGCAGCTTTATGTGACTTTTATATATGTTGGCTATGACCAAAGAGAAAACAGAAATTGTGGAATGTGTCATATATATTTCTTAAATTTGATAGAAAATTTTAAAATTGAATAAAAGATGTAGAATATGAAAAAATAGATGGGAATTTTTTGCAGTACATGTTCTCATGTACATATGGTTGCCATGTTAATCAATGGTTTAAAAATAATTTCATTGCAGTAAAAAATAGATGCAGCAACAAAGGCTGCTGGCCTCTGTGTCTGCTGACACCAGGTGGTGCCACTTGTGTCTGCCCAGATGGCGCTGATTTCAAAGATGCCAACAAGACTATTTGTGATGCAGGTGAGGAAGAATAATGTAAATGACGTGTGTGATTTTCGCTTTTGAGACATGAATGTTATTGCTACTTATTCTCTTTATAGAGAAATGCAACACAATTTAATTGTCTATTGTATTTTTTAGCTGAGGAGACAGTAAAACCCACCCCAAGTCAGACGTGTCCTTGCAAGAATGGTGGCAAATGTAAGCCAGATCCAGAAACTGGTGGGCTGGTGTGTTTGTGCTTAAATAGTAAGTATATTGGCTAGGGGGGAAAATGACAAAAGTTGAAAATGTTGTTGTAATTGAGGTGAAAATGTAATTTGTATCAACTATCACAAAGCACAGCAAACACATTTATGAAAACCTCAATAGGAAGAGGAAATACAATTGTTGCCAAGCTGATGACTTTACAAATCAAAAATGCAATCATGGCAAAATGTGAAGTTTAGAAGAACCAGGGTTTGCTGTGGCATGTTGGCTGTATATCTTGTGAAATTTGCCCAAGTTAATGAATTGGTATTCAAGAAAAAATGCAGCCTGGCTTGCCTTCATTTGAAATAGTGGGGTGATATATATGTTTTTATTTTATTTAAAGTCAATAATTTTGTCACTGTATTTGAATAAATTTGATCAAATTTCAGACTATTATGGGGAATACTGTGAAAAGGAGCCTTCAGCATTCACTGGAGCTGATGCAAATTCACGTAAGTTGATAGTAAACCATGCACAGAATCATTTTCAAGATCCTTTTTGAGGTCAAATTTGAAAATCTGTATTTGCTTAAAATTTACAATTTGTTGATTGTCATATCTCATAGGAAGTTTCTTCTAACATTTCGCATCTAAGTATATTCATCTTATGTCAGTCTTGGTTGTTTTTGTCAAATTGCTGTATGGCATTTTTTGTCATTGTAAATAAGTCCCTGCTACTTCGATGAATTATTTCCCTTTCTGAGTTGAAACATTCCCAGTAAATGTTATTTCAGAAACAGCTGCCATTGTGGTCCCCATTATACTTGTGGTCATCCTATTAGTGGTCATTATTGTTGTTTTCCTATTTCTGCGAAGAAGAAGGTAAGATCTCTCTCTCTCTCTCTCTCTCTCTCTCTCTCTCACACACACACACACACACACACACACACACACACACACACACACACACACACACAGAATTTTTAAAAAAATTGTTAAGCCATCTTGGATGACATCAAATGCATCCTAGGAAAAAAGGTATTCAGTATTAAACTGTTTTTTATCTTAAAGGCACATAAGGTATAATTATTGCAGCAATTTTTTCAAAAAAAGATGCATTTGATATTTATAATCCAACCTCAGTATTTTAGTAATTACATCAAACGATTCCCCTGCAAATTGAAATAGTTGTTGTTATGGTTTCAGTATGAACAAGGCCCTGCATTCCACTGGTGGGGGCGAGTTCAGACCCGGGGCACCTGCAGGAACGGTGGCTTTCCATGGAGGCAATGATGTGGCCATCAGCACGCCAGACTTTGTATATGACAGCTCTGTGGCACAGAATGGGGTAAACATAGTCACATGTTGTATAGAAATGTGATCAGTAAAAGATTTGAGGGTTTAGTTTTGATACTCAGTAGAGACAAAAGACAGAAGACTGGGAACTTTTAAGTGTTCAGTATTTTTTATTTTTATTTATTTATTTATTTATTTATTCTTTTTTTGCATATTGCCTGTGACAACATATTTTATATATATGCTTCATTAACTGGAAATTTTCTTTTTATTAATTGGTCTAAAGTGCTCATCTTTTTTCTCATAGGATGCAATGGAACCAGAGTATAACAAAACGGAGAATTTTGAAGACTACAACAAACCGACCAATTTCTCTAACCCAATGTATGACAATATAACAGGATTAGAACCTGCTAAACCCCCTAAAAAAAAGGACATGACCAGCCCCACTCACTCCAATGGGGTAGCAGACAGCCAGTCATCAGAGATCACAGTCCATATACCACATAAAGAACTCTGTCCTTCAGTAACGGAAAACGATTACGACACGGATGTTTTAGTCGCTAATACAGATTTATGAGACCAAAGATTTTTTGAGCATAAAAATTCTTGATGATCATTCCACAGATGAGGCAAAACTCGGGAGGGAGTATATTTCACACAAAGCAGAATTGATGTTGGTCGTTATGATGAAACTTTATTACGAAGTGATATATCAAACCCATACAAAATAATTGTTTTTGTATGGGTGCTGTCTTCCAGCTCTGATGAAGAATTGAATTCCTATTTACTAAATAATTCCAGATAAAATGTTACGCTATTACATAAAGAGTTGGTCCTCCTGTTTGAAGATAGTTTGTGCTGATGTTGCCATTTGCAGAAGCTTGATCCTTCATGCTTGTACATAAAATATTCCTCAAAGAACTGTCATACCAATTTTTTATTTGTTTGTTGGTGATTTAACAATAGAAAAAAAATCAAAAATTGATTAACCTGTAGGCTGCACGGCTTGGAAGACGTAACCATGAGACTGTATTGTTACACAGTAGTTAGCACATATAACTGGATTAATAGACTGAATAAAAAGGTCTGAGACAAATACAACAAACAAAAAAATTTGAAGACAAGTATGATCTGAAGAGCTTATTTAACACAGAATAACAATATTTTTATTGTATTAATTACTGATAAATTGTTAGGAAAAATCAGTCAATGTAACAGTGGAGTTGATATGAAGATTCCAGACGAAAATCCAGAATAACACTTTGCAGTTTGTTTTACTACATTATCCTAGAAATATGTCTATGTTGGCTTCCTTCAATTGGTGTACTCGACATTCCAAGAACTTTTATCTTGGTTCAGAAAAAGGTAGAAGATAAAAATATATTTTACAGTATATAAGACATGTTGATGCTTTTTCCTTCTGGCTTTAAATGTATGTAATGTAGCATTCATATAGACATCTTCAGATGGAAATTTTATTGATATTGTATAAATATAAAAGCTTTAAGAAGACTGGAAGAAAATTTGTTCCACACCATTGCAACATTCACCAATAGTGCTGTGGTTAGTGTTGAATTTACTTAAGACTGTAAAACCAATGTAACTTAACTCCCTTGCAAGATTAGGATATTGTGGATTGAGCTTTACCTCAATAACTTACATGGGTTAGAAGTGTGAGTGAATGTTATGTAAATGAGTTTTTGATATTAATATAATATATGTTTTTCACTGATAATCCTGTATAGATGTGCCATTATTATGGATTTATGATAATCAGGAGAAAATGACAAAAAGCACAAATCACCTTAAAAATTTTTATGATGCTCAATGTCCCACTTAGGCTAATGTGATGCATCGCTTCCCAAGTTTGTTACATTACATATTCAGTACAGTTAATCCTGCAAATTAAAACAAAATGAAAATTTTGTGGAAAAAAAAAAACATTAAGCCAATATTGTAATTATTCGTATAAAAAAGGAACAGCTTGATTTTTACCAAAGTATATGAAATCTTTCTTGAACAAAAACTTATTTTTATGTTAAAAGATCACTAAATATCACAACAATATTTAGATATTTGCAATATCAATATTAAAAGAAGTTCTTGGTCTGTCTCTCTTGAACAGAGCAAGGTCTATTTCTTTGTGTACATTTTGGAAATATTTTTGAACATTACAAGTATATGTTGTGATGCTACAGTGGATATATTATCGCTATTAGTCATTGTGATTATATAATTTGGTCATTGCATTGATATATTGACCATTTTTTCCTCTTCTACAATATCAGCATTATTAACTCTTTACTGTTAGATTATATATAGCAGTACACTCCATACCTTAGGGATCTTAACAAATACTTTGTGGAGAAATAAATTGTATATTTTTATGAAAACTTTGACTTACTTTATCTGATAGTTCAGGACTTGTTATAAAATTATAGGTATACTTGATGTTATAAAAAAATTTCATATGTTTTATTGTATGGTATCAGTTCTAATGTGGCTTCCTTGCATACCATGTGCAGTGGTGATGCGGGGGTGGGGGTCTAGGGAGATCCTAACCCCCCTCCTTCACCAGGCCCCAAACCCACACCAAAGTAGAGGGGGGTAAGAGTCAGCTTAGCATCTGCGGACCCCCCCCCCCCACCCCTTCAAATAATCCTGGGTCCATCCCTGATGTGCAGTATAGTCACCAAAACAGGGGTGCCCTGAAATGTGTGCATCCCTAATACTTCCAGACTTGCTCTGCTTTGAAATAGTCTTGGTTTACATAAATTGATACTTGTTCTGTTTTTCACTGCATCTCTAAATTAGCTAGGTATTAGATTGGTTTGCAGTTTGAATTGTATATGACAAATTAAAAGTGCTTTCTGCATGATTCTCATGCATACTAAAACCACTGCATAGATGTGACGATTTTAAGGGATAATAACTGCTCATTTTGGCCAAAATTGGATTTTTCTGAGGTAAAAGACAATTTCCCATATTTACCAATGGTTAATTAATCCATTCCTATATTCAAAATTAGTCCCTGTAAACATGAATGGTACTTATCTGGTGTAGGTCAATGTTTTCCTGTCTAATTTTTATTTACGAAAAAATCATAAACAAAGTAATGAATTAGATTATGGAAAATAAAATGAAACTGAAAAACTGGACAAAGTATTTTAATAAACATCAAAAACAAGTGTTTTAATTGATCTCTTGTTTGTTTTATATTTATTTATTATTTTATTGTTATTATGACTATTTTCGTACAATTTCAGTCGGAAGCACTTTGCTTGATATATTCTTAATAATCTGGACGAGAATACCCCCCCCTCCCCCCATCTTTGTCATTTTAAAATATTATTAATCCGTCCTTAAAATTTTGCATATAGGGCCTAATTCAGGAAAAAAATATCTAAATGAATAAACTGTCAATATCAAATATACATACTGGTATAATTTGACGTGATTAACGTAAAAATAGTAAACATTTGTAAAGGTCCCAAAAAAGTAAATTGTCAATAACTGTAAAGAACATGTGATGTAAATTTCATTTCGCACACCTGTTTCGTCGTTCTCTCCCGGAAGTAGGTCAAGTGCCCAGGTGCAACAAAAGCAAGATGGCGACTTCTGTAATCTCATAAAATTCAAGGTAAGAGTCGTTGCCAGATTTACGCACATTTACGTAGATGTGATTAATTTGAAATACTTATTCTTAGTGAGCCTTTGACAGGTGTGGTTTCAAAGACAGAGGAGGATGATTTGATTAATTGTTTTCGCAGGTAAGTGACGCAAGGTGTCTTAAAGCGTCGCCTCTTGTGGTGACAGTAGGCCTACTCAGCCGGACATAGGCAGGTGTAATAGAAGGTTAGGAATACTACGGATTTATTAAGTAGGGTTAAGATTTTGACGTCTTGTTTCATTCTGAGAGTTTGTACAGGATATGTGAATTTTTGAAGGGATAAACAACACTTGAATGTGTGTGGTTAAGGCTGTATTACTATCATAACCCTAATTTGCTATTTGCAGTGTAGCAACGTAAATGATGACCGTGTCATATTTAGAGTAACTAACTCCATTGATCCACTGATGCGCGTACTACCCACACTAAGATATTAGCAACCCTTTCTATTGAGTTGGTCCTTTTAATGTTTCCAAGGTCTTGTCTTAATGAAAATGTATGGAATAACAAGAAAACAAAGCCATTGATTGCTGGACATTCAAATAAGTCATTGAATTCACATCGGTGTTCTTGGTTAATAGAAATTTGGGTACTTAATTAGCAGTATCTCCTCCCTTCACATATCACGAGTAGAAACCTCTCATTTTTAGTGTTTTTTAGATTTCAGATATGTGGTGATTTTGATCAATGTCTCAAGCTGCTTTTCAAATATGTGTGTGTGTGTGTGTGTGTGTGTAAATAACCTTTTTTTGTTTTTATAATATTAACTTTTAAGTTTTTTGACCACTGACATTTTCACCCTTGGGATGACCTGAATCCTCTAACCCTCACATAACATGATGGGCTCGAAGTTTTTAGTAAAAATATTTTTAAAAAACAGTATGTTAAATGTCAACCTGATTCATTTGAATAGTAGAAACATTGCTCAAAGTCACCACCTACGTAAGTTAGTTTAGAAATATGTTGAAAACCAAAGACTTATAAGGTGGTGGGGATACTGCAAAAGTACCAAAATATGCAACACCGACCACAACTGATTATAAGGCACAGGTAAAATATGGTTAAGACTGTATTTGGGTAATGTATAATTTACTTACAGGCTCGTCCTTAATCAGAAAACTAATTATGTTTAATCTCCCTTTTACATCTTTTTCATCATGCAATCTGGAATATTGCTTAATTGGCTTTAAATGAGTATACATAAACATGCATGTTTTTGCTATTATGATCTTAGTCACAGTGTATAACCACATTTACCACAAAGATATGAGTGTGCACTGTGCAAAATTTACATTTTGATGATGTAACGTGATCATTGCATGTCATTGACAATTGAAGCCCAAAAGCTACACAGAAGCAATTTACAGTACCTGTCACAAGATTTGCTAAAAAAATCTTTATCATACCTTGATATTTTGCTTGTCTCAAGTAATATAAACAAGACTTAAACTGCTGTAATTCAAAGATGAATTTCAGTGAGAGATTAGTACATGACATGGTGACTTGCCATTAATCAAAGTGCATAGAGAGTGTGACTGTTAGCTATTCTTTTGTTGATTTATTTTGGAAAGGGTCATAATACACCAATACTTATATATATATATGTGTGTGTGTTTGTTTGTGTGTAGCTATAACACTGAAAAAGCGCACATACATGTATGATATATACAATACATAGTATGATATGGTATGATATGGTGCATGTTGCTACTGTTAGGTAGCTAAACCCTTATTATTGTACCACCAGCCTGAACACTGGAGGCAGGCATGGTTTTTATCTCCTAGTTATATAATACTTCAGACAAGTTTTCAGTTTTTGTTTGTGCTGAATTTCACTCTCCTTCCTTATCAAACCTGGAGGTCTGTTTCTATAAATTCTCTACACAAGCAGTATATGCATTTTTGATCAATACAGTCTGTTGCTCAGACGGCATGGCGTACTTAAAACCAATTTCTTTGATAGCTACATATGTACTACCTGCACTGTCAAGGAGGATCTTCCCCAGTAGCCCTGTGCTACTTGGTTTCGAAAAAAATTTCAAATGCTGCATTCTAAAAGTCAGTCCCCCCATTCTAAAAGTCAGTCCACTGAGTAGGTTAATTTGAAGGATTACATATAAGTGCTAAGAAGTTGGCATTTTGTTAACAATAGAACTTTCCATCTATATATAAGTCTAGAAACCTTACATAAAGGGACAAATTTGGAGGTGACCCCCCCAGCGGGTCATGCAATTCTTCATGTAAGTGCATTGCCTATGCATATAACACTCCTGTGCACTCAAAGGTACATGAGCCTGCGTGACACATGTGCGTGTGCACCCACCTACGCGTGGTCATACTCATCTACTCATGTGTTTAACGGCCATTTTGGTTTGGCTAATATTTGATAATGTCAATTAAATAAAGTATTAGACTGTTGAGGGGCATGATAGGGGTTTTGAGATCAATTTGATATCTAAGAGGGAAGTAGGATGAAAGGTGTGGTATACGGCTTGGCGTCAACATGTTTAACTGGAGGGAATATAATTAAATAGGAGCACTTTTTTGACAAAATCTGACATAAACCATATTTTGTCCTTCACGAAGAGATTTTAATTAAAGAAATGGTACATCACTTATCGATGAAGCAGACTTGATGTTCAGTGCAGTAACTGGAATTATTACTCTTTAACTTTTTTTTGCTTATGAATACTTAATCATTTGACACAATAAAACTAATGTGCACCAGTTTTGATAAGGATGTTACAATTATATTGATGTATGTGGAATATCCTGCTCTTCTATCATATATGCATCCTCAGTAGTTTTAAAAGGGTGATAATTTGTTTAAAAGTTTACCTCTTAAAATTTTGTTAAAATTCAAAATAACTTAATAACAAAAAAATTTAATTTGATGAGAAAAAAAATCATAATGCACAATTCAGTAAGCTTTGATATCACCTTTCAAGGGATAAAAAAAAAGAGCAAAATTGGTTCTTTAAAAAATGAACTATCATATCCTTCTTTGTGTATCATACTTGAAAGACGTGATACTTTTTTGTCGTTACCTTGTGCAGTTAAAATTGATGGCATTGTTTATAGAACATATTGAATTTTTCAAAAGAAGTGGGTGGTTAATCCAAAAACATACAAAAGAAGAAAATTGTGGTTGAACTGATTGAGGCCCTCTTTCTTCAATACGATATCCAACCCATAACCCTTGGAAAACCAACAGTAATTTTCAAGTTTCTTTAAAAACAGAGAAAAAAACTTAGGTAGAAATGAGTTCTCTGATGAAAGCCAGGAAATGGTAAAATGAATAAGATGGTGAATAGAAACTTTGTAACTTGATACTACACCTGTAGAATTAAAAAGAATGTAAGTGCAGTTTCGAAGAGGAAAATTTATCTACCTTGAATGGTTGAGCAATTATCAAAAAAAGGGGGTGCCAGGCACATCAGTCCCTGATTTTCTATAGATATATATCCAGTGACTGAGTCTTTTTAATGGAATTTGTTTCGAAGGATTAGTGTAATAGAGTATAATAAAGGTAACCACTTGAATTCTTCACACCCAGCCTGCAGTTGGATTGTAGGGAATGGTGAAGAAAGGCACGATACAGTAAACATGTACGTATGAACGACATCACACGTATATAATTATATATATATATATATATATATATATATATATATATATATATATATATATATATATATATATATATATATATATATACACACATAAATAATATACATGTATAAACTGGTACGTGTGTGTGCGTGCGTGTGTTAGATACAATGTGTATATATGATGGTGATTATGTACAAAATTTATTCAACATAAAAACACATTGGCAATATTTGCATTAAAGTTTAGATTTCATGATTTATCAACATCAAATTAGCATTGATGAGATTTAAATTGCTAGATAATGGTTTTTTGATGCTATGAACATGTTATTAGTTATAATAGAAAAAGTTAAGTGAGGTATGACATGTGTTTTTAGAGCTAAAATTATATTAGTCTTTTTTTCATGTAATGACCGGATGGTAAGGCATGTAAATGATAAGTTAAATATTTATATAAATATAATACAGGGTGGATCAAAACTGGTAACTTTACATTTTTTGTCAGTGTAAAATCAACACAAAGCACTGTTGTTAATGAAATTTATTTATTTATTTAGTTTATTTGTGTAATTTGTATGTTAGATATTTGTCTCTTGCCTTGCATATTGATTACTTGTAGTTAATTATTATGTTTTAAATTGTGCCAGATTCCATGTTGTCCTTACATTTCCTTGTATAAAGATCAAATCTATTTTGAGAGAAGTATTTAAATATAATACAGAGACTATAGCAAATAAGGAAAAGTAACCACAAAAGTAAGGAATAAAGGGATGCCCATGTGAATAACAGACTTAGACTGCTGATAAGACAAGATGGAATGGGATATGATCCCCTATCAAACAAGTAGGTTTAGCCAGGAGTACATCAAGAAATAAAATCAAGATGGGTAGAAAGGACTCGGTGTGTTTTTGGCAACCATTGGAATAGGTTGCAGGATATGTGGGCAGAGTGCACAGTCCTGCAACTTACAAATTGTGTCAGCATACGCAGTCAGGTTGATCACCTGCACTTTGATTTCAATTATTGATCTTGTTATTGAACTTCCGTCTGTTGCCCCCCTGGAGATGAAAATGCCATGTATTGTTTGCATGTCAGCAACTATTTCCCTGATCATGTTTTCCGATGGGCCACAAAGATAGTGGTGTCATAACTGATGAGGCAGGAAGCAAGGTTTGGGAACCCACAGTGCCCCCCACACTCACACAATAAGTGACAACTTTACAGTTGTGAACCTACTCCAGGGAGAGATTGAACACAAACTTGTGGTCATGACATCACACAATATTCGTGTCAAGATAAATCAAGTTTTTTTTCTTCTTTTAATATAGTGGGTGTTTATTGATTTGTTTCAAATTGTTCCTCTATTAAAGGTACATAATATTGGCAAATAGGATCAGCGTTTGAGTTTGAAAAGTTCACATGATTTGAAAGGAATAACCTGTGTGGTCTAAGGAAAACAGATTTTAAAGTTCAAGGGTGATTGTGAAGCTTTATACAAACCTCCATTTATCATACTCTAAAATGTCACTTTCATCATGTTATGTTCCTTTTTGATCAAGACAGCTTTTGACCAAAATCTTTTAAGCCCAATATTCTTGGAAGCCTTTAAGTGATGATCTAAACACTTCTCTCCTTCTATTACAGATATGGCTTAGAAAAACTTCTAGATGACTCCTGCTTGGATAGATGTGATAGGAGCAGTGTATAGCTGACATCACTATAGTATTGCTTGATTCTAGAGTCTGTGACCAGTACTTGGCACAGTTGATATAACCCACACCATGGACACCAAGGTACGTTGGTCAACTTCTAAATTAAATGATTTGTCACTTACTAGTTGGAATGGTAGTGATTTGGTTATTATTGCCAATGTGTTTGTTTTAAAGGGCAAGAAAACCAAAGTTTACATTTACTTTCATGTTATAAAATCTGTATGTATATATGCAACGACACACACACACACACACACACACACACACACACACAAACACACACACACACACACACACACACACACACCACTAAGGCACTACAGCAACATTTAAAACAAACCAACAATTAATCACATTGTGTTCTACTTTGTGATTTATAGCACTAATGTGCCAGAGATAAGTTATTTTTTCATATTTGTGGGTTGAAAAGAGACCACCATTTTTTCCTTTTTTATTTGATCAATGTTTATCATAACTAAGTCTTTTGCTTATAAAGAATATATTAGATCTTTTTATCAACATGTAACAAATTAATTAATATCATTATAATTGCAGATCTCTTTTGCTTTTTTTGTCTGAATTATATAGTTGTTCTTTCAAAATTTTGAAAATGTCAAACAACCACAAAATATTCTTTTATTTTATATTTTATTACTCGTTCAACAAGAATTCTATTAGTTAAGTCAGTGAACAGGAACATATATGTAAACTAACATCATAATCTCAAATTGCTACTTATCAACAAAATTTCAGTAATGTTTTTCTATATGTCAATGAATTAGCAAACAACGCTATGGAATGCATTTTGTGGAATGCTATTATAGTTTAAACTAATTTTAGATTTGGTAGTATTTAAGAACAGACAATTGCTAATATTTTACTATTTTAGGTATGTATGTGTCTTTACTAGTTTTTTAAAAAATCTTTGTTTTGTCTGAAACTTTTTTGTGGAAGATTGCAATAACTAATTCCCTTCTATGTATTCATTTCAAAGCATTTCCAGTCTTGTCAGTTCATGTCAAACAGGATTTACATCAGATAGATGAGTCATATTTATGTTATAAAAATGTAAAACATTTCTATTAATGTCAGTTTTTGTCAATGCAATTCACATTAGAATATTTCATCTCCACTGAACTTCATCAAGACGGACCTGAAAAACAAATTATATTTTATGAGGAATTATTTTTCTCTCTTTTATGTTGTAAATGAGTTTTCATTTAGATAATTAGTCGGTTACTTTTTGCATGCTTGATTTGAAAGTAAAGACTCCCAGGAGAGAAACTTTCACGGTAGATTATGACTTTGTTGGCCATATGTAATATTAATGATATAGGCTTTTAATAAGTTCTTCATTCCAAATAATATAGGTGAGATTGGTTTTTGTTTCGTTTTGCGTTAGACAATATTTTTCTCCACAATTTTTTTCTTTTAATTCATTTATTTTATTTTTACATTACTGAAAAATGCCCAGTTTTATAGCATTTTACATTGTCCCTATTAATTTATTGCCAGTCTAATTTAATGCGCTCATCCAATGGCTATTAATGTCGACAAAAGAAGTCTTTCAACACCATAACCCAGAACACTGCTATCAATCTAGCTAGCTGTGTTTTTTTTTCTTACAGAAAAGGTGTCTCATTATTTAACATGTCCTGTCTGCTGTCTGCAGGAGACAACCTGTCTGCCCATAAGCTTCAGGTGATCAACCTGGCCATGTTTTCCAGTTTTTATATTATATTATATTACCTGTCTTTAATAACCACTGCTGAATGTGCATTTAATTTGCTTCAACCTGTGCTTTTATTTTGAGTAGGGGGAGGGGGGGGCTTGAATGACTTTCCATGAAGTTTTTATTTTTTGTTTAGGTGGCAGTGTGAATGAAAAAATTTTTCAGCCGAAAGTTTTTTTTCTAACTTTACTCCAGCCCAGCTGTAAAATATATAAGTGCTTGGAATGGAATTGCTGAGCATTTTTAAGCCGTGATACATGTATTTAATAGGCAGACAAATCTTGCCTGTACATTACCTGGTCAGTGTATCTGGTATATCCAGAAGCAGTCAATACTGCAAGGTGAGAAGAGGTGAAAGAAAACAAAAGGAGTGCTGAGTGAGGACTTTGGCTGGATATCAAATTTGCTGCTGGAAGGTTACATTGTTACAGCCTTTTTTCATTCTAGGCACATGAAAAATAACAGATCCAGCATTTAATGTAGCAATAATATCTTCCATATCATGACTACATATCATGACTACCTTAATTATTACCATGTTGACCTTTATCAGGCGCTGCCCCAGAATCCGCTCTTTTTTTTTCTGACCTGTACTTTGTGCATGAACAATTTTCCAACCGTGCGCATTACAAATATCCACATTAATTTTCATAGTTTACACAAAGAGGACTGAAATGGTCTTTGGATTTTCAAGATTCTCTAGGTGGTGGATCCATTTCTCCCAGGTGACCGCAGGAAATACCCTATGTTTTCTAGTCAGTTACTGTAGCATTGCATTGTCCCACTCAGACCAAAATTTGCATTTCTAACCAGATAAGATCAGTGGAATAAAAGATGGCTGAATTTGAGAGCTTTGATATAGGGAATATTTGACTTTATTGTGCTGTCTATGTGCATCTATACAGATGAAATAGATAAGTTTATTTTAGGTAGGTCTGTGAGCTGTGGGTGGAGTCGGTTATGTTGTTTTTTAAATGTAAATCCAGTGAAATATTAGTGAAATATGTTATTGACTTGGCAATATTAGGTGTGAACTGTTGTGAAACTTTTTATTGCTGAACTACATTCTTGTAATATCACACGCTTGTGTAAATGTGTTTTTATTTTCATTTTCTTACAGATTGAAATATCATCTAGTGGGTCTACACAATAATCAAGTCATCTTTAATCTTTTTGCTTTTCCTTCAGAACTGGAAACTTACAGAGCAGGCAGTGTACAACATGGCCCTGGTGGCTGTGATGACAGCATTGATGGCGGTCCAGTGTGCAGGTAGGCTATATATCTCCTCTACATCTGGTCATGGTGTCCTACTCCCCATTGTAGACCGGCAACAGATCTAGAGCAATACTAGTAGTAGTGCTATTTGGAAATGAAAAAATATATGTATTAAAATTGCCATACATTTGATGGCATTTTCTTGGAATTGTTTGTTTTTCCACACATGCACTAAAAAACTTTGATTCCAGATGTTGGTCTACAGTATGATAAACCAATAATTTTTGAAAGCGTTTTGAGAACAACAATGTCAGACAGCAGTCTTCGCTGCATTCCCTAAGATCTTAACTGAATGTTAAAAATCAACTTAGAAATATAATACATTAGAGTCATCTCTTTAGTCATAGAAGATGTCATCAGATTCAGTAGTCAAACATTCTGAGGAAGATGAACATCAATTTGTGTTCCCATCATGCTTTGCAGGACGTCCCCATCCTTCATTTTTGACTCACTACCATTACCCAGTAGGGGTAATACCCCACCCCCTCTCTTATTGCCAACTGTTAAAATGCTTTTAGCAGCCAAAAGATGTGGAAAAAATGTGACAAGTTTATTGCTTTGGCCACCCATGCAACATGCCCTGGATATAGTTACTTTTGTTGAATTCTCAACCCAGGTGACTTTTCAGCAAGTTACACGCTGACACATGACAGGTGGCATGCCTGACATGACAGCTGTATTAGGTTGTATGTCATACAGGGCTGACTTTATAAAAGATTGTGTAGAACCTTTCCCTCACCAAACAATAGATATTAATGTGACACTTACATAATAGCTGGATAAGGTAGAAATATGTAAGAACTTTGTTGACGTAACCACATTTCTGCTTATGGAATTTATATTTTGGGCCATTTTGTCTTTCTTCTACCTGCAAAAACCTCTGCATAGATGTGGATTATGATTTATCAACACATTTGCCAATTGTTGAGTAATTATCATGCAAGAATGAAATATCACAATTTTGTTGATTTCATTTAATTAGTAAATTGTTTCTGCTAAATGAAATGTTACTTGTAATTGATTTTGTATCTGAGTGTTTTGATGGATGTCTGTTGAGGGCATTTCTACTATTTGTAGTATGTCCTGTTTGTGGCAGTCGAATAACATGTCATTGAGTTTACATGAAAGAGAATAGCAAATGGCAATTTTGGAGTTTCAAGTCTGATTGGAGTGAATTTGAATCCTTGAGTGCATTAAATAGAGACAAAAAAGGAAAGAAGCTAAATAAAAGTTTACTGGTTGTATGGCTAATTCACATAACTGAGGACTTTAATGCCATTTCCTTGGTGAAAAATTCTATCCATTATTGATGTTTTCTAAGAATATCATTGTTAGAAAATGTGCATGCAATAAAAATACAGAGAAAATGGCCAAAAAAGAAAGACATTAGTCAGATGAGGAGAAGGTGAAATGGCTTTAAAAACTACCCAAGTAGTGTGCCAAATAGACGTGGAAGAATAGCCACACGTCATGTCTACTTGTTTGAACCTTGGGTGTACTTATGGAAGTTAGCAATACATGTTAAAGAACATGAGAATGGCCCTTGATTCCTTTGTTATTCCCCTAATATTCTTAAATTAAATCATCAGATTATGGTGATTGAGGAAATAAGAGGGCGAGAGGGGGTAAGGAGGCTCTATTGTTCACTTAGTTGATTGGAGCCACATTATCTCACTGACCGCTGTCACTAAGCTTGTATATCATTGTTTAATGTATTTTTTATTGTCAGTCTATCTGATTAAATGGCTACCTATTTTTGTGGTTAACTGTTATACATGCTATCTTTTGGACTAATAAAATGGTATTGAAAGATTACTTGATAGGTAAATTATAAAAACAATATATATCATTTTTTAAATTTTTTTTAGACTCCAATTAAAAATTGTTTTAATTAGCACTGTTACTCTGGCTAATTAGCATTAACAAATAGCCTGTATTGAAGCAAATGCCTTATTTGCCCTTGGCTGTGTGGTGGCCGTGGCAATAAAAAAGGATATTTGATCAACATAATACGGTGAACTATTGTTATGATTTTGTCACTATAAAAAGCCACAAATCTGATGCTTATGGTTTTTCTAATGATATATGGAATCAGCCCATTTCTTTGAGAACAAAGCTCTTTATCATTATGCTAATGATGAGGTTATGGACTAAGCCAATTAATTACAATAAAACCACAGCTCTTGTTATTTTGCTGTCGTTAATTTTTGTACCTGACCGAGTACAATAGATCCAGATTACCTGATAAATTGATGGTACCAGTGCTGCTATTAATTAAATTAAATTCAGAAGTTAATGTCATTAATTTACAGGAGTCAGTTAATTGGATTAAACAAATTAAAGTGATCTGAAATCTTATATGTGGTACGCTGGTAAGAAAGTTTACCTGAAACTTAAAGCTACCTGAAATTTACCCGAATCCAATTTATTTCAAAATTTTTTCTAGATAAATAAATAAATTATTACATGACCAAAGAATTGATTTGCACAGGTCATAGTGACGTGGACAAACAAAAATTACTTAGAAACTGTGTTTTGTTCAGGCAAATAACTCATGTCTAGTATTACCTTATTAAATTAATATAAGAACTGCTGGATTATGCTAAGAATAGATTTTAAAAGGTCACAGTGACAGGTGTTGACAATGATTATACAAAGTTTCTACATAGAAAGTCTCTTCTCTAGGTGAACAACTTATGCCCAGTATTCCCTATCCCATCAGCAAGGAGATCGAGGCTGTGGAAGGCACAGACATTCAGATGGAGTGTTCCGTCAGCAACTTAGGAGAACACGATGTAAGTTGTGTGGCAAGCGTGAGTTTCAAAACTCTGGTTGTAAGTCTGTTTTTTTTTTTTTTTTTTCAATGACAAGTTAGTGATAAGTTGTTGTCCTATTTTAGGGCACAGAAGATACAATACTAGTATATGTCATCGTGCTTGTTATGCAAGTAAAAAGAACATTGACTAGAATGATTGTTAATTTTGTTACAGTGCACTGTTCTGTCAAGTAGAACTCTGTTGGGCTGGCAACTTTCTGTGTTGTGATTTAAACTGAATCTTAACTGGTTAATACTTTTTTCAAGGTGAAGACAAATACTGTAAAATAGATTTCCATTAACTTAAATACATATTAACATAATGACTTGTTGAATTTATAATTTTGTTGTGATATTATTTATATATATACAATAATGGTTTGTCAGCAGAATTGCATCAATTTTTTAATCCAAATTGATTTCTTTTAAAGGTTTTGTGGATATTTCTACAGCACAATGCTACGATATCAAGAAACCTACAAATATTATCAGCAGAAACGCAACATTATACCATAACCCGTCCATTAGGTAAGTGAATATTATAAATGCAATCTATCACATTAGCTCAGATTTTCAAAAAAAATGATTAAGTTACCAAAGTTCTGTCAATGTATCGTTGATGTTTTATTGCTGATCTATTTACATACATGTAGTTGTGAGAGAACAATTATTTCACATCCCAAAGGCATACAAGTTTTTTTCTATTGACTAAAAAAAAGAACAGGGTTTATAATTTTCCAAATTATCTCATGTAAGTGTGCAGCCAGCACTCCCTTTAAATTGATATTTAGCATTTAAAAAATGAGGATTAAACAGTTAGTTACCCTGTGGTGACATGCTGGCCAGAAAAAAAGACGTTGATAATTATACATGCTGTATGAGGGAGCAAGACAGTTATGAAAGTTACTCATACTGCCATTTGACTTGGATTGTCTGTAAATACATTTGTAGATGGAGTTGGCCATGTTTGAACCCTGGGTAATGTTTACTTTGCACACAGAGGGTCATAGCATCAAGTTAATGAGATGGAGAAAACCTTTACCTTAGATCAAAACTTAGACCTCTCAGTGAATGACACTTTGAAAGGCTTGCTCCTATAACCGTATAGGATTAAGAACTGTTGGCACTTGGATTGTGCTGAATGTTAATAAAGCTGTTGCTAGCATGGGCTGGGTTTAGTATTGGTTGCAGAGAGGCGCTTTAGGCCACATACGAGCACTTTTAACACAAGCCAAAGAAAAGAAAGACATGCTGTCCCTGGAGGGAATGCTTATTTAGTCATTTGTCATTGATGAAATCCTGAAAATATTTTGGCATTCTCTCCAGTAGTTCTTGGTTGCTGGAAGCAGGTCACTGATTTCAAATGGAATAAACAACAACCCATGTCTGAAATATGGGTCGTTCAAGTCTAATTAGAGGGAATGAGATTCCCCCTCAAGGCACAGTCTGGAGGAACCAAATGATAAAATGGCTACTAGATTTTTGAATAGGTTAATAATCTTATGTCGTTTTATGCACAGACACTGTTTGTCTATAGATCTAGCCATCATCTGAGTTTGTATGTGTTTGTATTTCTTGCCTACTGTTTTATTTCAAACTTTAACATGCTTTACTAAACTTCTGTCAGTTAAGGTTATTTCTGTTCTGACATAATTACTTTTATTTCAGAAGTTATCTTTTTGTCTGTTTATATTTTTTGTTTAAATGTATATTTTCTAGAATGTTACTGTGCATATATACAGATATTGAAAACAGAAAGCCTTGAATGTGTAAATTTCCTCACTCCTAGTTAGGCAAATTTTGAAAATAGGTCTGATCAGATCAAAATGTCTTTCTCTCTCTCTCTCTCTCTTGTTTACATTTAACATTTTCCTGTCCTAAGTTTTATAACATGATTAATGGGAACTAAAACAATGGGGTTTTCTTCAGTTTTCATTAAACATTGTTACTTAATAAGTAACTTATATTCTGTGTTTTACGACTGTACATATAAATCTGTACTTATTAAATTTTGGGGCACCAACAACACCAACAGGTTTAGATTTCTAGTTTAAGTATCCCATCCAAAACTTGTTGGTGTAAAACAGAACTTTTAATTTCTTAAGAAAATAAAATACCTATGTAAATACAGGGCGATCAATTACTTTGGTTTCTTTCAAATTCAATAGCCTATTAGCATGCTGGTTCACCGTTTACTACATTGATGAGCTTTTAACGGCAAACCAGATTTAGCAGTAAATAATCAGGACAACTTCATTTGATGATATCTCTTAGAATATACCTGCCTTTAGGTCAGGGCTGGTGACTTGCCAGAGATCATATCTTGAACACAACATGCCTTAAAAACTATTAAGGAGGGGGGTGATGTGGAAATAATCTCGTGTTGGGTGGGTCATATTAAGGATATAGAGAAAACCGTAGCTTAATCATATTTAATTGTGTTGTTCTGTTACTCAAAAGAAGATGATTAGATTTTGAGTGATTTGTAAGATTATCTATAAAGCAGAAATCTGTGCATCAACTTTGTTGTAGGCTGGACTTTTCTCACAAGAAAATTTACAATAGTACAGTGTGATTGTATTTAGAGTAATTAATGGGAGAAGTATCAAGAAGACTAATCTATTCTCACATTTACTATCTACTAAGGATAAACATGTGGTTGTGACAGGGTTAAGAGATGAAAATAACTCAGTCAAGGTGACACTAATATGGCTACCGTTTTCTGTGGTCACATGACAAGATGGGGCAGGGACGCCGTAAATCATTCACCACAAAAACTCGCTGTAGCATGACTTGGTACATATATTCAGAGCTACTAGATTTGTTGTGTGTATAAATAACTGAGTTTTGAGATGTATTCATAAATTCAATAATGTGATGTGAATCTCAATAGATTCTACCTTTCCAATATTACTCTTTCTCATCTTCTACTTCATTTGCTTATTGAGAAACTTTGTGTGGAGGCATGTAATATGGCTTTGATACACTAAATTATTTCTCATTAAATAAATCAAAACTGGAGTTCATGGCATGATCTTATAATAATTCTTCTTCCATTTTATTTATTTTATCAGAGACACAATTTTTTTCAGTTGTATGTTTCATGAGTATCATAATTTTAAGTTATGTCACCTTGGCATAAGTCCAATAGAGGCTTTGGTTTAGGGGGAGGATGGGGGTAGCACTTGCCTAATATGCCTACTATTAAGCTTCCCCAACACATTTATTTGCAACACATTTATAACAAATATGTGGAAACTAATATTTCTTTCCCTATGCCTTCCTGAACAATAAAACACTGATGTAACAGCCATTGATAATTCAGGAATTCACATTATTATTACACAAAATTTTTAATAAAATGATTTCTTTTTTTTGTATAGTTTCTATCAATAATGTTTAATGGTATAATATTGTTAAAAGTATTATTACTCTGTTGCTTCCAGGGGGAGAATATTCCCATTTCACATTAAACCTTCTCACTGTGGTCCAGAGTGATGCTGGATTGTATGAATGCCAAGTTCAGGGAACTTCAGTGAAGCAAACTGTAACGCTTACTGTCACTGGTGCAGGTAAGTTACAATAATGTTACTGAGATTATTTACTGTACGTATCAATCCCTGTTGTTATTTCTGTTCCCTGTCAGCGTTTATTGTTATTATACTTGCTGTCATTTGACCAGGTAATTAGCTTGGTTTGATTGTTTGTTGTAAAACTTTAACTTTAGGCAGATAAGTTACATTATAGTGATAGTTCCTATTTATTCTTATATTAATGGGGTTGTCTCTTTTTGTCCCTGCATCATTATTCCCCTGTCACTATATTATATTATTACCTACCCACATTTCTCCCCCTCCCTTCCAGTAATAAAATTATGATAATATAATCCATATTGTTACTTCCCTGCATTGACACACACATCTTATCCACAAAGTTCGGGGCTATTTATATACAAACTTTTGCCAAGCATCCTTGTGTTTTAAAGAGATATTTACCATTTCTGTGGTTATCATTCTTAAACACAAAGAGTCCAGTGTTTGCGCTTGATATATTAAATTAATATGGTATTTTTTCCTTGTCTGATACATGCAGGCATGCATTGGATGGGTTTCACTGCATAATTTGAAATAACATGGCATCTGGTCTTTTTCCCTTCTGACTTATGCTCAAATGCATACAGCCATTCATCAAATTTGCAAATATTGGTAACTTTATGTTTTTGCCTACTTGCCTGCAGGCTGATTAAGAAAGAAATAGCACAATGAAGGAGTAAGGTCATGTCCCTTGGGATTGAAAGCTTGTGTGACTTTGTGATCTTCTCATAAAAATTACATGAACATGAATGCAGATTATGAAGAGAAATCAGAATTAGTACAATGTCTTAAAATATGTATGGATGTTATGCTGGGATTTTTTTCAGGTATTATGCATTACTTTAAATTTTAACGTCTGTATCTTACAGGAAAACTTAGCAAGCTTTTTTGGTTTGTTTACACTAATGCTTCATTAGATTTTCTAGTTCTCACTGATTTGTAAATATTTGTTCTGCAGTTGTAATTTTTTATTATTTTTTCTCCTCCAAGTGACCGTCCCTCGACCAGTAGTCCCTCCACATAACTTCACCTCTTGCTGCACCCAGGCAGGGGTAGCCCCGCCCTGTGGCCAGGCATGTGCCCCCAGTACTCTGGACACACACAGGTGGAATCCAGCCACAGCTTGTGCAGCTGATATACCAAAAATACTCACTTGTGGAGCAGGTAGGTTTTGTACACTTGTGGACAGATGAACGCATATTAATTGAGACACACAGAAACATAGACACACAAGTATTTACACACATACATGTGCACACACATATACGTGCACGCACATGCAGGTGGTTAGACAGACATTAAATGTGTTAAAGTAAAAAATTGCATATTATATAAAGCTTTATTTTTTATTCTTATTTTGCAAATAGAAATTATAAGTGAGAGGAGGTGTTCTGTTACTGTCAATATGGTTTAAAAAGGAAGTCCTAAGGTATTATTCAGTATTAATTGTTATTAAACATGGTCTAGTATAATTATGGAACATATAACTAGACAAGCACAAAAATGCGCTGATAAAATCCAGCCTGCATCTAGATCCCATTTATGATGAATAACACATTTCAACATAACTGTGTAATTTGAAGGTAGAATAGGATGACTATCAATGTTATCCACTTAAAATCTCATAAGGAACTCCTATGTGGACTGATATTATAGGCTAAAATTAGAATGGTTGAATACTTATAATGATAATTCTTGTGAAGGTGCCGCTTGTATTGAGATGTAACTCATATTGACAAAAATCCTAAGAGGAGACTGTTGGTGCAAGTTGTTTTAAGATTGTTTCAGAAATCTTCAATGATTTTTTTCAGATTTTTCTTGCTTAAATGAGCACTTCACTGGAAATAACTAGATCAAGGAAGTGAAATGTAAAGATATTAATTTGGAATCTGTAACAACATTTCTAATTCCTTTCATTTATTCACATATGAATGCCTCTTGTCTTGGACAAGAAACCCATGTACATGATGGACTCATAATAATTTTCCCTATGGGCAGTACCTGTCCATTTAATTTTTTCTCTTTGTCCACTGCTACAGCCAAGGATTCATGTAAAAACAAAACCTCCAAGCACATTTCTATTTTACCCTTTTGTTACATTGGCACAATATTGTAGATTAGGTTAGTTAAGGTTAGTCAGTGGTGTCCTGATGTTGTACTGACCCTGGAGCATAGAATGACCATTTGGATTAATATGCTTATTATATACAGAGAAAAAAACTTATCCAGGTTGTATGCTCATTAGGACCCAGGCAACAATTACAGCATTGGTTTGGCCTCCAGCATCACTTACTATTGTACATGTACAGGATAATGAGACCACATGGACTTGCACAAACAATATACGTGGGATGTGAACAAATAACGTGCCCTAAGATGTTTTTTTTTTTTTTTGTCCTTTATTTTGACTTTTTCACAAACCCTTTACGTCACTCTTGCAGAATGATTAACAATATAAATGTTCACTCAATAAAAGCAATGTTGTAAAGATCGGAATAAAAACTAGAATTCATATGTGTCCATCTTTTCTATTTGAGTGAAGAATGCAAGAAATAGTTTTTGTTGTCCTATATCCAGTTCCTTATCCTTACGATGCAATGTAACTTCCATGTGATTTTCAATGTTTTTTTTATTGTAAGATAAAAATTATAGAATTGTTTCATTTTTTCTTTATGATTAATCCATCACTTCCCAAGTCTTGTGTAGCATGAAACATACATGTATTTGAGGAATTCAAAAAGACAATCATTTTTTTTTTTTAGGTGACAGGAATCATTACCCCTGCTGCCAAAGGCGCCAACTACCCACCCATTGCTTGCGTCTCTGTGTTGGTGACATCCCTGACTCTCTGGGTGTGGAGTATGCAGACTGTGTTAACAAGTCCATGGATATCCTGGCCTGCTATGAGGAAGGTCAAGGTCAGTATGAGATAGGTCAAGGTCAAAATAGAAGGGCAATGTCATGACAGTGCAAAGCCATAAGAGTTATCATCTGCAGTAACTGCAGTAACTGATAAATTTTAATAAGTAAAGAAGGAAAATGCCTATATTTTGAAAGATAGTAAACAAACTTTTGAGAGGATGAAAATGTATATTTTTATATGATTTATATCTTCATAGCCTTAACTCAGTGTAATTAATTATTCTCTTTCTTTAAAAGCTCTCTTGCCAGGCCCACCCCGCTCAGTCTCCGCCCTGGGTCTAACTACCAATATCATCCTGGTATCTTGGGAGCCCCCGACACAAATCCCTGATGTTGGGGTGACAGGATACAAAGTCTTCTTCAGGAAGGCAGGGACCAGCCTTCCTTTTAATAGTGTAAGCTATTTAAATAGTTTATTAATTGAAATTGAAAATGGTCAGTATTTTATTTTTTAACTCGAAGATTTAGAGTTTCTGCTTTTGTGTTTGAAGGTGGAAAATTATGAGGTTATAATGTGGTGTGTTTTATTTTGCAATGTGAGATGGGTGTTTCATGATAGGTATTAAGAAAAAAATGATTTGAGTAAAAAATATGTTGTTTTGTTTAATTATAATGTCAAAAACAGTAATGCAATTTATTTTATTTGGTGTTAATTATAATGTCAAAAACAGTGATGCAATTTATTTTATTTATTTTTCAGAAAGATGATATAAGTAAATGCAGTCATGAGACTGAAACAAATTTGCAAAGCTATGCAATTTAAGTAAATATGACCCTTTTTTTCAGACTGAAACCTTAAGCTCCAACATGGCCCAACTAATCACAGATCCCTCAAAGAATGTGTACATAGAACCTTACACCCTGTACGAGATCTACGTGATAGTGGTCAACCAACATGGGGCCAGCTTACCCTCCTACATTGTGGAAGCAAGATCTTTGCCAAGTAAGTGCACTCATTGACCTGTAGTTGAGGTCAGATGTGTATGAGCCAAGTTAGTGTACTTAATGACCTGTGGGTGAGGTCATGTAGTCCATGTTGATAGTGCTATAAAAATTGAAACTTTTATCAGACTGCTGTCTGTTGAATTGTATTGTAAAGAAATGGTATAAACTGTGTTTTTCTTGAGATTCTCTGTCTAAAATGTTACTTTATCAATATCAAACAGGTGTTTTAATGATAATACAGAAATTGTGCTTAGTGAACAAAAAAAGTCTGTTAAAGATTTAAGAAGAAATGTGCTGTTGAATTTTATTATATTTTTCGCTATTTCAGGAATGCCAGAGAGAAGTAATACAACCTCTGTTTCTAGTAAGTTTATGTGTTACTGCTTTACTTATTATCTGATAACTCACGTCTTTTAAGAAATCACAACGTCACTTTTTGCATAAATTGGAATTATATCTCTTAACTGCAAGTCCATTACATGCAAAAGACCGTACAAATAATTTGATATTTTCCTTCTTTTTATGCATCTTAACCATTCGTCTCTTGTAAATTAAAATTTCAGAAAATACCTTGTCAGCACAAAGGTGGTATATGATTATATTCTCACCCCCCTTTATTTAAAGATTGTTGTCAGTGACAGCACATTCTCACCCAGTGTGTTGTACAAGGTTAACATTTCCCCCTTTCCTTTATAGGTTGCTGTCGAAGACACAATATTTCCAGCCTGTGTATGCCACTGTGCCAGAACACGGTCAATATCAAACTTTCTACTGTACTCCAGTGTACTGCAGAACTAGGCACAGTGTACTCATGTCTGGCAGGTTAGTATTAGCTACGCGATATTCACATTGAAAATCATTGGTTATTTTAGGAAAAAGATTGAGCAGCTGGACAGACTGTTTGAAAACTTGAATCTTGCCAACCGAATTAGGTTCATTTTACTTACATAAAGATTAAAATCTTTTTTTCAAAACAGCCAAGCTACATGTATGCAATTTACCTATATTTATATCCAGACTGATTTTTAGGAAAATCACGATCAGAAGCTGCTTTGAAAGTCTATTATGTGTGCTGGCTTATCTATTTTATAGAGAGATTAAATAGAACTCTGCTAAAGAATGAAGACAACATAAAATGTTCATTTTTCTTCCAGGTGGCCGTAACCACACAGGTTGTTGTGTGGCCAGAGATGTGATTCCAGACTGTTTGTCTTATTGTGGAGGACAGAATACTGCCGCAAGCTGGTCCCAGCTACAGTGTGCTCTTCAGTTACCACAGATTGAAACTTGCATTATGGAGGGTGGAGGTAATGATACTCTCATGCTAGGTGTTACACTACTTCATAAAGGAGTTATATAGTCAAGGATCAGTATTATAAGTGTTTGTGCCTCTACAAATTGTGAGAGTTAATTTTTGATTACCATAGCAAAACTTTTGGTCAATGTTGCTTAATGGACTCAGTTAATTGGTTCCAAATAAAATTTTCAGTCAAAGTCGTTGTATGCAAAGACCTTGGTTTTTATTAGCATAACAGCTTCACTGAAAAATGCTTTTAAATTTGCTCTAGCTCTACCTTTGGTTTGCCATGTTATTTTACAGCATTGATCCCAGCCCCACCCCAGAATATTAGACTCCGATCCGTCTCTAGCAATTCAGCCGAGCTTCAATGGGATGTAGATACTCCAGAAACAGTGAAATATTTCCAGATCTTCCTCAGGAACAAGACATCAGGAGGAAATAAAACTGAGGTTGAATATTAGTCTTTGATAAGTGGTTTAATGTAGAAAGGATGGATGTTTGATGAAGTTGCAGAAATTTAACCACCAAGCTGTTTGAAGTAGACAGCTTTTTCCACTATAGTGATTTCACATTATTGCTTGGAGAAAAAAACATGTTTCATCTTGTGGTTAATTTATTACTGAAATTACTGAACCATTGATCCTGGTTAAATATTAAATGGGAAATATGTATTTTATTCTATGTTTCATAAAAAAAAGGAAAATGTTTTTGAAATAATTTTGATTTAAACTTGCAATATATCCCAGAGACAAAGTAAAAGAACATGCTAACCATCAACTTATTCTGCACATTTCAGATCCAAGCTAGTTCGACGGCAAGACAGGCTCTTCTCCCTCCCCTGATTCCCAACACCCTGTATGAAGTCTATATGGTCGCCAGGGGGCAGAATGGTTCCAGTATACCCTCCAGTGAACTAGTATTTATGACTTACCCACCCCCAGGTAGGTGCTTGATTTCCTTATTTATGAGGTCTTTGACGTAGTTATGGTCATGTCATCAGAACTTGAACTTAGTAACAGAATTTTGTGCATTTTTTTTTTCTATTACTAAATGAAAAATGTGACTGGCTTGATTGCTGATTATTGATAAATATTCTTATCTGCATTAATATTGCTATTAATATTGAAACCCCTTAGAATTAAATAATAAAACTGTTACACATATTCTCTATCTGGTTACAGAGCCGACAACTCAGACAACAGTGTTGCCTCCCCCACAGCCTCATAACTGGACAGGTAAGACTGAAGGTGTTAGAAATGTTACCCAAGAAATAATTTAACAAACAAAATGTTTTATACCTTAAATAGTACACACTGAAAGCCTCTGTTTTGGTATTAAAATTTATGACTTATTTCAATCTAAGGTTAAAAGATCAGTACAATTACATCAAGATTATCTCGGTCTTATGTTTTCATCTTTATGTTATATTTGCTATTTATTTATCTGTATTTAGAGTGTTGCATTAAGCGGAATGTGCCCAGTTTCTGTCTACCATTGTGTACCTATGAGTTGCGTAATGACATAGAGGTTGGGATGGAGAGCCTGGCAACCTATGCTCTGTGTATCACCCAGCTGACCACCATATTGGCTTGCGGAGCAGGTAAAAGAGTGCTGTTGGTTTTCTTTGTTGCTTAAAACATTTTTTTGTTCAAGATGGATCTCATTATGTTATGATGTAAATCCTTAAGTTTGCGTACATGTGTGTGTCTGTGTAACAAAACTGGTTTGTCTCAAAAATTGTTGAGATTTGTTTTAATTTTTTAAGTTGTATATAAGGAGGATAAGCTAAAGTGGGTTATTTACTATCTTAAACTGTTAAATGATAAGAGGAGAAATGATTATTGTAGCCATCACTACCTTATTTCTGATGTTTATTTATTTATTTATTTATTTATTTATTTATTTATTTATTTATTTATTTATTTATTTATTTTTAATTTTTTAAAAATTTTGTTCAGATCAGCGCAACCATCGGCCATGCTGTGAAAACATAGTACTCCAGGAGAGCTGTCAGCCACTGTGTGCCCTGGGGTATAACCAGAGCTTTTCACTGGAGTGGAGCCATGTCACTTGTATTGTTGACAGCCAGGACATCATCAAGTGCATGAAGCAAGGAGTTGGTAAGTTTTGCTGGGTTGCAGGACGGAAAGTAGTGATTTACAAGTATTTGTTGATAAGGTCAAAGTGTGTACTACATTCCTGAGTGCTAAGACTTTTTCATTAGCATATATATATAGAGAGAGAGAGAGTTTGATTATTTTGAGACCAATTTGTTGCAAGAATTGTTGTTTTTTTTTAGCCTAGAAATCTTCATGGGCAAAATCTGGTTTCCAAAAGCAAGTTCATGCTCTACATTTTCCCCAAATATACAGGGTTTTAGTTTGTTTGCTTAAAAAAAAAAATCCTCTACTCTTTTTAGATTCCTTCCCATCATCCCCCACCAACTTCACAGTGTACAACGTGACCACACACACTGCCTCTCTGGACTGGGATGCTCCTAACAGAACATCATCTGGACACAGAGTGGAGTGGTACTCCGTACAGCATAGGAAGGTCACTACAGAACAGCTTGCCTGGAATGAGGTAATCTACTATAGTGTATGGAATGGGGTGGCTTGGATGTGATTATCAGATTTTTAACTGTGTGAAGAAAATGATATGATTTTTTTTTTATTTAAAGGCAAGGAGAAAGCCCAGTGGCTATGAGATAAATAGAACAAATGAATTGACAAATGCAGCCATGAGAGTTTAGAATTTACGGATTTTTTTATAATGAAGAATATTCGGACATGGCAAGAATCTTGGATCAGTTGCCTTATAGCAGTCGATATATTTTAGGTGAATACCACAGAGACCAGGTATAATATTCCAAATCTAGAGCCTGATACACAGTATGAGATACAAGTGGTGGCATTCAATCAGAATGGTTCAAGTTTACCAAGTCCAAAGATTTCCATCTGGACTGCTGCAGAAGGTAAGACCATTTTGTTCTAGTGTGATTGAAGGTAATTATCAATTTGCTAATATAATACACCTATCAAATCCGTCGTTACTGCTGAAGAAGTCAGTTGAACAACAGAAAATAAAGGCTTATCTTACATAGCATAAATAAATTGAACTTTTGGATTATTTGAATTGCCTCTCACGTGCCATTTGAAATACATTTGCTGTTTGAGTGATGTAATACTTATTTTTATAGTACCACTAACACCATGTCAGAATTAAAGTAAAGATCTATTTACCTATATATTGTATGGTTTTTTTAAGAAGTGCCCACAACACCAGCTCCTAATGGAACATTTGTGAGGAATGACACTGGTAAGTAGAATATTGTAAGGAAAAAATTGTCACTGACAGAATAAGGTTTTAAAATATTAACAGCACATGCATTAAACTTAAACATTACCTTCATCATTTACATATATATATATTTGGTATCACATTTTGAAAAATTATACTTTGATTATATTTACAGAGAAAAGTGTTGCTATGAATTAATAGTGGTGCTCTTCTTTTGTTGGATTTAATGCTTTAATGATAGAACTGCATAGTTTCAAGAGTTGATTTCAAAGTTATCACATTCTTATTTCAGACTGCTGTGTTAATCTAAACGTGAGTCCATCTTGTCAGCCATATTGTTATTTCACACACCCGGATGCCGAGGTGCCTGCTACCTGTGTCAATGATATCCTCAAGGTGTTTGCCTGCAGAGGAAGTAAGTACTAACAATTCCAATTTTCTTTTCTTTTTTTTTTTTTCTTAGTTCAAGTTATTTTAAAGTATTATGCAAAACAAAAAGGAAAATAACCCAAAGAAGTCTGATAATCTCAGAGACTTCTTTACCCCTATTTCACCCAGTTTTGTTGTCAAAAATTTTAAAAACTTTGCAAAAAGTTATTATGTTTAATTTTTGCACAATCAAATTTGACCAGCCTTAGACAATGGTCCTTAAGTCATTTCTAATTTGACATGAGCAATGGAATTGTCACCTTCTATAAATGAAATTATCAATTTGAATGTTATTTGAATTAAGTTCTAAAAATTCATTTTATTATTCTGCAGAAGACCATCAGAATGAGCCATGTTGCAGGAGGCGGAATGTCCCAGGCATGTGTCTGGGTGTGTGCCGCGGGGAGGATGTCTCCAGAGGAGGACTGGTGGCAGAACTGGTCTGTCCACTCTATTTTGCTCCAATCATGAGCTGCATTAAAGAAGGCCTTGGTATGCTGCTTGAACTGCAAACAGATACAATAGTTTCATAGTTGTTTATTTACGTAGAATATCTTTCTCTGTATTGTGGATTCTGCTGTCACATGGTGCTGATTTATGAGTATCCTCCCCCTATTGTTAAAGTTAATATGATAATATAAAGACAGAATAATATCCAAATTAAGGCTTGTTACTTTAAGCACTGTTCATGTTTATATGTTTATAAATCTTTGTAGAAAGACTTCAAAAACTTGATTTATCAGGAATAAATTACAAGGACTTACTACATTTTAAAATATAATTATAGTACTTTAAGAAAAAGTTCGAGTAATCTGATATATGTCATACAATAAATTTGCCTGTTAACCCTTATCTTTCTGCCCTGCAGCATCTTTCCCATCCCCACCGCGGAGGTTCCGTATCACTTCCCAGGGGCCCACTTTCCTGGAGATGTCCTGGCTGCCTCCACTGATCAACAGTGACAATGCTAGGTATGACCTCTACTATAGGAGAGCCAGAGAGGATGAGGTGACCAAAATTATGAAAGTAAGTTTCTCAAGGAGCTAGTTTTATTTGTCTTAGATACAGTAATGGCTTTTAGAATCATTTGTGGTCTCTTTACTGCATAGAACAGAGCTATAGAGTAGCATGCTTTTCAGTTTTGTTGCTACCCCTCAATGGGAATGTTCTAATTTAAGAAATTATGACTGAAAAATAGATTTTCTGTAAAATTCATAATTTTTTTCCTCATACAGAATATAACCAGCCCAGTGACACTGACTGATGTTGAGGCAGGGAAGACATATGAGGTGTATCTAGTAGCACTCAATGACCATGGTGCCAGCACTCCCACACCTGTTATTACTGCTACCACAGAATATAGAAGTAAGCCTTGGAAATATTTTTATCTCACACCTGACTAGTAAGCAATTCATTAAAGACATGAGTGCCAAACAAAAAAATGTGTATATGTAGGTTTATTGATTTTTGGTTAGTAAAGACCTTGTTCTTTTTGCCCAATTTTCCTAATTACGGGAAATAGGTATGATTGAAAACCAGTTGTACATATTAGTGAAAATGAAGAATGTACCATGTTGACATAGCAAGCAATCTTTGTTTCCAGTCGCAGCGTACATTGTGATGGCGGAGGTTGTAACTGGCCGTGTGCCAAGAGAGGGCGGTAGTGTGACATTACGCTGTGAGGCCAGAGGAACGCAGCCTATCCACATTTTCTGGACCCGCAATGGCAAAATACTCAGCAAAGACTCTATATACACCAATAATAACATAACCCGCCGCCAGCAAGGGGAATACATGTGTCACGCCAACAATGGGATTGGTGAAGAAGCAACCGAGACAGTGGATGTGTGGGTGCTATGTAAGTAATGAAAATATTTAAATATAGAATTGATTGAATTGCCAATGTTCTTGAATTTTTATTTAATCTTTTTAGTTGTTGGTATCTGGCATTTTACTTTTATCAATGCAATTTAAGCAATTTTTCATCTTTGTAACATAATTTCATGATAAATTGCTCTTTTTAAATATTTTAATCGTAGGATATTACAGCTATTTTGTCAAATTTTCTGGATGAAATATGATATTATTACTTCAATAATCTAAATCTCAAATTCATTTTTTTTTTCACCACAGATCAGCCCACCATAGAAAATGGCACCCCTGGAAGACTAGCTGTCATCCCCAGCTATTCTGTCAACGTCTACATCCACTGTTGGTTTGGTGGGAACATCACAGCAGGGTATTGGAAGCACAATTCTGTGCTCATCTCTAACAGACGGGTTTTGATGGGGATGAACAGGAATGCCAGTCTAGGGCTGACAGAGGTGTATTTGTTATTCAGATACATTGTTGAGGATGACTTGGGAAGATATGAGTGTATTGGGGAGAACTCGTTAGGAAATATCAGTAGAACAATCACATTGTATGGTGAGTAGATAAAATGTAAGATATACACTTGTTGGTGGGTGGGTACAGCTTTTTATTTCTTTGATGAGTGTTTTGGTCATATAACATTAAGCTACATGATTATAAGTTTTCACATTGATAACTTTGGACATTAGGGAGTACATGTGAGTGTACACATTGATAAATGATGCTGCAGATGAAAATATCAAATTAATAATATTAGGTTATTTTTGTCAATATGCCATAACTCCTCATCCAATGGACTTGATTAAAAATAAAGTTGAAATATTAGTATGTTTCTGGCTTATGTTTCGTGATTATACACTACCCAAGCTCATTCAAAAACTATTTCTCCACAGATCCCCAGGATGTTAGTACTACTACCTCCCCAACCTCGGGGATTCCACCAGCAACAAGACCCATGGCAACCGTGAAAGGTAATTATAAGTAACATTACATTTTATCATGGAGCAATAAAGTCAGCTTTGCTTGATAATTGATGTAGAGATAGTTTAAGGATGTCAAGAAATGTCTTTTGACCAATGTCCAGTGTAAATTTATCCCATAGTGCCCAATTTTTTTTTACTTCATGATCAGCTGCACCTTTCATTTGAATCTATCCAGTTAAGATTTGATAGAAGTGTTATCATCATGATGCTGAACAATGTCTATCTCTACCACAATAATGGTACAGCACTCTGTTATGTTGTATTTGTAGAATGTTGCCATAGCCTGGGGGTGTCAGAGAGGTGTCAGGTGGGGTGCTCCTTTGACATTGATTTGGATGCCTTCCTAGTCAACAGTGCCAGGACGCGGTTCCAGTGCCTAAGTGAAGCCCCAAAACTCCTGGCTTGTGCAGCAGGTAGGGTTACAGTAATTGCTTAATCTTTTCAATGGGAACATTATCAAATATGAAATTTGGAATCATGAAAATGTTTTAAATGTAGAAATTTTGGTGCTTTTACTTTATAGAATAGAAATACAAATTTCAGTTTTGTTGCTACCATTCAATAGGAGTTCAAGAGTTAATGTCTTAAAAAATACGGTCTCAGGAAAATTCACAATTTTCCCTCCTTTGAAAAGATTAAGTAATTTAAATATCTTTATTTATGAATGAAGTTATTCTTGAATCTGAAAGAAAGGAAATGATTTCACTAATGAAACAAGTTCTTTTTTACCATTACCTGGTAAGGCCTGCCACATACATGGGGTTTTACTACCTTGTTTTCCCCCTTTCTTTTGCTTTGTTTATATATTATGCTTATATTTAATGGTACCAATGTTGTAAAAAAAAACTCTGTTTTGAAATATTTTATTTTCTCAAATGTTTAATACGCTCAACCAAATTTAAACCACTACTACTTGTCATAATACATATGATGTGCACTTTAATTTATGTATATATTATGATTGTAGATGGTCGTGATCATGAAAAGTGCTGTCGTGAGGCTGGCGTCCCAGAGACATGTCATAATGCCTGTAAGGGTATAGCATCCACAAATTTCTCCAGTGACCCTTGTGTGCCATACATAGGCACAATTGTTAACTGTCTGGAATCAGGGAGAGGTGGGTTTATTTTGAACCTTATATGTACAGTACACGTTCATGAACTATATGCAAATTTGCATTTTTGTATTTCTTTTATGGTTGTAATTATGTCAAAATTTCCCTATTTGTTTTAATGTATTACACCAAATTGGATGATGAAGTTAAATGCAGTTGTGTTAATGAACCATTTGTACAGAAACTGATGGTAGAAATGAGATTACTGATTGCAGAAAAGAGATGTTCAGCTCTCTCACTGAGTGCTGCCTTGAGCCTACGAATCTATAAACAATGGCTTAATGAGCTAGTGTTATTTTGTCAGCTCTGTGGACACTTTTGTGCCACTACTTGAGGAGCATAGAACCATAACAACATCCCTCTACCCAACATTGTTTTGACCTGTCCTATTTAATTCAAATAATAATAATAGATATCATTAAGAATACTTGATATAACTGATTTTTTTTCTCCTTAGATCTAATTCCATCAGCACCACTAGATGTCCGTTACCTGAACATCATGAACCATGTGTCTGTCATGTGGGACGCACCAAACAAAAACTATTTTAAGATTCAAAAGTACATAGTGTTCTACAGGCCCAAGACAAAGGACAATTCTGCATTTAAGACTCTGGATGTGGTAGGTGTAGCTCTCAGCCATAAGTTTTATGTTTACGTATTGTGTTATTATCGACTGAATAGTAAAATAGAGAGAAAGCTGCTATGAATCTAGTCAGTTTTTAATTCTGTTACAATTAATAAAAAATTATGTGATGAAAAATGGCAGATTTATTTCCCTTGAATTATTTTCTTATATTAATCTACTACCATCTCCATCTACTACCATACCATCTCCAAACAGAGAAAAGTGATTATGTGATTTTTAATGCAATTTGTTGTCTTCTCATGTGCATTTAGTTTTACATTGCAATTGTGAAAATCAGCTGTTTCTCTAAATCAAACTGTAAGTGAAATGTTTTGTCTTTAAGGCTGTTGGACTACTGTCAGTCGACATCCCCTTTGCCAATCTCACAGAAAATAGTACCTATGAGATATATGTAGTGGCATGGAATCATCATGGCCAGAGTCAGCCATCAAACAGAATCACAGTGGACATACCAAGCACCAGTACACATTCACGAGGTAGCTAGACATATTGTATTTGGTTATTTCTTTAATATAAAGAGCGTCATGTAAGCTGTTTCATAAAAATATTGAAATATTGTGTTGTGTAAATTTGGATTAAGTTGAACAGTAACTTGGTAACTGTAATTGATTGATATATATGTTTGAAATGTTTAGTTCCAAAATGTATTACAAAGTCAGTTTCATAATTTACGCTTGAAATCCAAATACGATATTTAAAGAAAGTTGATTGCCACATGTAAATCAATAAATTATATATATAGTATATATTTTGCATATAGCATGTGAACATTTCTATGGCTTTTCCAGTCCCATTTCCACCTCGCAATCTGCGCACAAATTTTGTGGGGTTCACAGAGGTGCACCTGCTGTGGGATTTACCCTTGGCCAATACAAAGGGACCGCTCCTGTATCATGTGAAATACTATGAAGTTGGGAACACACGGCACTATCATGTATGTATATCATTTTACTCTGTTTTTTCCTAAAAGTGTAAATAAAATTGGTGTTCAAGTGTAGCAAAGCTGTAGAAATTACAAAACTGGTTTTTGAATCCAATTTTAAGCTTAATGATGTGATTTAGCATGGAGGCAACTAGCATAGTGTTCGCATTTTACCTAAAGAATTTTAAATTGCACTTTTGTATTTAGGTTAATCTCAAGGAGTATGTTATGGAGAATAAAACACAAGATTTGCTGTGTGATTATAAATTCACAGAGCACTATTAATATATTTCTTTAATAAATGAAGATATATGTATTAAAAAGCAAGAGAGGGTTAAAGCATCCTTTCTTTTTCTTCAGAATGCCACCAAACTTACTTACCTAAAGCTGAAAAACTTGAAGTCTGGAACGACTTACGAGTTTAGGGTGGCTGCAGAGAATACATATGGCTCCAGTTCAGAGTCAAATTTATTGACTGTTCAAACAAAAGGTAAGGGATGCTAGTTTATAACATAATTTAATATTAATTTATTCTCATTCATTTCGTGGTAAAAGAAGCCAGGTGGATTTTTAAAGACTTATTTTCTGATTACTTTATGGTCTATCCAAACAAAAAGTAATTCAGCATTGACTAAAAATCACTTTTAGAAAAAATGATAATAAAGGATTTTTTTTTTAATTTGTGATAGCTAATGAGCAATTTGTGTGTAATAAATACCACTTTGTTGACTTGCAGGTCAAGCAGGAGGAGTGTCCAGTGGTCAGTCTGGTGTGAATGGTGTGGGCATAGCACTCGGAGTTTTAGTCCCACTACTCTTACTTGCCATTGCTGCTGTTGGCATTATGTATTTCTTTTATAGGTAATACAGACAATGAAAAGTTTTATAGAGTATTATACATTTTTTATTCTCTATAACTTCTTACAGTCACCAAAATTAAAATGATATACATCAAAATTTGGAAAGAACTGACACTTTGTGAACCTAGGAATTTTATTATTATTATTAGTATTATTATTATTGATATTAAAGATGTTTTTTCCTTCTCAGATTATAATATTTGTATGTGAAATACCTCAAGATTCTTAATTTCAAATATTGTACTGATTTTAGGAGACAAAGAAATAACTCCAGGTTTAAGGAGAGTGTTTCATTTGAAAATCCTGGATATGCCAGTCATACCAATACAGAAAATATACAGGTAATTTTACTTCATGTACATGCTTTATGTTTGTAAAAGTTATACAATTGCTTTACAGTGAACTGTTTTAACTTTACTGCTCTATGATTTGATAATTTTTTTCTGTACTTTTATGTTAAAAACAGTTCTACATTCTTTGTGATCACACAAGGTAACACCCAGAAAAAAAAAAACAAGTATTCATAGTCTAGGCTACAATTTTGCATATAGAATCTGTGCATATTTAGTAGGATTGTGGATATTTATTTGCATAAAGTTTCAATCCAATCCAAGAGCTACATTTTGTGTCCTTATAAAATCTGCTTATTTTGAGAAAACTCATTTTCAAAGGAACCGCCTTTACCTCTAACAGTTACAACCTGCAAACGCAAGCAATCCTGTAAACAATTTAAACCTCTGGTTTTTAGATATCTGGATTGCCAGGGGAACCAACTTTCATGGAGATTGCCAATAGCAACCAGCAGCCTGTCTCACCTGTAGATGGCAGCACTGAAGTGGTGTCGGGAGGAGCACGGAGGGGCAATGGAATAGCACACCAACCCAATGGTGAACCAGCATATATGCAGCTGCAGAACAGACAAGTGAAACCACAGGACGAGGTACATTATGCAGTACTTCAGAGAAACAGTGCGCAAGCTGAGAGAAACTCTGTACAGGAGGGTGAATATCTCCAAGATGACATTGCCTGTAATAATGGTGGAAGCAGGGATAAAAAGAAGACAGATACTAGTAGATCTAAAAGAAAGGCAGCAGAGGAAGAGGAGGATGGTGGTGGGGGGTTTAAATATGTTTCCTTATCCTCCCTGACTAATGGAAATGTAGTGAAAGACAAGAAGTCCCATCATCAGAATAGTACCAACATTCCTGATCCCAGCAGTAATGGGCACTGTGTCAGTCACAGTGAAAACAATGCTGCAACTTTGGACATTACAGACATGCAGCCTGTGGAAGCCAACAGGATACACTTGCATTATACAGATCCCTTAGAAAGTGCTGCCGTATAGGAGTACAAGGGTTTCTTTCTGAATGCAAATTCCCCCTCAGGTCTTTTATATCTCTGATTGAGCTATACCTTTTTATTTAGGAATCTATTGTTGTTAGGAATATCTATTTTTGTAAAGAAAAGTGCATATCTATGTTACCACAGCAACTCACTCAAGCCCTTTATCATATTGTGATATTGCTCCCAATATTAATTCTGGCACCTTGGCCCAAGTTGCAATTTTTTATAGTATAGAAAAAAAAGTACAAACAAAAGTGGACTTTAAGATAATTTTTAAACAAGCAGTGCTGTTCATGACTTACGTGGTACTTACAAGTGAATGATTGGCAACTGTGAATGAGATTTCTTATTGGAAGAAGCATCTTTTTCCAAGTCATAATAATATATGTTCATGTCAGGGGAGCTGGCTTTTCCTTGCCATTACCATTACTGTTGTGTGTATGTTATTGTTGTTGTGATAGTTTTCTCCTGTAGACCCCGGTAGATTAAAAGATATTGGTGTGATATTTTTAGAATGTGTTTGGATAAATGTAAAGAAATGCCCAAGGCTCTTTGATTAAGGGAAATTTTTCTTTCTTGCCATAATCTGATGTTTCAGGAGTCATAATCTCTAAAAACATGTCACATTTAGGATGTCTTTATTGTACACAAAAGAATGTTACACTGTACTGAAACGTGTCAGAATCTCGTATGTTTTCAAATTTACAAATTGATGATTTTTTTGTCAGGTTTAAATTTTTTGAGCAGACTTAAGTGTCATGGTCACAGTATATTTTTAAACATGGGAATGTTCAGTTGTTATACAAAGTTACATATATATATTTAATCCTGCCAAAAAGAAGTTTAGCACCTGCATGACTGTAATGAAATACCTTCTGGCACACTGCTTTCAGTAGTGATGATTGTTTTAAGACTTAAGAACTATTAATGTTTACTTTATCAGTGAATTATGACATCTCTGTTGATTATCTGTACATTCATTGGAACTTCCCTCACCCCCACGTCTTAATATATTCACTTACACAGGGCATATATAAATATATATGGTGGTGCAATAGGGTTTCCCTATTGAGAGCTTTTATCTTTTCTATTTGCATTGTATAAAGGTCATCTATCATTGTGTATTTTACTATGTATTTGTCACAAAATGTATAGATATAAGGCATCATTCAAGGTGTTTATTCATCATTTTTCTTTTATTTGACCCCCTTTTAATGTATCATAGATGGGTTTTATTGTACTGGAACCTTCTTTAAGCAATGTCCTTATTTATCCTTTAAGGTATTGGTGCCCCTTATATCTTATTTATTTTGCCCATTTTAGTTGTGTACTAGCCATGGAAATGGTTGACCTGTATTTTTTTTGCAGTAGCATTTTCAAGGTGTTAGTCCTTGGACATTTTCTCATTTGGGTCACAAATACTGAATTTTAATTTATTTTTCATCTTTGTCTGAAACACTTTGTTACCATTCTTGATCATTCTATTTACTGCTGGTGTCTTATAGTAAAACAGCACATAATCATTTGTTTATTCAGAACTATAAATTGCCTTGTATCTATGATATCTGGCAAGAAACTGTTTTTATCATTTTGCCTAATGTGGGAATTTCCTCAACTTTCTGTGTAAAATCATGGTTTGATAGGTGTTTTTATATGTTGACAAATGTAGCTCATTTGCTTTCTTATAGGACATCCAAGATAAACAGATTTTCTCCCTTGCACTGTTGATGTGCACAATTTTATCCCCACCTTCTGCTGCATGACTTTGTGTTGTTTATCTTTTTACCTTTTATATATTTTCTCTAAATATATCACCAGCGAAGACTTGCATGTATATTTAAAGGACTGCTACCTCATTGTGTATAGCAACTCTCTGTCCTTGGTCATGCAGTTCATCTTAGGACCCAGGTTTATAATACTGGAGTCAATACCATCATATTATCAGATCAATAATCACAGAGATGAACATTTTGAGTTGTAGTTAAGGGGATTACACTTTTGAACCAGTGTATTGTGGTGACACACCTATAAATTCACTTACTAGCACATTTCACACAAAGGTTTTATGGTACTCTTGCACTTCACTATGTACACGGTTGTGAAAAAAAAACTTACTGTTACATTCCACTTTAAGAAGAAATGATATTTATAATATTTAGAGTTTGTGGAATAAACTTATTAATATTATGACTTGTTTTGTCTTTGTTTTTATTTTTGTTTATTTGTCATGTTACTATTTTCATTTATGTTTATAATAATATTATTTATTTTGTTTATTTAATTTCTTATTTTATTCATTTTTTAAGGATGACTTGATAATTTGCCCCTTTAATCAAAACCCTTCTGTCATATTTTGGGAAATGGAGAGCTTGTCATAAAGCCCGTTTGTGGTCCTAAATACCTGTGTGAGTCTGAATACTGCTAGCAGGACTTTGAAACTGTTATACATGGGAAGAACATGTTATGAATACATGAATATATCCTGTGGCTACAAGGGTTAAGGGTTAAATCACAGAGTAATAAAGCACAGATTTTAGAATAATTGTGATAACTGCCGTTTTTGGTGGTAAAATGGAATTAATTATATTCTTTTTTTGTTGTTTACAATGTATTTATTGTGGAATTTTGAATCTCATATGAAAAGTCTTCTGTACCAGGCGCCTTCTCCACAGCCTGCATTGTGGTAGTTGCGACGGTTGTGCTCTACGTGACTGGGTGGGAGATCTTATCAGTTTTTAATTTAATTATTTAACTGCTTTTAATACATTTTGATTTGATATTGACGCCTTAAAATATCAAGGCTTAGCAAATTTTAGACAATAAACTACACTTTTTAGCCTTGCAGGTATGTTTGTCATAAAAACTAGCAAAATCACAAATATGAGCTGAAATGGCTTTTATCTGTATGATTGTGTTTGCCGACTTTTTGACTTTGCTATATTTTGTCGAAATTTTCATAAACTATTTACCCGTTCAAGCAAGAACCTGTTTTAATTAATACATCAATCATCAGAGCTCATTCAATATCAACACCGACGTATCTATCTTGTCATATGTTTTTCAAGTTAGCGAAAAACTGCACAGAAACCAAATTTCAATTTATAAAAAACCAAACCAAATCATAAATACCAACAAAAGCAAACAATAAAGAGTACAAAACATACAATATGCTATAAAATAACCCTAGCAAAAAAGGCGTCACATGCGATACTTTAAATAGTAAGCTATTCGGTATTTATAATACTATTTATAAATTAAAATTTGGTTTCTGAGCTTGGTTCTTGCTATTTAAAGAATGTAAGATAACATATGCCTATCGATGTTTGTTATTTATTAACTCTGACAACTTTTGTTCTAATAAAAACATTCAAACGCCTTACCCAATGCATAGTTTATGAAAATTTCAACAAAATATAGTCAAACCTGAAAGCCGGCAAACACAATCATAAAAATAAGAGCCAATTCAGCTCATATCTGCGATTTTGCTAGTTTGCGTGATAAACACATCTGTAAGGCTATAAAATGTGATTCATTAGAGAGATGATGTATATATTTGTCACTTCAAGGTGTCAATTTCAAGTAAAAAGATATTTAAAGGAATTTAAAAATTGATTTAAAAACGATAAGATCTCCCACGAGGTTAAGTGGGGCGCAACCGTCGCAACTAGCACAATGCAGGCTGCGGTGTTCCAGTCAACCACTGGTCTTGATCACGAAGACTTCTGGCAAGCAAGACGTCTCTACGGCATTTACAAAATGGCTTTGGCATATGGAAAGCGACGTGATTTAGTCATTTAAAGCGCCACAGTGCTCTAGGAAAACAACCAAAAGATGTCGATGTAATTTGTAATGACGCCGTTGAAGCGTTCGCGTAAAGAGCAATCAAGCCCAACCAACTAAGACGTTCATCAGATGTTAGACAAAATACATAAAGACGTATGGAAGAAATTGCCATTTCATCTTATGATAGGTAACGTATATATCGATGGATATCAAACTCGGTATATATATATGACAATGTAATGTTGACGTGTAATTATTTGTGCATTGTGGAAATATACGTACTCGCATGTATGACGTCGCACGCACTCACATAGTTGAGCCGACGGACAAAAAACAACAATCTACACGCAGTTTGGTAACGTATATATAGATACATACGTTACCGATACATACGTTACCAATTGGCACGTAGATTGTCTATTTGTTGTTGTTTTTAAGTCATTAATTGTCCGTCGACGCAACTATGTGAGTGCGTGAGACGTCATACAGGTTAGTTTCTTTACATGAAAAGAATTCAACTAAATGGCAAAATTAATTGCATTACGAAAAGAATCCTTCTGCACAGTATGATCTACCCTATAGTATTTATATATATTCAAGCAGTGTCATCTACTTCTTTGTGAGAAATTAATTAAGACAGTGAACATTTTTGATGACATTTTATTGAATATATTAGCAATCGATACTTTTTAAAAATAAATAAAGATTTATAGCAATATTACAAGGCCTTTGGGAAACGTTTCAAATAACAGTAATATTCCCTTCACTTTACTGTTTATACTTTCTAACACCTATATATTTACAACTCAAATAATTAGAAGTTGGCAACATGAATACTAGAAAAGCATCAAATTTCAGCCATATCTCTGGAATTCATTACCATAAACTATATTTTCTTCTACCGCAAAGATGTTTAAACGTACTTTACTTTAGTTTGCAATTCTCCAGGCCTCTAACAGTTCTACTTACAGCTTCATTATTCACACACAAAAAAAAAGCTGTGTAACACCAAGCCTTAAAGCAACAGTAACACAATGTACAATATGCAATTAAGAATAATTTTGCTAAATTAACTATATAAGCTTTACATTATGATTTTTTTTACAAAGTACAAAATATAAATGTTGTTTAACATATTTTCGTACTGAGGAGATCCTAAACAATTTCATATGTATTATGACAAAATAATACATTATCAGACAGTTACATGTCTCCTCCAGGGATCTCGGACACATCAGACACTTCAAATGTACCCGATTCACTTGAATCTTCTCCATGAATGGACGGAATAGTCACAGACATTTTCAGAGGACCACCTCCTCCTGCACCATCTAAATTCACCTGTGGAATTCCACCTTGGTTATCTTTTTCTTCTTTGTATGGCAAATCCTCCAATTGTTCCAGAGTCCCCTTTTCAGGCATTTCAAGGGTATGTGTCAAGTGTCCTGATTGGGTCAATCCAGCTGCTTTCTCCAGTGTATGTGTCAGCCCTCCTGATTGGTTCAGTTCTCCATCTTCAGGTTTCTCAGGAATATGTGACAACATTCTAGTGTGGTTACCAGAGTGACCTAGATCAGAATTCCCTCCATCAGAACTGAAAGTCTGAGTGAGATAACCAGACTGAAGGAGAGCTTCCATGTTGATCTGGTCTGGGGTCATGGTTCTTGTGTCCACATCACTGATGGTACCAGTGCCTTGAAATGCTGGAATAATTACAAAAAATAAGTTTCATCAAACTGTGCAAAGATGACTCAGGTAACATTTATTGCTAATGAGTGGATGGTGGATGTTATGATCAAACACAGTTGACATTTTACCTCAGAATATGCATTTTAATATTATCTAGAAAAAGTGCAGTGATAAGAGGGTAACAAAAACCTAGAATAAAAATATTTTTGAATTTCTTCACTTTAGACATTTTCAACATTTTCTGGTCATTACTCATCACAATAAATTATTACTATAATTATAATACAGGTTAAAAAAATTGAAAAATCTTTCCATTACCATTTGGGAATTCACGTGAGGTTCTCACAGGGCTTGGTTGAGCACCAGTGGTCTTGGTAGCTGCAGGCTGCGTGGTCCCGATTGAAGGGTTAGGTCTCTCTGGACTCTGACTTCTCCCAACCTGAATCATTCTGGGTTTTACAGTTACCCTCTCTGAAAAAGATTTGACACTTGATTTGTGAGTTTGAAGCAAGGTTAAAACATTGGTTTCCAAGTTTTTTGCTTGGTTTTGGCTCAAGGAATTACTAATACTATTATTATTAAATTATTATTAAATAACTGAGCAACCCTTGAAGTGTTGGATATGTACATAGTCATAATGGCACAGTCAGATTAAAATATTATGATAAAAATAATATTGTTATTGAATATGTGCAGAAACTGTGTGCATTTAACAAAGCTTCTTTTGTTCTCTGTCTAGGATTTAATCCAAGTAACTTGGTCTTATAAAATGAACTGCAAAATCAAATTACACCAACAACAGCTACCCATGTTTTCAGTTTATTGTGGGAAATCTATGAGAGAAAACATCACATTTTGGCTGAAAACTGCTTGTATTTTATGTGTAAAAATGGTTCTACCTGGAGTTGAGCTAGCAAAAGGTGCCACGCTGACCACCCTGCCCCCTGGCTGTGGTCTAGACTTGGTGCCATACAAGTCACTCATCTTCATGGTATTATCTGTTTAATAGTGAAATTGAGTATATTTAGGAACTGAACTATTTCTTTTCATCATTTTATTTTAAGCTTTTTACAAATGCTTTACATGCTTTTGTAATATCAATAAATTTAAAACTTATCCATTTTAGAGTTACTCTGGTCAGTGTTAGTTCATTTGAAAAGATAAAAATAAAAAAGATTCAATAGTTCCATAAGAATTTGTTTCCTCTAAAGTCTGACTTTATAACATTACTACTAGTGATTAGATATTCCTTATTAGTCTGACTTTATAAACTTACATATTTTATGTATTATACAATCAAAATACATGACTATGAAAAAATCACCCCCTCCCCCAACAGCTGTCCACGTATATTTTAAGTTTGGTTATTTAACAGGAAAAGGTTATGAAAAACACACCTTTATATTGAGCCTCCTCCTCAGGCACTGACTGCTGTCCAGCTAGCAAAGGCCCCTGTCCAGCCTCCATTTTCAGTCCCCACTGACTGATCTCCCCCATGCTCTTCTCTGTATCTAAATCCCGTATTTCACCTAGACTTCTCTGAACCTCTGGTCCCCTGGGTACTCTCTGTTGTCCCTGGGGTATTCCCTGGGGTGGGGACACCAGAATTGGCTGCTGCACCTTTGCCAGGAGAGCAATCAAAGGGTCCCTTTCAAATGGCACCTTGGGCTTGTGGATAAATTCTCCTTCACTGCTAGGTAAGCTGTCATCCTGTATTGAGATAATATGGTTTTGTTAAAGCTTATATAGGGATATCAAACTGGGCAGAAAACTGGATCTAGAATAGGTGAAAACAGGTATACAACAAGGAAAATAGGTTGGTTTTCCAGGTAAGAACATGGCCAGCAAATTAGGAAGTTAGGGAGCCCTGGTTTCGGCACATAGTTTTTTATAAGTTAGATTATAACAATGGAAAGTAGGTAAGTTACTAGAAAGACTTTATCAAAGAAATACCTTTTCATGGCTTATGTCATCTGTTCCATGCAAAGTGCTTGCCAGACTGTTTTCAGGACTAAGGGCTTCACCAAAAGCTGACTGGTAAGCCTTAGCAAGACCTAACAAGATTGCAAAAATAACTTTTAACATTTTACCCACTTTTACCACAGTTTTTTAAGTTTTTCAAAATTCTTTGACTTTAATCTGCTTTTTAAAAATACTTTTTTATGATATTGAAAATGTTCATAATGAAGTATATAATAATTTAAATATCATAACCACAAAAGTGGGCCTGCTAAAATGGCCATATTATCATTTTTTATTAAGAAGTAGGTTAAAAACCACTAAATAAATCACACCAACAAATCAATCATATTTCACCAAGGAATTTGAATTATTAATTCATGATCCCTGGCAGATTCAGGATTTTTACATAGGAGAGAGGTATACAGGGTGAGACAGAAGTTATCTCACTCTTCCCCTCCTCCCCCTGGATCCACCTACAATAATAATTAAGTCCCAATACCATTATACTGTAGTCTATCCTCCAGTTCTCCTTCACTCTTGCTGATCAACCACTCTCCCTCTGATATACTCTGGTTCACAGTCTCTGTCACTGTGGTGATCACAGAGGATGAGGATGAGTCTTCTGACAAAGGTGCAGCCTGGGATACATCCACTTCTTGTGCAGGTGGCGCCACAGGTGATGGTTGAACCAGTATTGGCAGTGTTTCTCTTGTGCTCAATGACTCATTTGGTGCCACTGACAGGGAACTGGAATTTTTCATTGACAAAGATTCTGATATGTAATCAACAAGTGGAAGTTTACATAGCTTCATAAAATGCACAACATTTAAACAGTGTTACCTTGTAATAAGTACCAGTTACCAGAAGTGTCACCCACTGTATGTGATATGCAATAGTGTAATCATAGAGGCATACATACAGTGGGAGATTGGTCTTGTAACCGACTTTTCCCATGGCTGACACTTTGAACAATTATCCTACTGTTCAAAGTGCTAACTGTGGGATAACTACAAATAAATCTTTAAAATTTCTCTAACAATCTTTGTGCTCAATATGAGGACCATAGTACATGTAATTATCACTATAAAAGTATAATCCAATTTAATCCAATTCAAAAGCCTTTAATCTAATACAATGCCCAGTGCTTACATTTGTTCATCTCCCCTGTCCACCGTCATTTCACCATGATAGGGGTTCTCTTCAGACAGAGGGGAGTCAGGATTACCCCAGGGCTGTGGACTGGGGGGTGGACTAGGTCCCTTTATCCTGAGACTAGGGAATGGTGACCTAGGACTAGGGGAACTAGGGGTGGGAGATCTGGGAGCAGGGGTAGGGGAACTGGGGAGTGGAGTTTCTACTGAAGGGGGCGGAGTGTCTGCCACAGTGGGCGGGGAAAGGGGTGGAGTGATGGGAGGAGTTTTGACATCTTGTCTTGGATTGAAAACTGCAGTGTCATCTGCTGTGGTTTCTCTGGCTGATAAATCTGTAAATAAACAATGTATGTTGATTAATCTTCATAATTACTTTTCTTCATTTTGATGAAAAAAACAAGAATACAAAATATCATGACAGTATAAATTTGTTGCTAAACTGATATACACTCAACATTTATTTAAGAAACATATGATATTGATCACAGTAACCCAAATATTCCAATTTGTATACTGTATATATAGCCTATCAGATATCATATAAAAAAAGCAATGCTTTAGGGTCCCCATGAGATATTATCATCTTATGATGGTCCACATTAGAACAGTTGTAAACAGGCCTGTTATGTGTCCCTTTACCTTGAGTTAGTTTTAATGTAGGCAACACAGTGGTATCAGCCTCAGACTCAGGTTCAGTGACTGAGGACTGTGGTGTGAGGACTGGCGTCCCTACGACTGCTGGGGACTGCTCTCCCTGGGGACTAGGGACTGGGGAGACCTTGGGGGTGGCCACAGGGGTGGACACCAGCTCCTGAAACATGTAAGGAGATGTATGCATGATTTATATTAAGTTATAAAAGCTAGATGACTTACTTAGGGATCACTATGTGATTTTGAAATAAGTTAATTGAAGTTTCAATGTCAAAATATTTTAAAAGTGACAAATAGAAAACAAACAATAAAAACCTTACCTATTCTGACATTTTGCTGAGAATGTACTGTTATCAGACACTACTTACAATGAATAACAAATAATAAAAAAATGGTGAAATATGACAAAAAAATCAGGCCTTAAAGGTAGAAAATATATTTATTTTCTTCAGAAGCAATTTACTTTTTTTTATCAAAAAAAAAAAAAAATACATCACACACTTGTGGCGAGTGTTCCTTCGACTCCTTCACTTCTCTTCCTGCTGGTACAGGTGTTTTCGCCTCCGTCTTCTCAGCCTCTCTCTCACCCAACATCCCTGCTATCTTCTCCATGAGAACTTCTTTGACCAATCCACTAACCAGGCTCTCATTCACAGGGACACCAGCATCCACAAACAGCTGGAAGCCATCTTCACCCAAGGGTTGCACTGAAGAGATAGAAAATCATGAACTGAGAGGTAAAAAAACAGGGTTTTCAATCCTGTTTAGAACTTAAAATAAAAGTACAGAACAAAGTTTTTAAAAGCACCAGGGCACTTTTTTAAAATGAAGCTCTTAAAATATTAGGCAAAAACAGTGCTTGTTATTTAAGGCATAGAGGGTTTTTTCTTCTTTTTCTTTAGTTTTTTGTATCAAAATAAAGTGAGTTTTTAAAGTTATTAAATGAGTAATATAATATCTCCACAAAACATGTCATATTCCTTCTTATCAGAATGGATGTAGGATATCAAATGTTGTTGCAAGCATGCCCGTACAATATTCTGGTCCTGGCTCTGAGTCAACTTCAGAGATATCTTCATCTTCATCACGATCAACGTGGTGTGACGGCTGCTGGGGTTTTGGGGGGTACATCTGGCTGATCAGACGTGCCATCAACTCTTGCTCTATCCTAAAATAATGAGAGCATCCGCAAAAAGTCAGTACCTTTCTGATGTTAAGGCTTTTACTGCTATGAAAAGTAAGGTAGAATATTATAATAACCACATTTGAGCTATTTCCAATAAGTACAATTATCCTTAATCTGAATATAAAGAGAGACAACAAGCCTTAAATCTGCTGCTGTCAAAGATTAACACTTTTTCTTTCAGTTTCATCTCTCAAAAGCACTGCAGATGAACTACTAAACAATAACATAAACAGAGCTTCAAAATTATCTATCATGACCAAATATCCATAAAAATTAATGACATTTGTACAAGATACTGTGAAAAACAAATGGCTGAATTAGGATAACATGCACCAATCCAAACTCACCAGTCTTGAGCCTTATTCTCCAACAGGTTCCTCCTCCTCAAGTCGGCAGCGAGGATGTCTGAGGAAGGTCCTGCTGGCTCCAGTGTGGGAGGAGGAGGCACGGGAGGGAAAGGAGGACCATGGTATGCAGAGGACTGGGGTCTATAACCTGGTAGAGCAATTCCTGGCTCTGATGGCTCATCCTCTTCTTCTTCACTCTCAGGCTGCCATGCAAGAAAATATGAGTTGTGGCCATGTAATGATTCCTAAGAAAATGTTAAACTAGTTACCCTGAAAACCCCTGCATAGACCTGTGTAAATCTGTCCTTGAGAAATTCAAGAATGAATTTGATAAACTGAACTATATCTTTAACAAGAAATCCCAAAGACTGCGTGAAAAAGCTGTCTTGCTATACAGAGCCAAAGTTTAAAACAACACTCTCACACCATTATTCCATTTTTTCCAACATTTGTCACCACTTTTTAAAATGCTTTATCCTCTTTGTATCATTTAGTTTGTATGATTTTATAAACTATTATTACAAAAAAATCTATTGGATGGAAGGGGGGCTACCACTGACATAGTTTAGAGACCTAGACCCATGAACAGCAGACATAAACCAAATTCAGCAAAAAAATTTTAGCTGTATGAAAATGGTGTCAGATATATAAATAATATATATGTGTGTGTGTAATAATATAGATGATCAGAGCAGGCGAAATATGGAATTATAAATGTAGTCCGTTTATAGCAGAAGTCAATGAAAACTGGATAACTGCAGACTGGTATCATGTTACATACAATTTTTATGGGCACAAGTCAGTTTATTACTTTCGTAATAAAAAGCATAATGGCTGCATGAAAATTTCATCCCTCTATTATTGCTACATGCAATGTGTGCAGCATTTAACATCATAAAAAATAAATGTGACATACCACACATTATGCTCTCACCTTTTTCCTGTCTGCAACTTCAACATCTGTGACTTTCAGGTAATTTCTGAATTCATCATCGTTATCGTTGTCATGCTCATCTGGTGTTCTGCTCCTGTCGTCCTGATCCTCAAGCCCCGTGTCATCTTTCAGTGGTGTTTCTGGAACAGTTGCTCTGGAATCTCCCTCAGTGGTTGTGCTGGGGGTTGGGGGAAGACTGTCTATGTCCACTGATGGCAGGACCTAGATAAAATGTGGGTAACTGATCAATAAGAAATACATGATATTATAGTTATCGTTAATCACAATTTTTTTAAAGTCTTTTGATTGTGTCTCAACGATATTTTAGACCATTTTAAGTTGTCAACTTACCTGTTCAAAAATTACAACTTCAATAACGTAAATTGCATTTTAATGTGAAATAATTCATCTTTTCTCTACTCTCATACTTTAATCCCCAAAGTCTACAGACATTAACACACCTTGATTATAAGCAGCAATCTTTCAAAAATAGTGGAAAAAGGAAAATAATCAAATAAAGTTGCTATTCGAACTGTATTTTAGTGCCAAATAATCACTAGTATGTTTAAGAATAATAAGTCACACAGTTTTCCACAAAGGTGATGACTTTATATACAGACATACTGTGGTTAAATCAGAAATCTCTCCAATTGCTTCAATGTTGCAAAGTCAAATCACAAAAAAACACACCTGTGCCTTTAGTTTGGAGAGCTTTTTATAGTCTTCAGACTCTACTGTCAGCACGGCAACATTGCTGCTCAAGGTTGTCTTGGGCTGTGTGTCTGGAATGCTGGTTTCAATGAGACTGGTTGCTATGGCACTGGTTGTCATGGCGATGGGTAAAGATAAACCAGAACTGATCCGAGGTGGTCTGAGGGGCACTGCCATTGGGAAGAGCTGACCTTGTATGGGAGCTGTGGGGATTCCAGCTGAAAGCATAATAAAGAATTACAATAATAATAATACACTGTTTTAAATCAATTGAACTATGAAGTTAATAAAATAATCATGAAAGGAACTCTTTCCTTGCAGTGCTTAAAATGATTCTTTTTCATTTTCATAATGATGAAATTTCTTTGCTGTATGAAATGAATTATATTATATTATTATGCCCACAATCTTACCACTCACCTAAATGTTTTCCTGCTTTAAGTAGTGGACAGCATGATAAGTGTTAAAATGACATACAAATGAAAGAGATGAGGTGGGCTTCTTAAAGCCATACCTGTGCTATTCTAATTAAACCGAATAGAAATACAATCTGATCCACCACTGCCTTTAAGTTAAACGTAATAATCACAGCTGAAGGTACCTGGCTGCACTATATTCTGGTGTTCTTGCTGGGAGTCAAAGTAATAGTGGGGTTTCACATGTTGTGGTAGGTGGTGGGAGTAATATCCTGGTTTTTTCACTGGGGAAGGTGTAGTTTGAGTTTTAGCAGACTTCAGTTCAACTCCTGTAAAGAAACAGAGGGTTTTATTCTCACAATTTCATCTGTACATACTACTTCTATCTCATTTGCTTTCATTTGAAAATAAAAATACAAATTATGACTTAGGTATGAAGTACTTGTGTCCTCCTAAGTAAGAGGGTCAAGATCACATTATCACTTGAAAGTAGCTTGGTAGTACTTGTGCTCCAAAATGCAAATTTTCGAATGTCTTCAATGCAACTACATTTTGTTTTGTTAGATAGCAAATATGCCTAAAATTAGTCTGACAACTTTTACACTATTTAGTCCTATGCTCAATAGAGAGGGGCATTTATTTAAAAGAAAACTAGAACCTTGTATCACCTTTGGCTGCATACGTTGCTGGTCTCCGTGGAGATTTTGGTTTTGGATCATTTTGAAAATGGAGGTAAGGATCCTTCACAGTTGTCCTTTTATTCTGATAAATTGCTTTTCCATAGACTCTGGCTAAATACTCCTCATCTTGATAGAAAGGAATTGGCTTAGAGCCAGTGTTCCTTTTGGTCTTGAAAAAAAAAAAAAAAAAAAGTCCAGTGCTAATAAATCTAGTTAGACATTATCATATGGTACACTTACAACGATAACTTTTAGGTTGGCATATAAAAAATACATGAACTAAACACAGTATAATGATAAAAATGTAACTAAAAAATATCTGAAAAAATAATATTACAAAAAATAAATGATTTAATAAATAATTTCTTTTCTTGTGCTTCAATGCTGCCTTTATCCATCTCTGAAAATAACAGGAAAAGAAACATACTTTAGGTTCAATTGATTTTTCCATGTAACCAAAATGCAGTTTCAACATCAGGTACAAATTCACCCCTAACCTTCGGTACTTTGGTCTTCCCAGACTGACTAGCCACTTTGTCTCCTTTCTTGACTTGTGGATTTTCATTTTCATGTTCATCATCTCCTTTCTTCCTCCCTGTATTGATTTTGGCCTGAACTTGACTCAGTCTCCCCTTCATTCCCCTTGGGGGTACTGTTACCTTCTTACTGGCTGGGTTCACTGAAGACCCAGTATCCTTCACAGGTTCCTCAAAAGATACACCTCCATGAGTCTTCAGCTTTGCCATTTCATCCAATAGTTCTTTCTGGTGAATAAAACAACAACAAATGTAAAATCATACATCAATTTCATCAGGATAAAAAGGCATGGATTACTCAACAGCATTTATGAAATAATGACAATTTCTGTCTTTAAAAAAAAACTCCTTAACAAATAGCTTTTTACAGCATTAGAACAATTTATAATGAAGTGGTAAAAAAATAAGAAAAACATTTTTGTACCTCCAACTCTTCATTCATGATATCTATGTACCCATCAACTAGCTTTTTTATGTGTGTTTTCTCTGCAGCAGAACTGAAAAGAGCAACAAGACCACAAGAATTCTAAATTCTTTTTTCAAAGTGGCCGCTCTCGTATATAAATTTGACATCTGGTTATAATTACATGTAAAGGCTTTGTAAGCAATATAGCATACCTGCAAAACAATGATATTTTGATATATTTATAAATAAATGAAAGTAAACTTAGCATAGACAACCAGTATTTTATGGCAAATCTTTTATCCAGTGATATTTTTTCAAGCCCATGTACATGTCACACAGAACCAATTCCCTTCAAGGAATCTTTTCCATAGCCATCTGCCATCCTGTTCATATTATGTAATAAGTGTCACAGTTCAACCTCACTTTGCTTACATGCACAGCATGCTCAACTCAGAACCTCGCTACAAGGAGACATAAATATATAATAGCAATTCAGAATCACCTCTCCACTGTCCAAGTATCCATGAGAGAATAAATTTCATCTTCACGTCTGGCTCTAAGCATGTTCTGCAGATTGTTTTCAAGGTGAGCTCTACTTTTCTGTACTTGCTGTAATACTTCAAGGGCCTGAGTGTAGTTTGTACTGGAAGACACTGGCTTCATGGAGGATGGAAGAGGAGGTGCATTTGTGGTTGTACTAGTAGGAGGATGAAACTGAAATATACAAACACTTATTTGAAAATGCAATTGATTGTGAACAAGTTTTGCATGCTGAAATCCTGCTTTCCCCATCTTTTTAGATTACATATCAAGAAAGTGTATTTTACTGATTGAGGAAAACAAAAACACACTAAGAGAAGTAGGTAAATGATTGTGTAGAGCGAGCAAAGCACAGGAGAATTGCCAGGTATTACAGGGGCGGATTTAGGCCGTCTTCTGGGTCCTCCGGAAGACGGTCAGATTTTCAAGTTTACATTGATGGGTATCTAATTTTTTCTGTCAGAAGACGGTCAAAAAATGGAGGATGGAACAACAGATATAATATGGAAGACTGTCAGAAAATATCTCTGGATCCGCCCCTGTATTATGACAGATGCAGCTCCCCATTTAAAGAACTGGATTCTCCATGTGTTGTTTGGAAGGGTAGAAGACCAATGCTCTCCCTACCTCATTTTTAACTTCAAGAGGCCAGGTTATGAGCCAATGATACATATTTGAATTAGAATAAATAGCATAACTTTATTTTTAAAACAAAACCTTGTCCAACTGTTGACCAACCATATAAATGCTGCCAAAAATTAGCTGGTTAAAGTAGTACCTAATTTTTTTATAACTAAGGTAGTGACATATCACTTAGAAGTTATGAAATTTATTAACATTACTAAAATTGTCCTGCTATGTATACATCTTATGTGGTCCTTGTTTACTGCAATACCAAATATATGTATGAACAAAGAAAGGCCCAACCCTTTCCAGCTATACATCAATTAAAGCAACAATAGTGTGCCGCATGCCATTTTCAACTCCAACATTTTGTACACCCGCACAGCCATGAGTAAAGGTCATTCATCACCTCAGCTGTCACCACTCAGCCATTTTGAAGTCTGTTAGAGAGCATACCGCCAGTGTCACGGAGTGCGAGCGACAGGGATGAGACAGAACCGACAGATGAGATGTCAACTTGTGAAGGAAAATATGACATTTAAGCACGCACAATAATACAGAGGTGTACTGTCAGTATTCTATGCTCATTCTAGAAGAACTTTTGTTTGAGTTAATTTGCTGAAATGTTTTTTATACAAATTTGCTCAAAATTTTCAGTAGATATTAATGAACTGCAAATAGGAAAATGAAATTTAATAGTTCTTATTCTGTATAAGCAAACTGTATCATAATTAGCCACTTATAATTTTATGCGCTAGCATGACCAGGAGTTAGTTATAGGCTATAACGTAAGCAGTTGTCACCAGGTGTGGAGTGGGTGGGGCAGGGAATCATGTGGACTGAAGGGCAGTTTTCCAAATAGCTGGATCTTTTAAATGTCATGTTAAATTAATGAAAATCCAATGGTGAGAGAACATAAACTAATCAACGCTTTACAAATTACACAATTATGACTTGTATTGACAAATTCAAGTAGGTGGTACTGATTATAATGTCTAAATAAGTAACTGTAATGACCATTTCATAAGAATTGTTAAGGGGAATGAGATACTATCTATCATATATAATGATAAGGGAGCCTAAACAGTGTAAAGAAAATGACAAAAATAATAACATTCCTGCAAAAAAGCAATGAAATACACTGTCTTTTGTTACGATAAAATAATTCATTTCACTTTTCTTTCTATTTCAGTTTGTTGGTAAAGAGAGCTTGATAATTTAGCTGACTGCAATGTGATAAGGGTGCTACGAGGGAGGAAAAGTGGGGAAGGTACATGTAGGTGGAAAGTTAGTAAAGGGAGGTTTAAAATCAACCACAATGCACACAAATTTCTCAAGGGAATAATTACACCCAAAACAATGAAACCAACATTTTAATGTTGGAAAAATTTAGTTGCAAGTTATGTGGGCGAATTTTAGGTATGAACAACTCTACTGACTTTGATTACATTTTTAGTAATTCCCCACATACCAGAGTTAACTTCACTTTTTCCATTTGTTCAAAGAAGTAAAGTTTTTTTCTTTATTTATTTATTTATTTCAACAAATGAAGTAAAATTTTTCTAAACATGGCATATCCAAGATATATAATGCTAATTAAATAAATAAAAATTATAACTTACCCATAAACATAATGTTATGTTTATATGATTGATTAAGCTGTATTCATTCCAAGCAGTAACAATTTGTAAAACAATTATTGAAATAATTTCCACTTATTTTACATTTTTCTACATTTTTTCAAAGTACATTATTATTTTATAACAATTAGCCCTTGGCCAAAATTCCAAAATCGGGCATTGCCCAGGGCACATAAATATGAAGGGCTGTGCAACAGAGTAAATTAATGATGGACCCAGTTTGTGAAAATGGCCATGACTTAATAGTCTGGAAAAAAAGAATGCTACAAGTCTCAAGAGAAGTGATGGGGATTTATTGTAAACACATTACGTTTCAGAGAAGACTAAAACCAGTTACAGACTGTCATGAAGGCAAGGCTCTATAAATTCAGACAAGCTTTCCAATGACAGGCTTAACTGATCTTTGGAAACAAAACACAATAGATGGAGAACAAAGTATTAGGTATGTGAGATAATACAAAGGAAGTTGTGTTTGAGAATAACGTGAAGAAAAGGGGTACAACTGTGTATGATATGATGCCAAGCATTATTTGTTTAAACAGTTAGTATTTAAGCCTAGATGATCAAAGATGTTAAACAAAGCTTTGCAGACTTTCAGATTTTGTCTTATAAAATTACATGAAAATTGGCCAAAGTGATGATGGTTACAGATATTTTGGTAAAATGTGAAGGTTATATAGATGATGTCAAGAAAAGGAAAGTATGCAAAAATGCAATCATAAAAAAATACACTAAAATGGTGTAATCAGCATTTCATATATATAAAACAAAGAAAGTTGTTCTAATCATGCAATTTTTATGGAAAGTTGTACAAATAAAATGACTCTTTGGAAATATGAAACATGACATTTTCAATGTAATTGATAGGCAAAATAAGTTTCCACAGAACAATACAAAAAACCTACAACTTTTCTTTATTTGGAAAGGTGTATAAAAAATAAAGATGAAACAAAAGAATGTTGAAATCTAAATATGAAGGTTCAACCACAGGGTGATGTGATCACCTCCGGATGGTGTGATAGGTCACAATATGAGAGATGAAAGCAACATGGGATAGCGCTAGGAGGTCTCTATGGGCGTATTCCCATAGATTTTAGATCGATCTATCTCCATGGGGAGTCTCACTAGATTACTGTCAGATAATCCAGCTTAAATGTCCATCCCGCCTACTACAAGCTGTAAGGGGGTAATTAACTTTCGTGCCCGCTCGGCTGACAGCTATTTAGCATGAACCCCCAGGGAGTTAGGTCGATCTAGTTTGGATCGATCTAATCTCTGGGAATGGGGTCTATATTGACAGTCTATGTTGTACATCACGTCCTATGGTCAAGGCCAAGGAAGAAAAACATGTATACTTGTTTACTGACACTTTATAAACCACAGAGAAAGATGCAGGGAAAGACTGATAGAAGTTTAGAGATCCCAAAAATCCTCACCACGTTACTGCAATTTTGTTAAAACAATATTTTACTTCAATAACCCACTTATATCTTGTATGTAACAGATTGTATCTTTTGTGCTAATTTAAATAACTCTTTTTTTTCTTTTTTTTTGTTTAACCAACAAATTTCAATCAAAGAAGGAGAAAAGTATCACAACATTTAACAATTAGCTGTCCATGAATAAATCTTATTTATATAATAAATGAACATATCCAAGATAAGAGTTCCTACCATGTACAGGTCAAGTGGTGCTGGTTCATAAGGTTGAGCAGAACCAAATTCACTTTTTCCTCTCTATGAAAACAAAAAAAAATAGATATATTCAATATTTAATTTCATGTTTAAGCATTTTCACAATATATTAGTCAGATAATAGTTTAGTTACTATGTTCAGTACCCATATTCTAAAATTTTGGTCTTCTTGATCACTAACTAGTCTACGATTTTCTCTGGTAATAATTTGTCTTATTTCTCCTAAAATATTCATCAGAGCCCAAATAATGAGAATAATCAAATAAACAGAGCCTGTGAACCACTGAAATTTGTATTTTTTTATTTTACTCAGTCTCACCTAGCGCAATGACAGCACAGTTACATAAGGCTCAACTCACCTTCTCCAGGCCTGGCTCTTGTAAACTTTCATCACTATTTTGTCTGAAAGAAAGAGTCATAAATTTATTTAAAGTTTAAAAGGCTGACATTTAATTTAGTTATAACCATCTTTTAACCAACAGCCATGTACGGATGTGGAAGAGTGCCTTCGAAGATGAGCAGAAGTGGAGTACAAAACTATCATTTAAAAAATTCATATAAATCTTTGCATACAAACTTTTATACTACTGTAATAGTGATGCAATACAACTGTTCTTCTTGCAATTTTTGTACCTAAAACTAATGTAGAAAGAAATAATTTAACACAAACAAAAAGACTGAAATGAAATGCATGTAATAGATTCAACATCTAAATGCAACAGTAGTCATAAAGAGCAAAACCATTTTTTCATCAATCAACTCCAACATCATTAATAAAATGCTGCTGGTGTGTTTCAATCAAAGCAGCTAAAATTATTAACTCAAAAGTACTAAATGTCTGCTACATAACTCTTGATGCACTAGCAGTCGTTTGCTTCTAAATCACTCTCAGCCAAGTCATTTTTCTTCCTTAAGCGAAGTAATGGATAGGTAACCAAAAAGTACTTCCGATTCCTGTGGCATTGCCTTGGTAGTTATTTTCATGGCCTCAATTACTTTTTGGTGTAATTTTCCTGAGAAATTGCCTCATTAGGGAAGGATGCAATTCACACAGCCTGAGAAAACTACCAATAAAGGTAAACTCAGTAAGCATGCCAACTATTGACATATAAAGTAAACAATTACTAAATCGCATTCTCTGAAAGAATCAATATAATCAGCACTGGACAAATAAAGAAGTCAAACAGTATCACATTTGCACAAGAAAATATTTTCTTAATCTGATCCCAAAACAACAAAATGATCAAGCAATTTAAGCTACTTTTCTTTTCTGACTTCATAAAAGAATATGAAATGCTAAGTTACAAATTCATATTCAGGTTCATTTGTATTTCAGTCATCCTTTGATCTAATACTTGGCAAGGATTGTTTCTATGCTGCATTTGTAAATATTTCATATTCAAATAAATTCATGAAAATTAGTACCTTGATTTCATCTATTTATTCAAATTTTTTATTTTAGCTTTCTAAACGAAATCATTTGAAAGGTTAGTTTAACCGTGCTCACGAACCCAAACCTTCTAAGCTCCAATACCGCAACATTTAGCCAGCAACATCATTAACCTAAGCACAGTAGACATGAACTAACAATTTTCATGTAACATTATTTTCCTGTCATCCTCTCGGGAATTCCCACATGCATGACCACAATCAACCCCCATTTCTGTAAATCACGCCACGTTTGCCGTTGTTACATGCAGTGCGAGGATCTCCCCGTCTCCGCCGAGTAGCGCAGGTTCTCCAGGCACTATCCACAGAATACCTATAAGCTATAGTGCATCACATCACTTTATGTCATGGCAACATGCAAAAAGTCCATTTTATTGTGTATGGAAGAGGTTGTTACAATAATTACTGCTGTGGAAAGAATGATTTAAATTCACACTTGTTACAGGCTAGGCAAAATCAAGAAATATATGTAAGTATCAAAGATAGTTATATAAGATTGTGAATTGCAAGGATAAACAAAGGAACTAAATATGCTGATTCTGGTACCCCCTGGATCATGGTACACCTGCCATAAATATTTCTAGTAAGAATCAGCACTTATTAAAAAATATTTCATAAACCTATTCTGTGCTTATCATGTCTAAAATTTATTCATCACACTTATATCACACACAATAAACAAGTACGCTTAAAGGTTTTGTGTTTTCTTTTTTTAATTAAGCAGTCTGACACTTCATTATGACACATCAATATCCGCATAACAAATCTTTAAGACAAAAATGTAAAAAATAATTATGTTAACTACTTTACTTCACTAGTTCACAACTCACAGAACACATTTTCATCAAACCTAAATCCTCTGGAAAGCAAATGGATAACAAAACAACAACAACAAAAAATTATTCAAAAATTGAATAAGTAATAAAAACATAAATCCATAATAAAAAATAATTATGTCATTAAATAAATTGAAAAATCTTTTGGCAAGCATCCCCTCATCCACCTTCATATTTGAAGGAGAGGGGTATAAGTATGTCAGCATGAGACCACTGCAGACTAGCTATAAGAATTCATCAACCTCCCTTTTACACCCTCACATTACGGAAATAAGAAGCAAAGATTTCTTGCTAAGCCCCAGGCTGTTGACAAGGCAACTACTGTGCAGTTGTGATGTGAAAGTATGTGCTCTACCTTCCTGGACTCTGTGAACACCAGACGGAATCTAATTTACTCGCTCTATAAACAGCTCAAATCACATTCCTATTCTCCTGGTTGGTTGGGAAGAAAGGGCAGTCTGTGTCAGATCAAGATGATGTAAAAATATCTGCCAATCTTATTCTCAAATGATTATTTTTTTTAGCTTACTACCGTTGAATATAAATGAAACAAGTGCTTTTCTTCTTTAAAAATGAGGTAAAGACCAACAATCAAACATCCCTGCATCTTAAACTAGCAGAAATTGAAATTCATCTTACCTGATAGCAGGAATAAAAAAAAATTAATGTGGTAGTTTTTCTTGCTATACATTAATGCAATTTCCATTTCACATTTTTTCCACTGTGAAAGATACAAACATTTTCTACGCACACCTGTTTTTCCACATAGGCTTACTCATCAGAAGTGCAAAATAAGCAATGCCATTGCCAAGGAGAGAGGGGGTGAAAGTAAAAAACATGTAATAACCAAATTAATTAGCCACAATTTCCTTTCTACACAAAATCAAGAATAGCTGGGTGCATTATAACACAGACACCTTAATTTCTTCTCACTTATCCACAATTTAGAGGCCCCACAACAAAGTGATAAGTCAAAGATATACATAATCCTAAGGCAAGGGCCCCTGCTTTACTCCTAAGGCAAGTTCTTATCAGAACGTACTTAGGACAGTAATATAATAAATAACATCAATTTATACTTCTGGTCTCCAAGTTAGATCCGTCACGATCAAAATTAGACCAGAAATATAATTAAGTTAAAAAACATTAGCAGACAGCCAGATTATGGATGATCCTCCATTTACGCCTCTGGAATTTTAAATCCCAAGACAGGCAATATAGTACCATGGTTATCTCAGTTATCAACCCAGCCCGCCCCTGGGGCCATGTTGCCCCTTGTAGAGACACAGCTTAAATATAGGCCCTGAAATAATGAAAGGAATTTTCTTGTCTATAAACCCGTTTAATCTTTATCAACTTTGACATTCAAGTGGCATGAAAAAAACAACAGTGATCTATTCCTTCCACTGGTGTTTTTCTGACTGACGCAAATAGCTGGATATCCTAGGGATAAGATAAATAGAAAAATCAACTTGTTTTACCTGGCTATATTTGGTTTCATGTGTTATTTGTTATTTCTTGGAACCTTCAAGTTTAGTTTGACCCTGTTTGGAATCTATGAGAGGATGGACTGGTAATGGGGAGGATAGTGACTTCTATATGCATGTTTCTAACAATAATGCTGAGCAATAAACGAGTAGGAACACTGAAATAATAATTTCTTTGAATGAAGAATCTATATAAAACTTTTCAATCAAAAACTAACCTTACACAAGTAGGTTTGAGTGCTGGTCATGGCTTTGCTACCAAGTATTTCTGTTACTATTCAATACAATCAACAATCAAATGCTGATATTAATGGTGGCATTCATTAGACCCTGATATTCAAGCTAATAATAAAAAATATAATTATAATATATATGTTAAAAATCATAGTACAATAATTGTACCTTAAAGCAAAAAAAAAAAAAATAAATAAATAAATAAATAAAATAAAATAATAATAATAATAATGATAATAATAATAATAATAAAAATCTAAGAAACTCTTCTGCAGCAATTGCTCTCTGTCAGGACAAAGTTTTTTGTCTGGAAAACAGTTCTGCCTCATTTAACTGTTATCCTCAAACGAAATTCCTTTAGGTAACTAGAAATCTAACATCTGTGCTTCTGAAACCTTATATAAGAGTGTAGGCATGAGAAGTAAAACTGGTTCAAAAATATTACTTAGGATGATTTTGGTTTGTCACGACATCCCTGAAAAGAATGAGTCAGTGCCTTGACATGGATGCCAAAATAACAGTTTCAAACCACAGACTTCCCAATGTAATCAACACTGCTACTACTTTATTTTGATAAACATAAATCACAGTGTCAGCCAGACCCTAAAATCAAAAAAAAAAAAAATACAATTATTCATCAATAAAAGCTATTTCTACAACCCTCAGCCGCCATAAAAATTACTTTGGCTCATACAACATTTTAAAAGCTTTTACTGACAAAGATGAGTTGAAACTCCCAAAAACATTTAGACATTAAAAGGTCAGAGTAGTAACACATTTATATTCAGAGACAGAATGTGCTTATGAATGCAGAGCTGTGACTGATAACATGGGATAAGCCTACTCTGTGCTGATAACTGTAGGCCTAACTATCAAGCAGTATTTTGATTCGAGGCAGAAGCGTGTATTTCTGTAACACCCACGTCGCTACACTTCACCACAATAGTTACAAAACACACCCACATCATTTTTTCATGGAAACAAGCTCACAGGGCAGTAGTAATTCTACATCACGAACAGCCTCCCCCTTAATACCATGACGCACGTCAACAACAGGGATCATATTATTCCAATATCTTCTCCTTTTAAAGTTCAATGTCAGCCACATTTCATAACTCAGTGTCATGTGCCCTCAAATACGTCATAATACCAGCTCTGGAAGATAAGCTTATGAATTGCAAACAAGTGCAGTTTTTCAATCAAAATGGCAAGTAATTTTTCATGTCACAAAGAGTAAATTTGATAATTTGTTATAAGCAAAATGAATTATCATGCCAAGTAAAATCAAATAAATCTTGTTCATATAAAATACACATTAAATACCTGCAGACACAGAAATAGAATTTGGATTTTAATGCAAATAATTCTTGGGTTATTCTACTGTGCTATTGTATATTGCAGAGTTTATCTACAAAATAATAAAGATTTATTTTTTACCATGAAAATGCAAATCAACTTATTAATTTAGAGCAATTACATGGACTTGCAGTGCCAAATAAATTGTTCAAAACCTAAAATCCTTATTTTAAATCAAATCTTAATGAATTTTCAGTCATATTTATGGGATTATCAATACAGAAACACATACAAGCACAAATATGAGCAACCACAAATGTGTATCACTTTATGTGTTCACTTGATGGTTATGAACTAAACTTCAATAATTTACGCACCATTGCCTGATACCTTGTACAAAATCCAATCCACCATGTTAAAAAATACTTCCAATATTTCATCCAAATAGGACCGATTGCGTTAGAGAGGATTGGGTGAGATTTTATCACAACTGACTTGGGATACATAAATTGAAAGAAAAATGAATGCAATATATGATATTGTTTAATGAGGTATGGATTTTTAAAGACAAAAGCTGTATGTACACCTCGAATAAGCTCCCTGTAAATTTTGAATAAAACATAAGGGTATGAAGGTTGGCAGTTTATGAGGCAAATGGTACGAAAGTTTATGTAAAATTCTGGAGAAACTTGCTCCCCCCAGCAAAAGCATCGGTTGCCCCAGTGATCATGTTGTACATGAAAATAATAAAAACAAGTTTCAAAATGATACTTGATACAAATTTATTCCTTTTTTCAATATTGTCCCATATAGGTTTTAAAAGTTCTAGAACATAGGCTGCTGTTGTACAACCCTCCACATGACAAATTGATCAGTCTGTTTTACAAGTTGGCATATATCTATTTATCTAGGAAAATGTATTTTCTCCATATGTTCAATACAAATGTAGTATCTTTAAGCTAGATAATTTCTTATTTGCACCCATAAATATGCAATACTAGCCATAAAAAACAAGAGCACTGACAAAAACCAAACTATTAAAAAAATCACATAAGAAGCCAAATGACATACACAGGTAAACTACATAACACTTCACTAAAAGAGGAACAGGAATTTTAAGAACCAGTAAAAAATAACTCATCCTGAAGTTAACACCTGTTAAATTTTCCACTTATAGTTACTGAATACAGGACAATATAGATTACTGCACAATCTTACAACAGTCTGGCTGGGTTGGCTAGAGAAAGAATATGTGTCAAAGAATTCGATCCCTCTTTCCTGTTCTCAGCACATTGCATTGTTAGAGCTACAACTCGCCCCGTGTCGGGCAACCCTTTGGTTGTATGCTTTATTGTTTGTGACATTCCAGCACGTTGTCACATCACAACAAAAAAAAAAAAAATAGTTTCAAGGTCTGTATATGTTCTGTGATTTATGTATACATAAATATATATCTATATAGTACATTGTCCTGGTCTAGTTCTGTCCACATTTTCAGTCACTGTCCACGTCATGTTGACCACTGACCACAAACAGAGCCCACCCAAATCCCTGTCTGACCATTTTGTATCCTAGCCACTTAAGCAAAATAAATAAATAATTTAGTTCTGAATCAATTTAATAGCGAGATGAAAAATGAAGAAATCTAATACTTCTTTTCATTTTCTTTGGCCAATATCATTAGGAACTAAAGAAATTGTACATGCTAGTTTGCATGTGGTAAGTAATAGTTTGCATTTCATCAAATATACATCGTTCTGGAGGAGCCATTTTGAAATCAATCCATTTGTCTTTTCTCAAATGTCTCATGTTTTAGTTACATTGTTAGATATTTAGTGAAATCATTTCCCAACTCTCTTTTGGCAAGCCTAGAGTTTGGTCTGGACATGAAATAGTGGTTAAAATTTTAGTATTTCTGACAATATCTCCTATATCCTAGCCCTAACGCAAGTCTACTACAAATGCACTTCCAGCTCATCGTATCTTATGTTCCTGAAATATATCATGCTACCAGAATTATACACAGCAGTACCCATCAATCAGATAGCCGCTGTGAGTCATGTGGGAATAATGCAGGGGAATTAAGCATAGATATCTACCAGTCACACGCACACATCCAGAATGATGTTATCAGTCAGGAGTTCACCTGACCCTGACAGTGTGGACCTCCATACTGCTGTACCAGGGCCATCTAATCAGCCCCTCGTCCCTGGACTTATGAAGTAGTACATTCCGCAAGTACTGTGCAAACGTCATGCACTCCATACAAAGATTTACATGGTTTCATACATGGGCATGTTTGTGACCCAGCTTAGCTACCCACAACTATTATTCATGCCTTAAAGTAAACTCTACTATGGTGCCCTCATTTTCAAATCTCCAAGCACTACATTATACCATTACAGGAACGTGCAATTTAAGTGCAGGCTCATCCACAGATATCAAATACCCGTGTCTAATGCAAGGAATTAATAAATAAACTTAATTCTGTATTCAAGTAAATACTGGTCTATATGCAAATGAAAAAAAAATTCATAACCCTACCATAGAAGGCAAATTATACCTCTAATGGCATTATTTGAGACATTATTTTTCAATTAAAATGCTCTTTCATAGAGTAATATTTTACAAAAACCTTTTCATGGTTCCGTAAAGTGCACATTACAACATAAAGTAAGTTTACAGGCACAATACTTATCTAAAATATTTCAAGTTTCAAATGTCTTATCATGTATGAAGTGACAAAATATTACATGAACAAGTTTAACCAATTTAAAATAGCCACTAATATGACCTTATTTTTCCCAAAAATATGCCACAAAAAATATGAAAATATTTTAACTACTCTCTTAATTTAATGTTATCTTTAAAAGTGTCTAATTCTTTATCTATTCTTTTAGGCATCTCTCTCTTTTTTGATCGCAAAAAATCTGAAAATATCCTAACTTCTCTCTTAATTCAATATTATCTTTAAAAGCATCTAATTCTGTATCTATTCTTTTAGGCATCTTTCTCTTTTTTGATCTTAAATTCTTTATACTCCTCCCCAAGTATTGTTGCAATCTCCCCCTGCATAAAAGCCCAGGGCACATTGGAGCCAACCAGGGGGCATTTCTTCCCACTAGGGCAGTACACCTCACTACCTGGACCCTGTCTCTTGATGCTCTCCCGAGAACAAGGAAAACAAAACTTATGGTCCCCGACTGACGGACACTGAACAAAGTGAGTGTCTTCTAGGCGCTCCTGACACAAAGTACATTTCAATGCCTCTCCATTTGATACCGTTGACTCGGGCAAGTTTGAAGTGACTGCCTTGTCCCCTCCCTGCAACATGTGACGCCCCCGCAGCAAGAGCTGCTGATCCCGCGCAGAATGATGTGAAAGAATCATGTTATTTGGGCTACTGGACATTCTAGGTGACGGATTACGAATGTTGTCGGTGACTGACATTAGGGCAGCCATTGGAGACGGCCCACTCTGACTGATGGGTGTCACATCGGGTGGAGTGCTGCCTTGGTTGCTGCCTGGAGAGGTGGACGACAGGCTTGAGGGGCAGGAATTGCTGGCTGTGTATCCTGCTGAAGCGATTGTTAATTTGAGAGCCTCTGCTTGGCTCTGCATCCACTGGTGACGTTTATGTTGTTCCTCACTGACTTTACTTGGTCCCTCCTGTGAATCTGGCTCAGGTGATGCCTTCCTTTTCCTGATCTGTCCATCAAAAAAATTCCTGGGAAATCCTTTCATTATCCCACGTGGCAAAGTGGTGCCATTTGGACTGGGTAATGTTGGGCAACTAGGATCCAGGTACGGCACAGGTAATATGTCCCGCTTTACTGGTTCTTTAAAAAATCGCACTGGCTCTGGCAGCATGTCTCCAAGTAAGTGCCAATCTCCTGTGCCATGTTTCATTTCATATTCCAAATACTTAAATCCTGAAGAGAGACCTTTTCCCATATCTTTCATGCAATCCTGATACATTTGCCTGGCCACTCCAGAAGCACTGTTGTATACATTGCCAGAGCCAGTGGGATATTCCACAAATATTTTCAATTCGTAATCAATACCTGGCTTGTGTCCTGCGTCGAAAGAAATGACGCGTGCACGCAGAGAAGTGTCCTTTTTAAACCTCACTTCAAAAGGAGTGCAACTACACAGAACAGACAGGGTTTCTCTCACAATGGGTGGCCGTGCATTAAGCTCCTCAACAGTGGGAGGTCTGCGTGATACCTCATCCCCACTTGACACATGCCCTGGAGATTCTCTCTCGTCTCCCTCGCGTTTACCTTGAATGTTTTCCATCAGTCCCAGAGTAGTTGAGCTGGGTGCCATTCTGCTCTGTGGCGGAGGTAGAGCATGATGCCCCGGGCCCGGTGGGTGACCGCCGCCCCCTCTTCCACTGGTTATTGGACTCACGCGTTCCTCGGGTCTGTTCCTCTGGTGCGGTAATGGTAATGCGTGAGGCCCTCTCTGTCCCGCCGGCACGTATTCAACAGGTAGCATAGCTCGCGACCGGGCCTCAAAACGCTCCATACCTGGTATGCCCGCAGGGATACCTGGCCGCAATTCGCCGTGAGGGATTTCAGGAGGACCGCCGCGGCTCGCTGCCATGTTCGCTTGCGAAGGAGGGTGAAGCTGCTTGCGTTGACTTTCAAACCCGTGAGCTCTTTTCATCTGTCGGGCTGCCTCTATCACCATTTCTATCCTGTCTGGTCCCTCGTAGTTCACACAGCCGCGACAAACGGGCTCGGAAAAATCGTGAAGCATTGCCCAAGGTGTCCGTGGTAAATCACACAGATAACAGTGCTGGCGCTGAGTGCGGTGTGGCATAGACATTGCTGGTGAACTGTAGGGCCGTGAATATGTAGACAAACTAAGGAGACGTGTACGTATCTCAACACATATTAGAGATTCTATTCCATTTTGACGCGAGCCTCTGCAGTCTGTAACTAAAATTTAACTCAGTTCAGGTTAATCTCTCCTGTGCGCATGCGTAGTTTATGTACACAAACTCACGTGCATTACCAGTCCAAGGGGCAGTTGATCACACGCGTGTACGAACCTATATTGGATGATACGAAATAAATCAAAGTCGGTCCGAGCAGAGAATAGCTTCTTTCGGTGACTTATAAATTCGCGTCTGCCTCAAAGGTCAGTTAACGCTCATAATAATATCGACCAACATCCCGGATATGGTAAAATGTAAACCTCCTTCAAGCGGCAGAGTGCTGACACGTCATAGCTACGCAAGCCATTAAGTGCATATCGTCGACTGAGCAGCCCTGGATTGACTGGTATTTTTAACGAAATCATTGCTACTCAAAGAATGCGCGGTTCGCAAGAGTTATCAGCACAACATGATAAGCTGTTAGGGGTTTCGCGAAAAACCTACCACCGCAATGGTGGTTTTTTTCAGTGCGTTAATTAGGCCAACGTGTCTGAGTTAATATCATTTTCGGTGTTCTGGGGCGGGGGAGGGAGAGGGGTTGGTGAGGGTGCTGAAATTTGCAACATTCAAGTATATATTGTAAAATAAATTCAAATAATTAAATAAAAGCTATTACGGAGTCAATATATAAAAAATTAATCAACGCTTTGAATCATTGCGTGCGCGGTTCCCCGGTGCACGTCGCGTGTGCAGCAGCACACCAACCCGTTTTTTCTCCCCCATCTCGAGGGGAATGAGAGAATGAATGTAACGAGCACGCAATGCCTGCTTCAAAATATCAGCCAGTCAGCGATAAAATCAGATTAATGCACGGCGGCTTAATCACCTTGGCTAAAAACATCACGTAGGCACGTCCACAGCCTCCTGGCTTCCATTTACTGAAAATCGATCCATATAAATCATTGCTGCAACGTATAGACTTCGTGCTCGGCATTGAGATACGACCATTGTCATGGAGACCAAGCGTATGCATTGCCTTGACGTCAGAGCACACCACCCGGCAGACTAGTTGGAATCCGACCGCGCGCCGCGACCGTGCTGTTTAAGGCGAGGGTGAAGACGGGTAAAACCGCGCGTTTGCCAGTCCGCCATCGTTTCACAACACCAGGTTCCATATCTTGTCTCTTAATGCTGAAATTTTCCTTCAGTTCGTTTATTTATTGTGGTTTATCTCAAGAGGTAGGCCCTAATAATTCATGTATTTTCAAACTATATATATTTTACGTGGTTCATTATCCTAAGCAACTAACGAAATTTTATGCACTTCTTTACAAGTAAAATATTTAAATAGCATTTTCCTTCACCACACGGAAGACATTTTGCTTTTCGTGCGCTGCATACCTAAGGGTTTTTTTATTTAAATGAACACGTTGTTTGAAAGGAACGTGTTCCAATAGTGGCGGGCGGATATCACCCCGCAGACACTGACATGTAGACTCCTACACCTTCACTATTTTTTGCCTTCCACTCAAGATAAAACGTAAACCCCCGAAACACGCACAGTATGATCCGGTTTCACCATTCTAGTAATCTCTGTGGCATTACTGGATATAATGCGTTTAGCATTGTTCCTTCGGATTTGTTTTCCCGCCTCCTGACATTGACTTCCATGTTACACCTACACGATAGATTTTAAAGGTTAGGCTGAGGAGGTTTCTATCGGTATTGTTGGGTGATTTATTATAGTTTTTCAAAACATCAGCCATATTTTCCTTCATGGTCAAAGAAATGAGATCGTGTCATCCTCAAGCAGTTGATTCCGATCACGATCCCCTCTGACCAAATGATAACCTGAACTTGCAGATAATAATGTGTGACATATTTCCAGAGTCCGGATACGCTGAATGATTGCTCAAAATAATTACTCAATCCCCATGCATAGCATCATTATTTCAAAAAAAAAATTCTTCAACGAAAACGTGTCGTTTTTAACAAAATGATAGAGAGTTTACACTCAATATGCTGTCGAGTGAACTGGAATCAATTCTAATTCTAAGTGGCACCTTGCGAGATCAGACCGTGAAAGCAAAACCCGTGTTTCCCAGGATAAGCTGTCCAAAGATCTACAGAAATATTAAATTTTAAAAGCTTGACCCAGAAAACAAACGTTTTCGTGAATTTCCATTTTGAGGTATCACACTTAATTTAGCTTCAATGTGCCAAAAATTAAAACTGAAAGATTACGTACAACTTTTACTCTAATTTCTTTCACAAGCGTTTAGGGGCCTGTGCTTATTTTGATCTTCATGTAGACCTTTTGTTTGAAATTTTTATTTGCACTCACATATTTATACAATTTCAACCTTTTGGTTGCTATTTTAAATAAACACGTTCTTCTCCTTTTTCTTCTTCTTCTTCTTCTTCTCTGCATCCCTCTCAGAGGACAAAATCGGCTGTTGTGACACACTATTCAGAAAAATACAACACAAATCGTTCCCCGATTTCTAATTCAAAAGAATAAATTATATCATAATATATTAATGTTGTCAGAAAGTCGTACATCGTACTTCTTTAACAAAGCATCCAATGTATATTTCATACCTCGTTCATTGCCTTAGCAGTATCCAGCCATTGAAAACGGAGATATTGATTTATTATCTTATGTTTTTTGAAGTGCAAGGGTTTGTTCATACTAAGAAAGTACATTGTCCGCATATAATTACCAGTGTCAGAAGGCTATTGGGATTTCAACTGCACTGTTACGAGCAAAAGAAAAACGAAAAGCTTTTCATTCTATTTACCACACGTGACTATATTTCTTACAAAATACCCCAAATCGTGTTTAATTGAGATGGCGCTGCAATTGAGCAAATTATATAATCATCATAGTTACAGATTATCGTCTGCAAGATAAAGGAGTAGATTACCAGTGGAGAGAAAAGCAGTAATATTCCAGGAAAAATACTTATTCTTTTCATTATCATTATAATAATTATTATAAAGAGACTTCATTCAGGAAATGAGCGAAGACTTCTGTAAGGATCCTGTTTCATTTACGTCAAACCGTTTCATAAGCCAGTCAAATCGTGATTATCAGTTTACTGCCACGGTTATCGAATTTAATGAGTGAGGTCAAAGCATACGTCAAAGATGATCCAGAGCCGTATTCCTGCTGTTAACAAAAAACGTGTACGAAACCTGACGATTTCCTAATGAGGAATATGCAGAAGCGTGATTATTATGAGTGGTTGTTTGGTAATATTTAATGTGCAAGGCTACAAAGCTAATTCTTCGGTCGGACATCAACTCGGGTTGAAACTCGCACAGATTAAGACGGCCGTACATTCTGTTAGATTAAACAGTTATTTCCTTCAATGTCAATGTGAATCTTAACAGTACGATTTCTTAAAAAGTCAAATTACAAAGACAGCAATCGAACCTTCATTGTGACGATGCATGACAATTAATAATTTCAATAGGGCCCTACAGAAAGGAAAAAATAATATAAGATTGAATGGATAGTCAAATTGTACTAGTATAAAAGAACCATCGAAAGCGCACTCTGCCTGCTCACTCAGAGAATAAACAATCTTTTACAGACTTCCCGTCAACGAGTGTCACCTCCTTCATCTTTGTAGCTCGAATTAATGCCTTTCACCTTGGTTATTTCCTGCCTAGCAGGTAACGCACGCAAACATGTTTACTCCATGATGATTCTGGAGCAAATTTAAGAGTAAATTTTAATTTGAAAAATACGTGCCTTCTGAAACAGTGTATAAAAACTGAGACTGCGAGTTCAGTTGGCATGTGTTTTGCGTGTATAAGGAGGGAGTTACATGTCGAGAACACTTGGGAGTCACAGTCAATAAATTACAACTTAAATTATGAAATAAAACATCCGTATTCTTTTCATTGCGTCAAATGTTACATATAGTATTCCTAAAATAATTCTATAAACGGCATTTACGACTGCCTTGTTAACGAGATATATAGTTTTGAATGTTTGAAAAAAAAGAAACAGTGTCTTAAGTAAAGTGGATTTAAAAGGGATAACAACTCTTCATTTTGGCGGGAGAAGTGACATAAAACGGATAATCCCAGAGTAAAAGATGATTTTTCCATACTTTCCAATCGTTAATGAATAACATTTAAAGTAAGTCGACTTTTTAAAGTGTTTTTTATAATAACCTCTTAAGAGATTATTACGGAGGGTAGTCATCTATGAAGGTCTACGTGGTCCGACGGTAAGTACAGATTATGTCTATGTGGCGTTTACAATGTATTTATTGCGGAATTTTGAATCTTATGCAAAGAGTTATATAATAAGATAAAATTTTAAGTTTTCTAAAAAAAATCTTATTTAGCACGCGGTCAAAGGGTCAATGACCGTGCTGTGAGACTGATGATGAGACAGCTGACCGCCAAGTGATGTTACAGACAAGACCGGTTTTCATGGCTAAGATAGAAGCAATATAGCTTTCGTCATTCAACAGAGCAATGAAAAAATTTCAAACTCCACGTAATGTGTCAACGTTAATATCAGCTTAAAGGTTAAATATTTATAGTTTTTTTAAATTAAATAAGTGCGCAACGATGTTTAAATTTATTTCAGAGAGAATGCTGCTCATAGGATGTGAATCATTTATATGCGTGCTGTGTTAATGTAAAGCTATCATTCCACTCTAAATAATAGGGAATTCACGCGGTCGGGAACGTTTTGGATGTGTATAAATTTCCTCAACTCTTTTGCTGGACAAATTTTGCGGTCACGGTCCTGAAATAACTTTAGAAAATGGAAATTCTGGTTGCATGATCGTGAGTGTACGCCCTGCAGTTAGTGGTCGTGATAGTGTAATTGGTGCATTGCCCGAGCAAGTTTGAATCGCAAATGACAAATATTGCCGCATACAATCTGCGGGCACGGTTTCACTAAATTTAAAATCGGAGTCTTTTGGACGAGTACGATTTGGAATAGCTATAATATATCTTCCTTTCGCATGTCGGCGGGAAGCGCACCACACAGCGATAAAAAGGGCAAGGTTTCACTAAAATGCCCCAAGCCAGTGCGTCGCTTTGAAAACAGAGTAATTGGTGACAAAAGAAAATATGAGATTTGCATGCAGAGCACGACAGAGCGCACTTCTTTGACGGGGACACGGAGTGCAAACTGTGAGCAAATTCTCACCAGTCAACAGAAAATTGGTCAAAATTCCAGTTTAAATAACCAAAAGAATAAAGAAAGGCATTAACACCGTTTCTTCCTCGAGCCATCTGCTAAAATACAGAACAAATTGCCCATGGTCATACCCCACGGAAAGGTGCGGGCAGACAGCCAACGACAACGAGTGCACTGCCGAGCGACCCCGCCACCAACCGCTGTCGTCTCCTTTTCTGAGATGTGCTTCATAAAACAAGACGGCTGTACCCCGAGGGATCAGAGGAGTTTCGTGACTGCTAGTCACGCAAACTACGAATTATGCCCCAACTTTCAATCCTCGGTGTCATTACTAATAGCCATATATGTAACCTGCCGCTTTTCGGATAACAGCAGTATAACACGCCAATTGTGTTTTGACAGATGTCGCACCAAGAGAGCTGGTGATGATGAAACAATAACATGCGATATGCTCGTTATAGATGGTACCGCACAAAATTTTTAAGTGGCGCGCAATAGCTAAATAAAAGAGGTTAGTTTTTTCTTAACTACATTATTATCAACGCACGCACACCCTCGCCTGTCAGACCTCCACAAAAAGATCAAATTCGCCATTTTGCGTCATTATCATAACCGTAACTGAATTATCCGTAAGCAGCAGCTCTTGCATTACAATGACATGAATTTTTTACAACTGAGAGCTGAATAAACGATTCAATGTTTTTTTTTCATCATTATACCGAGAGTATCTTTTCTTGAGGTTGTATGTCATCCAGCCACATGTCACTAAGCGCGGGTGTTCATAGGCGAGTCCTGCACGTGGAGCACGACATGACCATGTGACTGCCCGGGTGACAGATGGACTCGGCCACGGCTCATACTTCACTGGGGCTAAGAACTTTTATAATGAAACGATAAAAAATTGGAATTGACCCCGGTTCATTGTATTAAGAAGATCGTTTATAAAATTTTACTGAATTTTTCCGCTTTTTTTATTATTGTTTGCATTTTCAATTTTTTTATAATTTTGTTGTTTGAATAAATATTGGGTAGATGGTTTTCCAGTCGGCGCGCAATTCTTGGTTTTTCGCCGTTTATAACAATGCAACTCACAGTCTTCGTAATGGTCTAAAACATGTATCTTGTAGCAAGTTCAACATCATTTGAAAAAAAAAAGATTAATCTTCTCGGGCAGTATTGATCTGACTCAAGGCTGTCATTTTCGCAGCTATGTGATACTCAAAACATTGAAATTCTTTTCTTTTCTTTTTTTTTTTTCAAAATGACACAAATATGTGGGATCACCTTTTTGACAAAGTACCTTGGTTCTGTCAATACACTTTCTTAAAAGCGTAAGAATTTTTTTTCTTGAAATGATCAATTTGCATGATGTCCCCTTTTCACATCTGCACATGGCTTACCTCACGCCAAGGCATTTGTCTTCCCTTAAAGTTTCACTGAATCAAAATGACATTAATCGCAGGTTTGCATGTACTCTATTCCAAGGTATAATAAAAATCGCCCTTTACAGGTAACTAGCTACAGTGATGGTCTCAGCATATCTTTTCCCCTTGCCAATTTTTCATTTGAAATAGCCCAATTAAATACACATTAAGAACAGAGAGAAATCATAATCAATATCAACTGTAAGACAGGGTTTCTCAGCAGTTGCATTATTTGTAAATATATGCATATAAATCATTTACAGCTGAGTAGGAGACGAACATGTTAACGTCCTTTTTTTTCTTTTTGAATACCTGCTTTGTCAACAAGTTCTTCAAGTGCTTTATTGTATGGAAAAAAATACAACATCAACGGTAACAAGGATGGGCTCAATCACTGAGCAACTATTTTCAGGAAGGAGTGTTTACAAATATTAAAAAAAGGCAGTAAAGCAAAGAGGCATAATGGCAGAATGAAAGGGTATAAATATAGTATAGAAAAGATTTTATAAAGTATCTGGATCTGAAATAATTTGTCTAGGAATATTATAAAAACATGATGCCATATCAAAGAATATATAATAGAACTTTGTTTATATAAAGGTTATGGTACACAACACCAGCTATGTTTAACGAGAAATAAATGAGCATGAAAAATCAAATTCATATCTACAATGTTTTAAAATAAGTTTTCTAAACAAAAATTTTATGAAAGGAAATTTTGAAGATTCAGTAATATTGTTTTCGAATACATATATGCAAATAATGCAATGAAGGGTAGAAAAATTCCAGTCTTTTACAATTTGCTGTGACTAATTTTATTCTAAAAAAATTTTATATAAGCAAAGCAGGGATTACCCAATTTTATTTGCTCGATAACTTATATTTATGTATTTTACAAATTATATTAATGATGTATAGCATGACCTTTTGGTGCATTCATCAAATGTTGACCTGTACAAGTCATAAGCCTCTCAGGAAGGCTTGTGAATACAAAACAACCACCTCCATTATTTCTATGCAATGTTTCCATAAGTTGGAGGCTTGAATAACATTGAAAAACAAAAATATATATAGGAAAATAAGAACTAAACTAAGTTTTGACATCAGTACACCTGTAAAATATGGTCGTCTTTGGCTTCATTGCAGTTATAATCTTAGCATTATTCAATGTGACTGATTTTTGTCATCATTTTCTCCCCAAAGATTATTTAACATATAAGCATGCATGTTCTCATTATATTGATATGGTCTGACCTTTTAGATAAGTATCAGATGTTTCAGGTAAAGGGTGAAAGTTGTTTCTTTAACCTATAATATCGCCTCCTTTCCATATTTGTCCCATTGGGATTCAGTTCCTGATGGTGACTGTAGAGCAGTCTGCGATGATAGCCACTGGCGACCAGTAAAGTTGTGTTTGGTGATATAATAAAAATCACCCATAGGAATTTGGTTTTTGATTTGATTAATTTTTTTTCTGTTATGAACTGTTACATGATGATTCTTAAAATAGAAGACATTTGAAAAAATCAAGGTGTTGTTATTGACAATATTAACACAAAAGGGGAAAACGTCCAGTCCTACTGAAATTTTTATTTGAACCTGTGAATTCTAATTTGGAACCAGTACATTTTAAGAAAGTGGTTGTCCAAATAGGCAGTAAGGCACCATGTTAATACAATACCATGTAAGTTTTTTGGAAAATTAATGGTCCAACGAGACCTTGTTTTGACCAACCTGACCAGTCAATAATGAATGAATCATCTGCTAACGAAGATTAGGCTTAGATCTATAGTTAACAAATGTGCACCTGCAATGTCTGAACCAGGCATATTGTTAAAGCCACTTACTCATATGATCAAATATAAGAAGTAGTTCAAGTCACAGTGTGCAGTACTACTGACCTTAAACCCTACTGAGAGCCTAACCACAAGATAAAAACACAAAATGGCAATTCAAGTCTTTGCCTGGGGAGAAATTCAGGCATGTGACAATAAGAATTCTGAAGAATAGCATTTTCTTAAAAATGAGACCATCTCGATTCTAGGTAAAGATGACAAACAATTCATTTGTGGGCACAAAAAAAGGTATGCTAAATGACATTCCCCATTTGTATATAAGTTTCCAGGAGAATGCAGAAAAATAAGGATTGATCAAGCCATTCAAGACAACAGCATAATCTCCCTACTAAGTATATATTTCTAAGAAGCCCATTACTTACCTTGTTCTAGATCTTGTAGCTGGGGAGTGCTCAGATTTTAATACAGGACTTTCATGGGACAAGATAGTCTCCAACAGCTGACCACCTGGTTTGAAAATGAAAAGAAAAAAATGATATTCAGTAGATAGTCTCAAAAGTACAAAAGCATAATATTATTTATTTATTTGTAAAATAAGACCACGAGCAGGTGTCATGAAAACAACCATTCAATTTCCAATGGAATTCAGAGACATTCATGGTCAATTTATTTAAAATTGAGGAATCTTTAGTTATTCTTTTATGGAGAGCATAAGTTTCTATATTATGCAATATCAAAATATTATAAATCTGTCTTGAAAGTGCTGTGTCAAATCTATAAACTTTACTGTTTGAAGAAAATTTGTTGTGGCTTAAAGGCAACTAACTTACCAATTTGCAGTCACATTGTTCCAATAAACACAAACATATGAATAAGATAAAAAGAACCCAGGTTGACAAATGAATAGAACTATTGCCTCACTAGTAACAAACTAAACTGCTCCAGTGTATCAGCCACCTACTTCTGTATGGAGGTCTTTCAGGTCTTCTCTCCTCCCTCTCCTCTTTCATTCTTTCATAAGAAGTGGGCACAGGTGGTCCCTTCCTTGGGGCCGGAGTGTCCAGGGGTGATGACCACTGGACAGGGGACTTATCCTTGGATGGAGATATGAACTGCACGGAGGGTTTAGACCCTCGGACAAGATAAGAGTCACTCTTGGACTTGGTAGGACTTTTTTGTTGAGATGAGACATAGGATTGGAAAGGTGGTTTGTGAATATCAAAGTCACTATGCCTGTTATAGTTAATATAACCTGGACTCAGAGCTGACGCAATGTTCTGGTTTGATTCAGGATGATGGTAGTAATGGCGTTTATTACTCTTGGATTCTCTGTCCCGTGGGTAGGCTTGTTTTATGTAGGTTTCTGGTTCAGGTCTGGTTTCTCTTGAGACCGACAGCAGTTTTATCTGAAAAAGTACCAATGATGACTTGTGTTAAGCTATATGTATTTTAAAAATGTTGAAATTTTCTACATTCTTATTTAAAACAATGTTATGATATATGTGTAAAATGAGAAAATGCAAGGCTTTGTAACCACCTACATTAAAACAATAATTGAGAAGTACACCACAAATAAATACTCATCAAATAACCTGCAGGCTCAGTTGAAAACTGTCAGTTTTGTTAACACCGTACAACTACTATCGTTTTTGGAAGACAATTTGATAACAAGACAAAGATGTGAAGTAGTCAGGGGCTAACATGTAAAACCACCATGTTTTCTATTTCTATAAACATATTTCCAGCTTGGTTGTGACTGTGTAACTTAGTGTATCTTATCTCAACAATGTTGTGATAATGACTGTAAATCATTGTGAGCCAATCTGATCACAAACTGCCAACATGTATCAATTATTCACCAAAAATAAATAAATAAAAATTCTAATGATATCCATGACTATTTCAAAATCATAAAAATGTAACATATCTTAATCAGTCTATAATGATTAAAGACAACAAAATTTAATTATGAATTATCTATTTCCATCATTATGACAATGACATTTGGAATGATAATATAGATTTAAGTCCCAGTCAAAACCATATGTTGGGACCTAGTATATATACAAATTGGTCTTGGCCTGTGATAAAAATTGTTTCATCAGGTTGTCATTAAAAGAAAATTCTACACAAATTTCCTTACACAGGCAAATAGCATCACACATATAGCCCAAACAACAGAATATGAAGGTTCACTTATTCTCCTACCTGCCACTCCATCTGCTGCTGCTGCATTCTCTCCAGATAATCCAACCTCCTCTTGGTCACCTCCTCTAGCTGTTTCTCCAGTTCTACAACTTTTCTCCCCTTATCACAGTTATGCTCTCTTGGGTCCACCTGTTCCCGAGGTTCCCCTTTGGGTGGTTGACTTTTTAGAGAGGATATCTCTTCTAGTAAAGCAGCTATTTTCCCCTCAAGCTCTTGCTGGGCCTTCACAATGATTAAAAACAGTTTTTTATTAAGTGATTGAAATAACTTTGTTTTTGTTATATCAAGGTAAGAAATTTCCACAAGTCTGTTAACCACATTACAGAATTTTTTCTGCTTGGTCAGAGCTTTTTACAGTTTGACTAGTGAGTCTATTTAATTTCGTTAAAAAAAGGGAATTTGACAAGGCTTGGTCCAAAGGATTCAGTGGAAAGCATTTGACTTTCTCCTCAAGCAAATACACTGACATACCTTTTATATTCAGGTGAGATGTGATTTTCATTTTATAGAGGTTACAGAGGATAAGCTGTGGTTTTAGTTGTTATTAGTTTTTTAACTAATAGTCAAGAATTCATAACATAAAAATTGAACAGAGTGTGCCAATTACATGCTGAAAATGATTTCATTCCTTTAAACTGATGTTTTTTAAACTGAGAGGATCAATCTAATATTAATAATCATGATCCACTAACAAATAAATAAATAAAATTAGAGAAAATAAAACTTGGCCATGTTCCATGAATAATTCAATTCTATATCCATTAACACATTTAATACTGTACCTTAAAGAAAGGTTGAGTGGCTGCCACAGCAGAAGAGGCAGCAATAGCAGAGGCGGTAGCCAGTGTATCAGAAGGCAATGCTGTGGTAGAGGTAGAAGAAACAGGCTGGGCTGCAGTAGCTGCTGAAACCTCAGCTGATTGATCTTTACCAACATACTGTGCCTGTACCACTTTCTTCACTGGTCCTCCTGGTCTAATGTAATAAAATAATATATCTTGCAATAAATATGTGGCACAAAGACTCCCATCATTTAATCCTTTATGTCTCAAATATATCTAAAATTGATGGATTAAATACATGTTCAAAAGATTTCTAAAACAAGTAATTTGCAGCACCTATTTTTTTGTTTGTAACTTTATTAAATACAATATTTGTGTCACTACTGTCCAAACTTAGTACAGACATACAAATACACTAGAATTTTTCCAGTAATAATTTCATACTTATTGCTTCTTGCTGAGGTCTTTCCTTACCTCACCTTAATACATAGACATTCAAGAAATAAATCAATTAATAAATAAAATAAAAGTAAAAGGTGAAAGTAGTGTCAGTTTCTTTGTGATGTAAGTTTCTCGGATCACTAAAAAAATTATAACAATAATCATTTTAAAAAACATACCATCAAATATCTGGAAACTGTTAGCATGACTGTTATGCAAAAATGCATGTATAGCTTTCTGAAAAAAAACTAGTTATCCTCTCAATTAATGACTATTATTTACCTTTTGGCAAAACTCTCTTTCAACAATTTTTGTTTGTCATTCAGTTTGTATTGATAGATGTGCACTTCATCTCCTCCGCTCTGATCTCTCGTCAAAGGACCAGACGAGTCAACTTTGCTCCCTTGTCTGAGCACTTTTCCCCTGTTAGGCTGCAAATAAGGCAAATTTTAAGTTTTTTGTTAATTGTATTTTTTAAGTTAGTGTTTTATTGATATTATTCTTTATCACAAACTTAATGCAAGTACTAAAACATCAGTTAAACAAAATCATTCTTGACTAAGACATTAAATTATGAGTCATACACAATGTCTCAATAATACACTGTTGTAAACCCTAGGACTTCTCATTATTTAGTCTCTTAGACAAGAATTACCTTTTCATAACCTGATTTTGAGATAATGAAAAAACTCATGTGAATCATAATACACACATACATAATATACACATACACACCTAATATGTAAAAATCATTCAGACAAAATTCAACAAGAGTAAAGAACATGAAATGGTTTCAAGCAGGAGTAATATAAGCGAAAAAAGAAAAATGTATGTATGTATGTATGTATTGCATCAGCAGAAATGACAACAACACACACTTTAAAGTTTGTTAGAGAAGATATTCTCCAGGCCTGTGAAATCATAAATAATAGGACAAACATGTTAAATTAACATTGACATTAAAGCTTGCTTATTTTAGGCTCAGAATCCATAATAAAACTAATCTGAGCTTTAGACATCTGGTCACCACCACAAACATTTATCTGTGGACAGAATATCACAGCAGTGTTACAATGTATTCTATCATAGATTCATAATTTTTTCAACAAGTTTCACATATTTACTTTCTTCCATGCATCTGGCTGTCCTCTTGGAATTTCAACTTCACTGAATGAGGACGATTTATCACTGGCAGATGTGGACAATATGTTGGATGCAGTGATAGTGACAATCTGTTCTGGAACTGTGACTATATCTGCTTCATTAGTATCTGCCTCCCTAATATTAGGGTGTTCCCTGATATCTGAAACAAGTGATTTCTAAAAAATGAAATATATCTTAATACTTTTATTTTTTATGTAAAATCATAATTTCAGACAACAATAGGAACCCAAATCTAAATTATTACTTTGGCTGTAAGATTGAAATGTACCTTTATTCCAATTCTGCTAATTTACCTTCTTTCCCTAGGTATTGCATGTGTAAATGCTCAAGTTTTCTTGGTAGCTGGTGTTCAGTTGGAACTGCTGATATTGTCTTTACTTTTACTTCTTGTCCATCTCTTGGTTTCAATTCGATCTGTTCATTTCTGAGCCTTTTCAGGTTGGTGGAAATTGACTTTTCACCAACTTTCACTTGCTCTGTTCTTTTTGTTGCTTCAACATCAGCATCATTTAGTGTACTGAATGTTTCCTGGGCTTTTGGTGAGTCATGTAATTCAGTGGCTGGTTTGTTATTACTAGTTGGTCCTTTAGTTCTCTCATAGGAATCAAATACTTCAGATCCTCCAGGTCTAAACTTTGAATCTTTGTTTTTTCTTTCATTTTCTCTCAGTCTATTAACTAATGAACTGTTTTCTCTATTTGAGATTCCAACTATCTCTTTGTGATTTTTCTTTGGTTCCACACTGTTTTTTATGGGTGGAATATTCTCAACATTATTTGAATTCTTCTGTTTGGTCAAGGGTAGAGGGATTTTCTCATCACATGACTGTGCACTCTCTGCATTTTCAAAAGGAGATTTAATCTCACGTAAAAATTTGGTTTTCACTTTGACCCTCCTGACATTGTTTTCACCACCAAAGCTCTGAGCAGAACTAGCCCTAGATGTTGCACTAGAAGTAGATCTAGAGGATGAGACAGATTTCCTCACAATATCTGGAGGATTTATAGTAGTAGACTGGATAAGGATTTCACTTGCAGTCGAACTGTTGTTTGATCTATCTTTTTCATCAGGTGTGACCAATGTGGGGGTTGTTGCACCAGATATATTTGACGACACTGAGTGTGTTCCCCCTTTGCTATCAACTGTAATGGGCGAAATAACTGAAGATCTCCAGTCTTCTTGGTATGAGATTCTACTTGATTGTCCAGAAAGACTTTGCGCCCGGTTTTCATTGAGAGACTTTACTGCCGACTCAGTAATACCGAGTAAAGCACTGGAGGTTCCAGCGGAAGGTCCATTTCTTTCTCCCAGAGAACTCGATGAACTCATAACTGAAACATTAGAGAGTGGTATTAATTTTTTATCTTTCATAAACTTCGAAAATACAAAATCATCTAAGGTGATTACTTTCAATGAAGTGTGTGCATGTGGGTTTGTATGCATATTCTGTGGTGTATGCGCGTGTGAGAGATAAAGTGATACAGATATAAAATAACCTGTCGTCGTTAGCCTAGGAACCGCAACGCTGATTTATTGCTGAATGTAAGTCAACTAAGATCCTACTTTATCCGTTCTAATTACCCGCTGTCGCCATTTTGATTGTATTTCATGGGGAAATGAAAGCCCTAATTTTGATTGGTTCAAATCTCCGAGACCCCAAAATATGCTACTTTATGAGCCAATGAAAGCCTTCTATACTAAATAACATTGTCTACAAGACGTGCTTTTTAAAGTTTATCAAATTTTTAATACAATTTGTTATAGTTTTCCCCGAGAGGTACATACAATAAGTTTATTTAAGTATAAAGTACTTAAGGTTGATTATTCTAATGGTTTCAATGCACAATCCAGTCATTCAAATCTATCTTGACATTTGTGCCACCTATCGAAAACAACTGAAATACATGTGGTGAGAGGAAAAGAAAAAGGTACATGTGTAGCTGAAAATTTACAGAAATTGCTTGTACAAACGAACTGCCCTTTTCATTGCATAAATATTTTATTGCATAAAAGCAAGGCTTTTTACGATAAATTGAATAGCTGTAGTTTTTCTAAAATTCATCACTCATCGGCTTCTAAATCAAAAATTTCAGTGCAAGATTTGAAGTATTTTAAATTTCAAATAATAATAATGAGAATAGTCGAATATGTAAAAATGAGAAAGAAAGAGAACGGATTCAGACAGGAATTGCTATCCACCTTGATCAATTTATAAGGGAAAAACTGAAAAACAAGACTTAAAAATTATTTTGCCATTGTTTTGTTATGTGCACATGATGGATCACAACTTAAACATATGATACAGATGAAATCACCAGTCTCTAGCCCTTCTATTTTTGTTTTGAAATATTGATAAGCTATATAGTTAAAGGCAATTATCTTATACCAGTACTTTGCAGCAACATAATGTAACTAATATTTCTTTTTTTTTTTTTTTAAGAGTTTATCTTTATTCAATGAAAGATGGCTCAAGAAATCCCTGCTGGAGCCGTGGAGGCACAGGTAAATATCAAATGAATCTTTTTGGGTATGAAAACAATTGTCAGGTACTCTAACAAAAGGGTTAACTCCAAACCAGAAGTACATTAGAGTAGGTAAGCCACTGTCACATTTGGTCTCTTTTTCATATTGAAAGAGTTTGCCTTCCGATTAATTTTCACACACTACTGTCTATGATTTGTGCATTCAATAGTTCAGCATATGGGCCATAAATGGGGATATTTGGAACGAAAAAGCCAAGATAGGCCTACCAGTTAATCCATGCATTCATAGTTTTGAGCAAACTTCTACTTCTTGTCCTTACATGTGAAGTACATACTCTACTCAAATGTCTTCTGGATCAGAGTTCAGTGCCCTTGTACCAGATTTGATGAAGTTAATGGCCTTTTATGTTAAAGAAAACCAGAGATAATGAGTTGAAAAGGTCTGTTGAATCAGAGCAGTGCACTTGAATAGCCTCCTGATTTCCATGAGGTCAGCAAGGCTGAGTTTGATGACAAGATTGGCACAAATTGTTTACTTCAATACATAATTGCCATCCCCATGTTGTAAATGAACAGTATGTGTATGCATGTATGTATGTGTGCTTAGGTGCTTATTTTGAAGTCTAAGGGTGCATTCCCAATGGAACTATCATTCTATATAGAACTCGGCAGGGACATTCACTGTATGTGTTTTGTTGCACTCAAATGAAGTAAAAAAGCCTCACGAAGCTGAGCGCAAAGGAAAGTTAATCACCCCCTTGCTGTTATTCAGTTAATCTGACTGCATTTAGCGCGAGTCCCTGTAGAAGTGGATTGATCTACATAGAATGATAGTTTACTTGGCTTAATGGCTTTCATGTAGGATAAAAGCCTAATACCCTAGCATGATAAAACATTTTTGTTACATCCTCTTCCTTGAGTCATATATGGTGTATTAAAGAAAATTTACGTTCATGTGTGCGTGAGTTTTGAAATTAGAGGAAACTGTTGAACGTTTAAAATTATTTTTTTTCTTTGCAGTTCAAGCAGTTTATGTCCACATATGAAAAGGTTACACAGTTATGTTTTATAGATTGTGTCCATGATTTTACCTCGAGAAAAGTTTTAAGTAAAGAGGTAAGATTGAGATTATCAAATTTCAAACACCCCTGAAATATTAACAAGAAATTTTGGTCACATTTGAATCACTTGTCAGTATTGTAGTACTAGTAAGATATTGACAGTTATATATAATCTTGTATAAAACATTGTTTTAAAATTATTTCACAAGCTACATTTGTCTGGATTGCATTTGGATTTATGAAATGAACCCAAGACATCTTATACGTACTTCATATTTTTCATCTTTAATTTTCTTAGAAAACCTGTTCCACAACTTGCATGGAGAAATACCTCAAGTTGACACAAAGAATGACCCAAAGATTTCTTGAATATAAAGTGGCAAGTAATGAACTGCCTGGAGCGACTGCTCCTCAGGTTGGTGGGATGCAGAGGTAGCTTTCACCTGTATAGCACTGGAGTGAAAAAAACTTCTCTGAATGGATTGCCATGGGACTGTGAATAATGGCCATTCCATGTCAGATGTTTATAAAGATTCTGCTCCACAAAAGATGTTGCTTCTAAAAACCTTACTAGAAAACTTGGACATCACCACATGAACAATGAATATATCCAAAGTTAAATTTTTCTGGATGCATTCTAATGAAATGTGTGATTTACATAAGAATGGTAAGAAAAAGTCAATAAGAAAAACTATAGATGGAGGTTGATTTTATGTCCCAAATGTATAATTTCCAGAGATGATTAGATCGTTTTATATGTTGGGACTCCTCTCATGTGCATTTACTGCCTTTTTTATAAGTGTTTGGAGTTAAAAATAGATATTGAAAAACAACTTGTTGTCTTACACCCCATTTCCATAGATTTTTAGATTGATCTATCCCTGTGGGGAGTCTCACTAGATTACTGTCAGCTTGGCCGGCTTAAGCGTCTGTCCTGCCTACTAAAAGCTGTAAGGGGGTAATTAACTATGGTGCCCGCTCGGCTGACTGCAATTTAGCGTGAACCAACAGGGAGTTAGGTCGATCTAAAACTTAATCTTTAGATCGATCTAAATCTCTGGGAAAGCACCCTTAGTGCCTATCTGGAGTCAATAAATTAAAAAAAAACTTTAAAAAGCTTTCATCAATTTACACGAGTCAGTAATTTTGATTTATCACACCTCTTAGTTGCAAACTTTAAGGTAGTATTTATTAATGTGCCCAGCTTCATATTATATTGGTTTACAAGCTTTAGTTGGATCACAGAAGCATTTTAACAATTTTATATTCCAGTATAAAATTTTAGAACAAAGGTAATAATTTCATTGTCTGTGATGTTTTAGGACATTTTCCTTCTCCAAAAATATTATTGGTAAAATGTCAAATAGATCTTGTGCTCAGTTTGAGAATTTTGTTTAAGTCCATCTTAAGTTGTTTATTGGGGACTGTAAACAATGGAGTCATCAACTTAAATTCTTTCATTTTTTCTGATGAAATTACTACATGGGTAGTTGTACAAAAGGTGCATTTTACACAAAAGTGACATTGCGAGGAAGGCATGAACCATTCACAAAGCTTAAGTTTTTAAATCTTAACAAAACAAAGTTGTTTTTTTTTTTCTTGAAACCAGTCCCTTATTTTTCCCGTGAAGATAAATTGGTATTTTGAATTCCTTTCCAGTTTGGGAACCAGTTGTTGAATTTTCCAAAAGAAAAAAAAAACGGTCAATAAGAAAAACTATAGATGGAGGTTAATTTTATGTCCTAAATGTATAATTTCCAGAGATGATTAGATCGTTTTATGTTGGGACTCCTCTCATGTGCATTTACTGCCTTTTTTATAAGTGTTTGGAGTTAAATCTTAACAAAACAAAGTTTTTTTTTCTTGAAACCAGTCCCTTATTTTTCCTGTGAAGATAAATTGGTATTTTGAATTCCTTTCCAGTTTGGGAACCAGTTGTTGAATTTTCCAAAAGAAAAAAAACGGTCAATAAGAAAAACTATAGATGGAGGTTTGGGAACCAGTTGTTGAATTTTCCAAAAGAAAAAAAACTATCTCACTCATTTGTTTAGATGTTTTATTCCCACATGATGATGACCTCCCGCAGGCAGGAAACCAGTGCAGAAATGCCAAATCTCATTTTTTGCAGATAATATCCAAATTATACATGTGTTGAAAAATACTCAACTACACATTGTATTAAAACTTGTAGGTTTGAGTTACCAAGAAAACCTTGAAACCAAAAAATGACATATTTATAAATATGTAGTCTGTTTGTCACCTGGCAGATCACAGACTAGGGGAAAAGAAAAACTAAATCCATTAAAATATGTCATTATAAGATGTAAATCCTTTAATTTTTACCTGGTAACTGTGGTTTCTTGTTTCATTGTTTAAAAAAAACCCTTAAATATTTATAATTTTTTCTTGTCACAAGCACTTCTCTACATATAATACCACAATGTCAGATAGTTCTGATGACTTGCCCACAAGAGCTGTTTGGAAAATCGGTATAAGAAACTAAATGTGTATCACATGAGGTAATGCCCGTAGTAAAAAATGTTATGAAGCATAAAAGATAAACAGACGTTCCTGTAATAAAAGGATGAATTGCAATAATAATTGTAATAATCCATACTAGAAAAATAAAATACTTTTAATAGGATATAAAACATGCCATGGTTAACATGTTTTTCAAGCTTGGACATTAAAAGAACATTAATTCATTACGTAGACTTAGTCAGACCTTGTCTTGCATGTCAGAATAGAAAACTTCTAAAAAGTGTCTTCATCTAACAAAATAGCACCTCATCAATACCCTCACACCTCAATCCTGAGTGTCCAAACTATAAAAGAAAACCTAACTTAATGTACAAGGTAAAATTCTAAAATACAGTATTCCTGGACTATTTAACAGCATTTCTTTTTCTTCACCGTGTCCTCTTCAACTTCCTCTGCAAGGTTTATACGACTCTGTTTTGACTCTGGACTACAACCATCAAGTTTATTCTTTAAAATCTTTTCAACCAAATACATCATGGCACTATCTAAAAAAGAATGCAAAACCTGAATAACAGCTTTTGTTCTCCAGTGGAATGTTGAAGTTTTGAGAAAAGGTTATTATTCAGTAAAATTTAAAATGTGCTCAATTTAGAAACTAAGCCTTGCTTTGTGTAATGGAAAAGTTGCCACACTGCTTCAAACCTGACAACTATATACAGTTATCATTGTTTTTAATGAATGTCACTTAATGCAGAAAAAAGTTAACATTTTAATGTACCTATATTAATGTTCTCCTTGGCTGATGTGGGGAACCATCCAACAAAACCATGTTCTTCACAGAACTCATGCACCTCTTCAAAGTCTATTTTTGCATAAGGAAGATCACACTGTAAATATGAAACGGTCAGAAAAATAATTTTATTGCTTTTTGCATTCTCAAAGATGAGCAGAAAAAAATCCACAATATCAATAATCAGTACTCAACTTTATAAAGATGGTCTGTAAAGTGTTTGCTAGGTTCTGGGTTGCCACTTACTTTGTTAGCTAGTAGCAATACAGGAATTTCCCATCTTATCCCATCTTCTGAAAACTTGGATATCAAGTCTTCATACCACTGAAAATGCAAAAAAAAAAAATATATATATATATATAGAGATACGTATCTAGCAGAGTGACAGCCTAAGTTATAGAGGAAAAAATGTCACAATAATTACATAATCCATTACTTTTATACTTGTATGCATACATGTGCACAAACCATTAGTTATAACAAAAATTTTTGGCATAATTACATCATCTGAAGGGATCATTCTTGCATTTTTTATATTATTTAACCTTTCTGAGATGTTTAACATTTTAATAGCATGATGATCTTCTGTACAACACAATCGTGAAGAGAAGTTGAATAACCAAAATAATAATAATAATAATAAAATATGTAACAAACTTTACAATTTTTGTTATGCTGTCATTTTCCTCAATATTAGAAAATACCTTCCCTATACTATTCAAAAAATGTATATAATATTGTGAATCAGCAAATTCCACTTACTCTACAGTAAACAACCTATATCAGCTAAACAGACAATGGCCTGTTCAGAACCTTTTCCACCTGAGTGATAAGCAAAAGAGAAATATGCCCATACAACACCAATTCTTTACAATCTGCATTGGTCACTTATTTCACACAGAATTGTTACAAAATTCTTCTTTTGGCATTATAAAGCATACCAGGTGATATATCATGTTATCTCAGAGGATCTACACAGTAGCACTAAACTAGCCACCATGTTCAGCTTAAGAGGGAAGATATGAAAAACATTTTCAGTCACATGGCTTTTACAGTTTATGTCCATATTCAATAGTGTTATATATCTCCAAAAACACTTGCTTCCTGTGACAGAACTTGAAATCATTTTAATTCTTTAAAAATGCACGTATTATCATAATATGTTTCTAACTACTAATCTAAAAACATGTATACATGTATGATCTATTGTAAGAACTGAACATCTAGTTGGATAAGATTTATTTGATGTCAAGCAAGTAAGCAACACTGGGAAACAAGTTGAATGCAATTTTTACCATTAGATTATCATTGTCATTGACTAATTGTTAAATAGAGACTTGGGCAGATATTTGTCTGCAGAGCACTTGTACTATATTTAAGCTCAGGGCAGGCATGTCCTCTACAAGTGGGCGTACCTGGTGGTATGGCACAGCCATGAAAAAAAATGGCCGTATGTTTGTACACTGGAATACCAACTACAGACTTCCGTCTTGAGCTCCTAAAAATATCATTAGTTTTACTCTATATCTACTACAAGTAACATTAACCCAGATACAAGCTTTTTATTGGAATCTCTTTCTTACCCTCGATACAGACTTAAAAGTATGTGGCCTTGTTGGATCAAACACAATGATGGCAGCAGATCTGAAATGGCCAAATGAAATGTCAGAATTTTTTGATGATCACAAGGTCTCTTGTGTCCTAGCATAAATAAAAGCTGTTCAAATATGCTTATAATTTTACATTTTCAACTTCTTCAATTGTTCATGTGGTTTCTTCTCAAGGACTATATATATATATATATATATATATATATATATATATAATTTATTTTTTTTAACAACATCTAAGAGAAAAATGTCTATAGTTAAAATGCAACTTTTGTTTACTTACGCATGCCTGTAATACACTGCTGTCATGTTGCCAAAACGTTCATGGCCTGCTATGTCCCTTAAAGAAAAAATATCTATGAAAAGGTGACCAATTAAATTAAAGTCATAATAACTCTTCATTTTGGCCAAAAATTGGATTTTCCTGGAGTAAACGGCAATTTTCCCGTACTTACCAATGGTCAGCGACCCCATTCCTACATTCAAAGTTAATCCAGGGTTTTTTTCCTAAACGTACGGTTTTTTGTTAAAATCTCTTAAGAGATTTTAACTGACGGAGCTCTCTCTGACATCGCATAGTCACTGTTGACCTACTTAAAACCGCGGGAAAAGCAGACAACAACAACACTATATAAGATTCATGAGATATATTCGTCTTTTTGTTAAAAATACATTAATATCCACAATGTGTGCCGTTCTGGGCTTTTTGTTATCCGACGCACTGTACAAAAACTCGCAACTTACGTCTGCGTCCGCATTAATGCGTTTGGCGCCATATGTTATTTTGGTCTCGAATGAACGCGAGAATCCGCGTGACACCATTACGTCATTAGCAACGAATGCCTTGATGAAAGCTTCGAAAGCCCTATTGACAAGCACAGATTTTAGTTTTACTACAATAACGGCCGTTTTAGTGGTAAAATACAATAGAATAAATTTCCATGCGTTGTTTACAATGTATTTCATGCGGACTTTTGAATCTCAAAGGAAGAGTTATTATTGCTTTAATCAACATTTCGCAGTTTGTTCTGGTTTGGCAAAAAAAAAAACATTTTAGAGGGTTCCCAATGGCCAAACATTTTTCTACAACCTGATAATAAAAATGTTGGACATTTCTCCTTCACCTGTTTACATTGCAATTAAACCCCAATTATGAAGTAAAAATTTTGATATCCTTTTTGCTCAATAATTCTCTTCCATAAGTAATAACTGCATTGTTGATATAGAAAGAAGTTGTCTATTTACCATAATTGCAGATTCACATTTGTTGACTCATTCCACTCAATGTTCTTCAGGGAAAAATCTACTCCAATTGTCAGTCTGTAATCTGTACTGAAGCCTCCTACCAGGAAATACAATAAAAAAAAACAACCACATAATTTGAAAGTATAATTATGGAAATTATATTTTACAATTGCATTATGACCTAAGATTTATAGTCCGCACATACATGTATTGCATATTTATATTGTAAAAACATGATTCAGTGTGAACTGGTACTTTTTTATTTAGCTGATATTATGTACATGTACTTTTATGTATGTAAAATTTAGTACAAATTGATTTATGCAAAATAATAGCGGTCTGAAAAAGATATGGCACCGTAAAAACATAAAGCAGCAAAAAAAATTATTATATGTTGAAAATATTATAATCATCTTAAAGTATGCATTAAAGATTATTTGATATGAATAAACCTAAAACTATAATCACCATAGGTGGATCACATTAAATAGGGTATGAAATCAGATAAAGAACAGTGGTAGACTAAAAGGTAAGGATCATACCCCCCCCCCCCAAAAAAAAGAAATGAAAATAAAAAGAAAAGATATATACATGTGTGTTCACAATCTGCTTCTTTATTATTTTTTTCTAAAGTATATGGCCTTATCTTTCTCTCTCCAACCGTTTCCATTTCAGAAAATCTTTGGTTGTCCCCCTGCAGGACTAAAATTGTTTCAAATTGCCTGATGTGAATCTTTCATATAGATACCATACAAAGAGTTTCAAAAAATTTAATTTCATAAATTATGATAAATTATTTTGCTTACCATCCATATACCGCTTGACTATTGAGGTTTTGCCTAAATATTCAAAACAAGACAAAAATGGCAAAATCGCATGCAATGAGATTTCAAAATTTATAGGTAGCATATAAAATAATATACAGATCAATGTATAAAAATCATAAGTTTTAACAAAGAGTCCAAGAGATCATTACTTTTAAGTATTAAAATACTAACAACAATAATGACTTTATTATTTTTGCAATATGATGATAATGAAGAACATACCAGTATGCACACTAGTCACTTTACCCAAATAGTTTATATCAAAGCCCTTATATAACAGAAAAAAGTTGTTTTCAGGATATGAATAATCTTTGTCATCATATAAAAACAGTCCAAACATATAGCTATTTTATACATGCAGCAATTCTTTGACATGCCACTGCTATCTTTACACAACATGCCCTGGAAGGCCAAAACAACTTCAAGCGTCGACCTAGGTCAATAACAATGTGCAGTGTTTACCTTTTTCTTTAAAGCGCACGCATTAAGCAACAGGTAGACTCCCCGTGCTTAACGTAACGTACAGGTGCCTATCCATTTAAGTGAAAATACGTAATAAGTGCATTTGAAATTACACAGCAAAAGTGAAATAAATTTTGGGATACATCAAACATTTGATTCTCACTCTAAAGTATAACGCCCATCGATGCCCCTACCTTGACTTCGTCATTTTCACACGCATTTGGTTTTCGTTATAAGTAAGAACTTGTAAGCTTTACTACCGGTATGTTGCATTCAGTGAATGTTACGTAAAAACAAACAGAGTTGTTTTGCGCCCGTTAAGCATGAATGTACTACCCCACTATCTTCCCCTCATAAAGGTAAACTTCTACCCAGTCATATTTCACTCACCGACTCCCACGTCGCCGGTCACCAAAATTTTGAACTGAAATTGTCGAGGCTCTGGTAAAGTTGACACCGTGCTGGAAGGCGCCATTTTGCACGTGTGAATGTCAGGTGACGAGTGTTTGGTCCCTGTCGTTACACATCATTAATTTCACATTGACCTGACGCATGCATAATACCACGTTTTGCTGCTGGCTAACAGGGTATGCTCTTTGTCCACTTTAATGGTCAAAGTCAAACCATGTCAAAGTGATGGACGCTAAATTGTTTAGCCGTTTCGTTTTTATAATCGCAATAATAAATCTACATGCATATCTGTCTATATCATTAAAAACGACTTAGGAGGACCAGCCTTCTTGAATAAGACCAGATCTTCCTTGCACGTGTAATAGTTGGTGTTATAATCAGTGCAAATACCCAGTAGACAAAGTCGACAAACTATCTTGAATGAATAAAGTTGTTAGCATCGCTATGAAAAATTATTTTTGCATTTTGACGCTCAAACAAGAAATCTATAGTGAGTATGTGTGTGTGTGGGGGGGGGGGGGGGGGTTCCTTTTCCTTTGCTATTTCTTTTCTTTGGACCACTTGGCCTTGGGGTCGGTCACATGTGACAGGTAGGGGCAACACAATTTACGTAAGTAATCTTCCTCGGGACACATTTCTGCGCTCAAGGCATGCAACACGCATTAGACTTAAAATTATAGGTATAAGGACCTGCAACAAATATTGGTTTTCCTAAAAAAATAATAATAAATAAAGAAATTTTCACTTAATCACCAAAATATGCCCTTTCAAATCCACTGAAAAATTAAGATCCATAAACTCTTTTTCGAGATCTTATCCCTTATTTATTTCTTCCATTATGAGTGTAATTCACTGGTCCACAGCTCCAAGCGTTAGAAACTCAAAAACCGGTTTATAGATAGTCACTGCCAACGGTTTTGGGTGTGGTTCACCTTGGTCATGGAGTGAAAGGTGTTAAAATTAGCAGGAAAATTCAAAAGTTTCTTTCAAAAAGCATATAAAAGTCTAACAATTATGGTATGACTTTAAGCTATTCAAGACTCGGCAATTTATCACTTTCTCATTAACAGAAATGACCCAAGGCGCGGCACATGTTGGACCTTTTCTCCCGGCTGTGGCGAGTTTACCTTCGAGGTACTGTTTCTGCTCAGTAAAATCTAGGACCCCATTCTCATACCTCGATCGATCTAGCAGGATCGGTTCATCCCCGAGGAGATTCTCGCTAAATTGCACTCAACTAAAGCGGCGTAGATGTCTGGCACGCCTACTGAAGCTGATAGGGGGTAAATAACTATCGTTTAGCAGTTTCAGTAGGCTCGCCAGACATCTAAGCCACTTAATCTGAGTGCAATTTAGCGAGAATCCCCTCGGAGATGGACCGATCCCGCTAGATCGATCGAGGTATCGGAATGGGGTCTGAGACTGGGTTCCCATGCCTAGATCCTATTAACACCGTGGTCAGAGATATCGAAAACTGACCCCCATGCGTCAGCGTGCTGTAAAATATTTCTCTCATATGGATAAGGTTAAAAGAAAGTGATTTTACATAGGTAAGTTTAACTAGATTTCGCGTAAATTTTTTTTCATCCAGTGAATGTGCCTATGAATGTGCTTGGTTGAGAAAGCCATAATAATAGATTAAATTGCATTTGACACAAGGCAAGAGGGCACACCCTGAAATTGAAAAATTGACGACAGAATTCTTAGTTTACGGCTCACTAAGAGCTATTTGAACGTTCTCCTCGGTAACGGTTTCTTTATCGTCTGCATTACCATGGAAACCAAAAAACAAACAGACTTTCCCGTGAAAATAATACCACCTGGAGTTCATTTACATGTTAAAGACATTTTTCTTGCGTCACTAGGCTAAACAAAAAGTGCGAATTGACGATTTGGAATTCAGCAATATTGCATCATCTTTTGTAAACATTTTTAAAAAGTTGTCCAAAAGGAATGGACATGAATTTTATATATTTCAAATTATACCTCTAGTACAAACATATATATGAGAAGCTCGATATAATCATACCTTAAAACACCACCAATGGACGCGTCATATTTCAAAACATCCCACTTCTTTCTTTAGTTGTTGATAGGGTTAAAACTCTGAGTTAAGTTCTTTTGTACCAAAAACATTGGGTGCTTCATGTAAGTTTTCAGCTTCGTCTGAACTATGGGGGTTGAACGGTAGTTGAATGGTAGTTGAGTCTTGATATTTTGTTTTTCATCGTTTGCAAAGACAACAATTACACTAAAAATAAAATCTGCACGGAGTAACTACATATCTTGGCTTTCTTCGTCCCAAATGTGCACATAAAATACGGCACAGGTGCTAAATTGTGACATCTAGTGAGCCTTTTAATGTGTTATTATTCCACTTTCTTGATATTTTGCAAGAGAATTGATTAAATTTATTAACTTTAAGTTTTATCCGACTTCGTATTCCGCGCATTCTGAACTATGTTAAGTTATAGAAACGGGTTGTTTCAAATCCACTAGGAATCATTTGAAATATAACGCACAAACAATCGTAGCTAAACACTAGACCTACTTCGGTATTTATTTTTTTAATCTGCATATGTATCACATCATAAAGCAATAGAGTACTACTGAAATCTATTATCGTTTTAAGTGCAGGTGGAAATATTAAAAGAAAGACTAGAAAACAATTTAAAACAGGTGCAGTTTACATAGCTAAAATGTGTGCACAAAATGTGATATGATATACACTGTTGCATTGAGGAAGCAACGCTTACTCCTTTTAGGTATAATTGCCAACCACAATTTGTATAGATGTTTTTACCAAAAGTTAAATTTTGACATGAGATTCTTGTGTGGTTTATGAGGTCTAAATTGAAAAAAGTTTGACGAGGACGACCTGTAAGTTTGATTATGAAAATAGCACGAAAAGAGAAAAAGTTGCTCCTTAATACAACAAAATCTTGAAGTTATATCAAACACTCAAAAACTAATATCAGAAAATGAGATCAAAATTAAACATTTAAACAAACAAGCAAAGTTGGTTAAATTGAACTACTAGTATGTACAGCATTGAAATATATGATTATCATTTTCATATCAAAACAAAATTTGACCAATTAAAAACTCGTATTAATTAATATCAGCTAAAAGAGGATGTTCAATTATCAAGTGAAGTATTTATGAAAATACAGTGGCACATATAAATATCGATGAAGTCAAATTCATTTAACAATAAATGGTCCCATAATCAATACTTCTTGTTTTCTTTTCGTTGAGTTCAATTTTAATTACGAGAGCACCAAACGATCTTATACTATACCTACATTCACAAGCTATTGAAATCAACGATAACTGCTGCTTGGTGAAAAAATTATACAGAATTTTCCGTGTAAATGTGTCACGTATGGTCTAAATGTATTTTCGGTGTTTGATATAAAAATACTTTAAAAAGTCTGTTGGTCGAAAGAATCGACTCTTAATTTAAGTGCCACACTGATCATCCGTCTACTACCGAGATCTGGATCCATTTATATACAAGTTATTATAATTCCATCTATACCTTTACCTTAAAAATGCATTTGCTAAATTGCCCGTCGTTCCTTAACTTTTAGCTTGTAAATCAAAAGTAAGAAATGTCATAGGGCACCATGGAATTTCCGGGCCTTAATAACCTCAGATAACAGTCGCTGCCTGTCATTTCTGTCACCCCGTGGGGAATGCGTATATTTTCGCCCAATTACATATTAAAGTTACGTCTGACATAACTCCAACTGCTTTATACGTAGATACTGACGCGGTCGGTCTATTTACTGTTTTCTAATAAGTCTATTTGGGTTCTCCCGCTCGTTTTCTATACGCATATCACGATGCGTTGCCCATTTGACCAACCTGACTTTTGCAATGCCACTTTACAATTTTAAAACCTAAATACTGCTATACTATAATACGTGAAACAATAAATGTCATCTCTAATATTCTGTTAGTGCTTAATCTATTAAATGTAAGTTTGCTGTCACAATTTCTACAATTTTTAAATATTTTCTATCTAAAATAGTACTCTTTACTAGAGATCACAAAAAGGTACCTCACCTCGAGTTTAGACACATTTTGTGTTTGTGCAACCAATGAAGGAGCTCTTAAATAAAAAAAGTTTATAATATTGATAACGCTAATTCGCTATATACATTATAATTAATCTGGAAGCAGGTATTTGATTTTTTCCCTTTTGGTTATTTGTTTTTTGTTGATAAAAAATAAAAAATAAGCAATTTTAGTTATTCTGATATAGGTATTCAAGCTCTCTGTCTGAAATGTTTCATAAATACATTGAAATCGGTGTTTAAGAATTTACTGTGATAGACAAAATATTAATGAATACATAACCTCACCCGCAGTATTCCGATTGTCGCATAAATAATTGGTGATATGTTTATTTGAACCGCCTTTGGATGGAATGTAAATTCATACTAAATCGACATCATAGAAAATCAGTCTGGTCAGTTTCAAAGAAGCGGCTTTGATAAATTTGAACGTTTTCGTTAACTGTAAAAAAACTTAGAAGGTTGTCACGTCTTTTGTTCTATTGAGTTCACTCGTCCTCTGATTTACCAGGCTTCAGCAGCAGGGGGATTCCCGGGAGGACCTCCTGACTCCGGCACCAAGGCTTGCTGTTGATTATTCCCTCTCTTCTTTCTGTACAACAGGTAGAGAAGAATACCAAGGGCGATTAGCGCCACGGCGGGAATACTGGTACCTAGCGCAATGGTCACAGTCTTTCGCTCCTCCTCTTGCTTCCGTGCAGCGAATTTGATGTCAAAATCTGTGTTGTCATTATTTCCGGGTACCCACTTTTCTCCCGAACCATAGGCAAGATCTTCGTCTATAATCCCATCGCCATCGTCATCAACACCGTTTGGAATTTCTTCGTCGATCCGCCCGTCGCAATCATTGTCCTTACCGTCAGCGTAGTCGGGGCTTTTGCTCTTTATACAACTGTCCCCAATGGAAGCCAGACGGGTGCCGGCTGGATAGCCGTAGGACTCTTGGTTTGTCATCCCGTACAAGAAAGCGGCGAACGATACTATTGGGGACTCGTGGTAAAGGCTGTGGGTGCCACGGCTGACTGCAATGGTGTTTCCAGAGTACTCAGTTCCGGCGATAACAGTCCAGTTACCGACAAACGCGTCCTCCTTGATGGGAGAACCGTCAAGGACAAGGCCCTTTATTTCTGTAGTTTTGATGACAATGTTGACGAAGTTTTTGTATGATATGTAGGAGCTTTTTACGGTGGCAAATGTATAGGCTCCGGAGAACTGTTCCACTGGCGGTAGGTACATCATGAAAGGATCGGTGTTGTCACTGTACGCTAAAATAAATTAACATCACTTAATTTTTTTACTCTCTCTCTTTCACTATTTTTCTCTTAAACTCTTTTATACAGAAGATAAAACTTAGAAAATGTACCTAAAATTCGTAACGGAGCGTGATAAAATAAATAATTATTACCAGTCTTGCAGAGCTGATTGATCAAAATGGCGTTGCTACTGTGGATGTACAAAAATTCATCAGACGCTACATCGAGATCTAGATACTGGCCCTGGTCGACTGTATAATTGTGGACAGTTGTGTTGACGGTGCCCCGGACAGAAATGACAGTGTTTTGTTTGCTAGCTGCAAAATTCAAAATGCATAAATATAAATACACACGCACATCCAATATGAGTAAGAAACCGTCATCTATGTTAAAATGATATAAATTATCACAACCCCATGGTTAATCAGCCATTTTTTTTTTTGAAGCATGTCGCTGAAAAAGGACCAATATACAGTATATATCGTTGACGATGCTAATATATATTTGTATATCAGTGAATATAAATATCAATCATAATATAAAAGGTGTTAATGTGTTACATTATTTTTGAACTCAAACATATGCATGCACCTTTTCCTTTCCTTTGAAACTTACCAATTATGCGGAAAATGTCTCCGACTTTCCTCTTAGCGATAGGTACGGTCACAAACTTCTTTCCCCAAGTGCTGACAGGGGGGATCATCTCCACCAAATGATCCGAGCTTGTCAGGAATCCAACCTTGGTTCGCTTGTTTCCAGACGTGACGGCAATTGGTTTGGTGGAGATGATCTTCGTGCCGGTGAGATCGGCCTCGTTTTGGACGTGGAAGGTCTCGTATTTATCCAATGACACCTGCAATGTGCTACCGTCAACATAGGTTCTACCGTCATACGAAACGCTGATGTTTCTGTTATCATTGGGGAAGGTAAAGGTGACACGCGTCCCGTCTTCAACGGCAACCACACCTGAAAAATTAATTCACTGGAAATGTGTCCAAATGAAGGAAACGTTTTGTTTTTGTTTTTGTTTTTTTTTTCACTGAAAGTCAGTATATTTTATAAGCTCATTATCTTGCTGTTGTTAGTAAGCTTAGTAGGTTGGCCTGTTCTAGTATGAAAAATACAATTAAACAAATCCAATGAAATGATAAAAGCCAATTTGTCTGCCCAGAAAATCATATGTTTTACCTGAAATAACCTGTGGGCCATGGCGGGTTGTCTATTAGTCAACATTGAAACTTATGCAGGGCTTACAAAAATAATAGAAATGTATAGGGATTGCCGCATTGTGGAATTTGTAACTCTGTATCTGTATTGATTTAAAAAATAAAACAGCCATCAGATCGTTACCTATTTGCGGCCCAATATATCGATCTTTCTTGGGCCAAGATGGCGCGTAATACTGTGTCCCTAAAATATCAACTGGGAGGCAGAGGAAAGCGTCTGTGCTGAACGACCCTCTGTTGGCTCCGTACACGATTACTTCACCCGTAGCCTCGATCAGAATGCCCTTGTTTTCCTTCTTGGTTCCCTTGAGGCGCAGTCGATTGTTCAGTGTCACGGAAGTGATCTCTCCTCTGGTCACCTTTACCTGAGAAAATAGATATTATTTTGTTTTTTAATATGATGAATTTAATTTGACATTACTAACGCCCTATCTGCACGGAGAGGCGGAGAGTAAATAATAAAATAATAAGAGAACGAATGAACAAGAGAAAGAGAGACATGAAATGTTTTTACATGTACCAATCGTCACCATTAAACCATTTTGGAGTTTGGAATTCGACAGAATAATGGTCGGTAAATACCAGAGATTTGACACCTGGAAATGTGTTACAAACTTTGCACCGAATTCTGTAAAGAAGTTCCTTTGGGGTCAATGCGTCTAAATCTTCATAACTACAAACTGTTAAATCAACAATCGGTAGTTATTGTATACGTACCGTCTTTGGTTCGACGTGAGGGCGGGAGCCTCTTTCTGCGAGAAGTGGGGCGCTGACTTTTGCCTCAACCACTTTTTCCGTAGTGGTCAGGAACAGTTCCACGGGTTCGGTAGAAGGATCGTTGTCTTGAAATAAGACGACAAATTTCTTGCCCTTGTTGTCAGGAAAATCTGTATAAAAAAAGATGTCGTTATTAAGCTGTGCAACGATTTTAGTAGCTGGCGTTTTCGGGTTTGCTTTCCCTATCTGATACATTAAGTGTGACCTGTTTTCAGGGCCGTGGGCTGCAAGGGCGTTTGGGGGGGGGGGGGGCAACCTCCCCCTGATTTTTTTTTTTTTTTTTTTGGGGGGGGGGAGGGAGGAGGTTTTTCTTTAATGGCAACCCTTCCCTTCCTTCCAAAGCATATAGTTAGAAGCACTGGGTTAGTGGTTACTTTGAAATTATGCAAAAATGGATAAAAGAATCATTTATCGTTTCAATTTGTTTTTCTTTTTGCCATTTTCGAACATTTTAAACGTACAAATGATATGTAGAGGTGTAAGTGATTATATCTAAGATATCTTACAAATATTTTGTATGTGCATTTGTCATCTTTATTTTACTTCAAAAAAATAATATATAAGATGTGAGGGAAAGCGTTAATTATCCCGCCCTAAATACAAGAGTTTTTCGTGGAACAACAAGCAGTATACCAAAGAAACCCTAACCCATCAATAATGTCCCCACTTTACCCCCTAGAAAGTCCCACGACGGATTTTCACTTTAAAAACCACTTCTTAAAGCGATAACATGCTTTTTTCGGGGAGACGGAAGAGTTTTACGCTTGTGTTCAGTTACATAACGAGTCCTAAGTGCAAACAACAAGGCATAAATCGCAACCCGATCCCATCTTGTATTCGATTCTGTGATCAGTTACCATGTGAAACGAATCATGCGCGTCTCCGTTGCCATAACACGGGTGACCCTTCGGTCAACCTTGGTCTCAAGGGGAGTTGGCGAAGTGACAGCAATGTTAAAACAACGTGTGGTCAGAAGTCCACAACTATTACTAATGCGCAAGTTGGCCTCGGTTTGCTTGTCATAAACGTTGATTTTTTTTATTCTTGTATGTATACGAAAGTGGCTACGCACCATTACCATAATTGATATTTGATGCAACTTTATCCTGCCCAGGTACTAATTATAAGAACATCTGTTACATCTTGTTTTTATGCCTTTTCCTTATATGTAAGAAAACAATGATGGGCAATAATATATGTACATGGACATAAATGGAAAGAAATAGGAAAGGGAGCGCATCTTACGTTCCCTATAAAATAGCCAACGTGATAAAAGTCACGTTCACGTTGTCATAATACATGTATGAACAGTGATGAGAAAAGAAAACGATTCACGGTAAATGCTATGCCTCGCACGAGTGAATGATCTTCAAGCGAGTAAGTTTAAGAAATAAGGTAATATCAAAAATAAATGAATGAATGAAGTATAAAAACCTTAACTCAATTTGACGTGAACTCAGCAATATATGAAATAATCAGGGCACTTTACCCACTAATCTAATAAGGGACGACTGCACCCTCCTGAGAAGGCGATACGCTGCTGTCGAGTGAAACAAACCTTGACTGTTGGTGTCCGCAATCCAGGTCGATCCACGCTTGACAAAATGTCTGGAAAACATTGCGTCATTCATTTTTTTTTTCTTCTCAGAATTACCTTCACGTTTGTAAATTCCATTGACCGTAACAGCATAGAGCACGCATATTCATAAGTAAGCTAGGGCAAATACGTATTTGGCCACATTTTTTTCAGGTATAGGGATTTGACCTCATTTTAGGTGACTTCCTAAACATCTAAAATATCACTATCGAACATAATATTTTAAAATATTAAATACTAAAAATAGCATTCTATGTTTTTGAATAAACTATAATAGAAGTGGTACAAACGCCTGTAAATTCATTACTAGCATGAGTAGACCAAATCACAAAACAACAATCACCAAAAAGTTTATGAGCAATCACTACAAAGTTTGATATTTATGTTACTACAACAAAGTACGTGTACAGGATATTAGCCACAAAAAAAATTAACATATTATCTTGAAATTTTAAAAATCAAATAAGACCAGTTAATTCAGATTGTATATTTTTCTAGACATAACTGTTAACACTCAAGAAAAAACTCATATAGTTAAAAGTTCAGTACTCTGAAAATTGTTCTTGAAATAGCTACTAGATATTACAATAGTTTATTCACACAGCTTTCGAGGACAGGAATAACTGCCCATCGCCATCACCATCGCGCCCCAAAGTAAACTGTGGATGGAGAAAAATACTAGCCACAAATGTGTACACAGCCGAGTTAAATGTCTTGTATCGAGAAAACGAATTGTGCAGCAGAATTGTTTTCCAGATGTGAATGAAATTAAAGCATTATTATTTAGACAAATTGCGTTCAAAGAACGCTAATGTGTTTGGCGTAAAATTGCCGAAGTCAAATGACTCAATTTGGGCAAGAAATGAGCGTCCTGAGCAATCGTTCAGATAAAATTTGAAGAGAGATAAAAAGCAAAAAATCCCCAGACACAACATCTAATCCCGAAATCCTTTCACTGTTTTACATTTCGCAAGTGTTTATTTCGACCAAAGCGTGAACTTATGTGATGCTGGGAGTTCCAAGTCCACGGATTCCTTTGCGCCAAGCTCACTCTCATTAAATCGTTAGCGATACTTCTGGAAATCACATTACAGCTTTTGTTCCTTCCATTCTTTTTATCGTCATTCGGTTTTTCTTCTTAAATTATTTAGTCAAGTAAAAATGAATTTACTCCCTTGGAAAAAGTAACCGCGAGTCCCTTTGTTATTAAACTATGGTCTTAAAATTGTTTTATGAAACATATACTATGTTTTTGATACAGGAAATGCTCCGTCTACCCTCAAAGAAAGAATTTCAATATATTATTTGAAACATTTAAATGCCGTCTAAAGGCATTGAAAATTATTTGACCGACGAGCTCATTTTCAAAGCTATAATCAATATATGATTTAATACAAATTTATCTCGTTAAGAGGCTCTTTGTAAATTTGTGGCAGACTCGGTTGCTATGAACGCCATGTGTGCGAGATTGAGTTACTTTTAATTTCTAATTACGAGTAAGTCCAAAGGAGAGGCGCGAAAGTTTATCACATACATTTGTCATAACAGCCTACTTACCAACTGCAAGACAAGAACATATCCCCACGGCTAATAGACAAATCCATGCGTCTCTTCTGTTGGCCATTTTTGAAGCGTGTCCTCCTTTGGCGCAAGACTGTGTAGCAATGATCGAGTCTGTGGTTTCTGGTATTTGTCAAGGGTATTTGTATAATGAACGTGCCGCGGTCCACGACCGGAGAGGCCAATGTGCGCAGAAACCAAGCTCAAAATGTTCGTAATTGAATATTACAAAAATTTACTTCTGTTGCCATGGGAACGCACAACAAACTTTGTAGACCTCTACTGAGAAAAAACGACCCAGCTGTCAAACTCTTGTTAGTTTGACTAGCAGACCGTTTCCTGGGCTTGCTTTCACCAGAAGGTTCCGACGAAAAGCATTAAATCTGTTGTTTCCAGAGTTACAAATAATTTTAAAATACTGATTGTAAGTAATGAGTAAACAGCTCCAAATGTTTGACATAATGTGATGCAGTGTTTTGAATGGTTTATGAACAAAAAACAAAAAAACAAATTTCATAATGACCATCATATCTTTGCTGTTCTGCAGCGTCCTTTTAAAATTTACGGTGTTTTGCCTTATTGGTATACATAACACTCGACACAAAATTACATTTTTAACATTCCAAATAGCATTATATCACCACTCTTGGGAAATCTCTTTATTTTCTAAGACAGATTTATTACAACTAGTGATATTCTTCGCTTGAACAGCATTTAAAACTTGAACAACTTTTAATCGATATGCCCAACATGACGAAGAGACTAAGTACGGGTACCCTGGGCGTCAGCGTACCATTTTACCGTTCAGAATTGCTCACGATTAAAGTTACAATAATAGATTTTTCAGACAACAGCAAAAAAATAAAAAATAAATAAAATAAAATAAAATAAAAACTTATATCACCACAGTCGGGGAATGGAGCTCTAGGTGTTAGTCTCAACAGAAACGATGGAGCAACTCCCCCTTAACTCTAGGCCTATTTGCCGTTACTGCGAAAGGAATACAGAGGAAGGGGGTGGTGGACTAATAACACGCCTAAGTAGAGGCTACTGCAACTCGTATTTGTCTAACCCATTATTGTAACTTTTAGAGCAGAATATGGCTGATGAAATTCTTTGATGTTGACATGGACAAAATTGCGATATTATATCCAAGGTGTTGATGACTAAATTAAGTTCACTGAAGCGCGGGATCGGTTCGGATGACACGTGACAAACGTGAATCGATCCTGATAATCAAGAAGGCGCATTGTGGCCTCTGTCTTTCTCCTTTCTCTATTATTTGTAAATGAAATGTTAGCACATACGGCCCTAGTTAAAACAAGAACATCCTTTAACAAGTTATCCATACAACTTCTTGCTTGTTATGGAATTGCCAAGAAGAGTTTTAATTTTTTTTCAAAAAAGTAGGTAGTATGGTAGGTCTAATCACAACGTATTGTAAGGTGAAACCAATGAGGTCTACAAAGCTACGGATATCTCAATTCTGAATGAAAAGAGTCCCCGTTTCACGATAAAACTAAATAAAAACAGGGAATGCATTTCGTTTTCAAAATTTTATAGTAACCTACAGTATAGCCGTCAAAGCACCAGTCAAACCTAGGGCCTGTTTATGAAGTCTTTTACAACCGGACGTAAAAAACTCTCATGATTTTCTTACCGTTCATATTAGCCTACTTGCAACTGGCCAAATAAATTTCGCTGTGAACAAATATTGCTTTTGAAATTACAAAAATATATATCAGTTACGGCTAAATTGAAATAATCATAATACTATTTGTAATATTATCAGGGATACATCATTATATCTTGGAGTTCACATACATGTAGGTATACGTGAATTTAAGGAATGGTGACGAAAATGTCATTTTAAAAACATTGATGTGGCCTCAACCCCAACTAGCCTATAGGCAACTACGATAATTTTCATCGGTATGAATGAAAATCATATCTCATCCCTTGAAATTAGGCCTATGATTGTTCCTGCAGTCAGATTTCGTCGACCTCCTTTTTTAAAACTAGCAGTATTATTACATGTTTTTGTTACTTCCCATAGATCTATATTAGCAACTTTGCGCAAAGTAGTCACAATCCTCGGTTTAAAGAATTTAAATTCAAAATTTATGACACACAAATTGCATTCATTGTCTGCAATTCTTATAAAAATAGGTTTAAGTCCTCCCGGATACAGAAAAAAACTTTTTATTCGTCCGTGTAGAAAGTCTAGATTTTTAGTGAATTTTACTTTTATTTCTCGGATTTGCGGCCTGGCCAGGTTGCAGTTGCAGTATCTGTATGTTCATCAGTTGAATTCCAAATTAGGAATTGCAATTCCATATTTGGTTGCCCACGTGATATCAGTTCTCAGAAGCAACTACGTCACGCACGCGGTAGCTCACTTGAAGTTTGAAGAAAAAGAGTGCACGAACGTTTTTTTTCGATCGGTAGTTTTTTATAAGGAGCGACATTTAGATATGTGTGACGACGAAGTTGCCGCAATTGTCGTTGATAATGGCTCTGGCATGTGTAAAGCCGGATTTGCTGGTGATGATGCTCCACGGGCGGTTTTTCCGTCCATCGTTGGCAGACCACGCCACCAGGTAAAGAGATAAACCTTGCAAGAAAACATGATATCAAATGGAAATTGGACTATTCGATATTCCTATCATAGATTAATAACTGTTAGACTAACCCTTTATATAATTCTACCTTTGTAAAAAGATTTGGGTTTGTGCAAGAGTATCTTGTTGATGTTCAGTTTGACTCCAAAGTAAGACAGTGGTCTCTCAGATAGAAAGAAACACAAAGAGGAACCATTTTCTGCTTACTTGGGCTGATGCTGCATTCACGTTCGGATGTTTGAAAATTCGCGTCGTTCAAAATCGCAGATATTCCGTATTGTGTTAGGATGTGATCCCAAGTCATCAACTGTGTTCGTCTCCTCTGGCACAATACAACAAGTGATTAACAGTAACAAACAACTCGATCGTAGGGCAGTTTTAAAAATTATAACGTGACTTCAAATGCATGCGAGTTGAAGCCTTGAAGGTCTCGTATACGAATGGAATACTAAAGTGATACTTAGTATCATTCAGTCAGTTTTTATCATTGAAATATAACTGTTTTTATAAAATCTTGAAAATCTTTGCAAAACATTCATAAGTAAATTTGTAGCAACAAATAGCAATGTATTTGAGAAGTAGTTGAAAAGTTTGATCAATTTGGAGATTTTTGAAGTATGTGAAACGAATTTTTCAGCCCATTTTTAAGATTTGGAGAGTGGGCAATATCTGTCATTTTTTAAAAAAAGTAATACTAATGTTGCATCTATGAATTGTTTTGTATTTATTATGAGCATTATCTAGGCCACATTTAAAGATTATTAATTTAAAAATTTCTCCCTCTTTAGGGTGTGATGGTTGGAATGGGTCAAAAGGACAGCTATGTTGGAGACGAGGCTCAGAGCAAAAGAGGTATCCTCACCCTAAAATACCCCATAGAGCATGGAATTGTAACAAACTGGGATGACATGGAGAAGATCTGGCATCATACATTCTACAATGAGCTGCGTGTGGCCCCAGAGGAACACCCAGTTCTGCTGACAGAGGCTCCCCTTAATCCAAAGGCCAACAGAGAAAAGATGACCCAGATCATGTTTGAGACCTTCAACTCCCCCGCCATGTATGTTGGTATCCAAGCAGTGCTTTCGCTGTATGCATCTGGCCGTACCACTGGCATTGTATTAGATTCTGGAGATGGTGTGAGCCACACTGTTCCCATCTATGAAGGCTATGCCCTGCCCCATGCCATCCTTCGTCTTGACCTTGCTGGGCGTGACCTGACAGACTACCTGATGAAGATCCTCACAGAACGTGGATATTCCTTCACTACCACAGCAGAGAGAGAAATTGTTCGTGACATCAAGGAAAAACTGTGTTATGTTGCACTTGATTTTGAGCAGGAGCTGGCAACTGCAGCACAGTCATCCGCCTTGGAGAAGAGCTACGAGTTACCAGATGGTCAAGTGATTACCATTGGAAACGAGAGGTTCAGGTGTCCAGAGTCCATGTTCCAGCCTTCTTTCATTGGCATGGAAGCAGCTGGAATCCATGAAACGTGCTTCAATTCCATCATGAAGTGTGATGTGGATATCCGTAAAGATTTGTATGGTAACTCTGTGTTATCTGGAGGGAGCACTATGTACCCTGGAATTGCCGACCGCATGCAGAAGGAAATCACTGCCCTTGCCCCAAGCACAATGAAAGTCAAAATCATTGCTCCACCAGAAAGAAAATACTCCGTATGGATTGGTGGCTCCATTCTTTCCTCTCTGTCAACCTTCCAACAGATGTGGATAAGTAAGCAGGAGTATGATGAGTCTGGTCCCAGCATTGTGCACAGAAAGTGCTTTTAACTGCTTATTCAGGATTGAAATGGTCAGAAGCACATGCACAGTCTGAAGTCTTTGTTTTTCACTAGGAGTTGACATTTTATTTAACTTTGTTAGGTGCATGGCAAAAAAAGCCAAACTAAATTCTGAAGTTATTTCGTTATTTTATAAGCAGAAATTGCGCCTTTCAAAATTGAAGTATAATCTTTGCTATAAATCTTTTAATATTGCTGTTTTAAATTGTTATGCCAGTTTATTGTCTGATAAGTATTCAGGTATAATAAATTAGTGATGACAGAAATTATTAGAATTTCTTTCATGATAAACAGATGTTTAAACTTGTTAAAAGTACTCTTGTTAGAGGTGTGAAGGTAAGTGTGTTAATAAATGACTTGAGACAAACCTTTTCTTCCATTAGTTTGAAAATAAAGTGAACTTTCTGACTGTAAACCATTTAAAAACTTTACATCATAAAATTTATAACTTCATTAGTTAAATGGAAAATTCATTTAAAACAAGGTTTTGAACCATGTGAACTTCTTTGGTGAAAGTTTGCATTCTTAAGATGAATTAAAACATTTACCACAAAGCCCTATCAAATGTCCCAAATATAGTTTTAAATAGCATCACTTAAATATGTACCAAAGGGCAAGGTTTCATATATCCTGAAACTATTATAACAGATTTTCTGCTTACTGTGCAATATATAACCTTTTGGGCAACTGATTTGAATAATTGTATTTTGGCATGTGCAACGCCAACAGTAATGCACCATACCATATCAGACTTTGACAGACAAATTGGAGGGATTTAAAAAAGGTCCAGAAATTTGAAGAAGGGACAGTTTTAAAACTTTGAGTAACTAAATTGTGTTAGTGTCACTTGAGTGGTAAAATTAACTAGTGCGAGTGGTTTATAAGCGTTGTAGGGTATCCATGCCACTTCAATAAATTGCTCATTTCAATAAATACTTTTCATCCCAGAGGATTGATATGAGAAGACTAGTGCCAATTTGTCACATCTTAACATCCTATTACATGCCATAACAAGGGCATTTTGTGTTACATTGTGGACAACACATCCAGGTGAGGAACATATCAACTGGAAGACCATACTTTAAAACCAATATTTATTTGACTTCAGCAGTTTCATTTTTTAATAAAATACTTTTGTACAAGGCAGCTTTCAAATATTAAATATTATAATTTTAAAAGCAGACTTGGTATTGCATGCTAAGCAGTATTATTATATACATTCAATTTTAACAATACAATTTTAACATTTATTGTATTACAATGCACTGTGAAATCATGATCTTAAAATAATAACATTAAATATCTTTGTTTCTTTGCTCATTATAGGTACATAATGTTTTTAGTAGTCAAACACAGTGTAAATAAATACACAAAAAAAATTGTAAATGACAAAGAAAAATATTTTGCTATGTCCACAATGGAGATATTCACTTGACAGTCACTATAGCTTCAAAGTAAATGCATCTTATTTGATTTAAACTAATAATGGCTTTAAGTTATAATAATAATAATAATAATAATAATAATAATAATAATAATAATTACTCATTAAGATCGTATCTATGAGCAAAAATCTCTCATCCTACGGTGAATTCCAAGAATTCAACAGACAGTTTTGCAAAGTTTTAGTGCAACTCCATGTGATTTTCAATGTAATCCTCAAGTTTAGCCAAGCAGTCCAGCCTCTGTATTTTCCTTAAATCCTGCTTAAGCTGCAGAACTGTATAGCCATTAAATTCTAGAAGCTGCCACAACTGGGATGTGGGACTGGGAATACGAAAATTAGAACGAATATACTGAATCTGCCTATTCTTCACTTTGTGGATGCTCGCCAGATGGCGCCAGTCTTTAATGAGGGGCTTCTCTGGATCCAAGTACTGTTCTAACTCATGGAGTAAGTCCAATGGCAAATCAGCTACCTCCAGCTGGTCATATTGTTCCACTTTTGACTTCTCACAAGAAGACATTTTCAACAATGAAGTGGAATCATCACTTGACAGATCCATGTTGTTATGTACTATGTTAGTCTTGGTGGTAAATGTGCCACTGTTTAAGTTGGATAACTGGCTTTGGCTTCCTACATAAAAATCTTTTTCAGGAATAACATCTGAAAGCAAAGTTGATTAAACTGACAGGTTTTCATATACACTGATAATAATGGCAACTCCATTTACAATTTGTTTAAATTTAGTTTTCTATATTTTTAAAGTAAAATCAACACTACTGGGAACATATGTTATTGGTACTGACATATAAAAATATCTTCTGAATATGATCCTAATTGTTTCTATTGTCAGAAGTGAAAATTAATCTTAGGAATAGCACATGAATGAAAACTTACTCTGAGCACTATGGCATTGACAGGTAGAGGGCACTGGTGCAGCAGCCCCACCCTCTGCAGCCCATGACCCTAGTGGCTTTTAGGGAAAAAAGAAAACAATGAAGGAAACATCCCATGATAAGAAGAATAAAAAAGAATCGTATGAGTTTGCAATATTTACAGGTAAATATCATGGTACATGTATGTCTTATCTAAATAAGCTGTATGCTGCCTGATTAAGATAACAGAACTGTAGGCAGCAAATCTAATCATTCTGATGTTTCACTTAAAGCAATGTAAATCCCGTCCCACTTTGAGCTTATCTATATCAGATTGCCTGCTAAGATGGGTCAGACATGGTTAGATCAAGACAACTTGACAGGAAATTAAATTAAGACCTACCTCTCTCACACTGCCTCCATTTTCAGTATTTTGCTTCTTCATATCATCCTCAGCAGCTATAGATACAAGGTATTTATTAAAAAGATTGTACAAATTGAATGCGAGTAAAATATAAACTGTTATTTTTATGTTATGCTATGATTTCCCCTTTATAATCACCTTGGAGATTTTCAGTTTGCAACAAAAAAATAAAATTTGTGTTTAATTTATTACTTATTTAAAATGCTTCATTTGAATAACAATATCTTATATCAAAAAAATTTTATACCCAAACCAAAACATGAAAATAAGTTGTACCTGAAGTTAGGAGAGTTAAATTTTTGGTGTCCACTGACTTGCCTACAGCTTGCTGATCTCTATTTACATCATAACCACTTTCCTGTGATTTCTGCTGGCCAAATGACCATTTCTTTAGACTACCGGAGTCATCTGTCAAAAAAGAAATCCATCACAATCATTTTTCTATCAATCGATGTACCTCAACTGAGCTTTCCTTACCCTTGATAATAATGATTCAATCATAACAGACCAATAACAACCATTACAACTCTCACAACTTACAATGTTTGTATTCATGTTCTCCACATTTTCTTCACACTGGTGTGACATAATCAGAAAGTTCAATGTTACATATTTATCAATGTTGTGACAACCCTCACCATATACTAAATTACCTTTAGGGTCACTAAACATAGGTTCTCCAGCTCCTATTGCTGAAACTCCACATGATTTTGAGCTTTCTTTCACTGGGTAAGCTTCAAGGTTTGAGGCTAAAAACAATTTTTTTTCACCAAATATTATACCAAAGTTAAAATTATTCATAAAAATGATCAAAATGAATTTCCCATTTCCAATTTATCCATTTTTTCCAAGGCAACACCACTTTTTATCATTAAGCCAAATATGACTGATTAATGAATTCACAGCGTTTCATAATGCTATTATTTTATTTTAAGTGTCTTACCTCCAACACCACTCTCCATTCTCCTCATTTGGTTGCTTAAGTTCTGAGCCACAGCTCTTGTAGTGGTATTCATACTGGGGATGCTATTTACAATGATGTAGCTGGCCCCTGGAGAAGGTGAAACATTCTTATTTGCAAGGCAAGAATGTTGATCTGGACCTATGCTTGGGTATTTACTTGTCTGTTTCAAACTGTTTTCTCCAGTTCTGTTTTCACCATCTAACTCAAGCACAGAGTTATGAGCAAAATTTGACTGCCCCCGAACATCACTTTCTGTTGCCGGTACTCTAGCTTCTTGGGTGGATGCAATGTGTTTCACACTTGGCAGCTCATTATCAGAATGAACCGAATCTTGCGTAGCCCCATAAGCCACCATTCTTTCCACCATGTGGATATCCACCTGTGGATTCTCAGTTCTTGGTTCAAGAAAACTAGACGGGATGGCCAGTGGTTGCTGTGGACAGATTTGCTGCCTTCCTTCAGTTTGGCTCAACTGAGAAAAACAGGGCTGTACTACAAACACATGTTTTTCAGCCGAGGCTGGATCTCGTACAACCTCCATATTGGCCACAGACTCTGGGTGCACAATCTCCATTGTGCCTTCTTCACTACCTCTAATAACACACTGATGAGCCCCTCTTCCCTTAGAACAAGAGCATGCCTCTCTTCTTGAAATATGATAGTTTGGCAGAGACTGGCAACGGCTCCTTTCATTTTCAAGCACATGATGGAAATTTTCTTTTCCAGAATGGTTGCTTTGAAGCATAGTTTGTTGCATGAACGCCATTCCTTCTTCAGCACTCTCGTTAGCTGCCCCATACAGAGGAACATTAAATAGAGATCCTGACATAACAGCCTCTCTAGCACTAGTAATATTTTTAATACTTTGATTTACAGCATCATCTCTGGTGTTTGTCTTATCATGGCTACAAAATATATGGCTATCAGGACCCTTCTGTCTGATTTGATTTACAGCATCATCTCTGGTGTTTGTCTTATCATGGCTACAAAATATATGGCTATCAGGACCCTTCTGTCTGCCTGTAATTCCCTCAGCACCACAAACTACCTGTTGTGTGTTTCTTACAGCTGTAGCATCTGTCTCTCTCTCTGGTTCAATGTTGCCAACTTCACATTCATTATTTTCACATGAAGATTGACCTCTGAGGGTAGACCTTTGATTTAGTGGTTCTACCTGGGAAGATGGCCGAGAGTGGCACAGTCTCCGGCTGCAGTGGCAGGATCTGCTTTCTGGTGCACTTAGGAACCTGACAACGACAGCATTATTTAAATCAATAAACAAATTGAAGTTGAAACTCCTACATACAAAAACATTTGTTATTTGAACAGCTTCAGCTTTAATGTCTCTCTATATTTAAGTTACAAAAGTATTTTTCTTGGATCAAGATTAAGATTAGATGTGCAATACAAACAGGGCTTCAGAAGTTTTATGTGCAAAAGAAGACAATGGAAAATGAGTTGCATTTCATTAACCTGTGTGTGTCCACAGTTTCATCATTTTCAGTGGGCTCCTGGAGTGACCTAAAGATACCTTCAGAAATCTTCGGATTATGATCTACAAAACAAAAGTAACAAGGGTGCTTTCTGTAGAGTTATATCAATAATCTGAATATATTACAATCTCACATTTTTGGCCTACCGGTTAATGCGTCCATGTTCGGTCCACTTTATCATAATGTAACAACTATTTACCAACCAATAGCTCCTCGTTCCAAGAATACTATACCTATTTTTGAAAAATGAAGCATAAATGTACATACAAAAAATGAGCCACCGACCACGAGATTTTCTATGATTAATTCAAAACGTTGATGACGCCTGAAAATCTGTTCCAATACAAGAAAACATCGTCATTCAAAGTGCAAGCGTCCGCAAATGCTTCTTTGAACAATGTCATAACATATATATATATGGCCTGGTTGTCCTGGCAAAATGGAGACTAAGACGCACAGTAAAACCAATTAAGCTTAGATGTATTTGCACGAGAAAAAATATATTTTTTTGGGGGATACTCACTCGAAATGGCAGCCATTATTTTTCTTCATGGTCTCAAATCGAGGTTGGTAGGGAAATCCCCATGACGTCATGCATCGACTGGCGAAAACTTAAAACTTCATGTAGGTTCCAATTTTAGCAGATGGTTCTTTTTTCATCATTCCGTAATTCCGATTCTATAACGTTTTTTAAACAAAAACAATTGATTTTCCACATGACCAAAATTCATTATTTAGGGACGTCCTAGTAGGCCTGAAAAATCTCATCGATTTTAAAGGTAATCTAAGACGTTTTCACGGTATTTCTCAATACGCTACCCTTCATTTATCTCACAGTTGCTGTTTTTCAGATCAAGTAGTCTTGTGGCAGTCTTTCCAACTTGGGTTGTACAGACACACATACCGAAATTTACATTTGAATTTTTATTATTTTTTTTATTTCTTTGTTTTGCTAATGTTGATACACTGCTCTGCAGTGCATTTTTTAACAAATACATGTCACATCTATAGCATTTTCAAGTGGGTTGCTTAATAAAGTACAAAAAGACAGATTCAATAAAGATGATTGGATCACAGGACAAAAATCACGATTTTAATGACTGACAAGATATGAAATAAACAAAGTGAACATTGCCCTGTTGTCATATGAAGCATTTTCAGGAATATGCAATTAGAGGTACATGATACCTGTGTCACCGTTTTTGATATAATTGTATTGAAGAATATATAGTCCTTGGTAACATTCATCAACATGAAAAATTCAGTTTTGATCCTTTCTATATGGCATTTCATCTTATAAAATAAAATGTGCATGTACATGCATTAACGTGAACTTAGCAGTTTCACCCATATATAAAGTATAAAAAATTCTTTTTTTCAACAACTTCAGAGATGGAAATTTCTTTGGTACAAGTGCATTATAGCACATATGCATTATATGGAAAGTCATCAGGAGATAAATCTCAATAACCAGCTCTTGACCCTCTCGGTGACCCTTCAAATTCCGAGGAATTCCACCTGCCCTGCAAAGCACAACCAACAAAGAAGCATGATCTTGTAATATCACCATTCAGCATCTCCTGTGGCTTTTTGAAATACATAGTCTTTGCCATTGAGATTCATAATGCCATCTTTTAAATGGAATTTCCATCTGTTTTTGGCTCTGTTAATCTGAAAAAGGTAAAAATGGTCATCAATTTTAATAAATGGCAATAAGTAATACATATATCTATCACTATCACTTTTTCACTATGACGTTTTACTGTAACTCATGTATTTCCACAATGTTGTGGGAACAACTGTCCTCATTACAATATCATTTCAATGTACAAATGTTATGCATCTTTATTTAAAGCAAGCCAACTAATGCTAACAAAAAAGTTTAGAAGCTCGTGTACTTAATAACTACCTGTAATAAACTGCACCTGCTGTGGAAAGACACAGGTGATGGCAACACATAGTCACTACTGTGTCTGTACATAAGAAGAGCATTTTATAACAACATGTTTAATATCTCAACAGCATGTTAGGCTCTATCACCCAAATAATAAATCTGAAACTTACTTTATCATACTGGCATACTACAACATTATCTGTTTCAAACAACTCTGTAGGGTCCTCTTCACTCACATCATCACCGGAATTTAAAGGCTCCTGGAAAAAAAAAAAAAAAAAAAAAAAAAAAAAAAAAAAAAAAAAAAATTAATGTATATATTAATCAAAATAAATTTAAAAAATGCCTCCTTTTTAATTAGATATTTCTATAAAATTTGAAATAGAGCTTTATAAATCCAAAAAGCAACCAAGGTACACTTAACAACTATGTAAGTGAGAATTAAATTTATCCTTTTTTTTTTTTTTTAAACAGAATGAAAACCTTACAGGTATAAAAAACATCATAAATTTCCTCAAAGTGAGTACTGCTTATACTGAAAATGATTTACACATTTCAGAAAAAGAAACAACTTATTTTACTTCAATCAATACAAACATATCAAAGTTAAATAAAAAAAGTACCTCTTCCTCTCCCTGATACTCATTCTCCTCATCTTCCTGGTCATCATCATCATCATCCTTATCATCATCATCATCTTCTTCAGAGCTGGTATCATTAGCACCATCCAGCTGTAGTAGTGGGGTTTGACTCTGTGAACAAATATACATACATGATCAAGTATTCTTCCTGTGCTGGGATGAGTATTATATACCTAAGATTTTTATGCAAAACACATAAGAGGAAAATCAACTGCTTATATTATTATTATTATTCTAATATGTGAAGTCTTCTGTATGGTCAAATGTTGCAGAGGAGAAGATACTGTGGAACGGTCCTTTAATATTGAACCAGAAGTCACCTGTTGTCCTGATTGCACTGGTACTGTCTGTATATGTTGTGGATTTACTGTTGCAAACTGTGGCTGCGTTGTTAGAACTGGCTGTCCTGTAGCTTGGGCCTGTGGCTGGGCAGCCTGCTGGATTGCTATGAACTGACCAGTACCTAAATATAAAGATACTCATTTCAGAAAAGATTTTAAAATAAATGAATAAATAAGAAAAACATCTAATGCAAAAATGTATATATTGGGCAATTTCTTACTGCTTGTTTTTAGATTTAAGAAAATGAAACATATCAAAATGTCACTAAATTATTAGTGCCAAGGTTAAAATACCAAAACCAATAATGAGTTTTGCAGAGAGTTCAAATATAAACATAAACAAAACAAATGTTTACATGCACTGACCAAAACTCTGTAAGAATTGCAAAGGTATATCTAAGCCTTCATCTTCAAACCTTTTTTTATTCATATTTCATGCTCTATTTTCTAATCATTAAGTTACTGTGTGACAAAGCTCTCCAAAAATATAGCTTCCAGTCAGCATTATGGTGCACATGACAAACTTTTTTCTTACTTGTCTGTTGGAGCGTGATTCCCTGTGCTTGCAAGGCCTGCAGCTGCTGTTGATATAAAGGTACTGGTAATGCTATGGTGGCTGCTGCAGCTGCATTGCTCTGAAATAAGGATATAAAAATAATAAATATTCTTATAATTCACAACTTAATGTCTGAGCCCATAAATTTACAACCCCTCCCCTAAAAAAATGTATCTTTTCACAAATTTACATCAGGTGATACAATTTTATGTTGTTGAAAATTATTTATTAGTGAACTATATCAAAGTGCTATACAAAGACCTTAATTTGCCAATTACTTAAATTTCTTTTGTGATGTTTACATCTGAAATCATACTTGTAGAAGTTATACAACACTTCATCAAGTTATGAAATTATAAGCAAAAAATAAAGACTTTCAATCAACTTACAATGTCTAATGTTCCTCCTAAATTTGTGAATAGTGGAATCTGTATGGTTGGTAAAGCTGTTGCACCTAAACACATATGAAAGATTCTTTGACACTTAATAAATAAAATATGAATTTAAATAACAAGGATTAACTTTTGCTACAGAAAATATTTACATGTGGTTAGCATTTCAACGTTTGTAACCACATAAAAAATTTTTTTACATCAACACAAGAACAAATGTAAGACTGGAAATAGGAACAATCTCCATAACAGTGCAGTGCAACAGTAACCCCAGTGGTAAACAACATTGGTCTGAAACAATCTTATTTGAAGAAATTGTATAAATGTCACCTTGCTGCGGCTGTTGTTGCGGTTGCTGCGGCTGTTGCGGTGTCTGTTGGCGAGGTTGAGACTGCTGGGGGACTTGTTGGACATGGATTCTCTGCTGGGCCTGCTGTTGTTTTGGCTGTTGTGGCTGAGCTAAAGCTGCAAACTGCTGGAGGTACTGGTCGTGTTCTGCAGGCATCCCTTCTACTGCCTTGGACTGGTACAGTTTGCTTTCCCATAGCTGGTACAAATGTTTTCAATGTAGAAATGTTTAAACAAAGCAATAACACATCCAAAGTAAAACATGAATTGTTCAAATACAAAATAGCCAATGTAGATCTTGGTTACTACATGAAATTACCCCACTAGAAAATTACATTTCATAAATCATTCATAAATTAGTTGCAATCACCTACATATGAATTATAACATTAACAATATTTGCCTTTTTTTAAATATCCTTTATTATTATTATTATAAACAGTGTAGACTATTAAAGATAATCTCTGAGTACCTGTTTTAATTCTTGTAGAACTTGCTCATCCACCCCTTCATCCAGAAATGCTTCTCGGACATTGTTAATCACATCATCAACCACTGACCTGTATAACTTTGGCTAAAACAAAGAGTTCATGTGAGGTAAAGGTTGGTGTACTTAGCACAATATAAATACCTTTACATCTGAATGAAAAATACTAGAATATTAAGCTCAGAATCAAAATTGAACTTTAACAACACAGATTTCAATTGAAAAATTCCTTATTTTTTCCGTTTAATATTTACTTTTCACATATGAAGAATATCCAAGTTAATGTATGAAATAAAAAAAAAAACCAATCAATGTATACCAATGCGCATATTTACAACAGATATGGCCTAAATTACTGTCGTTGTCAATATTACATCCGATATTATATCCCAATGAACGTAAAACTCAATGCATACTGCAACTTTTGTATTTATGTACTAACAGCATCAACGCCACTTCACTGTAAAGTTAATGGACTCGCCGGCGTTTGGACTCATCCAAAGTGCTGGTTTATATGTAGCCGAACGTGAGAAACTCGAAATACAGGCAACCTTATCATTTTCTTCTCCAGTCCATTCATGAATACGATCGTTTCAATTTGATAACAGATAATATAAATATTGTAAGCGCGTAAACTACGTAAAGACAGGCTACAAATGTTGAATGAATAGATAATTAAACATGCATGTGTTTCAGTCAAAGAAAGCCATTAGCCGTATTTTGCTAGAAGTTCTACGTCATTTTAAAATAGTACCCTTTCATTACCTACAAAAACGTATCTCTTTCGTGCACATCTACTTACCACTGGGTTCTGTGACGACATGACTTTCTTTTTATGAGAAATTATTCCTTAGGTGTTGGGTTTCTTCTAGCAAGTGGACTTCACCGAAGCCAGCAACTTCTGCCACTGCCTGGCTTTTATACACATAATATAAGCAGGTGCCCGTATAGGGGGATAGGGACAATTGAACTATTGACGTCATCCGAAGATATTGCTCTAATCACGCGAGATTTGTTACGAGATGTAAACAAATACACGTGTGTGTGTGTGTGTGTGTGTGTGTGTGTGTGTGTGTTATAACAGCAACACTGAGAGTAAACACGTGTTATAAAGATATGAATTAGCTAATAATGACAAAGATGCCTTCAGGAAAATGTCAGGTAGCTTTGTGCACAACAAGAAACGTGAAAATGGACAGATTTTTCTTTTGGAGGTGGGGGGGGGGGGGGGGGGAGGCCTTATCTCTTGTATTGTGGAGAGATATCCAGGGTACTGTACATGTATATGTACCTGTCAAATATCCAGCATTTTCACATCTTATGTAGAATACAAATAGATAATAATTATAAAATGATTAACATGCAGACTCTCACTGACTAATGTTGTTAAAGAAGAGAGAGAACAAAGACTAACCAATGTGCACGTTGATGTCTACTTTAGAACTACCATATACCACCATAGTAGTTGTCTGTTTCTGCAGTACTTGCATTAAGCTGAAAATTTTCATTTGCAAGTGCTCATCTGTGTCCATGATAAAGGTATGGTCTGATGCAAAACAAAGCTATTTGGCTTAAAATTCAATAGTTCTTAAAATATATTGAGTCATATGTTACAAAGCTAGCTGGCAAAATTGAATGACTAGGATTTTAATACATAAAATTATAAGTTCTATGGGGTTATAAGTTCTATAATTAATGTTAAACATGCTGGGCATTTACACACAACACATAGAGTGAACACCTGTTAAAACATTTATTTTTCAAAATGTGTTTAAAAAAACTGTGACAAATATGTGCACTGATCACATTAACAAAAGACTAGTGCATGTGCAAGTGCTGAGTATGGCTACAACAATAAAAACTGATGTGAGCAGAGTGTATATAAACAATAATTGCACTGTGAATGCTGTTTTTAAAGGGTCTATCAGGTAATATTCAGTATAAAAAAATGCACCTGATAATTTTTCTTTAAAATAATTATGGAAAATATTAAATAGAAAATTGAATTCTGTTCTTATTAAAAACTGCTTCAAATCTGTTGCTTTTTAACAACTCAATTTAACCTAAAATATGAGCATTTTTAACAAAAATTATCTGATATTCAGATCTTCACACAATGAAAATATGTCACAAATTCTGTTCTAGATATTCTAAATCCATAAGCTGAAAATTAGGCCAGATTAAAAATATATTACAGTAATTACTATAAACTGTAGGGTAGAGATAATTCATGTTTCATTTATGAAGTATAATGACAGGTTAAACATTATAACCTTTCAGTTACTGAATCTTTCATAAATAAAAGGAATAAAAACAGGTGTTTCAAATATTTCTCATAACAACAGTCTTGTGTATTCAAAATTGTGTACCATAGACAATATCTGCACCCTAACATTTGCAGAATTGAATTATCTAATTTTTCATTATTTCTAAAATTTTCACATGTCTATATAAGTATATAGTTGTTAACATTTTAATATGTGCTGAAAAAGTAAGTATAAGAATTTAATTGAAATAATATTCCATAATTCTGCTGAAGTATGAAAAGCTCATAATGCACCTTACGTACACATTAAAAAATTTATGTTGGTACCTGTAGTATACTTTCTAAAATAGAATTTCAGAATGTAAAATGACAAACTGATAAAATTCTAAAAAAAAATCCATTAAACAGGATGGAAGGAATGTATGTAACACTCATATTTAATATCTGCTTTAAATCCTGAGCAATAGAACTCTCTTTAAATGTTCTCTCAGAGAATGTATCATAACTGTATAAATCCAATGTCAATATATTCTATATCACTGGGTATTTAAAGCACTATAGTGAAACACATGTATAAAAAATTTGTATAAATGTGTATAAAAGAAATTGTTGAGTATTGTCACAAAACACATACACAATAACTACATTGAACAAATCCCATGTGAGTACAGTCAACCAAATAACAACATGATAACTGACATTCAAAATTAGTATTAACTGTCAATAATGAGCAGAGAATTTATGAGATTTTAATACCTTTAATTCTTCTATTGCTCTGTTGTTTTCTGTAATTCAAACAAATTTTAACCTGGGCAGAGCCAGGCATTTCTATTGAACACAGATTAAATCTTCTTCTTAATTTTCTAATATTTTGCAAACCAAGGCCATTTCCATCATATGTCAAAGTTATTTTTTCGATCAATCAGTGGTAAGCAATTATTACAAATAAATTTTACCATAATATCCACCGATCATACATGCAAATCCCAAGACTACTAAATTCTTTATTTTCAAATGGAACTCTCAGTACACAGACATCAACATCATATAAGCCTTCAGCATCAAGTGGGAAACATTCATACCACTTCCTTTTCTTCATATTGTAATATTCTATCATTGTTACGTTTCTGTCATCTTCGAAGGTATGGCCTCCTATGACATACAATCTGTGACCTTAAAATAAAACAAAAATTCCTGTCAGATAAATCACTAAAAAAATATTGGTAGATAAAAAATATTCAATGTTAGGCTAAATTTCTTCAATTTCTAAAAATTATTTCCATCATATGGAGAACAAATACGTCAACACACTGTAGTTTTAAAATAAATCATTTGGGCTTACAAAAGCAGCTTATTTTCATCAATTTTTTTAATCACCTAAAGGAACAACACCACATTGACTTCTTGGATGAAACATGGCAGGGAGACTTGTAACCCAAGTTCCGGCATGCTTAGGATCCCATTCATAGCAGCAAATGCTTCCTTCTTCTTTTTTCTTGGTTTTCTTATCAACTGTAACCCCTGTAATATTGCAAAATACTAAATTCATTTAATTTCAATTCAGTTTCATTTTCCCTTGAACAGATTTAAGAAAATGTTTTAAAGTTATTGTAGATATAATACTGGTCCCCTTTCCATGTACTATACAATATTTAAGACACAATGGTTGTTTACTGCGGTTCCTTCTAATCAAAAGTGGTTTCATGTAACTGAATGTAATGATCAGTTGCTAAATGTTAAAAATAACACTGTGATGACATATATTCTATAAAACAACAATACAAAAATAATAAATATACACATGAAGTTACTAAGATATTAATTGCATATCTTCAATAACAAACTAGAGGATCAGAGAGGCGATACCGCCTCCGAATATTGTACCACCAGCTGGAGCAAGCGCATTCGTATAGACCCCCACATACACAAAATAAGGGACATAGCCACCAGTTTTGTGCTTGACAAGCTGTAAAAATGCAATCAACAAGAATTTTTAAACTATTGCAAAAAATATATATGGTACAATCAAATTTAAGTTCTTCGTAAGGTAGGTCAAGGGTCAATTTCAAGGTCACAGTAAATTGCCAGTATATGACTTCCTATTCAAGTTCAAGAGTAACTATGGACCTATCTCTGCCAGTTTTGGAGATAAAAGGGAAGCAAATTTTGCAAAGTTCAGTTTATGGTGAAAAGTAGGTCAAAGGTCAATTTTAAGGTCACATTTAGATTGCCAGTATATGACTTCCTATTCAAGTTCAATAGTAACTATGGACCTATCTCTGCCAGTTTTGGAGATAAAAGGGAAGAAAAATTTGCAAAGTTCAGTTCATGGTGAAAAGTAGGTCAAAGGTCACTTTCAAGGTCATAGTAAGATTGCCAGTATATGACTTCCTATTCAACTTCAATAGTAACTATGGACCTATCTCTGCCAGTTTTGGAGATAAAAGGGAAGAAAAATTTGCAAAGTTCAGTTCATGGTGAAAAGTAGGTCAAAGGTCACTTTCAAGGTCATAGTAAGATTGCCAGTATATGACTTCCTATTCAACTTCAATAGTAACTATGGACCTATCTCTGCCAGTTTTGGAGATAAAAGGGAAGAAAAATTTGCAAAGTTCAGTTCATGGTGAAAAGTAGGTCAAAGGTCACTTTCAAGGTCATAGTAAGATTGCCAGTATATGACTTCATAATCAACTTCAATAGTAACTATGGACCTATCTCTGCCAGTTTTGGATATATAAGGGACTAAATGTTATAATTTTGGAGTTACCATAATGTGCCTTAAATTTCGTACAGAAAAAATTAATTAAAATAAAGAAAATGTCATTTTGGTCAAAATTCTTGAAATAGGAGGTGCTCTGAAGTTTCAGAAGTTCAAATTTGATGAAATAATGTCATTTTTGAACACAAGTTGTCTGCTTTGCCAAGCCTTATGTTTTATTTTTCCAGAGTTCAAAATTTATTATCCATTACCGTACTGCACATTTTACTTTTACCACCAATATGTACTTTTTGATACAGCGTAACTCGAAAACCGTATGGAATACAAAAAAACCGAGACCACCTTCAGTGTTGGGCTTTACATGCTCTACAAAATGCAAAAAAGAATGGGTCTCTAGCATTAACGGTTCCCGAATTAGAGACAGTTTTCAGTTTCGGTATCTTATGGCCGCTACTCCCGTGAAAATGCACCGATTGACCCCAAATTCATGGAGATGAAAGATGACCTGAAGGGTAACACCTTCCAATAATATTATTGGTTAAGTCTGTGTGGTGTCTGAATAACAGGGCAAAAAAAATTTTTTTCGTAAAAAATTTAATTTTTTTGAAAATTTTGGCCCATTTGACCTTGAAGTAAAGGTCAAAGGTCAAATCCAAGGGTATATTTGAAATCTACACATATGACTTTTGGAAAGCCGTCTATTAACCGATTACAGTGACGTCATATTTGCTCCGTAACACTAGTCCCGCGGCCATGCTGGAGGGAATGAACGACGGGGAATAGTAGCGTAAATATAGGTAAACCAAATAAAATAAAGTAAACTTCATATCACGATCAAGGACACCAAAGGGAAAAGGATATATACAAGCTGAGGCTTCAGCTGATCAGCGGGATCGACCGATATGAACTCAAGACAGTCTAAAAACGTGAAATCCTACTAAATGCTACTTACCCAACATCGTGTTGTCAGAAGATAGTTCAGTTATCTTGTACTTCATTTATCTTGTTCATTGGGTAATAACAGTTATAGTTTGAGAGAGTTTAATGTGTAATCATAAGTTTAACCATAAATAGAAGCAACTGTTTTCATAAAGGATAGATATAAATAAATTTGAGCTGATCATTAGGATAAACCCTTGTGGATTCAAGGAAGAATGTATGATTGTCTTATGACATGAAATATTGCTGTTAGTTATGACTTATCTTTACATCGTGAAGCTGTCAGAAATTATTTCAGCATTCTTGTACTTCATATTGGTTCATTAGAAAGTACATGTAACAAGACTGTTGTTCATTCATATAAGCAGCATTGTTAGCATTTTATTATTAGTTCAGTCATTCACAGAAGCATTTGTTAGGCACTACAAATATCCTCAAACCTCAGTTTAAGTGGGACTTAGAGAATGGGAATTTGCCATGGGACTATACACTTGATATCAATGGAGCAATAGAAACTATGTCAATGATGAAAAAGACGTGTCCTTTGTATCAAAATAAAGCTGGTGAGTTGTGTTGTAAATAAGTTTTCAAAATACATCTACTGTCATAAAAAGTATTGTATCAAACTGATTTTATAAAATTTTATATACCATTTGCATTGAGAATATTTTGCTAGGTATTCAGTGAACAAAATTCATGTATTTTAAATTTACTTTAAAACTGCAATATCAGGTATTTGTTGTTCTCTTTTTTTAATGTAAAGCCTAACTATATTGGGGATTTTCAGATGCTATTGTTTATACAGTACAGAAGTAAAGTATGCAGAACATTTGCTCTATACCATCATCAACTTTTTAAATTATTTCAGCATTCTTGTACTTCATTTTGGTTCATTAGAAAGTACATGTAACGAGACTGTTGTTTGAGAGAGTTTAATATTCACCATGAATGCAACCATTCATATAAGCAACATTGTTAGGATTTTATTATTATTCAGTCATTCACAGAAGCAAGGCATTTTTCACAATCATGTATTTATGATGTCCAATGTAAAATAATAATTCAGTTCATGAATTGATTTCTGCAACCATTTGCTTAAACATATAGGAAAAGTGCACATTTTGTATGAATAAAAGTGAACATGAAATGCTGAGTTCTGAGTGTTGCTTCAATTAAATAACTCCTGTCATGCACTGGATTTCACTCTCCTGATGTTCAGATCCTGTCTCCTCAGCTGGTCACAAAGATCTAGGAATATTTTTTGCTGCTTCTACCTTGCGTGTCATCTAGCTGCCTTTTGTACCTGTCATCAAAAGCTTCCGTTTATTTATTTATTTTTTTTTTAATAATTTACTTGCACCCAATCAGTGTGTCTTGGTGGGAAATGCCTGATCAATTTCCTAAATGTAAATTAATAGAAAGATAACATTGTGATTTTTATTCATATTGTAACTTACAACATTACAGTTGAAAGGAGCAGAATTTAACATTTTTACAGAGGAAAGTGCAAATTCATTTCATGAGGTTATATGTCAATTACACCTGAGGAAGAATTTACTTGCAAAATAAAATTACTCTTATCACTGCACCAAATCGAAAATTAAGCCACTACCAAATACACTTCATACAGGTAATTGATTGGCCCAGCTCAGCTGTGTACAGTACAAATATAGCCTTAACACTAATTGGCAATAATGCTAACCAGGTATTAAAGAGGTAGGTGACAGCCGATAAAATCTAGAGAGCACCGTAACTGATAACAAATTACACCCAAGGCAATAGGTGAGTCTTCATTATAAAAGTCGAAACCCTGCCTGGGTATTTCCACACGTTTTAACAAATTAACACACTCTCGGTCTCCACCCAAACTTATTGGGCACTACTTTAAATAAATATGCAGTGTACGTGTGCCCCAAACGTACACACCTAGGTCTTTGGTTTTGTACTGTTTTTTCTTTTATGGTAAAATCTGCACAGCTGGCTCTTCATTCTTTGCTATAAAATAGATTAGTTTTATTCCTTTACTTTTCAAAGCCACCTCGCCGTCTCTCCTCCGTTTATGGTTTTAGTTCCTTCATCATGGATTGTTACCACTGCAGGCAAGTGTGAACGCTTGTAAAGTTAGTTATCTTTTCTCGATCAAATAACCTGCAGTAATTAATCATTTTGCTCGGTTAATTATCAAAGGAAATACAGAAAACGAAAAATGAACTACTGACATGGCTTGTTCATGCGCAGCAGACGATTCCGGTCTCCCTCCAGAATGGCTGCTGTTTGTTTTGATGACGCAGGCTCTAATGGGTCAATAGAAATTTTTCCCATAACTCCTTCCGTAGGGTAGATAATTAGCATTTAATTTTGCCATTTTTAGACAAGGGTGCATTGCAATGAGTGCCACACCCAGACCCCAATACCGACAAAGCCCAAATTTTACGTGGAACGAGTTGAGATTATAGGTGACCTAAATCCATGAGATGGGTACGGGGGCCCTTACCGTCTAGGAGGAGAAGCGGTAACGGTAGCCGTCCGGCGGAGCCAACGGAGCCGGCGGAGCCGGCGGAACGATCCGGACGGGACCGAAACCATGTGTACCGCCAGCGCTAACGCTGGTGGTACAATAACATTCTTCAAATTGACAAACAAAATCTCCTGGTTACTAAGCAACATATATCAACATAAAATCTATGGTTAAAAATAATACACTGTATGGAAAGGACAATATTATAGTGATTACTACCCATAAGCAAATTCAGGCAAGGGTGTGGGAAAGGAAAAATATGTGCATGCACTTACCCCCCCCCCTCCCCCCTTACTAGTTATTAGACTTGAACTTTGAGTGGAACTTACAGTAAGTGCTGTATGTCAAACAAGTTTAATCAGGCTGCCTTATTTTGGAATTTATAACAATTTAAAGAACTTACCGCCTACAAGATAAATTTGTTTCTTTGCTGTTGTTACCATCACATGTTTATCTCTTTCTTGTGGTAAAAAACCTCCTTTGACACTCTCCCTCCACCTGTCTGTTTTGGGGTCATACATCCTAATATCAAATAATTGATATGCATTACTTCATTGGTAACTTAACAAAAACATGTCTAATTTCTTTTCATTTAATTATCTAAAAGAAATGTTACATTCTGTGAAAAATGAGGTTTCTAAATATATGTGACTATTGTATCTTATCATCATGCTTTTAATTAGGCTTGGATATATTTTGATATTTACTAGAATGATCCAATCAGGAAACTGCATTGTCTTGGCTCCTTCTGAAGTTAAGGTCCATTTTCTTGTATTTAAATATCATACATGTACATTACGTGTCTCCTTAATTAAAATGTATAACACTATTTCTACAAATAAAAAATTACAATTATCCTAAAGTTAATTATACTGACACAATGGCATATTGGCCAACATTCTTCCCAACCTCAAAATTCTACTCTACTTACCAAAACACATTTGAGCACTGAAATTTGATATTGCTCAACCCTCCAGAAACCAATAATTTTCCATCCACAACACAGCTGCCATGATCTGCCCTAGGTCTTGGTAAGGGGGATACCTCTGCCCAGATATTATCCACAGGATCATATACTTCCACTGAATCTGTGAGTTTGCCATTTCTAACCTCTCCTCCTGTAATGGGTGCTTATGTTATATTTGGCAAAATCATTATGAAAATTTGTTTTGCTGGGTACAGTATTTACATGTACATTTTATCATGTCATTTATACATAATACAAATGATCAACAATATTAAATGAGTGTTACTGAAATATGCATGACAGACAAATTTCCTATCTGAGTTTTTAATTAAGATTAATCTATCTTTTTCATTAAAATAATGACAAAATAGTGTCAGAATGCAACATAAAATCACAAGTAATGTATAGAGTGGGAAATGTTCAACTCTAGGACATAAAAGTCCATCAAAAAGTGATTTATGATTCAGAAATGTTATAAAATTCTTAAAACAGTGCCCTTATTTTTATTACTATAGAAATACAATAACAGTGCCCTTATTTTTATTACTATATAAATACAATATCTTTACCTATAAAAAGTTCAAAATTTGAAAATGTTTGTACCTGTCACAATCAAATTTCCACCAATAGCATCCACAGTAAAGCGTGTTCTAGCCCTGATCATGGATGCTTTCCTTATCCATGTGTTTCTTTCTGGATCAAACTTGTACATTGTGTTCATACAAGTTCCAGACTCTCTGTCTTTTCCTCCAATAATATACAGGCAATTGTCATAAACCACAGCTCTGAATCCTGTACGATCTTTCAGACGTGGCATGTTTACTGAAGTTACCTTTGGAACAACCCTGGCTTTCTTCCCAGGATCAACCAGCATATACTGAACTTTGGCATTACCTGAGACTTTGTCAAATATCAGTATAAAGGTGTTGTAGTGTGTTCCTGAGGGCAACTGGTGTATAAGATCCATAATGACTCCTCACTGGTAACAATATTACAGTCTATATGTTTAAAAAAAAACTTTTTGTTTATCAGCAATTAGCTAAACTAAATTGATACTTTAGTTAGGATAAAATACCAATCTAAATGCTACAATTCAAGTTGTCACAGTTTCAAACATTGACTGCTAAACAGTAAGCTGTACATTTAGAGATATGTCATGGTTGTATATAATGTTATTGGTAATATTACTGTACTGTATACTAGTATGGTTATTGCACGGCCTGATACAATGTAATATCTCTCATGGAATGTGCTAAGGTCCTTCAAATTGTGAAGGCCTACCCCCAGTACTTGTCATGGAAATGTTGCTGGTTTAACTGCAGCAATATATACCCTTCACATAACTGTATTAGTTCAGAAATGAGGGAAATACTGTAAGTTCATTGTTTTATACACATTTTCTAATAGCCAGGAGCAACGGTTTAGCTTCTACTGTATTTGTTGAATGAACTAGTATTACGCATGGCATTCCTGTTTTTGTCAACACCTCCCTGAAATGTAAAAATGTTAATTACAGCTTAAACTTCAGATGACAGTCAGAGATACACTCTGAAAGACTGTGACAAGTAAAAAAAGAAGTAGCAAAAGCCAAAACTTCAATTCAAAGTTCAAGTGGAACCGATCGAAATACATTCATTCAAAATGAAACTGTTTATAAACGCAAATGTCGCTCTGTTTCCTTTTAATAGTTTAAAAAATGTCTCAGTTTGAGCATTAGTAGCTCATCACTCGCCATGTCTATTTCGAAATCACTTACACTGATCCATTTTGCCTGAGAGAGGCACGTTCTCTTGGGCTACGCATTACTCATATTGTTGTAGCAACTAGTCCGCCATCTTTGTTCGCGCACTTGCCAAACTGGCGAGAACGAGATTGGGTCACCAATCAACATAGAGATGACGTCGTTTGGCTACAGCTGTCTAAATTTAGCACAAATAGTGACGTCACTCCCGTGAAGCCATACGGTGTGTACATCAACAAACACACAGACGGGAAGGTGATTTGTAGGTATCAGGGGTGTAATCTAAGATAACCGGTTATTTCTAGAAAGTTTCTCTTCATTCGGAAGCGTCCACACGCGACAGTGAGTGAAACCAATTTGTCTCGGAGTCAACTTCGTCACTGTTTACGAAAACTTTGTGTAACACACGGCACACCAGTGACTCACGACTTGTGAATGGAACGCATGTAGTGATGGAGATGCGCCATTATGCTTGAGTAAGTGTTAGACTACGCATCTCAAAATTTTGGCAGGGCCAAATATTCCAGTGGAGTGATGCCTGCAGTGGTTGCATCTGAGTGCCTAACTTTAGGAAGCCTTGCTGATCGACGCGCTGCGTTGAAGTTGAGTTTGGCACCCTTGCGACCATTTCTGAACGACCAAAGTAGCGTTATCGCAAGAAAAAGGCCTAGAGTTGTGGAGGAGACAAGGATGGCCCTGGCGGTAGGGACACTAACTTTGTTCGATACCAAAAGTTCAAGAATGAATCTCTCTAATGTAAGGACTATTTCCCCAAATGAACTAGCATCCAAAATGAAAAGGACGAGACCGATGTTGTTAGACTGTCGGTCTTTTTTGGCCTTCAACATGGGCCATATACAAGGCGCTTTGAACGTAAACTGTGCGGATAGGTTTCACAAGAAACAATTACAAAAAGGACGGATTGGATTAGTCGATCTTATCTCATCAAGCGAAGGGAAGGAAATGTTTAGAAGGTATCCTTCTAAGGAAGTGTATATTTACGATGAAAATACAACTGACATTTCTAAAGTAAACCCCTCCAGCCCCCTCCATTTAGTGCTGCTATCCTTGATGAAGGAAGGAAAAAGAGTGACAGTTTTAAAAGGTATAGTAAATAATATGGTATAGTTTATACTCTAAAATTTACATTAAACATTAATTCAGGTAGATTTATTTAATCAAAATCACATAAGGACGACTGTTTACACAATTCCATAATCTTCTAGAAAAGCCCTTTGGTGGTCATCTTTCTTATCAGATACTATTAGGAATCATCCCAAAGTTATTTGTTTTATGATATTATCAATTACTATTGTGCAATTAATCTTTGTGACCATTGTCCAACCAGCTGTCTGATTAATATAAGGTCAGTCATCACTTCTACTGATTCATATTGCATAGACCATCTACTTTTATGATAGACCATAGACCATCTACTTTTATGATTGATTGAACAAAAAATGTGAAATTAGCCACGGGGGTCTTTAGTGGAGACAGTCTGTCCCATGTTAGTGACTCAACCAGATTGTTTAATTGGTTGTAATTAATTCCTAGGATCAGAAGCCAGCAACTTCAAAGATTTCTGTTTGTGATTCATGGGAAAGCCATTGAAAGGCAGTAATGAATTTCCTTGAATGGTCATCTTAGGGATGCATTTACAATTTCTCTTAAGATGAACGAGTATCAGCCAAAGCCATTAAGTGCCTAGATAAGCAAAGCATTCCTAATTAATAGGCAATGACAGGATAATTGTTGTTTATATGTATTTTTGGCAAACAGCAAATAAATAAAGTTACCTATGAAAGAGGTCAGTGGTGCTATGCTTATAAGGCTTGGCTAGTGATGATTCACTTGTTTACTATTTGGCGGCATCAACCAGAGGTTATAACAGGCACAGTTGCCAGGAGAACCCAGTTGATGATATTTATAATACACAATAGAACTAATTGTAGATTCACGACAAAAGGAAACAAATACATACATGTTTTTTATTTCATATTTCAAAAGAGAAGTGATATACCCTTTCTCCATAGAAATGCAATGGTCCCCTTTTAATGGTTTGGAGTTTTATATGTATATATTGTCATACAGCTATCCATCAGTTACAACTAGGAAATCATCAGTTTATTAGCCTAGAAATTTCTTCTTCATTCTAATCCCAATCTCTGTTAAAGTCATTGTCTTGTATCAATTTTGAAAGAACTCCTTAATACTCAAAGGGAACCGATAATAAAAATTGAGTTTTACACCAATAAGTTATTGGCTATTAATAATGTATCACCCACTTGCAGTTTTCATATCTAAAGTGAAAATAGGGCTATGTGTTAGAATCCCTGTAAACTCTTGGGGATGACTTTTCCTCACATGCCTTAGTGACTGAGTTGAACTTGGGTCTCATAAAAGGAGTGGGTGGCTCAGAGCTATTTATATCTCACTCCTGGGAGAAATTACCTGGAGAGTTCCTATTTTGGTGAAACACCTTAGTTTGCTGGTCTGGCCACACGTGGCTTCAGTTTAAAGCACATACCTTTGGTGGTGAGTCAAAGTAGATATGTGCTATAGTCAGAAGATACTTTGTTGTTGTTGTTGCTGCCGTCTTTGAGCTGTTTTAACATCATACGATCTAGGAGTGACCGCAGTACACTGTTTTTATTTCACTGCATGATTTCTTGTAGTTTTCCTTTTTATTGTTGAACAAATAGCACACAACTGTAGAATAGTTCAAATGTTTGGGTTTTTTCTTTTTAATTTCTTGGTGCTTAAGCCCTAATTGCTTACTACCCTGTTGTGGTAACACTTTACATAACAGCAGGTTACTTAGAAAAAATTGTGAAACTTGTGGTTTCTTTGACAGGTAGGATTGAGATGTGATTGTTACCATCTTATTTTGTGTTAATCAATACCCATTACAGCAGTATCCTATCCCAAATTGTGTAACAATCATGTAATTGATTTTCTAGATGGGTTGATTAACAAATTATCACAGTGCCTCTCTAATGACATAAAAGTGATTTGTATAAGAGAATAACAATGCCCTTAGATATAAAGATAAGTTTTAAGATTTGGAAACAGATTTACATAGGTGTTACATCTATTTTTACTTTCATTTTAAAAAATGAGATAAAAAAACAAGGATTCAACATAAAAAAATGCCGAGATCATACATATGCAATTTCTTAAAAATAGAAAATTCTGCAACATCCGAAAAACACATGTCTGTCTGTCTGTCTGTCTGAGAGTCCTCATGTGATTAAGAATTTCAGTGAGCAATTCTGAACACTAAATGACCTCAGATTTTGTGGTCAGCGGTCACCAGTCATCTTGTATTGTGGCCAGCCTTTGCTACACTAAACATAATATGGAGCTGTAGCTGGCTAGGCTGACTGAGGTGAGTCATCCCCATCAGTCATACAATCAGCCAACATGATGAGCCTCAGTTCCACCTTAGTAGCTTTACCAGGCACACTCCGTTCTCTCAGTCCATATATTTAGTGATGGTTCCACTGACAGAAAGTTGAGAGAAAAAAATTTGGCTATTTGTTTGCAATGAGTTCAATGCAACCATGTTGACTTTTACGGTGGATGTGCCTCGACGCATGCGTAAAAGACGTTCAAATGCACAGTTGCCAAAGTTTTGTACAAATTCAAGGATGCGTCTGGAACTTCCTGGAGGGTCTGGTGAGTTGGAATACCACCAAAGGGCTTTTTATGTGTGAATTTGAAGAAGATGTTGGAAAATTATTTGTCTTTTTTTTTTTTTTTTTTTTTTTTTTTTTTTGAGAACTTTTAGTGGTAGTTATGTACTTGCATATGCTAAAGTTCATTTTCTTTATTTAACTTATTCACATAAATAATTGTTGTTTCACAAAAATAGTTCTTGTCTCACAGAAATAGTTCTTGTATGAGACTGATTGAAATTACTCATTTAAATAATACTATTAGTCAGACAAAAGTGTAAGTCACAGCACAGACATTATTTCTTACGTTATATTTATTAATCATTATATGAAAGGAATTTAAGGATTTTAGTAAGTGAAATTTTATAATTTTATATTTTTCAAAACTAATTGTTTGAAGTTTTTATAAAACATGATAGCATTTTGTCAACAGTTTTCATTTTTACCTTTTTATTTTGTAGAAAGAATAAATTAGTAATCATCATAATTTGTTTTCAGGTGGTTTAACAGAATTTAAAAGCTCATATGGTGATTTGTGTGACAAGTCGCTGAAATCTCAGGGAACCAAAGACTCATCAGCACCTCTTCACAGCCCTACCACATCATTCATTCACGACCAAGAAGTTGATATAGAAAATACCACAGCCACAGCAATTCTGCCTTTTCTGTATTTAGGTTTGTAATTTAGGAGTTCATTTTTTAATTCCTTAAATACCGTTTTCTACAAGGTTCAAATATCAATTATATTATGCATTTAAAATCATTTTTCCATCATTTACTTTTGTGCTTGGTGATTTATCAGCTCAATTTACTATAATTTTCTGGAAACCTGTGTGATCCTTCTATTACAAATTTCTGCCCGCCTATCTGTCTGCTCCCATCTTTTGTATTGTGCCTGGTGTGTATTTCACGGTGCACTCCTAAACAACCTTCACAGAACTTTAGACAATGCCTGGAGGAACTATTACTGTTTGTTAACAGTAGCCAGCAGCTGTTTTATAAGCTCTAAGTAGTTTCATTGCTTTTTGGGTCTCATTAATGGGTAACCTAAAGGTGCAAGGAGGACTGTTTAAGCTACACCTGAGGAAAAGGGCAGGTGTTTTCTCACAAATAAAAGATTTGGAGTGTGAACGTACTCTCGAGGGAATTGTTGATTTACACAAAAGGTACATATGTGGATGAATCACCCAGGCCATTGTTTGGTAGAAAACTGCATATAAGTTTGAAACATTGAGGGTTGTTTGTTAAAAATTTGCAAATGAAGAAGGGCATGAACTTAATGTTTTTAATAAAAATAACTATGAAATTTTGTTAAATTGAATGGAATATGAAATAATTCAAATTGGTTACTGATGTAGATACTGTGGAGTTGTTTCTCAGTACAACATATCTAAATTTTTCATTTAATAGAATTAACTGAAAAGACCATATAATAATGAATATAACCATGTAAGACTTGAATTCTACTAGATAATCGTAAATTTGAATTAAATTTTATAATTAAGAGATTGCACTTAAAAGAATTAATAGCATTTAGTGTATGTAAAATTTTGATAGAATTTTTTCATCTTTAAATCTAATATTTGAGAATGATTAAATTTTTAGGTAACGAAAGAGATGCTGCTGATCTTCAAAGATTAAAAGAACTTAACATCACATATGTTCTCAACGTAACATCCCACATTCCATATCAACATGAGCATCAGGGAATCAAGTATAAAAGATTGCCAGCATCTGATAGTTGCCAGCAAAACCTCACACAGTACTTCCAGGAAGCTTTTGATTTTATAGGTAAGCCCATTATATAACTGTCTGTTTGTATGTAATAATAATGATAATTTTTTTGTTTTGCTCGTAATGTATTGGTAGCTGATCAATTCTACATTTGAAAAAGCGCAGTTTTCATGTAGAAAAAAGGATATTGACTTTTTAGACAAATTTGACTGTGAAATAATGATTTCATACAGACAATCTTGTCTCCTCGTTCATAATTAAAAAAGAGTCATCACTTTTTGAAGGCACCATATTGCCATTAGAACAAATGATATAAACTACTGAGATTTGGGCAACAAATTAGTAATGCAACTTGACAGGCAAAAAGATCAGAAGCAAGAGAGTCTCTGGTGGTGTTATAAATGGGTCTCAGAAGCAATTTATTGATCTTGAAATTAATTTGGTTTTCCAAAATTCAAGCAAGAAATCAAGTTATGTTTATTCAAGAAAAGAATTAATTAAAGAAGCTTAAAGCTAAATAGGCTGTATTTCTTCTAATCAAAGCAAATTATGCAGAAAATGATCCAGTAGGATGAAATGAAGTTGATCATTCTGATTGAAGTAACTCAATCAGAAGGAATAAGCGGGGATGAAATAGACATCCGACTCGAGTTGATCAGGAAAGTGTCATTTGAACCAATTTGGAACTTTTCCTTGAACAAAAGTTGAGATGACTCATTGGCATATTATAATAATTAGACAGAGAGAACAAAGAAGATAAGTGAAAAGGAAACCACAGAACATATTGCATCCAAAAAAATTCTGATATAATTTTCTGAAGACAGCTTTATCAATTAAGATAATCCAAGAATGATAGTTTACAGTTACTCAGTTACTGTAGCAGACTGAAGTGTGACATTGTGGTTAACCTTAAGGATTTATTTTTTCTTTTCCTGGAAGACAGAAGCAAAATGGAACAAAATCGTTTTACATTTTTGAAAATGACACTGTCATGATATTATTTATATAATGTTTGATAACAAAAATATACAAAGAATCTTAAGTATAAAAAGTTTAGACATTACGAGGTTGTCATCAGACCATAATTAATTAAGATGGAGTTGGTTTAGATAACATTTATCCGAAGGAAACTGAAGCATGACTGTTAATTGGAAGGCAATACAAAATAAATCTCTTAATCAAACAACTGTCACAAAGACTTTTTGTAGTTTAACTCGGTTTTCTAATAAAAGTTCTCCTGTTGGTTAAATATTGGAAACCATTGAGAATAGATCTAGAGTTCTCATTCATGAACAGAGTCTGGTGGATGATGAATGGCCTCTCGTGCATCAGGAACTGGCAAACTTAAGTTCATTTTACAGCTGGATTGGTAAATGTACTCATTAATAATACCAGTTGTTTTAGGCTTTTAACACTGAGACGTGCATTTCCTTAGCATATTTCCTTCATTAGAAAAGAAAGGACTGTAGTAAAAAGCCTGGTCTTTGTACTGTATACATCTGCACCATAGATGAAGGACCATAAAGGCTTCTCTTTGTGTTTTATGAGCAAGTATTGTTGCTAGCGAATCCATTCATGAAATGATTTTTTTTTTTTTTTTTTGGTTTTAAGAGATTTCTTTAAATTTTACAATAATGGTTACATTGATCAAAGAGAGGATATAACTGGCAGAAGAGTGCAGGAAACTTTAGAGCATAAAAAAGCCATTCAGTTTATACCAATATTAGTTCACATGATAAAAGTGACTCATAGCATCCTACTAGCTTTGTATAGTTCCGTACAAATGAAGATACAAAGCACTAATTAATACAGGCTTTAATCAAGTTAATTGGACACTTTTATGGCAATATCACCAGCATGTAATCTAGATCAATGGTAAGCAGATGGCAGAGTGAAAAGTACAGGGAATTAAAAAAGTCCAGTGTTCAGTGATGAAAAAGAAATGTTCTAGGATATAAATGATGCATTGTGCTAGAAAATCAATGGAAACACTTTGAGCATCTATAGAAAAAATTAATTTTTGAACAATGTGCACACAGAGTAAACTACTGTTTCTATATGTCAATATTCAGTATTGTTCAAAGGGTTTTGGAAACCAGTTTACTTTAGGATCGTACTTGGATTGTTCCACAAAATGAGAGATGAGTCATGTCATAGACCTTGATTGCATTTGTTAATTGTTTTCATTACAGTAATTAAGACACCTTAGATCTTCAGGGTTCTGTGCTTGACTGTTTTATGCTCCATTCAGAAAACGACACAAAGCAGATGTCAACAAGAAGTAGGGTCAAGATAGCTTAGTCACACGTATTTATTATTTGAGGGTATTCAAAGATAAAAAAAGCTTGGGAATCACTTTTAATTTAGGTTGGGTAATTTTAATTGTATGTTTTGAAAGAAAAAATAGAAACATATGAATTTATCTTAATTCTAGAACATGTTTCCAGTGTAGAACTATGTTGTCCATTATGTTCCAAAGAACATTGAGAGGAAAAAATATGCTCCTACTATAGCAGATAAAAATAATGTTTTTTACTTTTAAAAATTGCATAAAGAAAGAAAAAGCAGTTTAAGAACAATTGCTTTCTCAGTGTAAAAAGACCACTGAAGTTGCACAGTTCAAGAAATTATTTTAAGATTTATGCATATGTTGACTAAAAAGTTAAATATAGAACGGGGTCATGCACTTGTAGGAAAATCCAAGAAAACCTCAGAAATCCACATAAATGAATGAAAAATAGATGAATTAAGATTCCAAAACATTCATCATTCTCTCCAGTCTCAAAATAGCTGTGGGCTGCAAGGTTATATTTAGGAAAGAGGTTCCGCTTGCTCTGACTCACACTGTTATTGTCGGTTCAGGTTTGACATAGATGAACAGAAGGGGTGTAAAAAAGTATGCTTTGCCTGACGAATCCTTGATATCTGTTCTATCTGTGTAAACAAGCTCAAATTTAGTCTTTTGTGGTAGACTGAGGGCAGAGTGACTCAAGTGTTGAGCCATTTCTTACATGAAAAACGTACTGCTGTCCTATTAATATATCAGACTACCTAAATTATTCCCATAAGTTTTATGAATTTTATATAACTATGTATCCTTTATACAGAGCATTATTTAGGAAAATAGGTAAACACATTACCGGAAATGCAGCTGCAAGATCCAGCTGGTTTTTGAATTTTCTCGGTTGTAAAATTTTGCCCAAATTTGGGAAGCAGGTGATGCTGTTGTCTAAGCTGTCTAGCTGCCTAACACCTGCCTGGTCTGGGAGAGGGAAGAGTGAAGTGAGAATTCATGAACCAGTCTGCTTTGTTAAAACCTCAATTTGAAATATAAATAAATAGTTATAGTGCTGGAAAGATGTTACAATGAAGAAGCAGATTTGATCTTTTTTGTAATTGCATAGTTGCTGTGTGTTCATTTCTGGGGTATACAATAGGTGAAACAATTAACACAAAGCAATACACTAGACCATTTTTTCACATTGAATGGAGTGTGAGTCTATGTGCCAGTGACTATAATTTAAAAACTTTTTGGAGCAGTGACAGTTTGTCTTATGACACAGTTGTTTTTGTTTGAACACAATTAAGCAATGCAGCCTTAATCCTAAGGCCTTGCCTTCACAGGTAATGTTTTATGGCTAAATCCTTTTGTTAAATTTTCTAACAGTTGAATAATTAATAGGTTCTTGTAAGTGTTTACCTACTGGTGTTCCAAAGGTGAGTCACCACTTGAAGTTGACTTCCCATGTATTGATCATATGAGAAATGTTCTTCAGGTTACAGAATCAATTTGGCTGACCTTATGTTGTGAGGAAAACAAGCTGATACTGTCATGATTATTATCATCATTATTTTTGTCCATGTAAATCATTGACATAAATTCCAAAAATAGCTAATTGGATGAAAACAGGGACAATCTTTTTTCATGATATATGCAGTTGTCAGATGTCTCCGTTGAGGTAGTGAATTTAAAACAGATAAAATTATAATGGGTTAGGTTTAAAACTTAGACATATGGAGGGAACCTATCAATATTTTATTATTCTTTTCACTTACATAGAAATGTTGCATGTAAAAACTACTATAGGCAAACATTGTTGATTGTAATACATATATAGAAACTAGATAAATATCCTGAAAAATGATAGCTCATTGTTGTTCAGTTTTCTAAACATGAAAGCCCTTGCATGTATTACTAGTTTAAGAGATGAGTCAGACCAGGAAAAATACTGGTAACAATGGATTTACATGACAAGGCTTTTCTTGTAAGTTGTTTATATAAAATTGCTTCCTTATTTATTTATTTTTTTATTATTTATATATTTTTCGTCATGTTATTGATACAAAAAAAGGCAAGATGCTGGATTTGCATAATAATATATGACGATGTTGTTTTTGCAGTAAGAACATCCTTGAAGCAAAGGAATAAGATATCTTGCCAACATTTGTGTCGTTTAAAAATGCCAAAAGTAATCCCTTTTCTTTCCTTATTTTTTACAAGATTTTTTTTAATTTCAGAGGAAGCCAGAAACAATGGTGCAAATGTCCTCGTACACTGCCATGCAGGAGTGTCCAGATCTGCGACCATTACGATAGCATACCTGCTGAAGCACACTCGCATGGTCATGGTGGATGCATATAAATATGTGAAAAACAAACGGTCCATAATTTCACCTAATTTTAACTTTATGGGACAGCTACTGGAATTTGAGCAGGCTTTAAACTCAGGAAAAGCACAGCGAGTTCTAGAACCTCGCCTTGTCATTGAGACCAGTGTGTGACCAGAGTCAAATATGAAATCAAAAACTCCACAGACTCAGATGCCAATATATTGTTGTCTCATCACTGAAATATGTATGACTGAAGCAAATGGTTAGGCAAGAAATGTGTGGCCATGATTCTGTATGGAACTAAAGAATCTTGGTCATGATTTATTCTATATGGATATATGAAGGATGATGTGAGACTGAAAATGAAGTGCAATATTGTATGTAATTATTTTCTGTTTTCAAGAGGGGTGGAATGACTTTAACATTTAATAAGTTATTTTTTTCAATATGTTTAAAACATAAAGTTTCCTGTTATGTTTTAAATTGAGAAAATTTGAATGCAGGTAACTCTGACATACTGTGAATAGGTGTACAAGGACCAGATGAAAACATGGTACTGGGTCCAATTTATACATAAAACATATGCAAGAACATAATATGATGCCCCAAGTGTCCAACTTTGTTTTTCCAACCAGCAGTGCCAATATCCTAAAAAACATCCACCTTTAGGTACCCTGAATTTCAGACTGTTCAGTCGGTCCTTGTTTCCTATGAGCCCTTGTTAACTTTTGATCAAGGAAATCTTGGCTCCTATTGACAAGATAATCCACAGCAGACTGTGAAACTCAGGGTACTTGCAGGTTATTGGATGGATCATGCACTTTGCCATATGCAACATTCAAAAGTGCCTTTTCATTAATGCAGGTTGTTTCAGTTGTAGGTAAATCATATCCGTGTGCCAACAGCTGTCAGTCAGAAACCACAGTAGTTGATGAGGGTACATTATCAAAATGACAGGAAGCTTGTGCATTGAAACATTTTAGGTGATCATACTATAACTGCAATATTGTTCTGTAGATTGGGTGATCGTGCAGTGACTAATAGACTAGTATTTTACTTTTCCTCTGGGTTTTTAGCTATTAACAGTGCCATCTGTTATGTGTACTATTGTTGGTATACATGTCTGTGATTTTTTTTTCATTTAAAAAGACAATAATTTACCAATAGGTTTTTTGTAATTGTTGTTGTTTAACTGTTGTAAAACAACCTTTTCACTCTCTTTCTTATTGTACTATGAAAAAAAAATGTATTTCAGACAGATATTGTCTTTTTTTATTGCCATGAGTTCATTTGTAGGGTTAAGAAACCACCAAAATACTATGAATACAATAAATGCATTACTTTACTCACAACATACCATTTCGCACATAGGCATCAATTATACACCATGGCCAAGTTCAGTTTGCAGATAGATATATTTGCAAGACTTTGTATTTTATAAAGAAGCTGAGGTTCAATATCCAGTTTTATGACATTTAGCAATTAAAATTAAATAGTCCTACAAAAATTACGATGCCTTAGTGCCTTGGACACAAACCAATATAGCAGTTATACTGTGGAGTATGTTGAACAATTTGTTGAGTGTAAATGTGCCTATGCCGTAATGGTAACACCTTATGTTAGGAAATGAGCTCTAGGCATGTGTTTAGCATAAACCACCTCAGATTCTTGCAGTCACATTCCATATTTCAAGGTAGACAATTTAGGAGTTTTCACGTAGAGACCTGCAACTGTTTTCTTCTTGTCATTGTATATTGCATCTGTCATTGTAAGATTGTGTCTTTTCCCTTTTTTTCATTTTTTTAAATGCTATTTTGTCATATTTTGATGTGTTGAGTGTCGTGTAAAAACGTTTGCATACCTTGTTGCTGGTATGTTTGAGGATTGGTAATTTTTCCAGTGTTCTGGACTTAATTTCTCCTGTACAGCGAGTTACGGAGTTTCTCCATTGTAAATAACATGTAGATGTATTTAATCTGTTTTGGTCAGTTGTGCAGGATTCTTCTTCGATCTCAGGAGTTTCCATTATACCTTGTACTCACCATATGAAATATATGCACTGACATCAACAGAAAAAACTAATAAAAAAGAAATACTGAAATACAACATTTGGTGTTTGCTTGGTGACTCATAGCTAGACTTGACCTCCAGCGACTTACCGGGTAGAATAAGTGCACTTACAGTGATAAAGCGGAGAGTGCACCAACATCAGTGATACAGGCTTATCGAACTTAGTACAAGATATGTCTTTTGGGGGGCCTTATTGGATTGTTCATTCCCCGTTGATCGAAAAAAAAAAAAGATTTGATGGATGGAAATATATGGCAGTATGGAGAATGTTGTTTTTTAAAGAAAGTATTGATCAGAAAATGGTTTAAAAAACAATTTCGAAAAAAAGAGGGAAGATACCAATTAAATAATGAATAAAATTTAATGAAAAGAAGTCTTTAGAAACAAGAATATATATATTCTCGAGTAACATCATCTAAACCAATCTCCTTAAAAAATCAGACTGGAGATGTTATGGGTAATAAAAGGGGAACAGATCTGACAGGTGCTTTTTCATCTAAATTCAAAATCAACTTCCGGACACAAGGAGAAATTTCCTTGTGCGCAAGGATGCAGGGTGTAGTTTTCAAAATAATATCTGGCTTGTTTGTGAAATTGAAATATTAGTTTAAGCTGCTTAATTGCATGTTACCAAACTCGTCAAACTCTCCTGGTAAAATTGATAAAAGATAACTCATATCTTTTCTTTAATGTGAACTCAGACGTCAGTTTTTGCTCCCGTTTTCATTTTGCTTATTTACGCTTTTTCTAGCATTACGTGCAGCTCAATCGCCGGGAGGGAAATCACCCTGTATGCTACAGATTCACATAATTTCAGGATGATCCCGTATCCTGTAAAACCGAGCAGTGTGTCTAGTTTGACTTCTTCGCATGAATCATAAGATTATCAAAATGGAAAACGCGCAAGATGTTTTTAAATTCAGAGTAGTAGTCCTAACAAAAACTTGCGGTAACACCATCTTGCCATGTATTTATTTTCTATCACTAATCGCTAATACTCAGGGTGGGAGAGATCGTAAAAATAGGAAAATCGAAAAAAATTAATAACTCAACTCTCTGCCGGTTATCAACTCTATCCCTCAAATGTGGGTCGACGGGTTGTAGAAATTTCCGGAGTTTCAATTTACCATCGACGCTTCCTGACAGTGTGGCGCGCTTTTAATTCACAATACATAGTTGTTTCAAACCTATGAGTCACTTAATTTATCTTTGAAATGTGTTTCTAGCTGTTGTATTTTTCTCCTTTACCTTTGAAGCCCTTTTCTCAGGCGGCTTTTATTCCCACTAAAATCAATTCAAACATACGGCAGTTCTCATTACATCATAGTTTAGAATTAAGTTAGTCTGGATAGGTTTTTCTTCAGGTTAGCAACAAACTGGTAATAAGTCATTTGCCGCCTAAGATCTTTTTATGTAAAATTTCATAGCCTGAAATAAATCATTCATTCAGTTTCCAATCCACATTATAGTTATAATAATAGTTTATTAAAATAATGACGAAAAATATCAACAAGGAGGTGAGTTACCGGGAGTACGATAGAAATTTAGGATGATCTTTACAAAGTTATTTTTAGGTTCTCCTTGTATGCAACATTTTTTAAAACAATAGTGTGCTCCTTTAACTAACTTTCAATGACAGTTACAGCAAACCGATGTGTCCGAGATAGTATAAGCAAGATCTTTTTAAGATAAAATTCTGCTTGCTTAGCCTACTTAAAATTTGGACAAATAAACCTTTTATTCAAGCCTATCCAAGCCTAAGCTAAAGATGCATCATGATGCTTATTCGTATCATCGTGAAGTACGAATGTACCTTTCTTTACCCCGTACAGACTTCACCAGTTATTTTTACCCAATGTTTTGACAAGCACAGACCTAATCTTACATTTATGACGTTTCTGTTACCAAAAAGCACTCAAACCTTTCGTTACTGACTAAACCTCTATTCCGAGGAAAGCGATCTTACCTCACTTGACCGATAGATATTACCGGAAAACGCAATATGAACGCCAATGCCTATTCTAAGACTTTACTTGTCCTAAAATGAAACTTGGACGTATAGAAGTCGATGTAGGATTTACACAGGTAAAGGATGATAACCTATCCTAATTCCAGACTATTGGAATCTATTATACTCTCACACAATTGGAGGTATCCTATCCAGAATTTTTCCCAAAAATTGAATTTTTCTCGAAAAATAAAAGTATTTTTTTGCTACTCGCGCACCATTGCTTGACCTTTCCCCGCATTTGGATTCGACGTTTAATCGCATTTCTATTATAATAATTTAATTTTAATTGACTGACCAGTCTTCCCGTACATACCTCACATAAAAACTTGCTTTACCCGTTTTCACTTTCAATCTTTCCAATTTAATAAAATTATTGTGGATCATCTGATTTGGGGAATGGGTGTCCTAATTTGTAAAGGTCTATTATGCAGTCTGGTTTTCTGATTACTAAGGTAGACTATTTTAACGCTATCGTGTGGGGTAAACCTACTTTGAGTATTTAGTACACGTACTACTTGGCAATGATGGAATTAATCTAATTGCATGACTAAGTTAAGGTTGAGTTTGGATTGCCTTCTGTGTCTTCTCTTACTCAGTGGATTGCCATTGTTTTCGAAAGAACACAGAGGCATCTAGAGTGATCGAACATAAAGCTATAGTCGAGTGACAGAAGATGCGTCATGGCTCTCTCACGAGGAAAGTTCAATTGCCGCCACGCTGTGAACTTACTCAGTCATATCATTACTAATGTGTCATTTCCCAGGCATTTACTTTATTAAAAATAATGTGTGATTCTCGTCATTTGAAGATTTTAATGTGGGATATTGATACTGTGCTGAGATCGGTAAATTACTTGTGCGATCCAATCTTTTTTGCTTCATAAGTAGATATTAGTCGTGATTCCCTATATCTCTTAATCCAACGCGGTCTTTAATTACAATGTTAATCTGCAATAAAAATGATATATATTAATGTCTTATCGGACGTATTCCTTCTAATTTGTGACAGATAAACCTTTATTTGTTATATCCCAATTAAAACTAGAATACAGTTTTAAACATCATTTATCAAATGTGCTGACTTTACACATAATGTTCGAAATGTGAAACGTGCACATGGCTCATGGTACTGATCTTTTCTCTAACTCTCAAAATGATGAATATTTACTTTGATATTTATCAAAAGCATCACAATAACAAAAAAACGCCCTTGTGAAAATTATGCTATACACCCTGAGAATTGACCCTGTTCCATTGTGACGTATGTATTTCGGCCAACGCATGAATTATGACCTTTTGCCTCCAAAGTCATTTTCACGACAAACAATTCTCAAAATAGAAAAGGGAATGTTCACCATACATGTATAAATGATGAGTAAGCATGTTGGAATTAGAAGATGATCCCTGTTGAAAATTACAAAATATAAGATATAAAGAGTCCTTGATAAAAGCGTGTGTGTGTGTGTGTGTGTGTGTGTGTGTGTGAGAGAGAGAGAGAGAGAGAGAGAGAGAGAGAGAGTTTCAACGAAGGTCGACCGGTTCAAACTAGACCAGTTATCTGTTGTATCAAATCGTAGATTGAATGACAGTTAAAGTCGCTTTTTAAAAAATCTTATTCAGCCAACTTTAACTTTGATAAAAGTAAAGAGAGAAAAAATAATACCCTGATATCTTTATCATTTTTGTATGACCTCTTCCTTTTTGAGGTAAAAAACATGTTGTCGTACTCTTTTACGTCAAATTCCTTGGTTTTACGGGGCACGCCTTTCTATTTATTTTTAGAGAACAAGAATATCTTTTCTAGAGATTGGAGGTTACATTTACTCACCCCTTCTACAAAAACGAATAATCAAGAAAGCGCACGTGTTCAACAGATATTTTCTCTGAAGTTTCAATTATTAAAATTTCATCAATCTCAGTCATAAACTCATTCCGTCCATAACCTGTTCATTAATCATTTTTCATAGAAATCACGCCATCTACCCTCCTGCGTCTTTTCGTCAAATAAACAACGCTCTTAGTCATTCGAAAGTAATTTTCTGCAAATTTGTGTTAATAATTTAGGAAGCAATTTCTTGTTTAGATTTTGTGTTTCGTTATATTCATAAACAACTTAATGAGACTCGTCCGGGAACAGATTCATCCTGATTGGAAAGGATGATAACAACAACTGTGATATAAATACCAGTAGCGACTTAAGAAACCCCGGTCACTTCATACCACACACAGATAAACACCGCCGCTATGACCACGGAAGGAATATGCGTATTGTCGCAGATTTGTTTTTTCTTAACTTCGAAAACACACATACGCACGTAAACGCGAACATGTGTGCGTGCACGTACACACACCCACAGATACACACTTACTGGCGCCTATGATCTAATATACCGTTTATTAGATCTTAGCTGGCGCATACAAAAAATGCGCAAACACACGCGTGTAAACAATCAGAATGGATGAATTATGAAAACATTTGTATTATTCATAAATACTAATATTATCAATCTCCCACCCCCCCACTCACACACACACACACACGCACGCACACACAAGCAAAGGTAAACACGAGTGATGCATCTTCATTTTGTGCCTATCATTTATAACTTTCAATATAACCCCCTCCTACAAACACAGGCACACTCTGTCAAAACACCATCATCATAAATAATTCATTACGACTAATAGTACTGATGACAGCAATTATTTATACGTTTCCTTGTAATTCTCAGAATTGCGGGTCACTCGATGACAATGAAGGAGTTACGTGAGGATTAACAAGTTCCATTATTATCTTGGTAGAAAACAGAAAAGGTAATGAGCAAATTTCGGAAGATAGTATCCTCACTATTCAAATAACATGTTCATTAACCAAAAATAAATAAATAGATAAATAAATTAAATTAAAATAAAATTTAAAAACGCAATTTAAAAAATTGCGGTCTTACTATTTTGTCCGAATTTAGAGATGATGGCTCATATTTTTGTCACTTAATGTGCCTAAAGAGGTCCCTAATTTGATGTCGATTGTATCGCAACGGGATTTGAAGCCTAAAGTGTAATGACACAAAGCTCTCGGCACAGTTAGTAATAAGATGTATCATTATTACAAGGCGTGTATGATGAATCATTGATGTTAGTGCTTATAAAATGCATTTACTGCTTTCTTGTTGACAAAATCAGAAAACAAGGTTGAGTTTCAGAAACTGATGCCAAGGTTTTGGAAGAAGATTTGTGATAACAGCACCACCTGTGCTTTATTTGATTAAAATTTCGATTAAAATAAAATCCATTTATGTGTAAGTAAATGTTCCTGCCAGCTTAGTTTTGCACATTATATACATTTGGCGACACACAAAGATCTTCCTACACGTACTACAGAGAACCTGCGCTGGTCTCTATTTGACAGCTTTCTAGGGATGGGGCGGCAACAAGTAAAGGTACCAAATGGCTACCCTCTACCAGGGTGGCAGAAATTATAGGCAAATTTTCAAAAAGCCAGAGAATCAAATGACTGTCTATTTGACATATCTGTGAATATCTTGTGAAAAATCAATCATTCGCCCTGGTAGAGGGTAGCAAATGGCAGTCGTAGAACTACCCCTGATCAAAGATGACATTGGTGTACTCTCTCTCTTCTCTCCTTCTCTCTGACCCTAGGACACCGGACAGCTTTGGAACACCACTACTCACCCTCACGTGAGGGAGGAAAGTAGACAAGATATCTCAAACATTGCTCGTCCCATGAGTCACGGACCAGCTTTCGGTGGCTTGTACTGTTTCCTCCTGTTTTGCGGTCGTTTCTGCCGTTCCTGTATTGGTTTCCACGGGCACCCTCCAATCCACCCCTGCATGCCTGTAGATGTTTTTGTCGACCCCGACAGACCGCCTATATCAGGTACAGTTAAACACCTGGCATATTTTTCTTGAAGATATGCCATTAGCAACAAGTTGCATAGACCCCACGCAAAATGAGAGTATTCCACTCATTCACAGCCACCAGTCTTGTCAGAGTCGCAGGATTACGGGGTTTTATCGTTATTTTATTGTAGTTGTAGTTATAGTTGTAATAGAAATACTAGTTTTTAAGGGGATTTTTATTTTTATTATTATTTTTTTACAGCGGTCTTTGTCTTTTGTCCATCTTCCAAGTTAGAAAGGACAAGCAGGACAAGAGTCATCAAACATGTAAAGCATACAATATTAAACTTGCAAGTTTGTTATCTTTATAATTAAAATTATTTAACACGTGTAATTATTCCGCAAAAATTAATATTAGAGACGTCAGTACCACGTCAATAGGGGCAGCACTAGTGGAGAAAAAAATACTGGGTTTATTTAGATTGTTAATTAAGTTTGAAATGGTTTCATATATGCAACGTTTTATATGATCTAGAATAATCGTTCACAAAAAAAAAAAAAAAAAAAAAAAAAAGAAAGAAAGAAAAAAAAAGAAAGAAAAAAAATTACGCCGTAAGTTACGAGAGACTATCAGCATGAAGCGTCACCAGCCACCCATGAATAGGAACGGGGGGCGGGGTGTCTATCTACCCAACGTTTATAAGAGGGTCCTGGCCGCTATACCACTTAGCGGTCAGTGAGTAACAACTTCTACTCACATCAGTCTGATGAGGGCCTACGTCCAGTACAGGTTTAGCGTAAGCTAACAGTTTGAAAGCTTTTCAACTTGTGTTTGATAATTTTCATGTATGATCCAACTACCAAGCTAATGAACATTTTTACTCAAATAAAATGTGGTGTCATGTTGTGTGGGCCTGCTTTAAGAGTTCTGACAGACCGGGTGTATCGTTATGTTCTCCTGGCGATCTGGTTTGTATTGCATTTAGCTAAACTCTTGATTAAATGTTTGATGGCACTATGCTAGACTTCAATCCATTTCCATTTTGTAAAAACAAAACAGAGAGATTAGACTTACGATAAGATCACCTCGAACTTTTCCGCGAAAAAAATATTCCAAGAAAATCTGATTGCGAAGCTTTTAATGGGAGTAATGAGCACAATCAAAATATATACCCGGCTCATCTACCACAATTTGCGCTGATCGATCATTTATCTCTAATTGGATTATGTGTCAGCTGATATCTTGTTCAAACATATCATGGTCCTTTATCTGAAACAGACTTTTAGACCACCGCACTTTGCTATCTGGTGGCACGCAATCATCCCTTCTATAAGAGCTCTGCTCTTGGCGATCAATCTCACTTCAGTCAGACAGTTTTGTCAATACTGAAGACATCATCTCCAAGGCAAGGAGCTGTTTGTTAATACACCGGGCTTGTGTACCATTACAAGAGAATAACAACAGGGCTTAAACAGAACTGGGACAGCAGATATTCTATCTTAATACTTCACGACTGGATATTTTCTGAATAGTGTTATTAAATTGATATCGAGTATCTCATTTATATAACTTATATCTTTATTGCACATTTATTGCTCTATGAAGAGTGAGAATCAGGATTAGATTGAACAATCTATTGTTTAGATAACTAGAAACATGAATAGCTAAATTAAATATTAGTCATTTGCATTTACATCATCAATCTCTCTTTTTTTGGAATTTCAATATTAAGGTGTGTATGTGGTTTTTCTTATTCTTCCTCCAATTGTTACCCTGTTAACGACCTTTTTCTTTTCCTTCGTTTTTTCCGGTTTAATATCGCGTTTCCATATTTCAGGTAGCTTTGAGATTCCACTTTCTCCTGGTAATAGTACTTTAGAAGGCGAATCGATAGTATTTTCTGTAAGATTATCGCGACCGTCTAGTGATGAATCTTCTTTTTCCAAGTCTTCGACAAGTTGTTTCAAAAATCCACTTGGTCCAATCCCAGCTTTAGTCACAGGTTCTGAGAAGTGAGTTTCTCGTGAATTAGGCGCACTACTGCGAGACTTGATAGAAAGACGCTTAGCACTGTTAAATGTTTTTTCAATCTCCCCCTCCTGGTTCAACTGGTCATCTTCTTCCTTTAACGACATGTTTGTTGTCTTTAAATCTACAGATGCTTTCTCCAAGTCGTCCGCTGTCTTTTCGTCGTCTGAAATCTGGGGGTCGTAGTTCTTATCAACAAGAGATCTGTACTTGCTGTTTTTCAGAACTATTTTAGCGATTTGGTAGGCTTCGTTATCTTCAGCCTTTTTGAACCTTTCCAACAGATCCGCGTGGGCTTTATGCATCTTCCTGTATCTGTCTTCGTCGTTGGACATCTTTGCGTACAAAACACTTAGAGATTTCGATATGTTATTGACTCGTTTAATTTTGTAAAGGGTGCTTGTCTTTATTGAAAAATTGCTAAATTCGAAAGAAAGGTCTGGGCACGTACGGCTCGGTGCATGCGCAACAGTCCTCGGCCTGCGTTCACTGTTAGAATAGGCTGTCGGTATGGCGGGAAGGCTTTTCGTGGCGGAGATCACAGAACCGGCAGCACCGGCTGCAAGACCCAACTCTTTAGCAGACACTGGTAAACTGCCCTTTCTTCTCTGTCTGTTATGGTACTGCTCGTTTTCTCTGAGAAGTGCCACGGCAGAGCTTGAAAATGGTCGTATTGCAGCCAAGGAAGGCGTTCGTGCCAAAATATCACTGAGATCATTTTTTACGCTGGCTTTTTCGTGGCGGTGTTTTCGTCTTGTGACGTCTATTGCTCTGTCAATAACTCTAAAATTAAAAAAATAGAAATAGTAAAAATAGAAATAATGAAAAAAAATCTCGAATAGTGCTAAGCAGTTTTATCTGCGTATTGGTTTAAAGGAATAAATAAAATCATTGCTATTTAGGGGGTATTTCGTCTAATGTTGTTTATTAATTTTTTAGTTTTAATGACACAAATATAATACTTTTGGTAGTAAAATTTGTAGAAAAATTCACTACATACTCATTGTGCTGAAATCAAACACAAAATCAAAAGTAATGAAATTAAATTTGAGATTTGCTGACATTTGTGGACTTTACGTTCATGGCCAACATTTAATCTTTTATTTTAAATTATGTCTGCCAGTGCAATATTCTTAGGTATCGTTATAATCTACGTATTAATAATTATCATTACAATTAATTTGGAAGTATTGTTTATCTTTCAGCTTTTGCAAGCATTTCGTCTTACAATGAGATCACATATGAAACATGTAAAAGGATGTAAGCAATGACGTGAAGTCATACCACAGCACTATAAAATGTCAACTGTAACCGTATCCAAGCAGACACATGGTCATTTGCTAAACACAAAAGATAACTTTTTCGTGACTTTGGTTTCGAAAAGATGTTACGCTAAACACGAACGCTTCTTAAGTAGCTCTCAGGGTTTCTGCGTTAAATTTGCAATAGTGCTTAATTGTGTGTTGGGAAGTCAACCGAACATCATCTTAATCCTGATAACACACATTGGATACTGCGCGCGTAGGTATTGGAAGAGAAATAAACAAAATATAATGGAGATGGAAACCAAAATATGGAATCTCTTACTTTGTCTGAGCTTTGAGATGCTTCTCTTCTCTAGCATTTGTCTTTCTTGTGCGTAGAAATTCTTTGACGTCCAATATAGCGCCATGACTGGCGTCGTGATACAGATGACCTACGTCGCTCATTACTGGTGTTCTGGGTGTTTTTGAGAGACAACTCTCAAATCCTTAAAAAATGTCAGCATCTGTTTCTAGTGGTTTCAATAGGCATCCTGGCTTTTATAACTCTCGTGTCAGTTCTGTCCTTTAAGTTAACCTTTAAGTAGGTTTAAAGTGCTGTCTTCCAAATATATTTGACAAAGGACTCTCAACTCATGTTTGCTTTGGTTTCTATGCGTAAATGACAGTCATATCATTCGTGCTGTTTCCGGATGTCAGTCTGTGCCCGTGGTTGTCACATTTTCAACCCTTTTAGCAAGATACCAGACGTGATTTCAACGTATAAAAAACTAGCATGTGTCTAACTCTTCAGCGTCTGTTTTCAGTGGTGTCTATACGCTACGTCACTCGTGCTAATTCTGTTGTCCAAGTGGTATCTCCCTATAGAGCTAGCTCCCCTATCAAGGTATGGTAATCTGTGACACGCACACCGTAAAATTCCTGTCTCGAGCTATCAGCTTGAGCCGGTATAATAGGAACCTTGTCTTAAGTCGAACATTCAACAAACAATTCGGATAAGTTCATAGAAGATGTGCGAAACGCTTTTAAGAGGCGTCTTGTCGTTGATTGGAAAGTTTGACACTTTGATGAATTTCTGTCCAATAAGGAAGATGCGTAATCTTTTGAAGATATCCACCCGTTTCTTAGAACCCGGGGGAATTTATTCACAGTTTCCCTGTTTCTGTAATACTATAGCTCACCTAAAATCACCTGATCAGCTCGTCAGTCACGACTGTGTCATTTTGTGGTGGCTTTAACGGGAATGGTTTTCTGGCATACCCCTGCAACCCAAGCCTATGGCCTACCATTTAATCCTGCGTCCAGTATCAATGTCAGCAGAACCAATCGGGTTATCTATTGGTTTTCTAATGCCGACTGAGTCTAGTCCTTGCTTTATTTCCTCGTTTCTTTACCTTAAATTCCCGGGTTGATTAGACAGGAAGATTACCGGGCTTTTCTGCACGAAACCCATATTGATGCAATACAGGGGAAACAATCTCCAGATAAAAAAAAAAAAACTTTTCAAATACACTCAGCTATCCAACCTCCGGCAATGTTCATTATATACTAAAGTATTCTTTAAACAAGCCAGGTAAGAGAAGCTTAATGGTTTCTTGATTAAGGAAGAACAAAACGAGCAACGGGACAGTTCGCTTTTACGTCCTCCATATATTTGAATAGGATGATTGGGGATTTATGAATCAATAACTCGACCTATAATAATGCGATGCCGTTTTAGTAACGCGAGAAGAATGTGTACTCAGTGATAAAATGCTCTCAAATTGAATATGGCTGTCAACATCTAGGAACGATAAGTAGTTGTAAATCTTTGACAAGTTTATCCTTGCCTCTAGAATAGAACTTATAATGTTTAGATATAACGCTGTGAGTTATTTGCAAAAATCATTTTTTGTTACGAATCCGTGGGCTACTTAGTCTGTGGCAAATAAATTGAATAACTGGATAAAAGGTGATTTTATACGCACAAAGGGAAATTATTTTATGCCAGTTTGAACTTCAGCTGACATTTTAAGATAATTAAATTCCCAATTCAAAGGTTTTTAATAAAAAGGACGGTGAAAGTCAATACTCCAAAGTCTGTTGGTTTATCCCTAACATGGACGACCTTCAGGGGGTGTAAGGATTTAAGAAAATGCTAAAAGTTTGATTTTAGACCATAACCAAAAGATAATTTTTATTTCAAAAATTTCAAAACAAAAATAAATAAATAAAAAGCGACTAAGTGTGCCCCCTCCCTGCAATTATGCATTATCCACTAGTATAAACAACAACAGAACCCGTGTAACGTTCTCAATTTACTTCATACATACATGTGTTTTTGTATTTACATTTTAATCAGCTCGTCACTTTTGTACATTATAAAACATTTCCCCTCCTTGTCAATTACTTGGTCTCGTTGAAAATAGCAACAACAACAATAAATCAATTAAATGAGACAATAGAAAAAGATTTTAAGGTTTATCTCCTATGAATTGTATCTTTTTCATTTTGCGTTGGAAATATATTTCTCTTTTTCGTTTTAGATAATAGAATCTGTTATATTTGCAATTTATCATGTACGTAATTACAGAAGTTTTAACGTTAAAAATATATATGTATATATCAAACATTCCCATAAAGCTTATTTCGATCCATTTTCAAGGTAAGAAAATTGATATTCGCTTAAAAATGTCACTTTCCACTTATTGTTTGTTTATTTCTGTGTGGTTTGTTAGAATCTAAACCGCTAGATGGCGTCTTAACACACTTCTTTTTATCTCAGCAAAACAATGAAAAACTTAGTTACATAGCCGGATTTGTAAACTTTGATATTTCAATTCGTATTGATTTTATCATGCACGAAGAGAGAAAATACTTGGGTGAATAGGCCGATAGTTATTCAAGCAGTGGATTAATGCATTATAAATATGAATGAACGAACATAGCAATACTTGGGCATTGAAATAAATGGGTCTGTTATTTACTCTTTCACCGGTTCTGTTTATTTTGAATTTAATCGTTGGTTGGATTCAGTTCGTTGCAATGCATGTAGCACCTTTTGACTCCAGCATTCTGGAACAAGAAATCATGACACGCCGTTGAAGAGTTTCTCGCCAGTAGACTTTTTAATTCTCCTTATCGTGGCAGGCAAGTAAAACGTCTTAAGTTGTGATAAACGACCCTTCACACGTACAGGTACAAGTCTTGTCGAGATAAAGTCGTGTGAAGAATCTGTAAATCCTAATTAAATGTCGCCTTAGACGTTGTAGGTTTCTTCTTCCTTTACATATGCTGTCGAAACTAAATAACGTTAATAGCCCAAAGCTGGTAGAAAAGGTAGACTGAACTTTAAAACAAAATTTGCTGTGTACAAAGTACAAAGCAAACAGACCCCCGTCATATATTAAGTAATCAAAGATAAGCGATCCCTACATTTGACCTATTTACTATTAAAAAAATATTTATCCACTGCTGCCAGGCGTGGGTTCAATAAAGGTTAGATACGACTACATGTGTACACCACAAAGAAATCCGTGAAAAAAATGGTACAATCGAATTGTTTATACATTAAGACTGACTTAGGGACGGTTTCGTTTTCTGTAAAAGAACAATAGCCAGTGTTTATTGGAGAGCAGATTTCTTTTAAGGTACTGGAGAAGAAAAATGATAACCATTATTATCAGTTATAATATCTGCTTTAGATAATTCAACAGGTGACCTCAGTATCTTATTTTGATCCCTGTTTACTAGACAGAATATAAATCAACGTAAATGAACATTTTATAATAAACCCTCTAGTAGAATGTTCCACTTTTGTCGATGGCATAGTAATTAGGTAATCACATTTTGAGGAGGTGCTGCATATAATTTGAAGCTTTGAAGGGTCTCTTTTTTATTTTAAGATTTTGTTACTCATCGTGACTTGTAGACACAAGTCGGTTAATCATTTCATACTTTCCCACTGTTAAAATGCCGACGAAAAAAAAACTAATCTGATTATAGTCTTAGTATGTAGTAGCAAGGAGTAGCTAAGCAGAATGTCATGTTAAAATACAAATCCCTTTCAGTCAATACAGTAACAAGGACTATCTAAATATCAAAAATTGATCAAGATTATGAGGAGTGTCTCGGTGTTGACAGTTATGTTTTGATTGCGTGATCAGTGTTAAAGAGTTTCAGGTAGCGCCAACTCATCCCCTCTGAGTAAACAACCGATCACTTCTCCCTCAGACACTCCTGAAATTAAGCGTCCCTTTGTCGTTTTTTTAAGTGGTTGATGATTACTCAGTGTGATTCACTTTCTGTTGATTCTTACTCTATGTTTGATCATCCCATAGGCTATCATTTTGAACATGCGATTCACTAAAATGTTGCATAGTTTTTATATTTTAATTACTATGAGGGGAATTAACTTAAAAATACCCCCTTCCCAGATCGGTATTTATGATTTAGTTTCAGCTTTAGTCTGGTATGAACTTGGTTTAAAAATGAAAAATATGGTAACATTGGGTTATTAAGTGACTTTACCCTGTTAGGTTATATGAAGATTTAGATTAAGGTTAAACCTTACAGGTGTCAGTGTTCCAGCCCACCCACACTTCAAATCTTGCATCCGACGTTAAATGTCGTTCTTGTTCCTGTCATATCAGCTTTTCAATTGTGGTAGTTGTCTCTCCAATTCTAAACTCAATTGTGTTCCACCATTCTCTCGTTGCAGGCCTACTATTGCTCACGATGGATTTCAAGCAGAAAAGAGAATTAATGCTGCTTGAGAAACAGATTGAGAAAGGAAGGACGAATCTTTTATCTAGAATACAACACGAGGAAGCGAAACTTGAAACTCGATTAATGAATTTAAAACTTCACCATGCTGTTTCGAAGGTGCTTGTCGATGATGCTTTGAATCCAATAACTCTCGATATTCCCTCTGAACATTTACCTTCCATCGGAAATACAGAGGAAAGAAAACCAGCAATAAGTGACAAGCTTCGGAAACTACATTTAGGAGTGAGTTCGTCACTTCCAGATTTACGAGCCGATGGCAACCTGTCTGAAGACGAAGCAAACTTGCAAGCGACACCCGCCAAAAAGAAAAACTCAACAGAGTCTGAATCAGGTTTCATTAAAACATGCTTGTCGCTTGAAAAGATTCCAGCCAACAAAGAAACCAAACAAAAAAGTATGTTGGAAAGAGAAACCGAGAAATTGTTAGGGAGCAGTTCGTCCGTAAAATCATCTGACCAATCGGATTTTAATGAATTTGATAGCAGAGGTGATATCTTGAAACGCAACAGCATGTCCTTGGGGCAACTGAATGTTAAGGAGTGTTGGTTGGGCGATCCAGACGCCATAGGATCTGTAAGGAGAGGAAGACGCACAGAAGACGAAAGACATCTAAGGAGACTTATAGTTCGTTCCTTGGACGACGTATCTAGAAAAAAGATAGTGGGGAGGAGACTTTACAAAAAAGCTGAAGAAGACGCAGAACGTGAAAGGAGAATACAAAGTGCCGCCGCAAAAGAGGCGAAATTAAGAGAAAAACAAAGAAATAGCTTCGTCCCACCGTACCCAGTTTACTTTGCAGACGCGGGGCTCAAATATAAAGACACATCAACAACATTGCAAAAAACGTCACCAGAAAGCGTGTCAGAGGATTCCGTCTTACCCAGCAGAAGACATTCTTCAAAAGGGCATCGCATGCGAAAAAACGTTGATGTACCTGAAAAAGCTGCTTCTTTCGAAAATCTTCCAATAAAGTTTGAAGTGAAAACGGAGATTAAGCGAGCCCTTCAACTGGAACAAGCCAAGAGAGCGAACATGCGTCCATGTTCGTCTCCGGCATTTAAAAGTTCTCATGCTAACCACCCCGAGTTTATCAGAGACGACATAAGTGACGGTCAAAATGACGGGAATCAGACCACCTCCACCACATCAGGCGCACCTTTTGTGCATTCTAAACCTCCAACAGGAAGATCTCATATGGCAACTAAACCCGCGAGAGTTCGGTCCTCTCCTTTGCCAAAGCTGCTAACAAGAAACCACAGTTTCCATTTATAAACATTGTAAGGCCTGGGTTTTTAGAGGTACTAGCATTTACATCAACTTGAGCTCAAATAACAGGCTCACAAAAGTTCATTTTTACATTTTATTGCATACAAATGGTCTTGCAAAACTATTTGTTGGACATCATATTTTAATAATAATAACAATAATATCAGAGAGCTCTGTTTGCTTTACGTTGCTGCCAAAAATATTATTATTCCGGGTAGTTATCATGGGTTTAACTTAGCTTGCCAAATGTGTTACTCAAATATTAGATCATTAATCCACAGGCCATTATGTTAATGACCAGATGTTAAAATACAATTATTTTCATAAACACTTCCTAGATGGATATCAAATGTTCTTGTCATACTGAGGAAAAAAGCAAGTCAATTATGAATTTCAATTTAGTATGTAATGTTTTTTACTAAAATTAGGAACTGCTAACAATGAGCATTTACTGCTTCAACGTGTCACAGTAAAAAATCAACTCCTTGGAGTTTCTCAACAAAATTGACCTCCGATTCATCTGTCTTAACAAAAGAGTTATAATTTGTCCTTTCTTGCAATCACATTGCACGATTCCATCCAAATATATATTTATAAATATGTACAAATAAATAAGCATGGTGAAATTGTCCTAGGAATCCTGAATCAGTCATAAATTTTTCCCAGTTTGGGGTTGATGTAGAAGACTTGATTCCTGCTGTGACTACAGTTATCTCTACATATTTTCAGATTAAGAAAAAAAAACTATGTTGGAGAAATTTGACATAATTCCACTTAGTCCAATGTTAATATTTTTTATCATAATCTTTCCGAAGAACGAGCTGCAATTGAACGCATAGTTCCATATACCTTGGATGGAGGACTCCCTAGAAATAAAAAAGTATGAAGAGAAGTAAGCATTTAAATCTACACACAATAAATTCATGCTAATTAAAAGTAGCCAAACAAAATGCTTTTATGAAACAATCTTTTCAAAATTCAAAATAACTATCTGAAATATCTCTTTGAATCATGTTTCATCCATGCAATCTATCATGTGGAAACAACATTGTAACCTTTTCTAGTCAAAATTCATTAATCAGGAGAGGTCCTTTATTATTATTTTTTTTTTTCAATTTAAATATTTCAGAATCTTTTCAACTATTTAATAAGATGTGCTAAAATAACCAATATAAACTTAAGTGTGAAAAAAAGAAAAACAAAATTATGCTCACCCAAAATAAGACTACATATAGCTGTTCTTGCTATCTTTATGTTTTGAAAGGAGCCCAGAATATGTATCTTCCTGAAAAGAAAGAAAAAATCCAGAATTTAGGTGAATAAGAAGGAAACAATAATTTATCATCACTATTTTTATTTATTCTTATTCTATTTTTTTTTTTTTTTGGGGGGGGGGGGAGGGGGTAGGGGGCAATTTATATTAAACTTTTGATGGAATTTGTTATAAACAGACCAACCTTTAACTTGAAGCACAATTCAAAGATTTTATTCTCAGCATCTTTTCATCTTGACATAAAAAGCCAAGATATCTTGAAGTCAGAATGTCATGATGCAGACCATTATCTTTGTTTGAAGAAGCCTTGGTAATGTTTAAAAACCAAAAAGCACACACACTTATGGTCAGGAGGTTATAAACATTCATCTCAAATGTACTTACGTATCTGCTAAAATTATTCTTGTTTTTGTAACATTTTCAATTGTAAACTTTGTTCTTCCCCCTTTTCCTGCTATTCTCCCAATTGCTCTTGATAAGTGATCACCTTTCAGCGGTTTGACTAAAATGATAAGACTAGGAGTTCAGATTCCAAATTTTTAGTGCTCAGAATGTGTGACTTAGCTGTAATGAAGTTAATTGTCATGAAGTTAACTTAAATGAAGATTATTTAACAATTATTCAATTATGTAGTCATACAATATTTTGTTCAAAGACCTGGTCATGGTAAAGCTGGGAACTTAAATCATAGCTCCAAGTGCCACTCAGGGAGGCAAAATCAGTTCTGGTGTATTTTTTTTCTATATTCACAATAAATATGCTTGTAACTGTATACAAAGTACTAACCATCTGTAATTTCAAAGGATTCCAAATATAGGTCATCAAGTCTAACCAATGCTAGGGCATCCTGTAAAACAAAAGATTATCACCTTTTGATTAAATGAAAAGTTAGATTTCTAAACTAGCAATGACAACAATGAAATAAAACATAATGTTTATCATGCATTTCAGTGCATGCTCAAACACTGTCTTTAAAACGAATGAATTAAACACAGACATGTTCATATATCTTATGCCAAAAGGGTGTTTACTAAATGTTTTTCAACAAACAAATACATGTACATGACTACAACTTAACAATATCCATGTTCCCAGAACCCATTTACTTTCACCGTGAATTTAGTAATCAGACCTTTATGTTAGCAAGCAGAAAAATAGTAATTGCCCACCCCCCTGCTTACTCCATATAGTGTGAAGAAACCATATATGCAAAAAGTCAAGGAGTTTAGAAATGAAAAGGAAAGTATGATGACATTAAATGATTGCAACAACTAACCTCTACATCAAAACCTAAAGTAAAAGCTTTGACAAAATCTGCCCCTTTTTGTAATGCCCCTATGTCCTTTGTTTCTTTGCATGTCTGAAGAAAAAGAAGATATTTTATAAAAGAGCAATAACCAATATGTGTCAAAATGATATTATCATATAAGATTATTATTAATATGCTAAGTTTACCTTTAGCAGTAAGTACAAGACATGAAACAAATGGCTTTATGTATAATTGCAAATACCGAAAAGATATAATAGTAAATGAAGTAATGCACATATCTGTCCCTGTACATACATACAGTATTACTGTAAACATCATGTAAAGGAAAACCCTGTCCAAACTAGGTAGATTTAAATTTTTAAGAAGTTGCGTGCTACAAACCTTTAGTTCCACATTCCTGCTTTTAAGATTAAATCGAATTTGTAAGTGCAAATGTTCAACTATGGGTGTGAAAATTTTCATCCAATTTTCTTTAAGAGGTGTGTATCTGTTTGCTGGTACTGCTATTTTCCTCATATCTGACTTTCCACCCTAAAAAAATATTTTTTTAATATAACAAAAATAATTAAGCAGCAGTTATCATAGAAATGGCATTGTCAATTTGACAATGGGCTTATACAAAACTGATTCTCAAATCTACTACAATGAAGTCATACACCGGGCATCGATCATCTGACACAGTACCATGAGTTTCTCTCCGCTTATGGGAGGGAAGTTGGGTCTCTTTGGGGCAGCCTCGGTCGTGTCCATTGATGTTTGTCCGGCTTCTTCTGCTTGTTGAAGCTTCCTCTTTCTTGATTTTCGTTTCACGCGTGAAAATTCTTCCTGTTCAGAGTCCATTTTAACATCGACACCTTCCGAGCTTGGAACATGTGTTACACTCTCCGCCATGTTGGTTTTTAATTCCCAACATGCTTCACTTATTTTTCAGAAATGAACGGGTAAAGGTTGCATGGATGATATCCTAAAAAACATAAGAGCAATATCAATGAATATGCAATTATATGTACATTATTAAAGTAGTATTTTGCCAGAAATTGGGGAAAAAAGTACATCTCGTTTGCACGTCAATATCCCAGAGTTCCTAATTCACTATGTCGCTGTCAAGTGCACTTTCTGAGGCACATTTCTGTAGTTTACAGTCTCAGAGTAACGTTTATGGGCTAGCCAAATTTTCAACGCCATGCGGAAGAAACAAGTTACTGGCAGCGTCGCTTCGTGGTCAAATTATATGTATGGAATATCAGACAGTGACCGGGAAATTAAAGCCGTTACCCAGAGAAGTACAGTTCACTTACATCCCAGGTTCGTCTGCTAGGAATAAGAATTTACTTTACTGTTCAAATAGTTTTAGATCTACAGTGCACAAACACATATTTTGTTGGAAGGTATTTGTTTGCGAGTTAATGAAATGTTCGCAACGATACATTTTGAGATGAAAGAAATTTTGAAGAAAGTTTAGCTCAGTCGCACTCTTTCTGAATGCAGTCATTCAGGTTGTCCTCAAATTATGTGCTCAACTTGGGTTTGGCATTAATTTAACCAACTGAGTCAGTGCAGTACCACTGTTGTTTAATGTCTGAAGCCAAGCACATAGTTGCTCTTGGATATTTTGTTATTCAGGCGATGCAGAAATTGTAGCTATTGATGCCTTCAGTAAAACTGGAAAAGATAAAGGAGTAGTAATTGCCATTGCCTTTATCAAATGTGTGAGTATATGATTTTTTCACTTCTTTTCTTTTCAATTTCAATATAATGTAAGCTTATAACCAATCAAATGCCAGCATAATTTAACGAATAATAAAGGGGCTGGGTGTTGATTCATTTCCCCCAAAAAAATGATATTTAAACAAATATTGATTTTCTTCTTTCTTTTTGCACTCTAAATATAACCTTGGGTAGTTTTTGCCAAGCCTCATTTGAATAATTATGCTATGATGCATGCAGCAATAATGGCCAATTCATTACTATGTCATTTGGCAGGCATTTATGAACTGGAGAGATGGTGAGTAGGTCAAATTTACAACCAGAAATTTGCTTCAAATGTAACTTAAATTTAAACCAGTAAATCCTTTTTTATGTGTGTGCGATGAATAGCCTTGAGCTACTGGTGTGATGTGGCTAGGACAGACTGATTGTGACTGTGACCAGTATAGGAGTCAAGTTGCAAATTTACATTTTGTAAACTGACGTGTGACCTATCTTTACAAGACCACATTGTTGATTGATCCAGTTACCTTAAAGCAAACACTGCTAATACTCAAAGTCTAACAAATGTGCACAAATAGACATTGGAAAATAGAGAAGCTTGAACACATTGAATCTTAAGGTAGTGAAAAATAATGCAGCGCAATACAGTTTTTTTTCTTTTTAATAGAAAATAGTGAATGGTGTGTTTCAGGATGTTGATGGTAAGCCTATGCAATATCTCAACATTTACTCTGACTGGGAACCAGAAGAAACTTTCAATCTGGATAAAATTGCTCGTGAGTTTTATAATTAAAACAGAATTTTAGTGAAAAGGATGCTGTGAAATATTGAGGATTATAAATAAACAGTTTGGATGAGTTACAAGATGTTTATAGATATGTTAAGTGAAGTTTTTATGTACTCTGTTCATAATTTCTAAGAATTTATTGAAAGTTGGGTTTGGGAACCAGGGAGGCTCAATATTGTGTATGCATGAAATTAATTCATTATTTCATTTGTTTTGGAGAATACATAAGAATTGTGTATTGTATGATAATTCTTTTCCAGAGAGCTGTCAGAATGTAGAATTACAATTTTTGCCTTTCCATTTATGCCACACAGAGTGAGTATTCTCATTGAATAGATATTATTTTTAAATATTGTTAGTGCTTGCCGTATGAAATCTTACAAGTCAACAGCATATAGATTTTGTGTAGACCCCACAATTTTTTAAATATTTAATTTGATGGATTCATTTTGTCTTCTCTAAACCTATTTTTGGGGTTTTTTGTCTTCTCCAAACCTATTTTTGAGCCCTTTCTGCTGTAGTTTGTGTATTGCAGTATTAAGTATATTTTCTGTTACATGTATGCTCTTCTAATATTATTTTTAGCTACATAAACCCAGATGGAAGAAGAGAGACTGTTTTCTTACTAAGTGGCAATGATAACCATGTACATTTGTTCAGAGAAGTAAGAAGATTTGATAAGAATAAAAGATAAAACAATGAATAGACATGGAGTGGTGGAAAAATAAAAATTAACTTCAATTTGCATCATTTCCATCAGTATCACTGAAAATTTTGCTGTTTCTGCAGTTCACTTTAAAAAAAGTCAGTTAACATGCATGTATTTGTGTCATTGGCATGCTTTTTTTTTAATTTTCTTTTTTAATTTGGAAAGTAAAGTATAGATAATGGTTACTGCATATTTTTATCTTTTATAGCTCAAGAACTCTGACACATTCTATCAGCAACCTACAAATGAAACATTTCCAGAATTTATGAACATAAATAGCAGGTATGGTTTTTTAAATTTTTTTATCAGGAAGATAACATATGCACAATGAAGTGATTTAAGAGAGATATATATATATATATATATATATATATATATATATATATATATAGTTTTGTATAGTTTTTCACGAAAAATGTGTGCTGTCAGCATGTGGTATGCAGTAACTAACTAAAAGAAATATTTTGACATGTTTACATGCTCGTATGTTTTCTCATCAGAATTGTATTGGATATAGGTAGTGATATATCGCCTTTCAGTGTGATGTGGATAGATATACAACATTTTGAGAGTGGACACAAAAGAATAACAGGGTTTTGCTGTCAGAATGGCTATGTTCAAGTGGTAACTGTTAAAACAATGACTAAAGGTATATATAAGGGGTCATTACTGAGCATGGTGTAAAAAAAATATACAAGTAATGTATGTATAAATACTATGCTAAAATGTATTGATCATGTTTGTATGTGTGCTCTATATATTATATATACTTGTGCTATATGTATAAATATCTTGTAAATTCACAAGAAGTTAAATGCCCCTTGATATACAATAAAATCATTAAATTAAATGCCAAGTCTCTTAATATAGAATGAAATCAAATATTTTTATGATGAGGAATGAATCTTTGATTTGTTCCTTTTCCAGAGATCCTTTCATGTTGGTCTGCACAGCATGATGGTTTGACCACATCACTACATTTATTCTCTGCAGATACAAGTGTGGAATGTCCTTCATTTGTCCGCACAGGTGGGTTTAAGGTACTGACTAAAATCAGACTGAAGGGAGGCTCTTATATTTATATACACAGGTTTTATAAATCTATTTCTGGACCTACATGTAAAGTGTTTTCAATCCCAGTTTTTATAAATTTATTTCTGGAAATAGAGTCAGTTTTATTAATAAACAAATTAACTACAGTCAGTAAAATTTGTAAATGAATTATGTACATAGAAAAACGAAAAAACTAAACTTTGAAGGAGCAAGGTATGTGTATTTAAAGATGTACTTTATGTCAAGTTTGTAAGCCAATATTAAATCTGTGTTAATATATGATTGAGTATGTTGCATATAAGTGTTTTCTCACCAAGACTAAAATGCATGATTATGACTTTGCATCTATTTTTAGAAAATGAAGGGGAAGAAGTGAAAAAGAAACCAAATTTCAACTTAGTAGTAACCAGTGCCTTAGAATTAACTGTGAACTACAGGTAAAATAGTAATTGAACGCTTGAAAATAACTTTAAGTATGTATTTTACCATTACATTGAACAGATCATAACCTTCTAAACACAGCAATATTTTAAAAGAGAACAACCTCGTACAGTACATGGAAAATTCATGTTTGTTTCCCTTTAAGGATCTAGATTTTGCTATTTGTGAAGGCAAATAATTTTGCTTTTAAAACTGTATAATATTGTTAAAAAAGGAAAAACAACAGGTAATTTTACTGAAATATGTTTTTTGACAAACAAAACATGAGCAGAGTTACAGAATTTTTCTTTTACGCTCAGATACCAATGAAGCATTATAACTAACATTTTTTCTGTCAGTATTAAAAGTTTAAAAAAATGTATATGACAGGGTATCCTGCTTCTTTACACAGAGCAAAATTGAATTCATTAAAGGACAATGTTCATGTAAAAATCCATTTCTCGAATTTTGAAGATACAGCACTCAATCTATACACTAGAGGTATGTTTTAATCGATCCCCGCCATTTAAAAATTATAAAAACAATCTATTAGTAGAAAAAAAAGCGTTTTAGTAAACCTCACCTCAATATGCAAAAATGAAGCAACAGATCTGGGTCACGTGGTACTGTGACGACAATCACGAAAAAGGTCTATGAGACTCAACTGAGCTGCATGGTGCATACTATACAGACGTAGAAGTTAAGGAAAGTTGTGTTGAACGGAGTTGAGGAATTTTCGTTATGCTTCGGTGTGTTGCCGTGGGATTCACCAAAATTGCAGCTCTCTTTGACAATCTTTCTTTGTCTGTGACGGTCTTCCGTGACTTACTAACTTCGGTGACAATAGTTGCGATGCTCTAGATCATGGTCACCTCAGGTGGTTTAGATCATATCAAGAGCTGGTAGTCTTTCAGATTAACTGTCATCAGTTGGCAAACTTACTGATTGCTGATGCATTTTAAATGCTTTGTAGTTGACCAAAAGCTCGTTTACAACAAACCTGTTAATTATGCACCGCTGCAATTCCCAAGCCAGGTAATAACAGGTATGAAACTCGTCTTAGTGGGCTTTCATATTTTTCAATATATCTCATTTATTTCATGGGGTTATTTTATTGGTATTTGTAAATGACGTTAAATATCAATACTTAAACAATTAAGTTCAAACACGGTCGCAAACATAAATAAAAGAAATTGCTCTCAGGGTATCTTGAAGCTTCCGTGGAAGAAAACATGTTGAGGAAAAACAGGAAAAAGAGCGTTACATTAAAGAAAAAATGGGAACTGCTATAATAAAATGGTTCGTTATCCTAATTCGTTTATGCTTTGAGGATTTGTTTCTGAAGATTATTTCATCTGATATTAAATAATTTAAAAGATTGATTATTTTATAACTTGAAACGCAAATTCTGCGTCAGTACGCAATTTTTTTTTGCAAATTTGTAAGCTTATAACACCGTGCTATAAAGCATCTACTCAAGAAAAAAATTTGCTTGGGTAAAATTGAGTACGGAATGAACTGGAGACACTTGGCTTGTCATTAAGTTTACACGAAAATATGTCAGGTAACTTTATACTGTCTTTGAAAGAGTAAAGATTGAAAGATAATTTTAGACAAACTTTGACGGGGGAAATACCTACAAAGAGTAATGGGCTACTTCGCCAACATCTTGTTGAAAATTTTACACTGCAATTCTATTCAAATAAGCTAAGGAACTAATTGCCAAATTAATACTCTCATCACATAACAGGGGGGTAACCAGACCTGCAAAAATTGTACGCACATATTTAAAAAGATTACAAGCACATACAGCAAAATGTAGACTTACGCAAAACATGAAGGACAGCGTAATCACAGCAAATGTACCTCATATAGTAGCTTAATTTCCATTAATAATAAAATCATCATTTAAGTCAAAAATATTCTTGATATTTAATAACTATTTTAATTTACCCAGAACGGTATATTTATTTTAAAGGCGGTTAACTGAAATATAGTTTTATGATTTGTTTGTGAAAATTGCCCATGTCACCCTGTTAGTTTGGAGGTCTAAGCTGGATTAAGTCCGTGTTAAAATTCCTATGAAGTTGTGCAGGAAAAATTCTTCCTTTCTTTCTCTAGCTCCTCGATAAACCTGGTGTTCAGATTTTATCTAGTACCCCCAGGTCTACGGGAGCTGCGCTTTGTAACTAACGCACAGGTAGATTTTTACCTGAGATAACTGGAGTAAAGCTTAGATAGAGAGTGCGTTCGATACAAGCAAGACATTTAACCCTCTAATTAAGAGGTAAAGGAAGTTCCAGGTAGATGGATGATTAAGATAGGACTTGTAAAGGTAACAGGCATTGTTTACCTCAGTTTAATAAAAGTATGCAAGACGGAGTGTCAGCGGTTTAATAAAATAAATTGAATTTCACAAATAACATGGACCTCATATGCAATAATCAACATTTCCCTTAACTCATTCAAATGCAGTGTTTTATACAACTTGGGATAACCATAATGAAATGCTTGTAAAAGAAATGACTAGATGGGAAATGGTTTTACACAGCTTCACGAGGATTTAGACCCCTCGGGTAAGAGATTTGAATGAGTATAAACTTTTATCAGAAGCCAGAGAAGTCATCTTACAGGTGGACAATGCAGCTCAGTTTGACAGCTAAGCACGCTCTGTTCTCCAGTGGCTCGATTGTCGTCATTGGACCACGTGACCACATAGCTCATTAACTCCCAGGCCGAGCAAATAGGACGTTTTTTAAAGCCAAAAATTTACAAAATGAGCTTTTAATTTGTGTATTTGGATAAAGATATCGTTAGTTGGGCATGTTTTCTGAAGAATATGTTCCGTTCAGGCCATTCTGAGTGTAATCCCAGATCTAGCCCTATAATGATGAAAATAACATTAATTTGCATTATCTTAACTTGTGGTAGGAATGTATTAGAGAGAGGTTTGGTTGATGTGAAGCACCTCCCGGATAGTGAGAGATATGACAGCGTACTGTGCTCCTGTGTAACAGATATTGACTTTGATGGAGAAAATGAAATTTTACTTGGAACATATGGTCAGGTCAGTGCATGGGTCAGACCCATTTTTTGGCAAGACAATGCAGTTTATTTTAGTAAATCAATATTAATCACTAAATGGTTGTCTGGTGTCTGAAATATACATAATATTATTAAAATGTATAATTTTTTCAGATTTCTGTGGCAGTAGCAAAGCAAAATTGAATTGTTTGCGTGTTATACAGTTACTGCATTAATATGCCAACTACTAGTACTGAGAAAAGTTCAGAGTAAAATTTTTAATTACTTCTAAATTGAATTCATGAGAGGAAATAATGTAAAACATAAAGATAAAAAGACAGATTTTTAAATCCATGTGCCTATAGTCTATAATAGAATAAGGATGCCACTGTCAAAAAATGCTACAGTGCATGTATTGTTTTCATGAAAAAGGCATGGAATTCTTTTAAATGAAATATTTTTGGCATTAACATGAAATTTAACATTGGTAGGAGTTACTGATCTACAAATTCTTCCCAACACAAACCTCAGAGACACAGCCCTCCGTTGAGTCAGCAGGTTCACCAAGAACTTCACCTAGAGAGATATTCAATGATGGACAGTTTAAGATGATCAGCAGACGCAGCTACTCCTCCCCTATTCTGGCTCTGGACTACATTGACATCACTGGTGATGGTCTTTATGAAATTGCAGTGTTGACTATGAAAGGCTTGCATATACTTCAGGTAAATACATATTTGATACAGCATGGAGATGGAAAGTCACAAAATCATTATTTTATTCTTTATAATTCCAGCCAAATAAGTGGATGGTTTTTTATGTGGATAGTGGTTTTTGTTGTGAATTAAAAAAAAATTAACTCCTGCTGGGATCAAAGTACATTTGCTTTGGATTCTGTACTTTTTAGGGTCACAAAACCACTGATGCATCTCCTATGTAGCTGAATTACCTTTATTCATGAAAAGTCTTTACTCACACTCATAGCCAATATTTTTCATTTTACTATTTGGGGTACTAGATAACCATAATGATATAAAGTTTACAATATTTGACTTTGACTACCAGTATCTACAAATTAATAGAAATATTTGATTGGCTTTCCAGCACAGTCTCCATACAGTAGCCTTGCTGTGCCAGGAGAGACTGAAATGTGCTACATCCTTAGGCACAAGACAAGATGCCTTTGATGAACTTATGACAGAAAACCTGGATACTAGTTAGCATTTTATCCACGGATGTATCAGACATGATCAATCTCATGCAGGCATGAGCTGTTTCTGTTTGTGCCTTTTTAATATTCAGTTTTTATCAAGGGTTTAGTCAGTGAGACGTCCAACCATCATTTGGCTGACCTGTTCAAGCAGAGAACAGTCTGTGTTATGGCTCGGATGTCTTTTTAAAAATTCTCAACAAGCCAGGCTTGACCTAATCTTTACAGCTGTCTATGGACCCTAATTAAGATTCAAAATGAGGCCATTGTGTATGTGTAGATGAAGGCTAAGGATTCCACTGCAAAATATTAAAGATGAAACCGGCATGGGAGGGGGCTGCATATATCTAGCAATACTGGTTAAATGCTTTCATGTAAATGCCACCTTTCATATAGAAATGAACTATGTGCACGTTAATATGTGTATTTAATGTGCGCCACTGATATATAATTTATGAAATAATTACATAATAAGGTATCAAACAGTTAATTCCTGTAGTATTTTTGTACTTCTTTCCAACAAAACAAGGTTAAATAAGTTCAGAGTAATAAATTATTGAGAAAATATATCGCAAATAAATATCCATACAAGGAACATGTGCATTGATAGGTAACATGTTACAAGGCCAGTAAAGTTATAACATATGCACTGAATGGTGTGGACGTGTTCATTCTCAAAAACGTCAGTCCAGAAATGCAGACAGCATAGGCAACACTGTCCTCTCTCAATTGCATTCAAAACTAGAGGATCAGAGAGGCGATACCGCCTCCGAATATTGTACCACCAGCTGGAGTAAGCGCATTCGTATAGACCCCCACATACACAAAATAAGGGACACAGCCACCATGCCTGTGCTTGACAAGCTGTAAAAATGCAATCAACAAGAATTTTCAAAATATGCAATAAAATATATATAACTAAAAATGGTACAATCAAAGTTTAGTTCATCGCAAGGTAGGTCAAAGGTCAATTTCAAGGTCACAGTAAATTGCCAGTATATGACTTCCTATTCAACTACAATAGTAACTATGGACCTATCTCTGCCAGGTTTGGAGTTAAAAGAGAAAGAAATCAGCAGGGTTCAGTTCATGGTGAAAAGTAGGTCAAAGGTCAATTTCAAGGTCACATTTAGATTGCCAGTATATGACTTCCTATTCAAGTTCAATAGAAACTATGGACCTATCTCTGCCAGTTTTGGAGATAAAAGGGAAGCAAAATTTGCAAAGTTCAATTCATGGTGAAAAGTAGGTCAAAGGTCAATTTCAAAGTCACATTTAGATTGCCAGTATATGACTTCCTTTTCAAGTTCAATATTAACTATGGACCTATCTCTGCCAGTTTTGGAGATATAAGGGACTAAATGTTATAATTTTGGAGTTACCATAATGTGCCATAAATTTCCTACAGAAAAAATTAATTAAAATAAAGAAAAGGTCATTTTGGTCAAAATTCTTGAAATGGGAGGTGCTCTGAAGTTCCAGATGTTCAAATTTGATGAAATAATGTCATTTTTGACCACAAGTTGTCTGCTTTGCCAAGCCTTATGTTTTATTTTTCTAGAGTTCAAAATTTATTATCCATTACCGTACTGCACATTTTGCTTTCACCACCAATATGTACTTTTTGATACAACGTAACTCGAAAACCGTATGGAATACAAAAAAACGGAGACCACTTCCAGTGTTGGGCTTTACATGCTCTACAAAATGCAAAAAAGAATGGGTCTCTAGCACTAACGGTTCCCGAATTAGAGACAGTTTTCAGTTTCGGTATCTTATGGCCGCTTCTCCCGTGAAAATGCACCGACTGACCCCAAATTCACAGAGATGAAAGATGACCCAAAGGGTAACACTTTCCAGTAATATTATTGGTTAAGTCTGTGTAGTGTCTGAATAACAGCGCAAAAAAAATTTTTTTCGTAAAAAATTTCATTTTTTTGAAAATTTTGGCCCGTTTGACCTTGAAATAAAGGTCAAAGGTCAAATCCAAGGGCATATTTGAAATCTACACATATGACTTTTGGAAAGCCGTCTGTACAAATTTTTCCCATAATTCCTTCCGTAGGGTAGATAATTAGCATTTAATTTTGCCATTTTTGGACAAGGGTGCATTGCAATGAGTGCCACACCTAGACCCCAATACCGACAAAGCCCAAATTTTACGTGGAACGAGTTGAGATTATAGATGACCTAAATCCAAGAGATGGGTACGCAGGCCCTAGTAGTCTAGGAGGAGAAGCGGTAACGGTGACTTGGCGGCGGAGCCGCAGGGGCCGGCGGAGCCGCAGGAGCCGGCGGAGCCGGCGGAACATACGGGTCGGGACTAAAACCATGTGTACCGCCAGCGCCTACGCTGGTGGTACAATAAAAAGAATACCTATCCTTGTTGTATGCAAGCTATCAGGATAACAACTTTAAACGACAAATGAACAATTAAATAAACAAACAAATCCAATTAAATAACTCCTGTCATGCACTGAAGTTCACTCTCCTGATGTTCAGATCCTGTCTCCTCAGCTGGTCACAAAGATATAAGAATATTATTTCGCTGCTTCTACCTTGTGTGCCATCTAGCTGCCTTTTTGTACCTGTCACCTGTTGTTGTTGTTTTTATTTTATTTTATTTTATTTTTTTTTCTTTTTTTTTTTTGATAATCAAGATTTACTTGCACCCAATCATTCAGTGTGGCTTGGTGGGAAAATGCCAGATCAATTTCCTAAATGCAAATTAACAAAAAAAAAAGGTAACAATAGTTATTTTTATTCATATTGTAACTTGAAATACAGTAGGAAAACACAGAATTTAACATTTTTCAAATTCATTTCATTAAGTTATATGTCAATTAAATGATACCTGAGCTAGAATATATACTTACAAAACAGATTTACTCTTAACACTACACCAAATCTAAAATCAAGCCACTAACTTCCAAATACACATGACACAGGTAATTGATTTAATTGGCCCAACTGAGCTGTGTTCAAATGTACATTGTACTGTAGCCTTGACACTAATTGACAATAATGCTAACCAGGTATTTAAGAGGTAGATGACAGCAGATAAAATCCGAAGAGCACCATAACTGATAACAAATTACACCCAAGGCAATGAAGTGAGTCTTCATAATGAAAGTCGAAACCTTGCCTGGGTATTTCCACACGTTTTTACGTTTAATATCAAAGAAAACACAGAAATAAAATACTAATTTGTACATGTAGACATGACCATGCGCAGCAGACAATTCCGGTCTCCCTCCAGTATGGCTGCCGTTTGTTTTGATGACGAGGGCTACAATGGGTTAATTCAAGTTCAATAGTAACCATGGGCATTTCTTAGCCAATTTTGGAGATTTAAAGGCCAGAAAACATGCAAAGTGCAGTTCATCATAAAAAGTAGGTCACAGGTCAATTTCAAGGTCACAGCTAGATAGCCAGTGTATGACTTCCTAATCATGTTCAACAGTAAGTATGGGTGTATCTGTGCCAGTTTTTGAAATATAAGGAAAAGAAAATTCGCAAAGTTCAGTTCATGGTGATAATTAGGTCAAATGTCAATTCAGGGTCACAGATTGCCAATAAATGACATTCTATTCAACTTCAATAGTAACTATGGACCTATCTCTGCAAGTTTTGAAGATAAAAGGAAACCTTGCAAAGTGTGGTTCATGGTGAAAAGTAGGTCAAAGGTCAATTTTAAGGTCACAGTTAAATTGCCAGTATATGACTTCCTACACAAGTTTAATAAAAACTATGGGCCTCTCACTGCCAGTTTTGGAGATAAAAGGGAAGGAAAATCTGCAAAGTTCAGTTCATGATGAAAAGTAGGTCAGAGGTCAATTTAAAGGTCACACTTAGATTGCCAGTATATGACTTCCTACACAAGTTTAACTAGTATTTACAGTTCCAGAAATAGAGAGAGTTTTCAGTTTGGCATCTAAAGGCTGCTTCTCCCGTGAAAATGCACCGATTGACCCCAAACTCCCAAAGATGAAAGTAGTCTCTAATTGTAACCCCCCACTGTAATATGAGAGCTAAGGTCTGTGTAGTTTCTAAAAACTGGCACAAACAAATAGATTTTTTTAGAAAATTTTGGCCAGTTTGACCTTGAAATAAAGGTAAAATGAAATAAGAAGCGGTAACAGTGACTTGTATCCAGCGCCATTATGCAGAGCCGGCGGAGCCGTACGAGACGGGTCGGGACTAAAACCATGAGTACCGCCAGCGTACACGCTGGTGGTACTAATAATCCATACATATATTAATATATTTGGTACTTATTTATGTGTAGTTTAGTGCCATCTTATCTCACACACACACACACACATGCCTGATCATACAAATCCAAATTGCCTGAAATCCACGGCTGCAAGAACTGACAAATACATCCCGATGGAAGTTCTTCTCATATTTCCGAGAATCATGACAAGAAATGAAAGAGTGTTGCCAGCAGTTCCGATAACTAAAGGGATGGGCTGGAATGTCAACCACAGATACAAAGTAATTTTTCCTTTCAAGGAATCATTTACCCTACCAGACGGTTCATAGGTGAAAAATTTGCCCAAAGACGTGGCACTTTTTTTCCGTATAACAATAGACCATATAAAGCGCAGCGCAGTGGTATTTGTAGCGGTTATCCTCCACATAACCTGGTGGGAGTTCTTATCAGTTTTTATGTACAGACACAGATGTGTCTGTACATATAGCCGTCACCTGCGTCTGTTGTCGCCATCGCCATGCACTTTTATCAATAACACAATAAGTGAAAAACCATTTTACCTTTTGGCTTGAAACTTACAGAACTGATGAATATTCATAATACGCATGTCAAGTTCGAAAATCAGCATGATTGGGCCATTTATGTGGAAGTTATGCTGTTTTTTCACTTTTTTCAGCCTTTATGCCACACCGATAACACGATAAGTGAAAAAATGCTTTACTTTTTGGCTTGAAACTAACAGAACTGTTAAATATTCATAATACGCAGGCCAAATTCGAAACTCAGGATGATTGGGCCATTTTTATGAAAGTTTTGCTGTTTTTTCACTTTTTTCAGCATTTATGCAACACCAATAACACGATAAGTGGAAAACCATTTTTCCTTTTGGATTGAAACTTACAGAACTGATGAATATCCATAATATGTAGGTCAAGTTAGAAAATTGGCATGATCTTGCCATTTTTATAAAAGTTTACTGTTTTTTCACTTTTTTCAGCATATATGCAACACCTATAACACATTTTAAGGAAAATTGATTGGCAATTGTCTTGAAATTCACAGGAGTGATCAATGTTACTGATATACAGATTAAAGGGATAATAACTCTTTGTATGACTATATTTCAGAATAAAAAAATGGCAGTAATAGCTATTATTCTGATATCTGAGCTTGTCTTCAGATCACGTGACCTCCATTGATGGCTGTATTCTGTTATAATCTCTTAAAAGATTTAAACAAAAAACCAAACTTTTTAGAAAAAAAAACAGTGACCAACTTTATATGTAAAAATGGATTTATTAACCATTGGTTAGTATGGGAAAATTGTTGTTTACTCCAGGAAAATTCATTTTTTGGCCAAAACAAAGAGTTATTATCCATTTAAGTTTTGAAAATAAGCTTGATTAGTTAAGTTTTGGTGAAGTAATGCCTTTTTTTGTATATGTTTTTTCCTCAAATTTAATTCTCAGGTATGTTAAGTCTCATTTTTGAACTGATTTGATATGTTAAGTTGTTCTTTTGACATTTTCTGCATCTTAACAATATTGTTAGTTGATTATTTAAAAATGATGGTAAACCTGTTATTGTGTATTGTGTAATAAACTGTTTAAAATGGGGAAAAAAACTCATATCTTTACATTTTGTCAGATTTAATTATTCACTATGTTCAGAATCTCAGAATGGAGCAAATTGGACATTTAAAATTGTTCCATTGATATTTTTCTTATGTCAACAATTTTTTTAGTTGATCATTTAAAAATGACAGTAAATTGATTATTTGGTTTTATGTAAAAGATGTGTGCTGAAAATGGTAAGAGAATCAGTACAGTTATATCTTGTTTACATTTACATTTTTCAGTACAGTTATCTCTTGTTTACATTTTGGCATTTTGAAGGTGTGACTCTTAACTTCCATGGCCTTGAAGACCTTTTCATGTCACATTTTCTGAATATCCAAGATACTTTGATTTTGTTATTAAAAATTGATGGTCATTATACTGTTAAGCATTATGTAATGTTGCATCAAAATGAAAAAAAGAACATTTTGGACACTGATGACAATCAAGGGAAAAACCATGTACTTAGGTACTTGCTGAAAAGTGCAGCTTGTGTTGGAAAATCATTGTTTTCTGTTCTGTATGATGGTACTGTATGGATGGCATTCAGTATGAAATTGTCCCTTGGGTGATCACTAATTAAATTAAGGTCTATAAAGTCACTTGCCTAGTAATTAATTTTCAATTGGCCATTAAATGAGATTACATAAAACACTCGTTGAAATTTCCCTGTAAAGTCCCATATGTTTAGCTCTCTTAACTGTGTCACATAATCAGGATTTGGTGATAATTATGCAGGTAAATGTTGTTTAATATTGCAAGTAAATTTACAACAGAAAAAAATTGTGTTATGCCAACATTAATGCTATAGGTGAATAACAGTGCCTTTTTTTTCTCAAACTCAGTGGGGTTATTCATATCATGTTAATACAACTAGATTAAAAGTTTGAATAGCAGCTTTATTGGAATTTTTTGTTATGTTTTATTTTAAATTTTTTTAAATTATTTTTCGAACACTAGCATTTTCAAGATGTGACTTAACTCCCATCCACCAGAAGTGCTGTGCATTTTCTGTATTTCCACATGAGCAATTGTATTGGTTTTTATGTCTTTAAACATGTATTATTATTTTATGCACTGTCATCATTTTTCACATATTGGGATTTTCATTATGTGAATTTGAACTCTCACATATGGTCCTGAAAATGTAATCTTTTTCACCATGTTACCTGTTGTGGATGATTAAATTTAAAGGGATAATAACCGTTCGTCATGGCCAAATATTGAATTTTCCTGGAGTAAACAACAATTTTCCCATACTTACCAATGGTTAATGAATCAATTTCTACATTCAAAGTTAGTCTTTTTTTTTTGTAATAATCTCTTAAGAGATTATAACAGAGTATAGCCATCTATGGAGGTCTTGTGGTATGATGACAAGCTCAGATATCAGAATAATAGCTATAATTGCCATTTTTGTGGTAAAACAATATTATATTTCTATGAGTTGTTTACAATGTCTGATTGTGGAATATAGATCTCATACTTGTAAAGAGTTATTATCCCTTAAGTGTTGATTGCGCTGTTATAAACATTTATTATTGTATCAAAATTGACAAAATGACCATAATAAGGAAGCAGTGATAATTATGCAGGTAAATATATTGTTAATATTGCAAATAAGTTTTCAAAAAAAAAAAAAATGTTAATACAGCAAGATTGAAAGTTTGAATAGCTTGTAACATATATATATTTTTTTAAATTTTCAAACACTGGCATTTTCAAGATGCGACTCCCATCCATTTTTTAATTTTAATTTAATAATTTATTGAGCACTGAAATGCTTTTACATTTAGAGGCTCTCTAGCTACTATACATTATACATGTGGAAAGATAGTAAGGATAGTAAGTAAATGAAAGAGAAAAAAAATTATACTTATATAATGTTACACAATATACATTCTCTTAATATGCAGGTGAGATGCATGAAATCATTTGTGCACTTCTAGTTAATTACGTTTTTTCATAATTTTACTTACAAAATTCCCTACTGCAATTGCACTCTTTTCAGTGGGTGGGTTTAGAATGATGTCAAGCTGTTTGACCTCGTCTGTTAGACCTTGCAAGTTTACCTCTGGTATGCATTCAAACAGCAATTTCCTTTCAATTTTGTGATGGGCGCATTTTAGGAAAAAATGTATTTCATCTTCTACGTCATTACAATGGAGGCATTTTCGGTCTGAAAGTTGTGTTTTTGGGTTTGTATGCCGCCCTTTTTCAATTTCTAGGTCATGGTCACTAATTCGCATTTTTGCCAAAAGTATTTTGTGGGTGCGTGAAATATTCATTTTTAAGTATGGTTCGGGTTCATATTGATGTTTAATTTTCCTGTATGTCCTCAGCTTATTATTTTCCTCTCTGTGTAACTCTTCCCAAAAATCTGATTTTATTTTGAGGGTTATGTCACTTTCTAGATTTTGGTTATTGTGAATTTTATTGACAGTTAGGGTTGAATTTGAGTGATTTAATCCCCAAAATGTAGCCAAGTTTGACATTACCCAAAACCAGTTTTTTTCCCTTTTTGCTTGTTCTCTATTGTATGCTTGCTTGACAATTCTTTGCTCTGGAAGGTTATTCAGCCTTTGACTGTATCTTGATACTAATTTGACAATGTCCAAGTATAATGGGAGTCGCCCAAGTTCTGCACGGCAGGCATTATTGCTAGCTGACCTTCTCACACCAAGTGCCCATTTACACATCTTTAAATGTATTTGTTCAAAGGGCATTTTGTTTATTTTATTTAATGACATTTTTTTCTCTGTGAAGATTTCTTGGGCCCATATTTCACATCCATATAAGAGAATGGGTTTAATCATCTTGTCGAAAAGATTCATGATAAGTATGGGTGATGAAATTTCTTGCGATGCTAGTATTCCCTTTAGAGTAAACATGGCTTTCAGGGCTTTTTGCTTGAGATTTTCAATTGAATGTTTTAATGATCCTGTGTTAGTAAAGACTATCCCGAGGTATGAGTATTGTTTGACTATTTCTATTGGTCTGCTATTTATAAAGAAGGTGTGTGGTTCAATTCTACCAGACTTGTTGAACACTATTACGGTAATTCTCCAACCTATACGAACGCCGCAATAATTACGAACGAAACGTTTTTTCTCTGAATCTGAATTTTTTGTCTCCGTTCTGTACGAACGATCGCTAAACTCACCTTGGGCACAATTTAAATTTTCCGAACGCAAGAAAGTGTGCCCAATGGGGCTATACGCGGAGCCGTTTGCCCTAAAGAGGGCGCTGGGGTAATAGTGGTTATTGAAGATAGCCTCGTTTTCGCGTCCGTGTAGAAATGGCTTTAGAGTATGGGAAGCAAAGGGTGGCGAAGTTAAAACTTCAACTAGTTGAAAGAGGGCCTCCACTAGAGGAAAGAAACAGGATTTGGTAGAAAGGTTAGTGTGTTTACTTATAAATGTGTCAATTGTATCAATAATATTGAAGGTTTCGCGCTCGAATCTTCCCGTAAAATATGGGTTTCTGTGTGAGCTCTCTGTCAAAAGCCAGGCGTAAGCGGCGGCTAGTTCCGCACTACTTATATGCCTAATTTATTACTATATTTGAAGATAATGATATTGTCATTGCGTATTTCCATATTCCGAGAATATAATGAAGGTATTTATGTTTAAAATATGTTTATTGTAGGCACTCCTAGTCGATAAAGGACGGTAATCAAATTTCGTGTACCAGGTCCGACATTTAACACATGACTCGTGTCAACACAAATTTTTAAAGGAGAAACAAGGGTTGATGCGTGTTTTATGTCAATGACAGTTGACATAACTAAGTGTAGATGAGGTAGACAATCAAAACAGTGTTTGCCAAGAATGTTAGCATCGTTTTGTTAGCATCATTGTTTTTTTCACTCCCTCATAATTGCATTGATGTTGGTAGGTCACAGAGAAGGAAGTGTCAGAACTTGAAAACAGAACTATAGGCCAAAGTAAAAGTCGAGTGTGGCATGAAGAAAGATCATGGAGAATAACAGCATCGAGGTAGGTGTGCAAACGAAAATAAGTTTGCTTGTTTTTTACTTGTTCAAATGTCTTGTATCAATATCGAGCTACTATATATACCTGTAGTTGCATTATAATACAGAAATACAAGTTGTGAGATGATATATCATGGTTTGTAGGTCAACATTTAATGCTATGAATGTACAATTTCATTTTGCATTTGGAATACAAATTGAAAAGAACAGTAAAAAAACCTATCTCACTAATTAAATTTTATCATTTTTAGGTTTGGTGATATTTTGAACGCAACCGAGAGACAAGACAAGGACAAATTATGCCAGTCACTGTTGTTTACCCATGAAATCAATACTCCATATTTCTTAAAATTTACAGACATATAGTCGTCAACAATGTCACGTTCTGGCCAAATGTTCATTTCACTGAGCTGGAAAAACAAAGTTGATCCATGTGCTTATTATTTCTGACACCATTGTTACCGATAGCTTGAAACGGAGAGCTAAATAATCGTCAAAGGCTTGTCTCAGTTTCATAATGATAAAAAAACATTGGCCCTGGTGACAAACATTTGAAATTCAAGTGGTGAGCTGCTGGCCCAAGGCCATTGAAAAACAACATGAAATGTTCAATATGACTAAATCCAGTTTGATACTGGACAGCCTTTGCATTTTTCTGGTACAGCATGATGCTTTCTCTTGTGTCTGATGGTGTAGTGATATCACACTGGGAAGCTGTACTTTCTTTTTGGCTCTCACCAGCGCAGTCTTCATGTTTGTCTGCCACTGCTTCATCTGCTTGAGACTCATCCTATATAGGATACAACAAAAATTAAATACATAAGTTAATAAATTACACAAAGAAAAATACTTCATTGTTAATTAACACACAAAATCTGTGTAGATGACGCAGATCTGACTGCCTCTTGTCCCATTTAGTCCGTCTCTAGTATTTCTAGTATTAAGACAGATAATTATACAAATAAAAAGAAACATTTTTTTTTATAAATCTGTTATTATATCATGCGTTATCTTTACCTCCACTTCATCGGATCTGATACTTTGCGAATTATTAAATGGAAATATGGATGGTATCGTTCCTGGCTTCAGTCTTTTTCTCTCATCTGCAAAAGGAGTGCACATAATGATTATTAATACAATAAAAATCAAGTTGTCCTAATTTGAAAACGTGGCCTTTAAAAAAACTCATGCATTATCACATATAAAAGAAAAAATAATTGTAGTGGCTGGTCGGGGTTGACCCGGGCTCGGTAGCTTAGTCGGTAGAGTGTTTTCTCCCCCAAATCGCTACATAATGTTAGGTGAAGAATGTCTTAAAAATTAACATTCTAAGCACGTTAAACGACATAATTACTTAAACATCGATAACAAAGACCTAATGAATAAGTTGACAAACTCATTATTAATACTAAAAGCGACAACAGCAAGTACAACTTACGTAGAAGTGTAATCTATCTCACGAAAGTGGAGGAAACAGACTTTGTCATGTGCCTTTGGTTTCCATAGTGTTTTTGATGTAGAATCAACCCTCCTGATGGCAACTCTCCACTGGTAACTCAGCTTTGTGTCTTTCGGAAAAGAATGACCTGCTGTTGACGATGTACATTCCGGAACACAACAGTATCCTGGCATTATTTAGAGCGATATTTACAGCGTCAGATTAAAAATGAAACTGCAAACACACGAGAAAGTACGCGCATGCGCAAAACTACCCCAACTAAAACACGCGCGCCACCCAGTGGTGAAAAAAACTGATAGCCCCATTGAAACTCGCCCCATGATTCGTCAAAGCGAGTTTTCAGACCACCGTTCCAAACAAAGGAACTGCCACTTGACAGGAGAGATTGTTATCATGTATTTGTGCTGTTTTTGAATGAGACGATAGAAGGACTCAACCTGCCTGCCGGCAGCTGCAGGCCAGTTTTAAAACCCTATTGTTATTTAGAAATTATTGAAAGCATCAGTACACATAAATTACTTACTGTTTATTATCATTTCTTAACTTCTGCCGGCCGACTGATCATCAACATCCACCATCGGTGTTTCACCGATAACTGGTTTCCAGTAAAATCTATAAACGTGAAACCCACGCAGAACAGAAGAGTATGAGAAATCCATAGTCAATGATCGAGTTTTTCTTTGTTTTTGGTAGTCATTAGGAAATTAAATTTTTTAAGAGGAGTTCTGTCTTGTATTGTATTTATTTTTCTAATTTGAGTTGTGATAAAGTTCATGCTTTTTTGTTTGTTTGTTTTTCCTTGTTAAAGACCTTGTCTCATGAACAACTATTAGGTAAACCTTACTGATATTGGTGATTGTGAAAAATAAAGGTGCCGTATGACTTTATACAAATTTACCTGCAGTTTTCTGTATTTTTTTCTAATTAAGTTTACATTGATTGCGTGCAAATTAATATGCTGTAAAAAACTTGCATAAATAGACGTGAATTGAGCTGATGTTATTTTTCATATCAAGTATAATCTCTATTAACGTCAGTGATATCTACTGTGAGGAGTTTCAAGTATTTTGTTTTGGCGGAAGAAATTTATGTAGGCCTAATGGGGGGGTGTGACATTATTAATATTGCAGATTTTCTATATGTGAAATCATATTAAAAGTAAATACGCATTAAATAAAATATGCAACTGGATACGCAAATATTCTTGTCTGTTTTTGACAGAAGTTGGGAAAAACGATGTTGTCCTGTCTTGGTAAAACATAACAGGGAAAAACGATGTTGTCTTGTCTTGGGAGAAATGTACCTCTTTAGTATGAAGGAATTGTTTCTTAACTTGAATTCCCGACTTTTGTTTAGTTTGTTTTCATTCATTGCAATATCGCAAGAATAATTTGTTTGTGCTAAAAGCTGATCACAGTGATTTAATCTGAAAGTAATGCTTACACTTAGCAATGTAGGTAAGTGGAGATAATTTCCGGTACAGCCGTATTCCATTCGTATTTCAATGGATACGAACGTGTGGCAATTTTTAGCAGACTGAATTTCAAGCCTTACGAACAAAATGATTATCTTCCAAAAATAATTAATTTTAATCGTTCGTATAGATTGGAGAATTACCGTATTTTTGATTTGTTTTCATTAACTTTTAGTTTCCACTGCTTACAGTAATTTTCAAGGTTGTTAAGAAGAGTTTGAAGTCCTTCTTTCGACTGTGATAGCAAGACTAGGTCATCTGCATATAAAATGTGTTTTAACCCTTCAACTTCCTTTGCACTATTGTTTGTGTAGAGTTCACTTTTTAAGTCATCAATGAAGATGTTGAATAGGACTGGGCTAAGGTTATCTCCTTGTCTTATACCTATTTTAGATATGAATGTTTGGGTGTAGCCACAATTAACTGACACGCCTAGTCTTGTGTTGCTGTACATATACTTTATCAACTCATAAATTTTGCCTCTGACACCTACTTTCAGTAATTTCAGCATAAGACCCTTATGCCAGACTGTGTCAAAAGCTTTTTGCAGGTCGACAAAACAGGCAAATACACGTTTGTTCTGATTCAGATGTTTGTTTATAATTGACTTTAAGGTGAATATATGGTCAGTCGTGCGGTAACCAGGTCTAAACCCTGCTTGTTCCTCGCTTAATTTCTCATTGGACTCTAAAAATAGCATGAGTCTGTTAGTTAATATGCAGTTAAAAAGCTTTCCAACACAGCTGGTGATGCAAAGACCTCTGTAATTTGATGGGTCGGTTCGTTCTCCAGATTTATATAGCGGCAGTATTATACCCAGATTCCATACATCAGGAGTTTCAGATGTGTTCATTGCTAAATTGAATATTTTTGTTATTAGTCCCACTAAATATATTGAACCACTTTTCAACATTTCATTTCTGATAGAGTCCTCACCAGTCGCTTTTCCATTTTTCAATTTTTTTATAGCTGTTTTTACCTCTCTAATGCTTATGGGGTTATTAAGGACAGGGTCTCCTTCTTTTTTCTCATATTCACTTATTTCCTTATCTATTCGGTGATCATCAGTAGGGGGGGTTTCCACAAAGTTGTCGGAAGTGTAGTTGCCAAGTCTCAGGGCTAATTATGTTGTTATTTTCTTCTCTATCCTTTAGTTTTTTAAGTGTCTGCCAGAACTCTTTAGGATTGTTTTTTTCAGATACTAGTAGTCTGTCTAGGATGGCATTTTTGTACTCATTCTTTCTTTGCTTTACTAGTTGTTTATATTTCTTTGTAGCTAGGTGGTAGGTTTGCGAGATGTAGTTATTGTGTGGATTTTTTTGTAGTAGTTTACCAAGGTGTTTTATATTTCTTCTGACTTCAGAACACATGCTGTCAAACCATGGTTGTTTTTTTATTCTTTTTGTTTGTTTATTTGATCTCATGCTTATGTTATTGACTTTTTTACGCAAAGACAAGTTTGCAGCATTTTCAATTATATTTGTTAATTCATCACAGGCACTTTTTAATCCTTCTTTAGAACCTCTGAACATTTTCTGTATTTCCACATAAGCAGTTGTATTGGTATTTATGTCTTTAAACATTATGTTATATTATTTTATGCACTGTCACCATTTTTCAAATATTGTGATTTTCATTTTGTAAATTTAAATTCTCATGGTCCTGAAACTGTAATCTTATTGTAGGGGCAGATTGAGACCGTCTTCTGGGCTTTCTGGAAGACGGTCAGATTTTAATGTTTACATTGACAGGTATCTTTTTTTTTCTGTTGGAAGACCATCAAAAATGGAGGATGGATCAACAAAGATAATTTGGAAAACTGTCAGAAAAAATATCTCCAGTTAGCTCCTGTTATTGACCATGTTATCTGTTGTTCATGATTAAAATTCAGTGTTGATTGACAGCATTATTTATTATTGCATCAAAATTGACAAAATGACCTATTTTTTGCATCTTTATTTTGTTTTTTGTCTGTACATTTCACAGCTTTGCTGCCTTGTTTAATGAATTATTTAATTGCTTTAAATATATATATATTTACTTGAATTAAACATCTTGTTATGATTAAGATAAAAAACATTTCATAAATACACCTCACTTTAAAGTTTTATAGTAATGCTTATTATAGACACTAGTAAAATACCAGATATGAATTGCAATCAATATTTTATTTTTTTAACTCTGGCTGAATAAATAATATGCAATGATACTCAAAACAAGAGACATATGTATTCACAAAATGTAAACTAGCTGCAATGAATATATTTTAATCATTATTAAGTTGCCAGTCTGTATAATGACAAGTAATACAGTTGTGCTGGGACTTCAGTGCAGAAGACTTGCACATCATTTGGTGCAGTCATTTCCAATTTTATAACTGCACGGACCTGGAAATTATTCATACGCATATCAGTATATGTGGTGCTTATGCATACTTAATAAATTATCATCTTATCACGTGCACACACACAAACACACCTTTCAAACTACATTTTTCCAGTATTTGATGGTGCATTTGTAGCATTAAGTATTATTTAACAATTACTTTTATTATGACAGGGCATTTTAATAGCGACATTGCTTTGATTCTGAAAATTATTATGATATTTCTTTATATTAGATATGATGAACTCCATATGATATATTTGTCACCATAACCGGTCTCTAACAAAAACATAAAGCATTCATCGTACATGTTTTTTTTTAGCAATATAACAATTTAAAATGATATTTTTTTTGCAGGATTTTTGGGGTTGAATCATTTGAATTAATTTTGGGAATAAGCTTTAACTCTTAAACTCATTCTTTAATTTACCTCAAATGACCAATTATTTATCATTGAAGAGAGAAGTAAACAGCTCTTACTTGGTGGGTCATTTCTTACAAACATCAGTTGTGCCAGAGAAATTTTTTGAATGCTCAAATTTATTTTAATCTCAAACTAAGATATTTGTAATAGATTTCTTACTTGAGGGGTACCTTCTTGTATGTTGATGGTCATAGCTACTGTGTAAGTCTGACCTGCGACCAATGGACACTTTTGACCACTCAAGGCACGGCAGCCATTAGCATCCTGCAGGGGCACAGGGATCCACACCACTAAGTCTGCCTTGGCCTTCAGGTACACCTTTTCAATGTTTCTCTCTCAAATGAGAAAAAAACATCATTCATTTAACAAAAATATGTTTTCAGCAACATTTGTAAGAGGTTACCCACACAAATTAAATGAAATTACTTTAGAAGGTGTTTATTTAATAATCACTGGAAGAAAGCAGGTTTCCTCAACGACATGTGGGAAAGGATTAAAAATGCTCTTTGGCTGGAAGCGGCCCTCTCTGAATTGAAATTTAATCTAGGTTCTATTCTGTTTAACAAAATCGGGGAAAGGTCTACTTTTTCAGTATTAAAAGAAATATTATCCTGAAATATTATTTGCTACAGGTCTAAGAACATACACATTTTTTGTTTCCTGACAACTCCTAGTAGGAAATTATAAGGAGTGAACAGATTGTTTAACTTCTTACATTTACAATGACACCAGTATAAGATAGAAGTACAAGATTTTCAATGACCATAATTTCATCAATAAATAAATGAATAAATACCTGTGGTAAATTTAACATAATAAGTGTAAGAATTCCCTCCTTGCAGTGTACATAGCTCATCATTGCATGGTTCCAAGTTGACAGATTTGACCATTGCAGCTTCGGAGCCTATTGGAACATCAATAGCAGTGTTTGACAAAATTCAGCTCATACCAGCAGATTATGATAATTTGATTTTTATCGAAATCAGTATGATTATGTCTAAATTGCTTTTTTTTTTTGTACTAGTACTTGATGCGGTAGTTATTAAAAATATTTGCTCTATTTTTATAATATACATAAAAAAATAAATTTTAATACTCAAGTTTCACCTAAACAGATATTAAGCAGCCTCGGTCACAACCGGATACACGAATTGTAGGATCGTATGGCCCCTGCGAATTTTGGAGGCCGTGGAGTTCCTAGAGGTAGAGGAAAGTTTGCAATGTAAAGGTGCAAGTCTGCCTTGCAAGTCGCAGGGTCCACGTGAGAAGCAGGGACGCTAATTGCAAGGTGCGATGTACTCGTTTCTTGTGTTTGTCTTGCTACCTGCGTTCGTGGCACGCACTTTATGAGAAGAATACTACGCAATGCGAAAGTAATTTCCTTTTGCTTCACACTTGCCTCACACGCTTGTATTGACGTACTGACCGCGTACGTCATTTTTCCTCCTGTTCCCCTCTTCTTTCTTTTTCCTCCTTCCTTCTTTTCTGTTCTCTTAGCTTCTTTCCCTTGCCTTTTGGAGGCAATTAGAAGCTGAACTAAGCAAATTTCGAATTTTTTTTAATGTTGTACACGAGGCACAAGCGACGTTATTTGTCGAGACACGAGCGTGCATCGTGAGCACACCTTTTATACTCCTGGCGAAGGGGCGACGCACTTCCGCCGTGTTTTCGACTTTGTTCGTTAGCTGTGAGGGCGTGCGTCGTACTCAACACGCAAATTAAGGACACTTACTCCATTGTTTACGACGTGCGTCTTGGAATACGCACGACTCACTTGCATACTTCTCGCGAACTCCTTGCGAGTGGAGCAAGTTACGTTTGCCGCCTCACTGTTCGCAGATTATTCGTAGAATCTTTTTGACATGCCCAACATCCTCTGTACGTGCTTACGGGCTGTCTGCGAACTCCAAATTTCGCAAGAAGAACTTAAGCGGCATGTGAGATTCTGCGCAAATCTGGACGCAAACAGGTCGGAAGAGCCCGTACGACCGGTTGTGACCAAGGCTTTACTATCCCTTATTTTTATCAGACCTCAAGAGTTGCAAACTCACCGCAATCCTTGCTTGGCAAGTCACGTGCATATAAATTAGTAAAAACACAAACAGCTGTCATTATCACCAACAAATGTTTTCTCATTTTGAGCTTCCAAGTGGTAGATGAGCGCTGCACAGGCTGTTGATTGTCTCCAACCGAAATAACTTATGTGATAGATACGACATGAGTCGCCGAGCCACAGGCGAGACATTACACGAGTAATTTTCACGTACAGCTCGGCGACGAGTGTTGTATCTGGCTTAAACCACGGCCTCTCATCGGCTACTTTACTGCTCATGCGATATTTTACTCATAGGCTACATGTTAAGGGCTCTTGTGGTCACCATTCCCAAAGACTATCGCACTATCTTTGGATCTCCAAGGGGATTCTTGCTTAATTGCAATTTACTTAAGCGGCTTAGATGTCTGTGACGCCTACTGAAGCTGATAGGGGTAATTAACTATTTAGCAGCTTTAGCAGGCGTCCCAGACATCTAAGCCACTTAAGCTAAAAACAATTAAGCGAGGAACCCCGTGGATATGGACCGATCCTGTTAGATCGATCTAGAGATGGGAACCCAGTCTTAGTCCTGTGTTGGACGATGGAGGACAAGGCTGAACACGCCCTTACAGCCCTCTCGACCAAACTCCGCCCCAGCCGCTTCGTGCAACAGCAGCAGCAGCAGCAGCACCACCACCACCACCAGTAGTAGTTTAGATAATGAGAAGTTCCCAAAAAACACTATTTCTTCTCCCCAGTCATGTAATGATGATAAGGATACCTTGACACTTCATGTGGCTTCACAGATTAAGAAAATTGTCATTGCCAAATAAGGCAGGAAAATACCTTTGGAAGTGTAGATTTTTAAACTTCTGTATTGTCAGTAACTTATCGTTCAAATTCGACAACGCGATTTTTTTAGGTAAATTCCGTTTCATGATATTAAAAGTTTGAGAAACGACTTGTCCTCACTGTTGTCTATTCCGTGGTGGGCGCTAGGACCCGATATACAGTAACTGGGCCCTTATTAGCTAGTGCCCTAGACATCAATTGTTTCCGTTTTTGTCATGAGTCCATATAACACAGGCAATTTTCCACAGGAGCGAACTTATTTTCCCTTCTCCTCCCCTACCTCATCAAAAAACTTAATGAAATCCAAATAAAAAGAGGTCCACTCTCGTATATTTTGATATAAAAATCAAATGTTTCTGTGGGAGTCAGTGTTTGACTTTCATGATACATATGAAAAAGTCTTTTATGGAAATCTTACGATGTGTAGCGCGTGCCCAAAATACCCAAAGTGACGGGCACTTCGCCTGTAACATTAGTTTATGGCATATATTTAGAAGCACGGTATACTGACGAGAAAATACAATAAAAAAGAACTGTTCTGGCATGCCCTGCAACCCTGCCCCCCCCCCCTTTGCCTTGCTACGAGGCCTGCTCATACACCCCATTTCCATAGATTAGATCGACCTACTTTAGATCGACCTAACTCCCTGGGGGTTCACGCTAAATAGCTGTCAGCTGGGCGGACACGAAAGTTAATTACCCCCTTACAGCTTGTAGTAGGCGGGACGGACATTTAAGTCGGATTATCTTAAAGTAATCTAGTGAGACTCCCCGCGGGGATAGATCGATCTAAAATCTATGGGAATAGAGCCAAAGTCTCCATAACCTGCATTGTGGTAGTTGCGACGGTTACGCTGCTCAAAACCTGGTGGGAGATTTTATCAGTTTTTAATTCAATTATCTAACTGCTTTTAACATTTTAAACTTGAATTTGACATCTTAAAATGACAAAACTAAACATTTTTATAAATGTTTCTAGATTTTACAATTAAATGACCAACATATATATTCGGGAAATCGTGTTAAGCTTTGTCAGTTCAAAGCATTTATTTCAAAGAAAAAGGTTATAAAACTATATATATAATATTTTTTCTATTTTATAGCAAGAAATCCCTCTACAACCATTTTAAGGTTTAAAGATTTTTGTCATTTTACCTCCCTCTTCCCCCCCAGAAGAATTCGTTGATTCGGAACGTCAGAATTGTACGTCACAACACAGGATCAAAGTAACCCTTCCAATACAATGAACTTTATCGCGAGCAAAAAGCCTTTGCTGTGTAGGAAGGAATGCCTTACAAGAGAGAAGCCACCTAAGAGGAGTTTTGAGCAACCTGATTTAAGTATCCTTTATCTGGCGGAGAAATGAAGAAACGAGATCACGGATAAATCCAGAAACTGGAGCTCGAAATTGCTGCATTGCTGAAACTGACCATCAGCACAGCGGGAGAATAATTTCCTCTTTGCCATTGTCAAAAATACAGACAATTAAAAGACTAAACGTTTCAAATCGCACACACTTTTCATATTAATACGGAAGCGTGTAAGGGCCACAACACCAAACCATGTGACAATATATATCTCAAACTTGTATGTCAATTTATTAATGAGTTCCTCAATAAAACAAAAGAATGCAATGAACGTGACAACAACAGCGAAGTTACTTTCTTTAACGACAAGACCGTTTACTTCATAATCAATGCAATATCATTCATTAGTTGTCGGCTAATTATAAATAATACGCACTGGTAACGATAAAACGCAAAGGGAATCAACGTGAAAACCTTCTAAAAGACACTTTTCAAATAATAAATCCCTAGCAAGGCTGGCTTATCGATCGCGCCGTGTTCGCACCAAGCTTGATGTAGCGCATAGGCTTTTTCACATGATAAGAGAGAATTGAATTTTAAGTGTTCCATTCCTGACGCTATGTTTTGCACATAGTTGTCACATTAGCAGTAGACCAACTCAGTGGATAGAATTGTGTGATAAGCAGAAGATGGACAACTGCTGGGTTGGTGAAAACCGACTACTGATTAAACTGATGTTATGGAGTATTGAACGGTTTATAGACTATTAGAGTAGTTTCATTTTTTGTCCGTATTGTGAACAAATTTTTCTTCTGCCTGTGTGGCATTTTCCCGTCTGTAATGAAATATTCCAGAAAACTTCACAGGATTCCGTTCATGTGTATGTCAGTTCGCAGAGGTAACTAGGATAAGGAGGTTACAGCCGTGCCCTGATATACAGAGAAGTTTGTGATTTCCCTTTTTTTAATTATCTTTTCCCACTTTATTTGAGACACCCACACAAGAAAACACAGGATAAAAATGTTCCAAAACTCTTTCAATTCCATTGTCCCCATTTGACCGATTTCTGGTGTATCGCACCTTGCATTTTATTGCAAAATGAAAATATAAACGAGGGTTAACTAAACAAATATGATATAATGTTTAAGAATTATAGTCTCCGACACAAAAAATCACTTGCTTGACCTAGTTCTATTACGAGGCGCAAACGTTTCCATCCTTAGTTGCATTGCTCACCCATCTGGCTCTGCCTTGTGGTCGGAATCATAGAAAATAGAGAATGATTAGGTACTTTGTACTCTGGGTTATCAGTCTGAACATTCTAAGTTTATGTCACTAGTAACTGGTGGGGAGCATACATTTTCTAAGATTGCCATTGTACGTCTTCTTTCCTGGCGCCACTGTTTCTTAACCGTTGCGCGCATATTCAACTGCATTCAAAGGAACTCGGTTGGCAGATTTTTTTAAACGATTGTAAATATTGCTTTTGAATTTCTATAAACAAAACACAGCGATCGATGTTTTTTCTTGGTTCACAATGAACCGTCCCCACCTTTGCAACTAGACGCACTTTAAAAGATTGCCTGATGAAAGTAGCTGTATGAACAGCATTGATCATTGCAAAGCTAACTTACGAGCAACGTCAATCGTTATACGTGCAATGGCTTTGGACGAATTTTTCACCTATGAACCATCCGGTAGGCTAAATGATTCGTTAAAAGGAAAAATCACTTCATACCTGTGGTTGACATTCCCGCCCATCCTTTTAGTTATCGGAACCGCCGGCAACACTCTTTCATTTCTTGTCATGATTCGCGGCAATATGAGAAGAACTTCTATCGGGATGTATTTGGCAGTTCTTGCAGCCGTGGATTTAGCGGCAATTTGGATTGGTTTGATCAGGCACATATTCCGCGTCTACACTGGAACGGATATTCGAGAGTTGAGTGCCGATGGTCTCAGTTGTCAGATACATATATTTTTATTATATTTCTCTCTGGATTTTTCTGCGTGGCTCTTGGTTGCAGTTACCGCAGAAAGGTACATCACCATAACAATGCCTCTGAAAGCAAGGATATGGTGCACTGCTCCAAGGGCACGATGGATAATATTAACCATAGCGTTTTTGGTCACTATCGAAGAAATGCCCGTCTTTTGGTTAAGAGGACTGCAATACGAACACAACGATAATTCTTCGGCTGATTTCATATTGACAGACAAAAAGCAGAACACGATTTGTGGATTTCCATCTCCGGGTTACGAACAGTTTTGGTACTTTGTTAGACCTTGGTACATTGTAGCCATATATGTGGCCGGGCCATTTGCCACTATGGCCATACTGAACATTCTGATAATAAGAGAGCTCGTCACTTTGCGGACGTCTCTGAAGAGATCGTCTTTTTCCACAAAACTGCAAGAGGTTAGTCACAGGAAGGTCCGTGGAACCGCAAGATCGCTGACCATAATGCTATTATCCGTTACCATGGTGTTTTTACTTTTGGTGACTCCAACATTTATAGATACTATTTTTATGCCATATTGGCTCCAAACCCCGAAGACCGACGACCAAAGAGAAGCATATAGATTATTCCACGTAACCGGCCTTATGCTAATGTACACAAACCATGCGGTTAATTTTGTTCTTTATTACGTCAGTGGGCAGAAATTTCGGACTGAATGTCGCAAAATGTTTTCCTGCACCAACTCTTGCATTGGAGCTGGGTCAACCAATATGGCGCTCCTGGTGGACACCAGGGTGGAAAGTATGGGTGAGGAGTATCGTTTGACGAGGATCTCTCCCCGTAGGAGATGTAATACTGCGCCGCCATCATTAAGTCAAAGTAACAACTAGACAATCTCCCGGCCTCCGTTATGGACTGAAATCGGTGAAATCACCAGATGCTTATATATATGACGACAAATTTTATTTAGTTAAATGTGTTTGTACCCTGCTAATGAAAGAACAACTACCTAAGCCCAAGCCGACCATAAAATTAAACCATATGGTGACTCAACGCGATTCTTCATGCTCAGGTACTTGAGTATTTTTCTTGTTGGGTGAAATGAATATGTATAAGCACTCTTCAGCAGACTGATTTAGTTTTCCCAATCTCTGAATACCCTGGCTCCAGAGTTAATGCTTCATTGATTATGAATTTTGACGACTCAGTCTCAATGACAACTGTCTACTTGAAGCGTGTGAAATCTCATGAAAACCGATATTACAAGTTGGGGTCTTCTAGTATCTAAGTTAAGTAAATTCTATGAAAAAAAGGCATAGAAAGTTATTAAGTACAAGTATAATTTTCTTAAGCGTTTAATAGTGCGAAATTGTTTTCGAAAATGTTAGTACAGTCACAAGGTCTTGGTTGATTGGTTAATTATAAAATCCAAAAGTAAATTTCCATGGCGTGATAAGAGCTGCAAACTGAATTTTTTTAACTTTCTGAATTTGTCATAACAGAAATATCATTTCAGATATTCAGTTTAAAAGACGTAATCAAAAGCCTTTAGAGATTATCTGATGAGGAATTATTAAAATTTTAATTGGCAAAGTAGAATGGACAGTTTTGTAGATGATGAAAGGAAAATATGTTAACGTATGATCTGTACAGAGAGATAGAGTACAGGCCCGTAGCCAGCAATTTCAAAAGGAGGGTGCTTTATCTGAAAAAGTGGACCTTTTACCATGAAACCTTCATGTACCCAGATAAAATTTTACCCAGAGGGGACCTTTTCTCAGCGAAAGGGGGTTCTTTCGAAACCCCCCGACCCCCACCCCCTACGGGTCTGGAGTATAAATTCCCTTGTATTTGTATGAAAAAAGAGAAACGATGAATAAACGTTTGAAACCCCCAATTCGGCGTCGTCGGAGGAGGGTAGCACGCGGCTTAGCATTGACCCCCCCCCCTCCCGCACAGTGTGCTTCGCAGAATTAACTGTTGATAGTGATTTTCAACTGGCTATAATTGAGCCACTGATTTTAAGGCTTAGATATCTGGCAACAAAGGCTATTTCTGTTGGAAGATGTCATGAAGAATTTATTGCATTACAAACGTAATTAAACACGCACTAGACGTATCAGTCAATATATCTCTGAATTATTTAATAAATATATAATAGTAAGTAGGAGACTCCCCAGGTCTGAGATTGTCAGCATTGATTTGAAATTAAGCAACTGACACAGGTAACCTTGCGCTGTCGAAAATTTTTATCAAGAAAACCATCCTTTGGAATTATTATATCGATTGAACTCTGGGTATTCGGCATTCATAAATTTTATATTCTGTAACTGTGGATAATTCATATGTTCTTTGTAAAAATCCAACGGATTTTGCAGCTGCCACGGCTTTCAAGATTAAAAATTTAAGTTATAAAAACAAAAATCAATTGAGTCGAAAGTTCATACGGCTCTATTCTACTAAATTTTCGTTCTTTGCGTAATGACCAAGGCAGCAAAATAATAACCTGTATGACACTTAATAAAATTCAGTAACCTAAATATTAAGGACATTTTAGAAAAGTAAATGGCACGAAATGCAAGAACCATGTAAAATCATTAACAGATGTCAATTTCTACTTTTTCGTGTCTTCAAGACCGCGTATCTAAAGGCCAGATCAATTTCATTGTCGACACACGTCACTCGATGACTGTCCTCAGGTTGCAAAAGGGAAACCATACAAGTGATAGTTACCATGCAAACCGATAGCAAAGCCGTATGACCGACGCACGCAATGATTGCTTTGCCAGTTTCATATTTGTCATTTTATGTGGGAATTAAATGAACTAACTTAAAATAAACTGAAAAAACTAGCAACTCGGTATGACGCTCTTCCTGAGGCAAGAGAAGCAAGAAACGAGGTTTTTTTAAAGTCCTAACAGAACGAAGAGTTTGGCCTTTTATGATATGCCAGTATAATTCCAAAGGGAGGTCGAATACTATTTTGTAACTCCTGCTTAGTCACGCCATTGTTCTGGTTTGCCTGCACGTTCAGTAGAGATGGTTGTATCTAGTATGTAAATAGAGGTGGGCTTGGGACGGGGTGCAATGGCAATAGTGATTTCGTCTCCGCAGGTGTTGTAATCATAGGGTAACCAATTCGTATCCAAACACGTCCATTTTTTTTCAACGCCTTAAGAATTTTATCACTCACCGATAGTTGTGTGGGTTGTGCCTTTACGACTCGTGTTAACATTTAGCGATGAATGAATGACATAAAAGACCTTTGCCTATAACATAAAATTTTATTTGATAGAAATGTAAATGTAAATGTAAAAATAACTTTTATAAGGCACGTAACATGACAAGGAGAAAAGTATAAAAACTCCTATGCCAATACATAAATACACTTTTTATAATTCAAAATAATACAAACTGAAAATACAAACGCACAATACAACACAATACAAAAATAAACGTGAAAACATTTTAAAACGTGGAACATAAAGATGTCCTATATAAATACATTGGCGCAATAAAGGACAGTATTGCAGAGCGAAATATACGCACTTTCCAAATATAAACAGTTGCTGGTGTCTTTTGGGAAAAGTACTGATACATCCAACTGTTCTTAGTTCATCTAAATTGTAAAGGGATCACATATCACAGTCTCAGGTTTCAGACCAATTTTTTTCTTAAACAGACGTCTCGGTGCACAGCGTTGGTTCTCCCTCGACGGCCAAAGAAATGACCACTCGGTGATTTGCTAGGTGAGTCATCTGACCGACAGCTCCATGGCGACTTCGGCTGCTAAACTTCGTCATTGCACCCTGGTAATAAGAGAAAAGCCAATGTGTATAATCCACAAAATCAGTCCCTTAATCCCGTTAACACTAAAGAGAGCGAATCAAACAAATATTTTTTCTAAAGATCTGAATTAGTCGGAGCTACTCTACCCAAGTTATCCGTTGTTCAAATGAGTTATATTTTATACTAAAATGTTCAACTCGTATCGGTTATCAATAACCTGAAATCAAATAAATGCATCAATTTTTACTTCAACCGTTCAATGTATTATCGGTAATCAAATAATACTTAAAGGGATAATAACTCTTCGTATGAAATCTGTATTTCACAATAAAAACATTGTGAATGACTCATAAAAATATAATATATTCTGTTTTCCCACAAAAACGGCTGTTATAGCTATTATTCTGATATCTGAGCTTGTCTTTAGACCACGTGACCTCCATTGATGGCTATACTCTGTTAAAATCTCTTAAGAGATTTTAACAAAAAACCAAACTTTTTAGAAAAAAACCAGGGACTAACTTTGAATGTAAAAATGGATTCATTAACCATTGGTAAGTATGGGAAAATTGTTGTTTACTCCAGGAAAATTCATTTTTTGGCCAAAACGAAGAGTTATTATCACTTTAAGCACAAAAAATGATTAAAATGTTAGACTGCAATCCACAAATAGAATTTACTTTGATATCAGTAAAACAATCCACAAATAGAATTTACTTTGATATCAGTAAAACTTTAAATGACTCCCAAGCTACATACCTGGAGCATCTTTCTTCCCTTCACAGCACGTGTGAGGGCCACGGCCATTCTTTGCATGCATGGTTTCAATTCTGAGGGGGCGTATGTACTGTAATAGCGCAGATTTGGAGCCCACTTGCTTTCGCTGTCTTCCATAAGAATTGATGAAGCAAGATGGACGGCTGCGGCTGCCTTCATAGATGATGAGAACTGCACACACGTTGCGTCGGATAACATCAGGTCCATGAAGTAAAAGCTCAGGTTACGGACCTGAACAGGTATAAGAAATTTATGTTCATGTAAAGACGCATTATGAGCCCATTTAATAAAAGGAACAAGAAGTTTTGTTATCGTCAAAACTTAAGGAAAAGGAGATAATTCGCGTTTACATTATGCATTCTCTTTGAGAAAAAAAGTACATATATGTAAATGAAAAAATATAGATATGGAATGAAAATTAACTATTGTAAAACCCGCGTTATTTTACATAAAGCTTGTTCACTTTTTCCAGTTAGTCTCATGCACTCACCGTTGAATCTTGGTCAGAACCGCGCACTGCCTTGAGGTATCGCTCAACAAACACCATTGGGTTCGGCATGTGAAGGCTAAACCGAAGCACTTTCAAAACTAAAATCTCCATTTTAAGTACTTGGTCTTTCGTGTATGATCCGTCAGTCAAATGAGTGAGGGTGTCAATCTGTAAAATAAAAAAAAAAAACGTTTGTGTACATGTAAACGATATCAAGGAAAAATTCTAAATCATTTGCAATATGGGCTTCTGTAAGAACTGTGATGAAGCCATTAAATATGTAATATTTAGCGAGTCTATTTAGTATATCACCAAAATGCATACCAATCCTTGATACAACCAACCCCAAGCGATCCAAATCCTCAATAGAGATTATATCTTGGTATTTATTTAAAAATAATAAAACAGTAAAAAAATACCATCCCATCATGTTTTTAAAAGTAAACTTCAAGACAGATTTATTAAAAAACCACTGGTAAAGGCTTTATGAAATTACAGGTCTGTGTGAATATATACCTCGGGTGGAAATCTCTCTTCGAACTTGGCGGCAATGAAGAGGCAGGTGATCCCCAGCAGCTGATAGCGGTCAAGGCCAATACTCCTGCGGCTTGTGAATATGTCCAGCATCGCAATGGCCATGTGAATAGTCTGGGACTGGATCTCAAGGTGGACCTAATAAGTAGTTGCAATAGAAAAATATATCAGTTGCTAATATACATGTTACTTCTTATCATATTAGCACCTGCACTAAAATGTGTCCCAAACCGATAGTTGCAATAATAAAATATATCAGTTGCTTATGCACATGTTACTTCTTGTTCGTGATGTCATCATATTAGCACCTGCACTTAAGTGGGTCTCAAAACGACTTTTTGCAAATGTTTGGTGTACGTCAGTATGGATATTTCAATTTATAGTGACTGTTTCCGTTTGTGGAGTCATAAAAATCCTTTTCATCCTTTTTTATACAATTCATCGTAATTTCATCTGCTAACATATTCAACTAACCTCCACTTGCAGCAGCCAATCCACTAAAATCTCCCGCATTTTTGGGGTGACCTCCGCACAGTTGTCAAGAAAATCTGGTCCCAGTTTATACTTGTGTTCCAGGTCCTGAAATGAAATCCCTCTCCGTGTACCATCTTCAAAATTGATCACTTTCTTACTCAATTAAAGCGGCATTATAGAGGACAACGGCAAGGTAAAATACACTAAATTGTAGAAGATATTAATGTTTAGACCAAGTAACTACTGTCAATATAAAACATTTGATCGGCTGGTGACGTTACCGGGTGATATTTTGGGGCTTTAAATCGATGTTGATGTAATTTCACACACGCACACACGCACACACACACACACACACTAAATGGAATTCCTACCTGCAGATAGTTTACGACGTCCTGTGAGTATTCTTTACACAGAAACAAGTCCGTCTCGTCTTCGTCAATGTCAATGACGCCATTTGGCCGAGAAATTGGAAAAGCTTGCTTCAAGCAACTGAGATCAAAAGTATCATCTGAAATTGTAATTTTAATAATAAGGGTATGCAATTGGATCTTGTTCTACAACAATCTGGTTCACCTGCAACTTGAAACTGCCAGCTCCAAGGAAATGTTTTAGAAAACTGATGTAGGGGACGAGCAGTAACAGACTTATGTGATATGTACCCTTTGCTACAATATTTAACGAAAGGCATTCAATTTTGTAACAAGCTAAAGATACCCCTGCCGAGAGGGGGGGGATGCAACATGCATGTGACGCTATAGATCAATTTAAGGTAAAGTTATTCTAAACTCGGTGAAATATAGAACCAAACAGGTTCATGTTGCGAGCACCAGTCAAAACAGCAACAAGATAGGTTCATCGCTCGCATCTTTTAGAGATGAACCTCTACCCTCAGAGACAAAATTTGAAAAGATGTCGAGTAGCCATCTTGTCCCTCGCTTCTTTAACCATGAAAAAATTGCGGCAAACTTTAAAAGCACTTAAAATAAAACGTTAACTTCTTATCCAAAAAATTGCCCAATTTACCTTCTGTCTCAGACTTTTTGGGAACTGGCACAAAAAACAATTGCGGCAAAACTTTTTAGAAGTATTTTAAATAAAATGTTAACTTTATTTTTAAAAATTGCCCAAATTACCTGTCTCCAACCTTTTGGGGACTGGGACAAAAAACTCCCTGGATTTGGTTTTCTCTGTCAGTCGTGGTTTACCTGACGCTAAACAAAAGTTTAATACAAATGAAGATATGTTTTCATGTTGGCAACTACACATTTCAATATACTTAGTAAAAAAATTATTTAACAGCACTGAATTCACAAATAGAACCATAAAAAATAATTTACCTTTTTTAGTCACCTCGGTTCTGGCCTTAACTGGAATGCGAGATGAATGTTCCTCATTTTCATTGTTGGCACATTTTATTGGGTCGGAAAAATTCCCCTTTTTTGACTTTTTTACTTGGCCGCCCACGGTTCTATCAAATGTGTTGCTGACATCATCGAAGGGACGTTGCTGCAAAATTAATGTGCAAAATCAATGATAGGCAACTTAAATCCTACAGCGAGGTTTCTTTCTTGGCATTATCAAAACCAATATAAGGTACATTAAAGTTATCAGCATAACTTAACGATAAAAGTCGCAGATCTAGTCACTTGGATTTAAAATCTTATAACCAAGCTACAAAGCTTTGCGCATGTGCCTAAATTACACGACTCGCCATTACAAATATTTCAAACGTATATATACTCTACCTTGCCTCTCATGCGTTTTCCCATAAAATTCTTGACATTTCGTTTCATTTTTGACACGTTGTTTATATTGCTGGTCTGAACAATTGCTGCTGTTGACGCCATTGTTGAGAATCCCTTTACAAATCTGAAAAGTTAGAAAATTGTTTCTATAATTTTGACTATATGTGTCGAGATCAATATGACCTGTTGAATCTTGTGTCGCAAATATAGAGTCCTGAATTTTTTTAATGTGCACTTTAGATATGGACGTCAGAGGTGTTCAGAATTTAAATTCCGAAATTAGGTCAAAAGACACTGTCAAAACTCAATCAAAAACCAAGTGACACAAACCGTCCTCTGCTACGGCGAATGTCGTGAACAAAAGAACCAAGGTGTGGTGTAACGCGCAAACATGCGTGGCATGCACGTTTCCGAGAAATACCACGCCTGGATCTTCTGAGCACAATTAGATCCACTGTGGTATAAAATACAACACGAGTCATCGAGGTGTATGTATATATGCGGTCTATGTGATGTTCACGAGTGCGAAGATATGTTGACGAGTGTCGTTTTTCAACTTCTGTCCTAGTGGTTGTCGAGAAAAAGAGACCCAAACGTGGTGGATCTAGCAGTCATGCGTTACGTGCGCACGTGCGAATTTTTTCTTCGCTAATGGCAGAGTGTGACGTCCTTTTATAAGTCTAAAGTCGTACATAAACATATCTTATATATATGTCTTTTTAGATTAGAGCGGCATTGACTAATTGTTAGATGCAGTCAGCTCCAAAGATAAATTATCTCTAAAGACAAAGACACCGAGATATGCTAGCGACAATCTTACCTGTAGTTCCACTGCCTTCTTTTCAATTTTCTTCTATCGCTCTTCAAAGCTCCCCAAAGATCGGCTGCCTCTTATACTAGTACGACTGACCACAGGGGTGAACAGTTTTGACCGGTATTTGCGTGCTTGGCCAATCAAGACAGTAGACGTAAGCAACCGAGCACATGTCACAGAAAAGGGTCAAGGTAAAGGTACATGTAGGCACACCCACAAAATTATTGGCTAAGTTACTGGCCCCATCAGGTTAGAGCAGTCAGTTTCGCATGCGCACCTATCTCAGATACAAGTACCGTTTGAGTTTTGTTTCACGTTCTTTCTGACGTAATTCAACTGATGTGAAGTCACCATGCTGATCCTCCAGTAACTTCTACCAGGGCCACAGATTTTACATTACAAATTCATGCACAGACATGTCTCTGGCTAACTATGTGCAATTTTCTGTACAGTGCAGCAATGTACTGCACTGCATTCTGTACTGTACTGTACTGTGCTGAACTACCTACTGTACTGTTCTGTACTGCAATGTACTGTACTGTACTGTGCAGTACTGTACTGAACTACCTACTGTACTGAACTGTACTGTACTGTTCTGTACTGCAATGTACTGTACTGAACTGTACTGTACTGTACTGTCAGTGTGCTGTACTGAGTATGTGCTGTGCTGTGCTGTGGTGTATTGTATCGTTCTGTACTGTACTCGCATGATTTAACCAAAGACATGAACTGTGAACATGTAATGAAATATTAATCTGTGGCACGCTCTAGCCCTACGGGATTGCAGTTATACTACAAGTGAAGTCCGCGACTCACTGTTTCCCCGATTTACAGTAATCAAATATCAAACTTATGGACACCGAATATCTGGATATAACAAGTTATTGACGACAGGCTAGACATATGCGTAGGTGTCGGGGGAGGGGGGTTGCCCCAATGTTTCAGCGTTGTAAAATGTTGTGAACGTGCTGTAACGCTTCAACAGATCGATGAATTGCTGAAAAATTCCCATCAAAGTAAAAACCGATGACATTTGCTGAACTGAACACTGAAGTTGAAGGCTGAAGATAACTTCTTGCTTAATCGGTTTGTGCGCGCTAACATAATAAATCAAGCGCTAAAGTAGTATGGGGTCAGACAGTGACGCACCCTTGGCAACATGTAATACCCCTCTTTGGGATAATTGAGCATGTGCAAAATGCACATGTGCACAAATATGAGCTTTAGATATTGTTGTTGCCATAAATTTTCCTTTGACTATGCCGAATTTCTCTTTTTATTATCCACGTCGGTCATAGGCGCAGGGAGGGCGGGGGCTATCATTGTAGAAAAAATTATTTTCAGACAGCTTCTCGATAACAATAAACACAGCTAGCAAGGTTGTTACTCAGGGCCATACACATTGAAAATGAGTTCGTTTCTGTCACAGTATTTTTAAATCGGCCATAAATTCTATGAATCTAGAAAGATCTAGAAACAGAGTAAGACATAATATGAAAGTATTCGACAAGGGAAAATCGTGTATCTCCATCCAAAATCGGAGAACATTTGCACTGTTCAACTGCATATCCTACGTGGTCCTATGTCGCAATTCTAATATAAAACAGTAGCCGAGGGTAATTTTACCTAAAGCCCACACCCAACTTTGAATCCACCGTAAACATTTTTACACAGTAATTGCAGTAAAGATAAAATTGAATTTTTGATAAGATCCAAAATTCATTCAGGACCTAACTAAAATTCACTCGATTAACTTCAGTTCGAAATGAAATGCTACAACAATGCATTGGTTATTTTAAAAATATTTTATTCTAAAATATAAATAAAAATATTACAATTATAGTTCTTGACAAAACCATTCTAATTTTCTGTCATTTCAACAATACAAAGGACTACGAATACTGCTTTGTAACTATAATACATTCTTTGGTTTTAAGACATTTTAAATAACGACTTTTAGTCGAATAAACACAGACGCACATCAAGAAACGCCCTCATTAAGGACAGGGGATTAAAATGTAGACAGATTTTGAAAACTTTGCGCAGGTTGTATATATTCTGCATTTCCCGCTTCCATGTAGGAAACCTCGGAGTCCATCATTTCTGGGGAAGGCACAGAATTCGCACTCTGCGCGTCGGACGTGTCTTGGGCCGCCTTGAAGAGCCAGTTCCTAGCTTTACTATGGGTGGACTGGCTGGAGGAGGCGCCGCTCTTGTACTGACAAGTGTACCAGCGCCAGACACCGAACCCAGCGGCACCAAGAAGGACAACAATCAGAGAAACGCCAACGTTCCAGCCCAGGAGAGCCATGGTGGTATTTTTGTTTCTTCGGCCGACCTCCCGCGCCTCCGCTATCTGTCCACGGACGTCATGCAGCTCGCTCCTCACTTCTTCGAGAACTCGTTTAAACTCGACTTCTTTACCGCCGTCAACTTCCGTATTGAATTCTTGTACTGGAAATTTGTAAAGAAAATATTCAATTTTGTTGTTAATTGATCATTTTGTCATTTCGATGCTCTTTAATGCACTTTGTATGATTATCATAGCTGGACTATTATTGTTAACATATATCGACTGTCATATGGAGTTAACTGTAGGCAGTTTTAACTTCAATTCAGCTACTGAATTCAGTCCAGCACTCCAAAAGCAGCCGAATAGGAAGCAAATTTTAAGTAGGGGCGCTAACCATTGGAAAAATAATCAACCAAGGGTGTGTTTCTCCTTAGACCTTACCCCCTGCGCTTACGACTCCCATGGTTAAAAAATAATGAAGCTAAACCCCCCTTGGCCCCCCTCCCCCGTAATGAATAATTTAGTTTTCTTATAGATAAAATTTTGTCCCTTTTCCCTTCTTCTTGTCCAGGACTCGGATATTGGATTTACATTTCATTAAACAGTCATCAACTGAAGAAAAGTAAGTTTAGCTGCTAATTAAGGCATTGCTGTTAATGGTTTATTTGCAGTGAGATCTCCATTCACCTTTGAACAATGTCGATAATGGCAAAGTATAACTAACCTAGAGGCGCTTGTTGTCCGGCCTGGTCTGCTATGTCTAAACACAAAAAGCTGCCTGGGATGTTGATGCACGTGGTACAGGTTTCCACAAGACATTCATCAATATCTGGAAGAATATCAACACAATAATCAACTCCAGAAAAAAAAAACAATTGAACATATCTAAAGACACAACAAAGACACATTAAAAAAGACAATTCAACTTCATATGGACATTTCTATACCTTATAACTTCTAAATGTTCCAAAAGGAACTCTTCTGATCTTAAGATAGGTTTGGTTGAATTAACTGATTCAGCAAATATTAATACTTACCAAGACATTCAGTGGTGTCGTTAGACAGGGTGTAACCAGCGTAGCAACCGCACTCAAAACTGCCCTCTGTATTAGAACACGTGTGATGACATCCGCCATTGTTAACGGCGCACTCGTCGATATCTGTCGGGGAAAAATTATAGCAATAGAAATAAAATATATCAGATAATGTATTCTTATTGTACAATGATCAGGACCTAATAACACAGCAGTTTTTAATAGCAAAGCCTGATTGAAAAAAGCATCGGTAATGCTAAGACCAAGCTATAGCAAAATAAATAAAAATCGCCTCTATCAATACTTAGCTTGTATGTTATTATTGAGCTACGTGATCCGTCAATCAAAATCTTAAAGCATCTCATAAAAAGCTGTGGGGTAAAAAGTGTATGACGCTAGTTTAACAAGGAAAATTGAAAAAAATTTTCAAACCTGTGCATTGTTTCCCATTGGTGGGTCGGATATGTGTGTCATTCTTACAGACACACATTGAAATTCCATCTATTTGGTCGACACACTGAAATACATCTGGAATAACAAGCATATTTGGTTTTTGTAAATAAATAAGTCAAAATAAGTATATGAACATCACTAGTGCAGAGGCTGAACTATTGAATCCTTATCAACGCAATAAAATCATTTTTTCATAAGGTCGAAACTCAATGTACCAATTATAAGACATTTTTGCATTTTCTTAACATTTCGAAAGCGCCTATCACTATCGCTATATATGGTAATAATGTCATTGTATCATTTTAAGAGGAAGCACTACAGAGAAGGTCAAATTTGTTATATTTTCTGTATAATTTCTGAATGGTTTCAGTAAAATAATCCTACACCAAATTACGTGGGGTTTAATTTCACGTTAAGCTTTCATAAGAATACTCATTAATTTAAATGTCAAGGAATCCTTTTATAGAATTGTTCCACACCTGCGCAGGGCTTTGTATCCGGTATCAATTCAAATCCTTCGTTACAGGTACAGTAGTAGGCACCGACTGTATTAATACAGCGTTGACTGCAGCCTCCATTGCTGACTGAGCATTCATCTTCGTCTAAAACAACATTGGACTTGGATTAAGTTTTCATCAGATATAATAACAATTTTCTCGAGACTAATGATTTTAATCGATTAATACGTAGGTTTTTGCTTGAAAAACAGATGAGTATTGACCATCTACGAAACAAACTGAAACATGCTGTAAAGTAACAGAAAGCAAAAATTTATGGAAAGATAACATTTGCATATAACACCTATTAGAAATTTATTTTTCTTTCACGTCAGTCTACAAGTGGACTTTGAAAATTCAAGGGAAATTTCGTTCAATCAACTTATTCTTTTCGAGGGTGGATTTTCAAATTTCTTTTCAACTTAATACAAATATTTCACGAAGAATACCTTGATACGACGGTCCCGGTAACCCTGTGGCTCCAGCGGGCCCAGGTGCCCCTCTCTCACCGGTGTCTCCTGCAGGTCCTGCTATGATGTCAAACTCGCAGCCCTAAAATGAAGAGACACTCCATTAATCTCTCTATATATGTATATGTTCAATTACAATGCAAGGACCACTAAATTGTTGACAAAAACCTTTTTATTGAAAGCATTCACCGCCTCATAGAGATGTCGATAACGGTAAAGAAAGATTAAGGAAAATGGCTTTACCTTATTGTAGAGTTGACCAATAGGCATAGCATAGCTCTCCCGGTCTCCGGCTCCGTAGAGTATACCCATCAGTCGAACATTTGAGTCAGGATGGTGCAGAACGTGAGACCCATCTCCCGAGATGATGATATGGCCACCAACTTTGTTTGTACCTGGAACTGGACTCCAAGTGATGCCTCTCTGAGAAACAAATTGACCATCGATGGTCAGGCGGTCTTTGAACGCGTCTTCGATGACTATCATAAAATAATTGGTGTATTGACCGGCGGCTGCCTGGGGAAGAGAGAAATGGAAGTCGTTGGCGTATTTGTCCGTCGGCGGGATGACGATCATGGCAGGGTCTGCAACTATGGTATCGGAGGGGACTTGACTCATAACAATTTGTACGACCAGCACAGGGCGAGAAGACACGATGCGAGTTATTCTACTGGATGAAATTGTTCTCTCGGCGTAACCACCCGCAATGCTCAGGTCGATATTCTCCGTCCTCACTCCGTCATCCAGTGTTACACGGGTGTTGGCAAAGGCACTGACGATTTTGACGACGTCGCCGGTCGTTCGTTCAGGTATAGGCACTACGATGTATTCAGTGCCCCAGGAATCAATGGACGGTATCTGTTCTACCAAATGATCGCGGGAGGGGAGACTGCTTGGGACGGCCGTTCTTATGTTCCCACTGAATACAGCAATAGGCTTGCTGGACACGATGCGAGTTCCAGTCAAATCAGCCCGATTACCACTGACAATCTCTAGTGAATCGAAACGAGACATGGACGCTCTGATAAGATCCCCGTTTCTGTACGTAATACCTTCATATATTACGCTTATTCTTGGGAAAGCTATCTCCGGCAATGTTATGAACACCTCTGTGTCATTATACGCCGCTGCTATTCCAAACTCTGTACTCGTCGTTGGCGGGGCGTATGAAACTGTCAGGTATTCCGTTCCAAGAGCATGGACAGGAATAGCCAGGAAACCGTCCGCCGAAAATTCGTCCTTGTTAATGCCAAATACGGCGATGTCTTCGGTCGCTTCTATAAGGAGACCCTGCTTTGTCAGACGGGTTCCTTGCATACGCATGTTGTTGTCTATTTGAAATAGAGAAACTTCTCCCTGTTGGACCACACGTGTGATATTGGTTCGGCCGAAAAAGTCTCGCACGGTAACTGTCGTTGCCGCTACGTCGTCGCGCCCCAGGGTTACAAAAACGTCCAGTTTAATAATGGTGGGAACCTCAATGGTATTTTCCATGAACATCAAGAAATACTCTTTCCCACCTCGAAATATGGTTGACCTACACTCTGCAAAATATAGACAAGAGGAAAATGTTAAATTAACATTATTTTCTATCTGAAGAACTTGCATAAAGCTCAACTACTGTTTTTCAAATATGTAATTACTGCATTATGCGTAGCTAACTTTTAACAAACACAACATTTCGTGGCACATCAATCAGAAAGCAACAACATGGATTAATTTTGATTATTTGTTTCGAAAAAACATTAGATAGACAAAGGCACTCAGCAGAAAGGCCGCGAAACATACAAACACGCCTCACAGAAAATTACCTGGTTCATAATATCCCGTCTCTCCTCTAGAGCCAGTGGGTCCAACTGGGCCTGTGTCTCCCTTTTCACCTGTAGGTCCGACAGCCCCAGTGACACCTGTAGCACCTGTATCTCCTTTTTCCCCTGTAGCACCAGACTCTCCAGCAGGCCCTGTATCTCCTGAAAGACCCCGATCTCCCTTCGGCCCCGTAGCTCCAGTTGAACCATTTAATCCTGTTGGTCCCTGTAATCCGGGATCCCCTGTATCGCCTTTTGGGCCCGTTTCGCCTTGCGTTCCGTTGAGACCAGCAGGACCAGGATCACCGGTGTCTCCTTTCACGCCCTGGGTGCCCTGTTCTCCAGTTGCTCCCTGTTCCCCAGTGTCACCCTTGTCTCCCTTCGCCCCAGCTTCACCTGTTTCACCCCGCTCTCCACTGGCACCAGTTGGTCCAGTCTCTCCCTTTGGACCTGTTTGCCCAGCAGAACCATTCCTTCCCGGCAAACCAGGATCACCTTTAGGGCCTGTCTCTCCCATTTCACCAGAGGCTCCTTTCTCACCTGTTGGTCCTGCGCTGCCAGTTGCACCTGTTGCTCCTGAAGTGCCTTGAGGGCCAGTGCTACCTGTGTCACCTTTAGAACCGTTTGCACCTGAGGGACCTGTCGGGCCTCTTTCTCCTGTGGCACCTGCAGCGCCATCATTACCGGGAGCACCTGTTGAACCCTCAGCACCAGGCGATCCAGTGTCACCCTTGGCACCTCTTGGCCCTGTAGTTCCTGGCGCACCTTTGTCTCCCTTTGAGCCAGTTGCTCCCGTAGCACCAGTCGAACCGGTTGGTCCTGCTATCCCGCTATCACCTTTTTCTCCAGTACCACCTGTTGCACCAGTTGCCCCAGCTTCACCAGTTGGGCCTGTTGCACCTGTTGGTCCAGTTGGGCCTGCTACTCCGCTTTCCCCGGCAACATTTACTACTTCGCCTGGTGGACCTTGAGGTCCACGGTCACCTTTCTCTCCTTTGGGACCGGTAGGTCCTGTTGCGCCATTAATACCGTCTGTCCCATTTATTCCTGCCAGCCCTGTATCTCCTTTGGTTCCAGTGGGACCAGTGTTGCCGGTTGCGCCGGTCGCCCCTGTGCTCCCTGGACTTCCATTATTCCCTGCTTCTCCAGTTGCTCCCGTATCACCTTTTTCTCCAGTGGCTCCTGGGCTACCCGTACTGCCTGGTGGACCCTGCTCTCCTGAGGGTCCAGTTGACCCAGCTGTTCCATTCATACCCGATGCTCCCGTAGGTCCCGTAGCTCCAGGTTCGCCGGTATTACCAGTTACACCAGATGCTCCAGTAGGGCCGACTGCTCCAGTTGCTCCAGTTTCACCAGTTGGTCCAGTGCTGCCAGTCTCACCATCGGCCCCAGGTTCTCCATCTACACCATTTGCACCTGTCGGTCCTGTGGCACCGGGGCTACCAGTTTCCCCTGTACTTCCTGCTGTTCCGTTCAATCCAGGGAGGCCGGCTGCCCCTGTGGGTCCTGTAGCACCTTGTGGGCCTGTTGCTCCAGGTTCACCATTCGTTCCATTAAACCCAGGCGCTCCAGTTTCACCAGTTACACCACTAGAGCCCGTCGGGCCAGTTTCTCCAGGCATACCCGTAGGTCCTACAGCGCCAGTTAGTCCAGTTGGTCCAGTATCTCCTGTTGGTCCGACAGGCCCGCTTGCACCAGTCACGCCTTGCTCCCCCTGAGGACCTTGTTCTCCTGTGCTGCCATTGACTCCTGGGGTGCCAGGCAGACCCGTCGCTCCAGTCTCCCCCGTTGCTCCATTTTCACCAGTGGCTCCAGCTTGCCCTGTGGGACCAGGAGGACCTTGCGATCCAGTGGAACCAGTCTCTCCAGATGCGCCTTGTTCTCCCTGTGGTCCGGTTGACCCAGGAGGTCCTTGCTCCCCTTGTTCTCCTGTGGGGCCAGATGCCCCTTGGGGACCTCTTTGTCCGGGGGTGCCTGGTGGTCCTTGAATCAGGATGCCTCCATCGGTTCCACTTCCAGATGAACATGTCTGTTATGAAAAGGGAACAAGTTCACAATACAAAAATTAATTACAACTTGTATCACTACATGTTTCTAATGCAATGGCAAGACAGTGTAGAAGAAAATGTTCTCAGAGCACATTGTAAAAGCTGAATACTGCATTAAGCCAAATACGTCAAAGACAATGACATTTACAATTACATTTACAATTAATCATAAAATCATGTTGAATACCCGTTGCAGATTTTGAGAAAGCCAAAATGAAGAGCCGAAAGATGGCGACAAGCAAGAGAATAGATATACACTTTAATTGTAGTGTTGCTAAAATCGTACTGACAATAACAAAAGTAAGAACATCTACTTACAGATGAATATGTATGCCCTAGGGGTAAAGCATAACTCTCTCTGTCGCCGGCCCCGTATATTATAGTCATGAAGCGGACGTCTTGGTTTTCATGGTATAAATGATGAGGGTATCTGCCGTTGATTTCAAGGTGCCCTCCCACGAGGTTGGTTCCGCTTATGTTGTGCCACTGAACACCAGACAAATGGGAGAAGTCCAAAAACAGTCCAATTTCTTTTCCGCGCTCTATTGCGATCAAACAGAAATGGCGGTACGAGCCGCGTGTTGCATTGGGGGGAACGAAATGATAGTCTTTCATGTACCGTTGTGTTGGCGGGACTGAAATCATGGCAGGGTCTGCAAGCTCCCCGATGACCTGGCTCTTGGCGATCTGAACCACCATAACTGGTTTGTCTGCGGCGATGCTGACGTACTGACTGGTTTCCAATGACAGTTCCTTAACGGCTCCGCGGTCAAGAGTGGTTCTTTCATACACATCAGCATACTGGATGGTGATGTTTGTATTGTCGACGGAAGCAACCACTCGAATCACATCTCCAACAAGGCGTTCTGGAATTGGCACCACGGCGTAGGTCAAGCCCCAAGCGTTCACGGGAGGGAGCTGTTCTACCAAATGGTCCCGGGAGTAGCCGCTCTCTACGCTTGTCCTTACGTTACCGCTAAACACCGCAACAGGAAGGGAGGCCAAAATGTGTGTTCCAGTCAGATCACCAAACCCGACGTCGATGATTTGAACGGAGTCATGGCGGTTAACAAACAAAGTGATCTGGTCCCCTGCTGTGTAATTTTGACCATCCACCTGGACATTTTGTACACGGCTGGACAGGTGGATCCTAATCAGTGTGCTATCAAAAGCGACGGCTATGCCAAACACGGTGCTGGTGGTAGGCGGGGTGTATGACACTGTGAAGTACTCGGTTCCAAGAGCGTGGACAGGAATGGCCAGAAAACCATCAACAGAGAACTCGTCCTTGTTCAGACCATATACCACGACGTCGGCAGAAGCGGAGAGGCGCAGTGCATGCTGGGATGTTGTACTTCCATGTAAACGATAACTGGCTGGGACAGGCACTGTGTGCACCTATATAATGATAAAACATAGCTCCAGCAATCATATAAGTATAGAATCGTTTAGATGAGTTATCAGAATAGATATTTATAAAACACCACAGTTAAGAATAAACGCATCTTGATTATATTTTGTCTTTGACGTTGTTTTAAGTGGAAAGCGGCCTATTTAAACTATTTTTTAATGTTTTAAATTTCTAATTAAGCAATTAGCTAAAACTAAAAACCCACCGTATTAAAATAATTCCAAAATACCATAATCAGTTTGATTCCTTTTACAGCCATAATAACCTTAACATGCTAAATATGAACCTGAAAATGCACATTATCCCCTTGACATATAATTTGTGATATTGTAAAATTTTTTGTCCTTACCTCGCCTTGGTGAACCGTTCCATTAGCCATTGTTGCGTTTAATGTATCGATACGATAATTGACCTGAAATTAAAACAATATGTAGAAAAATCATTAACCATATACTTTTAATTTTGTTTTCGTTTTCCTTTAAGTACTCGTTTAACAAGAAAATTTGAGTACATTCATCACTGTTGTCTTCTATAGAGTTTCATTTGCTGTCAAATCATTAAAAATCTAAAATGAAGTCTCTAAAGAGATAACATATTATGTAGAAACGCATGAATGAAAAATGTTGCAAATAATGTTCCTCGGTAACGGTAAGGAGTGGCTATAGCTTTCATGCCACAAGAAAAGTGCATGTCGTCACAGGCCGAGACGCTATACTGTTGAAATAGCCTGCGCCACTCACCGGCCCGGCTCCTCCAAACCCTGCTGAGATGAATAGCTCCATTGGCATTCCCGTTGGAACTTCTACAATATTCTCCAAGAAAATGATGAAATACTCCTTTCCACCTGATACTGTGCAAGCTGAAAACAAAAGAAATGCCAATTAATATAACTGCTATATGACTATTTCAATGAGCAGGAATCGGACCTAGTAATTACATTAAATACTGCTTGAAAGTAATACAAGATGATGAATTATCTGCGTTTTCTTTTATAAAGTACAACAGTACTGTCGCCAGTTGCAATTGTTACATGAAAAGAAAATCAAGGTGTACTAAAATGGAGGTTGAAATCAACCTTTTTCCTTCTTCTCATTAAAAACAACATAAGTTAATCAATAAATATACTAGAATCATAATTTCCTATTTCTTTAAAGCGGCGTACACTCACCCGCATTCGGCAGTTGAGTGTAATCAAATATAGGTGCAGGATTTGAGCTGGGTGTTGTTGGTCCCTGGGGACCTGTCGCTGAAACAGTACTCGTAGGTGCTGTTGCTGCTATTGTACTTGAAACAGGTCTTGGTGTTGAAGCTGCTTGTGATGTTGCTGTTTCAGTTGTTGTTGTTGGCGACGTTGTAGTCGTTGCCTCCGTTGTTGTCTCTGTTGTGGTCGTTGTTTCTGTTGTTGTCGACGCTGTAGTCCTTGTTTCCGTTGTTGTTGACGATGCTGTTTCAGTTGCAGTTGTTGGTGAATTCGTTGCTGTTGTTACTGCTTGTTGGACTGTAGAAGTTGTCTCCGAGGAAGCCGGACAATCCTGTGCACAATTAGAAAAAAATAAGGATATAGTGCTAGGGAAGATTTAATTTTCTAAAATCAACAATTCAAATTTGTAAAGCCACCTTTATTACACCTTTAAACGCCATAGTAGAGATCACAGGATCGTTTTTTTTTCAAAGAATTACTTCAAACTTCTAATAATAACAATAACAATAATCACGATAATAATAATAATAAAAATAAAAGTTTATAAACCTCTTACCTGATCAGACACAATATTCAAAGCCAGTGGTAGCATATAACTCTCGCGGTCACCAGCCCCGTACAATATGGCCATGAAGTGTTCATTCTCGTCAGTATGTCTCAAACTATGGACCTGGTTATCGCTTGCTACCTGAATATACCCGCCCACGAGGTCGGACTGGGGGACATTTTGCCAAGCATCCACCTGCAAGGGTTGGCCATCATAAACAAGACCGCTTTCCATTTCACTTCGGATGACTATCATGACGTAATGCGTGTACGTGGCGTTTTGCGATGGAGACAGTCTTGGCGTCATGAAGCGATAATCATAGCCGTATTGTTCCACCGAGGGCACGATGACCATGGACGGATCTGATAGTTCAGAAACTCTTGAGGGATCTCCTCTCTGGCTTTTCACGAACTGAACAACGAGCACCGGTTTATCTGCAACGATGTGGGTAACGCGGCCTGGAAGGACTTCAAGATCAAAATATCCACCCGCACTGGCGATGGTCCGCGTCTCATTCCCGGCTGCTCCTGAGAAAGTACAAGTGACGACCGTCCCACGTTTGCTGCTAACGATGCGGATCACGTCGCCCGTGGTTCGCCCTGGTGTGGAAATCACTGCAAACTCTTTGCCCCATTTGTCAATCGATGGTATCATCTCAGCTAAATGATCTCGGCTATCGAAACGCACGGGTTTAACGCTGGTTCGGCTGTTCCCACTGAAAATAGCTACCGGCACTGAAGACCTTATGTAACTGCCAGTCAAGTCGGATCGGTCTTGACTCTGCCATTGGTAACTTTCGAATGCCTTCATGTTGTAGATAGAAGCATTCTTTCCATTTGAAAGGGTGACTTCAATGTCTGTGTTGTCAGCAACGGCCACAACCGAAAACTGCGGGCTTGAACTCGAAGGCGAGTATGTGACCACAAAGTACTCGGTACCCAAAGCAAAGGTGGGTAAAACCAGAAATGCGTCAGAGGAGTACTGCATTTGATTCACACCTATCACAATGACGTCCTGGTCTGCCGTCAATCTGAGACCGCTTAAACAGTTCGTTGTTCCTTTCACGCGAAAGTTATCAGGCACAGAAAACATACCAACCTGGTCGCCATTTAGGGTCAGGGTTTGGTTACCGAGGAGCCTGGTTTCATTGTGTACGTTCGTGAGAGATACGTGGACGTTTTGTGCACCGTTTCGCCGCGGAGTTACCAGCACTTGCGCGGGCATCACATTCTGTTCTGGCACCGAGTTCTCCGAAAACATTAGGAAATATTCTCGGCCAAAGAGGCAATCTGCTTTCACATCTGTAACAAATTTAAATAAAAAAATCATTTTTATCACATAGGGTGTTTTGATCTATCAGGAATAGAAAAAATTATAAATCTGATATATTGTAAAATCTCGGTTGAAATAAAAACAATCTTTAAATTTGGTTTCCATATAAGGAAATAATAAATAAAATAATGAAAATCAATGTAAATATGAGAATGTAGTTAGAGCTGTGATGATGTTTTTTTTCTTTTTGTGATAAGTTAAATGGTTTCACAATAGGGAAGGCATGATAAGGCAGGCAAGGCTGGGTGGGTGGGTGGGTGGAGGGTCACTGGGTGGAGAGGCAGAGGAAGAGGCGGGTGAGTGTGAAAGGTAAATGTTAATTAATGGATGGAAGATAACTAAAGGCGTTGGCGGGGAGGGTGAGATGGAATTTGGACACATTTTGTAATGCACCCTAAGGTTCTAAGATAAGGCGTAGTTGGAAGTTGAATATAAGGGAATTTTCAAATTTAAGGCGGTTATAGCCACAGGTAAATCTGTGAGCGTTTAAGTAAGTGGTAAGTGAATAAATGGGCGGATGTCCAACATTTTTTATAATAGAAGGCCTGTAGCAAGAATTTGACTGTTGAAAACGGACAATACTCCCTTCAAAGGAAACTGTGAACAATTTCCTGGGAACAGCCTTCTCAGATAAATAAATTACCAGAACATTCCACGCAAGACGAGTCTTATCTAGCTCAACCCCTTATTACAACCATGAATAGTGTATTTTCGTAAAACAGGGTTCGTCCGGTCAACTAAGTGAACTATACATACATTTATTTCCACCTTTGACGTTTGACCTTTTCATGCACACATTTAAAATAAAAGTGGTGCTCTAGCAGCAGAATAAACTTGACCTACTATATTATAAGGATAGTACGTTCACAAACACAATCATGACCACACTGCGCCTACACTTACACAATCACAAAGAGCGCATTCTCAACGAATTAAGCCAGGCTTTACAAAGCCGGTGACCTAAAAATGGCGGACGTACATGAAAGAAAAACCGCATAATCTTTTAATAGTCTCTGCGGCTCTTATCCACATGAAAATGTGATAGCGGAGAGAATTGTAAATGCGCCACGTTTTAAAGACTAACTTGACGAGATGTACAGGTAAAGATTATAAGCTTAATAGGCCTGTATTACAACTTGGTAAGAAATCAAAATAGGCGTAAAAATGATATTTAGGGGCATATCTTTGATGATAGGGACAGTGCAATTAAAAAAATTACCTTGTAGCTGGAACATCACTGCGGCGGCAATTAAAACAAGGCTCCGCATAGTGATAGGTCTTGACGGGAAACCCGTGCCTAGAAAACAACAGGAAAATATTAATGGGTATTTGAAATATGAGTTTCCTGCCAGATAACAATACTCTCTTCCTGCTTCCTGCCCCCAGTATCCTTGACAATATGCTCTGTCCTTACTTTGGATTACGATATCTCTACTATGACTGCAAAATGTAAACGTAAAACAGCAAGTCAGAGTTGGTCTAATGGTGAAAATAATAAATCAAATGTTCAACCTGAACTCTTTGAAAGCACGTGTTTTCTATCATTCCATCTCATATCTGTAGATGTTCCTGTCGATGTAAATGCACCAAGAAAATTGTTCGGTGTTTAAATAATTTGAAATCTACACGATAAGGACCTTCCGAGTCTCCTGCTGCTAATACCCTGGTATTATGCACTCCTGTGACGTATATGTATTTAGATCATTGTTCACACCAACTAACCCCACGTATCTGACAGTTTTAGAAGCACACCTAAACCCTCACCTTAAGAATGTTATTGTATGACGAAACTAATCCCAACATATACGCGCGACTTTTGATTTATCTGCTTTTCACTGTGCACTTTCATTGCGAGCGGGATTTGTAAATTTCACGTTTTAGAGGCCTACTAAGGTACAAGCTGGAGGAATTAAGAGGGGCTCTTTACACTTAAAATTCCATATTAATGACTATCATGAACTTGATATATACAGCAGACAAATATATCTAATGTCTGACAAACTTGCCACCGTAACTATATGATCAAAAATTTTAAACCAGATTGAAAAATCTTTCCTGATGCTTAAAAGATTTTAGACAAATGCCGCAAATAGTTAAGATAACATTTCCAAAAAGCAAAAAATTTAGATAACATTTGCATAAATATACAGCTTGGGTATTTATTTACGTGTTTAAAGCTAAATGATATCGATTTCATCACAACAAAGAAATTTTTATCCTGATTAGATAATTTTGTCTAAGAGAAAAGGGCAATAGATGTAGATCGATAATGAACATGATCAACAGTGCTGGTAATCCTTATTATTCCTTTATTGGTACTTGCACATTTCATACAATGGCTATGATTTAACAATTTAATACATAAGTTGCCTAGCCTTTTTAACCAACTTGACATAATAGTCCCATTTAAGTTTCCGACCCTGCACTTAGGTTTTTGTTCCATAACAATCTTTATATGCTTTAAGCGCCTCGGAGTTTATAATTACCATCTTTATTGACGCCATGGCTGTCATCAAGCCATAAAGGTGTTTCACAACTTCCTACCCTCGTCAGGGGGGGTAAGAAAATATGCGTGATTTCCTCTTAAAGACAGCTAAAGCCAGTAATTAGCCCCAGCGTCACGCTCTTATCGCTGCTTCGCCGACTTCAGTAATTTGGTCTAATTGTCCTCAAAACGAGCTGCTTTTCGACTAATTACGAAACGTGAGGTATTGTTACTCGCTCGCGTTGCTTGAAATAGCTATCATATTGGACATGAGTCACCGTATTTCTTGTATGACAAGTTTTTAAGATGCTGTTCAGTTAATGTGATGGCAGATTTAAAATAATTACATGCGAATTACTGAATGACATCATGCATGAATATTTAAGCCCAGAAACTTAAAATCGCTGCCCTAGGGCGCAGTAACAAATCTTAGGTGTTAACTGTAAGTAAGAACTTCCTACACAAATACCTTTCCCACTGAGTTAGGCAATCTAGGGACTTAGCTAACAACGCAAATGCTCCTTATTTATTGTTATTTAAACGCTGGTATAATTCCAGTCTTTCCACAGATCATTCGCAATTAAACGCGCGTGTCAATTTGGAAATAAATAACTAGAAACTGTTTTTCTCGATACCTTAAACTTCGGTCGAGTGGCAAATTGCAACATCAAGTAGCTAAGCTTCTTGTTTCCTTTTTCTTTTTATTAGAAAAAATAATGCTTACAAAAGTTTAAGAGGAGACAAATGATTATGAAAGAAACTGTATAACAAATGTTTCTTCTTAGAAACGATACATTTTATTTAGTTGCAGTTTTCCGAAGACAAATACTAAAAAAGAGAAGTTAGCTATATAGATATTGTTAACGTTTGGAATGCTTTTAAACTGTAAATTTAAAGTAAGCACTAAAAGTGAAACAATGAAGCAGTATTGGCTGTAAATGTACAGATCGCACGATTCTAAATTAGCCGATGTATTATTTAAAGGTAGATATGCGCTTTATTTTCGATAATGACTTAAAAATCTATGCGTAGCCGTGATCATAATGAAAAAAGAAGCGATCGATAAATGTGTTTTGGTGCGTTATTCAACTACTAACAGTCAGGTTTGAAAATTGCTTTTTAAAGCTTATCATTAAAAAAGCAGAGCAAAAACCGATATAAGTTTAGAAACAAAAAAAAAAAAAAAAAAATCCTTAAGCCTATTTTCAACATTTTCATCTAACCCCGCTCTTGTCTAGTAATATGAAAATCGTAAAAAAGGGATCATTTCTTGCAACATGCATTTCGGAATTTAGGTATGTTATTTCACTATTAATCTTAACTTAACAAATTGAAAGAATCTTGCCCTCATAAGTTTTCCACAATTTCTAGACTTTGAAGTAATAAAAAAAGCCTAATAGTGTGAGAAATAAAATAAAAACTCACCTCTCATTTCTTGAAGTATATCTGCTACTCTTTCACTGGTTGTTTCTTTTTGTTTGATATAAGCAAAACTTGACACTAAGTTACAGATGTTAAAAATGCATGGTTATTTCTCCGTCGCTTGGAGTCGATTTTAAGACGTCTGCTCAGAGTTAAGCTCGCAGTGAAACTGACGAACAAAGAATTTTTCGCAGGGGATTCCTCTGTCACGGTGACGCGTCATTACAATAGTATGTGAAAGATTACATCACACGGACCGTGACGTAGACTGACTTCCTTTGAGTCAGATGAGAAACTAGATCCAAGAACAAGATAACAGTTTCCTTATCATATCTTGGTCAATATCAGGAGACTCTCTTATGTTCCTTGTTAAATGTTTGCTCATCTTACACAATGCCAATGTTAAGATTTATATCTTTTTGGTAGGACTTTATCAAAGTAGCTTTTTAAGTGTCTGATAGCCATGTTAAAAGACAGACCAATTGAAAACAAATTATGAAAGTTTGGAAGCAGCAAAAGAATATGTTGATACCATCTATTGTAATTTTTAATGACTCATTCAACACAAATTAACATATCTTTGATTGGTCTTCTTAAGTTTCATTTATTTGAATAAATGCCGTCTTTTTTGTATCACCATTCACATCTCGGACTATGCGTTCCATCATCTTAATCACAGATTGTCTGCATTTGGTCGTAAAGTAAATTTATTTATTTATTTATTTGCTATAATCGCATCACAAAGGTTGAAGTTTTACAATGTATCATGAATAAAATCATATAGTATTTAAAAGTAACTAAAATTATAAACTAAAAGACATGTAATATATATATAGTTGCTTAACGTAGTCTTAAAAATAAGACTTATAAGACAATTTGGAGCAGTATTTTACATGAAATTTAAAAGACTGTGCATTATAAAGGATGATTTAAAACGCTCCGTAAAGTAAAGTAAACACGTAAAGAATAAATCAGCAAGTAGGCCTACAGAAAATATTTTGTTGTCTGAATATAACGAGCATAATAACGAGGGAGATCCTGCATGCTTCAACTTTGCAGTTATACAGACACCATAAGGGCATGAGGATTATCTTAGGAAGAAAAGTAAAATTTCACTACTATATTGGGCTTCGACTTTCCGAAGAATGCTTATTTATAATGCCTAAAAAGGGGAATGAATCTTCTATCATTCTATTAATACTACGATAAGCAACTATTACATGTCATTTCAAGTCGGTTGCGTAATAGATCTTACCAAAACTTGGCCACATCATATTTCTATTCATTTTCATCAAGCTTTCTATCCATCACTTGATATGATTATACTTCTTTTTATTTTTAAAAATAATCCACGGGATATTAAATAATATGAGCTGCTTCTTAAACCCCAGCCTACGGCGCCTCTGCGTCACTGACCCATCCCCCTTCAGCAACCGACGCCCAAACGTGCGGAGGCAAATAGAAGCACGTGCACGGGCATGCAAATACGTGTACCTTTATGCATCATACCTAGCATTATCTATTATCAAGAATAAGGACAAAACATGCCGTCTGTGAGTTTCGCTTATTCTGCATAAGACGGAGGTAACGTCAGCATGTCACACGTTAGTTGTTAATTTAAAATTAGCCCCTGCGAGGACAGACAAAAGGAAACGCAGTGTTTGGTTTTAACCTGTCATCAGAGCCCACTTCAAATTACTGGTGTAGCTACCACCACTGTACAGAATACGGGATTAAAGTCTTGCTTTTGAACATTGTCGAACAGGACCATGGTGATTAAATTTCTTGGTTAATACAAATTAACCATGGAAAAAAATAATCATTTACCCAAGATACTACGGTCTGTTTTTCTCAAAAGTTAAGGTTTAACAACCAATTAGGCCTATCGATTTCCCAGTAGCTGTCTTGCCTGTCAAAACTTCATCAACTCGCGGCAAAACTTCGTCAGTTACATCACCTAAATTTCCTCAAACTACTTTCTGACCACTAGATGCCCAAGAAGTAGGGGGCCTACCAACTTCTTGGGGTGCGCTGGTAGTCTGTTACAAAAATTGTATGGCTCACACTGCAGTTTTTTTACTATTTCAGGAGCCCCTGATATACGAGGGTACCATCGAACAGGTTTGACCAAATGATGCCTTGGACGATAATAGGAATAATCTGTACGATATCTTACAAAACAGACCGATAGCCGTATATTCATCACTAATCTACATGCTAAATGCTGAATGTCAAATTAGTGGTTTTGTTTTACAGTCTGAAATATTTTGTCTCGAAGCCGTCTGATTCATATCTCGATGCAGTTTAAACCTTCAGGTTTTATTTGATCAAATGTGGCCTCATCAGAAGACATCACCACTGAAATTACGCATACTGAAAATTGTTATCTTCAACGAACGGCTGCTATCTTGATCACTGGCTTGATAGCTCAATATTGAGTGTATTGTGTTTTAAGTAAAAACAATAGGTCTGTTTACTTGTGTAAGTGGCCGATACCTATCGGCATATCAAAACACGATAAGGTTCAGAGGCCCAGATGTTAGCTGGTGTAAGTTCTGCGAAGACATGTGTCCTCGATTTTCGTCAATAGCAGAAGAATTACCAAGTTATTTTTCTTTAATCAACAACTTGTAGTACCCCCAATATTTTGACTTCTATCTTAATATATAAGAATGAAGCTATCAGGGGGAATATAACCTTTAACCAGGAGATACACTGTATATTTGTCTCCCCTACCACCGCCTTAAGAAACGGTGGCCCCATCATTTCGGCCGAGACTGGACCTCTTTTCCAGCTACGCCTGAGAGCACGGCACAAAATCAAGAGCCTCCTAAACGGCCAAATACAGCCAGTCAATTTTGACACTGTCACTTGTTTCGTCGCAGATGATCTTTTCTATGCTAAAACCCGTAGTATCAATGGCATTATGCGTATTTATTTTACCCTTAATTTCTTTCCAGGAGCGTGGCGCTTTCTGACAGTGAGTAACGAAAGGCGATTCGAGAAATGTAAATTTGTCTTTTTCACCAGCGTGTTGTGAACTTCTTTTCTTTACATATCTATGATATCTATATTTTATTAGTCGATTTTTTCCCTTTGTTACTGCAAATGACAGACGTTTTTGCATTGGAGAGTTCGGCTGAGAGTTAAAAAAACGATATTACCAAGTACTATTATAGTAAATATGTGAAGCTGAACCGGAGATACAACCAAAGGTCTATGTAAAACCTCCTTGAACAAACTAACTTAACACGTGCTTAATTGATACCTTTCATCGAGGAAATTGTATAGAAAGGAACCATGTGGTAATATGTGCTTTGCATGAAAAAACTTAACACAAATTAATACGATTAAAAGTCACCATAATTTTGATATCTTTATTAAAATATCGATTTACACACATATAAATGAAATATACTTTCAGGGCGTTTTTTGTTTTGCAGCCTGTACAGATGTTTTAGATAAACAGCCCACGTCTTAACATATAACAAGATGAAATAATGGTGGATTTGTAAAAATCATCTTGAAAGATATAGATTATCAGTCATTGTACTTTGCTGAAAATAATCAATTTAAGTTAAAAACTTTAATATTAAGACAATATCCCATGCTACCTATTTAAAAAATAAACAAAGTAAAAAACCCACAAAGAAAAAGGTAAGATAACAAAAGTTGTGGAAAAAAACATGCTTTGATTTTCTATGCAGAGAAAATAAAAAAAAAAACCTTCCATTACCTTTTTTATTTAATTTTATTTATTTATTTATTTTGTAATAATCTCTTAAAGTTTATTAGGGAGGTATAGCCATCTATGGATGACCGCGTGGTCTGATGACAGGCACAAATTACAGAATAGCGATAGCCGCTGTTTCGGTGGTGAAGTTATTATATTTCTATGAGCGTTTACAATATATTTATTGCGAAATATGGATCTCATAGGAACAGCTGTTATCCCATTAAAACTCATTTTTAACACAAATTACCAATTTTAATAACGCCACTGCTAGGCTTTAAACTTTTTGTTCCGAGGTGTGATCTCTGGACTTCTTATAAGCCTGTGTAGTCTGCACATAAAGATTAGTGACACAAGAACTGCAATAACAGCGATAAGAAGGTATATCATCGAGTGCCGAAAATGCCTCTGCGTGTCTTTTGTGCGCTGGGCTCTTATGTTATCTTGCAGTTGAATTCGAAGTGTTTGAAGTTCGCTTACAAATGATTCGTGTGGCGCTTCTAGATAGGCACTGTAGATGTCGCCACGCGTTCTTCCTGTCGCTCTCTTTTTGCGGCCACTTTGTAATTGCCCGCCAATGCCCAAACAAAAATAATCACCAGGGCTGTTGATACACACAGACCGACACAATTCCCGATTCAAACACTCATTTATATCTGTAAAAAGAAAATGATTTACTGTAAGTCTGAATCACGAATCAACCGACGGTCAATGACAAATGGTAATAATACCATCTTTGAACAAGCAAATCAAAATGAATAATCATTAATTAATCAATGCAAAGTATGCAGCGTATTCAATATAAATCTGCATCTGTTTTCTCACTTTTTTACACCACTAAAATGTGAACCTGTCTCAATTAGAAATTCACACGCTTAATATTCTTAACAAAAACATTTTTTCACGATTACGTACCAACGCATGTCTTGGAATCATTTGAGAGACGATATCCATCCGAACAACCACAGAAGAAGCTACCAATGGTATTAGTACACTGGTTTTGACACGGACTCTCCATGATACACTCATCCTTGTCTAGAATACAGAGTGAATAAATATCATACTGTAACCCCTGTGAGGTTGGCCGAGAAAGGAACATTACTACTTAAAAGTTTCGAAATAAACAGTTGATGCTCGTCAGGGAATATACAAAAGAGGCCACACTGTCACTTTTACATTTGTTTTAAAGGTTTGGACTTATCTTTTTTTTAGTGGGATATATTCAGGATACATATATAGGCCTATTATATATTATATTATTTGTTATTGATATCCACGTGGCCCATCTGCATATATATAATTTAAACAAGAGACCCAGGCACCACAACACAGCCCAGGCGAAAAAAACTAAGAGTCATTCCCTTTTTCAATCAAACTTTCTAGATTTCAGCAACGGGTGTTGTCAAAATGTGCGTTCCCAGAAGTGAAAAAAAAATTCACGCTATGTCAGGTCCACAAATACGTTTTTATACCGCCAAGACCTCTTATCTCATGTAATATAAACATGAAGCTTAAAGCCACTTATTTTAAATGGTACAAGTGTGTATTTTTTATCTGTGTTTATTGTCTAAAATGTCGCTCATAACTCTTGTGAGAATTCCCCCTTTAATGCTTTTGTTGTATGTTTTTTATGTTTACAAGAGACGAGATTTTAATGGATAATAACAATAATAATCATTGTTTACCAACTCCTTGACACAAAGGTCAGCGTACCTTGACACCTTGTTCCATTCACTGGGTATCTGCCATTGGGATCTTCACAGATACACAGCAACTGATTGTATTCGTTTAGCGCCACACACGTGATTTCATATTCTGAAAAAGACAAGAACGGTTGACTGAAGCAATCGTGGGGGACTGTATAACTAATGCCAATCAAAAATTTAATTGAATACGAGAAAACCGAGTTGGAAGCTACCAAGCGTGTCACACGATCATGTCAATTTTTTCAATATTTTTGCATTGCGACAGACTTTATTAAAATTCCAATGCAACAGCTCTGTGTTGAGAATGAATTAAGGCAAATCACACTTACCACAGGAAGTTGTGTCGTTTTCCCCGGCCACCAGTTGATAGCCCAGACTACACGCACAGTAATGGCCGGCGTACGTATTTACACACAGGTCTTCGCAACCGCCATTGTTAGTAGCACAGGGGTTCTCATTGCAGTAACAACTGTCTGTATTTTTGGTTCAAATCTCTATTCAAAAATAAAATGTTTTTAAGAAACAAAATACACCAAAAGATGTAATACATTATACGATGTGTAAAATTTCTGAAATCATATAAGTTAAGCAAACACGCATTAAAATTTGCAGGCCTTTTTCTCAGGTTGAGAGCATGTCGAAAACTATTACAAGACTCCATATGCCGCTTCCACTTTAGAGACGGAGAACATGTCGCCATCAACTCCATCCATAAAAAGCTCCATCATACCTAAGAGGTACGCGTGAGTATTTTATGTGAAAACAAACATTAGCACAACTTAAAGCGTACGATATCGTACGTACGATAGTGTATTGACATAGCAGCGTATGAAATTGTTTTTGAATATGTTCAAAACATTTGGCCCCTCTCCGGATATGAGAACGAACACCAACGTTTGTTAAATTTGCCTGCGTACTCGAGTCGTCTACAACATAAGTGACGTTATGCGATAATAGAAAACGGGCGAGAACAAGCGTGAGCTGGGGTTAACTTTTAAGTGACAGTTTTTTTTAGTGCCGGGCAAGTCATCTCAGAAATGTACAAAAATGACACGCAAATAAAGTGAATTAGACAGAATACAAACAGAAAATTATCTGTGGATAAATTCTGCCAGCTTTTATTCCTTGCCTCACCGCAATCTCTAGTCTCAAATTATTTCTGACTCTCGCTCGATTGAACGTAAAGTCGGAAGACTTTTGGCTTTATCAGAAGATTTGCATTAACTTTGACATTTATATTCAAATTTAGTAGCCATAAATACCTCTTGTCAAATTGTGAAGCAAGCCAGTGAAGTCGTGTTCATGATCAAATGTTTCATTTCTCTCAGATCCGTCATGGTGGTGATGATGGTCGTGAGGGCTGGGACGAGAATGTGGGTGTCCATGAGGGCTGGGGTGAGAATGTGGGTGTCTATGGGGGCTGGGATGAGAATGTGGGTGTCTATGGGGGCTGGGGTGAGAATGTGGGTGTCTATGGGGGCTGGGACGAGAATGTGGGTGTCCACGGGGACTGGGGCGAGAATGTGGGTGTCTATGGGGTCTGGGACGAGAATGTGGGTGTCCAAGGGGGCTGGGGCGAGAGCGTGGGTGTCCATGGGGTCTGGGGCTAGGACGTGGCTGTTCCCGGGGATTGGAAGAAGGGTGGGGTTGTCCATGGGGGCTAGGTGACGGAGGGGAAGGGCTATGGGGACTGGGAGAAGTGCGTGTGTGTTTGTGGGGGCTACGGGGAGAAGAAGGAGGTTGGTGGGAGCTAGGAGAAGGGGGAGAAGGAGGAGGGAGGAACCAGAAGCAGCGATGGTAAAGGAACTGTAGGGCCGTGACGTCGAACTTCGACCTGCTTGTTTCCTAGCCTTCCATAACCACTGCCCTGCAAAAGTAGCGAAAAAAATATATCGTAATAGACAGCATACGTAATACTGGAAAAGAAAAGAAATACTCTTAATCTTTTCGAAGCATGTTCTTTTTGAACAGCTTTATTGTATGACACATTTGTGTTCACTTTCAAAATTGAAATTTCAGGGAAGATAATTATAATATGCAACATTCCTCATTTCCTCCAGGTCTTCTTGCATTCACAAGTTTAATCTAAACGCTACACTTTAATCCTTTTCAAAATTCATACTGCATTCATTTTAAAATTAAGGGTCACACAATTTAACACAGTGCCCCATAACCACCCTGAGCTTCAGAGATAACTTGCCACTAACCTCTTCACTATAGCCTATCTTCATCGTGTCAAGTTACCTCTGACCACATTCGATAGCCCCCGCCGCCCGCCAATCAAATTTAAAGCCCGCCCTCAATGACTCATTGAACGATCTAGCCAATGAACGCGAACGAGTCAAAGCGCGCTTTGTTCAAATCCGGACCAATCAAAGATAAGGCTGAATATCAGGGACTTGCCGTAACCTGTGGGCAGCACGCAAAATACATCATCCCTCAGTAGATAATGATGCAGGGCCTCAAACTGATCTGGTTTCAATTCCGATATACTCATATTTTGCAAAGAATCAAGAGATAACTTAACACACTTATTTACGTAGTCACTCGTAGGAGACGCCATGCTTTCTTTGTGTACGGTTATGCACTCGGAACTACTCGGATGTCTCCGCACTCGACAATAACTTTGTTGTTAGTGGAGCTTGCGGAATCAGCCGAGGATTGCCGATTGACGGTCAACCAATCAGCGTTTTCACCAAACTTTGGTGAAAAATTTTGAAACATGGATTCGATTGGCTTATATAAACTAGGTCAAACTATTTTCGTCAGAGGTAACTTGACACGATGAAGATAGGCTATAGTGAAGAGGTTAGTGGCAAGTTATCTATGAAGCTCAGGGTGCCCATAACGGGCCACGGAGAGAAATTTTATTAGATATCCAAAAATAATTTTTTTCTACTTAATTCTGTCTACATATCTGTATCGCAGGAGAGACATTTTGTACAATAAATTCAAATGACGCTCCTTCACAGCTGGCTTCTTTTAAGTAGAGAGTAGCGAGTAATGGTAACAAATTTCGCTCAGCGTAACAAGCATGGAAAATCGACCTAAAAATGGTTCGAAAACGGTGATTTGACTGAATGAAAGAGTCCAGATTTACATCGACCGTGGAGAAAACGATATCAAAGGGTATCAAAATGCAAGATAAGTGCATCTAATAGGTTGCTTAGTTAATATCACCTTTAATTATTATCTTTAAACATATTGTTGGTCTTCTTTTTATTGATATAGTGTGTATACATATAAACCTACCATTGTTCTTGCCCACTATCAATAGAGTTATTCCTAACATTAGCCATGGTGCACTTTGCAATCGCATCTGGAATTATGAACATTAAACATAAACGTAATGGTTGCTTTGCTTATATCTCTGTTCGACCTTCCAAAACGGGAATGATAATAAACATTAAGTGAATCGTAAATTCTCACGCTATCATGCACACTTTCCAAGATTCTAAAAATTGCTTGGATAAGTAATATTTGCATTTTTTCGGCAGTGTTGATTTTATTATTCCAAATGGAACATAGGTTTATTACAAATTTGTCCAGACTAATTTGCTTAGAGAACATGACAATGTGTTTTTTTTCTGTTGAACATTGGATAACGTTAATTTGATTCATAAAGCCACACTACCTTTGATGGCCACTGGCTAATCCTATGAGTCGCGTCCGTAACTTGCTCAAGGAAAAGACGTAGGAGTTCCGTTTGAGTTTCCGTCAGGTGAGTCAGGTGGAGCAAAGTTACCTCCAAATTTTAAATAGGCGTAGGTATTTATAACACAAAAGGATGTCACATGATAAATTGATTACAGTAAATTACACTGGAGCCAGCGGGGAGATAAGTTTCTGTCCTAAGTTACAGTCCTTGGTTGCATCACTGATCGGTGAGGAAAATATAATTAAAGGATTGACTTCTGGGCATCCTCTATCACTCTATCTGCTTCTTTCAACATTGATATTAGGGCCTACATATAAAGACCCTTGCACCCTTGGTGTGGGGTTCAGTGTTTTGGAGGGCAAACGGTGCCATTTGGTGCAGCTTAGGACTATGATTCAGCTCTTCAAAATTCTAATTTCAAGAGGAGATATTGGTGTGATTTTTTTCCAGAAACCGAAGGGGGCCAGGACCCACCCACTCTAAATCCGTCACTGTTTATGAAATATCATAGGAGAATAGTGCACTAAAACTTTGATAAAAGTTGGTTAATTTTCACTATACATTCACAGATATGTCTATTGCTCATTCTATACAATTTTTCTCTGCTTTCCAGCAAGAATTTTTTCATGGAATTAATTTCATCATTCCGCTGGCCTCGAGCATAGCGTGCCCTTTATCTGCGCTGCGCCTCTTTGGGAGTAGATAAAATGCAGTCCTTTCTGAAACTATTTTAAGAAAACTGTGTATATTATGTTAAAAGAAACCAATTGATAAGTATGTGATTAATGACAGTGTACATAAATACTTAAAATAAAATGTCAATCTTTGTCCTTGCCCTTATTCATTTATTTATTTATTTATCTATCTATTATTTAGATTTTATTTTGTTTTATTTATTTTTTTGTTTGTTGGGTTTTTTCGTCGATATTTATCAGAAAGATTTTAATCGCATTATAAACGCTGTTTCCTCACTTTGACAATGTCGATACTATCAAATTGAATGTCTTGTTCAGCAGCTGTTTGCAATCTTTATAATCAACAATAATGCATTTATAAAAGATGCGTTGTTTTCTAGAAACTGAGAGGTCTGATGAGCAGCTTAGTTAGCCGGTACATGTCCACATGATAAAGCAAAAGAGCCCGCTTTAAGAAAGTTTCGGCTGTTAAAACTAAGAATACGTTTCGTGTCACAAAGGCCGCATGCCTCTTTTACTTATATTGATATTGATATTCGGCTATTCACTGTGAAGTCGATTCTGTCGATGAGCTTACTTTTCAAAATAAAATAAAAAAAATTAATGCATCAGTTAAAATGTTTATTAAAACGTGCATCATAGGCAAGGCGTGTTCATAAAATGTGATGAACCATGCCATGCCGAAAGGAAAAACATGTAATGTGTAGATGATGAAAATGGTCGGATATTATAATGAATGATAATCAGAAGCAGTGCATTAATAATACTAAAAGCGTGCCCTAATAATCAGCACGCTAATACAAAAGCAATACAATGGTTGAAAACGTATAACGCACGGATTATTCTTTTAAAACAAATCCTCAATTTCAATACAGCCAATTTTTCGTTTTACGGACCTCAAAAAATGAAGAGAGATAAAAACCTACACAGAAAAAATGTAAGACAAAAAAATGTTTAAAAAAAGGAAAAAGTTTCTTCTTTATACTTATTAAATGAAAAAGTTCGAAAATCGTTCCCAAAGCTTACCACAGCCGAACTAGCAGGCTGTATAACCTCAAAGCTTATTTTTTAATGACAAATTGGCAAATGTAACAACGTCACTACTGTGTTCAAAACTTTCCGTTCCTAAGTTCGATCTCTGGAGTTCTTTTTCAAGCCTGTTTAGTCTACAAAAAAGGATCAGTACCATAAGAACTGCAATATCAACGACAAGAAAGTACGCCACGGACTGCCAAAAATGTTCTTCTCTGTTCTTTTTCTGTTCAGCTTTCATGTTTTCTTGCAGTTGGATTCGAAGCTGTTGAAGTTGGATTTCCATGGATCCCTGTTGCTCTCCAAGAAAGTCACCATAGATGTCGCCACTTTCAATGCCCGCCGCTCGCTTCTTGCGACCGTTCTGTAAATTTCCACCGATGCCCAGGCAGAAAAAAGAACCTGGAGTGTTGATACAAATGGGTGAACAACTTCCCGGCAACAGACACTCGTTTATATCTGCGAAGAGAAAAAAGTAACCTCATACATGAAATCAAAATGGAGGGGACGGAACGTAAGATCAAAAGCTTTCAAGAAGAAACGTGCTTCACTCCGAATTTAAATCTCTTTGAAATGTTGAAATGCTGCAGAACTAAATTAATAACAGTACGAATAAAATCATTTTGTTACCCTCTTTACATACAATTTTAAGTCTAATGAGAAACTTGCTTCAATTTTAATATAAATCTACCCTAAAATGTAAAAACAAAAAAGAGCTAAGTAGGCCTATAACTACAGATAACTGTATGGATAAATTCATTTTATTGCTCGATGTCTCCCTTACCAATGCATGTCTTGGAATCATTTGAGAGACGATATCCATCCGAACAACCACAGAAGAAGCTACCAATGGTATTAGTACACTGGTCTTGACACGGACTCTCCATGATACACTCATCCTTGTCTTGAATACAGAAAAGTGAAATAAAAGCGATATCTGAATATATTGGAATAAACCAGACGGCAGGATATAGAGCAAATGGATAATTTGTTTACATTTTTTCAGAAAAGATTTGTTAATTTTTTTTTTTTTTTTTTTTTTTGGGGGGGGGGGCAGATTGAATAAAAAAACTGCATTTTGACGGCGGATTGTGGCTTAAAACTTTTTATTGTGCCATAATTACAAAGCACAGTAGGTAACCATCACATTCGCTTTCATTACAACCTCATGATCCTTTATATAGGAATGCAGCATATATCATGCAGTTGATATAATCTAATCAGAATAATGGCCAAAACGAAGGTATTTTCTTTACACGTAGAAATAAAAAATAAATAAATAAAAAATAATAAAAAAAATTTTGCACTGAAAGGTATGATGAAAAGGGTTCCGTGATAAAAGACATTACGGGATTATTGTTGTACATGGTCATTTATCTGAAGTAAACCGATGAATATCGAACAATTAACTACTTACTTTTAAGTCCACAGTGCTAAAAATTCAAAACCAGCGTTTGATTGCAGAATTTGATTAAAGCCTTTGACTCTATGATTAGCGTACCTTGACACCTTGTTCCATTCACTGGGTATCTCCCATTGGGATCTTCACAGATACACAGCAATTGATTGTATTCGTTTAGCGCCACACACGTGATTTCATATTCTGAAGAAACAAAGAACGGTATTTACGGGTGACAAAATTACAAATACAGGTTGAACAATTGATCACTAATTAACAAAATACATGTCTCTGGTAATTATCTTGATATTCGTGAGGTGAGTGGTTATTAGATTATTATTGTAGAATATATAACTAAAAATACTAAATAAGTGCAAATCACACTTACTACATGAAGTTGTGTCGTTTTCCCCGGCCACCAGTTGATAGCCCAGACTACACGCACAGTAATGGCCGCCGTACGTATTTACACACAGGTCTTCGCAGCCGCCATTGTTAATAGAACAGGGGTTCTCGTTGCAGTAACAACTGTCTGTATTGTTGGTCCAAAACTCTAAAGAAAAGTTAAGACCTGCGCCAAATTTCAGTTATATTTCGGAATGCATTAATGGAGATAGGTTCGCAAACACACATACCGCACATTGAAATATCTACAGATAAACTAAAATTACAGACCAATCAAATGATCATTAGATTAAAACGTTTTGAATAACATACCTCTTGCCATATTAAGAAGCAAGCCATGCATATGTTCAAATGTTTCATTTCTGCCAGATCCGCCATGGTGGTGATGGGGGCTGGGACGAGTACGTGGGTGCCCGTGGGGGCTGGGACGAGTACGTGGGTGCCCGTGGGGGCTGGGACGAGTACGTGGGTGTCCGCGAGGGCTGAGACGAGGATGTGAGCGTCCGTGAGGGCTAGTGGGAGGGGTAGGACTCCGAAGATGCTTTGTTTTCTTCAATCTCAATGCTGAAAAAACTATGTCAGTGAATACATTGCACGACGATGCATATTATCATCCGAAAAGATAAGTCAAAACCTCCAGTTAATTGGTTAGAAACGTTATTTTGACTATCGAATGCACTGCTTAAGGCCTACTTGCATACACAAGCAACTGTATTGAGATAAATAATTATATTAAAAAATAATCGTTCTCTGCTTGGACATACACGGTAATAACGAACATTATTATAAAGGTGCTTTTATGTCCAAGTTCTCAGCTGCCATTCTTTTCTTCCAACCCCTCAAGTCATATATATAATTCTTCCACTTGAATCCATTTAAAAGTTTCAATTTCCCTATTAACCCAAGATATATTACTGAACAAATATAAACATATATATAAACCTACCTTCATTCGAATTCAGCGCCGTTACAATCAACGTAAGCAGGAGCCATATCATAGATTCTAGTTGCATCTGAAATTATATAATTGAACGTAAATGTCGTTACGCACCTTTCGCAGTCCAAAGATACATTTATGCAGCTATCCTCAAAAGCCGCTTTATGACAAAAATGTTTTCTTTTTATGTCGGTTTTTTCGGTGTAAAAGAAGAGAAAGAAATTTACCTTCTTTCAAAATTGAATGGTATCCGCCTCTCAGCTTCACGGAACGCTTTTGGACTACTGGTCGTCGTTCACGGACTGTCAAGTGAGAGCATTTATACTATCCAAGCACTGGACAACGGTCCAATCACAGGCAAATCACGGCCCAATCATCCAATCAAGTTCATGGAAGAAGTGGCGGGTCTTTTTAAGTTCTTGTCACGTTTACAGAAGACACGTGATCAGGCCTGGACCGTTTTATAGGGAGCTTGTAACTGACTTTTCCCGCTCCGAACAATAGGATAATTGCACTTGTATTCTTCGCTTGGAACACATTTATTTTTACTTTTTTTAATTTGGGACAGCACAAACTGTCAACCTGAAGATGATAAGAATACTCTGTCAAATTGATAACATTTTGCATAAGTTTTCAAGACATCTTTGTAAGTTTATCTCTGCCCGTCAAGATACGGCGTCACGCAGTTTTGATTGCTTGGTTTAACACAAGCAAAATGTAAGTATGTACTCCCGTACTTTGGGGAAATCTTATTCAAATGTTGCTCCTCAAACCCATAAAATAAGTTCACGTGCTGACTACGCTCAGATTTAACATGAGACCATAGATGTTGCAAAGTCAGTCATCATTGGTTTATTTGATTGGTTTGTTGTTTACAGCTGAAAATAAATCTGTCATTTTCCGGGCGTATGCTAAAATAGTTTCGGTGAAATCCCGTATCTCGAAAGCATCGCGCATTGCGACCGTGCGCAAGCGTCTCGATTCCAAAACTCGCCCATACTCGCCCCATATAATACACTGTAGCCTCTATGTGGTATCGCTATTCGCAACACGCGATGCTTTCGAGATGCGTTGCCCAGTTCAGCACAGGCTCACTCGTACACTGGCGTGGACGAGGTAAAATGAAAAGGGATGCGTATTGTTTATCATTGATCATGTTTTCAATTGGCCTTCTTGGAAAAAACGAAATAAATTTGAGTTTCTTGATAGAGGGCATTCAGAGCAGCGGACTAACAGATCCTTGGGTCAAATATGCGTAATCCCCGCGGGGAATCTATTCAGTGCCTTATCGGGAATTTAAGCGGCAACCTTTTTGGTGGCTCGCCATATTTGATCCACGGATATGTTAGTCCGCTGTTCTGAATGTCCTCATAAGAACAAATGAGAACGAAGAAGAAGAAAGATCGTCAAGTGAAGTGAAGTGAAGCATTGTGATCGTGGTAAACTTCTTAAATTACTTCATCATTTGTTTATTGTTGAGTGTTTAAATATTTACTTCAATTTTTTTTTTTTTTTTTTTTTTGTATGCTACGAAGAGTCTATTTATTAATTTTGCATTTAAAATTATGTGCGACCGCTCCGGTGATTTTATGACAAATTTCCATTTTTTTACTCAAGTGAACTCACTCGGTCTTTACATTTCTCTTTAGCAACTGTTCTCGTAAAAGTGTCGACTGGATTGGAATGACATGAAGAATATGCGGTAGGGGTTGTACCTAGTGTCGGCTTTAAGACAGTAGATATAAAACTAATTGCTTAAAAAAGGAAGAAGGAAAGTTTCGACAAACAAATCCTTGAGAGAAAAGCAGCGTGTGTGTATATAATGGCCACTCATAATCTGTTGTTTAGATAAAGAAACGACCTACTTCTGTTCTTCACTATTTCTAGGCCTATAATTATATTTTAGCCTATTATATTCCTTTTTAAAACAATAATGATAAACAACAATATTGTTTTTAGTTTTTAAATTCGAATTTATTGCTTTTCTTGTGAAAATAGATATTCGATTGTTTTTTAAAGTCAGCAAAATAAAGTTCGTAGCATTGCTTCACATCTTTTGGCTTGAGTCCCGATGTGGACCACATTTCTCGTACACCTTGACCGGCTGAGTATTTCAACCTGAAAGAACAGCCAATTTAGTTTGGTTTGGAGAGAGAGAGAGAGAGGAGAAAAAATCTAACCCCTTAAGTCACGGATTGAATCATGACTTTTTAAGATAAGAAATCAAATTCTTTGTTATCACCGGGATATGAATATATTAAAGAGGACAACTTCACCTTATTCCCTGCCTTTTCCGCAGTAGACTTGAGACAACGTATTCTAAATTATCTACGCTTTTTATAACCTGCTTTGCATGTCTATGAATAAAGTGATTTATTCGTTAGAGATTCCTCTTGGATAATAAAACTAATTTGTTCACTTAAACTTTCAAAAATGAAGAAAGAAATGGTACTTGCAATAAAAATGATGTAACTTACAGTTTTCATGAAAAGTCAGGTTTAATAGTAACCGTAGTTCGTCTGGTATCCGCTAGAGCGTTGGTACCCGGCGTTGTAGCCACGATCATAGTCGTTTTCATAATAATCGCCTTGGTTGTTTCCATAGTAACCATCGTTGTTGCTACCATAGTAACCATCGTGGCTATTATAGCTGCCTCCGTGGCGTCCATCGTTGTACCTGTAGTCGTTGCTATAGTAGCCCACATTATAGCCTCTGCGATTATTTCTCTTGAACCCGCCACGACCGTAGAATGGTGCGGCAAGGGCCACAGAAATCAACACGGCAATAATAATGAGCTTCATCATAGTGATAGCGGTGCCTGCTCAACTGATAAGTCTTCTGAAGTTAGACGTCACGGTTTAAAACTGGTGTCCCTACCCAAACGTGTTCCTTTATATACTTTAGTAAATTGCATGACAAATGCAGTTTGTATACGAATAAAAGCCTACATTTTATATTATGTAAAAAAATTAAGTTTTATCTAAACCTCAAATAGTTACCAGTACAGCTAATTATCCCACGGTTGGCATAACAACCTAAACCACATCGATACAGTAATGATAATGAAAAGCGAACGAAAACAAAAAACTAAACACAAGCACGCAAGAATTATTCAAATGATTACCTAATGATGAGGAAACACATAGCCCTCGATGGAATTGGTGAAATATTTCCGTATTTCTTTCCGCTTGAATATAATAAAGTGGCTACCGATGCTAGTGTTATTTCCTCGTGTGACCAATGCAATCTATTTAATGCGCGTCATTAGACCCGCAATCTGTAGCGGCGATAGTAAAAACAAACTCGCCCCCGCTTAAAACAGGGTAGTCTCCAGAGTGGTCCAGCTCGAGGAAATTCAATCAAGAAAGCAGAATCTTTTACTGAACATCATGTGGTGATGATTTTACAACAATCGCTTATCTTTTTCGTTTTGCACTTTTTTCATTGACATTTCATCTGTAAAGGGAAAATAATTCAGGTTCGAGGACTGATGGAGCCCCCCTCCTTATCCAAATATATAACCAAATTACAATACACACCCATGGGTGAATAGAGTTCTGTGCTACGCTTGGAATCACATTTGTAGTATAATACCAGCGACATAGAGGTTTGACGCTTAGTATAGATTCAGTGCATTTCTTTATTTTTATCTTTCAGGTTAGGAGTTTCATTAATAAAAAATACGTCTGAAAGGAGGATTTAGTTAACGTAAGAAAAAAGAACGAAATAATAATAATGACACGGATTAACTGGCGAATACAGAATTTTGTAGAGGGAGGGGAGTTCAATGATAAAAAAAAAATTCATCTCACTTTGCTCAGAAAACAAAAAACACTAGACGAGGACAATTTTACTGTAATATGTGATTTGCGCCGGATGGGAAACTCACAAGGTTGTCTGATTTCGTTCGTTATACTAGCCGTTTTTAGGAAGCTGAAGGGGTACCACCGATACTAAGGGAAGGACACGTAGGTTGGGCGTCCCCTGAATCTGCCAGTGTGTTTTGTGTGCAGTAAAGCACGCGGCGTTTCTACGAATGTAGTGTGATAATAGTTCAACATCTTATGGACAAATTCGCTCGATACTACCAAACGACGTTTATTTACAGTTAATGAAGCGTCATTACAATTTAAATTAATTTTTTCAGTGTTTTAAATGTCACATTTTCGACCTACATGTGTACATCGTAGCATTGTTTAATGTGGCTTCTTTCTTCTCTGCCGTCTGCTGACCCTGGTCTTAGCCCCTAGCTGAACATCACTCACCAAAACTCTCACTTGATTTACATAATAAGTTCATCAACATTCCGTATAGAAGCCTCGGTCTAAATTTTAGCATTTGTAATATTATAAGACACAATGGATCCCCATCCAAAAAGGCAATTTAGGTTTGCTGAAATCGTAATGGTAGGCCTACAATAATCGCATTTTGTTTCAGCCAGGAAAAAATATATATATAACCAGCAAAACGAACCAACAAATGTATAAGCTCGGTAGAACATGATGGGAATCCCAGTAAAGACCTGAAGCAATCACTATTCTTATGAAGTAATAAGCGCGGAAAAGTCCCCTGTAAAATATTACTATTTACAAATACCAATCTTTGTTTTATTTTCTTTCCCAGTAGCTTTTTAATATAGACATAGTTTCCCAAAGTTTATCGCAGTTGGCTTTTTTGTTAAAAAGTGTGAATAAATAGACAATAGGTGCGTTTATATGTTCGACTTGGTGGAGGTTATTACAGGATTCTGGTCACATAAATGGCAGACAAAGAACACGATGTGCTATTGTGATAGATGGTTTAGATAGTTAAATAACAGTCTTATGAAATGATGCATTTGTCTAGAGTTCATTATGATAACGTACATTCGATAGAACAACACGTGGATGAAAAAAAAACGGGGTGGCAAATTTCTTCACGGACGGTAAAACTTTTCTAGGAAAACACAAAGTTGCAAATATAAAAAGATTTGTTAAAATAGAATTAAAAATTTAATATGACAAATGTGTAATAATTTTCCCTAAGATATCATGTTTGATTTTAAAGAAAGTGGCTCAAGTGAAAAATAAAGTGGAACATTAGGTATTTTATTAAAGAAAATAGGTTTTTTTAAAACAATATCTTGGTCTTCCCTTAAAACCACTTGAACTCATACAAAAACTATGTATTCGTGTCTTCAATATTTTCAAGTTAGTTATTCCTAACTATAAACCCGTGTCCATATACTATAGATACATAAATCAGACAAATAGTAAATGACGGGGTGTCAAGAGATATATGCCCTGGATAGTTGCTATCATTTTGCATGTTCAATGTCCAACGTAACGTTCTCAATAATAACCGCAATATTCATACTTTAGGCTCATGCTTTAAAGATAAATCCTGAATTTTTATAACGTCACTGCTAGGTTTAAAACTTTCAGTCCAAAGGATCGATCTTTCGATTTCTTTTTCAAACCTGTTTAATTTACACATAAGGATCAGTGACATAACAACTGCAATAACAGCGATCAGAAGGTATATCATGGACTGCCAAAACTGTTGCTCGACGTTCTTTGTTCTTTCAGCTCTCATGTTTTCTTGCAGTTGGATTCGAAGCTGCTGAAGTTGGATTTCCATAGATTCTTGCTGCTCTCCAAGAAAGTCGCCATAGATGTCGCCACTTTCAAAGTCCGTCATGTCCGCCGCTCGCTTCTTGCGACCGTTCTGTAAAAATCCACCGATGCCCAGGCAGAAAAAATCACCGGGGGTGTTGATACAAATGGCGGAACACATTTCAGGAATTGCACATTCATTTATATCTGTAAAGAGAGAAAAATACGCCCAATAAATACATTCAAAACAGAGGGAAATAAATGAAAATTTTAAAGGCTTTTAAATGCTATTATATGCTATATTATAAATGCTATTATATTAAATTTGAAATGCTATTTGTTAACTTACGGGAAACTCAACATAAATCCACCTTGAAATGTCAAAATGGGTAGTTAAATAAAACTTGACTTTATAGTATGTATATAACCTCTTAATTACTCGTTGTTTCACTTACCAACGCATGTCTTGGAATCATTTGAGAGACGATATCCATCCGAACAATTACAGAAGAAGCTACCAATGGTATTAGTACACTGGTCTTGACACGGACTCTCCATGATACACTCATCCTTGTCTAGAATACAAGAAAGATCAATGTAAGATGTTTGAACATATTGCAACAGGACAAAACTTAGGGCCTAATCAGAAAAATACTTGACGGTGGAGTATAGATCAGATGGACACCTCCTTTCAATACCAATAGAGAGAAAGGAAAACCAATGATGGTGACGTTATAACATAAAAAGGTTTTGTCGGACCGAATATGATTGTATAAGTTTCCATAATAGATTTGCTCATGGGCAGTCAAACAGGTACACAAATTGTCTATATTTAAAGTAACACTTATAAAACATGAGTAAACCGATTAATTTACATTCTTTTGAACCCAGACCAATCTTCGAATAAAGATAATTTTGTCTTTGACTGATGACAATTATGATAACCAGACCACTTATTTCTGTGAAACGATGGTCAGCGTACCTTGACACCTTGTTCCATTCACTGGGTATCTGCCATTGGGATCTTCACAGATACACAGCAACTGATTGTATTCGTTGAGCGCCACACACGTGATTTCATATTCTGAAAAAAAAACAAAATTGGTAGGCCTATATTTGACTGTTAAATACAATTACGGGACTGGAACTTCAGGTTGATAAAGATAATAAAGAAAGCTGGCTTCTTTTTTGTGCAAGATAGAGGGATGAGATAATACGTTGCAATTGAAATTGAAATTCTCCAAGTATTCCATAAAATTGCAAATAACATGAAAATAAGATTAACACTTGAATATATTTATAAAAACACTTACCACAGGAAGTTGTGTCGTTTTCCCCGGCCACCAGTTGATAGCCCAGACTACACGCACAGTAATGGCCGGCGTACGTATTTACACACAGGTCTTCGCAGCCGCCATTGTTAATAGCACAGGGGTTCTCATTGCAGTAACAACTGTCTGTATTGTTGGTCCAAAACTCTATTTCCAAAGAAAATATATATAAAAAGAAATAAATCGCAAAATAGGAGGAGTTATTTTGAATGTTCGAAATACCTTAAATCCATGTAGCACCTATCATCGAAATATCTGCAGAATAGAGCATTGAATTGTAGGCATAAAAAAGGTCGTTTACATAAAAAATTAGTCGAATTACATACCTGCTGTCAAGTTTTGAAGCAATCCACTGAAGTCGTGGTCATGTTCAAATGTTTCATTTCTGTATGATCCGTCATGGTGGTGATGATGGTCGTGGGGGCTGGGACGAGAATGTGGGTGTCCATGAGGGCTGGGACGAGAATGTGGGTGTCCATGAGGGCTGGGACGAGAATGTGGGTGTCCATGAGGGCTGGGACGAGAATGGTTTCCGTGGGGGCTAGGACGAGAACGGTGTCCGTGGGGACTAGGACGAGAACGTCGCGGTCCGTGGGGGCTAGGACGAGTCCGTGGGTAACTGGAAGGGCCGCGACGAGAGGGCATGCGGTGTTTCTTTGGCCCCTTTGCTTTAAAATAAAAGGACAACAGAAACATTATGTACATGCACAGGTATATTATAACAAGCAGTGTGTACTATGTAGAATTATTTTAAACGGCGTATATTTGATGAACGCTAGGATACTAGATTAACGTTAACGATGTGACTTTTAATTCTTTGAATAAAAGATTCCCTGTACTCCACTTTACTCTTCTTCAGGTACGCTGAATTCATAAGTACGTATATTTAACTTCATACGAGTTGTAAAGGATAAGATTCCCCTCAACGACTACAAATGACATTTATTAGGGCACCAGCCAACGATCTAAAATGCATGTTTAAAAATAGTGTTTTAAATAGATAGAAAGGAAGTACTCGAAATTGAACGATAGGTAAAAATGACCGAATATGCAATCAAAATTCCTGTCAATCAATAAATGTACACTTACCTTCGATCGTGAGCAGCACTATAAAACAAATCGCCAATATGACCCATAGCGTAGTTTGCAACTTCATCTGAAATATTTAAACGTTTGTTGTTATACAATTTTCTCGTTAAAACTGTAGAGGGAAAAGATGATTCAGAACACGATTTGTAAATTAATCTGATTATCAATTTTTTAGTTATTTCGATAAAAATGAATAATAAATTTAAAAACCTTTGGTGATCTGGTGGTGTTGGCTGCTCGCTTTTTGCAGGGCGTCCGTCTCCTGTATTAAGAAGAAAACTTGAGGTTGGTATTTTCTGACGTCAGGTTGAGCAAGTGAGTGTTAAAATGGTAAATTATGCGTGAATTTATAATTCAGGCCGTGGTGAACCGACCAATCAATGTGTAATTTAACCACAAAGAGAGACGCAAGACGGTAGGTCCTTGTTTACGTAACGAGCTGCAATTTCTTGGAGACAAAGGGAAGGCCTCGGTCTTTGGTGAAGCAGGCTCTATTAGTTTATCTGAAGTGGTTAAAAAGAGACAATCAGGACAATCAGGTGACAAGTAATTGAGGGTAATTTTCATCTATACGATAAGATACGGCCTCAGACTTTTTATGATGTTAAAAAGTTTATTTCTGGCAGACAAGACCCCCGTCAAGCAGAGTGGTGGACAATTTTGATTGTTCCTTGAAAGCTCCGAAATTACTTGTTTAGAAAATTAGGTGCAAGTCGAGGTTACAAATTAACGCAAATTAGGACTTTGTTGAAAGTAACCCTCTAAAAACACAATCCTACATGTAGTACCATAATAATATGTTATGTAAAGCTGTGTGTGTGAATCGCTTACAGTGTGTGTGTCTGCTGTATTGTATGAAAACTCTACCACTATCACTTATTTTATTAGCATGGTAGGCCATCGAAATTTAAGTAAATCTAAACAAAAATGTCACTTTTTTGACAGAATCAGCAGTTATCGTTGTTGGACTGTAGGATTATTTACAAAGCGATACACAGGCAAATAAAGAAAACCTTGTGGATAAAAATTAAACAATTTAACGTCATAACTATACATACGGCGGTAAGTAAAGTTACAAAAGAATGACAAAAACCCTGGCAAGAAACGGCAAAATGTCAAAAATTAAATGTGTCAGTCTACGCGTATATTCAGACAATAGTAGTATATATATATAGGCCTATATTTTTAACGCGACAATTGAAGAATGCCCAAATCAGCCGTTCTCATGGGCCCAAAAATCGCAGTATTGTGCACATTTATCAACACCATATAAATAAATGTTATAAGTTATGACAAGAGCAAACGCATTTAAATATATGATAATACAGTACTGTAATTACACTATTAATTTGTGGTTCATTTCGGATCCAAAATGAAACCCATAGTCCTAAACTAAAATTATTTTTTAAACAGCGTACCGTTTTCTTAGGTTTATTAAGAATTAAATCAATGTTTTAGAAAAGACTTTTCTATCATTATACTTAAAATCCAAATCTCTCAAAATCTCACACCTAATGTAGTCTGGGTCTCAGTTACAAGTGAAATGGAATCTTGACAGGCAGTGATGTAAACTACTTACAGCTAAAATCACCAAACGCTTGATTGACTTAACTGAGGGTGTATAATTTGTCACCTGCCTGACCCTCAAGTGGGATGCCATTTGCGATAAACATCCGTAGTGTCCTTGCTCACAATGAAAAACCAAGCGAAGATCAAAGAAAAGCAGATCGCCACTTTTCTTTTGTCACAAAATATTTTTGAAGTTCACAGATATGTTTCGGTGTCAATCTGGCATCTTCGGTCTGTACTGACGTCACCAGCGATAACATTTCAAGACTCAATTCAGCAAAAACACGTTTGATTCGGTCATAACGAGTTCATTTTTGTTCAGTTGTTTAGGAACTAGCGTATAATTTAAATACTTTAAGTTAACTGGCATCAATAGCTGAAAAATAACGTGAATGTCAAATGTGTCCCCTCGTTCTGCAAGTCGGACAAATGTAAAACAGATAAATTGTCACCGTGGTTGCTCCGTTAAGATCTCGTCTCATCACAGCCAATAATCTCATTCACACAGCACTAGTTCAAACAACCAGGCACTAGTTAGTGCTTTGTATCCCGTAATCTTCAACCGTCTCCCCCATTTCAAATCGTTATACGGCATCAGTCCTATTTTTTTTTTTTTTAATCCGCAACGAATCGGCGTATAATAACGATATCGTTTTGCGCAGCACTATTTCATATCAAATCCATGCACAAAAGAGCACGACAAAACCTCGGACAATATCTAATACGCCACGAGGACCACACTAATGCTAAATTCTCAATACAACAGATATTGTTTCACACTTTTTACTGCAACTCGACGATCGATTCAGCAAAAAGCTTTGGTTATACTGTCTGTTTAACATTGCGGCAGGAAGAAGACGATCTTGTCTACAGAAAGGGAACGTCTTCGTCAGGCTGCCTTTCTTTTTAGGGAAGGAAGCTGACCGCACTGGATTTACACCCAACTAATGCAAAAGGGTAATAGATTTTTAAAACACACTTCTCACTATTTCGAACATAGCGTCGTAAGCTTCTTTGATGAAAAAAAAATGGCAGTCAAAATGGCAACAAGTATCGAAAATAAAATTTTTCAGAAACATTGTGTTGGTTTGCGTTAAACTCGCTGCGATTGCAATTTTTACTAAACCAGCATCGCGCTTTTTGTCTTGTATAGCTGAAGATAGCGGTTACGTTCTTGGTTATATTAAATGAAAACAATACCAGATTTACGTACAGAAATCTTTACTTACAAGTAGTTTTCACAACTACATAATGCATATCAAGGAATACTCTCCTCGTAATGTTTTTAATGGTTTAGTTTTCTGACTGAAATCATATTTACTTTCATAGAATAATTTTTAATGAATATTTATGTGGACATTTAACTAATACACTAATTTTAATTTTCCAAGGTGAATTGTTGCAGATGTTTACTAAATACATCGGAATAGTTTGAATGTAAAATTTTCGGTTATGACACCACATGGAAATATCTCATTCTTAGGCTGTAAAACCAGCAAAATTTTCATGCCTTTGTAAAATGCTGTACATATCCACTGGGTGTGACGCCCTACATACATGCATACGATCCATTATAGACACAAGTCCTTCTTTGGAATTCAAATAGTCTTCACTGACAATTCTACTTTACATCCTACAAAATCCATCTCTTCTACTTAGATCACACATTCGTCAATATAAAACAAGTTGAAGAATATTACGCCAGCATGACCTTTTCACTAACTCTAAATACCATATATCTACGTACATTATGTAAGTAGTTATAAATACTCTATATTACATCATACTATAAGAATAATGAATATTGCTAAGTCAGGATGACAGGACCAATCATGCTTGACGGTAACACTGTAAGAGAGTGCATTATTCCTTCCCTACACAGAAGAGGGGGAGAACCTGCATATTCAACTCTCTCTTTCTTACCACCTTGTACTGCAGAGAAAACATTAAACAGTTCTGAAGTCCAGAGATCATGTTTTTGCCTTAATCTCATTGAGTTTCTGTACAAAGAAGGTTTCCAGGACTTCTGCACACTGGTAGAAGGGGCTGTCATGGGGATTGTAGTAGCGACAGTTGTCAAAGATCTTGGTCACATCCCTCACAAACTCTCCAAGTATTCTGTAGGCTTTACTTTTCAGTTTCTTCTCAACAGTTGACAAGTCTGATAATGAGACAAAATGGTAAGGATATTGACATTAATTTTCTGTAAAATGGATGTTTTCAGATATATTTCTTTACAATGTTTACCATATTCACATTAAAATTTGAATAAGTGCTAAACCTTTAAAAAGCCAAAATAAACAAATAAAAAATGAAATAAACACATAGGTAAATATCAACCAATCAAGTCATACAACCACTCAATGTAAAAAAAAAAAAAAAAAAAAAAAAATCAGACTTTTTGCACTCAACTGACACACTTTCAAGATACTTTCAGCTTACCCATGGGTTCCTTGATGACGTCATAGTAGTCAGGAACTTCATCTGGATCCACAGGTTCTAGGAAAGGCCATGCCATCTTGTGAGACTAAAAGTGAGGATAACATGTATTATGTGAGAATTCATCATTACTTCAAATGGAGTTAATGTAAGAACATTTTTAGTGAGTGAGTTCTCATAATAAGTTTAACCAAAATAAATATTATAGACTTCGATATACATCACATTATACACTAGAAAACAAACCAACATATACTACAAAGCATCTGCTGTCAATTAAAGGATGTCAGGCTCAATGCAGTGCAATATCATAAGTATATGAGAACTTTTCATCTTTTTTTTTTTGAAACCAGGAACCTGTTCTTATAAAGCTGTAGAAATTTATGATAACCAACAGACAAGACAACACACATTACAGGTACCAATACCATGTTTACCTGAAGACTTCGGAGCAGTTTGATGAGACTGTCAAAGTCCTGGGGCTGCAGCAGGTGCTGGTGAGCAGCCAGATCAGTGGATTTCTGCTGGCAGTTGGGACAGATGTAGGTGCTCAGCATGTCTGCCTCACTCTTACTGATCCCCACACAACTACCATGGAACCAGTCCTGGCAACGGTCACAGCCGATGTACAATCTAAGATGGGGAGAATAAATGGAAATGGATATACAAGTGAATAACATTAAGCATTATTGGAATATACTGTTATCTCAAAATCATTCACGTTCTATATGTGTAAATTGTACTAACTGACAATCATATTTAAAAGAAATACTGTAAAATATGGACTTCATCTTATTTTCAGCCAAGTGTTTCAATCAAATCACTCACACTATTTCATTACACATACTGAGTTGACAAAACAATATAATGAATTCACTTGCACACACACAGTATTCTCACTCTAGCACGTGAAATTATCACCATATTCTGGATTATATTGTTCTTGGGATAAAGAAAAAAAATGTTCAGAACTTTTCATCAATATCTCATTGTTTTGACTTAAATCTATATTTGGCTACTAATTTCCAGCTACTTGACTGAAAAAATTGGACTAGCAGCAGTGGGAACATGACTCACTGTGTCTCATCATATGGAGTCCTACATATACAGTAAAGTTCCTCTGAGGTGTTCTCTTGCTGAGCTTTGCAGTCCTCACAGACATAGGTGTCTATCAGCTTGGCCTGATACTCTGAGATGTTTACACAGTCGCCATGGAACCAGTTAGAACAGAGGTCACAGCCAATGTAAAACCTGTAAAAAACGGTAGAGGGCAGCACTGTGCTGTGAGTTGGTTTTTAAAAAAGGACAATATTAACTCGCATGCAATATTATAGAAATTCAGAATTTTCATTTTTTTTTCATTATTAATTTATTATTATTGCAGAATTACATACTTTGTGTCATCATAAGGAGTCCTGCAGATGCAGTACAGCTTTTCTTGCTGTGCCTGAGACCTGGGCGTCCCTGTCGAGATCACCTTCTGCTTCTTCTTCTTCACCTTTGTAGCCTCCTCCACAGTGGTCACATCCACTATAACATGGTCGACCTCTTCTGAAGATTTGCGCTTCCTAGGGCTGCCCTTATTCTTCAGTACTTTGTATTGCTCTGCTATATCCGCCTGCAGAGTTGGAAGGTGTGACATTACAAATAACAGTTTTCACCAAAAAGATAACAAATCTGAAATTTCAGTTTCTCCAATCTGTATTTCAGAAAAAAAATGTATGTTGTCCAAAATTCAAGGTGGTCACAAATTCCTGGGAGAATACTTGAGTTCACCAAACACATACCTGCACCTCAGCCACATATAACTTCTCCATAGCATCTCGTTTCTTTAGCATATCTTTCTTTAAGGCTTCCTTTTGCTTGTAGAGTAGACCCTGCAGCTTGGTGGCAGTGACACGCTTCTGTTTCTCCTCAGCTGTCTCCTGCTTCTTGGCCTGTTTCTGTGAGGCCCGTTCCTCCTTCTCCAGCTTATCCAGCATTGTCTTCATGACCTGCTTGCAGGTGGCCACTCTGAAAACATAGGGGTAAATACAGAGCTAAGGTAACATACCAGTCAAAACAGACATGCTACTCATAAGGGAATTTGTACAATGCTGTAACTTACAAAACCCTGAAATAGGAATTTAATACACGATCAAGGATTTTTGTTTATGGTAAAGCGACATCAGACTACAAAAAGGTTATAATCAAATTTCCCTTGGTGAACCTACCTGGGCCACATAGAAAACTTAGCCAAATCCTGTGTTTGTTCTCTTCTGATCCAGAAAAATAAAATTCATATTACCCACTTTCATCAAATTTATAAATGATTTATTTCAAAAGTTTATTAAGTAAAATAAACTAAGAGGCTCAAAGAAATTTCATTCCTGGAGTGAGCCAACCCACCTATTCTGTTCTTCCTTCTGCTCTGGTGTAAGCACAGGTTTCTGCTGCTTGGCTTTCAATTGCTCCACTGCCTGAGCTTGCTGGAGTTTCTGTTGTTGTTGTGCCTGCTGGGCTTGGGACTGGATCAGTTTGTCTCTAGCCTGGAGGGTGCTGATTTGCTAGTTAGAGGAAACCAGATAAGTGTGTTATAACCAAAAGATTAAATACATGCAGTCTGATATTGCTGATACATTGCCACTTTCTATCAAAAATAACAGAAATAAAATAAATCCAATAAAAAATAAGCTTAAAAATTATGACAAAAACTAATCAATGACTTAAAAAGTACAAAAAAAAAAAAAAAAAAAAAATCAACATATAACTGACAGATTAAAGAAAATAATACCTGCTTAATTAAAATATCATTTATTTTTGTTACTTGGCCTGGGGAAAAATGTACTTAAAAGTCACTTCTTAATGGCTAACCTGTTTTTGCTGGTTTTGCACTGTAATCTGTCTTTGCATAGCCATCAGCTTAGCTTGGATGTCAGGGTCCTGGTTCTGTAGCATGGCTTGCTGGACAACTGGAATAAACAGCAGAACAGGTAAAAAATGAGCAAGGGGAACATATGAAAAACTAAATTTTAAAATAATTCCCTGCAAAGACTGCCAAGTTTAAACTGTCTCTTGAACAACTGTCAATAACCTTAACTGTAAGTGGAAATAACAGTCCATTTAGGTATATCAAACATGTTTATCATTTGCTATCAGCCTAGAAAGTAAATCCATACAATACAGTGACATTATAACTGCTGTGATTACACACCTTGCTGTAGTACTTGCGGTGTGATTGCATACTGTTTATTTGCTGCAGCCTGCTGCTGCTGTTGTTGTTGCTGCTGGGTGACTGCTGAGGCCAGGGCTGGCATCTTCAGTAACATCTGAGCCTTGAGAGGGCTGGTCGTAGGACTGGACAAGGGACTGGACATTGGGCTTGCAGACGGACTGCTACTGACCACTGAGGGAATGACTGACTGAGGAGGATTACTTTGAACAACGGCTGCAGTTGGTTGCACTTGGGTAGTGGTTGCTATGGAAACAGCTGGTGCCACGGCCGTTGGTGTTGCAGCCTGGCCTATTAGCTGAGCTGGTCTAATAAGTCTCTGGCCTAAAAGGAGAAAATGTCATAAAACAAAGCCTTTGAAGTTTCAATGTAAATAAATAAATAAATAAATAAATAAATAAATAAATAATTTACTGAAAACAATAATAAATGTCCTTCTTTTTTTCTTTTTTTCTTCTAAATATTTAACAAGCCGTTTTGAAAGTTCTAATATTCAAACATACATGAATATTTCAAGTCATTTTGTACTAAACTTCCTTTAAGATACATTAATTTAAAATGACATAAATTTGAAAACAAGCTTTTTAAAGGTAACAGAGTATAATCATGCTATTCAAATCATGAGACTTACCAGCTGGAGAGACAGTTGTCACCATGCGTGGTGCAACCACCAGCCTAGGGGGTGTGAGGGTAACAGCACTAGCAGCTGGCTGTATAGGTCTCAGCTGTAACTGTGTTCTGACTGGCGTAGCAGGCGTGGCAGGGGTGGCTAGCTGTAACACCTGTGTAGTGGAAGAGGCTGCAGAGGAAGGAGTCTGCTGCTGCTGCTGCTGCTGGGAAGCCTGAGGAGTGCCGCCTGCTGTACTGACTGTGATTAACTGGAGGCGGCCGTCTGGCAGGCGAATTATCTGTTGGCCAGGGAGCAAGCCCCTCACTGTGAGGACCCCCTGGGGACCCTGTATAATCTGGACCTGCTGGGGCTGGCCTGGGACACCTGTGGCAACCACTGGAGCTTTGGTGCCTGAAACAACAAAAACAACATGCACATGTCTGAAGTTTTACCTGAAGAGATTAAAGCATTTAGAAATTCAAATCTCTCTTTTCTGTCTATTTACAACCTATCTATCTAGATAAAGAAATAAGACCACATGAAGAAGGACTGCGGAGGCAGAGCTGAAACAACTGGGAAAAAGCTTGGGAACCATTTAATATCTAGCTCATGACAGAGCAGCAGAAAATATCTGTTGGTGCCCTAGATGCCAGCATGTGCAAAAGGAATTCAAGAAGAAGATGAATGTCATATCAACATTCAATAGAAGTCAATACCCTCCAAACTATTCTCAATAAAGAGAAGCAAAATGTAACAAAAGTCCATACCTGGTGTAGCTGCTGTAGAAATCTGCCCAGCAGGTGCTATAAGGCGGGTTGGTGTGCTCTGTGTAGCGGTAGTCCCTGTAGCTGGTCGAGATATAGTAAGTGTATTTTTAGGCCTCACAGTGATGGTGGTCCCTGGCAGCTGTAATGTGGCCACTCTGCCCACTCTCTGTCCACTCAATGGGGGGACTGATAGGGAAAGTAATATACTAGTAAGTGTGTAGCAACACAGTAGTCATTAAAAAAAACATCTCTTTATGAAATCACAATAGATCAACAAGATTTCAACTCTTGATACGAGTATTTCATGACGCTTTTAGATGTATTCAAGACTAAAAAACAAATTCTTAAAGCAATCATGTCAGTAAACATTTAAAGAACCACAAACTTTTTTATGAATTATTTTACTGTTTAACTGTCATATTTTATTTTTAATCACAAATTCACACAAATTTTATACTCCAACACCTTTGTTCTACAACATATTTTGTTAGTGAACTTACTTGACCCCACGGCTTCTCCTCCCTTCTGTGTGAGGATCAGTCTCTGCTGACTTGAGGGAGTCGTCACAGTAGTGGCTCCACCTGGAGGCTTTACGACAATCGTCTTAAAAGCAGGTGCCCCCGCCGCTGTAGTAGAAGACCCTCCAAGAGCAGAAATAATAGACGATGGGGCAGCAGAGACAGAGACACTGCCGGTTTTACTCCTGGCCTGTTCCTCAAGTTTTTTCTGCTGGAAAGCTGTCCTCTGTTCCTTGAGTTGCTTCTCTAGCTGTGCTCGTATATGTGCAGCATCATTGTTGGGTTTAATTGGGGTCTGGGTTAACTGCTGCTGCTGTGCCTGCTGGGTAGTCACCTGGACCAACTTCTGCTGGATTACCTGCTTCTGGCGCTCCACTCTGGAAGTTGGATAAAAAATTTGTTTGAAAACTGAGAATAAATTACATATTTTTCTTTGTATTCTGTATTCTAAAATGACGATTATAAAATAAAAATAAAGGAATAAATATAAGAAAATGTTGTGTTGGACATATAAGCTAGAATTAAGTTTTTGCAGTTTTGGGCAAATCTTAAGAAACAAACAAACAAACCAAAATTCTGATGATTAAAATAGTAAGGATACAGTTGCTAAATAATCTATGCATGCATCTCTCATGAAACTGATTCTTTCCATTATGGATGTCTGTATGTTCTTGTAAAATTAATTTTTTGAAATTTTCACAAATGTGCAAATTCTTACAATCCTAAGAAGCCATAGTTGTCGTGATACAGAGAGCTCATATCTTGTTCTTATATGTATGTACATAACAAACTGCTTACTTTTCTCCAAACTGCTTTATCTCCCAGAGTTCCAGTTGTTCCTCTGGCGTCCAGGTTTCGTTCACGCATGGCTCTGTGATCTTTGGAGATTCTGCTCGACGACGTTCACGTAATCCTTTACGCTGAGGAGTATATTTCTCTACAAAAAATCAGCAAGAGACCAACTACGATTAGCACTTATGTCAAATACTCCACGATTTGAAAAACACTTTTATAATAGTATATATTCATAGATTTTACATCAAAACATTTATGCAGTCTAACATGTCAAAATAGCCCCACCCCATACACTATTTTATTTTATAATACTGACAGTAGAATTTTTGATTCACTTAAAATACACTTATCTTTGATAGAAAAATAAATAAATAGGCAACTGACCTTTGGGCTGACTAGGCAGTCCAATGGGAACAATGATCTTCCTGACCAAAAATTCAGACTGCAGACCAGAATGACCAATATCTCTTCTCTTCAGCAACTCGGTGGTTATAATCTCGCTGTCTGTGGTGACAGTATTAGTGCCCCCTTGTGGCGGTTTAACAGACATGTCATCCCAGCGTATGCAAGCCCAAATAACACGCAGTTGGACACAGGCTGATGCCAGGGAGACTGCTGTCTGGGTCCTGTAACGCCATGCTGTCTTGAACAAAGGCCGAGGACATGGATAGATCCAATTCACATTGTTCATTTTACAATTGTAATTGAAACCTTTAGCTTCAACCATCCCAGCCTTACGAGACAGCCTCTTCAGATCATGGTTTTCCAGAATAAATACGCTACGTTTTCCACTCTTAGTGCTGAACTTCTGACACCCTGGGAGATTAAGTTTCTTTGTATTCTTAGCTTTCTTACCATGTAATCTGATAAATTTGGGCAAGTAGACTTTTTCATTGGTGCCACGTACCTTGGGCATTTTGGAGGCAATCTCCTTGAGTTTCTCAGAGGACAGTGTGTTGGCAAGACCTGTGAGAGTGACACCAGACTGAGGAGAGGATTTGACAGCAACTTTTGTCTCTGATTTCAAGTTACCTTCCCCACTAGTAGAGGCCTGATCCTGTTTTGCACTTTCAGTGTCCTTCTCTTGTTCTTTTCCCTCAGGTTTTTCTCCTTTGGTGCCGTCCTTTTGAACAAAAGACAAAAATGAGTTCATGAAGCCAGAGGTCTTTGAATCTGCATCTTTGTTGGCCTCTTCCATCCCCTCCTCTTTCACTGCTTCCACATCAACATCTTCGTCCTCATCTTCTCCTTTCTCAGTCTTTCTATCGGAAGAATTTATTTTGCTGTCACTTCCATCACTCCCAATTTCTCCATTCAAAACAACTGGTTTTTCATCTTTCGTACCAACTTTTTGCTCAGTTGGCTCACTTTTAACGTCTTTCATTTCTACATCTGTTGGTTCCTTTTTGATGTTGGTACTCATCTGACAAGTAATGGAGAAACATGGTGTGTTTGAGCCCCTCTCTTTCCTGCAGACAGAAGAGTAGCACTGATATATTTTGTCTTCATTCTCATTCTTCAATGAACCTTTCTTCCCTGCCTCTTTGGCAGCAAGTTTTTGTTTCTCCACCTCATTGTGTTTAGTAATCAAATGCTCCAAAGCTCTTCTTTGCTTCTTCTCCCATTCATCTTGCTTGACACGGCGCTCAAGGAAAATATCTAGTTTAGCAGCAGGTTTGGTAAGTTTAGGATAAAAAGTCCTTTCCAGCAATGACTTTGACACATCAATCAAGTCTGTCCTCATACCCTCTGCCTCAGCTTTCAGTCTTGCTTCCTCATCAAACTTTGCCTGCTCTAACTTGGACTTGCCTGGAGAGCTTTTAGATTTAACTTCTGCCTTCTTCTTATCCGTCTTTGGCTCACTTTCTTTTTCTGCATTTGTCTTTTCCACTTTCTGGTCTTCATTTGACTCTTTCTCACCATCATTGTCCACTTCCATTTTTTTCTCCTCTTCTTTCACTTCCTCATTCATAGATTTCTCTCCTTTTGGTGCTTCATCTTTCTTTTCTTTTTCTTCAGACTGTTCATCTACATCCATTTTTTCTTCACCCTGTCCTTCTCCCTCTTTCACCTCTGGAGCATCTGAAGCCAAATCTGACTTGGCAAAGTCAGCAGATTGTTCCTCAGCACATTTTTCCTTCCAACGTCTCCTCAGCTTGTTGACCACGCCCCTCAGCCCCACCGTCCCCTGGGGGACATAGTGATAGGTCCTTGCGGCACTCAGCCATAACCAGCCACTGCCCCCATAGATCCTGTACTCTTCACCTTTTTGTTTCCAGACCTGAAAATACCAAGAAATATGATGAAAATGTCAACTCAGGTAGAATATATATCAATTTTGATCCCTTTACCTGAAGCAGTTCACTTGACAGACAATTAAACATTTCAGAACAAAAGCTATGAAAGTAACTAATTGATTGATGCAAATACTGATGATCACTGCAGAATTACTGAATCCTTTCTAATGCAGAAAGGATCTAATGCAGTTCTAATGCAGTTGATGGGACTTCTTGAAATGCACTGAATTCCAATTTACTTTTATGCTCACAAATATCATTTTCATATTAATTTTCATTTCAATCAACAGACTGAAAGACAATAATACAATACAATGGCCTTTGAAAATCAAATCAATGTGTGTGAGAGAGAAACCTGGTGCTTTAGCCCTAGGGTGTATTTGACCCAAGTTGACCGATCATTCCAATCTTCATCTTCATCCTTCTTCTGTTTCCTCAATTCCTTTTCTCTCTTTTTCAATTCTTCTTTATCAGCAGCAGTTATCCTTTGCATTCTTACATGACCTTAAAGGGATGGAACCAAAAAATTTTCTGAATTTCCTGCTTTACATGCACTGTAAGCTTGAAGAGCTATATATTTCTGAATTCCCGCTATTTGCTATAAAAGTCTACCACCAGGAGCCTCCCTAACATAAAAAAAGCTGCATTTCTTGAAAAACATTAAAATTTTGAAATTTTGTTTAAAATATCCAGTAAAGTCAGTTAAGTTTTTGAAATATCTTTCCTTTTCATACTACAGTAGTTCTCTAGAGTTAAAGACCTATTAAGTGTGACAAACTGTTCTACTTAGTAACAAAACAAGCAATGGTGCAGATTTACCTAGAGCCTCACTCCAAACAGGCAGAAATACTACTGGTTTGATACAAGCCTCAAATATTGCCAGTGCCAGGGAGAAATCCTGAGCACTCTGGCACATGTGGACTGCCTTCACCCAGCTCTGTCTGTGGTACGGCCAGTTGGGATGGAGGAAGGCTGACGGGATGTTCTGCTCAAGCTGGGTAATGCTGAGGCGCAGTGTTGATACAATTAAGGTACGGTTGCCTGGAAAATAATGTAATAACATGGTTTGCTTAATCTAAAATTTATCCCGATTATAGCACTGCTCAGTGAAACCGTTAGTGACCTACTAAGTCCTCTTTCAGAAGAAGCAACATAGTCATAGAAAAGCAACTAACTTATCATCTGTAGCAAGAGAAGATAAAGCCCTTTTTTTAAATGTGCACCAATTATCATCAGCATTTTAACCTCTGCAATATTTCTGATTTTGCAATATCCAAACAAATGGAAAAAGGTGTTTTTTTTTATCACGTAATCTGCAAAACACTTATTCATTACATAATCTGAAAAAAAAGCAGTAAAATATAGTAGTAATTTATCATACTTTTTTATGTCCTTAATACATATAAAAGAGGTCTGTTAAAAAAAAACACAAACCATAAATGGTCCCATTCCACTTGAATTCACTGACTGGCGTGAGACTAAATTTGTGAGACAGCCATCTTTTCTTGTCTCTCTCCTCTGCATGCTGATGTTTGTTTAAGGCAAGATCATTGGTTGTGTACTGGTTCACATACATCTTATAATTCCCTTCCATTCCTGAAACGAAATGCCCAAAACTTATTTAGCTACCATTAAAAAAAGATTAAAGACTTTAGAGGAATATCCTTTTTTAAAATTTGTATGAATGTGACACTATGTTCTTTCAAAAAAAGGCGCTATGAACAGAAAGTGTGTGCATGCATTTTCAAATGCAACATCAAAGACAAAAAGTAAAGAATTTTGTATGAAAAATTATGGAAACTCAAGCACTACATTGAATGATTATCGTTATAAACAACATACCTAATTTAAACAACACATTCTGCTGCTGAACCACAGACGACTGAGATTTGCCCACTTTGGATATCTGTCCATCCTTGTTGATGACCAAAACACTGTCCTCATTGGACTGCTGCAGGGAACGGACACTGGTCATCTTCACACTGGCTGTGGTAGAGGTGATGGAGTCAGTGAACTGCTTGGGAGTCAAGGAACCTGTTCTGGAACGCGTCACCATTTTTCTGCTTTCTGCAGATGCTAATTGACAACACAAATCAAAGCAAGTTTGTAATTTTAATAGAAAATTTAAGGTTTAAGAACAATTTAAATCCTACAAATCACAAAACCAAAAGATTTTTTATGATATACTTCTACAATCTATTAAATTTGTATTGGACAAATAAATTCATGATGCAAATGTTTTAATTTAATATATGAACTATCCAAGTTTGAATACTCAAAAAATTTGATTTGAAGATTAAAATAAATAAATAAATAAATAAATAAAGTTTATGTGCATACCTTCTTCAGTGTTTGTGACTGCCCCCTTAACCACACTGGACGTTGAGTTGACCACAGTGGTCCCTGGGGGGAGGTTCTTGGGTGGAGGTCCCTGCAGGGTGATGGTCATCTGCTTCCCATCCTTACCAATCATCACAATCTTGGTGTTACTCTGAGCCTTGGGAGACTGGCTTGTATCTGGTTCATATATAATTACACATCTTTATCCAATGTTAAACAATTTTAAAATTAGTTTTATACACTTCTAGGTACAATCATTGGCTTTAAACACTAAATTTTCACCAAAAAGTGGCCATAACTAAAATCTATATTTTCTTGGCAATTTCTATATTTTAAACACAAACAATTTTCACTGCCTTAGCTGCAATTCTCAAAAAAAAATTACCATTTCCCTGTGTCTGTCCACCAGTGTCCAGCACAGTGGCCTTAGCATTGGGAAAGGTGCTTTGGAGACTGACCACTTTGGGTTTCACAGCTTCTGTGTCCTCACCCTGGGTCTTCATCTCGCTGTCTCCACTGGCACTAGCATTCTCAGTAGGGCTAGTATTGCTACTGGGAGCCTCTTTCTTTTCTACGTCTAAAAGTAGTGCACAAATATTTTATCATTCAGTTTTCAGACTGTAAGATAATCTATTTATCAGATGTTTTGTTAATGCAAACTGCCTTATCAAATACTTTGAAATGTAAGCAAGGCTAACAGCAACATATTGGTATCTTTTATGATGAGTGTGACCCCAAACTGAAAATAAGAACAAAGTTATGAATGATAATATAACTGTCTACTGAGAGCTTCCACACTACAAAGTTGAAATTTAACAGGATTGTTTTTTCTTAAATGCAAGTTCTTTAAGATATGTGCCAAGTATGTGTGTATGTGCATGCAAAATGCATCAAACGTCACCTGTTTTCTCCTGTTCAGCAGAAGCGTCCCCTGCCCCCGTCTCAATGGTGGTCATTTTCACTGTAGTGGTAGCTGTGGTCACTGTGGTGGTGGTAGTGGTGACCTCTACCTCCATGATCTTCTCTTCAACACCATCTTCATTGACAGACCTGGTGTTAGTGGTGCTGGTGGCTATTTCTGTACTCGTCCCAGTTGTCAGTGTATGCTGTAAAAGAACAGTCAGGTGTTAGAGGCTAGCTCTGGTGCAAAAGTTATCTAATTTTCCTTGAAATTAGCAAACCCAGGGTTTATAATATAAGAAACACTTTTCCCAATCACTAAAAAAAAGGAAACCAGATTGCCATATTAAAAGAAAAGAACACTTAAAATTACTTTCGGTGCCTAACGATCACTTTCAAGTACTAAAAACAGAAGATTTATTCATTGGTTTTCATCCATGTTAACAAGCCAAGGCAATACTCTTTTTCTGTACTGCATATTTGATGTAAGTAAAAATACGCAAATATGTCATAATAAACTACCACGCTTAAATGACACTACTACCTGCTCCTGCAAAACTTCCTCTGTATTTGTACTTTGCTGCATTTCCCCAGGAGCTCTGGTTTCTCCCACTGGGGTACCATCTGGTTTTGTCAACCCCTCTGTGCTGATGCCACTCACTGTGCTATCCTGGGATACAGACCAACCTAGGCCTAACCGAATCCCAGTCTCTTCTCCTCTTAGTCTTCTCTCTTCTTCCTCAATTCTCTTCCTCTCTTCTTCCAGTTTCTTTTCTTCTTCAAAGCGCTTCCTTTCTTCTTCCTCTCTGGCTTTCTTTGCTGCTCTCTCTGTTTGGAGTTTGATCAGATTTGCTGAATGAAAGAATCAAAGAGAGAAAATCAAAGAAAAAATTGCTACTGATTTGCTTTTATATCTAAAAGTTCTTTCAATCTCACCTTTAAAAATTACTATGATAGATTAAAATCCACCTAAAATTGTAACAAGTTGAAAAATTAAGTCGAATCCATTTAATTAACTAGAGGATCAGAGAGGCGATACCGCCTCTGGATATTGTACCACCAGCTGGAGTAAGCACATTCTCATGGAAACTCCACCCCCAAAAAATGAACACCGCCACCAGTCTTGTGCTTGACAAGCTCTATAAAATGCAATAAAAAGAGTTCTCAAAATATGCAAAAAAAAAAAAAAAAAAAAAATATATATATATATATATATATATATATATATATATATATATATATATATATATATATATATATATCGAACAAACATAACTGTTCAAATCAAGCAGATGTTCAATTTGAGCCGTATTTTCCTAACACTGATGACTCCTGTGATTTTCTAAACCTATTGGTTTTCCTTGAAATGTGTTATCAGTATTGCATATTTGCTGACAAAAGAGAAAACCTTGGGACAACAGTAGGCAGATCTCTGCTAGTTTTGAAGATATGAGGGGCAAGAAAATATGCAGAGTTCAGTTTGTGGTGAAAAAGTAGGTCAAAGGTCAATTTCAAGGTCACAGTATATGACTTCCTACAGAAGTTCAATAGTAGCTATGGGCATTTCTTTGCCAATTTTGGAGATATGAAGGCCAGGAAACATGCAAAGTGCAGTTAATCATAAATAGTAGGTCAAAGGACAATTTCAAGGTCACAGTAAGATTGCCAGTATATGACTTCCTATTCAAGTTCAATAGTAACTATGGGCGTATCTCTGCTAATTTTGGAGTATTTCACATTTTCCCCACTGAATGTTGCGATGTTGTAATTTTTGATATAGGGCAACGCCTAAACCATATCAAAAACAAAAAAATGGACACCACCCCCAGTATTGCACTTAACAAGCTCTACAAAATGCAATAAAAAAGAGGTCTCTGGCATTTACTGTTCCAGATTTAGAGCGAGTTTTCTGTTTTGGTATCTAATGACTGCTTCTCCCGTGAAACTGCACTGATTGACCCCAAACTCTCAAAGATGAAAGGAGTCACCAATGGTAACCCCTCACTATAACAGGAGAGCTTAGGGCTGCGTAGTTTCCAAAAATTAGCACAAACAAATATTTTTTTACAGAAAATTCCCATTTTTAGAAAATTTTGGCTTGTTTGACCTTGAAAAAAAGGTCAAAAGTCAAATCCAAGGGCATATTTGGAATCTCCACATATGACTTTCGGTCAGACTTCTGTAGTAATTTTTCCCATAATTCCTTTGGTTTGGGAGATATTTAGCATTGAATTTTCAAAAATTTTGACAAGGGTGCATTTCAACAAGCGTCACGCCCAGGCCAGTGCACCGACGGAGACAAAAAAACCAGGGTGTTCAAGTTGAGATTATATGTGACCTAAATCCAAGAGATGGGGACACAGGTCCTTGCGGTCTAGGAGGAGAAGCGGTAACGGTGACTTGTTTCCGGCGCCCGACTGCGGAGCCGGCGGAGCTGCAGGAGCCGGCGGAGCTGTACGAGACGGGTCGGGACTAAAACCATGAGTACCGCCAGCGTACACGCTGGTGGTACTAATAAAACTGACCAAGACTGCAGGACATATTATAAATGTACTAAATTGAAAATAGTGCAAAAAAGTATTATGCTATGTTACTTACTAGTCTCTTCCTCAAGTGCTGACTTTCTTGACCCTTTGTGGGCATTGGTCAATTCATCAGTAATCTGGATTTGTCTCTTGATATCATCCAATTCCATTATTGCATTAACCAAATGTCTTTCCCAGTAGGAGTGATCCAGGCACTCCAGTAACTCAGCTAAGGCTTGAGTACTGCTGTAGTACCATACTTCATTGTCATCTTCCCTGGAAAAATGTACACATAATTCTCTAAAGGAATGTCAATGGGATTTTTTTTTGTCTAAAAACCTTCCTTTTATTTCCCTTGGTAGACAGATTGTGCCCTTGGCTAAAAGGCATGCTGCATCCTTAAATACTAATAATCCTGCTCAAATGTTGCCCCTTTACATAACTTGAAATCCAACAAATGTTACGTATTTAACTGTTCACTTAGCTTAGGCAAAACTAGGCAGACTTTAAAACAGTTTGATACCATATTTTCCATTTGGAGCTGTATAGTGATGATGCATTGAGGAGGCCAGAAAGCCGTTCTTTTAAAGTAAAATGTATAATTCTAATATATTTGTTCTTTTCACTTAAATTTATTGTACCCTGGTAGCCTCCTACACCGCCCCCCCCCCCCCCCAAAAAAAAAATAATAAAATAAAATAAATTTTAAAAATAATAATGTAATGCCAGTAAATATGCTTTTTGATTATTAATCCACATAACACACCTAAAATTACTGTATTTTTGTACTACTCACACTATAAGTCTCCTGCACATAAACCAGTATTTTCTACGATGCCTGTCGTATCCAATTGGGTCATGTCTGCTCGGTAATGCACTTTTTTCAAGTTCTGAGATACAATCCGTCACCCCTTTTACCTAAAAACCAGAGCCACAAGATAATCAGTTCATTGAGTCATTTCAAACATCACACTTTTGAGTTTTATTTCTGCCAAAAATATACATAAAAAAAGAAAGCAACCTGTGTCGGCCAATCGAAGAGAGGGATGCAGGAGCATTACTAAGCAGCACATTGTACTACAATGTCTCCTCTGCTCAACCCTGTTCATGCATGCCATTGTGAAGTTTGATAATATATAAATCACAGCACAGGACTTCTGCATAATTCCTAGGTATGAGACACTTTGCACTAATTTCATGGATCCACGGCCAAATGATGCACCTACTCTGTATTACACATGCACACAATAAAGGAAGAAAAAAATGGAAATACCACAGCTTTTATGTCCCAATTAAAATATTTCATCTTTCTGCTTATGTAAATAAAAGATTTAAAAAAAGAATAGAAAAAAGGATGGTCTGTCACTGCTAAATGTACATATGATCCACCATTTACTTTTACTCATTTACTGAGTACTCTACTTCCTTACCTGGTTTCCTTGGCACACAGTGCACACCCAGTCATCATCAGGGACTTCCTCCAAAGGGGGGTCAACACAGCCAAGGTGGTACACAGCTGAACAGGTTTCGCAGCACAGTAGGTCACCAAGTCTATGATATAAAGTATCAATGTTAAAAAAATTATTTTTGGAATAATTTGAAATATAAAGTTAAATGATTATAAAAGATTTCTATCAAAGCTTTATTATTTGATTTTTAGATGGTATTTGGATAAGACTGAACCTACATGTATACATGTATACATGTGATACATACAGTTTTACACCCAAGACTGTACTTTATAAAAGCTTAATAAAATATCACAAAAACATACAGAAGATATAAGGTGTCATAGAGACTCTGTTAAAAAAAAATCAATCAATCAATGTCCAAATATATAAATATTGTGAACTCACTTGTGGCAAGCCCTGCAATGATCATCATATGCAACATTTCCTTCATTCATCAGATCTTCTCTTACTGCATTTGAACCAAGGTATAAGTCGGTCAAAGCTGTCAGCACTTGGAGTTTATCTGCAACTCCGACAAATGGATATCCAGGTTTCTCCAAGGCTGGCATCACTGCCCTGTACTCTTGATGAAGGTCACTATCCAAATATGCTCGAATCAACTCTGGCCAAGTCATGCCATCGAGAAAAAATAGTTGAATATTTATACTATCTTTTACATCATGTGGTCCAAATGTTGTGTTATTGCCATCTTCTTCTCGTAAAAGAGAGCGTAATAAAGCTATGTGAATTTCTGCTAAAAGGCAGCACTGTTCATCACTAACAAGTGCTGCAATGAAATCTTCCAGTGTAAATGGTGTGAGACGCAGAATTACTCTGAACCTGTGCAGCACCTCATATATACTTAATGTTTTCATTAAATGTTCACTTGGCATCATTAAATCAGTAGAACTGGTAGGTAGGATGAGAGGAGGAATGACTGTTTCATCTTCAACAAATTCTGGGCTTTTAGGACGAGGTCTGTACACCCTGGGTTTGGTCTGTGTTGTTTCCAACTCTTCATCACTGCAAACAGATTCATCTAACTCGAATTCAGAGTCATCTTCCAAAGCCAAAGGTATCTCACTATCAAGATCACTGTGGTCCGATAGATCAGCCTCCGAGTCGTTAAAAGAATCTCTGCTGTCAAAATCATCCTCATCTAATGCTGCCCGTATAAAACTGCGAGATTTGGTTCGTGCATCCCGTTCCCTGCCACCCCGTCCAGAGATACTGCTTGCCGGTGTGCTGGCCCTGGAGCTGCGGTCGACTATTTGAGCTTGGCGCCTTGGGGTTTTGAGAAAATGGGATTTCCCTGACAAAGGATTTCTTGGCGGTCGACCTCGACCTCGCTTCCCCCTGGACGACATTATTTCGGTTTGGAACTGTTCCTACGATGTCTCTAACATATCAAGAACATGCTTACCTACTTGTAGCTGTCACTTGTTACCAAGCGGCTTATTTATAGTGTCCATGTTGAACATTTTTGGAGGCCGCCATTTTACCTAAATCAAGTCACGTGACTGAAAGTTGACCCGAAGGTTGCGGAGCTCAGGCACGTTGAGAAATCACCTAGTGGCAATCATACTGATGGTGACCATATGCAATATCTATCAGCCAAGAATCAACCCTCCTGATTCTTCTGGTCTTGTAAAAAGTTCCAAATATCCACCTTTTGAGCGGTAAAATGAAGTCAAAGTCTCGAAGCCCAAAATCGGCGACAAATTTGCACTGTTACCAGTGAAATGATTGGCTAGCAAGTTCGCTTCGACTATGTGGCTTGTTTCTGTGATGCGAGTGTCTGTTTTCGACCTTCATTTATTTCTGCAAACAACATACAATGCCAAAAATGAGAAAATATAGAGTTAAGCAGTTAATACAATTTACACTTTTTTTCAGATAATTTTCTTGGCATGTAAACCACACTTCTCAATCCAGTGTTGGTTGAAATTGACCAATCATGGTGCCTGTAACTGAGACAAATTTGTTGAAACTTCCACAAGTTTCGATAGGTGGCGCAAGGTATTTCTCATAAAGATCCTATCGCTGCCATCTATGGCAATTTCACCTCAACAAGGCAGCATGGCAAATAGACCGTCTTCAACACTGTATAGTTTGAAGCCTTTTTATACAGATGATAACATCGTATTGCCGGATGTCATGTACAAAATGAAAAGTTTTTACGGTAGTGAAGATGTCAAAAAGGTAACTAAACTTTTGTTATTTGACATGTTATGAAAATGTTTCCCTCCTCGCCTTACTTATCGCAATGGTCATTTGATATGGACCAAGACACGTTTACAAAGTACAAGTACCCGACAGTAAATAAAATGGGGAGGGTGTTTTTCCCTTCTTTGCTTTGCGTTTTAGGGCAAGCATGAGACTGGTTTTTAAACAGTGCATGTGGTCGAACGGTATACTTAAGATTGATTGTCATAAAAAAAGTAAAGTTAAACTTGGTATTTCATCATCACTTTAGTATATTACGTTAGGCACAATTAATTTACTAATTATGTTCTATTATTTTGTACTTTACACAGCCTGATGGTTCTACAGGATATGATATAGATGCACTTGAGAAACGACAGGAGGCAATTCTTGCCAAACTTTCAGAGCTGCAAAAAGATGTACAGAAATTGTCAAACTCATGCCCACCTACATTGTCACAGAAAAGAGAATCTACCTCTGGAGCTGTGGTAAGAAAACTAAAATAGGGACTGACCACAATGTTGTGTCAAGTGTTATCAATTATATTGCTAAGAATAACTTTTTATGAGATAAAAGAATGCTGAAAGTTTTATGATAATCAGGTGTATGTAAGTTAATAAGAAAAATAATTTTTTATTTACCATTGTTTATTAATGGCATGTATAAAATTAAAATGTTTTTAGCTTTTCATTTGTTGATCAAGTTTTGAAAATATTTTCAGATTGATGAGATAATAGAAGATGTGGTCATCACAGCCAACCCTAGCTCTCCACCGCTTTCACTGTTTGTTTTATATCAACTTCTACAACAACAGTTAAGAACAGTAGGCAGCATGCATGTCCACTCTTCTGTGACCTCTGTACCAGAAAACTTGAAGGTTTTTCAAAATGGTTTCCAATCCAATAGGAGAGACTATCAACTGGCCATCACTTTGATATGGAAAAATGGTAATAGAAGATTCTGGCACTGCTGTTAATGCATGAAAAAAATCTCTACAGGCATTTATAAACTGGTATGCTTGTTACTCTATGTGTCAAGTAAATTTTGATCCGTAAATTTTGTAGTAATTTTTTTTTTTTTTTGAAAAATGCTTATGTTGGAAATGTAATTTTTTCAGTAAACCATGGCCCAGAACTGATGGTGAATCCTCACAAGCAGAGTCCTGTCCAAGGGGAAGGTAACATGGCTAGATACCTGGCACGTTTACTTAGCCCAGGCTATGATAGTGTGGACCCAATTACAGCGACAGAAATTGATGTGTTTGTTGATATAGCAACCAACCAGTTGTTGCATGGAAACAGCAAGGAAAAGGCAGCAGCTTTAAGAGGACTAAATTCAAAGTTAGGAAGTTCTAGTTGGTTGGTTGGATCAGACTTGAGTTTGGCTGATATAGTGGTGTGGTCAGCTTTACAACAGACTGGACAAGCTGGCAGGGCACCTGCTAATGTACAAAAATGGATTAAAGCATGCAATAACAATTCTGCATTCAAACTGGCATTGTCAGTAGTGAGCTAACCTGGTCTATATAATTTAAAGTTGACCTATTTGAGTGTAAGTCTACCTTACCATCATGCTTCTTATATTAGCATGCCTCCTATTTCACACACAAATTTATGTTCATACACTTCATTGTGATATTTCTTCTATACAAAATTTCAATTTTTAATGACAACTTAAGATAATGTTAACATGGAAATCCTTGATTGTATTGTGATTTTGTGTCCACATTTCTTTTTGTGCACTGGACTACAAAAATGATCTTGGTGTCTGTGCACTTTTTTTTTTTTTTTTTTTTGGGGGGGGGGGGCAAACTTTGTAATTTATACATCCAGTAATTTATATTATTTACTTATTTACCCTGTGCTTTTGCTGATTTTTAAGTTGTTGATTATTGCCTTATCAAGTACGGAATATAATAGTCCTGCAATCTTGAAATGTTTGGAAGATATTTAAAAAAAAAGTTGAAGAGAATTTGAACAAGGACAAGGAAGTGTTTGTTAACTTAAAATGTCTTATTTGTAAATTCTTCCTGAAATAAAGTGCTTATTTTTGACAGTAAGTTATAGACATCAAGACAAATTTTTGTTTTTATTTATTTAATGGAATGAGTGATGATTGTAAAATCAAGAAGTTATAATGAGAAGGCCTTCTCATTATAACTTCTTGGTAAAATACAACAATTTAGTGAAGGTTACTTTCTAGTAGAAAAGATAATGAACATTACCGACAGAATAATGTGTATGTATTATAACCACTTGTAGAACAGATTTTTTTTTACATGATTACATAAATTCCTGTCGGTATACGAAAATGAATTATATCCAAGACGAAAGGAGTTACTTTTCTGTGTCATTGTGTTAGTTGAGTCGATTGTATTCACAGGTGCTGTCACGTCTTGCACAGAGGGCAGCAGCGTAAAAGGCTTATAAACACGGATGCGGTTGTTGGTCCATGTGATTATGAGTTTAACTACAGAGAGGGCTATAATCGCTTTCGATATCATGTATAAATCCGAGTACAATCAGTTTTGACCTACACTTTCACGTGGCTCTGCAGGAATTTCCTAATACTAGGTACTGCTACCGACTTCGTTGAAGAAAATCATGGATGCGATTTTGCAGTATTTTTGTGTTTTTGTCATGACAATCTCTTTTGGGATTGGTATAACATCAATGCAGTGTAACATTGCCCTTGAGAATGATCGCTACGATTGTCTACCAGAAGACGGCGCAACTCAGCAGAAGTGTGTCCTCAGAGGATGTTGTTGGGCCATAGCTAAGACCCCAGGGGCGCCCTATTGTTTTTACCCTTCTGATTCCCCTGGCTACAGAGTAGTCAAGTCTGCTTCCACAGCTTTTGGGGAGACATATATGCTTAACCTTGGTAGTAAAACTAGCTGGCCCGATAATGTGATGACACTTCAGCTGGATGTACGGTTTGAAACAAAATCAAGGTTACATTTTAAGGTGGGTGATCTGAATTTATGGAATATATACTAAAAGAAATCCAAGCCAAGATTTTGAACGCATTTTAAGTGCATGAACCAATCTGAGGACAGTTAAAACAAGTGTCATAAAATGAAGATTAAGGGTTGGTTAGTTGGGTGGGGGGAAATGCCGTTTGCCCCAGGAAAATAAGTTTAATGTTCATTTTTGGTGGTAAATTCAAAGCTTTGAATGCATAAAATCACAGCTTAAACTTTTGCGTGTCTTCGAAGATTTTTTAAAAAGAGGAAGAGTACGTTGTATATTTTATTTTTAAAATTATATTTCATTCCATTTCATCAGTCTTTTTATATTTATAGAAAACAATTTATTGAAATTTAAAACTTACAGTGTAAAAAAAAATCTCCTTTCAGTTGATGCATCAAAAGTCGACACTTATTTATTACAGCTTATGTTTTCTCCATGCACATGTTGAATTAAGGGCACATGTTGCCCCAGATTTAGCCTTAGGTATCGTGAATACCAGCTCCTTATCAGGCACTGATGATTGATTGATAGGTAGATACATTGATAGAGAGATAAATAGATATGGAAGATTTTTATTTTTAGATGAAAAACGGCATCTTTTTACAAAGTAATCATTATTGCTGCTTTTGAGAAACTACATGTATATTTAATAATCCTTATGTGGAAGTTTGTCAAATATCTGTCATAACAAATTGTCTATTTTGATTTTGTTGTATCTAGGGATTAATTTTGATGATAATTTATATCTTTTAGATATATGACCCATTTAGAAGGAGATATGAAGTGCCCATCTCTACTCCAAAGGTCAGCACAAAGGCTGCAGATATGGATTATGCAATAAAAATTCATCCTTACCCATTTGGAATCACAGTCTCCAGGAAATCTTCAGGAGCAGTAATGTAAGGTTGAAACAAATTTAAGAGGAATGGCATCTTGACCTAACCCTGACTTTACTCTTTCTCAACATCTATAACATCTGGTTCTTAATTCAGCAAACTTTGACTCTGTTCACTTTTTGTCAACAAAATATGGTTTGCACATTCTGTTTCTGTTCTTTCTGTTGAAAGTCATCTTTGTTTTTTTCATATAGCTTTGCCAGATTAAATCAAACTTCCTTTTTTCCAGTTCACTTCATACACATTACATAATGCATGAAATAAATAAAAAAAAAACCAAGTGCATGTTCATATTAGGAATGCCAGCATTTCTAGAAGTGTGGTGGTTTTCAACACGTTTAATGACAATATGTATGGATTTTTTGTGTGCATTTTCAGTACTCAGTGCAGTAAAGTTTATTTTGTAAATAAAATATGTTTCAGATTTAACAGCAATGTCTCTGCTCCTCTCATCTTTGCCAACCAGTTCCTTCAGATTGCAAGTGAACTCAGCTCTCCATATCTGTATGGTTTGGGAGAACACCAGGGAACCTTTCTGAAAAATATCTCTTGGGCTCAGATGGCCTTCTGGGCACGTGATGTACCACCTATGGCAAGTTGTTTTCCATTGTGTTCACACACACACACACTTTAGAATCAGGACATTGAATGTGATGAAGTCATACAAAAATCTTTCACCTGACATTGTTGAAAAATTTGTTGCGTACACAAAATAATCTGGAGGAAGGACATTTCAGCCATCCTGAAAATGATTTTATACTGTAAAAGCATTTGATTCACTATATTGATGGGTTTAATTATCATTCCCTGTAGAACAGAAGAAATAATATTATTCATAACATAATTTCCAGTTGTAAACTATTTATTTATCTATTTATTTATTTCACAGAATGATGTGAATCTGTATGGAGATCATCCATTTTATTTGAATATAGAGAAGGATGGTCAGGCCCATGGAGTCTTTTTGCTCAATAGTAATGCAATGAGTAAGTCCGGATTTAAGGAAAAGTTTTTACTTAAAAGGTACAATATTTGCTTATCAATTTGCATCGAGAAATGTTGCTGATAATGTGATGCTATTGTTTTATTATGGACTATTTTAAAATTCTTTTGTTTATTTAAAAACACTTTCACTTTCTCTTAAGGTGTATCTCTCCAACCAACCCCTTCCATAATATACAGAACAACTGGTGGAATATTAGATTTCTATATTTTCCTGGGTCCTTCTCCTCAAGATGTAGTGCAGCAGTATACTGATGTGATTGGCAAGCCATATCTGCCGCCATATTGGAGTCTTGGGTTCCACTTGTGTCGCTGGGGTTATAACAGCAGCAATATGACCAGGACTGTGATTGAGAGGATGAGAAGGGGGAAATTTCCATATGTAAGGAGTGTTTATTACTTGCTTTTATATGATGTTTTACGGTGTTTTGCTGAATGGTCTTCATATGCAATAATCTTTTATGAAGTGGTAATCAATAATCTTTGTTTTACTTGAATGAATTTTAATGTATTACTGGACCTACATTGTAGAGTTTCAACCAGTATGGTGGGGAAGTATTTTCTTGGATTGTTTTTATTGTGTTTCTTAGGATGTCCAATGGAATGATATAGATTACATGAGAGATCACCTGGACTGGACATATGACCCCAAGCAGTATGGGGACCTCCCTGGGATAGTACAGGACCTGCATGCTCATGGACAGCATTATGTTATGATTGTGGTGAGAGCTTACTTGGACCGTCAGCAGAGACGCTGGAGTTGCCTTTAATTTAATTGGCCAAAAACTGGCACAGCTGCCATATAAATTTTTGTTGCCAGTAGTCCTCAGATACAACATAAATCTTTGGGTTGGTATTATGGATTTTGGTGAAGCTGATAGCCTGATTTAGGGGTCTTTTACTGACTTTTAATTAGAAATTGGAAATTGTTTTTGAAAAATTTTTTTAGTGCATATTTCATTGCACAAAAACATACACGTTGTTATTTTGCATTTTTTCCACCATGCCTGCCAAAGATTTTTTTTTTTGTAGAATACTTGCAGGATATTAAATGCACCTTTATGGCCCATGTGCATGTTTTACATTTGTTTCTTGCTGTGGTCAACATTAGAATCAATTTCAGCTGACCAAAACTCACCCTGCGTGTTCATAAATAGCTTCCTGGTTCTGGGATTATTGTGTTCAATGTGTGATAACATAAACGCTCATCTAACACAATTTTAAGATATCTAACAGATTGGAATACTTCTTTTCTGCATTAGGATCCGGGTATCAGCAATCAGCAGCCAAAAGGAACCTATCCTCCCTATGAAGACGGCTTGGCTCAGCAAGTATTCATCATGAACGAGAAGGGCAATGCACCTCTAGAAGGAGTGGTAAGCAGGGATAATGTCATCAATTTCATAATTAAGTGGGAACTCTGTGACGAGCAGAAAAATGAGAGCAATGCAAAAGCAATATAAAATTTATAAAATGCCTGCTGTGTGACAGATTAATTCTATCATGAATTTGAATTTTATCTGTATTTTATTTGAATTAATATCAGAAAGCTTTCAATACAAATTTCTCTGAAAGGGGCAATCAATGCAGCAAATAAATATTTGACATTTTTGTATAAAGAATGTTAAAATAATCCCTATTAGAATAATGATGATAAAAATGTTATTTCTTTAGGTGTGGCCAGGAAAGACGGTGTACCCAGATTTCACAAATCCTGCCACCCAGGATTACTGGTTCTACCAGGCATCCTTATTTCACCAGAGAGTGGCATTTGATGGACTTTGGACAGTGAGTTTAGACACTTGTGTTCTAGTAGTTCTAGTGGTTTCTATTACAGAGGTCGACAATGAGGCAATTCTGGATATCCGAGATAAGTGAATGGTGTCTTCAGGCTTGTAAAAATGGCAATATGGTTGCTGGAAGTTATGTTTCTTGACATAGTTCATAGTTGTCCAATTTTTCTTCACCTGACTAACATTAAATAAGAAGAAAAAGAAATATTGTTAAATTTTTGCAAGTATTTATTGTAGTTGTTGGGTGGGGAGGGGAAAGAAGGTGAATTTGAGAATATCTACTGGGCAAGTAAACTATTTTAGGAGTAACTTTGGGAGAGCACTTGCCCTAAGGACGAGTGTCCAAAAACCTTATTCTCAGCCACTACATCCTCTGGTGCCACATCCAGACTTATTAACTGCAAATAACACCAAAAAGAGTGTTTATCAATGGTTATTTTACATAACATGCATTTATGCCATACATTCAAGTTTTACAATGAAGGAAACTGTATTTGGTCAACCAATTTACAATACTATGACACCTTACTTGATGACACAGTCAGCATACCAAAAATAATTCAGGACTTTCCTCAACCTTTCTAATGAGTCCAACCAAATCATATTGATTTATTGTATAATTTCATGTCTGTAAAGATAATGAATCAAAAACACTAACAAGATATTATTAAAATAATGTGGAGGAATGGAAAAAATGGAAATCATACTTATAATTTCCAGGACATGAATGAACCATCTGACTTTGTTGCTGGTTCCACCACAGGCTGTGAGGCCAACAATCTCACTAATCCCCCATACGTCCCTAAGATACTGGATGGTAAATTAGCAGCCAAAACCATTTGTCCTGGAGCTCAGCAGAATCTTTCCATTCATTACAACCTACACAGCATGTATGGGCATTTTGAAGTCATTGCTACTCAAAAGTAAGTGTTACTGGATGCCAGTTTTGGAAAATAGTCAATTTTAAGTGAATTATTCCCCCTTAAAAAGCACAAAGTTAACATCCTGTCTATAAAACATATTTTATTGAAGTTAATTATATATATTTCAGAACTCTTCCAAAAATCAGGAAGAATCTGTTAACATTCTGTGTATGATAGAGAAATAATAAGATTTTCTTTCTTATTTTCACTATATTAAGAGCTCTTCAGAAGATCAGGAAGAAGCGTAGCTTAGTGATAACAAGGTCATCTTTCCCTGGCACTGGTCACTTTGGCGGTCATTGGTCAGGAGATAACCAAGCACTTTGGTCACATTTGTATTATTCTATTCCATGTAAGCGACTGTGGACATCAGATTTAAAGTACTGCTCTTTCTGCATCCTCTATCATATGGTTCATTATATTTTTCTTGACAAACAAAATTCTACCTAAAGGCAATTTTATTTAATGACATAAAAAAGAATTATTTGTAGCATTCGAAGAAATTACTTAATATCAATGTTAGTCATTCCCCTTATTTACTAAATCATGAAAGCCAACCAACAAAGGTATTTTTGTGTTGGTAAGAATATCAAAACTATGAAAACAGCTTTTCGTTCAAACATTTAAAATATTCTCTTTTACCATTGTCATGAATAGTTTTGACTTTTATTTCAATGAGTCATTTTCTTTCTAGTTATCTTGAACTTCCAAATGTTTGGCATCTCCCAGGTTGGATCTGATATATGTGGTTTTATTGGAGAAACTACAGAAGAGCTGTGCACCAGATGGATGCAAGTTGGAGCATTTTATCCTTTCATGAGAAACCACAATACTATTGGAACAAAGGCATGGAAAAGTAGAATGATCCAAATTTATCTGTCCATTTAGTCTAATGAATATGAAGGTTAATAATTGATAAGTCTGGATAAAAGTAATTAGAAATATTGCAGTGAAAACACACAGTAAACACTGTGAGTCTCTGTAAATATTCTGATCACCTGTGTCTGTCCATATTGGCACTGCCATTATGACTGTCACAGACATTGATGTGATAAATTTGAACATTTTCTGCATTTTCTTGTATTAAGGATCAAGATCCAGCAGTATTTAGCTCAGGAGCCCAAGATGCGATGAGGGAGGCCCTGGTAATCAGATATACTCTGTTGCCATATCTCAATACTTTGTTCTACCATAGTCACATCGAGGGCACTGGAGTTGTGCAGCCACTCATGTATATGTAGGTACTATGTGTATCTCTGTGTATTTTAATACATTACCATGTATATATATATATATATATATATATAGTTTATAAAGTGTGTTCATGCATGTACACTCCCTTACGTAATTGGCATACATCATGCTACATGTACTGTATATAGGAGATGTGACTTACAGAAGGTATCAATAAAAAGATTACACATCACCCAGTGTCCTACAATGTACCAGTGTCATACAAATTTAACAAAACACAAGTTTTCTGACCACTTTAAAGATTTTTTGTGGCCACTTACAAGCATCTACAATTTTTCTTCTCTTGTAGAATTTCATGTTTATAATACCTTTTTGTTTTTTTGGCCAGGTATCCCAAAGACACCCAAACCTATGCCATAGACAAGCAGTTCATGTGGGGTAGTGGCTTGATGATCAGCCCTGTCCTGGATCAGGTTTGTATTCACTCTGGAAAGACTAGCACCATTTTCTGAAACTGGTAATTCCCAATATAAGATTAGTTTAAAGATGAGGTAATATCCAACTAACTATGTGCTGTGGGGGAATCCTTTAACTTTGAATTTTCTTTTCATTATTACTTCTTTCTTCTTCACCCCTTCACCTGACACCTTACAACTGCACATCATATTATATAATTTGACCTAAAAATAAAATCCCCTGTTTTGTATCTATTATTTTTTATATTAAAAGCAATACTATATACTATGAGCAGAAGACCTTTATGAAATAATACTTTAATTTTCTAGAAAATTTCAATATTTCCCCTTTATAGCCAAGGTATACTTTATCAAAAATGTTCACATGATTATGTACCATAAACCATTTTTTGAGTCACTATTCATGTGGAGGTAGAGATTGGTAAATTTTACTGGTGACATGAAAAATATAAAATTTAGAATTTGGAAATGATTGCTATCTTCTGAATTGTTTTTGAAAGAGTATATTTTGAATTTGATGATGAATGGAAAAAAGTAAAATTTCAGAAAATATTATTTTCTTGACATTAGAAGGTCCAACATGAATTTTATGCCTTGAATGTTTTATTGGAGACGCCATGTTTGCAATTTGGAGTGTTAGCTGACTCATTAGTTTGCTATTCCAGGGGCAGACAGAGGTAAGAGCTTATTTCCCTGATGACACTTGGTATGACTACTATACTGGTGAGCCTGTCCCTGGTGGACATACCATACTCCTCAGTGCTCCTCTGGAAAAGATCAACCTCCATATAAGAGGTGCCACCATCATCCCAACACAGCCACCAGCTGGAGCTACCACCACAACTTATGCGTTAGTTTATTTTACTTGCTGACTCCTTGCTTTCTTTGGAAAGGTTTTGGTACCATATATTAGAGGGTCACATGGTTTCTTGTAGTGATGCTGGAAAATTTTTGTGTGTTTACGTTTTTTAACCATATCAATTTACAACACGTTTGTGTATTTGCTTATAAAAAAGGAAAGAAAAATCAACGTTTGTATATTTGCTTACAAAAAAGGAAAGAAAAATACATTAGTATTGTAATTCAAAGTATTTAAGTGATGAGCTTTTCCACTAATTCTGTATGCTCTAAAACATTTCCTCTGCAGACGAATGCAGCCATTTAGTTTAATTGTGGCCCTGATTGAGGTTGGGTATGCAAATGGGGACTTGTACTGGGATGATGGAGAAAGTTTAGGTGAGGAGTAGAAAAATTCCCAAAATTTAACATTGTACCTTACACATCCAATTTTGTATAGATTAAAATCATTTTTGCATTTACTAGAATGAAGAATGACTGAGATATACATGTATGTTTAGAAAAAACTGATTTTATCACCCACCTATTAGTAAGAGAACTTTGTTTTATTTATGTAAACAATTGTGAACAAAGTTTAAATAAACTTTAGCCACATACATATTTTGTGTTTATTTTTCAAGATGCTGTAGAAAATGGAAAATACACCTACATAACATTCCAAGGATCCTTAAGACCTGTAAGTAGACAGGACAATAGGATTATGATCAGCTTTTTAAGTAGAATAATTCTTTACCTTCCTAGGAGGGACAATTTTTCATATTTTCAACATCTAGGTATTTTATTAGCCATAGCCATTCATCACCCTTAAGCTGTACAGGTGGCAGCAAGTGTATGTCAAATAAAACCAGTGTTCATTCTAGGACGCGCCCTTGCGTCATTGACGCAGAAAAAATGTGGTTGACGCAATTCGTAGAGCGAGCTGCGCCAACAAAATTCAAGAGAATTAACAGCGGCGCATTTTTGTGTTCTAAACGCGCCCTCCAATTCAGCAAATTCACGGCCGAAGTTTGATTGTTTACTCGACTTCTCTTGACATCAAGATCTAATGTTAAACGTAACGAAGATATTCTTTACTCGTCGCAGTTTTAACAAAGATCTTAATTTATGTTGACGTCATGCGCTTTATGCAAATCAGTGGCGATCGCCCGTCCTTTTTTGAATCCCTGATAGGCTGAGATTAATTGTCCATGTAGGTCAATTTGATCAACCCGTACATTGTGCATGGTGGCGAAGAAGAAGTGAAATGGTATTTTAAGTTTTTAAAAGAAAATCGATCCCGAAGATCATTCTAAAACGGCTCAGAACAGTAGCGACGGAGATGATCATGCACAGCAGACATTCCCACCAGAAACAGGGGGTGGAAACGCGCTATTTATATGATTATGACGAGCCTAACCGTCAGCACCGGATATTAGTTAGTGACCTTGAGGGGCAATTAGGCTTGGTCTTTGCGGCACGCGCGAACAGTAGTCGATCTACCACACCTGGGTCTTTTGTTTTTGACAACTGTTCACTCGTCAAGGAGGTGCTTGTTCAAGACTACTGACTGATATCTACTAGTACTACCAGTGGCTTCATTAGTAACGTTCCCACAATACATGGTTTTCTGTCTGTGCGTACATACCCTGAATTTGGTTAGCCTCACTGACGAGAACAATGGACGTTTCTTACCCCTCTCTAGGATTACCCCTGCCAGAAAAGAGAACAAAAGTTTGTGCAGCCGTCACGACCGCTGATACCGCGTCGAATAGCAAGGTCGTTTCAAAAATGGTGGAGAAATACAAGTGGCTTGTACACGACGATAACGCAAACTTGGTGTATTGCAGCTTATGCATTGAAAAAAAGGACAATATCTTCTTTCAAGGGACTAATCAATTTCGAACGAATACCCTTATGCGACATGAGACGTGCGCTGCCATGCAAGAAACGTCGGAAGCAGCTCGAGCTAAACGGGCTTTTTGCAGAGCTTTAGAAGGTAAGATATTATTTTTTGTCAATATTTATTTATAACACAGAGCAATAAACATCAAAGTGATTATCGTGACGGTCCCGGACCCACGTGTTGTAATTATATTTGTGCAGTTTGAGGAACTCTTGACAGTGCATTCTGGGATATCGCAATGTTGAACAACTATGTAAACAATGTGTTTGCTGCGTCACATTGACATAGGGCGTCAAGCTCATGCTATTTCCCAGAACCTTATTTTTTTGTATATATAGGTAAAATTTTTCACATTCATTTTTCATAATTTTATTGTGTTGAGAGATTTGGTCTCAGTTCATGGTGATTAAGGGAAAAATAAAGTAAGGGATAGTGTGCTGGAGTATTCTTTGTGGATACCTTCAACACTACTAAACATTTTATGCAGATTTTTATGCCAAAATTCAAATTTAATTGTAACTTTTATAACAATTCTAGGTAAAGATGGAGCAATCATGGCAGTGGTGAAATCGGTTTACTGGATTGTTTAAGAGGGCATTGCAATTCACAAGTTCGGAAGGACTTAAATGTTGTCTGGTATACCTGGCAGCTAAATTGAAGAATTTCTCCTGAAAGTGGGGAAAAGGTCATTGTCAATTCTCCAGGGACCACCTTGTGACTTGTGCTAATTATGAGAAACAGTGCAAGGCAATACAGTGTCAATTCATTGACAATCTCATTAACAACATCAAAAAACGAACAATTCTTACAGTGATTTTTAGTAAGACCTATGTCTCTGCTGTCGAAATATGTGTGATATCATTCTCAATCTGGTAGCTTTTTATCAACGAATTATATATCATTATCAGGGATGAGACAATTAATTTCATAAGTCATGAATGCATGCCAGTTAGTCAAGGGTCATTGATAATGGGACAGGACAGAAGAGGTATAATTAAATGGATTTTTCATAAATTGAAGCCAAAAATGGGTTTAAAATGTCGTTATAGAAAGAACTTGGTTATTGGTGAATAAATCGTGAACATATTTTAGTGTTATCTTATACTTGTTAACAAAAATTGGAGCGTCAACTCAAGGGTTTTGTTTTAGAAAATTGGGATTACTTATTGAATGTGATCACCTATTAGTCAAAATATTTTTATAATAATTTTTTTTCATCTCTGAACATAAATACCACAGCAGTAAAACAACATGCGTTACATATTATAATTTCAAGATTTGAACAAGGGCCCACTTTAAAATGTAATGGCCCACTTTTTTAAATGTTGGGGGCCCTTTGTCCCACATTGAAACATTCCTAGAATGAACACTGAAAACAGACCCGTTTAAGAGCATTAAAACTGAAGAGTACTCATGGGTAGAGTGTCAGAATATAACTGGTTAACTTTTTGATGCTTTCAGAATCAGATTAAGTCCACAGTGGTGAAGGCTGGCTATGCACCTAGTGCTGGTATGAAGCTGGGGTCAGTGAAGGTAATGGGGGTACCTGCACCTCCTGGAGATGTCACCATTAATGGAGTAAAAGCAATGTTTAAATACAATGAAAATGCTAAGGTAAGGAAGAGTCTGTATGTGCAGACATACATCTAAATGGTCCTCCTTTAATTTCAGATGTTATTCTATGCAAAGTAATGAATATTATGGAGTAATTTGACATTTAATACATCAAATAGGATGTCTCCTCGACTAGTCTTTTTCTCAAACCTTATTTTGTTTTGATTTATTAAGCAGTTTTAAATGAGACATAATAGGTACATTCTGTTTTGTTTCTTAGCACAAATAATATCATACGATGGTAATATCATCAGGTGAATTGTCATATCAGAATGCTCAGATATATTTTTTTCCAGATGCTGGACATCACAAACCTGAACTGGGACTTGATGAAGCCATTCACCATAATCTTCAATTGATAATTGGTCCCATATTGCTCATTAGTAACTAATGAAAAAAAAGAAACTAATGTGATACTCAATCATATGTTATGTGATCTGCGCTCTCTACTCTTTATCAACATGGCTCAGTTGATAAAAGATCTTTAATCATAACTTTAATTATGTAGGTTTTAGAAAATTGTTATGACAATGACTGTTATTGCTTTATTTCTCAGACTTGAACTTGTTAATGGTGCCATTTTGTTAGTGCAATTGAAATAGGAGTATGATTATAATCACTTGAAAGTACGCAGTTGTCTCTAGGAAGAATTTGTTAATAATATATCCCAAAGGAGTGGTCAGCCTGCGTTGCTTCCGTTTAACATAAGATAAGATGCATATGAAGTCATTTTTTGCCACAAAAAACCAACCAAATGCCAGCATATAGTTTCAAGTAGTATAACTAAGAGAATTATCAAAAGATATTGCTTAATATTACCCGAAACATGATATTTAAACAGATTTTTCTGCTAGCTTTCTATGCTGTATATACATGGGACAGAAAAGTAGGCCACGTAAGTAGGTTAAATTTCTAACCAAAAATTTAAACGAGTAGTCTTAAGCTCTTTTATGGCTGATCTAGTGATATATTCAGTTTGTCCCTTGGCATGTTGACTTTGAGTGGTATAAGAAACTAGTAGAAGTGGTTTATATGTGTTACTGGGAATCTATGCTCCAATGATGCTCGGTTCATATGTACATGTACCTTTAATTTTGCTTCAAATATTTGACTTAACACTTTTTACTTCTTTGGTATGCATTCTTCACCAAGGTCAGTGGCTTTCAGGACAACTCAAAATCTCTTTTGGCTTGTAAATCAAGATTGACCTTTTAAATAAAAAATACATAAAAAACAGCACAACTGTGACTTGCTATGCTTTTATCTGTTTCATAAGTCCAACTCAGGTGTCTTAGAAGCCAGCAGAATTTTCTTAATTCAAAATTATTTAAAGATTGCACTAATTCAAATTTTACTACAAAAGAGAGAAATACTGCTGTTAAATTAAATTAAAATGTCCTTATATTCTCTTCCTATAAAAAAAAATACTGTCATTTTTTTGGAGACTTGACAGGGGACTTTCTCTTCAATTCTGTCTTTCCAAATGGACATATGTGCTGATTTAGACACTGCTGACATTTGGGTCCCACTGGAAGACAGGTCTGCTGGCCAAACCCAACCAGCAACCAGTTGATTTCAGTCCACAGTTCCCTAAAAAGTTAAATTCCAGTTAGCAATTCCATAGTCTTTGAAAAATCATTATTGTATTAAACAGGGATGAGACTTTTTGGCTCCCAAATTGGACAGTCAGAAAAATCCCATTACTGTTGTTAGCACCAATACCACCTTTAAAAAATGAATAAAAGTTGAAAATCGCCAATAGTTAGCCAACTGTTTATAAAGTGTTATCTGTTGTTGAAATATTGGTGAAAGTGTCTACTGCCATGCAATATACATGTGAACCAAGATGCACTGGGCTCATAAGTTTTTTACTAGCTGAATCACTAAATAATATAAAAAAAAGACCAAATTCCTCCTTTGTAATCAATTCAGTACTCCAAACTGTAAGTACTTGTTACAAATGTAAACTGAAAACAAGGACATTTGTCTTCAACTGAACTGGATTTGCTATTTGAAATCTTACTTTGGCAACCAGGACTCTAGCTCCACTCTTGTATTCTCAGGTTGCACAGTGGGTTTTCTAACCCAGCCCAAGCGGTTGGAGATCCTGTGGACATGTGTGTCTACTGCTATACCTGTCACTTCTGCCCATGCACATTTCATTACCAGGTGTGCCATTTTAGGACCAACACCTATATAATGAGATATTTGTTAATGATATATTCCTATCACATTTGGCACCAAGAAAATATCTGTGTTCTTTAATTTCCCATATATCACCTTATAATTTACCTGTGCATATATTCAAGAGACATTTCCAAGGTTTTAAAACTAACAGCAACCAGTTTTTATAAGAACATGTACGATCACATAACTAGTAGCAAAAATTGTGTAAAAAAAGTTCAAATGGGAAATTAACAGCAACTGGTAACTTCTGCTGACACATTTTATAGAAATTACCTGGAAGTTTGCAAAGCTCCTCCAATGTTCTTGGAATGTCACCTTTATACTTGTCTTTTAATATCTGAGTGGTCTTTTTGATGTACTCTACTTTCCTCTTTAAAAAAAGACAAAACAACATTCTATATAAGATATTGCAAACACTATGAAGTCTGTGATTATCCACTCAATTCCACCACAGATATGCAACTTTATCCACCTCCATGTTGTGATTCAAGTATACAATCACAGATACTGTTTTATTTATATTATCAACCATATACTGGTATTATATATACAGTATATATATACTCTGCGATATACCCTCCAAAATCCAACAGGATAAATGAGTTCCCCAAGTTTCTTGTCATCAGTGGCTAAGATGTTTGTAATGTCACAGCCATGTTGTCTTAGTCTTGTCATTGCAGCAGATGTGACCTGATCTTTGGTTTGACTTGACAGCATCAAAGACAGCAACACCTGATACCTGTAAACCTACAACAATAATAGATGCTCTCATGCATAAAAATACCTTTTTGTCATTCATGTAGGTACACCTTGCATTTGAGTTTATACTGGTGGTACAGTAGCTGGTTGTATGGTGGTAAATCCGAAGTGATACATATTCTGTATATTAACTTAATAGTAAATACAAAACATCAAAGTAAGTACCAGAACAATAGGGGATCTAGACAACAGTATTTTTACTCGGACTGGGAAATTACCTGTGGTTTAGCGTCTTGGTCACTTATCCTGTCACAGCCCATCGTGTCCACAGGCGCGTCCCTGTCCTTCCTCATTTCACGGATATTGTCCAGCTGTTGCCAGCAGTTTGGTGGCTCCCAAGCAGAACGCTTTGAGTCCTGTTGTTCTCTTTTAACTGGAACTTCAAAATCTTCAGCGTCAGAAATCAAATGTGCACTACTGTCTGTTTCTTCATATTCTATTTTGATTTTTTTATTGTCATTTATAATTTCCTTCTCTGTAGATGTTGATTCAGCTCTTATTGCAGATCCCGCTGATGCTGCTTTCGTCAGTTTTGACAGTTTCTTCGATGCTGCAATATCTGCCTTCTTGTCAACAACACTTTCGGATTTTATCGTCGATCTGGTAATTCTTCGGTTGAAGTATGATGACTGTTCCTCCATTACTGTGTTATTGTTCATCACAATCAGTCTCCTAATAAATGATTGCCTGGGGATAACAATGCACCGAAAAAACATCCCATCGCTCCTACTATAACTGACCTTCGATACAAAACACCATGTTTACATAAACACTGTCATGTGCTTTTCTCCCGCTAAGTCCAAAGCGAGGCAGGTGAAGGTCACTCCGGGTGGCCATTTTAGAGCTCTGTGCATGAGTACAAACAGACTCTATCACGCATGCAATCATGAATCCTGGAGAAAAGGCTGGACTGGTGTTGCTAGCAGGGAATTCGCACCCAGAACTCACAAAGCAGATTTCAGAGTACGTTTGGAAAATTTGACATTGTTAGTTTTTGAAATGCGTTGGTATTGTCAGTGTTGCTTGTTGAGTGAAATGTTTTGATTCACTGTGCTATTTTGCTGATGCTCTCTTGATGAGAGACACTTTGCCTTGACAAATTTGACGTTACTCAACTTGTGATTCATGTCGGCGTAACAGCAATTAAACGTACTACTCATAATGGGAATCAACATTTGATTAGAAATAGCCAACAACTTTTGTAAGTCCATATGATTGAAATAGCGCTCTGGTTGTTTAGTTTCAAGGTCAACCTTTTTTTTCCAGAAAACTTTGTGAAAGAGTTGGTATTAGCAATGTTTACCACAAGTCAAATAGAGGTAGGCAAACTATCTTCTAACTAGGTTTGAGTGATAGAACCTTGAAAATGTGTCAGTTTGTATTTCTTTAAAATTAATTTTCATTTGAGTAGAATGGTGTTATTTCTTTCAGATAACGGAATGTTTGTCATTTAGTTAAACTCATAACGTGCATCAGGTTTTGTTTTTTTGCGTGATCTATAACAAGATTGCATGTATTTTGTAACTGTCGACTTTTCTCAATTGACCGGCATCTTTGAAGAATTATTAGAAAAACTATTATATTCTTTCAAAAAAAAAATTAATGGCATAGATACTTATATTACTGTGCTTTGTTTTGTATGATACATGTTGCTTTATATATTTTAGAGACTGTTGTTGATATCCAAGAGTCTGTACGAGGGAAGGATGTATATATTATTCAAACTGGAACAAAGTAAGACCCGAAATTGGGTTGAAAGTCTTTCTTCTTAAACTTGACTTAAAATTACTCCTACAATACAATTATTTTCATTGAATTCAAGTACTTCTCAGTCTAGTAATCCTAGAATATGGTTATGATATAGTGGAAATTTAATCAATAACACCCATGATTTATATAATGGGAAGAAAGCAATAATTTGATGTTGTTTTTTTTTTTTATTTTATTTTATTTCTCAGGAGTCTGAACAATTTTTATTTTTCAGGAATGTGAACAATGACATAATGGAGTTGCTGATCATGTCGTATGCCTGTAAGACTTCCTCCTGTAGAAAGATCATAGGTGTGGTGCCGTACCTACCCTACTGTAAGCAGAGCAAGATGAGGAAGAGGGGAGCAATAGCCTGTAAATTGCTGGCACAAATGTTCAAAAATGCAGGTAAGACATATTGAAGTCTTATCACATCTCAAGTAATTAATTGAAAGTTTCATCTGGCCATATTGTTCCCTAGTTGTGTGAAACATTGAGAAAATTAAAAAACATGATATTGTACTTTATGACTTTATGCCAGTCTTGCCTTGGTGAGGTTTACATGTATAACAAACTTTTGATGTCCGTTTTTATCATGATGATAGTGAATTAAAACTGAATTCCGTTTTGTTCTAATGTTCTGAATTTTGTCTTACTGTTAGTACATCCATTATATAAACAGTATTGCCCTGTCACATTTCTGTATTTAGGTATAACAAACTTGATCACCATTGATCTACACCAGAAAGAAATACAGGGATTTTTTGATATGCCAGTTGATAACCTACGTGCATCACCTTTCCTCATAGAATATATCATGAAAATGGTAGGTAACATCAAAAGTGCAGGGATATAGAGTACGTACCTAGAAATTGACTGAGTATAACTTCCTTTTCTGTGATAATGGACTAGTTTTGTTTGTTCTAGCCACGAAAATTATACCCATTTATCATCAAACTGTATGGCAAATTACTGACATTCTGATATTACATGATAAGCAAAAAACAGATTTCTATTAGTTACCCATTCACCTTTCAGATCCCAGATTACAGAAATGCCATCATTGTTGCCAGAAATGCTAATTCTGTCAAGCGAGCAACGTCCTATGCTGAGAGGTTACGCCTTGGTATTGCAGTGGTTCATGGTGAGGAAAGGATTCCCGACTCTGACCTAGATGACGGCAGGCATTCTCCCCCTCCACAGGAAGAGGAGGAAGAAAACAGGCTCAGTAGAGGAATAGAAATTATGCCCAGTAAGTGTTGTCAATGGTTTAATATTCTTTTTGAGGAGAAGGCAATGCTGCCAATGCATAAAAACGTTTTGGAGCTGCACAGGAAAATGCTCACTTCTTTTTTTTATAAATGTAACCTTTGTAAATTGGGTAAGCAGATTAATATTTACCACATTTTGTTCTTAAATTCTCAACTGTAACAATGCAGTATCAGAATCTAGTATCAATTTAACAAACAAATATGAAGTTACAAATTAGCTCTGCTTATCTTTATTTATTAAGTCCTAAAACACATCGCAACAGAAAAAATCATTTTAACATCATCAAGTATTATTCTGTTTTAATTTGCAGTGCTCACACCTAAAGCCAAGCCACCCATGAATGTTGTTGGTGATGTTGCTGGAAAAATTGCAATCATGGTGGTAAGTGGCTAACATGCAGATTGTCTGAACAGTAAAGAGAGGCATCCTCTGCCTGGGCATACTTTTATGATATAATCAAGTACTAAAAATTGTTACTAGACATTTTATTCAGTGTCCAAAGAAGAACAGTGTATTATAGAATGAAGACAATAGAATAACAGTTACATGATATTCAGTTATTTCAGAAATTAAGTTTATCCCAAATTATTTCCCTTTTATTGTACAGGATGACATGATTGATGATGTGGAAGCCTTTGTTGCCACAGCAGAACTCTTGAAGTCAAGAGGAGCATATAAAATATATGTCATGGCCACACACGGGTTGCTGTCATCAGATGCTCCGCGACTTCTGGAAGCTTCTCCTATTGATGAGGTACAGGTGCCAATCATAACATTTCTTCAGACACTAGCACATGCAACTTACAACAATTGCTGAATATAGTTTACTTTAGCCAATGAAATGAAATAGGATTTTATTTCTAAAATTTTTCCATTTTAATATTCTTAAACATGAATCAAATGCTACTGATAGATTCCATTATGTGGACACCTACAGAAATTTGAATGTAAAGAAGCTAGCCCACGTTGGATCTGAAGCTCAAGGGAAGTAATTATTGACATCCAGGAGATTTGTTCAGGAAGTCAGTTAATACATTGATCTGAAGTGACAATTGCAACATTTGTATTTCAGGTGGTTGTGAGCAACACAGTTCCCCATGATATCCAGAAGATGCAGTGCCACAAGATTAAGACAGTCGACATCAGTGTACTCCTAGTGGAGGCCATCAGGCGCACGCACAACAACGAGTCCATGTCTTATCTCTTCAAGTACATCACTTCAGAAGACTAGTCCAATACGTTTACAAACAACATATATACCCCAAAGATGCTCTCAAATGACATGGGTTATTTCTCTGGGGTATTAAAGTTGGTTGCCAGTATCTTCTCAGAGGATCGTGATTAGTCCTCAAAGAACGAAGCCAATATGTTCAAACTAAAACACCATTCATTGTTACTCCAGAATACTTAATTTGACATTATAACTATTTGGAAGTTTGTTCCATAAGGTAAAATGTCACCTCTCTGTGGTGATATTCTAAATGTTTTGAATAAACTTATTATCTCATGTCCAGATCTTACACTGGATTGCCAACTTGGCACATTTGTGTATATTATACTCATTTTTTGTATCAATCCCCATTGTTTAAGTGTTTTTCCATTGTTAATAGCATGTTCAAAAATAGATCTATATATTTTGAAGATAAATGAGGGCAACACTACCAATGTGACCAAGAGCTGGTCAAATGATATCAGTTATGTCGTCATAAATGATGCAGATTCCAAAGTCCATTCCCAGTTACTTCAAACAAGTTTATTTCGTTCAGCCTCCCCAAGTTGTTGAATTTTTCCATGGTTACAGACATGTTGGAAAGGCAATTCCCTCTCATTCTAAAGACATTCATGTGACAGTTGATCTCCAATGTTACAAGCTTACTTTTGTTACCATTGTGCACAGTGCTGCTGCTTCAAAAGTCCTTTAAAATAACAGGGTGCTTTCCTTGCTGAATAAAAAATTCGCTGAAAACTTATGGTACCTGCAGAACTGGGCTGAGGATGTAAAAACTAAGCCATTTCAATGCTATTTTCTTTATGGGATTACATCTTATTTAAACGTTTGTGACATATAATGCCCTTGCACAATGCACTCAAAGCAGGAAGACGGGTCCTGTAGGATTTGGAAATGTAGTAAATTTGTGAACATTGGCATGGCTGTTTATGACCAATTGTATGTAATGTTATAGGCACTGCTAAATGTTAAAGATTGGTTTCTCTTAATTGAACTTTAGTCTTATCCCAACTGTGCTATAAATGATTCCATGCATCATGCACATGTTAAAAATTCGGCTTTTCATTGGAACTTTTCTTCATTTTTCTTTTAAAGTTTTTTTTTCCACATTGAATTCTTGGTTAAGTGATTTTTGCACCCTCTACTCAGCTCTTAAAATTTAAGGATGAAGGTCTATATGGTACAAACTGCACTTGTGCAAGTCACTTTAAGGTGCCTAAATTTATACTGGAGAAAAAAGAAATAAAAGCGCATTTAGCAACATGTTTTCAGCTGCAATTTATTGTTTTTATAATTCCACACTCCATAACAATAGATGGGTTATTTTTTGCTCACAGAGCAGAGCATAACTTTAAAGCAATAATAACTCTTCGTTTCGGCCAAAAAATGAATTTTCCTGGAGTAAACAACAATTTTCCCATGCTTACCAATGGTTAATGAATCCATTTTTACATTCAAAGTTAGTCCCTGGTTTTTTTCTAAAAAGTTTGGTTTTTTGTTAAAATCTCTTAAGAGATTTTAACAGAGTATAGACATCAATGGAGGTCACGTGGTCTAAAGACAAGTTCAAATATCAGAATAAAAGCTATAACTGCTGTTTTTGTGGTAAAACAGAATATATTATATTTCTATGAGTTATTTACAAGGTTTTTATTGTGAAATATAGGTCTCATACAAAGAGTTATTATGCCTTTAATATTAGTTCCACGAGACAAAGAAGATTCTAAATTGTCACTTATTCCAAGAAAAATTATGATATTGTGCTTTATAGTATTGATGACAGTCTTGCCTTGGTAAGGTTTGCACACAAAACAAACTTCTGAAGTCCACATTTCATCAGCTTGAATGAAACCATTACCTTAACACTACAGTTTTCTTCACCTATACAAGTTATCCTAGTAATTACTATCAGCTCCCACTTTCCCTGTGGCCTTGTAATTCATCATTACAAAATGTGAGTTTGTTGAAAATATGAATGTGATCATCATTTGTTGCTATGGCCAGTAAACTCTGCCTGCAGGTGATGTCCACCACAGACCCATTCTCCAGCTGACCCAAGATTTGTCCAGAGAAAGCATCCCAGACCCACAAACTTCCATCTTCTAATATGCCATAAAGCAGATCCTCCTGTATAGATGAGGACTTGAAGCTGAAATTACATTAAAATAGGGGAATTAAATGGGGGTAACTTACAGGTTACACACTATATCAAAACTGTCAGCCTGCAGCTTTGAACAGAAGCAATTTCAATAAACCCTGTGGTAATGGAGAAACGGGATGTGGATACCAGGCTAATATTTTATCTTGAATGATAACAAAAGAAAATCATGCTTTCTGACACATTACATCTTTTAAAGGTATGTAATATACTTTACCTTTGCAACTTCCAAGAAGAAGGTTTCAGACTGTGAACTACTGCCATCTTATTTGTACTTGGATTCAGTAACATCAAATACCCTGGGCACTTGTCTCTACCATCTGAAGGATCACTTTGTTCTAATGATAACAACATATGAAAGAAAAGAACCCCCTGTTCCTCTCTGACTTCTGCACAGGTAAAGGCAGACTTTTCTGGGACAAGATGACAAAAAGAGCTCTTTTTTAGAAGTATTCCTTCTTCATGGTTCCTAGAAAAAATCAAATCCATTCACACTTACTTCTATGTCCAATAATCTTTTCACCATTAATAAACATTAATCAGAATATTGATTTCTTAAATCTAATCTTAAAATCAGATACAATTTCTGAAATCAGAAAGACTAGCTGAATATTGTTTAAAGAATAATTAACTTATATATATATATATATATATATATATATATTATTCTCATTATATTAACATTATTATTATTCAAATATTGTACATCACTATGCTCAATGTTTGTCACCATTCCATTCCAGTCCCTTTAAACATTAATAAAAAGATATTTGTTGTAAAATACAACTGCCAATCCTATCCTCTATTGTTGTACATTAAATATTTCAGGAAAACTGTTCACAGCATTGACATACAATATTTGTCTACTTCAACTTAACCAACTACAGCTGTTGAAAGTTAGAAACAAAATAGTAAAAATATATCAGAAATGAACTCAATGGCTAATGAAAAACATGCTTCTTCAACACCTGCATACTCACCATAGATACACATGCTCAGTTCCAATCCCCATTAATGCCAGTGGCAATTCCTGCACAGTTGCCACAGAGGTTAAGCAGTCCTCTACACTCTCCAGTTGGCTAGGTTTGTCTATGCTATCTAACTCCATGCTCAGCTTGTACTTCACTACGTCACCACCCCTCACCAGACAAAACTCTCTCCCTTTTAATGGACAGCAGGTTTGGCTGAATATACAAAATGTAGAACATAAATAACATAAACAAGAAATCTATATATTTTTGCAGTGGTATCTGTCTGCTACAAAGTAAAAGGAGATGTGATTCAAAGAAATCAGGGGTGACAAAAATGTGAGGTGATTACTATTTTTCTCATGTTGTGATTTAACTAGTCAATCTTCAAGGTCTTGAACCTATCATGATTTCACATAATCGTCTTCTGACAGATGATTATGTGGTCAAGTCCCCTCATTAAATGAACTTGAAATTTTGTCAATCTGGAAGAGAGAGCCTTTCTGCTCAAACTTTGCCCCGGAATATGACAATTTAGCATGTTAGAATGGTATTTGGTAAATACATTTTCTGAAATCCAGTACCTCCTGAATAATCACACTTTTTGTTCATGATTAGTTGATCAGGACTACACATCATTTCTCTCGTTAAATATTTTCACTTACATGTCCCTTGCCACTGTTCTAATGGACAAGATCCTCTCCAGGTTTTCCCTCCACACATACACCTTGTAGGATCCAGAGTTCAAACTGTCATCAACCAGGACAACAGCTGCCTCTAAGTGGTTCAGGACATGAACCTTTTGAAAAAAGTTCTGCAGAAAAGAAAATGCTGTGTAGTTTTAGAAATTTTAATTGTCACATAACAGGATTGTTTAAGGGAAGTAATTGCAGTGATATATATTTTCATTTATTAGACAATTACTTATAATCTCTTAAAATCTTTTAATATGATTTTGCCACATCTTTGCAAGTTATAACAATAAGAACACATCAAGTACGAACCTTTTCTATACTCCACTGTTTTGCTAGAACATAACTTCCCCCAGGGGTGGCTATCCACAACATCAGCCAGCCTGCACACAAACACACCAAGTAATCCACTGCCCTATCTTCTGACTTATAGGAACCCAAAGTAATACTTGACACTGTCTGGAGACTGGGGTGCTGCAAAAAATATCTTATTTTAAAAAATCCAATGGCATCCTGGATCCAACTTCTCTGATACAAAAACAACTAATAAAATAGTTAAAGAGAGTAAACATTGTTGAAAAGACATTAATAAAAATATTCAACAAATATACAGACCACAGGCAAAATTTGGACAAAGTCATATTTTACATGAATAACAATTTACTTGATGTACCCAAATATAAAGGATATGCATGTCAAAATAATCTCTATATGTAAATCCTATTAAAACACATATTAACCTTCAACACTGTCTCACCTGGATACAAGCAGAGAACTGCAATGGGCAGTCAGCCTGCTCAGGCAGGTTAGCCAGTTCCTCCTGCTCCCCTACGGGTTGTACTTTGTGAACATCAGGGGTCACTGTGTCCTTACTAGCAGACTTGTCACTGCATGGAGCATCACAAGTGTTATTTACTTTATCAACCTGCAACGCAGCTTGTTGATCCAGGTGCAAACAGTCCTGTTTGTTTGCCAAATTGGAAAAAGGCTGGGAGACAGAAATCTGAGAAAGTGAATTATTTGACATGGTAAGAATATGCTTATTGGATTCTGAACTTGATGACAGAGGTTTAGATTCACCAATGCCTAAATCTGCAGTTCTTTCCTTCAAGATGGGACGTGAATCATCTGGTTGTTTCTCAGAGTAATCTGGATCGTCCTCCGATAACAACAATGGTGACTGTAATTCCACACTATTCCTTTTACCTCCTATACTCTTTGATATTCTGGATGAAGCGCTAAAGCAGGGAGATGCAGATTCTGCAATGTTTGTATTGGCGACCCTTCCAACCACAGGTGATAACTTTACCTGCATATTCTCCTGAAGTTTTTTCAACTTTAACACTGAGAACTCACAGTCTGGAAGAGAAAAATACTGAATATCTTTTAAATGAGTTTTCATCTTAAATCTGTCTGGGACTCCTGGAAAGACAATTCCATACATGGGCATGGTCTGTTGGTCACATTCTGTATAGAGGGGAGAGCTTCTGCCCAATTTATTCATGGCATTTCCTTCACTGCTGATCTTTTCATATTCAGGCTTGCCAGAATACTGAGGTGACTTAGGACACGAATACAAATCTGATGAAAACTGGCCATCACTGTTGCTACTGGACTGTACAAAAAACTTAGTCTGTGTTGTAATACGAGGTGACCGTCTGCTCTCTGCACATGACTGAATGCTTCTTCCTCGCCCTCTTCTTCCACGTTTTCTCACTCCTCTGGTTTGATTACCTGAAGGGTGTTCTCCAACATATTCCAACTGTTCCAAAGAGAAAGTTTCCACAGGTTCAGATTCACATGAATTCAATTCTGTGCCATGAACATTGACTCTGTCACATGTGACGCCTCTTCTTCCTCCCCTTCTACCTCTCCTGCCCCTCCTTCCACCCCTGCCCCTCCTCCCTCCTCTCTGGGAGCTTGGATTTAAAGGTTCTGAGAAAGACTCTTGGCATGGAAGAGGAGAAGCGTCCTTGGAGGGCACTGCTGTATGGAGGCTTACAGGTTCTGAGAGTTCCAACTCTGGAAACTGACATCGTTCCTTGGATGTTTTACTGGTAAGGGCTTGTGAATTTTTTGTTATGGAGCTAGACTTTGCCGACTCTGGACCCAAGCTGTTATTGGAGACTTCTGCAGTCTTATTTCCAGCTGTTGTAGACTGGGTGTGTAGTTTTGATTGCTGTTTTTCCATATCTTCAGCCTCTGTTATGGCATTTACATCTTGTGACTCAGGTATGACAATAGTGTCATTGGGTTTTTTTAGTTTCAGTTTAGTTTTTTTAGTTTCAGAATGATGGACTTCAGGGTCATTCCCTGGCTTAACTGGCCCTAAACTGTTTATTAACTCAGGCACCTCATTCAAAGCAGCATCACACTGCTTGGTGGCAAAACCATTTGGAGCCTGGTGCATAGGTAATGTAGTTGTTGATGGTGTATTTTGATAACATGTAACACTATTGAGCTCAAACTTAACAGCTGCTTTTGTTCTCTTAGATTTTTGTGCTCCTGTCTCATTTTCTGCTCTTGGGCTTTCAAGAGATTCTGCCACTTGTGCCTGCTCCAATAGCTTCTGTTGGACATGGGCTCGAGCTTTTGCTGCTCTTTCTGATCTCTGCAAGAGAAAGAGAATTATCTATTTTGAATGAACCAATGAGCAAATAAAATAAAAATTTGCTTAACAGATATTGAAATATTTTATCCTTTGAACTTTATCCTATATTTCTTACTAAAAGTAAAAATATTCAAGATTGAATGTGACCGTGGCCTAATCTCTAAAAAGGCTACATTTAATATTTCAGAGTTTCTAAAGAAAATTAAGTCAATTATTCTAATGCAAACATCAAACAAATGGAATAGAAGTGTCTTCATGAAAGTAACCGACTATAAAATTATACTCACTTCAAGTTTTCTTTTCTTTTTTTCATATTCTTTCTCAATTACAGCAAGCTTTCTTCTGATCTAGACCAAAGTAAGATTATGACAATATAATATATATATATAAATAATAATGGAATATTACAAACATTTAAGATTTAAAAATATCTTCCCAGTCATTCCCTAAGTCCTCTTTTAACACAGATGTTTAAGGGGTTAACAACTCTTCATGAGATTAAAAAATATTCTACAACAAGTCATACAACAACACATAAAAATATAATAAATTCCATTTTAATGCCAAAACAGTGGTTACTGCAATTATTCTGGCATCTGTGCTTCCCATCAGACCACATGGGCTTTCATAGATGGCTATCCTCCATAATTATTTCCAAAGAGATTATTACAAAAACTCCACCTTTTCTTTTTTTAAAGAAAACTAGCTCTGAATGCATGTCAGATTGGATTCGTTTATCTTTGGAAAATAAGTGAAAAATTTCATTTACCCCAGGAAAATACGATTTATGACACTTTTCCTGCCAAAATAAACAGCTGTCACCCCTTTAATGTAATGGTTTAACCCCCCCCCCCCTTCACGCATCTTTCTCTCAACCAGATTCCATGCACAAATTCTCTCACAATACAAAAAAGTGCAAATAAATAGACAGAGACATATCTGTAAATATTTAGTGAAAAAAAATCTGTGGCCCTGGTAGAGGTTTAACTTATCCTCTGCTATGTACTACTGAAGTACAATTATTAACTTCCAAGTACATATATGATATACTCTTACTCATTATAACTACATGTACATGTACTACTTGTCTGCTAGTGCTAAGTACTGCAGTTGTGTCACCTCGGTCCTCAGCTATTACAGGAAAAGCATTTAAAGTACGTCAGTATCATTTCGCATATGCATAATTTCAAGTCAATATTCACCTCTGCTTCGTCCATGTGTACTAAAAGAGCAGCATTCAGATGGGAAGTTGGAGAAATGAATGAATGATAACAAATTTACCGCGGAAGTTCTGCGCATGTGTCAGCAAAGAGCGCATGCGTCATCGTTGTAAGCAAAGTGCTTCAAGGACCGAAGGAGAAATATCATTTTACACGCAATATTCCTCACGGCGTTTACTCTGGGTTTATCTAGATGGTTGCAAAGAACCGGAAAACCCACGGCGTCACGTAAGAAGCGATGAGGATCCAGGTGTTTCAGCTTTTGCCGTAAAACGGCCCTAAAGGTAGCAGTGATCGGCCATTCACTGTTTTGTTGACTGAACACTGCGGAGAGTCAGTGACTTCGTGTTTGCTGCATGGGTCAGTCGAGTCGGCAGCATATCTGCTCACAGAATCATGAACTCAAGATTATTATGAGCTCTCCGTCATCTAATGGTGCCACAGGTGGTGCTAGTCTGTCCCCCACCCCCAGTATGAGGGGGACCAAGCCCTATGATTACCTGCTCAAATTTCTCCTAGTGGGAGATGCAGATGTAGGAAAAGAAGAATTGATGAGCGAAATGGAGGATGGCTCCGTGGAGTCACCTTATTGTGGTAAGAATACAGAAGATTAGGGAAGTGTGGGTGTGTTTTACAGGGTGCAGATTAAGCATTCGCCAGCTAGACTATGACTGCATTCTGCCTGGCAGATCCACTCTCCAGCTATGGTTATTGGGTTATTTCTTGTTATTTGGCATTTTTTGAGGTCTACCCATCCTTGCCCAACTCAGCAAGTAGTAGAAATATAAGAAGATATAAAAAGGATTTAGATTTTAAGTCAAATGTTTCTATGTAATTTGAAATGATAATCATCAGACAGAATCCACAGTCTCGTGACTTGGTAAAAAATTAAGCAAGATTTCACGGGGTCTGGAGGAGAGTGGGATAAGAAACAGTGGCAGACAGAAATAGTTTTCTGGTTGTCTTAGTTACCTTATATTTTAACCCATATAATGTTGATGTCTATTGACCCTGTTTTGGGTGCCACTTCTGTATTGCTCTCCCCATTCCAGCTCTTTCCCAGCAACACACACTTCAGAACAGCTGAGTACCAAATAACAGAGCATGACTTTATTTAATGTGATAACTTATTAGCCGTCAAAACAGAAAATGCGTGACATGTTTTCCTTGATTGACTCTTTTGAATGTAACCTCTAGGTTTAGTTGAAGTTTTCATTCCATCCTTCCTTTCTGTAATTTAGCATGAAGTGTCTGATTAGTCAATTGATTTTATGAAAATCTAATGCTGGTTTTAAGAATAATATTATTTGTCAATGCTTGTATTCACATTATCTTTTAATGTGATATAAGCCATGCTATTATGTCATTATCATTGACTATGTGAATTCAGACTTGCTGCAAAGGAACTCTCTGTGTCATCTTTGTGGTATTTTGTTTCAATCTCTGTATTATTTGGATAACTTTGTATGCTACATGACTGTATGATGGTTTCAGTTTGGAAGTAAAAAAGATTAAATTACCAGACTGTGATAGCCGCCCTCAGAACATACTGCTTCACCTTATTGTTTGATCATCAATTGGAACTTTTAGAAGCCAAATTAATTTGGGTACTTCGGTACTGTGTATTGGGTGGGAGGACAAAAGGATTAGATAGGCTTCTTATGGTGAGAAAGTCATTTAGTGCTAGCAGGCTAAAATAAGTAGTCACAGTATGACTGGTAGTGGGAACTTGTATAATCAGGCCTACCCAACTACCAGACTCGGCACCGAATGATCCTGAATTCACCGGTATATCAGACCACACTACTTGTTTTCAAGGTGTGTGTTAGATTGCATTACACAGTATCATACCCTGAACAAATTTTGAGTGGTGATGCAATGCTTTTTAACCCCGCTGAGAATCGTCACTATCACATTGCGTACAAGGCAAGAGCGGTGTCACGTCTGATACTGTGTAATGCGATCTGACACACACCTTGAAAACGGGTAGTGTGGTCTGATCTACCGGTGAATTCAGGATCATTCGGTGCCGAGTCTGGTAGTTGGGTAGGCCTGATAATGAATTTTTTTATTTTTTCGACTAATGTCTGTTGGTTTGCCCAACATTTATTTGGTTAATTTTTGGCCTATTTGTTGAAGTAGAAATATTATTATGGGTTCAGATTGTCTCTGATGTGTTTTATGTGGAGGCATAATCTTTTTGCCAAATGCTAAGATCTTAAACACTGCCACAGAAAACAAAAACTATTTACCTTTTATAGAGTGGAACAAGATTTCCCCAGGACTTTCGGTTGTTATGAAGGTGTTATAGATTGAGTGGTCATTAGCTGACCATATGGTCACTGAAGAAGTCTTGTAAGGGTTAGCCCCTTGTCCAAGCTGTCTATGGCTGCATATGGAAGGACAAACTATATACAAGATATCTTCACAGCCCATTCCATCGTTAGAAAATGACATAGAAGATAAAGTGCTCTTCTTTATTGCACAAGGATAAGTGAAACTAGCAATTTGTTTTTTATTACTTGTCACATTTTTTCCTTGTTGAAGTACTGTTGGAGACAATGAAATTTGTAAGTCATGATTTTTTTCTCAAGCAGTGTAGTAGCTGGGTGGTGATTATCCCCCCCCCCCCCCCCCCCCCCCCCCCCCCCCCCCCCCTTATGAATATGTGTGTTGAAATTTATCCTTGGACCTTATGTATGTAAGTTGGTGAAATTTTTAAAGAATGCAATGTATATTAATCATAGTTTAAAATTACACTTACAATTACACTTGGTTCTGTGGGTAACAGGGTTATTTTATCGTCCGTCGACAACATGATTCTATGGGGAGAGTAGAGTGAAAAAAAGATTGACTAAGAACATGGTAAATTGGTTGTGTTCTTGATGCTACACTGACTTTCCTACATTTACACACTTAAAAGCATTTTGAAATGGCAAATATGCAGTGGGTTATACTTAGTGGTATATTACCTCTGCTGCTAACCTATGCATGTAATTACCACCTTAGCCAGTGTTATGAATCTTCAAGTAGAAACCATCTGATTGAGTTAAGAAGTGAAATAAACAGTGGAAAGAAAATCAATTTCAATCTTATGTCGGCTGAGTAATGGTCCTCTAGGGAAGTGATCTTCACTCAGCTTACAAATGTGAAGAGACAGGGCTCAGTCTTCTCCGCAACCTTGATAATCCCTCTCCACCAACCACCGCCACTCGGCCTAGGTATTCACACTACACCCTAACTGCGATCTCATTTAACCCAGCTAAAAGATGTATCTGAAGTGTCATGTACCGGCCCAACCTTGCTTTGCTGAGTGATAGATTTAGTCCATGCAGCTGGACGACTGACTCAATATCTTGTGTTCAGAATTCTTGCCATTGCTGGAGAAAAGATGGTGGTTGTATATATATGTATATGGCAGTAATGAATGTGGTGGTGTGTTTGAATATACTAGTAGTTCCTATTTAAAAAATTTTTGGGATTAAACTTATTTGAATTTTGGTATTTTAAAACCAATCATATTTTTAAAAGTGCCATAAAATACTCTTTAGCCAGTTACACATGTAATTTGGAAGGTAGTGACCTTCATCAGCTAAAATATATATATATGTTCTTGATTTGATGCTGAGGGCAAAAAAGAAATAACCACAATTACATCAGAATTTTTTCTTATGTTTTTATTGCATCATTTTAATTCATCACAGAAAAAAATCAAATTGTAGATGTATGCATAAAATATGTTACAAAGAGAGAGTAGTTGAATGATAATAGTAAATCACCCAGTGTGACTAACTCCACCCCATGCAGTGACTGTACTTATGAGTTACTTCTAGTCTGGGTCCAGGTACTAGTACACTCTCTGAGCCCTGTTTCCTGTCTTTAACATCCATCTCAGGTATGAACAACCTCAGCCATGTTGTTTGTGTGAGGGCTGGAATGCTTGTTATTAAACTTGGTTGTTTTGAGAGCTGTGGCTGGAATGCTCTGGGTTAGGAGCATGGTATAAATGATTCAGTCAAACCCAGCAGCATTTTTACAGGCTTGAATTGAAAACTTTATCAAAAGGAAAAATAACTTCTGATAATAAAGCAAATATGCAATTCACAAGTAGGGCATCAAATTTATCATAAAGAGTGCATAGGGCATAAATTGTTCGTTTTATGATAAACCATAATATGATATTTGGTTAATTCAATTATCTTATTTAGCCATTGTATGAGTAGTTTGTCAAAATGGGTTATTTTATGAACATTGGAAGCATGTCATCAGTAATTTAATTGGTGAATAGATAAAAGTATGTTTACCTGAATAAATTTGGTCATTAAACAAACAAAAAAAAAAAAAAAACAACATCTCAACTGACCAGGTGGTTGAATTAATTAAATTACTCTTGTGTTCCTGAATGTTTTAGAAGCTGAAATAATGTGTTCAATAAATAATACATTTTCATCATTCTCTGGTTTTCCTTCCAAGTTCATGTTACTTGTTAAACTGATCAATACTGTGTGTCCCAGTAGTGACAAACAGGGCTTATTTAGAAATAAAGATACATTACCAAGTAAGATTATATCAATTAGTTACTTGGTAATTCCCATGCTAAAGGAAATTAGATAGATGTTTATATAATATTTTTTGTGTAATTGAGTTAAACCCTGTAAAGCATTTTCCAATATTGCCAGTTTTGTGCATTAACACTAGTGAGTGATATAATATATGAAAACCTGTGTTTTTTCAAAAAAATTCATGGGCACTATTTTCTTTCTCCAGGCTACAAGACTACCACCATCCTGCTAGATGGCAAAAGGGTCAAGCTACAGATATGGTAAGCATGCTCAGGCCAGTTCAAATACGTATTCACACCAGGTTTGATTTTAATCTATTGAGGGTGTAGCATTAGATCCCAACTTCCAAAAAACGCTCTCCTTCCAGTCACTTAGCTATTTGATGCAGACTCCCTAGACACTGTAGTCAGTGTAATGTAATCTGATACTTGATACCTGCCCCATCTAGCTCCCCTCTCGTATTGACTTCCATTTGTTATATTATTCGACTCTCAGATAGAACGAAAGTGAATAAGGGGGGATATTGGGAAAACATTGTCAGATACTGCATTATAACCAGACAACATAGATCTCAAATCCTACAGCACAACAAAAACCTCTCTGATCTTTTTATTTTTTGTGGTCCATTTTTTAAGCTAATTATAAATCATTAATTTCTTAATTACTGAAAACAAATTTTATATTAATATTTACCAAAACAACGTTTGTTGGTGGTGCTAGAAAAAAACTATTTCCAAAAGAGGAATTGGACTGATGCAAGGGAGTAGAATTTGTAACAAAAGTGTCAAATTTTGCAAAAATGACAGTGAAGTAGTCACAGAAAGTACAGTTTTGCATGTGCCTAAACAATTTATCAACAGACACCTGTACACCTAGCCATCACCTGTGTTTGCCTGTATTGTCACCATAAGAACAAATGCGAGAACGATGATTTCTAAATGATGGAAGTAATTTAAATTTAATTGGTCTTGGTTTTCTCATTATCAGATTCTGAAGCTTCACAGTGGACAAATTGCTTGTGCTTGCATATTGCTCAAAACAGTAAAGAAAAATAACTAGCATTTTTTCACCAGTTTATTATTTTTAATGAAAAAATCTGCCACAGTGTCTTTTTAAAAATATTTTTGATTTTGCTTTGAGTGCCATTTTCTATAATATCCCTCACTGCTGAATGTTAACATAATACGAAACTAGTACCAGAAGGTCTATTTAATCTTGTCTGAATTGTAATGTTCAAGGCTAAGAAAGAGTGAGAGCTTTGAGAGACCAGACATAATGCAGGCTGTGTTACATAGTAAAGCAGGCTGGTAGCGATAATGAGCCAAGGTGAACAATGATGGTGATCATGTACCTGACATGATGAACAGGACCTCGAATATAGTGATACTGTTCCTCCCCTTTGTTGGCAAGTAAACAGTGAGCATATCATCTCTGGTGTGGAATTTCTTTTGTTATTTGGTAATATTGCAAGTAAAGAGTGGAAAATATTTTGGCTTGGAATTTTTTGTGTTGTTTTGTATTATTTTTGTGAAAACATACCATTTTGGGCTAAGGATTTGTTGTTTGGTTATATTGCACGTACCTTTAAATGTTAGGACTTTCAGGGTGTGATAATAAACCTTGTCTTGTTGCCTGAGACAAATATACGGAATCATTGAACAAGTAAAAACCAACTCTGGTTGCCTCTGTAAGCCCACATTGGCAAGTGATTTATTCAACCTAATATCAACTTTTTCCTCACATTTTAAAAAGAAGTGAAAAATTCTTTGCAAAGAATTTTTTCATGGCAAATCTAGTGCCCCAGAACCTTAAATATCAACCTGGTCTGATTGATAAAGGAGCCCTGTAGTACTTCTGTATATATTGTTTGGGCTTGGCATTATGGATCCTAAGTAAAGATACTTTTAAACTTGAATGTAATATTTTTTAGAAAAATGATGTGTGGTCGACTGAAATTTTATTCCTCACTAGGTTTGTATTAATATGTGGAATCTCCAAACTGTCTTCATAGATCCCAATAAGGCAGTCCCCAGTGGAACATGGTAACACTGGTTACCTTGTGTGTCACTGTATTCAGAGACAGAAATTAAATGAGCAGTGTGTTGTTCTATCTGTTTACAGCATGGCCATTATTTTTTTTAAACTAAACTGTCTATACATAATATAAACATTTCAAGTTTTGCAATTTGGCATAACTTACCTTCTTAAATTTTGGCCTCAAGAATTTGACAAAATAGATCAAAGGGCAAATCAATGCACATTGCAGATAACCAAGGATGTTTTTAAGATAAGGAAAAGAAACTACAATGTACTGTATTATCATTTTATACAGATCAGTCAGTGATACCAGAATATAACAATATGTTGAAGGTCCTTAGATATCAGAGATGGTCATAACTGTAAATTGTAGATAATTCCTCAGGCTTAGTATGACTGTTACAATGACACCATTATTCCATTAGACAGTTTGAGTTTACAAAAAGATCTGCATTGTACATCCTCATTTGCGGTGTCTTTATGAGGTCCTGCAATCAATCATTCATACACTTGAGGATCAATGGTCACATTCAGAACAGCAGACTAACAGATCCACGAATCAAATATGGTCAACCCACTTAAATGCCTGTTGCATAATCCCTGCAGGGAATCTATTCAGTGTCTTTCAAGGGATTATGCGGCAAGCTTTTAAGTGAGTCACCATATTTGATCTGCGGACTAGATAGTCTGCTGTTGTGAATGGGGCCAATGTTGCCCCACTTTGGGACCATGTAAATGTGTTAATGATCACATGAACATTTGAAAATCTATTTTCTTCAGGGACACCTCAGGCCAGGGAAGGTTTTGTACCATATTCCGGTCTTACTCCAGAGGGGCCCAGGTAAGCCTACTTTTATATTAAGCCCAATAAATATCTGGGATGTTATTCAAACCTCGTTTGGCTCATGTTTGGTCTGATTAAATGTGAATGAAATTTGAAATGGCAAAAAGGTTATCAGGCTATCTGACTTGGAAATGAATGGAAACGTTGTTGTCCTCTGTTACCGTCGAGGTTAGATAAAAATTGCTTTGATTATGGATACAATATTCTGGCTGATTATTAAGGAATGTCTGGTATTTTCTGACTTTGAAAAATGGTGTTCAGTTATTTTTGTTGTCAAGATGGGTGGATTCAGAATAGCCAACAAAGTTTCTCAAATTTGTAGATAAGATTTAAAAAAAAATTTTTTAATGCTTGAAGTCATGATTCTGACAAATAATGTTATTTTAATTGTATGTAATATAAAAAATGCATTTCTGTTGTATTCACCTGGAATATTTTAGGTGGATTGGTGGAATAAAATAAAAATGAGATTATTTTCATTTTAGGGTATTTTGCTTGTGTATGACATCACAAATAAATGGTCATTTGATGGTATAGACAGGTGGATCAAGGAAATAGATGATGTAAGTACAAGGGGTTTTTCCTCAATTTTGAGCTGACTATTATAAATCATGCAATAGGTGCAAAGATGGAAATACATTAATGTGCCACTGATAATAGAAATTTCTGATGGTCAGTGCTAGAATATACATTGATTACTATATTGTAAAATCGGTGCATTACTTTTACAGTTTATAGCCCCAAATTGTTTTGTTTTTGATAACATAAACCATGACACTAATTAAAAAACGACAGCTTTAAAAGCTTTGAACACAGCAATTTGTTAATTAAGAAACATGCATTTTTTTTGTTTGTTTTGTTTGTTCATGTTTTGACTACTTATATAATAGTTCATGTATCCACACAGTAGACCTGTACTGAGTCTGTAAGATTACTGAAAGGGAATAAACACTGGGGAACTTTTTTTACTCAATACTGCTGTTACCTGACTCCTTAAACCCAATCATGTTTACTTCCACATTCAATCACTCCCCATGGTGTAGACTGCAATCCTGACAAAAAAGCTGTAGTGCTAGAAGGCATATTTAAGTGCAATACTGAATATGCCTTTTCAATATCTGGAAGCCTCCTGTTTTTTAAGGGGCAGGGATACATTTTGCTCTGACTGGCTATAGCTGAATTAAAGTTATGTGGGTGAATGTCAGTGGTTTCAGTTCACACAGCCTTTTGGAGGTGTTTTGCAAGAAACATGGAGGAAAAGGAAAAGGTTCAATTCTAGCCACCTGGGGATTTGTATATATTAATATATTGCAATTTTGATCCCTTGAATGTTCACTATGTAATTTTATGTTATAGGTGATAAATCATTTTATTTTTCTTGGGCTTGTGTACAAGTGAAATTTAATAAGATGTTGGTTTGGTATTGATTGCAGTCTGGTAAACTGTTCTTGTAATAAAAAATTACTTTTTGAAAAAATTTTTGCTGGGATGATAATGATAAATAGATGAACATCTGTAAATAATGCATGTTGTGTCGAATAAGAACTGATTGATATCCTATTTCAGAGCTCTTTTCAGGCAGTGACCCTATCAGGCAAACAGGTCTGAAAATCTACTTGCCCCACTCCAAAATAAAACGATTAAAAAGTGTGTGTATTTGGGGGGTGGGGGTCTTTCTTCTCAATGTATTGCAAAAACAGCATGGTTTTATTTGAATTAAACACTCGCAAAATTTTGTTTTGCTTTTTAAAAAATATTATGTAACTTTTAACATAAATTGTTCCACTTACAGTGAAAATACACCATTTCAACATTCTCCTCTACTCTCCCAGGTGTATGCTTGTTCTCAGTTGTAGTCTCCACCAGATTTGCCAAAATACTTCTTAGACATAATTAGTCGTTAAAGTTTTTTTATACAAAAAGACCCCTGTGCATTGTCTGTGGGATATCACAGCCTATGCACTGTTGCTACATACAATAAATGCTGTTGTGAAATTTAGGCGAAAAGCTTTATTTAATCTTCCAAAATATAAATAAATAAATAAATAAATAAATAAAATCCAAGTACTAGTAATATTGTATATGTGGCCAAGTGTTCGATTAGTAAGTCACTTGCATTTGCAGGCAAGTATGACTTAGATTCCATACCAGCTTCAGAAATCACTTGCACCATTTAGATATATAGAGCTCTGACTGTTTGTCATCAGAGCTAAATGCTAAAACCTATTTCCTGCTGTGCATTATTAATATCTTAAAGTGGATTAGGAGAGAGATCAAGATATTATGAAGGGAATCAGGGACAAACATTGAAAAAATATAACAAAGCTACACTTATACGCTGATTTTTCACAATTTTATGAATAAACTATATCCTCAGTATTAATAAAATATTTTTATGCCAAATTAATGAATTGGCTTAACTTGAATATTCTGTTTCTTCTTTTATAAACTTTTTTCAGATCTTCACTTATGCAGCAATATAAATTCATTTTGTGCTGTTTCATTTTGCTAAAAGAGGTTATTCTGTATTATCCCCTGAAAATGTGCATTTACTAGTAATTTTCACTTTATATATGTCTGCTCCACATATTGGCAAGCAGATAGGTTCTCTTACATGTACTGCTGGCTCCTTGTGCTGACAGACAGTGGTCCATGTATGGTTCTCAGTCATGAACCACTGGCCACTTGTGCTGACAGAAGTGCCAGCAGATGTAAGGTAGATACTGTAGCACAGACATTTTCTACAAATTCCAGAGCTGCAGAAATCTGAGGGCCTTACATTGCTCTAGTCTAGGGAGGGCAGAAAATATAAGTAGTCACTGGAAGATTAACTGTTTTTATACAGGCTTGGTAATTCATCTCTTCATTATGCTAATGTTGGCTAATGTTTTGTTCGCCTACTTGGTAAATTTCTTGTAAAAATCAGGGTTGTTTTTGTTTATTTCTTGTAGTGATATAGTCTTATGTTTTGTCTATACAATAAATGTTAATTAAAGTCTTTTAATGTTTAGGGCTATGTTTTCCACTAGACTACTAAATAGCAAAGGTTTCTTTTGATGATGTCTTAAGTTTTTTTATTATTCTGTAACTGTAATATGTACTGTACAATTGCTGTGATGGAACTGAAAAGAAATTGCAAACATTCTACCAAGAATTTCATATCTATGCTGCATGATTTGAATTTGGGTTGTATATTAATTGTGTGGATTGTGACAGTACACAATATACTTGTGTTGTACATACACTACAAAGTTGTTGTTGTCAGACTGAAAAGAATTGGCAGCCACTCACAATTCATAGAATTACATATCCTGCATCGGTTGGGTATAATCAGACTAATTGCACAAGTATTGATTAGGAATGAGTCTTTCACTACGGCTTCATTACTGGCAGGTTATTACAATTTGAAGGCCAGAAGATTTATGGCCAGGATGGCTTGGGATAACAGATGGTTGTTCATCTCTTTCTCAGTTTGCTATCTGATGGGTTTCTACAACTCTGGCAAGATGGTTTTTGCTTGATAAGCAAAATTAATTTTAGTAGGGGTACTTATGTGCAAATAGGAAATGGATGATCTCTATGTGTCTATGACTTAAACCTCTTTTAGAATGATTAAATATTCTTATAAAAGCAGTCCTATGTGTTATATGTGTGTGTGTCTGTGTTATATATATATATATATCATTCCTAATCAAGAATATATATATATATATATATATATATATATATATATATATATATATATATATATATATATATATATATATATATATATATATATATAAAATCACCAACTTTATTTCTTCCTACAGCCTTCCTATTTCTTAGCAAAATAAGAAATTTCATTTGGTGTTTTTCCCCTCTGCTTGCGACTCTCTGGATATACTAACCCATTTATTGGTTTAATTTCCCATTTACAGCAAAGCCAGGAAATTGGATGAAACAAATGCTCCTGAAATTGGCTTTCTTGTTTTGTTCATTTGTTTTTGTGTTATTCTTTAGGCAGTTGCCACTAAAAAGTGACTTTAATCTTTGATTTGATGTACTGCTATTAATCAGCACTTGTAACAAAAAAAAGAGTGTATTTGTGCAGAGGGGGAGGGGGGGGGCAAAGTTGAGGTTCTGATGTGTATTGGGTAAAAATATATATGATTTAAAAATTGTTTTGATAGGTGGCAAACACTGCAGATTTAAAATTAATATTGAGTTGTTATGTTTGTCTTCATATTGTGGAATATGTGTTGAAGAATTGTACAGGAAATTAAAGGGAATCACTAATGGTGAATATAGTAATTCATGACTCTTTTTTTCCAGCCACACCCACACTTTCCAAAACTTGCTGCACTGAACAAAATTTTAGAGCTAGTCTTCTAGTCAGTTATTATCAGTTAATTCTTTTCTTTTCCAGCATGCACCAGGAGTCCCAAAAATTCTTGTTGGCAATCGTCTCCACTTGGCCTACAAACGTCAAGTGAGTGAAAATGAAGCTGAGGCATATGCAGTAAAGAATGGGATGGCATTCTTTGAAGTCAGCCCCCTGTGTGACTTCAACATCATTGAGTCATTTGCTGAGCTATCCAGGGTGGCCTTAAGAAGGAATGGCATGAGCAGGTGCTGGGGGCCTAATAAAGGTAGCAATATAATATTTATGATGTTTTTTTATGAATTTTTTTCAGACAATTGTATCCAGTTATTTATTATTCATTTATATATTAACAACAGCTTTTTAATTTATTTATTATCATTGGTACCCCTTTTTTCCATTTTTCCCCCAAATATGCAGTTTCAGAGGAGTTTTCATTTGTTGTATATATTACAATAATTTTAGTCCATTAGTCATATGACGTGAAATTTGCATCTTTACATTGCATACATATGCAGGAATTGTTTTTTTCAAACTTCCAAAAACTTTAATTTTCTTTTGACTTAACAGAAGAAAAACAGATGCAAATTCGTGTAGATCTGTTTATAATTTCACAATGTGCTTAATTGAAAAAATGGAACACTCAATATGCCTGCTCATTTTTTCTAGTGCTAAGTCTTCAAGAGATGTGCTGTAAGACCATAGTGTCAAACACAACTGTATATGGGATAGAGCAACTCCCACTTCCAACCTCCATCAAGTCCCATCTCAAGTCTTATCTCCAAGCCAACAAGTCACGGAGTAGAATGCAGAGTTTCACCCATAGGGACAAACATAAGAAACCCAAAATACTGAACCCCTCGGACTCACCGCCAGCAAATTGCAGAAAGAGCTGTGTTATCAGCTAGCATACTGTTTTATATGGTCAGAATATTTTCTGTGCTGTCAGTGACAGAAATTATACCAAGTTTGCCAGAGTTATATTTTGGAAACAAAATTTACATGGGCCAAAAATTCTTTGAACAGCTGATGATACTTTCATAATTCATTTTTTTATTTGTCTTCATGGAGCATATTTTTATGTGTAAGCATATCAATTCAGTTATCAGTATAATTTGTTTGATTTTTTAAACAATAGTTTTATTTACTTGATGATTTGTAGTTTACATCTCTAGCTGACAGCACAGAACAATAATGACCTTGCAATAGATATGAATGAGCTTGTTTAGTGGTGAAAATGGCTGGTAAAATGGTCCCAAAGTCATGTAAATTATGATACATGAACCAAGAAGGAGGCACCAGACTCCATATTAATAAATGAAGTGAGAATGTTTAAAGTCCAGGGAAAACTGACCATATTTGCTACATTTAACCCATGGTGCTATGCTGACTTACCATATATATGGGGTTCCCTGTACAGTATTGTTAGATGTTTTATACAGCTACAAAAATGGCAATTCTCAATAATGTTGTGGAATATTATGCACACCTTGATTTGACCTTGATCTTGACCTTGATTCTGTTTAAAGTGGCCACTAGATCTATCAATATGGGAGAATTGTGGCCACTTATTGGGAAGAAAAATGCTAGCTGCAATGTTTTAGTCGATGGCAAGTTTACATGTAATAATTTATTTATGTGAGTTGTATTCAGTTACAATGGGTATCCCCAGTTCTGTCACTTTTTATCCATCCCATACATTTCTTTTGGGGGATGCAAAAAAATACAGCAAAATTGATGGAATTATTAAAATATACTTCAAATTATATATGAAAAAGCTGTAAACATGTTGCTGTATTCATCCATATAATATTCATTGCCATTAGCATTGATGTCCATTCATTAGAGTTGATGTTGATATTGTATTAATTGTTCTTACCCGTCCTACGCCATATATCTATAGCAACTTTGATGAATCTCACAGAATAGTGGTTAACCAGGTGGAGGTCTGACACAGATTGTGTTTGGTGAGCCTGAGAATTGTGTCAGATATGACAGTTAACGTTATGGCTGTGATTACTCGCCTTGCTATAAGGCCGTAGGCAGCATCCATTTGAATCTGCACCCAGACAGTTCCCATCATTGTTACAACACCAGCCAGAAACTTGGAGCAGATTCTGGTCTTTTTAGTCATGTGTTGTGAGAGATATACGGTATGATGAAATGTTTAGATACGTAAATTGTTTTTAAGAAAACGTGCTGTAAATGTCATGGATAGTATATAAATATTCATTAAAATTTTGTATTTCTACGATTTTTTGGTGGAAAAATTATTTAATGTGATTTTCATTATTATGAGAAGTAGGTCGATTATTGCATGGCAGAATATTGTTACTGTGTTTTGATGCATCAAAATTGTGGTTTTAGGACTACCATTAATTTAAACTATTTAGTACATTACTTGACATCGTTTTCGACTGTTAATGTAGGGTGTATCTAGTTGTTTCTTTATCGGTTTTTTATAACACAGATCGAAATCGTGGGAAATGGGAGAACGCAAATTAAATTAAATAAAATACAGGAGCACTGGATTTGCCTTTAAGAACAACGTTGTGACTTTACATCACTTAATTGACAAGCAAACTCCTTTTTAAAGATATCAAGAAAGAGATGAGCGATATTCCAATCAGGCTTTCGTCGGAATCAAATATGTACACGAAACCCAACTTTTTATGATAACAATTGTTTAAGAAATTACGTTTCTGTGCAAATTATTCTGGCTATTGTACTTTTGCAATTGCTTCTGTTAAGGGGAGGAAAGGGCAATTTGTATATAAGTTCAGTATTTGTAAATATTTCATAGTAATGTAAATGTTATTAAAAGTTCTGTACAAATATATCTTTTATACGTGGGACGTCGACGGTAGAGATGATATAAACAGTGGGCAGGTGACAATTCAACTAATAACAGTAACTACTTCCGTAGGTTCCAATCTCTGGGTGCTTTAAGATAGAGCTTGGATAAAATCGGCTGCATTATAAATTCATTTTAATTTAAAAATTATAAGTGGAAACTTGTTGTTGATGAAATGTTTGCCAACAAAAACAGAAACTAAGCACGTCTTGTTCTTACCAGTATTGTTACCTATATTGCAATATTGTTTATTGAAACCTTGCCAATTTTCGTTGAAATTGTCATGATATCTGACAGCTCCTACTTGTTGGCCCACGTTTAGCTGTTTAAAAAATAAAAAAAAATTAAATCAATACATTTTTGTTGTATGTCGTATGTACATTGTGTATTCGACGAATTTTCTATTTAGTCTCAAAAGTGTCGTGTAATACCTTTCATCTACTTTGTTCTTTGCGTTTTATCAAAACACTGAAAGCTTTCCCCGCTTAAGCCTAGATTACATTTACACGGGTGTCGTGCGATGAAATTATCCGTACGATTTTTTTTTAGTCGTAAGGAGCTACAAGCTACGCCTAGTCTGTCTACATTACATGGTCTTAAATCCGTGCGACTTCGCGCGGCCACCGTCTACCTCCGCTCAGACGCCGTACGAAAAGGGTATTACGGGCAGTAGGGCCTATTCGTGCACCGTACGGGCATTGCATTTTAAATGTTATCTAGGCTTAAAGCTTATTAGATATATTTAACGTGCATTTGCAAGTTCAAAACGACTTGCATGCAGCATGATTGATGTCGGCATACGTTGCGTATTGTACATATGCCCTTCTTGTGTTTACCTGTATACGGCAAAGCTCTAGTTGCTTGGTAGGTCACACCAATGCATTGACTACGCAAGCACACAGAAGGTCGATAAACAAATCAGTCGTATGTATTGACATATGGGTCGATTATTCATACCTGGTTAAGGAGAAATATGGCCGCCGTGTCATAACATAACCACTGCGATGTCATTGCCTTTGGGGAATTTCTCAAGAGATAGGTTTAATTACGTGAGACAAGAGATGATACAGGCAGCATAACCGCACGCGTTCGAGGTGGATGATCATTACAAAAACATAAGATGTATTGACAGTTGATGGTGTATATATTTGTCTATATAACGGAGACCACCGGCCGTCTCAAGAATGGGCTCCTCGAAAAGTGAAAGCTCCGACGAAGACGAGAAGTCTGATAAAAAGTCCAAGAAAAAGAAAAGGTCTGGTGCCAAAGAATACCTAAGCCTGAAATCTGGGAAGGGCGAAGACAGCCCCGAGAAGAAGGTTGAAGAAAAGAGTGCCAACAAGAAAAAAACAAAAACGAAGAAGAAAATCGGTGCTAATGTACATGTAGCTGGACTAAAAGGCTACAAACTAAAATCTCTAAAACCTCTCAAAAGACTTGAAGTCGAAGCGACGACGTCCGATATCCTTTGTTCTCTCGTGATCTCCCTACTCATGCTGGGGTTAGGAGTGACAATAGTATGTGTCGGATACTACGTAACTCACACGTTTGATCTCTACGCAGTCTTAGGTCCTCTAATAACATGTTTGTCAGCTATTTCACTATTCATTACAATAATAATCGTCGTAAAAGGAATATCGGGGGCGCTGAGGAGGAAACTAGTCGGTCCATCCCCACCGGCTTCACAAGCTGACTATAATATATTCAATACGCATATTCCCCACGAAGGAGACCCTCCTAGATATGGCGAGAAGTACCCAACCCAGTTCTACCCGGTGCAAGCGTGTATTTTGCCTGATAGCACACAGCTCTACGGGACACCAGTGGACGAGGTTGACGGCACTGTTGAACCACCGCTGATAACTTATGTGGCTGGTCACACCAGTGACGGAGCGGCAATATTTACCGTCCCTTTACCGCAGGGAAAGACGACTAGCTAGCAGGAAGGAATCAAAATGAGCATGCCTCACAAGGCAAAATCGATATTGCATTGTCTATTTTATCTTTTGCTTGGATACAAAAATACAAAATTGACATGGCTCATGTCGATTGGGCCTCCATTTTTTTTAATTACTGATGTTTTAAGGGATTATTTTTAAAGTTTCGTAATAGGTGCTGCGTATATGTTTGTTTTCCTTTTTATTAAATCATTTCTCATGCCATACACTATGCTTTGATATGAAAAATATTTTATGCAAAATTATTTTGCTGGAAGGGTAATGGGTTTGACTAAACTTAAGATCTAACAAAGTTATTGGATCCTAAACGTCGATAGTGATACTGTGATATTCAATTTTAAAAACTTCGAGGATGTCTTAGACCATGTTTTCATTTCTTTTTTTACCAAACTTTTACTTATAATATTATTCGGAAATGCATGGTGTCCAGGAATAAGTTGATATGTTTTCGGACTTGTTCCAAGGTATTAGTGAATATGTCCCGCCTGTGTGTCGTAATTTGGGTGGAATACCTTTACTCTCGGTTGCAGACTAGGGCCTAACGACCCTTAGGGTACAGATAATTCAAATAATCTACGCAGATTTTAGTGCTACACTGTATCAGGGCTTTTCTTTAACTCTGTCTCTTGAGTGCATAGAAGTTAAGTAAAGAAAAAACAATGGGCTGCAGTGAATAGAAAAATGTCAAAAGTGAAGAAGCTGTGAAAAAGATGAAATATAGTTAAGTCCAAGATGGTTAATCCACAAATGAAAGTACGTTGAGTAGATAGGCGAGCCCTGACATTCTGTCGTTTGCGTATGTAGAAACACAGAGTACACTTAAATTAATAAGTGTACGGTTTAACTACACCTCTTTTTTACTTTTGTCCCACGTGTTCTCATAAAATATGACCCAGGTGCTATGCTATTGAGCCTTTTTAATGAAACTTCCGTGTGCATTTGGTGAACCACATAATTTCGAGTGCTCTTTATAAGACAAAATATTAGGACTCGTGCACTTACCACTCAACGTTCACTTTCTGCTTGGGAGTTCATACACCCTCCTGAAAGTCCATTGGAGTCCACCCTGGATTTGGGAGTCCACTAGAAACTAACTTGTAATATCACTAGGGTAACTATGCGGCAACGGTATAGGCCCCTCCTAATAGGCCTAGAGATGCCAGTAACAGATCTGTCTGAAACTCAGGATGAATTCACTCTGGGAAATTTTAAATGGAACTGAACCCAACATGTTTCATCTTCAGTGAGCTAGTCAGCATTACATGTCATACTTAATTGACTCTGTGCAGTGGTATTTATAAATTGTGCCATTATTATAGGCCTATGTGTCTCTTCATTATTGTATAAACCAGTAATAAATTTTGTGTTTGTTCACTGTTCTACTTAGTAGATCTACGACTGAAAAAAATCTATATTTAACACTCGTTCTCAATATATAGGCCCAATAGAAGGAAACAGAAAAGTGAAAGTGAAGTTAGGCCCTACAGATATAGTCGTGAATTCTACTTTTTCTAAATCTCTGGTGATAAAAAGTGATAAATCTGGTTTCTTAAAAATAAATAACTGAACATTTTAAAATCCGTGCCTTGCTTGTACGGGGGTGGAGTAACGAAGGTTTACCCTATTAAGGCGAAATATTTAGCCTAACAAAAGTTTTAAAAACAACAATCTTTTTGGATAATATTGGCACGTTATTAATACTAACAAAAATTAGACTGTGATAAAGGGATATTACGAGATGCACGTTTATTTTTACTGACATTTTGTCCTCAACCTATTTTTTCACAATGCCTGGTAACAAATGTTTTGCAAATTACTTTCTTTGAGAATGCAGTTTTGCCGTGTTTCGCCTAAAACATTTGACTGTATCCTGTCACCATATTATCTTGCTGATAACAGATGAAATTCAATTGAGGATTGTAGTAATGGTTTAAGTATTACCTCAAACAACTAAAAACAATGACGTGCGCCAAAAGAAATACAGATTTTTTTTCATTTTTTAAAATCCTGCGACACCATGAAAGTAGCCACAAGCTATTAATTGAGGTGTTTGAAATAAACATTCAAGACATTTTCTGAAACATTAAATACCATACTCGCTTCCTGAGAAGTTGCAGATTCTTTACTGTAGTAAATATGAACAAGATCGACTGGGGAATGTGAGATGGCGCTAAGAGCGAAAGTAATGAAGGTTTAAAGTGAAGTTTTTTTTGTGTGAGAACAGATAAATCTAGGAATAATTATTTTTTAAAGTTTTAGACTGATGTTTAGTTAGTTCCACTTGGACAAAAGTTCTTCCACTCGCTTACTTTTAATGAAATTTTTAAAGAAATGTTAAATGGGATATATATTGAGAATGAGTGTAAACGTTAGGGCCTATTCGTAAGCACCGTGACCTCAATCACAAAGTTCAATAAAATTTAGGGGTTGCTTTCAAAATCTGTAAAATGGGCTTTTTACCATAAGATAAAACAATCAAGTGTCGGAAGTGTTATGTTGATTAGGCTGTAGTTTACAACGAACAAGTCAAAATGATGATTGTGTCGAACCTCTGTCACAATCATGAATGCGTGATCCGTTTATGAATGGGATTGTGTTTGTTGAGAACGTCATTCCGCGAAGCATGTGGGCAATCACGTGACCAGAAGTGACTGGAATCATAAACACAGGACGGGACGATGGATAATGGAGCCCAAACGAACAGATCCAGATGGCGAAAATTTTGTCGAAATGAGTTACTGCAACCGCTCCAACAGCGTTCAACCTGTACAGTAGATACGGTGAAGACACTTGACACCAGTTGATGTCTAGTTTTAGCATACTTTTTTGCGATTGACGAAATATGAAGCCAGATCAAGGTCAGTAATGGTAAAATTACCTTGTTTGGGTTCGGTCGACAAGGGGGTCATTGAGTAGACTGTTTTATGAAAACTTTGTTGAGATTAAAAGCATATTATACTTATTAAGTGTCTCTTTTTATCAAAAATATGTAAAAGATGGTTATTTATTGCAAGATATTTTGTTGTCGAGACATATTTTTAACCGAACTCGCCCAACGACGACCTTGTGTGCCACGAATAACATCGGGATAACAAGGGCAAAACAGTCTTGGTATGCCTTTTTTCCAAAGAATTCAACAACAGTCTTTTGTAATTGTGAAAATGAATCACTCTTTTTCAAGAATTTTGCTTCAAAGATACAGTATATGTTAAGGAATCGTTGATTGGAACTCGTAAATTACTGCATCCGTCAAACAGCCCCGCATCAGCTGATCGCGTTGATTATCCATGTCGGGGCACGTTAGCCGCTCGTTTGCTCAACGGTACAATGGATTTCGTACAGCTGTGGCCCCAATGCTGATGTAACTAAATGGCAACGTAGAAAAATTGATCAGGACAAGTAAGGGAAGCCAAGTAGAAGTCTCAGGCTATGAAATGAGTAACTTGTATTAGATTAATCAGTTTTACAGAGATGCTCAGAGGTTTGGAGGACTGGTTGTGCAGTATATGGTGGTTATTTTTCTTTCCGCTAGCCAACAAAAAGGGATTAATTCAACTAGAAATTAAACAATTCGCCCGTGCCTGTCCTGCCTTTGATCTGCTTTATCCAAATAAAGGCTAGCATGCTCACAAAGCTGGCTGTTTATTCCTGTATATTGGCAACATTGTGGATTTTTCAAGGGTGACGGGTTGGGGTGTAATGTAGCTGGATATTTATATTGTTTATATGTCGAAATTTGAGTACAGGTGTTGGTGTTTATTTTTTTCTGCTCTGGCCAGGTGATATGACTGGTTCATGTGAGACCATTAGTTATAAAAGCCTGAATCCATTACCTTTATGAAAATCATCACGGTAATACATTCTTGGTTATTTATGTTATACCAACACGGGGTACAGAATAGATAAAAGGATCATATATGATAGGGCTACTGCTGTGAAGATAGGTGGCTTTTCACCTGATATATCATCAGGTGAAATGGGAAAAGAGGTCTCGCCAGATGTTTTTCACCTTGAATATTCATTTGCATTCCATGCCCAGATAGAGTGATAACATTTAGCAAGCTGAGATAAATAGCAATGAAGACAGGAGTATTTCTGCCCCTAGACTGGAATTGTTTGCCCATACTTACTGATTCATGCACCCTTTTTAATGAATTTCTGATAGGCCCAAATCCTCTAGGCTTTTAGTTGATCTATAGCAATATTGATTATACATTCATGTTGTTTGGTACATGTATACTTCACCTTTATAAAATCTCTGTATTATTCAGATTCATGTTCTGGTAGCCATAACACAGTATCTTGAAGAAGCTGAAATATATGAATAAAAAATGAGTAGACACTCTCATGTCCACAGAAACTGGCTCTCATGTTTAAGACCCCATTCATCGATAAACCCCATCTTTGTCTCTCACTGAAAACATCAAGTAGCATGTACGGAAAAGCTGGTGATTATACAAGGACGTTGGAAATGATGAGGCGTGTCATTCGATTAAGCTGATTGCAGTCAGCGACAGTCCTGGCAGAGTTGGATTGATCTACATAGACCACTGGTGTCTATGGGAATGGAGTCTCAGAACAAACACAGTAATGCAATATGGAAACTGTGCAATTACATTAGGATTTTCACAATTCCTTTATGAAATAGGGTAATATCAAATTATGTTGGTTTTATATTAACATACATATGTGTTACTGATGTCCCCATGATACTTTTCATATGGATTATGCATAATTGGTTTATTTCTGGACAAATGAGACATTAAACTTCTATTTTGTAGCTTAAGTGTTTCTGTTATGGCTTGGGAGTGGATGATGAATCACAGCACGTTATTGGGAAATAGACAATTTTGTATCTAAATTGTCAATCTCCAAAATGACACCTAATGGTTGTTCTGTAGCTATCTATAAATAAAGTTATTTATACATGTCCAAGGCCTTGATCTCACTTGATGAGGTCATGATGACAACAAGGATATAAAGTTTATAAAGATTATTTAGTATACGCTTGAGAATAAATGTCTATATTATTATTTAATTTTCATCTTTTCATTTATTTACTGAATTTGAAATAATAACAGAGGTGATGTTGCTTAAGAATGAAGATTTCTGCTGACCTTAACTAGTTTATGTCAGATATGAAATAATAATAAAGACATTTTTATGTACAGACACAGATGTGTCTGTACATATAGCCATCATCTGCGTCTGTCGTCGCCGTCGCCGTCGTCGCCGTCGTCGCTGTCGTCGCCGTCGTCGCCGTCGCCGTGCACTTTTACCGATAACACGATAAGTGGAAAACCATTTTACCTTTTGACTTGAAACTTGCAGAACTGATGAATATTCATAATACGCAGGTCAAGTTCAAAAATCAGCATGATCGGGTCACTTTTAGGGAATTTATGCTGTTTTTTCACTTTTTTCAGCATATATGCAGCACCGATAACACGATAAGTGGAAAACCATTTTACCTTTTGACTTGAAACTTGCAGAACTGATGAATATTCATAATACGCAGGTCAAGTTCGAAAATCAGCATGATCGGGTCACTTTTAGGTAATTTATGCTGTTTTTTCACTTTTTTCAGCATATATGCAGCACCGATAACACGATAAGTGGAAAACCATTTTACCTTTTGACTTGAAACTTACAGAACTGATGAATATTCATAATACGCAGGTCAAGTTCGAAAATCAGCATGATCGGGTCACTTTTAGGGAATTTATGCTGTTTTTCACTTTTTTCAGCATATATGCAGCACCGATAACATGATAAGTGGAAAACCATTTTACCTTTTGACTTGAAACTTACAGAACTGATGAATATTCATAATACGCAGGTCAAGTTCGAAAATCAGCATGATCGGGTCACTTTTAGGTAATTTATGCTGTTTTTTCACTTTTTTCAGCATATATGCAGCACCGATAATACGATAAGTGGAAAACCATTTTACCTTTTGACTTGAAACTTACAGAACTGATGAATATTCATAATACGCAGGTCAAGTTCGAAAATCAGCATGATTGGGCTATTTTGAGGGAATTTATGCTGTTTTTTCACTATTTTCAATATAAATGCAACACTGATAACACAATATAAGAAAAACGGATTGGCCAATTGTAATTATACTCACAGGAGTGGTCAATCTTACTAAAACGCAGGTTGACTTCGAAAATCAGCATAATCGGGCCATTATTTTAGAAGTTATACTGTTTTTTTCACATTTCCTCAGATTCAATTCTTTAGCATGTTAACAGTCTCATTATTTAACTAATAAGATGCCTAAAAGTGTTTGTTTGATATTTCCTGCATCTTTACAACATTGTTAGTTGATTATGTAAAAAACATGGTAAACTTGTTATCATGTATTGTGTAATAAATTGTCAAAAATGGAAATAAACTCATATCATTGCAGTTTGTCAGATTCAATCATCCACTATGTTCAGAATCTCAGAATGGAGGAAATTGGACATTTAACACTGTTCTATTGATACTTTTCCCATCTCATCAATTTTATTAGTTGGTCATATAAAAATGGCAGTAAAATGTTTATTTTGTTTTATGTTAAAAATGGAAATAAACCCATTTCAGAACAGTGCTGTCTTGTTTACATTTTGGCATTTTCAAGGCGTGACTTTGAAGTTCCATGGGCCTGAAGACCTTTGCTAGTCACATTTTCTGAATATCTGTGATACAAATATTTTATAATTAAAAATTGATGGTCATTAAGCTGTTAAACATTATGTAATATTGCATCAAAATTTGAAGAAACCCCTATTTTGGGCACTGCTTCCATGATGACCATTTAAGGAAAATCATGTCACTTGCTGTTCTCAAACTTACAGGAAAGAAACATGGGACTAAAATACAGCTTCAGTAGGCAATGCAGTCTGTTTGGTATTTTTATATTATTATTATTTTTTTTTTTTTTTTTTGGCAGTTAAACAGTTTTTTGTGAAAATTTAATTTTTCACATATTGGCATTTTCAAGGTGTGACTTTAAAGAGCTTAGATGAAATGTAGACCTGTAGTAGATGTGTCTTTAATCTTCCATGATCATGATCATATTACATTTAATTTGGGATACGGCACAGCACAAATCATAAAGGTCAGTGTAAAAATTTGAGGACAAAGGGTTTTCAAAAGATTAAAGAAACATCTACTACAGGTCTACATTTCATCTAAGCTCTTTAAAAGTCACACCTTGAAAATGCCAATATGTGAAATATTGCTTATCACATTTTCTGAATGTCCATGTTACTAATATTTTATTAATAACATTTGATTGTCATTATGCTGTTAAACATTATTTAAAGCAATAATAACTCTTCGTTTCGGCCAAAAAATGAATTTTCCTGGAGTAAACAACAATTTTCCCATACTTAGCAATGGTTAATGAATCCATTTTTACATTCAAAGTTAGTCCCTGGTTTTTTTCTAAAAAGTTTGGTTTTTTGTTAAAATCTCTTAAGAGATTTTAACAGAGTATAGACATCAATGGAGGTCACGTGGTCTAAAGACAAGTTCAGATATCAGAATAAAAGCTATAACTGCTGTTTTTGTGGTAAAACAGAATATATTATATTTCTACGAGTTATTCACAAGGTTTTTATTGTGAAATATAGATCTCATACGAAGAGTTATTATCCCTTTAATGTTGTATCAAAATTTGAAGAAACCCCTATTTTGGGCACTGCTCCTATGATGACCATTTAAGGGAAATCATGTCACTTACTGTTCTCAAACTTATAGGAAAGAAACATGGGACTAAAATACAGCTTCAATAGGCAACGCTGTCTGTTTGGTAAATTTTTCTGGCAATTTAACAGTTTTTTGTGAAAATTTAATTTTTCACTTATTTGCATCTTTATTTTCTGTTCTTTGTCTGTACATTTGACAGCTTTGCTGCCTTGTTGATTTTATTGCTAGGTCTGTCTCAGGATATGGAAGAAGAAGAAGAAGAGTTGGATCCATGGGAGTTGTTCTTAGAATTAGGAATGTTGATAATAGAAAGTCGTATGCCGGAGTTTTCTGCCAAGGGCCGAGTAGAGGGCCCCCATTGTCTACTTGTGACATCAAGGGGGACAAACCATGAGTGTGACAAGGGAAATAAACAGGTGGGGTTTTAACAATCCTTTTTCACTCAAATTTTTTTTGGGGTAAATAGAGCTTTGAAAGTGATACTTTGTTTCATTGACTAATATAGGAAACAATGTGTGCAATGGCAAAATTGACCAGTCTAATTACTTTATGTATACAAGTGACTTGATTCTGATAACTGAAACATGAAATCACAGTATTTTTTCCTTCTTGCCTCAAAATTGGCAGCAGAGCAGGTGGATATGTTAGCCAAGTAGTTGTTTTTAAACCAAGAAATACCCATTTTCCAGATGGTACCAGCAAGTCAACAATATTATTTCTACCTAGCGAGCAGGTGTGAATACAATGTGGGTTGTGTTGACAGTATCAGTTGCCCTTGAAGGTTCCTGACATCTTGTGTATTTTTTCTCCTTCAGTGTAATATGGTGTCTGAGTTGCGGGATCAGATGTTGATGCTGTGGAAGAACGGCATCCCGATGTGTATTGAGGTGTTGGTGTATCCAGACTGTCAGCATGTGGCTAAGCTATACGAAGCCCAACTTAGCCCAGCAGAGGGCACCTGTGTGATGCTAGAGGAATGGACCATACAGGTCTCTCCTAAGAGGTGAGGTTATGGGTCACTTTGTATAAAGTAAGAGGTCATTGCATATGGCCATAGGTCACTGTACATGAGATATGGTGTAAGACCCAAGCTAGCAAAGTAAAATTTTTGTCAAGTTCTTAAACTATTCTATTTTTGCTGAGTAAAGTATAAAAAAAGATGCAGTGTATTCACTATATTTACCATTTAAGTTTTATTTAGGTAAAATTTATGGTTTGGCTGAAATTATCAGGCTGTCTGTCTAATTTAGAAATAAATTTTATGCTACAAGCTCTTTACATGGTAGATTTGTGAATCAATAGTGATGTGTTAATGGCAATGTTAGGTCAGTTGTATAGATTGTGCTGTTTGCACAGGGTGTGTCCTTATGGCAGGGGTTGTCAAGTCTGTATTTTAAGGGGTTATTTTAAGGAATTATTTATTTATTTATTTATGGTTTACCTCTTCTGTTTGGGCTAATTTTAATTGACTTAGAGTTGTGTCTGACTTGCTGGACTTCTGTCAAGGCAATACAATAAAATCTGTGCATAAACACAGATTTTTACATCCACATTTGAAAGCAAATATTAATGTATTAATTTGAAAAGTAATGATTCACATATTAGCTATAACATTTTTGAAACTTGCATTGTGTTTAAACCAGGAGGTCATCTGAAGATTTATTTCAGAAAGTCACAATTTTGAATAACTAGTTTGACTTCTAAATGTCAGAAATCCTCATTGAAATTCCATGCACAATTGTAAAACTTGAACTCAATTTGAAAGCCACAGGAGAATAAATAACATTTCACTCATGTGTCTTGTAATCAGGAAAACAGCTGAAGGGACTTAGTCATACATGGATTTAGCATTGCTTGCATTTTAGAGATAAGCAAAACATGTACATGTTTCTAAGTGCTATCGAAAATTTTATTTTCCAATAATTACATTTTCTAAGAACTGTTTACTACAGACAGGAATGATCATATTAATATTCATCACACTTGTGCCTGCAGTACAACCGAGCAGTGCATGTAATCATGTCAGTGCCTACAAAACTTGCATGGATTTTGTTTTCATTAACTGCTTTTAGAAGCTTTGGGGTAAGTCATGCTCTTTGGGGATTCTTGATTACTATATACCTCTGTTAAGTTTCTTTTCAGCTCAAGGAAATGTACTTCTAAAGTTCTGTTTACAGGGTGAGGAACAATAAGAGGGCCAAAAGTAAAGTTTTTAAACTTTTCTACAAAACGTGTGAAACATGTCCAAGAACTTTTGTGTCAAAATTGCCTCTGATACTCTGGTGACTTTTTCTTGCAAAATACAGTTCCACAATCCTTGTCCTATCTTCCAACGAAAAATGCTTGTAGTGGTACATGTTGGTAGCAGATAAAACTTACTGGTCTGCTCTGTAACTCACCTGAAAAATAAAAGATAACTATTTCTCTAGGAAATCTGAGTCTTTATTTTTGTCCCTCTTATTGTTCCCAACCCTATATTTAATGGGACAGGGAGCTATCTAATATTGTTCAAGTGTTGAGGGGGGGGGGCCTTAGTCCTGTTACCAAATGGTTGCATTGATGGGTTTTCATATCTGTCTATATGATACAGCATTCCTTAGGATGTCGTGTAGTAACAAAATCTTCTGAAAGCTAAGATATAAATTCTCATACTTCATTCTGATGTCATTTTGGACTACGTGTCATCAATCAGGAGTCATTTTTCAACAATAGCATGTAAATGAGACCACAGGCACATTTCATGACATTTACCTGATAAATCCATACTGCTTTTCTCTTATTAACCTATGGTATTCAAGCTACACAAGCTCACTAATAAGTTCCCAGAAGGGGAAAAATGTATTGTGAAAAATTTCAAGGCAAGAACTGAAATGACTGAAAATCCACTCTTCTGATGGTAGTTTGAATCTAAATAAGATATGCTACACATAAATTAACATAATAGCACAGACTAAATGACACAATATATATGAAGTACAGGGAATGTAATTTCATCCTGTCTTGTGAATTGGCACCAGAACAATAGTTAGTATGGAGATTACAATCTTAAACTAGGGTGCACATGATTTCTCTGTATGCTGATGTCCATATCACATGTCACATATGCTTGACCCTTTGACCATTGCCAGGTAATCACAGGTACATGTAATATACACCTGTTAGAAGATAGTGGTACTAACAGGTGTGCAGAAAACTCTAAGAAAATTTTGTTTAATACACCTGAGAAAGCAACACGTGTAGAAGCACATGCCAAAAGAATGCCATGATGATCATGTGTGTAGTTGATGAATTGGTAAATTCATGCAATGAACATCTGCCAAAAAGATTATCATTTGCTGATATTACACATTACTATTACACTTTTATCTCTGTTAGTGAGGGGAGGGGGGTACACTTAAAATTACAACAATTTTTACACCAACTGTGATTAATATTATTATGTACAGGCGTACTTTAGCAAAGTAGAGTCTTACCAAAAGCTAAAGAGATTTCAAATATTTTTCCTTTTTTTTTAGGAATTTGCCCCAGCATATGTCACTTAAAATCTTTTCATCTGTAAGAGAAGAGTATACACATATGTTTATGATATGCAGAAAACTCACCTGCTGTGATGTTTTTTTTATGTGGAAGTCTTAAAAGGCCTGGCATTTTAAAAATGGGGCATGTGCTGTCATGTGTTATTGGCACATATTAAACATGATACACCTGATGGATGAAGTGTTGTCATATGGGTAATTTATACAGCTTTATGTTGCACAATGATGGCGGACAAGAGAGAGAGAAAGAGAATGTTGGGTTCCAGGGACATATTGCAGTGCTTGAGTGGGCAATGTTGGATAGTGGAGTAGTTAAGGATGTACACCATTGGATAATATGTCTGAAGCAATGTTGCATAATTTACCTGATAAAGACCTGGAAAATTCACAGGTTCAGCACATGCAAGTTTTTACACCTGAGCAGGATGGATGGGGGGATGCATAATCTGATAATGTTTTCACTGTTTTTATGATATGTTATGTAATACTCAAGGGCATAACATGGATAATTGCATGAAAAAGGCATATTTAACATTTTGTCATGTCAAGGACAGAGTCATTATATGGTTTCCTCACCACATATCAATCCTACAATTTAAAGCGTCACATAAACCAAATTACCTTTGTGACATGAAATGATTTTGACATGTATGTACGAGGGAGACATGAGTAGATCAATGAATTTGGATTTTCATTTTGCAAACATTCCTGGTACGCCATTTGATAAATTTAACAAGTACCTTTATGGGGATTCACAAAACATTTGCATTTTTAAAATAGAAAACTGATGCAGAACCCACCTTATGCCATGCTAATTATCAGTTTATTCAGTTACTTCAGATGTATATGTTAAAACCAAAAAACAAACGCTTAGGCACGGTCAGCTCACGACTCCTATCTTCCAATTCAGTAACGGTTAACATAAACTGATCCTGGCATAACCGAGCTATTTCGAACAATAAATATATATATTTAGAATTTATGATTATCATCATTCAGGGGTTAAAGTCCATTTCTCTTTGATAGTGGGGAGATTTTATAGCATGGCTTATGCAAGGTCAACTTTTGCCATGAATTTACCAACTAGGTTTTCTTTTACTTTTGAGCATTAAGATTGTGAATAATGCCCGAGGCTGAAAGCATCATTGTATGTGGCAAATAAAAATAATATCACATATTTATGGGGTTGCTTTTAACTTGGATATAGGTTTGTGATAAGTATTCAGGTATATAACAGGTGTGTATCTATTCTGACATCTTGTGTGTACATAGTTAATGAGATAAGTTGGAAGAAGAGGGGGGAACTGGCAAGGATTTCATGATTAGTAACATAAAGATGCACTTATATAAATTGGGGAGCCTTTCTTTATAAGTCACTTGATAAAGTTAGCTGCTGTAGGCAGCAACAGTCCTCTACTTTTCACCCAAGTTATGCAAGTCATTTTTTAGTGGTGGGGATGGCAGAGCTAGGGCAGGAGAAGGCTAGGAGTGCATTTGCTGCCAAAAAGTAGTGAGCCAATCTTAATCAAATAAACTGTAAATAGGGTTTTATCTGAAAAGGATTGGTACAACCTGGATGTAAACACACCAAGTTAAAAACAACCTCTTTTAAAATTATTTGCTTTTCCCAAAGTTAAGATTTCATGGGCGGAGTCAGAATTTCATTATGAAATTTTTACTCTGGGAGACAGATTTTCGTGGGAGTCATGTTACACCAGCACAGTGTATTAATACATTATGTACAGCCCAGGTCATATCTGAGAAGGGTCAGACCAACTTTTATGTAAACACACCAAATTTCAAACCAGCCTATTTGATTGATTTGCATAACCAGCATTCGAAACTAACATATGCAATTTATGACCAAACTATATAATTGTTGGAAGAGGTCAGTGCCAGTACATCTCTCTCCTTGTCCCAGCACACCTATGTTGACTTGATGTTTAATTAAGTCACCTTTCACCTGTGGCTCACCTAGTGACAAGGCAACATTGGTCTTACTTGTCTTTGTCTTACTTCTGTACCAGGTCAATAGGCTATGAGATATATATAGGGCCTGCAGCCTGTTCACAGCGTGTACAGTATGTTATTTGCGAGGTGAATTGGGGACAACATTGAGATCAGGTTTACAAAAGTAGACACATGCTGTAATATATCACTGCATAGAGCAGTATTAAATTTCAATTTATTTGTTGTCATTATTGACATGTTCTTGATTTAATGATTTTTTTATTTGTTCTTTTTAAAGATTCTGTTTTTTATATCTGTACCTAAGATACCTTACAGTTCCCCCAAATGATGTAGAGATGGTTCACAAAGAATTCCCTTATGACAAACAAAATATTTAAAATAAATTCACCATTTTGGCAAAAATGATAAAATTTGATAATGAAACAGAAATCGTCCAACTGTCTAAGAAGGATAATGAACCTTCCCATGGTTAAATTTCATTCACGTCAGTGATGATGGCATTAAGAGCAAGGCTGTGGTTGTTCTTGCTATCTAAGTGGTGATAATGCACATGTCATGCTAAGGTGATGATGATAATGTCACATAGAGATTTCTCACTTTTAAACCACAAAGGAAATGAATTTTAAATCCTGGCCGATCAGCTAAATATATATAGTATTAATTACTCAGCTGTCTTTTTTCTCCACTTTCTTGGAGGGTGAGAGCTAGTGGTGAATCAGTATGAATCATTGGATCCTTGTCTCTTCCTTTGTTGGCTTGTTATACAAAGAGATTTGATCTTTATTCTGAGTGAGAACTAAGGGTTTGGTAAGATTTATAGGGATTCTGTATATTTTCAAAGGAAGATGCTTGATTTTATCTTTTGTAAGAAGCCTACAGCAGTTGATAAGACATTGGAAGTTTGAAAGTCATTTGGTAAGGATTAGATTGAAATTGATAAAGTGAATAGATGGACATTATATTTAAGTGTTATTGGCATGACAGGACTCTCATATTGGACTTAACCCTCATGATTGATTACCCTGTGCTGATTTTAAGTGGACTAGAAAGGCTTCTGGCAGTAATAGTTTTAGATATATGCAGTATGTAAAACGCTATGTATTGAACACATCTATACTGAGTAAGAGTCATATACATCTGCGTGTTGTCACAAGCAGCCTTATTTTGTCTGTCTTTGTATGTGTGCATACTTGTGTCTGTCTGTCTGTCCGTCCGTCTGTCTGTCTGTGTCTCAGTGTCTGATGCATGCCTGTGTCTCTCTGCCTTTGTGTTTGTCTGTCTGTTTGTTAGTTAGTGTGAAAAAAATTGCCATAATATGCTGTGTTGTTATAGATTGATATTCTAAGAAGAAAAAAGTTAATATATTTTTTTCCTTACAGAATGCTGGACAGCCATTGTGGTTCGAGATCTTTGGTCCAAGCAACGCGTTCCCACCTCCATTTCTCCCAGCTTAGTGCTTGGCTCAATGTCAGTAGAGGAACACAGCCTGCTAATGTAGTGTACAGGTAGGTATTGGGGCTTTACTTTGAAGATAGGCTGAATCTTCTTGGTAAGACTCTTTCCTGTGGGCCATCTGCCATTCTCTCCACTGGGCAAGGCATACTGTTAACTTGGGGGGGGGGGGGGGGGTGTTAGGGAAATACCTTTAATGCTGATGGACTATAAAGAAGGACATACCTGGAAATTTGTACAAGAAACGCAGGCTGTAATCATATGGATAAGTGAGTAAGATATTGGTTTCATAGGGGAATGTCCTCCTGAGACTTAAGATTTTTACTCCTGGGGAAATATGCTCCTGTCTAAGATGCTGGGGAACTTTTTATCTCTATGCTATTTCTGTTGGCATAGTCTATAGACTAAAGTATGCAGTTTCTGCATTAGTGATGAAAGATACACAGTTGTCTTGCAGGACCCTATGATACATATGTGACCATAAATATAGATGTCTGCAAAAAGAAAATCTGTCTGGATGATTTTCAAATTAGATGTAAAACTTTATTTTGTATGTGATTATGACTCCTCTAAGAACCACATTCCCAGATAGTACTGGTATTTTCCCAACTAACACTCACCTTCACCTAGCCATTTTGTTATCTATTTATTATGCTTGGTATTTTGGGAAGTCTGTCTTAGGCACTACACCAGCCTGCCCAAACTGGAGATAAATTTTCCAGGTAACATCACATTTTATGTTAAACCTGATCTCCGATAGAAATTTTTGCCCTTGAAAATAATGTAGTTAGACAATAGCAGGCAGCAGCTAAATGGAGCAATCCAAGGTGAAAACAAATGATTACAATAAAACATGCCATTGGTTCCTCCAATTTTTATTTACCTTAAATGAGAACTTCAAATCAATCGCTGTTTCAGTTATAAGCTACACTTAGAACATTGCATTTGCTTTCAGTAATGAATGTGAAATTATCATCTTGAAGTGAGCAGCTGATAAAGAGGAGAAATTGATTGTATTCCCTGTTTTAGAATTCTTGTGGCACACCATACTGTAGGTACTGTCTTTGTTTAGACAACTTGTTGAATGTAGCTCATTTTATTTTAAAATCATTTCAGAATCCGTGCTCCTGGAGAAGCTGGTGGCAGCAAGTTCTCTCAGCCCCCTGATAGCCACACTTTCCCAGTGACCAGTATATCCAAGTCCAGTGTGTTAAAAGTGACAGTGGCCTCTTTACCCAGGAGCTCTCAAATCATCAGTGTGCCTTGCCTAGTGGAAGATTGTCCAGAACATGCAGGGAAAACGCACAAGATGCCTGTCAGTAGTCCAGTGAATGCAGGAGATTGTAGTTTTAAAAAGAAGTTGGTGGTCAGTAATTTTCCATCTGCTGCTGACAGAAACATTATGCCAGTGAGTAGCAGTGTAGGGGCCGCCACAGGGTATGGGGGCAGATCCAGCAAGACAACGGTCAGTAAAAGTCAAAAAGTGACTGAAGCTCAGGTCAGTGGACCTTGCAAAACACCCCTCAGTAACAGTCCAGTGGATGCAGCAGAGCTGAAATTGCATCTACTTGGGCAATCCAAACAATCTCAGCAGTCAGCTATGCAGCAAAAACAGCAGCAGCAACAACAACAGTGCAATTGCTTTGAGCAAAAACAGCTACAACAGCAACAACAGCAGTGCAATTACTGTGAAAAAATCGACCATAATGATGCAGACAAAACAATCTGTGAAAACTCTGGAGCAATTCCAAAGAGGAAACATGTCAACCACCAGAAGGTTACCTGCTCACAATACATGTCAAAGTCACCTGTTCAACCTCCAAACCATTTAGACTTGAGTTCCTCTAAGGAATACAGAAAGGAGAGGTCCTTAGTAAGCCCCAAGGTTCTTCTAACCAGTAATCTCCCTGGTCAGGGTTATTTCTCCACTGAGGGCTTCCAGTCAGGGAGCAATTCTCCAAGTCTTGAAGATCATTTTGATGTGGATCTTGATTATTATTTATCAGATTTGGCGTTGACTAAATCTTCAAGAGAAAAACAGGATCCCAACTCTCTAGGAAAGTTTGTGGATCCTTTCACCCACCAGCAGACTTTACCCGTTTCGATACAAACACAACTAGAGGTGGATGTAAAAGAAGTCAGTAGCTCTCTAAATGGTTTTCATACTATGAGTAAAAGCCTTGATAAAGACAGTGGACTAGAATCAAATGGAAACCAGTCAGATCTTTATGAAATTCAGAAAACGACTAACGGGAATTGTGAAAAAGAGGAAAAAGTTATCGATGATTTTGAAAGGATATGTGATAAAATTCAGGCTAAACTGTTTCTGTCTGACTTTGGATCTTTTGAGAAAGAAAATATCTCAAATAAGGAGCCAGAAAGGACAAGAAGGCAGTCAGAATCAGATACTTTTAATGACACCAGTGCAGAGGAGCTGAATTTCAAAAGTATATCGGAATTATCAAAGTCAAATAACCTTAGTAGCTCTTTGGAATTGAGTCATTGTCAGAGTAAAGGAGCATTAACACCTTCCACCCCATCAGAACAGAACAGTGCTCCACAACCTTCATCTAGGAATGGAGCAGAGGCTGATGACAGTGTTAAATTCTATATAGATGATAATGATGAATATTTAGACTCTTCCTCGTCTTCAAATAAACAGCAAGAAACTCCAGTAGTCCCACCCTCAAAGAAGACTAGCACATGCCGTAAGCTGACTCAGCAGTTTTCACCGTGCAATGCAAGGCGTCCATTCCCAAAGAGCCCCACTGATGCCCCCAGTGTGCCTGGATTTGGGGGGTTCAGTAAGAGCTGTCCTCTCATCAAAAGCTTGTTAAAGAAAGAACCCATGACAGCTCAGTCCCAGGGGAAGGAGGTAAGTTATTTTTGAAAACACATTAAATATAACATTATGATACATGCTGGTTGCTACATGATGGGATGATAATTGCAGAGAAACATTAATACACTTATACATTCAGAAACATTAATACATTTATACATTCATAAACATTTAAACATTTATACTCTGTACATTATGAGAAAGGGTGTATTTGTTGATAATTTTGATTTCTATTCATTCACATGTGAATTTAATTGTTTCTTTTTAGGAGGCAAAATCTACAAGCAAGCCAATCCCAACTCAAGAAGATAAAGAAAACTTTAAACGAAGTCTCAGCAGCTGTTCCTCTATGTTGTTCCATGCACAGACTGGATTACCAATGCAGTCCAGTCCTGTAAGTAAAATATGATCCACTGATTCAGTACATGATCAGAATTAAAAACTATATTTGTTTTGTCTTTGTGTTTTTAAAAGGTGAGGATTTGGGTATTCGGAGGAGGAGATGGTTATGAGAATGAGAGAGATGTGTGCAGTACAAGATAGATATGTAGAAGAGGGGGAAATATAATGAAGAAAAAGTTGTTGTTGTCTTTGAAAGCATATGTGACAAAATTCAAGTTAAACAGTTTCTTTCTAAAAAAAAAATCAAAAAAAGGACAAGATTAGTATTGATTAATTCTGCAACTTGTTACTATTTTTATGTACAGACACAGATGTGTCTGTACATATAGCCATCATCTGCGTCTGTCGTCGCCGTCGCCGTCGTCGCTGTCGCCGTCGTCGCCGTCGCCGTGCACTTTAACCGATAACACGATAAGTGGAAAACCATTTTACCTTTTGACTTGAAACTTGCAGAACTGATGAATATTCATAATACGCAGGTCAAGTTCGAAAATCAGCATGATTGGGTCATTTTTAGGGAATTTATGCTGTTTTTTCACTTTTTTCAGCATATATGCAGCACCGATAACATGATAAGTGGAAAACCATTTTACCTTTTGGCTTGAAACTTACAGAACTGATGAATATTCATAATACGCAGGTCAAGTTTGAAAATCGGCATGATTGGGTTATTTTTAGGGAATTTATGCTAATTTTTCACTTTTTTCAGCATATATGCAGCACCGATAACACGATAAGTGGAAAACCAATTAACCTTTTGGCTTGAAACTTGCAGAACTGATGAATATTCATAATAGGCAGGTCAAGTTCGAAAATCAGCATGATTGGATCATTGTTAGGGAATTTATGCTGTTTTTTCACTTTTTTCAGCATATATGCAGCACTGATAACACAATAAGTGGAAAACTGTTTTTTCTTTTGGCTTGAAACTTACAGAACTAATGAATATTCATAATACACAGGTCAAGTTTGAAAATCAACAAGATTGGGCAATTTTTATGGAAGTTATCCTGTTTTTTTTTTTTTTTTTTCAATTTTTTCAGCACTTTTGTAACACCGATAACTTGATAAGTGTAAAAATGTTTTTCCTTTTGGATTGAAATTTACAGAACTGGTGAATATTTATAATACGCAGGTCAAGTTTGAAAATTGGCATGATTGGACTATTTTAACAAAAGTAATGCTGTTTTTTTCCTTTATTCAGCATACATGCAACACTGATAACGCATTTTAAGGAAAACCAATCAGCCTTTTATCTTGCAACTCACAGGAGTGATCAATCTGACCAGTATACAGATCAAGTTTGAAAATAAGCTTGATCAGTTAAGTTTTGATGAAGTTATTAGCCTTTTTGTATATAAGTGGTTTTTCTTCAGATTTAATTCTTAAGCATGTTAACAGTCTCATTACAGAACTAATTGGATATGTAAAAGTGTTGTTTTAACATTTTCTGCTTCTTAACAATATTGTTAGTTGATTATATAAAAATGACGGTAAACCTATTATAGTGCATTGTGTAATAAAGTATCAAAAATGGAAAGGAACTCATCATTGCAGTTTGTCAGATTCAATCATTCACTATGTTCAGAATCTCCAAATGGAGCAAATTGGACATTATAAATTGTTCTATTTATATTTTTCCTATGTCAACAATTTTCCTAGTTGATCATATAAAAATGACAGTAAATTGATTATTGTTTTATGTAAAAAAGGTGTTGAAAATGGAAAGAAAATCATTTCAGTACAGTTATCTCTTGTTAACATTTTGGCATTTTGAAAGTGTGACTCTGAACTTCCATGTCCTTGGAGACCTTTCCGTATCACATTTTCTGAATATCCATGATACTTTTATTTTTTTTTTATAAAAAAATTGATGGTTTATTGCTGGTAAGTATTATGTTATATTGCATGAAAGTTGAAGAAAACCCTACTTTGTACACTGCTGCCAGGATAGCGATTAAGGGAAAACCATGTTACTTATGATAATCAACCTTACTGAAAAGACTGAAGTGCAGCTTGTGTTGGAAAACCATTGTAATTGTTTTCTGTTTTGAAAGCAATGCAGTAGAGTGCTATTTGGTGCAATAAATGTATATGGATAGTAGGCAGTTAATTCAGGGTTGTAAAGTAATTTGCTTAATTGATTTTCAAGTTATTTCAGGGTTATAAAATAATTTGCTTAATTGATTTTCAAGTGGCCATTAAATGAGATTACATAAACACACATTGAGATTTCATTGTAAAGTCCCATAGGTTTAGCTCTCTTAACTGTGTCACATAATTAGGAATCGATTATTATTATGCAGGTAAATGTTATTTAATATTGAAAATAAGTTTACAAAAGAAAAATTTTGTGTAACGCTTACATTAATGTTAAGATGAATAACAGTGCCTTATTATTCTCAAACTCAATAGGGTTATTCATATCATGTTAGTAATTGTACAGCTAGATTAAAAGTTTGAATAGCAGCTTTATTGGTATTTTTTGTTGTTTTATTTTACATTTTCTTTTAATTTTTTTTTCAAACACTAGCATCTTCAAGATGACACTTTCAACTGTCATCCACCAGAAGCGCTGTGTATTTTGTTTTTCCACATTAGCAGTTGTGTTGGTTTTTATGTCTTTAAACATTGTGTAATATTATTTTATGCACTGTCATCATTTTTCACATATAGGGATTTTCATTATGTGAATTTGAAGTCTCACATATGGTCCTGAAACTGAATCTTATTGACCATGTTATTCTGTTGTATATATTTTTGAAATTTTTATCTTTTACCTACTGGCATTTTCAGTGTGGGACTTATAACTCCCAAGGGTATGTAACAGTTCACTTTTATTGATACTACCTGTTGTGCAATATTTGCAACTTGACTTTACAGTTAAAGGGATAATAACTGTTCTTTTTTGGCAAATAATTTTTTTTCTAAAAAGTTTTTTTTGTTAAAATCTCTTAAGAAATTATTACAAAGTATAGCCACCTATGGAGGTCACATGGTCTGATGACAAGTTCAGATATCAGAATAATAGCTATGACTGCCCTTTTTGTGGTAAAACAAAATATATTATATTTCTGTGACTTGTTTACACTGTTTAAACTGAAGTTGGATGATTCATATCATGGTTATGCAGCTAGACTGAATTGAGCTTTAGTGGAATATTTTTGTAATTTTTTCTTTAATTTTTAATTTTTCAAACTGGCATTTTCAAGATGTGACTTATCACTCCCATCCACCAGGAGCCCTGTACTGTAACTTTGTAACACTTTCTGTATTTTTTTAACTTACAAGTATGATTATATATATATATATATATATATATATATATATATATATATATATATATATATATATATATATATATATATATATATATATATATTTTTTTTTTTTTTTTTTTAAATTGAGTTTAAGCAATGAGTTTAAGAAATTTTCACTTTATCTCATTCTGGCATTTCCAAAGTTTAACTCTTATCAGCCTCAAGCCTTAGGGACTATTTCCACACCCTATCACGCTAACTGTGGATCGATGTATCTCCAAGGGAATTCTCGCTAAATTGCAATCAATGTAAGTGGCTTAGCTGTCTGTCACGCCTACTGAAACTGGCATGCCAGAATCCTAAGCCGCTTAAACTGAAAGCAATTTAGTGAGAAACCCCTTGGAGTTGGATTGATCCTGTTAGATTGATCTAGGTATGGGAACTCAGTCTAATGCTTGTTACACATTTTACTTTCATCCTAATTCAATGTTATGCAGAATTAGAATTTGATGTTGGCTATGCAGTTACAGTAAGCATAATACATTAATGCATCAAAATTGACAGTATCCTATTTCCTGCGCTTTTTTTCTGTTTTTTGTCTGTACATTTGACAGCTTTGCTGCCTTGTTCTGTATTTATATTTAAAAGTGGCATTCATTTTTGATGCTGTACTTTTGTGTTGCCATATTTTAAAGTATGCTGTTTCCATATTTGCTTCATTTAATATATTTTTGAATATTTAAAAAAAATATTGGGATTCGGTCTTTCTGAAAAATTCTGTTTTTGATAAGATTTGGGTTTGATTGTCGAAATAGTAAATGTGGAATTTGATATTTCAGGCTCCACAGAAGAGACGAACATTTAGCAGTTTTGATTTTGACTACTCCCTCACAAATATAAAGGCAATCAAAAGGTAAAAGCAAGAATTAATCTAGAGTTATGTAACCTCAAGACTAAAGTTGCCAATCATACATTCCTACATTTGGAAGAGTGGTCTTTCAGAAGATAATCTTCCTAGTCAAGTACTGATGATTCAAAGGTTTTATTTTTTGGATCACTGGCTGTTGAAGAATTAAAGAAGTTGATATGCATCTAATAAAAGTAACAGTATGTGGTAAAATCTCTTCAGAATAGCTTTTGTTCCCATGGAGCCACATTTGTAATGATCTAAATTTTATGTAAGGAGACACAACATGTTCCAAATAGGTTTCAAATGTGTCTTAAGTTTCAAAATAAATTAAATATGCAACAACTGGAAAAAGATCAATATTTTGAGTGTGTCACATATTTTGTCTCCGTTTTGAATTATTCAAATTTCAAATTTATGAATTCTATATGTATTGCAACAGCTTTGTGCCCAAACGTTGTGTCTGTAGCACAAAATGCCAAACAAAATGTTATACCTTTTTTCTGACAAATATTTTCTCAGCCAGTTTCACTTTATAATAATGTTTGTGTTCCAGTGCCTTGTCCATGTCAACACTGAGCAGCTCTGGGGAGGAGGGGAAAGAGCTATCTGACCAAGAGAAGAGAATACTCAGCACAAGTGCACCTGCCTCAACCAACAGTAACAGTTTACTGGGAAACTTTGAGGTGCTGGTTCTTGAATTGTTATTTAATCTCTCATTTCACAAACTATAGCAATATTTTTTTACACATGGTATGGAAGTTGTACATTTTTATGCAGTTTGTACAATAATTTTATTTCATGTATTATAATTTCATAAATTGTTTGGAAATGGTAGCTTGTCCCAACAGAAATTCATAGATGTTACAGAAAACTCAGGTTTTTGATCATTTGAATAATCCAGCTGTGGATTAAGTTTAAAGATTAAAAAAATTGCTCATATTGATTGAAATTGAAGCTTTGATCGATCTTTTATTTGTATATTTTCAATTTTATCCAAATGTTAGTAACTCTAATATCTGGTTTTAGGAATCTCTACTAAATGGTCGCATCATGCCAGCAGGGACAGTTGCAGGCTTCACTGCCGAAATTGGTGCCAGCGGTTCCTTCTGCCCAAAACACATCTCCCTGCCTGTGACAGCTTTCTTCTTCAACAACCTGTCTGATGACAATGCACCATCACCTTACCTGGTGAGAATAGGTTTATAGATACCATCCTACATGTAGTTAACATGCTAATATGTGCAATTTTTTAATCCATTTCTAGACTAAGGATGTGTTCACAATGAAAAAATGTACAAGGTAAATCGATCCACTCAAACGGCACACAAAAGTTCAGTTAATCTAATTGCTTTCAGCGAGAGTCTACAGGGAGTTGAGTCGATCTACTTAGTACAATAGTTTCATTATGAAGGTAGCCTTGTAATGCCAGTTACTAGCTGATTACTATTGGTTGTGTCGTCACTCAGGTGAACACTCAATGACCATCTTAATTCTTCATAAAGAGGAAGCAATGTTGCCATTGCTTTAGTGATCATCTGTTGACAGACATAATAAATCTGGATGTGGATTTTAAAGATTTCTTAATATATCTGAGTATAGTTTGCATCACAGAGACAAGTCAAACAGTTAGACCCATTCTGCTGCTTGGCAAATTTAGAAAGGTATAAAGTGGCCTATATGTTACTTAAATGTTTATGCAAACATATTTTGCTTTAACACAAATAATTACCACCATCCTGCTCTTTGGCTAAAAAAATTATCTTTAACTATATCAACAATAGATTGACAAATGGCCAGATATTTTCACTGCCTTTAGGCAGATATTTTTTAGACCATTTAAAAAAAATAATTATGGAAATTTTCAGGTGGAGAGTTGGTTAAAATTGGTAATTGGAAAAGACCTGTGATCATTTTATGTTGTAATTTAAACATTCCTGTGTGTTTCACTTTTTCAGGGTCATGTTAACCTTGAGAGTGCTAACCTTAAGAGGGGATACCATGTGCCAAAGAAGGGGACTGTTCAAGTGGTAGGTGCTCCCTCGAAACTTTAAAAAATATAAAATTATGCATCTATGGCTTTGAATGGAATGGAATGTAAATGATTGCCTCATGTAGTGCATGCACATACTGCCATTATCTCCATTTGTCTTTGTCACTGGGCTGGGAGATGTGAACATATGTTTTTACTACTAAAACTAGTTAATAACTCTTCTAAGTTTCAAAGAAGTGGCCACCCGGTTCATAGATTAAAAGATACAGGATTTCATAATAATGGCAGATATTTTTCTCTTCAGACTCTGTTCAATCCCAACAAGACAGTGGTGAAGATGTTTGTGGTGATGTATGACCTGAGTGACATGCCTCCTAACTGCCAAACCTTCATACGCCAGAGAACACTCTACATGCCAGTGTCTGGGTCAGCAGAGGACCAGTGCTTCCTCAGATACCTGATCCATCTCAGGTAACAATTGAACAGAAAAATTATATTTGTGACAGTGCCACTTGTGGGTTTTCAAAAAATTATGATAACAATTGGAATGTTGAGTTGAACTTTAAGTAGGATTCTGCCTGGTTGTATTTTGACTGGGAACATGATGGGCTTCTTTGATTTTCTGCAATAATGGTGTAATGATATTTATCCAGGCAATTGAGATGTGTACTATATATACTTATACTTATACGGATACATGTAAATTAGTAATTATGCATTTCACAGTATCATTGAAGTGATTTAGAAGAGGTTTGTCAGGCTGGTACAACTAGTCCATGAAAACTTCTTTTAAGCAGAAGCAGATTTGGAATCTTAAGTTTTACATTGTGTGTATATATAACTTCTTGTTAGCTAAAAATAATTATTTCAAATGTTATAGTCATTTTCAAGCTTTATCCATTAAAGAAAACATGGGGGTTTTGTGAAAAAGGCATTTATGATTGTGATTTGCCCCCCTCCTCCGTGTCCTCCCCCCCCCCCCCTCCCCACCCTAAAAAAAAAAAATGATGGTGAGGAGTGATAATGAGTTCTTGTTTGATTCCAGGTTTGCCTCTTCCAAGTCCGGGAAGGTGTATCTTCACACAGACATCAGACTGATCTTTGCCAGAGACAAGTTTGAATTTGATCCCAGGGTGGCCAGTTATGAACTGAGATCTTTCACTGAAGTGCCCTCTAACCCAACATACTCTCCCAAGAGATGATGACACCTCCTTTTAGACATTTACAACAAATATTTAATTGATAAATTATTTAAAAAATCCCAGCAGAAAAAAACAACATCTCATGCTTGGTATATTTTGGAAAGAAGACAATTACAACTCTGACCAGAACATTCTTACACATGCGACATGTAATATAATGTATATTTTTGGAAAAGAACAAGTGCTTTTCAGCCCATACTGTGTAGAAAATTCATGTGGAGTAACACTGGGGATATAAACAGAAGTTACAATACCACACTTGGGGAAAGCACTTAGCAACAACTGTTTTAAGTGCAACAGTCTAAAGAAGGATATGTCTTCTTCTTGTTCAAGGAAAACCACGAAGTTATATCCAAAAAAACTGTATAGTCTGTGACAAAATTGTTGAGCCCATAAACAAAATATATGTTATGGAAATGAAACTTAGCAACAACTTTATTAAGTGCAGTAGTCTTTGGATTAATATGTCCTCTGAGGTAGAAAAAAACCATCGAGTTGTGTCAACAAAATGTATATTACATGTGACAAAACGTGGTAATGTGAAGGCCATTGAGGCAGAATTTCTCAAAGCCAGCAACTGGAGATTATTGTTGGGCCTATTTAAACTTGAAATTCAACAGTGCCCAGGATGTTCGTGGTTATTAATGAAGTTGTGTTAGGTTTAAGGTTTGATAAAGGCATGTGTCTACAGAGACTAATTAATTTATTAAATATGATGCACTGGTGAAGGGGAGAGTTTGATGTTGTCACTTTGGGAAAGGTTTTACTGCATTTCTGCCGTGAAAATCTTACTGGTGGTTTGTGTGGTGTTTTAATTTCTGCCTTCTAATCTTGTACCTTGGGCGTTTTATCAGAATTGCTTCAACTTAGTAACTTAAAACAGGAATGTGCTTCCTGTCATGTGCATGTAATATCACTCATACCTGCATTTTCATTCTTGTATTGAACTTCATGTTCAGGGATAGATTTGTATCTATTGTTAATCTTATTTCATACAACCCTTTTAACGAGTTCATATATCATCTTCCATCATGGGTTTTTCTTTTCCATATTTATTTTGTTTGTAGTGGAATTCACTATGGTTTGGGTATTAGTTAAAAGTTGGGACGAATGCTCACTAAGAGTGAACAGCTAGAATTTCGTATGGTGTGGTTTGTATGCAAGACGTTGATTTGATTATTGGAAATTAATTTTGCTTCTAGAGAATGGGTTTGGTGAGGCGATTTTTGTGACTGTGAAATGTAAAGGGTTAAGTCGTTTGAACTGCTGTAATTCTGATATTGATTTAAAAGAAAGAATCGTAACCAAGTCTGTTGGAAAGATGGTTTGTGAAAATATATTAGGGAAGAACTGACGTGCTTTTAGTGTTTCTGAAGTTGTTTTCAAACAAGCGTGTTATATGATCGCCTAATGATGGTAGTGACATTTAAAAGGAATTAACATTTGTATGAACTGAATCATCACCTGGTGCTCTAAAATTACCAATATATAAATCAATTACTGTCGTGATTCTTCTGAGGTTTTTGCCTTTTCGGTTAAACGGTGGCAACGTGATAGTTGGCTCAAAAAGTTTGGCGTGTAGAAGATGATCTTTTAATTTATTATTCTTCAACTTAAGAATCGCTGTATCTTAAATTATTTATTATTACTCTCTCAATATAGTAAAATCCATTATATAGTGAGAATAAAATTACTGGTATAAACTGAAAACGTGTTTGTCTAATTATTTTCCTAAGTAACATTGAAAACGGAAGATTTTGTTCACAAAAAGACAAGAAGTTGGTAGGTGAAACCGCAGGACTTGACAAAAGCTATGATAGTTTTAACGGTAGAATTTAAAAAAAAGCTTACCCCTCGCCTAGTCTGTACTTGAAAGGAGGATAAGAACAGCAACATCTTAATATTTCTTTGTCTATATCACGTATACGTTTTTTAATACTTGTTTCAAATTCAGTTCATGTGTGGCGTGTGTTCAAGACATGCATTTAATATTCCCATTGAAAACTGAGTTTCAGAACGTTTGCATGTTCATCGTGCGTTTCAGTGTTAACTGAAACTGAGCGTCGGTCGTATTGAATAAAACACAAGGTGCTTTGTTTTTCTGGCTGAGGTGAAACATCTGGCACGTTTTTTTTTCTTTTTCGATATATTATTCTGACTTCGTGACCGCCATATGAGCTGAAAAACGCGTACTAAGAACTTCATGAAAACTGCCATTCCCATAACGCATCCGCTTTCAATTACATGAAACTTTCGTGAAATGTCAAATGTGACAACAAGAACAAATTTGGTAAATATAAATTATGAAAAACGCAAAGAGGCCACGAAGGTGTTTGCGCAGACTCACTTAATATGATTTTGTAGGTGGGAAATCAGTGTTGTTATTTTGGAAAAGGTTTAATGTTCCTCCTTTACAAATCTTACTGGTAGTTAATACATGATGCTTTCATTTTTTATCTAAGATAATAAAATTGTGTCATCTTCGACGTCTTTCTCTCACAGATAATTGTCACCAGAGATTTAATGTTCTTTATTAAATTAAAACTGTTTAAAATACCAGCGTATTAAGGTCCTCCTCAACTCGTCATCCTGGGACCTCCGTGGACGCGTATTATATGTGCTTCTAGCTTGGGCGTTCCCACTGCTTCCGACGGACAGTCTGCCTTTACCTTCAACTGTGTGCTGAAACATGTGACATAAGAATGGGTATCGTATTTACCAGTTTGAGAGCATTTACGTATGACACAAAGCTGTTTATTATAAAGAAGATAAAATGACTTTTTTCTCCCATGGTTGATCTCATAGGCTACATCCTCTAAAGAGCAAGTCATCACTATTTAATTATTCATTACAGTTGATAATATCAATATTTCGCAATGATTCATGCTGTACACACAATGTGAAATAACTATACCAATCGCCAGGGGAAGAGCAAATTTCTGGCGTTTGCTACCCTAATGATTTTTTCACAGACCAGTCTGTTTAGCCATGTATGTATCCATATTAGGGACAGTTATTGAAAATAGTGCTATGAGTATTCGAACACCTTGGGTTTCAGAAAACTGACGTTGATTTTCTTTCACACAATAGATGTTCTTTGTGACCTTGTCAGTTAATGAAAACGACCTCTTGTTATAGTCTTTGATATCCGGGTTGATTTTAGTCTTTCCTGGTTAGTGCAAAGTGAGAAGTTTTCGGTTGACTTAGAAACCCAGGGTGCTTACCGTGTGTGCTTTTAAAATAATAATAATAATAATAATAATAATAATAATAATAATAATAATAATAAAAGATCAAATTGAGAGTGGTAGACCCAAACGATATTGAGAGCGTTCTTAGTATTTACTTATCGTTATTGACATAACAGCTTAATTCTTGCTTACTGTCAATTGATTAAGCGTCATTATTTTAAGTGAAATGTTAAACGGTTCATTTTGATTGATATTACTCGCCGTTACTGTGTACAATACGAATAAAATGGTTTGGCATGTAGAGATACATATATAATCAGTGGGCTCTGATTGTAGATATATGTAAAAGCATATCAGCAAACAATACTGACCTCATTTACTGTGAAGTATTTGCTGAAGTAACACACGTTTGATTTCAAAAAGGTGCCTTTGCCATAACTTATCGTAGCTATCGCTTTTTATCTATATAGGGACATCACCGCCGTACGTCTGTCCGCGCCATCAAGCGTTGCTTGTTATCATGATTATCTTAGGACACTGTTACTTTTCTATCTGAAAATTTGGGAAATTTCTACTGGGTTTCATTATTGTTCAGGTTCTGGAATGAACCCATCAGTCTTTTCCCAAACCATCTATTTTACTTTCAAGTTTCATTGCATGTATAAAACTAGCAACTGGAAAACTGATACGATTTTTCTTTTCTTAAGCTATGCTTGCTGATAGCAACAAGTTCATAAATGCAGGACAGAATCGGCTCCTCAGTTTATTAGAGAAATAGTTTCAATCCATTCACCAGCCAATGGAGTAGAAAAAAAGAGGGCGCGGTCAGCACTACTGGTAAACAGAATGGTAAAAATAAAAATATCCCAATATTTGTTCAATTTTATTTTCTATTTCTCTTCCAGGAACCACCAATTGCAGTGTTTTTGAAATCGAATCGGTCTCATTGCTTTCAAATTGTGAGTCGCACGAAAGACAGTGCTTAGTGACCCTCCACTTAAGCGCACGACACGAGGCAGTCTGTTGATATATTGGTCACAATAACATCCATGAATATCCACGCTCTAGCTGTCACGTAACGAATGAACTCAACCAGCTGCGTCTTATGTTAGAAAGGACGTGTGATGGCGTATTGAGCCCCACTTCGGTCTATGCAGCAATAGCCGTGAATGAGAGAGGAAACACAGATCTGCGGTGGAAAGCAAAAGGGTTCTGCAGAGCGTTATAAAGCGGGCTGTTTGCTTTACCTGTGATTATTGTCGTCATGTTAGACGACAAAGGTAGTCCCCTGGTCAATAATAACACGCAGAAGTCGAATAGGAATGTTACCGTTTTGAGGGACGCTGGAGTTTATCTAAGTGCAGTAAGAATGAGGTTGGAGGGTCTAGGAAAGAAGACACTGAGGAAATTCACTTTCTTTGCAGGTGAGAGAGAGAACCTTGAGAGATACATAAGAAAAATATGGCCTCGATGCCTAACTGTTCATTTCTTTCATAGGGTCCATGAGTAGGTACATATATTATTACTGGGTTGGACATTATCTGTCAACTGCCTTATTAACTCGCCACTCGAGTGATTAACAAGGAAGCACCACACATCCACATTTATATATGTATGTATAGGAGGCTAACAAGATGTCGCTAGGTGTATCTAAACTAACAAAAACCTACCGCCCTGATAATGATCGGTAGAGGCAGCTGACTAATCACATTACCAATCGTGACTGACATGGTTCCAAACCTCTACTTGCCGTTGATAATCGCTCAGTTGGGGCCAGTAGCAATGAAATAGGCCTATACATTTTGACACGCAGATACCGGTATATGTTGAAAAATATGAAATGTATATAAAGGCATCTGAATTTAAACTTAAATTGTGCAATGGATTTGAACGCATGACAAAGGTATAACCTGGTGACATAACCGTGTGTTTGGATAACAAGATGCATAATAACACAGGTAAAACCAGGAGGTACTGCTAGGCCTACTACGGTTCGGGGGGGGGGGGGGTGGGGGGGGGGGGGGGGGGGGGGGGGGTACATACGGGATATTAACTAAAAGCTGGTCGGTTGGAAACACTTAAAGATGACATAGCTGTAATGGTCACTCCAGTTGTTTTGTCATATTCATTCTCCGTGGTGTCAAATGACTGCCATGCAGGTATCAGGCCCGTAGCCAGAAATTTCAAAAGGGGGGTTCTTTTTCTGAAAAAATTGTGGACCTTTTTCCATAAAAACTTCATCAAACTTTACCCGGAGTGGACCTTTTCCCTGCAAAAGGGATGGTTCTTTCGAGCCCCCGAACCCCCCCCCCCCCCCCCCCCCCCCCCCCCCCCCCCCCCGGCTACGGGTCTGGGTATGCTGATCATATTACCTGTATGGTAAATTAAAATATAAAATATAAAAAGGGCACAGTTCGACTGTAGGAGTATTTGTGCAAATATCATAAGACGGATACGAAACGAGACTATATTCAGTAGTCGTATTTCAGTGTTGATATGTATAGGACCTACAGTGGATGATGCTGACTGAAATCTATAAGCACTTGGTTGATTTTTATTGATCTTGGGGCACTGGGAATGTGTAGACCTATCATGTGATCACATGCTTTATATATTCGCCATATATATAATCTAAAAATAAAGCTTCATTATATATATATTCTGTTACACATATATGGAACGCATATAAAACAGTGGTGGATTAAGGGGGTGTCAGGGGGTCCTGACCCCCCTTCGATTTCTGAAAAAAATCACACCAAATAAAATTAGAATTTTGCCTAGCTTAATCATAGTTTTAACCCGTTATAACTGGCACTGTTCGCCCTCTAAAATACCAAATATTTTCGAGTCCTTCGGCGGGCCCCAAACTCGTCAAACCCCACACCACCGGGGGCAGGGGGATGGGTCGTGTTCGCATCAGCGGACCCCCCCCTTCAAATAATCCTGGATCCGCCCCTGTATAAGAAAGCTTTATTTTAAGATGGTGTCAGTCCCGATGCCAGATAGTGAAAACCACATCCTGCTAAAAGGGTGCCATATATATATATATATAACAACACCCCTGGGGTCAGCCCTAAATCTGAAGAATCTTAGACCCCATTCCCATAGATTTTAGATCGACCTATCCCTGTGGGGAGTCTCACTAGATTACTGTCAGCTTAGCCGGCTTAAGCGTCTGTCCCGCCTAGTAAAAGCTGTAAGGGGGTAATTAACATGGTGCGCGCTCGGCTGACTGCAATTTAGCGTGAACCCCAAGGGAGTTAGGTCGATCTAAATCTGAATCTCTGGATCGATCTAAATCTTTGGGAATGCACCCGTAGGATGAAGCTTCGGGCCTCGTCTGCCTCAGTACATAGGTACATGTAACATAAAAGTAAACGGGATTTGCATTGCAGAAGTGGAAGTGTGTAGGGATGCTAGCCAGCTGTCTTGAAGATGTTGTAGAAAATTAGTCCTAGGTCGACACTTACATTTTCTACACACTAATGTTCAAACGATCCCACACAAGCACGCGTCCACATGTTCCAAAAGTGTTACAGAGCATGTAGAACAAACAGTCTAAGAAGACGTCTGGTAACTCTAGCAACAGCAACGATCATCGCTTTTTTGGACATTTACATTTTAACAACAAAACGTGCACGTTTTACAATGACTATTAAGTTCATCAGAGGAAGCAAAAATATTATAAAGATAAAGAAATAAATGAAAATGTCAGACAGCAATTTTCTTTATTTCCAGGATGTGCGTTCTTCATCGCCGTTCCTTCTATTCATATGGCCATCCTTCACGGGTATGTATGGACTGTATTAGTTTCAGCTGTCAGTGCAGGAAACTAAAAATAATGATGATGAGATGATGATAATAACAAATAATCGTTGAATGGTTATTTATTGTACAATGAGTAAGTGGACCGAAACAAGCAGATTGCTATCAAAATAAATAGATGAGAAAACGCGAGTGATGTTTTGTCTACTTTAGATTTCTATGTATGTCAATATGTATTTTGTCTAATCAACTAAGCTGTGCTGTGGATATCAATTTACTTTTAACCTTTTAATTTAGAACAATGGTTGAATCGTTACTTGAATTTCGTTAGATGTTTGTACGATCATCGCTTTTTTGGACATTTACATTTTAACAAGTAAGTACATCATGTACAAATACTTTTCTTCTAAAGCCTGTACTACGAACAAAAGAAGGCCATGCTAGACAGGGAGCACTGCACGTGTGCGTGCTGGGACACTATTTTTAAAGGTTAGTGCAGCAATATCCACGTTGAAAACTTAGGGTCTCCGAAACCAGTGGATGTTGTTCTCATAGAACCACCATACGCTTGCCGCACCTGCCGTGCAACTCGAGGCACGAGCGTAACTCTCAGTGCGACCAACAAAACAATATCATATAATGAAATTTTGTTTGTCGCATTTCGTTGCTTCAGCGCTTTTAGTCAGTATAATTGTTTTAACATGCAAGTTGATTTGGTAGCAGCAAAGATATAACAGCTGTACCGATAAGCATCAGTTGCAATTTTTAAAAACAAAAATGCCTATGGATCACTTTAAATAAATATCTTTATGTAAAAATATATATATAAAACTCTAAAGAAAGGTTTTAATGGCCAAATGTCTATAACCTAAGCTTAATATTTGAAAACTAAAGGAATGTAAAGCATAATATTATGTCGCTGATGTTGCTCACTATCATTTTACTAGGTTTCGACCTTAACCCCCATTTTTTTATTATTTCATAACGTGCTTTCTCTTTTATTCCAGGAAATTATGAAAAGCATATTGGAAGATACAAGCACATTTATTTCAATGTGACCACCAACACGTTTTTTGTTTGGGCGGGAACAGTGTTCTTGATGCTTACAATGTACGAAAGCATGCGTAAGATCTTCAAGTTATGGGCCAAAAAGAGACTTCGTTTTTCCATGTTTGTTCTCTTTGCAATCTCAATATATCCGCACTACACATGGTGGTGGAACACTTTCAATTTTCTGAATGACGACTTTTACAAGGAATGCGTTTGGATATTTTACTTGGAAATTACTCAGATCGTCACCACTGTTATAGTATTTGACTGGTGCGATGCAGACAAGCGCCCCGTTCCAAGAAAAATGATCACTTTGATATTTATATGCACAATGCACATATTTGTTAACAAATCGATGTTACGTATATTCACTTCAGGGATGTCTCTCAAGCAGTGGATTGGTGGTCTAACGCCTGCCATTCCTGATATAATTTACATTGCTACCGGATTTACAATGTTTAAGAAATATGCCCATAGTCAGGGAAAAGTACTCAGCGATTATTTCGACCGCTTTGACGTGGTGCAAGTTATAACTTTTATTACCTTCTCTGTCATAGCTTGTGTCAGTTTGAATCCGTAAAAAGGGCAGCGCAGTATGATAATTCGCTAGTTTGTTCAAATGTATTGATAAAAGGCATATGGGGCAATAATTCCTCATAAAAAGTTAAATGTTTCATTGATCTAACATTATATGATTGAAATAAGCCATGCGTGAAAACACTGATATTTCATTGATTGTAAACGAGCAAAGAGAGTGTTTAATTTAAAACTGTTGCCAGAAATTGGCATTAACTTGAGAACGAAGATTTTTGTCTACTTCGACTCATAATAAATCACCAGTAGCATAATTAAATGAAATATTGCACCAATTTTATCACAAGAAAATCAAAGCTAAAATTTTAGACCAATACGTTATATAAATGAACTAGTAAGTCATATGGTTTTATCTTGTACTGAAGCAAACCAAATTTTAAACCTCTTTTTAGAGTAAAACTGTTTCGAGAAACCGATCCCAGCTGAAATTGATCGTTATATTGTATTGAGTTTTGTTCGTGAACTCACAAAAAAGCACTAAAATCGCCTGTATTGGAGGACCCCAAAAATTTCGCCCCGTATACCTTTGATAGCGCGTCGACCTAAGTGGTAGGGCATATCAAGCATTTGCATCTCTCACCCGCATTTCCTACACGCGTTTATCATCACAACTTCATCGCCTAGATTTACCAATTATTTACCTACAGAGAATCGCCTTATTTCCGACAAAACACTTTTTATTTATATGCAAGTCAAGGTGTGTATTAGTTAGCTGTCCTGTGAACTTAGGCTATTTAGTTGGCAACACTAAGTTCTGTCGTTTTGATGGCACCCTTCTAGTTAATGTATGTTATGCTAGGGACTAAAGAGTAGTGTAGGAACATTAGCATTCAATGTTATATTTAAGATAAAGACATGATGATGATTATAATTATCTAGTTTATGGTGACCGTCAGTTCATTATATGTGGAAAAATGCTCAATCCCAATATAAACCTAAATACTATAGTAGGCCGCAATGTGGCTAGAAAGAAGATTCAATATACGTAAGGAACGATTACATTGAAACGATGATCATTCAGGGAAAATAAATCAATATTTGGTGATATTGCGCACACAATAGCGGCTGAAAGTTTCAAGAAGGGAGAGGAAGAATGTGTGTGTGTGTGTGTGCGCGTACGTGTGTGTGCGCGCGCATTTGTGTTGTGAGATTGGGGAGCCCTTTTGCGAAAAAAAAAGATTTTGATCACAAACTGATGCAGAATGCAAAACTGAGTAGATGACAAGCAAACAATGCTCTTATAGGTAACAGATCGTGCCTTTTCTCACGTTTTGAGGAGGGTGTATTTGTGTTCTTTCCTATATGTATTATGCACTTTGTCAACAAGATCAAATCATATTTGTTCAGCATTTGTTGTTCAAAATGAAAGGAAAGGACGATAATCTTCATCACAGGTATTGTGTCAGCCTAAAAGATTTAAGATGTGTGCACATGATGTTTTTATGTACGTTTGTTTTTTTGTGAGGTGAATTTTATGACTTGTGTTCAAGTTAAAGGTCTAGTCAAAATTGTACACTCAGGGTTAAAGGTGGTAAGGGTAATGGCATTAATGATTAATAAGTTTTATATGGATAGTTATATAAAGCTTAGCGTTCGGATTGAAATGTATTTGAAATCCATTAAGAGGAAATGCCGCAGGTATTGCTGTTTAGTTAAGATGTAGCATAGTGAAGTACATCTGCGTGCCTATTATCGTCATGGTTTTCGTGACGAGTGATATCGAAATGATCACTGCGCCTTAAATAACCACATTTACTTCTACAACTATAATGTTTTTTCACATAAGAACGAAACTATTTTCATCATACAAGCGCATATACTGACAAATACAACAGCATAAAACCGCATACGAAAACCTGGAAATAGAAAATGACATTTCTGTTGTGAGTTTTGTCTTTATGTGAGAATACCGTTGATTGACCATTAGTAGATTTTTAAAAAAAATCTTTCAGTATTTATACTAAGAAACTGGTAAAACTGGTTGCAACACTGGGTTTGAAAATACGATGTCGATAGGTGAGCATGAAATAGGCAAGCATGACCGTTTGAGTTATTTTAATATTTTCAATATATTACCGAACAATATGTAAATGTATTAGCATTATAAAAGAGGCTGTCTGCACCTTTTCCCACAAATCAAAGTAAACGTTTTTATCAGTTTGATGTAAATTGTGTGGTTAAAACGTGTTGTGTCATGCTTTGCAGCATAAGTTGATAGTTTAAAAGTCGTAAACCACGTTACCAAACGAGGTCTATTCTCGATCTTTTTCTTTCTTTTTAAATTCCAGTTTCATTTCAAAGCTAACTGTATTCGAAAAGCAAAATGTGCCCCACGACCTTAGTTTCCTTTCTATATTGCAGACGCGATACCATTAAAATCTACAAAGGACCGTCTTGCTCGTGTTAATAACTACCTGTAGGGCCAGATTAATTAATCTTCCCTAGAGGTTTCGATCTCTCTCAGTCACTATTTGTTAATGATTGTTGAGATGATGCAGCATTTGCGTCTCATGGTGTGAGAATCAAGTCATAGGTTACTATGGAAACGATTCTAGGGAGTTTTACACATGCATCCATATTGTCACAGATAAAAATGATCACACGCGATGCGTTAATTAGCACATACTGTCAGAAAACCAAGTGCATAACTTTTAAGGAATACGAGTGATTCTGCCATCAAAAGACCCAAGACTTGAATGCTTAATATTTAAGGTGAAGATAATTTACCCAAACACCTAATTGAATAGCAAACTGGCATCATTATGTGGAAAATGGTTAAACCATATTAATTAATCATAAAGTTTATTTTCACAGCTAATAATAATAATCAATTTTTAAATATACATTTTAAATATAGGATTTTAAAGAAGTAAACTTCTCTGACCTGATTATCAAATAAATTACAATTCATATTAAGTAAAACTGAGTAAATTGAAGCCATTTTCTTAATGATTATACACCAGTTCTGACCTTTTTCAAAATATGTAAAATGATACATAATTTCATAGTTTTAAAGAACAATAGGCCGTTAACAACATGTTCCAGGTAAAATGCACCATATACATGAACATTATCATTTTTAACAAGTGCCCAAACTATACTTTAGCATTGCTGACATTTTTGCATATTGTTTCTGTTAGTTTCAATGCAGACACTAAACATCCATCCATATTGGAATGAGTAAATGCATCTCCACCGCACACCAACAGGGGGCTCTGGTGTAGTACCATACATCCTGGAGTTCCATCCACTGGCTTATGAACCTGAGGAGAAACCAAGCACGGTTGAGCAGTTGGCAAGATATCAGACATTGATTGCACAAGAATTTTGGGGCCTGCTTTCACTTAACTGTAAAAGCCTTAAAATTGGTCTAAACTTTTAAACCAAAATTTTGGTTTATTTCAGGTCAAAACAAATCCATAGTTGTCCACTAAAACACAAAGGGTGCATTCAGAGAAAAAAAAGTCAATGGACTTACAGATCCACAGATCATATATGGCCAACCAACTTGAAAGCTTGCTGCATAATTCCCTAATAGATACCGAATAGATTCCCTGTGGGGATTATGTGGCAAGCTTTCATGTGGGTAGGCCATATTTGATCTGCCGATCTGTTAGGGACCGTTTACGTGAAAAATCTATTTTCTAAAAATCTAAAAATCTATTTGTGGTATCTTGTGATCATGGTCTGTGCCCTGAATACCCCGTGGCGTAATTACTGGAAGCGCTGAGAATTAATTACAGCTTTGGAAGTAACTGGCTCGCACTGCCCGTAATTACGCCGTGGGGTATTCAGGGCACAGACCGTGATCACAAGATACCGCAAATAGATTTTTAGAAAATAGACTTTTAAAACAGATGGAGTATTATGATAAACTGGACTAGTACTGGTTTAGCTGGTGACAATGTGGCCAAACTTTTGGTCTTTAAGTTTAGACCAGTTTTCAGGCTTTATTTCTTTTATGAAACAAGCCCTAGAGGGATAAAACAGGGTCTTACATTTCAGAGCAATACTTTTTTTACATTAACACATGATAAATTAATAGGTTTCCATTTCAATGTGAACATTGAGCCTGTTTCCCCTGAACTGCAATAGACCCGAAAGTAATTGCTCAATCTTTTCAATGGGCAAAAATTATCAAACTTTTAGATACATAATTTTATAATCACAAAAAGTTTTCTTCCATACAGCATTTGTGGTGCTTTTACTGCATAGAACTAACTGCAGAGTAGCTTGCTTTGTAATTTTGTTGTCACCACTTAATAAAAATGTTGTAATTTTACGAAATTATGGCTTAAAATAGTTTCTGTAAAATTCAAATTTACCCCTCATTGAAAAGATTGAGTAATTACCATTAGACTGCTGAAGTGTGTTAGGTCAGACTTAATAAACTAAACTTCAATCATCTCAAGAAATAAAGGGAAAGCATGTTGCAGTTTGATGACAACCAACAAATCAATAAGGATAAAAGCCTACAGTTGTATGTAACATGTGTGAGTAGACTGCTTTAAGTAGCTGATTTCTCAGTAGACTCTCTTAATTTAGGGGCATGCTTCCCCACTCAAGCAACTAATCAGTAATTTGTGTTTAGACCAAAAATACATGACCTGCTATTCCAATAAGGAACTTAGATTCAAACACATGTCCATGTTCTCATCACATGACCCGACATCTTTACATTAAAAAAATTGTTGAATTTCAAAAGGAGTCGTTTCACAAATGATGAACTATGAAGAATGAAGTAAAAATTGTGAACTATGGAACACCATCACTTTATGATCACCATGACCCCTTGTTTTTTTTCAATTTGTATTTTAACAGTGCAGCTTAAGATTTTGAGAAATCTTCATCAAAACTGTCATGTACGCACCAAGTTCATATTCTATAAACATATATCGAAATCCGATGTTTAATTTTTTCTTTGATAAAATAAGACCAAACCATTGATTTAAATGGCTGCATGACTGCTTATTTCATGTGAAATGGAAACTACTTTGTGAGCTGAGCAAGTTTTTGTTCACTCATGCCACAATGCACTACCCATGTCACCAAAATAACGAACTACTGACCTCAAAGTTTTTGTGTTCATACTCAGGCAATCAAAACTTCCCCTATTATGTAAAAAGTATGAGCAATGCTTTTTGTACTTTGTCCTTCAACACTGGCAAACCTTCCTCAGGTTTGGGTACTAGTCCTTACCTGTGAATACCTCCACTTCTGACATTTGATATTATCAGGTTCAGGCAAGTCTGGGATAAACTCCTTTAAGTGTTCCATAATTATTGGCTGTACCTCTTTAAGCTCTTTTTCTAAGTGTTTTAAACCAAAGGGGACACTGGTGTGGACTATAATTGATTCTCCTACACTTGGGTCAGCTGTAATGGAGGAACATTAAAAATAATAGAAATAAATATAAATAATTGAAACATTTAATGAGATATTGTAACAATTAAATAATTAATTAAAAATATATGTACAAATGGCAACTTTTTCCATATGTGTTAAAAAACCCCAAACTTTTCATATCTGAAGTAAACAAAACATTTTTCTTTGAATTTCCATTTTCTTTATATCTCTCTTAGAAAACATACATAATGATATGCTAGTATATATATATACATGGGCGTAACTAGGCATACGCACGGATGCACTGTGCGTACAATTTTTTGGCCATACAATTTTACAATTTTTTTATTATTTCATATAAATTTAGTGTATTTTTCACGGAATATAAAAAAATCCTCTGCTTATTAAAGTCACCTGTATAAACAAATCCTCCCCCCCCCCCCCCGTCTTGCATACTTTTATTGAACTGAGGTTAACAATGCCTGAAACCTTAACAAGTTTTATCTTAATCGTCCATCTAACAGCAACTTCCTTTACCTCTTAATTGAAGGGTTCAGTGGCCCAAAACTCTCCTGAACCCTCTTTCTCGAGAGTATGGAACGCATTCTTGCTGGCGATATTTATCTCGGGTAAAAATCTACCTGAGTGTTATTTTCAAAGAGCAGTTCCCGCAACCCTGAGGGCACTAGATAAAATCTGGACACCAGGTTTTATAAGGAGCCAGAGAAACAAAGGAAGGATTTTTCCTGCAAAGCGTCAAAGAATTTTGAAACGGACATGACCCAGCTTACCCCTCCAAACTAACAGGGTGACATGGGCAATTTTTACAAACAAATAATAAAACTTAGATGTATCAGAGCTCTGTCGTGTCGTACAATTGGTTGTTTTGGGGAGCCATGCATCCACATGTAAGGTGAATGAAACCGTATATTAGTTCAACTCAGAGGCGGATCCAGGATTATTCGAAGGGCGTTCCACGTATGCGAAGCTAGCCTCCTTTTAAATAAATATACCGTTCTGGGTAATAAGTATATTGAAACTTTTTTTAATTGCGAGAATATTTCTGACTAAGGCTGTATTCCCAGAGCTTTTAGATCGATCTATCCCCGCGGGGAGTCTCACTAGATTACTGTCAGATAATCCGGCTTAATTGTCCGTCCCGCCTACTACAAGCTGTAAGGGGGTAATTAACTTTCGTGTCCGCTCGGCTGACAGCTATTTAGCGTGAACCCCCAGGGAGTTAGGTCGATCTAAAGTAGATCGATCTAATCTCTGGAAATGGGGTCTAAATGATGTTTTTATTATTAATGGAAATTAAGCTGCGATGTGTGGTACATATGCTGTGATTTACGCTGTCCTTCATCTCTTGCGTTAGTCTACATTTTGCTGGGAATTTTAAAAATCTGTGCGTACAATTTTTAAAGGTCTGGTTACGCCCCTGATATATATATATATATATATATATATATATATATATATATATATATATATATATATATAATCCAATACAACTGATTCTTCAATGCCAAATATCAGTCTTACTTATTCCCCGCTTCCTGTTATCAACAGATATAAACCTAATGCAAGGACCATCATAGAAGTACTTGGCAGTCCATGGTATCTCTAATTTTACTCCCGGTTTGTAGAATAATGCCAAGGCATAGCGAGAAGAGTATGAGACATTTTCTAACTTCTGCTTCTGCTCAGGAGATTTTTCTGGAAAAAAAATCATCTATTATTCACAAATACTGGGATAAAGCATAATGCAATTATATCTGGAACTATTTTATCAAAATAATCATACAAGTTAAACAAAAATTGAGGGCGAGAGTTCAGCCATTTTCAGAAAAAAATGTGTCAGCAGCAAACATTTCACTCATATTGTACTCACACTTCATACTGACAAGGAGTAGTGCAAATAAATACCTATTATATCGGCTATTGTTCCTTTAAGTTGAAGGATTTGTGGCACAGGCATTGTCAAAACTACACAGTTAAATAATTCTGATTTTCCACTTGATGTTGTTATTTTCCAAGATGTCCCATCAAGGCTTACATCCACAATATGATGTCCAAACTGAACATCAGCATCTAAAATGAAAATAGATCTAGTGGTTGAAATATCAATGATGTCCAGTTAGCTTTAAAGATCATTTTATATAATAAATTAAGCAAACTTCAGTTCAATATTTTATATCTAAATTTTGAAATATCTTATTGGAGTCATACCTACATGTTAGCAAGGTTTCAAGTTCTACTAATCTATGCATATCATTCTGTTTCTAGTTTTTCTTTTTCTCCTTGACTATCCATCCCCCTTGTTTTATTTTTTATTTATTTTTTTGTAAATTACACTGAACACAAACAACTTACACATAAAATACTGACAACCTTGCCAAGCTACATCAAATGGTCTACTGTATAACATAACACTCACTTGCTTCACTCAGAAAGTGTTTCACTATGGAGCTGATGCCATGAGGTGTGACATAGTGGCTGGTACCTTCAGGATGGACCCTTTCCCCCTCTATGCTATCTTTTAATGGCATTAACACCCCACTGTTGATTAAGTCATTGTAGAATCTAAATACAAAAGGTGTGAATATTGTAAGCATTAACCAGCAATTTGTGACATCTACTGGTATATCTTATAATATTACGTCATGCAATACATATTTATTAGATCATACAATATATCAATTTACCAAACATCACAGAAAATATATGTAGCTCATGAGTGACTCCCATGAAGAAGTTTCAACTTGCACTTTATGAACTCAATAACAGGTTCATTGTGTTAAGATACTGTTTAAAATGTTATATGCCACTATCAAAGGGATTGCATATGTATTTGGTAGTGATACAAAATACCGTACATACGATGTAGCTTGCTGACCACCTATATATATCAAATCCCAAACTATTAAAATACATTTTAGTCCATTGTTTTCTTAACTGGACTTGAGCGCAGTGAACGGTTACTTGCACTCCTTACCTTTTCAATTTGCATAAAAATTCAAGAAAGGTATAATGTGCCTTATCAAAATGACACAAGTACAGACTATCTAAAGAGAAAAAGGTGGATTTAAGCCAATAGAAGTTAGACAATACCCTATCCCCTTACTTCTTGTGACTTTCAGCATAGCTTGGTGTTGCTGTAATGTACTGTGCTCCAAGATCTGCAGTACACGCCCCATCATTAGGACTTCTACTGGTGCTCATTCGGCCACCTGGACACGAAAGAGTTGAAAATTTTTCCATAAGAATTTGAATAAGTACAGCGGTAACACCTTTCAAGTTTCATTACCTAGTACGCAATACCTGACATTTACCTGAAAGTAATACCCCACAGTTACATGAAGGCATTACCCTACTTACCTGAAGGCAGTGCTCCACACTACCAAATGGCAATACCCCACAGTTAACTGAAGGTAATACATTACATTAGCCACATGTAACTGTGGGGTATTGCCTTCAGGTAGCTATGATGACAATACCCCATAGTTACCCAATGACAACACCCCACAGTTACTGTAACTGCAGGTATATGTAATAGCCCACAGCTACCAAATGGCAATACCCCATATTAACTGAAGGAAATACCCAACAGTAACATGTACATTTTTTCCTTTTATGCAACCTTTCAGTCCTACAGCTCATCAGAAATATATACAATGTAGCAGAATATAATTAGATACAATACAAAATAAGTATGGTTACCTGCTCCCCTAGCCTTATCCCAAAGCACCAACTCAGCTTGCTGTCCTAAAGACTGTCTGAGCAAAGAGGCAGTGGAGGCCGCCGTGAGACCACCACCAACAAGGAGTATCCTCTTCATAATGGTGACAATCTAATAGGTCCACTTAATCTTTATCTGAAAGATCACTGTCATTATTTATTTATGTTGCAACCACACACACAAAAAATAATAAAAATAATAAAATAAAAATAATAATACTTTTGTGCTAGCATAGACATTGAATAGTATCTAACAAGAGGAGGTGACATTTCAGGCTGACTTGTAGTACTGTGACAGTTAACCTTCATCCACAAGGAAATGGAACCCTACATAAACCCTGAAACCGGGCCTCGGAGGCCCGGTGCACCATGAAAATCTGACTCCCCTAAAATGTGACTCCCCCTATGAAATTTTGACTCCCCCCCCCCCCCCCCCCCAAAAAAAAAAAAAAAAAAAGTTTGCAGGTAAAACTTTTCATGAAAAAAAAAAAAAGTAAAGATTTATATTTTACCATCCAAGGAATCTCCTATGAAAAAGCTATTTATATGATATTTGATTATCATTCTGACATCTTTTCTTTGAGGATACTTTATGAAGAATATATTGAAAGTATTTGAAAGTTTGATGGTAAAAAATTGGGTGAAAAAAAAAACACATGAAAAATAAGAAAAATTAAGGATTTGTACTCTAACACCCAATGACTCCCCTATAAAGAAGCTATTTATTTGATATTTGATGATCATTCTGACATCTTTTCTTTTAGGATACTTTATGAAGAATATATTGAAAATAATTGAAAGTTTGAATGGTAAAATACTGGGTGAAAATAATTTACGAAATTCTTCATTTTCATATGCATGGGATTTGGACTCCTATGGACTCCCATTATATTTGCTGTTGTTTTTCTCATTTTTCCCAAAGCTGAATGAAAAATGGGGATTGATGATTTTAAATGGATAATAAATTTGCATTCTTGTACCCATAGGATTTTGACTCCCTATAGTCTTTCAAATATTTCCAATATAATCTTCATAAAGTAAAAGTTAAAGAAAGGTGTTGAAATGATCATCAAATATTAAATAGATAGCTTTTTTATAGGGGAATTATTGGGTGATAAAATGCACATTTTTAATTTTCTTATTTTTCATGTTTTTTTTTCTTTTTTTTTTGTATTTTCACCCAATATTTAACCATCAAACTTTCAAATATTTTCAATATAATCTTCATAAAGTAAAAGTAAAGATTTTGAAATGATCATCAAATATTAAATAGATAGCTTTTTCACAGGGGAGTCACTGGGTGATAAAATGCACATTTTTAATTTTCTTATTTTTCATGTTTTTTTTTTTTAGTTTTTTCACCCAATACTTTACCATCAAACTTTCAAATATTTCCAATATAATCTTCATAAAGTAAATATAAAGGAAAGATGTAGAAATAATCATCCAATATCAAATAAATATCTTTTTCATAAGGGAGACAATGGGCGGTAAAGTGCACATTTTAAATTTTCTTATTTTTCATGAAAATTTTCACCTGCAAACTAAAAAAAATTGCCAATGTATCCTCCATTTTACATACTACAAGATCACAGTCATATACTCAAGTAAAATAAGATTTATGAAGTTTTGTGGAGGGGGAGTCAAATTTTCATGGGGGGAGTCAGATTTTCATTATGAAAATCTGACTGGGGGAGTCAGATTTTCATGGGAGTCAGATTTTCATGTTACAAAGGTCCTTTGCTCGCTTTACCTCCACCTGGGTGAGTATACACTGTGTATGGAACATGCGGAAAAATCATTTTTTTTTTCTCAAAATGGAAAGTTTCGCAAAGTCATATACTCAAGTAAAATAAGATTTATGAAGTTTTGTGGAGGGGGAGTCAAATTTTCATGGGGGGAGTCAGATTTTCATGGGAGTCAGATTTTCATGTTACAACGGTCCTTTGCTCGCTTTACCTCCACCTGGGTGAGTATACACTGTGTATGGAACATGCGGAAAAATCTTTTTTTTTTTCTCAAAATGGAAAGTTTCTCAAAGGTAGCTCAGTCTATCAGGTATGTAATAATGATAGATTTAAACTGATATCTGCATATCAGGTGACCAAGGTGACTGATTACTCATAAATAATAATTCCTCCAGGTCTTGAATCTTTCACAGGCAGATTTCATTGACCATACTGATAGTCATAGCACACATGATATTGCTTGTGTAAAGCATTTGATAGCAAAGATATTTGAGGTTACATAGACTTATTTATCCCATGTGGAAGTAAAATTATCAAGGGACCGGGCCTCAGAGGCCCGGTTTCCAGGAAATGGGACTAACTTTTGGAAAAGTTAATTTCTACACATGGTGTAAATTATTTCAAAACTAATTATTAATCCATTGATGGGGTATAAGTTGCTAGAGGATTACATGAAAGGACCAGGCTCAAAACCTCATGCAAACGAAGAGAGAGCAAAAGATACATGGGCCGGTGTGGCGTGATAGACCCGTGCCGTGACGAAACCGTTCTGCACATGCGCATTGAGGGTAGATTGAAAGAAGTAACTTCCGGTATGACGATGTCGTCCTAAGTAGGCGTTATGTTTGCACTGACCTATCATCTTTCAATTCATAATTCAGTGGTTTTCGTCATGAGAGAGTATGTATTTGATAATCTTATTACTACAGTATACGGGGGAATGTTGGAAGTGAGCTTTTGATCGTGACTGAACTGTTTTGCTCTGTGTGCAAAACGTGGTAGATCTAAGACTCACGCTACAATGTTCTTTCAATTCAGAGTACAGTCATTTTCATTAAAAAGAAATTGTGTGTTTGATAATACTACAACTTTCTCTACGGGGAAACGTTGGAAATGCATGTGCAGCTACGAACTGTAAGTCAACAGACTGCTAACCCCGCGTGAATAATCCGTCAGAACGGTTTATTCACGACGACGGTTTCTTCACGTGACACCGGGCCTGCGAGGCCCCTGAAAGCTTGAGGGTTAATACTTACAGTACAAGTAAATTCAATTATGTACTTTAAAACAGCACACTTGAAACATTATTTCCAACTATACAATATGAAACGTTTCTTTAAAGCATGCTTATACCGCCCATCGTCTTGTCCACTGTCTCACCTGGCATCTGGCTTAAGTTATTGTTGTACCCGGTATGTTGTACTGGTACATGCCAGTTGCAACTGTTGCATTGCGCCAGGTGAGTGTGGGTCTGCCACAGTTAGAACGATCACGCCAGAGTTTTGACAGTGTCATTTACTTGTTTCAATGAATTCCTGATTTTTACCTTCAAAATTTATGCATGCAAAACACAACTAAACTTCGGTTGGTTTGGGTTGGTTTGCAAACACCATTCTTCCCTGGTCAGTTCTCCCCAAGTTCCAACTCCAGGATTTGACCTCGTTTTCAGCTGCATTCCCAAAGCGCCATCTATCGTATCAAGACCGGTTATGGCGGTTTGTGCAAACACGTCTGTGTTAGTTTCGACGTGTTTTACAACTATTTACTGTGGATACCATTTTTTCATTATGTTGCTGACTGTAAATTAATTATCTCCAGGGTAAGTGTAGTGTATGGAATTTACGTTCTGTGCACTGGCGTTGCATTTTATAACTTTCTCACCCTTATAATAATTTAACTTTTCAATTTTCAACAAACTTGATTTAAACTGGTTTAGTTCGTAAATAAGAGAATATTGTGTTCCTTGGATTGCGTCTAGTAAAGACCTTGCAAGTCACTTTTTCCGTATCCTCTACAGTTCATTTAACCGAAATTTGGACTATTAATGTTGAGAAATTTAATTATGTCAGGAATTCATTTCCACATTGGATCACAAGAAATTTCATATATATCCTGTTGTAAAACCCTTTACCTTTACTGTTTTACGTCTAATGCCAATATTAAATTATTCCAGATGCATTCTAATGGACACCCCTACCTAGTCGAAAGCCAGAGAAAGTTGGTCACACTGTATGAGAGTATGTATAATACCAGCAAAGAAAGATGCCCAGCAGCATTTGGACAGAAAAGGACATCCATGGTAGAAAACATATATGTAGCCAGCCCGATAGCACAGGTTGGCCATTTTTTTATACATATGCTGGACATAGCAGGTTTCTGAGAAGTCCATTTGAGAAAATATATATTTAAAGTTGCACAGTGTTATATTTTCCCACAAAAACTTTATGCAAAATCTCCTGGGGTAAATGTTATTTTTCTCTGACTTACTAATCTTTGACCCTCCTTTCCTAATGCTTGCCAGAACTCTGTCACATCCTGAGAAAATTAAAAAGTCTTAAAGTTTGACTACAGGATTCATCAGGAGGAACTTAATTTGATTTTAGCAACATGGCATTCACTGTTAAAATGTGATCAAAATTTACTTCTTGTGTTCAGATAAGTCAAGTATAAAATGGTTTATTTAACAAGGCTAACATGTTTAAGATATTAAAATTTGTTCTGAAAAGAAAGTAAAAGTAACCATTTTAATACTATAAATATACCATATATCTTGTGAAAAAAACATGGTTTGAGCAGCAAAGTTTCACAGTAGATTAAACTTGTTCTTGCACTGGATTTCAGAGAAGAAACATTCAAAAAAAATAAATTACAACAATAATAAATAAATAAAAGAGGGGGAGATAATACAAGCCATCTACCTCATCAAGTCATTTCTATCACTGGGGTTAGATTTTATCCATGTTAAAATTGCCTGTTTGAATGGGATTGTTGATAACACAACAGATGATTTCTATTTTAATTGTAAACCTTTTATTTATATGATTATTTTAAATCAGGAAATGGAGTAATTGTAGAAATATTTCATCCACAAAGCATATCTGGCATTATTTTTCAGCTGTATGCAGAAAAGTTGGCTCAGCCACCTCCTACTGTAATATCTCCTGCACCTAGGATACTTAAGGTGCCTGTACCACAAAGCACTCCTCTGGTAAACACTCATAGGGCTGAGACACAGGTAGGAGGCTATGAGGTCATCACAGTTTTCAAGGCTTGGAATTTTCTTTTTCTTTTTTGAAACACTCACTCCGTAATGCTACCAATTCACTGTTTTCCAAATTAAAAAAAATTTCAGTCATTATTTGAGTATAGACAGGTTTGTTAAGTTATTGATTATTTCATTTTTCTATTCTCTTGGGTATCTTAAATGTTGGTACTTGTTGCCATTTTGGAGCCTAGATAGCAGTATTAAAAACATGGGTTCATTGTCTTAAATTGTTGGGTATTTACAGGGGGAAAGATGGAGTAGTAAGACAAGTTTTTACTTTCACCTAAGCAACATTTGATAGATATTAGTTAACCTTTGTATGCCTGTCATTATAACATCCCTTAGATGATATTACAACTACTCACAACTGTGTGTCCGTGTGAACAAGACTGTAGTAGGAAGCTTATGTTGCTTATATAACTTAAATGTGGAATTTACAAAGTTTAACCAATTTATTTATTATTTTCAGGTGTTTATCAACAGACCACACAGTATTGGAGCAGATCCTGCCAGTGTTACTACATATTATGATCCGAGCACAATTCAACCATCCTTAAACAGAAGTACATCTTTTGTTCACAGCGGCAGTGTCAGTGCCATCCCAGGTCCTTCACTTAACTCCTCTGGCAGCTCTGTGGGAGATTTCCATCAAGATTCCCATTCACATGAGTCTGTTTCACATTTCCGTGCACAATCTCACACAGTTTCATCACCTGTCTACCAGAATGCATATCTCCCAGACAGTTGTGATAGTGCAACCCCACCTGGATCCCCTAGAAAACATGTGCCATTGAAAAGTCTGACCCCTGAGTTTGTGGCCATCAGGGATGAGCAGGTGGTTGTCTGTAGAATGCCAGACAGAAGAGATACCTCTCTGGATGTCAGTGCTGAAAATCACTATCCTGAATACACAAGTCCTTTGTCTTGTTACAGTAAAAGACCTTGCAGGTTGATTCAAGAGTTGGACAAAGTTAAAGAGTTGTCGAAAAATGAAGAACTGGAGGGAAGAGAAAGCCCAGATGAAAGTGGTGTAAAAAAGGCTGGTAGTGGTCGATATTCTTATGAGAGTAGTAAAGTGAGTCAGGTCTCCCAAGCTGACAGACTGAATAATGTACACATGGACAGCGAGGTATTGGACCTTCAGGCACTTGGGGAAGGACCTGATATGTCTGATGGTATAGAAGACGAAATTGATGAGCTTAAACCTTACACAGACGAAAATGGTGAAAGACAGTGCAGTTCTCCTGAGACTTTTGAGAGATTATCACTACATAAAGAGAGTTCAGAAATAGAAGATATCGGTGCTGAAGATGTTTTACAATCTAAAAGCAGCACTTCTGTAAGGGACCCAAGTTGTGACAGACGTGAGGATGATGAGGCAGACACGAAAAGGACACAGAATGATGCTGACACCTTTTCCACCTCAGAGTCAGAAACTGATTTAAGTGACTCAGACAATGGTAAGTTGTATACTAGTAGTTACATACATTTGCTTAACTAACTTTCTGGACTTGCTTTGAAAGCTAAAATTATGATAACATTGCTCCCTCTGCATGAGGCATTCATCTGACCAGTTGTGTTATGTGTTAATTACACCATTGGAAGTCCAGAAAATTTGATATATATATCTTATCTCAACTAGATGACAATTGATCTCCATAAACTTAGGATGCTGTAGACCTATATATCATGTTATATCTAAGGTTATGAAACAAAAACTCAGAACAGTTGCAGCTTGAAATCAGAACTACATTAATGTAGATTTCTCATTTGTTCTCCTCTACTTTTTTGATGAATTTAACATCCCTAGGTTTCATTGACTAGTAATTGGTGGGATTTTTTTTAAACACAGGTGGCACTTTTGAGGAAGATGCTAAGGAAGATATGGTGGATGAGGTTGATTTATTGACTGGACTTTCAGATTCAAATAAAAAAAAGACCACGTCCAGACGGTCTACGCCAGAAGTAGATATGGATACATATACAAAAAGGGACAGTGATTTTAAAGAGGAAACCTCAAAAAATCGATCTCAAATAAAAAGGATTAAGCAACCTTTTAGTAAAAAGCATGTTTCTCCAGTAGCAGAGACTTATTCTGATACTGAGAGTCCTAAAAGACCTCAACAAAACTTGGCCCAGTCCCTCTCCCGGAAGAAGAGATCCAGTGCATCCTCTGAGATGAATATTGACACTGATACGCCCAGCAGCAGGAACCAAGGCAACACAATCAAGAAGAATGCTGTGCAGCTTGATCACAAAAAAGCAAAGAAATCAGAGGCTGGGCATAAATTTTGTATGTAATTGTGTCTGGAGAAAATTTTGCAATGCAATTTTCATTTGAATTATTTGTAATCCTGAATAGCAAATTTGATACCACAGTTTCATAAACTCATTAACTTTATTAGTATTATATTGTTATTTTCAGTCTTGTGACTTTTCCTGGCTAATAAACTTGAATGATATTTTAGCACAAAAGAAGACGCAAGAAACGCCTGCAGTGACACCACGTTCTTCAAGATCTAACACTCTGCATGAAACACCCACAACCTCCATGGTTTGTATAGTTATATGTGCCAGCTTTCATTTTGGATAAAAATGAAGCTAATACCTCAAGCCTATCATCTTTCTGTTTTGCTTAAAAGTTACGCGAATTAGAAGAAAAAAAGTAAATAAAGAGTTTGAAGTTTGTTTTTGATTTACTTTAGGTAGTAGCACAGCAATAAGAGAATATAGAGCATTAAAGGGTATAGAAAAATACCATTATTTGCTCTTAAGTTATTGATGCTATTATCTTAGTTCATATCAATTGGATATAACTAATTTATAGGTTACAATTGTATTTCACTCTTCAGCCAAAAGAGAAAGTAAAGGAGTACGTGCTCACCGAGTGGATCATCAGACCCATAAATTCCTGTAAAGGTGTATTTGTAGAAGGGAAAGTGGAGTAAGTGATGTGGCCTACACATGGTCCAGTGATAGACCTGTGTGATTATGTAAATCTGCTTACTAAGGAAGAGATAAGGACTTGGAAAAACTTACATTACTTGTTGAGAAAATAATTTAGTTATTGATTTTATTGTTTTTGAGTCAGAACTTTAAAATGGTCAAAACAAAAATGAAAATGTTAAGTCCAAGTAGCATTAGAACAGACCAGAATATAGTTTCTAAATGCCTTTTGTAAACATAATCTAACAGGATACAACTTTATTAGCTGTAAAGGGAATAAGCATAACTTCTGTGTAGAGATGTTGAGAAGATTAATGAAGGTCTCATTGTGTGTGTTTTCAGAGGTAGAGAAGATGACTTTTGGCACAGCACTGCCATAGTAAAACGTTTGAGCAACTCTCGAGTTCAGTCCAACACTGGGTCCCAATATGTACTGGTGGGTCCCATAGACAGGGAATACACTCTGGATGCAGGTAGGCCGTTTCAAAAAAAAAAAAAAAAGTTTGGCATTTTGGGTTGGAATATTTGTTTTAAGTGTGTCAACATATAATAGATTGATTAATGCAAGATTTATCTGGACACATAATGTTGCATTTTAATGTTTGTCTCCTTAAAAGATAGGATGATTATTTGCTAACAAAGGGCAAATGAATAACATGATATAGTTATGGGTTTGGCATGTGCGCCGCTCAAACCACTATTTATTTGGTAATTTTTTAATTTGAATGTTGAAATGGATTCATTAACCATTGGTAAGTATGAGAACATTATGGTTTACCTCAGGAAAATCTGTTTTATGGCACTTTTCCTGCCAAAATGAGGAGTTATTATACCTTCAATAAACTTATGTTGAGAAGACTAGTAGAGTGTAGTAAAAACTGAATTTTGTAGTTTGATGTAAAATATATTTCTGGTCTTGTTTGCTGCCTACAATCTTGGTTTTGACTTACCTTATCAGCTGTTGAAAAAGAGTCCCAAGGATAAAGAAATTATCAGCCTGAATATTAAATGCAATTAAAAGGTAGACTTTTGTGGCTAAGTTTTGTAATTTATTCTGTTTACAAAAGGATCAATCATAAGATTTTTGAAAATTGTCATGTCCAATGTTTTATCTGCTCTTGTGTTTGTAGGCTTCTCCCGGAAGACAGTGAATGCATTTAAAAAAGGTTTTCCCTCTGAGTGGAGAGAGGTGATCAGCAAGCACTTTGAAGAGGAAGACAGGTGTTTGAAGCTAACACACTGATTTTGAACTCTTAATTATCAAATGATGTATAATTTTCATTTAAATCTATCAGTAAAAAGTTTTACTGGTTAATAGTTATACTTCTTATGTTCTTTATAGATTATTGAGTATTGAATTTGAAGTTATAGAGCTCACTGCAAGACTAATAATTTTGTTGACAAAAATATGCTTTTTATTCTCATATGAGTGTGCTGAAGGTAATTTTTGTTTTTTTTCTTCTTGTTTAGAAGCAAAAGTTCAAAGAAACCTGAAAAATTTCAAGAGATTCAGTCTACCCCAAAAAACAGCAAAAAAACCCAGAAAAACAAAAGTCATTCATTATTATCAGGTGAGTTATTATGAAACTTGTCATGGTAAGGTTAGGGTATTTACAGGTTGGAAGTAAAATTGAAATATTGAAAAAAATGTGCAATATTTCTTTGTATTAATAGAATTATTGACCTGACCAGAATAAAGCATTTTTTCTACTTACTAATATATTAATCATTATTTTAAGAATACCAAATATGTTACTGACAGTTGTATTTGCAAATGTTATTATTTTATGAATTATACCTTTTCTTTGTCTGTAGATTCATCTGACATTAATGTCAAAGATTTGCCACGCACGCGCAGCGGACGTCGTGTGTTTCCTCAGTTAGCATGGTGGGCTTGTCAGCGCGTGAAGAGCTTCCCCCAGGCAGACTTAGACTTAGTGGAGGTCACGCCCCCTTCAGCTGCCATGAACACCAGTATCAGCAGTTCTAGACATGTGAACATTAAGACTGATGAAGTAAGTGGGTCATTTCTGTTGGCTGTTCAGATGGTCTCAGATTAAAAAAAAATTCCTGTCTTATGTAGGTCTTAGTAAAGGTCTTGTTGTTTTGACTATAAAAGTTGTTGAAGTCACAATCATAAGTACATATAACTGTGCATGTGACAGTTCTTGTTGCTTATTACGTTCATTTAATTTTTTTCTTGATGCCAAATTAACAGGGAGATTCTGGAAAAGTTATGGTAATTTGCAATTGGTTAACACTGACTTGAAATTATTGCAGAGATCTCTTAGATTAAAGGAGCTGATGAAGAAGAGATTGTTGGAAAAGGGGAAAAAACATAAAGAAGGTAACCACTTTTTATATTCTCTTAACTCACTCTCTCTCTCTCTCTCTCCCCCCTGACAGTTTTCATAAACTCTTTTGGGTACCAAATTACCAAACACAACTTTTAAGTTTATTTTACCAAAGAAACTATTTGGAGGATGAGTTCTTTTGTACTTTTGATATCAAATTATTTCTTGAATGTGTCAATTTGCCATGATTTATCATACATACTGTGAAGGCCTCTTATAACTCACTTTATGACTTAAATTATTGTTTATCTCAAATCTTTTGGAACTGATTTTGTTTAACATTGCCCAATGTAAATCTTTGTATAATTGGAACTAATTTTCATATCCCATGTAGCGTTAGACTTATGCAGTCTGGCTTATATGTTCACCTCTTTGTGTAATATACTAGATTCCCCTGTGTGTTTATTACAGATCCCAGTACTACAGTCAGCGACTCAGAAGAAAGCTTTTCCAGACTAGCTGATGTGGTGACAGATGAGGCGTCAGAGGGTTCAAGGAAGGTCAGAGGTCAAATCGTGGTCAAGGAAAAGAGCATGGATCAAGAGTCCCCAAAAAATGGAAATGTAAGGAAACAATTGAAAGAAAAAGAGGTTTCTATGGAAAAAAAATTATTAAAAGTGAAAGCTACAAAAAGCAGCACAGTAACAACAAAGGATAAAGACATTGATCTTGAAATGGTGTCTGATGCCGACACCATGTCCAGTGAAGTATTTACACCCAACAGGAAAAAACAAACTGACTATATACCCAGTGGTCAATCTTCTGCCAGTAGAAACATTGACATAGAGTCATATGATCTGCAGGCTGATATACTTGGAGTGCTGAATACAGAGAGAGCAAAGCGCTTCAAGCCTGATTCAGAGCAGAAGACTACTTGTTACAACAAAGCAGCAAAATTAGAAAAAAAGTTGGAAGGGACCAATAACAGCTGCAAGGGGCCCAGGGTGGTGCTAGTAGATTTAGCATCAGAGACATCAGCTTTTGATAAAAATCAAGATGAACACTTTTCTCCGAAAAGTTCAAATGGCCAAGCTGATCATGGTGATTATTCCAGTGTGTTAGATACATCAAATTCAACTTCTGGAACACGTACCCCAAAGGATAATAATGTAAAGCAGTTTCACAGCAAGGAGAGTGACAACATGGAGGTCATTGAAATATCTTCTGAAACTGAGCCAGGGGGAAGGTGGGCATCTTTGAAAACTTCAAAGAGGAAAAACCAAGTGGGGCAGAGAGAACTCAAAGCACTACTGGGCACTTCTAAGAGCATAACACAAAATATAGCAGAGAGATCAACAAGACCAAACAAAGGTGCAGACTATACAATGTGTTTTGAAAATACTGATTATAATAGTGATGATTCTGATGCATGGACTCCTGATAAAGACAGTGGTTCAAATACGAAAAAACACTCACGCACAGGAAGTGAAGAAAAGACATTGTCAAAAAGAAGTGCTCCTGCTAAGGCTTGCAAGTCCAAAAGGCGCACCAGGTCCAATGACTGGAACTGTGAGGAAAGGCAGTTTGACACTGCCACAAAAATACATGAGAGTAGAGCTCAGAAAAAAAATGGCAGTCATCGAGAGAGGCGGAACACCACACAAAGCAAAGCTTTCCCTTGTGAGGATGGTGATGCCAGTGAACAATGGAGTCAGAAGGAAATTAATTCTCTTCAGAGGTAAATGCTTTTTAAAGACTTCCCTGAGAATTGGGGGATCTACTAGATTGTGATCTTGGGGTCATTTCTTTAAAACTCAAATTGAAAAAAAAAAATTGGGATGAAATTGTAAGTCAATATGAGTCACTAATGGGGATTATTTTGGTCACAAAAATGTATCAGATATCCCCTTTTTTATGTACAGGAACTTAATGCATGATGTAGATGGGGATTTTTCTTTTGTTGTAGTGTTAGTGTTTTGTGGTAAAAGTTGTTTTGCTTTTAGTTTTTAAGAGCATATCATCATGTATTTTTGCCCCCATGATTATTAGGCAAGGTTTTCATGCAGAAATTTTGGAGAGAGTATTGAAAATGCTAATATTACAGTAGTAGAAATACAATTAATTGGTATGCTGTATCATGCAGTATAGAAAAACATTTCAAATAGTCTGTTCTGAATTAAACCTTTTATGTTTTTTTACAGAGCTCTCCACACTGTCCACCCTAGCACTGATCTTTACTGGCACGTGATTGCACAGAAAGTAGGGAGTCGTTCTGCCTCCCAGTGTCAACAGTTCCACCAGAAGGAGGTGCCAAGCACTGAGAAGTCACAGAAGAAAAAAAAGAGTAAGTTACACCATGTGTGTCACATTGCTATGCAGAAGCATTTGTTAAAGGGCTGCTCCAGACTATGTTGACTAAGGTGTCCAAACAATTCCTGGTTGTCACTGTGATATTTGTTATTTTTTAAAAGCTACATAGAAGCGAGCATAGATTACCTGGAAGGCATATAAACTACTTCTACTAGTTTCTAATACTACTAAAATAAAGTCAACATACCAAGTCATAAACCAAATGAAACTCGTGTTCAGCCAAAAATAGTTGTACCTTCTTCAAATTTCTGGTTGGAAATTGGCCTGTTTTTCCATCCCACCTGTTCATAAAAGTCCACTAAATGATGAGGTTCTGCACATGCATTGTATAATCATCTTTTCAATGTTTGGATGTAGTAGTGCACGCAGTGGGTACTTATTCAAATGAGGTGCTGAAAACTTTCCTTTGGTATTTCTCTGAGTGATACTATTTAAAACTATATAGTGGAATTTGTTGGGGTTTTGTGGCAGTAATTTGACTTCAAATACATCTTTAATAATCACCATCACAATATCTTAGTATTATGTTCACATTTTATTCCAGATGATGTGAAGGAGCAACAGGTGGAACTGACTGGTAAAGTTGGCACTATGAAGAGAAAACGCCAACTTCGAGAATTAATACAGCAACATGAGCATGGATATGAGGATGATTTCTTCGACTCCACACCATTCAGAAAATCCAAAAAGGTTAAGGTAAGTGAAGAAAAAAAAGACACCTATCCTGCTTTGGTTGTTATAGTTAACCCATTGAGATTAAAAATTTAACCTTACCTTCCATGTTTTTTCTTTTTAATTTCAGGTTACTGAATATCATCAATATCTTAAGGATCCTCCCATTTTTACTAGAAGAATAGCCACATTTGATTTTTGCTCTCTTTAATTAGTCATACGACAGTTATAGAGAATGTCATTGTTGTTCCAGTTGCCCACCCCAGGAGACAGCAGTGAAGAGGAAGATGAAACTAACGTAAGTGTAGGTGGCGCCAAGGGCAAGTTTTTCACTCCAGTGGTCAAGACTGGGAGACGTTGGGCACCGAGGTCGGAAAAGAAGACACCACATTCAACATTAGTCAGCCCAGGCTTGCTGAAATCTGTTAACAGGTATAAAAAATTAATTTAATAATTTTTTAATGCTCATTCTAATTTAAAATTGACATTCAAAACTTATTTTCACATATATTGATATATTTTTAAAATTTTATAATTTCCAATAAAAGATAATATAAGATAGAATTAGAGTGCATTAAGAATTTGATTGCATTAAAGTGCAACCTCTCTCTTCACTAATAAGAAATTTCATGTAGTCCTTTATACTGTGTTCTTGACCACTGTTTATTTTGTTTGACCTTAGGAATGAAGTAGATCAGTACATAAACAAATTGAAGAGAGGAAAGAAAGGATTTTTGCTTCAGAAAACAGAGAGCAAACAGGAAAAAAAGGTATAATAAAATTTTTTTTGCATGTTTTGCTGCTGCACTTCAGAATCTGTGGACATGAATGAATTGGAAGTGTTCACATTATTTGTGGTTGGTAAGACTAGCTTACATTTTGGTAAACTTGGTGTTGATTTCACTGCAGAATTGCTGTTAGCTGATAAATGGCAATTTTTATGATTATCTGAGACATAAGAAATGACAGCAAATGACCTGTAACATGTATATTTTAATTCAAATTTATATTTTGTGCATTAAAAAAAGTTTTTAAGTGCACCTTTAAATTTCTGGTCATAAATTTGACATACCTATTTCCCATAAAGTCCCAAAGCTTAGAAAGCAAGTAAAAACATCTGTGTAATCAATCTCAGGAAATAATGAAATGAAACCCTGTGGCATTTCTTAAGGCAGTACTATTTGAAACCATATGGTCAGTTTAAATATTTGTATAATATACCTCTTATTATGCATTATTCATAATCAATGCACATCTTTTTCTTCCATTCCAGCCTGTTAGAACTGCCACCACAACAATGCCTCAGTCGGACATTTTCCAGGTGAAAGAAGTTTCTGATGAAGACTCGGAGGAAGAAAAAGACTTTTATTATTCAGATGAAGAAGGGAACAATTAAAGTCTTAATTTTTCTTTTATTTCACTTATTGGATACGTCATATTTCTGCATCCATGATTCAGTCTGGCCTCAATGTGCCAGCCCTTCTTTATAACAATGGGTAAACATGGTATGCGGATTTGTACATAGTAGTTTATTATTGGTCTTCTGCCAAACTATAGGTAATACTGAATATTTAAACTACCAAAGGACTTTTTAAGTGAGATATGAAGGTGAAGCAGCCCTCAGAAGATTTGAAATTTCAGCTCCTGTTGAGAAGGACAGTTCGTTTAGATATTGATTTGATTTAGATGTCCCTCTGTGTTGGGGCAAATAAAATGTACAGAACTGTTTGTTGCACTCTTATTATGTTTCTGCACTTGGTTGTGCAATATTACACTTAAATATTTAAGTGTATCAGATTTTTTATCTTACCTTAGGTACATGAGAACTGTCTGCACATTTGAATAGTATTATAGAAGGGTACCTTGGCAAGTTGAGATGATAAAATAAGACTGAACTAATCTGATGTATGGACTTTTTTTTTTGTAACACCAATAGCTGAACACGAACAACAGTTACTATTACCTCTCAAAAACAAAATTATTTCTTAAAATTTTCATAATGTATGTTATAACAATAGTGATGAGCATAGCTTATTTATATTTAATTTTTGTAAGGAGAATCTTTTTGAACCTTTGCCTGCATTGATCCCTACAGATAAATTGTCATTGCCATTATCCCATTTTCCTACTATAGTTTCATCAGATTTGTTTTAAACTATCAGTGTTTGCAGTGTTATAAAAGAGTTGAGGTCTGGAAAGGTGTTCTTGCTTTGTAAAATTGACTGTTCTCACAATAAATGTTAAGGCAAATTAAATTTATGCTATGTCATTGTGTATCCGTTACATTTGTTCTCAACCTATGTAGTCCTTTCTTGCATGTCCTTGATCTTAAATCCAAACTGCAATTCCACACTCATCAAATTACATTCATCCATGTCTAACAATCTTCAACAAGGACAACTGATAGGATAATATTGAAAATTTTCTTATTTTAACACAAATTGCATTTGTTACAGCTGTTCATTGAAGAAAATGACTTAACTCTTAGTACGTAACACAGCTGATGAGATTCTTCTCTGATTTCAAGTTTTTACTTTTGTGAAATTTTCATTTCTCACAAATTGACATTTTCTAGGTGTGTTAAAAAATATTACAAATTAAAGAACTGACCGTTTTTTGAAGCTGTATGCACAATTCTTTTCACTTAAAAGCATCTGTCCATTGCACTAATTCTTTTAACTCCAATTCTGACCCAAAATTTATTGAGACAAGACTAATTCTCATAGCATGTGCAAATGACAGTCAGTATTTAGTGTTGTATACCAAACTCCATATACCCATACACAACTTTTTATAACTACAAATGTGTGTAAAGCATATAATATCTGTGGTAACAGGTCAAATCCAGACACCCTGAATTCTTGGAGTTTACTGGAAACTAACCACTATCATCTACTAACTAACACATCTCATCATTATTTGCAGCACTACATATTTATTCTGCATCACCTCTGTGTCCCTGGAGCATACAAAGTCACAGACTCTGAATTCAGCCCTCCAGTCTTGGGGTCTGGGGTTCTGTATCCTTGCTGCAGTCGCACAGAGTTTTTCCCTGGAATAACCCCTGCCATGTTTCCACTCTGTGGAGTTTGTATAGGAGTTAGACTGTCTGTGGCAAAATCAGTTTTGTTAAAAGCTGAGGGAGGATTGCTACCATAGATGGCAGCACTAGTGCCTTGTGGCACCATGGGTGTGCTGGTGTAATACTGTCCACTTTTATAAGGTGTAAATGGCTGAATTCCTGGGGGGACCATAGAACTGGTCTCTGACCCCAGGGGAAGTTTTACAGGTGGTGTTACACCTATTGTTGATAATGAAGATTCTGAATGAAACGGACTGTTGTGGATGATTTGATAGGCTGTGGGTCTGGTCCAATCATCTTTAAAGACTTGAACAGTTAAATCTGAGACTATGTTGGAAAGCCTGCTGGAAACATGTGCCAGTACTAACTGCTCTTGGGCATCACGTCTGATCCTTACATGGAGAGAACCAGCCTGATAAAAAAAAGGGAATTTCACTACAAATGGTTAACAAAATGGGAATTCCACTGCCCAAATGCACTGATAACAAGCAGTTCTTAGCTGGACTTGCAAATAATTTATTCTAGTTATTATTTCAGAAAACCTTTATCAAGTGGAGACTTGACCTTTATTCCATTTTCAAATATTTTGTAAAGAAAAATTACATTTACTACAAGAATTTTTGCTCTTATTTCTAAAGATCTGTTATTTACCAGTTTTCCAAATGACAAAGTCCAAAAATGTTCATTTCTGAACTCTAAAACCCCATCAAGAGTGGAGGCCTCTCTCAGGCATTTGTCCAGCTGACCAATCACATAGGTGGGGGTGGTCTGCAAACAAGTAAACAATAATATTCAAAGCAAAAACATGAAAAAGAAACCACGAGTTAAATATGATACATACGAAGACAAAATACTAAAGAATGTTCCCCATTCAATATTCCCATGTGTGTCTAGTATTCTGCTCTGTATCAGGCAGGGAGACCATTAAGGGATTATACAACAGCGCTTCCAAGTGGGGTCGGCCATATTTGATCTGTGGACCAGTTAGTCTGCTGATCATCTGTTCTGAATGCAGTCTTAGTCTCACCTGTAAAAGGATCATCCCACTGTAAACAGCCATGGGAAACATGGTGCCAAACGTCATCACTGAGATACACATAGCTGCCCAGGTGTCTGCAGCTTGGTAATTACTAAGGAGAACAAAATATAACCCTGCACATTAAGTTTATCTGGGTCCAGTTTCACCAACACTGGATAGGACCATCCTATGGATAACACTATACATTGCATAAAATTGTTGTCCTCTAGACAGATACCCTGTTAATACTATTCCCAGGATAACTGTCTTATAAAATTGCTTAGCTGACTTTGGATGTTTAACTTTTTGATTAAATAAATTACAATTCTTGAAAGTTCACAACTGAAAATTTTAGTCTTACTTAACCAGTCTTAGTCTGATTTGAACCAAACAAATCTGTAATGTGCCAATTGAATGAAATATTGTTGTGCTAATTGAATGAAATATTGTTGCTGCTTCATAAGAAGAAACATGTGGCTACAGTTTTAATTCGCCAGCTTCTCTATTAATGCAGATTTATTTTAAATTGAAGCAGACCAAAATTTTAACCAAAAACTTGAGACTTACTTTCTGTCTACAGTGTTATTGTGAAACTGACCACAGAAGATATATTACTAGTACAAGTATCTCACTTACTACATGTCTATGAGAACATAGGTGACAAAGAGAGCTGTGGCCCCAGCAAATGCTATCAGAGCGAAGGGGTTGATTCTAGGTAGCAACAGCCTGCTTAGTCCAGGGACCACCTTACAGAATCTGAAAAACGAATTGAAATGAATCATTCAACCCAGGTTCCTCTCCACATGTCGCCACTCTTGAAGAAAGCTTATTTTTCACATTTTGACCTCAATTATAAAATAAAGATGCAAAATAGGTCATTTTGTCAATTTTGATGCAATAATAAATAATGCTTATAATAGCACTGTCAGTCAACACTGAATTTTAATCATGCACAACAGGTAAAATGGTCAATAACATGAGCGGACCCAGAGATATTTTCTGACAGTATTCCAAAGTATCTATTTTGATCCATCCTCCATTTTGATGGTCTTCCAACAGAAAAAAAAATAGATACCAGGCAATATAAACTTAATAACCTGACTGTCTTCCGGAAGTCCCAGAAGATGGTCTCAATCTACCCTTTCAATAAGATTACAGTTTCAGGACCATGAGAGTTCAAATTCACATGATGTAAGTCTCAATATTTGAAAAATGATGACAGTGCATAAAATAATATTACATAAGTAACATAATGTTTAAAGACATAAAAACAATACAACTGCTTATGTGGAAAAACAGAAATGTCAGAGTCTCAGGCGGATGAGAGTTGTCACAAATGCAAGTGTTTGAGAAAAAATTATAAAGGAAAACAACAAAACTAGAAAAGCACTCCGAGAGTGCAGACCTCTGCCAAGGTAGCAATTGTTGATTATTATTGATTTTTGTCCTCTTTGGCCCACTTCTGACAGTTCCTGAAAATTTCAGCAAAATCGGTCCATAACTTTTTGAGTTATGTTGATGACAAACAGGGGTGAAAATATAACCTCCTTGGCAGAGGTAAATATAATTCCAATGAAGCTGCTATTCAAACTTTTAATCTTTCAGTTTGATATATATATATATATATATATATAAAACTTATTTGCAATATTAAACAAAATTTACCTGCATAATTATCACTGCTTCCTTATTATTAATCTAGCAGAGAGCTTAACCTATGGGAGTTTACAGGGAAATATCAACAAGTGTGCTTTATGTAATCTCAAATCACAAGTGTGCTTTATGTAGCCTATCAATTAGGCAAATTACTTTATAACTGAAATTAGCGAAGTGATACCCAAGGGAAATTTATAGACTGACCCTCTCAAAGGTCTTTCAGGCCCATAAGTCACAACTTAAGAAGAGCACAAAACAATAATGCACAAAATAGGAGACTACCACTTCTGATGCAATAATACATTATGTTTAACTGTACAGTCAACATCAAATTTTAATTTTGCACAACAGGTAACACCGATGAGAGTAAAAGCATAAGGCTTCAGGCCCATCAGAGTTCAAGTTTATACTTAAAAAGTGCCAGAATGAGAAAAATGAAATTTCACACAAAATTGCATTAAATTCAATAATAAATGATAACCCAATTGACCTGGCTTTCTAATTTGAACTGCATGCCAATCCTAAAAATCATACTCTTAAAGGGATAATAACTCTTCGTTTCGGCCAAAAAATGAATTTTCCTGGAGTAAACAACAATTTTCCCATACTTACCAATGGTTAATGAATCCATTTTTACATTCAAAGTTAGTCCCTGGTTTTTTTCTAAAAAGTTTGCTTTTTTGTTAAAATCTCTTAAGAGATTTTAACAGAGTATAGCCATCAATGGAGGTCACGTGGTCTAAAGACAAGCTCAGATATCAGAAAAAATAGCTATAACTGCCGTTTTTGTGGTAAAACAGAATATATTATATTTCTATGAGTTATTCACAATGTTTTCATTGTGAAATATAGATCTCATACGAAGAGTTATTATCCCTTTAAGTTAAATATAATAATAAATAACACAGTTTTCTTTTCATGTTTGCAGTAGCAGTGCAAAAAGATTATTGTCAATTTTGATGTAACATTACATAATAAATTATAGAATAATTATCACCAATTTTTGATTATTGACTATAAATAGCATGAACATGTAGAAAATTTGATTACCATCCGGCTTCATGTCCATGGGAGCTCCGAGTCCCACAATGAATATGCCAAAAAGATAATGAATATTTCACTAAAATGAATAACTTCCAGAAAAAGAAGCCCATTAGACTGCTTTTCCAACTTGGGCTGCATTTTAGTCCTGTGTTTCTTTTTTGAAAGTTTGACAATCATAACGAACACGGTTTTCCCATCATGGTCATCATGGCAGATGTGGATGATTGAATCTGACAAACTGCAATGATATGAGTTTATTTCCGTTTTGGACACTTGATTACACAATACATGATAACAAGTTTACCATCATTTTTACATAATCAACTAACAATGTTGTAAAGATGCAGGAAATATCAAACACACACTTTTACGTATCTTATTAGTTCAATAATGAGACTGTTAACATGCCTAAGAATTGAATCTGAGGAAATTTGAAAAAACAGTACAACTTCTAAAATAATGGCCCGATAACACTGATTTTCGAACTCAACCTGCATTTTTGTAAGATTGACCACTCCTGTGAGTATAATGACAATTGGCTAAGCTGTTTTTCTTATATTGTGTTATTAATGTTGCATATATGTTGAAAAAAGTGAAAAAACAGCATAAAAAAATTAAAAGAAAATGTAAAATAAAACATAACAAAAAATACCAATAAAGCTGCTATTCAAACTTTTAATCTAGCTGTACAATTACTAACATGATATGAATAACCCTATTGAGTTTGAGAATAATAAGGCACTGTTATTCATCTTTAGCATTAATGTAAGCGTTACACAAATTTTTTTTTGTAAACTTATTTTCCATATTAAATAACATTTACCTGCATAATAATCATCGATTCCTAATTATGTGACACAGTTAAGAAAGCTAAACCGATGGGACTTTACAATGAAATCTCAATGTGTGTTTATGTAATCTCATTTAATACCCACTTGAAAATTAATTAAGCAAATTATTTTATAACCCTGAAATAACTTGAAAATCAATTAAGCAAATTATTTTATAACCCTGAATTAACTCCCTACTATCCATATACATTTATTGCACCAAATAGCACTGTACTGCATTGCTTTCAAAACAGAAAACAATTACGATGGTTTTCCAACACAAGCTGCACTTCACTCTTTTCAGTAAGGTTGATTATCATAAGTAACATGGTTTTCCCTTAATCGCTATCCTGGCAGCAGTGTCCAAAATAGGGTTTTCTTTAACTTTCATGCAATATAACATAATACTTAACAGCATAATGACCATCAAATTTTTTATAAAAAAATAAAAGTATCATGGATATTCAGAAAATGTGATATGGAAAGGTCTCCAAGGACATGGAAGTTAGGGTCACACTTTCAAAATGCCAAAATGTTAACAAGAGATAACTGTACTGAAATGATTTTCTTTCCATTTTCAACACCTTTTTTACATAAAACCATCATCAATTAACTGTCATTTTTAAATGATCAACTAGGAAAATTGTTGACATAGGAAAAATATCAATAGAACAATTTATAATGTCCAATTAGCTCCATTTGGAGATTCTGAACATAGTGAATGATTGAATCTGACGAACTGCAATGATGAGTTCCTTTCCATTTTTGATACTTTATTACACAATGCAGGATAATAGGTTTACCGTCATTTTTATATAATCAACTAACAATATTGTTAAGAAGCAGAAAATGTTAAAACAACACTTTAACATATCCAATTAGTACCGTTATGAGACTGTTAACATGCTTAAGAATTAAATCTGAAGAAAAACCACTTATATACAAAAAGGCTAATAACTTCATCAAAACTTAACTGATCAAGCTTATTTTCAAACTTGATCTGTATACTGGTCAGATTGATCACTCCTGTGAGTTGCAAGACAAAAGGCTGATTGGTTTTCCTTAAAATGCGTTATCAGTGTTGCATGTATGCTGAATAAAGGGAAAAAAACAGCATTACTTTTGTAAAAATAGTCCAATCATGCCAATTTTCAAACTTGACCTGCGTATAATAAATATTCACCAGTTCTGTAAATTTCAATCCAAGGAAAGGAAAAACATTTTTACACTTATCATGTTATCGGTGTTATAAAAGTGCTGAAAAAATTGAAAAAAAAAAAAAAAAAAAAAAAAAAACAGGATAACTTCCATAAAAATTGCCCGATCTTGCTGATTTTCGAACTTGACCTGCGTATTATGAATATTCATCAGTTTTGTAAGTTTCAAGTCAAAAGGTAAAATGGTTTTCCACTTATCGTGTTATCAGTGCTGCATATATGCTGAAAAAAGTGAAAAAACAGCATAAATTCCCTAAAAGTGACCCGATCATGCTGATTTTCGAACTTGACCTGCGTATTATGAATATTCATCAGTTCTGTAAGTTTCATACCAAAAGAAAAAACAGTTTTCCATTTATCGTGTTATCGGTAAAAGTGCACGGCGACGGCGACGGCGACGACGGCGACGGCGACGACAGACGCAGATGATGGCTATATGTACAGACACATCTGTGTCTGTACATAAAAAATGACTTATGCTCTAATAACGTTTTCTTTTTGTAAACAGTATCAACCTCAGAGCAGTCCTGCTTGGCCTGTGCAGCACTACTACGTACATGTAATTAAAGCAACCGCAGCTGCTGCTTCATTGTCTTAAAATAAATTTGTTTGTCTATATACACTGCACTGTGGTTACTGAAGAATCTGCATGTTGGGTATGACTGGTGGTGAGAGAACAAACTCACCCTTCACTGATGTCAGCTACATGTTCCTGAAGCCAACTAGAACTGGAAGCCTCCACAACATGGTTGAATGCCTTGTTTTCAACACTGTATGTCATGAAGATGTGAACCAAGAAAGCTACCAAGGCTCCTAGTAATAGCCTGCCTCTAAAAAAATCAACAATTTAAAATATTTTCACACAAGTTATTGAAATAATCAGGTACCATAATACTTGCTCATGCTTATATATATATATATGCTTATATATATAAAGTTAACAGTGCTGAATATAAAACAAAAAACGTGCACACAATATGCTTCAGAGAGAGAGAGAGAGACAGACGGAGACAGATGGAGGGAGGCAGGTAGACAGGCTTGGGTCCTGGCATATAACTAATTATACAGTTAACCTAACCAATGCATACTTACTCATGAACATCTGGTTGCTGTATCATTCTTTCCACACTGAAACAATATGTATTGTGCAATAAATGTACCCAGATGATGAAAATGACATTCATGATTGTCAGTGTCTTGTTTCTTTACACAAATATGAAGACAACTTTAACACAAAATTATCAAACTTTTTTTAACAACCTGACACTTTTTGCTGTCAAACTGCTTATAAATAAATCATATTCACACCTTTTTTTGCAATATGTTTTGCAAAACAGTGTTACTTGTAAAAATAAGATCCTTACCTTTCTTTAATGATAAAGAAGGACCCTAGTTGTGCCAACATTGTACTTGAGAACACAGCTAACACCTCAAAACGCTCATATCTGAAACACATAATACAGTCATTCATTTTTCTTTTACTGAAATTCTGCATCCTGACATGCTCTCTCAAACGTTTTCTTCCTATATCCTCTGTGCTGTTCCTTATACTAAATTACAAATTTGATCCAAAAATCACATTTCATAAAATAACATGGGCAACTGACCTATGATCCTGGTAAATTTGGAATTCAAAGAACGCTTTACCTAGCATTAAGTACCAGCTAACATATTTTCATTATAGCTTAATTCCCTTCTACTCTACATGTTGCATCTGAGGAAAACAAAGGCACTGAGCCAGTTACAGCTTTGCTAAACAGACCCAGAGTGATAAAGACTGGTCCACAGGAGAGCATATATACATACCCAAAGGAAAAAACAGAAGATGGACCCTGTTTCTGAACCCAAAGGGTTATCAGTGCGGTCAGCAACCTAAAAATGAACAATCCCATCATAAAATTGGTTCCTAATATTGTCAACATACAACTGTATTGATACAATATACAATGCAAAACAACAACATGAAACAGTAGACTATGGCTGTGATACAACATGCTTAGTTTTTTTTGTTTCAGGATCAGGACATGTTGCACTTTAAATATCTGTATCCTTTCAGCAAAATCACTCTTCTATATCCACACTTACCTCAGCAAATCAAATATTGCCAGATATGAGTAAGCTGTCAGTGCTGAAAAAGACAGTATGAAATTGAAATATGAATTTTAGCAAGAGGCCTTTAACAGTATTTATTGTGATTTGGGAAATGTTAGAGATGAAATGTCAAAGAGAAAATTCCAATGCATTATTTTCACTGATACTTTGGGCACAATTACTAGTGCATCCTGTTTTATTCATATATTCTAGAACTCAAAGTAACATTCATTTCAGCTCTAAAGTTTTATTTATAAGTAAATGTTTTTTTCCTAATCTAAAAAGCTATTCTTACCCATGCTGTTTGTTGAGTGACACCAAAGAAGTAAAATGAAAACACAAACAATATTAACTGCTGCATAGGCAATGATCCTCCTTGCCTGAAATAAATCAAATAATTCTTTTATTATAACTGCACTGGACCCTTCAGGATTCTTCTGGTATATACCAGTTAATCTTGAAATACTTTTGTTACATCACATATACATGTGTGCATTATTATATTTGGTAAGCCAGTATTACATGTACAACCATGCTGAGATTGCCACACTTTATTTATCACTATTAAGCTATACTGTTATTAACCAACCTTGGGCTCTGCCATAAGAAAATCCATTTCCTTGGCAACCATTTTCAAAAATGAATTTCTACTGCTGTTGTGAGGTCCAAATGGATGAATAGTTCCCTAAGACATAACCAGAGGAATGATAAAAATAGTTTCTAACATTTCATCAGAATTTTGTATACTTCATCAGAATTGCTATGTAATGAATTAAACATGAATTATTTGTCTTACCAAATCATTTATGAAATATTGCATTTCAGATATATACAGACTTGAAAATAAAGATTTAAATGTCAGTTTTAAAACAAAATGATTCAAACAAAATATTGTTACACTGCTAATTATTTTGAAAACATTTTATTACACAGCTTTAACAATAACTTTCTTCTCTCCATGTACCCCCTTTTCTCTATTTTATATGAATTTTTAAAATACTGCAGTGCTGAGAACATGAACATATTAATGTGGACTTCATTTTACTTCTGGGTAGACATGGAAAGGGTTGAGTCACCTTTCCTTTTTCTTTTCAGGGGAAACTAGCTCCACTGATATGCATTGTTGCTTTCTTTTAAATTCTACAACAATTTATAGATTAGGCCACACTTTTTTATTTTTATGGATGACATCCTCTGGGTACCCCAAAATCGGTGCGAGAGGGCGAAAAAAAAAAAAAAAAAAAACAGTCCAAAAAAAAAAAAAACTGCTTAAGTAAAGGAATGCTGTCAGTACACAGCTGGAAACACAAATTTAACCACATAAACACGTATCAAACTAACAATATGTCTTTATCCATGCTCTCAAAATATTAAAGCATTGTCAATACTTCGTAGAAATGTAAAAAAAAAGTCATGAATTGATATACTTCATATTACCAAATCTATTTAAGGTTATTTCATGCATTCATTTGGTATAGCAATCAATAAAACAAATATCAATCAAACAGTGCGTCTTTATTTGTATTCTCAGAATATTAAAACATTTTGAACACTTCACAGAAATGTTTAAAAAATGATGCAAAGATATGCTTAATACTACCAAATCTATTAAAGGTCATTTCAGACGATGCCATTTTGTCAACTTCAACTCACACGAAGCAGCTAAACTGTCAGGTGGCCTGTCCGACCTTCAGCCACCAAATACCTCGACGCCCTTGTCGACCCTTTTTTCACTACAGAAAACCTGGTATTAATGTGCTGCTTTATACAGAATGTCACAGAAATGTTTCGGCCGCCTCCAGCCTTTCGCACAATTGTAAAAAGGTGATATCTCCATGCCCAATATCAATGGCATACCAATCCAAAACGATGGCGCCCGTTCTCTTGATGACTTTTATTGTTGTGTAATTTGAAAGTAATCCTAGAGATGAATTTGACAGCAAAGTGGCCGCATTTCCACGTGGCGAAAATACGCATGCGCAGAAAGCTCATTTCCTTAACAACGTTTGCGACAACCGACTTCGTTGGGGGCTGGGGGGGGGGGGGGGGGCTTTTTTTTTTTTTTTTTTTTTTTTGGAGAACGGGCGAAAATCCGTGCGCGCGCAGGATGTCATCCATAAAATTAAAAAAGTGTGGCCTTACATTCAAAGCTGAATCTAATTATAAGTCAGAGCAAATTCCTAGAGATTAAAACACCATATAGAAAGTTGACAGTTTGTACCACTCACCAGGGCAACACTACCACCCAAACCAGCAGTGTGTTTTCCATTCATAGCTGTGTCTACAAGTGAATCCAAAACACCACAAGTTAAAATAACTAAATTAAACTAAAAATAGGCAAAGGAAAGCAGCTCAATATACCACACCAAGTGTAAAAAGTAAAAATAATAGATCAGACTTAATCTAAGAAGTCCTCAAATATAAGTGCGTGATGGGTATCAAATGTAACATTTATGTTACCCCCCCTTTTTTTTTGGGGGGGGGGGATTTAAAGATAAATCTTTTCAATCTGCGGTCTTAAATATTCACAATTTTAATTCCATTCAAACTGTAACACAAACCAATAATAATAATATTCATCAAATTTGGTTTCTGAGTAGTTACAAGTTGGTTAGGAATGAGCGATGGGAGATGAATAAAATACAAGCAAAATGTTTGGGTGAGTAAACTACTGTCTTCCATAATCTTATATTTTGTACTAAGAAAATTGTTAAAAATTCACAGTAAAGTATATTAACTGATTAAATACATGTGCAACCACACTTGTAATACAAATGTCTATGCTGAAAGCATGGGATGACCATTGCTCCCTTAATAAGCTCATTTAAGAATCTATTTCCTTTAACAAATGAATTGGACAACTTCAGACTAATGCAAAGGCTAAACTGAAGTAATGGAAAATTTGTTTAAAAAAGTTTATATAAATTTTTTCAGTCACAAAAAGTTACCCCTGATCGAAACCTACTAACCTACCAGGTAAAACAAACCCAGAATTAGTAGTCGTAATCACAGGTAATGGGCTGATTGCATTAAAAAAAATTTGGAGGTATAAATGATTGGTTTAGGGGCGTGGAAAATGTAACAATGGCATGAGTGATTTTAAAAATCTTAAAATTTTTTTTTGTTCTTATGATGCTCAGCAGGCCGCCTGAGAACAGTAATTAATTCACCATGGACAGCAAATTGGTACTGAAGCAGCAGCTCCCCCCCCCCAAAAAAAAAGTTACAATTCTTATTTTAAACTTTTTTTCTAAATTCAGTTATGTAATGTAAATATCAAGTCCATTCAAATTAATGAGGGCTGGAGGCAATATAAGGGTGAACATCGAATATAGTTAATAATATTCAAAACTAATTTATTTGAAAAGCAGGGCCACTGATCAAAGAACGTCACCACAATGACAACTGAATATTAAAAACCATAGCCTAGGAAATCTAAGACTTGCATTTGGAAGTATTATTGAGTTAAATAACGTAGTGCATTGTTTGGCTAGTTTCCTGCGGTACGTTTAAAGCAATAAAATGGCATCGTACCGATTTTAGTAGACAACCTGACTGTAATTGAAAACACAGATACCGTCTACAAATAATACAAAGCCATCACTAAAATTTCCATACGGATATTTCTAAACAAAAAACCAAGATCCGTTACAATTGAATTAGAAATATAGGTCGATCTATTACCTACCCTTATTTACAATACCTGCTGTTTGAAATGTTTTAAGAGTACATATTTTAAATCCTTCTACAGTATGATGAGACGTGGACCCGAATAAAAAATACCGGAAGAATAGACCTACTTATTGAAAGCGAGGCCTTATCAAGACAATCCCCAGTCCATTTGCCAAACCGATTTTCGATGGGTTAATGATTCCGATATCCACTTTATAAAGCGACTTAATAAAGCATATGGTATTAGAATAACATAATGCAAAATATGTTATCAAAACCTATAACGTATTTTTAAACGAATTCAATATTTATTAAAACCTTAGGCCAAACTACCTGCCAATATACGTAGGCTACGGCTACAGTTTAACGTTATGTTAGGCAGACTGTCGAATTAAACCTGGCACAGATGAAATTTTTTGATTTTCTAAATAATAGTATAGATATGAACATGTAGCCAGCGTAGCTGTATATGACCGATTTCGACTAACCTTTTGCAGGGAACTGAACAGATCGTTTCAGCTGCCGTCTTACGCGGTTTTTTAATTAGTGGACTGAACGTCTATCTTCAGTTGAGAATCAATGGGCATGGGCAACTTTTCACTGACTTTTCAGCTGACTTTTGACCAACTAGCCTACACTTGTTATGAAGATCCTATGCCCATTAGGCCCTACATATAAAATCCCTTTTCTTGCTTTTGTAACTTAAATTTTATTATTACTATTTTTTTCATAATAAGTACGCTCTGTTTGTTATTCACAAAGAAAATGATTTTGGACAAAGGGAGAAAAGTGTGCAATTTATACTAGTTATACAAAATCTAGATGAAGCGTACTTTTTCTCTTCAATACAAAATCATTTGCCGTATGCCGTTTGGGGGCCGTAGCGATAGTCCGAAGGTTCAATAGTCCGAAGGTTCATTGGTCCGAATGTTCACTATAGAACCTTCGGACCAATGAACCCTTGATTAAAAAAGTCGATGAAAATGTTAGGCCTACCACTTTTCGGACCAATGAACCTTCGGACCAATGAACCTTCGGACTATCGAGACGCCCCCTGCCGTTTGTACAGTATTTCAAAGAAACAACATTTCGTCGCACCAGTTTCTAAAAGTTTGGTATATTCTCTAAAAAGATGTATTTACTAAACATTTTTAATAATCAAATCTTGATATCAGCAATAAAGCACCACAAAATCATTAATTTGTTTGCAAAAGCTTTAAGGCGATGTTAAGATGTTATTTAACAGTGTAGTAGTTTTTCCTGTCTTGAGTTCAGATCGTGATTTTGACAGATTGATTTTCGACAGATATTCACAGATATGTCTCTAGATAAATAGACAGTCATTTTGGTCTGATGTCAACAAATTTTGTAATTTTGACATAAACTGGATCCAAACAGGCGCAAGTAAGATATGGAGATAAGGAGCTATGGACTAGCACTGCCTTTATTAGGGACAATAAGCAGAGGAAGGTGCACACCGACCTATTAATTTTGTAATTGAAAATAGTAATGACGAAGGCCACAAATCCATATAGTCGGGAGGAGGGCGTCTCGATAGTCCGAAGGTTCATTGGTCCGAAGGTTCATTGGTCCGAAAAGTGGTAACATTTTCATCGATTTTTTAATCATGGGTTCATTGGTCTGAAGTTTCTATAGTGAACATTCGGACCAATGAACCTTCGGACTATTGAACCTTCGGACTATCGCTACGGCCCCGTCGGGAGCTCTATTTCACCTCAATAGTATGGCGATTTATTTTTATTTTATCAACTTGACGCTTAGGCCCAATTTACGTTAGCACCCACTTACAAATTATCAAGTTTATAGGCCTTTGTTAATATAAAGGAAGCAGTACTTCGGCTATCTTTATATACAGGCAGTGTTAATGTATGTTTATATTCTGTTTGTGTCTGTCCCTGTCGTCATGCTTGTTCACCCCCAAACCGTATCATTTACTTAAAATCTTATTTGGCAAGAAGGCAGATTGAGTCAAATATTTTTCAAAACCTGCCCATGAAGATGACGAAAATGTGGTTATTCAATACCATAGTTACAATATCAACCATGGCTGATTACAGATTTTAGAGGTGAATTGTAGAAAGGCAAAACGTTCAGCCAGCGATAATATATCTTGATCTTTTTTCTTTTTCACGGACAGGTTACAGGCCTGGGGTCGTATCCTGGAAAGGATGTAACTTACAAATTCTTGTAACTTTTTAAGAGTAACAAATATTTTGAAGAAAATTGTGTGTCCAAAATTACAAACGCGCGTAAATTGCTACAAACTGTTGTAAGTTACAAACATTCGATCAGGCGCGTCTTATAATGAGTACCAACATAACACCAAGTTTTGCTGTCTAGAGATCAGTGTAGTGTCCTCTTAAGTACCGACTACTAACCCCTACATTTATTTGTATCTTTTTATACCTTCACGTATACAATAGCATTGGCTTTCCAGCCAGGTGGGTTGCCAGAGTGGTCACTTTAATTCAATTACACATATGATAGAGAAGACTTCCAGACTAAGTACTAAATGACTTTTACTAGCAGACAATAGGTTGTAATTAACTAATTGTAACTCTCTTAGCTCCTTTGTTCTCAGCATGCCACATGATTTGAACTTTACTTGTTCCAATCACTTTGGTAATACCCCTAGTAATATCTATCATCTCCAGTTTATGCAGCAAAGGCTCAAAACTATTGTTTTACCATTTTGCATTTGGCTGGAGTTAAACACCCAATGTTAACCTCATTTTTATTAATCCCTCAATAAGCCAAGATATACACAGATATACAAGCCCTATACATACACATGTGCCAGTGTTCGTTCAATACATGTACGCCTACATTTTTTACAGAACATTTTTCAGACGTCATGATATCAAAATATACCTGTACAAAAAATGAAGTGTTAAACAGAGTGGTGAACTATCTGAAATGGTCCCCTGAAAGAAAAAATGGAGAAGGATGAAAATAACAAGAAACTAACTGAACTACTGTTTTAACCTTCTGGTGAATATTGTTATGTTATTACAGCTCACACTTGAAAATTGGCCTCATCTGAAACCACTTTCTGTAAAAGCCATATGCTCTTATTATTTTTTTTACCAAGCATTTAACTGTATAAATCCATGATAATTAACACAATGGAACCAGTTTTACATAATATTGTGTATCTTACAGGAGCATTTCAAAGAAACAGCCCAAGTTGAAATATGGTCTGTATTGCACCAATTTTACCAAAGTTATCCTGTTGTCATACATATACAATGTATGTTTCTGCAATTTGAATTTGTGTGCATAATATGAGATCACATGAGAAGCAGAATTATCAAAGCGATAGATTTTTATACTTTAAAAATTATGTCCCTTATTTCTGACAACCATAACATGGCACAAACTTTAGGAAAAGATGTAAAAATTATCGAAAATGAAATTCACTTTACATCACTAGCTCTGGCCAAACTTTTTCACCAATCTACACTTGCAACAAAACTTTCCAATGAAATTCACAAATTTCAACTAGGATTTAATGATCTCTTGTTAGGCAAACTGTCACCTCTTCTTGTTCCCCCTCATGATCTGAACAACATTCTCAACAACAATCAAAACAAGTTATCAAACACCACCTTAAAATTGCATATCCAAATATACAGCATGTCTATTCTACATCACACCCAACAGTTAGCAAACACAGAAACAAGATTTTGATCACCCTGCCAATTCCACTGACTCCCTTTGTCCAACCATTTACTGTTTATTCTGCAAAATCATTTCCAGTCCCCGTCATCAACAGCACAACTCAAAGTACACATTTTTAAAATTGACATACCACAATACTTTGCTACAAACAAGCCAGATCAAACTTTTTACATAGACAGTTTAGACCTGCAATCATGCATGCACCAATGCTCTCACTTTTGCCATCTTCCATACCTAAACATTTTTCTTGCCTATTGAATAACTTGCTGCCATGATTTCATGAGAATAGATCTTTGAAAAGTGATGGTTTCCCACTGCTGACCGTGGCACAGACAGCGGACACTAGCACGTTTCACCATACAGGGTTTGTTCCAAGGAACTGACAATTACTATACATATTATGAATTTATTAAAAAGACTTATGTATGTACATGTAATGAGCCTAATGAGTACAGGCTAAAGCATATTGGACTTGAAAACACAAGGACATATATAATATATGAACTAATAGAATTTCCTCAATATTATATTGACATGTACAAGCTTTTTATACACATTGATATATATACATATGATATACTGTACAATTTAATTTCACTTAAGGATCCGTGATAGATTTTTATACTTAAATTGGAGGACCAATTAAAAAGAGGTGGAGGGTCATATCATAGTGATAGATTTTTACTTTTTCAAATATAATTAAATCTTGTGCAATAGATAGAGAACTAGTGCAATTCACATTTACATAGATGAAACATAGATGTAGACAGTACGGGGACGGTAGACAGGAAAGGGGATGTACAGTAGATTGGATAGAATAGAATAGATAAGACGCTTCCTGTCAGGAAGTATGGGGACCCTGGGGGGACCCCTACTTCTGGATGGGTGTGTTCTTAACTTAGATACTAACCAACAGAGTTTAAGTTAGCGGTAGTTGACAGTGATTTGTAAGGTGGCAAGAGAGAGATATAGCAGTAGAGACATACATATAGAGATAGCAGAGAGAGAGAGAGAGAGACAGCAACCACTGAGAAGTACAATAAAAGGAGAATAAAGAAGTCAACTTTAAGACAGTCTTGTTTCAGATCAAGGAGGCACATACTTTACAATACTTTAAAATCTAAAATAGTCTTGTGTTAGAATCCTCCCCAGAAGTCAATGCGACAGTTTCCTTCAAGAAGTCGGGACACAGTATTCGATTGTTTCATATAATTCGGGTGTTTGTGTGAATAGAATATTTTTCTACATTTTCTCATTGACCCATGTTTGCAAAAGTGGCCCATTATTTTAAAGGGCCATTGGCAATTCTAAATTCTCCCATTTCATAAGCAAAATCCCTTTTTTTTACTGGATCATGTAAATTATCTTTATATTCTCTGTAGGGATGTTTTTTTTTTTAATATAAAACTTGTTCTCTTTTCTACATAGATTCAAGTACAGAAGTAAGCTTTAAAGAGTTTATATGGGAACAGCATTAGGAAAGATGGACATGGAATCCTAATAATGTCCTAGGACTTCCATTCCTAGCAACGTATTGTAAAGTATGTGCCTCCTTGATCTGAAACATTACGCAACATTTTCGGTAATCTAGAAAACCACATTAGTTATTCATTCAAGTGTGTGTTGACCAAATCATTAAGAAAGACCATTTCCTTTTCGGCAAAATTAAATTTTTAATGATTTTCATTTATTCAGCCCTTTAGACAAGTACCTGCTTTAGGCACTAATTAGAAAATCATTTAGCTGATAAATGAACCTTGACCACCAATCAACCATGACGCTAATGAGAGGACGGCACAGAAATAACCCTTTAAGTGACCTAACCCAGTCTTCCCCTCCCAGTGTCCAGGGCTCGGATGAGTCCGGCCTGGGGTTCCAACCTCGGTACATTTGTCACGTTAATAGCTTGGCGTGACAATGGTAGAAGATAAGTTCTTTTAAATTACTAACTTAAGGATATATAAAGCAGGGATTTTCCCTTAGCCAGTACTCATTTATTCATTCTATATTATTGTATTTAAGCTCTCTGATTTAGCAGCACTATTGTAGTACCACTGGTTACTGAACTTTATAGCCAAGACAAGACTGATGTAGGAATAAAAGTGTATTTACTCAAGTGATCGTTTTGTTACTGAAGAAGACCGCGCCAACTCAACACTGTGCAGCCGGGCTTGATAATCTTGCGTTCCGTTGTGCATTGTAAGGTGTAAACTTTACAGTATGCCCTAGGACTTGCATTCCCAGAATTGTCCAGTCAGACTTATGTTATAAGGACTACCATTCCTTTGATACCAGCACTTCAGCTGACATATACAGAAGCATCTTAGCACATATCCGTGAAAAAGAATACAAATTAAATATTGACGATAACAACCCCCGTCAAACAAATACGTAAGGAGAGGAATGTGATTTGTCACGTGCAAAACACTCCAGGACCACATGATGGGGATGAGACAGATGTTAAATCTGAGCTTACTTTTGTCATCAAATCCTATCTGGCTGACAATCCTGATATTGCATGTGGTAGTAGGCCAAGTTTCAAGGTTAAATTCTGTGGTGATGGAACCACTATATCTAGAAAATCTAATATGTGTGTCATGAGCTTTTCTGTATTTTCACCCCAACACCCTACTATCAGTCCTAGTCCCCATCATGCGGTTGCAGTGGTTAAAAGTACAGAGAGTTATGAAGTGTACAAGAAACCTGCCATTGGATCATAGGGGGAATCCCTACATGTCCAAACCAATCAAATTTTATGTAACATTTCTACCTCCACCCTTTTTGGAGAACTGAAATCTGGTGGCAACTATGTCTTGCTGCCACTTGTCTACACCAAGTTTTGCTTGTGTTTAGTCGCAAGAAAGCATATGTAAAATTGCACTTATATTTCCCCAGTTGATTAAAGCAAATAATATCCTTTGTAAAGACAGTACTTGGTTTATGTTTGTGTAACATTAAAGCAATATGCATTGCCACTTTACTTTTGATTTTTGATTAATGGTGCGATTAAATACAGGGACAAATCTCTATGGTGGGAATGAGGATAAGTTATTCCGCATATTATTAAGCATTATTTTCCAAACACATTTGAAGAGGGACTGTAAATTAAGTAGGCAGCGGTCCTTTTAGGCTGCCTGGGAGAAGGAACATCCCTGGTGCATGGAGCACTCAGCATGACTACACTGCCCAACAGGGGGCTTATAAGAAATATTCCAAGTTAAAGCTAAGGCATGCAAAGAAAAACTAAAAGAATTAGATGCTCCAACCATTCAAAAAATTCAAAGATAGACTGACAGTCCATATCACAACAAAACAGATTAGAAAGTCCATATATATGAAGGCCAGTAAAAGGAGACAACAGTGCCAGCCAGTGTCTGCCTAGCAGCAGAAATACCTTTTTGTAAAATACCACTTTGGGAACAGCCTCCAGGTCTGCCATCACTGGGAGAAGCAGTGTTTTGGGCAATGGCACCTGGACCCAGCACCCCCTATGTCACGCACCCAACCCCAGCATCCAGCCTGGTTCCAAGCACTCCGGGGAACCCTCGGCCGTCAACTTGCAACCCAGCAGCAACAGTAGCTACCTCCGCGATGACACCCGGACCCAGCAGACTCTACTTCACCCACCCAGCCACAGGATCCAACCTAGTCCCAAGCACTCTGGGGAACCCACAGCTGTCAGTCCCCAGCACAGCAGCAACAGTAACCACCCCCGCGCAGCCTCGCCCGTTGACAAGCCCCATGTTTAACAAAACAGATTAGAAAGTCCATATATATGAAGGCCAGTAAAAGGAGACGACAGTGCCAGCCAGTGTCTCCCCAGCAGCAGAAATACCTTTTTGTAAAATACCACTTTGGGTATTTTATAACTGTTAAGAATATCCAAGAATAATTAAAATAATATTCAAAGAAAACTTAAATAAAGATTATTGCCTGTTCATAATCGGATTTATCAAGATAAGGGGTCACTGCTGAGTCGCTTCCTGCAGCTACCGTTGTAAACAATATTACATCATAAGTCATAGCAATGTAACAAATCGCGTCGCGAGTTTAATACCACGTGACCAAAGAGAGCGAGGTTTAATTGAGGCGATACCCTGGATATCACTTGCTAGCCTGCCACAAAGCTGACTAGACGCATACAACCAACAATTGCCAATTTGACCAGTGTACCAGAACACCAAGTAAGGGTAAGAGACAAATCCTTGATTTATTTTTGGGCCGCTAAAATCCCCTCGGCACTTTCTGCAGACTAGATTAGCTATTACACTATACGCGTAGTAGAAAACAGCGTGCTGTATATGCCGCGTTTTCAAAACTTTATCCAGCGAGGTACGCACAAGGGAATTTTTCCCGCAGTATTTCCTACGTCACCTCCTTTTGTGACAGGGATCCCTTTTAAAGTTGTGCCGACAGGACTTTATGGCCTTTTGACGTAAACATCAGTCAGGTTGGTTATTTTCGCTTAGCTAAAGGAGGTTCATATACTCGGCTTCATAATTTAGTCATCCAATATGGCAAACGTTCCTCAATAATCAAGCTTAGTTCAATTTTGACGCCGATACATCTCTTAGTTCCAACACACCGACACTAAGTTAGGTTATTGCTGTTTAATACTTGCACACTCGAGATACGGAAACCAGTACCCATTGTATTCACCACATACGCTGCTTTGAAACTCGCATATCTTATGCATAACACGAAGCAAACATGGCGCCAGCGTTCTACGCTTACGTAACAGATAATTAACAACACATGGCGGATGGTCACTTAGCGGCTTGGAGGCATCAAGGTCTCTAAGATCACAGTCTTTATGGTCAAACATAGTTAGTCTTTATGGCCTAAGGTTTATTTTGCCAGGAAATTAGCTGCATGCTTAGCCTTTCTTAACTCATATCAACAGACACCTGTTATCTTACAACCATGCCAGCACTTATAGGCGCCCAAGCGTGCATGCACGATGCATGCACACACACACAAGCACAAAAAAAAAAAAAATGCTGTGATATTGCTGTTCTCTAGATAATTAGTCATATAGATATTGCATGCCTATATCCTAGTCTATTTCTTTCAGACACCTTAGTGTACTCCTTAGCCTCTTTCAACATGAGAATTGTCATAGCTGGGCATAGTCTTATCAAAAGTTTAGAACACGATTCCCCGCCCAACCTCAACCTGGACCCTTCACAGTACCATGTCATCTTTTATGAAAAGAGAGGGACTCGCATCGAACACTTTCTTCAGAGTGAGGACTTTTTCCACACCCTAAGGATGACTGATGTGCTTCTGTTCCAAGTCAGAGGAAACGACGTGAGGGGATCACCATTTGACCCACCAAAGATGATGGACAAGATCGCAACACTGAACCTTAGGATTCTGGAGCGCTTTCCCTACATCACAATCTTCTGGGGCCAACTGCTATACAGATCCTCCCCCAGCTGAGGGTACTTGCCGACTAGAGAGGACCAAGACAGATATAATCTTACAGTAGCAAACGAAGTTGGTACTTAACAATTGGCGAGCTCGCCAGGACATTTTTTAGAGGTCTACAGAGATGAACCCGAATTCTCTTCAGCAACTGTTTGACAAAAACAATGCTACAAGCGCACCAGGAAGATGGACAGTAGAGAAACTTAATGCAGGAAAAATGGAGAACAGAAGATGCTTGAAATGCACGGATGTAATGCAGGAAAATGGAAGTGACCCCACCAGAAAAAACTGGACGTACTGTGCAGGGTTAAGTAAGTTTCCCATAGAGTCACCCATCAAGTGCAGGAAATCACAAAATATGGGCAAAACAACATCCTTTTCCCAAGCTTCAGGCGAGCACCTTGCAGGTATTACCAACGGACTACACCAAGGTTGCTTATAGAAACCATCCCATTGTTGGAGCAATGGCTCCCACACCTACTGTTTATCCTTGGATGCAACCCAATATTATGTTTGTGAGGTCAGCTTCCTCCTGACCATATTGTTTAAACTCACAGGCATAATGGCCAAACCTTTACCCTACCAGAGGTTGGTGACCCAGTGCTCTATCCCATCTGACTGGAACTGGAACGTGCAAGTACAGAATGTCCTTAAATAGCATTCCTTACAATGGCTGACCTAACTCCAATATACAGACACCTCCCCTTGTCACCACTAGCGTACAACACCATCCAGGATGTGCTGGTCACCATAACTTCAAAATCCATGGCTATACTTTAAAGGAACGGTTTGGAACCACTACTACCAGAATGAACTATGCCACACTGGACGTGTTCATGCATATCTAAATGTACTTGAAATAACGGTATATACTTAGGACTGAACAATATACTGCAATGGACAAGCTTGCATATTCTGAACTCTTGCATATTCATAGAACACAATTATATGGATCCATTTTATATTCCACTAAAACAGAGGACCAGCAATTCATGAGAGCAGTGACTTCAGTATTGAAGTTAACACTTAGAAATTTGTAAGCTGCTCTTCAGAGAGAAAAAAAAAAGTATATTCCAAGAACTTGACTCATTTCATCAATATTTTACAAAGCTAAATGAGGCTATGGAGTTAGTCTTGCTATACTACTCCTTATGGTAGCCCTGACTGCGAGTACGGGAGATATTACTCCACTGAAAGATGGACTTACGATATGCAGTTGGGAACCCATGAGAAAACAGCTGTGCTCCCAACAGACTTGTGTCTTAGTGATGGAGAAAAGTCTGACGAAGGCATGCCAGGGCCCAGTGGCATAAATATGCCAACTGTATCTGAGTGTCAGAAAGAAATAGAAACTAGAGTAGAGACGATGAACAAAACAGTGGGGGAGACAGCATTAAGAAATATCAGAAAGGCACAACAGGAACAAAAATAGCAATATGATGCTTGCCATTTGACAGGTAACTTATAAAACATTTGTTTCACATGGTAAGACCATTATATGTACACTGTTTGACTGATGTTATTTTATATTGCTGTTGTTGCAGTGTGTACATATGTGTATTTCAAAATCGGGAGCATACATCCTCCAAATTGAAGGGGGCTTAAAAGTGCACCATGGTCGTGGGCCTGGGAACTGGATTGATGGCCACCAGCGGAATAATAGGTAAACACCTCAACCTCCTTGCTACACCATTGGATTCTCATATCCTCCAAACTGTAGGGGCCAAAATTGTACCTGAAGAGATTGTTAATATTCGTCAACTTCTAAACAAAGAGCAAAAGCAAAACTTAGCATAACTGAGCTTATTTTGAACAATAAAAAGATTCCACTACTTCAGATCCTGATAAAACAAAACTAAGGGTCCTGACCGCTGAAGTTTCTCCTCTCAATAAACAAGCCACACAGAGAGAGTGCTAGCGAGAAAGTATAAAACCCAATGAAAAAAATGTTTGTAGAAATGTTGAACAATAGGGGTGCACGCACAATATAAGTGAAGGCTCAAAAATGGGTGACTCCAGTTAATGCCCAATATAAAAACATAATTATTAAACCTAGCAAATAATTTTACTTTTCAAATAAACTGAATTTATAAATTAAGGCTGGTGAAGCTTTGGCTCTACCCTAGTGTATTATATTTTAGATTGTTGCATGCCTCCTATTCTCACCACTATGACCATCATGATAGCTGGCCATAGCCTAATTAAGAGATTAGAACATTAGTCCCCCCACAACCTCAACCTTGACCAAGCCACATTTAACATCCATTTTTATGGCAAAAGTGGGGCCCAGCTGGACCACTTTCTGTCCAGCAGTGACTTTCTGGAAAAAACAAAACACTCGGACCTCATCCTTCTCCAAGTGGGTGGCAACAATGTAAGAGGCTCCCCATTTGATGTACAGAAGATATTGGACAAGGCAACCCTTCTGATCCTGATAATACAGGAAATCAACTCCAAAGCTATGATTTTCTGAGGACAGCTTCTCTTTAGATTGGCACCAAGCTGTGGATACCTCCCAACAAAGACAGACCAGGACAGGTACAACAACTACGTCAGGGATGTGAACAGGGCCTTGAGAGAAGCCTCCCATGCCATCCCCCTTTCTATTTTGCACATAGGGTTATTACCCTTTTTAGTAGTAAAGTTGTAAGCTGGAGGACTTATGATGAAAAGTTCTGCCTCAAACGAGCCAGCGAGTCAGTAAAATGGGAGGAAAAAGACCCAGTCATTTATGGGCACTCCTTAGGTTCACCAAAATTAGATAATTTTCGTCCCCAAGAAACCTGCTAAAACTACAATAAAGGCAAATGCAGATACCTGCACAAATGTTGCCAGAATTTCAACAGATACCTGAAGCGCTGTGCCAAGTAGGCTTTCAACAGATACCTAGAGCACTGTGTCAAGGCGGCAAAACTTTTGCACCTAAATATCACAAGCCATAGCTTTAGGATAGGAGAAGCAACACTCACAGCCAGTCTCGGCATGTCAGAAACACAAATCAGACTTTTAGGCAGATGGAGATCAGATGCTTATAAAAAAATATCTCAGATTCTAAATACAGAGTATAACCCCTATGACATTATGGTGATGACTGCTGACAATTCTCCATGAGCCTCGGTCCTCACTAGCCCAACCTATCCTCCCAACCCTGCCATGGGTCTCCTCGTCAACCCATCCCCCTACTCTCAATCCAATTCCATGCTCCCCAACCTTTTCCCCCTCAATACATCGCCCCTTACCAAATGTCCCACCAAAATTTTGCACATCAGACGCCACAACCTGACTTCACGTATGCCCCACCCCAATTTCCGGATTCCGGAGCAAGGTAATAAAATTCCCATAACTTCAATCGACCACCATGTAAACCACAAATTAAGATCGAAAATTTGGGATGATGAATTTGTTAATCTAAAAGACCTTATTCCCCCTGACTCTTTGGCTAGAGCTACAATCTAATCATGATTGTCTGGGCATCTTTGAAAACCAGACTTGCTTGCAACTTTGTAACATATTTGCTTTTATGAAATTCCAGAATGCAGAAACAGTCCTTAAGGGAGCAGGTTTGACTTTGGTTAAACAGTCCATCTGCCTAGATACCTTTTAGGGCTTATGTTAAGGATCGGCTATTGCGGGATTTCAGGAAAAGCAAGGAAACCTTTTGTGATATACCATTTTGTAAAAATGGATTACCACAAATGGATCCAGTGCAATATCTGTACTTCATGGTGCCACACAGTGTGCCAACATAAAGACAAAAAAAAAAAGTGTATAGTGGGACTTACGACTTAACACCCAAATAGAAAATTTCACACAATCACCCTATGAAAATCTCACATCATACAACAGAAAATTACAAGAATAAAAAGCTAACAGAACCTTCCACATCCCAGGGGATGCGGAACCCCTTATCCTTAGGGTATACACTCAAGACTTGCCGAATACCATATAGTTAGGGGACAGCAAAACACTAACAGGCACCTTATCAGCTTAAACTGGACTGAAACTAAGAATGCCAGCAGAGAGGTCTTCTAGCAATTCAAAGGGGAAGCCTGTCAGGCATTTAGAATAGATAATATGGAAATAGGGGTATTTAAGTTTAAGAATTGACTGCACACTATGTTGATTCATTTGCCAACTCTCCCCTTAGAGTCTAGCTTTGGATATAATTGTGTTAGGCGATATGAAGAGAAAACATTAGATCACTGATAGGGTGACAGATGAAGGTATGCGTTTATACTGCCAAACATGTTAAGAATTGAGAGCCCTGCAAAAGAGAGATATTTCAAGTAAATTATGGTAATGTTACATTTAAAAGAGGACATAGGCGGAAGGGCGGAAGAGGGCAGTCAAATAGTCTGTTTGGAGTAGCAACAAACGAACAGCTTAATAAGGTAATAGAGCATGTCAAATCTTTGCAAACTAGGCAACAGAAAGCTCTGCCTTTTCTAAATTCAGTTCCAGGGTGACGACAAAATCAGGAACTTTGTGGCGTAAATTATAAGAATAGGGAGGAAGGTTAAATTACCTGATCAGCATATAATGACAGCAATATTAAATGGGATACAACCCTCAGTTTGGGCAACAGTAATGATGCAAAGGCCAAGTAGTCTTACATATTTAGAAGCAGTATCAGAGTATATAAACCCCTCTGAATCTTGACATTAACAGTAGATGTAGTAGACTCAAGAGGAGGTCAGATCTGTGGCAATAAAGGTCTCTCCAGTTACTCTCTGTGTTTTTCATTTGAAGAATATACCTAGAGAAGTTAGACCCTCATACTGGTGGAGAACCTGAGCAAAAATATGCGCAGAGTATCCCCCAGATCAGCAATGGCCACATAGAGAGAGGGAGAGACCAGCCAGCCAGCAGTACCTCCTCAGCAGCGTGTAGAGGCAACTACACTTAACACCAGTACTGAACAACAGCAACAACTGCAAATGGCACCTCCACTGTGAGTAGAGCCAGCAGATGAACCAATCCCCCCTTCGGCACAGCAGGCGGAACTACTACATCTCAGACTTGTATAAAGCAAAAAAGGAACTAATGTTGGAACATCTCAATATGGTAAATAAAGAATGGTACAACGAGAATACACCAGTGTTTTCTCTTTTTGATAAAGATACCCTTATTTACTGCATAAAACTCCCCCTTGTCAACAAAGAAACATATTTTCTTTATAATGTTAGGACATTTAAATCCCCGCACACGAAACCAGGTTATAGCGCAAAATTGGCATTACCAGCTTCAAAAATTGGGTTGCATCCTAAAACTGGTGATATTTTCAATCCCACACAATGTCTTGGTAAAAATCCAATAGCATGTAACTCGGGGACCAATATTTAGAACTGGACAGATTTGTGAAAGAGCTTATAAGAGATCCCAAACACAGAAATTTGTGTGTTGTTGAAATTACTCAAAGGACTCAAGTTATAGTTTGGACACAGAAATTGACTCTGGAAAATTCTTCATCAAGACATGGGGAGAAAGATTGTAAACTAGATGTATAAAATCACCAGAAACTTTAATACAAATCACCTTTGGCACATATCTAATTGATGTAGAAAATGGGTGTTCTGTCCATGGAAACAATTTTATTTTGCCAGGCATAATACGAAAAATTGGGAAAATTTCGTTAAAACCCATACAATTACATTTTACAGAATCTTTTAATATTCATGCTGTTATAGTTGAAACAAAAGCAATAAAATTATTAGAAAATTTGGAGGCAAAAAATTTTAAAATGTCAGCAAAGACAAATTTAGCTCCTTTGGCTGACACAGAAGGATCAAACTAGGAGGAAATTTAAAAAAAAAAGATATATATAACAAACAATGTTTTAATATAGAATACACACGGTACATAGCAACAGAAGTAATAAAAAAAAGAACCTACCATTATAATTATTTCTCATATAGTTAAACACTATCATTGTACAACTTATGTTTTAAGTGTGAATATGGTATAAAAAGTGTGTATAACTGTCTTTAAGTCCAAAATGACTGATACCAGTCATTTTGAGAGGGGAAAGGGAGGACTTACTATTTACCTACAGCGCTTTCCCACGGAAGCCCTTCTGGCCCTATTAGTCTTGTTTGAAGATTAGAACATGAATCCCCCCCCCCAAACCTCCACTCAGCAGCGTTCAATGTCCGCTTCTATGGCAAAAGTGGGGCCCCGATTGGACCACTTCCTGTCCAGTGTTGACTTCCTCAATTAAGTCCAACACATGAACCTCATTCTCTTTCAAGTGGGTGGAAATGATGTAAGAGGCTCCCCCTTTGATGTGCAGCATGGCAAATTTTTACTACCATTTACCTTCAAAAATTTCCCTCTCAGGCCATCTCTCTTTCTATCTATGCTCACAGAGTTATTACCCTCTTCCCCAGCAAAGTAGTAAACTAGAAAAACATACGATGAGAAATTCAGTCTCAAAAGGGCCAGTGAGACAATAAAATGGGAAGAGAATCCAGTTCCTTAAGGCCACTCTTTAGGGTCACCTAAAATAGAGAATTTTCATCCCCAGCCCTAAGAAACATGCAAAAATTTCAACAAAGGAAAATGCTCATACTCTAGGTGCAGATTCTTAGACAAATGCCTGCTTTGTGGCAGATACCACCCCCTGTCGCTCTTCCGGTCAGCACCCAGAAACCCCACACCCTACCAAAGAAAAAACAACTAGCCTCGATTCAAATTCTTCACAAATGAAAAGGACCATCCTGTTATGCTGCTACTCAGAAAACTCATCTTACATTGTTTAAAAGAACAACATTAACTTTTGCACCACCCACATATACCTGGCGTGGACAATTGTGCTGCTGATGTCCTTTCTCGGTCTAATTTAGACTGCACCGGCGGGCAGATCCTCATCCTACATCTATTTCCCCAGCTTGGTCAATAGACAGCTTACTCAAGATTTCAACAGCACACTGGAAGCTGACCTCGCCAAGAACACCAGGAGGATTTACTGCAAAATTGAGCCTCTTTTATTAGAATTCCAACAAAAAACTGGACTGAGAGCACTACCTTTGGATCTAGCAGTCACAGCCCTATTTGCGCAATACCTGAGTGAAAGGTTCAGACCATCATCCATCAGGACACACACCTCTGCGCTGAGCTATAAATATAAGATGGTGAGCATTATAAATATAAAGTCTTAGCTAGTGATAAAGATTATTGCTTACCCATAAATCTGATTTATCAAGCTAGGATTTTATCAGAGTCGCTTCCTACAGCTGCCTCCATAAATAACATATCATGCATTGAAACTTCTGGCAATATTAGCCAATCACGCAACGAGTTTGAATCACCTGAAGAGGATGAGAGAAGAGGCATTACTCGCGCTTTTCCGAAGACACTCACTAGACTGCAGTGCAGCCGTACAGACGTGCACGGATAAGAGACAATCAAGCTAGCTAACATGTATTTACAATGGTCTTTGCAAACCACCAATATAAAATTCTGGAAAATGAAGGGCAGCTATGAAGCCACATCTGCCATGGTATGCGCAGACAGCACACATTTCAACGTCTATGGACATGTCAGGTTTTAGAAAAATCCCAAGTATGCTGCTAGCACCTAGCAAGACAATTGTGCTGCTGATGTCCTTTCTCCGTCTTATTTACAGGCCTTCAGAAGACTGCGCCCGTGGGCAGATCCTCACCCGACATCTATTTCCCCAATTTGATCAATAGACAGCTTACTCAAGATTTAAACAGCACACTGGAAGCTGTCCTCGCCAAGAACACCAGGAGGATTTACTGCAAAATTGAGCCTCTTTAATTAGAATTCCAACAAAATACTGAACAAATAGTGAGTAAAATTAAGTTTAATTTATTCAAATGTATTTAAGCATGGCAGAAAGAAGTTAGTTTGGAATGCAAATAAGGATCAGGTATAAAAGAGGGTACAGAGCCACAGAGAGGGGGGGGGGGGACATATATAGAGAGAGCAGAGACCCGAGTTTTACAGTCAGTTAAATAAACCACGTAGAGAAAGAAAACTACACCTGCCTGTCTCAGTTGTGTCATTGGTAAAAGGAAATCTAAGTACCCAAATAACTAACCAGCTGGTTATTACAATACACAGATGTAGACCACAAGATAATTCCTATGAAAGCAGATCAAATATTTATCAGTGCCATTATTTCACCATCCACCCTGGAAACCCTACTGGCCAGTCTACCACTTACAAGAGCCACAATTCCTACAAGAATCTCATGAGAATTTTCCTGTCATTTTTGTTTCTGAACTTTTTGGAGGCATATCTGCCAGGTAGATTACAGAGAAGTAGATTTTTGGCTAACCTGCAGAATGGAGATAAGGTCATGGTTGACCATGAATTTCAAATTCAGGACTTCCTGCTCTCATACAGAGCTACTCTAAACGTGCCCCCTTTCATCAGAAAGTGCAACTATGACAAGGATAAAAGGTTTAACCATTACAGATAAATAAAAAATATTGCTAAACACAGAATCCATGTAGAGTGTGCAATGCAAAGACTTAAGTTATTCTGATTTGTAGAAAATGAACTATGTTCCCATATGGCAAATCAGTATGTTACCTGCAGCCAGCACTTGTTACTAAGTGATGCAACAGAAAAATTCATTTGAGTGCAATAAAAGCAGAAGAATGAGTGCAGAAGACTTATTTATGTAAATAATACAGAATGATTAAGAAAAATTGATGAGGGAGGAAGATGAGCCTGATCTAGCTGTCACAGCATTATTCAAACAATTCTTGAGCAATCCTTACAAGCCATCTTCCATCAGGACACACCTTTTTGCTACTAATACAAAATGCAAACTTCTGACCAACAACCGTATGAAGATCAGAACTGATATTCTGACCTGGCAATGAACTATATTCCAAAGCTTCAATAACAGGCAGTGTAAAGCATAAACACATATGAAGTAGAATTGGCTTTTTAAACACAGTCGTGGGTAATCAAGTTAACTCTTGAAGAATATACACTAACAACTTAGGGAGAGACAACATACACACCATGCCTGCATTCACCTGCAGTGTCTCACACCCTTGGGCTTGGGATGTGTTTGAGCCAGGTGTTCCAGCACATCAACCAATTTTACCACCATTAAAAGAAAGAACGGAAAAAGTCAGTGTGATAGCTATTATGGTTTAAGAATAGAAAACCACTCAAGTTACAGAAAATCAATTTGACAGTCCTGCCCTGTCTGTAAATTAGCAATTGTAAAACCCTCCAGGGAAAGGTGGTGGAGTCAGAAATTTACTGAAGAACTACCCCAGCAATAGTACAGGCAAACAACAAATGCCATCCAGTTCAAGAGGTATGTGATGTGAAAGAGGCAGAAATGCTTCTGATTAGACACTCTCAAAGGGAATTATACTCAACCCTAGTTCAGGGCATGCATAGGTAAAACGTGAGTAGTTGAAAATTTATACATTTATATTCAGAGATTATAAACACAATATGGTCCCCATAATCTGTCTGAAAGTGGTTATAAACTCTTTATCACTGAATACTAAATCATTAAATCTGTTGATATAGAAATAACTACTTTCCTTTTAAACCTGTAAAGCAGAGTAATTTACAAAAATATAATGCGAAATTGAAAATATCACAAACTGCATATAATATGAAAACAGATAACATCAAATGGCAGGAATAAATATAAAGCATAATCTCAGTTTCTTTAGCATATGATAATTTCTCAACAATTATACTAACCCAAGCTACATAAAAAGAAACTTAATTCACTACACTGTAAACTGAATATATAATCTCATAGCAAAAATATATGTCTGATAATTCTATGTTTCTTCTGTGTTAATTGATATCTTATTATAGAACTTAAGTTCTCTGCACATTATAAAGTTTTAGCTAATAAAAATCCATTCCACAAGATTTGTTTGAGATAAATGATAATTGGTGTTATAAAGTGATGAGTTATCATAGCTTACAATATTTGATACTGTTTAAGCCACCATTTCAAATTGTATTGCCCTAATGTTCATGCTCCTAATGTAATCACTAACCAAAATTTGCTTGTCTGTGAACAGTTATTAAGTCCTATAAAAGCAAAAACTGCAGTCACTCATTTATAATTACCATTATTGTTTCAGTACATAAGATTTTTAAAATAAATGAGATTCTTATATGGCATCATATGCCCTAGTTTCATGCTCCATCAGTATTAGTGGTGAAGGCAACAAAAAGGTAAATGAGATTAATTAATAAATTTGTACCGTGACTAAATGGTACACTCCTGTTCATAATAATGTGGAATGACTTCATGACTATCTCTAAGAGTATACTTGCTCCAAACTGCATACTGTAGAACACCTAGTGTAAGTGGAATTAAACACAGCAGGTAGAACATGCTGCTCTGGAGTTGGTCTATTCCGGAATGTAGTTTGCCAAGCTTGTATTCCGCATACCCATTCCTATTGAGTATGGCCACTGCTAACATTGGGGCAAGAGATATGGCAGGCTTGATCACAAGAGCATTTGTACCATAGACCATGGAAGATATTGGGTGCCTGGAATGGATAGCAAGGACATTTTACCATGTGAATGGACAGTGTGGAGATGAAACTTATGTCTAGGAAGAATATTGTAGACATAACATTTAAGTCCAGGGTGTAATAAAATCTTATCTGTGCCACAACCACAAAAGGAATAAGCTAGGCCAGCCTTCAAGTTACTTACTCTCGATTATACAGTTTGGAGTCTTCATCCACAATATCTGACATAGGCATGTTCATCAAGGAGGATGTGGCACTGGTTACACTACTGCAAGGCAAACAAAACACAAATGTGAAATAATAATCTCCAAGTTTTCTGTGTTTTAATTTTTGAATTAATTTCATACTTGTTTAATAGTATGATCTTCTTTACTGACATTCAAGATATGTCTGTGCTAAAAATGAAATGTTTTTTTAGTACTGATGTCATTTTTTTCGATATGTAGTGCCAGGGGCAGGTAGAACCGGCCGGATAGCTCAGTTGGTAGAGCACTCGCCCTGTTAGCGAGAGGTCCCAGGTTCCATTCCTGGTCTGGTCGGTGATTTTTCTGCACTCACCCCAAATCGCTACAATGGTGGCAGCGGTGTTGCGAGATAGGGCTCGCGTCTTTCGGCACTTGGGGGGGAGGAGTGTAATGCCAGGGGCAGGTAGAACCGGCCGGATAGCTCAGTTGGTAGAGCACTCGCCCTGTTAGCGAGAGGTCCCGGGTTCGATTCCTGGTCTGGTCGGTGATTTTTCTGCACTCACCCCAAATCGCTACAGATATATAAGCTACCACTTATGCATAGAAGTATTATGCTTCTGAATATTTTTTAAATAAGCCAAGCTGAAATGAATGTCTAAAAGTACATACCTGTCTGTTATGAGGAAAACCATCAGTAGATAGAGGTGGTCTTTGCCCCAAAACAACATGAAAAGAGATGAAAATATTTTCACCACAAAAGAGCTCCTGAAAATTTGATATGAACCAAACCTGGCCACCAAAGGAGATCCCAATAGCACCAGCATCTGAAATAGTGATTAATACTAGTGTTATAGAAAATGCCACTTTTAGGAAAATTAAGTTTCACTGAGGTGATCATAATTAAGTGAACTCACATCTACTAGTAAATTTCCCTTTTTTTATCATTTACATTTTTGCTTCTTTTTTTAAATAAATCTTATACAAAAAAAGAAATCAAATATATATACTGTAGAAGGAAAATACTGTTGAAATATAAATATTTCTAATAGCTAGCAAAAAGATTTTTCAGAAATCTCATATATAACATACAGAAAATGGATTTTTACTAGGAATAGCATAACTTTGATTTAGAGAAATAAAGTTTATATTCGACCAATTTATATCACTTTTTTTTGGGGGGGGGGTCAAATTTTTTACATACCTACTTAAAAAATGCTTCAGTAACTATAGTGAAAAGAAAAACTCAAAATAGTATAAAGCTTACCATAGGTATCACAGTCACAAATCCATAGAAAACACTTCTGTAAACACTGGGCAATATTTCCTGTGGTACCATCATATCAGTGATAATGGCAGTAAAGTTCAACAAAAATGTTCTGTGTAATACTTGACAAAAGTTCATTAAAACAAAACAGATAAAGTTCCTCTGTCTCAGCAGTTGCCATGTCAGCTGCAACATGGAATACTTAGAAGATCTTGCAGCCTGATCTGTTCTGTTCTGACTGTCAAGAGAATTAGGTTTCAAGTCATATTCTGTATCTGCATAAATTCCAGTATAAGACATACACAGGAAGGCTATCATAGCAATTAACATAGTATAACACTGAAATTCTCCTATTTTCTTCAAATTATCAGAAAACAAATTTGCGAAGAAAACACTGCCTGAACCAGCAAATGCTGCTAACTGTGCATACTTGATCAGTCTCAGCCTGTCCTGGTGCTTGCCTGACATTTCTGTGAAAATACAACACTGAGCAAGCAGCACAAAAGTAAACATGGCATCATAAAAACATAGCGCTACCACCAGGTGGAGCCCACAAAGCCAGCTGGAAATTCCAGGCTGATAGTTCCCCCAGGGAAACCAGGGCACCAGGAATGAAAGTGCAAAGAAAGGTCCGCCATAGAGCACAGCGTGACGTCTCTTCCTCACACACGCCAAGTTTGAATTGTCTTGACAATACCCAAACAAAGGGTCATTGATGGCGTTCCATATCATGAAGATGACCTGTGCAACATTGAACCACTCTTCGGAAATGTGATACAAGTTGAGGAAGAACTTGACGTAGTAGAACATGAAGACCTCATTCATCATAGTGGCTCCCACACTGGTGGTGGCATAGGCCACTGAGGGCCAGTGAATCCTAACCATCATTACAACTTCTGAAACAAAAATCATAACATTATTGATTTATTGATTTAAACCATACCTGACATGGTATGATCAGCCTGTCAGCACAAAGTATTATTATTTTTTACTCTTAAATGTGACTGTATGACAGGATGAAAAAAGGATGCCATCCAGTGTAAGTTTAGACACAGTGCTTGGAGTTTTCAACTAAGTGCACTTTTCCAGCTAACAGGATTTGTTCTCAGTTATTCCAGGGCTGTTCATGCTTAGAACAGTTAACATGCCAGACAACCAGTGATTATTCCTGCTAAAGTTAATTTCTGTTTTCTGCCAACCATGACTAGTGTGGACTTTCTCCATGATATCTACTAAAATATGTACAAAAATTCTAATCACACTGTAGGGCCCTGTGGGAATGGATCTACTTAGAACATCTGGAATAATGAGACTACCATGCCTTTACGGGCTGAAATGCAAACAGTTGTCCATTAATATAACTAATCACCCTGATCACAGACTGTTCTATCTTATACAACCTAAACAAACCAGCAGATATTCCCTGGGAATTTAAATCTGAGTCACTTTAAAAGACAGAAAATCAAAATCAAACATCCAATGGGTGGTTCACAAATTATCATGTAGAAGCTTCAAGTTGACTGGCAAACTTTTTTTACTTTTTAATTATTTCATTTGTTTTAATTTATATAAAGGGATTGTATCCTGGTCTTTTATATCCAACAATACCCTTATTTTTCTCAGTTACTAACTAGCAGCTATGTAGATACAGTGTTACAAACTCTTTATGTAGAAGTAGTTTCTACACAGCTGGAACAAAAAGACAAACTGGTGTTTGAACCAATACAAAAGGAATTTATAAAAGGAAATTATATATACTACCAAGACATGGGTATTTGTAGCCTTGGGACTTTGAAACAGAGTGGAATGAGGCCTTGCCTGCTTTAGGTACTTACTGTAGCTGAGACAAAGTCAGGGCTCATAAATATGATAATTGCATCAAGAGCCTTTGATTTGGGAGTGCAAATACCTGAATTAATGACACTGTGCCGCAATTTAAGTACCCCAACTTAAAATTAATAGCCACAAGCATAGCGATGGACCACACTAATAATTGGTCTCAGGCCTTATTCATATATGACTACTTTCAATATGGCTGAAGATATGTGATATTTTTCCCCTTTCTACGTCTTTGGAGATTTTTGACATTTACGTCCAGGGACATTAAAGTGGTTAAAAATCTTTCATGTATTTATAGTTATCTTAAGAAAAATAAATGTACAGTATGTAAAAATTCTCAAAACAAACCAATCTTATGTATTTGTATATTCTACTGCCTGTAATGCATATTAATTAATACGGCAGCAATGCACTCTCAACAATATCCAGCACAATAATGAACATACTAAATGGGTAGAAAAGCAGATTTGCGGCTTGTGGACCATAGTTTCACATGGTACTTTGGGATTCTTAATTCATGGCTTGGGTCATTTATCTCGGCATTTGAATTCACAAACCTGAAGCTTGAGTTCGCAAACCCATTCAATTATCTGTTTGTAAGGCATGAGGGTGGCGCAATACAAACAGTTAAATAATATAAATAGAAATAGCATTCACTTCAAACTAGAAAGAGATGTAAAAATCTCTTTAGTTTGATGCAAATGATCATTTTTACTTACAATGTGCTCAACGTCGGAGGGTATTTTCGTCTCCACTGCAACGAATTACGTGGCGCCTCGGAACCTCGATCCCAACACTTCCAATTGAATTAAAGTTGCATGTTTATTGATCATAAAGAACCTTAACATACAAGGTACAGATCATTGATAGCGTACAAGCAAATATAAAATGGTCACAGAAATACAATACTAGATATAATAGATTAAAAAAAAAAAAAAAAAAAAAAAAAAAAAAAAAAAACAAAACACTACATGGAACATACGAATTAAACTTACACCTAAGAAAGGATATTTTACTGACCGACATCCAACTATAACAAGGCACCATAACACTACTAGCAATAATGACGCACAATTACAATGAGAAATAAATAAATAATTATATAGGTTATATATCCAGCTACAGTAGTTTTTTTGTGTGTAGCATTTCGTTAACCCATACTATCCATCCATCCCGACTTTGCTAATGACACACAGGGATTATGTTAACTAGTGTTCTGGATAGTGAGCAACTTATCCCTAAGTTTTAAACAGCTACCTAAATATTGTACTACAACATATATAATGTCCATCTCAACAGACCCCATTAGAAAGTTGAATATTTCTTTTTCACTAAACCCTTCAAATGATACAAAAGACTCTAGCTTAGTACTCATTTGGTTCCGCTGCTCTGTATATACTGGGCATTCCCTAACTAGATGAAATTCATCTTCTATTCTCTGAAGATCGCACAATTTACATAACCTCTGCTCCAGCGGTGTCTTAGGTCGGGTAAATCTCCCCCGCTCCACCTGTAGGGTATGTGCACTTAATCTTATTTTACAGAAGGTGGCTCTTAGACTCTTATTCATAATAGTAGTGTAATTCTCACATGAGAATCTGTTTTTGAAGCCTACATATGTTCTAAGTTTTTTACTACTATCTACTGCCTTTATCATCCCTTCCCATTCCTCACTGTAGGCCTGCTTCATGTGTTGGTTTACTATGGCCTGTGTGTTGCTGTTGGATATTTTAATGGGATTAGCCCATAATTCCTCGGCATGGCCTACTACATGTAAGAGTGCCGCACATAATTCGAACTTCCAATTTCGTCAAATTGTATTTTTCTGCCCTTGAGGTATTTTACTAAGGGGTGGTAAGCCAAGCACAAAGCCTTCCATTTCCACCACGTGCAAAAAATAAAGCCACACACAGGGGGCAATAACACTGCTAACGGCTCAATTGTTTAAAGAAAAGTGATGCATACTCGACTGATCTGCAAGGAGCATGTCGAATGAATTACGGATCTCCAATCATAGAGAGCGGCTTAATCAAAAGAGTGAAAAATATTATTTGAAAATCGAATGGTACCTGTAATTTTGTAAAATAAAATATTTAACATATTTTGTATACAATCTGAAATTGATGTAACATTTCATATATTATATATATATATTTCCCATCAGGCAAAATAAACCGGAAGCATATGTCAAAGCAACTTCCGATTAATAGGACTCGTGTTTTCGAGAAAGTTCACCGTTATTATTTGCCCAAGCCTTAGTATTTTTGTTTCATTTTTTGGAATATCATGGCGAAGTGGGGTGAAGGAGATCCTCGTTGGATCGTAGAAGAGAGAGCTGACGCAACAAATGTTAACAATTGGCATTGGTAAGTTACTTTTTACAAGAAATGCCCAAGCTAAAGAGACTAAAGAGATGGAGATATCCATGACAACTTCAACTAAAAACTGAGTCTCAAGTAAAATACATCATCATGTTTTATGTCTTTCATTAAGAATAGAAAAGGATATCGTGAGCTGGTAGACTAGATATTTTTTTATTATAATTTATGTACGAATTCAAATATGTGGATTCTCCTGCCGTAAACAGTTAGAGGATGGCACATACAATAGATCTGTGGATTCCAGGGGTCATGCCGATACTCCCCCGCACCGTTACTCCCCCGCACCGATACTCCCCCGCACCGTTACTCCCCCGCACCAATACTCCCCCGCACCGATACTCCCCCTTAGTAATTTTTTGCATTATGCACATCGATACGACCCCACACCGATAGATCCCCGCATCGACAAACCCCCTGTAAAATTGCCGTTATACGCGCACCGTTACTCCCCCGCACCGTTACTCCCCCGTACCGATACTCCCCCGCATCATTACTCCCCCTATGCAATTTTGACGAAACTGAGGATGGAGTAACAGAGTCAACCCTCCATTTAATTATACAGGTTAGGGTCAGTCTAGGTAAGTGGATCAAAATCTACGACCCGTTTAAGTCCAAATTTTGCGGAGAATCTCATGTACTACGCAAGTCCTTTATGCGAAATTTCGAGTTCGCACGTATGTAAGCACGTACGGAAGATATTGAACATTTCCAATAGATTCTACGAATAATCTGCGAACAGCGAGGCCGCAAGCGTAATTTGCTCCTTTTCTAAGGAGTTTGCGATTGGTTTGCAAGTGACACTTGCCTGGTCCAAGATGCACGCCGCAAGAAATGAAGGAGAAAGAGCCCTTTGCGTGTTGAGTACGGCGCACGCCCTCACATCTATAACGAACAAAATCGAAAACAAGACGGGACTGCGAGTATAAAAGGCGCGCTCACGACGCATGCTCGTGTCTCGACAATTTCGTTGTGCAACAATTTTCAAAATTTTTGAATTTTGCTCAATTCAGATTCTAATCTAATTCAGATTCAAAAGACAAGGGAAAGAAGCTTAAAGAGCAGAAAAGAAGGTTGGAGGAAAAAGACGGAAAAAGAAGCGCTTTAGCACTTCTTTTTTATTACTTAATAATTTTACGAATTCATCGTTGCCTGAAAAAAAGACATAGCTGCGTTATCTTAGATCAAAACTAACTTTGCCTTAAGTTAATAAAAAATAAATAAATAAATAAATAAATAAATAAATAAATAAAAGACCGTACAATATATATACAGTAACTACTGAGTACAGTAGGAGAACAAAATTAATTTTGCAAAAACATTTCTCAAAAATCACAAGGAAGAGCTGTAGACCTACGTACTGTCAAGCTGCACACAAAGTCTGAGATTGACTTCGTGTAATGTTCTTTATTTTTCCCAATATATTTCGAATAAAATTAGTCAATTCTGTGTCCCAAGAGGGTGATGCATCTTGAAAAAAAAAAGCATAGAAAGTGTTGTAAATTACGAATGGGGTTTACAAAGCCAAGGGAATCTATGCCTTGGGGGAGTAGTGTTTTTGCGGAGTATCGGTACGCGGGAGCATCAGTGCGGGGGAGTATCGGTGCGGGGATGTAAAGAAGCGGGGGAGTATCGGTGCGAGGGAGTATCGGTGCGGGGATGTAAAGAAGCGGGGAGTATCGGTGCGGGGATGTAAAGAAGTGGGGGAGTATCGGTGCGGGGGAGTATAGGTACGTAACCGGATTCCATAATCTTATTATAGCTGAATAGCAATATGTGTGTGTGTGCGTGTGTGTGTGCGTGTGCGTGTGTGCATGTAGGCGTGCCCACATGTATGTGTATGTGTTTGTGCATGTTACTTATTTCTTTGATATAGTGAGTTGCATTTTTTCACTTTATTTCAGGACAGAGAAAAATGCTTCCAACTGGTCTAAAGACAAAATTAAAAACCTCTTGACAGGTTTAAAAGTTGAATGTGATGATGGTAAGGAAACTCTGCTTAAAGTTATTTTTAAAATTTTCATAAACAAGAAAGTAGTATAATGGTTTCATAATAGTTTGACATAAAGTTTACCAAAGACCATGTAGTTTTTCCATCTTTGGCTACATTTTTTCTGTAAAACTGTAGAATTAGTTTCTTTACTACTGTGCATTTTTTCTAATTAGGCTGGTGTGAAATAAAAGAGGTGACCAAGGTTGAAGGGGAGGCTTCAGCAAGTAACAGAAAAGCAAAACTAATCTTTTTTTATGAATGGGAAGTGGAGGCTGATTGGACAGGTTTGTACTTTGAATGATTTTGTGTCACCAGCTAATAAAACTGAGTCCACACAAAAAGTTATTTTGGCTAAGCTTAGGTGACTATTCTTGGCTAGCCACCAAACCAAAGTTGAATTTACCTTAAAATTGGTGTAATAGCATATCAAAGACAATAAGGCCATGATAAATGGAGTTCGTATACCTAAATGGGCTTTGGTCACCAGTGAGAGATAAAAGCAATGTGCAGACAATCACAGTGAGGGAAAACCAGACATAACTGACAAAATTAATGAGTGTTGACTGTCTGTATATGGCATTGTGGGACAAATTTCATTTTTGTTTTTTAAACATTATGTTTAGGGAAGAATCTATTTTAGCAGATGCATCTTTTTTTTTTCATTAGAAAGGGGAAGAAATGTCAAATCCACAGTATGGGCAATTTTTTTTTCTTTTTTTTTTTTTTTTTTTTTTTTTTTTTTTTTTTTTTTTGAAACACTACTTAGCTGAAATTTTAGCAGTTTTCACAAACTTTAAGATATTTTCTTGTATTGCAAGGACATTTGGTGTCATGCCTTTCCAAGTAATATGAATTACAGTAAGTTGATAGAAATGTTTTTTTTTATTATTGTAGGACAATTGGATGACAGTAAAACTAAATATAAAGGGACCCTAAAAATACCTAACCTGAGCGAGGAGAATGATCCAAGTGACATTGATGTGAGTTCCTTTTATTGATTATTGCATGGCAGGTTTTTACATTTAATTGTAGGTATTGACATTTTTTTTCTTCTGAGAAATGTGAAGGAATCGCTGTTAAGGTTGGAGATGGATTCTATTATTATTGAGTGAAGTTTATGCTTTTTGTCATATATCCATACAGATTAATTATTTCCAGCCATATATTAGTACTTTTGTTTAACTTCCACTTTCTTTACCTCCAACATTGATGCAAATGATATTTAAACAGGTTATAGTGACAGTTAAAAATGAATCTGATGAAGCATTTAAAGTGAAAGAAATCCTTAGGAAGAAGGGGACTCCCATGATACAGGAGCAAATAGCCAAATATATTAAGGATTTAAAAGTGGGTAAGTAATACTACAAAATTAAGACAAAAATAGATTTAAAAAAAATATATATCAAAAGATTGAGTAATAGTGCAGAACAAGGAAGTAAGCTGTTGTTATTTTGAATTTAATTTTTTTTTATCAATAGCTATTGATATTAGTATTGTTTGTATAGCTATTGGGTAATAACAAAGTAAATGCATTATGTAGACTACGAAATGAAAAAAGAAAATGTAAAGGAAAACCAAAACATTGCTGATGATATGGACCTGTATATTCTAGAGTTCAGTCAAGGAATGATCCTTCCTGCTAAGGGTGCAGTTGAAAAACCTAGAGTGCCAAGTCCTGTAAGTGTATATGTAAACTTGACCATTTTTGCTTTACTTCAAAAAAAAGTGCAACTGCTGTGTTTTTGTGTAGAAGTTTTGTATGCAACTATGAATGTATTCTTGGTAATGTCTGAATTCTTTTTCACACTTTCATATCTCCTTTCCTAATTTTGTAAAATATGGTTGAATAAATCTGTAGGTTTATAAGATGCTAATCACTAGGAACTGAAGTTTGAAATGTAAATTTTTTAAAACACTTTTTAAAGGCTACAACAAATCTTGCCAAGCAAGAACTCTCCAAGCCGATAATGGGCGACTCCGCAAAACCAGTGGGTGTTAAGATTCACACAAAGAAACTTACAGACAAACAAAAATTTAAGTGCAGAGCAAGTGATTTGTATAGAGCTTTGACAGAAAAAGAGGTACGTGTTGTTTGAAATCTCATCACATTATCATGTTACACATAATGCAAGAAACCAACTGTTAATGTTGAAATTGAACAAAAGAGAAATCTGACATTTGTATATACATACTTGTTTTTATCTAAATCATTGTAGTCTTGATTAAAGACGTTTAAATGTTAGTGTTAATAGAGTTACCTTTTTTGCATTTAAGGAGGATGATGATAATTGTAGTGGTTTGAAAACTATTTGGAAGAATTTTGATTTCTTTTTACTTCAGATGGTTCAAGCTTTCACCAGGAATTCTATGTTAGCATTTGAAGCAGAAAAAGGTGGAGGTTTTGTCTTGTTTGATGGATATATCTCTGGAACATTTACAGACTTGGTAAATATGCCACATCTCTTCACATTTATATAATAATATCAAAAACTTTCAAAATGAGAGGAAAATGAAACACCATAGTTGTGTTTTAATTGAAATGACTATTTCATTACTTTAAATAATGGGTTAATTAAAAAAAAAACTAACCCACAGCTGTCAACATTTCACATCTTGTTGCATCTTCTGTGGTTTTATGCTCCATCCAGTTGGGTGTGGTAGCTGTGGAAATGTTTCATGTCTGATCATCACAACTTTTTAAATAGGTAATATGATAATAGAGTGAGTGAAGGCCTCTATATTCCGAACACTGGTGGTAGCTCCCAGTCAAGTTTTCTTGATATTGCGAGTACGTGTGGGAGCATGTGGTTGTGTTATATATTATATTTATTAATATCTGTAAAATGTTCTTCTCTTTGCAGACTCCACACGAGAGGATAGAGATGCGATGGCGCTGTCAGAACTGGCCAGATGAACATTACTCTAATGTAACTTTTGAATTTAAAGAAGGGGAGGACGAGACTGTCCTTCATATTACACAGACTGGTATTCCTTCCACGGAGTTTGAACGCACTAAAGAAGGTTGGGAGAGATATTACTGGGAAAGCATACGACAGACATTTGGTTTTGGTGTCAGGCTAATATGATGGAATATCACAAGAAATGTTTTATAGTTAAATTATCAACTTCTTGAGTAAGACTTATTACTATATATCTTTAAAAAATGGACATTTGAAAAAAAAAGAACCTACTGATATGGTTGCTTAGAAATATCATGGTCAAATTACAATGGCTAAAAAATGTCCCAAGCTTAAGGTTACATTTATTGTTAGGGCCATGAAGCACATATTCTGCCCCACGCCCCTTTCTACTGGTTACATTATCACCAGGTGGTAGTGTTTTATCTATGCTATAAATTGGCTTACTTTCCACACCATTGAAGCATTCTGACAGGGAGTGGATCCATTTGTAACCCAATTTCACAATGTATGTTATCATTTTGTGCATGGATAAAAGTTTGCTATAAAGTCACCAAGTTAAGCTCTGCTTCTACAAACTTTCAAAAATGTGAAACCGTGTTCAAGAAGTGTCAAAAGTATGTTAATTTTTGTCATTTCCAAGTATTTAGTTAGAGAGAAGGAATTATAGTAAAGCATCCTGAAATAATGCGATATAAACCAGATTTCACTTTTTTTCTACAAGGAAAAGGAGAGGAGATTAAGATATTGTGGATATAGTTTTGCCTTCTGTCCAATTTAAAAATTGATCAGGATAAATAGTTTTAGAAAAAATCAGGAATAAAAATGAAATGCATGATATTAACATATTAAAAGAGGTAAATTGTTTACAATTAACCTTGTCAATGATACTGAAACCAAGAAAAGTGAAGGTGGTTTTGAATCCTACATTTTATTAGTTTTCCTTGAGTTTGAGAAACCTACTTGTGCTACATAAACATCTTGATGTCTCTTTTTTCACATGTCATAATAAAAAATGATATGAGAAAAAACTAGAGTATGCAAATATTCTTACTTTGATGCATGTAACTGGTTAATGGCAACTCGACTGGATATAGTCTATCCATATAATTTGATAAGCACCACCGTACTATAACACAATGCTGTTTTAAACAATTAGGACATTTCTACTTAAGACGTACATGTAGATGCCTTGAAGCACATAACACATAGAATTTATAACATTTTAATCTAATGCATGGAATTTAAAGTTCCCCTTTGTAGTATTTACACTCATTTTTCACAGACAACTACATAAATCCAACAAGGCATCCATAACCAAGATGGCTGCCAAGTATGTCATCCACTTGATCAACCAGTAACACTGATACTTAGCAATACCAATACATTAAACATATTAAATTTATATAAACCTTGGAACAAAGAATCTTTTTGTGATGAGCTGTAACATAAATGCACAGAATGCCATACAATACATGGCAGGATGTCGTTAAACCCACATCCTCGGTGTATATTGTAAATGATGATTGAAATGTTTTTGCTGAACTTGATATCAACTTGCTTTTCACCCAAACTGTTCAGATTCCTTAATGTGTTTGAATCTAATTTTTAAATCATTAAAAAAAAAAAAAAAGAAATCCTTATCCTGTTGTCAGTAAAGGGAGGCTAAATTAATACCAGTTTTAAAAACGGTTTTAAAAGCTGATCAATCTGATCCTATGCTGCAATAAACAACCATTGTACTTTTTCTCTAATGTGCAGTAAACACTGAAGCAACATTACTGAAAATATCCATTCCAACAGCACAACCATTATGCTACTGAATTGCACAAAAAGTTTGATTGTGGTTGGTTGTCACCGGGATACTTGTATTAACTGTCAAGTTACCATTCTGGTCAACTTCTCTCTACAATTGTATGCAAAGTAAATTCAACAACAATCAGATTTTAAATTGCACACCTAGACAATAAAATCTTGCACAAGTGTAAGGGCACTTTAAAAATCATATTTGTTTGAAGAACAAGGATAGTTTGTGAGCTTGTGGCCAAGTGTGACCATCTGTATCAGAACTTAATGTGAAACATCAAGCAATAAACATGTCGGAAAAAGGGCTACTATAAAATTTAAAATGATGCCAACCTTACGTCTTGTCTCTCCAGTCATTTATGCCAGAACAGAAAAAGATGGATAAATCTCTGACAAACCATAAATTGGTCTCTGGTTTAGTCCTTTTCTTCTGTTGATTTCTCAGTAGTTGAAGTGGAAGTACAACTTGTTTCCTGTACTTTGTCAGTTCTTTTACGAAACATGTTAAATATGCACTCAATGTTACGAATTACATAGTCTACCCAGGTAGGTTTCTCTTTGTGAGCCGCTTTTCCTTTGTGACTAGAAGCATTTTCTTTTTTATCACCAGTTTTCGTTTTATTGTCAGATTTATCTTCCATGTTTTTACCCCCTGTGTCTTCTGTCGTTAGTTTCTTTTCTTCAGTGTGAGTCTCGATGCCTTTTTCTGCTCTCTCTTTTTCTTCCTTTGTGCCAGTGCTGCAAGTGGCAACTTCTTCATCAACTGCCTTTTTCTCTAGTTGTTCAGAAAGCTTGTCATGGCTCCCACTGCCCTCTGGTACAATGACATCACTGTCACTGTCTTTACTACTTTCCTTGACATCAGATGTTTTTAGTGGGACTTCTGACTTCTCAACAGAATCTTCTTTTTCACTGCTTATTCTCCTCTTCTTTGCTGGGGCAATTGCATTATCTGCAACAATATCATTTGGTTCACAAATATAAACCCATTATATATTTAATGCCTATTTTACTTTATACAAGAGCTTTGGTAACTTTTAACCCCATTTATTGTAAGAGGATACTGGGAAATGAACATGTTATCAATTTTTTTAAAGAAAAAAACAACAGTATACAACAAACTTATTTTTAGAGCTACAGCTAACTGTTGCACAATTATTAGCTACGTTAATGTGAGTAACCAATTTCTATACACCAAATAATTTTTTTTTTTTTGCATTTCATGTTCCAATCTAAAATAGCAAAAACAAAAACCTGAATCTTCTTCATCACTCTCTTCATCTTCCTCCATGTCCCTGCCAGCATCCTTCTTACCACCTTCTTGTGATGTGGCCCCCACCTTTTCCTCCTCCTCCTCCTCTGCCATCTTCTGTTGCTGTTCCTGCTCCAGTATCTCTGCCCTCTCTTTCTGGTAGTCCTGGCACACCTGGAAAATGTACTCCAGGGTTGAAGCCAGCAGGGTATTGATGTGCTGAGGAGCTTGTACTGAGAAAATGAGAAGCATGGCTCGCAGGTCCTGTGGAGGATAAAAAAAATCCTACATGAATACAAACACACACTCTTAGCTGATGTGTTAGTTTATGGCATGCAATACTTCAAGTTTAAATGATGACTTTTCATATTCAACACTCCCCAAAAGTTGTTTAGCAAATCTTTGTCTGGTCACCCCCCAACAAGCATTTCTCTCTTTTGATAGAAGCCAACAATTTGTCGCCTACATATTTATCAGATACAGTGTGAAACGTACCCCATTTAACCTGTGTGCAATGTTCAGCATGTCTTTGTGTGTCTGGGCATTCTCCAGGGACGACTTCTCTGCAGTGATGGATGCAATCAAACTGTCCAGAAGGGAGTGACCCTGGTCATTTAAAACCTGGTGGCATATCTGGAGATAAAACGAGTAGAATTGATGACAACTTACAGTACATGATCCTGGTCAAAGTTAGTAATAGGTCTTAATTTAGTAAAATTAATAGCTCTGCAATAGTTTTATGACTATGAAGTTTTATAAAACTTATATTATATCTGACAGTTATTTACATATCTCTGTCATTATCATCATGATCATAATCCTTATCATTTGGTTAATTACAACTGAAAGATAATCCCTTCCTCATTATTCTTCTGAACAAAACAAAGACAGAAAATTGACCATTATCAAAATCAAGACACACCTTATAAATATCACATTTCTCACAATTTTGCATTTCATTACCTTTGGGAAGTAAGTACACATAAACTGGTAGATGACGTGATTGTTGAGGGATTGCCTCTCATCCAGTAGAATGGCATCCACGTAGTCAATGAAGTAGCTGCTGTTACACAGAATGTTGATGTAATTCTTGTCCACATGCTGAAAAATGAGACTTTATCTTAGATATATCTATAGGTCAAATACAAAAATATCAGCTGACATCAGTAATGTACCCACTTAGATAAAAATATTTCAATAATTGAGGACCCATATCTTGTTTATATTACCAACAGAACGTGATTTTAAAGTTTAAAAAAGTTTGGTTCATGTCAAAGTTTACTCAACAACAAGTCAAAATTTTAAAATATTCAAAATATTTACGAGAAGAGTTCATGTTCATGTGAAGACTCCTATTATTTTCTCTTAAAATTTCACAATAAAATTGCTTTTGGTTTTACTTGTTATATAGCTTGATGAACTGTGTTTATTGACAGCAAATCTAATTATTTCAAATCATGTCTTGCTAAAATAATTCCTTTAAAATCAAAAATGTTCCACAAATAATTCTAAATACCAACTAACCTCAGAATGATAGATCTCATACCAGAGCTTTGGAAAGAAAGGAGAGTGAAGAGGAACACCTTCATAGGCTACCATAGCACCTGTAAAATAATGTACCTGCATAAGTAAAAAATTAACACAAACATATATCTTAGGCATATCTATTGTTGTCCTTTATATGACAATACTAATCAAAGTGAAAAAGAATTTAAACATCTTCACAATCTTCTCAATATCATCATATTAGTCGGGGAATTTTTTGTCTTTATTCCCATGGGTGCATTTGACGCTTGCTGTCAAAAATATTGCAGTAAACTCTTTGTTTCTACAATTTGATGGTAATTAAATATTTACGTTGGTACAAAATTATACATGTCTGAGATGCCTTAATATATGACTGTGACTACACACTACTTACTGAGGTTGATGACCATCTCTGTCATATTCTCCTGGTTGACTGCCACCCTGCAGATCAAGTCAACAAAGCTGAAGTAGGGCCAGAAGAACTCCTGGAGGGCCTGGTCATAGGATTCATCCACACCCTGGAGAAGCAAAAATCACAGATTTCTTCATAAGGGTTATTAAAAAAGAATTTAGTAAATAAAACACAAACAGTTAATTCAGTGAGATATTTTGGATTTATTTCCTGCAACACCTTTTGCCTCATCCAGGTGTGTGCTTTTTGAAATTGAATCACCACAAGTAATTTTGCTCGACCTATTACCATTAATACACTCGTTTATACTCTTGAACAGTGCATCAGGATGATTTCAATCAATTCTTAGACTGACTCTTCCAAGAGTTAAATGGGGTCACTGTTTCAACTACGCACACACCACACTGAATCTATATCTTGACTTACAAAGCCTATCAAAAAGTTAATCAAGGAACCGATTTGAAAAAAAAATCTTTGTTCATATCACCTCAACTTGATGTTTTATAATCATCATAACATTCTTTACGCATGAACTAAATACATCTAGGCTCACCTAAAATATCTGATTTTTATTACACCTTTGCTATTTTCAAATTTACTGCAGTCAATCTCCTACCTTTGTAGCCTCAAGCTGGTTGTTATGCAGGAGCATCTGGAACTGTGGCCGCGGTGGGCGTACATTAGACTTGGAAGATAACAGCTTTTGGCCCCTTCTTGGAAAGAATGGTCCCATGTTGACTGAAATGACAGATTACAAACTTGAGAATTTTGGCTACTTTTGTAAAAATTAACAGTCGGTAATTCGAAGTCACACTAGTTATTGTCTGCCATTAACAATGGTAACATGTTGACTGGAGTTAAAGAAGAAACTAAGTGGTCTACTTTCATAAAAATAAACAGTTGAACAATCAGGTCTTACTACTCAATCTCTGATATAAAGGCCCATGACCCATTTTTTAAACTCTTTTCTTCAAATATATTCACTAAACAAATGGCTGGGAAATGGTTCCATTTGGCACAAAAATTCGATTCACATGTTGCAAAGAATGACAACAGTTAAACAATCACACACTGTTATTGGTCACTTTGAGGTTTACTCAGGGTAAAGTTAAAACAACCATGTAGTATGGCTTACATATGGCAAGGTAATAAGAACTTGTTCTGACTCGGTGAAATATCTAAATAAATAATCTTAATCCAGAAATGATAATGCAGAATAAGTTGCTAATTTTTCATTAAATACAAGCCAAGTGCTAAGCAAGGGGAAAGCCATTACCTACTTTTACCACAATGATTTACTAGAGTCTGCATAAAATCCACTTGTTTACCCATGTGTACAGATGTTGGTATTATCATAATGTGCAGTACTTACTTGGTACGTTATTTTCCTGGAATGAACTATGTGCGTGAGAAAGGATGGGTACCACAGTCTGCAGACACTCACTTTGGTATAGGAGCAGCATCTCTTTACAAACATCTGAAGTAAGAGATAAAGAGATAAAAAGTTTGATGTAAGCAATACTCGTGTCAGTAAATTTAAATCTCAGCTTTAAACCTAAGAACTAGCTAATATACTGGGCAAACTCTTTACATTATATTTTGAGGTCTGGCATATTACTGGAAGAAAATACCCCTAAAAACGGGTCTCCCATTTAGTCTTTTTCTTCTACTGATTTCTCAGTGCTTGAAGTGGAAGTACAACTGTACTTTGTCAGTTCCATCAAAAAATGTGTTCAATATGCACTCAATGTTATTGTTTGGAGGAAAATAACCCATTTAGATTTTGAGGACATTTTAACACATTTCCATCTTAGATCAAAATCATTCATTTGCAATTTGTCTTTCATTTAAAACTGAAATTGATCTTATCATACTCACCCACTGCCACCTGTCTTATTTCTGGAGGGGTGTAAGCATTGAGTAGGGTCAACAGCTTCCTCACCAGATCCATACGATCCTTCCAACTGTGGAGGCAGCTCTTCACTTCTGCATCTGGAACATTATCATGGGGAGTAAAACATGTGTGGAAACATTTTGATTCACTTACTTATATTTTTGGAGTAAGACCCCCCACCCCCCACACAAATAATAATAATAATACAAAAAAAAAATAATAATAAATAAATAAATAAATAAATAAAATAAAATCTTTACTTTAGTGACAAGACACCCAGAAATACAAAGCAGAGGTCCATGAGATCCAAGTATTCATACTTACGTCTCCTGTCCACATACTGTCTGGCAGTTTTCAATACTCCCAGCAGTATAGTAAGGAGGTCCACCAGATCCTGAGTCACATGGCAGGCTGTGGCCTCATGGTACATCATATGCAACATCTGGAATGCCTGGGATCAAAAAGATGGTGCATGTCAATATATTTATCTCAAGGCCTATCATGTAAGTGGCAGTAATACATAAGATGGTGGGCGAGTCATTTAGTTCAATACATTACTCAATATATCAATAACATAATTATGTAACTCAAGATTAGGCTGCATACTCTGTTCATTTAATATCAAGTCCAGTTATAAAGCCTATTCAATGTTTGACACTCTATGAAAAAAGCTACATTCTTTTCAATAAAGGTTCTGCACAAAAAAGAACATTAATAAAAAAAAGGAATAAACAAAAAAAAAAAAGAAAAGTTTATTCACCTAAGTCTTTCAAGTTAAAAATAACAATGGAGAAAATTTAAGAAATTTCCATTGACTATTATGACTACTATCCACAGATCAAACTTACCTCAGCAATCATGGACAACCCATTCTGATACAGCACCAACAGCTTGTCATCTATAGTATCCACTAAAGTTTTCATGGCCCTGTGATAGAAGACAATATGTTGAGACCCTAGGCTTTGAAAATGGGAAATATTGACAGCAAAGGTGCCATTTGTCTCAGGACTATAATCATGCGTACCGCCAATGCCATGCTGCTAAAAAGACCATTACAAGAATACCCCTACAATACCTGTTGTAAGGGTGCCAAAAACTTTTGACTAATGAGATCGCGAGCTAAAACTCGTGACCTACAAACGTAATCAACCCTTTCAGTTCCAAACCCTTTATAATACTGACTTTTGTTACCTGCCCTGTGTTGAATTCTGGCATTATACAAATTAATTAGAAGATCCAAATAATTATTACTTATTCCCATAGCATTTTCTAGCACATCATATCTCAACAACTAATTTTTGGGGAATTTTGATAATAAAATAGTTAGAAAAATGACAAAATTAATACCCCTCAAACCCTGTTTAGCCTAATGGCAATGTGAGTATTTGCATATAAAAGGATTTTACCCTGTGGAAGACATGAATCTCTTTACAGGGGGACAAAAATTTTAGAATATTCACTACTATTTTACTTAAAACATCCTTAAAACATAATAAAACAAACAGTGGTCACCTAACCTGTGTTTAATTCTGGCATTATACGAATCAATTAAAGGGATAATAACTCTTCGTATGAAATCTGTATTTCACAATAAAAATATTGTGAATGACTCATAAAAATATAAAATATTCTGTTTTCCCACAAAAACGGCTGTTATAGCTATTATTCTGATATTTGAGCTTGTCTTTAGACCACGTGACCTCCATTGATGGCTATACTCTGTTAAAATCTCTTAAGAGATTTTAACAAAAAAACAAACTTTTTAGAAAAAAACCAGGGACTAAATTTGAATGTAAAAATGGATTCATTAACCATTGGTAAGTATGGGAAAATTGTTGTTTACTCCAGGAAAATTCATTCGAAACGAAGAGTTATTATCACTTTAAGATCCAAATAATTTACACTTATCCAACTTGTATTTAAGAAATGGCTATGCTAATGGTGATAGTAATGACCAGTTTGATGTTAAAAGGCTCTAAAGGGGTTTGTGTTTAACTTAAGCCAACCTATGTTGTTCCTTTACTCCAAATTCTGTATTCAAAAAAAGAGTACAAAAAAATTAGCATAACAGTAAAAATATAATTGTTTTAATCTTTTTAAACTTTTTTAATCATTACAAAATTATTTTGTGACATCAAAAATCAAAAAGTCTTAATAAGGGGCAACATTATCACAACAAATTTGACAGCCTACCTCTGAATTTGTGGAACCTAAGAAGTGGTTAAAGATTAGTAGTTTGTTGAGAAAAAAAGCCTTTTACATAAAAACCCTTACAATCCCCTTTGTAAAGGTGCCAAAAACTTTTGACTAATGAGATCGCAAGTTAAAACTCGTGACCTACAAATGATGTTGACCATTTCAAGTTCCAAAAACTTTATTAATACCAACTTTTGTTACCAGACCAATGTTTAATTCTGGCTTTATACAAATTAATTAGAAGATCCAAACTAGAGGATCAGAGAGGCGATACCGCCTCTGGATATTGTACCACCAGCTGGAGTAAGCGCATTCTCATGGAAACCCCACCCCCAAAAAATGAACACCACCACCAGTCTTGTGCTTGACAAGCTCTATAAAATGCAATAAACAAGAGTTCTCAAAATATGCAACAAAAAAAAAAAAAACAATAATAATAAATAAAAATAAAAATAAATAATCGAACAAACATAACTGTTCAAATCAAGCAGATGTTCAAATTGAGCTGTATTTTCCTAACACTGATCACTCCTGTGATTTTCTAGACAATAGGCCTATTGGTTTTCCTTGAAATGTGTTATCAGTATTGCGTATTTGTTGACAAAAGAGAAAACCTAGGGACAACAGTGGGCAGATCTCTGCTAGTTTTGAAGATATGAGGGGCAAGAAAATATGCAGAGTTCAGTTTGTGGTGAAAAAGTAGGTCAAAGGTCAATTTCAAGGTCATAGTATATGACTTCCTATTCAAGTTCAATAGTAACTATGGGCATATCTTTGCCAGTTTTGGAGATATAAAGATCAGAAAACTTGCAAAGTGCAGTTCATCATGAAAAGTAGGTCAAAGGTCAATTTCAAGGTCACAGTTAGATTACCAGTATATGACTTCCTATTCAAGTTCAATAGTAACTATGGGCATATCTTTGCCAGTTTTGGAGATATAAAGATCAGAAAACTTGCAAAGTGCAGTTCATCATGAAAAGTAGGTCAAAGGTCAATTTCAAGGTCACAGTTAGATTACCAGTATATGACTTCCTATTCAAGTTCAATAGTAACTATGGGTGTATCTCTGCTAATTTTGGAGTATTTCACATTTTCCCCACTGAATATTGCGATGTTGTAATTTTTGATATAGGGCAACGCCTAAACCATATCAAAAACAAAAAAATGGACACCACCTCCAGTATTGCACTTGACAAGGTCTACAAAATGCAATAAAAAAGAGGTCTCTGGCATTTACCGTTCCAGATTCAGAGCGAGTTTTCAGTTTCGGTATCTAATGGCTGCTTCTCCCGTGAAAATGCACCGATTGACCCCAAACTCCCAAAGATGAAAGGAGTCCCCAATGATAACCCCTCACTATAACACGATAGCTTAGGGCTGCGTAGTTTCCAAAAATTAGCACAAACAAATTTTTTTTTTACAGAAAATTCCCATTTTTAGAAAATTTTGGCTTGTTTGACCTTGAAAAAAAGGTCAAAAGTCAAATCCAAGGGCATATTTGGAATCTCCACATATGACTTTCGGTCAGACTTCTGTAGTAATTTTTCCCATAATTCTTTTGGTTTGGGATATATTTAGCATTGAATTTTCAAAAATTTTGACAAGGGTGCATTTCAACAAGCGTCACATCATATCTTAACAACTTATTTTTGGAAAATTCTGATAATAAAATAATCATAACAATGATGAAATTAAAAAAGCCATTAAACAAATCGCATAATTTTTAAATACCCCTCAAGCCTGCTATGGTCTACTGGCAATGTGAGTATTTGCATATGAAAAGGATTTCACCCTGTGTAACTAGATAATATGTGGCATGAGGCGATTTCTATCAGCAACATTTAGAAATATTTTAGTTATAATTTTGATTTTCTGCATCTGTTCATTATGTAAAAGAGACTGAAAAATATGTATACTCCATATCTTGGGTCTCATATTATTAAGAAAAATACCTGTTACAAGATCTATACTTCTTTACTCAAAATTGCAATTAGGTATCTAAGTAATGAATGATGAAACCAGCTCAAATGAGACAATACAAGACCAATATTAACCTTCATCTCCTATATCAAAATTTTTAGCACAGATACATTGTATTATAACAATTGACCTAATGACTTAGCAATATGGCTCATTTGTGCCCCCCCCCCCCCCCCCCCCCCCCCTTTGACATCATAGACTGTCTGATGTAAATGCAACAATCTGCCATTCATTCTAATGGCACTGTCAAACACAGGATATCACCACATTTTTTTTTTTGTAATAATAGAAACAGGATAAATCTCAAAGAGATCTCAGTTACCAAAAGAGTGGAGGATATCTTCCAATAAGGTACAGTTTTTTTTTTTTTTTTTTTTTGTTAAAATGACATATTGGATAGCTCTGTAATTAAATCCCAAATAAATGTTATTTTAACTACTCAAATTCCCCATTCAACCTCCCAGTTGCCTTACATGATCATGGTCTGCCACTGAGTCCGGGAGTCCAAAGTCTCCAGGTACATCTGCAGTGTGACACGTTTGAAATGGGTAACAGCCTTCACTTCATCCTCTGTGCTCTCAGGATACTTGGTCGCCATGAGTTTCATGAGTCGGAACAACTCTTCAACAGCCTAAAATATGGGCCAAAATAACTTATGTAACATATGCATATATTAAGAAATCAAATTGGGAAAATTAAGCCAGAATGATAGACTTTGATCCAATGTTATAAAAGAATTGCTATTCAAAAGTGCATTAAATGACCAGTGGTCTGTGTCTGCCCCGTATCTGTCCACAGTGTGCTACTTGAGGTCCTGTGGTCATCAGAGAGCAAAATACTCTAGGGAGAAATAGTGACATCTGAAGCCATCTTAGTAGCACAGGTGTGTATCAAGTCTCCCAGTGTTCATGTGTGTGTGTGTGTGTGTGTGTGTGTGTGTGTGAGAGAGAGAGAGAGAGAGAGAGAGAGAGTCAGAGAGTCTACATGCTTGATGCAAATCATAAATCAATTTTCTTTGTTTTTAACAATGATTCTTTTATTAACTATATGATAAAACGTCTATGTATTATGGGAATTCGTTTTTTTTTTATTACATGAAAAATGAAATAATTATGTTTTTCAGTACAAGATTGTTGTAAATCACTGGCAGTATACTCACAGCTGTGTACTGAGCTGGATATGGGGTGATATTTTTGAAAGCCCACTGTATGTTCTGGTGCTGGGCAAGCTGCCTTGTGAAGTTACGGGACACGTGGCAGCACATCCTTAATATCCCATAGTAAGCAGGCAGCATACATCTGTTGAATATGACAACCTCTTGGTCATCATGGTCTGCACTGAAATAGGAAGACAAAGATGTATGAATACAGTTGAAGACAGATATCTTTTAATTCCATAACCTTTATCTAACTGGTAATATCTTTCCTCCTGTGCAATGCCTATTCAAAACCCTTCAATAATATATTTAGGTGTTATCACTGTCAATAATATAAGTAACAGTTGGGCTCCACATTTTCAGAACATAAATGCACAAAATAATATGATTAAATATCCTCAATACAATCTTACAGTATTATTTAATTAAAGTCACATATTCACTTATTATAAATGCCATGTGTAAACAATCCTGGAGAGAGTTAATTACATGTAAAGTAGTTTTGGGCACTTTTTAAAATCAGTATCACTTATTTCTATGTGCCATGCAAAATCTTACTGACCAACAACATTTATAATACATCAACCATTCAACTTACAATACAATATCACTAACAGTACAGTATATCACTAACAGTACAGTATCAGTATCATTTACAGTACAACAACAATGCAACTTATAGTGCACTTTCATTTGGAGTACAATGTCAATAACAGTACAACATCAATATCACTTACAGTATATAGTTAAATGCAATGTTCTTGGTGACATGAGGGTTGGAGGTGATGAGTCGTATGTTCTCCTGGGTCTCGTTACACACCTGGTACCAAAACAACAGCAAGGCCTGCTTGTTGTGGTTAACTGCTATAGGGGGCTCTGACAGCTTGGGCTGGAAAAGCTGCCACAGGTCCAGGAAGAAAGGGGAAAACTGGAATATAAACAAGCGGGTGTAAATAATTCAGAGCATACTGTAAAGCTTCTTTGATTTGTCTGTAGCTGCAATTTTAAGCTTTTTTTCTCTGCTGTACTGGTCAAATCTTTGACTTTGTATTTAAACTGGTACATAGTCTTTTCTTCTGAGCAGTGCTGTGTTGCTTTTACAAATTCAACTGTTATGTGGATTACTTGCCTCATTCCCATGTGTAGACACCATGCAGTAGAAAATGTTATCTTCCCATGAGTTTCTCCTGTTTAGACACCAGGTAGTAGAATATGATATCTTACCATGAGTTTCTCCTGTTTAGGCACCAGGCAGTACAATATGATATCTTACCAAGAGTTTCTCCTGTTTAGACACCAGGCAGTACAATATGATATCTTACCATGAGTTTCTCCTGTTTAGACACCAGGCAGTACAATATGATATCTTACCAAGAGTTTCTCCTGTTTAGGCACCAGGATATAGAATATGATATCTTACCATGAGTTTCTCCTGTTTAGACACCAGGCAGTAGAATGTGATATCTTACCATGAGTTTCTCCTGTTTAGGCACCAGGCAGTAGAATATGATATCTTACCATGAGTTTCTCCTGTTTAGGCACCAGGCAGTAGAATATGATATCTTACCATGAGTTTCTCCTGTTTAGACACCAGGCAGTAGAATGTGATATCTTACCATGAGTTTCTCCTGTTTAGGCACCAGGATATAGAATATGATATCTTACCATGAGTTTCTCCTGTTAAGACACCAGGCAGTAGAATGTGATATCTTACCATGAGTTTCTCCTGTTTAGACACCAGGCAGTACAATATGATATCTTACCATGAGTTTCTCCTGTTAAGACACCAGGCAGTAGAATATGATATCTTACCATGAGTTTCTCCTGTTAAGACACCAGGCAGTAGAATATGATATCTTACCATGAGTTTCTCCTGTTAAGACACCAGGCAGTACAATATGATATCTTACCATGAGTTTCTCCTGTTTAGACACCAGGCAGTAGGTCATGAGAGCAAAATAAGACATCAGCTGTGTGGTACTGTAGGTTGTGGCATCTGCATGGAAATAAAGATAATATCACTCAAAAATCATCACTCTGATTAACAAAAAATATTTAAAAAACTCAATATTACACAAAAAGTTCGAGATAATTTGGTTCATAAATGGCAGCCCTGGCAATGTGTCTGCGACTAATACATATGCTTTCATTTTACAGACTAGAGTACTGAACATAACTGGGTATATGTACAGAAAAACTGTATATTATGCACCAATAAGCAGAAGTTGTAAACGTCTTAGGTATTATAAGCTTGTAACCATCAAGGTTAATGGTATTCTTCAGATTGATGCCTAAGTCATGAGTGTGGTCATGTCACTCTCACACGCACATGCATAATAGCATGCCAGCAATTATTTCCTCACCGACATAATGCTTGGCTTTGCTCAACAGTCTCAGGAGCTCCATGTATATCTGGTGCAGCACAGCCAGAGCCTCGTGACCCATCTACAACATATACATATTATATCATGCAACACATGTTTTGTAATAAGTGTTTGTATCCCACATGAAAACTTTTCTTTTCCCAAATTCACACAAGAAAAGTGAAAATTGTTTGCAAGCAATATGATATTGATTTTTCATCTTTACTTATTAATTAATTTATTTATTTATTCATTTTACATTTATCGGGTTATAATATGATTAAATTGTTATTTCAACTTACAGAGATCTCCTTGTGTGGACTGAGGATACTCCTGGCAGATCTGTAGGCCTGTCTGAAGTGAGGGCTGGGGACCAGAGACACCAACAGCAGGGCAGCAGCTAGGAACACAGACAGGAATTATGACTTTCATGATATTTACTTAAAAATTGACTGAACACAGACAGAAATTACAACTTTCAAGATCTTAACTTAAAAACTGATTCAGTTAGAAAATGGCACTAAATTAATTTTCCCAGTACAGTAGGATTCATGAGACAATAATATTAATAGTGCAATGAAAGCACAATGTCAAAGTATGTGAAACTCTAAAAAAAAAAATCCAATCCAGACAATTTAAAGTGAAGAAATGCCAAACAATGTCAGTTTATGATCAAAGTAAATGATCACAGTGCAGGCAACACAATATAAAAATCTTCTTCACAGATTATGAAAGTAACCATTCCCACTCACCATTCCTGACCCTAGCATTGCTGTGTGCCAGTAGATAGTGCTCCACCCATCCACTCATGTGCTGGAGGACAAAACTATGGGCTAGCTTGTTCCTGGTCACCTGGGTGGACATCCACTCCAGACACTGCTGGGGGCAGTACTCACACACCTGATAATAATAATAATAATAATAATAATAATAATAATAATAATAATAATAATAATAATATATTTACTTATTTATGTAGAGTCTATAGTCCATAAAAACATGTTACAATTAAAATACCAAGCTAGAAATGATTATCTTAAATTGAAAAATAATGGTTTTAAAAGTAACAAAAAAAATGTCCAATTCCAATAATAATATGTTATACAACAAAATTTTTCAAAAGATAAGTTTTCAGTTCTTTTGTTAAATCATCAGCTGAGCTTAGGTTTCTTAGTTCCGATGGTAACAAATATGACAACATGGTACTGCAGACATTTGAAAATCCCACATTGTGTATTGAGTACTCTTGTGGAAGAATGATAATAAACAATTACACATACATTATAAGAGTTCATGGATGCAATCATTCAATTTCAATTGAAATCAAAAACCTCATAAAATATGATTGTTTTACTTACATCCCAGAACTTGTGCAGCACATATTGTGTAAAAGATGGCATCCCAGGGGGTCCCCCAATAAACTCCACCAACATAGACAAGATCTTGAAGAAAGGCTGAGCATACTGGAATCAGAACAAAGAAACTGGACATGGGCATGAATTCACAAATCAAAAATTTCATGAGGACATGACACTGTATCATATCATTTTATATCATAACATGTTACAGAAAATAATTTAATATGGAATCCTGAATTTATCCAAAAAGAGAGACAAGAGCAGAATAATAAGACATGTTTACTAACTTACCTCCTGGTTCAGCTTAGTAATGGCAGTGAATATCATGTGTATGGTCTGAAAAGAAACAAAAGAAAAAATTACACCTGAATTCAAATGAAGAAATGTAATAGTTTTAACTTTATAAATGTGTGCCTGCATGCATCTCATGTAAACCTACACTCATATAAATATTTTAAAGATCTCTTTGGGTAAACTTATCAACCAACTGGTATGTCAAAATTCAAGCTTTATTCCTTGCATACACAAAGAAACATCTATATTCTCACCTGAGCAGCAAGCCTGTCATTCCACCTGCACAAACTGAAGATAAGGTTACAGGTTTGGCGCAGGTTAATACTGTCTCGGATTTGACTAAACAGGAACGGATAGCCCTGAAAAAATCCACAATAAGTTTTAAAGCAAAGGAAATGTAATCATGATCGAGATATAATCAAAATTTGACATTTGTAAGTTCAATTTTCATTAAAAATTTGTGGTCATTACAACTTGATCTATTTTACAAATCAAAAACATCACTCCAGCAAAATATGTTGCAATGACTTTCAAATAATCTTCAGCATTTCCAGTGTGACAGGTGTGGATTATGCACAAGGGTAAGGGCTGGCAGTTACTATATCACTTTTTTGTTTTTGTTAGGTGAACTAGTGTATTGTATAATTGTCCTACCATTTAAAATTCCTAATTCAGACAACCAGATACATCCAGAAACACTTTAGTCCAAATAGTTAACATGTATTCCATCAACATGTTTCATCTTTACTACCTTTCCTCCAAGAAGAGCATTGTAATCCTTCTCCAATAGATGGAGCTGGTTGTCCTCCCCTCGCGCACTCTCCACCAACATGGCAATGAGATTGATCATTTTGTCTAAAGATGGAGGACGGTACTTGCCCTCAGACAGGGTTATCACTTCTTCTTCCTCATCCTCATCTGATAGGATCTCAACCTGTAAATTGGGGTAATGTGAGATATTTTTTAAAATGATTTTCACAAAATTATAATCTGCTTCACGAGACAGATAAAAGTAAAGTTAATAACACATCTCTTTATAATCTGGTATAGATGTACATCTCAAATATGTTAGTAACTTAACAAATTTTTAACATTTTAATGGTATTTGGCAAGGTGGCAGTCTTTATAGCACAGAACATAACCCATACTTACGTATTGTTCTTGAGATTTCTGTCCCAGATAGAAGTGGATCAGGGTAGAGATAGCACCAGTGTTGAGCAGGAACATTTTCTCTTCTTCTCCCATTTTTGCAAACTCACACAGGAAGGCAAAGTACTCTGTCAGGTGCTTGCTGTTGGGGCGAGCACCTTGCTCGGTCTGAGGGGACAGAGACGGAGAACATATAGATAATTCAAATACTCTATATACATCAGTGGATTCATAAATGGACAGGAACAATGAAAGTGAGAATTTATGATTAGATTATTCTTTAATGACTTCTTCCCCTACCATCCAACCTATCTCTCTTGCCATCTTTCTGTCTCTCTTGAAAAAAATAATTATAAAAACACATGCCCAGTGAAACAGAAAAACTTACAATGGCAAGCATATTTCTGATGAATCTGGTCACACATGACTTGCTTCCTATCTTATCCACATCAACTTCATCACTAGAATGAAAAATATGAATATTGGTCAAGAGATAACTTATGATTTTCTGACAGTTGTTTTGGACTTAAACGATACTCTTTCCAATATCCAGTGAGTAAGAAAAAAATCTTTAAATCTTATTCATCACAAACTAAGATAAATTTGAAAGTGAAAGTTAAGCTAGATCCACTGCTCACCTTTCTCCTAATGGCAACAGGTACAAACTAACATGAACTGGTTTGAGCTGTGTTATCACATGTATAAGTAATCTCTGAAACATCTGAAAGAAAAATTTACTTTTAAAATTCTGTTTAAACATTTCTCCACTCCAATGATCCCAGGTACACAAACATTGCATTCAAGTCTTTCTTTTCAATGGAAGCTTTTAAAATATTAAAATATGTCTGAAGCAATAAGAATAATAATAAGTGTCCCCTAAATATCCCATATCCCTATTTCTGTCTGCTGACATAGCAGAACTAACTCACCTGTCTAACAGTTTGGTTGGGGCATTTGATGAGTATTTGCTGTGGCCACCAGTCATCTTCAGCCATGGTGTCCAGGAACCACTGTAAATAAATTAATAAATATATACCTGAAAACATGACATTACCTTACTAATACCTGCAGGATGTCTTTGATTGAGTATTCGAGGTAAATACGCATATCTGTTAAAATTTGAAACTTGGTACCAAGTATATAATTTTATGCCTATATTTTATAAGCTTTATCAACAGAACATGGACTTGAGGATAAATAGAATGGAATGCCATCTTTTAACAAGTGGAAAAACTACTCACCTCACAAGCTGCATGGCAAGAATTGAACTGTTTGGTCAAAAGCTCTATCCACTGTAACATAGTGGGCTGGAAAACAAAGGGGCAAGGGACTATGTATGTATGTATTTCTTTATAATACATTAACTGCAACTAATTCTTTTAGAAAGCTCAAATACAACAAACAATGCATTTAAAAAATAATGACTTAAGGCTATATTTCCTCACCTTTTCTTTGGCATGAATGAAGGTTTCCAGCACAAAAGATGTGCTGAGTTTGGCAGCTAGTAAAGGAACCTCTGGATTGTCCTTGGGTAGGGTTGTAGGAAGATAGGCACAGATCTGCCACATGAACCTGAATAATGCAACAAAAATATTGCAATATAACTGTCAGCCTTAAAGGTTAGAGTATAGTTTAGAATAGATGAGGTATCTTGAAAGTTACACTGTATGGAGTGATCTAGATCTGTTTATATCACCGTAGTGGCATACAGACAGGTTTGGTGTGTTCAAAATTTCCTTAAAAGCTGCTTAGGCCACACTTTTTTAATTTTATGGATGACATCCTGCGCGCGCACCGATTTTCGTTCGTTCTCAAAAAAAAAAAAAAAAAATCCCCCCCCCCAAAGGAAGTCGGTTGTCGCAAACATCGTTATTGAATTTGCCGGAAAATGCAATCAGCAATTCTCTGCTAATTCCGCAAGCTCCATACTGTCATTGTCGACTGCGGAGACATCCGAGTAGTTCCGAGTGTGGAAAATGAGCTTTCTGCGCATGCGTATTATCACCACATGGAAATATGGCCGTTTTGCCGTCAACTTCATCTCTAGCATTAATTTCAAAATACACGACAATTTAAGTCATAAAGAGAACGGGGGCCGTCGTTTTGGATTGGTTTGCCATTGATATTGGACATGGAGATATCACCCTTTTACAATTTTACGAAAGGCTGGCCGCGGCCAGCAATCATCGCCCGGAAAATTTCAGTGACATTCTGTCCAAAGCAGCACATACCAGTTTCTTTTTGGAGCGAAAAAAGGGTCGACAAGAGCGTCGCGGTATTTGGTGGACTGAAGGTCGGACAGGCCACCCAATAGTTGGCTGCTAGCGTGTGAGTCGAAGTAGACAAAATGGCATCGACCGAAATTACCCTAGTAGTAGGAAGCATAGGCCTATCTTTGCTTAATTTTTTTAACAATTCTGTGAAGTGTTTACAATGCTTTAATTTTCTGAGAGTACAAATAAAGACACGCTATTTATTTGATATTTGTTTTATTGGTTTCTATACCAACAGAATGCATGAAATAACCTTAAATAGATTTGGTAATATGCAGCATATATATTCATGACTTTTTACCTTTCTACGAAGTAGGCCCTATTCACAATGCTTTAATATTTTGAGAGCATGGATAAAGACATGTTGTTAGTTTGATACGTGTTTCTGTGGTAAATTAGTGTTTCCAGCTGTGTACTGAAAACATAACTTTTCTTAAGCAGTTTTTTTTTTTTTTTTTGGACTGTTTTTTTTTTTTTTTCGCCCGCTCGCACCAACTTTGGGGTCCCCAGAGGATGTCATCCATAAAAATAAAAAAGTGTGGCCTTATTATGAGTATTTTTGTAATATACATTCTACATGAGAACTGTTTAAAAATAATGGAAAGATCTGGTTTTACTTACCCAAAATATGTGTGTTCAAACAAGTTCTTGTCCTGGATAAACTGCTTATTATCCTGCCAAATCCACTGGAGGAAAAAGACAGAAAAATTAAGGCAACAATATTAGTAAGACCCAAATCAACAACAAATCATGCAATTTTCATCAGTTCATTTCAAACATTTCTAAGCATCATTCCACTCACTATTCAGTTTCTAACATTTGAGCCTAATGAAGCAAGTACAAATGTTCATAGTCTAGAGGCTAGAAGCTGTACTTACATCTGCCAGTTCCTTGCCTAGCTCAAAATTAAACCTTGGTAACACAGTCTGCTCCACCTGTACATTAGAGGCCTGGGGCTTCATTCTCTCATAAAACAACATGTATGCACTGTTGGTCTGAAAGAAGAACATGTTTCACCTTTCCTTTTTTTTTTAAATAACTTTTGATACACAGCATTCCTCATAAGCAAATTTACCTGACTTAAAGGGATACAGACATGTCTAACGTCAAATTAATATTTAAGAATGTCTTCAGTGAACCATTTTAGATCTGACTGATAATTGCAAGTTACCTTTTCAAAAGAAAAGTCCATAAACTTGTCTGTCATGGTATCATAAGTCTTGCTCTGAAACAAGATAGTGATATGTAAAATCTAAAACTGAATGGTATTAACAGCAATATTTTAATACATTTATTATATGTAAAATATCATTGAAATATTCAATAGACTTTAGTTGCAGTTCTAAACAAATAAGATCTAGCAACAATGTAATAAATTTAAAGAACTGAAATATATTCATAAACATTTCTTAAATATTTATCCTATTGTTTTAGGTATAAAATAAGTCAAAGTGAAAAAGTTAATAAAATATCTAATTTACTGTCATTTCTCCTCCAAAGCACTCTGTGGCCAGCTGGGCAGGATCAAATGGTTTCACTTCAGCATCATTAAAGAGATACCTAGATTATGAGACAAAATGCAACTTCTTAGTGAAATTTGACTTAATAAAATTCTATATCCCCAAAGGCGAAAAAGGACCACAAACAAAAATTACTTTTTCTTTTTAAAATGTTCTAATTTCTCATGCATATCTTAATCAAACAAAGAGCAGAAGCAGAGATGCAGACACCAAAGGTTACATGCTTCCTACAACAATTGTATCAAATTTAGAACACTATTTTCAAACTGCTGGTGAAATAATATCTATCTATAAGAACACCAGAACCTATTGTGGAATTAAATGTGTGAAAGTTATGTCATCAAAATTTTTATCACCTCAGCTTAAAGGTAATTCACTAGGTTCACCACTATATGGCACATCAAATTTTAGCTCAACTATTCTGATTTGTGTACTATTTTACTTTTTTGCCAATTTTGTTACCAACTATGGGAAAAAATTAAATTATCCAGATATTATATCTGACTCAAGTGGGATCAAATCTAAAGCCTCAACCTCCTCACCATCTATCCTGACCATTATCAGACTGGTGGACCCTGTCCCTGATAAAGCTGTAGTAATGACCTCCGTCTGCTGTCCCAGTATGGACAGTCACTCCAATCAGTTCATAGTCATAACCTTCCCTCTCCGCCTCTGTGTCACTGTCTGTTTCTTCCTCCACCTTGTCCTGGGGTTTCTTCTCCACATCTTCATCTGTAAATAATACAATATATTTATAGACTCCTTTGGTAAAAGTTCATAGTTTAAAAATGACCTCTCACCAAGTATGACATATAATACTACTTTTAGCTCTAGCTGATCCCAACGAAGCATTTTCTTTCATACTCAAGGATTTTCTATTTACAAAAAATGCTTTGATTGGACCATTTCTTCAAACTCAGGAAATTTCTATGAACTAATCTTTTCCTCTCTTGTCCTATTACGCATTTTTTTCACATTCAAATAAATTTCCAAGAAAAGGCTTCCTCTCTTTGGTCTCATGAAAATATCATCTTTTTAATTTCAGGGAATTCTCTAGGAATCTACCTTTTGCTCTCTCTGGTCCCATCAATGTCTTCTCCATGTAGGGTGACATGTCCAGTCTCAGTGGGAAGGAGAAGTGTGTGTTGACCTTCTCTTTCAACATGGTCACCATATTGAATGTATATCGCATGGTGTTGAAGCAAAGAATCTTGGGAAGTTTCTTGAAGCACGCCCTGAATAATAAATAAATAAATAATAATAATAATAATAATAAATAAGACAAGATAAAGTCGGTAAAGACTTCAGCAACTTAAAAATAAGATAAAGAAACAACATGAAATTCAATCTGTCATGTGTATCATTCTAGGGCACTACCTAACAAAGGAAGATTTCCTTTTTTGCTCTCCTATGCTAAATCAATTGTAATGTTTTTTATGTTTATCTATTACATCAATTTAAAAATTAGGCCTGAAGATACACCAAAAACAAAATTATGATACACAAGACATGAACTACAAAATCATTATCATAATATTAAATGGATACCTTTTTTCAGCCCTAACTTTTTTGCCACAGTTTGAGCAAGTATACATGTTGTCTCCCTCCAGTGTGTCCTTTACTGTCACCTCATCAAGGGACTCCTACAATATGGAGATTGGCATGTTTATATGACAGTAAACAGTGTTTTCATTGTCTTAAATATTCCCGTTTTCTACTTAATATCTGCATTTGTATCCTAAGCCACATAAGGGTTATCATCTTCTACTAAACAACCTTATTAAGGCAAATGAAATAGTAAGAAATGCTCATATACATACATGTATTACCGTGCGCACATAACAGGTACTTAAAGTGTCCTTTTGAGTTATCATTATCGTGAATAAACGCTCCCATCCGCGTTGAGCACTAGAAACTATATGCTTTATATATATATAACTTACATAAAGGTTTTTCATATCAGCAACTTGGCACCTTACAGTATAGAATTCCTCAATGGTCTTGCTGACATGGGGGCAGTCCTGCAAGTGAAAAGTAAATCAAATAGGTATCTTTCTTTAATTGAAATATGTACACAATTATAATAAAATAAAGAAAACTATGAAGCATACATATCTCATATCTTATAACAACCTGCTTCCATGTTACTGAAGGAAATTTGAACTTCCACAAACAATTTATTTCTGGTCAAATTTTGAGATTTATGTGTGCCCTAATTTCTAAGGCCTCAGATTTTTGGTGTAATTGGAAGATGGACCCTTACTTACCAGAGAAACAACATTATTGGTCAGTTTGCCCCCAAACAAGTTCTTCACAAGAGTTTGCTGAAATAGAAATAAAACTTCAATTTATCTCTGACTATAAACGGAATTCTATATTTGCAATACTTAAATTAACTAAAATGTAAACATGTAAAAAGTGACTTTCTGAGTGATCTTTTTATAGTAATTTGCAAGAAAAAAAGGAAATTACCTTATGCTGGCATAATATATAAAACTCCCAATGAACCTATTGCCATGGATGTAGAAATTTTATTATAACAGCCCACTCACCAACTCTGGAGACATCTCCTCCAGTTTACTGATGAGATCTGTGAAGAACTCTGTCATGTCTTTCTGCTCTCCTGTATTCAGAGGCTGTTTATCCATGGTGTAGACTTTACAGAAACTTCTGGGATTGTAGGCCTTCCTCTCACTTTCCTAGAAACAAAATGCATTCACAATTTGGTGGAAAATAAAATACATTTTTTATACCAATTTGATTAACAAAAACAAGAGAGGATTATAAAGATAACAGCAGCATCCCTTCAACAACAAGCTGATCCAACATCTTACTGTTTGATGCAATCACAATATTATCTCATAAATACAGGAATACCTTTTATCTACATTTACAAAATGCTTGAGATATTGGTTTTAGCTAAAAAGTGAGTACACTTACCATGAGATAAGCAAACATCTTCTGCAGTTCAATCAAAGTGCCCTCATATGTGTTGTCATGGGTACACTGGAAATGTACATATAATAAGGTTATGAAATATTTGTCAGAAAAACACTTTCAATGATAATCAATACATAACTTTAATAAGCAAATATCAAAGCAGATGATGGACTCTAACTTATTTGCATTATCTGTATCTGCAAACCAACAAATGAATGAAGAAATTTAAATTTTTCTTGTGATCACACATAATTAGCCTATTTGATAATAACTTTATAATTGATCATCATCATCATCAATATACTGTAAAAACCTTCAAATAGACATGTTGTAACATGATTATCAACGCACAAATAATTTCTAACTGACACCAGGTGGCAGTGTCTTCCTTACCTTTGCCTCCAAGACAGACTGCCTTGCCTGTGGAATCATAAACAAGTGCTGCATACAGGTGGCCATATAACAGGTGGCCCCAAGATTGGTCAGCCCTACATAGCCAGACAGTGACCACTCATCTTCATGTGGCCAGTAATCCCAGGGATAGGGGGCATGAGCATCTGAATTACATTGTATAAGATGTCAAATCACCATCAATAAAGAAATGAGAACCACCATTTTGAAGTGATCACTATCGACTGCACAAATTGTACATATTCTAAAATTGTGCTTTTCTGCTAGATGCTATAATAATCCCGTAACTTAAAAAATTCATTCACGGATGTTCAAAATACAATTCAAGAACGTCAAATCAATAAATATCTTTACCTTTTGTGTGTTGTTTCATAATCATTTCGTGTAGAAAGGTATAATTGTCCAGGTTTCCTTTCACCAGTTCCACCATGAAATCAAAGACTGCAGACCTGGAGGCCTGAGTCTTACACTTAGGGAAGTACCGCTGACCAGTGTTAGGAAGGGAAAACAGGTTCCAGAACACATTGTACAGAAACTCCTGAAACCAAGCAGATGAACTCTGAAAAACATTGGGATAAGAACTATGTACTATGTGTGACTATAAGCAGTTTATAATGGATTTGGTTGATGAGGAGTGACAGTTATCAGTCTTATACCACAATGACAGTGGAGACAGCCATCATATATTATTAAATTAAAAAAAGGCACATTTCTTACTTCCATAAAACTTTCAGTTATTGGGACCTAACAATTAATTTTTGGTTCTTATTATCATCTTCATTATAATCTATAAACATTATTTATTTCTAACTGTTTCAGTGTTACCTGTCCTTTCTGAGTAGACTTAAATGCAGGGTTATGTTTACAAATGGCAGTGGCCAGGTTGAGCAGCCCTATCAGTCCATCATCCTCTATGGAGTTATGTCTGGTTTCATGGTACTCTCTCTTCTTCAGAGCCTCTGAGATATACCCCAACAGGGAGTTCAAGTCCACATAACAGTCCTATATTACAAAAAATATTTGTAGTCCTTGCTGCAAGTTCTCTGCCTAGAAACACTTTGAAAAACTTAATACTGTATTCAGCCAAAATACAAAAATTACATTTTTATAAATATATGAAACATTAGATGTTAAGCAATATAATAATTATCATTTATGTTTTAAAATAGTCTATATTTGGTTATCATTTTCTCCAAGTGCTCAGTTCTACCTGCTCTCCTGCCTTGGCAGCATCCTCCTTGGACATGCTCTCCACCAGACGACACGTCAGCCAGAAATAGTCTCGGCAACCAGGACCATATGGCTCCTTATCCTTTGGGTGTTCTGCATGCTGCAGGGAAATAATGGCAAGATATATCATGACTCTGTGTCAAACACATTAGTGCGATTCCATGGGTCTGTACATTTGAAATACACGTATTTTACAGATTCAAACATTTGAATAAAACTATGTATAATCTTAACTTTTATAAAAGCAATTTATACTTTTGAGAATAAGTCTATAATCTCACAATTTTATTTCAACACATTTTCTCTGATAATTAATAATTAAAAAATATTCATAGAGAACCTACCTCTTTCCTGGCAGGCTTCATCATCTCAGCCTCGGGAAGGAAGCGGAGGAGAGATGCCAGCACTGGCATGAGGAAGCTGTACCCTGTAACGCCATCTACAGTCTGACCCAGACACAACCTGTACAGCCCCCTACAGGCCTCCTGGCGAACTATTGGCTGAAAGGAAAAAAAAAGATAACTTTATATAATTTTATTCAATTCCAGACCATGTCACATGGACACATCTCCTGGCTGATATAAAAAGGATAAGATGGACACTACTTATTTTTAAAGTTTATTTATACTAAATATAAATTATATCTTTTGATGGTAGGTTTAGTTTCACATTGGACTTTATCTGAAGAGACTGCCCAGTACCTAACAGCACGTTGTCTCAAAATTTTTTCAAATTACCATTCACCTATTCTTATGTTCTTAAACAGATCTGAATAAAAAAAAGCTAATGAAATATAAAATGAATAAAATAAAATGACGTAAAATTGTAAAATGATTTTATTTTACCTCAGGTGCTTCCAGAGTGAGTCTCTTCAGCCAGTTTTGAAACATGTCATTTCCACACAGTGCTGGTTGCACATCAGGACAGCTAAAGGCCCAGGAGACCAGGAAGGACAGGGAGTAGTGGATCACTGGAATTACACCAACCACATGCTTCAGATCATTATGTCAACATTGAAATTATCAGTGAGTGATGTTTGATACAAAACACATTGCATACAAAGCACTTAAAAGGGATTTTTCTGAATCCAATAACTTGGATATTATAAATTAAGTAAAAAATGTTTTAAAAGATTTTTGGCACAATTCAATTACATACAACTTCCCCCTCCTCTAAAAAGTTATCATATTATTAACAAATCCATGTCAATACAACAAAATACCAGTATGCCACTTGAATTTTCTACTGCACCACAAAAATATCAATATTTCCAGAAATCTTACCTTCTGCTCTCCCCCATGAGCCTGCCTGGAACTGCTTGGATTCACTGGGCACTGCAGCATCATACAGGATGGTCATCAGGATCTTGATCACATGGTCCACCTCCATCATGGACAGTGTGGTCTTAAATTTAAGATGCACATCAACACCCTATTTAAGACTTTGTGTCAGTGAAATAGAATTTCATAGCCAAATATCTAAATAATTTCAGCAAAATAGAGAATTAATAATAAAAAATTGATCAAAAGTTTGGTTCAAAAATGTGCAGTATTGTAAATTTATTTTAGCCTGATTAGAATTCAGTTAGCACCTGGATATAATCTACTATGCTCCACCGAACCGAGATATTGAAATATTGGCATTGATTAAAATAATAGAAATTAAAAAAAAAAATTAAAATAATAAACCTGTACTAAATAGGGGTTTGCAACAAGTGTTTACCGTAAAATCATCAATGCAGTCAGTTTAGTTTATCATAATTATTATCAGGACCAACATCCCATTAGCATACAAAGCACACTTAACAAAATTACATTTGATAAGATGCATTTCAATTCAATTGTACATACATGATTCAATTTAGGAATGACAATGTTTTCCTGTCCCTTATGTCTCTTGGCTCTCTTCCTTGGCGTTTCATAGCCATCAAATACTTCATCAGAACTAGCATCTGATTGGTTGATAGCAAACTGGCTGACCAACCTTAAGAGATATGCCAAGCATTCCTGATTCCACTGCAAAATAATATGAATATTTAAGCAAGGTCTAATTTGATATTTCCAATTTTCATTCTTAATTATACCAAGTTGCAGGAAAAAAGTTTTCAAATTCCTTAGGAAAACAGATGAGCATTGCTATGTGAAATTTTTTTTCTTTTTCATACAAAATAAAAATAGTTTTTGAAAAAAAGCCATCTCTGTGTACATTTTCATCCTTGCCTACCTCATTCCAATCTTCCTGGTCTTTGATCTGTAGGCTGCCTGACAGAAATATGCTGAATAGATGCTTCAGACCACCACAGGAGATAAACTGCAAATGTAGAATAACACTGTGAATTGTAGATGATAACACTTTATGCTGTTGAACATAAGTACTTCACAGGGTGAAAAAAAATCCTGCTTGTATGAAAAAAATTGATTTCAGTTTATCCTATTTTGGAAACATTTGAGTAAGTAATACAAGATCTGTACATTGTATTTCAACTCATATAATTTCACATAAATTTTTGTATGTAACAAATATGTTATCATGCAACCTCTAAAGAAAACTAAAGATGCATCACTCAATTTATTTGAATATAAAGAAGATGCTATTTTACAGTGATAATTAAGGCATATACTCTTGTAGTGTATATGCCTTAATTATCACTGTAAGGCATATACACTACAAGAGTATATGCCTTAATTATCACTGTAAGGCATATACTCTTGTAGTGATAATTAAGGCATATACTCTTGTAGTGTATAAGTCTATGTATTGTTTACGCATCACGCCAGGTGTTGCATGACACCTGGTATCATGTGACTTGGTGCGGGAATCTTGAATGTAATAAAGCAGAACTCACAACACTCTAATCAAAATAATGATATAAATATATAACTGCTGGTACCTGTTTACTCCAAATCTCTTCTGGTAAATCACCTAAATCTACAGATAAATCTGAGTCTGTGCTAGTGAGGTGGGAGTCCCCAGCTCCAGAATAGGAACTTAACTGAAAGATGGGTTCAAAACTATTAGGATGAATGCATCAGGTGGTTACAGTGTATCTTGTGTGAAACAACATCAAGTATGTATTATTTCAAAAATATAACTTATACCATACAAAAGAAACATCTTGGGAAACAATTAAGAAGGACTATCACAATATATATAATGAGTGAAACAACAGCATTACACATTTCTATGCAACACAGCAAATTGGGCAATTTTGAATGAATATTAGTTGAATATCGAAGTAAACTATGGAGGTATTTACAACATGTCAATTGTGTCATCCAAACAAATGTTGTAAAAGTTAACTACATTATGGTACAGTAACTTTCCTTCTTCAGTGTTACCCTGCCCTGAGAGTACTTACAATTGACTTCCTCCTATATCTAGGAACTTTGGACAAACCCTCCACTATCTGAAGGGAATACATGAGTTTCTGAGGGTGGTGGGCATCCAACAACTCACTCCAGTTTATACTGCTTTGGCTGGATTCCTGGTTAGAAAATGTAGAAGTCTTTTTGAATGATCAAAAAAGACAAAAATAAATATGTAAAAGAATCAGGGGCATGTATCCTGACAAATAAAAAAATACATCTTGGTGCAAAGGTAGCATATACATAAGTTCAAGTTTTGCAATCAAAACTTTCAATATCTGCTCTACACTTCAAGAGTTTGAGAAACATTCCATTAATATGGGCTTAGTAATAACTAACAACGAAACCTGCAAACAGATGAAAAGTGAAATACAGTTAAATAATTCCTTTCAACTCACATCTGCATTCATCACACTCTTGAATCCATGCAACATCTTGTGGTTTGTGGGCAGTAACATGAGCAGCTCCCAGACCTTCCTGGACTGGACTTTAGCCTTGGTTTGCAGGCTATACTTCTCTTGTGAATCCTAAAGTGGAATCCAATTCCATGTTCACAATATTCAATGCACTCTCAGCAAGCACAAAAGACTGTCTTCTTTACAAGGAGTTAACTTAATGCTATTTCAAATATGCAGTCGCACATTACATTATATTAGATAGCTGAATGAGCATCAAATTAAAAAATAATACATAAAAAAAACAAATAAAATGACTTTGTAAAGTTTATGAATAATACACTCAGAAATGATAAAACATACCTAACAACAATTAATCAATTAATTAACTGATCAGTCAATTTACTACACTCACCATATCTTTATTTTGGCACTTTAAATTACTGAGCTGTTGCAACAAATCAAAGAGATTTTCAAAGTGGGGATCCTGGAGCAATAACATCATTGGCAAGCGCTCTTTTGGTGGTGGAGGAAGGAAAGAAGCTGGCGAGCTACCATCTTGCTTCCTGGGTGGACGATGACTTGCCCCAACAGATACAAATACAACCTAACAGGACAAAATGTTAGCCTCTGTCAATGACATATTAGAAACCAGAACACAGGCATTCATATTTACTTTAAAAGGGATAATGAAAGATTTTTTTGTAAATGACAGATCACAGAGGTAAAATCGGTGAAAACTATTTCATCAATTCTTATGGAAATTCATCCTTGTAGTCTATTGACAGTGGTCATAAGTTAAAACGTTTCACTTTCTACCCAAAAATAAAGTCATATCTCACAAAGCTTGAAATATTTCATCAATTGTGATGAATTTTGATTATTTTCAAATTTACACCTATCCTGTGGTAATTATACACAGTATCTCCTACAGGATTTAATTCTTACCTGCATGTCTTTGATCTGCATCTCTGCTAGTGTCTTCTCATCTAAATCTACTGTTAGTTCCTGGCCCAAAGTCAACATTCTAATTGGTCCATCACCTAGCATAGCACCAAGTATAGGGGTCAGCACTGAGCCCTGTGCTTGACCTTGACCTTGTTGTTTAAACTTCTGACTAGACTGTTGTTTCTGCAGTGTCTCCCAGCACTTTGTGACCTCTGCCCTCAACTCGGCTATCAAGTCACTGGATAACATTTCTAATGTCATCTGAAATAGGATTTCCTCAAATCACTATCTACCTTAATTTTGAAATTACATGAACCACACAAAAACAAAAGGTACTGAACATATCCATTTGTTCATTACCCTTGTATGTCAACTAGTTCCTCATCTCATTAGGTATATATATATATATATATATATATATATATATATATATATATATATATATATATATATATATATATATATATATATATATATATTTTTTTTTTTTTTTTTTTTTTTTTTTTACACAGCAGTATCAATACCCCTTCATTATAACAGTTCAACCCACTGATAAGAAGTACCTTTGAACAAAACCTAACAGTTTCATTAAAAGCACAAAACACAAACCAAAACCAACCTTTTCAGGCATTCCAGCTGGTTGCAGCACAATCCTGATGGGAGCCGAGCTCCTGTCGTGAAGACTTTTCTGGTGGCTGTGGATACCTTGGCTCTCCAGCTGCCAGTTACGCAAGTGGTATGCATAGCGGCGCCGGAACCCATCAATGTGGTTCTTCAGCAGGATAAGACCTCGATGAATGATGAGCAACCCCGATTCAGGGCTCTGGAGAAATAAATTTCAAGTAAGTTATCTGATTGGTTTTCTTTAAGAATAAAAAACACATTAGTTGAATCCAAACTCATTATTGATACTTTAGTAAAATGGTGGTCTAACAGACCTCTGAAGGGCACATGCTGGAAATTTTGTCAATGTAATTTTTACATTTCTAATGAAACTAGAGGCTCATTGACACACCTTTGAAGTCCTTATTGTATTAAACAGGGTCCTGATCTACACTGCCCATGAATATGTCACTACAGGTATTGTCAAATTGTCAAAATTACCCCAATGCTGATGATGCAGTTACACATTTTTGATATGTTGTTTGAGAATGACTCATTGCACTCATATTGTAATGTGAAAAAATACCCACCTCTTTTAGCCTGTGAGATGCACTGACAAGTCTCTCCATGCATCGACTAATGAATTCTTCCTCCTTTTCCAGTGTTTCATTCCCATCTGAAATAAATACACGTATTCTAAAATAAAGTGCTTCAATGCCATCAAAAATATACATAAACCACAAAAGAATGCTACAGACCATGTTAGGAGCACATCTGAACAAATAAATCTAAAAGAGATCTTTAACTTGACTAAAAATTGATATGTGTGGTGATCATTTATGCTAAATATGAACAAACCCTTCAGACAAATGCAGATTTTATTTATCTAAATAGATGTGGTATTTATTTTGGGTCACCCTGTGGTGTTGGCAGTACTCACAGTTGATATAGTACGTGTTGAGATGCTGTATGGCTGCCAGGCTGACATCAGTGTTCTGTGCTCTGAGAGCTATACCCCACAGCTGGTCCATGCCACAGATCTAAACAAAGGGTACAATAGCAAAATATCACACAACAAGATCATAAAGCATTTAGAAAACTGTCTCCATTTGCAACAAATTAATAAGTTCTAGAGGATAAAGTTTATCAGTAAACATCTTTCACAAATTATCACATTGGCATTCAAAATAAAAGAGTTTATCAGAATGACTGTATTAAAACTGAGGAAATTCTGTAAACAAATATTTCATCAAATGTAGCTAATGGACAAAACTCATCTGAAGTGCTACCATAAAACACTGAAGGCCAATGTCAGAATAATTCAAATCAATCACATAAAACTGTCAATGAACTCACTTCATCCTCTGAGAGTGGTTGGTCCAGAGAAGCATTGGCAATTCTTGCCAAATGGCACAGCTGTTGGAACAGACTGAGGCCAGTCATACTCATGTGCTCTGGTTCCAAAAGAGGCATCTAAATGGAGATGACATCCACATAATTAAAAATGTGTTTACTATTGAGAGAGAGGGAGAGAGAGAGGGAGGACAGAGAGAAAGAGAGAGAAATGTTAAATTTTTAAGTGCATAAACATAAAACAGTGTGTTCATAAGATAGATTTGCAATTACCTTTTCCATAAAGATATGTTTGAGAGTGTCCCAGCCTAAAGCATGGTGGTCCTTGCTCTTGGCTTGATTGAGAAACCAGTTTAGACACTCGTCAGCCACCTGGAGGTCAAAGTTCAGGTTCATTGTTTGATCAGACACCAGACAACTCCACAACACATCCACCTGCTCTAGGTTGAGTCCTGAGAAAATAATATATATAAGGAACCATGTTAGTTAAGCACACATTTTCATTAAAGCAGTTCTTTGTTTTAATGCCATAACAAGGTTATGAAAATTTTACCAATTTAACATAAAGGTACACCTATATAATTATTTAGTCAAATATTAAAAAACTGATTCACTGAACTAAAAAATTAATAATATACAGTTACCTTCAGATAATTTTTTCATTTGTTATGCAATGAATAATTATTAGTTACTTATTATTATTTACTTATCAATCTCCTTCTTTTAATCACGATTCCATGATTTATTGTCTTTATTCCGGGTGACAAAAAACGTACATCAGCAAGTAAATACTTGAATGAATAAATGAATAAGAAACTTTTATGCTTCTGCATTAACTAAAATGCCCTAATATTTATGTTGATCTTAACTTTTAACTTAATTTAAATTTTAACAATTTTGAGCCTAAAAAGAACTAGCATTCATCACATAAATGACAAATCTTGGTGAAAAAAAATCAAATGGTTATACTACCCCTTAAAAAACTTACTGAAGGACTCTGGTGTTCCCATTGTAGAAAACACACAGGTGAGAAATTGCAGGCGCACCTGGATTTCCTCTCTGTAGCAGTACCTGGGGAAGAATCCATTAAATGTTCAAGTTAAATTCAATTTAATCATGCTTAGCATTTCACTTTTGCCAAATAAAGACTTAAGACTTAGTTTCTTAAAATCTTGGATCTTTGTGAAAAAAATCTCTCTATTTCTACGTTTAAATCTGACAAATTTGTTTGATCTTTTCAACAGACGGTTGTATGTTTCTATTTATATGAATCATTCAAACTTAACATTAAGAAATGTATTGAGAAATCACAGTCTTACATAGCATTTGAGGGCAAGTTTCCTTTCTTGGCACGGTTGGTTATGTACATCAAATTACTAAAGAAATGCTTCATCATATGAAGTTCTCTTTCAGCCCACCTAAAAACCAAGTACATTTTATCTTAGTTGAGCAACACTAATTCAGATGTCAAATAAAGCCATGAGAAAAAATCAATAAACAACTTATCTAATTTTGGCAATATTGACATTAAACATAACATATGCCAAATCCAGTTGGTCAATTCCTTTAAATTGTGTTAAAAACTATCTTTGAAATATGAAACTTGTTTTTTTTATGCCTTTCTCTACTTACATTGCAACAGAGTGTGTGTCTATACCACTCCTATATTGCTGGAATGATGCAAAAATCTTTGGCAACAGTCGCAAGGAGACAACAACTGATCTGTAATATAGATAAATATATTAATTTACTAAAGTCTCGATTTTTTTTTTCAATTTTAATTTAAATTCTTAAAACTATATTGAAACCGGTGCTTTTTTAAGTTAAGTGCAAGACAAACGTATGTGCTACGCGTAGAAATCTTTTACAACTATCAATATTTGTGCTTACGATATATATATCATGGAGAGCATGCAATGTTTTACAACCAAAAGTGAGCACTCTTCAAAAATTACAGAATAAATTTATAATCTTAGAAAACTTTTTTTTCTTTTTCTCCTTTAATAATACCATTATGGCAGTACTCTAAAGAGAAAGTGTCTGTCAATATTTACTTCTTCTAAATCCCACTTCTGACCACAATTATCTCTATCTCACCTGTGTCTTGCCACATTATTGATGCAGGCTTCAATGAACTTCATCCTAATTCTCCTGTCTGTGGCAAAGCACACCAGTGTACACAGGGCTTTCTCTGCCTCCAAGGCCAGACCCTCAGGTAACAAATGCTAAAAAGATTGTACACAAAAATCAATACAATATGGTATGGGATCAGAGGCATACACATCTCTTCTGGGCATCCCAAAAGCCAGGCTGAACATATCAAAAAGATCATTCCAAGCATGTAAATTCTTTATAGAAAAAAACAAAAATATTGTAAAAATGTATAAAAATTGAAAATTGCCTTGTATAATATCCCAAATATAATACATAACCTCACCAGCATACTAACTTTAAAATGCAACTCTTATTCACCACACCTTTGTACAAAGTTTCACAATAAAATGATTAAGATTAATTATTACTCACCACATCCTCGTCTTGCACAAGATCCCATAACAAAGTATTTCCAGGTTCACACACGTCCTCCAACGAGAAGCTGTTACAAAGGCGAGCTCTGTCTTCTGGCCCATGGATGCCTTCTCTTTGAGGAATTACATCTATGATGATATAGAAATGTATATCACAAAAAGTCATGTCTCTTTTATAAGTTTACATAAAGAGTCTTGAGCCACTTTTGGACAAAACTCTTAACGATGTAATTTTTTTTTTTTTTTTTTTTTTTTTGCCAAATTTGGCTAAAAACAGTATTGAGTATTTTTTCTTCCCATGTCCCTTTACCCCCTTTTTTTTTTACATACTATGCTGTTGATATGTAGTATCTTGCTCCTTTCACTCTCACTCTCCTGTATACTCACTATGCTGTAAATTACCAGGATATATAGCAGCCATGTATACTCACTATGCTGTAAATTACCAGGATATATAGCAGCCATGTATACTCACTATGCTGTAAATGGCCAGGATATATAGCAGCCATGTAGACTCACTATGCTGTAAATGGCCAGGATATATAGCAGCCATGTATACTCACTATGCTGTAAATGGCCAGGATATATAGCAGCCATGTATACTCACTATGCTGTAAATGGCCAGGATATATAGCAGCCATGTATACTCACTATGCTGTAAATGGCCAGGATATATTGCAGCCATGTATACTCACTATGCTGTAAAGGGCCAGGATATATAGCAGCCATGTATACTCACTATGCTGTAAATTACCAGGATATATAGCAGGCATGTATACTCACTATGCTGTAAATGGCCAGGATATATAGCAGCCATGTAGACTCACTATGCTGTAAATGGCCAGGATATATAGCAGCCATGTATACTCACTATGCTGTAAATGGCCAGGATATATTGCAGCCATGTATACTCACTATGCTGTAAATGGCCAGGATATATAGCAGCCATGTAGACTCACTATGCTGTAAATAGCCAGGATATATTGCAGCCATGTAGACTCACTATGCTGTAAATGGCCAGGATATATAGCAGCCATGTAGACTCACTATGCTATAAATTACCAGGATATATAGCAGCCATGTAGACTCACTATGCTGTAAATGGCCAGGATATATAGCAGCCATGTAGACTCACTATGCTGTAAATTGCCAGGATATATAGCAGCCATGTAGACTCACTATGCTGTAAATGGCCAGGATATATAGCAGCCATGTATACTCACTATGCTGTAAATGGCCAGGATATATAGCAGCCATGTAGACTCACTATGCTGTAAATGGCCAGGATATATAGCAGCCATGTATACTCACTATGCTGTAAATGGCCAGGATATATAGCAGCCATGTATACTCACTATGCTGTAAATGGCCAGGATATATTGCACCCATGTATACTCACTATGCTGTAAATGGCCAGGACATATAGCAGCCATGTATACTCACTATGCTGTAAATGGCCAGGATATATTGCACCCATGTATACTCACTATGCTGTAAATGGCCAGGATATATAGCAGCCATGTATACTCACTATGCTGTAAATGGCCAGGATATATTGCACCCATGTATACTCACTATGCTGTAAATGGCCAGGATATATTGCAGCCATGCTGGCCAAATGTTGCTGGAGCTGGTGGCTGTTGATGGAAGCTGCAGCATTGATGTGTGCCAGCTCTTCTTCACTCATCATCTCTTCACCATCAAAGTCAGCCATGTTTTTGTCTGATTTGGTGCTCATTCTGGAGCTATTACAACTGCCTTCATCTGGACTGAGGATGTCTTCTAGGTAATCACTACTAGAAAACACAGAAAAATTTCAATATTAACCGGTAGCAGGCAAGTATTCATTCAGTACCAGCCAAATTTCTAATGTTTGACCTAATAATGCTAATCTTGCAAGAATAATGAAAGGGGTTTAATATCCTCTATCCAAAGTGCATTCTCTAGAATAATGGGATAAATATCTACTTGCATAAACTTTGCAAAGGAAAATGAGGGCATGGTAAAATTTTAATTCTAAAATTTTAATCTCTCTCTCTCTCTCTCTCTCACACACGCGCACGCACGCTCACAAACACAATAAAATCTGAATATAAGCACACATATGACCATGCCAAGAAGCATGTTAATAGCTCTCCAATATTCTCTATCTACGATCTCACCTCTGTGTCCTCTGTACTCGGCCTGGCAATATATGTGAGCAATCATAAACTTCTGTCCGCACACTTCCACTGTCCACGCTGGACTGGACAGAGGGCAGCACCTCCTGGTCTGTTTCTCTGGCCAGTTTACTACTGACCATTACATCAGACTCACTAAGGCTGCGCTTCTCCTTAAATAACAAGATAATTCCTTCATTTTTGATTACTTATTGCTTTTTCCTCATGGTAATTTGTCTTTTTAATAACCCCCTTTTCACTTCTCCTTCTTTTAAATACCTATCTTCTATGCTTGTCCAATATGTCCTTCTATGTTTCTCACTTGTTTCTTCTCTTTCAGAAAAAATGCTAGTTTTCAGTCTGTCAATAATCAATGAAGCAGTCAACACCATATGCTTGCTAATAAGCGTTAAGTTTGAGATAAACACAAAATAAAAGAGCTTCTACGGCCCTGTATGGGGTGTTAATGGAAGATATATATTCTTACAACCCCCAAAAAAATTGAGATCATTGCCAAAAAGATGAATGTGTGAGATAATGCAAATCTAACAGATAAATTTTAAAGTTAATTCACACCATGTAATAATTTAATGACTCCAAAGAAAAAAGGTTTTAATGTGAAAAAAAGAGTAACAAATTGCTCAGTTAAATGATGAAGTTAATAAAGTGACATTATACTTCCCCATACAGAGTATGAAACAGTCAACTACTAAGCACTAGTACTACTAGCTCCATCCCACCCCCAACCCACGCAGTATGGGGGTAGGGCAAACCCACTCACTGAATTTAAGGGCTTCTTCAAATCCTCTGAACGATGAGCGCTAGCACCAGATTCCTTCTTGGTTGTTTTTCTATTGTTCTTTTTCTGTTTCCTTGAAGGAAGAGAAGTAGGGCTCTTTTTCGTAGTTTTGCTTTCATCTTTTTCCTTTTGCAGAGTTATCTTTTTGGAGCTGGCAGTTTCTTTGCTGCTATCTGTATTTTTGCTCTTTTTGATACCATTGATATTTTTCAAGTTTTGTTTCTTTTGAGCTCGCTGTTTGGTGATTTTAGCCTTGTGGGTTATTTTCTGAGCTCGTTTATGTAATGCTTTCTTGCATCGTTCTCGAAATAGTCTTTCCCGCCTGACACGTGCAATTTCACACGCCTCCTCCAACAGCTCATCATCATCACTGTATTCATCACTGCTGATCTCAGTGCTCTCCTGGTCACTCTGAGACCTGTGCATGCCACGCCCTTTACATAAATGACCCATACTGACCAACTTGACCTGCTCCACCAGAGCTTCCTCATCAGAATTTAAATATTCTTCCTCCTCTTCATCCTCATCTGATGAGAACCTGGCCTTGTGTCCCTTGCACCTATCATGGCTGGGTTTTCCATAGCGATGCTGTTTTATAGCACCAGAACTTTGTTCATGCTCATGATGTTGGTGATGATGATGGTGGTGATGGTGGTGGTGGTGATGCCGATGCAGATGTGAAAGATGAGGATCTTCAACCTCATCATCTTCACCACATATATGTTCTCCCTCGCTTGTTTCCTCCTCTTCCTCCTCCTCCTCACTATTACTCTCCCTTCTGTGATGACCATGTTTGCACGCACGACGAGCAGGTTTAAAGACTGGTTTCACTCCGCATCTGGGTCGTTTATGCCCAGCTCCCTCCTCATGATGATGCTCATCATCTGTCGGCAGGCTCTCCTCACTGATACTGCTCAAATCACTGTTGGCACACAGGCTGCTGGTGTCAGCTTCTGGGGTGTGGTGCCTTTCTTGACCAGCTTTGTGACTACTAGCGCCATCTGTTGGCTGGTCGCTGTCATCCTCAACTGCCTGTCATGATGAACAAAGACAACAACCTGAGACTCCAGAAGCAACTTTTACAAGGTGTTAGTGTAAGAAGAAATGATCTTGACTGGTGATAAAATGTTAAAGAAGTTGTGAGCAAAACCAAATGGCAGCAACTTGCTACTAGTACAGACAGAAATTTGAAAGATGGGCTCGTTTCCCTGCAATACAATTTCATATCAACTTCATTTACAGTTTCTGAACTTATTATTATTTTATTCTTCTATTGTTACTTTAAGTAGATTTTACAAGTTAATCGTATTTGTGCATCGAATTTCTATATTTATAAACAGACTTACAGCAAAGTGGTTACACATCTGCATAATTCAGATGATAGTAATTGGATTTTTGCATGATCTCAATTCAAACGGTTTACAATGCTCGGAACATAGAATGGAAGCTTTGTTCATAATTGGATAATTGGAGCACCTAACTGGATAAATAAATTTCCTTTATTCATTTGCAATTTCCACTTCAAAATATTTACCACTTTGCCATGGCCTGTCACTGCTTATTGTGTATAACAAATATTCACCTGTACTTTTCTTTTCTTCCCCCTTCCGCTGCCACTGACATTGCTCCCAGTGGGGGACACATCTTTGGAACCAGTCCCTCTTCCACCACCTGCCTTGGTGTCCAACACACCTGAAAACAAATTAACAACAATAAATGAACAATAATTATGCCAGATTACAGCCAGCATTTTTTTTTTCTAATTGCTAAAAGCATGTAAGTTTGGGGAAAATGCTTTACTATTAACTCTGATAATGTATAACTATATTAATTCTGATAATTATGCCAGATTACAGCCAGCATGTGACTTTTCTTAAGGCTAAAACCATGCAGGTTTAGAAAAATGTTATGTTTGTTTTGCTATTAATTCTGATAACTTATAGGAAATCATCTTCATTACAAACAGGTACTTGATGGAAGTAATGTCGTTTCAACTTATAGCTACACATCTGCTGAACTAATGTTTCATGGAATAGATATTATTAAGATCTTTCACTAACCATATAATATTACATGAACATTTATATCACATTTTATTTTTTGTTTAAAACAAAAAATTAAGTCCTCTCCCTCTTACTACAAGCATAATATCCAATTGTTTCATGCATACGCACACAAGCACACATTTGAACAAACAATACTGGTATGCATGCACACACACACAGTCTCCCACGCATGCACATACACACATACATACAAATACCAACACAAAAAACACATTTATATACCTTGTTCTTCTTCCTCCTCCTCCTCCTCTCTGACAGGAGTGCTATAGCCAGGTCTATCATACACAGCTTGTACTGGGTGGACAGTCTGGCTCATGGCTGTGGTCCAGAGACATTTAATCAGAGCAGAGGCCAGGAACAGGGTCTAAAATAGTTCATAAATCAATATATATCAAGTTTTAAACACAAGGATGAAAATGGAAATAATTGCTGCAATATCTGGAAAGAATTAGGGATAAGAGTGAGACTGCATGTACATCTGTAATGGTTAAAATGTGGTAAAACAGTGAATGTTTAAGTCTAATATAAGAAGTTTCAAAGATTTAGAATAATAAGTTTGTTAGGTGTCACAGTACAAATGTAACAGTGGGCATGACACTGTGTAAAGCGGAACAGTGAAGATGTGGAAATGGGTACAAAACTTTGTTAGGCATGACATTGTGTTAGGTGTGACACATCACATGTCATTTAGCATGACATTGTGATGTAACCATGTGCTGGCTGAAGGCACACAGAAGTACTTGCCTGTTCAGTGTGGGCAGAGGGGTCCAGGTTGGAAACCAGTCTTAGAAGATGCTGCACTGGCTGAGCCTCTAGGTTCTTGATCAGCACAATGAGTGTGTCATAGACCTGCTTGCTACAATGCTTCAGCTAAAGTTTAAAAAGTTCCACAATCATTTAGTCTTTAAGAGTGCAGTTAATGTAAATATGTACACATTTACATTTTAAACTAATGTTCTTGCAGTGTCAAGTTACAAATATCAACAATTATCTTTTAAAGTATAGTCAAATAAGCACAAATAATTTTATGAAACAGCAAACTAGTTGCCATTAAAAAATTCAAAAGAAAATATAGCTGTTCTTCTCATGAAGTCCCTTACCTGTGCTGCTGCCCAAATACAGTCTAAATGCTCTGCTGTCACTCTTCCCTCTATTGCAAGGAAATTCAGGATGATTTGACTCTGCTTGATAATCTATAGTCAAGAAAATACACAACAGGCTGTAAAATAGCAATAATACAGTAGCCCTACAAAAGTTTGTTTTTACTCTTATTTTGGTCTCATTTTATCCCCTAATAAAACACTTAATTGACTTTAAAATTTCAAGATTTCAAAATAAATAAATAAATAAATAAATGCCAAATCCATGCAGTGAGCTATAAAAAAACAAACTTTGATAGTCTTCCACAGATCACAATTACCTCAACATGCAGGTTTGGCCCAAAGATATGTTCAATGATCTTTTTCTCTATCAACCAGTTAGCAATCTGAGAGCCTACGTGTTCTGCCTCCAGGAATGACTCATTGCTGCTAACTATGTCATTGTACATATTAATCTGATTCTGAAAGATAAGATATTAATTTATTACATTTTTGTTGAAGTACCATCTTATATCAATAATTTTCTTAACACAAAGAAAAAAGTTTTATTGCTTTACACGAAAAATCAATCAGATCCCAGATGTATTATTCAATATTTCCTCTTAAAACAAAAATCTTAACAAAACAATTGTTCTATGTGAAAAAAAGACTCTAAATAAATACCAAGCATTAATAAATAACATAGAAATTGATTTCATGCTCTTTATTAAGCGGTGTTTGATAGTTCTGTTTAAGTTGCTTTCTGCAGAGGAGTAGTATCTTTTAGATTTAGACTATTCAATCAGATGCCACACATTTACCAGCAAACTAAGTAAAATAATAGTAATAGGACATACTACGTCACTTACATTAACCTGTGCTATACCAGCCAGCCTTATGGTCAGAGTGGTACAAGTGAAGTATTTGAAGGCCAGCTCCAGGCCTTCTTTGTCAAACAGCATATTGGCATCAATGGGTTCCTTCAGTGCTGACCAGATGAGCTCAGTGAGGCTGCGGGTGCCAGCAACACGCAGCTCCTTGTCAGAGAGTTGGCACATATACCTGTGGGATATGAATAGTGTAAGCAATGTGGCGCATAGAGCCCATGAATGTACGGGCAGTGTGCCCATGTGTCTAAGAGTTTTCACCCGACATGAAAGACCTATGTAGTTTTGATGATAGAAAAGTGTCAGAGAATCAAAATCAAATCATAATGTCATCAGTGTGATTATAGAAATGTAAGTAGTAAAAGAATGCAAACATGTTTAACAAACCTACTCTCACCTTATCACATGTGTTCTGAGGGGAACAATCTGCTGCATCACAGTCCCTATGTTCATCCACAACCTCAGCTGTAATTAACAGACATCAGAAAATATAATATCTAATTATTGTTTAACATAATTTAGATAAGTTAATTAAATACTGTATACAACCACTCTATACAGAAAGTTAAAAAAAGTATAAATTAAATTAGAATATATTTATATATTGACATTTTCATTTATGAAATCCATTTGTCATTCTTTTGTGTGAAGCATGTGCTTTCTATGTCATCCTGTACTCTGTACAAAAACAATTTTGCCATTTAATTTTAGCCTAATAAAAATTTTGAACTAAACCATTTGTTAATCCAAAATAAAATTATATATTTTCTTTGGACATATTATATAGTATAGCATTTGAGTATATTTGATAATGATAGTCTAGAGAGAGCCTTACTTACATTGGACACAATAGTAATCAGAGTATGCACAAGAGGGAGGGGCAGGTTGTCTGGTTTGGCCTTCTCAAAGCAATGTAGCATAGACTGAGGGCCATTGCTATCACAGAAGAAACAAACATTTCTCAACAGGAACACTGGAACCTCTGGGTCCTACAATATGAAAATCAGAATAAGAATGAGGGTTGTATCATGTGGGGGGGGGGGGGGGCGGGGGGGGGGGGGGGGGGGTATCAAAACCAGGCGGAACATAAGATACACACACAGAGAGTTCTAAAAAGTGTTTTGATAATGATATTATTTTTACCTGAATATCTAACTGAACATCTAACTTTAAACAAGTCAAACATGGACTAAAAAACAATCCTGTCTTTATTTGCATAAATAGGAATAAAACTGTCATTTTCAAAAGCTGCCTTAATTAATATGGTACTTGGTAATTCTTTTAATGTCTGCAGTTTGGTAAAGTCCTTCTTACCGATAGTTCACAATAATTATTTAGTGCATTCGCTTCTTGCTGAGATAACTCCTGAAAAAGATATACTGGGTTATAAACAGAAAGGTATGAGACATGACAAGTGATATATACGATTCAATGAAATCAAATATAATGAGAATTTATGGCAACAATCATTTTCACTTTTTAAAAATGTCATGAGTTCAATATTTTCCAGTTCAACACCACATTGAGCTCTAACATATTTCTGTTAATCCTCAACAATACTTATTTGATTTACCTCCAGGGAAGTGTGAAATGTATGCTTATAGGCCATGTACAGTGGAAAGTTCATCAGGAAGATTCTGGCCACAACCTGGAGAAGACCTCCCTTATCCTCAGTAGTCCAATACTCAAGCTCTTGAACCTGTTTTGTTTCATCTTCTTCCTGTTCTAGTTTATCCTTAGCATCGTTTTCAGATATAGATTTTCCTTCCCTTTCCTCTTCCACTTTCTCTTTTTTCTTTTCTTGAGATGCATCTGTTTGTTCTACTTTATTGTCATCATTTCTTGTTTTGTCAACTTTTTTATCTTCTTCATCTTCAGAAATGTTTATGTTAGGATCATCTTGGTTACCAGTCTCAACAGAAATAGTGGATTCATTTTTGGGCTTTTCCTCTGTGTTTGCACCTCCATCTCCTTCACTGTTCTGTGCCTCTTTCTCTTTTTCTCTTTCTTGTTCTTTTAAGTAGTCTTCAGGTAATGTTTGAATGTACTTGATAGCAAGGTTTAGAATTACTTGGACTACGTTGTTGAGTCTTTCAAAATTCTTTAATTCTTTAAAACAGCATGTGCATTGCCTAATCAAAAAGATAAAAATTAAAACATTTCAGTTCAACCTCAAAATTTACATACTTATTGTCTGTCACCAAGTCTTAAATATATAAACAAACCCAAATGTGAAGTTATTTACACAGAAAGTATAAACATATATTAATAGATCATAAATCTTCCCTATCAACTTTGGTTTTAACAAATATTTCAAACTGTAGTCAAAGTTTTACCAAAGTTGTATACCTAAAATAGAGGTGTGGCATGAAGAAGATAGCTTTACATACCTCTGTGGCCATGCTTGAACAAAAAATATAACAGCTATAACATCACTTTTAGTCAACTGTAAGCCTTCTCCAGACTGCACCTTCTCGTCATCTGCAAAATATTCCTTTTTTACTTTCAAGCAATGATATTTCTATTCAACCTTTAAACTGGTGGTAACAAGCATTTGTTTATAGTAACAGTAGTTTTTCAATTGATTGTATGCTGCGCGTGCCATCACATTCAAACAATTCTACTATTTACTTGTAACTGGGGTCCTCAAAGTATTTTGGGAAGCGCAAGGGACATCACAGAAAATTTGTTACATATTCGGTAAGACCAAACATCTTACAAAATATGCAAATAAATTGTTTTTCCTACAAAAAAGAATATCTCACACACTGTACTACTACCGGCGCGATCGCATTTCTTTCCAGATAGTAGATCGACCGTGTTTTCTACTCTCGCATCGTCATTGATACTTACGGCTATTGAGAAGAGCCAGCATATCCGTACAAATGTCGCACATTTTGTGAGCATTTCTTTTCACGTTTCGATGTTAGGGTATTAAAAATTCTATTGAATAAATTGTCTTTTAAAATACGATTCTGCCTTTGCTGTTGTGCACCACAAGAAAGGCGCCATTGTGGTTCATGACGTCACGAATAGCAATTTTCCCACAATCCGTAACATTAAATCACGCTTAATACTTCGATTTCTTGTGCTTGTGTACAGTTAAATATTTACAAAAATGAAATTATGTGCCGGATATTGCATATTACTTCAGTCAATTCTATGAAAATAGCATTCAAACTATATTTTTTTCACTTCGCTTTTACTAGGGCTCTCCAGTTTTTGAAGTTTATAAAAATTAGGGTACAGAGGGCACTTGTTCCAAGACAGCCCAGACTCAAAGACGATTCGTTTGCGATGGCGGGGTTGTGTCCGCGAAAAAAGAGTGCTAACAAGAAGCACGATCCTATCAGCTGCGATATCGAGTTTGATGGAGTATTTGCACCGGTTGTTTGTGCGAAACTGGTGGCTGAACTGATTAAACACGTTTTGTATCAACGACAACAGTTTCCGATGTCCTACGAGCAAGTTAAACAGCATTTTCACAGGCAGCAGGAGAAGGAGGTCAGTATTCGAATTACAGATGCATTCTTCACATACCTACACAGTGAGCTCAGGGAAATCAAGACTGGGGGTCATGCGAAATCACGCGTGGAAGGCATTTTATAAATTGAAGCCAAAATATTCCTGTTAATGAGAATAATTTAATAGGGGAAAGAATGGTTTATGACTTAACCTTACTCCTAGCACATTAGTTAATTTTTAAATCAAAATCACTTTAAGGCAAATATGATTTTAATGTAACACTGCATTTTAACATAGAACATGAAATATAATTAAATACCATTTTTGTCGTTGTCAGTATAACACTAACGATTTTCACATGAATGACCAATGAATTCTGTTTTGGTTTATTGTAGGGTCCATCAAAACAGAGAGGCCTGGGAGCTGTTCACCACAACAAAGTCAGACAAGGCATAGAAACAGCAGAGGAGATGTTCAATAATTTGGAAAAAATATTTTCTCAAATGTCTCACATACCCCAGGTTGTTTTAGTTCTAGGTGCCACACCTGTTAGTCCTAAAGAGACATACACTTTCAACCTTCCCTCTGAGAACAGCACAGGAGATACCCTAAGTCTCAAAACTGGTGTCAGGACCATGTTTCGCAGGCTGGTGCAAAAGGATTTTATGTCAGACTTAAAACTGATGTCACCCACCAGTGCCTTTGTGCTGATTAAGGCTCCTAGAAAGTTGGATGGAACTGTGGAGTGGTTTCAGCCAAAATTGAACTTCAAACTTTCCACCAGAGGGCGACAGGTTGTGATGAACTTGGTCAGTGCCTCCTGTGCAATAGAAGAGGAGCTTAGTCGAGGAAGTGAAACAAGTTTTGATTTGTCAGGCATTGCCCCACTTGATTCATCTTCCACAGAGCAGCTGAATACCTCAGCATATGAGAACTTCTCACCAGGGCAGAATGATAGCGGCTTTGGAGGTGAAAACCGCTTTAGCAAATCCAGCGAGTCTGACATGACACCTATGTTGACAGACAGAATGGAGGGAGGAGGGGATGATGACTTTATCTGGTATCAGGCTCCTCTGGCTATTAAAGGATTCAAAGATAAGAGCAGCAAGATTGCCAAGACTTCTGAAATGTTAATTTAATATCCTGATGATCATAACTGGTTGTTGCAACTTTTTCCCCCACATACTTATTTGAGGGGCATTCAGCTTCAGGTTCTGCTTTAAGCACAATAAAGGGCAAAAGACTAGTTTTTTTTTTTTTTTTTTTTTTTTTTTTTTTTGTGGATTTTGAAATTATGTCTAGTCACCATGCATTGTTTTTAAAATTGTTTTTTATTTCATCTTGTATGGATCATATTTATATAGTGAGATGGTTGCCAGGTGGGACTTCAAACAGTTTGGAGTGGCATAAGTGCAAAAGCAAACTCATTGCCTTTTTTATCCTGTTTTAAAAGAGGCCATGTCAATATGCAGTGTGGCCAAAGAGAGCACAATATATTTGTTATTGTTTATGAAGAAGCCAGTTATCTACTTATCAATAACATTTTTAATTAATCTCGGTTCACTTCAGGACAAAATTTTATCTATATGTGTAGCTGGACAATTTTAATTAGAGTAAATCAGAAATTTGAAGTAAACCAATGGTAACTTGCTCAAAAACTGTTACTGGTAGTCATAGATTTTCTGTGACCATATTGGGGTACTCTTTGCACTTGCTAGAGTGGCATGACATGCTGTTTACCTTGGCTTGATAACTATTGCATTTCATTTATTTACATATGTACATCTAAAACCATGTCAGCATTTTACAGGTTTTCTTTCTTATTGTGCCAGGGGTTTAAACATGTGACTTAAAATTGTGATTCAGTCTAATACTTATGCCTCTTTATTTAATGAGATAAGGGATCATTTTCATTTTGTATGACATAGAAAAAGGGTATAAACCCTCTTCATATATGTAGGAAAAGTACAAAGTTTTAGATGAAACATAAGTATGATCCACAAATTAGGCACTTTAGCCAAGCCAGACACTTTCTGCATAAACAATTGTTTGAATAATTTTTCAAATATCACTTTTTCTTTTCATTTGTTTTGATTTTGGGTGTAACATTTAGCAGATGTTTGGTTTTGTGTGCACCAAACCAAATCAGGCTTTGACTAGACAGTTGGGTGTCATGCAGAACATACCTAGATTGTGAAGTTGATTTTTAACCAGTTTTATGGCTTTTTTTCTTGCAAGAGTGGTATCTAAGGTGTTGCACAACTGTAGATGTACTTAAAGGGATAATAACTCTACGTATGAGATCTATACTTCACAACAAAAACATTGTGAACAACTCATAAAAATTTAATATATTGTTTTTCCACAAAAATGAGTTATAGCTAATATTCTGATATCCGAGCCTGTCTTTAGACCACATGACATCCATTGATGGCTATACTCTGTTATAATCTCTTAAGAGATTATAACAAAAAAAACAAACTTTTTAGAAAAAAAAGGACTACTTTTGAATGTAAAAATGGATTCAGTAACCATTGGTAAGTATGGAAAAATTGTTGTTTACTCCAGGAAAATTAATTTTTTGGCCAGAACAAAGTTATTATCCGTTTAAGCAATAATAATAACTTGTTAAAATCCCAGTGCAAATGTCCTAAAATCTTTGCTTTTGATGAACATATATATTATGTAAATTTGTACTTCTTATTGCAATGTCTAGGACACATTGCTGCGTAATAATTTACATTCCTTGTGACCCTATGTGAAAGGTGTTCACTAAGTGGGTTCAAGAACAATGAACATCATTAGACCTTTGAAAAATATAAAAAGTGCACTAGGAAAATTGGGCATTGTGTAAATTTTAATATTGACAAGGTTGACTATCACAAATACGTATTATCATTTCTTAACATGACATCATTTAATGAGGGAGCAATTGATTTAATTAGTTCATGCCTTCCTATAGTTGTGCTGCAAATAGCATCATGTAACAAACTTTTTTCACTGCTAACATTCGGTAAAATTGCTCATATGGTTGGTGCTAGGCCATTTTGTTGGAGCTATTTATGCTATTTAAACTGAATAAAATATGAAAGAGTAATATAGTAATTGTTTTCACACAGGTCCGAGGTTCACATCCAACAAAACTAACTAATTAGAAGAATTTTATTTCTTTGTCTGGATATACAGGTTTTGTGAAGACTCATAATGAAGCCAATTTAAAATTTGATAACAAAAGCATTTTCACTTATTTTAAAGACAAAATTATGCTTTTAGCAATCACAAGAATCAAATCTTTTTTGGTTATACAACTCTTGATTTTTATCAATTCCTGATAAACTATGTTCTAAATGTACCGTACAATATAAAAGATTTTAGGTGGTAAGACTGTTTTTCAATCACACATTATAAAAGACTAGAGAAATGTATGACTACAAATGGACAACCCTACCTAAAATGACAAAACCTGAAACCATGCAATCAGTATTTGAAAATAAAAGATGATGCATAAGGAGAAACTAGGCAACTGCTTCCTATTCGGCCTCTTGAATTTACTCATGTTGGCATATTTCTTATTTTAGGCCAATAAATCACATATCAGACTACAAACTTAGTGTATATAAGGATCTTCACTCAGTTAAAGAAATGCACTTGCTTCGAAAGTAGAGATTGTAAATATATTCCTCTGTGACATGGCCATGACATTCAACATCCAAGGCTCCTTTATGCTGATCTAAGTTGGCATAGTATGAAAACTGTTGAATTGGCATCTTTGTAATAATTCTAAGCATGTCTAGTTCTATTTCTTTACTATTTTATGCTTATTTCTTACAAACACAGGACAGTAAAACTTGCCAACTATTAGTACCATTGAACAGTCATTCTATTACTTGGGGGAGGGGGGGATTCAGTTAGCACTGCATTTAAATATAATACTATTAATAACATTGAAAGTAATGCATTTGGCTTAAAATAATCACTGTCACATTCTCTTAATCATTTTATCCTCTATCATTGTAAGTACAGAAAAATAAACATAACTGTTACACTACTTGCTTTTTCTGTCTCATTTCTTACAGTAAATCATTCAGAATTATTTCAAATAAATATTGAACCATTTGACATTAGTAAAATGCCAATTCTTTCCATCAGACAATAAGTGCAATTTTGGTTTAATAAAATATTACAATTAATATTATTTAAAAAGATGCACATAATTATAATAAATCAGATTAAAATTGAACTAATAAACAAAGAGGTAAATACATTGATACAGGTGGCATGTCTGGTGGCAAACAACTTAATAAGCAATAGTACATGACCTTGTATATCTTCCTCTGAAAAAACTGCATGTTACAGCTATGAAAAGTGAAATATCACCAGAATTTTCAAACACAATCAGAGAAAGTTGAAAAAATATGAAAGTTACATCATTGTTTATGAAAAAAAATTATTTTTTCACCAATAAATAAGAGAGGAAATTGATTGCAATCCGTGTTGCTAAATAATTTTCTTTTATTTTGAATCAAAATAAAATAAGCAGAGTTCTGATACATGTTGGAGTATAACATGTCTATATGCCTTAAAATCTACGCAATTTACCTATCACTTCATATTAAAAAGTTCTACAGCATCTTGAGGGAGATCCTCGAAATGCACACAAATAACCAATATGCTTTCATCCAACTATCATTTCATGTTGTGCTATTGCTAGGTACTTAACAGTTTCTTGAAAACTAAAGAGAGTACAATTTCACATTTCTTAAAATTAATTACCAAACTGTAATTGGTCAGACCATTCTTTCCACCTTCTGGCTTCTACAAAGCCACCATTTGTTTTTACCAAGTTTCCCTTCATTCTCACAGAGGCCCTCCCCTCATCTATATATGCACCCTTGGCTAGCACATACAAGTTGTTCATGTTGGACCAGGTTGAAATATTGTTTTTCCTGAAGGGAGGTTCTATTGACATCAGCACCTATCGTAATTCATATAACATGAATTCTAAACTCATTCCAAGTGTCACATGTTCAGTGGGTCACAAGCACACACACGCACGCACGCACTTTCTTGCAAAAACTGCAAACAAGTCTCCTTTGTCTTTTTCCACATCCTTGTACTTCACTCCAAACTGGTAACAGTACAATTTTTTCCACTGGTACTTTCAAAACCTTGCTGTTTTATACCACGGCTGAAAATGTTGCCTGCTATCCATAGATTTATAACCAAGTCACAAACACAGCTTCTTCTTGGCTACTATACTGGTGTGCTGCGACCAGATTGGCAGCCATTGGCCTCTAAAAAGAATTAATGTAAACATACTGAAGTGTGTGCTGCCTCAATACTAATATCATGATATACATATTCTGCCATAGCACTGGACAGTTCCAAGAATAGAAATCCACCTAGGGTGTGATCAGTATGTGACCTAATATCAAGTTATCTTGCTTACATTATTTCTAGAATGCATTACTATGGTAATACAACTTTGATTACACGCATCTTTTATACAACCTTCCAGTTTATGTCAACCCACCTTGCTTACAATATTTTTGTGGCCCCCATATCCTTACAGTTCCATCATCAGATGCACTGGCCAGCATGCTGGGTAACTTGGGATTCCAATGTACACAGTTCACTGTGCGAGTATGACCTTCTAATACACAGATGGGCACCTCACGTTTGGTGTGCCAGATATATACCTTGTGATCTAAAAGAAAATAAAGTAACTTTTAAGATTTTTTTTTCACAATATGATTCCTAATCAACTTGTAAATGCTTGGTTTGACAGATATATCCTTGTGATCTGAAAGCCAGTACAGTGAACAGTAAACTATGTGCTTAAAATAAATGAGTTTCCTATTCAAACTGTTAATTGCCTGCTATATTTTGTTAAGTCACTTCAAAAAGGTCCACCCCAAAAATACCACAAAGCCAAATGAACTTCCCACTTTGTCACAAATGTCCACCTTGAAGTAACTTCCAATTCAGTAAACATTTGGTCACCGGTTTTAACCACAACATGTGGAAATCTTAAATTCATAAAATCTTAAGCAAAGCAAAGACAAAATGTCTGTCAAAAGCTACATTTTTTACTTTTAGAATCTCCCTTATTAAATTGCTTGCTCTGTGCCCCAACTTTCAAGTTGCATACCTTCACTTCCACTGGCAATAAAATCTTGATTCAGTCCTCCAAAACAGGAGTGGATGGAGTAGAAACCTTGCGTTATGCCTTGGAACTTGCGAAGTAAACATTTGTCCTTCAGATCCCATAAATGCACTCCCTGCAGCATTCAAATCACATTCAAATGCATTGTTTTAAACATACCATATGCAACAGATGTGCAAGAATGTTGATCCAAAATCTAAGCTGCTACTGGCTTAAGAACATGTAATAGTCTGTTTCAGATAAAACAAGATTACAATACTGTTGCATAGACATAAAAGACCAAATTATTTACACTGGTCACTGAAATTTCATTGATGCTTTACTATACTGAAGTTTCATCTAATAGGGTTAGAAACTATATTACTCTTGTCTGCATCAAACATTTCAAGATCATTTAATCCGGATGTCACTGCAATAAATGTGTCTTCATACCTTAAAACTTTCTTCAAGATGCAGGATAAGATATTAACAAAAAAAACAGATATAACAGTACCTGAGTTGCAACATTAAGAAGTGTCCTCCGTCCATCATCTGCTATTGTGAAAGACATGATAGGATGGTCTTCTTGGATTCTTTAACAAAACAAACAGCATGAATAAATGAAAATGAAACTAACTGTTGGTTAATGATGAAGTTGAACACTCTGTAACAATATTTTCTCAAAGAATTTGATTAGACGTCCCTACAAAAACTATAGGTCTCTTATCTAATATCAAAAACAGGACAGCAAAGCTAAATTTGTTACTTACACTTGGAAGTCTGTTAATTCATCAAAGTTATATCCTCTAATTCTGTGGTGTGTATCTGAAGCTAGGACTACTTTGTGATCTTTCTGACACTGTAAGCCCTGCACCCTGACCCCCTCCCAGGAGTCCAGCACATTGCCATCTAAATCCTGGAAAAGAAATGAAGGAACAGATTGGAGTATATGTATGTGAGACTGTTTCATGTATGCTAGGTTTGGTAATGTAAAAGGTGGGCCCTTTTTTAAAAACCAAAGCCTCAAATGTAACACAATATCAGCAAAATGTTAGTCATTTCAATTTTTTTTTAAGTGCAAGATTTAGTTTTAGAGCAGTCTTGTATTGGTAAAGCTGCCACCTACACATTGATAAAACTGGCCTCTTGTCCCTCCAGTGATAAACCTCTTCCCATCAGCATGAAATGATGCACAAGTCAAACTGTCTTCTGGGGACTGACTCATCTTCACCCGCAAATCTCCTGTCTGAAAATAAACAAACAGTAAAAGGTCAATTGCCCATCAACTCAATATATTGAGTAATAAATGAAACTATGCACAGATATTACATACTATGCAATGCTTAGCGAACAATATGTAGAATAAATATTGACACACAATTTTTGATACTGAATGTTCAAATATGTAATATATTCTTGTAAAAAAAATCAAATACTTTAAAGATGGCCAAATGGATTTTACCAATAATTCAAGGAAAATCAAAGAAAAGAAAAATGCTTAAAAGACAAAAACAAGTGTCTTTGGAAATTTAGAATAAAATGGTTAGCAATAATAACACTGATATACCATAAAGGACACTAAATCTATCTGTTAACTTTATGCAACACCACACTGCACCATGCTATATGTACCTCTACATTCCAGAGCCAGAGTTCAGAGCAGTCCTCAGGCCCACAAGCCACTATATACATGCTGTCTGGGCTCCAGGCTATACAGGCAACACCATATGCATGTCCATCAAATGTCCGCCTATGCCTTAATTCGTGTGTTTCCTGGAACACAGGTGTAAATAGCACCTCATTACTTGCCAAAGTTTCATAAAAAGGGAAATATTAAATATTTAATTCAATACATCTCCAACTGGCATAATATTTTAGACCAGTTCTTCAAGTTGGTTGTCAGTACATGAAAAAGACACTATGTTCTACTCTACTGTTATATTTTTCTGGCACTTACAATCCAGCATATCAGATTTAAACATATACTTTGCTGGGCTCTAACTTGCATACTAAACATTGCACAATACTAAGCACGTTATCATTACATTTATGTTTGTCTAAAGAAAACGTGGAAAATATTAAACTATTTTCTATTAAATAGAATTTGATTTTGGTCAAATGTAGATGATTTTTTATTTGTCACCAATTTTGAATGGATTGGAGAAAATAATATCCCAGAGTACCCCCTATTACAAATGCTAGATTTCTTCTGTTATCCTTCAACTTACTTTATTTATGTCCCATATAATGAGTGTTCCATCTTTGGAGCCTGTGGCCAGTTTTGTTCCACAAGGGGAGAACTTACAGTACCACACCTCGTCACAATGGTCATTTAGTATTTGCAATGTGGCGCAAGGGAAGTCTTCCCTGGATAGAAGGATTGGGATTTAACATACATGGCATATATCACAAAACTTTTCAATTTCACAGCAGCAACACAAAGACTAGCGCACACTCAAAGAGTGCAAACTCTGCCAAGGAAATAGGCAAATGCATCTTTTAAAAAAAAAAATTTAAGGAGACCTAGTGCAATGTGAAGTTTAACTCATAGACCGCTATTGCATACTTGTCATTAACACTGGGCACATACTTGCTACATATATGATCCATGAGTAGGGAGACTGCTTCCAGATCATTGTCATACTTAGTGTTGTGATATGGACAGTTCTCTTTCTGGAGTTCTATGGCTTGGTTGAGCAAAGTTTGAAGACGACGTGGTGGCAGCATTACAGTTGGGGGCAGGAATGCTGGAAATAATAAAAAGGAAAATATTTCACTTATTTCAAGCAAAAACTGTTATATCCTATTTTACAAACCAATGCTTTACCAGTAAAGCCTGCAAAAATATAATTTCTAAAATTTCTAAATAACGGGTTTTTTGGGAGTAAATAAAATGACAAATTTTGCCAAAATTAAATGGGAATGTGTTTGAAATTAATGAATTACTGCAAATAAGAGGAAATTTTTCCATTTTTGTGCATTTTTGTTGAATAGTCTCAAGATTTGCAGCATTATTCTAGGGACGAAAACAGATGACAAATCATTGTCAATCAGACTAAATTTATCAAATTTAAGGAATGTCAGGTTTATTCTAAGGCAGATCAAGGCAGTCTGTCCCTTCCCACCTCGCATCTTTCTACTTACACTGTAACCTTTCCATGAGCTTCTGTCTTGCTTCTGGTGACTTCCCCTCCCAATCTGCCATCTCTCTCAGATCTTCAGGGTTGTTACACATCATAAACCTAAAGAGCAATAAACATAAATACATGTTACCTCTCTCAAATTTTAGTCACGTATATTTACACATCTTAAACCTAAACATCTATTCATATTTAAATTCTTAGATCTTCAGGTTTCTTACTAATCATAAACCTTTCAGAATTGTTACACAGACACCTAAAAATGTATTCACATTTAAATTCTCTCCAGATCATCAAGATTGTGACAGCTCACCAGTTTGGCAATACAAAACTTTTTATACGAGTATAGTTTAGCACTGCTGTAGTTTTGATGGTGATATAACAGTAGGTTATAAAGATAACAAATAACAAACACAAAGATATAAGTAAACTATCAGCTCAGCCCGTACTTACGAGCTCAATTCATGCACTCGTTCTGTGTTAAATTTAAGTGGTGTGAGTTCATTCCTCAGCACATGTAAGGCATCTAGTACACTTCCATCTTCTAAGTATTCAAGGTATTTCTGCTCCAAGATTAAAAACTTCATTTTCTGAAAAAGATGTTTAAGCATTAGGTAAATGCCTTCTGTGCAATATTTATTAAAAAATCAATTGTAAAGAAAAGTCTTTTTTTTTTCAGTAAAAATTTGTTCTTGTCTTAAGAAGTTAGTGGTGACCAAAACATGCTTATAATAAAGCAAATAAATAAGGATTTGTAATTTCAAAATTCTTCAACTTACTCTCTACTGCTACCTGCCCATAAAATCAGCAAATTTCTTGTTGTACTTACTAGTGACCCTTGTTGGCTGTCCACTAACCCTTTGAGTTCATTGAGGTCCAACTCAGCCTGAGAAATAGAATCAGGAGGTCAAGCAAAGAAACAACAAATCAGTAATAGAGACATAAATAAGGAAGTACAGAGAGACAGAGGATGAACATTGATAGTCTTAGGAGTTTGTTCTCCTTATTCCTTTTTAAAAATATAAATAAATAGTTTGTGAAACCCCGTATGTCTCTTAGCATCATTCACCAGACAAGATTCCATAAATAAGCCTTCACAAATCAAACAATTCTTTTTATAGCCAATCTGGTAGGACTATCGTATTTCTTCTGCTTTATCAGGTTAATTTCACACTTGAGTAACCCTCCTCTCTCAAATATCTAAAGTGTACTAGTATTTTAATTTCAATACAGTGGCCACTAAGTTGTGGTAGTAAATGTCTTCAGAGGTTTTTAGTAGCTTTTAAGTATAAATATATGGGACCACAAAAAATAAAGTAAGTCATTTTTTCAAAGTGGCATTTTATTGTCTTATATAAATGTTATGAAATGCCACTCAGAAAGACATACATAAAAATTTTCAAACAGACAAACCTATGATTTATTTTAAAAGCCAAATTCATAAATCACAATATTTTCTTTCATAAAAAATATACATATGCCCTCACCTTATCCCATTCTCCATTCATTACATGTGAACGGAACTTGGAAGCAGCATGATGCTCCAGAGAGCAACCCGACTCTTGAATTAACTGATCAACAGTGCGACTGAAAAAGAGAGAGAGAGAGAGATTATAAACAGTAGTTAATTCTTATACAGAAATAGCATGATGGCATAGTTGCACACATCCACCAAGCAAGAACATATATATGCCTGCCAATATATTGAAGTGTGATTACTATATACATCAGCATTATATAATTTGAAATGTAGCTCCAAGAAAGCAAATAGAAGCTGAAAAACTCAGAACCCAACAGAGCAAGAACAAAACAACTTTATGCTCAAGTCAAGATAGAAAAAAATTCTATTTTCTCTTACTACCAGGGCATTTAAGTTAAGCCTTCACTTTTATCCAATAAACTAAACCTTATCAGTTCTGCAATTGCAAATCAATATTCTTTTTTTTTCTACAGCTTATAAAGGATAATTGTCTGGATATACCATTATATATATGTGAGCTACTTCTCTGACACAGTATTGGTTAACATATATTATTTACATATTTATAACAGAAGCCTTAATAATTAATAACACAATGTACTTGTTTCTAGACAATCATAATACTTAAGACTAAAATTCAACAGGTATTTAACAGAGATGTAAGTAAATTCACTTAGGGATTTTAAATCTGCCTTGACTTTAATCTTGCCCATGACATATATGTATTTAATAATTTATCTTACCAAACCTAATGCAATTTCTGACTGCTAAAACACCTGCATGTCTTTATAGAAAATACACTATTACGTAACATGAGCTTTGCATGACTAAGTTACCTGAGCTTCCATACTTTTCTGCTGTCTGACTGACAATTATTTTGACTGCACATCAACCTCTTTATTAAGCTGACTTTATTATATTAGTCTTAGGATTCATTCTCATTCAAACTATTGGTTTATCTAGATCATTCCTACTGAATTGTGGGCTCTTATTGCAATCAGTCCTGCAGAGTTGGATCAATCTATGTAATATGAAAGTTTCATTGGGAATGAGCCCTTAAAATGAATGGGACATGAAAGATGCATAATGTGCTTTATAGTCAACGGATGGCAATATAAGAAAATAAAAATATAGGCACTTCACTGTCTTGGCCCTAAGGAGATATTAACCTGGGGACACAAGTTTTTTTAACTGGCTTAGACTGCAAAACTTGAATAATCAATTATGTAAAATTAACTTTTCTTTAATTGGTCTAGGAGCTTGACAAAGATAAGCCTACAGAAAATATTGCCCAACCCTTGTCACCATGCAATGATATATTAATTATCACTGTCAAGACAATCATAACTTGCACTATATTCAAAATAAGGAAAGCAGTCTTAAATACAATAACTCTTAGGAGCATCACAAAGTCAGCTAAGATTCTCATTAATCTTTGCTAAGACCAATTGTCAACATTAGTCATTTTATGAAACCAGTCTTATAAGACATTATAAAATTAAGATTGACCCCTATTATTGACTGGTGTTCCAAGTAAAAATGTATAGCCCATAACTTTTCATTGAACACAGGAATACTATCCTGGCCTTTCAATCTTGAAAGAGAAGACTATACAAGTAACCTACCACATGTTCAAACAAGGCAGCAAAGCTGTCAAATGTACAGACAAAAAGCAGGAAATAACTATGCACAAAATAGGCTACTGTCAATTCAGATGCAAAAGTACATTATGTTAAACTGTAAATTCAACATCAAATTTTAATTATGCTCAACAGGTAATACCAATGAAAGTAAAATGTGTAACAAGCATAAGGCTTCAGGCCCATGAGAGTTCAAGTTCACACTTTGAAAATGTATAACTTCCAGAAAAAGAAGCCAATTAGACTGCTTTTCCAACTCAGGCTGCATGCCAATTTTCGAACTTGACCTCCGTTTTAGTAAGATCGATTATTCCTGAGAGTTTCACGACAACAAGCCTATCGGTTTTCCTTGAAATGTGTTTACAGTGTTGCATATATGCTGAAAAGTGAAAAAACAGCATAACTTCTACAATAATGGCCCGATCATGCTGATTTTAGAACTTGACCTGCGTTTTATGAATATTCATCAGCTCTGTAAATATAAAGCCAAAAAGTAAAACTGCCTTCCACTTATCGTGTTTACAAGGAAAGTGCACGGCAACGACGGCGACGGCGACGACAGACGCAGGTGATGGCAATATGTACAGACACATCTGTATATATTTACTGTACTGTTTGAGAACAGTAAGTGACATGGTTTTTCTTAAATGGTCATCATGGGAGCAGTGCCCAAAATAGGTTTTTTTCAAATTTTGATGCAATATTACATAATGTTTAACAGCATGATGACCATCAATTTTTAAGAATAAAATATTAGTATCATGGATATTCAGAAAATGTGACTAGCAAAGGTCTTCAGGCCCATGGAACTTCAAAGTCACAACTTGAAAATGCCAAAATGTAAACAAGACAGCACTGTTCTGAAATGTTTTTTTTCCCATTTTTAACAATTTTTAACATAAAACAAAATTAACAGTTTACTGCCATTTTTATATTATCAACTAAGAAAATTGATGAGATGGGAAAAATATCAACAGAGCAGTGTTAAATGTCCAATTTCTTCCATTCTGAGATTCTGAACATAGTGAATGATTGAATCTGACAAACCGAATGATATGAGTTTATTTCCATTTTTGAAACTTTATTACACAATACATGATAACAAGTTTACCATCATTTTTACAAAATCAACTAACAATGTTGTAAAGATGCAGGAAATGTCAAACAAAAACTTTTACGTATCTTATTAGTTTAATAATGAGACTGTTAACATGCCTAAGAATTGAATCTGAGGAAATGTGAAAAATATGCTGAAAAGTGAAAAAACAGCATAACTTATACAATAATGGCCCGATCATGCTGATTTTCGAACTTGACCTGCGTTTTATGAATATTCATCAGCTCTGTAAATATAAAGCCAAAAAGTAAAACTGCCCTCCACTTATCGTGTTTACAAGGAAAGTGCACGGCGCCGGCATCGGCATCGGCATCGCCATCGCCATCGCCATCGCCATCGCCATCGGCGACGACAGACGCAGGTGATGGCAATATGTACAGACACATCTGTGTCTGTACATAATAAAAAGCTTGACCCCTTTATTTGTTTCCCACCTGCTTAGAAAACATCAAACTTTGAAATGAAATAAAACAAATGCAAATCTTTTGAACATCTTTGGTTCTTCAATTATTATCAAATCCCATCTGAATTCATATAACAGGTATTAACCACTTCACGAATATTAAATTTTTGTTTTGACTTAGCAAAACAAATACGCGTCTCAACAAAAACAACAATAACAAAGGGCCCATACTCAAGTCCGAGTCCTCGCAAGTGTTGACCGATCAATCGGACGATGTCCCGGTCACTTTTGGTCAAAACTTTTGGACATCGAGCTAGACTAGTCTCTGTCCCAGCCTGTCCATTACTCAAAGTCAGACTGGCTCCATTTTGGTGGACCTGCGACGACGTGGAAGCAGCAACCTCCCCGTTATGCTGAGGGCAGCCATTAGCTTGCATGTTACTGGCAGACACTCGAAGCTTTTTCCTCGGCGGAGAGGGGCTTCCACCGTCGTCGGGCTCGGAGGACGATTCCAGTATGACGACCAAACTTCAATGCGGCCGGCAGCAACCGAGACGGGAATCTCACTGCGCCAAGGTCCAGCCTCTCCAAAGATTTTTTAATCAGCTGATGAAAACACTGTCGACTTGCTTTATTTTGATGAGTGACGTCATGAGTGCCGCAAGGACTTGTGGGAGATTGCAATTTCAAATCACACCTGATGCATTTGTTGCCCAACGACAACCCCTCTTCTCCCCCTGAAAAAAAGACCTGTTACAGGGGCGGATCCAGAGCTATTTTCTGACAGTCTTCCAAATTATATTTATTGATCTATCCTCCAATTTTGACCGTCTTCCAACAGAAAAAATAAGATACCTTTAAATGAAAACTTGAAAATCTGACCGTCTTCTGGAAGATCCAGAAGACGGCCTAAATCCGCCCCTGTGTTACAACAGAAAAACATCAAACTACCAAATAACCCCTAAGGAAAATTGACATAGATTAAAGAACCTACATGTGAAAAATAAAACAACTAGAGCAACTAAATTAAGTGTCTTATAAGGCTGTGGATGGTTATTTTCTAGCAATGTACGCCCTTACACATATGACAATACTAGTATCGGCTAATAATGAATGCAGGGGGCCGTAGCGATAGTCCGAAGGTTCAATAGTTCGAAGGTTCATTGGTCCGAATGTTCACTATAGAACCTTCGGACCAATGAACCCTTGATTAAAAAATCGATGAAAATGTTACCACTTTTCGGACCAATGAACCTTCGGACCAATGAACCTTCGGACTATCGAGACGCCCCCAGTAATACAGGGGCGGATCCAAGATTATTTGAAGGGGGTCCGCGGATGCAAAGCCAACCCCCCCCCCTTCTTGGCGTGGGGTTCGGGGTCCGCTGAAGGGCCCCGAAAATTTTTGATCTTTTAGAAGGCGAATGGTGCCATTTGGTATGGTTTAGAGCTATGATCCAACTAGTCAAAATTCTAATTTCAAGAGGGGAATATTGGTGTGATATATTTTTCAGAAACCGAAGGGGGGGGGGGGGTCAGGACCCCCCTGAACCCCCCTCTAAATTCGCCACTGTTGATACACGGGATTTTCAATTATTTTGCTGTACTTTCTTATTATCTAAAAGATAGGCCCTATCAAAATAACTTAAAAGCTTTTTTAGAATTTGCAAAAAAAAAAAAAATCAATAGAGCCTAAAAACCCACTAAAAATAAATCAACAACAACAATTATTATTATTATTATTATTATTATTATTATTATTATTATTATTATTATTATTATTATTATAGTTGGAATAAAAGTGAGGTTGGAGAGATTTTTCATGATGTGCACTGTTAAGGGGGATATGCAAAATCCTATGTCAAAAGGCGTTTCATTGTCCAGAGCATCATGGCAGTATAATTTGCATTGACACAGACATCTTTATAATCACCATCGAACTCAACGACGTTATCATAGGAAAATTAATTTTTTGGTCACAATGAACAGTTGTTATCCTTTTAAGGTGAACGAGGTGTTTGTACAGGCCGTCTTGAAAAGGTATTTGTAGGCCTACGTGCACTGGTGCGAGAAGTTCTCCGGTCAGTGTTCGGTGACAGTTTACAGCCCGAGGCATCGGCGGGTCCGGAGTATGCTGCACGAGACACACCAATATCATTTCGCCTGTTTCGTGTTGTACCCCGAGGTCGAACAGTCTGCTTCAAAGAAAAAGGCAAAATGGATTCCAGCACTCGCTTTCCTTTTTGCACTACAACAATGTTGTGTTTGCTAGTGTTGACAGTTGACGCCCAGACCCAAGTCACCGTCAACAATGGAGTTCTAGAGGGTGTGAGAAGGACCGTCGAGGGATTAACTTGGGATGTCTTCTACGGGATTCCCTACGCTAAGCCTCCTGTGGGGAACCTGAGGTTTGCAAAGCCGGAGCCAGCGGAAAACTGGACGGGAGTTCGCAATGCCTCGTGGTTTGGCAGTGGGTGTGTCCAAGAGAAAAGTCCCTATGTCAAGTTAATTGTTCCGGTGAGTAGTTATCATGAAATTGTAACAATGTGAATGACACACGTAGAAATTTGAGAAATGTCCAAGGATTCCTGCAATCAACAGATTAAATATGAAAGGACCTTAAATATATTCTCTCTCGCCAGATTGAGTTGTTTTATTTCTAGCCAGGCTCGTATATACTAAAAGATAATAAGCAAGTAGTGGCTAAAAGTTTCCAGAGATAAAAATCAGTGGTGTGGCGGTCCAACGCCAAGTAGGAAGCCACCTTGGTGCAAATGTCACTCTGGAGAAATGTATTTGTATGTATTTCATTTAATCTATTTTTTTCTATTTTAACACACCGGCTTTCTTACTCTCTGTAATACAACACGAATGACATACATGTACATGTGTATCTATGTATCTCTATGTACAGCGACACGTAGCCTACGCAATGCCACATTTTTTTCCGAATTTAGAGCACATCAAGGCACAGGATAGAAAGACCATACTAGACGCAGGGGTAAATGAGATTTCTTTCGCATATTCACTCGTATCAGAGGAGTGGAGATCACTACCAGTGGCAACGATGCACGGATAGTAGAGTTATGAGTTCTTACTAAATTGAGAAATATATCACAAAATGTGGTGGAGAGTGCTGGAGTACATGTATCACAATTACTAAATGCAAGATGGAAGGCGTGAAAAACACGCTGTGTTATTTCGTCAAATTACTCATTTTACAGGTCGACATTGTCGCTTAAGTCCATTCATTGAGGTAAAATCTTTACATAGTTTAAGAGAAATTATCTTTGATTTTATTTTACTTGCCTTGGTGGTTAGAGAATCGAATACGACTCGGTAGTCACAGATCGTGACGTATGGGCACAAGTCGGGATATGTGTTGGTCTTAATGTTGAAAAGTTTGACGTTTTCTGGTTTGGTTGTGTGTGCATTACTTTCCAACGAACTTAAACCACTTTGCCGTACAACCGCCCCACAACCGATAGTCACTAGTATGTTTTAATATCTATTGCTTTTAATATCTATTCTTTATTTTTCATTTTATTTCAGTTATCCGAAGACTGTTTAACATTGAATGTGTATTTGCCAGGGATGCTAGACAACAGCACAAAAAAGGCAGTGATGTACTTTATTCACGGTGGCAGCTATTATTACGGTGGTTCTTTTTCATACACTTTCGATGAGCTGGGTTAGTAGCATATGGTATTTCATTTAATAAAATAGACTTTTTATTTTTGCCCCCCCTTTCTCTCTCTCTTTCTCTGCAGTACTATCTTTGAGCCTTACTGCATGTATGCATATTCGCAGATCATAGGTAACAAAACGCCACAAGTACGATGTAACTGAATTCAAGATTTTATTAATGGCTGAAATATTACAAATGCATCAAACAACAAAGAATAATGATCTGCAGCAAACAAGACAAGAAATTTATAGCGCTATTTAAAATGAACATTCTAGCCATTTTCTGAGACGTTAGATATCGCACAGGCTTCGTGACAAGTTGCAAAAAGGGCTAACAACTGTTCATTTTGGCAAAAAAAAGGATTTTCCTGGAGTAAACGACAATTTTTTCAAACTCACCATATAAATCTGCACGTTCCGACATTCAAAGCCAGTCCCTGTTTTTTACTTAAACTTTTGGGTTTTTTAAATAATCTCTACGTACTAATAAAAAAGCGCGAGTGGAGATCTTTCACAAAACTACATGAATCACGTCGGTTGAATTATATTTTTCATTGCATCTAATGTTCTGATGCTAAAGTCCCATGAGGTGGTAAATAACGCGAAGTCGTCGGCCCCTTTTCTTAACCAATGAAGTCGCCTTTATCATGAAGTTGTAATATACCGGGGTCGGATAGAGACAGTCTTCTGGTTCTTCCGGAAGACGGTCAGATTTTAAAGTTTACATATATATTTTTTTTCTGTCGGAAGACGGTCAAAAATGGAGGATGGATCAACAACGATAATTTGGAAGACTGTCAGAAAATATCTCTGAATCCGCCTCTGTATACCATAGCTATGAACTTACAAGACATATATGAATATAAAGAAGTGTGAGTTAATTTACACTCATGCTTGAATACCGTCAAATTGATTTAATTAATAATTTATTTAACTGTCATCATGTTAGATATCTGATGAAGTTACTCCGCTGTTACAGATTTGAACTCCTTTAAACTATGGGTTTCTCTTCCTAACCATTTGCTACCACATGATTTTACAAATTAAAATCTTATTTCTGCATATAACATCATCAAAATACACGATTTTGTTTTAACATCGGAAAGGTATATCGCTTGGCTATAACCAGTGCCAAGATATTCTGATCAAAGTGGGTTTCTTTCAATTTTATTTCAGTTTATAAATTACATAAAACATTTAAACGTATGTTGGGGGGGGGGGGGGGGTTGCTCTACGTAAGCATGTGAAAATTAATAAATCCGATTTTATAATTTTTTAGAGATTTTATAGCGGCGTCGGGAATTAAACGTACGCTGCATATACTGCTATCAAGAATTTGCTCTATATACCCGATAAACTAACGCGCACGTTGCGAAATAACATTTAAAAGCGCCTCTCTGCACATGCAAGTAAGAGAGCCGAGGTCTAGCAAGGCCGAGACCTAAATATTGCGGACCTACATGAAAGGAAGACCGCGTAATCCTTTAATAGTCTCTCAATGTCAATGAATGTCATTGAGAGACTATTAAAGAATTACGTGGCCTTCCTTTCTAATATAAATGTTTTCTAATACCACTGCGTTTTTACGCAGCTATCCTATTTCGGAACAGCAGACCCTCGGATTAAAGATAATTCGGAATACCGGGCCCTCTAACCTTTGGAATATCGAACCCTCGGAACAGCGGTCGATTTTTGAACTTGGCTCCTACAATCTTCGGGATATCGGACCCTCGAAACACTAAACCCTCGGAATACGCCGGTCACTTTGCCGCTACTGTACTTCGACAGGTAGATTGAACACGATGTGTCACGTCTTCTACCTGGTGTTTCAAACCAATTTCTGATTTCTCAATCTTGGGATTTTCTTTTCCATTTTGGTGCATAATGATAGATTCAAACTTAGTTTATGATCATTTATAGAAAATTAACAGGTAAGTTGTAAGAAATCGTGCAAAAACAACTCGGGTTTTGAGACCCATTTATTGTGACCTACTTTCATGCCAAAGAAATCGATCATTTAGTAATTTTACTTTATAGCCGTCACTTGCGTCATTCGTCGCCGTCGTCGCCGTGCACTTTCAGAGATAAGGAGGAATTCCATTTTACTTTTTGTCTTCAAACTTACAGAACTGCTTAATATACACAAAATACACACACTCTGGAAGGAAAACTGTCTTACTTATTATTTTGGAACTTATAAGCATGATTCTTAGGAATGGCATACAGCTCAAATTGGAAAAACAGCTTGATAGGATTATTTTTCTTGAATTTATGCATTTTTTGTGAAATTTTAATTTTTCTCATTCTGGCATTTTTAGTGTGTGGATTTTAACTCTTCTGAGCTTGACGCTCTATGCTTGTTAGATATTCTTAATATTTGTGTTACCTGTTGCACATAATTAAATTTTGCATTAAAATTGACAAAATAACCTATTTTGTGCATCATTGTACATATGACAACCTTTTGCATTTATTCTCTTTATTGGTGCATGCAGGTATAGGCCATTTTCTTCAGATCAGTTGTAAATTTATCGCTTAAGTTAATGATTTCAAAGCAATAATAATCCGTTTTATGAAAGGAAAAGAGGCAATGGGAAGTATTTTGGGGAAAAAAAGATGCATCTGGGTCTGATGTGGGCAGGTTTTGGCTCAGGGTCACATCCAAAACTAACACGAAATCCATGCGCTATTGATGATTTTTGATATACAAGCTGCGCTAACATAACAAAAGTCATCAATAGCAGTGAATGTCATACTTATCCAACACTTATTTTGGAAATTTGGTTTGGCATATCTCATATTTTTAGCTCTCCGTGGCGACGTCATAGTGGTATCGGTGAATTATCGCCTTGGAGTGTTTGGTTTCCTGTATTCTGGTGATGCCAATGCCCCCGGCAATGTGGGATTATGGGATCAGATAGAGGGACTCAAGTGGGTGAGAGACAACATCGCCCATTTTGGAGGAGATCCCAACCAGTGAGCGTGATTTAATTATTTATTTTCAACTGTTTGGTAAAATCTAAGAGTTGAGAAGCAAAGCGTTTAAAGGGATAATAACTCTTCGTTTCGGCAAAAAAATGAATTTTCCTGGAGTAAACAACAATTTTCCCATACTTACCAATGGTTAATGAATCCATTTTTACATTCAAAGTTAGTCCCTGGTTTTTTTTCTAAAAAGTTTTTTGTTAAAATCTCTTAAGAGATTATAACAGAGTATAGCCATCAGTGGAGGTCACGTGGTCTAAAGACAAGCTCACATATCAGAATAATAGCTATAACTGCCGTTTTTGTGGTAAAACAGAATATATTATATTTCTAAGAGTTATTCACAATGTTTTTATTGTGAAATATAGATCTTTTACGAAGTGTTATTATCCCTTTAAGTGGTTTACACTTTATAGTTAATTTTTCATTTTTGCTCTAATGGGTATTCGAAAGATTTCATCTTACACAACAATTTATCAAATACATTTTCTGTAATTTCTATTACCAATTTTCCCTTTTTACATAGATAAATCATAAAAACAAAACGGCATTTTGTGATACATTATTTTTATTAACCATTTTATTAATTTTTTCACTACTTCAGAGTGACCATATTCGGTGAATCAGCTGGAGCTTCGAGCGTCACCCAATTGGCATTGACCACAGCTAGTAGCGGGCTCTTTAGCCGGGTGATAGTTCAGAGCGGGACCCTTCTCAGCGCCTGGGCCTGGTCGATCACTCCCACAGTTCTGGCAGAGGCCGTTGCAACTAATTTAGGCTGCTCCAGTACCTCGGCCAGTCTTTCTTTGTGTACGCAAAACAAGACTGCAACAGAGATATTAGATGCTGGTGCCGCTGCTGTTGGTGAAGCAAAGGGTTCCTTTGGACCTGTTGTAGATGGCGACATGTTTACCAAATCAGCAAGGGAGATTCTTAATGATTCGTCGTCGAAGGCTTTTACACAATTCCAGTCGTTGGATTTTATGGCAGGGTTTCTTGATGGCGACGGAACTGCCATGCTTACAAATAATGTTGAAAATGGTCTCTCACTAGAGTTCCTGGAGAGAGCTATTCTTTTCACAGCATTTTTTATTTCAACACCTCACGCCGAAGCTTTAGAGGAGAAGATTAAAGAGGTATATTACGACACTACAGCCTCAAATATAGACACAGCCAAGAGCTATCTGGACCTCCTGACTGATACAAATTTTGCTTCTGGCACTGTTGAATTGTCCAATAACCACATGTCGTCAAATGCCTCCACTTATCTTTGGTACATGACTGTTAAACCTGACTTTTCACACATTATCCCTGCCCCTACGTGGTTCGATGGTGCTTCCCATGCAGATGACCTCGGATACTTGCAGGGAGAGTATATATTGGGTCTAATCACACCTGGAGGCATAGCGACGACTGCTGACAAGGCCTTGTCCGTTAACGTTATCAGATACTGGACAAACTTTGCAAAAACTGGGTACGTTTGTGAAAACATTGTATTCAAAATGCAATCATTTAAAACTGGTCCTACTAAAAATGCATATAGTCCCACTGACGGCACCAGACGAAGAGATGACATTGGCACGTCGCATCTCAAAAATCTTATTCCCTTTGCTTACCGAAAAGGTTTTTGGTGCCATGCAACAGTTAGACTTACGGTTTAGCTGTGCTGGGTTCACTTTCAAAGAAGCCTTGTATATGAAATAACATTTTCTTGCATGATAAAAATAACAACTATTCTTTAAGATGTACGAAATGGCAGATCCATTGAAAGCCCCCCCCCCATTACTTCAGAGGTACCCCCCCTTCCCCTCCCCAAAAAGGTAAATAAGGATCAAAATGAGACAAACAACATGCAATTCGTCCAATTCCATAGCAACAGACTGCTTAAATTGTCCTTGTCTCCCGATTAAATTTTATTTTATGTCTCTCCCTCAGCAAAATCCTGATTTCCCTAGCATGTAAGATAAGTTGAGAACGATATATGAATTAAATGACACACATTTTCTTACACAGGAATCTATAACATTAAACATTTAACATGTAACATTCAAAATTTGAAAAAAAATACTAAATATATATTAGGTATTTAAAAGTCATTCTAAAGATGTTAATCTTAACTGACACTTGATTTATTTTCCAGGAATCCAAACTCGCCCGATCTTGTACAATGGCCAGGCTACACAAAGGATGGAAAGGCATATTTGGAGCTATCTCGAAATATTGCTGCTAAGAACGATGTCCTTTCAAAGCGCATGACACTGTGGCAGGTGACCGTCCCGGGAATTCTCAGCGGTGAAATCAGCTCTGCCTCATATACCCACAACTACCTATGGTCAAGAGCATTACTCACGATGTTTTTCGGTTATATGACATCTCTCATTTTTTCTTGAGATGTTTCAATGATGCTGTTGCCATCATGTAATCATGATATTTGAAACCAATCGAGACCCATATGGCGGTAGACTGGCAAAGTGAAATTTGTAACAAAGAATTTGACAAATTGTGCAAAAAACCTTTTGTGCTCTCAGTTTACCGATTCATTTATTAATTTACTATTTAGGTAACTGAATTTGAACTATTTTCAGTAATTTTTTGGGGTGTTCGAGTTATAATTATTATCTGAATCCCTTAATGAATGTTACTTATAAGAAAAAATTATCTTGCTTTCAGTTGTATAAGGATTAATCAACTGTGATTATCTTGGCTACATCTCCTTGATAGGACTATCATAAAATTGCAGATACTTTCATATGATGTGGATTAAACTGTATTCATATTATTTACACTGAACAAAAAATATTAACTCCCCATGTGAATAAATTGTCAAATGTAATGAGCTACATTCAATAATCTGTAGCACGTTGAACAACAAAATTCACTCTGTATGATTTAATACATACATCATAACAGTGATAAAATCTTTAAAGCACTGTGTGGGAGACTGTGGGACACATATTTTAGCTCAGTGTTAATCAATTCTACCTATTTGCAATAGACTGTGCTAATCTTCATTGAATTACTAATAAATTATGAGTTCAGAAAGCCTGTTGAGCACTGTTTTTGTGAGTTATATTAGTCACAGCATGTCAGTACATACAGCCATCACCTGGGTATGTCCCTGCTGTCACAGCTTACACAATATTTGGAAAACCTTGTGACTAATTATCTTTCAACTTGTTGGAGTGATTTATGGTTCAATATATAAATACAGGGCAAGTTTGAATAGCTGCTTTATTGGATTGTTTTTCTGAAGGTTTTGAATTTTTTGGTGAGATTTTCATTTGGGAATTCTAGTGTGTGACTGAAATCCCCTGGAAGCCCTTTGCTATTAACATTTTCTGAATGTGCATGTTACTGGTACTTTATTAAGATAAGTGGTGAATAAGGCTTTTAAACAGTATGTGATATTGCATCAAAATTGACAAAAATCCTTTATTTTGCAGTCACCATAAAAAGAGATGAAAAGAAAAATGTCTTCGTTGAAATTTATGCAATAAATATTGTTATAGTGTCTGTCAGAGACAATAACAAAATATTGTATGATTAAATTTGGAACAATTATTAAAAACTACAGTGGCTGGTCACCAAATGCTCCGACATCTTACATATAAGCAGATGACTGATTGAAACAACAGACTTCCTTTACATTTTAGTGTTTTTCATGACAGGTGAAAATGCCTACTTCTCATCCTGAAAGCATTCTCGGCAAAACATGCAAAAAATTGTTTGCGAGGTCAGGTACACCACTTGATTGTAAAGTGTACAAAAAGTTGACTTTAGTCAGATGTGTTCATAACATGCACTCGTTCATTAAAAATCGAATTATGATTCTGATAATGTATCGGATTTTAGTGCCCGAAAATAAGATATGATGGATGGAAAATCCACATTTATTTTAAAATTGGATGCTTCTAGGGAAAGATGTCATTCACTTGTCCTCATTTACCAAACGTCAATTACATGAGGCCATGATGTGCAATATAGTAATGGAAGAAAAACAACGCTGTATTTTTTATAAGATGGCATTTTTATGATCAATTTTCTAATCTGACACATTATTAATTAAGTTCTAAAAGGTTTTTTCCCATTAAGAACAGTATGAGGAATATCTGCTACATGATATGACATATAAAAAACTGACAAATACATATAAAGTGAAGTTTAAGTATTTTGAAAGAAAATCACTTTTAGTAAAAATAGGTCATTCACTCACTGTATGTATATATAATAGTAAAAGAATACAAACAAGTAAATGAAATTGGGATTTAGTAGTAAATCTAAAGTTGCTACTCCTTCAAAAATTACTCTGTATTAAGAGACAGCATGAGGAAAAGCAGAGCTGTTTCCACTAGTAAAATACACGAAATACTTCAGTACATGAAAATAGAAACAGAAAAATTAAAACTGACCAAAATGTGATTCTAAGATAATCCTAGTAATAAAATCATTCTCATTTCCTCTTCACATTGTATAAATTCATCTAAATGATAAATACTGCTCGTTAACCAAATAATATTTTTTTCTTCCAAAACAGTGTCTTAAGTCTTCTACCTAATAAATAATAAACTTTGACACTGTAACTATAATATTTACTATGACACTGAGGGATTGCCAGAGCACCAGAATAAAACAATTAAGTGGTCTCAATATAAAAACATTGAATTATTGGCATCTGTGTTATATTCAAACCCCAAAAAGTTAAAAAAAACTATTAAAATAATTCATGTTTGAAACACCATTACAAATTGTCTTTTCACTCCACCATTTCTTAAGTTTATAATAAAATGAAACCTGGTAAAACCTTTAAAAACTCTACAGGACTGTACATGTACAAATGACAATTGTCAAATACTGTTGAATTACTGAGCCTTCCTTCCCCCACTCTCCTGTCATGTCTTGTAGCGTTCCTGTGGCAGTAGACCTGCACGATGACAAGTGAGGCAACAGAACTTTGAGAAATACTTGTGATCACATAGATTGGCCTCCACAATGAGGCTGCAGTCAGCGTAGAATGGCTGGTCCAAACAACCAGGGGGCGGAGGGATGACTAAAAAGATATGGTGTATACGTTCTTAACAAAAGATATGTGGGATGACATGTTGCATTTGGTTTGATGACTTACATGGGATAAAATAATGCAAGTTGTGGAATTTAATAAGAAAGATACATTCTACAGATTTTAAGACATACTGCACAGGCTAGCTGTCTAGTTTCACGATGCTGGAATTTTGTGTTTTACTGCATGAAGAACATGTTATGTAGAAAGTATGATACTAAAACACTTATCATTGCAAAAGGAGAATAAGTTAAATTAAAATGTATTGTAATGTAATAAATTTCCACTCACATTTTGGCTTGACTGTGATAGTTGAGGTGGCAGTGACAGTCTGCACATCGTTGGAAGCTCTGCATGTGTAGTTTCCACTGTCTGAGGGGATAGCTTGAAGAATGGACAGATCTCCTCTGTCAACCTGATCAAAAAAAAAAAATAATAATAATAATAATAAAATAATAATAATAATAAATAAATAAAATAAAAATAATAAAATAACACAACTATTAGTTAGTGATCCAGTGTGTTGCCAGTTTATGTAAGGAGTACCACTGTATTTTGTAAGTTGTATTACTTGTGGCAAATTACTTAATTGTACTGATAAGAAAAAAAAAAAGATAAAAATTGATTTGTATGATGTATTTAAAAGAGGTTAATCAGGAATAATAAATAACAAAGTTACACATGTACTCAAAAAGTTCAATCATTAAAAAGTGAAAGAAAAAAGAAGAGTTTTGTGTTAAATTGCTAATTATGAAAAATAATCGAAAATCAAAAATACTGTTCCTTACTCTTAATAGGAAGTCTCCCTCAGGAAGCACCTGCCCATCCTTGAGCCACTCCAGCCTGGGGACAGGATAGCCTAGTGCTCGGCATGATATGTTCACAGTGTCATCCTCAGTGTATGTGGTATTGTGCACAAGAATTTGAACAGAGACATCCTCTGGAAGTCGACAAATATACGACATATGATGACATAGTCAGGATACTTTCAAAATTAATAAAACAATTATCTTACCTAATCAATCATTTTAAGTCCTTGTGATAGCTTGTTTCATAACATTTGATCAAAAATCAAATGGATTTTCTTAAATTTGAATAGGATTCAATCAATTTTTTCATTAAATCAATAACAGTCTTATGAAAGATTTGGATCTCTATTTTCCTGATAACCTAACAAATTGGCAGCTTTGGAGCACAATATCAGTTAACAGTAGGCGGGGAAGTGGACACAGGTTTTGGAAGTCTCTGCTGCTTGGGCCAAAACTATTTTATCACAGAGACAGGAAAAGATACTTGAATGGATGTAAGTCTTTGTATTTTTGTGAAGAATCCCCAAAGTTCATTTTCAGAATTCATATGTTAAATCTAGTATTCTGATCACAGGTGTATCTTTCATCAAAGCCTAGACTTCTCGTTGCAAACTTACGCTCTAAACTCAAAGTGACAGTCCTCTGAACCAGACTTATGCCATTGTCAGCAGTACACAAATAGTCTCCTTCATCTTGAGGGTAAGCATCTGCTATGGTCAGAGTGTTGTTCTCATCCACACTGATTCTGCCATCATTGATGACAACCTCTCCTCTCCTACTCCAGGTTACATTGGGGGCGGGGTTGCCAAATGCTTCACAGAGCAATGAGACAGAGGCTCGGGGTTCCACAATGACCACAGAGGGTCCAGGAGCAATTGTTACTGGAACTGTGATTTTGGCATGGGAGTAAGTATACAAAACTGCATTCATTTTGCCAAATCCATCAATAAATAAAATAAATAAGTAAATGATAAAAAAATAAGAAATTAAAAGAAAAATAATTCTAACTGCATTAGTCTAGATCTAAAAAATCTGCAAGAATATACACTTTTAAATAATTCATATTAAGACATCTTAAGACACATACTTAATTACAGCTTAAGATGATCCTGAGTCATTTATATACATACTTGTGACAGTGACAGTATAGTCTCTGAGAGCTGAGCGTCCCACACCATTGTAAGCTCTGCATATAAATCCTGTAGAATCTGAGGCATTAGCCTTGGTAATATCCAGAGAACCATCTGGGAGGACTCGGTATCTCCTCATTAAATATGGGACAATTGGGAATCTACAAAACAATACAGAAAATTCAACTCAGAATCAAGTGTTTTTTTTTTGTGCTTTTAGTAAATTCGTCTCATGGCGTATGTTTATTTACAATTTTATTAACTTTTCATGGTAATATATGGTACACATTAACTGCATATTGTTTCATATTCTACCCTTAGATGTTGTAGTCTGTAATGATGGGGTTAATTGTGTTTATGGAATGAAAAATATTCAATGAATAACATGCAGTCTTCACTCTGCTGTAAGTTACCATCCACTAAAACGTCAGGTAAAAATCCAAAATTGATATGAAATTTCACAGTGCCACTGTATGAATATCAATAACAAATCAAATGCTTAACTATCACCTAGTAACTACTGAAAAATTATGTTGGATACCCAAACTGACCTGTTTTTATACCAGGTGATCTGTGGCATGGGAGATCCCTGGGCAGTGCAGGTCAGGGTGACTGACCCTCCAGCCTCTACTGTGTATTCTGTATCCCCAACATCCAGTATGATGGGGGCCTCCTCTGGGCACCCCTGCAGGCTGTACCCCTGGGCTGGTGTCTCATTGTCTAGACAGCAGCCATAATCACTGGTCTCACAGCCTAACTCTGGAGCCTCTGTGGTTGGCACTGAAATATATATAGTATAATATAATAGATTAACAAGGCAGTAAAGCTGTCAAATGTACAGACAAAAAGAAGGAAAAAAACAAAATAGGGTACTGGCAATTCTGATGCAAAAGTACATTATGTTAAACTGCAAATTCAACATCAAATTTTAATTATGCTCAACAGGTAATTCCAATGTAAGTAAAATGTGTAACAAGCATAAGGCTTCAGCCCCATAGGAGTTCAAGTTCACACTCTGAAAATGTATAACTTCCAGAAAAAGAAGTCAATTAGACTGCTTTTCCAACTCAGGCTGCATTTTAGTCCTGTATTTCTTTTTTGATCATAAGTAACATGGTTTTCCCATAATGGTTTTCATGGCAGCAGCACCCAAAATTGTGTGTTCTTCTATTCTGATGCAATATCACATAATGGTTAACAGCATAATGACAATCAATTTTTAATAATAAAATAAAGGTATCATGGATTTTCAGAAAATGTGACTAGCATGGGTCTTCAAGCCTGTGGAACTTAGACCCATGTTTCTTTCCTGTAAGTTTGAGAACAGTAAGTGACATGATTTCCCTTAAATGGTCATCATAGGAGCAGTGCACAAAATAGGGGTTTCTTCAAATTTTGATGCAACATTACATAATGTTTAACAGCATAATGACAATCAAATGTTATTAATAAAATATTGGTATTATGGATATTCAGTAAATGCGACAAGCAAAAGTCTTCAGGATCATGGAACTTTAAAGTCACACCTTGAAAATGCCAATATGTGAAAAATTAAACTTTCACAAAAAAACTGTTTAACCGGCAGAAAGAATTACCAAACAGATTGCATTGCCTACTGAAACTGTATTTAAGTCCCATGTTTCTTTCTGTAAGTTTGAGAACAGTAAATGACATGGTTTTCCTTAAATGGTCATCATGGGAGCAGTGCCCAAAATAGGTTTATTTTCAAATTTTGATGCAATATTACATAATGTTTAACAGCATAATGATCATCAATTTTTAATAATATCATGTATATTCAGAAAATGTGACTAGCAAAGGTCTTCATGCCCATGGAACTTCAAAGTGACACCTTGAATATGCCAAAATGTAAACTAGACAGCACTGTGCTGAAATGGGTTTATTTCCATTTTTAACACTTTTTTAATATAAGATGAAATAAACAGTTTACTGCCATTTTTATATGATCAATAGAACTGTGTCAAATGTCCAATTTCCTCCATTCTGACATTCTGAACATAGTAAATGATTGAATCTGACTGATATGAGTTTATTTCCATTTTTGACACTTTATTACACAATACACGATAACAAGTTTACCATCATTTCTACATAATCAACTAACAATGTTGTAAAGATGCAGGAAATGTCAAACAAACACTTTTATGTGTCTTATTAATTAAATAATAAGACTGTTAACATGCCTAAGAATTGAATTTGAGGAAATGTGAAAAAACAGCATGACTTCTAAAACAATGGCCCGATTATACTAATTTTCAAACTCAACCTGCATTTTAGTAAGATTGACCACTCCTGTGAGTTTAATGACAATTGGTCTATCTGTTTTTCTTATATTGTGTTTACAGTGTTGCATATATGCTAAATAGTGAAAAAAGAGCATAACTACTAAAATAGTGGCCCGATTTTCGAACTTGACCTGCGTTTTAGTAAGATTGATTACTCCTGTGAGTTTCATGACAACAGGCCTATCAGTTTTCCTTAAAATGTGTTAACAGGGTTGCATATATGCTGAAAAGTGAAAAAACAGCATAACTTCTACAATAATGGCCCGATCATGCTGATTTTCGAACTTGACCTGCGTTTTATGAATATTCATCAGCTCTGTAAATATAAAGCCAAAAAGTAAAACTGCCCTCCACTTATCGTGTAAACAAGGAAAATGCACGGCGCCGGCATCGGCGACGACAGACGCAGGTGATGGCAATATGTGCAGACACATCTGTGTCTGTACATAAAAAGAACAAATTTTATGATATCTGGTTGCTGTATGTTAATATCAGTCCTACCAGTTGGTGTCACAGCTAAGTCACTGTAATAATAGCTATGGATACATATACCTATACATTAGACAAAGTGAAGAAGATCAGGAAAAAAACTTCTCTTGATAACACAGACCTACCATTCATATTGTTGAAAAACTCCTCTGAAACATTATGTCCAACAGTTAACTATAACAGAAACATTACTTTTTTAACAAAAGTATTAATTTGACTGTCATCAGCTCACCCTCTTCATAAGGAGCCACACACTGTGTGCCACATCCGTTAAAGCAGCACTTGTGGTCTCCATCACAGTCCAGGTCCACGTTACACATCTGCTGGCACTCACTGGGGTGATCTGCCCCAAACGCAGGGCAGGCTCCTGGCTTGATTCCTGAAGTAGGCAGTGTAGTATATTTTAATTAGAAATAAGACAGTTGGGGTTTTAAAAGCAATGCTGTGTGTTTGCAAAATTATGTTTAAGAAAATGTCACCTTTATATCAAGTTTGTCTGAGAGGAAAAGATAAATACGATTGAAGCCATTTACTGCCCTCTCTTAAAAAAAAAATCAAACTCCATCTGTTCAGTACACTCATGACAGCAGGCAACTGCTTCTAAAATATTCACTGCATTAGAAGTGATTTTGTGTGACTGAGCACAAGCTGTGTTGGATGTTCCAGTTCTCTGATAGTCCAACTATGTCAATATTGAGTTTAATACCCTCTTGTATGTTGGCATTCAAATGTGATAACTGGTAGTTTTGGTCTGGTATTCAATCATAAAATTCAGAAGTTCGAGAGAGACAGATGTAACTTACTTGCATTGAAATCTACTTAAAAGTTTTACTGAAGTTGCTCTGTACAAATGTGCTCCATAAAACCTTGTTTGATATGAGCATGTCACCTACCCTTCTTTTGGGTTTATATATAATCTAATCTTTGAGCAGTGTAATATTGGCAAAGCTATATGTTCAAATAGTGGAGTTATTGGTCATTTTCACTATTACAGCAATCAGTAATCTTAATAGATTTTGAGGGTAATACGATTGTTTCTTAGAGTATTCTAAATAGTACATGTATTCTCAGAGTAATTTTAGTATCACTTACTCTGCCTGCATATAGCCACCAGAGGCTGGCATGGTTCTACCTCACATTCCATCTGTTCCACTTTACATTCAAAGTTCTCAGGACATACTGCATTCTGAAATACAAGTACATTAAATATTATGATAAATTAATAAATAAATAAATAAACAAAAACACAAACTTTTTTTAGATGAATGTGCTTTAAAAACAAATCCATATGCACTTATTATAAACTGAAGTATTTATATTCAAAAGTCACAGAAATAACTTGAAACAATTACATAATGGGTTTCCAAAGCAACAAAACATAAGGATTTAAAACTTAAATTATTTTATTGTTTTATACCTGACAGGGATCATAGCATTGGCACTCATGACAGCCATCTCTATTCTTCTCAAAGCCATAGGAACAGTTCTTGTCACAGGTGAACATAGGACAGGCTCCTGGAATAATTCAATACATGCTTGTCATTCTAATGTGTGGTCTCTTAATTCATGTCTTTAAACAAAAAATGTACACTGCATAAGTTTGGATAAAAACTGCAAAATTACTCAATTTTCTTATTCAGTATAAAACTCACTTCTAGCTTCAGTGGTGACCTCTGGTGTTGGAGTAGTCCCTACACCAGCATCCACAACTACAAGAAGTGGTGTCACTTCCAGTGGTGTAGTGAAAACAGGGTAGCTAGTGGATGTGGTGGTCTCTATGTCCTCATGGTGTCCACCTTGACCTTTACCTTGACCTTTACCACACCTCTCCACACAATCTATGATGTTCACAAAATTGTTCTCATTGCCTCCACAGCTGCCGTAAGTGAAGGGTTCACACTGCTGCGTCTTGGTGTTGAAGTAATATCTTAATGTGGGGATGCGACATTCACCGACTGCAGACGGCAGGCTGCAGATGTCATCAGTGCCAGACAATGTGTTCACTAGGGTATGAGATAAAGATGCATAGGTCAAATCTTGATTACCAACCAAAATATTAGTTGCAATGAATATGGTAAGGTGTTTTCTGTTGTTTTTTTTCTTTTTGAACAAAATGAGTCATGGATTTTTTTTCTGAAGTTTAGGTGGTTGAAATACTGATGAAAAAGGGAAACTTCCATCTTTACAATATTGACTTTTCTAAATACAAATATATTAATCACATACACAACTATAGTGATCAAAATTACCTATTTTGGCTGGACATCTTTCTTTTTCAATGCACCTCCCCTCATGTAGTACGGGTTTCTCTGGTGGACACTGGCAATGGGGAACACACTGAAGTGTGCACACTGGGTCAGAGTCTTCACACGTACGGACACATGCTGAACCACAGACTGTAAATACCATTTCACCTTGACACACTGAAAACAAAACAAAATTAGGTTCAAAAGAAGGAAAAGCTCTCATAAATTTGATTTTGGTACAAATATTACTTAACATTTTTAGCAATAAACCTCATTGCTTTATGTGACATTATATAAATATCAGCATGTTAAACAATAAATCTAAGTATTTCGATTACAGAAATAAAGGGTACCCAGCACTCATGCATATATTTGTAATTTAGCCATCTTCCTCACCTTTCTGAGGTAGCTTAGGGCACTCATCAAGGCTGATGCACTTCCCGTTCTCCTGCAGAGGTTTCTCTGGTGGACACTGACACCTGGCCACACACTCCTGAGAACACACCGGGTTGGGCTCACCACACGTACGGAAACATGCTGACGGGGAACCACACTCCGTGAATACCTGACCTTCTGGACATTCTGAACATGGAAAACAGATCACACTGGATATCAAACTGAGAAGGTTTGCTTCTTTGCTTTTTATAATCTTTCTTTTCATCATTGACACCAGTTTACTTATTCCACTAACTGTATTGTTTATACTCACTATTACATCTACCAACATCACGAAGTATCTGTCATAGTTTTCTGCAGTATTATATACATAGTACATACAAGTCTGATAGTCACAATTACATCAGCCAACAAATCACATCTAACACAGTCATCAAGTTATCATCTAATTCCACTGAACATAATCCTCTGGTAAGTTATATGGGTCTCTCTGGAGGACCTGGCAGCCAGCCACACCCTGGTACCTGATCACATCCAGTATCACAACCAACACATTGTCACATCTAACACAATATAATCACCTTGTTCCACTGGGCAGTATTCTTGAGTAATACATCTTCCTTGGTGAAGTATGGGTCTCTCTGGAGGACACTGACACCCAGCCACACATGGGCGTGTACAGACTGGATTGGGGTCACTGCAGGTTGGACTACAGGCAGTGCCACAACTTTCAAATATCATGTCTGATGGACAGTCTAAGAGAAAAAATTACCATCATAAAAATACTTAACTTCTGACCAAAACATTTAATGAAGGACACTTGAATGGAACTTCCACATAAACATTAGACTCTTACATTATTTTCAGTTTGCTGACATACAATGTAACAGCAATTAAGTTGATGCAGTTTTATAATTGTACATCGATAAATAATTGATTTGCAGTTTATGATCTGTACCTCAAAGACACCTAAAGCTAGACAAGATAAATTAACCTTTAAAATAAAACTCTCAGGCTCATCAAATAATTCCTCTTATTACCTTGTTTGATTGGACAATATCTAAGGCTAATGCATCTTCCTTCATGCCAAAGTGGTCTGTCGGAGGGACACTGACACTGTGCTACACATTCCCGTGTGCAGACAGGCTTAGGATTGTCACATGTACGTAAGCATGCTGAGCCACATCTCACAAATTCTTGGCCACCTTCACATTCTGCAAATAAGAAAAAAAAGTTTAAAATGCTACTACAGTACACTCAACATATTTTAAAAATTTAATCTTGTATTGTGCTAAGACCTTAATTACCATTTCGATATGTCACAATATTCACCATAATCAATTCAATTTACATCAGGACTAAATTAAAAAATACAAAGAGACAATTATCTCAAGGCTTTGATATTGCTCTACAAATAGGATTCTAAAGCTTGTAATGTAATGGTGATGTCTTATCAATCACTCCCTGTCCAAACTCAGTTTATATTCAGGTGAACACTGATCCATTATCACCTTTTTGTACTGGACAATAGTCTTGGGAAATGCACCTTCCTCTGTGTAGTATAGGTTTCTCTGGAGGACACTGGCAGCGACCTACACACTGATATGTGCACACTGGGTCTGGGTCTTCACAGGTACGGTTGCAAGCTGAGCCACACTCCATATAAACCTGGTCTGGTGGGCATTCTGTATGAACAAGATCAGAAGAGTCAGTGTATTAATTATCACTTAGGTTGAAACCCAAGTCATGGTTTTTAAGTCAGCATGGCAAAATTGCCCAACCTACTGCCTTCAAGTCATTTTTGATACAATCTGTATGTCTTCCAACACAAATCAAAAGACATCAGAAGTTGAAAACAAAAATTCGCAAATGTTCAAACCTTAATTACTTTTAAACTCATGTTGCTCAAGCCTCATTTAACCAAAAACTGACACAACTAACAAACTGATTTTACATCTACTATGCCGTACAATGTGGCACAGATAACACACTGAAACAGCTGGCAATCTGTTGAAACATAGACTTTGGCACAAATCACACACTTGAATGATCATAAAGCTAAGTCACCTAGTGGAGCTGGGCAGTACTTCTGTGTGATACACTTCCCTTCATGTAGTATGGGTCTGTCAGGTGGGCACTCGCAGCGCGGCACGCACTGTTTCGTGCAGAAAGGATTGGGTTCTTCACACGTGGCAGCACATGCAGACCCACAAGAATTAAATACTTGACCACCAAGACAAACTGAAATGTGAAAATACAAATTATCATATCAAATTTATGTGCAAAACACGATTAGCAAGTTAGAGATCTCGTATCACAGATGTAAATCATTCTTTATTTTGTACTATCAAAAATTGTTATTAAAATCAACATTATTAAAATTGAAAGCTAGGATGACCTGTATAAATTTCTCATTTTGCTGAATATGATAAGTATTATAAGGTCCTTTACCTGGAGATGATGGACATTTTTCCTCAGCAATACACTCTCCCTCATGTAGTATCGGTCTGTCTGATGGACACTGACAACGTGTTACACACTTCAGCGTACATGGTGGGTTGGGTGCATCGCATGTGCGCACACATGCAGAACCACATTCCATAAACTCTTGGCCATAGGGGCAGTCTGAAAAAGTTTGTCTATATAGTAAAAATTATCATCAAACCCATGAAAAAATTTTAATGCAATGCTGACTGGCATCAAATATCTTTTATCATTAAAATGAAAATCATCTCAAAATGCTCTACACTCTTTTCAATACCTCTAAAAAAATATAAACTCTTAAAGAATATGACCCATGGTTTTAAACATGATAACATTAAAGAACCACATTTAACAAAATTAAGCACACTGAAGAAATATTGCAGGCATGCTGATAGCTCAAGCACCTGGTTCTACACCTTTTACATCTAAATCACTTCTCAAATACAGGAAAAAAACAGTAATTGTGCCCCTCCCCTTTTTTGCATAATGTTTAAATAATTGAAATTTATGTTTTAGTGATTATAGTCAAACACAAGCTATAGCAAATTCAGTATGGCACGTCAGAAAATTACTGCCACTCATGAAGTAGTTAAATATATAAAACAAGCTTGTTCAAGATGAAACTGCTTTTATAAAAACAAGCTTTCATTTTGCTTAGTACATAGTCATACAACATGCAGTTAGCAGGATGGCAATAAGCAAACTACAGATCACTACTGTCACATACACTGAGATGTATATAATGTGTATATATGTGTAACACTGGATACAGCCATATTATATGTGACCACACCCACCTCTCTTGTCAGCGTGCCTCAAAACACACAGTTCATTACACTCTTCTTTACTCGCAAACCGGTTGGCATTTCCATGACAACCACCATATGAGAATTCCCGACATTCTCTTAAATTGAGGTTATAATACCACTGGAAAGTGAAGTCTGTGCAGGGTCCAGGGTCTGGGATCTCAAAGCACATGTCAAATTCTTCTGCAAGACAAGAAGCATGCATGCAGCAACTAACACCATGCAACTTGGTAACATCCTTCTACAAGAGACGTATGGACAGATTCTGCAACCTTTAGTTTGTTTCTGAGGTAACATGCAACAACAATCTCTCTAGGGGGGACACCTTAATTCTACAGACATACTGTCATGTGTGTGAAATTCTTAGGCTTCCAGATATTATACCAAGATGAACATTGCAACAAGACAAGATGTTATGTTAATAAATTTACTTATTCCTGTTATTAATTCACACAGCAAAACACTGTGCACTTATGTTATGACAAACATGCTTTAAGTTAGAAACTATAAAGTGAATGTTATTATACAGAAAAAAGATTCTCACCATTGTTATGCACAGGTAAATTGTCAATACAGCTACAAACATTCTCTAAGTTAAGATTTTTACACGCTGACACATATCTCTCAATGTGTAAGTAAATATACATACCAGTCTGCGGCTCTGTTATCTTGGGACCTGGGTCTGGAGCACCAACTGTAGGTGGCGGCACTGTTGTCACTTCCACAGCAGGCCTTACAAGCTGTGTAGTTGCCACAGTACTGGGTGGTGGTGTGGCATCTTGACAGAATAACTCACACTCTTGCCATGACTGGAACCGATTGTTATTTCCTCTACAGCCGCCATATACAAACCTGCGGCAAGCTCGCGATTCTGCATCGTAGTACCAGGTTGGAAAATAGCCCCGGCATGGCCCATGGGATTTGTGTTCAAAACAGGCTTCTAAAAAGAATAAAATATTTTTGAGAAAATTAGAATGTAAGAAAAATATAAAAAGGAAAAGAGTTAATAAAAAACCTCTTAGTGGTGAATTTGGTGAAATAACTTACGTGCTGACCCTTTTCACCCTTCTATTAAGACATAATAATTTCTTAATCCAAGAAAAAATATATCATCTAGGCAATCAGAATTATGCATAGTACAAGTTTTTGTACTATAAACCACATTTCAGACCCATCATAACCCACACTTACCCTGTCCTCTATCTGCAGAAGGTTGGTCTGGCTGCAGGGGCACACCCGTCTCTGGTTGTGTTGGTTGAGTTATCAAAGTCTCCTCTACCACAATCCCTGGCACACCATTGGGTCTCTCCGTTGGTCCACCACATTTCTCAACACACTCCTCTATGGTGTGGAAACTGTTCCTGTTATGTTAAAATGCCAAAGGGTGGATGTATAACGTGGTAACAGAGATGAACCAATGTGGAATTATTTGCACTGAATGTATGACTGTCAATTTCTTATAATTTTCCTTTAAACTGAAAAGTAAGTGCTGCCCTGGTCAGATATGATAATGATCCAACACTGTGAATGCTAGGATGATTAAGGTTTAGTTGTGTTATTATTTTATTGTATCTGGAAAGAGTTTGTTAGATGTACTTCTAATAGGCGTGGGTGTGATCAATGCAATTGTGTTAGGTGTGATAGTGTTGGACAAATTGTGGGTACATTTTTTTAGAATTAGAATGGGTATAAAAATATCATGTATGTACAAATCTTCTGTCAGCACCATCACCTATGAAATGGTGTGGACAGGGCAAGTGCAGTCTTAATACTGTTCAACATACATATTGAGAATAATTGCGTTTAATTTGAATGGCATAAGTAATGAGTAAAGAAAATGGTTCAAATTACCTGTTGCCACCACAACCACCATAGAAGAAAGGCTTACACTTGCCCTCCTTGCTGTCATAGTAGTAAACCTGTGAGAAGGCCCTGCATGGACCCTGATCTTTGGGCAACTGGCACACATCTGCAACACATACGTAATAACTTGAGGGATGAAAATAAATGGATGACAAGTCTATCTTCAATGCACCCAATGTGTGCATAATCCCTTCTTTTCTCACTGAAACTCATCAATATTTTTTGTGGTTTGAGTGGGACTTGCTCAAAAAAAAAAAAAAAAAAAAAAAAAAACAAAAACAAAAAACATAAAGTCAATTAACTACATTTGAACAATATTTATACATTTTATCAATAGAAACCAATTTCAGCACAGACAATTTCTGGTTAATGAGATTAATATTTAAAGCTGAGCGATTAATTAAACTAGCAAACCCATGCTTGCACATAAAGGAAAAGCACAAGAGGCAAAGCAAACTAAAAGCAGAATAATAAGCTTCTAATATTCAAGGGACAAATTTGTTAGAAAACACATAGTACTGGTTCAAACTTTCAAAAACATTCTTCATATTACTCTGGAATTGAAATGTCTTGTGGTTTTTGAAATTCTGGCAGTTAACATTTGGAAGACTATGGGTTTTCCAACTGAGATGGCTACAATCTACCTGAAGAAGGCCCTACAAGCTGTCTATCTGCTATCCTGGTTGAACACTCAGCCATGCACTCTTCTTGGGTAAGGAAACGGTTGGAGTTACCCAAACAGCCACCATACTCAAACTGTGTACAATACCCCCAGGTGGCATTGTATGCCCAGTAACTAAGGCTAGCCAAGCATGGTCCTGGGTCCTTGGGCAATAAACAGCGGTCTATGGTGATGACTGGGGAATGTTAAGTAAGTGGTAAGTCGGAAAATCATCTTGTCATTTGATCCACACTGGCAAGCAGGCACATACACTGAGGCATTGTTCACAACTGTTCTAACTAGTAATTAGTGTATGAGCTAACACTAGCACAGGTAATATCAGTCAAATGCTCAAAGCATTCTAATTTGATAAAGATAAAAGTAAAACATTCTTTTTTGGCCAAATTCATGACTGATTAGGTTAAAAGATTTCACTTTAGATGCTAAAAAGTAATTTTATCCAAGAGTGTGTGTGTGTGCACACATGCTGCATGTGAGCGTGTGTGCATGTCAATTGCTTTCTGGAGAGTGTAGATAGATTTCTTTCAATACATCTACTTTTTCCCCACTATGAGTGCATATCTAGCTATAGGCATAATACAGCAGAGTAAAGGAACATACTGAATAAAATACTATATTGCAACAAAACAAGCAAAGAATATCAGCAGACAATATAACAGACGAGCATGCCTTAAACCATAGTGAATGACCAACAATGCAATGCCATGCCCATTTACAAGGTTTATTCATTAAGGGTTTTTCTACTGATCTACAGAATATACATATTCACTTCTTGGTACTCTAAAATAATTAAATCCCACCATGAAATACGATATTTCATACCAATTTTGTAGCTATTTCTAAGTTTACATACAGGGAGACAAGAAATAAGGAACTAAAGCAGTAACTACTACATGATTAACCTAAAAATTTTACCTCCATCTTCCTGAACCTTTGCACTGGTAGTTGGGGTGACTTTGACACATTCACTTTCACATTCAGCCTTTGACTTGAAGTTGTTTTCATTGGCATTGCATCCACCATATTGGAACAGCTCACAAAGCTTAATCTCTTGGTTATAGTACCAACGGGGCACCAAAGCTTTACATGGACCAACCTTTTTAGGTTGGCTGCATTTTTCCAGTGTTAGAACTGGAAAATACCATGAAAATATATAATGTTCATCCACAAAATTTATTTAGAAGTATAATTTTGTCATGCTAAGGCAACTGCCCGTATACTGTTAATTTTTAGAAGTTTTTAAAAATTCAACTTGATTTAGCACATGAAGAAAAAATATAACACAGCAATATTGGTATTTTCATATTGCAACAAGTGGAACAGGCTCAAACTGTTCCAAAAATATATAACTCTTACCAGGTAATTTTGCTCCAGAGCATATCTGTAAGCATTCAGTTTGGGTGTCAAATCTGTTACCATTTCCAAAACATCCACCAAAGTCAAACAGCTTGCACTGTCCATCCCTCTGGTCAAAGTACCATTTTCTAAACAGATCTTTACATGGCCCAGGGTCTTTGGGTAGGCTGCAGACTTCTATTTCAAAATTAAATATAAGTTTGATACTTAATTACATATATGTTTACAGGGTTTTCAAATAAGTTGTAGGAAGCACATCTGGTGGATAGGTTGATATATAACTGTTTTAAAGCACCACCTACTGTGAAAGGAGTGTTTATTATAGATACTTGCTAAAGATTGCTGTCTCTTCATGACTCCTACGTATTTTAAGAATTAATGTTAAGGCTTTAAATTTATTCTCAAGAAGATCCAAACTTCAAAAATAATAACATGGTTGCACTGGGTATGCCAATTTCAATTAAAATATATTGGACTAAACCTTGACCACTGTTGTGCTTCCACAATCATGCAATTGTTATCAGTGTATAAGCTCATATTTCATCTCATACTTTGGTCTTTGCTGTAGCCTTCAAAACAGTTGTAGAAATGGTATATGTTGTCTTTGAATTTGTTATGTACATTTAACTTTTATTTAGATTTTGGCCACTTCATGGTAAGGCAGACTCTTACCTTGTGAAGCTTTCTTATGTGTGACTTTTGTCTCTTCCCTAATCTTCTTCAGACATTTTCTTTCACAGTCAGCTGATGTTAGGAACCTGTTTTCATTGCCAAAACAGCCACCATATAAAAACTTGGAGCAGGTGCCAGTCCTGGTATCAAAGTACCACCTCCTGAAGGTACCCTTGCATGGACCAGTCACTTCTGGTAGTTTACAAGTGTCTGCAAAACATTTTAAGAAATGGCATCAGGCATTTTTCTAGGCAGGCAAATCTAACATAATTAAAATGTGTCTGTACAGCTGTCAAAATAATAAATCTTACTTCAAAAGAAAGATCTTAAAGATTATAAAAAGTTGTTACTATCTTGAGTAAGCAAATTAGGGGTACATCATTTCATAGCTGTGATTAAAAATTATTTCCTCTTAATGATGTGTGTTATATGATAATTTTACTTACCAACAGCAACATATTTCCTGCACGACTGTTCACAGGCATCACGAGTCTCAAAGTTGTTCTTATTACCAAGACAACCACCATATGTGAATGTTTTACAAGACCTAGTCTTCTGGTCAAAATACCAGCGTGACAAGTTTTGCTGACACCCACCTCGTACCACAGGAAGCAGACAAACACCTGAAAAGAGATTATATTAAAATCAATCCATAAATGAGTTAATTTCTAGAATATTACTTTTTGACATGAGAAATTATAAGTCAGATTAATCTAAATAAAATGTGTACGGTTCTAAACAATTGTCAAAGTTTCAGTTCTACCTAACAGAGCAGTTGGCAGAACAGCAGTAAGCAGAATCTAAATTTCTAACTGACAGCTATAGAATATGAAAAAATTATCTGAGTATAGGTCTGAAATATAGCTGTTTATCAGAAATATTGGATCATAACTAGATAACATGTCAGAGAATCAACTTCCAAGAACATAAAATTATATTTTAAAGTGACATGCAGACACAACAGATATAATCACCACCCCTCTCAGTTACCTTCTCCTGGAGGTTCAACACACACTTCCTGACACTGTTCTCTGGAGTCAAAGCGATTGTCATTGCCATCACAGCCGCCATACCAGAACCTGTTACAGCCACCATACGTGGTGTCAAAGAACCACTTCACCTTGAATCTGCGACATTTGCCCATCTGGCCAGGCATGGTACAGAAATCTGATATGATAAATAAAATATTTTTTGTAATACACACTAATATAAAATTTCTGAAAAGACCTGCATTGTAATTTGAAGTTAAGATCAAAATAATAATTTCTACAGCATTAGATGAAAAAATTAAGAGCAAAATTAACCCTAAAAATTAATTTTTTCTGAACAAAGGTCTTGCTAAAATATAAAAAATAATGACAGATCTTAAGAATTGACAGTCACAGTGTTGTCTTCCTACCCTTAACATACAGCACACCATCACATCCCTCAAGATCTGGTCCTGTTGCTGCCACCACACTGTTTGGACAACAACCAAATGTACTCCTCACACAAGCTGGAGAAAAACAAGTTAAACAATATAATTGCACAGTAAGCAATATAAATACATATTGTGACAACTGCTTGCATTTTGTGAAAATTCCTACACACTTTTGACTGTAATTTGGTAAACGCTTCTTACCCATTTCAAAAATTCACAACAGGTCATGAAAAATATCTTTTTGTTTAAACAAACCAAAAAAAAAAACAACAAAAAATCCAGAAACCAACCTAAAATAAACAAGTATTATTTGAAATATATTAACTAACACACCCCAATGTCTATAATTCCAAAAGTAACAACTTACAGACTGTATCTCTATCTATACATCCAGCAAACTGTGTGCCCTGAGCTGCAGTGGCGCCATCTGGACAACATCCATAGAATGTCACGTCACACCCTGGTAAACTGGTGTCTTCCTCAGGCAAGCACCCAGCAAAACCTAATTTTTTTTTTTACAATTATCATTTAAGAATCCCATCAGAATTAATTGAATAAGATAAAATCAGGGAACCTGTAACTTAAGTTTTATTAATTCTGCTGATCCAACTGACAGCGATATCTCAAAGGAAAACCATGTATCAGTGATGCAAAATTAAACATTGCTAGGGAAATTTTTTGTGATATTAATGAAACAGAATCAGAAAAGGTGTATCATTTACTATGCTTGCAGCTAAAGGTTTACTAGGTGAACCACAAGACCAGTATTAGTTTGGTATAAGTCAACAGCAAAACTTACCTGGTCCCTGTGATGGTGTTTTCTGGTCTGGGCAGCAGCCAAAGAAAGTGTGGGAGCAGTTCACTGCTGCATGTGTCACTGCCACCTCATTGGAGCTGTCAATGACCGGCTGTGTCTCTGGACAACCTTCCTTGCCTGGTCCTCTAGCAGACGTCACACCATCAGCACAGCAGCCATGCTGGGTTCCTGCACAGCCACCAACAAGTTTCTGCGCAGAAAATACATTACATTGGTAAATGGTTAATCCAAGTGTGTTATTCAGATATCGGGGAAAGGCAAACTTTTCAAACATTTTTTCTAACAATCATGCCTAAATCTTTACAGATAAAGGGCCATATGTGCTATTTCAAATTGCTACCCAGGTCTGGAGATGCAAAAACTCATTGTTTCATAACTCTACCAATTATTTCTCCCTCTAGCAAAGGTAAAACAAAAGCTTACTGTTTCTGGACATCCAGCCTTATTTGGACCAAGAGCAGTTGTTTCCCCATCAGCACAGCAGCCATGTTGTGTTCCTGCACAGCCACCAACCAGCACAGGACAACCAAGTTTGTCTTCATCTAGAGCAGCTGTTATACCATCCTCACAACAACCAAACTGAGTTCCTTGACAGCCGCCAACAAGTTCCTTCAGGACACAAAAAATGAAGAGGAAATAAACACCACATTATAAAAAACAAATGTTCTCTCTTGTACTCTGTATCCAATCCCTCGTATAAGAATATGAATAAATTAATAAATTAAGAAATTAAGAAAAGCATTAAAATATTCAAGAAGATGTTCAGGAAAAGTAGTCCATGCACTATGTGTAATAGTTTTAAGTACCTTCTCCGGGCAACCTTCTTGATCTGGTCCACTGGCAAATGTCAGGCCATCAGCACAGCAGCCATGCTCAGTACCTGCACAGCCACCGACAATTTCCTAGAAATACATGTTTGCAAGTTATTGTTTAATGATAGATTTTTTAAAAATAATGGGATAAATAATGGTTGAAAAAACTGAATATTTCTTCATAAATATCTATACTGAATACTGAATGATGTTGGATACAAATGTAGCATACCACTTCAGGACACCCAGCCTTATCAGGTCCCAGTGCAGACGTCACACCATCAGCACAGCAGCCATGTTGGGTACCTCCACAACCACCAACAAGTTTCTGAAAAAAAAAATTATATAAGGTTTATTTATCCAAAGACTAAATTTCAATATATAAAAACTCTGTCTACTTTCATCCTTAAAAAAATAAAATCATTTAAAGCAACTAAAAATGAAATCAATTTCTGGGTGTCACCCTGGTATAAATAATTTGTAAGGTGCCAGTATCTACCATCATTTCCATTAAGTGAAATACTTAACAAAGCTTACTGTTTCTGGACATCCAGCCTTATTTGGACCAAGAGCAGTTGTTTCCCCATCAGCACAGCAGCCATGTTGTGTTCCTGCACAGCCACCAACCAGCACAGGACAACCAAGTTTGTCTTCATCCAGAGCAGCTGTTACACCATCCTCACAACAACCAAACTGAGTTCCTTGGCAGCTGCCCAACAAAACCTGGAGAGACAAATTGTACTTTATACAACTTTGCAAATCTTAATTTTTGTAAAAAATTATTTGTTCTAAACTTTGTTATTGTCCCACTTCCATTGTAAAACATAACAGGTGCATCGAAGAAATGCAATACTTCCATGGTCTGACATTTAATTAAAATCGTTACAAAATAATCATGTTCAAAATCATAATCAAATCTGCACCATAAAAATATATGTTGCTCTATGTTGCTTCCCATACCTCATTACTGCCACTGTCGGGCACCATGTCACTGCTGCCATCTGGTGTAAACACCTCAGTGACATCTGGTGGGAGTGGTGTTGAGGCAGACAGTGGAGTGGTGGCTACTGGTATGCTGGTTTCTACTGTTGTTAGGACCTCCACACCTGGGGTTGGTTTTAGTGCAGTAGGAACATAGGGTCCAGCAATCTGCCAATACAAACTTTATTATAAGACGTCTACTTCAAATAACCCTGACACTTTGATATGTACAAATAGATTCATTAAAATTTACATGATTGTATAGATGTTTGTGAAATTAAGTCTATGGGTCCTTTTGTGGTAAATATTTGTTCCCATAATATGTTGGTCTACAGTCACCACATCAGTTGCAGTGGAAAAGTATAAATGATCTTGAGTTTATATTTTTCAATTTATCTTTAAAAAATGAAACAGCAACTGAAAGAATTTGGTAGCTTTTCTAAAATATTTCAATTCTCAGGATCTAAAAAAATTGCAAGACAATGAAATTATCTTAATGATAGCACTTGCCTTCTTAGTGGTTTGTTCTATTTCCTTCCCAGTGGGTGTTCTTATTGTGGTCACTGTAAGGCAGCCCTCCTTCTGTGGTCCCTGAGCAGCTGTGACACCATCATCACAGCAACCATAAATGGTGTTCTCACACTCTTCAACTTCACCTGATCCATCTTCACAACCAGTGCCATTAGGACCTACAATATCAATTGATTAATTTTTTATCACTGTTATTCTTCAACTATACTATCACCTATATCAAAAATATTTTAATTATTGTCCTTTAATTTGGAGAACAGCTTTTATTCCCTCATAATTAACCAACTTGACAGACTGCTTTGTGAGAATGATTTTAAGCCAAGCTTCATATTCAAAAATACATAGACAACAGGACTGGTATACAAATACATATTAATCCAGTTCATATCAATCATCCCAATGTGTGCAAGAATTCTTGTACAGTAATTTCCTTACCCAGAGCAGCTGTTATCCCATCAGGACAACACTTAAATTCAGTGTACTCACACAAATCTTCTGCATCAAATCCATTCAGCAAACTTGGTTTGGTTACAACCAACTCTCGCAGCTTCTTTCCTGACTCCACATTTTCATAAGTCTTCTCCCTTCTGCAGCCAAAATGGTTCAAACCTTGCGCTGGGATCACTCCATCTGGACAACAACCATACGCCATATTACCACAGTCCTGCTGCGTGGACTGAGGGCAGCCATCACCCTTGGCGTTATCTTTGGGTGTGATTTCATCCAAGCAGCAGCCATATTTGGTTTCCTAGAAAAGGAAAATTATGACTTATACGACTGTTCAAACAAGTTTTTTTTACATCAAATCTGCAACTCATGTTATAATACTGATAAGTAAACATACATCCTAGAAAATTCAATCTAGACAGTCAGTATCAATATCCTACAATAAATAGACCATTCTTTCTGAAAATGCAATTTATTAAGAATTTCATATTGGTCAATAAAAAATAAAAACTTACCTTGCATGTGAACTTTGGGCAACCCTTCATAAAAGGGCCTTTGGCACTAGTCACTCCATCTAAACAGCAGCCAAATTCAGACGTCTGGCAGCCTACTTGTTCCACAACATCAACATCCTCACAACCTTCAAAGTCTGGTCCCAATGCCTCTGTCACATCATCTGGACAGCAGCCATATTTTGACCCTTTGCAGCCAACTGAATTCAAACAAGATATATATACACATTGTATACACCAAAATTCAAGCAACATGGTACATATAGCTTAAATAAGGTTTCACACATCCAGAGAAATCAATTGCGGTTTGAGTTCAAATATCAGTGAACACATTGTGAAAAACAACAATAATTTATTAAAGCTCTGTGGCTAGCATCTTGTTGACGAAAGGATGTTGACTCAGGTATTCACTTAACATATATAATTATATCCTTTAATTCTTCTTAATCTGATTACTTTAGCGACTGAGCATGGTAGGTCTCACTTACCCACAGAGCAAGGTAAAATATTGCAGACCTCCTTTGCAAATGGTTCAGGTTGCCCGCTACAAGAGGAAGCATCCACCTGTTTGCTCAACTTGGGGGAGTAGCATATCACTGTCCTGCCTTTGACGCCTCCAGCACAGGGCATGGAACACTAGAAACACACAGACAGGGGAGGGATTTACATAAAAAAAGCACATGCATGTCACACACATACCAGCATAATGCTGGTTATTGTATTATAAAGAAAAAAAAAGTTCAAACAGCAAAAAGTTCGTCAGAATATTTACTGGAGAGTATTCCACAAGTTTTAACACCTTTCACCAAATATCTAATTTATAATTATTTTATTAAATTCAAAGTCTTATATACAGTTGAGATCTTCAAGGCATATGACCAAAAAAATTTTTTGGGTGTCAACCATATTCCCTCAACACACCTTATCCCATGGCCCACTGAACCACATAGCATCACACGGCCCCTTGGAGCACTTCTGCTGTTCAACAGGCTTCTTGGCAATGTCACAGTCATCATCTGAGACCTCCTGGCTGTCTCCAGTGCTATGGTCTACCCTGATACAGCGCACTGACCGCGTCTGGACACCATGACCACAGCTGGATGAACACTGGAAGATGGGAACAATTACATTTAAATGTGATTTTTTCTTGAGAAATAAGTATTTTTTTTCTTTCTTTTACTTTTATTTTCTTTCTTTCTTTTTTTTTTTGTAAGATTCTGTTTAATGCTCCTAAAGACATGCCAGCCTCAACTGGCTTAACAGACTAATATTCAGAGTCATAACTAAAAATTAAATTGTTAAAGAAGTAAAAAAGAGAAATTTTGTTGAATGGGAAATTTGCCATTTTGCATGTTAGACTATTTTTTAATTTTAGATAGAAAAACGGATTTTGAGAAATGGTCAAATAACGCTGTATGAAGTTTTGAAACATCTTATCTAATATGTAATCATAACAAAACACAGAAGCACATATATCTGTATTAATTTTTAAGCTTACGGTAATGTGCCAAGCATTTCGACGGGCCCAGTCAATCCGACCACAAAAATTATTTTATAAAATTAATTTTTCTGGGCTCAAACAATTAGTCCATACGTCAAAATCATGGGACAGAATTTTTTTCTTGTTCCGATTGTTCGACCACATCGTCGACAAGACTCGGTAAATTTTCAAGCCAGTGAAATAGATGCTGCATGCCTCGGCCCTTTGTCAATTGTTGTCCTTTCAATAGTTCTCGTTAATGAGGAAGAAACAATTAATTGAAGATCTAATCATCACGCCCGTAACTGGGGAGGGGGGGGGGGGGTTAAAAAAAGGTTTATTCTGGATGAAACCAAATATCGACAGTGGGTAGAATACGTCGTAAACACCTTCGTATAGACCATATATCGCGTTTGCTAGCAATAAAAAGTTTGGGAAGAATAAGCAATTTATTTTCAAGTTCGATTGAAATATATATGCAGATGGGGAAACGTTCTTTAAGTCAACACCGCAAGATCTTACATTTACTACAATCGACCGAAAGATCAGCAGGATCGACCGCCCAGACTTCTTGGCGCCAAATACCACGCGCTGTCAAAATCTGACGAACACGTGTAGCTGTTCACCTACATGGATAACTGATTTGCCAACAATAAAAATGATGTCTTTCTTAATTCCATGGGAGCTTCATAGAGAGTTCCACTGGGTATTTACGTTACCTGTGAGCCACTTTCAATTTCCCCAGATGCATGAAATGTTGATAATATTTAGTGTAATCCACTACCCCCCTCCCCCAAAATGGGACCGTCTTCATTAACATGTGGTTTGCGCTATGCTGGAGCAGACCAGATAAAACCAGTCTCTCATTTCTGCATGTGCTGAATTCTCACGTCAAATTATAAATGCACCTGTTTTGTGAAAATTATGGCAAGTAAATGTTTTTTTTTTACGTTCGGGTTGTATCAGTGGGGTTTTCAATATGCACCGTGGTTTGTGCACAGCAAGAGTATATAAGTAAGAAAATCGGAAGAGTGCCAGCAAGATACTGTATGTCTATCGGCACAGGTACGCTCCGTATTTTGCCTTTTCTCAATATGTTTTTATATGACATGCTTTTTAAATAAAATACTTAATAGTAATTTGAAGTTACACTGATTTCCGTTTGAGTACCAGTTGGTATTCTTTGATACGGGTGATTGAATTTTCTTCGGAAGTACCTACGTCTACGCCTCGACGCTGAGCAAGCCTTGCGGGTTGAAAACAGCTGAACTCAGACTGGTAAAAAATTTCAATTCGGTTGATTTCAGTTGTCATATTAAAATTCAAATAGGGCGTACATAGATCACATAACTAGTTTAAGTCCACTAAAGCTACCGGTTTCAAATATAAGTGACCGGCCTTTGTTTACAACACCTGTCTCCGGGGAAATACTCGCCCCACTTGTGAAGCGCATTATGAAAGTGATCGTAGGTGAGGGAAATATATAATTAAAAATTATAATTGTCGTCTTTTTTTAATGTTAAGTAATGTTAGCACATATTGTACACAGCAAAATAAGATTTCAGGAGGATAAAACATGCCTGAAACACGTGTTAGGCGAAAATTGCGGCTTATCTTGCGTAACACTTCCGGTAAAATGCAATACTTTCGGAAAGATGGACGTTTTGGCAGATGCCCCTAACAATCCGATGATATCAAAGGTTTCCATTTGCTGTATTTTAATCAATTCGACCAAACTGACATTTCCATGAAATTAATTAATTAATCTTGGTCGAATTGTTTGGCATATTACCGTAATATTGGCAAACTTTACCTTTGCCCAGTCAGACACATGCCACATAGGACTACACAGGGCCTGGTTCTGACATGGCCGAGAACTGTCTGGCTTCCTTGCAGCATCACAGAGGTCTTCATCCTGGTGCTTGCTTGTCTTATCTACACACATCACCTCTCTGGACTGCATGCCCATACCACAGTCCCCTTCACACTGGAATATTACAGGCACAATTCTCCACTCCATTTACTTAATAATTAAAATCAGAGTTTGTTGTCTTTGTAGAATTTGCCTTGATTTTGCATACACAACACCACCTTAGTTCTAAAATTTCTCTAAAATGGGAAAGTTGTTAAATGCGAGATATGAGGCCTGGTAAACATGATTTAATGAGTTATCAGGTATTACATTGCAAGCTCTGTACTTTCCAAGGGAATACATGATTGTTGGCAAGGTTCATTACCAAATACAATCAGGATATTTTCTAATATTTTTAGGACAGATTATTTCCTTAAGATGTTTCTAGAATAATAATAATAATAATAATAACCTGAGACCACTCAGACACTGCCCACTCGACTCCGTCACAAGGCACTTGATAACATGCCTCTGTCGTGTTTGGACGTGCAGACTCGTTGCACATGTTGTCGGGAAGCATGCTGCTGACTGCACCAGGGATGGCGTGCTGTGCCACACATACCACCTGTCTTGTCTTCTGGCCCTCACCACACACTGTGTTACACTAATATAGAAGCAGAATTGAGAAAATCTACTTCAGATTTATTAAAATAACTTAACATTATTATTTTGTATTGCAGAGCATCTCTTATGTACTTTATACAATCTGGTTTTACTACCAAAATGTTACAGTAACACATTATTTTTTTCTAGTAACAAAATATAATCCTTACTATTTCTTTAGAAAAAACAACAAAGTTTATCAAACTTTTGTTGGCTAACAATGTAGAAAATGATATAGAAATCACAATCTTGCCTAAAAACCACATGAAGGAATTACCCACCAAAGACCACTCGCCAATCTGCCATGTTGGACAAGGGATATCAGTATTGCACTGCCTTTGATAGGAGGGTCTTCGTCCCACTGACTCATAGCACCTTTTGTCATCTAGCACCACGGGGAGATTATCCCCATCTTCATCCACCATCTGACAAAATACATTACGGAACTGGTATCCCCCATCACATGTCTGAGTACAGGGATTCCATTGACCTACATGCCACCTGAAGGAATATGATCAGTGTAAATTATGCTAAAATCTCACAATTGGAAAATGGTAAAAAAAGGAAGGTACTCGAACTTATGGAAAACATGTGAAACGAACAGCTGTATCCATTAGAAACATGAAAAGACCGTACTGTGATAGCAACAGATTTGACTTCTGAAGTTCAAAAAATGGAATATGATGAGACTGCACTTGTAGTTATAATACAGATTTTCTTGTGTTATGATGATCTTACCTTGAAGGACATCATAAATGTTACATATTATCTTGGTGTTCTGTAGATATCAATGTGCAGAAAGTAAAATGACTAAAATGTGTTAGTTGTGACATCAAAGATTGTGTTAGTTGTGACCATTGAAATTGTGTAAGTTGTGGTATTAAATACTGTGTTGGTTGTGATGGTTATACCTTGATGGACATCGTTGTGTATTACATGTTCTGTTCACCACTGGCTGCTCTATAAAGGAACACAAGTAGGGTGGGACCAGTTCTCGACTAGTAATCTTATGGCAAGTTGCATTCCGTAATTGATATCCTGCAAAGCAATACTAAATTGAATTAAAAAGGAAAAAACAAATTATTACAAAACACAAAACTCAACAGTATTCAGTTGCAGCATGTCTTGGACATAAATAATGTTTGGAAATAAGGACTTTATAAATCATAATTCTGGACATAAAGTAGTCAGTATCAACATAAAAAACCACAAACAGACCATACCTGTGTCACATTTCTTTGAACATTCTCCCCACTCTCCAGTTCCCCAGGTGTATTCCCCGGTGACTCCTGTACTCTTGGCTCCCATTGGAACTGAGTACTCATATTTGATGCTGGCCTTATAACCTTGGTACAATAACTAAATCAAAGTGCAGTAAATGATTTTTTATAAATGAATTTTTATGAAAAATGGTGAATAATTAGCCAATAAAAGTTTGAATTTAATATCCTTGAATATCCCTTTAGATTCTGTGGTGGCTTTCAAGCAAAAGATGGTTATAACTGAACTTATAAAGAGTTTTAAAAACTTGCAATAATGAAGCTTTATTTAAAAAAAAAATCAACAGAGTATATATGCTCCAACTTACCACAATATAAACTGGTTCAGTTGTAGGTCCCAGTGCAGACAAAGATTCTGGAGCCTGGAAGTAGTGTGGTTGTCTTTTATAACTGAACACAGTGCCAGCAACCTGGAGGTCCTTGGGGAAGTCTATCCTGTGCCCAGCATTTAAATAATAGGAGCCTGATTTGTTTCTCAGGGCTGGAAAAGTTGAAAAAGTTAATCTTACGAATCATGCATAAAGATGCTTTGATGACATACAAATAATTTGATTACAAACAATGACAAATTTCATTAAATTCTGAGGAAAATTGCTTCTTCTCTTCTACTTGCCAAATAAAAAATGCTGTAATAAATAAAGATAAGTATTTGAAAATTTAATCATATCTCACATAAACAATAAACAAAGTGCATTGAGAAACATTGGCAAAAATGCATAACTAGAACTTAATAGAAACTAATTAAACAAAACTCACAGAGGTAGTTTCCGGTAGGTTCTGTCTCTTCTATCAGCACATTAGTTGACCCAGCAGGTAGGTAGAGGAAATCATTATAACCTAAAATATGAGACATTTCATTAAGAATACAAGTAAAAGTATCATGATTAAAAAACCTTGATGTGATTGGCATCATTCACTTTTAAATAGCAATACTTCAAAGCAGCCACCATAGCATATTTTTACACTCTAATGGTTTTATACCTTTTATTAATCATACACATAGGAAAATCACAAGCTTGTATTTTAATTCCAACCCTAAAAGTGGTAGTAGTGATGTGTGTTTGGAGAGTGGTTAACTTTTATCAATGTCTTCATTCTCTCTCTCTCTTTTCAAAGCCCTACCAATCCTGATGTTCTCTGTGTGGTAGACTCCCTGGACAGTCTTACAAGTGTTTCCATCTCCTCCACACTCCCTGCATTTGTCTTCACTGATACCAGACTCCAGCATCAAATCACAGCCAACACTCTGAGAATAGATACACATATAAAGATATATATATATATATAATACTGCTTTTTTTCTGCCTAATAACAGTATTTCATATATCATATTAGAAAACAATGTTCTCATATATAAAAGCTATATAATTACTGGTTTTTATTGCATTTACATAAATTAAAAAAATCTAATTAAATTATTTAAAAATTTGAAAAATTTTGATTGTTTAAATTAAAAAAACCATCATGACTACTTTACATGTACTGTCCATATTATTACATACCATATATATGAATTCTATGCATAAAATCACATACCACATTCAACACTGTTACCCAAACACAATACCACATTCAACACACTGTCACACCTAACACAATACCTTGCAGACTCCATCTACACAAACATCCCTTGTGTTGGTTCCGCACTGTGTACCATCTTCTACTTTAGGACGGTGTCGCACATAAAAATTAGCACCCTTAGCAATGCAATTAAGTTCACACTTGTTAGGAGCTGTATGGAAGAAATAAGGCAAGAAAACATTTCTTTAATCATACAAATCATAAACACAAATAAAATCTTGACATACAACATGTTCATCTTTATGGGGTTCTACAAAATTCAATACTTCTAACTGGAAAAATAAATCAAGGTAGTACTGATTATAAATATTTCCTGTGAACCAAATATGCTTAAACTTTATCTTTTTCCTGATTAAGAACTTCAGGAATTTCCTCTTTTGAGAATGATTTACACACTTTTGTACGTTGCATTCCAAAAAGGCTAATTCTTCTGAAGTTACTTACTTGAAACATTTCCTTTCAGGAATAAAAACTGTTTATGGCATCACAATTTTATAATAGGGGAAGACATGGTGCAAATTAAATATATAACATCAGTTATGTTATTACCACTGAAAATATTAACCATGTGGAACAAAATACAAGGGTACACTTCATCAACAAAAGACCATTTTTGCAATAGTCATAGAAATCCAGTACAATGGCAAAAAAAAAAAAAAAAAAAAATTAAAATTTTTTCAAAATAGTTTAGGTAAAACCACACAGGCAAGAAAGATTGACCCCAAATTTGTCCCAAGGAGACCCAAAACTGGACAAAATATCGGTTCTCAAAACATGCACATTCCATCCACATTTGAACTGACAGCTCAGAGAGACTTGAGTGTGTTTCAGATAAACCAAACCCACTGCGGGTGCAGTACTCACTTCATAGATGTCTCAATAAAACAAAACTCTCAACTCTAAACTGTCAAAATAAAATAAGATTGTTCCCAAGCTGCCAAAGTAAGGTTTATTTCAAACTGCAGATTGAGAAGAAAATAGCTGTCACAATAAACTGTAAAGAGAAAATTGTTTGTGATTGCACATTAGACTGGAAAGTTTCTAAAACAGTTCTCTGGCATCAAATTAAAAATGTCTCTTCTTTTAAATAAAGAGACACAAAAAGGGAAAAAATCAACAACCAGCAAATGATTTTCTTATAATATAAATATTAACTTTTTTTGCAATTAAAGCAAAATCTGAAGGGTTTGCTTACCACCATAATAAGGCTCCCATTGATAGTATTTCCCCTCAAAGGGAACATTATCATAAACCTCACACTGCTCTAGTCTGTAATCCCGCGAGGATTCCGGGCAGTCCTGAAATGGCAGGTTAAACTGTAATAAATTAAGCCAATGCACTTGTTCTTCTGATATTCAAAATCAAAACATAATATATCAACCAAATATCCTGAAATACCCTGAATAAATGGTTTTTTGAAATAAATCAAAGGAATTTAGCAAAATGTGTTTTATCAGACCTCACATATAGAGCTTAAAAAGGATGTCCTGAAACATTCAGGTCAAAAATGTGACATATTAGCGTGTTTTTTTCAGTTCATGATTTTTCAACTTAATAATGTTAATTTTGGGGCGAGACAGTATACATCCTCTTGCATATTAAAGTCATTTGGTATAAAATTAATCACATTAAGCCAAAGAAGAACAATCTGAGATATGAATTTTAAATGATACATCATATGGGGATTTGAAAAGGCTTTACCAGGTAATGAAATAAGATAATATGTGCCTTGTATAATATAATTCCACTTGTGTGTGTTTTTTTTCCATATTTATAGTAACACAACAATTACTTTTGAAGAGAGTAGTGAGCCACATCTAACACAATCAATTTCAGTTTACTCAATTTATAACAGAGAGGTAAATGAAAAAGAGAATTTCAGAGATGGGGGGGGGCGGGAAGTTGCATCTACTTTATACACTATTACAGTCTAAGACCGCGTTCACATCGAGTTGAGCCATGGATCTACAAAGTCAGGATCTAAATATGGCGGACGTACATGAAAGGAAAACCGCGTAATCTTTTAATAGTCTCCCCACCTCTCACACGCCTCCCCATGTGTCGTCCCAACGGAGCCGAGATTAAATGACTGTACCCCTGCAGAGAACGCATGGGGAGGCGTGTGAGAGGCGAAGAGACTATTAAAAGATTAGGTGGTTTTTCTTTCATGTACGTCCGCCATATTTAGTTCCTGACTTTGTAGATCCATGGCTCGACTCGATGTGAATGCGGTCTAAGAGAGAGAGAGCCATGCCCAGTCATTGTTATGGACACTGAGGCAGGGGTGCAATAAGCTTTTTATTTTCCATCAAAAGTTCTATTTACACTACACATTATGAATATGAAAGTTCTTTGAAGTTAGTTGCCACAAGGTTCAAAAGTTCTCCCGACTCCACCTTCTGCCCCCTCCAATTTGTTTGAAAATGTATTGGACCTCATCACACCCACCTCCACTTTGTAACTCTTTTCAAATGTCAATTCCAATTTAACTTTTATATTAACACTGTCAATCATATTTGGTAGCTCATGAAGTAAAAATGGAATGGCCTCACTGTGTTTCACAACTGTTCTGGTACTGTAAATTCCGAGAATGCTTTCAGTTAACATTTTAAACACAAGTTAAACAAGTTAATTTATAGATAATTTTCCACATCACACTGATGCACGTCTTCAGCTCTTGTAAGAAGATGTTGAAAAAATATCTTGATCAAACCCTGTTTTGACAATTCCATGGACCAGTCTACTTTGTCCAAATGTAAAGAAAACCAAATTCTAGGAATATTTATTATCATAGCAAATATTTTTCTTCATGTCTATTTCATTACCCTGTCTTCTTCTCTTCCTCTTATACTACTTCTGTACTTCAGACTGCGGCAAAATATTTGAAACACCAAATGGCCAGACACAATAGATATCTTTATTATGAACCCATTAAACAAAGTGATTGTTTCCTTTAGTCAGAACCCTCATCCTTGACATCTGTGACCAGTTATGCAAACAATTTCCACTCAGTAGAGTCAAAGATGAAAGAGACTGGAACAAAATAAAAGTGAACCAGAAATAGCATATAAACTTGATCCTAAGAACCAGGGATAGTTTTTCAAATGTTAAAGAAATTTGTAAATCAGGACCTGTGCAGAAGCAAGTTTATCCCCAGACTAACTGATTGGTGGATCAAATATGGCTTGCACTTGACAATGGATTCCCTGCCTCCCACACACGCACTCCCTGCAGGAGCAGAGCAATTAAATCTGAGCATGGTTTCATGTGGGTCGGCCATATTTGTTCTGCTGCTTAGTTATTCTACAGATCAACTTGGTTCTGAACAGGCCCTTAAACAGTAAAATACTTGCTAATGCTAACAGAAACCAGTGGGTTCTTTAATTGAAATTTCAGACACTGTATATGGACCCTTTCAAATAGTCACCACTCTCATGAAAAAACTTTGAAAGTATGCAGATTGCATAACCATATGCCACATTCAAAATGTTCACATATTAAGATATCATAAAAATTTTGAGTATCACTTACCTTCGTGTTTATTTTGCATGCAATTGTAAAGAATTAATATTTATGTGAGTTGTATTGTGGGATATCAAACTTAAATTGGTAATAAATTTTATATCTCCATTTACAGTCAGTTTACAATTCTTCTTAGAACCACATCACCATAGACAATTTGTGAGATGTACCCTTCACATGATTACAACTGCCCAAATTTTACCTTTAACTTCTGGTATTTTGCTCATGGTGAGCAATTTGAAATACTTAAATAAAATCCATTATGCTTCTATTTGAAACACATTGCATCTGATAAAATTTAACATGCAATAAAACAGGAACTTGAATTATTCATTTCGGATCTACATGGGTGGGCTGTGGCATAGTTCAATAACTACTGTCCAATCTTTGAACTTTAGAAGTTGAATGTCCCTAGTTGAAGGTGTAATACTACTCCATGAATGGGGGTAAAAAACACCCTATGGGGGGATTAAGATTTCAGTGGATTATTAACTCTGTGACCCACCACTATGTTCAACAAAGAGAGCAAATGTGTGGGATGAAAAACATGGTGGCTACTTTACAAAACACTCTGGAAATTACCATTTGTACTTTTCAACCCAGTCATTTTAGCTGTTTTCATTTTCTTATGCTAAGGGCTGATATGTCAACAAACAGAAAGCTTCTTTCACTGAATATTTTAGACATTTTTCTAATTACAAAGAGGCCATTAGTTCAGTAAGCACCATGTTTATAAAATACCAATTTCTCTAATTTAGACGGCCTCTAAAAACAAACCCAACTGTTTTCAAATAAAATGTTTACTAAACTTTAAAAGAGTCCTTAAAGAATAGTTATGACTATTCGAACTATTACCAAGTCCTTTTATGCAATGATCAGTCATACACGACACAAACTGGTGAAAAAGAAAAAACTATCACTGTTGGTATTAAGAACATCCCATGAAACACACCAGCACATAAAAACACATTCTGAGAGCTACGCCATGTGTTACTGACATGCCTGTGCACTGTGCTTTTTCATTTAATGACGGACCAATATAACTGTTTGATATCGAATATAACTGTTTGCAATGAAAGCCATTTTTGATGACAAACCATATGGCTATCAATTATCACTCTCTCTTTCTTTGTCACACACACACACACACACACACACACACACACACACACACACACACACACACACACACACTGAATGGGGCTACCAACCATATAACCAAATCTAAATTGTTTAAAATGGCACTTAACTGAAATGCCCTGTACAAAAGTGATAAAACTGATTCACCTTTCATTAAAACTAACAATGAAGTCAAATGCCCTTGACCAACTATTTAATCTTTATAATGGGCAGATTTCAAGTACTCATTTTAGGACCACACAGCTTGCTCAAGTGTTTCAAGATTACTTAATCTGCAGGACACCTTAATAGAAGGAAAAAATACAACAGAAGGCTTTTAATGCTACAGTAATGCAACCTCTCAAGCTGAGGATTTACACAATTTGCAGACTAAAATTTTTCACCTGTAAAAAGCCTCATGTATAATGTCCAAAAATAGCTCAGCTTATAAAACAAATGATATGAATACTTTAATTTTGATATATATTTTTTCCTCTTCTCTTCTAATTATATGTTCTTCATAGTTATTTGTCTTTCATTAAAAACATACTTTTTTCTCTGCAGATACTTTATTTCTAACTTGTCTCACACAACAGGCCACCTGCCAGTGCCAGGGCAATCACCCACAACTTTCAAATGCCACATTAGGGAGAAATACCACTTAGTCATTGACATGTATCCTCATCAGTACCATGCTGATAAGCCTCCTGAAACTATAATACAGTCTTAAAGACTTCCATTCTGCCAAATGTCACCCAAAACTGACAATTTCCTAACACGTCCCTGAAATGTTTGAAATGACCCCTGACCCAGAAGTGTCGCCCACAACTGTGACATGCTACTTAGACCTTCCATTCTGCAGTCCTATGTCCCCAAAACTGACAAAATTTCTCAAGATGTTGCTAGAATATTTCATGAGGGCCTTGACCCCTACCTACCACTGACAATGGTGACACACCTTTTCCTAAAATCAAACAAACAAACAAACAAACAAACACATCCCAATAGCCACAACAGTTTAGATTTTGACATGTGCCCCCAGACAGAATTTGATTTTTTAAATGCAGCCTGATCTGTCAATGCCAATCTAGTCACCCAGAACTGCAGCAGACAATGTACCATGTGCAGTCGGCTAGCTCCTACCCCATGTAACGTAACACCTGCAGCAGACCTTAGCTAAGATCCACATGTGTTTCACTTGACAGGTGTTTGTCATCAAACTTATTTAAATGTAATCATGTAATTATACATTTCAGTAGAAGTTTATATATCATTGTGCTGTTAAAGGGGTTTTGTTTTTATCAATAAATTTTCTGGGGGCTGCATGACTATTATCATGGTAAGAAAAAATCATTTTAAAATTGGTGGGCAACAATGCTAACAGCGTCTTAAATTGCCTTCACACGTCACTTGTTCAACTAAAAAATTACAAATTTCCATTAAAAGTATCAGCATAAGATGGTATCTTAAAATAAATCAGAGAAACTTAATAGTGTGAAAGATGGAGCAGCATGTAAGATTCAAGAAAAAAAGCATAGCAAGTTTTATATCAAAACTGTCAACATCAACTCCAGTAAGCGTAATATTGAAAAAAAATATATATATACATATGATTCAAGTCTTTGTATAGAAAAAATGTATACTGAATAGAGTGAAAAAAGTATCAGGAATGCACCAGAGATATCCTGGGGAAATAAATGCAATTTAACATTCTCTGGTGACTTTATCAGTCAAATAAACATGATAAATGACAGGAGTCATGACATATATATATACAAAAAATCAGCATGAAATGAACCAGCATAGTATTTGATATCAATTTAAGATAATAAAAAATATTTTGTTTCCTATCAGTGGTTAAACATTCAATCCCTGACCTGGGAATAACTTCGGTTGTCTGGTGACATGTTATAAGTCAAGTTTCCAGACCACATGAATCCATCGAACCTGCACAATCCATCTTTGCATTGCCATTAGCCATGAGAGAAAACCAGTCAAATAGCACACAACTTACCTCAGTCACAATGGCAGTGATCACAACAAGTGAGAGATCCAACTTACTGTTAGTGGTAAGCTAATCTTAATCAATTTACCCCCTTTGATGAGTGGTACCTTCATAGGTCGATCAAACTTAAATGAAAACCCGACTTTACCTCAGAAGCGGTTTCAGATAACAACCTTTCTGAACTTAATAGACACCTGTCCCAAAGTTATAAAAACTGAAAGAACAAATACTATGCCTTCTCGTTTCACTGGTTGGGACTTCATGCAAGACATGTAAGTACACGGTTTGCAATGAGAAACTGCCCAATTATTATCTTTTACCTCTTACCTGTATATTACATGCCATGTATATTTTATTTGGACCAACACAGTCACTGTTGTCATCTTCCCTGTAACATTAAGAAAAACAGCATAAAGCGTGTTTTCAATGGACATTTTTCTATACAGATGTGACCCATTTAATATCATCTGGAAGCTGGCAGTTGGCATGTTTGTTTTAACTTTTCTAACCTGTTTCTCGAACAGAAACACTGTTACAACTCACATTTTAATATAAGTCAGACACAGCAAAAAGTAAAAGCAAAAATCATACAGGCATGGACGTTTAAAATGTACAACAAAATCCCTGTGGAGTTATTCAATTAATCTATCTATCAATCAATCAACCAACCAATCTTTCTGGTTTAGTCAGATGGTCATCAATCCAGGCATGATCAATAATTGTTCGGTCAATTAATCAATCACTTAGCCTACCATGTCAATCAGTTAGTCATTATCAGTTGATCGATCAGAAATAAAACAACAAAATCAATCAAACAAGCAAATGTTCAAACATTAAACAAAACAATTAAAAAATCTAAATAATACCTTTAAAAAAACTTTCTCATAAGTTTTGACTCACCCTGTATGTAAACAAACTCTTTTCTGGAATGCCACTCCAAGTCCACAACTTCTGGAGCACTCACTACTTTCCTCCCAAGGTCCCCAGGTAGCTCTGGCCTCTATACCTCCAGGGAACTGGAATCAAATCAATATATTCAACTTAAAATATGCACCTTACATGTGTTAAAATTTTATGGTATAAGAAGGTTGCAGCATATTTTGAAATGCTAACTGCATAGCTTAATGAATAAGCATAAAAAATATACAACCAAAATTTCTGATAAGGTGTAACTTTTAGTTTTTTTCCCCAGAATCACAATATCTTACAATTATTTGTTTCTTCATAATTTTTTCTCTCCATTTCATTACCCCCCTTCCTTTTCCATATCCCTTATCCCCATCCCCTTACCCCCTTCCCTGATAACTGCTTTAATAAAAAAAGTTTATTTCACTGTAACATATGCATCCACTTGTGTGGATGAAAATGACAATATGAATACAATTTTTGTGAATATGTTATTAAACAATCACAATGAGTAAGAATATTTACTTATTTACTATTAAAAAAAAAAAAAAAAAATTTACTATTACTACTATTACTCAATTGCCGATGAGTGCAGCACTGTCTTGTAGATCCCTCCTAGCAAAAGCCAAATACATTTGCCAACTTGGAATTTAACCAAAGTATAAGAGGGCATGGATTCAGTGAATAAATTTTTATTCAAAATCTCAAATATTGCCAGCCAATAATCCACGATAATATCAATGAGACAAAATAATTGGTATTTCCTCTCATATATCTGATAAGACCTATGCAAAAAGTTGTGACAACTATTTAATTTACATCAGATTTGATTGACAGACAGAGGTCAATAGGTCTCTTAACATGAAAGCCCAAGTGAAATTAAAATTCTTGTTTTCGCAGTGGGCCCTTAACCAAAATCAAAGGCTGCTCTTGAGAAATCAAAGCCTGTTTCAGTTAAGGGTCTGTTGATTTGGACAATGGATCTTATTAATACTGGCAATATTGGGGGCGGTGCAGACAATGTCTACATTGAAGGAGTCAGGAAACTCTCCCAGCAGATCTTGATCTGTTCATCTGTATGTTTTCTCTAACAGCGGTCACATTATTGTAATGGACAACAAGTCCAGAGTCATGTTTCATCACACATCCCTGCATAAACCTATTCCACTGGCCAAGGGGAGACCAAGGAAAGCTCTTATTAGCCTAATAAGAGTTACGCGGATTGCTGACCTGTATACTCAGTGCAAAATAAGATTAAGTTATACATATATTTTTTATTAGAAAGTTTTTTTAATAGGCACTAATTCAATTGACATAATTCATTAAAAAGATTACATTTCTCACAAAAGGGGAAGATTCCTCAAAAATTAATACAACATTTTGTTCATTAAATTAATTTTTAAAAAGTGCATTTATCAAGTAATACATTCTTCATAATATCTTGATAATTATGAAACAAACATTTTCAATTTAATAATTTTAACTTTATTTGCTTTGATTTTTATAGCATGTTGGCAGCTTCATAAACTAATAAATGCCCCGCAATGACTATAGGTACAGGAAACATTAAGATGAGATTTGTGACCTTACTTAGGCTTCGTTCACATGCAATGTCTATTTTCTATTTTCTATTTTCTATTTTCGGTATGTCTTATGATCACGGTCTGTGCACTGAATATCCCGCGGCGTAATTACTGGCAGCGCGAGCCAGTTACTATAAGTTACTATAAGTAACTGGCTCGCGCTGCCAGTAATTACGCGGCGGGATATTCAGTGAACAGACCGTGATCATAAGACATACCCAAAATAGAAAATAGAAAATAGAAAATAGACATTGCATGTGAACGAAGCCTTAGGCTAAGAAACCAATTCTCTTATATATATATATATATATATATATATATATATATATATATATATATATATATATATATATATATATATATATATATGACCTTGATTACAATAAATTAGAGGCATAGCAATACTTGATTCAATCTCGACAACTCCCATGTAAAACTGTTCTATATCTGAAGAGTCTGGGGAGGTTATTTTAGGTTAATGGGCGACCAAACGAACACCTCATGTTTCTCTAAGAACCTACTGAGTGAGAAAATAAAAACCGTATGATGTTGCGTTTTTTTAGACAAAATTTCATTATCACACAGTTAAATATGCTTCACAGTGCACTGTGCAGTGTTGATAAGTTAATGGAGTTAACATTACAAAAAAATTTTCAAAGTCACTATTTTCTAACATGATTTCATAACTGCAACTTTTTAGTTTATATTGTTTATATCCTGTTTTTGTAAACAGTTTTCATTAAATTGAAAATATATCTTTTCTTTTTTCTTTCACAAAACATCATGCACTCAGCATTTGGCAAAGTAAAAGCTAGTATCAACAAACATCAGAAACAGATTTTTTTTTTTACAATTCTGGAACCTCTGGAAGAAACAGGCCATGGTAAAAATAAAATTGGCTTTGCTTGACTTGGCATGTTTGCATGTACACATCCCTGAATAAAAACAATCACCAGTAAACCAATCACATTTGTCTCAGCCAAAACACCTGTTTTAAAAAGCAGCAAGGTAATCACTTTGAAATTTACTTTTGTGGAAAAAACAAGCCTCACTCCAAAGTAGTTATTTTCTACAACAATAGAGCAAATCTTCAAATCTGAATTCTGTCTGTGAAAGAAGCCACAAAAGCTATTGATTTTGACACTTCGGTTGTTGTTGGATATTTTTTTCCTAGAAATTTTGCATGCTTGATTGTGTAATTATCTACCAGCAATTACGTGTTCATTTCCTTTTGGCCAATGACTAGGCAATTTTGCAGCTAGATGACTGGAGCTTGCTCTCCAGTAAACAAAAGATTGCTGGAGAGCAAGCTCTTCAGTAAACAAAAGAAGTCAACATCTAGTCATCTAGCTGCAAAAGTCCTCTTGAACTCCTTCCTTCTGGGCTTAAAACTCTCGATTTTGGACAATAAATTTAAAACATAGATATCTTACTACATGCATACTAGTTCTGTCAATTAGTGAGCAGTAAGGTGGAAATTTTAAACCAAGGAATCCTCTTGTTTTGGATGAAAACACTCAAAGTAGTCAACAAACACTTAAGACAATAATCATTTTCCTGGTGAGTAACACCTGCCAACCACTGCTGACCACTGCTGACCACTGGTCAACAGGTTTTGGTTTGTCTAGTTACTCATGCACCACCGGCTGTGATTCAGTAGATAAAGATAGGCTCAAATTTTATTTGTTTATAGGACTTCTTTCACTGAAGTAGAGCCTAGCTGGTAAATATAGCCGTATTAGGCATTTTGTAGGAAGGGAATGAAAAAGTTCAATGCATACTTTATGCACTGTCAGGTACAGTTGGTGGCACAATTAACTTTTATATTGCAATTAATCATGGCAACCAGAGGCAAACCACCATCATGCATGGTGACCATAATGAAATTACTCCAATGTGTCCACTTTTGGAAACAGTGGGAGATGACCACTCCAAGTGGGCACAACTGAAGATGACCACCCACTGACACTGGCTTCCCATCACTGATCAGTGTTTATTGATGAGTAAGGTACCACTTCAGCATGGTTTGTTTTTAGTCAGAGAAAGAGAAGTACTGGGCTGGAATAAAATACAATCCATGTGTTCTTATCAATGAGTCACTGCAGGAGATATAAGCAGACTGGACAAGTAAATATGTTGTAATCATGTAAGTGTTCTTCAGTGGCAAAAAAAAAAAAAAAAGAAAAAAAGAAAAAAAGACCAAGGTACTTAAAACGAAAAATAAAAATGGGGGTAGCATTTTGCAGTCTACCCTTTACCTCACATTGAGGTTAATTGATTGGCGGAAATGTTGAGAAAACCACAAACGGACAAGACTGTTCTGCAGTGGGCTGAATGCAGCCTGCAGAGCTAGCAGATGTGAGTTGACATGGGTCATTGAAAATACAAGATGTTAAATATCCCATAAGCACTATACACACTGTAAAATAATTACAAAGACCAAATACAGCATGTTCCGTAAAATTCCAAAACATCTTAGCATCTAAACCTAAAAAATGTGCTATTTTCTGCTGAACAGGATTTTAACAACACAAATTTCACTGACAATGGAGACTTTGACAGTAACAAAATGCCATGTAGTTTATAAAGGCCAATAAAGCAAATCACATTCTACAGAATAAAGCATTCAATTGCATGTGTTCCATTTGATGGTTCATTTATAAACAAGAATGCCTCAGTGGCAAGGTTACACATATATTTGAGGAAATTTGGTAGATGTCCTGTACTGGGAGCCATATTACTAAAGTTTTTTTCTAAGAAAAACCTCCTTAAAGCCATTTCCAGTCATGTAAGGATGACTTAATGGAAAACTGTTTGCATTTGATTTTTTCCCAAAGTTTGAAATTTCCTAAATCATTACAACAAAAAAGAAATAATTCATGACTAGGAGTAAAGGGATACCTTTATCTTGGTACAATTCATTTTACCAGCTAATCTCATTATAATATGATATGATCATTATAATATGATATGATATGATATAAATATGATACTTATAAAACCAATGACGATTTATTTACATCCCACTGACTATGGTAAAGTTGAGAATTTTACTGAAAACAGAGGTGTGTGTGTGTGTATGTGTGTGTGTGAGCAAGCCCCTTCCCCATGCCTGTGTGTACAACTCTCTATTATTCTTGAGGTAAACAGAATCCACCTTTCATAAAACAATCAAATTATCATCAGAGAAATTCAACAGACAGATACTAGTATTTATTTTCTCTGACACCCATACAAAGTCTCACAGGAATTCCTCAGATTAGAGCAAGGTGCTAGAATTCTAACTTAATCAGTGGATAAGGCATTCTTTTCTGCATGACTCATTTCAGAGGAAATACTTGCAAACTTGTAGAGCTAAAAAAGCTTCTGGAGGAACCAAAGAAGACAACCAAGCATGTATTGTTTCCATTCTGGTGAGTGATTGAGTTGTAAAGCAGAAATTATTTTCTTCCTCAGGCTGCTGATTGCACAAAAATTCTTTTTTATTTGCCAAGAAGCTGCTTTTATTTTTTTTTTCACAATAAAATGTGAAAAAAACCTAATTATCTTATAAAAGTGAAAGAGCACCTTTTACAATGAATTATGTGAGGTCAAATGCACGAACAGACATTTTTACTCATTTGTAGTACCCTATCAACTGTCTCCCCCAAAACCAGAAATAACATTTAAATGAGTTCAATCCAATGAATATTCCACTTATCAATTAAATTTTACACCCAATAACATTTCTAATTGTCCAATAGTACATTAAATACCCTAGAAAACAATAAAATTAACCACACTAAATGTATTACCAAGTTTTATCACTGAGCTTATAAGGGCAAAATCAAAATGCAATAAAATACTTGGTGACAAGAGTAATAAGATTTCCCCAGTAATGGGTTCATACAGTATTTACAACTGTAGTACTCTACAGCTCTTTCACACTTGTTGCAGGACAATCCCTCTTCAGCAGGAACACACAGAATAAGAAGTTATTTAAACACTTCTGTTACTTGCGCCTTTTGCGATAACAGAAATATATCTTAGAATCTTCTTACAGCAGTTGTATTGTTTGTATGTATGTGTTATAGAAAGGGGGCAGTTCAAAATAAAATTTTTGTGGATTGCACCAAATCCAAAGTATGACATTTACAAAGCTAATGAGTTTTATCAATTTTGGAGAAAATCTTGCTATATTTTAAGTTCTAAGTTATTATAAGTTATAATTTTGCTCAATGGAAATACCCACTACCATTATAAAAAAGAAACATGAAATATATATGTACAGTATGATTAATATTTGTACAAACTGCTTGCATGAGCTGGAATTTAAATAAATCTAATAATAATGGAATTGTCATTTTGGCTAAAAGATCCCAAGAATTCATTTTCTGAATCAAAGTTTGAATGGAGAATTAAACATTTTGCCAGAGTGCCCACCCCTGAACTCATCTGTTCACTCCATGACAAGCGAATGCATGTGTGAGACACATGGTAAATGTCTTCTATAATGTCAGCATTGTACTTTTTCCAGCCAAAACCTTACACATATTTCCTTACATGTATTTACCATTACGTCTATTAGACAGTCACTGAAACATACTGTACTCGTTGAGTTATGGAATGGACCTTATGGCCCAGTTTACACATAGCCCTTTTTCAACCGGATTTGGTTTAACTTGCTCTTACATATCCGAGTTGGTTTATCAGTCGGTTTATTTTACTAAATATTATGCACAAGGGTCCCTGGCATCTTATGACCAAAGTTGGACCTGGCATGGGCTGTCATTGTCTGAACATGTCCTTTGTTCCGCCGTAAAGCGCCAGACAGGGACATGCAGGCACACAACCAGAAGGTTGGTGGTAGTGGTGGTGGTGGTGGTGGTGGTTGGGGGGGGGGGGGGGGAGAATGGAAGGTAGCATTTCTGACCCAGGATTATATATACACAATGAAACCAAATTTGAGATCAAACATGTTCTGTTGCTCCAAATACAAGCAAAGACTGCTATAATTAGGTTCAAATTAACCAGTGGTTATTTGAGATTCCCTAGATGTTCTCTAACAGAAGAGATTTGAGATCTCTTAAAGTGCTGTGTAAACAGGAGAGTGACAGAGGGGTCAATTTAACTGTGTGAAACAAAATGTCACTTGTCACTCTCTGCTGAATCAAACTCTCTGAAATCAACCATATATCTTTCACCCTGAAATAAATATCCACAAGTAAGACAAACATGTTTTAAAGAGGCAATTTAGAGCCCATATGTTGCCTTGTGTCTTTTTAGTAATGTCTTAGTTTTCTTAAACATTCTTTAAATGATTATGTTACAGATGTACTGTACATAAAGAGTATATTTCTGTAGTTCTCTGAATGAAGTGATATCTGATTGTACTAAGTTATAAAACTTAAACAATGCCAGTCACTACACCAATACGGGTATTAATGAAAAAAATCCTATCACTAATAGTTATACTATCAAAGTAACTAGAGGATCAGAGAGGCGATACCGCCTCTGGATATTGTACCACCAGCTGGAGTAAGCGCATTCATATGGACCCCCACCCCACCAAAAAAAAAAAAAAAAAAAAATGGACGCCACCACCAGTCTATAAAATGCAATAAACAAGAGTTCTAAAAATAAAAAAATAAAAAAAATCGAAAAACATAACTGTTAAAATGGTCCAATCAAGCAGATGTTCAAATTGACCTGTATTTTCCTAACACTGATCACTCCTGTGATTTTCTAGACAATAGGCCTATTGGTTTTCCTTGAAATGCGTTATCAGTATTGCATATATGCTGACAAAAGAGAAAACCTGGGGACAACAGTAAGCAGATCTCTGCTAGCTTTGAAGATATGAAGGGCAAGAAAATATGCAGAGTTCAGTTTGTGGTGAAAAAGTAGGTCAAAGGTCAATTTCAAGGTCACAGTATATGACTTCCTATATAAGTTCAATAGTAGCTATGGGCATTTCTTTGCCAATTATGGAGATATGAAGGCCAAGAAACATGCAAAGTGCAGTCCATCATAAATAGTAGGTCAAAGGTCAATTTCAAGGTCACAGTAAGATTGCCTGTGTATGACTTCCTATTCAAGTTCAATAGTAACTTTGGACGTATCTCTGCCAGTTTTCGAGATATAAGGGATAGAAAATTTGCAAAGTTCAGTTCATGGTGAAAAGTAGGTCAAAGGTCAATTTCAAGGTCACAATAAGATTGCCAGTATATGGCTTCCTATTACAGTTCAACAGTAACTATGGGTGTATCTTTGCCAGTTTTGGAGATATAAGGGCTGGAAAATTTGCAAAGTTCAGTTCATGGTGAAAAGTAGGTCAAAGGTCAATTTCAGGGTCATATTTAGATTGCCAGTATATGACTTCCTATTCAAGTTCAATAGTAACTATGAGCGTATTTTTGCCAGTTTTGGAGATATAAAGATCAGAAAACTTGCAAAGTGCAGTACTGAAAAGTAGGTCAAAGGTCAATTTCAAGGTCACAGTAAGATTACCTGTATATGACTTCCTATTCAAGTTCAATAGTGACTATGGGCGTATCTTTGCCAATTTTGGAGATATAAAGATCAGAAAACTTGCAAAGTGCAGTTCATCATGAAAAGTAGGCCAAAGGTCAATTTCAAGGTCACAGTTAGATTACCAGTATATGACTTCCTATTCAAGTTCAATAGTAACTATGGGCGTATCTCTGCTAATTTTGGAGTATTTCACATTTTCCCCATTGAATATTGTGATGTTGTAATTTTTGATATAGCACAACGCCTAAACCATATCGAAAACAAAAAAATGGACACCACTTCCAGTATTGCTCTTGACAAGGTCTACAAAATGCAATAAACAAGAGGTCTCTGGCATTTACCGTTCCAGAATTAGAGCGAGTTTTCAGTTTTATATCTAATGGCTGCTTCTCCCGTGAAAATGCACCGATTGACCCCAAACTCCCAAAGATGAAAGGAGTCCCCAATGGTAACCCCTCACTATAACAGGAGAGCTAAGGGCTGTGTAGTTTCCAAAAATAAGCACAAACAAATATTTTTTTGCAGAAAATTCCCATTTTTAGAAAATTTTGGCTTGTTTGACCTTGAAAAAAAGGTCAAAAGTCAAATCCAAGGGCATATTTGGAATCTCCACATATGACTTTCGGTCAGACTTCTGTAGTAATTTTTCCCATAATTCCTTTGGTTTTGGAGATATTCAGCATTGAATTTTCAAAAATTTTGACAAGGGTGCGTTTCAACAAGCGTCACGCCCAGGCCAATGCACCAACTGAGACAAAAAAACCAGGGTGTTCAAGTTGAGATTATATGTGACCTAAATCCAAGAGATGGGGACACAGGTCCTTGTGGTCTAGGAGGAGAAGCGGTAACGGTGACTTGTTTCCGGCGCCCGACTGCGGAGCCGGCGGAGCCGGCGGAGCTGTACGAGACGGGTCGGGACTAAAACCATGAGTACCGCCAGCGTACACGCTGGTGGTACTAATTAATAGTATTAGAGAAATGTCAATTGCCTTCCCCTTGTTATAATTATCAATACACCACAATGCAAAGATTTGTACTCCCACACCTTTTGAAGAAACTTCAAATGTATGTATAGTATTTTATGAATAGATACAACTTGATGGATGATTTGCAGGACTGATTAAAAATATATACTTTAGGTTAATCATGTCATTGTGAAAGAAGGTGCAGTTCTTTCATTAAATCCAATACTACTAAAGATTCCTAAAAGACAATAGACAATACATTAAAAGCAAAGTACGTAATTCATCCATTGAAAGAAAAGAATCAAACATATTAAAACACAATCACTTACTGTGTTTATGACAGCTAGAATACCCGTACTCCACACCAGTAGAGGAGACAGCCATCCACGGCTGGGGCTGAACATTATGGATGTCTCTCTGAAAACAAGAAATGGAAAATAGTTCAATTTTTATACACAAGAAAATGTGTAGGAAATATAACATTAAAAATATGGGAGTTTCCGTGCAAGTTTTGATGGCTCTGAGTCATTTACAATGGATAAATTGATACCAAAAACTTACAATACTTGCTGTTATCATATGCTCCAGAACTTTTTCTTCAGTATTATACAGCAAGAGAGATCCTGAGCAATCAAAAGCCAGCTACCTTATGGCATTTCTACACTTATCTAAATGTATTCCATTAATCACACTCCAACCAACCCCTGTTTCTCATTTTTAATCTTAATTAAAATTGTGCAATCGACTTTCTACAACAGTGGTCAGCATAATTGGATATGAAACCCTTAGCTGACCCCTCCTTCTAGGAATCTGGATTTTGACAAAATCTGATACTTCAAAAGAACTTGGTTTATATCATGCTCAATTTGTGTTATTATTCAATAATCATTAAGTACAATAAGTATTAAGTACAATTAGCAATTATTTAATATGACTACTCATGTAAAATACAGATATTTGGCAGAGTCCAAGTGACTCTTATATATATATGTATGAAGTAGTTAAATTATGTTTTTTGGTATTTGCTCAATAAATTATTATTATTATTATTATTATTATTATTATATGTGCATGTACACAAAAATTTAAGATAATCCCAGTTTTTTAATGAGGATAACCAACCATTATTCTGCGGAAATAACTTTTTTAAAACTTTTTTTATAAATGGAAAAAATGCAATGAGTATTAGTTTGCTAGTTGGGAGAAAAATTACATTTTACTCATGGAAAATCCTTTAAGCTGTTGTTTTTATGCTCTAAAATTGCCAACACAGACATTTCCTCCTTTCAAAAGTAAAACAGGAAAGAATGAGTGTCACTAAAATTTAACTGTCATCCGATTCTATTTAAAGAGTGTTGCGCTCGTTAATCAACTCATCAATTTTGTCTGGTCTAACACATGCATTCACAAGTAAAAAATGTCCTGTTGTTTACAGAACAAAGCTAAAACAACATTGGTACGCACATGTAAATGAATCAAAATAACCAGAAAACTCACAATAAGCCTAAGACACAAAAAACTTTCATATATTATGCCAAAATATAACATTATACATCTACAAAATATAACAAATATACTTTTTCAGTACATTTTATTTTTTTACATTAAAATATCATCAATCCACATCAAAGAAGCACGGAGGCTAGAACAGGAATGCACCATTTCTTACCCTTACACACGCACATACACACACACGTGACAAGGGGCATGCAGCAGCTCGCGGGCTGGTTTTTTAATCACTGTTTCTGTCGAGAGCAATCATAGCACACCACTTCATTTCCCTTTTCTCTAACCCTGCCTTCTTGATTTATGAAGGGCCATCATTTTGGAATTTGGCCTTCAGAGCAATTTCTTTTTGAGATAGAAAATTCAAGTCTGTTTGATCACACTCCATTTCAGAATACTTGTTGCATGTAAATTGCTATATGGAATTGTAAGTGAAAGAAATAAGCTTCAGATCTGGAGAGGAACACAGGAGTCTGGGTCTCTCAAACAAGTGTATTTCTTCAGTTGAAAAACTCTCGACTTTTTTTTCACCCAAGTAATTGACACATAAAAAACCATTTGTTCATTTTTCTTTCAAAGAAACATTAACATGAGACCAGTTTGCAAAAATTGCATGTGCAAGAGCAAAGTGCCAGAATTATTCTTATAGTTCAAAATTGGTGGTCCCTCCGACAACAGAGGAGGTTACGTTCTCGTTACTGTGTGTGGGTTTGTTTGACTGTGCACAGCATTACACAAAAAGTTTATTCATTAGATTTTCAGGATAGGTTACAAATGGGGCAAGGGCAGAAATGATTACATTGGTGTTGATTAATTAATTAATGATTAATTATTGGTTAATAATTTGTCTTGGAAGAGGTTGCACTCTCTGAGTGCTTTTCTAGTCTGGTAATGTTTTCAACAGGTTGACAATATCATTATTGTTTAGTTTCTTAACCCCATACTTCCATGTAGACCAGCAAACACTGGACCATCTATAATGATTTTGGAATGTTAATCAGTAGGGACACTAAGAGGCAATAAGCCTATCACTCTCCTGAGAAGAAAACAGAAAAATAAACATCCACATGCTGCTCTCAGCAAACTTCTCCATATGCCAAGGATTTTTCTTCCAAGGGTGGGGTTATCTAGTACACTTCTAGAAATAATACCCCATTCTTTAAGTTTTAAACCTCATAAATGTAGCCAAGGTACATATAACAGGTGATTGTGGTGGTAGATGTCTGAGTATCATTCTACTTTAATTTTACAGCAACTTTAAATTTTATCTAAAACTATAATTTTATAGTGTTGGAAATGTCACATCGATTTTTTCATTGTAAGGTTACTGTTGAAACAGGCATATCAAAAAGGAAAAATCCAATTATTCCAACCTCATATTTTTTAAAAAGAGATCCAATTTCATAACTTATAATGTCCAATATATTCAAACAATGCAGTTTAAATTAGCTTTTAAAAAGTTAACTGTATGTTAAATTTCACTTGGTGCATTTGTACATTTCCTCTTTTATAGACCCAGATCAATGTTTTTATAAGCTAATACCTGTAGAAAGTTTGAGTTATCCCAAAGGTATTTTTAACACAGCAGAAATCAAAAAGAAAGACATTTTCCTTGCTTGACAACATCCTAAGGACATGGTACACAGTTCCTTAGCTTATTATGTCTAACTGAGTGACTGGGAGACACTGTAAAGAAACACCAGATTCATTAAGCATACCAAAGGTAAACACAAAAGTTATTTAAAAGTCGAATATGCACATTTTGATGCTTACTCTGAGAATGTTTTTTCACCCCAGGGCACCAAGGCATGACAAAGCAGAAGTCAACAAAAATGAAAGTAGCACGAAAGCCTTAGCGTGGAAAGTGGCGGTATAACTTTTCTAGTTCATTCCACTGCTCGCACACAACACTCAGTATGTACTCGACCTGGGTATTAAACCAAGCAAGGATAAAAAGACGGAAAAGGTCTGCATTTTTCACGATTACAATGATAACAATATGCCGTTGGGAGATGAGAATTAATTGGACAAAAAATTCTTAATGCACGAAGAGATGACAACAACTGCACTGTCCATTGGTGCATCAAATCCTATTTCAATGATGACAACTAGGGTCAAGACAGGAGATCAAAAGAGCCACTTTACAGTGACTTTAGTGGGCAGGAAGTCAGCAAAAGCACAAATATATAAATCCTTTACTAACACACTGTACCCACTCAAAAATCCTTACAGATCTACTTCTAACCATGAATGCATTTTGGGCCAGGCATCTCTTAAAGATATTTGAATAGAGTAGTCTCACCTTACCTAAGGCCAGACAATAACAATTAAGCTGTATCCATTATTCCTGTCAAATCTTTCTTTTGAAAAAATAAACTTTGACACTATTCTCCAGTTCTGCCATGTACATGACTTTCCAGAGAGAGAAATAGAAAAAAAGGAAATGTCAAATACAGATTTTAGAAATCCCTTCTGTCTTTTGACAGTAATATTTCCAGTTTACAAGTTAATTGTGGATAATCACCCACTAAGTGACTTTTCACATCTCCCTATGAACTTTGCAATGTTGAGTGTTAGCAAATGCCAGACCGTGGCTTAAAGCCATCCTCTCTAGACCTTTCCATATACACCAGATTTCCAGAACACTTGCACATTTCTTCCACATCAATTAATAGCTAAATGCTTTCAAATTCCATCAGTCACCACCAGCTTGATGCACTGTATGATTTAATAGCAATGCACTTGCCAAGAACATACTAGAGCCCTTCCTCTTTAAAACTTTAATTTTTCTGCATCGAAAGCTCACTGTCACATATCCAGTCAATGGTGGCATTTTTTATTTTTAAAAAAGTAAATTAATACCCCAGTGTAAATTATACAGCAGGGAAAGCAGCCAGACTTCCTAATAAATAAAACTTAAAATTTCTCCCACAACACAGATCCCAGTAAAACTTAAATTTTCTTTCAGACAAAAAAGTTGGCATGCAAAATTCTAAAACGCTGAACCAAAATCTTCCTTCTCTCTATCCTATCAACACAACAATCATCATCATCATCATCATCATCATTATAAAGCAGATAATTATTTTGAAAACTAAAGCCAAATCCCCATACCTGTTGCTTATTCCGCGGAAGCTAAGTTTCCCAATATATAAATATATATCCAGTTAGTTCCAGCTCCCTTCTGGGCTCCTATCTCCTCTCCTGTCTCACCCTAGTATGGTCTCAGAGGAACCAACACCTAGACTCTGTCTGCTTCAGTACTCTACAATGACTTCATTATGCACACATGAAGCCACACTTTTCAGGGGGGCATCTCAAAAGTCACAGAGCACAGTGCAATTTTGGCTCTGGCCTGAAGACTGAAGCCATTTCCTCTGCCAGCAAACCCATATGGTATTTACAAAGGGTGCTTTCAACACTACTGAAAGCAACTAAGAGACTTTAATCTTGTGAGCAGTACTGTAACCTGAGGACACATCTGTTGAAACCTCTATATCCAATTATCATTTGTATTGTTATATATGAGACTTTTATTGGCAGAACAACAAAATACTGAACATAGGTTTATGCCATATTTCTAAAACAACTCTCCAATTCCCTTTCTTCAATCTAAATTAATTTGACACAAAATTAAAGTAAGATATATATAAATATAATGTGATCTGCCTCAAAGGCAACATTTCACATAAATAGAGTACATCAAAGAAGTCTTTCATCACTGAGGATACTCTCAAATGAAATCAGAAACCCTTAGCAGGCAATGTGATACAATGACCACTAATTTGACTGATTAAGTTTTTACACCCCCATTTTATCTTTTTGTCTCTCTGCATTAAATAAAGCAGCAAAGCATAGGAAAATACACAAATTGAATCATATTGTAAGCTGTCTGGAAAGAGTGCCATCGAAGATTAATTATAGAAAACATGGAATTATGCTCATGTTAAACCAAGAAAGCCAAGGCATAGCCAAGGGTGTGAGGGAAAGGGGGGGAGGGGGTGCATACACCACCCTAACCAGGAGGCCAAGAATTACAATGGGGCAGGTAGAAATAAAACAAGAAAAATGGGGTGGCAGTCTCTCTCCATGACAGAATCAAGGCTATGCCTTTAGAGAGGAAAATTCAAAGTCTTCCTGTCTTTCCTACTTTTTGTTCTCTATACACCACACATTCTTTCTAATCTGAATACTGCGACAGATTTAATTCATGTCACAAAGAAATACACAGATATCATTTTACAAATATTCATTTCTTCTAAACATTAAAAGCAAACCGGGCCTATTCTGAATTACTCAAGCTGAACTGATTAAAATATAGTAACTTACAATTACGATACGGATGATATCAAACACCAGTTCCTTGCTGCTTACAATGTAAACTTAGGTGTTTAAAAAAAGGAAATGTTGTCTTAACTACCTTTGCCACAGTGTACTATTACAAAAAAGTCTCCCTGCGGCACAAAAACAGAAAACTTGCATAATGATGAAAAGTGACACACACACCCCCTTATAAAGTTATTTTGTGACAGAAATTGCTTTGAACCTTAAATATCCACCTCACTACTTGAAATAAAACAATTAAAAGGAAATACCACTACCTTCTTTAGATTATTTTCACAATTTGGCAATAGATTTGAGACTTTTTAATTAAACTAGTAATAAATAAAAGTGTATGTGAAAAAATAATGTCTCAGGGTAAAATGTAAATTCTTAAATAATCTAACATCAGTGAACTATCCCAGCCCAACAACCCATTCAAATTCATACAAGAAGACATTAATCATAATTGAGAGAAATTTTCTAGACAATAGGTAGCCCTGTATACCATGCAAAATGGGTTAAACTTTTTTGTAAAAATGTTACTGAAACTGACACTCACTGCAATATTTATTCACAAAAACAATCCAGAGTTTATTTATCTGAGCTAATACTTTTTCTGTCTGCTTTGTAAGCAGGGTTAATGCTGTGATATAGCAAGGTTTTGTATATTTTACAAAACTGAAGATTGTGACAGAAAATGCAATTAAAATTTCTCTTATAATGTAAAGATATGCACATTTCAGCTTTATTATTAAAAGAGAAAGACATAATGGCAATGAGTGTATATGGAATGCAAACATCACTGTGAAATTATTTTCAAAAGAACTATTTTCATATTTTTTTGCATATAATCAAATTGCTTACCTTCACAATGCAAAATGAAAGCTTATGTTATCTTTTGACATTGTTAGACCAGCTACATGCATTTACTCAGTTTGTACCACTTTTTAGGTTATATATGCAACTGTGGCACGAAAACAAATGTATTGTCCTTTTAGAAAAATCTTTATTCGTACTTTCTACACGTCTGATCACTGGTGTATCTCACTTGAATTACGCGCCAACCGCTTTTTATAGTACAGGGTCACATGACCCACGTGACACAAAAAGGGCGCTAACACCAGCTATACATATTCATTACACCTATTTATACTATAATAAGGTACTTATATTATGGTAGGCTACAATTAATATACTATTACATATTTATATATACATGTGAATACGTGTACCCTATTACATATATCTCATACTGCCCAAGAAGATTCGATAAATAAAGAAAATCTGAACGAGTCAGAGAGAAATGCAAATGATCGGACCATAATACTCAGCAAGTTAGCACAGTAAATTGAAGGGAGTCGCAAATGACGTTTGCAAGAAACAACTCATCCAGCCACCAGAATTATTACTGCTACTACTGTAACAGTGTTCATGAGTTAATTTTGTTTTTGTTTAATTACTCTTCTTCTGTTATCTTTTATTTCTTTTTCGACAAAAGAACATTCCAAGTAATGTACTAATATTAATAATGTCACGACTACCGACCATGTGTCCGACTTTTTGCACAATTTCTGTTTCCTTTAAATGCTCTATTCTTACCTGCTGTATTCCTTTTAGTAGTCAGCAAATGCTTCTTCTTCTCATTGATTGCCCAGCAGTATTACCAAATGTAGAACTTCAGTCCTCTACGCTGAAAATAGCTAAAATCGCCCCCTTCGCCCCGCCGGTCAGCTGGTCTAAATTTCCCGCAACGAGAGGTGGCACTGCAGTCACTTCAAAAACCTGTGGCTTCTGCTGGCCACGTCATTGCGATAGTTGTGATAGAATAGAAGTGCATTGTATCTGAAAATGCGATAGTTGTGATAGAGGTGATCATATGTGCTTCTTAATATGATTGTTGTCTTAGAACTTAGAAGTGAATATAATTTAAAATGCACTAATTTATTTTATCAAGATCTATGTATAATTCCTTGTTCGAATTAATATCATCAAAATTTCTGCTAGATTTTTCAAATTGGCCCTCTTCTTTTCTATGTGCTTGAAAAGCAGTGTTTGGTGTAATGGTATTATGAGTTGGATATAATGTGAGGTGTTTACTGCCAATGTTACAAGTACCTTGTATACATCACGAGTCAGGCACGGCTCTAAATTCAAAAAATGTCTGCTGGCCGATGATCATACAGTATGCTTTTTTATTTATGCCAGATATCAATGAACAAAACCATTCCTGTGAGCAAGCTATAGAAATAGGCGCTATTTCATATAGATGGGTCTATACGAAGTTAACTTTCAGTTCACTCTTTTTACCCTTCGCCCAAGTTTCACCAGATTGCACAGAAAAGCACTTTTGAGTTTTGATTAATGCTATAGCAGGCTGAACCATAATTATATTAAAAAATAAAAATTAATAAGACATCAGATTTAATTTCACTTCAAATTTATTACCAATTGCATTAAGTCACAAAACTGGAAAAGCAAAGACCTGATGTAACTCATAAATCTTCAGCAAATAGTAGTAACCTTGTGCAAAATAAAGATGAAAAACTTTACTTGGCAAAACTGAAAACAAATCAACTTGGATACATGGTTTCTCTAAATAGTATATACAACTTTGGTTTAATTTGATTCCTGAATAATTGTAATTAATGAGTAATATTATCAACACTCAACCCTTTTCATTTTACTTTATGACTATCTTTTATCCTGTTCTATATATGTGTGCCACATACTCTTTTTAATCCAAATCCAAATTTTATAACTTGAGAAACTTTCTTGGTTGGTTGAATGATATCTAAAACAGTATATAATAAACTACACTACAATCGACTTATAACAGCAGTCTATGAAACATTCTATTTAAATGCAATTTTAAAAGCAATCAGTAATATGGACACAATTTATACTCACCCATTCCCCTCAAAAAAAAAATTTTTTTTCTTCATTTACATTCTTAAAATTTTGGTTAGGGCAACTTTACAGTTAAATCTTAACAACAGCATAAACTATGTTAAAACCTATATTTCCCCCCCATTTAAGACCCCTGCAAATTTCCTCACTGCAGTGACAAAAATGATAAAGTTACATGCCTAACCCACTCTTTATAAACGACTGTTCATGCTAATATAAACCTATTTGTTGACAAAAAAGGTGCCAATATTTCAATATTAAGTCATTTCCCCTTTCATGACTGAGAGTAATGCACTTGAAAAATGCCTTAATTCTTAATTTCTGTAATATGGCCATGGACTTAAAAGATCTTCAACATATAAAAAACAGGATTTACCTTTTAATTTCAAACACAATAATATTTAGCACAAGATGAATTATAGTGTGACAGTCTTAAAATCAATGTGGAAAATATTCTAAATACAAAAGGGATGAAGAATCATAGTTCAATAAAATATGTTTTTAGGAAGAAGTCATGATGAGATGTTTAGAAAACTCTAGGAATATCTGAGTATTGTATACTTCTGTCACTACACACACAAAACTCTAAACTAGCATGCTGACACTTGTTTTTTTTTTCCAAGATGAAATTTGGTTGCTCATTGACCAGTATCAACAAACGAGGAAAGCATCCACTTGCAAATTCTAACCAAACAATAAAAACAACTAGACAAGTTTTGTTACCAAGGTATGGGGATATATCTCCATTATGTTTGCATCTTAACCATTCCTGGATTAATATCATGACATTTGCTGCCTGCTTCAATACAGACAGGTACATCCATATTAACAATTACCTCACTGATAAGGTACACATTAATATTCTAACAGGCAAAATAAAACCACTAACATATCAACATAAACTATGAAAGAGAGTTTGTTCCTGAGGAAAATATTGCAGAACGAGACTTGGGTGTTTAATACATGAAAATATAATGTATAAGAAGCAATTTGCTCAGAAAATCCACTTAGATCAGACTTCATGGATGCATTTCATGCTAAATGTGCACATGACATATTAGTTATCCATGCATTGCTTATATAATGTACTATCACACTTTGTGAATACAAGAAAAAAGGAAACTAAAATATCATTGGTATTTCAATGGATTGTATATATTTGTAACCACAATTTGAGCACTAGGATATAAAGGATTTTCCTTTTCACTTGCACCAACTTAATCACAGGCTTGGTGTCAATTTTAAATGAATGTGCCATCCAAATGTTTGTTCAAGATTCTAATGTGATCCCCCTAAAAGAACATCTATTTTGTTCAGACTTTAATACAAACTTCAAAGGAGATGGCTACAGAAATCTTCCAGAAAATGTAATAACAAACATGTTATAAATAACAAATATTGTTAAAGATGTGTTAATAGGCTACTGGTAATGATGAAGAACCTCTACTGATTTTATTTTACCTTTTTAAAAATGTCCTTTTATAATATTAAAACCAAAGCAGTCAATTTTTACCAAATTCAAACACCCATGGTTCTGCTCCACTTTGATATAAACAGTACCATAATTAAACTAACTTAACTTAACACAGTGACCTATGATCAGTACTGCACCCAGGAACAAAGGGCTACTCAGAAAGATATGAACTAAAAAACAATATGTAGCTGCCATGAAATCATTCTTTAAATTCACCATTGTTAAATGCTGCATGCTTAGTGTCCATTTTAATGCTGTATGGATCTTTCTGCAATTTTTTAAAGTATGCTACCAACAAAGTATTCCTCTTTCCTTATTAAAATGATTCTTACTTTCGTTGCTGGTTGGATAGTTGTGAGAAATGCTGTTGGACAGACATTTACTGCAAATCTTTCCCACCATGTTATTTCTGACAATTGAAATATTGTCACAAAAATCCTTGAGAAAATTATCTTAAAGCAACAAGGCAGGTGCCATCACTCAATAGAAAATATAAGAAAACATTTGCATGTTTCGTTCACATTATTTGCATTCATATTTCTTCAAACATGATGACTTACACATTCTGGATTACAACTTGAAATTGGCATCAGTCTAACTTTGCAAATATTAAGTAGTAATTGAAATTTTGTTGCAAATCCTTGATACTCTGTTAAGAGAGATGCACCTTAACAGGCAAACCACACAAAAATATGATCAAACAATGAAAAGATCTAAAAACCATGTGCAAAATATCACTGGAATGAAAAACTGCATTGATATCTGCACTGATAAGAGAATCCGATATTATATAAGTAATACCAAATTAAATGTCATTTCCCATATTGTCTTACATTATACATTTTCACAAAGTGTTGTAATTGTCTACTGGCTGTTCTTTTTAAATGTTTGGAAATGGGAATGTCTATAAAAAATGAAAAGAAAAAGTTGTAATCTATTGACAATGTTTTTACCAGATAACATTTCATACCATTGTTAATCTGCTCACTGTTGTAACCAACCAAAGCCAAATTTATGGCTCTCATAATGTTATGACACCTTTTATAATATCAAGGTATATATAGCAATTTTGCTACCCTTTCTTGCATCATATACAACCTAACAAATCTCAGAACACAATCCTCATTTAGACATTAGATAATTAAAAAAAAAAAAAAAAAAGAAAAATGAGACATGTATCTTCCATAAAAATCAACATTTTTAGATGTATATCCCTAAAAAAGACCTACCAGCAATGGTTTTGCTTTGGGACTTGGGTCTTATAGCTGTTTGCGTACAGTTCCTTGAGTGGGGATCCATGACAGGATGAAAACTTATGTAGCAATATGACCTAAGTATACAGAAAATTTACAACATTTTCAACATTTGGTAAGTTTCATTATTTAAAGCTACAATGAACTGTCGACAAAATGCTCACAGACATCTACAACTACTACAGAGTGACCACCTCTAATGTAACACACTACGTGGAAGTAAAACACAATTCTATTTCCATGAAGCTAATCTTCTTGGTCCTCTTCCTGTCTTCAACTCCAGTCTTTATCAATTAATGCAACCTTTTCATTAAACTTCTGTGAAGTAAGTTTCTTTCTCAATATCCAAATACCTAAAGATGAATGGAGCAGTATAGACAACATTGAAAGCAATGACATAGTACGTGATGTATTTATATGGCAGTTCAACAATCAGTTTCTGTTTGTTCTGCATATGGTCCTTTTTGTCATAACCCAGAATGTGGCACAGAAGGTGGTACGTCAGAGCTTTCATGATGACGCGTGTGCTGAACAGAATCACCAGACCCAGCACCATTCGGCAAGACATCTTCGCAAACCAGATGTGGTCTGGGGTTTTGACCATATAAGGAGGTGCCCCAGCCTCATTGTGGTAATTCCCCTGTTGGATATTCAGCCAGGATCCCATGGCAACACCAGCCAGAACCCCCAGGATCAGGGTGGTGTCCCCCCGGGCGGTGCTCCACTTGTCTAGTGTTGGGTAGAAGACACACATTAAAAGTAACACAACTCCCATGATGAGAGGTCCGTAAGGATGGTAGACCTGGAACTCATCTATGATATCCAGCAGAGGCCACATCACAGCCAAGATGACCAGAGCAAAGACCACACCGGCTAGCAAGTCCTGAAACCATACAAATACAGGATGAAAGTTAAAAGAAAACAAAATCATTTTGAAGCAGAAGAGAAACCAAATCCAAGTTCTGTTTTTCATTCAACTGTATGATTCCCTAGAACTTCAGAACAAAAATGAATTTGTTGTTATGGAAATTAACTTTTCTCTGACGGCACAAATGAATATTTAACGTGTGAATCAATAACATGATAAGGGGTGGGGTTTATCTAAATATATTAATTTACATGGTAGAACCAGGCTGATGCTAACATTAAACATCAATAAATGCCATTCAAAGTTTACAATGGTTGAAGAAAATAAAAACATTTTAAGAAAGCTTGCCAGTTCATCACCCTTCCCACTTAAAATCTTGAACTGGCTCGAAAAATTCATTAATTTAGCAACAAGAAAATTCATGCTTAATTCATATATTATTATTATTTTAATTATTATTATTATCTTTTTTTTTTTAGATTTCTCACTAGTACTGATTTGGTTTAAAATTCTGATTTGGCTAGGAATATTCAGCTATTGGCTAAAAGAAATTTCAATCTAGAACAAGCCCAGATATTGTTACTTACCAATAGTGTGTGCATTCCCATGTACACCCTGCTTAGACACACTGTCCCACACCACAGGATGGCCAATACAAGTCCAAGATAAAATGGATACTGAAATAAGACAACATTAAATGTGAAAGCAGGTATGTTATGGATAGCTTAAAAATGAGCCATCTAAGACCCCTTTCAGAATGGATGATCCGAGTTATGGCTGACCACATTTTAAAAGCATTGCCGCTGATCCCTGATGGTCTCCCCACCTCCACACGAGCCGTCACAAAATTACTCGGATCATCCATTCTAAATGGAGCCTAAGGGTGGGTACTGATTCACCAGCATAATGCACTGTGCAGGGGATTCTCGCTAAAGTGCAATCAGTGGAATTAGTTCAATCAGCACACAATGGTACATTACCCCCTAGCTGCTGAAGGAGGTGTGTCAGACAATTAAGGTGATTCTCCTGATTGCACTTTTTAAAGAATAATGACAACAATATGCCATTTTTTGACAAAAAAAAAAAAAAAAAAAAAAAAAAAAGAAAGATGAAAAAAGGAAAAAAATATATTTTCTGAAACATCAGGCCTACCCAACTACAAGACTTGGCACCGAATGATCCTGAATTCACTGGTAGATCAGACCACACTACCCGTTTTCAAGGTGTGTGTCAGATCGCATTACACAGTATCATACCCTGAACAAATTTTGAGTGGTGATGCAATGCTTTTCAACCCCGCTGAGAATCGTCATTATCACATCGCGTACCAGGCAAGAGCGGTGTCGCGTCTGATACTGTGTAATGCGATCTGACACACACCTTGAAAACGGGTAGTGTGGTCTGATCTACCGGTGAATTCAGGATCATTCGGTGCCGAGTCTGGTAGTTGGGTAGGCCTGAACATGAGGCAAAACTTTTTAAATATTACAGTATTTTAATAAACCAAAACTATCTGTCTAAGCAGGAAAGCAAATGTAATGTATTACTGATTGTTTTAATGAACCATCTCAGAATCTTTCCCTGTTGACAGTAATATGATTTCTCTTAATTGACAACAATAAATTGTTATTTTTCCCTAGCAAGAGCAAGACATACTACAATGGTGCAGTTACAGGTAACTACAAAGACAGTTCCAGGAATTTACTCAATATTTTGTTTCAGTATAGATTCTTCAATCAACAGTTGCAATACATATTTTGTCTGCTAACCACTGTTTTCCTATAAATATAAGATATCTTATAATCTTCTGAGAGATAATGCCATAAGTTAAATAAACCACAATTTCATGATACAGTCCAAAAAACACTTATAAATACACTTGTTTCATAGTGACTGTAAAACCATTTGTATGAGGAACTCATGACGTGAATTAATGTAGAAAAATTGTTCCCTTGCTGCCTGTAAAACTAGTGCACACCTGATCTAGCAGATTTTTTTCTTGTACTCATCTTCTGATTGTTTCAGTACCTATCTGCCAAGGCTCTATTCCCATAGATTTTAGATCGATCTATCCCCGCGGGGAGTCTCACTAGATTACTTTCAGATAATCCGACTTAAATGTCCGTCCCGCCTCCTACAAGCTGTAAGAGGGTAATTAACTTTCGTGTCCGCCCGGCTGACAGCTATTTAGCGTGAACCCCCAGGGAGTTAGGTCGATCTAAAGTAGGTCGATCTAATCTATGGAAATGGGGTGCAAGACTCACACTAGGGATATAAAGTTCTTTCCACGAGGATTCTAGACACTTCCCTACCTTCTCATTAAAGATAAAATGCTCTAAACTAAAAAAAAAAGAATTAGGAAAACTACTGCCATTGCCTTTTTCCAAGGGCAAAACAGCACAATGCACTACAGCTATCTGATATTCCAAGTGGAATATGAAAATATATCATCAATCACAAAAAGAAACCTGCTTTCCTGTACATATCAAATTTATTCAGACCTGTTTTGCCTTTCTTTATCAGACAATATAAAGGCCATCAATGCTCTAGAAATTTGTGACCCTATTTGTAGTTTAAAATTTACTTCGGGTGCACCTAGAGATAAATCATAAAATAAGTTAATAATGGTATCATTTTACAAGACACAATGCACATGTAGTAGTGACAGCTATATTTCAACAGTATGCATGACTTCTGACCATGATTTGATATTTTTATATATGTATCCTAATAAAAAACAAATCCAATTATGGTAGTCTTAGGGCAGTTCTAATCTCTTAAAGTATGTGTTAAACAATATTGTCCTATAAAGTAAAATCATTAGCTGACCTTGATACATTTTACTTTACAGTCCAACCAGAACAAAGAAGCTATAGCTGAAAGTAAAAAATGTAATTGTTGTAGACGCTCCCTGCTTTTTCTTTGTAACTGTTTGTGTGGCCTGACACTCAATTCTGTAAAATTACAGAAAATTTATGCCCACAATCAGGCTGAATGGATGGTTTGGGTTTTCAAAATCTGGTTAGACTGGATCTTCAACAACAACATAAAAGGCATTATTACAAGCAATTAGGGACTATTATCATCTGTATTATTACTGCCCATGTAATTAAATAACAACAGCGAGAGGCATAAGCCATTTAACATCAAATGATATGGGTAAGAGAGGGAACAGTAAATATCTAGGCACTAAACTAGTATATACTTTATTGACATTATTCTGTCCCCGCCATTTTCAGCAACTGGATATTTAGCCACATGGAGATTTTTAAAAAATTAATGAACAACATGCATTGTAATTATAATGTTTAAGCACAACAATATTTACATGGCACCATTTCTTCAACTCCTCTTCACTAAACCAAGTCCAACTTTTTGCTATTTGTTTTGTCTACCCTTCCAAACCAAATATAAATCTCAAATAAAAACCTATTCTGTACTGATGCTTATATGCACACTAGTGATAATTCACTTTTAAAAGATTCATGCTGATGGTAAATACTAAGTCATCTAAGTACACCATGTGCATATTTTTTCTAGCATTACTAACAGATTTTTTCACGATGATAGTGTGCAGATATAACAAAATCATTCAGATAAAGAAATAAAGGCCTTATATCATCAAACTTAAATACTCAATGCCCCCCTTCCAATGTGTACTTAACATGCATCAACATTTAGGACTCCGAAACACTCCAAACAATTAAAAAAACTAGTATATGCAAGCATATTTTCAAGGCATCTATTTTCACTAAAAAAAGGGATATCTCACGAAAAAAGGGGATATCAACAGTCTTGGCTTATTGAACAAAATCTTCTTTCCAATATTTTCTAGGTAATACTGGCATGAACCAGAAGTTATCCCTGAGGGAATAAGCTGAATGGTATCCATGGATTCCCAGATCAATCCCATATGTACATATAGGAAGTTAAGAATAACTCAACACCGGCTGATCATGGGGGAGGTTTTAACCCAAGAGATTTTTTTCCTTGTTCCAATTTTAATGGCAGTAAACTGATAACAGCTCTAAGATCTGCCCACAGGTAAACTTATCTTGACAATAAAATACCTTCATACCTGAGTTCACTGTAGGTCAAAGGTTGAGTTCACACTAGTTTAGGCTATTATGTGGCTTTGAAGTTTCCATACAGGAAAAGTAACCAGTCTTAAAACAAGGTATCCAAGACAATTTATCTATACTAGTAATGATCTAAAAACAGAGATTTGTGAACTAGATGCTAAAGAATTACTAGAAAATCAAGTTGCATGTGCAGTTGTCATCAATAAACTTGAAACTGGTGCAAGTCGAGACTGATGTGAATTTAACTTACACGTAGGGCGTATTGGTTAGCAGTACCTACAAAGTAAAGAACTTTTCTCCTCTGGAAAATAGCAAAGCAGGCCCGTAGCCAGGGGGGGTTCGGGGGTTCGAAAGAACCCCCCTTTTTGCAGAAAAAAGGTCCACTCTGGGTAAAATTTGACATAAATACATGCCATGGGAATTTTTCGGTAAAAGGTCCACTTTTTCAGAAAAAGACACACCCCCCCTTTGAAATTGCTGGCTACGGGCCTACTAGTACATAGGGGTATAAATGAGAAGTAAACCATCATGCCCATCTTTCAAATAAATTCCTTCAAATAATGTATTAAAGAAAAAATACATGATCAAATATATTTTCTAATTGTCAAATTATTTTTTCTACTTGAAATTATCTATGGGAGCAGGATGATCATCTGTATCATGTTTGTAGCTTTTTACAATAACAGAATTTTCCCATTTCTAAACACAATTTAGCTTCTCATAAGTTCCTGAACAAATTCCTTGGTCAGTAAGGTGTTAGCACAATCCTAGACAGTATCGAATTATGAAAAAAAAAAAAAGACTTTTGGGTAACATAAAACATGTAGTTAGTAAAAAGAATCAGACTTTGAGTTCATTACTTACATAATAGGTATTTTAATAAAGAATTTCCTAATTATACTTATCTTACAATCTTTTCACCTTCAACTAGAACTGCAATGATTCATGTTTGTTTGGACTTCACACATGTAGTCCAATCTAGTCATAAGTGATCTGGTAGTAAATGATTACTTAAAATGTAAAGTTTCTTATTGGTTTCAGCCCTTCAGTTCACCAATGCATTGTTTGAGGGTTGTTCTGGTGCATGCTATCCTTGAGATACCCCCACAGATAAAAATCTGGGAGGTTCAAGTCTGGTGAGAGACGTGCCAATGTCACATTCCCTACTGATCAGTCACTACCCAACAAAACAACAGTAACAATTTATTACTAATGTTCACATTCAATGCTTGATTAAATATATTTTAAAAAGAGAAGGGAACAGGATAATAATACTTAGCCAAAAAAAAATTTGAAATAACAGTCAAAGCGGTACAAAACTAGAGAAATAATAATATAAGCAAAACAATGCAAACCCCTTCAGTATGTTATGATTGAGCATATATATTTCCAAATCAATATGTGTATCTTATGTGAGATGCATTTATTTTTGTAGATTATAATAAATGCTAGGGTTCTTTTTTCTTATACTCCTTCAGAATATATAGACACTAGAATATTTCATTCCGTAAACTAGCTATGTAGCAGCAAAGCTCAGATCTTAGGTTTTTCTATTACTTGCACTGCTATTGTACTTTATTACATATTGCAATGATTGTAACCCTACTTCTTATGCAATATCTTTTTTTAACCATCACCATGGGTTGTTTGGTGCCTGCTCATATCAGGTTTTAATCAAATGAGTTGTTGACATACACATTTTCTTGACATAGATCAACTATCTGTACTTTGACTCAGAACATGGGTTATCAACCAGGCGGTCAAAGAGTATATAATAAGATCATTGCTACTAACTTGAGTAAATCTTGAAGAAAAGGGGATGTTACCATTTACCAAGGCCGCAGTTATTATTCTTTGGACATTTTTGCTGAGGTGACCCTGTAACTTTTTGCCAGATGAAAGCAATTAAATCTGCACGGGTGCAGATGAAATTGTACCCACTCTGCAGGAGCTCAGTGGTAGCTGGGCTTCACTCCATGTGATTAACGCTCGTTACGCAACCTGTCTTGTCTTTTCTGTCTGCTGAAAACACCCTGAATAACAAGCTATTGATAACGGACTGTTTTTGTTGTCACAGATGAGCGATTCACTGTTTTGATTTTTGTCAAACAGACTTGACAGGGACTTGCTAAGGGACAGTGCCTGAGTAGTTATTCAAACAATTACCAACAGACTAATCATCCTTGAGATATCATCAAAGGGTCACAGTACAGAGATTGGTCATCTATTTAAACAGAGACATATCTGTTAATATCTAGTGAAAAATCAATCTGTGGCCCTGGTAGAGGGTAGGGAGGTGTAGCCAAAATGGTGCTTGTAAAAAAAAAAAATAACAAAAAAAATCAACTGCATGTGTCTTTGATTCTATTCTATACTTAAAAGCTAAAATAGAAAAAAAAAGCATTAACCAACTGGTGCCAGAACACTTTTAAACAGGACCACCACGATGGTTTTATGGTTTTATAAATCAAAGGCAATTCAACAAAAACAACTTATATAAAAACGTGGTCTCTGGCATTCAGATTTTACATTTTTATATTCATGATGTTAAATTTTAGACCCAGATTAAGGTGTCAAAAAGACCATTGCAAGGCACTCTTAGGGCACATTCCCATAGATTTTAGATCGATCTATCCCCGTGGGGAGTCTCACAAGTGTACTGTCAGATAATCCGGCTTAAATGTCCGTCCCGCCTACTACAAGCTGTAAGGGGATAATTAACTTTCGTGCCCGCTTGGTTGACAGCTATTAAGCGTAAACCCCCAGGGAGTTAGGTCGATCTAGTTGGATCGATCTAATCTCTGGGAATGGGGTCTTATTCAAGAGCAGAATTATAAAACCTTCCAAATATTTCCCCAACTCGAAATACAAGCATCAAACACCATTCAAAATCAAGGATTACTGCTGAATCACAAATCCATTAATTTATTGATGCAACTATTCACCATCCACTGAAGACATTAATTCACATAATCCCACCTCCACAAAAAGTGGTAGCCATGAGGGATGCAAAACTGCATCAACCACCTCTAGAAAAAAATCCTTACTATAAACACCATTTTCAGATTTGTTTATATTTGACAGGTGCAGGTGAGAAACAAAAGGCAATGTGTGAAAAAGAAAGCTTTGGCTCATAAAGAAGTGATCAGTCTTTACTGAAAATAAATGTTATTAATAATAATGTTAAATATTAGAAGTAACAGAGAATGTTGCCTTATTGCTTCACAACTTACAGTGTATCTCTCCACTGTCAGGACCAGCAGTGTGATTGGGAATGCTATCCCAACCATCGCATGTGTTGACGGCATGCCATACTCCAAATGATATCTCCTGTCCATTCTGATAACAGGTGGGGAAGCTGGACGGGGGATCCTAAACACATCTTTTGTAGCTTGACCTATGTACATAATAATGCCCCATATTAAAATCAACCTTCGGATTACAAAACCGTCCACATTCCAGAACCACGCCGGAAAGAATGCAGCGTAGAATAATTCATTCCCTACACCAGTCCCACAAGAGAAGAGATAAAAAAGCAGTTTGTTACTGACGGTATAATGTGTAAGTTCCCGCTCGTGAGAGTGCACTCTATTATTCACTTGTGAACCCCCCTCCTCCTCTTCCTCTTCCATTTCTGTCACACCTTCCTCACTCTCAGAGCTGCTCATTTCCTCATTATCGTCCTCGACCTTTTCTATTGACTGTACTTTAGGAGAACGAGGGACTCGCCTGTTCCTGAGATTGTAAGCATAACCATTCCGCTGCAAGTTGTTATTGTCATTTTTAGTCCGATGGACATCGCCATTTTGACCATACCCTTCCTTCGAGACCACACCACATAGCCGCTGAAAGTCAGCGACTAACTGCGGATCCATCAAATACTCAATTATACTTTTGACCTTTTCCATCTCAAAACTGGCCAAAATGTAAATCACAGTTGTAAAGAATGAGTTTTTATGCTCTGGACGACGAGTTTATAAGTGAATCACCGGCACACCTTCGACCCTCTTGGTGATGTGGTCACATGACAAAGCGACCTTGAACTTAATCGAGAACGAGTTCACTTGTTAATTTAATCTACTGGTATATATTATCTCCCCTGCCCCTGAACTTGCACAATACAAATATTACTTACTGTTAAAGGGTATGCTATCTATATCTTCAATAAGGCTAGGTTCAACCACAGATGAATTATAACCTGATGCCCTCGCTCTTTTTGCACGCGAAAGAGTTCACGGGACTGGTTAAAAAATGGGGGGGGGGGGGGGGGGGGGGGTCGTTTGTCAAGTGCTTACGAAATGTTTAGGAACAGCTGAGAAGGCGACACACCAAACAATGCTCACAAGCAAATTCGTCGTCCTTGAAAAACGTTCAATTTTAATCGGAAGTAATTAATTGTGAATCGCTGCAATTTTTTAATTATCGGTTTGTTGTGAAGTCTAATCGTACAACATATTTATCACACTGGGCAGTAGACATTAAGGCATTTCACAAGAAAAAGAACTATGACAAAAGACTAGAATAAAACGCGTGATTACTGCCTACATAATGCGTCTTTATAATTTAGATTACGCGTAGATGAAGGGGTCTGCTTTTGTACCTGTTCCGAACAGAAATGGTTCCATGGTGTAATGGTTAGCACTCTGGACTCTGAATCCAGCGATCCGAGTTCAAATCTCGGTGGAACCTCTCACGTTTTCTTTTGCACAAAGACTATCGTAGTGGACAAAACCTATAATTTTAATATTCATAACAAACTAGCAATTGACTTGCAAGGAAAGAGCAGAAACAGAAGAAAATTCAGATGGGTCGCTTTGACTTTTAGTTTGACTTTATAATTGATCCATACGCAACACGTAGGCCTACCCTCTGCAACTTAAGGTAAAGTGGGAAAAGAGTTAAAATTAACTTGAAGATATCTAAAAATAAATTCAGTCTATCATTTTTTCACAATTTTACTATGTAACTGGTACTTAAACGCCTTATACATGTATGGTAGACCGGGGCTAAACGCCCAGTCGGGGTCAAACGCCCACCCGCTTTTTTTCAGGTATTACGTATAAATACGCGTCTCGTGATGTTTTGTCCACTTCCGATTTCCAGCAGACTAATCCTCCATGACGGAGATGACCACAAACTAAAAAATAAGCATTTTATGATAATTTGTTCATTTTTGCCTTGTTTACTGTTATTTAGCCTTTTCCTTAACATCAGTGACACCACCTACCAAATGCACGAATTCAAAAAACTTTGTTGGTGACAGATAGGATGGTATCAGACCTCCATACAAGTTTCAATGAAGTCAGATTGTATAAAACCTTTCCCGCTGAATTTTGAAAAAATATACAAAATCTCACTTTGGGGCAAAACGCCCATGCTGATATGGGGCAAAACGCCTATAGTGGGCGTTTTGCCCCGATCACTGGGCGTTTTGCCCCCTTTCGTTTTTAAATAAAAAATAATTCTAAAAAGATGCGGAAGTGTTCTTTCATGCATGTTTTTTTATTGTATATCATCAGTTATAACACTTATATGGGGAAAAGCCAAAGCAAGTGGCTGTACTAGGAACTTAATTTTGGAAGTATCACAGTGCCCTGTCGTAAAGAGTAGAATTACAGCTCATTCTGAATAAATTTGATGGGTATTTTTATTATCTCAGTACCCCAAAATATTATATGTTGCTTTTAAAGGCTTACTAAGTTGACTCATAGAAATATAATTTGATTTTATTTTGCTTTGTACAAAGGCGGGGCATAACGCCTATAGTTTGGGGCAAGACGCCCACGGTGGGCGTTTAGCCCCGTGGTGCGAGGCGTAATGCCCCAGCCATGGGGCAAAAAGGCCGATTTTATAATTTACCTATTTTTTACCTATAAGGTTTTTCTTTTGTTTGTTTCCAAAAGTGTTAGTATCAGTTTGTAGTCTAGACAGCCCTTCATACAGGGGCGGATTCAGAGGTATCTACTGACAGTCTTCAAAATTATCTTTGTTGATTCATCCTCCAATTTTGACCGTCTTCCAACAGAAAAAAATTAGATACCCGTCAATGTAAACTTGAAAATCTGACCGTCTTCCGGAAGACCCAGAAGACGGCCTAAATCCGCCCCTGTCATAGTTAACACCCACTTTGAACGGTCTATACCTTCAGCAGGGAAAATTGTGATGTTTCTTGCTTAAGGGGGGCGTTTAGCCCCGGTCTACCCCTACATAAGACCGACTGTATGTACAAACACGTGGATTTGTCAGTAAAATCAGGGCATTTAGGCCTATCCCATAAGTGGTAATATACCATGAAGTGGTAATATACTATGAAGTATCTTAACACACGTCAATAAGGGAGATTAATCTAACCCACCTGTTCATCAAATTATCATCAAATTAGGCTATATAGGCTATAATTTGCAAACTGCCTTACTGCTATGTGTGTTCTGCATTGATCAATTTCTCCGCTCTTCAGCAGAATCATCGTTAAATATTTGCCGGGTGACATGTAAGTAATCCCGGTGAACTATGTTGATGAGAAAAAATGTTGTGACTGATGTGACTTTTTACGGATTTCATTATCATTTAACAAGTTCAGAACACCCAATCGTCTACCAAATGTTGCTACTATACAAATTGCTCTTATGTTGATTTATTTTAAAAACGTGTATTTTTGCAGAATGGTTATTGAAGCATATTGCTAATGTATACCTAATTCACATTTTCGGCAATAAAAACTACACACACTGGACAATAGAAGTGTTACCCCTACTGAGCCAATACTATGGGGGAGATAAATGACTGTGGAATGATATGCTCCTGGTATCATTTTATGAACATCAAATTTCACAAAAAATCACAAAATGAGAATAAAATATACATTCTACCAAAATATGCAGTTTCAAGTCCAAAATTAGCACTTAATGGCATAGCCACGTGACCTAATAATAGGTGCCAGTCTACGAGGCAAGGATTCATATAATTGTCTGATGCGTTCAGGGCTTATGCTGGCCCAAGCATGAAACAATAAATATAACAGAGTTTCTCTGCTGGTTAGACGGGCATTTGTCAAAAGTTTTGACATATCATTCCACACATTTTCTGTTACGTTTGCATCCGGACTCGGGGCAGGCCACATCAACCTGCGAATGTCCTGTTGGTCAAACTAATCATCAACTGCTCTGGGCCTGTGACAAGGAGCATTGTCATCCAGGTGAACAAATGGATAATTCCTGTCACCAAACATGTTAGTAATAGATGGTAGCAAGCCTGACCCCAAAGCATCGATATATTTCCAGCGATTCATGTTTCCATCAGCCACTATCAATTCGCCCACGCCATGGATGCTGACGCAGCCCCACACCATGATGAATATGCTGCTCCGGGTCCGAAAATTCAGTGCATGTGGTTCAAATGCTTTACCAGCAGTTCGCCAGCATCGTACCCGTCTGTCATCAGAGGTCAGACCAAAGCGACACTCATCAGAAAAAATATATAAGACCAATTGTCATGGACTGTCCAGTTCCAGATCCTGTTGACCCTAGTTCACTCTACGTTGCCTGTTTTGTAACGATATAAGAGGTTTCAGTCTTGCTACCCTGCTGTACACTCTATGAGCATGTAACCGACGCCTAGCAATTTTCACAGACACATTCTTATGTGTGAAATTGTTCCACTGTCGTTGTCAGCTGACAAGCAATGTCGATCTTTGACAACCTGGACATCAAAATCAGTCGTCGGTCTTCACGGCCAGTAGGCCTAGTTTTTCTTGGACGACCCATCAGAGGCAATTTGTCTCTTGATCCAGTGTTTCTATACCGAGACCAGACCCTCTGCACGGTTATGACTGAACAATTCAATTGTATCGATATTCTGACATTGGTTATATTCCGCCTCTTCAGGTTAATAACTTGCACCTATAACCGTTAGAGAATTGCCTGTATCTTGTCACAATGGAGGAAGACAGGAATAACATTTGCTGTACATGTACAAGACCAACAATACAATCCCATGGTATAGCGGTTTTATACTCATTAGTCACATTATAAGTAGACCAGGCATTATAAGTACCCAAGATCTGCCTACTTTTATTATTCTGAGTTAGGGGGTGTGACTGAAATGCGCAATACACTGCAATACAGCGCAACACAGCGCAATACACTTGATAACACAAGTCCAGTTGCAAGTAAACACAGGGAAGGGTAATCTCAAATAAAATAGGGTGATATAAAAGCAAAATATAGTACATAGTCAGTCTGCGACGTTAGGCACTAGCCCGAGGCAATTGCCCACCTAAAGTGGCACCGGGCTAGTAAAAAAGTTGAAATTTTATAAAGCACTAGCCCGAACGGGCTAGTTGAAATTTTGATCCTTTTGTAACACTCAGTAAGATTTCAAAAATATAAGTCGCCAGTCTTCTTTGTCCCTGCCTCTAATTTGACGTTTCTAGATAGTATGATATGCCTCTCAGTTGAAAAAACTCACACCTTGCTGAAACTACTGAATATTGATTAGTTGCTATAAATAACTTCACTGTAGTTATTTATAGCAGCAGTCTGTCTGATCAGCGTGTCGGCATCTTTTTATTTGACCAGTTTGTTGCCATGACTACAAATTGCTGTCAATCAAGTTACTGGATCAGACCGGAATTCCTTGGTACTAGCAACAGGTTTTGTCAAAACAACTCTGTCTCCGAAGCAAGTGTAATGTATGCATTATCTCACGGAACATTTGGGTTAGGACCACTTAGCAGACTGAGGGGTGTAGTATTCTATTTCCTTTTTTGTTTATATTTTTTATCTATAATTTTAATATCCACGAGTTAATACATTTTCCTTTGCTTATTGCCTTTTAAAAACAATAAGACCCTGGCAGTTACATGTGACATAAATACCCTATGAACTATTCTTGACAATGTGGGATAGTTGGGTTTATGCCATGGCTACCCCTCCACACTTTGTCCTGGTAAAGTCCTTGAAAAGTTGTTTTTACAAATGTATAACCAAAAGAATTGTAACCAAAAAAATTGCAAGACGTTTGTTTAATTACCCTTACAGCACCTATGTATTTTAAATTAGAAGTGGCATTATATACCGATGTAATTAGAAATAAATTGTTAGAAAAGAGCTATTGTCAATAAAAAGAAAAGGAATTTAAAAAAAAAGATTTTGATTGTATATAACAATGGAAAGAAAGGTATTATAAAAATATGAAAAGTAAGGGTAACTATATTCAAGGGTTTGCTTCATGCCGTCAGAATGGCCTGAACGGAACATATTCTTCAGAAAACATGCCCAACTAACGATATCTTTATCCAAATACACAAATTAAAAGCTCATTTTGTAAATTTTTGGCTTTAAAAAACGTCCTATTTGCTCGGCCTGGGAGTTAATGAGCTACGTGGTCACGTGGTCCAATGACGACAATCGAGCCACTGGAGAACAGAGCGTACTTAGCTGTCAAACTGAGCTGCATTGTCTACCTGTAAGATGACTTCTCTGGCTTCTGATAAAAGTTTATACTCATTCAAATCTCTTACCCGAGGGGTCTAAATCCTCGTGAAGCTGTGTAAAACCATTTCCCGTCTAGTCATTTCTTTAACAAGCATTTCATTATGGTTATCCCAAGTTGTATAAAACACTGCATTTGAATGAGTTAAGGGAAATGTTGATTATTGCATATGAGGTCCATGTTATTTGTGAAATTCAATTTATTTTATTAAACCGCTGACACTCCGTCTTGCATACTTTTATTAAACTGAGGTAAACAATGCCCGTTACCTTTACAAGTCCTATCTTAATCATCCATCTACCTGGAACTTCCTTTACCTCTTAATTAGAGGGTTAAATGGCATTCAATTTGTCTTGCTTGTATCGAACGCACTCTCTATCTAAGCTTTACTCCAGTTATCTCAGGTAAAAATCTACCTGTGCGTTACTTACAAAGCGCAGCTCCCGTAGACCTGGGGGTACTAGATAAAATCTGAACACCAGGTTTATCGAGGAGCTAGAGAAAGAAAGGAAGAATTTTTCCTGCACAACTTCATAGGAATTTTAACACGGACTTGATCCAGCTTAGACCTCCAAACTAACAGGGTGACATGGGCAATTTTCACAAACAAATCATAAAACTATATTTCAGTTAACCGCCTTTAAAAATAAATATACCGTTCTGGGTAAATTAAAATAGTTATTAAATCGCAAGAATATTTTTGACTTAAATGATGATTTTATTATTAATGGAAATTAAGCTACTATATGAGGTACATTTGCTGTGATTACGCTGTCCTTCATGTTTTGCGTAAGTCTACATTTTGCTGTATGTGCTTGTAATCTTTTTAAATATGTGCGTACAATTTTTGCAGGTCTGGTTACCCCCCTGTTATGTGATGAGAGTATTAATTTGGCAATTAGTTCCTTAGCTTATTTGATAGAATTGCAGTGTAAAATTTTCAACAAGATGTTGGCGAAATAGCCCATTACTCTTTGTAGGTATTTCCCCCGTCAAAGTTTGTCTAAAATTATCTTTCAATCTTTACTCTTTCAAAGACAGTATAAAGTTACCTGACATATTTTCGTGTAAACTTAATGACAAGCCAAGTGTCTCCAGTTCATTCCGTACTCAATTTTACCCAAGCAAATTTTTTTCTTGAGTAGATCTTTATAGCACGTTGTTATAAGCTTACAAATTTGCAAAAAAAAAAAATTGCGTACTGACGCAGAATTTGCGTTTCAAGTTATAAAATAATCAATCTTTTAAATTATTTAATATTTCAGATGAAATAATCTTCAGAAACAAATCCTCAAAGCATAAACGAATTAGGATAACGAACCATTTTATTATAGCAGTTCCCATTTTTTCTTTAATATAACGCTCTTTTTCCTGTTTTTCCTCAACACGTTTTCTTCCACGGAAGCTTCAAGATACCCTGAGAGCAATTTCTTTTATTAATGTTCGCGACCGTGTTTGAACTTAATTGTTTAAGTATTGATATTTAACGTCATTTACAAATACCAATAAAATAACCCCATGAAATAAATGAGATATATTGAAAAATATGAAAGCCCACCAAGACGAGTTTCACACCTGTTATTACCTGGCTTGGGAATTGCAGCGGTGCATAATTAACAGGTTTGTTGTAAACGAGCTTTTGGTCAACTACAATGCATTTAAAATGCATCAGCAATCAGTAAGTTTGCCAACTGATGACAGTTAATCTGAAAGACTACCAGCTCTTGATATGATCTAAACCACCTGAGGTGACCATGATCTAGAGCATCGCAACTATTGTCACCGAAGTTAGTAAGTAAGTCACGGAAGACCGTCACAGACAAAGAAAGATTGTCAACGAGAGCTGCAATTTTGGTGAATCCCACGGCAACACACCGAGGCATAACGAAAATTCCTCAACTCCGTTCAACACAACTTTCCTTAACTTCTCCGTCTGTATGCACCTGCAGCTCAGTTGAGTCTCATAGGCCTTTATCGTGATTGTCGTCACAGTACCACGTGACCCAGATCTGTTGCTTCATTTTTGCATATTGAGGTGAGGTTTACTAAAATGCTTTTTTTTCTACTAATAGATTGTTTTTATAATTTTTAAATGGCGGGGATCGATTAAAACATACCTCTAGTGTATAGATTGAGTGCTGTATCTTCAAAATTCGAGAAATGGATTTTTACATGAACATTGTCCTTTCAGTATTACATATTAAAAAAGGGAATTTTTTTCAATATTAAATAATTAAATATATTTTAAATCGATTTTACCACCCCATCAACTGAAAATTAACCTGATTGACTTTGTTATTCACTTGTTCTACTTCTATAATAAGGTTTACAAGAAAGTACAGTATGGTACCACAACTCTTTACAACATCTGCTTAAACTTTTTAAATGAATTATTTAAATTGGGCTAGTGTTTTTTGGTTCGGGCTAGTAAAGTTTGAGAGTCTGCTAGCCCGAAGGGCTAGTAGTCTAAAAAGTTTTTGGCACAGACTGCATAGTAATTAATATTGCTGATACAACTTGACAATTTTTCATTGTTTGGTCAGCCGCCATGTTGGCGAGTAGCTCTTCTTGGCCAGTAATATATCCAAGAAGAGCCACTCGCCAACATGGCTGCCAACCGGACAATATAAAAGTCTTGCTGATTTGTTAAGTTATATCAACGATATTACTTACCTAGTAATATATAGGTTGTTTTTATATCACCCCACTTTGCTGGGAATGGTCATTTCTTTTGTGTAATTGCAACTGGATTTGATTTTTGAAGTGTATTGCACTGTGTTGCACTGTATTGCGGTGTATTGCGCATTTCAGTCACACCGGTGTCGGGTGACACTTCTATTGTCCAGTGTGCGTAAGTATAATAACTAAGCATAATATTTAAATTTAAATATCCCCATATATTTTCAACCAATCAGCAAAACTTATGAAACGTTCAGCAGAAGAAGCAATAATATAACAAAATATAACATTACAGTATTATATGTACTTGTGGGTGTTTTCAAACGACTTTACACATCTGTAAACGCATTAATAATTACTGCAATACTAGCAATGACAACTACAGCAATATGATCAAATATGTAAACGCGATGAACTGCAGTTTTAAACAATGTGTTTTTGTGTTTGAAAATACACTGTCGCTTTCTTGTGAAAATGTGAAAAATTAATCTATCAGTCAACACGGTAATGGCATATTACACCTGTAAGGTAAATGATAATGGATAACAAAATTACTATAATGGGTGAAAAATGGAGCGCTGATGTCAATTAAACGGCTTTTAAATGCATGTTGGATAATTGCCTTTTCAGTTACAAGATGACTAGATCAGTGTACTCTTATATACTGTAAGTGGCGGCAATGTGCGTCTAGTAAATAGTATAAATTCTGATGTATCCATACGTTAATGCAGAAAAGTGAATAGTAGGTATTTTATCTTTGGATATGAAGCAAGAAACTGATCTGCGAGAAAGGAATTCATGGCCGTGTCGAGACTCAAGTACAAACGAGTGTATCATTGATGAACACAGTTGAACATACTTAGCCTACATAGTTTGACAAAACGTCATCTGCAGATTATTTATATTTGGGAGGAGAATTTGCCCTTTGCACACAGGGCATTTCAAACAACACTTTTCCGATATCGCATACAACGCAAATCGAAGGGATCGATCGGTAGAATTTTGAATTTCGCCACAATTTTAAAATGATAGAACTAAAGGCGAAAAATTTAACAGCATCATGGAAAAATAAGTCAGATTTTGACTTCAGTGCCGTTTATGACATCGATGAATACTATATCTTGAGCCCTGTTTTTATATCAATGAGTCTGGTTGGAATTATATTAAATGTTCTCTCTTTTTTGGCTGTAAGGATGGTGGCCCGTAAGGAATCTAGTGTCCATCTCATTTTGCTCCAAAACTTGGCGGTGGCGGATGTTCAAGTGTTTCTGTATTTCCTGATCTTGTCGGTGTTTGACCTGGCTTCTGACGAATACGAAGATACATCTGTTTTACTGGCAACCTGTTACTATTTCATCATTAGTCTGAGTATAGACATAACTTTAACAAGCTCAATGGGCATTATTCTCGGGCTTATTATCAACATGTATTTTGCCATATGCAAACCGCTGAGGTATATTTCCATTGTTACAAAGAGACGTATTTATACATATCTAACTGCAGTGTGGCTTATTTCATTTTTCATTCCGTCGTTTACCGTTCTTAGACAAATGCTGCTAGCGAATGCTGACAATCATATGGATGAGGGCCTTCTTGTATCATTTTGCTTTCATTATATTTCAAACTTTTACAAAGAACGCGGAGTAGATAAGTACATATCGCCAGTTTTCGTAGCAATTTTACTTGTGATAACATTTGCTTTCCAAATACCAATAGTGCGAACGATTGCAACTAAAACACCGGTGGATGCGACATCTGATTCCACTAAAAACGAAAATGAAAGTGAGATGTCACAATCAAGCGCTGGGTCTGCTCAACTGAGAAAAATTTCAATGGTGAAAATTGTCTGCATATTGTTCGGTTCATTCATCATTTTCTGGAGTCCTTTTATCCTAAGTTCAGTATTTTATTCGAAAATGGACATTACGACATTTGTTCTCGTCCGAGACTGCACGTATGTGTGGCTTGCCTTAAATTCGTTATCAAATCCAATAGTATACGGGATAAGACTGCGTGAAATAAGGGCTGGATACAAAACTTTATGTATGAAATGTGCTTGGTGGCAACGGTAGAAGGTTGACCTCTGCATGAAGAAAGAAAAGCATTTTTATGGCGAGTATAGCATATGTATTTAGGCTGCAGAGTATAGGACAGTCTACTTCATGAAAAATAGCAAGGCAACCATCAGATATACATGTATGTTGCACCTACATTGTAATACGGTGTTTTCAAAGGATATATTTTTGTGATGTATTTGTATTTTATGGTGTCATAACTACAGAAAGAATAAAATAAGTACTTCTTTAGAAATATAGAAATGTTTATCAAGTATTTACAAATATTAATTGTGAACTGTTAACTGATAGAATGCACGATTTTAACATTTGTACGGACGTACTTAAGTTCATTACTTGTTAGATTCCCCATTTTCACTGACAGTGACGTACTAGTTTTCAGAATTCAAATCAATCTTGTGATATTTTAGAACATTTAGTGGTGAAACTTAAGAGAAACCAACCATGAAGCCGCACATGTACCACTTACGACGATATTTTTCCTGTAACGAATCTTCTTTGACCATCTTCTTTTTTTCCTGTAATGAATCTTCCAGTGTCGACTGCGGAAGATAGCACATTTCAACATTTTTGTGGCTTTCAGAAGTATTACACAGGTTTCACTGAGATTTCGACTCGGATCGCTGGATTCAGAGTCCAGAGTGCTTAACATTACACCATGGAACCCTCTTGTTATGACGGTTGACTGTAACCGCACAAGGAATCTTGTGGTGGACTGATATGACGGAATATTCACACTTGAATGCAAGGGAGTAATCTTGATCATGCGTAGGACGTTTTAACAGTTTTTGTAGATACGTATATCACAATGTTCACCACAGTTTTGAATGACATTGGATTTCGATCAGGAAAGAAATTTTCACCTTACAAAACTGACCAAAAGCGTATTCATTTTGTTTGGATTTTATGTTATTTTCCAGAGATATTTTCTGATAGTCTTCCAAATTATCTTTGTTGATCCATCGTCCATTTTTGATCGTCTTCCGACAGAAAAATTAGATGCTGGTCATTGTAAACTTGAACAATTCTGACCGTCTTCCGAAAGACCCAGACTACGGCCTCCGTCCACCTTTATTCGAAGACAGACATTTGTTCTGGCACAATATTTCAGTTACATGTTACACGCAGTTTATATATAATAAAAGTTAATAAAACCTGTGTTACATGGATTAGGACTGCGTAAAATAAGTGCTGGGCACAAAGCTATATTTCTGAACTGTACTTGGTGACAAAAATAAAAAATGCATGTGTGCTGAAAGTACTCTGAAAAGCTGTAAAGATTCAATAAAAGTTCTTATTTTGATAAATGATCTCATTAGACGGATTTTCGTTGAGTTTAGCGATAATCCCGACAATTTGTCTCTTTTATGCACAGCACACTTGGAATAAGTTTTTCCTTCCAAATTTACCCATCAAATATAATACAGGTGCTGAGTTTACTTATGAGACGAAGAAAGCCAATATTATGAACAAATAATACAAAAAGTACACAATTATAGAGCCATAAGCATTTATTTATGCGCAGCTTGAGTCGGTGGCCATGAATACCAAGAACACTCATAGACATATAACAACTCTATTTACAAGTAAAACTATACAAATGATAATCAGGTTTTGCAATATCTTGATGGCTTCGTATTGAGGAACATTTTAGACCGTTGAACAACATTAGCTTTGTTCCGTTCTCTTTCAACAATCTATTTTGCTGCTAAAAATATCATCTTTATATCGTCAAAACGCCGTAAGAGATAACGCTCTGAGGTAAAAAGCCCACCGTACTGTATTTCATGTTAATGTTATTATTTTCGTTATTTTTTCATCTGCATAACATATTTATATCAATGTTCTTGAGAAATAACATAATAAATGGCAATTCAAGAATTAAAAAGCAGCTGGCACTCATATGATTTTTACCTCCGCCAAGGAGGTTATGTTTTCACCCCTGTTTGTTTGTTTGTCTGTTTGTCTGTCTGTCATCAACATAACTCAAACAGTTTTGGACCAATTTTGATGAAATTTACAGGAACTGTCAGAAGTGGGCCAAGGAAGAGATGATTAGTTTTGGGTGGTGATCCGGATCAATAATCAATCAATAATCAATAATAATAAAAAATTGCTGCCTTGGCGGAGGTCTGCGCTCTCGAGGTGCTTTTCTAGTTTCATGCTTACTACAGTTCTAACAATACATTCGAGATATCAAGTAGGGGCAGCCCCAAAATTTGATCTGTCATCTCCATCAGTTGAAACCGCCGGTGTACAGTTTGTTAGGTTAATATCCCCGTCCCCAGATCCTGAAGTGGCGCGACATTCACATCGCAAAATGTCTGCAAAGAGCGCTTTATAACCGGCACGAATTTCTGGTAGCCGTAAACCATACACGATAGGGTTGACCAGGGAGTGCAGCACCAGCCAAACAAAGGCGTAGTTTTGGACAAGCACAAGAGTTCTGAAGTCCATTGCTGGATAAAAGGCAGATGCTATGAAACAAGGCATCCAAAATGTCGCAAATGAGCCAAATAGGATCAGTGTAATTTTTACCATTCGTCCTATTCGGGAAATGTCATTTTCGGATGTCGCTACGTTTGCTGCAGATTCCACATTGGCGTTATTACTCGGTGGAGATGTTGCAACTCGGCCTAGGGTTGCAGACGCTCGGGTTGTTCTTCTGATCTCTAAAACTATTCGAATTTGAAGGACGCTTATAATGAAAAATATGATAAGAACGAAAACGGGTAAGACGTAAGCGTCGATGTCTTCGTTCATGTAGTTATCATGTATGAGAGTGTAACAATATGCATCGAATAAGCTCCCTTCCTCATATTTTCCTTCAATAGTTTTGAAATGTTTCCCAACCGCAAAAGCTCCAACAATAAGAAAAGAAATTGTCCAAACTAAAGCCAGGTAAACATAAACTCGCCTTTTGGTGACGATTGAACGTTGGTTCAATGGCTTGCAGACGGCAAAAAAAAGTTTGATGACAAGTCCAAGAAGAATCCCCATGGAGCTGACCAGAGCTATCTCTGAGATGAAATAAATCATGAATTCGCAGCAAAACATAAGCGTAATCGACGTGTCTTCTGGTCCAGCACCCGCCAGATGAACTACAGACACGCACAAAATGCTTACAAACAGCAGTGCATCGGCCACGGCCAAATTCTGCAGGAAAATATAATGGATACTGGAGGTGGAAGGTGGCATTCGTCTCAAAACCAGAAACGAAAGTGCGTTGAAAATGATTCCAATTAACGCTATGCCCAATTGGACATGGAACATAGGCTGCAATTCAGCTATTTCGAGAAGGAGCCGAAGTTCGAACAGCGTGTCATTTGAATCTAACTTCGATGAAAGGTTATCCTGCACCATTTTATCATATTCAGCAACAAACATTCGTATGTCGATAATGTTTTGTGCTTTGGTTATTAAAAAACACCTCAAACGTGTGTACCGATGTACTAATCACTACATTCTACTTCATCTTCGATGTCGATTTGATAAAGTTTAAAGGCCATAGCTGTAAATATGAAAGCATTTCGCCTCCAAGAACCTTTTCTTCTGTTTGCAATCCATGGAGCCTGGGGTCGGTTAAAGATGTCTCCTTCGACTAACGAGTTCTCGTTACACCGTCGTTACCGTGCATATGATAAGGGATACTTAGCAAAGGACTCTTTAACGAGTTGCCAGCTAGGGACGACTGCATTAAACGAATCCCTGGTGTCCATAACACGGCCGCAAATAATTAACGAGCATGTATTAGCAGACATCATTCTTATGCATTAAAGGATAAGCGTCAGACCGTCAGAATGGCTTGAACGGAGCATATTCTTCAGAAAACATGCCCAACTAATGATATCTTTATCCAAATTTACAAACTAGAATTTTTAAATTTTGAGCTTCAAAAAAAAAAAACAAAAAAAAACAACTCCCTATTAGCTAGGTCTGGGAGTTTATGAGCTACGTGATCACGTGGTCCGATGACGACATACAAACCACCAAAGGAGAGAGCCAGCTTGTTAAGGCCCTTTTACACTGGATGGCGTCCCTTCTGCGTCCAGCAGTTCGGCCCCATTTGAGAGTTAAAGAATTATAATACTTTACGTGCCGACAACTGACCGATCATTGAGCATTCATTCTGATACCAAATCAATGCTCGTGCCTCCTTATTAAGACCACAGCGATGCCAAATTTCATGGTCGCAGAAAGGACGCAGAAAGGACGCCGTCCAGTGTAAAGGGGGTATAAGTAAGCTGTCAAACTGAGCTACCATAATCTACCTGTAAGATGACTTTTCAAACTACTGATAACAATTCATACCCATTCACCTCCCTTACCTGAGGGGTTTACATCCTCGTGAAGCCAGGTGCCTGTCTATTCAATTATTTAACTAGCATTTGATTACGGTTATCCCAACAAGAAAAAATACTGCATTCGAATGACTTGAGGGTATTTTGATCATTCAGTATGTGGTCCATGTTATTTGTGAAATTCAATTCAATTAATTAAATGCTATGATAATGCTATTTTCATACAAAGACAGTTGTTGAAAACACATACTTTTAATTTATCACTGCCAATACTTGAACATTTTGAGGCAATTTTGTCAGAAAGTTGCTCGTCAAAGGATACAAACATCAAGTCCGCTACATATCTATAGTAATTGTAAGGAGACGAGGTTAAATTTTGTAATTGGGTACAGAAGGTGCCCGTGTAAAAAAGAAAGGCACTACGTGGCCAATCATTATTTGTGATCAATATTTTGATTGCTTTATTCTTACATGTAGTGCTGATTGAAAGAAGAATCTCACAATGACTTGAGTATAAAAGATGTTCATTTTTTATACGAGCCCCTGCCTCAGACAAGCTAATTATTCACGGTTGAAAAGACATGAATATAAGGTGAGATATATGTGAAAATCAGCTTGTCTGAGGGTTGGGCTTGATATGTACTCAAAACTTATGTGGACATTTTCAGTCCATATGCTAGCAGGCGGCCATGTTTATTCCTGCCATGAGGTAGCTGCTACATGCTTACATAGGATAGGTAGACAGACAAAATGTAACTTTTATACAAAAAGAACAACTCAAAAAAAAAAAAAAAAAATGTAGGTCTTTGAAAGGGAAGCAGGGGTTGGAATTAGTAAAATATTTTCGGTGGCAAGCAGAAAAAGAAAATTCATTTCAGATAATGCATGCTATCAAAAACAGAAAATATGGATGAGAAATGGAATCTAAATACAGATAGTATATTTCATTTCTAATCTTATTTCATAGATTTAAGAAAGATAAAATGTAAAATGTTCTTCAGATATTCAAAGTTGTATTAATTATGATAATAGCAGACGTACATTGTGGTGGCCCCTACTTTATATAGAGATCCTTTCTAAAGAGACCCTCTACACATAGGGTGGGCTTGACCAACCCCACTCCTAATGGGCATGAAAGTACATTTTGTACAATAAAACTGTTGTGCAAGTACCTCCTTTTACATCTATTTTGCATAAAAAGTAAAATAAAAGGCTGCATCACACACTAGTTTTGTTACTTATGACTTAACCTTCCACAACCAGCACTATTTGTAATACATGTCGTACATGTAGCACTGTATTTATTTTTTTTTATGCCCAAATGCTATGAATGGCTTTTGAAAACCTATTGACTTGGTAAATAGTCCAAACGAGACCACCAGCCTATAATTAATTACCAGACATTTACCAGATAAAGCAAGCTAGCCAGTATACTGATGAGCACCTGGCTAGATGGCACACATAGGAGAAATGTTTCCAGATTCAATACCTGGTTAATTCTAAGGTAGTGTGCTTTCATTTGCAGATATCACAAATGCACATAAAATACAACTCCAATTTACAAAATATTTTGATACTCACATACTTTTATGATTGAATAAATATATATATAAATATACAGTATATATGGGCTCCATATTAACCATGAAGCCCCTTTGTACACTTGTTTCAAACAATATGTTTAATTATGAAAATGTGGTCATCCAATTGAAAAAAAAAAGTACAACAAAAACTGATAAGTTTGCACTGATTGTGTATTTTTCATTTGCTCAATCATTTCTTAAATTACTTTGATTTTTTCTGATGATATTGCATGGTCTTTGCTTTCACTGATTTCACAAGCAAGGACAAGGATGCATCTTTGTCTGTTTTGGTATTGGTTTCCTTAGCAACAGTGTCCAAGGTAATCTTCTGACTTTTTCTGGGTGGTTCTTCATCATTCTTTAAACTAGGTTTTTCTCCTTTTTCCTTTTCACTCCTTTTCTTCACCTTGGCCTCCACCAACTCCTGCATTGCCTTTGTCTTCTTGAACTCTGATGCAGACGGATCAATGTTGTACAAATGGGAGGTAAAGACAGCATTGAAGCGGGGGTCATTTACATTCATCTGCAAATGGCAAAAAAAAAAAAAACATTATTTTTCATCAAATGTAATATCCTAGGAAATATAGAATAAAATCGCATTTTAAAATCCTGCTAAATGCTTTTATCACTTGCACCATCACAGGAAATAAATTGGCATTAAAAAATATATCAAATGAATCAACAAGTACACACATGCACTTTCTTTTCAATTTTTCATCACATAATCATTATGTGTGAATACTCCATAAAGATAATCTTCATAGGAGACCATTCCAAAAGATCACATCCAAGATAATATTAAGTAATCATATCTAACTCTTCTTGTACCTGAAGCTCACATGTGTTAATGAAAGCTCCTAATGGGACAATAATAATAATCCATATCTTGACCAGTTAAGACCTTTTAATCACTAATATTTCCTGTGGCATTAACCACAAATATTTTGTATTTTTATCATGAAACCAATACCAAAACAGCTCCCAATTTCCTTTTATCAAAATTTTCTCCAGATAATTTTAAAAACAACTGTCATGGAACTAATATAAAAAAATAAAAGACTTCGTATAGACAGAAAATAAAAACAAACAAATAAAAATATATTTACAGAAATATGGCAGCATTGTAAATGGTCTATAAGTGATGATCTGTCATGACAAGATCCAATGAACTGTCACCACAAGATTAATGCACAGGATTCAATAATTTCCCAAAGTCATCAGTTTCAAAAAACATCATAAAATCAAGATTAAGTCCGTAAAAATGCATTAATTTCTTATGGCTAACTTCTCCTAGATAATAATGATGAAAGGTGAACAATGACTGCATTCAATCACCACATTTCTCCAGAGATGTTGATAACTGTCATACAATGGTTTCAAAAAAGATTGAAGGGTAATTGTTAGTGTAGAAAAACAACAACTTAACAAATCTTATTTTACCAAAATTGTTACATGTGGTGGGAAATTGCCTAAACTGTGAAAGTTATTTATTGAAAGAAATCTACTAGGATAGGATGAATGCACTTGACCCCAAATTTTCTTTCACCACAACAATCAAAAATTAATATTAAAGTAAGGTCAAATGGATAATGCATAAAAATGTGTTGCTAATAGATAAAACCAATAAGTGAAATATTTCTTATGGGCAGTTTTGGCAGGATATCAATAATAATAATAATAATCATACAGTGTTGTGTGCCATTATAGGGTAGTTGGCAGTAATTAAGTTGTAATCTTCCAAAGCTTTCTTTTATTCAATAAGCTGAGTCTGACGTCAATATTGTAGGGGTCATTCTTTTCAGTGTCTGTTCTAGAAAACAGGTTTTATATTCATTTTGTACTGACATATCATAGTCCACAATGCATATAAAATGTTTTGAACCACCACTTGGAAACATTTAATTTACAACTTAATGAAAAAAAACATTCCAAACATACAAGCACAATATCTAAAGAGACATACAGGAAGGTTGGAAAGATATACATAAGTTCTGCGCGAAAAAGCTTAATGAATATTGCTGCCAGTAGGGTGTGAACAAAAATCAATTTGCAAATGGAAAAAGCACACCTACTTAATGTGCAATTGCCAATAATTGTACTTCTGCACAACTGAGGTCTTATTACCTACTTAATGTATAGGACATTGTCATGGGCTGATATACAATAACCACTTTGTTCAATTTGTGAACCCATATATTATATCTAGCTATATAGCTAGGAGTTTAAACCTGTTTCATCATCATTTGAAGATATTGTTTCACAAGTTGCAATGGTAAGATTATATATTGTGCATTGTCTAAAACATCAGTTTATAAACCAATATATGTCTTTAGTTTAATCATCCCCACAAATAACACATCCAAACCTGACACTGGTCTACTGGCTGTTTTAACTGTTTAAATTACTTAATTCAAGGAAAAAATCCCACTGGGTACTTGGTCAACTCTAACAAAGCTATTTTTCTCTAAAATATTTTAAAACTCTATTCCACCTAAGCGACTAACAGAAAATACTGTACTGATAATATGACAATAAGTAACACCACTAATGATGTTTTTTAAACTGAATACACAGTCATGTATGTGTACACACCTTAAAAGTGTCCTCTACATGCTGTTCATCCTTTTTCTTCCTCAATTTTTTCTTTTTCTTCTTCTTTTTCTCCTGTTCCATGATGCCTTTCAGGCTGAAGTGTTGCTTTTTGTCATCCTCATCCATCAGCAGTAGGGACATCTCAGCCTGTAAGGAACATCAGAATCTCCTGATGATAATATTAGTACCAGTCAGGGTGAAAAAGTAACTGTTCCTTTTCTAATCTCTCTCTCTCTCTCTTTGTGTGTGTGTGTGTGTGTGTGTGCATGTGTGTGTGCGTGCATGTGTGTGTTATATGTGTGATTGTCCAGATGACTTTTTGTCTTTTCAAAATCACAATCATTTTCCCATCTATTATCACTTGCATACTGAACATAGACATACTTTCTGATTTGCTGTCTCTTCATCTTCTTCAAGCTGTCTCTGCTTCTTTTTCTTCTTCACTGATTTACCTTTGACAAAAAAGACATTACAGAAAGCAATTCCAATTAATGACATCCAACTTAGGGACATTCCCAGAGACTAACGAACTAACTTTGGATCAATCTATCTAAAAGGAGATTCTCACTAAATTGCTATCAACTTAAGTGGCTTAAATGTCTGTAAAGCTTACTAAAGCTGTTAGGGGGTAATTAACTACTGGAGGCCAAGCGTGCATGAAAGTTCATTACCCCCTGGCTGATTTGGTAGGCGTGACAGCCGTTTAAGTTGATAGCAATTTAGTGTGAATCCCCTTAGAGTTAGACCGATCCTATTGGATCTATCTAAGCATCGGAACCCCGTCTTAGATTTTCCAATTATTGTGCATATAACCAGTATCGAAAAACCACAGATGATGAACACTTCCATCTAAATTAATACCTAAGTAGCAACTTCAAAAAAGAAAAAAGATGACTGAGCTTTTAAATATAAGAGTATTCAAGCTGCATGTAAGTAACTTTGTTCTAGCATAATGGGTAAAGTATCATTTAATCATTTTATACCCACATCAACATTGGCTATGAACTTAATATTTACATTTTTTTATCATTTGAGCATATCCTGATTAAACAACTAAATTACCTTCAATTTCTTCCAGTCCTTCTTTGAAATAGGGGTCATTCATGTCCACACCAGCAGGAATGTCATCATCACTTGACCCAGCCTCATCTATTGTCTTTGACTGAAATGACACCATATAGATCTGTTGACTGATGCACCTATACAACATACCAGTACCTACTTTAGTCTATTTTAATAACAGTTCTTTTTGTTATTCTGCATTTATTTAGTGCATTTACTTATTTGAGCTCAAAAAATTATAATTCCAATACAAATTTGATCGAAAAAAGGCAATTGAAGCTTAGTGACAATAACTTATTAATAATAAAATTCATGAAGTGACAATATGTCAATCAACAACAAAATTGAGAAAAAAATAAAAGCATCTGAAATACCCCCTCCTCAAAACCGCAACAACACCCATCATTACCTGCTTTTCTTGTTTTTTCACTTTCTTCTTTTCTTTTTTCTTCTTTAGATATTGTTCCCAAGGTGTCAGACTGCCCTTGTCTTCTTCCTTTTTCTTTAACATATCCTCAGTGGTTTCTTTCAGGCCTGACAAGTAAAATGGTTTGGTTTACTATCTGTTTCTCTACTTTTAAAATAAATATAAGCCTAACAGTAGTGCTATTTAAATAGTTGCTGAACAAAACATACAAAGCAGAAGAATATTTTTAGTTTAGGAAAATCATGTCAACAACATCAGCCATCTTACCTGGTTCCCATGTTATCTCCATTTCCATATCCTTCTCCTCTTTCTTTTCATCTTTTTCCTCCACTGTCTTCAGCAAAGCTTTATATTTCTCCAGAGCTTTGTCCTCGTCTTCTACTGAACCCTCTCCATCACTGATGGCAAAATCAGGTTTTTCAATCAGGTCTCCATATGGATCTGTTGAATAAAAGACATTGTATAACATATAATAAAAAAATAAAATATATTTAACTGATTCTCCTGCAATGAATATTTTTTCCTGCATTAAAAACACTACTAACAAAATATAATTTCTATTGAAATAAAGTTTTTTTACATAGACAGACAGACAGACAGACAGACAGACACACACTTTACTCCACTCAATGGACACAGATAATATTGTTCTGCCCCACATATTTCAATCTTTAGCAGAACTATTCTCACTTGCACCATTCTCATCATCAGAACTGGAGGCCAGGTATGCCTTGACGTCCATCTCCTGTAGCTCCTCCTTGCTGAAGTCTCTCATGGTGAGAGCTGTCCTGTCTCTGTCTGTCTCATCCCAGGTGCAATCCACCTGTGAGGAAAGTATTAAACTTACTCGTTGAAATATTCAATTAAGTGATGGATACCTGAGGGAGGAGCATCGGGCTTTAACTAAATTCATAAGACACTGATGAAAAACAACTAGGCTACATTTTATAGCATGATGAGAGTAACTGTCTTAGGTGTGACAGTGTAGTGACCATAAATGTTTGTTGTGGCAACAGGATGACCAGAGAGTGACATTCTCACCTTGGTCTGGTTGAGGGCAGTAGTAACAAACAGGTTGGGTTTGTAGACTGTGGCATCTGGCATGTCTGTGGCTACACTCTTAGGCTTCTGGTCAAATGTCATCCCATCAGGTACAAACCTGTATAAAGCAGCAAAATTAACAAATGTACAGACATTCACAGAGAAAAAAAATCAGCTGATGGAATAAATTATGTACCAATAATGTACCAATGATGTATTATGTACCAATTAAAGGAAACATTTATTGCTTTTTTTCATTAATACTCTGCAACAATTTAAGGTTATGTATTTTGTGTTGACGTACCACTCAGACAAAATAACTAAAGCACGCTGATATATGATGAAGAATATCAGTATATGTTCAACAAATCATACCAGAGCACTTCAAGATATGTATTATGGCAAACACATTTACCTGAGGTCTAACTTTGTGGCACTGCTTTCATATTCCCATCCATCTAACTGTTCATAGAGGGCGTTAGCCGTTTCCACAGAGTCACACTCGACAATAGCATAGAAATATTTGAGTCTGTTCAGCTGGTACTTTCTCAGTTTTTCACGGAACTCTGGGCTTTCTTAATAAAAGAATATATATATATATTCTAATGACTTTTTGAAAAAAAAAAAAAACAGGACTTTAAAAAACCTGTTAATCTGCAGTGCCGAGGCACAATCAAAATATGTAGTAGTTTTCTGGAAAGGAAAACTGGTAGTGACTTTGAAATCTAACACTTGATTAGGTCTTTTATTTGAAATATAGGAGGTCTAACAAGCTTAGAGATGATAAAACATCTTTAAATAAAAAAGTTTAACCTTCATTCAAATCACTTTCTTTTTTGAGTACATTATTCATACAAACTACCTCATAAAGTTCTTTCCTTATTACAAATGCAGTACCTTCATCTCCTTTTTCCTCCTCTTCATCTTCTTCACCATCTTCCCCAAGACTCTTTGTTTTCTCCACCAGCTCTGTTGGGCCTTTCATCCCTTCTTCTTTCATTCTTTCAGCTCCATATTCTGATGGGTAAATCTAATTGAACAAAGTAGACAAAATATAAGTAAATGGAAACAAAGTAAAAAAATGCTAATCATTCCATGATATCTTATAACAAACCACTGACCCAATGTATTGTACTTTTGGTAAGGTGATTGACATGTTAAATAGTAGTTGCTTTGTATCTTAACAGCTTGTTCAATGCTTTAAATAATACAAAACATTGATTACAAAGAAAGATGCAAAACAAAGAGGCAACTCACAGTGACTGACTTTATCACCCCTGCAGTTGGCTTGAAGGAGTTGAGCAATACAAACAAATCTTGAGCCTTGATCCTGTCCCAGTCCATATTGCACATGGCAAGCCTATTGGTTGCCTCATCTGCCTGAGGTGCATTGGTGTCAAGGTCATCCCACATGTCATCTGCTTCATCTGGCAGAATTAAAATATCACTCCAATTTATCATTCACTTAAATTACCAGTTTTTTGTGATGTGTTATAAAAGTGATCACTTATTTCACCATTTCTATCATCTATTTATTTATCTCCTACACATTTAGTTATTTATTAAGTCATTCTTTTTAAATCAATTTGGCTTACTTAAACATAAGAACAGGAATTTCTTAGTGGCAAATTTTTGATGTATCCCAAAAGCACATAATATTCAATGAAATCTTTGACTGAAAATTCAAACCATAAATTATACCGATTTATCAAAATTTGCACAATATTGTTAATATTTATGTAAACAATTTTCTAAGCAAACTGGATTCATCATACCTTCATCTTCTTCTTCCTCAAGACCTGAATCCTCATCACTTGAACTTTCAACGCCCCCCTCCCCCCTAGCTAGATCAGGACCAAAAGCTGAAAATATAAAATAACAGCATAAAACTTTGAAACCATATCTGATGTTGTGCTGCCATAAGTTTTGGTACAGCAGTGAGCTTAATAACATATCTTTCACCAACACAATGACACAATGAGAAATGATTAATTGTTTTCTACTTTTTTTCCAAAGTCATATTTAGTATTTGGTGCTTCTGTGAGTCATAAATTATTTGTTCCAAAAACAGACTGATAATGCTTCAAGAATTATCTAATGAATATTTTCACTGTATTTAAATTCACCAGTTACTCTAAGTGAGAAAATGAGTTGTGAGCATGATGTCATAAAAATGGAGATTTTAACCTATCGCAATTTGATATCCAATGTAAAATGCTGGAGTTCAAGATTTAAGGAAAATCTTTTTGAATTGTTAATTCTTCTGCTCATGTAAAATGTATAGACAAAAAAAACAAGATAAACCATGGGTTGATTGCATCTATTTATACTTTTCTTGCATATCACATGGCAAAAAACACAAATCTTGCCTTGTGTTTTCCTATTATCTGTTTCTTCATCTTCTATCTCTAAATCTTCCTCCTCCTCATCATCATCCTCATCTTCCACATCTTCACCCTCTTTCTCTTCTTCATTCTCATCATCATCATCATCATCATCATCATCATCACTGTCCTCTTGGTCTTCCTGGCCCTCCTTGTCTAAAATGTAGCAGATATGTCAAACAACAAATAAGAAGTAAAGAATTAGACAAAACCTCATCTAAAATGTAGCAGATATGTCAAACAACAAATAAGAAGTAAAGAATTAGGCAAAACCTGTAACATGGAGTTATTTAGTAAAATTGTGTTATTTTGATAAAACTTCTATTACAACCAACTCAGTTTATTTTATTTATTTATTTATTTATTTATTTATTTATTTATTTATTTATTTATTTTTGAAAAAACAACCCTGCACCCACATGGTTAAATATGCAATATACCAAGTTTTTACAAAATGACATTCAACAAATACCTGATGATCTCTCTTCACTTTCTTTGCTGCTATCCTTCATATTTCCAGGGTCATATGGTGCTCTTTTCTTTACATTTCTTAAAGACATTCTTTCCTTGTCAGTACTGCAAACTGATTTCTTACTTTTATTTTTTTCTTTGTTTACAGAAACCATACCAGCTTTGGATTTGGATTTATTTCCCTTGCTATCAATTTTGTCAAATTTGATATCTTTATTTGAGAATTCCTTCAAAGATGATTTCTTCATCTCTATATCTGACTTTCCTTTTCTCTTGTCATTGTATTTTTTCATTGACTCTGTTTTTGCCTTATTTACTTTTCCCTTTGCAGACTTTTTACTTTTCTTTTCACTCCTTTCTTGATCACCACTGCCATCGTCTTCAGATTCAGATGTGTCAAGCTCATAAAACTGTCTTAAATGATCATTAGAAGTGAGATTTATAGGGCGGCCTCTTTTGTCCACTGTATACTTCAGCTTGAACCGTTTATCATTGAACATGCTCTGAAACCTTTTATCAATCTTTACTTTTCTGTCACGTTTACCCATCCTCCGGAATCTCGGGTCTGTAGGTATATGGGAAAAACGGGCATCTTTTACAATGTCCTCCATTTTCAGTGGTAGTCTTTGTACTTAATCTAGTAGAAGTTTATAACCTGAAAATATAAAATAATATGATTGTCATTAGCACTAGGACATTTAAACAAAGCATTTACATGAGTTCATATATCTGAATTTGTTCAGCAAAATTATATTTCAAAATATATGTAGATAATATTAATTTAGAAATAACCTTACTAGTAACAGGTTAGTAAAAAATGAGGAAGAGGCATGAGAATGCTTTTTATGTTACGCTCGTCAAGCTGCAAGCTTACATAGTGAGAATGGCCATCTTAAAAATGAGGTGTCTCTTGTAATTACCCTCCACTATCAAAGTAATAAACATCTTTTTGAGCTACAGCCTACACATACAAATTAACGTACCATACCTGTATCACGTCTAATATCACAACAACGTGTTTGAAAAGGAAGTGCTCTTTTCCACAGGGAGATTCGTAAACTGCTACTTCCGCTCCTGGCGCACATGGTTCAGTTTGAAAAGTTTGATTGTTCCAATGTTGAGGAACATTTTGCGCATTTCTGTTGACAAATATACCGGTACTGTCGTACTGGGAGGACGCCAATTCACATTGAAGTGTCTTTCTCAGACAGAGGTACTCGAAAAGAAAAACACAGAGGCTTTCGTCGTTCGCCAACCGTCCTCTCGTTCCAAAGCTTTCTCACGACCCGCTTTCCCAGCAACACACGCTGTATCAAGTTCCTTTAAATTACCCCAGCTGCTGGTAAATGTTATACTTAGAATACCAATGATGTCCAGTCTAATAACTGCTCCGAAGGGAATCACAAGTACTAGAGATATTTCCCCTCCCAAGTCAGTGCGAGGAATGGTCACACTCGATAGGGAAAAGTTTAAACAAAAAGTGTACGTGCCAGGTATACTTGTTCCAGCGCAAGGGATACGTGATATCGTACGACACTTTAACAGCCACCTCCTAAGATTGACTAAGGTTCAACCATTCGTTGACTTATCTGATGACGATCCCAATGTGAAAAAAAGTAGAGTTATGCTTTTAGACCCGCAGCAACATCCAACAAAGGATTCTTTCACAGAAGAAGAGAGTGACATGCTGAAAAGTAAAGGAGCGGACCCTGACACTTGGCAACTGTATGAACTGGATATGGAATATGAAAATTGGAATGGAGAAGACATTTTTAAGGCAGTGTTGCCCATTGAAAGTGAAGGGTTTTCAAGTTATACTGTCATTGGGCACATAGCTCACCTGAACTTAAAAGATGCATTGCTAGACTACAAACATCTTATTGGTATGATTGATTATTGAATAAAAAAAATCTTTTTTTGAATGTTAGCAGCAGTTTGCTAACTTTTTAGGAGCCAAAATTATCATTGGCCTAGGTGGTCCCCTGAACCCCATATTTTCTGACTTTCAGTAAATCGCATCTTGTTTGCACTTTTGGTCCAGACTGATAAAAATTCATTAGTCTTTTGCCATTATGATCCAAGCGCGATTCCAAATTGCCCTATATTTTTGCCTCTTATGAAAGTTTGAATGTATGTAAGATAGTTTATTTCAGTGATATATTGCTTATCAGGCAATCTTGCTATTCTGATGCAAAAGAATATCTGCATTTGTGCCTTTGATTTCTGGGATGCAATTAATGGATGATTTTAAAACAAAATATTATATATGATTTACTCAATACTACATGGTCTACACTTTATCTTGATTTCTTATTAAAAGTTATCACATTCTTATTTCAATGCTGTATCTGTTACTGTACACAGCTTCTTTATCATCCCTCTCTAGGTCAAGTCCTCATAGACAAGTTTAAAACCATTAAAACAGTTGTTAACAAGACCAACACAATAGACAACACCTTCAGGAATTTCCAAATGGAGGTGATAGCAGGGGAGGATAACTTCATTACCACAGCTAAAGAAAACGGCTGCCAATACAAGATGGATTTCTCCAAAGTTTACTGGAATTCTAGACTTGGTAATCACCCTGGTGGTGGTAGTGAATCTTTGTGTGTGTGTGTGTGTGTGTTGGGGGGGGGGGGGGAGGTCTATAGATGAACGTATTTCCTTAGAAATAATTTTGTTAAATTTGAAATATTATCTTTGTTTGTATTAGCAGATACATTTCCCCCTCTTTTTTCCTAAAATAAAAAGTTTGACCCACATACAACCAAATTCCTGAGAGGGGGAAAAATGAACACTGAGACACATTTCATGTAGTAAGCACTGCCATGTGGGATAGAGGTAGGGGAAAAATGGTGCACATGTTTTGGAATACGGTACCCCTCCCCCTTCCTCCAATTTGATATTCTGGATCAGCCATTGTTTGTTTTAATAACTTTAAGCATTTGGTAAAAATAATAGTTTGCATGTTTCACCCTAATGTTGCGTTGCCTTCAGCTTATAAAATGCTCGACTTTTCTACTCGGTGATAAGCTGAATCCTTTGAGACACTGCAGTTAGAATTCCTAGCCATTCCTAGAGCACAACAGGAAATATTTGAATCTTTTGGTTCAACTGTTTAGAATGATTCAGTATATGTACCACAGCTATTTTAAAAGTGAATTACTTTTGTATCTAGGTACAGAACACGAGCGGATTGTCAAGTTGCTGAAACCTGGAGACAAACTGTATGATGTATTTGCTGGTATTGGCCCATTTGCAGTGCCAGCAGGGAAAAAGAAATGCACAGTTCTAGCAAACGATCTAAACCCTGAATCTCACAAGTGGCTACAGGAGAATTTGAAATTGAACAAAGTTGGTGGCCAAGTCCAGACATATAACTTAGATGGCAGAGAATTCATCAGAACAGTTGCAAAGGCAGATTTAGTGTCTTGGTACAGGGAGGATAAATATCCTCTGCAGTCAGTGCACTTTGTTATGAACTTACCAGCAATGGCACTCGAATTTCTGGACAGTTTTAAAGGACTTCTTTCTGATCATCCCACAATTCTCCACGAAAACTCCGTCTTACCAATGGTGTACTGCTACTGTTTTAGCAATGCATCAGACCATTTGGAGGACATCAGGGAAAGAGTTGCCACTTATCTGAGTAAAGAGGTGGCACAGAAAGTCCAGATACGGTTTGTGAGGAATGTAGCACCCAAAAAGGACATGTATTGCGTTATATTCCAGTTGGACAAATGTGTGCTGTTGTGGGAGGGTGAGAATGAAGGTGAGTGTGTTAGTTGTGACAGTATTGCAACATATTATACAAGATCATGATCCTGAAAAGCTAAATGTGTTGTGACCATTCAGTATCCTGTATTATGTTCTACTCCAGCCCCACTATAAGACTCATCACCATGAAAGGTTTATTTCAGAACTCTTAATTTTTATAACATTGAGTTTAATTAAACTTTGTGCTGTCTTCATGTGCATCACCTTACACTGATTCTGGGTATAGCAAAATGTTAAAAATAAAGATTCTGTTATATAAAAAACATCAAATTTTTTTTAATGTCTTTATTGCTACCTTTCAAAATTTCAGAGACAGGAAACAGTGAAGAATGTGAACCAGAAAGGAAGAAATCAAAGCATGAGGATACAGTTGCTCATTAACTTCAGAAGAAAATAAAAAGAAAAGTGGAACCATGTAAGTTAGGCCCTGGTTAGTTTTATGTTCATATATGGCAATAAGATGGACAATTGACCAAGACATTTGCCAAGTCTCTGAATGAAATCTGTCATTGACAATGCAGTCTCCCGTTGAAAGGCAACACATGCCTTTTTTGTGCTGTTTTATCAATGTGTGACTGATAAAAGCATTAAGGTGTATTTTTTTCATACATATTTTATTCTGCCTATTTATTATCATGTTTTTATTGTGACACTCCAAGTGGTGGATCACTTCATTCCACTTTAGGAAATCAGGGAGATATGCAGAAATACAAAATAAGATCTTTGAACCATATTTATTTCACTTGGCTAGTGGAAAATGATACACAGTTGACTTTGGCTGAGGTCTGCAAAACAACATATTGACCTTAACCAAAAGTTAATGGTTTGTTAAATAATTTTAAACGTGAATGTCAATTTCCTGCAAGATGACATCAAAAGATTGCTGTAATCCCTCGCATTTTTTTTTTTTTTTCCTTCTCATTGAAGATATGTTTCCTTTATGCTGATTTGTCCGTCAGCTGTTTGATGATATGTTCAATAGACTTTATCAGTGATTAGGAAGGCTCAAGCCACCTATGGGACAATGGCCCCTGTTGGGAACCCTTGTATGGGCAATTTTGCAAACCAATGGGCCATTGTGTAAAGCTAATGGGCCATTTTTTAACACAAATATATTCAAAATATCTATATTTTGAGTGGAAATTATGTGAATAATGTATAATAGTTGGTTGAAATTAATGTTAAAATACAAGACCAATTAATAACTTAAGAATATCAATAAAAAGGTCAAAAATTCTCCAGAAACTGACAGTGTTAGATGTGCCTATCAAACCAGTCTTTTTCAAGAGCATTATGTCATTTTTATAGCATTTACCTGCATGAAAAAGCACCATACAGAATTAACTGAAAAAATGCACTTTTTTTATTAGATGAAACCATCAAGAAGAAGTAAAACAAAATCTGATTTATCAAAATTGAAGGTAGATGACATATACAGTTTTTTTATGAATTACTTGTCCATCAAAATGTAAACAATAGGACTCCCACACCCATACTTAAGGGTAGCTCTTTCAAAAGCTTAATTGCCTACATTTTTACATGCATTGAAACACAGTCTAAGTCGGTTATTCAGATACATCCAAGCACCATGAGCTTTCTTCAATGATGAAGACATGTCAGCACTCAGCACCAGGCAGCGACTAGCTCCCCAGTGATCTGCGGTCTCCTCATGCCATATCAAGCTGGAAGTTTTATAAGTTGCACACCTATCAGTGAAGGAATTCTTCAGGCCTGCTTCTTTGCACTGCTTGTAAAACAGTTTCTTTTGAAAAGTGTCGTAATGGAGCCAGTCCCATAACTTAAGCCACCGGGGGATAGAATCCAAGTGTGACCTGAGATTGAGAGTGTGAGAGAGAGGTGCCATCAATGACACTACCAGCATGTTACTACATGTAACAGGAGCCTTTGGAGGCAGATTTGTCTCATCTGTGATGAAACCAAAACAGGGAGCTTTGTTACAGTCCTTCACTATGTCATCCTTAATAACATCGGTGGCAATTTCAATAATTTCATTCTGTGTATCTGGTGATAGGTAGCTAGGTGGTAGAATCTTTGCTAGTACTGCTTTTTTGAAAGATGATTGCTCAACAGCTCATGATCATATGTCCTTGCTTCTGTATTTAAAAAAATGACGTAACATTATTTTGTGTGCTTCATGCTTCCTTTTGGTATGGAAGAACGCTTGGTCTGGTCAATAAGATACATGATAGGTTTGCTGATTTTCAGGTAAATTCTTGTTTCTCTGCCAGGTGCTAGGACTGCAATTCTAATGTTTAAGATGATGGTAGCTAATGGTTTAGCGTTTTGGGGGCAATAAATGTAACTGCATAGGATTATTTTATATTATACCCTCTTAGTTGTCCCTGAGCATAAGCATTCAAACTATGTATAAAAATTGTTTTTATTACGATGAAATTTTCATCTGTACAATCGCTGTGTTGAGTGCACAGGATGCTATGCCCTTGTAAAGAACTTCCAGATCTTTGGATAGGTGAAATTTGTGAAGAATAGGTGATTAAATACGATACCATCCAAGGTATGCAGCAACAGTGACAAGACTGATATGAAAGGGCTTAGGTTTTTCTGGCAAGAATCCCCCTGACAACCTCATGATACAGGCTGGCAAAGAAGGCATGATTTGTGATAACAATATCCTCAATGAGATTTAAAAAGATGTGAAATGGGCCTTGAAGAGATCTGAGTAGGGCAACTGAGCTATTAGTTTTTTCATGTAATAAAAGGTGGGATAATCTCCTGGGAGGAAAACTGCATTTTTGTTGATATAGTCCAACAGCTTATCACTCAGCACATTCGTCTGGAGGCCTTTTCATAGTCTTCCAAGCTGTGAAGAGGTTGATGAATTTCATTTATTAGCAAAGTTTAAATTTTGGCATCCTTTAACGAACGGTCCATTTTTATACCCGTTAAATTTGTCCGGAATCTTCCTTGACGAAAGCAGGCCTTAAAGGGAAAGGCGCGTATTGCAATATACTATTTGACGGTTTTTGTGACATATCATTATCAGCCAACTAAACTCTGCTTTCCAACTTGGAACAATCATCTGCTGCCTCTTATTTTGGTCGTAGTCTTTACGGTAGTCCGAGAAACTGGCGGAGCATGCCATTGTTTAGACTTAGAAGTGGAGCCTACAAGTTAAATCAAATGCACGCCACATTATCCTCTTGACCATATTACCTTGTATTTAATTGGGTGATTGGAGTGAATCTTCCCATGACAAAAGTCGTAGTCTTTACGGTAGTCCGAGAAACTGGCGGAGCATGCCATTGTTTAGACTTAGAAGTGGAGCCTACAAGTTAAATTAAATGCACGCCACATTATCCTCTTGACCATATTACCTTGTATTTAATTGGGTGATTGGAGTGAATCTTCCCATGACAAAAGTCGGAAGTACTCTTTTAATGATGTAACAGCCAACGGTAAAGAAACAAACAAATGAGCAGACCAATGTACTTGTCAATTTTTTTCAGAGATTAAGTAAATTAATGCAGTGGATCAGATTCTTTTAAGAAAATTTAACTGTGCATGCTTCCCCATGTCAGCAGTATCACTGTTGTTGATACTGCTGCACTTCAAGTCTATACCCCCTGAACAGAATGAGGGCATTCTGAAATGAGTTAATTTAACATATTCAACATTATTAACCCTATTTGTGCCCCCCCAATGCCGCATCACTTTAAAGAAAAACAAGGGGTAAAAGAAAAAAATTTTAAACCAATGATAGGGTTGTTATATACCATTTTATTCTTTATTAAACTTTTTTCCTTTTTTAAGGGGAAATAAAAGGGTCAACTTAATTGTGTGAGTGTTACTATGTATACTGAAAGAAAACCAACCTTTCAGTCTCCTCCAGCTCTCTTCTCAGTCTCTCTGTTGTTGTTAAATGAATAGGGGTTGAAGGACAGGTTGGAGGTTGGAGTGTTTCATGCTCTTTGAGGCGAATCCCAACATAGAATGAGTTTTTTTCATATTCTCTCAGCATCGGGGGAAATAGTTGTTTGATATGCTTTCCTAAAGTATGCCTGTCCATGCCAAATGTCCTCTCTAAAGTGACTACTTTCACAGAACGTATGTACGGTCTACTCTTTGGTCCCACTACAATTGAACTCTTCAGTCTAAAACAAAGATATATTTATTTCAGGACATTAGATTTTACCCGAATCACATCTTTCTTTTGAAAGAAAAGACTTAGCTGCATGATTGGTATAAGAATCTGTCATGATTGGTATAAGTCTGTCATGTTATAGAAGTCAGAGCCTACTTTCTTCAACAGTCCTTTAGTAACAGGGTCATGTTGTCCAGCTTCTGATAAATAGGTCAACAAACTGTCAAAGGTGTGTATGTGTAGTATACTGCATCCACTACCTTATTCAGTTACTGACCTGAACATCACCATCTTCAGACTTTAGTTTCGTAGCTGAGACCATTCTCAGGAAACGTGCTTTCCATACCAGCTACGAGTCAGGCTGCTTGAAGTCAAATTCCTACAGAAGAAAAATCTTTGCCATGTTTTCACAATAATTTGCAATTAACACACCATAAACGTCGAAACAGTTCTCCAACAGGTTCACAACACATTCAGTAAACAGATGTGGAGACAATGAGACGTAGTCCTTGAACCGACTGCCACCATGTGAGGTTATATTCTCTGACATGTGAATAACACAACAACGTGTTCAGGTTGGCGGAAACGAGGACATTCTTTATTATCCTGCACATGCATGTACAGGTCACTGACCTGACCTACATATGACCTGACCTTCATATGACCTGACCTACGTATGACGGTGTTTACATTCATCAGTATATCACACAGACTACATTGGATCAGCTCGTCCCATTGGAGTTGCAGTTGAGTAGCCTCTTGGAACAGCACTTTACCCCTTATAACAACAAGGCACACTAGGCCTAGTGGGTCATATATTGATGCAACAGTGCTGAGCATAATGCGCCTATTCACATGAGACCTAAAATTTAATTTGAAGACAAAATAGAACATATCTGCAGTAACATCCCATTTGATACCTAGGGCTTTAGCACAAATATTAGGCGTAAGCTCCCGTACTTCTTTCGCTAGGTCACAAGGGGGCATACCTTCAAGAAGAGCCTCATCTTTGATTGCAAATTTGGTCAAATTAAATCCACCCATACAGCCTGTTGTACTTCATCAATCACTTCATCTTTAGTCTTCACAGACTTCAACAAGTCATCAACATAAAAATACCTCATGGTTAACATGCTTCCCCATATGAAGTAGCATCAACCTTTTGCTCCATGGGAGTGGCCTTTTTGATGTTGCATTGTGGTCCAACCACGTTCCTCTGAATGCCAAAATATGTTGGGTTGCTCACATATCCACAGTTCAAAAAACTGAACATCAGCTTGACATTGTTGTAGCAGTTGACACTCAGAAATGAACTTCAGGCCCACAAAAAGTTCCCAGCTAACACCATATCTTATTTGGAGTGACTGCACCATAGCCCACCAGGGTGACCTTCCTCATATGACTAACAAAAGAAAAAAGTCATGGTTACATTAGTGAGAGTAAATAAAACTTATAAAATCTTTCTGAAATTTTGTCCATTTCTATTTATATTATAATAATAATGCTTTATTCATACTTTCTGCACCAGACTGAGCTGGTGAAAATGTACATAGATAAGGTAATAGCAGCAATAATAATGATAATAGTATTAGTAAAATACATAGATAAATAGCACCAAAATTACACATATAGAAATGTACCAATGTTTTCTACTATGTAAACTAAACCTTCGTATTTATAGTAATTATTGATAGACATCATGAAGTGGTAGATGTAGCACAGTTTCTTTTGTTAAAAGCAAGGTTAAGGAATTTGGCCAAAGATATTATCACTGTTTCGTTTGGGTTGTTCATTATGAAGTGGAATTTATCTTTGTTGTTTAAATGTGTAAAGCATGTGTGGCTGCTTTGTATTATTTGAAAGAGTTCTTTTCTGTGTTCTGTATACAGAGGGCAGGTAATTAAGAAGTGCTCTTCATCCTCTATAACTCCAGAGTGGCAGATTTGGCATTTTCTTTCTTCAACTGGTGTTGGTTTACCCTTGACGTGGCGACCTGTTTCTATGTGCAAATTGTGGCTGCTGATACTGAATTTGGTTAGGGTTTGACGTTTTTCTTTATCTTGTATTATATCAAGGTATTTTTCTTTCTCAAAATGAAGTTTGAAAGTTTTATACCTTCTCAATTTGAGATTTTCTTGTGATATCCTACTATGCCAAAGTTGTATACTACTGTCTCTAAGTCTAACACTAAAATTTTTCATGAAGTTTTTGTCTACTTTCTGTTTGAGCCATACATCTCCAAACCCATTTTCTACAAGAATTTTCTTTACTCCTTCACTCCATGACATACTATGGCGTGTGTTATGAAGGTTAGTATTTGACAGAAGATCAAAGTGTTTTAGTTCATCTAAGTATGCCCATTTTAGTAGAACACCGTCATCTAAGTGTAAAATTTTGACCCAGTATTTGATTACTTGTATTTGGATTTTTGTGTAGCTTGGCAGGTGCCCAAGTTCTCCTCGGACAGCATAATTACAAGACTTAGAATGCACCCCTAAAAGCTGATTGCAAAATTGAAGATGTATTTTTTCTGTTGCCGATTTATCATTGAATGGAGTGAACCCCCATATTTCTGCTCCATATATAGTTTATACATAAATTATTCTAGTTTACGTATCCAATGAGGGTAATTTTATCCTTAGAATTTGATAGTTTACTTATGATTGTGGAAAATAACCCTCTGCTTTTTTTGCCACCATTTTTTGCGACAATTAACAAAGTCAAAGTCATCCCTTCCTTTTTTTTTTTATTCTCATGAGTGCATCTATATTCTCTGGATTGAGTCTATTTCTTAGTGCAGTTGTAATTAAATTTTGGGCTGAAAAACTTCTTTCACAATCAGCTATGTGCACTGGATGTGTCAGTGCCAAAGAGGCTAAAGCTTCGTTTACATGGAAAGTCTATTTTCTAAAAATCTATTTTCTATTCGCAGTATCTTATGATCATGGTCTGTGCCCTGAATATCCCGCAGCGTAATTACTGGCAGCACGAGCCAGTTACTTAAAGTAACTTATAGTAACTGGCTCGCGCTGCCAGTAATTACGTGATTGTAGATGTCTTTAAGATAGTTGTCCCTATGGCCATTGCATTAATGAAATTATTGTCTCGATCTACAAAGAGTACAGCACGTTTTTCACTGTCATAACTTAACCACTGCCCATGCTTAGATTTCCAACCTTGCTGGAAGACAAGACTGGTACTAGCTGTCACTGTGACATCGTTTTGCAGCGTAGGTATTCCCTCTGTTGCCATTGTTGCCTCCGGCAGTGAGTTTGTACATCCCAAAAAATCTGTAATTTTCACCCTTTTCGCCATCACAGGTATTGCACGCCTCATGGACTTGTCTAAAATCAGAAACTGAGACAGACTGTGAATGTGTCTAAAATGTTATGATTGGTTGCTTATAAGAGAAACGAACCAATTGGCGATGTGCTTTCATTATTAAGCGTCGCAATGAACATTGGATAGAAACGCAGCGGAACTAAGTAAACAGTGTGTTTTACTTGATAAAGCCAACCTTATGTTGACCACCTTATTTCTAAGTCTGGCCATGACCAGTGTCATGACCAGTGTGCACCACATATTCGACATAGCATTCCTGGAAACACCAAAAATACCAGTACACATGCACTAGACCTAAGACATATCGGCAAATTGATACTGTCCAGTGGAGATTTATAGGGTTATAGAACTGAACTGGGGGGGGGGGTCTCAAGTGTAAATCTGGACTTCCTACAAAAAGTTTCCATTTTTGAATTTTGATTTTTTGCTAAATAAATATCCAATAAATATCTAACATTATAATTTAGCCTAATTTAAATCTATAATCAATGATACTCTAGGGTTATACGAGAGTAGCTAACGTTATACTGATATTCAATTGTCTTAGACATTTTAACGTGAAAAAAACACACCCTTCTCATCAGCAGTCACCTGCAGCCATGCATACGTAGTAAGCCATGTGGGGTCGACGCCCGTTTTTCTTTTTTTCCGATCCTTCAGCTTTTTCAATTTTCCATGGTCTTCTGTTACAGCCCTGATATTACTGGACACAGCAGTGTCAACGAGGTCCACCATGGCAGACCAAATGGGGTCATTATCTTGATTCCTTTCAGGAGATTGATCTGCAGTACCAGTGGACGTGAGCTCCACGTGTGTTTGTTTACCAACTTTAGGAACCGCGTGAAAGAATTTTGTAATATTATGCGAGCGCGCAACGTCTTTGGTGCGAGAGGGCGAAAAAAAAAACAGTCCAAAAAAAAATATATACTGCTTGTAAAGGAATGCTTTCAGTTCACAGCTGGAAACACAAATTTACCACAGAAACACGTATAAACTAGCAATATGTCTTTATCCATGCTCTCAAAATATTAAAGCATTGTGAATACTTTGTAAAAGGTAAAAAAAGTCATGAATAGATATGCTGCATATTACCAAATCTATTTAATAAGGTTACTTCATGCATTTTGTTGGTATAGCAATCAATAAACAAAACGCGCAGGATGTCATCCATAAAAATAAAAAAGTGTGGCCTAAATGCACTGTAGCTAGGGAGGTCATGTCAACTTTGACAGAAACGTAAATATCAGCCAAAATGATCTTATCTGATAGAGAAATTCATCAGCTTTCCAAAACATTTTATTTTTTGAAAATCAAGCAAGCCAATCAAAAGTTATTTAATTTAAAAGAATGCTAGTCGGCCACAAAATTTTGAAAATGTCTTATATGCAAGCATATGTAACAGTAGAAGCCAAAAGTGTCAGCTAATTGCCCAATCAATTAAACAAAATTGGCATAACTTTTGAATGGAGTAAAATATCCATTTGAAATTTTCTGGAAAGTTACCCTATGCCAAGAAGAATCTGTCAAGAATTAGTTTTATGTAATTTATCCATTATTTCCATGGCAACTGTTGATAAATATCAATAGCGATCAATACTATTTATTATTTTTCAAATTTAAAGCTTCAGCATCACTGCCCAAAGGCTACTTTTTGATGTGAAAGATTCTAAAAAATGTGCCATCACTAAAAACAAAAATAATGGCTTGTAATGTATCTGTTGCTATGTGAATAGTCATTATGATAGCTGTTGCTATGGTAACAGTTTGAATTATTTTTTAAACAATTACCATTATTTTTTAACATAATATGAAGTGGGAAAAACTCTTGGTACTCAATTTATGAATTTAAGTTAAATAGTAAACAAATACCATGTCACTGTTGCCATGGCAACCAATATTACAATGACAATTGCATGTACAATTTTAAGGTTTAACAAGCAAAAATTGCCAGAATGCACGATGAAAATAAGTAATATCCTATTTTGGTCAGTTGTCATTTTACCAAAAAATTTTAATTGATATTGGACATCATAGCAGCTAGGTAATACAAAAACCAGCGAGAATTTTTGGAGAGACTGCCATAACGTAATGGCAGTTTTAGGAATTTTCTTTTTTTTTTATTTTTGTTAAGCAAAAATAAATAGATACTACTTTTGTTCACTTTGTTTGACTGTCATTAACCATTATAGAGTTTTACATATCTCCATGATTTCAATTAGATTCCCTTTTTTATGATCACTAACGAGTTCAAATGTGAAATAAACATTAGGTCCATTAATATCTTACATAATATCATACTTTGTTTGAAAAATAAAATAAACTGTATATTCTTGAATTGCACACGTTTTGTCAATATCCTTGGGTTTCGTGAACAATTTTAAGATTTTCTGATTAGATATTCTGATATTTTGATCCTCTTTGGGTGCTGAAAGTGTAGTTGCTTTTTTATCAGCAGAACAGCTTGGTGTGTTCACCATTTTGTTTGCGGTAAGATCAAACTCACTTATTTTCTAACAACTGTTACGGCTCGGTCTTACCAAAAAATAATAAATAAAAAACTGATTTGAACAGAGAATTAGTTAAAATATCTCGGTAGGGGTTACAGAAGTTAGAACTTCTTTACTCTAAATCTAAAACACGATTAAAAACTTTACAAGCTAGTTTTGGTTGCCGTTTTCCCTTAGTGGAACTTCTGTAACCCCTCAGTTGAACGCTTGATTCATCTATATGTTCAAATACGAGGAAATAACATCCGGGATGCCGTACGGAGCTTTTGGAAAAATGGCGCGAACCATGCATGTTGAGCAAAATTCGTAAATAGTGGAAACCAAACGAGGAAGTGAAATCACCAGCAATTTCTCACAGCATTTTCATGTCTGGGGGCTTACAACGGAGAAATGATACATTGTAATACATATTGTTAGAAAGCCCATTCAATGCACTTTATAAATATATTTTCATATTTATCATAGGACCCAAATCTTGGAAGTTATGATGGAAAACAAACAGTGAGGTTAGATTTTTCCCGTTTTCGACCGTGTGAGCGGTGTGACCTGACCTCCCTACTGTAGCAGTAGTTTTGTCATTTTAAGATTAAAGTTTCTTACAATTGATGGAAACAATTGCAGTAGGGGGAATCAAATAAAGCTGGAGGGAAGGTACGTAACCGCTAACCCTACCACAGTGAATTTCTAAAGAAATTAGGTGGAAATGTGGTACTGGAATCCAAACAGAAAAGGGGGGGGGGTAGCGTTACACTGCCCCCAACCTTTTAAATTTGATTCTCCTGAATCAAAGTAATTAAGACTTCGTTGTAAGTTTAACAAGACTTTATTGACTTTTTTGCTTTTGGCTTCTTTTTGTCTTAAAACTGTTCATCTTTCTCTCTATTTTTTTTCTTCTATTAAAAATAATATTTATTAAAAATAATATCTATTTCCCCATCTTCCTCCTTTACTTCTCTCTGGCTCACTATACTGGGTGGTTTCTCTTCCTCTTCCTCCGACGAACTTGGGTGTTCGTCTTGTTCAGGGGGTGGTCCTGCTTTCAAATTTCTTCCATTTGCCCTGGGGCTGGAAATAGGGGACGGGGCTACCCTCGCCTCCTCCCCAGTCTAGGGCTGCTGGGCTCTTCCTCTCATCCTCTCATCCATCCGCAGAACATGCTTGCGTTTAAAATGTTCTGCCAACACACAGTTTTCTACAAATTTTAAACCGCAGTAGCAGCTTCTCTTTTGTTGCACGTGCTATCCAAATCCTGCCATTTTTGCTTTTTATCTTTTGCATTCCTTTTGAACTGAGAAACTGAATATATTCTAAAAGGAAGTTGAAAATATTTTGCAAAAAAAGTTGTATAAATAGAGTGGAACATATTAAGCATTTAAAAAAGGCAAGTTCACCATGTCCATGCAGATCTAAGTACTTTACTTAAGGCCACACTTTTTTATTTTTACGGATGACATCCTGCGCGCGCAGCGATTTTCGTCCGTTCTCCAAAAAAAAAAAATAATAATAATCCCCCCCCCCCCCCCCCCCAAGGAAGTCGGTTGTCGAAAACGTCGTTATTGAATTTGCCGGAAAATGCAATCGGCAATCCTCTGCTAATTCCGCAAGCTCCATACTCACTCGGCTCACCGTCGATTGATTCCTGCGTCATCATATCTCGGCCGTATGACAGACGTCGCCATTTTGGAAGTAGTGCAAACTACTCTAGATACCCGGATGTAAACAATAATAAACATGGCGGCGCCCTGACAGGACATTCAGAACTCCTTCGAACAATATCCTCAGTGTTTCCAGTTGTTTTTCACGTAGTTTGAAGTCTTGATCTTTAAAAAGTGGGCAGTGCATATTCAATACATTCATCGAATGACGCCATATTTGTTAGATCCACGTGTTTTGGGGGAACTATATTGTTTTGATTGCGGTATACATTAGTGATGCGGCGCCGTCCATCAGGGTTCTTGACCTGATCACATATGTTGTGCGTAGGCGACATTTTTTACTGTCATACATCCGAGACTTGTTTCAAGGCGTTCGGAAGATAGCCGGAAATTGTCGAGGAGTTCCGAATGGCTCCATACTGTCATTGTTGACTGCGGAGACATCCGAGTAGTTCCAAGTGCGGAAAATGAGCTTTCTGCGCATGCGTATTATCACCACGTGGAAAAATGGCCGCTTTGCCGTCAAATTCATCTCTAGCATTAATTTCAAAATACACGACAATTAAAGTCATAAGGAGAACGGGGGCCGTCGTTTTGGATTGGTTTGCCATTGATATTGGACATGGAGATATCACCCTTTTACAATTATATTAACTGCTGACCGCGGCCAGCGATCGTTGCCTGGAAAATTTCAGTGACATTCTGTCCAAAGCAGCACATACCAGTTTTTTTTTTTGTAGCGAAAAAAGGGTCGACAAGAGCGTCGTGGTATTTGGTGGACTGAAGGTCGGACAGGCCACCCGATAGTTGGCTGCTACGTGTGAGTCGAAGTAGACAAAATGGCACCGACCGAAATTACTTTTTTTAGATTTGGTAGTAGGAAGCATAGGCCTATCTTTGCTTAATTTTTTTAACAATTCTGTGAAGTGTTTACAATGCTTTAATTTATTGAGAGTACAAATAAAGACACGCTGTTTATTTGATATTTGTTTTATTGATTGCTATACCAACAGAATGCATGAAATAACCTGAAATAGATTTGGTAATATGCAGCATATATATTCATGACTTTTTACCTTTCTACGAAGTAGGCCCTATTCACAATGCTTTAATATTTTGAGAGCATGGATAAAGACATATTGTTAGTTTGATACGTGTTTCTGTGTTAAATTAGTGTTTCTAGCTGTGTACTGAAAACATAACTTTTCTTAAGAAGTTTTTTTTTTTGGACTGTTTTTTTTTTTTTTTTTTTCGCCCGCTCGCACCGATTTTGGGGTCCCCAGAGGATGTCATCCATAAAAATAAAAAAGTGTGGCCTAATGCATATATTAGGAAACAAAACTAAAAAATATTTTTGAAATTGCCATATAATTTACAAAGAATAACAGTATTATTGGGTACGAAATTATCATGGAATTAAGATTTAAAAGAATGCAGCGAAAGAAAATTTAAGCATGCCTGTCTGTTATTTCAGTCCACTTTCTCTGCTTGGTTGACGCAGTCACAACTGAAGAAAATTTAGCAAACAAATAATCCTTAAATGAATGTACAAAGTCAACTAGAATCTCATTCTCTGAATTTAAAAAACTAGCATGGCCAAATTCTCAAAAGTTTTCTTAGTTTTTTCTACATGCAGTACTGCTGACAATAAAATGCTTTGCACACATTAATGCATGGTACCCCTTTCTGCATACATACCGTTTTGTAAAAAGAAGGTGGGATGACGAATATGTTCTTCTCACATCTACTTGATCATGTGCGAAAGACCCAGCAACAATTGTGTTCCATGTGGCCCTGTCCCCTAGAAATGCATTTACCTCCTTGAAGTACAGCATGTCCACCTGGCCCCTACCAGACCTGTTGTTGTGTACCTTCACTTTTCGGTAGTGCTTTGTGAGGTTACGGATCTTGTTCCCTATTAACTTGATAAGTGGAAAAATGTTTTTCCTTTTGGCTTGAAACTGATAGAAGTGATGAATATTTATAAAAAGTGGGTTTGAGTTTTAAGGTTATGCTGTTTTTTATTTGCTGTTCTTAGCATGTCAGCAACACTGATAAGAGGGCAATTTCAGTAACTCTCTTCATACCTTCCAATGAACTATCCATGATAACAACAGGTCTAGTAGTGGCCCTGCCCTCTAGAATAGCATCTAACTCCTTGAAGTACGTCCGTACAATATGTCCACCCGGCCCCTACCAGACCTGTTGTTATGGTCTTTCTGTTTTCAGTAGTGCTTCGATTATGGATCTTGTTCCGTATTTCTCTTTCAGTATACAGAACATTGAGTTCATCCTGAAAAATGTATGGTTTATCTGGAAAAGCTTCACACATGAGCACGCAGTAGTAATACCCCCCTCCCCCCCCCCCCCCCCACACACACACACCTCCATGATGTAATCCCTCAGTTTCAAGGCATGTTTACCAAAAACTAACATAAAACGCTTAAAAAATGCCAAATAAAAACCCACCCATTACATTTAATTTATTTCCTTTCAGATATACATGTAGGATTATCACAGGTGACAAAATTCACAGTGATAACCTACCTTTATTCTTAGCCCTATTTCTCGGAAAACCGTTTTATTTTTGGTGCTTCCTTCCAGTTTTCTTTGTATTTCACTTTACGACCATATGGCCAGGAGGGCCTTGACAGCCTCTTCAGACCACAATGCTCTTTTGCTGCTACTCATTCTGTCACCCATGGCTGCGAGGATTTCCTGCGAACGAGGTCACTGTGAATTGCCCACTTGTGTGCGTGCGCTTCATACGTAGACATCCGGTCTTGACCGCGATTCAGAGTTAATTTCGATTTAACCCAGGTCCCGATCTGGGTTTATTTCGACCACGGTTAGGGGTACGTCGTCCGTTCACATTAGAAAAGTTAACCGCGATAGGACCAAGGTTAGGCCTTGACCGTGGTCGAAAGTTCTAGTGTGAATGGGGTATATGTTTCTTTTTTTTACAATTTGGGATTGTATCTCTAAATCTTTCATTTGCTTTGTCTTGACCAGTTCTAGTTTTGTTTAAATCCTGAAGAGATTCTTTGCAAACTTCTATTACTATCTGCAAAGTTTTTTCTTTAATTCACTGTCCTCTAACTTACCCTTCAAAGCGTTATTAGTATTTTTCAATAGACAGGACAATTGATTGTGTCATTTGTCTTTTCATCAATTATTGTATGTCTTGCATTATGCAAGATGAAATCTAGAAATATAAACACGAGTGAATAATCTACTCTAAAATTTAAAAGGTAATATCTTTAAAGTGTAAAAAAGTTTTCGTTTGTTTGTTTGCTTGTTTGTTTGTTTGTTTGTTTAAAAAGACAACATCATGTCCTTAACATCACAATTCAGACAGAAATCTAAAAATCCTGATAGACATCAGCAAAAATAAAATATTAAGTTTTGGTTCAACAGCAAAAGGTCTGTGCACTGCTCTACCATATCATTCCTGTCACACTATTACCCACTGACATCTGGTTTTGGCTCAGCTAGTTTTTAAGGTCTGATAAAACTTGATCTACTGTTGAAGTCATCACCAAACATATTATTGACTGATGGTCTAAAGCATGTTTTTTTGTTCAATCAAAGTACAATAAAAGAAACATGTAATCTATCAAAGGACAAACAATATGGCAAATTACAGCAATGTTGCAAATTTTGATGTAATTTTGGAGAACATTGACATAAAGATTTTTAAAGTACATGATAAGGCAATTATTGAATTCCCATACAGTCAATATGTTGTTTTGCAGGCCTCAGCCAAAGTCAATAATTATATATAACCCTATAATATTCCATATTGTACACTTTAGATCATATATTCAAGTATATGGAAACATGCAAATACTTTTAACTGAATTTCAGTTTCTTTTTTATTGAACTAATAGAAAGAAAGGGCTCAATTTTCCAATTTTTCATCAAATACATTTAAAGCTGACTATGGTATCTGATTTTGAGCACTCCAAACAGTTTTTTAATTTTAAAATGTAATGTGACTAGACCATCCAAGTCATTTACCTAGATAGACTAGTCACCTAGTAAAAGGTTTGCCTTTAAAATTTACCACTTAAGTTCAAGAATTTGATTTATATAGATATATTTGAAAAGTTTCACAAACTTACTTAAATGACTAGACCTTTGTCTCTGTCTCCATTACTTTTGTATAGACTCTAGTGTCCAGGGACAAAGCATGTGTCCTGTCAACGTTTACAGTAAATGTATATCCTATATATTATTGGCAGATAAAATTGTCGTATATTCAGCTACGTGGTATTTAAAATAAACTTTAAATTTTAATTTGTGGGGTCTGTTGTTTATTGCAAATGAGGAAATAAGTACAAAACTAGAGGATGGTCCATTTATACATTAAGTGTTGCAGCGGCTGGTTTTGTCTTGCTGACCCATTTTGTTACATCGGCCACATTGGGAGGATTCTTCTTTTGCTAGTCTTTATTTCTGGCAGTAAGGTATTCCTTAACAAAAGAAGCTGGGAAAGATAATAATTTTGGTAGTGCTTTGTGAGGTTACGGATCTTGTTCCCTATTAACTTGATAAGTTGAAAAATGTTTTTCCTTTTGGCTTGAAACTGATAGAAGTGATGAATATTTTTAAAAAGTGGGTTTGAGTTTTAAGGTTATGCTGTTTTTTATTTGCTGTTCTTAGCATGTCAGCAACACTGATAAGAGGCCAAGTTCAGTAACTCTCTTCATACCTTCCAATGAACTATCCATAATAACAACAGGTCTGGTAGTGGCCCTGTCAATAGAATAGCATCTAACTCCTTGAAGTACAATATGTCCACCTGGCCCCTACCAGACCTGTTGTTATAGTCTTTCTGTTTTCAGTAGTGCTTCATGAGGTTATGGATTTTTGTATAGACTCTAGTGTCCAGGGACAAAGCATGTGTCCTGTCAACATTTACAGTAAATGTATATCCTATATATTATTGGCAGATAAAATTGTCGTATATTCAGCTACGTGGTATTTAAAATAAACTTTAAATTTTAATTTGTGGGGTCTGTTGTTTATTGCAAATGAGGAAATAAGTACAAAACTAGAGGATGGTCCATTTATACATTAAGTGTTGCAGCGGCTGGTTTTGTCTTGCTGACCCATTTTGTTACATCGGCCACATTGGGAGGATTCTTCTTTTGCTAGTCTTTATTTCTGGCAGTAAGGTATTCCTTAACAAAAGAAGCTGGGAAAGATAATAATTGTGCAATAAAATTGGAAAGAAAGAGAAAAAAGATGAAGACTTTTCTCACATCAGATTTTCTCGACAGATTTTCTTGACTCTACGCATCCTTCAACAGTTTACCAATATTCGTATTTGATAGTTTATTTTGATTTGAGAGAAAGAGAGAGAAGACCCTCTACTAAGGCCACAAATTAATTATGTGTATTTTTCTTCAGCACAAGAGATTGTGTAGTGAAAAATCAGTCTGTAACTCTGGTAGAGGGTAGCCTTTGTGTGTGTAATGATATACGAGTTGGGGACAGGGGGTGCAATTTTATAGTACAATTATTCTATTGAGATTCTCTTTATAATTTGTTCAGTGTGCATGAATATATTTACCAGCTGAAAAATAATGTGATAATGTAATGGATTTTTTATTCATTATTCATTTTATTCCTTAACTACTTGACTGAACCTGATTATTACATGTAGCCCAATTAATCAGTCAAAAAGATATCAAAACCTAAAACTAAAAAGACGAATTCATCAATAATTTTACTAATAACATCTGTGCTAGAGGGTTCGTTTCATATACAGCAATTGTGCAAATTTTGAGTCTTAGTTGTGAGTGCCTTTAATCATAAGATGGCCTTAGAAATAGAGTAAGACAGGCCTACATTTTGATAATTTCCAGGCCTACCCAACTACCAGACTTGGCACATAAGGATCCTGAATTAACTGGTATATCGGACCACACTACCCGTTTTCAAGATGTATGTTAGATCGCATTTTGGAGTATCAGTCAGAACACTGACAGGATGAGCCTGCAGTCATCCTACAAAATTTGTTCTGGGGTATGACATTCCGAAATGTGATCTGACACACACCTTGAAAACGGGTAGTGTGGCCCGATGTATCAGTTAATTCAGGATCCTTATATGCAGAGTCTGGTAGTTGGGTAGGCCTGATTTCTAGTCTTTTAATAACCTTAATACCGTTTCTTGCCATTCATTTTAACACCGTCCGAGCCATTGAAAAGTTTTTTGCTATGACACTAAAACTTCTTAACAGAATTTATATTTGTCACTAAGTCAGAAACTGTTCGAGGACATCTCTGTCGTGATCGCCATTTATATATAATTATCGAAGGCCATTTATAAGGCATGTACAGCAGTCTCAAAGGATGAGGAAGTTTCAAAATAAAGAAAATTATAAATGCTGTCACCAGCCACCATTATTGTTCCTGAAATAAACAGAGGCAATAATGATCTGTAACTGGTTTTTAATGGCTATGCGGTATCACTAGTGGGCTGGATTTGGTCTTAAAGTGCAATTTAAGTTCACAAGTGATCTTATATGATCTTAATCATTACAGCAGTAGTCTTAAATGGACTGAATCTGCTTTTAAGATCAAAAATGATCTAACATGTACTTAAGTGGTCAAGCAGTTTCCTCCCCTCACAATGGGGGATGCCTCCCCTCACAATAGATAACACCTCTGCTCACAATAGGAGAATGTGTAAGGGGAGATAACTTAATTGGCTGTCAGACCAGAAATGGCCTTACTCATGGTTTAAGATCATGTAAGACTATTTGTGAACTTAAATTGCACTTTAAGACCAAATCAAGCCCACTAGTGTATAAACCACTTTCATTAGTTTACTATACATCTAAAATTAAGTTGACATGCCAAGTCATAAACCAAATTAATTGTTCAGCCAATTGGGACGGCGTCAACGGGCAGCATCTGTACTTAGCAAAAGGAAATATATACACCAACGTTTTATTTTTTTTTCAAAAGGAATTTAATTTATTCATTTTTAATCTACAAAGTAGTAGATTTATTATTAAAGTATTAAAGGCACAAAAAAATATCGCGTAAGATTTTTTGATGATTAATAACCTCTTATCCCCTTTTAAACATCTCTATGGTATCAAGTTCTATTGGGATGCCAGGGCTATGATAGATTCATCTTTGTATTATTGACATCCACTCCACATCTCATTAGTATTATGTTGAACTTAATGCCAGGCATTGTGCATTCTTAAATAATTCAACAGTAATTATGAAAGCATAAAGTTTGAAATTAATAAGGTAGCTTTTAGTTCTAAAGCATGAGCTTGATTTACAAAGAGATGGGTTGAAAAGGCCTTGGCTTGAACAAAATCCCAACGAAGTCACAGACAATTTTGAATTAAAAATAGATTAATTGCATACCTAATAAAGCAGAACAGAATCTATGGTTAAGAACAACTTTTATTACCTATCTTGCGTATGGCAGACTATAAAACTTTTATTCCTTTTTTTTTGTCTCTGAAGAATTAATTTTGAGAATTCTGCGCTTCTTACATGACTTTGAGAGAAACAATTCAGGCAAATAGTTGAGATCCTAGGTATTAATAAGTTTACAGATCAGTTAGGTGCAGAAAACTTGGGTGCTACAGATAAAGAAAAATGCCCGTGTTCTTAGGTATTAAAATACTTACTTAGTAAAGTGTGGAAAATTCAGGTTAAACAGGTAAGAGAAAGTGGTTGTGATCTTTAGCATCAATAAGATAACTGTCATAATATTGCAGATGTGGAAAAATGTGGGAAAAATGCTTGTGATATTCCAGATATTTATTTATTTAATTACCACCTAAGGATGAAAGAAATAAAAAAAAAACATGAACATAGTATCTAACACACACAAAAAAATATTCTTATATATGGTCAGGCTGAAATCTAACACGATGAGTAAAAATGAAATAAATTTTCAATGAGAGAGAATCATATGAATACATAAAATTTCAAGCATTTTTCCTAAACTGTTGTGCACAAGTTATCATGTAATTGGTTCAACTAATGAGTGTGTTTTATGATGTACACATGAAAATGGACTAAAATGCTATGAAATTATATGCCCATGGGACCGACATGCAGCTAAATATCCCGTGTGGGGGAAAAAAAAGAAAGAAATTATCATTTTGTAATCTTCTGTATGCAAGATGAGGGATGTAATTTATCTATTTATAATTTTTAAATGTCTGTGACTTGGGATTTTCAACCCCCTAGGCAGGACTGAAATGTCTTGTAAAATTATATGACAAGATAATTAATTCAAACGACTTTCTCCATTCTTTATTGTCAAAAGGCTCATCAGGGGCACACAATTTTTATCTTTAGTTTTATATGTCTGTCCATTTGACAGCATTGCTACCTTGTTTTTATTTATTGTTGGTTAGATATTCTTTGGATTACTGCCACTACACAGCAGACTAGAACCAAACATTTTTTCAATAAACATGTGTGCCAATGTGTCAGGGGCGGATCCAGAGATATTTTCTGACAGTCTTCCATCTTTGTTGATCCATCCTCCATTTTTGACCGTCTTCCGACAGAAAAAATTGGATACCTGTCAATGTAAACTTGAAAATCTGACCGTCTTCTAGAAGACCCAGAAGACGGCCTAAATCCGCCCCTGAATGTTTACAATGTATGTGTCTCCTACTGTTGTAGCATTTACTTTCAAAGACTGAGAAAGTCCTTTTTGCACATTTATGTCTTCTTGGTGAGTTAACATTTAACTCAAAAACTACAAGTTTGGCTCCTAATACTGCTACAAACAAAACAAACAATTATAATAGAAGGAAACTGTCTTATATAAATATATTGACAAAAAATGAACTGTTATCAACATAAGGTGTAAACTTGAAGTCTGCATTTTTCATTGGCGCCATTTTCAATTTCCTAACTTCATGCAACATTTTAGTAGCATCTGTCACGAAAGTGAAGATCATCCAATGTCCATGTCAGCATGACTGTCACTACTACTTGAACTGGGCGCAGGAGATGGAGAGACATCACACTGGAAGAAAAGTCCACAGAGTGCCTCCTGGAGCGCCCTCTGGCAGCTGTATATGGCCTGGAAGCCACCTGCTTGCTGGGTGCTTGATGCTTGTGGAACATTTGCCAGGTGTCTTAAAATATAAATATCAAGGTTGACAAGCAATATGTTTGTGCAGTGTTTTATCTTCAATAAACTTTAAATTTGGCAAACAGCCTGGACCATATACTAAAAGCTTAAATATATCTACATTATGAACCTAAATGACTTGCTATTGAATCCATCAGCATAAAAGCTAGTGCACACACAATCAATTTACACATTATATATTTTTATTTCTTAGCCTAAAAAATTAAGCAAAACATGTTGATCACTCCCACCCCCAAAACACAAAAGTAAGGTATAAACTGAAATGAACTGATGAAGCAACTTCATCATTAGCCCACTTACCCTGTATGTTCCAAGTCTGGTACTGGTGGACCACAGGTATCCATGACTAGCGGGGTGTAACTGTACAGAATACCCTCAACCTTGGGTATGGGAACAAACACATTGTGGTGACCATGACCCTACAAAAAACAAACAAAGAAAGGAACTGAGATTTTAAAAAATATATGACAAATATTAACATAAATGTGTGTATCCTTCCATGGAAAAAATGACAAAATTGTCAGAAGAAGATTAACATATTGTATGTTTATTCCTCAATACAGGATAGAAAGGAAAACCTAATAACATAATTCATCCACTAAGTACCACAACAACAAAAAAAGCACCACTTGACTTTGTTCCAGCAAGCTAAAAAACGTAACAAAACTTACAAAAGCATGCAACATAAATTAATTATGATACTCTTTAAGACCATATTGCATCACCAAACAATTCTTTCTAAAGATCAAAGGATGTTTTCTATCAACCTGCACACAAGTATCTAAACTTTGCACAATGCCAGACAGAACAATAAAATCAAATGAGTGAAGTGAGGAACTGATATTAATGTGACATTACCACTTTGATGCCAGTAGAGAAAGCTGTGGCTGCTTGTTTTGGTATGTTCTTAGATTCCTCTGCCCTTGTTATTGCTGTGTGCTCCTTGTGACTTGCAATGATCATGGAGGCAGGCATGTCAGAAAACATCTGAAAATAATAACAACATATTTAAGTCTTCCTGTCTAAGGTCTAACTGAAATTGATTAAAATTTGTACAAAACAAGCAAAGAATTTCATCATATATACAGGTAATTTATATACATGGTCTATAGAAATAATGATGAGATAGTATTGTTCTTGACCTAGAGAATTATAATAAGAGTCATACACTACATTTCAAATGATTAAGGTGGTGGATGGAAAGTTAACATGCCTCCCAATATTTAGTCTCTAAATCAAAAATAGCCCTGTTTGAATACTATAAATGAATTCCCCTTTTTTAACAGAGAAAGATGTCTTATGTCTAGCAAGACTTTATTAAAGATAACATTCTTGTAAGGGAGGAAACTTTATATATGAACATGTCACCCAGAAAGGCCCACAGATCTGCTGAGATTAACTCAGGATAGAGAAGGTAACTGAATCTTCTATCACGGTTAGCAAGGCACTAGATGATGATGATGATGATGATGATGATGATGCTTTATAAGTCCTTAGATTACCAGCCTACTTGTAACACACCCACCTACCAAATCATCTATTAAAGATTCTTTATCTTTCTTCTTCTTCCTCTTTTCCTCCACCTCCTCCAGAAGTTGCTGTTGTTTTCTGGCCTCTGCCTCCACTCTCTCATGTTCCAAGTAATACTCTATTAACTCTTCATCTTTGCTCTGCAAACAAAGTGAAAGCGATAAATGTTAAGTTTGTTTTCTTGTATGTTAGTTCATTATTATTAATATTATTAATACTAATACAATTATTAATGACAGCCAAGTATAATTATTTATCCCAACTCCAACAGACATTGTTAGATCAAAAACTACTCTCCATGATTTTATCAAAGTAAATTTTGAACATTTAAATGGTGGCAAACATATCATATGTTTATGACACAAAATAGTAAAATAAATTACAACATGAAAATAAAAAATAAATTAATCTGAGAACCTACCAGCTTTGACCTGTTCTTTGTGATGCTTTCTCTGTTTACTTTCTTATATTGCTCTATCTTTCTTTTGGTTGCCTCTGTATCTACACCATTGACTAGATTAAATACTAAAGGATCAGAAAGAATGCAGAAATTAGAAATCTACACTCACTAAAAGCCAATAATGTTTAATAAAAATTATGATTCAAATATAAAAAAGTCATCTTGATATCAAATGTACAACTTTAACTTTCACAATCTTAGTTGCCATTTGTACAAGGACAGTAAAAGAATGGAAGACCATTGGAAACAATTATATATCATCACAAAACATTTTACAATACATTCAGTACTGAATGAGCAGGCAATATACAGAAGCAAAAGCATTTTCCTAATACAGGGTTTTGATTACCATGTCCTTCCCCAAGGGTAGAATATCCTTTGACCACACCCTCCTTTTCCAACCACTAAGTTGTGATGAATAATGACCAAAAATATTCATCAGCTTGGTATTATAGGATAGATATACTCTAAAGACTTATATGTACACAAGCATAACTTTTTATAAAGTCAAAATGTCCCAGTAGATAACTGCCAGATTAGCTAGCTTAAATGTCTGTCCCACCTACTAAAAGCTGTAAGGGGGTAATTAACTACCATGCACGCTCGGCTGACAGCAATTTAGCGTGAACCCCCAGGGAGTTAGGTCGATCTAGATGGATTGATCCAAATCTATAGGAATGCACTCTTACTTATTGTTTCTATTTCCTCAAGGTAGTCATTATACTCTCGCAGTGACTCAAAGTCCTCTTCTTTTTTGTTGAAACTGAAATATATCAAAAGTTTTTCTTATAACTTGACAAAAAATAATGCTACTAGCTTTTGACGTTGTGTTTGAAACATCAAGCAAGAATTAACAACACCCTGTGGGTAATTAGTACTAGTACGTCCCTGTCAGCAGTTGCACCTAGGACTCCAATTTTGTCAGATTAACCCTTCACCACTGGTGGCTGAGGCATGATGTATGTGAAGGGCCCCTACAGGAAACCCTGACAGAAGCTGCCCAAATTGTTTGTGTAAGGAAATGCTAAGCTCATGGCAAGTAACTCTACAATGAACCAGGAAAAAAGTTATATTATTTTAAAAATAATAAATTTATTGGGAGGAAAGGAGGATCCGTGGTGGCTGCGCATACGCGGTTGCTAGTAGACCTTAATCACGTACGCACAAGTGCTAGTAGAGCATGTTATACAATTGCGAGGATAGCTAATTAAATAACGGAGCCCATATGACCCTAGGGGTCATCTATGGTCCACTAATTTTTCGCGATACGGCCATGTGAACATATGAACCGACTACTGATCAGTGTCCAGTCGAAGCTACGACCAGCGAAGACGACAGGTAAAAGAGAACCTTGTTGGTAAGTACGAAAACGCCTCCCACCACCCAACCCCTTGACACCAGAACCGAGAATGGGTAAGCATCATTTATTATACAACTAATTAATAACTGTCAATTAAATATGAATAAGAATGGCGTTTCACATACAACCCACCTTATGCCATTATTATTATCAGTTTACCGTAAAGGAATGCACAGATATATATATGTATATATGTATATATGTAGGCATAGTATGATAACAATTTAAAAATTCTGGTGCGGCCGGCTCACGACTCCTATCCTCCAATACTTAAAGGATATTCGTAAACATCCTATAAACTGATAATTGGCATAACCGAGCTATTTCGGACAATAAAGTATTTTTCTGACAAGCATCTGTCTGACAAAAACCAATTTTACATTGTATCATAACACATATAATTTTCACTTGTTAAAAACAAAAGATGGTTAAGTGGAGTCCTTTATTTAAATAATGCACTGGATTCATACTCTCTTCCCTTCCAAAGGAGAAAAAAAAATTGCACAGAACCCTGCATTCATCTTGACATTCTGGACCTTTTAATGTAATAATAAACATCATCCGGCTGGTGTACTACAAACAATGCTTGAAATGGCAAACAATGAACCAAAAGCACTACAAACAAAACACCTGACAGATGAAATGTAGGCTTCAATAATTCATGATGACCTGCTAAAAGCAGCTTTTACTAAACTATAATTGTCTGTGCATAAATAATGCATGAGTGATTTTTAGAAATTAAAAATTTATATTTCTAATAGTTTGGTACAAAACATTTATTACAAAACAGCAATTTCCCATTTGTCACGAGAGCATTCAGTCTGACATTACTGAACATTGTGCTAGTATCTGCATTGCAACGCACCATTACCCCCCTTGAAACTCACTCTTTTAGAATTTTCTTCCTAATATCTACTTCCTTCTCCACCAGAGGGTCTTCAAACAGCTGGAGTCTGAAGTCATTTCTCCTTAATGCTGTGCCACACTCCGGGCATGCACCAGAGCCACGGATAAAAAGTAAGTCCACACATGTCTCACACCTGAAAAAAATTATCACTGATAAGAATTTTCAGGTGATGGATTTCCTAGTTTTTTTTTTTTTTTCAGTCCAAAATATTAGCCTTGATATTTGCATAAATCTGATGAGAAAAAAATGGAGGGGGAAAAGATCAGACTACTGTACTGCACAACTGCACATGCCTGAGCCTTTTAAATAAACGTTGTTTACAGGGAAGAATATTTCATTCCAATATTATCTTTTTGTATTACCAGACTGAATAAAGATGGAAACACCCCTGATCCACCCTGGTGACTGCATGTATATGCCTACTTGCAAATACCCATGAACATTATCTAGTTATATATATTCTAGGGAACTCTCACTTCTAATGTACTCAGTGGCATTTCACACCAAGACACGCTGCACATTTCTGGGTCTTGGAATGCATGAATTTGATTTATACAAGGGATAGCATAAACTGTGTGAAGTGAGGGGTGAAATATGCCAGTACCCTCTACCAAGGCCCTCCGATTTATTATGTGCACTTTTTTCCAACTCGCCCTACCCTGTCTCTTTCAGCTATCTGGAAGCAATAAATTTTGTAGCATGCAAGGGACATTGCATCTGCACTGCAGTAGCTAGGAGAATAGAAATGATGCTGAACACTTGTTATGCCACCCGTCTTCTCTTGTCTGTCTGGTAATCATGTCACATGGTTAGGAACACGGTTGGATGTTAATCAGTTATAATGAACATAATCTAATGAATCTTGAGATGCATCTGCATGTAGACCCCAGCTTTTAGTTTGATGAACGCTCCAAAGTTATCAGGAGTTAACCACCATTTTTTCATCTGGAATTCCCCTGAAAAATGCTTGTCTGAATGAACTTTTCACTTATGTGATTTTTTTCATGCCTCTTCTTGACTTCCCACTTGGCAATCTGTACTGGAATAATAATCTGGAATAATAATCCTACACATACTTGTATTTTGTGACATTTTAACATGATATGACACCAGTCAGACTCCAAAATGCACACGTGGTTGCAGACTGGTCTGGTTATTTGAAAGAGAACAAAATTTATAAACTAAAAAGGGACTAACTACTAGTATGTCCACATTTATTTTCAACTGAAAGTGTAGAAACGGAGTAGAAATAATTACTATTTCAAAAAATTGCAACATTTGAGCATTTTGGAGGAAATTCTCTCGAACAAAATTGTGGCCCACTCCCATGGAATTCCGAGTGTGAAAAGAACAAAGTATTTATCTTTACTTTACGAAGATATAGGGCTGGGACTTACAAACAAATAGCAAGATGATATAGCATGGGTTATTAAGGTACATGGCAATTCTATTTAAAACACTGAAAAATACTTTCCCATGTTGATTGTTTTTCTTCCTTTTTGCAGTATGATAGACTAATTTGGAATTTAAAGTCAATTTCTGTAGTTTTTAGTTTCATTTACCGATCAAGTTGACAGCCCTGATGGCGTACAGCAAATCAAGCAATTAAGGTCAGAGCAATTAATGGTCTTTAATTGAAATCAGAGGAATTTGGTAAGGACTTGTGAACTAACAGTGCCTAGCAAAAATGCAAACAATTATTTTTTATAATATAATTATCCGTGAGATTTCAGAATAGGGTCACAGTGGAAAACATGAGAAATGAATTAGCAAGAGACATATCTGTGAATATCAAGTTAAAAATCAATCTGTGGCCCTGGCAGAGGTTAATATGCCACTGTGTATGCCTGTTAGACCTGGACATTGCAGCTGAAGGCTTTTGTTTTCATAAATTGGATAATGGTGTGGCATGGCTCAAATGTTCCATGATCAGACATAGATTCTCAGTTTGTTCACTGAGCTTTTTAAAATAAAAATTGTTTAGAGAGAAGAAAATTTTATGCCAATGTTAAGAGCTGTAACTCTTTTTGCATTACCTGCGCCTTGAGATATTGCATGTATGGATGTACGTGTATGTCCCTTTTTTTTAGATGTATTTTGAAGAGCTTTGTTAAGTATTAGTACTGCAGCATCACATAAGAAACCAATGGGATAGTCCTAGCATAATGAAAAGACGAAAAATAATTAGTTGACGTGTTTGAAATGATCTAGTTTTAACAAGTGATTTACTTCTAGTAGTATACTACTACAGTAGCCCAAGTCGGTTAGACGGGGCCGTAGCAATAGTCCGAAGGTTCAATAGTCCGAAGGTTCATTGGTCCGAATATTCACTATAGAACCTTCGGACCAATGAACCCTTGTTTAAAAAATCGATGAAAATGTTACCACTTTTCGGACCAATGAACCTTCGGACCAATGAACCTTCGGACTATCGAGACGCCCCCGGTTAGACAAGTTAACGACTTACAGTGTGTGTCCACAAATGTTCACCATCAACTTCAGTGACGGGTTTCTATATTTAGTCGTCCTACATCTAGGACAGTACTGGTCTTCCATTTTGACCTAACGAAAGTTACGATGACCACACGATGTTTGAGATAGTCATGTTCTTGTTGAAAATGCGGATTTGGTCACCAAAAACAATAGATGGCGCTGGCCAGCAAGACGGATCGCACTGCTACAGACTTCCCTCACTGTTCACGGTCAAACCTAACGTTAATAGGCCTAATTTATTTCGACCATTAATTTTCCTAGCTCAGCAAATATGAGAAGATACCAGCATTATTGCAACGTCTCTGCAAGATTATAGTCTACCACCACATAATAAAAAAGTAGGCCTACTGGTCAAACGAAAGTAGCACAAATTACCCTGTCTAATTTTAGGTCGGTATAGGCCTACGCACAGTATAGAAAGATACGTTTTAGTTATTTTGGTACAAATATATGGAGTCAGCTCCAAAAATACCAGGAATGCCCAAGTGACTTCAAGATGCTTTTGGCCACTTGGGTGGAGGATAAATTGTACACTATGTAGATATACATGTATGCAGGGGCGGATCCAAGATTATTTGAAGGGGGGGGGGGGTATTTTGGTATTTTAGAGGGCGAACGGTGGCATTTGGTACAGTTTACAACTATGACTCAACTGGTCAAAATTCTAATTTCAAGAGGGGACCATTGGAGTGATTTTTTAAAATCTGAAATCAAATCCGCCATCGATATGTAACTTCTCTATCTTGAAAACGGAGAGCAACACAGCTGCCATATTTTCAAAGTGAGCGGCTTATTTATCACTTGAATGTGTAATGCTGTCGTTTCTGCACAATAATGCACATTGTGGAAAATGTTTTTATGCCCGGGGTCCGACTTTGCTCTGATCTTCCCTAGATAAGTGAAATGCTCATCTTGAAGTGGGCAGATTTTTAGACCAAATAATGAAAAATAATTGTAAAAAAATGATTGAATTTCCTTGCGTCTTTGGCAATTCTTTTGTTCTTTCTGAACATCTCTCTGAGAACTTCTAAACTTTTTTTTTCTTTTTTTTTTTTTTTTTTTTTTGTTCATTTGACTGAATTAGAATAGACTATTGCATGCATTCCTTTTTTATAAAGGCCTATGTTTATTTAACACATCATAAACAAAAAAAATTAGTCAAAAGTAAACTTTTTTCAACGGTTGGAAGGGCAGAATTTTGAGGATAGGGTTCACAAAAGAAAAATCGGGAGATTTAAGATAACAAAAAGTCTGTGTATTGACAGTCTGTCTCAAAGTCCCATAAAAGTAGACAACAGCGTATTTCAATTAACCACGAGGCGTCAACATTCTCTTTTACATGTGTGAGCGTTTCCTTTTGTGTCAGACATCGCTCAAGTGATTTTCCACCTGTGAGTTAAGTCACAAAAATTATGAAAAACGTTTCTCACTACATTGGCAGATATACTTATTACGATTAGGTCGGGTGGTACTACGATTGACTGACCAAATAATAAAACCTATTTGACTGTAATCAATTTATGACTTAACATGGATAACGGTGGTCGGCAGCGTTTTGTTATGTGCTTGTCGCCTGGTTGAACAAGTTGATAAACTAATATCGCACACGCTTCGAAAAGTCACCTTCCATAATCATCCACTAGCTCTTTTTTGCACTATAAACCCTAATGCAACGCTTATAAAAACTGCTCACTTCTCACTACCGAAGATGATTAATAAACCACAAAATGCAAGGGAAGAAAAATACGGTGATTACTTTTTTGTTTTTTTGTCTCATTTCAAATCCGTTGACGGAGAAGATAATTCGTCTAGTAAATCTATTATGGTATGGAATGAAACAGTTACGATACAATGGAGTGCAGTGCCCATTTTATGATTCATAACAATAGTTAATTCTGTATAATGAATCTTGTTTCGCCCAAGCAGGTGGTCGTTCCCGTCATGACATCTCATCCGTTTCTAAAGGTTAAGTTGAAGTCTACACTGCTCATTACTTCTGTAGTTTCTGACGCCTAAACCTAATTAAACGTTCGTTTGGAGCGTTTTAGAGACTACTGTCGTTCGATTAAACAGGTGTTTCTGTTTGTTTTATCGGTCTTTCTTTTTACTTAAAACTGTTGATCAATAGAATGTTAAAAAGAACAATTAGTATATATATTTGATAGGTGCCATTTTTTCTTTTAGCTAGCTTCGTTTTTTAAAGTTTAATGTAGTGGTAGTTTCACTTCATTTTATTATATTTTTCTTTCATTTTGCAGTCACTTATTCAATAGGTGCAATAGAAATGAAGGCGGTTCTCAAGAAGACAGCTCTTTTTGAACTTAGATTTAAAAAAGTGACCATTAGTTGCCGAGAAGTAGTAGCCTATATTTGGAGATACCGTGACCAAAATATATTGTCTCGCTAATTATAATAATTGTTTTATGATTTGAAAATTCGAATGCTTCACAAAATAACTCAATTGGCGATCATTGAAGCTAACGGTGGAATGGACTCACTAGTAATAATCCCATAAAAATGTTTGAGAGATATATCTTAAATGAAGACTCCCTGTAAACGGTGTGAACTGTGAGAAATCTAATGAAAGAAATGTAAATTATAGCCCCATGAAACTGTTTGAGAAATACATCATTCTGTAGGAAATGGAGACTTTCTGTAAACGTATCTAAAGTGGTAATTTTCAACAGAAGAGGAACTATCGCTGAAAACTTACATGTACCTCAAAACAAACAATAAAAAAACGTTTAGGAAAAAAGTTTTTCCCTAAACAGCAAGTTTCTCGCAATAATGTCAAGTTAGGTATGTCTTAATATACTTTTCACAAGGACAGGCAAATTCTCAGCAGCTCAGCTAGGTCTAAATGAGTAGGCAAAGAAAGCTTAAAAACGCTATCTTCTTTTAAAAAGTTCTTTTTCGACTCCTAGATTTTACCAGTAGCTTCGTATGGCTGAAATCTGGGGAGTTACCCCTTTTTACAGACAATACCCTATTCGAAAATCTACAATTCTTCAAACAACTTTTGGAGTTACAAAAACACGCATCCTCAAGGTGAGATTAGGCGTTCCCTAGCCTATATAACTCAGATGATAAAATACTGGATAAAAATGCTGAATATGCATATGGACGATAATGTTTGGTTAAATAAATGTATCAAGATGATGTTCAAAACTATAATTTTAGCCACAGCAGACAATGGTAGTTTCTGATGGAGTGAAGAGGCCAAAAAGAAAAGGCTTTGCTTGAATAGAGTTAAGGGTATTTAGACTGAGTTAGTTTTAAAAATTTGTCCACGTCTATACAAGAACCACATCAAAGATACACATGTATATACTGTATCAAAATTGGCATAATGACAATGAAAATGAAAATATATAAAAACGTCGTACTCATAAAAATTCAAAAATTATGATTAGAAACTATTTAAACATAATCTATGGAACAGAGGTACAGAAAAACGTTTAAAACTCATTAGATTTCGGTATCAAACAGACAGGCTCACCAAACCTAACTTAAGAGACGTGGAAAATGACTTTTTCCTCACAAAAGTCTCGCTCCACGAGAGAAACAGAAAACACCTCTTTCAAAAAGCTACAGATCATAATTATATTTTATGCCCCTAAGTCAGGTAGACAAACTCATTTTCATTTTGAGATGTCCTGAAAAATTCCTCATCTTTGCACTTGTTTAGCTTCTGAGCTTATCTATGAAAATGAGAATTCGTGCTTCATTTAACATAACACAAAGTTTATAATCAACTATTTGCATTGCCATAGTTTTTAGATTAAGTATTGCCATAGTTTTATATTAAATATTACACATTATTATTGGACATTAGTTTTTTATTGTATAACAAACAGTGTGTACATATATATATATTTAATGTACATTGTCACTAGGTGCAACGAACTGTCCTCTGTATGTGATACATAAACCATGAGTGTGACTGTTAGATCTAGAATATCAATAAGATTGAAGGGGGGGGGGATGTCTTGTACTGTCCGCCTGTGATTATTAGTGTCTAAATTGTTCTTAGATTAGTATGTCTGCGAATTTCGTTTGATTGACACCTAATCCACAGGCTCAATCTTGACCAAAGCTTGCCTTGACGTCAAAGGTAAATTACCTTCGCAGAAACATTGAAACATAACCTTATAAAAATAAAAGGTGACGTAATATATCGATTTTAAGCCTAGGGAATTATGAAGACAATGAAGAAAAAGAAATACAATGAAAAATGCTATAAACTGTACAAAGAAAAGAGCCAGCTGATATCTAAATATTACTAGTACAAATGGAAAATAAGATACAGATAAACTTTTATTGTTATCTCGTAATTAATGACTTTTCTTTTACCCAAAGTTAGAGATGCAGGCGGTCAGCCTCAAAGTAAGACGTGAGATTTCAGTATAAAGCTTACTTAGCCACGGGTAACTCGATACGCTATAACAATATTTCGCTTCTTTTAAGATTATTTGCTAAACACCGGGAAAGTCATTCTGATTGCTGCGCGGTTGATCTTACACGCGCCTGTGAACAGTTATGTCTCCAACTTAACTTAAAGCTCTTTGAGCTCTATGTCATTCGACCCCGGTTATCGGCGCTGGTAATCTGAAAATGATAGCAGTATATAATTCACTAAATAAAGACCGATTTCAATTCTCGTTCCGACTCTCGAAACTTAATTAAAAAGAGCGACATGGGATAGCGCTTCTAATAGATTCTCTCTGTAATTTGTTGTAAGGCTTAATAAGTTCTTGATATGCGAGAAACTAGTGAACAAGAGCGCCAGTACTATTCATCAATGTCCCCAATCAGCGACTGGTTTGTTAAAGCAAATACACCGTTCGCCGTGTCTAACCGGGCGTACTGCGGAGCTACAACAGGTGAGCTCGAGACTAGGTGCACCATGAGGTGCACTGGGCATGCATGAAGTGACACACGGGATATTTTATCACATTACATCCTATTATCACAAAATTCACTGCATGAAAAACTGCGAAATAAACGGAGCTAGCGAGATAGCTTAGGCCTATCTATCTTGTATTTTAGTCTCTGTATCATTTTGGATAGTACTGTGATTTGTAAACTACAGTCAAGTAAAAACATGTACTGTGGTACAATGTATATGGATCTCAGAATAGTTTATACATATTATTATTATTATTATTATTAATAAAATATGTACTTCATTATGATGGCAGGAGATTTGGTGCTTGCATTTTTTCGAATGAGGTATTTTTTCCTAATGTTACTTCTAGTACTAGTGCTCAACCGAACATCTACAAAAATAAAGTTTTAAAAATCATTTTTTTAATTTTCAATTGACGTAAATAAATGCAAATGCAGTTGCTACTGTGCAGGATATAGCGTACCCTGACATAAGACAAAAATACCACTAAAGTCTCTAAAACTTCCGTTTTAGAAAATTAGTTGTTGCCCTTTTTAAATATATTTTATTGTAACGAACAACCTACCTTTTCACTAATGCATTTTAATTTGCTCTTCTCCCGACTTAATGTTCAGATTGATTGATTCATTCTATTATTATCTTGACTTCTATTCTTCTATTTTTTTTTTTCGTTTGTTGAACTGTTTTTTTTTTTTTTTTTTTCATTTGGTTCCTTTCTCTATCCCTACTTTTACCCTCTTCCACTGTTTGATGATCGACGGAAAATTTAAAACTAGGCCTACACCCCCCCTAACTTAGCCCCCCCCCATTCCCCCCCCCCCCCCCCCCCCCCCCCGAAAAAAGAGAAGGTAGAAGAATGCGACGCATATGTATTATATATTGGTATACTAAAAACAATATTGTATGTCATCATGATTGATACGATTCAGGTTTTGTGCAATGCCTATACAAAGATTACATATTAAATGGATTTTGATATAATATGTGAAGATCTCCTTTTCCTTTTAAAATTGTCTTTACAGTATTCAATGAAGCAATGAAGAAAAGGAAAAAAAGCGATAGAAGTAGATGTGGGTGCGTAGTTATCTTTACTTTTAAATACAGAATCGAATTTGAATATTTTGGAAGACTCCTTTATTTTTGATATCTAGGATTTACTTTTGTCAAGTTTTGATGCAGGCAATCTTTTATTTAACAAACACCATAACATTCATTTTGATAATTGGTATCAGCCCATGCTTTCATTTCCAGAAATATAAGATTTTGTAAGACCGTCTTTTTTGTGCGAATCAATGACGCATGGTTAGTACGTCAAAAAGTTTCAGACTCCTTTGTAAATTTTCAGACTTCTGAAACATTGTAACTTGTTCTCCATTCAGATTGTGAGTTTAACCAAAAAAATCATAAAGTCATAATCAAGTCGATGTCTTTTCTAATCTCCTCTAGTTTATGAGATATTTCCTAGAAATCCAGATCATTAATTAAAAACCCATCAAATGATCATGTGCCGTGTGTAGCACACACGACGTCTCAATGAGGCGCACGCGCACACTAGACTCGGGTGAAGACGTTTGCAGGTGCGGTCTTCTTTCAGACCTCATCATTTGAAGAGTGGGTCAATCCTTTTCTGAAGTCTCGTCTCACGCCTGCGTGGTTTCCTCAGTCTGCGGCTCGTGATGTCTTTATGAAGGAAGCATTAAACTTGTAATTAATACCTAGCCGTCGTCATAAGAATTAATATTTCCTGATTTTTTCCTATTCCAGAAAATCATAAAAAATCGGACGGTAATGAAGTGGAAATTTAACAAAACGTCTTTCTTTTGCTTTAGCTTGGCCTTTGTGATTCCCTGCAATTCGTATAATAATTTCGCACATTTAGAGAGTTTCTCATAATGTGAGCCCTGGGAAAGAATTTTACTAAACGAAATCTTCATGCAAATGTTTTTCTGTTTGACTCGTGTCATCTTTATTTCTGAAGTTAGATAACGGACAGATAAGAGACCTGGTTCAACAAGTGCGCGCGTCTCTTGTGGGATAACGGCGGTTAATTCAATGATGACTGTCGCTTCACAATGTTTTCCCAGGAAGGAAACGGGCTTTTCTTACAGAAAAAAAAAAAAAAAAAAAAAAAAAAAAAAAAAAAGGAGTGACTATCTAAAGTAATTTAAGTGCAATAGCTTTATTCGTGTTGCTCATCAATATGAGCACTGCAAACGTTAGAAGTTTTTTGGAAAGGATAAGACGTACATGTTTATCAGGAAAAGTTGTTACCTAAAATTTTATGAATATTATAAAATGTATTAACACCGACAGTCGAGAAATTAAAAAAGGTTAAAGATCGATATGTGTATGCTATAGTGAGAAACATTTCATTTCTTCTCACATACACGAACACACGAACACACGAACACACCCGCATGCAAACATGAAATATCACTGAGAAGGGGAGACAGGGAGAGAGAGAAAGAAAATTAAAAGGCAATTGACCCCCCATCCCCCCACCCTTCATCTCCAAAAAAATGATTATAAGTTGTATACACACACAAGAGCTTCTCCTTATGCAGCCCATTTTCAGTAATTAAAAATGTAAATGGATGAATATTTCGTGTAAGGAACACACCCCTTCAAAAAAGTCAGGGTACAATTCACACCAAATGTGCAGTTATTCACAGCAATGTTTTCACGATTTTCCTGATAGGCGGTCGTTATCAAATAGTAAATAATGGTTATCATAAAAAGGTCGGAGTTTGGGTCTTTCATCTTCTTGTGATGAAAAACTAATTTGCCGAGACTTCACTTCGTAATCTGTGACGGGCGACCTTTTTTCAAAGTGTATTTGTTTTTCTGTTGAATCAGCAAATTACGAAGTTCGACGTTTGGCCAAATGACGCAATAATTAATGAACATTTTATTTTTCGTATTAAATCTCGCAAAGAACATCGCTCTTAGGCACGTCCCACTGCGGTGGTGCACGAGCCCTGCACGTGCGATCCAAATCATCCTTTGTGCTGGAAATTTGTTCGTTGTAAAATGCGGCAAGTTGTCAAAGACTGCCGCCAGCGTTTTCCACACAAATGTGTGTCACAACTATCGGTAAATCACTGTGTGCAGACGACCAATCACCGACTGATTCGCCAATTCGCCGGCGGCTTTTCTCCTTTGATTCCATTTTTTGTTTCGTACAGGTAACCGAATTGCAGACAAAGGCGCAGAAAATAACCACGGAGCACGTTTCATGAGGTACTCCTTCGAAATCACATACATCGTGTATATGAATATTAGAATTTCAAACTGTGCATGTGTATATTTTTACTGTTATTGCCGTTGTAAGTGGTTGACGTTTTCAGAAATCATAGGTGATTCTGACACAGGCTTTCGGTAACACCAGTAGTAAAAAGGACATCAAATTTGCCATTCCGTTGTGGAGTCGAAACTTTTATGTTTGATTCTATTAAAATATACTCAACACAAAATTTCACAGACGGACCTTAGTGAAGGAACTGATTGTTTAAGTTTCACAAATTTATAATCCACAGAGAAACTTAAAAGATGAAGTTTTGATCTGACTAATAATTGGAAGAAATGTTGCGAGAGGGAGTCACCTGAAATGTCATCAGAATGGTACCGCGCAAAGTTTCCTTTATTTATTTGCAGGTGTACCCCGGCGCAGCTAAAACATTCTCGCCCTACGCTGCTGGTCTTGAAGACGTAAAGAATACATCTACATTGGAATACTTTAAATGCAAACATCATTTTACTTGTGATTTTTATGGTTTTCTTTTCATATACAGCTTCTCTGTGTATTTAACAATGTTGAACCTAATTATGGTTTTCCAAACGAGAGATTCTATTACGTAGGACAAAATTTACGATATAGATTTTGTTTATTTGACCGTTCTATGATTTGCGGAGCAGACCTATGGGACCTTGAATAAAACTTCTTTAATTGGACTGATCTTGTTAGTGTACCTCTCTGCCAATATTGTCCAATTAGAGGTGTTCAAGCTATTGTACGCAGTACACGGGAACAAAATCGCTAGGTTTATCCACGCAAATTGTTGGTTTAGTCCAAAACACCACTACACAAATTATTGGTTTATCCCCGCTGCTTGTGTTACACTTGTTGTTTCGAGATTGTTTCTTTCGTGCTGTTAGTGCACACTCGCACCTCAGGGACTCTTTAAGTCTTCCCTAATGGGGCGGAGTGCATCTATACAAACCATACGGTGCCTAAAGTCGACAAAGAGTTTTCAATCGAAGAACCCCGTGTTTGGCCTGCTGAGTCCCACTTGCTTTCATCTGGCTGTTCTTGCTCCTGGGGCGTACATATGTCTGTAACTCGTGTAAATTGCTATCGTTTTCTTTGTCCATCCATTGTGTCTCTTTACTTTATTGGAAATATTGTTTCGTGGAGCATTGTTCTATCGAACACCTAAAGTGTTTGAAAACATTCGTTGACAACCGCTTAATCGGCTCTTCATCGGCAGGGCGCTTTGGCTCGTAAGGAAAGGAACTGCTGCTCCGAGCTCCCGACGCTGCAGGTTACCCCAAGACAGGTGACCTACATGACGTGGGGACTCGTTTCACCTTTTGTTACCATTGAAACATCTTGTCTGATTGAGAGTCCCCAATCTTTGTGGTCGTCCTCTTGACCCGCTGTCAGTCTGTTCTAGTGTCTGAAAATGGCCCGCTGCTTGTGCAACTGTCACGTAACACAGAGCATTCTGGAACTGTTCTTCTCTTATCGTTATGAAGTATTAGTATATAAATTAGCGCATTTTACGTGTCACCCACGCACTTGACTCTACCAAATGTTTCATGCTGCCGAACATGCCCGTCTTCACGTAATGTGAAATAATGAGGTATCTGAGTGATTGTCGAAGTCGATTTGCGCTTCCTTGCGCAGCACGTCCTATTTGAGCAAACTAAAATATAGAACCATGGCTGGACGTTTTCAGAAAAAATCTAAAAACCCACCAAGCTATGAACCAGAGCCGCTAAATCATATGCTTCTCTACTTGGATGTATTCGGAAAGATAGAAAGAAAAAACCAGGGCTCCTTTGATTGTTGCAGGTAAATTGTATTAATATAGGATGGACAGTTAGAGAGAGATATTATGAATTGACTTATGAACAGTATTTCAAGAAAAATGATGCACGATATTGTTGATTCTGCCTAAGGTTGGATATGTTCGGAATGTTAAAAAAAAGAACCTTGTCGCTTTGGGTTATATTCAAATAAATTTAGATAAAACCAAAGAGAACAGATGTTGATGAGTTTGTGAAATCAATTCAAGAGGCTGCGAACACATTTCAGATTTTATCAATGGATTGAAAATAATGAAAGCTGATCTTTTTGTCACATATTATTAATTGCTTCATGACGTTTTTCAGATCGTTATATGGGTATGTTTTTGATTTTTAAAACTGAAGGTTAGGGCCCTGGTAAAACGTAAAAGAAGCAAAGAGGAGCATTCTGTGGTGTTGTACATTGCAGAAACTGGTACCGTTTTATTTATGCTGTAATCCAAATTGCGAGCATTGAGCTTCCCAGCATGCAGTGTTCTGATTGACCCACTCACTGCACCGGAATGGACACAGTGCTCAGCTTGACCGTCTCGTGTCAACAGAACCGGTGGACAATAGTGAGAAAAAGTCAATTCACTTACTGGAATCTTGACTGCAATACTTGATCACCGCCCTAAGTTACTTTCAAATGCACTGAAGCCTTGTAAATAGCCTTAAGGAGAGAGCACCTGATGTACGCAGCCATTTTAAATGCAGCTGGTCTGCATTTGAAATAATAAGTTATGATGTGCATTTCTCAAGCAAACTTTTTTAAAAAATCGGTGTTTATATAACGTAACTGGCTTTCGGTTTATTGCAGACAGGCAATAGCTGTTGTGTAGATGGAGGATTGATTAGTAGTCTATTATGTATAGAATGAAACTCCTTAATAAATAGCCTGGAATAAAATTTTCGGCTGAATCGGTCTACTTCAGTATATCATAATACGTCATTTTTTATTTATATGTTCATTATTGTTATTTTTCTTTTTTTACAAAACGCAGGAAGTTTTTTTTTTTATACACAAAAAAGAGATTACTCTTTTTTGACGACATGCATTTATCCCGCGCGAATATACGTCATATCATTGAAATAACAGATTTGATAACGCATCACATCTGTGATTTAGGCGGAGCGCTTCACTCCCTAAGCGGTTCATTAGAACAGCATCGTTAAGTGCTATAGCCGTATTCCATCTTTTCAACTAAACTAAATTGACCACTTTCATTTGTAGCAGGTTGCATTACCGACGATTTCAGTAGGCCTTAAATTATAGTTTAGTCGATGAAATTAGAGAGTTTATTTTCGATTAAATCGATTTCTATATAATATTTCCCCCAACACTATGTTTACCTTGCCAATTGTAGTAATTGTAGCGTAAAATAGGGCATTAGCGAGACGCAGGTGGGGAGAGGTAGAGTTTCCTCAGCTGCGCGAGGGGATCAGCAGACGATAGGCAAATTCACTCTCTAAAACATTTTTCTCCAATTTCTAGTGTCCCTCAATTAAATGCTTTGCTGCGTTTCGCTGTTTTATGACAAGTTTGTACGCCGGAGAGTTCATTGTTTGTAAACGTTCATACGTTTTCATTGAAGAGGCAGACGACAGCTATCCAAAGCAGACGACCACGTCCTCAAATTTCTGCCGTACCTTTTTATGAAATACTATATCGTATTTATGGTTGAAGAAAGCAAGACTTCGATGTTTATAAACTTTTATTTTATGCACAAATAGTCTGACATAGGCCGTGGAAAGATAAGCGAGACAAGCGTCACAAATTGTAGAAGTTGCTGTCAATACTTTACAGATGTTGAGGGCGAGGTTGACACAATTGAGCTACCGGTGTTTGTAAACTTTCCTTGCCATGGGAGAAGCAGACGATGATGAGCCAGACGCTGACCAGACTATGGCGTCTATCCCTATTTTTTTTCTTTTTTATCAAAAACTTTATCGTAACTTAAGAGCAAAATGAGCACAATCGAATTTTCAAAGTTTGTAAACTGTCCTTTTATATTCTCTGGGTTGTCGATGAAAGGGGAACTGGAGCAAGTTTTCCTCTTGGCTTGAATTGTAAACTGGAAAAAAAAATGTTTGTCGTATTTTAAGGAAAAGCCAGATATAATCAATCAACCCATATTTGATAACTTTTATATTCATCTTATCCCATATGGTTCGTTAACTTTGGCAATTTTCTCCACGTTTCCAATTTACACCGACTATATTACAATGACTTCTCCCTGAGTTGTCACAAAGAAGGGGTTGAGTCAAAGCACAAAGGGCTCACGACTTCATCGGTTCAGGATCATGAGCTCGGTGTACAATGTTTAGATTATTTTGTCTGATTTGTTGATGCTCTCGGACCCCTTATCCTTAGCCAGCAATGCAGTTTGTTTATGTTCACCATTCATTCTCGCGTCTTATAATATTTATAAATATTGAGTTTGTGAAATCAGTGTGTCGTTCACTGCAAACACTGTTGACATTCGTCCGCACCTGAGACTCCGCTGAGGCACAATGCTCCCTTTCAGTCCCCTCAATCGCAAAGTTTAGTTAAACACACATGATGCGATTAGGGAGGTGTAGGCATAAAAACATTAAAACACACGTCTATTTAAACCTTTGTTTTCCGTCTGTTTTTACATCCCAGCCCCATTTACACACTCGGCATTCAGGTGTTTCGTTTGCATGCCAGAAAATATGTCAGGTCAAAGAAACGCAACAACTTCATTGAAAAGGTTAGGAAATCTCATCGCACTCTACCAAAGCGGACACAGCCAATCAAAACATTTACCCGTGAGAACGTAAATTTCGCCATTATCTTATACACAGAGACTTTGCCTGCAAGGTTTTATTGCCACTGTAAAAAAAGTTACCGTTTAGTTTTTAAATAAACAAATCGTGTGTGGCAACAGGTTGAGAAAACACCAGACTGATGTTACTGTTACCTTTATGAAACCAGCAGCTGGAGGCCGTGACGTCACCGAGGTTGTCATGGAAACAGATACACAGACTTATCTTTGGACCTTTGAACATTTTCAAAACTCATTAATGTAACACGGTATAAACATGAAATCAATATTTGTTTTATAAATAAAAAATTAGGCTTTTTAATGCCTTTTAATAAATAATCATGGTTTTTTCTGCAATGCACTAATTGAGATAAGATATTTTAAGTATCTTCACAAATAATTTTAAAGAAGTTCAAGAGACCGAAAAATACCAGAGGTAAAACGTTAAGATTGACTTGCTCATTGGCCTGATATGAATACTTAGATTTCACTGATTTTTGGACAAATAATATCCAAATTTTTCTGCGACACACAACAAACAGTCTGACAGAGAGACAAATTAATTGACAAACAAGCAAACAAACAATAAGATAAAATCCAATATATTACATAATCAGATGATAAAAATGCCAATTTCATTTGAAATTGTTTCAAGACCACCTTGCTTCATCCGTCTTAGTCTAACGATACCCTACACCATAATTCATTTTGGTATGATTATTGGTATAGTAGGTGATACAGGGATTATGAATATTGTATTACTGTGCGTTACATCTTGCCCTGTTGTGTCATCCTATCAGACCGCTGGTTTGGCAGGTGATCGTGATGGAGCTGGGGATTATAATCCTCAGCACTCTACAGCAGTGTGTTACACAGTTGCTCTTTGATTATTATTACACCGGGATTAGAATCGCAGCGTTACCGGGTATTACGTCCTAAAATCTTGGTATAAGAAGTTACGATTATTGTTCCACCACTGTGATGCGTTCATGATAAATTTAGCATGCATTGCACCCAACGTCGTTAAATATTAAATTATCAAAGCGTGCGCGCTTTCCATTGATATTATCCCGTACATGGTAATCTTACTTATTCCATCCTTAAATCTTCCGAAATCTGTTGCCTCCCAAAATGTCATGAATTGTGGCTCAGGTATTTTTCTCTTTATGTCCCTTTCCCCGCCCTAGATTCAAAGGTTAAGATGAATTATATATAACTGTACTTATATTTACTTAAATATCTGACGTTGGACATTCTAGAAGGAATTAAAAATATTTGTGAAGTAGGCCTAACGCTTTAGTCGTCCAATTCAGATATTATTCTTTATGCAAGTAGCTTTTGCCATCTTATACTGCCGGTTTTGATGGGCAATAACTGGTACGATTAATAAAAACATTTCAACCACTTCCATACGTTTAATATTGAGGTCACCACACTTTGCCCAATACATTGCGCCATGGACATAATGACATTATGTCCATGATTGCGCCTTTGAGACTATTTTTAAAGAGACAATAAATATGTCAAAATTGTATCATTTCGCATTAATTTGCTGTATTGCTTAAAAAGATTCAATAAATAAATAAATAAATAAATATAGATCGACAGCCCCTGAAAAGTTTTGATTTTTATAACAGACATCTGAAATATGCCTATATATCAGATCTGTATGATTCGATTTGCCAGCGCCGAGAATATGTCTAATAACTAAGGGAAGTTTAAAAAGCTTCTATTCACTAAAATTTGCAATTATCAAATTGTCTACACATGTCACTTGAAACTAAGATCAACTCTGATTAAAAAATAGATAGAGACAGTGCCACAGATTACTTTTTTTCTATGGATAGTGCAGTGTCAGTCAATCAATGAATAGTGATTTCAGACTCGATATCACTTATCATATAGCTAAAATTCATGATGGATTAGAGACTGAAATAAGCATTAGTTTTAATTGTTAATATAAAATCATGAACGCAATATGTTAATGGTTCAGCCCAGTTTCAACACATTTTTCTAATCCATTACTGTATAAAATACATAACAGTTCCTGGAGCACAATCAATCTGACATTGGTGTTAGACCAAAACACACCTTTGATGAAAAATTAAAGCAGATATTTTTTAGAGATAAGTGGAAACTTTTTTTCCGGTTCGGAAATTCCAGTTGGAGTAGATATTTCGATACCCTCAGTAATGTTGTTCCCTGTGATTCGTGTTTATATCTGCTTGGTAACCAAACACTTTTTAACATAACTCCCCGACCACACGTCGAACTTCACGCCAAGTCGTATTTAAACCAACAATCTTCGCGTGTGCAGCAAGACGTTAAAAGCCTCCTTTAACTCGCGGTGGGCTGGTTGATTTGGCAGTAAGACATCGTATATTGGCTTATCTTTAAATCGAGCGTTTTTCTAATCCTCAGATTTACTAGACATCTAGGTGAAATTCAACTCTCTTCGAATGATACACGCGAATTTGTGTCTCCCCAAACTTAAACTAAATATTTTAAGTAAAAGAGTAAATGGAGAGAAAATATAACGAGGCGTAGAGTACTTTATTCCACTTAATTCCTGATTGTAAGGGAAAGAAATGCCAAATTCTGTATACATTCCACGCCTCAGCAAGTTTCATTTGGAAAACATTCGCAAAATCGGATACGTGATCCGTGTTTCGGTTTGTGGCTGTAATGCCAAGCTGTCTGACAACAATGCGCGAGATGTTCCAGACAGGCTTCATCCAATTACAAGCTTATTTTGTCAGTTATGTGGAATGAAAACACACAAACATAGCTTTTGAAAGCCACCGTGAAAGGTGGGAAAATATTTTGACACCCATTATCAGTTCACCATAATAAAATTCAAATGGATAATAAATAAGTTGACGGAAAGTGATGAAGCAAGGACAACCACAAAGACGAGGCTCTTGTCGTCTGAACAATGGTACATATCGAGTTATCTTGAGGGGAGGAATTCTTGAACGTTGGAGCGTGTGTTTTCTTACATCAAAATTAATTAAATGACAGCAGCTATGTCCAGATTAAGGACAAAATAGAGTTGAAAATAGGAAATCATCCACAGGAATCTTTGTGTTGGTTGAACTTATTTAACGTCTCTTAATCGCTTCTTAACCAGGTGTGCACGCGCTACGGTTCCTCATAATAAACTTCACTGAAATAGGGACTGGAGTAAACACTAACGCAGTTGTTCGAAAAGGTAAAAAAAAACGAATAAGAATGAAATAGAATGTCAGACTATATAATGGGGAGCAGGACCCATATGCTGTAAGTCTACACCTACCTCATCAACGACTCAGCTTGGGAGAAAAGTTTTTTTCTCTAAAAAGTAGGATTTTTTCCAGCCTGTTGTTTAAACATTTTAGATGTTTACAAGGGCTACTGCAACATCTCACTAGCGTCTGTAACCCGTAGCGCGCGGGTGGGCTCCCCTTTACCTCTGTTTCCAAACTTTTATCTCGACTGCATTAACTTTACATTTGTTTTTCCAGTTTAACGAAAACACGATCTTTATAAGTTTAGGCTAAGTTTAGACTTAAAGAGCTCGCCCGGCTTATATCTTTCGACTCAGTTTTCTTTCCTGGGGCCGCCGAAGCATGCAATCGGTCTGATCAGAGGCCAGCCCTCAACATGAGCTTACAATAACTACAAGAGCTCCTTGTTGTAAATATTTGAGTAAATGTCGAAAAAATCTGTAAGTGTATCTCGGGACTCTGCTGGCAAGTACGTTTTAGGTTACGACCATTATACCGGGAGACATCTGCTAGGCTCCGAACCTATTACCGACTCATTATATTTGTGTTATCGCTTTTAGTTAAATCAACACAACAGATAAATATTTACGCCGCAGAGAGGCGAGTGTTTCTCGGATGTCACACTGTCGATCCCTTCTGTTACTGTAGCTGTTCAGTCAATTAAAACAATAGGTTAACAAGGAAAGTTGACCCCGAGACTTAAAACGTCACCAATAATCTGCTCGAGGATGGACAGTATCGCGTTGTATATTCCACATGCACATACATGTACACCCATGCATACGCGTTTGCTCGCTCACGGACACAAACCAACGCACACAGGTTTGTTTGCTAATAATGAAATTAGACGAGATTTGGACGTATCTGATGACGTCATGAAAATGGATGTTAGCTTTATTCCTTTCCTTTAGATAAGATAAGATAAAACAACGTATACAATCTTTCTGGATCAAAAGAACAAAAATGTCTTGTTATACATATACAGTAAAGTTACATAATTATTTGTAGGGCAAACTTATTGAGATTATTGCGAATCTCTTAATTTTAAGGGATCGAAGAATTCTGTACTTTTTTGTCATTGACAAAGATGATGCTCTTTTATTTGACAAAATTCCAACAGTATTAAATGAACAAATGCCGACGTGTGTGTGTGTGTGTGTGTGTGTGTGTGTGTGTGTGTGTGAAGAAAGAATTTTGCTGTAAAGAAGAGACTGGGGTCCCGTCAATATTTAAAAATTGCGAAAGCAAACTTAAGCTTTACGTCAACCTGTACTTTTCTACATTTTATAACTGTATATCATGTATTTGTAAATAAGTCCTTTAAAAACTTAGAACCAGTGTGCTTCTCAGAAAAAGTTTCTGTTGCGCCTTGCTCTGCTAGTCTCCTTTGACAAGACAGGCAGCAGAATATTTTTGAGGATCTTTTAACGGCAAAGTAAGGATGTTGTATCGTTTTTTATTAACGTTAAGGAGAAAAAAATGACCCCACCTTCTGAAGTTTGGCTTTGTAAGTGAAATACAAAGTATCACTTTCCCAAATAGGTGGGTTTTGTATATAATCCTTGTGAAAATATTTAGCTTGGACTGCGGCGTTGGGATTAGTAGCCTTGGGTAGAATTTGAAAATTGATGGCAATAGTTCCTTTAAACCACGGATATTTCAAACGTATTTTTGAACGCTTCCGCGAGCAATTTGTCGGTTTTCCGGTGTTGAGGAAATACTTCAAACAGTGCTACTTGCTCCGACCTCAATTCACAAACAGTTATTACTGCTACAATAAAACAAGTAAACATTTATTTCTTAAGTGCTTAGATGTATACCTGTCGGTAATTAAAAGTAACTTGAAAGTGAGGTGATTATGTTTCTCCTCCACAGCCCAAGAACAGAACCAGCAGCGGCAATTTATTGTGTCTCTGACTTCGAGGTAGGTGAAGGGTAAACAACAGGGGAAGGAAACCCAAATAAACAGACACGATCCCCCAAACAGTTCCTTTGTGAGCCACAGAGGTAGATAATATTTAGAATTTACTTTGTACATAAATCGGAAGACGTTTTGTTTCTTTTATCTATTCACGCGAATGTTTCCTATTCCACAGTCGCTGGTGTGTTGTCAAATGTTAGTGTTCATGCTCGAATACCCCATTACATTGCATAGCAATGCCAGCAGAGATGTGCCGTCTACCGCCCGACTCAACGCATTCATTGACGAGCAAGCTGGATTTAGACAACTGCAGTAGACTGTTATATTATTCAAAAATTGGGAGAGAACAGAACTATAAAAGAACGAAACAAATATGACACTTGACACTTGGTGGTTTTGTATTTGGATGTTGTAAAGTTTGTCTTCGTCCCAAACTCACTCTCTCTCTCTCTCTCTCTCTCTCTCTCTCTCTCTTCACCACACGTGTGTAAAGAAACTCATTCACAGACAGAACCTGCAATTCAAAAATTCTACAGCCATTTAAAACGTTAAATTTATTCAATGAAAATCCTTTCCCAGCCAGTTTGGTAAACTGCGAGCTAAAGATAATATTTGTAAGCCCTGTAGTGACACATTTCAAATGCTTCATTAGTTATAAAAGCACATTTTAAAAACCACATTATCTGCCACAGAAAATAACAATCTTAGAGGCATGGCAAATATTTCTGGTTAACAAAGAAACTGACAACTTATAATCCTACATGTCAACTGCAGAAAAACAGTCGTCCATAATAAGTCTCTCTATGCGATATTGTCAGGCCCATTTCGTCCATAATTAGGTCTGTATATAATTTAATTCATTTTGTAGCAAGTTCAATCAATCAGGTCTACTGAAAGTGATTTAATAAACACGCCATTTAAAAGTCTTTTCAATTAGAGAGAACCGATAAATATTTATTTTTGCTTTGTTTGTTTATGTTTTCATAATCCGCATGTATACATTTAGCATCGAACAATGAGGCACTCGGGCTGCGCGGTGGGTATCGCTATTCGTTGCTCGCTACTCTACCCCTCGGCTGAAAGGAACTTTTTTCTGTGTCTAATTGTTTGTGTGTTATTTACAAGCGTGTTTATATCAACATCCCTCCCAACAGAGCCACCAGGGTCACAAAACGCTCCCATTCAAAGTTGACTTTCACTCACTGTAGAAATCTGCATCTTTTGTCTCTCTGTTTGTATTCATAGCAATACCTTTGTTCAAAATGTGTACGTTTCAGCCATAATAACCCGTGAGAATGGTTCTCGGAGAGAGAGCGGAGTCGAGGGGTTAGAGAAACACGTTTGTTGTATGACAAAAACACAAGGTGGATCGAAGCACCTTACGCTGTACCCCCTGCTAAGAGAAAACGCATGTTGCACAAAAGAAAAAGAAAAAATATTGCCTTGTCGTTGCACCTGTTTGCTTTACACCACGACCATTTACGCTCGTGACGGTCCTCACTCGAACCACACCAGATACACCATGGCCTGAAAATATGATTCCTTTCTTCCATCTTTTTGAATATGGTTTTAATTACATTCTATCTAATTCTTTCGTTCACAATTTAACCTGAGAATTGCTATTATAATGACGCAAAAACTGGTTTTGTGTTCTACTTAAAAAGAGACCGTTGTATAAGGTTCAAAAGTTGACACTTAATATTGTTATTAAACAAGAGGAACAGCAAATATTGTCTCATTTTTCATACTCGCATCTGTTTGTGGGCCAAAGAAGCGAAAACCAAGAAGGGAACATATGTGCAGTATTGAATGAACGTCATTTGTGTTTTCATAAACCAATTCCCGGTACATGAATTGTACTAGAAACATTCCATTCGCATACAGCCCTAACGATTGTTCACACTATCCATGAAAAATCTATCTACTCGTTTTAAAATCATTCTTTTATTCCAGTTGCATGCAAGTCAAACCAAATAATAATGATACAACTGCATTCTTGTTCATTACATCTGTTACTTCAGTCGACATCCTTTCCTACAATTATGATGAATTTCCTATGCAAACCAAGCACAAAGTAATTGGACTCTTACAATGAAGTCAAAGAGAATAATGTTTGCTCGACTTATTAGATCTGCTCAAAAACAACCGATCTGTTATTTTTTCTATGAGCTATAAGTCACGATCCCTTGTTTTTTCCCTTTCATTGTTGTTGATACGCAGAAATAATGAGTGTCTCACAAAAAGGGTCAAAGATGATACTGCTAAAGGAACTCGTTTAACGATGCTGAAAAATTGCTTCTCGTGAAATCCACTGTACATAGTCGAAGCTGTCTAAGTTGCATTTTCTGTTGTCGCAACTTTCAAACAATAGATAATTAGGAATATTACATAGCAATTTCAAGAAAATGCCGACAAGAATGTCAACGGCTTGTCTTTTTTTCGGAAAATGCATTTGTCGCGATTCGACGTTGCATTTTTCTTTCACCGGTGTTTACCAACAATTAACGGGGCTGGGGTTAGGAAATGGCATGATCCGCTGGGAGTCAATTAATGCTGTCAAATTGGCGGGATAAAACATCTTGGGGGACTGCGTGTGGTAATATCCCTTGATTAGCGAATGCTCATCATTAAAGTTGTATCCGAACGTATTCAAAACACGGCGGTGGCCTGTGCATGCTTCTTGCTACATAATAACCAACTCATTAGGAATCACGGGCCTTATTTAGAGACAGCAAATTAAAGCTTTTTACTGTTTCTCGGTCTCTAGTAGCCCAACTCATCAAATAATGGCCACTTCGACAGACCTGTCTTACAAATTGCCTTGAAAGGGATATACGCACCTGCATGGCGCAGACGACTGATGTTGATGACATAATCCCTTTTTTCTGTCGTCTGCAGCGGGAATGTATTCTCTTTAACTTTGGGAAATTGACTGGATTTTCTCTCATTATAGTAATGGAGTCCGGTGTGGACTGAATAAGACTATATGTGTACTCCATTTAATTGAAGAGAAATCTGATAATTTTCAAATCCTTGTTTCTTCTCCACTTTGATCACAATGTCTGCTTCTGATTACTGTAGTGCTACACCGTTTTCATTTTTGTTTCTTTTTCTTTTGTGAAACAAATAGAAATGAAAGACTGTATTAAATTCCCCCTTCAAAGATAAAAAATATGGATCGATCAAATTTGTGACAATTACAAGTGATTTTTTAGGTTTTAACCGTCCCGGTTCTACCTCTTTTTTTCTATACAAAGATTGCGTGTCAAGTTTTGTTTATCCATACCAAAAAACAATTTATTTCACTGGGGCTGGACTAATGTATAAAATTTGTACAAAATCTTCTCCACAGATGCCGTAATTAAGTTTGAATTATAGTCCCCCGAGCTTAAGTGCTTTCCTATTTGCACAAAATTGGGGATGTTAATTATAAGGATGTTTCTCTCAGTAATCGCCTCTTCATGAAACGTTTTACTAATGGGTCGCAGATCAGGTGCAACGCTGTTTCGCACAAACAATAGACAGCTATCATTAACAGCCAGTTGCTGATATTACCGATATTCCGCCATTTCCGACAGCTATCAACGGCGGCAATTTTTAGGAGTCCGGTTCATTCACGGGGGCGGGTATAAATATTATAGCCTGTTGATTTTGTGCAGGGAGATTGTTTTTTCCGCTGAGCAACACAAAAACTTGCTGATAAAGATCACATGGAGTTGCTGTAGACGATTAACATCGAGTGTTAATATTATAGGTGAAACACTGGTCAAGTTTCGTCAACGTTATCTCGCGCTGTGACGTACTATACGCATATATGGCACATTTTCATGGAGCCATTGTCCCTCAGGTTGGAATCAAAATTTGACTATCCTGACAAACTGAAAACATTTTGGTAAATTATACAAAAGAGAAAAATGAGTATGCTGATCAACTATTGTGAAATTATTCTAATACTTCAAACTCCAAATTAAGTAAATTGTTATATAAATTCTGTCTGGAAAATTTACCAATGGCGAATTAATAATTGAAATATTAATTTATATCAAAAGCGGAAGAGAAAACCACGAATTAGTGCCATTTAGTGGATGGGCTGTTTATTTCGAAAATGTCATGGATCATGTCAAATTGGAAATATTGTTGTGAACTACTGAAAACCTGTCGATCATTATTTATGAAGAATAAGTTTGGCCTTTGTTCGGTTCATCGATTTTATCTTAACATATATTTAATAGAGAACACATGGTTTAATAAAATAACATTCAAATGTTACACATTATATTTAAAAGTGCATATCCTCACAAACTTTAAACGATCGGTCCCACACGATATAATGCCAGTTTTGCTCAATTTTACCGGAGATTTCGGTTTTGAGTTGACAACCGACTTAAAAAGTCCCTCAGGTTGAACTGTGTGTGTGTGTGTGTGTGTGTGTGTGTGTGTGTGTGTGTGTGTAGATGTATGTGTGTGTGCGAGTGTGAATGTGTGTGTGTATTCGGATTGCGAATGGTTACTTTTACTTACATGAAAATAGCAACAGCTTGTAACACTAGGAAATAAATAGGGTAATCATGAAATGGAAACCGAATTCTAATTACAAGCTTTCTACGAGTAATGAAGACGAATTATATCTCATAACACGAGCTGATGATTGCGGGCTATTGTCCTTTTTAATATTTGCCTTCTCTCTTTCGCCGTCACGAACGTGTTTTTATAATGATTGCATGTTTTCCGTCGGATAATTACTGCTTTTTACGAATCCTGTTTTCTCTGTTACAGTATTGTATGGATTTTATGGATTTCTTGGATTTGGTGTACCGTTTTTCCCTTTTTACCTTGAAAGGGGGTGGGGTACAAGGACCCGCGACTTGGGTCCATCAGGGAACAAATGTAACAACTTTAAGAGATTTTCACACGCTCTCTTGCCGTTAGGACAGTAACGGGTTGTTATTCTTACTTTTGTGTTCTAAACAACGAGAACCGCCTTATTCTTTGCATAAGCTACTTAATCTTGTGTTGTGGTTCTGTATCGTATTTTATTTGCTTAAATTTCTGTTAAGCGTTTCGTAATATTTTGCTTCTCGTATCCATTACGCTGTTCTTTGCATGATATTGTCGAGGTTCATGCTTTGGACAGAGTTAGTAAACACAGGTGAATGATAAAATTCAATTTAGAATACAAATAGCCCTCACTGGGGTGGGTCTTAAAGTAAACAATGTACACAATAATTTTATGGCCCATCGTAAGTGTAATCGGGCGTTAAGGGAAGGTTTTCATGTGCCAAAACGGTGCAACAATACGGGGTGAATAAGGCATGACATCGGGAGCAGCACACACAGCTGCTTGGTTGGTTAAAGTTTCTATATCTTAAATGAAGTCCGTTGATATTGAATCTAGTATTTTTTCTAAACTCGACCCAATGACATTTTAATCGACACCTGTGTCACTGACAATCAACTTGACTAGTGTTTTGAGTCCGGTTGTCGTCTAGTTTCCCCCGCAGATTTACTGCTGCTCGATGTCATATAATCTGGCATAAGCGTAACATAGCTAGACTTGTTGCTTGGCAACCATCTGCCGAGGGTGCTGTGACGTAATTTCTAGACACTTTTTTTTTTTGCAGTACGTAGATGGATGCATCTTATAATTATTACGGATGTAATAGGCGGTATCAATTTTTCAGAGAAATTCCACTAAGCTCTGTCTGTGAAAGATGAAAGATAAGATTTTAAATCCAATGATAAGTGGTTATATGGTAGTGGCCAAGCACAAAATATCATTTGCCATACCTGTGAGGACATTGACGCTGTAATTCACTACATTATAAGACATATTTTAATCGAAGCACAAAGATCTGTCAACTGTTAATTTGCAATACTAACATTAGGTCCGTCCTCAGAATGAAACTTGTCCAAATTATTGTCTGGTTGTCAATTTTAAGACATATATATATATATATGCGCGTTGTTTATCATCATGCTGTCATTGCATTAAGGAGTCTAATTCATTATTATGTTGGATGCCAATAGTTCGGCATACGCGTACACCGTACAATTTGTGCTGTCAAGAAAAACGGTTAAGTGGGAGTGATTCGAATACAAACTCAAATAGTATCAAATCGCGATTTGTACCTTCCTAAAATGAATTCATTAAAATTTCAACTGGTTCAAGATATTCGGACAAAGAGAAAAAATAAAATCAATTATTTAATGGTAGAAAAACTATAACAATGCTGATGAAAACATCATTATTTTTTATACGTTTTTGAGTTTGAGGTGAAGAAGTTCGGACCATTAACTGGACACCTTCCCGACCAGTATTGGTAATGGTAAAATAGTTAAAGAAGTAGGGAATCATTGTGTGCATTTTGTTAATGTCCATTAAATTGCTCTAGTCGAATAATGGCTAGTTCATTATCATATTATGGATGTAATGGGACAATTAATGACTCTTCTCTGGTGATTAACAGTCCGTGAAATGGTAGCCTCACGCCTCCAGGCTTTTAATGTTGGAGCGAATTACTTGTCTGTCATATTTATTTACGATATTTTGTTGAGATAGTTAGGTGAAATAAAATTATGCTTGCGTTTAATTTTTGTGATTTTCAAATCCTGCAATGTCATTCGCTACGCAGATAACTATGTTATTAAAAAGACATCAGTTTAAGAAAATTCAATTCAATTTTATATGTATCAAAAAAAAAAAAAAAAAAAAACATTTTAACTAAAATTACAAACCTGTGCATTTGTATGTGTATATCAGGTTTATTTCATTTTTAGATATCTGTTGTTGGCATCGGAAAGAAATGAGGCCCTGTATGAAGAAAACACGTAGTTCGGATGACATGTGAATTTATGGAAGCACGACAACCCTTCAGCTGTGGTAGAGTCGTGTGGGCGCTACTTGAATATCTACATCTGTAATTTGAAAAGAACACAAGATACTACTATTAAAGTGAAAGACATGTTTACGTTGAAACAATGGAAATTAATCCACGTTTGTTTCGGGCGGGTGTCCGCAACCGCGATAAGACCCCATTCACCTGCTACCTAAAGACGCATGTCTCACGGGCACCTGTTGGCAACTGAACAAAACCTATATATCAGAGGAAAATATCGCGGCACGGTCGCATTACGCGTGTCAGTTTAATATTCCAATTTACAAATTGCTCGTATTATGTTCATAATCACTCGATGTCGACACGCTATTTGTCACCGCGTCCACGTGCATCTCGTCGTTGATTAAAAGCTACCGTGACGGCTCGGTCTTAATGATGGAGTGGAAGAGTGAGAGGGACCGTGTTCCCTGTGCCTGGCCACGTGCCTCTGGCATTATCTACCTATTGCGGTCACGTCATACCGACTTAAATAAGCATTCACTTACAAACTTTCACAGGGTTACAGTATTCCGGGTTTTGTCCATTGGCAACAGTGTTTTATGTTGCGCCAAGCATTGGGTTACTCACCCGCGACTCAAATATACCCATCAAATTGAAATATTAGGACCTTAGCTGACATCGGGTGACCTCGGATGTCATCGGGTCGCTGGACTGACAGCAAAGATTCCACTTGGTGAGGCACCTCGGGAGCTTGGCGTGTGAACCATGAAAATATAGCATCAATTATAAATAAAAGGTATGAAGCTCACCGGTAATTGAAATAAAGGCCAGCACGGTTGGTTTGCTTCACATTGGCCTGCAGTACTCACGCCATGGCCTCGACGTCCAGCTGCCCCTACATGCTACGTGTAGCATTATTAAGAGAATTTGACAGACATCAATTTTACAACTTTAACTGAAATTTTTGACTCAATTCTTTTTTCCATTATGCTAAGGAAATGACTATGGAAAGCAATAACTGTTCCATTCTGAAAGGAAAAATAATAACACGTAGGCATTACTTCATCAGCCCTTTGTTTTTTCCAACAATGGAGCCTAAGCAGTTTTTTTCAACACTCTTAGTGTGACAGTTGAATGAACAGGTTTTTATTCTGTTTTCTCTTGAAAATCCCTTTTTCAAAACTTTCAGCTAAAATATCATAATATGTTAAATGCAGACTAGAGACAGATTATTATTTTGGGCAGAATATTTACGTTCTAGATGTTGATGAAATGATTGCGTGACTTGATGTGGTATTTTCCAAGACAGAAAAAGATCAGCAGTCTATTTGCGTCTGTAGTACTTTGAGGTGCAGTAATACCAAGGTCAAAGCAAAGCTATTGTGTAGAGGAGTCATTGAAACGTTTTTATATATAATAACTTTGTGTGCCATGCCATAAATTATTTGCTCCAAATATACCGCACTGTAAGCCCGAAATGACGAAAAACTCCGGCAGATGAGAAAATTAATATCAGAATTGCGCGGAAATTGGGGGAAAATAAGTCCAAGAGAAATTGCTGTTTGATGATGATTACTTTGTCAACAGAATGATGTTCCCTCGCTCAATTAAGCTTTAGATAGGAAGAGAAAAATTATTAATAATCAACCTACCCAGTTTTATGTATACAACTTTGGAAATAGCCCTGGAATAGCGAGATCAAAAGAGCTGAGACTAACAAAAACTACACTATTAACTCCTGGGCTTTTGTTATTAAAGTCGGAATGGCCTGTTTGACTGAATATCATTCCCGTTCAATTTAGTTACTGGTTCAACAGTTTCATCAACTGAATGTTTTCATATAAAATATTTATAATTGCGACATGCAAAATTTTATTCATAATATCAGAGATTTAAAAGTGTCAAACGAAAGGATTTGTATCAGTTCTTTGAATTTTCTCTCTCAAAATGCAAAAATAGATAATTAATAAGAATCTAAAAATATAGCATTACAGAAATAGAAATATTAGCCGTGTTGTAACGATAAAGTAACCATTTTGATTTAACCTCTCTTTTTACAGGAAACACACAGAGACAAAGGGTTGACACATTTTAGAAAAGTTTACAGAATACTCGTGCGTCAATGGAGTGGAAAACACTGATTTATCCGAACAAGAAGAGAATATTTAGCAGTAGTTGGAAGAAAATTCATTATGGTATTTTTACTAATTTTTGAAAAAAATATTATCCTTTTTTTCCAAATCCAAAACAAGAGTTGCTTCTTAATGGCACTTTAAAAGTTTTGCGTTCGGTGCACTACCTAAGGTAATAATGCCGAGTGTTTCACTGCACGAGGTGAATAGAAAGTGTGAACCGCAATCTGCTTAAGAGAACTTTGGGATTTAACCTCACAAAACAGCCCCGCGGTGAACAACGCGTTCTTATACTAAGTTTCCACTGTAAGTCTCACAGTAAAGTCACCGAGTTAAAGAAATATTAAATGAAGGAGGTGAAGGATTATTTTTGTTTAGGCGACTTCTTCCATACCCCGCTCCATGACCAATTATAAATCGGTCGCAAACAGAAGACTCTGCTTCGCCTTTTCGTGGGAAATGGTACTTTTGAGGATTAAGCGTTTCGTCATTATAGTAAGCACTTTTGTAATTAACAAATTGGCAAAGAATTTAAGGTACAACTTATTTGGGGTTTTGTGGGAAATCGTGCTTGTGAGATTAAATGACACTTATTCGTGGATGTTTTAAACACTTAATAATGCCGGACTGAGCTAAGTCTCTACTGAGAAAATACTTGAAGTAGATTCGGCATGGAAACTGCAAATGCCAAGAGAATATTTTATGCACACCGAGTAAGCATTAGATATTTAAGTAGAGCAGATATAACCTGGAGATCGCGTTTTTCTCAAAATGTATTGAGATAGATATACATTTTCTTAGACGACAACAAAGAAAACTCAAAATATTCAGATATTATTTTAAAATTGTATATTTTTCATTCGCCATAATATTTACCATGAAATCAAGATTAGACATCATTCAAACAACAACAAAGGGTGACCATTGAACACTTCAATATTAGCGTTATTAAGTCTAAATATGATATAATTCACATTTCACATGAAACCACTCTATAAATACTGGTTGTTGTCATGGTAATTCTCTGGGGTGAACGTAGTATTTTAATATAAAATACAAAAAAAAGTGAAACACAAATATATATGTATATTTTGTCATGTTAACGCTCTCACCGAATCGGCGTTTACAACGAATTAAAAAAAAGGCATGACTTAAAGTCTACATATCAAGTGAAAACAGATTTGGCTGTGAAAATTGCGATAATATTCTTTGGTACTTATTTCTCTAGGGTCAGAGACAAATCTGCCCTAGCGTCATTGCCACTGAATGAGACACTAAGAATTCGTCTCTGTTTACAACAAAAAGGCCAGCGTGTATTTACAAATAAAAAAAGAAAAAAAAAAAATACAATAATAACGAACCTAATAAATCATTATAGTAACAATGGATTTTATGAGCTTGGATGTGACATGCAAAAATATACACGTGCATAAATAGAAGATGACAATGATGAAAATATTATACAAATAAGCGTAATAATTAAATAACTTTCAAAAATGAAAATCACTGCACATGTAGTGAGCATCGGAATAGAATAATCATTTTTGTATGAAAAATGGTGATAAATTTACGTTATGCACAGTAAAAGTCTTCACAGAAGTCTTTGTCATGCAGAGTATTAAGGTTGCCTTACGACTATAGGACTGTCTGACGTTGTTCCTAGGCCGGTCGCGGGGAAACCGAAGGCTGCGGACGCTGCGAAGGACGGGTGCTGAGATAAGGCCAGGCGTGAGTACACGTCCAGTCCTGCGGCAGCAGCTGCCGCGTGCGCTTGAGCCAAGTGCGGAAAGAGATAGCCAGCCTGAGATGTCAAGGTAGCCGGGTTCAGTGGAGACGGGCTTGATAAACTAAGCCCGTTTCTTAGAGTTTGTGGCATAGCACTTCCCCCGTGAGTTGGGGCGGTGTCACTTGATAACAGTCTGTCTACGGAGAAATTGTTTGGCACCGGAGGACGAGTCGGGATCGCTGGCGGTGATGCCAATAAGCTGCCGTACGGATATCCAGCCATGGCTGCGCTATACCGGAGAGCTGTTTGTTGTGATAAAGATAGCATCGGCGAGATGGGCCAGCCGAACATGGGAGAGGACTTGTCTGACATTGTTGGGTACGGGTAACCCGGAGGCAAAAGACGTGGAATGCCCGTCCTTTTCAGAGCTGCGAGTCGACTGCGAGACGCAGCCGTGGAACGGCGTCGCAGTTTTCCTGTCGTCCCACCGATGAAGACGTCGTCGCATGATGGGTCCAACATCCAGTAGTTACCTTTACCTGGGTCGTCGTAATGGCGAGGGACTTTCACAAAGCATTTGTTTAAGCTTAAGTTATGACGAATAGAGTTCTGCCAGCCTTGCTTGTTTTCTCTATAGTACGGAAAATTTGTCATGATGAACTCATAGATTCCATTTAAAGTTAGTCTCTTTTCTGGACTGCTTCGAATCGCCATCATTATCAGAGCGTTGTAACTAAAAGGCGGCTTTTCATATTTCTTCCCCCCTTCTTTCTCGTCTTTTGTGTCAGCATCTTTTGACTCGGTGTCTTTATCTTTCAAGTTGTCCCCCATCCCTTCATCTGCGACATTTTCCTTGTCGTCAACGTCGGAGTGGAATGTTTTTATTGTCTCTTCACTTTCGCCTGCTGCTTCACAGCTCTCCACGTCTACATCGCCATCATCCTCATTTACAACCTGCTCGCCGGGTACATTTTCTGGAGACGCCGGCATGGACGGCACTTGCTGAGGTTGTTCTTTCTCTTCATTTTCTTTCAGCGTGTCCCCTAACATACTGCTGATACTGAAGGAGCTGTGGAGCTTTGTGCCACTGCTAACTTTCGTCTCCATCATGATTAAATGTTCAACAGTCTTCAGTCTGCTTCAAGATGGAATGGATAGTGTCGGATCAGAGAAAAAAAAAGACGCCACGACGTCAAAACTTGAGCCTGTTACACCAGTGTTGTGGCAATCATCGACCTCATGGAAGTGTGGATATCGTCGAAAGTTGATTCCTGCTTATGTCTTCTCTCTGTGTGCAAGCACGTCAGTGTGAAGTTTTCAAACACACTTCCACAGGTTTATATCTACCTCACAGTATGTTGTTGTTGTTCGTGGTACATCCAATCACAGCTAGTATGACTCCGCCCCCTGCTTTAAACACGTTCAAACAATTCAACCAATAGTGTATAGGCAGCATTCAGCGGAACAATATCCGATTGGTCGATCACGCCCTTGATACGATAACAAACGCCAGGCTTTTCAAAACCGGCTGACATTTAGAATAAATTGTTTATGTTTGACAGACTAACAAATTGCTACAGTGTCGTTTGCGTTATTGTAACCATTCGCCGTTACAGCACCCGAGGTAATGGCTATTTAAAATTTATGAACAAGCAATAAACTTAGGGTTCATCCACGTAAACGGAACTTTCCGGCTTTGATTCAGAAATTCGACGGAGCGTTTCAAAAAGCGAGTCAATCTATTAGGGAGATGATTTATGTTTCATCAAAGACGGAAGAAAAATAGCAAGGGGAAATTAACCAGGTACCGTGCCTTAACAACAAATAAACACACCTCGCGCGCGCGCGCTAATGACTTTTCTTAATTGGGTATTGCCTGCAAACTAGATACATATCGTTAATAATAGTTCCCTTAGGTATTAGAAATACATAATAATTTGGCATCTCCTCCCCCTTACATGAGATAAGGAAAACACCATATCGTGCAGCTGGAGATTTAGAGAAAAGCATCTGCTTCGTACAAGTCAGCGTAGTTTTGACGTGTTTTTCTTTGTACACTTTACATTTTTACAGACGCGCGTGATGACGGGTGCAGATGATGACATACCGCATGATCACATAAAAAGCATTGACGTTTGTTTTAAGACATTTTCTCAACTCACGCAGTAGGTCCATTTTGTTTGGGGATATTTTTCCGTTTCTAAAGTCATTTCACGAAAAAAAAACTCAATCGCAAATATAATAATACTTTTATATTTGATATAAAAGTGTTATTATTATTAGTATTATTATTTATTTCCTTTTTTATAATGTTTTTTTTTTAAATTATAGAGCTGAAGTATGAGTGGAACATTGCTTTTATGTCGCTCTAAAATGAAGCCAATAAGTTTTTAAAATAAAAGTTACAACAACAAAAATCATTGCCTTTTCATAGTGCTTTAACTCTATGTGCGGATAATAAACCTTGATTTTACTTTAAATCAAAGCGGGTATGTTAATTAGATGTAAGCTTCCAGAGGTTTTGGCATCAAAGGGGACGTGGAAAACGACTGAGCATCTTGTAACATATATTTATATTCATACAAATCAGTTATCAGAAGACACAAACGTTCCACAGACATATCCGATAATGCTAAGAGTTATCGTTGAGGCGCATTGGTTGAATCAAGGATAAGCTGGATTAGAGTAATACCTCAAAATAATCTCCTGCTTTATCATCCATTATATATGATACAATTTTATGTGTGTGGCATCATCGAAATTACCCGGCTATTTTAGCAATCTGAAGGAGGTCCCTAAGCCTGATCGTCGCACGCTGACACCCCAGGTGAAGAAGTCGATGTAACAGATTCTGATAAACATGAGCCATTAGATAGAATTAACGTAAATTGCGCGTATATACATATAAACACAAAGCTGGAGTCGTTTCTCCGCCGCTTGGATATGATTTCATAATAAACTCGCCAGTTACTCGTCAGCTGTTTCCTCCCCAATGTTGATACGAACACTGTGTTTGGCCAACTGTTCGTCAGGGCTTGCGTCATTATCATACATTGTATAGTCCATTTGCTAAAAGGCTCCGGCACACGAGTTTCTGACCTCTTGAGCGACTTTCTGATGATTCTGTGCCAATTTATGATAAAACTTAACTCGTTCACTTTGGACTGGTGTGTACGATTGCAGTAAACCATATCACAGTTTCGTTTTCGAAAGTTAAATGTACAGCTGTGGACAATGCCCGTAAAAATGAAAATGTCTCTGTATTTCCTGACATACCTCCCTCAGTGACGGCTCTCATATATGCACAATAAAACTACAACCCTTACCAATTTAAAAAGAATTATATGGAAACTAGATTTACTTGTTTTCTCTCCCCAAATATGTGTTTTCCCTGTCCTTCGCAGCACGGTCGACGTTGTGTTTCTGTAAGTGGATATTTTAATGGAAAGACGCCCCGTCGGTAGAGATTTGTTCAAACTGTCACGTTGAGTTCTTTTCATTTTTAACCGGCGACGAAACGGCGTTTTTCGGGTGGCCTGACCCCCATGCATGAATAACAGTTTCAAGCATCCAACATAATCCCTTAATCTAACGAACTGGAGGAGACAGAAATTAACGCACACGTTTTCATATTTAGAGATCGATAGACTGGTCTGAGAACCACCATATCAAACAATTTCCCGATTGCACCCCTTTTTTTCCTCGTGCACATGCATCAGATCTTTTAGAAGATTAGGCAAATAAATTGACAGTTTTGTTCTACAAATAAGTGACTTTCCTTTTATTGGTTTAAACAAAGTGATTTTTCTAAATGCATATCTAGGAACAATGTATTTATGTAAAAATTCAATATTCACTTCATTATAATCAGCTTTTTTAATAATTCTAGTTTTAACTAATTTAAAAATACATTATGGCAAAAAGTTGTGTTGCAATATTTCATTAATTTCAGATTGGAAATTTTGATATTTGCTAGTGTTGATGACGGTCGGGTTCCTTATCCAGTGGCTAATTTTTTAAAAATTAATGTTACTAGAAGCATTTTAACTGGCGTTATGTACACACGACGAGTAAATACACCAACAAAATGAAAATTGAATTAAACGTCCATTAACCCATACTTAGACGTAACAAAGGTACATATGCAGAACCTGTGACGACCTAAACTACTGATTGAAATAGGAAATAGAATGCTAAAATTAAGCAAAACAAAAATGAAGAGGGAAAGAAAGGAATTCACGAAAAAGGTAAGAAAAACGCAGAGAATTTAGTAACACATACACACACTATCAGACATAAAATAACAGAAATTATGTCAACGCATACATTATCTATAAAAATATACACTCATCATTGTCATAGTCACAAGATTCTTCCGGAATGGCAACTGCACCAAATGTATTTATTCAATCATGATAAGAAAAAGATGAGCTTAATATATAAAAAAAATGCTTCACGGGACCGTGCTGAGAGAGAGAGAGAGAGAAAAGTAAAGGTTCAGACTAGAGTTCCCGACTTTCAGATAAAAAGGAATGAAATAAAAAGAACAATGAATATGCCGCAGAGTTTTGAACGTAGTAGAGGTTCGGAAAACGGAAAAGAAATAGAAGGTGAACGACACACGCGTAACAAAACACGTAACGCGATAGCACTCCGAGATTTTTAAATCAGATTGTTAAAACAGCAAATAATGTGTTCAAAATCCAGATACTCTGGTGTACGTACTTCCTTATTGCACCGACCAGACGCGAAGAAACCCTAACGCTGCTGCGAGAAACGTATTTGTTATCCTAACAGGCGCTCAGAAAATGCAGGCTTCCTTTTACTAACCAGCCGGTTAGATATCATGAATATAGACAAACATTAGATCAGCGTCTTAGTTTACCTGACACATCGGCATGTTACTTCATTTAGCGTTGTTAATGTGGACAGTAAATAAATAAACATGCACTGGAGACGGCTACGTGATACTGACAAGGGATCACACCATTCTTGGAATGTTGCTCCCACAAATTACCTTCACGTTAAAAAATGCTCTCATCTCATTTCCTCTATATTCATATTGCCACTTTTATTCTCATCTATATCTACATCTGTACTGAAACAAATGATTAATGCTACTCTAGATGTCAACCATGAAGCAATTCTCATATGCTTTACGAAAAAATCACCAATATCACTCTTCTCTTACTTAACAAGTATCGTTGGTGAAACAGCTAAACCTGCTATGTTTTCGTGTTGTCAAACCGAAGAACCAATTATCCAAAAGATCTTTTGTTTTAAAAACAAGGTAAACGAACCTAATTTTCCATTAATCGTGTCTCTGTTACCATGACATCCAGGTCTGTATCCCAACCCTATGAATTTATATTACCATCACCAGAGACAAACATTGTAGCTGCAGGCCTGTGTGTGTAGAAGAGTACAATAAAACAGCTCCAGGGCTGTCACACAATGCCACTCAGTTGTTTGCTAACATTCACGCACATGTCATGACCGGTGTGTGTGTGTGTGCACCAGGGATTCTAGGGAACGTCACTCAAGGGTTCCTCAGTAACTAAACCAAGAGATAAGACGAAAGAGTAGTCATACTTGCTAAAAAGCCGTGCACCGTGTAACCCCGGTGAATAGACTTGAACATTAATATTGGGGTTTTTCTTTAGATTTCTAAGCAAAAAGATGTGCAAGGGTGAATCAGTTATATAATGCGTTAGATGCGTTTCAATCGTGTATGGATGTGTTTATGGTAGATTCAAGACATTTTATATTAGCAGCACAAAAAATTTACACATTCTATGGCCGTTAAATAGAGATTCTCTTTTCCTTTCAAACCAAGCCAAAGGGTTCCTGAAACGGACAAAATAGCACAGGGCGTATAATGCAACTGTGGATGTACACAAAACAGTATCCTTAGCGGATGGACATAGAAATTTAAAGCAATTTGTTTGAAAACTTATTGACAATGTTTTTATAAACTACCAGACGATTGGTTCAATACATACGTCCGGTCGTCATATGACTTTTGTTTATTTACAAATATTGCGACCTCCCTATAGCGAAAATAACTTAATGGAGATTCGAAGGGTTGTGTTTTAAATAACATCTTAAGTTCACAGAAATCGCTTAAACCCATTTGAACGAACCTACTACATTGAGGATAGAATGTTCTGCCTAAAGTACACACACGCACACAAAATGTGCACTGAGATATATGTTTAGCTTTCAATAAGAAAAGATGTCTCTGAAGACCTAAACTAAATACGTTTTAGGTTTGTTTCATGCAAAATGGAGAAATATATAACTCGGAAATGTACGCGCTAGTACATTTTACTTAAATATATTGGATCCTATTAATCTCGTGCCATGGTATTGATGCTAGTAAGGATTATTGTGTTTGTTGGTGATTGCGGTAGCGGTGACGACTGGAAAGTACCACATATCCAGACACAAAGCACAACAGCTGCCTAACCTGCTGCAATCTGATATCACGGAGGCTAGACAAGACGTAACACGTTTCTTTATATTGTTTCTCCCTAGGTAAAGGCGGGGCTATAATTTTGCCATAGCAATGATTGCATTAGTCGAATATCTTAACTTTCACTCTCTGAAATAGCTTGTAGCAGTTGTATGTATATAGATATAAAGAAATACCATCCGGCGCGTGTAAGTGTAACAGAGTAATAAAATACATGAATATTTGTGATATTTTTGAAAGCAAAATTTTGCCGTATATATCCATTTACTTATGCAGGGAGGATAAAAACACTACCGAACTTTCTGTATATTGTTACTTTTCATGAAGTACACACATAATGATCAATAGGCAGATTCGTTTAATACAACTACAACTGTACATGTTTTTTTTTCCGTAGCAATTCTGACTCAACAGAATTTGTGACATAACATCCCTGTAACACTCAATGCAAAACAGTTATGTAGTCTCTCTCGTCGGCACTTTTACGTCCGGAAGTTTCTCCTTATTGCAGCGTGGTGGTTTAGGAAGGAAAATATTCCACCTTGTGTAGCATGGTTGGGTCTTGGTCAAGACTGAGTAAAAGAAGTCAACACATATTCATAGGGATCCAAGTTGTGGTTCGTCCATTTGGGTATGTTATTCAGTTCCTTTCAGTACTCTGTAAGTATACATAAAGCAATCGGTAAGATCACGATAAGCAGTGCGAGGTTTGGCAAGAAGTATCACTTTGTGTTCGGATTCTATCTTTGGCAGTGTCTGTTTGAAATCAACTTCATCTGGATCTTCTGCGATGTCGACGCGCAGGGTGAAGACGATAATACCATTGTGTTTGGTGATCCTGATCAGCTCATCTAACACAAGGGGACCGAGGTGCTCAATAACTCCAACACATACCACTGCATCATACTGGTTGGACGGCAGTTGGATTGGGTTAGGACCACCAAGAATATCGACATACATATTCCTGTATACACCTTTTTTCTCGGCAATTTCAAGCATCTCAGGACAGATATCAAGTGCATCCAGGTTGTTATATCCTAGTTGTTGGAGACATTCTCCAACCAACCCCGTCCCTGCACCTGCATCTAGTATTCGGGCATCTTTGACTTTCACCCATTTTGTCAGTGTCTCAGCTGCTATCTTGGGTGCCACGTATCCCATGTTATCTGTAAGTTCCTTGTCGTAGCGAGTAGCCCACTTCGAGTAATGATTACGTGTTTTTTCGTGAGGACTGCAAGGACTTAATCCAGCTGACTCCCAGTCCCTTTCCCAGTCGGTCTTCGACTTTTGTGCCATTTTTTTGTTCTGAAAAAGAGGTACGGTGAGGTTGTAGTTGTGTTTAAGGTATCTGAAATAAGTGATCATCGTAAAATGCATTCAGCGAGAGTTCCTGTAGAGTTGGATTGCTTTACATGGACCGATAGATTCAATGAGAATGAGCATTAGAGTCCCAGGTAAGCAATACTCATTAACTCATAGTACTATCATAATTGCGTTAACATACGATACCAAATTATTCTTGCAGTCTGCAACGTTAACATTGAAACCTGGAATAAGATGTTTTAACATTTGCTCACTGTTTCTGCTTATGGCCAGAAGGCGCTGGTGACTGAAATGCCCAGTAGGCTAAAAACTTTTGGCACAGGCTGCTGCAGATGATAAAGTTTGCATAACCTGTTTGAATATCTGTCTCTGCAGCAGACCCAAGGCATTGGTATGGATTTAGGTCAATGAATAAGCAGGTAAAAATACCTTATCTGTACTGTATTCCGGTCACGAGTCAGAACAGACACATTTAACAACCGCCGTCTCACCTACTGCAATTTGATGTTTTAAACCTCTAAAAAAAGTTCTCAGAAAAGACTAAGATCTTTTTTCTTTGTAAGTAAATCTTAATCCTGGACAGAAAATAGAAAGCAACCTTATTCTCCCCCCATATATGCATAAACTTTTAAAAATGATTGGTTGCTAAAACAGAATTAAGTTTCCGATTGAAAGAAAATTCGGACGAAGGAAAAGACGGACGAGGCCCAACATTATATGACCCGTTATCACGGGTGAATAAAACCTTCAGTAGGAAAGAACATTTTATCCGTTTTCCAGCATGTTACAATATATGTGTTTAAAGTAGATATAAAGACATGGATACCTAAAAAAGAGGTAAATTCACGGTATTTGACAAATTTTTGCAAAACTGTAATTGTAGGTTATTTTAGAAACTTGTATTTGCAAAAGCTGCTTTTTAAAATTATTTATTTATTTATTTTTCGTGACAATAAATGCCAGAGTTGCTTCATATAAGCAAGGGATACAAAGGCATTGGGCGAGGAGGACATATATATTGTCCGAGTAGGATGCCATCAGTGGAGGTATCATTAAGGTTCTTTCAGTACTCTGTAAGAATACATAAAGCAGTCAGTTAGGTCATGATAAGCAGTGCGGGGTTTGGATAGAAGCGTCACTTCGTTTTCAGATTCTATTATTGGCAGTTTCTGTTTGAAATCGACTTCATCTGGATCTTCAGCGATGTCGACGCGCAGGGTGAAGACGATAATACCATTGTGTTTGGTGATCCTGATCAGCTCATCTAACGCAGCGGGACCGGGTTGCTCAATAACTCCAACACATACCACTGCATCATACTGGTTGGACGGCAGTTGGATTGGGTTAGGACCACCAAGAATATCGACATACATATTCTTGTATACACCTTTTCTCTCAGCAATTTCAATCATCTCTGGACAGATATCAAGTGCATCCAGGTTGTTATATCCTAGTTGTTGGAGGCATTTTCCAACCAATCCCGTCCCTGCGCCTGCATCTAGTATTCGGGCATCCTTGTCTTTAATCCATGTTGCCAGTGTCTCAGCCGCTTTGCGAGGTGCCACGTAACCTATTTCATCTGAAACCTCTTTGTCATATTGAGCAGATCTCTTGGCGTAATGATTACGAATGTCTGTTGGAGAACTCCTCCATTTCAATCCGAATGCTGCCGATTTGTGAGCCATTTTACTGGAAAAGCAGTGCAATAACTAAGTATATGGTAATTAATTTAGACTAAAAGGTATCAGAATATTATGTATAAAAATATTAAAGATGATATCTGCATAACATGAAATACTGCATTGTCGCCACTCACGGCACATGTATTTAATAAATATAAGAATATGGGGTCAAACTCGTCAAACTCTTAGTACCTGTCAGGAAAAAAATAGATACATAAAAATAAAATAAATAAAAAAATATATAAGCAGCTTCCTTTTTAGTGGGGTCGGCCATATTTAGTCGGCGGATCAATTAGTCCGCGGGTCATATGTTTAGAATTCACTCTAATACTCTGAATTAAAGTAAATACTGTTTATGTGAAGAGATATTTCGGTTGGGTATGGTACGTAGTCAAAGTATTGAGCTTACTTGTTGCCGCATTGTTGTTGGTTCACATGAGAAGTTTTGTTCATTTGAAGGCTCTCGTTTGACAGAAAGGCCGCATTCACAACAGCGGACTAACTAGTCTGCGGATCAAATATGAAGGACCCACTTGAATTCTTGTTACGTAATCCCCGCTGGGAATCTTTTCACTATTGATGACAGCGCGTATAGAATGGCGTTTGTATTAGCCCGCTCAGCACCTGATGCTAATGTAGTAACAAGTAACGTGTACGGATACAATTATTTAAATCTGTGTGTAGAGATGGACTGGGTGAAAAGGAATGAATAAAGGGGGGGGGGGGCGCTTGCACGACAGCGTTTCCATAACTATGAAATTTATATTCTATTACACGATACAAACAGTTCATGTTCATCTGAAGAGACGCATCAGAACATGTAATGCTCACATCTAAATACTCTCTGATTCAGAATCCCTGCCTTGTAACATAACGTTAATATAAGATGTGCAAACTTCTTAGAAACATTCACCTCTGTGTATAGATTGACATATTTTCAATTTCTTTTTTACTGGGGAAAGAGTAGTTACGCTTTTCAAATTCATTATAAAAAAAGCATGACAAAAACAAAATATAAATCCATCACCGTCTAGGTTACTTATTACAGACCGAGTCGTCCACTGTGTGTGATATATAAGAGTGTAACAATCGAGGCGTTGCCGAATTATGCAAGTATACAGTACCAGATCAATACATAAATGATGAAATTATGCTTACCGTGTCTGGTGTATGTTAATGGTGAATTTAACGTCCTCACAGCTGATCTAAAGACGTGAATAAACAGTCCAAATGAAGGTCATGGGTTAGATCAAAATGCCCCTGACCTGTTGTACTAACTGCTTGTTGTATTTGGTTGACCTGTCACACGGAGAGCGATCACAGTAAGTGACACTGTGGGTGACCTTGATTTCATTATTTGTGACAGTCGTACGAAAACGCAAAACCCATTAATCTTGAGGCCAGTCTACAAAGTGCTAAGAAGGAAAGTTAAATGCGTTTATATCTTAGGGATCATTTCCAGTGAAACTTTTGTTCTACGTAGCTCGATCCAACTCCGCAGTGACTCTCGCTGAATGTAATCAGATTTGTATATTAGTACGGCTCATCTTGTTTCCAACATACGCGTATAATCACCAGCTTTTCTGTAGTTTACTCATTGATCAACTCCAAGCGGAGGGAAAAAGAAAGAAAGAAAGAAAGGAAGTCCGGACCTTATACATGTATAGCCTGCGACATGCTGTCTTGGCCCTGGTTTGCAAAAATATAGAAGATAAAAGATTTTAAGGTAAATGTAATGCCTATGTGAGATTTCCAGAAGTCATAAAAATAAAATTTCTTTTATTGGTGATCGGCATCTCTACAGTTTTAGGAGGATTATAGTCTAATAAGTAAAATAAAAAAGATGTACAGTTTTCGATGTAGTAGGCTACCCTAGTATTTAAATAACGTATTGAAAATTTGCTGATTTAGACAGTCTTTAACATGGAATGATACGAATTCAGGCCCGTAGCCAGCCATGTCAAAGGGAAAGGGGTCTGTTGGGTCCTTTATTGAAAAAGTGGCCCTTTTACCATTTGTGATCCTAGAAGATAAGGCGCCCAGAGCGCCCCCCCCCCCCCCCCCCCCGGTTACCAGCTTGTGAATTAAATAAAACAATGCATTATTTGAATATAGTGATCCGACTTTATTATTTATACAAATGTAATGATGTGTTGACATGATAGTTATATTTCCCAACTAGTAGCTAATAACGTCTATAAAGTGCTAGTTACTAAAAAAATTACCTGTTTCTAATATCTAGCACAAAGGCCCCCTTACTAAAATATTTTTTTTCTGTTCCACTGCCATAGTCCAGTCAAGGACGCATTCACATACAAGATATTGAGAACTCGGGTTGTTTACTTATTATAATACAAATATTTAAAACCACGTTGAACGTTTGTCTCTGTGTTAAAACAAACCTTCTCAAATGGGTTCACACAAAATTCTAAGCGGATATATATACTGCAAAGCCATTTTTCTTTTTAATAGAATTTCTGAAATTAAACTGCAATGTCAAATTCCTAAGTCATTATTAACAAGATATCAATCAAGTTGCGGTGACATGTTGCATGTTAAAGTTAACATGCCAAAACGTGAAAGTTTCAATTCTAATATCCCCCTTGAAGTAACATAACACAAAAAGGCACTAATCATTATCCTTCAGCACCCGGTAGGAATACATAAAACAGTCGTAGGGTATACGATAAGCAGTACGAGGGTTTGCTAAAAGCTCCACTTTTTTCTCACTTTCTAACTGTGGCAGTTTCTGTTTGAAATCATATTCGTTATCAGGATCTTCGGCGACGTCGACGCGCAGTGTGAAGATGATAACTCCATTGTGCCTGGTGATCCTGATCAGCTCATCTAACGCAGCGGCTCGTGTATGGGTAATGGCGCCAATGATTAACACTGCATCGTACTGGTTGGAAGGCAGTTGAATTGGAGTCGGTCCTCCGAGAGTATCCACGTACATATTTTTATAAATGCCTTTCTTCTCAGCAATCTCAAGCATCTCTGGAGAGATATCAAGTGCATCCAAGTTGTTATATCCAAGTTGTTGGAGACATTCTCCAACCAACCCGGTACCTGCGCCTGCGTCTAATATGCGTGCATCTTTATTTTTAACCCATTTTGCAAGTGTTTCGGCCGCTATCTTGTGTCCCGCATACCCAAGGTTATCTAATAGTTCTCTGTCATACTCATTAGCCCAGTCTGCATAGAACTCACGGATTTCTTGGTGAGAACTTCTTGAACCAAGTCCAGATGAATCCCAGGAATGGTCCCATTTAGATTTTTGCGACTGATTTTGCGACATTTTCCTGAAAGAAAACAAACAGTTTCACTTAAGTACATGTTTACAACAGTTACAATAATGCGAGTCGAAAATTCTGAAAATCACGAATTGACAGCTATAATTATTTGGTTTCAAATGGAGCAAAGAATAAAAGCTTCATTCACGAGTCATGGGATTGGTGTGTTTAACAGATCACACTAAATAACATTAATGTTCTATGCATCTAGGGAAAAAAGTGGTTTTCACGGATATACCCAGTGGGGCCCACATTAAACGAGCTGTGAAAAATGCTTGGAGGCAGCTGTTGAACTATCGGCAATCCTCGGCTGACTCCGCTACGCTCCACACAAGTCAAATGCACAAGACATAGGAGTAGTTCCGAGTTTCTGTTGAATGCCTACATTATTAGGCACGTACATGCAAGCAGGTTATTTGTAATGCCTGTGGTGCTAATCTCGACGCTGACTGTCCAGGAAAAGAATGACATTTCTGATGTACTTAGAGAAAAGGAGAAGGGAAAAAGCTAACACATTACAAAGACTCTAAATAAAGTTTTTCGACATTACTTGAAAATACAAGAATGAACCATCCATCCGACTGAGTTTAATAAACCTAATAAACCCTTATTCTCAACTCTAACCGTGTACATGTACCTTTCCAGAATCCTCCAAATATGTGCGTTTTTTTCTCTTTCCGTTATATCACTTAACTCACCAGGCAAATGGTAAAATTATTACTTTGTACTTTGTACGGTATTTAATTTGTACTTTCGTATATTTTCCAAATGATCAAAATCATTTATCCACTCAATCTCAAAGTTCATTGACGGTAATCCACTTTGCCTATCCCCTTGGGTCATTAAAAAAAGAAAGACGCTCGTTTAAATTACTTCTGTCTGAGCAAACCTGTTATGACGTACAAAACGTATTATGACTTGTTATGACAACAGTATAAGTTCGTCGTAGATTTTGGGTGACCAATAAACTCATTCATTCCCATTGTTGTTGCCCAGTGTTGTGGACGTGCAGAAATAATTTTTTCTCCCTCATGGGTAAAGTTATTTCAGACTACTAAAGTCTGCACCCGCAAGATACACAATTACCTATTGTTGGGTTTCTATTTTGACCGTGAGTAGGCCAGGGCGATCTTACACGATAAATTGTTGTGCATGCCACATCCACCACAGCCAATTCTGATGCAGGCCCGTAGCGAGCAATTTCAAAGGGGGTTAGGGGGAGGGGTTCATTTTCTGAAAAAGTGGAAAAATAAAGAAAAACGAAGGTGATGTTAATTATATTAACATTTAATTTGCTGAAAAGTTTAAATACAATCTTTCATTAGTAGTTAATATATTAAGTGGAAAAAAATATTCTAACCATTGTTGTTATAATAATAGTAATAATAATAATAATAATAAGTAGAATATAAAAAATTCAAAATATCCTTCAATTTGACAGCACATGGTAAATTATATCAAATATCACAGACCGAATATACAAAAAAAAAATCACTTACTATTTCAAAAATCTAACTGCAACTACCATCATACTATCCAAAAAAGAAAAAAATGTTACCAAAATGTGTACAAGAGAAGCACTGCCTCCATCAATACTCATTTTTTTGCAATTTGAAACAAAGACACATTCTTTTATCATTTACTTTACATATAAATTGTGCGTGTCTACTTAATTAAATAAAATAAGTACATGCCCTACTGTTTCATTCAGAAAGGAATGAATATTTTGTTTAAGTCTTTTAACTGGAAATTTTTCATTTGTTTTATAGGATCATACATCTAAGAATAATGTCAATCAACAGTACAAATGCATCACTTACCATCTGTGGTAGACAAAGCACTTTATCTTCAGTCTTGTCTAAGATATACACTGTACCTCCTTGGCTGAGTAAAATTCATCTAAGAAAAGTCATCTAAGAAATTTAATTTCTCAAATTTAATGTAAAAATTAGATTTCAAGCTAATTTGATGTTTTATATGCCTACATTAAAACTTCCAAAAGTAAGATACTCAGACTCAATTATACTTTTGATTTTTAAAAAAGAATGTGAAGAATGATTGACTAAAACTGAAATGCATTACCAATTTAATACTGACAAATACCCCTGGAAAAAGGATGCTGCTGCAAATAGTTATTTTAATCTGGAGCAAATTTCTCTGCCCAAAGCCTGAGGCACAATATCATCTAAACAAAAAAGCGGAATACATGTTGACTTACTTGTGTAAACAAAATGAAAATGGTGAGATGGATATGGCAAATTCCTAAATATTAATATTTTTGGGCACAAAGCAAAAGTATGTATCAAAGCTACAACCAAATTTACCAATTCACTTTCAATTTTGCATCATAACAATTAAATATATCTAACATGATTTATATGACAAAATCTCATAGATAACTTCAAAATTTGAGAAACATATAATGTTATTGCAAATAAACTAAAATTTAAAAACCTCACCACTATCAATTTTTCTCCTTTTTCTGGGGTAGAGATGAAATCCAAGATAGAAGTACAAACTTTAGCTGCTCTTTTTCTCTTTTTTTCTTTCCTTTAGTAACCAACATGCCATCTTGTAATTTTTTTGCTTCCAGAGATCACTGAAGATCAACAATTACAAAACACATATATCAATTTAAATTAAATAAATGATGTTCTTTTTTGCATCAGAAAGGAAATATTAAGAAAAACAGAAAATGGACTTAATAAGTATACTAAGTAACTGTATAACTTCCAAAATAATAAACCAATCAAACTTGTTTTTCAACTGAAGCTGTATATTAGTTCCACAAATCTTTTCTACTAAGTGTAGGAATAGTTCGTGACGGGCCGTACACGTGACACCGGCACATAAAAACATGGGATGCGAGGTAGGTTTTCAGCAATTGAATATTTGTGATATTTTTGAAAGCAAAATATGGCCATATTTATCCATTTACTTGTACAGGGAGGATAAAAACACTACTGAACTTTTTATTATAAATTTTCAAGAAGTAAACATGATGAACAAAGGCAGGTTCTTTTAAAGGTACATATGAACCGAGCAGCGGTGAAGAGGGGATTCCCAGTAACGCAAATAATCACTTCTACTAGTTTCTTATACGACTCAAATAAATTCAACATGCCAAGGGATAAACTGAATAAATCACCCGATCAGCCTTAAAAGAGCTTATGACAGTTCATTTCTTTAAGTTTTTTGGTCAGAAATTAAACCTACTTGCTACGTGTAGCATGGATGAGTCTTGGTCAAGACTGAGTAAAAGAAGTCAACACATATTCATATTTACACATTAATGCTATTTATTTATTCATTTATTTATTTATTTATCTTTCGTGACACTAAATGCCAGAGTTTCTTCATATAAGCAAGGGATACAAAGGTACTGGGAGAGGAGCACAAGTTGAATTTCCAAGTAGGGTGCCATCAGTGAAGGTATCATGAAGGTTCTTTCAGAACTCTGTAATAATACATAAAGCAGTCAGTCACATCATGATAAGCAGTGGAAGTTTGGATAGAAGCGTCACTTTGTTTTCAGATTCTATTGTTGGCAGTTTCTGTTTGAAATCGACTTCATCTGGATCTTCTGCCACGTCGACGCGGAGTGTGAAGACGATAATACCATTGTGTTTGGTGATCCTGATCAGCTCATCTAACACAAGGGGACCGAGGTGCTCAATAACTCCAACACATACCACTGCATCATACTGGTTGGACGGCAGTTGGATTGGGTTAGGACCACCAAGAATATCGACATACATATTCTTGTATACACCTTTTCTCTCAGCAATTTCAATCATCTCTGGACAGATATCAAGTGCATCCAGGTTGTTATATCCTAGTTGTTGGAGGCATTTTCCAACCAATCCCGTCCCTGCACCTGCATCTAGTATTCGGGCATCCTTGTCTTTAATCCATGTTGCCAGTATCTCAGCCGCTTTGCGAGGTGCCACGTAACCTATTTCATCTGAAACCTCTTTGTCATATTGAGCAGATCTCTTGGCGTAATGATTACGAATGTCTGTTGGAGAACTCCTCCATTTCAATCCGAATGCTGCCGATTTGTGAGCCATTTTACTGGAAAAGCAGTGCAATAACTAAGTATATGGTAATTAATTTAGACTAAAAGGTATCAGAATATTATGTATAAAAATATTAAAGATGATATCTGCATAACATGAAATACTGCATTGTCGCCACTCACGTCACATGTATTTAATAAATATAAGAATATGGGGTCAAACTCGTCAAACTCTTAGTACCTGCCAGGAAATAAAAATAAATAAAAATATATATAAGCAGCTTCCTTTTAAGTGGGGTCGGATATATTTAGTCGGCGGATCAATTAGTCCGCGGGTCATATGTTTAGAATGCACTCTAATACTCTGAATTAAAGTAAATACTGCTTATGTGAAGAGATATTTCGGTTGGGTACGTAGTCAAAGTATTGAGCTTAATTGTTGCCGAATTGTTGTTGGTTCACGTGAGAAGCTTTGTTCATTTGAAGGTTCTCGTTTGACAGAAAGATCGCATTCACAACAGCGGACTAAGTAGTCTGCGGATCAAATATGAACGACCCACTTGAATTCTTGTTACGTAATCCCCGCTGGGAATCTTTTCACTATTGATGACAGTGCGTATAGAATGGCGTTTGTATTAGCCCGCTCAGCACCTGATGCTAATGTAGTAACAAGTAACGTGTACGGATACGATTATTTAAATCTGTGTGTAGAGATGGACTGGGTGAAAAGGAATGAATAAAGGGGGGGGGGGCGCTTGCACGACAGCGTTTCCATAACTATGAAATTTATATTCTATTACGCGATACAAACAGTTCATGTTCATCTGAAGAGACGCATGAGAACATGTAATGCTCACATCTAAATACTCTCTGATTCAGAATCCATGCCTTGTAACATAACGTTAATATAAGATGTGCAAACTTCTTAGAAACATTCACCTCTGTGTATAGATTGACATATTTTCAATTTCTTTTTTACTGGGGAAAGAGTAGTTACGCTTTTCAAATTCATTATAAAAAAAGCATGACAAAAACAAAATATAAATCCATCACCGTCTAGGTTACTTATTACAGACCGAGTCGTCCACTGTGTGTGATATATAAGAGTGTAACAATCGAGGCGTTGCCGAATTATGCAAGTATACAGTACCAGATCAATACATAAATGATGAAATTACATGTATGCTTACCGTGTCTGGTGTATGTTAATGGAGAATTTAACGTCCTCACAGCTGATCTAAAGACGTGAATAAACAGTCCAAATGAAGGTCATGGGTAAGATCAAAATGCTCCTGTTGTACTGACTGCTTGTTGTATTTGGTTGACCTGTCACACGGAGAGCGATCACAGTAAGTGACACTGTGGGTGACCTTGATTTCATTATTTGTGACAGTCGTACGAAAACGCAAAACCCATTAATCTTGAGGCCAGTCTACAAAGTGCTAAGAAGGAAAGTTAAATGCGTTTATATCTTAGGGATCATTTCTAATGAAACTTTTGTTCTACGTAGATCAACCCAACTCCGCAGTGACTCTCGCTGAATGTAATCAGATCAGATTTGTATATTAGTACGGCTCATCTTGTTTCCAACATACGCGTATAATCACCAGCTTTTCTGTAGTTTACTCATTGATCAACGCCAAGCGGAGGGGAAAAGAAAGAAAGAAAGAAACTCCGGACCTAATATAGCCTGCGACATGCTGTATTGACCCTGGTTTGCAAAAATATAGAAGATAAAAGATTAAGGTAAATGTAATGCCTATGTGAGATTTCCAGAAGTCATAAAAATAAAATTTCTTTTATTGGTGATCGGCATCTCTACAGTTTAAGGAGGATTATAGTCTAATAAGTAAAATAAAAAAAGATGTACAGTTTTCGATGTAGTAGGCTACCCTAGTATTTAAATAACGTATTGAAAATTTGCTGATTTAGACAGTCTTTAACATGGAATGATACGAATTCAGGCCCGTAGCCAGCCATGTCAAAGGGAAAGGGGTCTTTTGGGTCCTTTATTGAAAAAGTGGCCCTTTTACCATTTGTGATCCTAGAAGATAAGGCGCCCAGAGCGCCCCCCCCCCCCCCCCCCCGGTTACCAGCTTGTGAATTAAATAAAACAATGCATTATTTGAATATAGTGATCCGACTTTATTATTTATATAAATGTAATGATGTGTTGACATGATAGTTATATTTCCCAACTAGTAGCTAATAACGTCTATAAAGTGCTAGTTACTAAAAAAATTACCTGTTTCTAATATCTAGCACAAAGGCCCCCTTACTAAAATATTTTTTTTCTGTTCTACTGCCATAGTCCAGTCAAGGACGCATTCACATACAAGATATTGAGAACTTGGGTTGTTTACTTATTATAATACAAATATTTAAAACCACGTTGAACGTTTGTCTCTGTGTTAAAACAAACCTTCTCAAATGGGTTCACACAAAATTCTAAGCGGATATATATACTGCAAAGCCATTTTTCTTTTTAATAGAATTTCTGAAATTAAACTGCAATGTCAAATTCCTAAGTCATTATTAACAAGATATCAATCAAGTTAACATGCCAAAACGTGAAAGTTTTAATTCTAATATCCCCCTTGAAGTAACATAACACAAAAAGGCACTAATCATTATCCTTCAGCACCCGGTAGGAATACATAAAACAGTCGTAGGGTATACGATAAGCAGTACGAGGGTTTGCTAAAAGCTCCACTTTTTTCTCACTTTCTAACTGTGGCAGTTTCTGTTTGAAATCATATTCGTTATCAGGATCTTCGGCGACGTCGACGCGCAGTGTGAAGATGATAACTCCATTGTGCCTGGTGATCCTGATCAGCTCATCTAACGCAGCGGCTCGTGTATGGGTAATGGCGCCAATGATTAACACTGCATCATACTGGTTGGAAGGCAGTTGAATTGGAGTCGGTCCTCCGAGAGTATCCACGTACATATTTTTATAAATGCCTTTCTTCTCAGCAATCTCAAGCATCTCTGGAGAGATATCAAGTGCATCCAAGTTGTTATATCCAAGTTGTTGGAGACATTCTCCAACCAACCCGGTACCTGCGCCTGCGTCTAATATGCGTGCATCTTTATTTTTAACCCATTTTGCAAGTGTTTCGGCCGCTTTCTTGTGTCCCGCATACCCAAGGTTATCTAATAGTTCTCTGTCATACTCATTAGCCCAGTCTGCATAGAACTCACGGATTTCTTGGTGAGAACTTCTTGAACCAAGTCCAGATGAATCCCAGGAATGGTCCCATTTAGATTTTTGCGACTGGTTTTGCGACATTTTCCTGAAAGAAAACAAACAGTTTCACTGAAGTACATGTTTACAACAGTTACAATGATGCGAGCCGAAAATTCTGAAAATCACGAATTGACGGCTATGATTACTTGGTTTCAAGAGGAGCAAAGAATTAAAGCTTCATTCACGAGTCATGGAAATGGGGTGTTTTACAGATCACACTAAATAATATTAACGTTCTATGCATCTAGGGAAAAAGTGGTTTTCACGGATATACACAGTGGGACCCACACATAACGAACTTACTGTTACACTTCACTTTTTTTTACCATTAAAGCTGCCCGAAGCATTTTTCTCGGTCTACGGGCCTACGGGGCTGTGAAAAATGCTTGGAGGCAGTTGTTGAACAATCAGCAATCCTCGGCTGACTCCGCTACGCTCCACACAAGTCAAATGCGCGAGACATAGGAGTAGTTCCGAGTGGCTGTTGAATGCCTACATTATTAGGCATATACATTCAAGCAGGTTATTTGTAAATAATTGTAAGTGGTGCTAAATCTTGACGCTGGCTGTCCAGGAAAAGAATGACATTTCTGATGTATTTATAAGAGAAGAGGAGAAGGGAAAAAGCTAACACATTATTATGACTTCATATAATGTTTTTCAAAATTCCTTGAAAATACAAGAATGAACCATCCATCCAACCTTATAAACCCTTATTCTCGGCTCTTACCGTGTACCTTTCCAGAATCCTCCAGATATGTGCGGTTTTTCTTCTTTCCGTTATATCACTTCACTCACCAGGCATATGGTAAAATTATTACTTTGCACGGCAAATTTGTACTTTCTGATATTTTCCAAATGATAAAAAAACATTTATCCACTCATTCCCGAAGTTCTTGTGACATTGACCGTAATCTACAACGAACTTATACTGTTGCCTATCCCCTTGCGAAAGAAACTCGTGTTATTTGTAAATTACTTCTGTCTGACCAAACCTGTTATGGCGTACGTAACGTATTATGACTTGTTATGACAACAGTATAAGGCTGCGTTCACATGAAAAATCTATTTTCTAAAAATCTAAAAATCTATTTGCGGTATCTTGTGATCACGGTCTGTGCCCTGAATATCCCACGGCGTAATTATGGGCAGCGCGAGCCAGTTACTTCCAAAGCTGTAATTAATTCTCGGCGCTGCCAGTAATTACGATTTTTAAATTTTTAGAAAATAGAGTTTTCATGTGAACGCAGCCTTAGTTCGTCCTAGATTACGGTCTGGAAAGGTACACGGTTAGATATTTTTAGTGATCAATATTTAAACTCATTCATTCCCATTGTTGTTGCCCAGTGTTGTGGACGTGCGGAAATGATTTTTTCTCCCTTATGCCAAGGTAAAGTTATTTCAAACTACTTAAGTCTGCACCCGTAAGATACACAAATACCTATTGTAGGGTTTCTATATTTCGACCGTGAGTAGGCCAATGCGATCTTACACGATAAATTGTTGTGCATGCCACATCCACCACAGCCAATTCTGATGCAGGCCCGTAGAGAGCAATTTCAAAGGGGGGGGGGGGGGGGGGTCTTTTTCTGAAAAAGTGGACCTTTTGTCGCAAAATATTTTTAAAAATTTTCAGTTTTTTATTGAAGAAAAAAGAAGGCGATGTTAATTATATGAACATTTAATTTTCTGAAAAGTTTGAATACAATATTTCATTAGTAGTGAATATAAGTGAAAAATCAAACAATATTCTAATTATTGTTGTTATAATAATAATAATAAGTACAATATAAAAAATTCAGAATATCCTTCAATTTGACAGCACATGGTAAATGATATCATATATCACAGACCGAATATACAAAAAAAAATTCACTTACTATTAACTGCAACTACCATCATATATCTAAAAAATCATATATCTAAAAAAGAAAAAAGAAAAATGTTACCAAAATGTGTAAAAGAGATACACTGCCTCCATCAATACTGTGAAATTAATTCAACATTGCAAAATACAAACTGGTACCATTGAAAAGAAGATACATCACTAATTAGTATTGATGAATCAAAACTGATATATTTCAGTAATAAAAATATAATTCCAAATCATTTTCACAAGTACACTGACACACAAAAAGTCTAACTTGTTTAATTGGGTTAACTGGGTATATTTTCCCTAAATGACAAAATATTTGTAATTCATGATGTACAATAAATATCACATAAAAACAATGAGAAATCACTGCATTTAAATACAACAAAAAATGGATTAATCATTACAAGCACAATGTTAAAACCGAGTTTATTTGCCTAATCATCCAAGATGATGCAACAGTGCATTATAGCACAAAAGGCTATTTGAGTAACTGAATGAAACACGTATGCTGTGAAACACAGTGTAAAACAAAATTGTAAAATTCAACTGTCTCAGTACTGAACCCGACTCCACACACTGACTTCGAGATGTTTCCTTATATCTAGGTGGCTCATTTTCTGCAATATGAAACAAAGACACATTCTTTTATCATTTACTTCACAAATAAATTGTGCGTGTCTACTTAATTAAACATAATTTTGCCTCAGGTTTCATCAACACATTTTGGAAGTACGGAATTTTTTCTTCAATGGCATCTACTATTGCACTATAATAAAAAAATTACATGGCCTACTGTTTCAGTCAAAAAGGAATGAATATTTTGTTTAAGTCTTTTAACTGGATAATTTTTATTTGTTTTATAGGATCATCTAAGAATAATATCAATCAACAGTACAAATGCATCACTTCCCATCTGTGGTAGACCAAGCACTTTATCTTCAATCTTGTCTAAGAAATGCCTCCTTATCTGAGCAAAATTCATATAAGAAACATCATCAAAGAAATTTAATTTCTCAAAATTTAATGTAAAAATTACATTTCAAGCTAATTTGATGTTTTATATGCCTACATTAATACCTCCAAAAATAATATACTTAAACTCAATTATGCCTTTGACTTTTAAAAAATGTGAAGAATTATTGACTAAAACTGAAATGCATTACCAATTTAATACTGACACTACCCCTGGAAAGAGGATGCTGCTGCAAACAGTTTTTTATCTGGAGCAAATTTCTCTGCCCAAGGCCTGAGGCACAATCTAAACAGAAAAGGGGAATACATGTTGACTTACGTGTGTAAACAAAATGAAAATGGTGGGATTGATATGGCAAATTTCTAGATATTAATTTTTTTGGGCACAAAGCAAAAGTATGTATCAAATCTACAACCAAATTTACCAATTCACTTTCAATTTTGCATCATAACAATTAAAAAATATATCTAACATGATTTATATGACAAAATCTCATAGATAACTTCAAGATTTGAGAAACATATCATGTTATTGCAAATAAACTAAAATTTAAAAACCTCACCACTATCAATCTTTCTCCTTTTTCTGGGGTAGAGATGAAATCCAAGATAGAAGTACAACCTTAAGCTGCTCTTTTTCTCTTTTTTTTCTTTCCTTTAGTAACCAAGATACCATCTTGGAAAATATATTTTTTTCTTCCAGAGAGATCGCTGAAGATCAACAATTACAAAACACATATATCCATTTAAATTAACTGAATGATGTTCTTTTTTGCACCAGAAAGGAAATATTAAGAAAAACAGAAAATGGACTTAATAAGTATACTAAGTAACTGTATAACTTCCAAAATAATAAACTAATCAAACTTGTTTTTCAACTGAAGCTGATATTAGTTCCTTAAATCTTTTCTACTAAGTTTAGGAATAGTTCGTGACGGGCCGTACACGTGACACCGGCACAAAAACATGGGATGCGAGGTAGGTTTTCAGCAATGGAATATTTGTGATATTTTTGAAAGCAAAATATGGCCGTATTTATCCATTTACTTGTACAGGGAGGATAAAAACACTACTGAACTTTCTATTATAAGTTTTCAAGAAGTAAACATGACGAACAAAGGCAGGTTCTTTTAAAGGTACATATGAACCGAGCAGCGGTGAGGAGTGGTTTCCCAGTAACGCAAATAAACCACTTCTACTAGTTTCTTATACGACTCAAATAAATTCAACATGCCAAGGGATAAACTGAATAAATCACCCGATCAGCCTTAAAAGAGCTTATGACAGTTCATTTCTTTAAATTTTTGGTCAGAAATTAAACCTACTTTGGTGACTTACTTTTCTGCCACATTGATATACAACATAGAATGTTAGCAGAAAAATCCGTTCAAATATAATTTTTCGGATAAAATTAAACAATGCCTTCTGGTAATTCTCTTAGTTTTACTACTTGAAACTATATGCCGACATATTTGTTGGCTTTTGTGGCAAAAATTGACTTCATTTGCACCTTTAATATAACTACACCTGTATATGGCATTTTGTCTGTCCTGTAGCAATTCTGACTCAACAGAATTTGTAACGTTACATCCCTGTAACACTCAAAACAAATCATTTCTGTAGTCTCTCTCGTCTGCACTTTTACGTCAGGAAGTTGTTCCCTTATTGCAGCGTGGTGGGTTAGGAAGGAAAATATGCCACCTCGTATAGCATGGATGAGTCTTGGTCAAGGCTGAGTAAAAGAAGTCAACACATATTCATATTTACTGGAAAGAAGCGTCACTTTGTTTTCAGATTCTATTGTTGGCAGTTTCTGTTTGAAATCGACTTCATCTGGATCTTCGGCGACGTTGACACGGAGTGTAAAGACGATAATACCATTGTGTTTGGTGATCCTGATCAGCTCAAAATCCCTACCTTGTAATATAACATTAATACAAGATGTGCAAAATTCACCTTCGTGTATAGATTGACAATTTTCAATTTCTTTTTTACTGGGGAAAGATTAGTTACGCTTTTCAAATTCAACACAAAAAAGCATGACGAAACGAAATATAAATCCATCACCGTCTAGGTTACATTTTACAGACGGAGTCGTCCACAGTGTGTGATATAACGTTATAAGAGTGTAATAATCGAGGCGTTGCCGAATTGTGCAAATATACAGTACTAGATCAATACATAAATGATGAAATTATGCTTACCGTGTCTGGTATATGTTAATGGTGAATTTAACGTCCTCACAGCTGATCTAAAGACGTGAATAAACAGTCCAAATGAAGGTCATGGGTAAGATCAAAATGCCCCTGTTTTACTGACTGCTTGTTGTATTTGGTTGACCTGTCACACGGAGAGCGATCACAGCGACACTCTGGGTGACCTTGATTTCATTATTTGTGACAGTCGTACGAAAACGCCAAACTCGGTAATCTAAAGGCCAGTCTACAAAGTGCTAAGAAGGAAAGTTAAATGCTTTTATATCTTAGGGATCATTTCTAATGAAACTTTTGTTCTACGTAGATCAACCCAACTCCGCAGTGACTCTCGCTGAATGTAATCAGATTTGTATATTAGTAGGCCTCTTGTTTCCAACATACGCGTATAATCACCATCTTTTCTGTAGTCTACTCACTGATCAACTCCAAGCGGAGGGAAAAAGAAAGAAAGAAAGAAACTCCGGACCTAATATAGCCTGCGACATGCTGTATTGACCCTGGTTTGCAAAAATATAGAAGATAGAAGATAAAGGTAAATGTAATGCTTATGTGAGATATCCAGAAGTCATAAAAATAGAATTTCTTTTATTGCTGATCGGTACCTCTACGGTTTTAGGAGGATTATAGCCTAATAAGCAAAATAAAAAAAGACGTAGGCTACAGTTTTCGATGTACATGTAGTACCCTAGTATTAAAATAACGTTTTGAAAAAATTGCTGATTTAGACAGTCTTTAACATGGAATGATACGAATTCAGGCCCGTAGCCAGCTATTTCAAAGGGGAAGGGGGTCATTTGGGTCTTTTATTGAAAAAGTGGACCTTTTACCATGAAACCTTTGTGTTCCTAGAAGATATGGCACCCAGAGCGGACCCACCCTCCCCGGCTGGGAGCCTGCGAATTGAATAAAACAATGCATTATATGAATATAGTGGTCCAATTTTATTAATTACACAAAATGCAATGATGTGTCGACATAATAGCAATATTTTCTAACTAGTAGCTCATACCATAAAATGATGTATTTGCAGGGGAAAATTTTGTCGAAAACTTATCATACGTCTATAAAGTTCTAATTGTGCTTATAAAAACTACCTGTTTCTAATATCTTAGCACAAAGGCCCCTAACTAAAATAAATTTCATTTCTGTTCTATTGCCACAGTCCAGTCATGGATGCATTCATGTACCAGATATTGAGCACTCGGGTTGTTTACTTTTTTGTGATACAAATACATTCAAAACGACGCTGAACGTTTGTCTCTAAGTTAAAACAAACCTTCTCAAACGAGTTCATACAAAAATCTAAGCGACGCTGAATATTTACTGCAAAGACATTTTTCTTTTAATTAGCATATTCTAAAATTAAACTGCAATGTCAAATTCCTAAGTCACAATTAAAAACATATCCTTCAAGATGCAGTGAGATATAGCACGTTAAACTTAATATGCGAAAACTTCAAGCTTGAATCCAAAGATCCCCAATTTCATAACACAAAAAGCCACTATTCAGTATCCTTCAGCACCCGGTAGGAATACATAAAACAGTCGTAGGGTACACGATAAGCAGTACGAGGGTTTGCTAAAAGCTCCACCTTTTTCTCACATTCTAACTGTGGCAGTTTCTGTTTGAAATCATATTCGTTATCAGGATCTTCGGCGACGTCGACGCGCAGTGTGAAGATGATAACTCCATTGTGCCTGGTGATCCTGATCAGCTCATCTAACGAAGCGGCTCGTGTATGGGTAATGGCGCCAATGATTAACACTGCATCATACTGGTTGGAAGGCAGTTGAATTGGAGTCGGTCCTCCGAGAGTATCCACGTACATATTTTTATAAATGCCTTTCTTCTCAGCAATTGCAAGCATCTCTGGAGAGATATCAAGTGCATCCAAGTTGTTATATCCAAGTTGTTGGAGACATTCTCCAACCAACCCGGTACCTGCGCCTGCGTCTAATATGCGTGCATCCTTGTTTTTAACCCATTTTGCAAGTGTTTCGGCCGCTATCTTGTGTCCCGCATATCCCAGGTTATCCAAGTATTCTCTGTCATACTCATTAGCCCAGTCTGCATAGAACTTACGGATTTCTTGGTGAGAACTTCTTGAACCAAGTCCAGATGAATCCCAGGAATGGTCCCATTTAGATTTTTGCGACTGATTTTGCGACATTTTCCTGAAAGAAAACAAACAGTTTCACTTAAGTACATGTTTACAACAATTTCCATTTGGGGGGCGGGGTAGTGATCACAGCTCACGGAAAATAAAATAATCAATTCACAAATCACAGCAAATAAAACTTCATATCTCACGAGTCGAAAATCCTGAAAATCACGAATCCCCGGATTAATGACTTCGTTTCACAAAGGGCTAAGAATTAAAAAGAAAAGGCCGCATGCACGAGTCACGGGAAGTGGGTGCTTCACGGAACACACTAAAAAATATTAACGTTTCACGCATCTCGGGAAATAAAAAGTGTTTTTCACAGGTATGCCCAATGGGACCCTCTCATAACGAAATTACGGTCACACTTGTCTTATTTTTTACCATTTAATCTGCCCGAAGCATTTTTCTCGACCTAGGTGGCTAAGGGTCTGAGAAAAATGCTTGGGGCAGCTGTTGAATGCCTACAATATACATGTACATGCAAGCAGGTTATTTGTACTGCCTGTGGTGCTAATCTCATTACTGACTGAAGGAAAAGTAAGACACTTCTGATGTACTGTCAGAAAACTAGAAGGGAAAAGGTTAACGCATTATAAAGAGCCCAAATAATGTTTCTTTTTTTTTTTTAATTTTTTGAAAATACAGGATGGAACCATCAATCTGATAGATCTGAATAAACCTAATAAACCCATGTTCTCGACTCTTACCGTGTCCCTTTCCAGAATCCTCCAGATGTGTGCGTTTTTTTTTTTTTTTTTTTTTTTGTTTCAGTTATATCTCACGGGGAAAATGGTAAGATTATTACTTTGATAGTATTTTATCTGTACCATTTGAAAGTTCCAAATGTTTTTTAAAAATCATTTGGAACTTTCAAATGGTAAAATTATTACTTTGATAGTGTTTTATCTGTACCATTTGAAAGTTCCAAATGATTTTAAAAAAACATTTATCCACTCCATGTCGAACTTCTTGTAACATTGACGGTAATCTACGACGGACGTCTACAGTTGCCTATCCTCTTGCGTAATTGAAAAAAAAATCTCACATTATGTTTAAAGTATCCTTATCTGCCTACTGGCTAATCTCCCCATACGCCTTCTTCCAGATAAAGACTGTTTTTCCAGTTTTCAGACATAAAAATACATTATTCACCCAGTTTCCATCAAGCCTTACGACATTTTACAAATGTTTTTTCTTCCAAGTTATTTCAGATATCAGCTTACACTCGAAGGATATAATACCTATTGTTCGGTTTCTTAATTTCGACCGTGACTAGGTCATGTGATCTTACACGATCTTATACCGGTATTTGTATTCTATGTCACATCTACCACAGCCTTGGTTTTAATTCAGTCTCTATGTCTTCCCTTTTCCACCCTTAGTCCTAAACTCTGCATTTTATCAGTTAATAGTTCTCACTGTAAATATGTTAGATTATGCTCACTTCCTAAAAATAGTAGAATTTTCAACCTTAAAAATAAGAATGAAATAAAACAAAATATTTTTACAGCAAAGCATTTGAAATACAGTATTTCACAAAAGAAATAATGATAGACATTGTAATTAAACAGTTGAATAGCTTACCTTTGGATCGGGAGCCCAGCACACGAGTGTTACTGCCAATAGGCTTTCTCCTAGCTCCACAAAAGAACAATTTATGATCAAATAATTAACCTGTAAAGTTTTCTGACAACCTTTTTTCTTTAAACAACAAGGCAGTTAAATGCAAGTAAGCATTTCTTTATGAGTGAACGTTTTGCAATGTGTACACTTTTCCCTTGAGTGATATATAGCGTAAAACCTGTTTAACTGCTTTTCTACGAAATAAATCAGAGTTATGGGTTGCACATTTTTGTTCAAACCACAAGCAAGTTTAATACTCGCCTTCCAGTGACCAAAATCAAAGGGCATGACCACCAATTTACATTAACCCCGTCTCACACATATGCATCTACCGTTCCAAACAAAAATCTGTCCATGCATCTCTCTTATTTAATTTGGGCATGGAAAGATACCACGGCCTAAAGTAGACCAGAGGTAAAACGGGAAGTCTCATTTCGATGTTCATTTGGATTGAAATCCATAAATTAATATTACACGTTTTTAATCGAGTGAAGATGCTAAAAATAAAATTTAAAAGTAAAGACTCAGTCTTAGCATTGCTGAACAAAATGTTTTCTTTATTTTTACCAACAGTCACTTTTTACAAAACACGCCTTTCTTTTCGTTTTGCTTTTTCTTTTAAATACATGTTCTATCCATCTGTGAGAATCATAATGAGGAAATTTACCTCCAGTCATTTTATCAATATTGTTCTGTCTGCACAAATATCAATTATATCAATCAATGTTTTATTTCATACCATCAATGCACTGTTTTGTTTGGGAGGGTGTTCTTTAGATAAAATTCAATGTCTACTAGTTTAGTTCTATGTCTTTCTAAGATCTGCAACTCCATTTTTCTGCTTGATTTTACATTTTGCAAACTTGGCTAGAGCATGTATGGTTTGTGGCTACTTCATAGGCTTAGGCGATTCTCAGACCAGCAATAGCAGACTCCAAAGACTGAAAATCAATCAAACAAGAAATCAATTAATTAATTTATCAAATGGAGGTAAACCAAACATTTTAAATGAGCATTTGATATTAAAAACAACACCCAAGAGCAAAGTAATTTTCTGACGTGTTTTCCATAACAAAAAGCATTATGTTATAAACCCAGGAATTGCAGTAATAATACTTTATCAATCAGTCCATTTTAACCCCATTTGAATTTCAACTGTTCCAGAAAAAGATGTATTATAGTTTTGTCAAACAATTTAAAATGCATACTGTTAAATATATAACCAAACTTTTTATAAAGACTGGTTACAGTAATTTTTTTTTTTGTATTTTATATAACTCCTTTCAACATATTTACCTTGAAGTCCCAGACAACAATCTGCCCATCAACCCCAGAAGAAGCAAACTTGGTCACCTGTTCTCTGGAACCACTGTACACTGATAGTTGGCTGAAATGACCACACCACAATGTAAAAATATACACATTTAAAATGTTTATTTCTCTCAATAAATTGCTACTATGGCTGGGTAAAACAAACCAACGATGCCAATTTAAATGTATGTTCAGGTCATTTTATTGTGCAAGACCCGAGTATGCAGCAGTTTTAGTTGGTTAATATTCAAAGGCATTTTTGGCAAACAGACACAAAACAGTTACTTCACAAATGCAAATTAAAGGAACAAAATGTCTGTTTAAAAAACAACATACCATTAGTTCTTCACAATATACTTACGTGATGGAATTCTGATGTTTGGTCTTGAGATCAGAGCTGGCATCATCCGTAGTTGCCTTTTTATCAAGGGTCTGGAAACGCTTCATGGCACTAAAGGGGAGATAATGCAATAAGTAAGTCTTGATACACTGAGTCTTGATTTCGTATTACATGACAGTGCATTTTCTCTCCATACAATTTACCACAGATATCTGACATTGTTATTTTATTAAAATATGCATATATGCACAGGCAATGTACCTGATGGTTCCTCCTTCCTTCTCTTGTGGAATGTCCAGTTTAGAAACAAAAGCCAGTTTCCCCTGGTCATCAGTAGAGTACAGCACTGGGCAGCAGTCATGTCCAGCTACCACTATACTGTTCTCAGTGGCCCAGATCAGTGACAGGAATGGTAGGAAAGTGGTCTTCACATTGGTCACACTGAAATATTCAATTGTGGTAAAAAAATTATCATAAATGCACTGTAACACAAGAAGGCAGGGTTAACACTGATATTGGAGACCCTGCAGGCCCGTAGCCAGCAATTTTAAAAGGGGGGTTCTTTTTCTGAAAAAGTGGACCTTTTTCCATAAAAACTTCATGAACCTAGATCAAATGTTACCCAGAGTGGACCTTTTCCCAGCAAAAGGGGCGGTTCTTTCGAACCCCCCCGAACCCCCCGTTTACGGGCCTGCCCTGACAGTGAGGTAAAGAAGAAGGGGACCAGCTTTCATTAGACTGTGTGTGGGTTAATGTTCATGGTATACATGACACATTTTTAACTTTTACTCTTCTCAATGGCCACTGGGGTATTTTAGAAAATTAATGAAAATTACTTGGCTTCTATGAAATAATTTGTGCCTAAAGTACTTACACATCCTTGTTATGCACACTGACCACAGACACACTGGAGTCATGCCCCACCCAGGCCAGCTTATCTCCACTGGGAGAGAAGCCAACAGAATGCACCCAGCCACCTGAAACCGGAGTTGAACTTTTGATAATCTTGGTCATGAGAAAACATGCATATGTGTAGAAATTACTGAAAACAAGTTGGTGCTAAATAGCAATCTAAATCTAATTGAACTTCACTTGCAGAATAATGCAGGTTACTTACACTTGCAGAATAATGCAGCCTACTAACAAGTCAGTGGTAGAAAAAGAGCACATGGGAAACAACTAGTAAGTTCTGTACATTGACATTACTGTCCAAAAGATTCAGAAGAATGGCATCAGCAACAATTTTCACCTCCACCACCAGGTGCATTTGAGAACTCCACCATGAGGTTGCCCAGGGGCATCTTCTTTCCCCAGGGGGTCTCCTGAGGTTTGGCCTCGCACTCCTTAATCCAGCCAGAAAACACCCTGTAATGTACATTTCCATAAGCATATATAAAAATACTTATTCATTGTGGCACAGCTGGCTTCGTTTTGTTTAAACAAAATTTACAATTTCATTGTGTGTACACAGTATAACTGTGATATTTATCCTCGGGTTGGATTGTCAGTAGCAGTAACAAACCTCTCTCTCTCTAAGAGCCAGCCCCTGCATCCCCCCCTTTCTCTTCTCTTCTCTCTCTCTCTCTCTCACACACACACACACACACACTCCAACATGCTACATAACTAGGAAATTTTGGACCTGGAAAACGTTCCAATTACACAAAGATTTGAGTACTGCAGTGTTCAGCAATGTGAAGAGAAGATGGTTATCACCACCTACCTTGCCTTGAAGTCAGTAGACCCAGCGGCTAACAAGATGTTATTTGGATGCCAGTCCAGGCTGAAATACAAAATTCAATTATATTAATAAGATGCCAGTCTAGATTGTAATGAGTTTTACATCCATTTTAATGAAGAAAATTTATGTCCAACATTTGCATGCTAGAGTTGTTTTCAATTATCAAATACCAGTTATCAATGTGAAAAAGGTAACCTTATCAAATAACAGATCAGCATCTCTATTTAAAACTGTTAAGAGCATTCCTTTACCACAAACAAAAAGAAAAATAAAATAAACTTATGCAATTGTAGGCCTGTAATTGCATGTACTGGTTTAGTTTTAGCTGCACACAGATAACACCCATATATTTCTGTGTCCATACCTAGTGACTGTTGACCTAATGGGCTTCTTGATGTGCTTGCTCACCCACCAGTCATTCTCCTTCTCAAAGTAACAGACAGAGATCACACGTGCCCCACTTCCCACAGCAAACTTGTTCTCTGAAAGAAAAGATTTTGTATCAGCTTTGAATAACTTGAAAATTTTGTCTAACAGTCCTTGTGTATCCTTTTTTCCTCCTTTTTAATGACAATATGATTAAATCAACAAATGAATGTGATGGGCATCTTTAAGATAAATTCAGGTAATTGATTTATGTTGAATTCTCACCTTGAGGTGACCAACGCACACAGGTTGCTGCTCTGTTGATCCTCAAGATGACAAGAGTTGGCTTCCATTTCCCATCAGTGAAAGTCCATACATAGGCATTACGATCCTGGAAGCATTGTTCACTTAGTTAAAGGACTTTCAAATAGATATCCCAAATCATCAGTAAAAAATTAAAATGCTCACCTGAAAGATCTGAAATAACTGTACAAAATATTTTATCAATGCTTTTCACCATCAACATTTAGTAATTTTACCCCATCAAAAATTCTAGAAAGAAACAATATATCTAGTGAGCCTCTTAACTACATGTTTTTGTCTATATTAGATGCTGACAAAAAGATAAACCTAAAAAATATTTTTAAAGCATCCAAAATCATTCACTACATCACATTTGAAAGTGCAGTCAAATTCAACACACCTTACCAAAAACATTATCAAAATGCAAAAATGGCAAATCCGAATCATGTCACATCTAAAACACTTACCACACCACAGCTCACAATCCTGTTGCTCTCAGGGGCCCAGTCCAGACTGGTCACCCTCTGCCCATGCCCCTCCAATACATGCATCTTCTCCCAGCGCCCAGACACCTGCTTGTAGATATGAACTTCTGCATTGTTGGGGGAAATGGCCACCTCTGTAAAAATAAAAAAGGCCAGACAGTGTAAAGTGAGCACTTGACTAAAGAGTTAATAAATTGTTGGCAAGTGTGTGTCTGCATGTACATGGGTGAAGATGAAGAGAAAGAGTGGTGGTGGGATCAGCATTGAAATTAGCCTTAAGAAAATATTTTCAAACAAACTTTCAAGAATTACAATGGTTGTTTTTTTATAAAAACAGCACAGCTGTCAAAAAGACAGGCCTATAAATGAACAAACTGATACAAGCAATGACATTTTAAGAGGCGAAGCTGAAAGGAAGTTCCCTGCGCGGAAAATTTAATCTTTTACAACAAAATAATGCTGATGAAAAGACACTTACCATTTCGAGCCTTGTTAAAGGCATGGCAACCAATTGGCACAATGCCAAAGCTGTAAGGAGTAGCCATTCCAAGTTTCTAACTGCTGAAACTATAAATAACAAGCCAAATCAATAATCAAAGATATTTGAATATCTGATAAACTTTTCTCCTTTTTTGATTGCATGATCCCCTCTTCTTCTTGCTACCCTGAAAAAAATTTGCAATTTGACGTGACTTACCCATAAAAAATAAAAGGTTGTTTATGTTGTAATACGCAAAGGCACACTATGATATTATTTTCTTTATATAGAAAACTTAAAATTTCCACGAAACTTTTGTAGATTTCCCTTAATCACCACGATCCATATCCAAATTCATTAATAAATCATTATCCATATACTTGTTTTTGAATTTATATTAGTTTCTAGTTTTTGAGTCAGTCTCAAAATGGAAACAGAGATTGGCAGACTTTAAAGTAAAAAAATTGGACCTAAGTATCTGCCCATATATTTTAATTTTTCACCTTTATGGATGGGGTATATCTTGATGATTTGGGGAAAACTGCTCAACTTTCTATAGAAAATTTATTAATTTAATTTTTTTAAGTCATTCACCATAATTTTTACTTTTATCATTACTGTCTGGTAGCTACATAAAGGTCTAGTATACCTTCAGAATGAAACAATTAAATTCACAAGAGTTGATTTCTAAAATGAACGATAAATGTTTGACCAACATCAAAAAGGCTAATTTGACGTTGTGTCTTTCAATTTTCGCTACAATTATGAATGATGCATAGTCGGTTTGTCATGCGGAAGTAAACTTGACAACTTGAAATGTGAAGGGCGTTTATAAATTTTCTAAAGTTTAGAATTCTGAGCGCCTGCAAACAAAGTTCGTATGTGAAAACAAAGTATCAAGACCAAAGTATTACCTGTATACCTGCGGTTTGGTATATTCGCGGACTCTGGTCAGTCTACACGAATATCTAGCTTGAGAAATTCTAAATTTTCGCCGCCCTGAGTCAACGGAAGTACGCTGCGTAGTAGTAAAGGTAGGCTCGAAAAAAATTTGACATTATTTAGTATTTGTCAACCAATACTATGATTTCTTTCAATTTTGAGTTACTTTTTGTCTTAAAAATTGAAATAAAATTAATTTATGGAACTTATATTTTGATATCGTCTTCATTTTGAATGTAATGAAAAATTAATTGGGTTTGTAGAAGACACAGATTTTAAACTACCCAGCATGCAGTTTTACTTCCTACTTCCCGGTTTGAGCAGTCGACACGTTCTCTCTGGTCATTGGTGATTTCTGCGATACAAAACGCGGCAGGGGGATTCTTCATCGCGGTTCAATGACACCATGACGTTCACAGGGACTGTAGTGTGTCTCTTTGCGGTAATATTAGCAGTTTCAGGTGTGGAGCTAGAAGGAATCGAAGATGAGCATGGTGTCAGAATACCAACAAAATGTGAAGGTAAAAAACTAAAATACCTGGATTGTCAATGTAATATTGTTATTTGCCGTTGTTTTCCTTCTTTTTGATGTGTATGCGTGCTTCTAAAGTTATTCTGTAGGTCGTGTTATTTGACATCCGGAGGTTTTAGGGGTTTGAGTAAACGACTTTGCAGAGTAGACCCTAAAGATGACCATCCTCACGTGGCAAAACAAAGAGATGTACGTTATTCATGTAAGGTTTGATTTTAAAGGACTTTGCTAGTCACTCTTGTACATATGTCATTAGTGTGTTGAAAGTATGGTAAATAATTGACCTTGTCATTGGTGTGGTAAAATGCAGACAACATACACATTGCACCTTGAATTATATACCAAAAGAATTTTCTTCCAGTTTGTAAATATCTAGTAACGGAGCTTCAGCAAAGACTATCAGAGACATCATCAAACGAGGTGTTAAGAACAGGTCATGGACTGGACAAAAAACCACTGAAAGAAATCAAATATGATAAGTCGTAAGTTTTGTTTGCATGTCTTTTTTTTTTTTACACCAGAAAATTGTAAATGAAGAATAGATGAAATGACAAATCCCATTTCTTATAACTAGCCAGAAATGAAATTAGTTTCTTAAAGATGCTTCTGTAGTTTTCAAGATAATACTGTGAAGTCTGTCAAATCCTGTTTGAAAATACTGTAAGCGATATGCATTGTATTGTAAAATAATTTGGTTGTTTTAGATGAATAAGTTGAATATGCAGTCATGATATTGTGCTAAATCAAGCTTTTTTTTTTTTAATTGAGAATTGTACAAAAGAGAGAAAAAAGACTGGCCTGATTCACATATGTATTTTATATGTGGCATTTTTTTGATAGTATGTTTATCTTCAGGGACCTGCGTCTAATAGAGGCTTTGACAGACCCCCATGTTTGTGATAAGATTTTGGAGTACAATGTGCACAAGGAGAAGAAAGGCAGCATGAGATATGCCAAAGGGATGAGTGAGACAATGCAGACTCTACATGGTTTGGTGTAAGTAAAAAACTTTACATGGCAAACAATACAGGGTGCCCTTGACTTATGAAGGACTCCTATTATGTAGCTTGGAAGTTTTTTTTTTCAATAGGAAAATGCAATATGAGATTGATTTTGTGGATTTGCTATAATTGTGTTTTCTTGGAAAATCAGTTTTCATCTTTCCTATTTCCTTTTTGGAATTTGGCAAATATATGGTCAGATATATATGTGCAAATATATGTGGGCATATTTTCTTAATTTATGAACAATTTACGGGGGGAAATGGTATAGGAAATCACTCTTACTTACATGTATAGATAAAGAAACACATTGGTGTAATCTTGTTAACATGACAGATATGGACAAACCTTCAGTGTATTTTGTATACTCACAATTATATCAATCTCAATAAAATTCCAAATTAGTTATGTATTTATATCTGTCTTCCTAGGATTTCAGCCTCAGGTGTATGCCAAACTATATATATGAACAAGGATATTTATATCTGTATATGTTTATTGTTTCAGATTTGTCACAAATTATTTTATATTTTCAGGGACAAGGGTGTCAAGGTGGAGCTTGGAATGCCATATGAACTTTGGGATAAGCCATCTGCTGAGGTCACAGCCATGCAAAGAAAAGTACATAGTGTTTACTGATTTGTTTATGAATATCTTCTCAAAATTCTTATCCTTTGAACTTTTTTTAAAATATGTATTCCAGAGTTGTTTCGGGGTTTTTTTTCCTCATTTGACTTTTAAATCTAATAGCTTTTAGAGTCTCAAGTAATATTTCTTTTTCAGTGCTACAAAATGGTGGAAGATTATGAAGAGGATATTGAAGACTGGTACTACAATAACCAAGAAAAAGACATGATTGAATATTTCTGCAGTAATCTTGTACTGAAAGGAAATGATGACAAAAGTGTGTTATTTATTTTTGGTTTTACAATATACCTAAAATTAATTATGTATGATACTTTACAAAATTTAGATATGCTAAAAGATTAAGAGGATTAATTTTGTTTGCATATATTAATTTACTATGTACAAAAAAGGCAGACAGACAAGCAATCAAACAAATAAATTGTTATAATGAATTTCTTTTTTTTTTTCTGCTATAAATATATTTAGTTAAAGATGGAGATCTGAATGATTCCACATGACATATAATGTAAATAGAATGTGTGGTTATTTACATGCAATGGCAAAAATTGGTGCCCCACACTTAGGGTGCATTCCCATAGATTTTAGATCGATCTATCCCGGTGGGGAGTCTCACTAGATTACTGTCAGATAATATGGCTTAAATGTCCATCCCACCTACTACAAGCTGTAAGGGAGTAATTAACTTCCATGCGCGGTCGGCTGACTGCAATTTAGCGTGAACCCCCAGGGAGTTAGGTCGATCTAGTAAGATCAATCTAAATCTTTGGGAATGCCCTCTTATTCACTATGACATGAATTTTAATTTTGCCAAATTGCTGAAAGATTTTAGCAAAATCAAAGTTTATTGGCATAATAATGGTAAACTTTCAATATTTTAGAATATCTTTCTTTATCTGATCAACTTAGTCATCTATGTAGCATTTGGAGAAAATTTAGTAGGCTACGTGAGCCCAGTCATCTGTATCAAACCACTTCTTGATAATGTAAACAATGTGGATAATTAACTATTTCAGCATGTCTCACAGAGAAGGAGGAACCTGAGGAGGATAAGAAGGGAGAGGATGGGGATGTAAAAGAGAAAAAGAAAAATAAGAAAAAGAAAAAAGGTGAATGTTGAACTATTTTAAAATGCAATTATTTACTTAATTTGTGTAAAGATTCATTCTTTGCTGCTTAATTGCAAATGTGTCAAGTTGATCAGTATAATGACAATTTGTTGCTAACCATAAGTCATGTTCAGTTATGCTTTTGCATCAAAATCATTATATTTTTGTTACGCAATATTTAGATTTATTGATGCACTATAGGTAAAAAGAAGAAGAAAAATAAAGGGAAAGGAAAAGATGAAACTGAAACTCAAGGTGAGCTTTCTAATTAATTGTTTTATACGTATTAACATCTTGACTAGAAAATAATAGCAGATTAATGTTCACTACTTGGTTCTTATTTAATAGATCTGAGAGGTTCAGTAAGTTTATTTGTCATATGTTGTATCAGTATGTAAATTACTAAGGTATCACAGTTAAGATATAAGCATAAGATAAAACAATTTTTTCAGGCTTGGGCAAAAAGAAAGTGAAAGAGGACACAAAAACGGAAAAGCAAAGAGATGAATTATGACCTCACTCTTAGGACTTCCAAATGCAATGCTATGTTTTTGAAGTGAAACTGAGTTCATATCACAGGGCAGAAAGTTAAAATGCATTTGTCTTAGTACATAAAGGTTGAGAAAGACCACTGCATATGGGCACTACCGTTGTCTTTTTTCTACTCTTTTTTTATAAGTGGAAAACTGGTGCTAGATAATATTGTGTGTTGTTGTTCATGTTCACTTGATACTCTTTTTTACAGAAAAACGTGTTTTTATGCAGCCCGAACAACTGGCAGTGTGTACTTATGAAAACAATGAAATGTCATTTTGCATTGTTACAATATTGGTACACTTTTTTGCTGCTGATAAGCAAGATGTAATTGTTAAGGACAAGCACTTCCACCATCTATGATGCCAGATGTGCATTCATTTGCAACTCTCAGGAGATGGCTCTTTGGTGCCAGCTACCTGTCACCCCTTAAGCCCCCTTTACATGGATGATTTCTTTTCTGCGTCTTGTAGTATGGTCCTGTTTGAGAGTAAAAAAAACTTGCTGACAACTGACCAGTCATTGAGCATTCATTCTGCATCCAAAGGGATGTACCATTGTAAAAAAAAAAAATAATTACTTATTTTGATACCATGAAATGCCTTTATAAGACTATCATTATAATTTCTTCAGAGTATTAGTAAGTTTCATAAAGAGGTCACAAATAATAGCTACACCTGTCACAAATAAGACATTGGTGGTATCTCACATTTGCATTCAGGAAATGGAGTTGGTAGCTTATTTAATGCATTAGTAAAAAGAACAATTTGTGAAATTAGATAATGTTAAGTGGATTTAGATTTTTGAGGAGACAGAAACTTGACTATTGAAGTAATGCATTTGCTTTAGTTTAATTTTATGTCCCTTGACCTTCCAGTCATTTCAGAAATCCATAATAATGATTGGAGCAGCCTCTGTTGTTTTTATAAATTTTATAAGCATTATTGTGAAATGAACAAGCTTAATGTCTACTGTCTTTTTGATTACTACAGAGGGAATAATCCTACTGATGTAAAATTTCAAAGTTACAGACAGCAGGTCTTTTGGTATCCTGTTTACTTTTTCATTGAAATAGGGATCAGCAGCTAAAGACATTCCATAATATTAGCAATCACTTTTCATAATTTAATTTAAATATTGGCCAAAGGTTTATTTGTTCATCTTAATTGTAAATATATATCACACTTGACCCATTCTGAGATTTGTCCGATGTGGACTTCCTTTTCCACTCAGTAGCCAAACGTCTATTTTTTTCCAATGGACACAGTAAAGTTTGTATTGTTGTTTGTAGCCATGTCATTGAAATAAATACTTTTGTTAATTAAAGTGTTCTCTTTATTATTTATTTATTTTATTAATTTTTTTTTTTTTTTGAGGAGATGCAAAAAAATATTTTCCAGATGGTAAAAATGCAAAAATGAAAACATGAAGTAACTGAAATGTGCTTTCAACTCTTTATCTTAAAAACAAGAAACAAAAAGCTCATTTATCTTACAAAGCTTGAATGGTATTTGTAATTTGATCATTATTATAAAACATTTCTAAAGCATGCAATTAATTGCAATGATGCACAAGTTTATATTAATGGGGCTTATAGTTACAGTTACTTTTAACAAAATTACTCCAAGACAACTTGTGTCGTAAATGCATTTTACAATTGCCCCCATGGGTTTCTGTCACAGTGACCACCATGGACAGTTATGAATTGTGAACTTTAATTTTTGAACCGCTTCTACTATTTACACAATTTAAAAGAACCAATAGGTTCAATGGTCTGCCATGATTTCAGTCTGTCTAATTGGTAGACACTGTTTTTCAAATCATAAGTATGTTCATTTAGTTGGCAATGATACCAAGTTATAATCCAGAGGCATAAAGCTGTATCAGATCAAATCCATCTTTGTGATGCCTTAGTAAATCTTCCAGACATGCTTTATCTGCTGAGGGTGGATTGCTTTTTTTAAGTGACATACACCAGCTTCCCTCATTTTCTAAGATCATCTCTGTAAAACCCAGTATCAGAATCCCTTTGTCCATTCTGAAACAATGCCAATGTATTCATTTTAAATTATTGGGTGGCAAAACAGAAATAGAATATGCAACAATTTTAAACAATAAAGGGCTGACTAGCCAGAAAGGATGCGACATCCCCAATAAACTTATCTCAAGGCAAACCATCTATGCCACAAATACTTTTAAGATATCAAATATGTGTACATTAATAAAGGGGAAAAGGTTAATGACCCATTTTGTTAAGGGGGTGAAGGTATAAGTGCTATTCTATGCTATTCTTGTTTACTTACAAACTCAAAGAAAGTCAAATACAATCTAGACCTCACCCTCTCAGTCATTGTTGAATTTATATCACTGTGCCTCATCTCACCTGCTCACTCCCTCCATCATTCCTGTGTCTCCATACTTTCATCTCCTTCTTCATCTTCATCCTCCCCTTCCTTCTTTTCTGGCTTTTCATAAGCCTTATCTGAAGGTGTGACCACCACCCCTTCCCACACACTCATCTCTGTGGCAATGCCTAACAACAAGGGAAATGAGAAAAGTTTTTAGAATCATTTCTGTAAAGGTTAGTTACAGAAAATGCATTATCTACTAACAGTTCAGTGAGTGAGTTTACTTGCACTTACCTTGTTCAAAGATGCCAACATTACATATTTATTAATCCTTCAATATGTGAACATGGCAAAAAATTTAAAGGAAGCTTGATGGGAGACACATTTACATGATGAAAGATGAAAGATGTATTTACAATAAAACTGAACAATCTAATTTTTAAGATACAGAAAATTTTTCTCATGAGATCTATGCTTGTCTCCATCCACCTCAATATGCCCCTTACTTGAATTTCCTTCAAGACCCAGTATCTGTTTAAATCCTCCATGTGCAAGGACACGAAGTAGTGTTTGTGCTGTGTAGCAGACTTGGTCCTGTTGTTCTAGTGTCATCACTGTGTGTATGCGGACTGTGCCATTCTCACAAGGATCTGTGATACCCACGGACCCTGGCAGGAAGAACCCTGCAGCCAACAGCTGTAAGCTACGCCTGCAGCAAAACAGTGATTTGTACAATAATAAAAGTATGGAGAAAAAGTAATTTACCTACACCTGTTTACATTCTTTGTTTACCAATTGTGCTGGTTACAAATATTTTAGTTACAGTGAGTGAAATAGCAAAGTTGGCACAGTGAGGAAGAAGGTGTACATACACCTAAAAGCTTGCTTAACAATTTTTTTTGACACGCATGCTCACATTACACTGACAGGTGAAAAGAGGTCATACTGATAGGATGCTCCTTCCAAATCTAAACAGATTAATATTAATCAAAACCCTTTCTATTTAGAGATGATCAAAATAAGAAAAATTTTTTTTTTCCTTTTCCTTACCTAAAAGCTACATGAATTGGCAGTGGCTGTCTTGTTGGATTGTTCATCACAGAATAATGACCCTGTGTTAGGAAAATGATTCAAAAATTATTTAGTTGGTATATCAATTTTTTTAATATATACATATACTTTTTCTGTTGAATTAAAATAAAGGCATGCTAAGGTTTCCCCAAAGAAAATATCTTTAAATCAGTTATAGGTAAAAAAAAAAAAAGTCAGATAAAGTGGTTAAGTGGATAAAGTCAGAGTGCAGTGTGTGTAACACCAGAAACTTTGTATGACATCTTTTCCTTTTTGTATTTTACCAACTCGATTAACATCTCTGTGCAATTACTGTTGCTCTCAGCTCCAGTTAATATATAAATCCTCTAATATAACTCTTAATAGTTTTTTTAATGAACTGCCAGCCTGTTTGCACTCCCCCCCACCCTTTTCAAGTAAGCAACCACTGTCCAACACAGTAATTAAAAAAAAAAAAAAATTAGCGCAGTAAATCATCGAAATTAAGCACAAGATCTACCATTATAAAAGTCTAGGTTGCAAAACTCCAGTGGTCTTTCAATGCAGTGGATAAAGTATTGCTGTTTGGATTCCCTTACCAGTAAGTCCAGTATCCAAGGTGTCAAGGGCTCTAGTCCCTCAAATCTATTCCTCAGATCTTTAAGTAGACGGATTAACACTTTGACACTGCAAACAAGTAAATATTTATACATAAAATAACATCATTACCTTTTGTTAAATTTTACTCTAGTGTTCATTAATTCAAACAGATTTGTTACCACTAAACAATTCAATCACTGTATGAGCTGAATGCTGTCCTACTGAAAAAAAAGAAGAAATAAACAAATTAACTCTAATGAATTTCCCTAAATGAACAAACTCTTTCAATAAAATTACAGCTGCTCAGTCCTGCAAGTTGGATACAATACCTTGAATGAAATGCATTCTCTTCAAACCACCTGGCATGTCTTATGGCAGCCAAGTGGCTCTGCATTACTTTACCATCCACTGAAAACAAAACAAAATTTAACATAAATATCAGAGAAGACCAATTTAATAATTTCCTGTTTACAGAAAAATTAGACATCATAAATGAAACTATAAAAATGGGAATCAAACATCACATACTTTGTTACAAACATGAGGTTATGGTATGTGTGTATAACGTAGCTGAGAATAAAAGGAAATTTCTTGGTTTTTTAATATGTATTGAAACCACTTATGTTCATCAAGTCAGCAACAGCAAATAAATTAGTAAAACAATAATTTGTAAAAAATGCTGGATGTAGAAGTATGTCTATTAATAAATTAATAAATTTATATATTATTTCAAAGAAAGAGCCTAGAATGACATACAGCTATCAATTGTTGATATACTTACAATGTAACTCAGGGTCTAGTTTCTTCAGGTTAGGAGGAATGGTGGTGATGAGACAGCGAACAGTGGCCTCTGGTGTGCTTATCTCAAACCCTGTATCAGTTGGCATCATGGTCAGAACTGCAATAACATACACAGGTCTTAAATAAGAGAAATGCATTAAATCACATTCATGCCCTATGCTAATAATAATAATAATAATAATAATAATAATAATAATAATAATAATAATGAATCAACATTGAGTAAGAAATGTACAATCTTTTATCCTCAGGGATTAAGAAATTAAGAAAATTGAAATATTTAAAAATCCAACCAAATATTTTATTGTATGTATTTTATCTGCCATTGCAATTTAAAATATGTGTCTCAACAAAATGTTTGGAATGCTCCATATTTTTGATGAAATCACCCTAAGTTTACCTTCCGAGGAATCTTGAGCTTTCACATCCTCCAAGACCTTGCCTCCTAGCACTGTTACTGCCTCAACTGAAAAAGAAACATTACTATTATTAATATAATGTTACACCAACATAAATCAACTATGACAGTTACATAGTAAAATAACCTGAGACTTAATTTGTGATGATAACAAATGTTTTTTTCTACATATGAATCAAACCAATGAACAGTTTTTGAAAAATAATTAGCAAAATACATTTAAAATGGCACTGACAGTACATCACAGCTATTAATAGTTAATGGTAACTAAACTAACTTGTTGGTAAAGTCTTTAAGATAACCACTATGTCTGCCACATTGTGTCCTAGTGTCATGGTGCCTTTCTTATGAGACCCCACCTGACGCACCTCTTCCAATTGCTGGAGTAGGAGCGAGCAAAAAATAATTATAGAGATAAGTATTGTGATTCTTTTCTGTATCAACATAATATCTATATAATTATCAAATCACTTCTTTATAATGTCAAGTACTGATAGTTATCGGGTAATAAAATTAAAATGCAAGAATAAACCTAATTCAGCTTTTGATTTCATGATTACAAAGTAGCTCTGTTGGTATGATTTAAATTTCACTAGTGAAAATTTCTGATATTAAACAAATAACTAAAACTCAAGAATTCCAATTAAAGGATAAAAAAATTATTTCTTTAGACAAGAAGTATTTCTATTACCGCAGCCTCAAAGGCTCCTGGAGATACTATGAGGTTATCCATAACAGTGTTGATTTTAGTCACCAGTGCCAGGATAGATGACTGCTCCTGGGGGGTGGGGCTCAGGTCTTGATTGCGCTTCAGGAGAGCCTGAAATTTAAAGAAAATTACAATAATATTTCACAAATTAAAATATCTGAATCAGTGAAATGTTACAATCTTAATACACAAGCTTGATTAGGATAAATAAAAAAAAAACCTCCAAAAAATGCACTATTTGAAAAAGAAGATTTCCTTTTTTTCAATTGTTTGTAAAAAAGCGACCATCAATTACTTAATTTTACTCACATCTGTGAATGCCTTCTCATCAGAAGCAGGCTTTACTCTGGGAAAAGCTGGCTCACACTACACAAAAAGAGGTATATTTTCAGATACAGTTTGAAATTATATTAGCACATTTATATATCTATAATGTTAATTCAAATAAAATGATAAATTTCCTTTGGATAATAAAAATTTATGTTATACATATTTTCTAAAATAATATTCAACATGTCAATAATAAATGGTAATCATAAAATTAAATGATATACTTATAATAAGTAACACAGTACATCTTCCTAAATTACTCACAAAATGTTTATGACTTTGTAGCTTTCGTCTACAGACATTGAACTTACCTGAGCAAGGTCAAAGGGGATATGGGGTATAAATGTTCTGAAACTGAAAATTAAAAAAATAAAATAAAATATACTGATTTTCATCTTTTCATCATTTTTTTTTTCAGAAAAGCATGTTTATTTGTAAATAAATATTTGGTGTTCATTTCTGCATGTTAACTTATCTGAAAATGGATGTACATGTCCTTTAGTTTTGAGGGTCTCATAATTTTGCTTACCTATAGAACAGTAACCTAGCACTATTGTAGACAAAAAAAGTCAATAACCATATGATTATATTCAGAATTGTAAATATACCCTATGAGAGGTTTCATACTTGCAGTATCATGTCTTCCAAACTTAAACATTCAAGTATGATTTCCCATCTTTTTCTATATTTCATTTTGTGGGGTCTTTGATCAATGTTTCTTTTATTTTAAAAAAAATTAACTTATTTACTGAATTTTCAGTGTTCATCCCTGAAATGAACTCTGCTCTCTAGTATATTTGAGTGGGCTTGAAGTTGCTTGCAAAACATTTTAAAAAATCAGAAAGCAAATTTCTAACGGCTGATTATGAGTGCAAGTCACCAAATAGCTTAATATAGAAAACCATTCAAAATCAATGACATGGAATTTTGGGGCATAATGCATAAGTGCCAGAAAACTGAGCATTATCCAACAAAGAAAATGTCTACTTACAGTCCCCCTGGGCCTTTGTATCCCATCCCCCTCATCCCTCCCCTCGGCATTCGTCCACCGGAGTAGTGCCTGAAATAATAAAACAAAATATTTAATATACAGGATTGCGGCTTATACGAGACCTAGATATTTTCGTGCGTGCATCTGCAAGGCCGATGTTTGCCTCTGTTTACGACCCGACTCTAGGAAGCAAAACTAAGAGCAAATTGCAGGCAAAAGATGATGCCTGATATGATTTTAAAAACTACTCGTTGTGTTCTCACTACGAACAATGTCTGGCAATAATATTAAAGAGGTAAAGTCATCACCTACATTTAAGTTAATTTTAAAATGTAGATAACGTTACGTAACGACACTGTCACAGTATCAACATCAATGTCATTGCAAATATTCATAATGCTAGTAATAAAATAGCCTTATATAGTGCATTCCAATTCATTTACAAATATGCGCATAAAATTCTACTTAAGATGAGGTATCTACTGGGTGTAGAGGTGTAGAGGAATAAGAGATAACAGTAGTACTCACCTCATTATTGCTTCTATCTCAACACCGACCGGCTTTTTGTCAAAGATGGCGAAAGCGTGCTTGGTGGTGGCAGCACTGGTAACTTTGTTTTTAATTCTGAGGACAAGCTACAAATTTGCGTTGAATTCTTCAAATCACGGATAACTGTGGGCTAAATATTACTATTTATTCACGCAAATGCACTTTTCGACCATTTTGAAAAGCAGCTTAAAACGTATTTGCGATTAGATTTTAATTTATTTTTGATATTGCCCCGTCTTTTGAAATCAAAATCCGGGTATTTCAACTATGGATGCCTACTGCGCCATGCAAAGGCACTGATGCAAAGGGTAACCATCGCACCAGTAAATGAATACTTGCATGTTTGGAAACATTTTAACGACAATTTACAGCCTTCTCAGCCAGTCCAATACAAATATTTACAATAGGCTCATGTTGGCGGGTTCATGTCCGAAAAATAGAAGAGATAGGTATCATATTAATTGTACGTGTAGGGCCTACAGCCTTACAAGCTTACGGTGCCCTTACCGCAGATAAAGTTTCTGCAGGTAAAGGTACCTAGCTTCTAAGGCTGAAAACCGAGATAAATGCAGGGTGCCTTTGTGATGCTACATGTACGTAATTTAGATATTGACCCACGTTGAACATTTCGTTTTAACTTCCCGTTTTTTTTTTTTTTGTTTGTTTGTTTGTTTGGTTTTTTTTGTTTTTTTTTTTTTTTTGTTTTTTTCCAATATCAAATTTATTTCAGAAGAGCAAGCGTATGTCACACTAACACAATATAATTTGCCTTTTAAACTTAAAACATGAATCGAGTTGCATGAAAATTGCATGGTAGCACACTTGCATGCGCATGCTGGGTACCATGGTGACTGAGATTAAATCACAATTCTAACAGTTTTATCTGAATTTATAGTTTTATGTTTACACACATTAAAAGTGAAATCATGATTTACCTTTCTAATTCTGGTAACTGTATTTGCGCTAACAGGGGAGCCAGTGTATGTCTTTTTTAACATGAACATTAGTTTCCAGTCTCTACAATCATTTCGGAAAACATATCAACATCTGTAGCTAGCATCAATTACATTCCCAAGAGATTTTATACTGTGGTAAAAAGTTTAAATTTACATCAGTAGAATCCTACTTGTGAGATGGATTATTTTAAAAGGAAATCTGGTAATGCTACTGCATTCACACGAGAGGCTCTGCAGCGATAAAATTGAAATTAGCCACTAATCATGATTAAAAATGCTGTGTGTGAACCCGTAGCCTTGTAGTGGCATCTGTTGTGCTTTGCAGCCGTGAAGATCCAAGTATCCTATAATGGAAAGTGTGGAACATTTGCGTCACCTGGAATTCCCTCACTCAACCCAGCTGGCATTACAGTACATACAGCAGCACTCTGGAGATTGTGACAGTACTTCCACAGAAGACAGGATACCTGGGCTGGGGAGTGGCTCTGAGAGCATCACCCAAGAGCTGGCACAGGAGTTTGTGTTCTTTCAGACACCTGGGAGACAGGTAAAAAAGATCAAAGCTTTCCTACACTTAATCACATTCTTATAAATGACAGTGGTTGGCTGAGGGAGTGTTAGAAGGATTAGAAGCTGGAAAAGCATGTGTGACTAAAAATCATAACTCTAGGAATCTATTCATGCTCAGTTTTTCTTTTAGAATTTTTCTTTGTTTCTTCCAGAAGTTGTCAGCCATTCAGGAGTTTCAGTTGATAGAGCTCCTGTGTAATTATTTCCATGAGCAGAAGGATGGTGGTAAAGCGCAGGCCATCTTCAATACACTGTTTGACAGTCGCCCAGGGTTGTTCCAAGCCTACCAGCTCAGTGTTCTCAGCAGCCTGGTATCCATGGGTGTGGCCATGAAGTGCACTGTCTTATTAGATTGTACAGCCATCTGGATCCAGGTGAGTAAAGGTTTGCATCATCTGTAATACTGCAGTGTAGGTAAAATAACGTAATTGCCTTCGTTGTCAGTTATTCAGTTATGCAGGTTCAATTACTCACCCTCCATAAGCTTTAAAGTCCCGGCATGATAATAATTTTTTGTTGATGTGCAATGTGAACTATTGTATAAAACATAGTCATGTTGACTTATTTGAATAGTGGTCAAATTGAAAATGAAGAATGCAGGAAACTCTAACTAATGTGTATGTACAATGCTGGAAAATACTACACTGTGTGTGTGTGTCTGTGTGTGTGTGTGTGTGTGTGTGTTTGTTTGTGTGTGTGTGCGCGCGCATGCGTGCGTTCTGAAACATTGCATACAAAATTTAACTGGTCATGATAGCACAGAGTGAGTTGCATGTTTTACCCATTTTGCATCATAAGTCTAATAATTTAGTAATTTCTTTTATTCTAAATTATTAAATTTTTTTACAGAAACATGGTTACAGCACTCAGAATTCGGAGAACTTAATCAGGGATTTGGTAAAGGATTATTGTCTCCTGATTCCTGGGACTACATCCGTCTTAGAAGAATTACCACAGATATCAGCAAAATTTGCCTGTAGCTTCATAGCTGTCACCTCTGCTATTTACAATATGTCAGGTAAGGTATTTTTCCAATTGTCTTGTCTCTTCACAAGTCATGTTTTTTTTTCTTTTTTTTTTTTGTCTTCTAATTGTTTATAATTAAGGTTAGAGTGATAGCAAAATCTTGACCAAATTCTGTATATTTCCAAAGTTCCAGACACAGATATTCCATTTTCCTTGCTGCAACTGATCACAAAATGGGTGGAGCAGGATCCAACACTCTGCTTACAACTGCTGCCACCTGTTAGTCACTCCCTCAAGACAAGCAGTGCCAAATCTGTTGTACTGCATACACCTATTCTAGGACTTCTTGCTTGGTCAGTAGTGATTCCTATAAAGAAAGAACTAAGGACTTTACGCCAGAATGAGCAACAAAGTAATGGGACCAAGACCATTGATTCTCAGGCTGTGCGTTTGGTATCAGACAGTGAATTTTCTGCTGAAACTTTGTGCTCCAGGCTCCATTTGGGCCTCTTGAAGACAATTTTAGTGATTGGTTCATCTCCTCAGCACATCCAAATACATTTACACATCCAGGATGTGCTCAGTTTAGCCCAGGAGGTGGCGACACTGAGCTCTGGGAGGACAGGACTGAAGACTGTGCTTAGTGGGGCTGAAAGGCTGCTTCAAGCACTCCAGGTGGCTATGTATGTGAAGGCTTGCAGATGCCAAGCAGGTAAGGGAAGGTTTTTCCCCTAATATTTAAGCAAAATACGGTATTGACTCAAACCTTTAAATGGAGAAATTATCAATTATTCAAAAATGTGATTTTGGAATCATTAAATGTAGCATTTGTGGTGCTTTTCCTGCATAGAATAGAACTTTAATTTTTTTTAATTTATGGGTTTAAAAATACAGTATCTGTAAAATTGACAAATATTTCCTTTGAAAATATTGAGTTATTGTTGTAAATTAAATATGTGCAGTAAATTTTGAAAATTTGAATATGAAATATGGTGACATACATTTCATTCTTAAGTATCTTGGAAAGTCAATTGTTAATGGTTAGTGCTAACTGCATATTAGATTATCGTTGGTTAATATTCTATTTTCATTTTTGCTGAAAGTGAAATAGTTCAATAACAAACTTCTTTTTTTATTTATTCTATACTTTCTTGTTTTTTTCAGAAGATTTGAAAAACCTTGGGAGGACACTTCCAACAACCAGGTAAATGATCTTTTCTGAGTGTAGATATGTCTTTAAACATATCAAAATAATTATATCTATAATACCATATTACACACCTTGCACAAATACAAACTTCTTTGAAAAAACACAGTTGTTCAGCTGTTTTGGTTTTTTATTTTTTTATTCATTATTATTTTTATTAAGTATTCTCTTCTCTGAAATCTGAATTGATATTGAAAATAAGGAGTTATGCTCAACTCAATAACCAGTTAAAAGTAATTGAAGTGTTTGATAAGATCTTATGTAAAGAACCACTTGTATGTTAATAATAATTAATTACATTTCAGATTACTTGATATTCTGCTTCAAAGATTGAGCTCCACATCTGCATCACATGAACCTATGGAACATTGAACACCATCAGGGGCAAATAAGAGAAATAGGATTTCTCTAGTTCAAGTTATCATCAAATTTTTGGCCCAAGTTATAAAATGAACTCAACAACAATGTGCTTTTTTATGTTATGTTTAAACACTATATCAAGGACACTTGTAAATAAATCTATTTACCATCGAGTGGATAGCCTTGCAATTTGTTCTTTTTTGAGAAATATACAAGATAAAAATACAATTTTTGATCATACAAGGCCATTGGGAAAGTTTTTCTCTGGTCCACTCTTGAGTAACAATTTTACATTATTTTTCCACAACATTTGCTTAACTAATAGACATCGAAGTAAGTATATAAAAAGATTTGTAAGGTTATTGACACCAAATGAGATCAGTCGCACAGGGCTTAGGTCACCGTCTATTTATCAAGTCGTGATTGTCAAATATCCGGAGATTTCCAGACAAATATTCGGACATTTCCGGAGACTTACTCAAACATGTTATTTCATGCATATGCGTTTAGAGGTTAAATATTCAGTTGTCCACTTGGGAAGACTTGGTATTTAGAATATGTTGAAATGTCTTTTAAAAATAGATTTCCAAAAGCTGCCAGTTTGAAATTTCTGAAGGGTTTTCATCACATATTTCTGAATCAATTAAATCTGTAACTCTGTTCTAATTGGTCTTTGAACGACCTTGGTCAAAATAAAATTTGTTTTTAAAATCCAATGTTTTTGACATGGTGGTTGTAGATGGATAGATATTTATTTTCTGGGCAATTTCAACTTTATTAATGGAGCCTCATGAGCCTAATCCTCGAGATCCCCGAAGCTCGTGGGTTCCTACCAGTACTGTAGACCCTATGCCGCGTGAAGTTAAGTGCACGCGTACTTTGCTGACTGCCCTAGGGCAATGTTTACCGAACCTAACGATGACCTTGGAAAGACGCTCATTGTGCAAAACGCAATAAAACTAGAAAAAATGTCCACGAGGACATTTTTTTTACTCGAGCATGAATAGTGCATGTAGAAGTCACAATTGTCATGCGTACTTTTCGCCGTTTATCTTTTTAAAGATCCAAGTACGATATCATCCTTGACTGTCGTCAATTAATGCCACAGTTAGGTATTACATAATAAGGCACTGTCATCTATGCCTAAATATTTGCCAAACTAACGTGTTGGCAAACACAATTTCATTAAATATCTGGCAACAAATAACCGCTGAACAGTCTTATTTCAGAAATATTTCTCGGCGGATATTGTTAAAACAACAACTCCAATAGATTGCAATGAGCTATTTTCACAAAGGATATATCCATATGGAAAACAATAGCTGTTCTGTGTACAGTCTCTTTTTGATAACAACAAATGTGACGAAGACCCGCGTTTAAGAAAGAATAAAACCGACAACGATCAGATAACTTGGAGCAAAACTATGGTTTGATGCAGCCGTATGATAAACGGGGCTGTTGGTGATCAACTTTTGCGATCGTACATTGCCATCAACAAAGACTATTGAACAAAAAAGGTATGGAATAACCGAGTTTTGATGAAGGTTTCGGAATTTCAACAAAATGTGACATTAACTTTTATTAAGTTTGTTAAATTTAGTCACGGTTCCTGCTGGATGCAATAAGAGATTGTAATTAGATTACGTCAATTTGAGTACCACCGCATGCAGTTATTTACATCCTCTGTTCGGACCAGGAACAATTGTTCGTACTCTCACAAAGCAAATTTTGCGCTGAATTATCACTATATAAAATAAATTTGTATTGGAAAAAATTATCAGAATGATGCATCAGTGATGTAAAAAATAGATGATTTAAAAAATCAAAATTCGTTGTAATGCACCAAGGCTAGAAATGATGACCGAGCGATCATACTTAATTTTACTTTGACTGAACATTATTTAAAATTCAGTTTTAAAAACCTCAATATTGGATTCAACGTTTGGAATTAAAGAGTCAACCCTGCCCTTAGCATTCATAAGTTGAGGGTGAAGTATTTGAAAAATACTAAGAATTCGTTATCAAAGTTGGTTTTGTGCCTATAATTTGAGCCATGTCTCAAAAAAAAAAAAAAAAAAAAAAAAGAATATAACCACTTATAGGCCTCCTCTATTGTAGCAAAACATATACTATCAGTAAATTTGAAAACAATGGTTCTATTGATCAAACTTACGTGGATTGTTTTGTTCGTTGGAAGCTCAGTACAAACAGTTGTGTTCATCTTGCAGTATATGGTTTAAGATAGTAATAAGGGTTGAACCACGATTTTATGTACTTGTTATTTATACCTTTGTCACTTCCGATCAACTAGATTAATTTTGGAAAATCCATACTTCACATACATGCATAATTCACATAAATGATCCAAAGAAAACTCTTTTTTAGGGAAGTATTGAGACAAAATGAAATTTATTGCGGTCTTTACGCTTGCTTCTGCACTTCATCTGATCACGGGTAGGTTCACAATTCCTTTTATACGCTTTGCAAGTTAATAAGGCACAGGTTTGAGAATAATAATAATAATAATAATAATAATAATAATAATAATATGATAATCATCAATCAATATTAATATTTCCATTGATATTATTGACAAAAATAACAATGACAGTATTCTTGAAACAAGCTGTGCACGCTTGTCGGTGGTATATTGACCAAAGTAAGACAAAGACTTCAACTAAATACCAAACAATCTTAAAAACATTTCATCCAAACCATCAAATTAATGTAATTTGTAATCCTTTCTTGGTATTTTAATTATTGTCGCTTTTGTCTCTCTTTCACCCTTAGCTGCTCCGGACAATCGAGGCACCGAATTTTTACTAATGTTCGGAGAAAACCTAATTATCAGCGGGGAGGACTTCCTTTTGGAGCTTTTTGTTACCACCTCCTCTACTGACGTGGTGTTTGTAAGTATCATCATATTTCTTATCACCAGCGTCACTTGAATTGTTCTTTTCAGCTGGTTTCACCTGGAATACGTCATTCCAAACCCTGATGTGACTCTCAATAATTTCTCGAAGAAGACGCATTGAAAAAAGGCGCGTAGTAATTTACCAAAGCAACAAAGTGTTTCAAGATCAGTGTCCAAGCACCTTTGAAATACTTCCATAAGTAACAAGACAATATACCTGTGTGCATGTACCGGGTTTTATATGTAGAGCGTATGGTGCGTGTGCAATAACCTCAATAATTTGTACACGGTTCTTTACGTGTTTAAATTTGCTAAGACGTACGCCGTGGACGACGACGCCCACTTAATGACCGAATTTGTTTCTTTTTTGTTACAGTTCAACGTGAGCACTCCTCAATGGGTCCATAGCGACAGCGTTCACATGGAGCTCAACGTGACCAGCGGTCAGGTGCGGCAGATATTTCTTCCGCAAAACTTGCGACATTTCGGCTTCGAGAAAGCGTCAAAGGCCGTTTGGGTATCTGCTACGGATGAGGTGGCTGTATACGGTATCAACAAACAAAAGAATTCCTGTGACGGATTCTTAGGTCTACCGACCGATGTATTAGGAAAGCAATATTTTACGGTGTCATATTCACCTGCCAAGCGCCGCTGTCAATTTGGTAAGTCTTCGAGAAACATTTGTCGACTGCAGAAATAGTGAATTCGCTGAAATAATAATAAAATCCGCTTTGGGTTTTGTGGATACCAACTTGCAAGAAACTGATCTCAAGATTAAAAGATAAAGTTTATGTGTTATTGTCGGGACATGCTTTATCAAGATCAATTTTGATGGCGTTTCGAAACATTGCATAGAACAAAGTCAACATAATATTTTACATGTGCTCAAAATACTTTAGACAAGCGCTTTTATTTACTGATATTATATGTTTGGCTCATCCTTTTGAAATTATTTGCCAACTCTCGTAAATGAAACCTTAGAGCATGATTTATAATTCCTGCGATTATTTTTCCAATTTATTTATTTATGTATTTATTTATTTAACTATTAATTAATTAGTTAATTTTTAAGTAGGCATTTTACTAATTACTAAATTTTACTAAATTCTTCCTGTCAATTATTCTAATTTTGATGAAAAAATGAAAGAGAAAACTTTTTCTTCGGTTGTTTCGTTACAATGGGCAAACTTGGACATTTGACCTGGCAGAGTGCAATCCGCTGTTGCTATCGCTTTTTCTCTGAACATTTATCATTTTGTAATTATAAATTACTTGTGTGTCGGACACATATATATGGTCACTGTTCAGTCAGCGTTTTTATTTCCCAGGAATCGTTGCAACCGAAGACAACACGAACATTAACGTGACACTAGGCCACCAGCAACACCCAGTAGGCAGCGCTACGAATGTGGCGTATGAAGGAGTGAATTATGCCAATGGGGATGTCATGCACGTGGTATTAAACAGATTCGAGACCATTCAGTTCCAGGCCTCAAATGAATACGACCTAACAGGGTCATATATAGACGCCGACAAACCCGTGGCTGTATTCAGCGGGAATCTGAAAACCAATGTCGGCGATGGAAGTAGCCAAGACCACTTAGTCGAACAACTGATGCCTGTCGAAAGTTGGGGCAAGAAGTTTGCCACTGTTCCAATACCTGGTAGAGATATCTACAAACTAGGAGACGTGTTCAGGTTTGTTGCCAGTGTGGCAAATACTACGATTTCAATGACAGGGATTTCAGACCAAGGGACCGTACAGTTAAATTTACCGAACGCTGGCAGTTTCATCGAACATGTCATCGGGTTTAACACAAGTAATACATACACCCTCATTGAAAGCAACCATCCAATTCTAGTGGTTCAAATTGTTCAAAGTCAAGTGAAAAATAATGAACCAGCAGATCCCACCATGATCCTGATACCGCCTATAGAACAGTACGCCTCGGAGTATGCTTTCGCAACACCGAAGTACAGCAGGGGATCATACGAAAACTATCTATTGTTGATAGCTAAAAGCTCAGAAGCTAGCGGCATCCGCTTGGACACTGCCCCGCTTGAGAATGACGTAGTATGGCACGCGATCCCGGGGACTGACTATCAAGGTGCTACGGTCTTGGTAGCCGAGGGAACGCACATCATAAACCATGTTTCACCTATCAGTTTGTTTGGAGTTTTTATGTTTGGAACAGCACGCCTTGAAACTTACGGATTTCCTGGAGGCATGCGTATAGCACCTATTAATGCGGTAAATACATCAAAATTTAAATGGTCGTTTTTTAATAGGCAACACAACGCGCCTCAGAACACGCTTTAACCATTTTCCGAGCTTGAAGCTAAAATCATCAACAATCTCTGGTGTAGATTTAAGTAATGACACTTTAAACTTTCAATGATGTTTGAACATAATTTTCAACTGTCGTGTTCTGTCATTCAAAGTTTACCATCGTTATCATTTCATATCTCTCTTCCACAGGCCTGCGTACCCTCCACAATGGTAGGGGCAGATGGTTTTGACAACGACTGCGATGGAAGAATCGACGAGGAACTGTGTGATAACAATATCGGTGGGCTTTTATTAATATCATTGTTTTTCATTAATCGAATTAATCAGAAATTAACTGCTCACTCCTACACTGTCTTTGCAGAAAGTTTAATTAACTGTGAAGAAAGAAGAACGCAACTAAAATTTGGAATATGCAGTCAATATGTTTGCATTATGTTTCTGCAAAAACCACAAACGCTTCAAAGTGCAAAGAAATCCCTGTGCAATATATTATAGCACTGTATTACGTATGTTTAATTATCTATCGTAGATGATGATAATGACGGGCTGCAGGACGAAGATTGTGCAAATGAAAAGAGTACAAGTAAGTATAAGTATATTGTTGTAACCAAACACCTTGTAGATGGGTAAAACGGTATTATGTACAAGTACCAAGAAACACTTTTGACTCGTGTCCGTAATTGTAATCTTGAAAATTGAGAGAAGTGAGAGGAGTATTAATAATGTTCGTGAAAAAAACTAGTTTCGAAGGACAATGAAGTATTTGATCTTAAAGATATAATAATTTTCAATGCGGTTCATATTGGAATTTGAGAGCAGTCGAATACATGTAATATTGGAACAAACGTCTTAATAAATCAATTAACACGAAGTTCACGGCAATTATATTCCCAATGTTTGGTTTGAAGCTCTTACCACGAATGAAATAGTGACTTCGACGGTTGAGGCCCCAGCTACGACTGTTGAGGCTACGACGACTACAGAAGCGCCAACCACGACCACTGAGACAGCAACTATGACCACAGAAGCGCCAACTACGATTGTTGAGGCTACGACGACTACAGAAGCGCCAACTACGACCAGTGAGGCAGCTACCACGTCTACAGGAGCGCTGACTTCGACTGCTAAGCCTTCTACTACGACTACAGAAGAGCCAACCACGACCACTGAAGCAGCTACTACAACTACAGAAGCGCTGACTTCGACTTCTAAGCCATCTACAGAAGCGCCAACTACGATTGTTGAGGCAACGACGACTACAGAAGCGCTTACTACGACCAGTGAGGCAGCTACTACGATTACAAGAGCGCTGACTTCGACTGCTAAGCCTTCTACTACGACTACAGAAGAGCCAACCACGACCACTGAGGTAGCTACTACGACTACAGAAGCGCCAACTACGACCACAGTGTCGCCAACCACAACTACTGAACCAGTTACTACAACCACAGAAGCGCAAACTACACTTATAATGTCGCCAACTACGAACACAGAAGCGCCAATTGCGACTACCGAGGCGCCCACAATGACTCCTGAGGCAACCTGGACGACTACTAGTGCGGTTACAACTACTAAGTCTATTACTATTACTGAGGCATCGACTTCTACCATTGAAGTAACTAGTGTAAGAACTTCTAACGCAGCTACCACAAACACCGAGACAGATACTGCGGTTACTACAGCAGCAAGTAAAACTACTACTTTCACAGAGGCAAGAGAAACTGGCTCTCGTGTCAGATCTACGACGCCCATTGTCTCTAACGGCACTTCAGCATTCCTCGCCACCAAAGAAGTTTCTACTGTGACAACCAATATGAATACAGATGCTGTGTATGTGACAGCTGCGGAGGACTTGAGGACTTCAGCTGCAGCAGAAAGCACCTCTGAAACACAGACCACTGACACCAAAGGTTCTAATGATAGTGTAAGCATTTCAGCTGAAACAACACCGGCAGCCGCCACGCAGGCAGCGCAGCCACTTGGCGTCGCCAACAAACAGTTTCGCATAATGAACGATGATGGATCCCTTACGGCTGATGGCATCTCTGTTGTCACAGTCAGTGTGGTACCAGCCGTAAGCCTGGCTGTTGCACTTGCGATTGGCTGTTGTTATTTCTTAGCAGCAGGAAAGGTTCATCCCAGAGAGGATGATGATGAGGAGGAGCAGGAGGAAGAAGACACCGTTTTGGTGTAGACACACGAATTACAAATTGAGAAAAGATTAATTTTTTTTTTATACTGTGTGAAAACAAAATTTCCAAGTGATGACCTTCCAATTTAATTGTTCTTAAGATGAAAATGCATTATAGAGAATCACTTTACTGTTGATATATTTTTTAATATTGTCATAAAAGTCAAAAAAGAGTGGTAATATGTATACTTTATTATCAAATAAATCTATTTACAGATTGTAGCGTTTAATCATTGAAATATCCTAGACAATTGGTTATGATACAGAATTTAAATGTGGAACTACAGAGACATTTATCAAAGCTCAAGTCACAACTGTATACATACAAACATTCATACGTGTTGCATTATACCATGAAAATAATAACAATAGAACAAAACATTATCTGCTGTATTATGGACCTATGCTTTGCAATGCAGCACTTCCCTCCTCTTTCAAGATTATCTTTCATTTTGTCACACTATCTTTATTTGAGCTTGCTTATTATCAAACACAAAAACACACCGGTTGCAGTAGAAGAGTCTCTGAGCGAATAGCAACATCTCTTGAGCAAATAGTTGGTGTCTGCTTTAATAACCAGAAAATGTTGAATATTCAATACCCACAAAAGTATGTTAATATAACATTTTTATGATTAAAGTTCATTCTCAGATACTGTGGTGATTCCCTTAACCACCAACAACCATTAGATAGACTGGACAAATATGAAGTTCTGAGACATCTGCACTGACACCATACATGTATAGAGATTATGAAATAAGGATATCACAGGCATATACTGCATAGTTAAATCTAGTCTATAAAGAGAGTGACTGCAGGTTTTAAGAAATGGAATAGGTACTTACATCTTTATAAAAAATCTCCATATACACATGAAATGTACACTGAGAAGCAAAAGCAAATTTGTGAATGTGGTAGGTAAAATAATAAAGAATTTGGTATATAATATGTGCTATAAAAACACAACAGTATATAAGCTGGACTGTGTGCATTTCCTGCACAAAAAAGTAATCTGATTTGTGTTACGTGTGCTAAAAAGATTTCAAATAAACCAATATAATATGACATTGAGACACAATCCCTGAGATCCTCAATTTGGGTGGGTTTCTACTGACTCCAATTTATATCAGTGGGGGATTTCTACGTCATTGAAGACATACACAATAAGGTTTCAATATATTATCTTTACATTGATTTTACAACAGTATTAACTCCTCACATTCCCATGGGCTGTTTAAAAAGCTTCATTGTTGAACTACTTTCAACAATAGCCCAAACCCTAGAATCACAACTGTTCACTTGCGCTCAGTGGAGTGTTTATAATTTCTGAACTACCCCCACCCCATCCACTAAGATTGTCCTGCATTCAGATACTGATAAGGATCAGCTCTGCTTTCCTAACATACGATACTGGATACCACAAAGTATGTTTAACAATACTTATTTACACAATATTGTTTATGTATTCATTTATTTTGTGTTTGTTTTTAGGGGCAATCCACATCAATGCCTCACTACACTATGGGTAGTAAACTCCTAGGTATATTGAGCTCATGGTAATCCTAGAGTATAAGGATATCAGAGATCTAGACAAATTGCGTCACTCACCATCTAAATAAACAATCCCATTATTTTGAAATGTGTGTGTAAAAGCTATTAGCTGTCTATCTTGACAAACACTTTTGGTCTGGAGAATATCTTGATTGCCTCCTCTACTTCTGCCATTTTGGTTTCTAGCTCCTCCTTTTTTGTTCTTACCCTCAAGGTGTCAGACCTAATGGGTAGTGAATTCAGCTGTCGCAGCAGTTCTGCTTGTGCTGAAGAGCAATGTAAATGATATATTGGCATTATAAATTTGCATACTAGAGTTACTGAAACATGTAGCTAAAACACTATTTAAATGAGTGTTTTCAATTCAAGAACATTAAGTAGCTTGTATATAGCAATATGACCCAACAATTTTCTCACTTACAGCAGTACAATAATTTAAAAATACCTATAACTTTAATACAGACCCTATGTAATTTTGCATTAACCTCTATAAATTTCTAGACACACCTCTCACCACTACATACACATTCTGTCCTATTACAAAAACTCACAATTCTAAAATAAATTAATCAAAAGCATTTCAGACTAACTAAACAATTGAACATCCATGACTTAGTTAAGTTTGAGACCTATCCCCTTAAAGCACACATACTCTCTTTAAGCTGGCCCAGAGTGACCAGCCTCTCCTCCTTGGGCATGAGTTTGTGTCCTGGGGGGAGGTCAGGGTCTGGACGGTTTTTAATGCGGTCCTCTATCTCCTTTTTCCATTGCTGTTTACGGTCTTGCAAGCTAAAAAAACATTGAATGGTTTGAGTAATGGAGTAATGCAAAAAAAAAAAAAAATCTCCAAAACTATCTATGTATATTTAAGCCAATGTTAGAAACAAGTTTGAGGTCCTGTTCAAAAGACAAATCATTTTAACATAAGGTTGTGTTTTTACTTCAGAAAGCAGACACTTGCAATTTCCCTTCAACCTTGCTGCTCTCCAAACTTACCATTTAGCTCCAGTAAAAATACAACTTAATCAAGTTAATGTTACAAAAATCCTAAACCCCATCTTCTAAAATTCAGAAGCCAAAAACTTAGTAACAAAAAAGGTGTTCATAAATTACACATTTACACTTGGTGGTTTAATGCAACTTAAAAGTAAAAAATTGCCCTTACTATTTAGGAACTTTCCCTCTTTCATATTGTTGTAATTCCTCTTCTTTTTTCTTCTTCAGATCATCCAATGCAGTGAGGCTAGGGGCTCGCTTCATTTGAGAGTACTTAGCATTGTGACCATTGATTCTGATGAAGTCAAAATTGTTTCTTTTAAGCGTCTGAAACAATTAGGTATCATGTAACTTTCTGCAGATGGAATGACTAAAATTAAGACTAAACATAAATATAAGAATGTTTTTTTTTTAGAAAAGATTTAAGGGTAGTGAAAAGAAAAACATTTTTTGCATCATAAAATAAAATAGAAAGAAAATATATCTCAAAATTGTTCAACAAGCATATCAAAATGAGTAAACTTGTTTTTAAAATAGCATAGTCACTTATAAATTGTCAATTAGCATAGTAGATTATGATCTTTATCCGCCAATTGGTAAAGCATAATACTGACTGATGAAGCTCTTCCTGATTTTATGACCAATCAAAGAAAAGTTAACAAATTAGCAATCAAACAACAGCAAAGTCGGATAAAAGTGATGCTGCAACTTTTTTTGTAATCATGGAGGACATTTATATTCAGGCATCAAATTGTATAATTAAACAATCACAGACTTTGGCAGAGGTCAATATGTTGCTTTGAAGACCCCAGAAAAGTAACATCAACAAAATCAGCATTCCTTTAGTATACGTACATCAGCAGCACTAGATGGTCTTGGTATTGGAGACTTTCCACGGTGCTCAGGTGCCTGGCACCGTACGGGGGATGGTGCACGTGGTTCCTTAGATATAGCACCACATCGTGAATGTGATCGTAAGAAATTTGCTGAATGTGGCCTTGGTGCAGGTGGTTCTTTCTAAGGAGATAAACACATAGCATTACCAGAAATATTCCTTGCTCAAGTAAATCCTGATTCAAAGTAAAAGACACTTGTGGATAACATAAAATTTAAATATTTGATAAAACTATATAGGTCCATATTTATACCGGTATTAACCATAATATTTCATTTGGTATAAATTCCTATAAATCTACAAAATTTAACATGAAAAGTTGGAATTCAGCTTGCCTCTAACTCTTCAACAACTTTGGACTGGACATCTTTAAATTTTTCAGACTTCCACAGGGCTTTGACTGGAGTTGGTGGCTGGGCTGCCTCCTGTTCCTTTTTCCTTGACTTTCTCTGTATCTGCCTCATCCTTTTCACATTCTCAGAAAAGTGGTCTTTAGGTGGATCATCTGTGAAAATTTAAAAAAAAAAAAATAGATCATCAGCAATGTACAACAAGGTCACTTCTAAATTAACACAAGGACTGAATCTACAAATTACTATCATCATTCAACATATTGTGAAATTTTTATAACCACCATTTTTACATGTGACATAATCAATATAACTTTTCAGGAAAAAAACCAAGTTCATAAAGTTTACTAGTACTTTCTCTCATCCACGGACAACAACAACACACCCATACTTACTCTTTTTCCACTTTGATGGTCCCACAGCCTTGCCTGTTATCCCCAGCATAAAACCTATAGAGCCTCCCTGTTGGGCAGTGGCTATGTGGGAGGCCTCTGGCTTCACCCTGGGCACTGGACGGCTGACATAACTCTCTGGACGGCGGTCATCATACATAGGATCACGGCCAATAGGATTCCGTGTCATATAAGAAGTCATCCTGGTTTGTTTTTTTTTTTCTCTTCTTTTTTCTAACCTGGATTAATCTGGATGAGGACAGCTATAAAATGAAGAAAGAGGGCTAAAAATCAAAACTAATGTACATGTATGTATGTAATCTTTAAGATCCAAATCTCATATATCCTATTAAGCTGGCAATTAAAGGAGAAAAAATTAAAAAAAAAAAAGAACACGGTAGGTTCATCCATGTGTTGAAATGTAATTTGACACTGATTTTACATCAAAATTATCAATAAAAATTCTGTATTAACACATGAATTTTACCGAGAAATATCCCCATTATAGTAAATATATAATGAGGTAGGAAACAAACAAGCCACATCAATGCACTAGCTGAGTAAAGCAGAACAGGTGAATAACAACGGACCATTCACAGAACAGTTCATACACACATCTGCTGCATGTACAATCGGTCAGGATGGATGATTCACGCAGAATGGACCGTACACGTGACAGGGGTATAATTTGGGGCTTTACATACAGGTAATATCATAACTCTGCTGGGGAGAGTAACCATGCATGCAGAGAAGTAACAACATGGAGGAGTAAGGATGTGGAGACATAAAGTGATGACCCCCTTGACCAGAGGGATGATACTTGGATACACGCTCGGCTGTCACCTTGATTGGATAGTAAACGGTTGTCGTAAAATCGCTAAAAGATATTAAAACCCGGTGCATAAACTTGAAAACCACCTAGGACAACCTTAGACTGCCACATTAATCCAATACATTGCAAAAATAAACTATAACAAGTGGTTAAAGCCTTCAAACCGAATGTCGTAAAGTCCCCATATACCTCCATAGAGACAATAAAATAGAATAAGCTTCTGAAACAAGAAAAATCCAGTTCCAACATAATAATCGAAATAAAATACTGCCGGGCATCGGAGCGGCCTAAAACTTGGCACGCTTACCGCTAATACTGCAGGCTACATCATCCCGTCAAATTTGTAAATTCCGTGCATGGCATACGCACAATCAAACCGTATATCCAAATTCCACCTTTGATGTTTGAATTGGTCTTCTCTAACCTACCATTACGAAAAAGAAGCCATGCCATTGGACAATGCGACCTCTGCGGTTACGTCATTTCCTGAATTGGATTGTAGAGAGGACCAATTCAAACATCAAGTTTTAGGCCGCTCCGATGCCCGGCAGTATTTTATTTCGATTATTATGTTGGAACTGGATTTTTCTTGTTTCAGAAGCTTATTCTATTTTATTGTCTCTATGGAGGTATATGGGGACTTTACGACATTCGGTTTGAAGGCTTTAACCACTTGTTATAGTTTATTTTTGCAATGTATTGGATTAATGTGGCAGTCTAAGGTTGTCCTAGGTGGTTTTCAAGTTTATGCACCGGGTTTTAATATCTTTTAGCGATTTTACGACAACCGTTTACTATCCAATCAAGGTGACAGCCGAGCGTGCTTGGATACTAGCACGAGGTAGTACAATGTACCAGTAACCTGTAGCGGTATACATGTATTGGTTCATAATGTACATGTGATTGTATTGTATATATCAACTTCCATTGTTTAAATTTCAACAGAAAATGATACAACAGACATACATGCATACTTACTTTCTCTGTTTGTCGGTTTTAGTGTTACTCTAATCTCTGTGACTTACTAGTAGTTCTTTAGTGCAAATGTACATGTACAATGTACTGTACATGCATGTACAGTACGATGCTGTTATTTTAAATCATTGATTTTAAAGACAACAGTAAGTATTTCAAGAAAACAATATGTTTACCAATAAAGAGTTCAGACAAAAAGATCTTACCTGTCACTGTGACGCTTAAAACATTCAGAAAACATGCTACAACCTTTTAAAATTAGATTCATTCATACATGTCGAGATAATCTTATTTACAATATGGTGAAATAGTCACGTGACTGACGGTTGTTCAAACTAGGTCACTGGGCATTGGAAAGATTGGCTTTCTTAATAAATTAGTTTTATTAGTACAAATGTAAAATATAATGAGCTTAACTTAAACTTATATTTCTTTTTAAAGAAATCATTTACAAAATTTTCAAGCGTTATATTCAACAAAAAATTTTAATATATATGCTTTATGCCTGTGTAAGGAAATCCTCTCCAAAATGAGGCTGGTTGTCAATAACAACATACACACCCGCCATCTTGGTTGTAATGTTGGAAATTTTCTCGCATTTTTCGACTACATGGTGAGACAAAAGATGTAGTGATGCAAATATCAGGCTTGTTTTTTGGCTGTCAGGTAATCAAATAATTCACCATGTCGAGAGCAGCAGTAAGCAAATCTCGAGCAGAGAAAGGAGGAAAAACGCAGGGGTCGGCTCCCACACCTGCTATTTCTCATGAAATAGTGCCAGGGAAATTTAACGATACTGATTGGTAAGTAGCTGGTAGACACAGCTGGAAATCTCAGAATAAAATCGCACAATACAATTCATTATTCTTGCTAGCATTATACTAACGCAGGTTAAGTTAAAGCTCTATAGATATCCCCCGTCCCAGTCGGCACTTATTTTTAATCGCACGGTAGATGTAATTTGCACGAGTACTTAGTAGTTATATTTTAATCAAACACACCAGTGCTGTGGTGATTTATATTACATTAAAATAAACACAATTTTCATGTACTAGGTAATGACTTGCACCCAACAAAGCTTGTTCTTAGTATGTGTATATCTTTAGTTGTAAGTAACTGGTACTCAATAAATTTCTCATTATCATTTTTGTACGGAATCTAAGGCATCCCTATTTTTGTTAGTGGGCATAAGTTTAAACTTGTTGGAAATGGGATCGCATTATGTTGCTTTGATTGTTATATCACTCTGTTCTAAATTTTGCAATGCAATGCTAAAAGAATATATCTAGAAACCGATGCACCTCTACCCACTCACCCCTAGAAAATGCTCAAATACTTCCCTTTTACTTAACCACATTACACAGTTTTTGTTCCAATACCTGGTACATAAGAAGAGTTAATGGAGCGTACGTGTATATTTGGCTGAGTGGTTTGATACCTTTTCATTTTTGTTTGTAATTTAGGTTATTGTCTCCTCTGGTTTTCTCATCATTTGACATCAGCATTTGAATCATTTTAATATAATATTTAAAATATCATATTTCAGGAATTTTATGCTTGAAAGAGATGATGGAGATGATTTCTTGGATGACATTGTTGAGGAGCTGTGCTCTAAAACAATGCAAATCATTCATGATAAGTACATTCAGCGACAACTACTTCCATACACAATTAGCCAGGCCAAGGAGGCAATTCTTCAAATAATTGAGGTACATGTACATGCATGCTGTTTTCTCTCTTACAAACTGTCAGTTCTGATAAAATGGCCATGCCTTAACACTACTTAAGCAGGGTTTTAGTTGAAGATTTACTCAAGTCTAACATTCATTTGAAAATAAGTGAATTTGCAGTACATTAGCTTTATGTGAATTTGTTTCACTTAGACTTGTGCAGAAGCATTGTAATTTTAAAGAATTTTCAATCTTGTATTGTGCTTGTGCGCAATGTCATTAAATATATCTTAAGCATTTGAGTAAGAATATTGCTAATAAGTAAAATATTGGTATCATAAAATACAATGTAAATTAGTAACAATACCATATATAAGATGAATACAAAAATATGATTTCTTTAACGTTTTACATGGTGATTTACATTAGAATGTATTCTTTCCAGTGGCAGTTCTTGTCTCGTGATGAGGGAGAACCTGAAGCAGAGTCTGATCCAAGTTGGCTTGAAGATGAAGGTAACATCTCCCTGTTCTGTTCAAAATTATTATTTTTTTATTTTTGATACAATTTTGAAAGAATTGAATATGTCATCTACAAGTAACATTTCCGTGATGTTCCATTTAATTTGTGTGCCTTTGTATATTATTGGATATAAACGAGGACTGTTTTCCTCTCTCCAGAGCCCCAACCAGCAGTGTCAGACTGCTGGGCCCAGGGTTCAGTGCCCAAGCACAAGGTTGAAGTCAGCAGGGAGCCAACACCAGTAGAAGTAGAGTAAGTATATTGTTTTGTTCATGTACATTTTGAAATATAATGTATCTGAGTATGTACAACATTCACACTTTTTTCTTTTTTGAACAAGCTGAAGTCACAGGTGATAAACTGCACGTACAATTGATACACCTCATTTGAGCATTTTTTACTCTGATTCCTATGTTTTATTGCAGAGAGCCTGAGGAGGCAGAAGTATCCACAGAAGAGCCAGCAGAGACAGCACCTATAGAGGAACCAGTAGACAAAATAGAAGAGAATAACAACTTTATACCACACCCTCCCTTAGAAGATACAGCAGATAAAGCAATTGATGATAAGAAGGTTTGTGTCATTTTTGTTAAGACACAGTCAAGAATGCTTGTGTGTAAGATATAACACAAGTGACAATCACTGACTAGCTGTCATTATTTGGCTGTCTGTGCTGGTGTAACATGTAGTACATGGTCTCTGAACTTTAACCCTTATCTTGCGCAATTTTTGTGGAGGCTGAATCCATCAAAGTATGCTGTAATGTTTTTTCATTATTGTCTTTTATTTTTTCTTTTTATTTTAAAATTATGTATTTATTTATTTTCATATTTTCCTTGTATTTTTATAAATGTTTTCTAACTACAAGGTCACTGTCTTTTTAGCCTGAGAGCAAAGAATCTACAAAATCAAAGAGAAAGATAAAGTTCAAACCATACACTGGCCGCTTGAAATCTGCGGGTGTGAGCAAGATGACAGAGAGTTTGGAAGATACAGAGATGAAAATGTTGGAAGAGGAATGGCGCAAACAATCACAGTCCATTATTGATGAACAAAAAGAGAAATATGACAAGTTGCTACAGATGCCTCTGTCTTGTCATTCTATATTAAAGGTACACTTATTCCTAAGTAGTGGAATTTAAACAGGTGTCTCTTTAAGTAGTTAAGTCATATCTTTTGAGCAGGTCCCTGGCTAAATGTTAAATGTAAAATAATGTTTTACACAAAGATAATACATTTATGGGGATAAAATATTTTATGTTTCAGATGCAGTCTGGTCGTCCTCCAGGTCACAAAGATGTCACTTATGATGAGATGGGGAATGTAGTGGCTGTTATGAAGATCAACCCTGACAAGTTGCCAACTCATAGGTAATAAATACTATAGTCCTACGGGTACACCTAAGCCTATAACACTTGGTATACAGTGGTAGTGAAGATTGGCACACAAGATGTGCTGTCACAACCAACACTGGAACACCAAACACATTGTTAAATCCAGTCATTTGTTGCATCCATAGAGCAGCCCACCACATTTCTTGAATGTTTATTAACACACAATTTAATGTTAGGGCAAAACTTTTTACATAATGCATGTGCTCTTGTGTGATGTGAGGTTTGCAATGAATCAACCAATGTTAATGTATATTTACATGTATTATATCAGGGTGAAGGTGAAATACCATGTAATAGACCCAGCTGTAGAGGCAGCTCAGGCCAGACTGGAGGCCATGAGAACTGGACGTTACCTGACCGCCAAGACCAAAAGTAAGAAGACAGCAAAACCATCCATTACTGTAACAGATAGGCTGCCCACAACAGATATTGTTTCCACGGCAAAAACAGGTAAAGGTCCAGGTGCTGTTGATGTTGATGTTTTTCAAAATATACTGATCTTCATTGTACATGATACAAACCAGCTTTGATGTACCTTATTTTGTTGCTAATTTTAACTGTTTATTTCATTTTAATATATTCACCCCCTCCCCCTGTGAAAAAAAAACAACTTTCATTTGATTTTAATGCATGGTGACATTAAACACAGTCACTGATGCATGATTAGATTAAACACTAAAATAAACATAGCCTTTTGGCAACAGTTAACCTTGTCACCCTAAAAATTTGGAATCACATTCCTTCTGATATCTTTGCAGTTAACTTGCTGTCCACTGCTGGCATGTCCATGACTCAGCAAGCTGTTAGGAAGGAGACAGTGGGTCCCCTGCCACCCCCTCTGATAGAGTCCATGGATGTGTCTCCAGGGGTGGTGGTCAGGGAAGGGCACAGGGTCAAGAAAGGACCAAGACAGGTACAGTACTTAAAGGCGTGAATTGGGCGTTAGACCTTTATGTAGCAGAATTTTTATTTTTCTAGAAATTTCAATAGTTTCCTCTTAATCATCAAAATACACTCTGTCCAAAACAGTTGAGAAAATAACCTTTTTTGAGTTTTTAGATTGTTATTTTTTCAATGGTTTTTAAATAGAATATAACTTGATGTTTATGAGAATATTGCTAAAAATTCTCAGGAACCTATGTTATAGCCTAGCACACATTTTATACCTAGAACTTTTCTTGACAAACTTGTAATTTTTTTTTTTTTTTTTTTGCTGTTCTTATATTCTGTTCAAATAACTACAGTGATGTTTAAATCAATTGTCATTTTGCTCTTCTTTGATAGAAATAGTAATAAGGACTTTTAAAAAATCTAAATGAGGAAATTGCATTTTCGGTTACAATGTGTAGGATTTCTTACAAATCAACCTTTTTTTTTTCAAAGAGAAAAATATTTGAACACAACTTTGTTGTAATATTTCAGCAACCTCGCCAGGCAGATGTTATTACTGAGCAGCAGCTCCGTCCAGTTAACCTCCACAAGCAAGTGCCAGTTATGACTGTGACAGAACTACTGGAGGGACAGTCCCCAATTCTAAGGCCGCTTGGGAGCTCACCCCCAATACCACCAATTACACCCAATGGGTCACATAGACAAAGGGTTATGATGGAGTCTTAATGTTGGGAAACGGGCCCTAAATGATAGTTATACACCCGGATATGTTACTGCCATATTCAGGGGGTCTTAAATGGCATTTATACCACCTGAATATGGATTTGAACATTCACATTTATACACAATAGAATATTGTGTTAATATTGAATGATTTTGTCTCAAATGCCTGGGTATTAAATAACATTTGATACCACTAAAGTGATGCTTCAGTCCCGAACACTTTGATTTAAATCTCCAAGTTTTTAAATGACATTCTACACCATTAAATATGGTGGTTATGAATATTTGGAACATAAGTGGCATTTAAGTCCTTTAAGATTGGAGTCCTTATCAATACAAATGGTTATAAAATGCCATTTAATCATACCAGTTTCAACATTTAATTTCACAAGTATGAGGAGTCAAGGGTTCTTAATCTGAGGATGCAGATTTAATGTCATTTCTTTAAAAATAGAAAATGATTTAATGGAAATTATAAAATGTGAAACTGTATGCCTTTTGTGTATTGTAAATAATAATTGTTTTGGTATTTATATCTAGCATTGCTGAGTTTTTTTGTTCTTTTGTTTGTCATTGCCCCCCTCCTATATGTGATGCTTCAATGGATAGCAATTTTCGTATGTAGCTTTTAAGATGAATTGTATTTCAAGTCCTGCTTAAGTTTACTAATATTTAAAGATGCCCAGACATTAAACAACCATGTCAAAGTTGCACCTTAGGTAGTATAATTCGTTGAAAATTGGCAATATTGAAATATGTATCAAAGAAAAGAATAAAAAAACAAAAGTTTAAAAGAATTTTGTGAGAATTGAGATTTACAATTAGAATAAGATAGACCCTTTTTGGAATAGAAGTGGAATGATAGGCATAAGAAAAAAGTCCATTATTATTATTTATTTATTTATTTACTTATTACTTTACTTTATTTACTTACTAATTTTACTCACTGGTTTCTCTTCCTAAATCTTCCTCTTCCTCTTCATTTAAGTGACTAAATTTAAAGATTTGGGATTGCTAGACCTTTACTTTCAAAGTAAGGAATGTGCAAGGACATGTTCGTCTTGAAGGATATAGCGGAAATTACAAGTGAAAAAATAGAATCATCCATCCAAAGACCGCCCTCATTGGCACTGAAAGACGGTCCATGCACGTCCCTGACAATAAATTTGTCAATCTCCGATGACAATAAATTTGTCAAGCCCCGATGTTTAAATTCACTCAGCGACGCCAGATTCGGAGTACGGTTTCAAGGCAACCCCATCCCTATCTCACATGTATCACTATAGTACCTTAAACCGTTTCAGTGTCTCAGAAAAAACAGAGTGGTTGCAAAATGCATTGCGTTTGCAAAATGTGTATTCACGTTTTTCTTTGGTTTGGCTGGGGATCGCAGCAAGGGTAACACTTACTCAGGACATATGCACCAGTCATGCCATGGATTTGTTAGTGTATTTGTCAGTGGTTAATCAGGCAATTTACTTTGAGAGCTAAGTGCATCGGATATTGCTGCTGTATTTCTAAATATTTTAGAGGATTTTTGTTTTTTAAGCACACATTTTTGTGCATCGCAAATTGATGTTATATTCTGACAAACAAACTAATATTTATTAGCTGGCAGGAAAACTCATCCTGTTCAACTAACCCGACTAATACAGTGCCACTTTGAATCAGTGAAATGTTTGTAGGGTCGCGTGACCTCCCTGAATGAGAGTTCACAAGCTCCATTGTACCGGGGCACCAGGGGGTAACTGAAAATAAAACGTAACTTGATGTCAATTTGACCGGCCCAGCCGACATTTACATTAAAAACCGAACAAACAAAATAAACAATAATACATGGAGTTGAATCATATCAATATTACCTCAAAAAGACTACGACAAAAGGTTCCTCTAAAAGATGCAAAAATATGCACGAGCATACTTTATGTACTTTACACGCAGGAAAAGTTAACAAATCTATGAATACTGAGAGTTCCTCATCAGTGCCAGTAGTGTTCATGCTGGTAATGAAACCATTTCAATCTTTATCATTTTGATCGCTATCATTATTATTGTCATTTATTGTCATTCTGAAATCTCAATTTTACAAAAAAAAAAAAAAAAAAAAAAAAAAAACGGCACGATACCAATTTTTTTTTGTGATAGATTCTTCAGGGATGGAATGACGCCCCATCCGATAGCTGTTTCACCTCAACATACATGTAGAAAGATTAAATTTACCATTAACGATCCTAGATGCAAAGTGCCTTTGCTTATGCTCAGAAATGAGAAATATAAACGCCGATATTTTATTTTTTGTTTTTAATAATAAAAAGGGTAGGTGCACTATTGAATAATTGTATGCACGCAAAACCTCATTTTGGGTATTTTGACGACCAATTTAACAATTTTTCCTTATCACCAAGAAACACCCTTTTCAAAACTCGTAAAAAAATATATTATTTATAATCTATAAATACTTCTTCGGGAGAGTAAAATTCAACAGTCAGTATGCAATACGATAGTGACTCAAAAATTAAAACACAAACTCGGGTTAAAACAAACAAGCAAGCAAACAAATAAACAAAAAGCATTTGTCACAAACTAAAGCTTTATTCTCAAAACCATCTATGACATTAAATATATATATTAAATATTCTAAACATTGTGTCAAATTAAACGCATAAAAGCATGATTAAATATGACATAGAATAATATAAAATAATATAGTCAAAAGCAAACTTTCAAAATGAAATATTAATAAAGCGTTGCGATGGTTGCTTAATCCCTTAAAATTATGGATTGACAAAATAAAGGCGTCAGAAGTTTTTCGAAGAATGATAGAAAAATGTAATGATCAATCACTGAAACTTTCTGTGAAATTAATTATTCGTTAGCATTTAGATAGTGCTTTTTTCTTCAATAGCTACAATATATATTGTTTTTGCATCTCCAAAATTATAATATGATAAAACAACAAACGTTATATTGCTGGTAAGTAATCGATATATATTTTTAATATATATAAACCTTCGACTCTCTAGTAATCCTCGTTGTTTGTCTTTTCATCCCCTTATACATCTATGGCCAAATTATCTGTTTGCAAACCATTTTACCAGCCAATCTGGTCATCATAGTATTTCTCTGGTTCTTCCACGTTACTCATAGAAGAGCTGGCCCTCAGAGAAATCTGACTTGGGGACACTGCGCCACGCAACGCACTTGGGGTTACGGAAACGGTATTCAAGGAGACATCACTACCAGACAGGAAGCTCCCTTTCGCTTTTCTGAAGAGAGAGATAGTTTTTCCTGTTTTTTGTCCATGTCCATCAACGTCGGTAACAGAAGATCGCCTCCTCAAATCCACAGAACCTGCTGCAGCAACGGCTTTGTGTTTAGGGTGCCTGAAAAGATGCAGCGTTCTACGCGGAGTTTCGCTTTCAACCACTGAATGATCTGAACACGCGCTCTGCGAAGACTCACTACGCGGCGTCACAGATCCTCCGTCATCGTCAATAAGGCCATGGTCTTCCGTCTCTTCCTCTTCTTCTTCTGCTACTCGGCGTTTTCGCCATTTGCCTGCCATGAAAAAACAGAAGCAGCCTCCCCCGACTGCGAGCGCTACACCCGCGGCCGATCCTACCGTGATGACAGATATACCCTCTGTAGTAAGAGTGCCATCGTCATTCATGAGACGAAGCTGCAGGTTCCCTTGGCCGAGAGATTGTGATGTAGTTGACGTTTCAAAGCTTCCACCGGTGGATGACAGTCCAGCGTTGGTTGTCGTGAGATGTTCAACTGTTGAGGTGGGTATTGCAACAGTCTCTGAAGTTGTTATATGTATGGCAGCCATTGCAGGCGCATCGGTATTCGTCGGGGCTGCCCCAGGAGTCGTGGTTTGTGTTTCGAAAGTCGTAGCAGATGCCTCTGTAATTATAGTTGCAGCTTCAGTAGTCGGAACTACTGCATCAGTAGTTGTACCTCGCCTCTTCATAGTCAAAGCATTCGCTTCAGTGGTTGTACTAGTATTTGGTGACTGCGTAGTTGTGGTGGCTGCCTCATGGGACTTAGTTGGCGACACAGTAGTCATGGTAGTTGGTGACTGCGTAGTTGCAGTGGCAGCCTCAGTGGACTTAGTTGGCGACACAGTAGTTGGCGACTGCGTTGTGTTAGTTGCTGCCTCAGTAGGTTTACCAGTAGTTGACGACACAATAGTCGTATACATTGGTGACTGCGTATTTGCAGGGGCTGCCCCGGCATGCGTAGTTGGCGACACAGTAGTCGTAGTAGTTGGTGATGGCGTAGTTGTAGTTGCAGCTGCAGTAGGTGTAGTTGCCGACACAGTAAATGTAGTAGTTGGTGACTGCGTAGTTGTTGCAGCTGCCCCATTATGCATAGTTGGCGACACAGTAGTCGTAGTAGTTGGTGATGGCGTAGTTGTAGTTGCAACTTCAGTAGGTGTAGTTGGCGACAAAATAGACCTAGTAGTTGGTGACGGAGTAGTTGTAGCTGCAGCTTCAGTAGTTGTAGTTGGCGACACAGTAGCTGTAGTAGTTGGTGACTGAGTAGTTGTAGTATGCGTAGTTGGCGACACAGAAGCAGTAGGATTTGGTGACTGCATAGTTGTAGTTGCTACTTCAGTAGGTGTTGTTGGCGACACAGTAGTCGTGGTTGGTGACGGCGTAGTTGTAGTTGCTACTTCAGTAGGTGTTGTTGGCGACACAGTAGTCGTGGTTGGTGACGGCGTAGTTGTAGTTGCTGCTTCAGTATGCGTAGTTGGCGACACAGTTGTCGTAGTAGTTGGTGACTGCGTAGTTGTAGTTGCTGCCTCAGAATGCGTAGTTGGTGACACAGTAGCCGTAGTAGTTGGTGACTGAGTAGTTGTAGTATGCGTAGTTGGCGACACAGAAGCCGTAGGATTTGGTGACTGCGTTGTTGTAGTTGCTACTTCAGTAGGTGTTGTTGGTGACACAGTAGACGTAGTAGTTGGTGACTGCGTAGTTGTAGTGTCTGCCCCAGTATGCGTAGTTGGCGACACAGTAGTCGTAGTTGGTGACTGAGTAGTTGTAGTTGCTGCTTCAGTAGGTGTAGCTGGCGACACAGTAGTCGTAGTAGTTGCTGACTGCGTAGTTGTACTTGCTGCCTTAGCAGTCGTAGTGACTGTCTTGGTGGTGGTAATTAGCGCCTCAGTGGTCGTACTTTGCACCTTAGTATTCGTTGTTGGCGATTCCAAAGTCGTTATAGCGGCCTCAGCGGTTGTTGTAGGCGCCTCATCAGTTGTAGTAATGACTACAAAACAAATTAAATATTTGATAAAAATGGCAGAACTTATCTTTATTTTTCTTTGCAAAATGCATTTCACTTTTCACCCTTTAGAAAATAGCAGTAGAAGCCTCAAGGCATTCATAAGGTCAATCTATTAAATGTCTTTGTAGGGGTTTCCCTAATGCAGTTTATTATACAGCTCAGTTCTTTGTGATAAATATTAATATTAGTTAGTTATTTCCATTTCTCCACTAACAAAACGTTTCATTGCATAAACAAGGCTCATACTTACTTGTACTCTTTTCATTTGCACAATCTTCGTCCTGCAGCCCGTCACTATCATCATCTACGAAAAAAATATTCTTAAGGGATGAATGATATTGTCAAATATATAACAAGATATCAATGAGTAAATGTATATATCAGGAGATTAGAAGGCATGTATCATCTATTCACCTTTTTTATTACAATATTTAATTTATTATAAAAATTCGCATTCAAAAGAATTCCAAGAGCAACCAATTCTTAATACCATGTCACAACAACATTGTAGTTAAGCAGAAGTCTCCAGGACATAAAAAAATAAAATTGCCAGGTAAATTTCATACTCATTAACTCGATGAATCATATAATAAGAAAAAGAAAGAAGAAGAAAAGACGGAGAAGAAGGAGAAAAGAGGCCTACCGATATTATTGTCACAAAGCTCCTCGTCAATTCTTCCATCGCAGTCGTTGTCAAAACCATCTGCCCCTACCATTGTGGAGGGTACGCAGAACTGTGAGTAAGAAATGATAAAAAGCGTAAACTTTGAATGCTTAACAAAATGCGACAGTTATACATTATGTTACATGAACAGCAATTACGTATTGCTGAACGTCAGAAGCGTTATTTCACCTTCGATGTTAGATGTTTTAGTATCAAACTTTGAAAAATTACTTCAGCTTGTTTTGAGATGTCCAGTGCAGCCCCCTCCGACCATAAAACAAACAAACAAACAAACAAAAACGGAATTCTTGATGTATTTACCGTATTAATGGGTGCCATACGCATGCCTCCAGGAAATCCATACGTTTCAAGGTTTGCTCTTCCAAACATAAAAACTCCAAACAAACTTATAGGTGAAACATGGTTTATGACGTGTGTTCCCTCGGCTACCAAGACCGTAGCACCTTGATAGTCGGTCCCCGGGATCGCGTGCCATATTGTGTCATTCCCCAACGGAACGCCATTCAAGCGGATGCCGCTGGCTTCTGAGCTTTTAGCTATCAACATCAGGTAGTTTTCGTAAGAGCCAAGGCTGTACTTTGGTGTTGTGAAAGCATATTCCGAGGCGTACTGTTCCATTGGGGGTATCAGTATCATGGAAGGATCTGCTGGTTCATCATTTTTTACTTGGCTTTGGGCAATTTGAACCACTAGAATTGGATGGTTGCTTTCAATGAGGGTGTATGTATTACTTGCGTTAAACCCGATGACATATTCGATGAAACTCCCAGCGTCCGGTAGATTCAACAGTGCTGTCCCTTCGCCTGGAATTCCTGTTATTGAAATCGTAGTATTTGACGCACTGGCAACAAACCTGAACACGTCTCCTAGTTTGTAAATATCTCTACCAGGTATTGGAACAGTGGCAAACCTCTTGCCCCAACTTTCGACGGGCATCAGTTGTTCGACCAAGTGGTCTTGGCTACTTCCATCGCCGACATTGGTTTTCCGATTCCCGCTGAATTCAGCTACGGGTTTGTCGGCGTCTATATATGATCCTGTGAGATCGAATTTATTAGAGGCCTGGATTTGAATGGTCTCAAATCTGTTTAATACAACGTGCATGACATCCCCATTGGCATAATTCACCCCTTCATACGCCACATTCGTGGCGCTGCCTTCTGGATGTTGCTGGTGGCCCAGTGTCACAGTTATGTTTGTGTTGTCCTCTGTTGCAACGATTCCTGGGATAATGAAAAATGATAAACGATGGCATTTTCATTTATACAAGAGAGAGAGAGAGAGAGAGAGATGGAGCAATCAAATCATTACGACCCTTGGATGAAAGCGGCTTAATTCTAACCTGCCTTCACCTTCAAAAAAAAAAAAAAAAAACGTTTTGAGCGCAACTTAAATATTCTGTTGACTTTGATCTCTTGCAATGTTTCGAAACTATTTTAATATTTTAAAAAATTAGTCTTGTTGAAACATATCCTGACAAAGACTCATCTTCTTTATAGTGATACGACGTAGCACGTTGGTATCAATTAAATGTTTAACCCACAGAACCGACGCCGGATTTTATTATTATTTGAGCGAATTTATCACTTCTCCAGTCGACAAATGTTTTTCAAATACTTACCAAATTGGCAGCGGCGCTTGGCAGGCGAATATGTCACCGTATAGTATTGCTTTCCCAATACATCGGTTGGTAGTCCTACGAAACCGTCGCACGAATATTTCTGTTTGTTGACACCGTATACAGCCACCTCATCCGTCGCAGATATCCAGAGGCCTTTTGTAGATTTTTCGCAACCGAAATGTCGCAAGTTTTGCGGAAGAAATATCTGCCGCACCTGACCGCTGGTCACGTTGAGCTCCATGTGAACGCTGTCGTCATGGACCCATTTAGGAGTGCTCACGTTGAACTATGGGAGAAAATCGGTTATTTAAACTGCTGAATTATTGAATTACGGTAAATTGATGATGATGGATTATTGCCATAATCTACATGTATATAAAACCCTCAATACACCACGTGCTTTGACGACAAAATAAATGTTGACCGTGGTAGCTTGATTTTAAATACCTTAGGGACGGTCATTGACATTGCAAGGAAACAAAGCATACAAATACTGTGTTTGACAGTGAAACAAATTATTTTGATTGTTTATATGAAAATGTGCTTTTACATGTGCTTTCAAGTTAATATCTGTAACATCGTTCGATCAGGATCGCGCAGAAACAGCTGCCTCATAAAAAAAAACGAAAATATATATGTAAGATAGAAATTTAAAAAAAAAACGTTAATATAAATGTCGATACTCACGAATACCATATCGGAGGATGTGGTGGTAACGAACAGCTCCAGCATGTAGTCTTGTCGAATGATTTTATTTTCGCCAAACATCACCAAAAATTCAGTGCCGAGATAGTCTGGTCCACCTGGTGGCCAAGGATAATAAAACTTGAAACAAAACTAAATTTGGCAAAGATTTGTACACTTTGTAGATTGTCAATGTTAAAATTGTTCTTTAGTCACTACAATTAAGTCATGCAACTTTACAATACCTTCAATTGACGGCACGACGAGAAACAGGATAAGGATGGTAGAAAACTGCATTTTGCTGTATCTAGTAACTTGCCCTGTAATTAAAAAAAAAAACAAAAAGGAATTCATAAACACACACACACGCACACACAGAGAAAGAGAGAGAGAGGAATCAAAACTTAGGTCATAGGTCAAGCCTTATCAATAAACTGATTTCCATTAGCAAATTATGTGAACTCGGTATAATTAAAAAATTAATTTATCCCACCCATTGGTCTTAACCTTGGATATATGTTTCGAAAACTTGTTTTACAATTTTTAGGCGAAACGGACCCGATTGCTTATTATTTCGAAGTAATATGCAGTACGAAATAAGTTTAAAATATTTCATTGGTCATAAAAAGACCTTTTCACTTATGTTGAAGGAGAAACAATTGTCTCCTTAATTTTATATTGATTTTAAAAATCGATAATCGTATAAAACAAGTTAATCGAAATGTATAATCCATAGACTTTCCTTTGATACAATCACTCACCTCCCTCTGTCCGTCCCTTGTAAATTTCTTTCATATATTGTGTTTTATACGTGTACTGTATTTTTGATCAGTTTCTTACTACTTTTCAGTCACGTGTTACCAATACGACTGAACTGTAAACTTTGCGATATAATCATGGAGAGTGACCAGAGGCACTGTGTACCAAACTGTTCACCTCTCTTCCGAGAACAATTGAATGTTTTGGTAGTTCAACCCGGTCAGATGTTGCACATATGATTGGGAATACTTCTTGACTTGTACAAATAAAATTGTAAGTAGTATAGGTACTATTAAATAGAATAAATTGCTGCACATCCGAGAGAAAATATAACTAAGCAAAGGCAAATAAGAATTGGAAGTTGGTCCTGAATGATCAAATAAATTGAATTGGTCTGCATCTGAAGAAGACATGACCAATCAAACAATTAAAATGCAAGAATTTATATAGAATAGCACAAATCGTTGCACTTACAAGAGAAAATGCTGCCGTATCAATATATATATATATATATATATATATATATATATATATATATATATATATATATATATATATATAGTTCTAGAATGTTCAAATTATTATAGTATGTGGGCTTATTTGTTCATCTTCGATTATAACTGCAATTAAGTACTTAAAACTTATTTAGATTTTGTTTTGGAGCATGGAAAAAATTATCTAATAATTTTGTTCATGTTCGGAGCAATCAACCATTTTTTTCTAAAAATTTGAGGACACCTGTACTTTTGATCTCGAGTTTGTCAAACTTACGGAAAGCCGTAAGCATGGTGAAAATGTGAACAAAAAATGCATAAAAATCGAGTAGTGGCCATTTTGTTTATCAAGTACACATTCTTACTAATCCAAACTTTTATAAAGTGTGAGTACTTCCTGTTCGTCGATACTTCCATTTCTGACAAATATACAAATATTGACAAAACAGCTGAACAATTTGCTCTCAGAATTACCAAATGATCCAACTGACGTCACGAATCTGTGAGACATCCGCAGGATTTCTAAAAGCACGCCCTGGGTCATGGCTTTTAGATGAGATATAGAGAAGCATATTTGGATTTTAAGATCTACCTGAGGCGAAACAATAAAATTCAGGTAAATGTCACCGTGACCGAAGTGGGGCCTTTGTCTGACCTCTGCGTCCCAAGGAGCGCACTATTTTACCCCGCGAGACATGTACTTTTAAGCACATTGACATATGTATGTAATGCTCTGTATGAACGAATGGAGCTAGGAGGCTGAGGTGGGGAATTCTTATTTTACTTTTTTTAAGGCAAAGGGGCGATGTATCAAAAGTAAACAAGTTTTTGATTAACGCCTTCAGATATTCTCTACAATGGTATGAGTAATGAAAGTTTTGAAAATAACAACCTTTTGGATAATATTTGCATGTTTTAATGCTAAGAAAATTTATATTGCCACAAAGGGGTCTTACTGCTGCATTTTGTCCCCAGCTTTAATTTCTTTCTCACAATGCCTGGTAACGAAGGATTTGCAAATTACTTTCTACTGGTTTGAAAATGCAGTTTTGTCGTGTTTCGTGTGAAACTGATTTGAAGACTTTATTTATTGCTAAATATTATTGCAAAAGCAACTGAAAATATCGACATACGACAAAAGACGTCAGGGAGGTTTTTATTTTTCAATTTTTAAAAGCCAGGCGACACCGCGAAAGCTATTAATTGCGTTATTTAAAAAGAACATTCTAGACATTTTTAGACGTTAGGCATCACATTCGCTTCCAGATCGATTGGAGAATGAAAGATGAGTGCTGCAAGCGACAGTAACGAAGGTTTATTTATTATTATTATCATTATTATTATTATTATTATTATTATTATTTGTGTGTGTGTGTGTGTGTGTTTATGTGTTTGTCAGAACTGATAAATCTAGTGATTACTTTTTCAGGCATTTAAGTTTTAAACTGATGTTAGAAGTTCCACTTGCATAAACAATCCTTCCCTTTGCTTACTTTTAATAAAATAAAAAAAAAAGTTAAATGGACATATATATATTGCCAATCAGTATTCATAACACAGATAACCCATGCGTAAATTTTTCAAACTTCATTTATATCACAATTGAAGATTCTTACAAATTCAAAAGTGCGTATTGTGGTAGATGCGATGAGAGAAGTTCTACGTAGCTCATACGTGTACGTCCATTGCATTGTCATTTCTCCCTCTTCTTTTCTGCAGTATGCTGTCCGTTTTCGTCTCTTTTTCTAATGTGCGTGTGTTGTTGTTATCTTTTAGTTGTCCTGCATGTTGCTTATCACATTTTCAACGGGTTATTTGGAGTTGCCTTAAGCAAGGAGTTATAACAGATGTAATATACGTAAAGAGATTCTCAGTAGAGATTCGCTGTCTGATGTCTCTTAATACCGGTGTCTCAACATGTTTCTTGTGTTAGGTTATAATTAATCTTTGTAAAAAGGTTCTCGGCAGTGATCTGTTGTTCTTGGCTCAAGGGAAAGACTGGGTCCACTGCAGTTTGGATTAAAGATTCTGCTAAACTAGGAAGAAGTTTTCTGAAAGACCAAGTAAATAAATAATTATTTCCACAACTAAGTAAAAGTAAATGCTGCACTTGCACCACATACCAGGTATATATGTCACCTGACAGCTAGGTGACATATAAGCTAAATGATTTTCAGCCAATTGTGAAAACAAAATTAAAGACATAAGCTGACTCGCTAGTCCTTTTCATTTCTTTATGTAAATATCATCATTATTTAGTATGAACAACTGATGTGGTTACATATTGAAAAAAAAGATGTCTTTAAAAAAAAGAGGAGGGGGTAGCTGAATGCACAGTCTTAGGTAGAGGAAAGGCTGCATTACACGTATGTGAACATTGAATGATGGCCAGCCAAATATTGGTTAGCAATAGCTCTTGTTTTAGCTGTTTGTTGAAGAAACTATACAGTGTGGTTGTATAAGTGTGATATTGACAATAAATATCCTACTTTGCACATGCTGGAGACCCATTGACTTCAATCAGCCAGACTTTGAAAGCTTCATCGATCATAAAGTCAAATCCAAATAACTGGAAACTTTTATAGGCAAAACCAGCTGTAGACAAGTGTTCCTTGCATGCTTTGAAACACTCAAGGATGATGTTCTCAATCTGAGGTAGAATACTGGCCGACAAGGTCACACAGTGCTGACTTTGGAGATATCTGAAAAATAGACAATAAGGCTATTAAACAAATAGAAAAGAAAGAAAAAAAAACAGAAAAACAATTCACATTTGGTAACTTCCAGTACAAATTGTTCATTACAAACAACATTATATCACCCAAATTAGAATAATTTTGAAGATTTATTTCCTTTTTGGTGGTTGGTTTGAATGGTATCTTAACAAAATGGTCAACATGTAGGAAAAACTATAACAGAGGTTCTTAGAGAGCATACCAATAAAATTACAACTAAATTCTTAATTTTTTCAAAGTGCCTTAAAAACCAAACTTACCTGTTAAACTCATCAAAAAACAATTCATTTCCTTCCTCATATTTGCCATAGTTTTGTGAGTGTTCCTGCAGGCAATGGTTGGTGAGATGGCTGGTCAGGTCTGTCAGGTCTGTGGCATTGTAGGGCTCTGAGGACGTGCGCAGTACACCTTCCTTGTACAAATAGATATCAAACTGGGTGTCAACCAGGACCCAAGATCTGAAATAGCAAACATTAATATAACAAAAGTGATAGCTCATTCTAAAACTGCAATTAAAAGATAGATTTTAACAATTACAAGACATGAAAAATTGCAATCAATAGATGTTTTACAATTATGAAACATATACAGTAAAATATGTTGGCATACAGTTCCACTTTTATACAAGAGTCAGTTTCAATTAGAACTGTTACAGATCCATGCAGATAATATTATTTGTTCACTTCAATCATGTCAGTTCTTTTATACCATTTTATTAAAGGTAGTTCTACTTGTGTTATGTGAGAGATTCAAATTACCTGATATCAAACTTCCTGCCTCCAGAAAGCAACAGAGGCTTTTCCAAGTACTTCTGAACTATATGAGCTTGTGATTTTGAATCTGTAAAGTGGAGAATTTCTTCCACATCACTTGATATCAACACACCTTGACCTGCAAAATGTCATTGTACTGATGTTGACATTGTTTGAATCAATCAAGTCCATTAAACTAATCTCTGAAATCAAACTTCAACAGATCAATACATAACAGTATAAACCCTTCAGTTCAGTGTGTTAGAAAAATATACTAGTCCTACTGCTATATTACTACTACCACTGTTTCAGTTTCTCAATTTTCTTTTAGCTTAGCCTGGGTTCACATGCCTAGATTGATCCGTTAAAATCCATTTAAATGTCTGCCATGCCTACCATATCAGCTAGGGCAAAGATAATTACCCCCTAACAGCTTTACTAGGCATGACAGACGTTTAAGCCAGTTAAGTTGATGGCAATTTAGTTAGACTCCCCAGGGAGATAGATCAATCCAAATATCTGTGGGAATGGTCCCTTAATGTTTAAAAAATAAAAAGTCGGACAAATATTTCAACCTTTGTATATTTATATATATATATGATAGTTACCTTTAGCTCCAGCAGCTGATTTCACAATCCAAATGCAGCCTTTTCCTTCTGACCTTACTCTCTCAAAATATTGTTTAAATTCTTCTCTCTCATCTGTTTTGATGCTTCTTTTCTTTTGAGCTATAAATGATTTCAAGTCTGATTGTTCTTCTTGCTCTGGTGTAATATTAGGATATAATATAAAGGATGGTGGTAACCATTCAAAAGGCTCTTGACCCGTCTCCTTCCACTGTTTACAAAGTGTGCTGTATAAGAAAAATAATTACAGCAGTTAATGATGGTTCCCATGGTACCCCACATGGAACAAATGAGTAAATAATTTGCACCCATTACATACACCCAGAAAACAGGGATGAATAATACTGTAAATCATCAATATTCTCTCTTGCTATGTCTATTTGGGATGCTATACACTAAACAAAATAATTAATTCATATATAAAATATATTTCTAGCCACACATTTTCTGATACTCAATTTATGCAATATAATGCATGTATATACATGTAGGTAAGTACATGGAATATAAAATGAAAAAATGCTATAACAATATTGGTGGCTACTTGAAATAATCAATGAAAACCCCACCTTTCTAGTAGCCTCTATTATATGACTATTCCTTTTTATAACATTTCCTACATAATCAAGAGCCACTTTGTTTTTTCCACAAGGAAATCTTGTATGCATGTACATGTAAGTGCAGCATTTCCACCCCTGCATGTGGCTGTGGAGAAATAAAGTGTCCTATGTCATACCTGACCATGGAAGTTTTCCTACACAGACATCCTGAGCCTCTATAATAATTCACAATCTGAACGAACCCAGGTTCATGGCCTGTAAAAAGAAGCAGAATTAAGTTGAATTTAACTGGGTTAAAATTAACTGGGTTAAAAAAAGTAAACACACTAATTGGGATCATGTTTGTAAATGACGACCTGATATTCAACAGTAATTCATTGTTTTTGCAACGTGGTGAGATTCTGAAAGTGAGAGGATGAAATCTAATTGAAACTAAAAATCAAGCATAATAATCAAGCAAGATAAGCATTTTAATAAGATCATTGAACAGCAGTGATACTAATTAACACAATCATGTACCAGCTTAACTTGCATTTGCACCTTGCTGTATATAAAATGCAGCACAAGCACATGTATAACTATAGCAAAGCACATATACTGTACAGGGGTGTATGTACCAGTATGATGTACCGGTGTATGTGTACTAAATACCCAGTCTTCCATATGGCAATCCGTTTCTCTCCCCCAGCATAAGATTGAATTTTGGGCTTTCCCTTGCCACGCGTTTCCACACATTTCCCCTGGTTTCAAGTAGAATGCTTGAGACTGCACTGTACACGCTGCTTCCTTCATCTCGGGATACGAAACTATACATGCCCAGTCTTCTTTCAGGTAAATTCACTGATTCACTCATTCGAATACAATTATCTAAAACTTTTAGGTGCACCTTAAGCCAAGGGCCCGTCGCTGACTTTTGGTATGTCTACCGGCACATTGGGCCTGCATCAACTTTGAAATAGAATTTCGTTAGTTATCCAAGGGTGCATCGCACATGCACATTGCAAAATTTTAAATCTTCATCTGCCTGCGCCTAAGTGCACCGTCGGACGCCAATACCATTACATGTACCAGTAGTACCCCAGTAGTAGATCTACAGCATAAAGCCGGCAAAGATAGGTCTATTTATACAAGTCATTTCAAGAATCATCGATTACTCGACGGTTGAACACCTGAGACAAAGTGCTGCATTACATTACAAAGTCCTTTGAGTCTATATCCGTGGTAATTTTCCACTTAACAAACAAGGGTCAGTGCTTCTTCTGATCAACGATGTTTACATTGGTTTCAATATGGCCGCTTCGCGCGAAGTCAAATATTCTGATTGGCGAACACAAAATGACGTAACTTATCTAGGCCTATAGATGTGTAGGAAGGGAGTCGCGCTAGAACCGCAAGGTTTTCAAACAACAAAAAGTAATCCAAATAACGCAAGAATAAAAGTTCAGTTTTATGCTATTACCTTTATTACAATACATTTATTACATTACATTTATTTTGTCATTAATCCATCAGGCGTTGGGGAAATGAAAAACTGCACTGTCTTATTTCTATTATGAAAACACCACTTAAAAAAATCAAATGTGTGGTCAGGCCTAAAATTATCATCACTTAGAATTACCCATCTTCGAAAATTTTAGTGAACTGAAAATAAGAAAGAAGTTTTATACTGGGGGTGTATCCAAATTTGAAAAACAATACTTGACACCGTCCCAATGAGCACAGCTAGCGCAATGAACATGGCAACCTGCTCAAGGACTATCAAGACCAACATACGTAAATGAGTCAGCCTGTGTGTGTGTGTGTGTGTGTGTGTGTGTGTGTGTGAGAGAGAGAGAGAGAGTGAGATACGTCCTGCACAAACTATTTAGGGAATGACAACCGATGGAGGTCTACGGAGTGAGAGTAATTTCACCTAATAGACCTAGGCCTACAATATTTAGTCTAAAATGATTTCATAGAAGAGAAAACATGAGTGTTTATCCATCCCACCCCACCCCCCGACCTGTGCCTCACCAGAAAGGGGAAATGATACAATGAATCCCACAGACCTCTGATAAAGGGACTGAGAGCAAAATGGTGGATGCCCCCCCCCCCCCCCCCCCCCCCCCAACATTAACACCTAGATCCGTCTGAAGGTTAAGTAGGCCTGAAAAATGACACAAGAGAGGATTGAATTAGCTTCTTAAATCCATAAAACCATCTACATGTACAAATGTCAAGATGAAATGTATTTTCAACATTTACCAATTCTTGTCAGTACTTCAACATTGACTTTCATAGGGTTTTTTTTCAGCTTTTCTATCACCGCCTATTAACAAGCAATGGTAAACAGTTAAAATATAAAAAAGAAAAGTTATTCCAAAAATTTGCTGTTGGCCTCCTCATAACTGAGCGATATGTTTTTTGCTTTATTATCGCAAGATGCTTAGTGTCTTATTCAATCATTTTTGATAAAACCAACAGGTGGTTGTACTATAGTATGCTTGCAATAGAAACTGCACTAAAGGAACGTATTTTTTTCTAACGATACTTTATTCTACAATCTTTTTATTAGGTGCTTGCCATATATCCGACAGTCTATTAAGTGCCAACGACTTTAGGGGGTGATTCTGTCACTTCTGACACATTTAGATATGATGGAAAATTACATAAAACTTGAACAGATGTTAGAAACGAGAAAAAATACATTTCATAAACCTTTGTGTACTTGAGGTTTATGGACCCTTGCAGAAGTGGATCAGATCCAATATAAAATTTAAGATAATAATTATTGAGGCTTGTCATTGCCAGGTTTAAGGATAAATTGGGCCCGAGCAATTCAATTTAACAATATTCCGGGATCGTCTTGTATATAGAGTATCGGTATTTTTTTTCAACATATCATTACCAAGCCCAGGACAAAATTTATGTTGTAATTATAAAAGGTTTCAAGCATGAATTCATTAACTCAGTTTGAACGTCTACAAAGTTCTACCACGATTTCATCTGAAGGCGTTGCAGCTCGTTTCTAAATGCGTTTTTATGTCAACCGCTGAAAGTTCTTCCATAAACTAATCCCAAGAACTCCTGTCATGCTCTCCCGTGGTCTAAGAACAACATTAGTCCTCTTCCTCATTAACTTTTTTCCTCAGCTTTTCGTACATCATTAGCAGCCGAACACTTCTTACAAGAAAGACCTACAGTTTGTGGGCTGTAGAGATTACATATAAATCACCAGAAGAAAGTATGCTTTCATGGTCAATTTGAGTGACATGCACCTCCTGATGTGGCCGTTCTGGGCTATAAAAAGGTTTTAGAAAGCACACACGAATTTGAAATATTCCAAAAAATATTATGGCCATGTTGATGAATCATTAAATTCATACTGCGCCTTAATTAAATTTCACAAGACAGTCGCACGCAGTTCCTTTTAAATTTTGTTAATTCCGGGAATGATTGACGCGTTTGTGGAGACACTTTATCCCCCCAGCAAACGCAATTAGAGAGGTCACCGCGGAGACATGTTATTTCACTGAATACACTATCCCTGAACTTCCGAAGCATCTCTATCATTTTATGAGTGGTAGAAAGTTTGCGGTTGAAGCGTCAGAATGCAAAGGCTTGATACATGCGAGGCAAAAGCAGCCACCATCTGTTTCTGTAGCGGGAATGGTATGCTTGCATACGCGTATGCGTTACTTGTAGTTATATTTGATTGGTTTGTTTGTTTGTTTAATAGTCTTGGAAACGCACATAAACTGGCTGATATTAAAGTTATTTATCTAGCGTATGATTGCGACATCAATTGAATGACGTATGCGGGTATGCAAAAGTGTGTAAATGTTGGACAAAGCGTATCGACAACGGACAGACATGAACGATTATAGGTGAGCATGCTATGTTTGGTGAGAAAATTACTTGTCGTATACGTGTGACGTGCATATGTGCCAATTGTTGAAATATATATTTCCGTATTTGATGTGTGTGCAGGGTACTTGTGCTCACCCAAGCGAAGTAAAAAAGAATATCCACGGGCAGAAAGGCATACCCGAAGAAATCGAGTCACCTATCGTTTTTCGTTCCTAAAAACAAGTATTTCGAATTTATTTGATGTGTCTTCCACTCACAAGGGCTGTCCTTTTTATATTATTTTAGTACATACTCTAGAGTTTTAATAGCGGGTTATGACGTTTCAATGAACACTCAGAGCAACTGCAAAACAGTAGCAAATATCTACTCACAAAATATAAATAAGTATTTTGAAAAATGGCCTTTATTTTACAAGAAAAAGTGCTCATAGGATAATTTACAAGGGATATGAAATATCATATCTAGGTGTTTATTTAACACCACTGCGCGTTACTCAACAACACTGCGACTGACCAAAGAAGTGGAGTTGCCCATAAGTAGATCTAACGTGATTATTTTCACAAGGAAGCTCAGATTCTCACTGGGACGCTTATCACAGTGCCACATCAGTTTGCGATCTGTCCACGCTGTTTGTGTAGTTCCCCCACCCGTCTGTGGTTCTCCATCAACTTTTAACCGCAACCTTCTCAACGGGCCAGACTGATACGCCGAGGAAATCCTATCTGGTCTGTAGTCGTAATTTATACTTACTTTTTTCAAATTGGAATTGCTATATTAGGGGAAATGTGTTTGGGGGGCAATACCGTGTTTATTGTGCCAGTTAATTCGAAAGATAAACTTTTCCTGCTCATCTCCCATCGAATAACGTAGGTATTTTCTGGAACGTATTATTCGTAATTAATAAATTATTCATTTTAGGTCTATTTTTGACCAGCAATCCGCAACGAAAACAACAAACTTTAGTCACTACACAACGCATCGTTTGATGAATGGTTAAAATGGGAAATGCTATTACTAATTCACCGTATTACGGATTATTTCGATTTCCTTCCCTAAGTGCTGGCAATATTCTACTAATTGATTAAACCATCAGCTTTTAGCCTTTAGTGTAGCATAATGTGACAACGTTTCCTGTTTTACAAGCTGAATCAATATTCCATTTTTTTGCTCTTTTTTTTTCAAAAGCAAATTGATAGCTATCGCACGCGCACAAAAAGATGGGCAGAGAACGCATTAACGCAACTCCTCCCAGAAAATAGTTAATAATAGCAGCGTGAAGCCTGTCATATCGGTCTTTGTCCCCTCCTACAAGATTTCATGATACTCTTTCTATTTATTTATTGATCCAATAAATGGAATTAACGGCACTTGGGAGTAAACGTGGTCGCTGAATTTTGCCGTACCTGAATTGGGCGTGTCTTGTGTGTTGGTGGCAAAGAAACGCTCTCACAGAAAAGCCCTTGGTGGAAACGTCACTGTACACATCAAAATAATGCAATTAAGGTTAATGATTTCTATCACAACACCCAGACCTATTCTCTTAACCATCCAGGAGAATATTTTTAATCGCTTGCAAATTTTCTATTGTTCTGGGGCTAGTGGGCCCGCGTGGGATGCTTAGCTCGAGCCGCCTGGTGGCAATTGCTGGATGTTTGTACAGCTATTCATCATTTCGGCCACTCAGCTGGCTGATATATATACGTGCTTTCTCACTGCCTGGGATTACTACCAATGTTACTATTACGGCAACACGCGTTCGGAGCGACTGCAGCCAGTGCAGGATAGTACATATAGTAACAGTGGAAAGTAAATACCAGAGTCATTGGTGACATTTTCTGATTCAGAGAGCGGTCTTCATGACAACACTGATATAATGAAATTTTATCAAATTTCATGTGAATTGGGGATTGTTTTAAACCTCATAGTTATAGTGTGCGCTACACAAAGTGAGTTTGTTAATTTATCTACGTTATCATTCCCTGACAGGAAACGCCATTACGAGCAATTCCATAGGAAATATACGAAGAGGGGACATTGGAAGAATAAGCCAGCTTTGAAAAAGATGTATTGTGATGTTTTAGAGAAATACGCCACATTATTACAGAAACTGACAGGGCGTGATGCACTGCATGAAATGGCCGGGAGGCAATGGGAAGACAGTAGACGGTACAGACGTGAAGTTCGAAATGACATAGAGTACCAGGTGTACGGCAAGGTAGTGCACAGGAAAAAACCTGAAGTGAACCCTCTAGGCAAATTCTTTAGCAGTCTAAACTCTAGGACTAAACGTGGATTGCGCTCGTCCGGGAGTACGAAGAAACTCACCGAAAGAATACGAGAAATCATGGAGCTAACCCACAGGCTCGAGCACAGAGACAATAGCCACGATACAGTCATAGACGGGTCGGGTGATGGAGAAGTGGGCCCAACCGATATCGTTATCTCTACTACTTCGACCAACAGGGGCACTGAAAGCGCAGGGTCCGCGGAGAATAATAACCATTCCATTCAAAAAGTACCAAGAAAGAAAGACAACCCGCACGTGTCAGATTGTGACGAATCTTACAGGCATTACTGCTTTAACGGAGGCACGTGTTTCCGTGTGAAGGCTTTGAATCAAACCTCTTGCAGGTGAGTGTCAAAATGACAAACAGGACCTTCTAGTAAACTTCTTGCAGCGTGTAATACTTGTAGCTTGTTACGCAAACAGTTGGATCTTTAAGTAAGCATGTAATGCATATCATGCAGTAGCATTAGTTTGGCTTGCAGGTAGCCGTGTCGTATGTAATGAGGAACGATGGGGCAATTGATCTTGCAGTGGGTTGTTTTCATAATCACAGTGCCTTAAATATAACACTAAAAGAAAAATGCGGAATGCGTTTTTAGTTTAAGTCACCAATTATAGCCTAGGCGCAATGAAACAATCAGGGTTGATACTTAGTAACAGAATGGATAGGAGTAACCAATATGGCTTTGGGAGTTTCAGAATTAGAAACGGCATTCTAAAATTGCGTGATCCATTGCCCCTTCTCAGCACGTTTATCACTACTTGTATCCAGCAGACTCTCCAATGTTCGTCCTATCTAACGCAGTATTTGGGTAAGTGTCCCGAGGCATCGATGTATCTTAACAAGATATCGGGGTGCTTACTGCGTGTGCGGTTGATCGTTGGCATAACCCAATGGAATATGAGAATTGAAAATGATAACGTTACACATTTTTCTTGCGTCAAAAGGCAGTGGCTGTCATCTCTTGTATTGTTTCTGTACCGATTAAGCCGCACGCACGCTTGAAACGACCCTCACCAAATAAAGTGTGATTATGTAGAGAATCGTGCCACTTTTTATTATCACTTCCTACATGGGCGGATATGTCGAGAACTCTACCAAATGTTTATGTCGAGCCCATGTTAAACACTGGTAACAGCTATTCATCATTTCGCCCAACTTACAAAAAAGGAGAGAATGGAAAAAAAAAACAGTTACAAAACCACAAAAAAAAAAAAGTTTTCAAAAAATTTAAAAAGCAAATATTTCACGTAGCAGCCTCACTGAACTAAATTGTCCACATGTAGAAATAACATGAGCGACGCCGGGGACATCAGATGCATGAAATTATTTAGGAGGTGAACATGAAACGCCGCGCACGTGTGCTTTACTGGGTCTTTTGGTATGCTGTCACTGTCAGTTCCCCGAGTTCAACCAAAGGCATGGAACCTTTAACCAAGTTTTTATTGCCATGTTTTGCTGTTGTGATTAACTGTGCAGAGTTCAAAACAACAGCAAAATTAAAAAAAAAAAAAGATGAAGAATATTTTTCGAGGTTTAAAATCGAAGTAATTGTCATTATTTGTTTACAAACAAAAGTCCGGTAGTCGAGGGCAGAAAACTTTGAGTGGGCCTATTTAATAAATGCACCTAATTTAAACGAGTTTAATTGGGATATGATAAAAAATGCACACGGCAACGAGAAAACAGGCTGCAGAAACACTGGGAAAGTTGACACCAGATATTGGGCATGGCATTATGTTAAAGAGCATAATGATGTTACGGGACTCTGCAGGCGTTCTGGCCGTAACTCGGACCGTCACTGTGCGCGGGCGTCATGTTTAAGCTCTTAATTTTAACTACCCCCACGTTGACAGTAATTATTGGAACAACTGACTGAGCAGTTGAAATTTTCGAATTTTTCTATGTTCTTACCCGCAGTTGTCCCGAAATCGAATTGGTAATTTTCTGTTGCCTGTTGTTATATCTCAGCTGGTAAATTTTTTGTTAGACAATAGAAAACATAGGGAATTACATCAACGGAATGAAAAAAATCTTCTGAACATGTGGTATACGACCGTTCCCAATGCAGCTCCCTTTCCCTTTCTGGACAAAACGTCCAGTGACCTTCGTAAGTGTCCTGCCACATGGTCCTTTTAAGACCCCCACAGGACCGTCATCTGCCGTGTAGCAATCTAAAAACATCAAAACCAATCTTTCATAGTCGGTAATTTAAATTTCATGCCAGTGAAAGCTAGCTTCTAAATTACATGTCAAAGTCGTTATAGGTCTTGGGTCAGGACCCCTGTTCTAAAATTTGCTCCGTTAAATAGAATACTTTGATGCTCGTCAGCCTAGGGGATGTTTTAGATTTTCTCAGGTTGATTCCAAATCTCCCCCACAACTCGTTACCACTTGACACTGCTCGCTCGATTTCCTTTCCACCGGTTGGAAGAAAGCATTCCTGAAACATTGGCAGTAAACAGGGCCATACACCGAGTTTATAGGTTCCATAAAAATAATCATTAAATTTTTGATGTCTACGAAAGGAAATACCTCTATGTTTTGACCTAAAACGTGCAGATCGATTTTTTTTCTGAATACGATGCCACCTTTTCCGGAAACCGTTAAAATATCTAACTTATGAATAGAACAATAAATCAATAACACTACAACTGATACATATTTTATCTTAAAAAGCTTATGTATAAACTGCAAAGAGTCACTCCACACTTAGACGGGGCCAAAGATCTGTAAAGACCCTGCAAATCCCATTGCTTTTGTATATTGTAGTCCATGATAAGTACTTCACAGCAGTTTATCGCTTTTGCTTTAACGAAGTGTCACGGTCTTTATTACCGTTTTTGGCAGCTGGCGCGCGGAGAGCAAACGCTCGGGACAGTGTCACGCTGAGGGCATCGCTCACAAGTTCCCCTTACATTTGTTCAAAAGTTCAGAAAGACATTTTAGGGCCTAGTGCTCGTAAAACACGTTGAAAGAAACAAGATCCTCGACAACGTTACGAGAGCCATTGTGTAGTAAGAGCTGTCCATTCGTAAAAGCAATCCTGTTGCCCACAGCTTCCGGTATAAATCAAAGAACTCAAGAACAAACCGACACAACCCGCTCTCTATTATGGTCTTTCAAGGTAACTTATGCGCATTCCTTTCTGAACATTTGTTGGAATCCTACACTTTGTGGACTGAATTTGGAGTAGGGAGACATTTGACAAAGCTGTGCCGCGAAATAGGGACATTAGACGTAATTAACTCGCGACGTAAGAAATTTAATACTCAGCTAAATCGTTCGCGTGTATAACTTTGTGCAGAACTGTCAGACACACCAATAAAATAATTTCTACGCTTCGGCGCGCCCTAAACAAAAAGGTCTGGTTTTTAAGATACAATACTAAATCAAGTGCGAACAAAGTGAACTGTAAAGTAGACATTCACATCTGTGTGGAGTTGCTAAAATATGTTAGTTCAGTTTGCATTCCTTTCGCTTTGATGACTTCTGCGGCTGCCTTGCTTAGCCTAAATGGAAATCACGTTAACAAATGTTTCTTGTGCTCGAGAACTCCCCGAATAATTTCTGAATGTCTATTTAAAGAGCGCGGTTACTATAATTAAACACGAGGAAATCGGGTAGAAACCACTATTGTTACCATTCAGCTTCCTTCATATGATATAACATTACAGGAAAACGAGATTTCAAAGTCGCGAATACAATGCCTGATTAATTCTTTTTAACTAAATGTATCTCTGAGGAGTGGGGCATGTTTTGAGGTCAAAGGCAACCAGGAAACAGTTGATGCAATTTTGATGGCAAAACACTACCGGTTTGAAGCATCGAGGTAGAAGAAACTTGTTTTATGAGCGTGCAAGCAACTCTTATGATTCACGCGAGCACATTTTTTTTGTTAGGAGCATAAGTCAAAAATTGATCAGAGCGAACATATGTACCTCGGAAGCCATGGGCTGCGAAAATGAAAAATTGGCCAAATACAGGCACGTCTGTCCGTCTGTTTCGGGCCACCCTCAGCATATATATATATATATATATATATATATATATATATATATATATATATATATGCTGAGGGTGTTTATATATATATATAAGTGTGTTTTGTTATTGTTAGATACAGGTCCACAAATCACGCTTGGAATCCCACTCATTTTTGCCGTAATAACGACTTTATTTTGTTATGCTTACTATGCAGTAATCACCGTCGAGTTTCTAGTTTAGGCAATCCAGTTCGATATGCGCATTTCTCTTTCTAAACGTGGGTGGCAAGCGTTTGACTTTGGAGAAGTCAAAATTCATATCCATTTACCTTCGGTCAGGCGGGTGCTTTAATCTCGGACTAAACGTCCTAAATTCCTTTACTCTTACTATTCCAACGCCATAAATGATGCGTCAGTGACTAATAGAAAATGATGACCAATCAACCGGGGGTTTTCTTAGCTGAATCACCAGATTTATTGTGGCTAGATAAGTGATTTTAATAACAAGGGAAAAAACTAGACAGACACTTTTTATGTGGCTTTCTAAATATTTAAATAGAAAGCCATAGACAAAGAGAACGATCAATGTAATTAAAATTAATTCGAAGCCAACGTATTAACATAGAATCACGGTGACCACTCAAGAAAATCCAAGCAAAGCGTTCGTATACTTTGGACAGGTGTTGCATGGTACCGTAGAATGCGGTAGAGGCATGACTCCACACCTGTCCTGAACTGCTCCTGCTTTAATTTATGTACCTAAAGAAACAGAACAACGACTGAACACTATGAAAGTTTGCGTGTCGCTGCGAAAACAAACGAAGCACACAAATTGTAACATTTTCCTTCTAATAAATGTGTCTAGAAGGCTTAAGTTCAAGGTCGCCATGTGCTGCGAAAAAAGGCATTGTAGGTATGCTGATGATAATGAAAAAAGCCTCACCTAATTTACAGACAGAAATGGACTTCTAGATCGCAGAAATAATCCTTTTTGAGATTTACTCTTTCCATATAGTGCCTATCAAACGTGAAAGCGTTTTTCATTTTGCGGTCTGCGAGAAAATGCATACAACACGTTATTGTGCCGATAAACGTTATTATGTCACTAACAGTGCGGCTAGAGGTTTAAAACTGATCGCGTGCAGCATTAACTACCAGCCATTAGTGCTACCAATTTGACATAGACGCCCGTTTAACCTTGCAACATTAGCGCACTCTTTACTCAAATCTGCTATGTTTAGTAGAAATGTTTCTAATTCTAAACCTCTGATTACTTTCCCTGTGCCTCTGATGCTTTCAGAATTGACTGAAACTACATCATCGTTTCTTAAACAGCCATTCAATTGACTACGAGCGCTGTTAGGGCGCCGAGATGCACTTAAACAAATAAATATGTCATAGAGCGACGTTAGATACATTAAGATGTTTGCGCTGCGATATCACTTAATGTACATTTGCAGCAAAGTCGCAGGCTTTAATAATTTTATTACTTGTGTATTAATTACTTGTGGATGTTTATTTCATAGCGATCATCTTGTATTGCAGTTGCCCAGAGGGGTTTACGGGGAACCGATGCCAAGAACACATCAACCGGAGCGTTCTCCAGGTTTTGGAGTACGGGATATTTATTGGTGCGGCGGGAATTGAAAATTTGGCCATAGCCTGTGGAAAACCTGAATACATCTTTTTACGGCCTGATATTCGGGATAAGATTTAGGGTAAGTTTTTTAACGTGATAAAATATGATATCTATATTATCAGTGGCGGATTTGGGGGGGGGGGTGTCGAAGCGGGTGGTGGCCCTGACCCCCCTTCGATTTCTGAAAAAAAATCACAGCAATGGTCCCCTCTTGAATTTAGAATTTTGACTAACTGAATCATAGTTCTAAACCGGACCAAATGACACCGTTCGCCCTCTAAAATAGCAAATATTTTCGAACCCGTAAACCACACGCCAAGGGGGTGGAGACGGTCGGCTTTGCATCCGCGGCCTGTCATTAAAAAAAAAAAAAAACGCCCCCCCCTTCAAATAATCCTGGATCCGCCCCTGATTATCAGGCTGTTAGAAAAGAATCTATGAAAATGGACATTTTACTTTGAAAGGGCATAAAATCTTTGTTCCCATATCACTGAATCTGATGGTCAGTGGATGACTTAAGCCACTTTTTTGCTTTACTCATTAACTAAACAAAAACACCTCACGCAACTGTCAGATAAGTACTAAAAGCTTTGTGAAAGCTTTGAGGGTGGTAATTATCTCAAAGCCGCCATGTGGATTCACATGTTTCTTCTGTTACAAAAAATATGGGATAGAACGCACATTGTGTGAAAATTGTGGCTTGTCTTCATCCCAAATGATACACAACAGTTTGTTCTGGTCTGCAAGCAATTGCAGACATGTGGTCTTCATAGTCTTATCGAACTTCTCACTGGGATTATACAAGGTGCATCGCTCTTTCTCTCTGGCCTTGTCATACTATAAACACAAAACAAAAGGCAAAATGTTCGCAGTAAGACAAATAACAACAAGAAAAAAGTTCAGTTCGCAGAATTGTCTGGGTTTTAAATCGTGGTTATTTCACACCGAACTTTCACAGATTTTCTCAGGATTGACGCACGGTCCATGTGGACGCCATTACTACCTTTTAGGCCTACCTATTGCCTGAATTTATATTAATTTAACCTATTGTCTGCATTTGCTCCAAGTGCCTGGAAATCTGGGTACTTTTATTGTAACAGAATCATGCTCCGACATCGGGTGCTAATTGCCTGTTTTCTCTTGTCTTGTAGGCTTCATGACTCGCAGTAGGCAAGCAGGTCAAACTCCCAGACGAATCCTGGACCACCCTAACGGCGTTCGTGATACCGTTTGAATGTGGTTACAAGATGTTCTTACTGTGATCTTCGCTAGCTTGAACAGTGTGCTTCACAGGGTAGTGGACCGCAGGATCGGCCACGCCCACTGGCTTGGACTTCTTGAGAGGACAATACTTTTTTTGCCTTTCCGTCCTCAGAATTTACGGGAATTACTTTGGAATGGCAGATTGCCTTTTTCTTGACAAAAAGTACTTGACCACCCCTTAAGCTGCTTGTCTGTCAGGTATCCCTCCAACGCCGACCTAGTATCTCTAGTGCATTTTAAGGACGCACGGCTACGGTCTCTCACTCACATGGGCAAATAGGTCCGGGGAATATGATGATGATAAATTTAAAACAAAGTTTAACACTAACTGTAACCATGGATGCGTAGAAAAGAAGATACAATTTCTGGACTGAAAAAATTTTATTGACAATTTCCCGTGGCATAAGCATAAAACATAGACTAACAACAAGTTACTTGTTTTGCTGTTATCATTATATAGTAAATATGCACAGACTCATAAAATTTCTTCCATTGCTAGCTTTAGCATTGTCGCTGTAGTTTGCATTATTAGAAAGTACTTTAAATTTTTATCGTTACATATTCGTGGACCATGACATTAATCAACTTGACGCACTTCAAACACAATTAATTGTGATCAGAATTTTCTTTTAGACATGTGAATAATTTATTAATTTATTGATATCTATATCTGTGGCTTGATGTATAAACTCCGTATCGTTGTGTGCATCTGTGTTTGAATATATTTTCATTGTCGTAATCTCGTTCTTGCATTTGTCTTAAATATAATTGTCTTTAAAAATATCATTGTTTCTTGTGCAATTTCCTTCGTTACAAAAAACCGTCACCTTGTGTTATTATTATTGTGCAGATGTAGAACATATTTCAACTAAAAAGAGACTCTAGCAGATAAAGGTTGTCTCTTATATCATTTTGGGGAAACCTAGTACTAGTATTTCGCGCAAAAAAAGATGTCACAACAATAATCCTGTCTTTTTACAGCATGACTCCCTGTTTGCGAAATATCAATTTATCATTTCCTGAAAAATAACACCAAGAAGACTAAAGATGACAGGCTTTGATACAGCGACATAATTATGAAGCTTACACGCGTTAGGCACGTTCAGCAAAACATCACTGACACGCTCTGTCGTCTCGTGGGCGTAAGCCTACGATAAGGGTGAAGTATCGGGAGTCGTGTTAAACCCAGAATACAGCATTCAAGTGCAAAGCGAACACTTTCGTCTCCCAGAAGTTAAAAATATCCACGTTTTTATCACCTTCTATCATTTTCGTCACATTTATCTGAATGTCACAGAACACATTTGCGGTTCGCCTTCAACAGAACAACCCATCACTACCGGTGATACTACGCCGACAGATACATTAATGTTGAGAACCAGTCGATAAAATATATTTACCAAGATAGTTTAAGGAACATTAAGATAAAACTACGAGCATTACACAGCGACACGTTATTGCTTTGTTAAGAAGTGAGGACAGAATCGGCCAAGATTGATAGAATATAATGCATTTACTAAAAGCTAGGTCGAAATAAGGGCACGTCTAATGGATCAAAATTAATCTAATCCGAAAAAAGAGATGTAATTGCAGATAAAAACCGCACTTCAGCAAGTTAACATAGCATATCTCTTAAAGAAAAACGATTGCCACCACAGCATTGTTCTAAACGACCTGTTTCAGAGCGGAGAAAAGTTCCAGTTTCCCGTCACCACCCCTAATTACCCTTCTTTTCACTAAAGGTTCTTCTTCGCACTTACATTATTGGCGAGTCAAATAAATTGCATCCAATTACCATTAGTCCAATCTGTTATAATTATAATTGAAGTTCCCACCTCTGTAAACAACGTATACACAATGTTCAGACGCCCTGTGGAAGTTATCTGTACTCTGCAAGATAAAGCGTTGTCTGAATCTGCTGGAAAACTGGGTAGAAAAAATGTCAGCGCGGGATCCTGGATGGATTGACGTATTATTACTTATTGAGCGTTATCTGTTAGGTTCAAAATAGACAAACTGCTTGTATTCTTCGTATTCTGTGTTTATTTTTGCAAAAGGTCAATATTCAACTTAGCAGACAAACGTCAAAAGTAGATGGACAGGCTTAGCGTGCCAAGGAGAAGCAGTATAATGTAGAGGATTTCGCAATATATTCCCACAGTTTGGGCAATTGTTTGATGTTATTACCCGTTTACAGATGCTTGGGGAAAAAGTCACCAGGCCTCAAAATACTACCTATTCCAGGCGTGTTTGTTGTTTTGTTGTTCTGAGTTATATTAGGCTTGTTGTCATATAAATTTACTCATCACGAAACCATACAAAGTAAACGAGATAAGCGTTCCCATATCCCAGCATGATTAAACTGATGCATATCATATTTGCGAAAACGAACGCAAGACGTTTGATGCCTTTTTGCAATTAGTACGCATAACAATTTACAAGACCAGTCTGTGTTGATGTTTTCCGAGGGAAAAGTTGAGCATCTTTCTTTGCTTTCATGTACTCCAATAATTTGCCAGGGCACTTGCCGTCTGTGATAATTTCTTTCGTGAGAAAACAATAGATTTCAGTTTTTCTCCAAATTGGAACCAACTGTAGCAGACCAACACGTGAGAACACTGAGAACTGACAAACAGGTGGATGACGTCACCAACAATTGTCAGACAATTTACAAAATCTAGGGCTTTAGCCTCTTGCATTACTTTTTATTTATCCGAGCAATAATGGAAAACAACTTCCTAGTTACCCAATTTATAAGAGAGAGAGGAGCGTTCCCAGGTACCCGATCTGAGAGCTTCCATGTCCGGGTATCAGAGCAACCTGCAGGAATCGCGCCTTCCCGCTGAGTGCTGGACAAAACACCCGGGAGGCACAGGTTACAGCTGTCAATCAATAAGATATAGAACGTTGTTTCCCTTTGCTCTTCTGGAAAATTAGAATCCTTCCCTACGTCACGTACACGTTTTTTTTTTAAATTCGTTTTAATTAACTATTCGAAATGCAAGTATTTCATAAAATATTGTGAATCACTTTCTATAAACGTTGACTGTAATAAATTTGTTTTGCAAGTTACAACTGTTGCCACCCCCCACCCCCACCCCACCCCTCTCTTCAACAAAATTTAAAACTACACTCGGAATAAGGCATATACTATAATTTTGTCGCTTTTTGAATTCTCCATTTTAAGAAACGAAATCTGAGAAGCTTTTTTTTATATAAAGAAAGGAAAACAACCCCAAATACTTCATTTTATTCCCCACCCAAAAGGTATGCAGGAACATTTGCTGAACCTAATGCCCCTTATCTCCCATTTTTATCAAGGGTGGACCCAAAGACCAAATATATATATAACATATATTGTGACTGCCATGAAATAATCTACATTGTTCCGTAGACGAGAAAGACTAAAAATACCTAGTAGGAAGCGGAGACACGTTTGATAAATATGGTACGCGGAAATGATTTAGAATGCAACAGGTACATTCCTCACTCTGGGGAAACATTTACACAATGGTTTTACGTAATGAAAGGCGGTGCCATAATGTAACACCGTGCAACTATGCTGCTTCGATTAATTTTCGGGTTATAATGTTTATTGAACTTAGACGATAAAATATCGTGCAGAAATGTTGCGTCTATTAATGTTCGGATGTGATGGAAATTAATGGCTGATGAAAATCAATTCCCGACGAATTTGTAATGTGGTTATTGAGGATAGCAGATGGAAGGTTGGCCAACAGTGGCTATACATCGAAACAATTTTGGGTGGGACCTATAAGGTAAACTGCCTAATGGAATCAACAGCAATTTAATATACGATAATTGTTTCTATTTTCGATCTAACAATAATGATAGAGTCACCTACTAAATAAAACATTTTTATATTCAAAACGTGACGCTAGTTGTTCCCAAAGGTACATTTAGTAATGTTCCAAACGATGCATTTTACATGTAACTTACCCATTGAGTGTATAACTAGTGTGATGGACTTGCTAGACAGATAATGACTTCCTTAATTTAAAAATTATTTTAAGTGACTTGCGACATAAGGCACACTTATCGGCGATTATCTGCAATAACACAATGCTGAAAAAACAATGCCTTTCCGCAATACCATGTGAGAATAGCCCTATTATACTAAGCTGGTCCCACGCATTGACCACAAACTTGATGAAAATTTAATCCCATGATAAATTGCAAAATTGCATCGCCGTGTCATCGCATTTAAGGACAAATCCAATACAAAGTCGAGGATAACGCGGAAAAGAGTCCATAAGGTAAAATTAGTGTTGTTGCTAAATTGCAATTTGGTGTCACAGTGTTAAGTCCCTAAATACTTAGCACAGTTTTTAACAGCACTCTACACCAACTTATATAATGGTAGCGCTTAAGTACTCATCGACTTACGCTCGGTGAGAAGCGAAAGGTTCTATCTTAACCCATACTAAAGACTAATGTCAAAGTTGTACAACAACTTCACCTTGCATTTCCAAGAACAAGCAAAGACTGTCGTGTAACGCTATATCCTAAATACCATACTGGAATGGGGGAGAAACGCCGCAAGAACTCTGGGTGTCCGGGTGGTCAACTCTGACTAAAAATCCTGTGTATTTTGATATCGTTAGAGCATTGTTTAATCTCCCACAAATATCACAATTTTCTACCCCAGTACTATACAGAACAGCAAGGGAAGAGAGGGTGAAGACCCTCCTGACAGGGCTGGAAAACTACTAAGAACTTTTCACCGGTCAAGCATGTCGGACTCTTAGATATGAAAATTGTTCCGATTTGTTTTGATAAATCCCAAAGAAGGCACCCGATTATTATCATTTCAAAGATGGCTACGTTTCGAACACATACGTGAAACTAATTCAAAACGGTTCCCTTTACCAACAAAGTGAAACAACATATACTTAATAGAGGGCTTCTCACCCTCACAAAATGCAAATATATGAAACTAATAAATGGCGTTAACTTTTTGTTTATTGTACTCTAAAAAAACAAAAACAGAATATATAAATCGGTTTCTGTGCTTTTATTAAACGGTTCGTTTCAAAGACATTGTTGTCCTAAGTAATCCTATCCAATTCAGTTACGCAAAACGATCTAATTCCCACATTTTGATGCCCCCACACCATTAATCGCCCATTTTCGCATTCTGGGAATCTCCCAGGTTACTTTTTCACCAGAGTCAAGACCCTCAAAAAGTTAAAAAGTCGAGGCCTAATAATGGGACGAAATGGAACACAATCCACAGCAAATTCGGGAAGACAGAGTAAACCAATTGAATTATCTTTCCCATACAATGGCTTTCAAGGTGTACGTTGATTGATCAAAGGTTGCCAAAATACATACCCAAGGCGTCCATTATTTGTTTATTTGTTCTTTTGGTTTTGAATCAGATTCCCCGTGTTAACTTCTAATTACCTGTGGTTTAGAGGCGATGAGAACACGCAAAAAAGCGGGAAGAGCTTGACAATATTCCAGCAGTGTTCAGCAGCTCTACTATACAAGACAATGGCTGGAACAAAGGTGTACAGTTGCTGGGAAACTGAAAAGGCAATTCACCCCCTAGATTACACTAATTCGTTTGATCTTGACCGCATCTCAGTTTCTTTTTTTATGTGATCTAACATTATAGGTGGCCTTATATGGGCGTACATGTCGGAGTGCCTATCCGAGATTGCCTATTCGAGATTGCACAGGGGATATAGGACAACCTGTAAATGTTAAAAATTTATATACTTAATATTTCAAAGTTAATCTATTAATGCCATAACCTCATATTAACTTTACGAGATGCAATACAAAGGGGCGGGCATGCGTGATGCGTGGGAGGATGGCGTCAAGAAACAATACATTTAACCATGGGAGAAATGGTAAAATTGCGATGGCCAAGGACCGCTGTTAGAAGTGCCCCAGCACTGTCCAATACAATCTGGCACAGCAGAAAATTCAAAAGTTTCATCTATGCATGTACATTTTACGCTATTTTACGTGCAGTCAGTGATCAAAGACCACACGAGAATTCAAGAAAGGCCCTGTAATCGCTTAACAACACTATTAACGTTTATTCATGGACGCCTTTTTGGCAAGCACCTGCTTACGTGAACACGCGAATTCAAATTGTGAATGTAGTGAAATAATTGTTTTCTACTTCGAGCCCATATTTTTCCTCTTCAAAGGACGAAAAGTGCTACTTTGTTATGTTATTGATCATGGCGACCACACATTAGGTGTAAAGCGGCACGCGGATCAGGAAAGCGGCCACCGTGGCATTCAACAGTTGAAGTGACGCAAATGGCCGGTTTTCTGTTATTTCGACTTTAAGAGAAAAGCACAAATCACATGCCTACAGCAAACAGTAGTTTACCGACGAAATATATACTTGTTCTACCGGTCATAGTCGCGAAGTACTGGCGGGCTATACGTTTTCTTCAGCATCTAATGCCGCTCTGAATCCAAGTTTGTGTTTTCAAAACAAATATCTTTATTTTGATCAGCAGATAATTTGTTTTTGAGTTAGTGACAGTCCAATCTCGTGGCCTTGCATAGCTTAAGGAGGTTTACGTGGGTTAAACAAGATACCACCCTCCATTTAACAGCAAGAATAACTGTTAACCGTGACCGGTAGCTGCTAGAACATTGCTCTATCAAACGAGCACGGTCACAATTTTTTTGATTATAAACTTCGTTATTGCGCATCCTCCCATAATATCAGACAGCAAGTGGTTGTTCATGTATCTGTTAATAAATTAGAATCTCTCCCAGCTCGGAGCAAAAAAGTGAATTTTCGTACTGTTCGCAGTAAACAAAGCCGTTCCAACCTGTGGTTTTAAAGCCTGCCAATGACAATTGCCTCTGCTACATCCCCGGTTTTCATTTCCTTCTGTTCCTTAGTCTTTGGCGGCAGCATCAGCAATGCGTTTGCACTGCACATACTCAGTAACCGACTGCTGATCTGGCTCCCCGTGCTGCTGGCCCAGGGTACCGGGTCGTCTTCACGCCAAGACAGCACGACTCGGTGGTACTCAGGGCGAGAATCTAACTGAATATCCGACGAGATCTGAAATAAAACCCAAAATTATAAATAGAATTAAATGTTCGTATTGAGATACGCAAAGAGAATTCAACAAAGGCAGAATATTTTGCCTTGAAGAAACTCATCAGCAGTCATGATACTCTCAGCGGAAAGGAAGAAAAAACGAACGTGCTTCATCGAAAAAAAACATAAAAATAAAAAGCCCCCACTATATGCAATCATAAAATATTTGGTATTTCATTTTCTATCGGAAGTCCCTGTGTCCCTGTGGGTTCGGAAGCTCCTGGAGGTCGGTGTAGGAGTCAGATGGGATGGCCAGTGCAGGGTAGGTGCTCCGTTTGCCTGTCGACTACATGGCGCCGGAATGCAGTTTTCATCTTTCTTTTTTCTACTTTATTCTTTTGTGTGTATGAGGAGGGTTGTGGAAGAGAACCTTTTTTGCACAAGACGGCAAAACTACAAGTGCGTCTTAGGGGCCATTCAGAATGAGAAGAGTCGAGTGCTAGCTGGTCCAGGGCCTAAATACAGCGGACCTACATGAAAGGAAGACCGCTTAACCCTGTAATGATCTCCCCACCTCTTTCACGCCTCCTCATGCGTCGTCCCTGCAGGGGCGGAGAGTTCATTACAAGATTAAGCGACCTTCCTTTCATGTAGGTCCGCCATATTTAGGCCGTGGATCAGCTAGCACTCGGCTCTTCTCATTCTGAATGGCCCCTTACACGTGGATGCTGTTTTTTCTCCAAAGAAGTGCTAGCCTTGGAGGCTAATACAAAACCCGTAAATTGTATTTAAAGATAACGACAATGACAAAGAAGTTATTCCATTATACCAAAACAGACAATGTACTAATTTGTTGCACATACTTACAAATACGAAATGCTTTTCCTCTTAAATTAAACTTCTCTCATATTAAGCCCACGACGTTTTCAGCAAAGCCTTTTGCATCATTAGAAACAACCAACATCATCGAACATAAATATATCATCTAGTAAAAAAACTCTTCTGTTATAGGTAAAATAACAGTTTGGTTAAAACATGGTTTAGATTGATTTAAACGATTTTACAAACCAAGCATTTATTTGGAAATTTCTCTATGCTGATTTATACCAATCCACACCTCTAAGCTCATGACTACACAGCATATTTGGTGCGGTGCTGAAGATACGTTAAGATAAGTCACAAGCTGCATGCAACTACCGACCAGCTTAAGATACACAAAATTCTTGACTCGGTCAAAAAGTGTAAATCATTTAAAGCGTCTATCGTTTAAAATCGCCAATGGTTTGTTTATCCAAACAAACAGCGGTGGCTACTGAAGCCGAGGAAAGCAGTGGGAGCTTGTTATATGGTGATTTATGGGGCAAAAAAATGGCCCACAACTAATTACACATGTTTTCATTAACTAAATAATGGCAGCCGTTTCGAAAGTAGTGAATAACCACCCCAAATATTATAATGACATTCTTATCGACAGTAGCGGTTTTATAAACAGCTATCATTCTATGCTATTTCTCATGCCTGTTTAACAAAACCTGCGTTGTTTAGATGCGTTTTCTATTGGCATCAAACGTTGGTCACAAGTGGCGTGCTTTTTCTGCGTCTATGGCTTACATATATATTTACATATTGGAAGTGGTTACAACATAAAAGGAAATGGATTGGAAGTGGCTACAATGTAAGTGGCATCGTCGTAAACAGCTGATCTGAAATACATTTGTAATAAAGACGAGCGGCCAACAGGTCAAACTGACCTTCTTCTTCATCGTAAACAGCTGGTCAATTTTCAACTAACCTACACTAATTACCTTTCAAACGCATTACTTGTTTCTTACAAGAAGAAATCGTTTAAAATAGGTCAAATTTACACGTTAGACCAAAGAAGAAATATTTTAAACATACACATACCAAACAAATGTTACTTTCACACATATTTTATAAAAAATCCAAAGGCAGTTCCCGCCCCATAGCAAGGGGGTCAATTGCAATTCCTCATGTTTAAAAGTAAACCCGTCAACTTAAATGGTGTGAAGAACACCATAAAATCCGATTTCTATTTTTTATCAAAAGGTATCAAATTTACGGCAGCGGTACACAGGAAGATGTGGCAAGAAAACAAGGTTGCCTTTTTGAGGACTATCGGAGTAAATGCGTTCAAAGCATAAATAAATAACCCCAAGTCTGTCCAGTGAATGATTTGGGACAGGTGAACCTGGATTGGCAAGATTGGATCTCAAGTTTTTAAAAAAATTAAATAACCTGCACGTTTAATTTAAACAGTCATGCGCACGTGGCCAACTATCAACTTGAAATCACGTTGGCTGTTATCAGCAGTTGTATAATTTTGTTCTTTTTATATCATTGTCTCCCTTTTTCAGGACGTCTCTTTTTTCTAATGACATTTTTTTTCGTAAGCTTCGACCACCAGCACCTGTGAGGTTTTACAAAGATCATTCTATATCAAACATTTTTATGGCTGTTAGGAGTAGAACAAAGATATCGTTTTGAGTTAGTTTGTGCATCGTACTGAATTGGATGAAAGAGTTTTACAATATCGTTTCAGATGTAAGAGGCATTTAGACTAGACACCAATTATGTTTTATGCCTGCTCTTATCTAAAACAATGAGCTCAAAGCAACCATTAGTTCATTAGCGTTAAAATATTGAAACGAACATGACAAAAACGGCTTCCTAATATTTTCTGCAATGTGTCAGTTTGCTTTGAATTTGCCAGTAATAATTTATGAAAAGCATAATGGTGAATCATGGAATCAGTGGTAAAACACTCGGGCATGTTGTTTCAGAAGACAATGCTTCATTAAGTAAACATGATCTAATTCCATAAACTGCTTTTCAAACGTTCTTAATAAAGTTTCTAATTCAAGCAATACTTATATCTGAAAATAGTTTCTATTGCGTCATTTAGTTCATCGGATGGATATTTTACGATAAAACATATCCAAGTTGTGTATAATAATGGCAACATAATAACTATCGATCCATTAAGCTGCTTAGTAAAATTGAACAGGAGACTTTCAATTATTTGCTGATGAACTTCCTTGTTCCGTATTGCCTTACCTTAGACTAACAAACAAATGTCAGCATTTCCAGAATTCAATATCAATACAAATTTTTAGATTTGTAAAATAAAGCAGAGAGCCAGTCAAGTAACCTACCGTTGAACTTCCTGGTCCATAATGTACTTTATTTGTACAAATACACAAACGGCAGAATTGTGAGTCATGTAAATGCACAGCATTAGAAGATTCAAGTAAAATCGGTTTATTTAATATAGAGATTGTAATGAGTTACCATTATAGCTTCTTCAAAACATCAGTCAATTAATGATTTTTTTCCTGGTTTACCAGAGACTACACTGGCTTTCATTAATGTGTGCAGTAGGCCTATTCTTGCAATTAGATAATAGGCTAAGAAGTAATTGGTTATGGATGAAACCTGTTAGGAATGTTTAAGCTGCACATGTAATGCAACCCATTGCTGACACTCCAGGGTAGAAACCCCCTATATTGATGAAACTTGCTTCTCATATCTTGATGTTGTAGAACCCTCCTATATGATCCTAAAGATTTTTACACAAAGTATAGATTTCAGTGCAAGTTAATCCCCTCCCCCCAAAGAAAGACATTGACACTACAGATTGCAAAAAAGAAAAAAGTCAGATACATGAAAATTATCTAATGGTGAATTAACCCTTTGTCTTTATGAACTATTGAAATGAACATTACAGTTGCACAATCATTTTAAGCATATAACACAGGCATTTGTCATCCAAACTGTTTCAAGGATTCATGGTGCCATGCCTAGTTTTATCTGTAGCACAAATTAGGCATGGTTTGTATCAGACATCTTGATTTACTGCCCGTTTGTTCTACAGAAAAAGGTTCACTCCATGATAATATTAATGACCACCGACAGAAAAATGTAATCTTCATTGACAGAACATTTATGACCTGTTAATGAATAATATAAAACAAAACTGAAAATGATACACGAGTCAATGAAAATGTAATATATCACTGCCTACTTAATGGAACATCGATTAATTTTGTAATGTCATCCAAAATTACAAAGAAAAAAAAAATTCTGACAAAACAAATATGATTTTTTCAAATATCACAAAAAGAAAAAATAATTTAAAAAAGAATAAAAATAAATTTTCACTAAATAAAATTTTGAAATGTCTGTTTTTTGGGTCAAACATGGTATTATCACTTTAAATGTCTCTAAATGCTGTAGGTATCAAGTTGCCATTAGTGTCAATCAGGTTGGGTGAACTATGAAATATTGCATACACTGGGAATGTTTACTCCAAAGAATGCAAATTGCCATTTGGGCCTATTACTGTCGGAAGAAGCTAATAGTTCACATTCACTTATCAGAATTAATGTGTCACAAAGTTATAACAGGAACACTATAAGGGAGAAGTAATAAAATGTGTGGCGTAATGAAAACTTGCTTTGCATTCCATTTCATGTTGCTGTAGATATCTTTTTTGAATATGAAAAACATATAAAACCATTGTGCTTATTGCTGTTAAAATGTTCCATAGTATTAATCAAATATTAAGTTAAGTAACTAAAAGATATACTGATCATTAAAGTAACTTTACCTACAGGAGAAACAAAATTGTGTGTATGTCTGTGAGTATGTGAGGGGAGAGGGAAGGGAAGAAAACATTGAGAAACAATAAAAGCCCAGTTTTAAAACACACTTGAAACAAAAAACTAACCTTAGCTTTAATAACTGTTCTCCTTGGGTTTGGATAGCCACTCATCTTGTTCAGGGCAGGAATCACATACAGGTTACAGGTAACTATGGCACTTACTGGGTTTCCAGGGAGACCAAAAAATAACTTTTTGGTATCATCTATAGTAACTGTGGCAAATGTTGTTGGTTTTCTGAAATCAGACAAAATGGTACAATATCTGAGGATTACCATATGACATTGTAGGTAACTATTAAAACTATCTGACAAAACTTCTCTTGGAGCAAAAATTGTTCAAATATTTTGTTGTCTCTCAAGTTTTCTGAGGATATTTTCCTATGGTGTGAATCTCTATTTTATTATTATGAAAAATGCCAAAATATATCTAATTTTTTTTACCACTTAATGTTATAATTTTAGCTTATAAGGATGAATATGATATATGATACAAATGAACATTTCCCTTTCACTTAGAACCTGAAAACTTATGTGAACACAATGTACTTGTGATGTCTTAAATGTGTTACTGGTACTTATATTTGCATGATTTTAATGTCTATCCATCATTTTGTGAGTTTTTCTGGCTGCATATCTGTTGGTTTTTCTGTCTGTAAACTTTTATCAGACTGTGAACTTTGTGAACCTAACATATTTTTGTGGCTTATCAGAAATTACAATTAATCACACTATGTGACAAGGGCATTGAGCTGTTCTGTTTGGTAAGACTAGGGGAATGACTGCTGAAACCATTTTCAATCAAAAATTACCAAACTTTGGCAGTGTTCAAGGTAACCAAAGCCTACAAAAAAGATGACCTAAACAGGAAAATGAAAATCTAGATTTAAATGTTTAATAAGTGTTTCTAGAGAAGGATATTCATAATCATTAAAATTCATAGGGTATATTTTCAGAGGTACCCCCCTAAAGTAAAAAAAAAACCTAGACGTAGCATCTGTTTGATTTGACAAATTTAATATTTTGGTACTGTGACCATGGTATTAGACATGAACACAGTGAAGCAGTCAGCAACAGACATAATAGAGGTAGGTGGAAACAGGTCACCAAGAACAGGGACAGGGATGCACTGTACATACATTACATGTACATTTGGGTGGCAATTTGTCTATCATTTTTTTTTCAAAGCCAAAATGTTTTAAAAAGCACTTATAATATCAAAATACCTGCCAGGAAAAGAAAAGTGTCTAAAGGGATCATTTTTGATCCTGGTATGACAACAGAAATTTTACTGCATCATGTAGCAACATGTTTACAGATCATCACTTTACAGTTGGTGTAATTCCAAACTATATATATATATATATATATATATAACTATATATGTATATATATCCTGAAAATGTTTTAAGACCATATTTTCCTCATATGACATAAGTCTACCTTTTTTTTTTTTGGTACTTTCACTGTTTAATTTAATTTAATCATATGGATGAGTTCTAAAAACTGGATTTCTGTTTCAATAGTACAGGAGTAAATGTTTGTAACCTTTTATCTGCACATATGTTCAACACTAGAACAATCCATTTTTCATCTCAGTCTGATATTTGTCAAAATATGTCAAGACTATTGATTCAGTAACATAATGCTAACAAGCAAAAATAGTAAACAAGCCCCCCCAAGGAAGGAAGGCGAAACTATATTTCTGGGAAAAAGCAGCAATAAATGGAATAATGTTCAACTTATTTACATCAAGGGAGTCATCTGAGGTGTACGCATGTTGTGAGCATTGACATTGTAACTCTAGGAGCTCTGTAGTTTGTTTTTGGACAGCAAATTCCAAAGAAACGGAATGGGCATGCACGTACCTATAGAACTACCAAACGTGGCACTATTATACAACTTAATATTTTGTTAATCCATCAATTGAAATTATAATGTAGACAAAATCAGCAATTTATCATATTTCAATCCAAACTTAATAAAGATTTACAAAGAAAACCTGATAAAGTAGCTTTGAAAATAATAACTTAATCACACTTACCCAGGCTTCATGAAAACTCTTCCAAAATGCATATGTGCTTGCAAATCAACATGGAGGACTTGCTTCAAAAGGTCCTTAAAATAATAAAATGACATCTACTCAGATAGCATAAAAAGACACCATCAAGCATATATTGAAAAACGTGTGTGTATGTGTGTGTGTGTGTGTGTGTATCAAGCACATAGTGTAAAGACCAATCAGATCTAGAGGTGCAGGGCCCATAACAGTTGAACCTTCATCTAAGGATGTGGTCATGTAAACAGGGGTGCTCTTCTTTATTACAAAGGTTCACAATTGTGAAAGTCAGCTATTCTAAAGATCCAATTCTCTGAAGGTTCAGTATTGGGAAAGTCTGCTATTATAAAATTTGGTTCATTCTTCCGAAATACACATACAAAGCTCATAATTCATCATATATGCCATGTTTATAACATGATTATTGGGCATTAGAAATTATAGATGTACCATAGACTTGTGGGACTATGCCCTAGGTATCCAAAATTTTCAGTCAAACTGCCACCACTGAGCATATGGTTCAAAGTACACCTCCCCAAACCCTTTTTTCACTCTCTGCACCTCCATGTAATGTTAAATAAAGCTTTGATAACTGCCATATGTACTATTTCCCCGTTTCACACCATTTAACAGCCGGTATTTTCTCATGGGACAAACCTTCTCCCCCATGGACACTCCACCACTGGTTACTATCACATCCGTCCGTCTTAAAGCATTTTTCAGGTGCTCAAGGAGGGACTCTGGTCTGAAAAAAAAATTGTTCAACAATGTGCAAACCTGGGTGTAAATTATTTGACAGATTTGAACAACAGACTGGAACTCTTACAGGAAACCTACCTGTACAACACTGTAAAACACATGTTTTGTAAGTCTATTGGCCTTACATTACTTTTCTTTATTGCTAAAACTAGTTCTCCTTTTAAGAGAAAAATATTAAGTGAAGATATTCCATGAAGATTGATACTACATTGTATCTATCTTGGGTAATAGTTCAATACATGCTTGGTTTTCTTTTTAAGTTTAAGATGGGAAAGAGATGACAATGATAAAATCAAAGAATGAAATCACTGCAAAATGAAGATAAAAAATAGACTACAGGTGAATGCAAAAATATGAAAAATCTTTGATTAAAAAGAAGTTTAAACCTCTTAAACAAATTTAATCAGTACTTTTTGATTACCAAGTGTTTTTAAAAGAGCTGCTTTTCCTTCCATTTGTGTATTTAGTGTAAGAACATGTAGTTAATATCACCTGACAAGGGTGTGTGTAATAGTAAGAAAAAGGGGTTAAGACTGCTCACTTTTCAGACAGCATCTAATTAACTATTGCAGGAAATACCACTTCAATAATAAACACAATTTTAACATGCTTCACTGCCAAACATGAGCAATTTACAAATGATTTGTGAAAATTTACAAACAGCATTTAAATATTTCAAGATCTTAGATCAGGAACAATTCATATGAAAAAATGACATCAAAAGTAATCTTAATAAATTTTGGAAAGTATATAGTCCATGTTTTAACACACCTCTACCAAGATATTAAGAAAAATCTAACCATGTGCATTTCAAACCATTTAAATCTGGTGAACCAAACACATGTAAATTCACTTCACTATTCAAGGCAAGAAAAAAAGGAACTGTCTGCACTTATTTCCTGTCCTGTGGTTTCTTTTTTTACTTTAAATATAGCATCAAGGTATCTAAAAATATATGTATCGCCGATCCTTGGCTTAAATTTCTCTTCTCATCTGTAAAGGACATAAAAGTACAGCAGTTCTTTGTAATAAGATTTCAAGACACCTCCTCTGATAGTCTGCTTTCCCTATGTGGTCTTCTACTTAATATCTTGTGTTTGGGCATACACACTATTTCCACATACAAAGAATTTCAAGGGAGCAGTGTAATGTCTTCTCCTGGCAAAATGATAATTGACATATTCTTCCATTCAAATATGCTGCCTGTGAGTTATTACTTTCACACCAGGTAACCTTCAGTGTTTAAAATTTTGCTAGTCAAGGGCAATGACACCATAAGAGGTTAGAATATTTTTAAAAAGGTGCTTTAAAGCAAAAAACAACTGATACTGTAGACCACAAGCAATAACAATAAACATATTAGATGTTAACGTAATAATTGAAAGGTCATATTCAAGTGTTTTCAAATTCATGAAAATTTCATAATAAAAATATTTTAAAAAAAAAACACTTAAAAGACCAATTGGCATGTATTTTGAAAAACTACAAGTCTTTTAGGAAATTTGACAGTTGAAATGTATACACCAATGCTTTATTTTGTCAAATATAAGGTTCTATTCTTTTTTCCTGATCAATTAATTTTGAGTTGAATGAATCAATCACTGACAGAAGGCTGAAACTGGCAACATAGATAACTTTTTGGTTTAAAGACATCTGTGTGGGAGAATTGAAATCATTCCAAGCTTTTAATGATGTGCTGGACTTTTTTTGTCAAGAATTCAAGTCTGAGTAAATGCATTTATCAGCAATTTATCATGATTTATTTGAACACTTTATTTATTTTTTTTTTTCATAACGTGCAGCTTTCTTTATCAAAATGAATGAATTTTGTAAAATAGTCCTACTTTCATTAGAAATATGTGATTTCAAAATGAATAATGTGAATAATAATTTCAGATGGAAACATATTTCCTGATTTCTTAATATGATAATGTTTTGCAGTATTATTCCCAAATCTACCAGCACTACATTTCCTTATAAGGCACTTTAACATTCTTTCCACACTGAAAAATTATTAACCACGCATTACCACATACAGCATCTTTATTCAAAGGCATTTCAAAATTGAGTGGAATTGAAACACTATTGACACTCAAGCACGTTTAAAAAACACGTGGCTGTGTTCATTTAAAGAAAAAGACACATATATCATCACATCACAGTTTGTGGTTGTTCATTGCAGCTTTATGCCTGTGATTAGGTGATGAGTACTTTTATGATGTAGCAAAAAGCTGTTGAATGAAATATAGACAGGGACAGTGTTAGTCAGTTATTTAGTCATTCAGCATGTATGCTTTATGATTTTTAAAACATTTGAAGTATGCAATGAAATAAGCCATAAAGAAAACAGGGGACAATAAACTAAGAGAATGTACAAATCAAGGATGACTCCAACCACAATGCTGTTTGAATCACACAGTCTGCTGGCCCCCATTTGAAGCTCAGTAGTATTATTAAAATTTGAAATCACTGAGAAGTTTAAATCAGCCTAATAAAATTTCATCAAAAAATATGGATTTAGTATTAGCTTTAGTATTATAACATAATCTTTTTTTCAAACAAGCCTAATGAGGACAATAGAAGGAGAAATTTGATATTTACCATGCTTTTACCCTAAAAATTTAATAAAGTTTTACAAGCATCACTACATGTTGGGCTACTGTAATTAAACTGCAATCCTCCCCAATAATTACAACACATTATTTGGGAAGCTCAACAGCTACCAAAGTAAACAGAAAACCATGCTACACCATCCAATGCAACAAGGTTCCAGCCTGGTCACACCACACTCAGCTTCTCCACACCAAATATTTTTGTTTTCACGAACTTGACCTGTCATCTTGATTCCCGTCTCATCTTGTTTCTATCTAAGATCAAAAATGACAATCTCTGAACTGATAAGTAGCTGACACCATGATGAATTTTGTTTAATAGTGTGGCTACAGGGGCGGATCCAGAGATATTTTCTGAAAGTCTTCCAAATTATCTATGTTGATCCATCCTCCATTGTTGACCATCTTCCGACAGAAAATATTAGATGCCCGACAATGAAAATCTGACCGTCTTTCGGAAGACCCAGAAGACGGCCTAAATCCGCCCCTGGGCTAGTTGAAGTCTTCTATTAATTTTAAGAAATCCAATGAACAATAATATTTTGATCAAATATGCCAAGCAAAAAGGGTCCACTTTGACATTTCTGTTGGCCATTGTAAGAATTAGTGCTCATGCTGATATATGTAGTCCTATGATATCATCCATGATACAAAGTCCTTTCATGAAGAGTTTTAACTTAAATATTTATAACTTTTTTGTTTCACTTACATAAAAAAATCCCAATGCAACTAAAAACTGAAACTGGAAACACTGACATATAATATGTATATTAACACCTCAGCAAAGGTGCCAATTTTTGATTTACTTTGGGATGAGCCTAAAACAACTCGAAAAACCTGAATAAAATCCTGGCCAAGTAAATTGGGTAGAGTGATGTAGCCAAGTGTGGTGTGGCAAGGTTGATACTTGCAACTGGGTTATGTGGCATGGTTTTCTGGTGAGATTGTGATTTCTGGGCAGTTGATGAGTTCCATGGTAAGGTGTCGTAACTGAGGAGGCCTGGACTGGAATTTGACTCAAATGCGTCTTTTCAGGCAAAATAAATCAAGATCAACAAGGAAACTCTAATGCAAACTTCAGACTTAAAAAAACTCTCTCCGTCCCCTCAAAGCAGTAAGAAAACAGTTTTCATGATACATAACATCTTACTTCATGATATTATGCTAGTATGACAATTATTTGTAGTCTATTACTAGTATTTTTTCTGGATATCAGACAATTCAAAAATTGAAAAGATAAATTCCTTCCTGATTATGGGCTGTTATCTGGTTCAGTGGTACAAGTACGAAATAGCCTGGAACTTACTTAAAAACTTCTTCCTGATTATGGGCATTGCACCGAAATAACTGGTTCCAGCATATCAGCTTCTAGTTATTTGAACAAACACATATTATGCTCAATTGAGCATTTTAAATCTCAAACGTAAATTTTTTGTCAAGACTCATGCCAGCATATTAAGCTAAATGCAATTTGGCCACTGAATACATTGTAACTAAAGCTAATTTAAGAGTACAATTTGATTTTGTGGAATATCAAATTTAATATTGGTTTGCTTAAACAGATGAAAAAAAATATATATATATTTGTATTACAGCTATAGTACCATGAGTGTAAAATCTCTACTACACTTGTCATGATATATTTCACTTCAAACTTTGGCTTAAAATTTCTGCAATCAATAAATCAATAAATAATAAGCCTGATGGAAACTACTATGTTTTTAAACTTACCTGGAAAACAAAGCTCTGATGATTTTCTGTCTTTTTTATTTTTTTTTCTTTTAAATGTGTTAACAGTGCATTCAGCTTGTCAATCCTTTGATTAATAATGGATTGGTATGGCATTCAAACATCCCTTAACACCTTTACCCACCCACCTTGTTGGTATTTTTACTTGCCGAAACAGTTAATGGTCACATTATTTGACTAAAACAGAAGTCTAGCTACTATTTATTATGCATCCATTAGTCATTTCCCCACTGTTGCAACCAAAAGATAGAAAGGCTTAGAAAGCAACTGTGCTGCTCTATTACCACTTTCCACACCACATCAATGGCAATATTACATATGTGGGTTGAAATAACATGTTTTCTGACAAATATGTATCTATTGATTGATTTAAAAAAATGAAGAAAACATTATTAGATTGGTCTTTCATGTTTGTCATTTCAGTTGGAACATTGTAAAATTAACTGTTTTATTTAATATCCTTTGCCACTCCCAAATCCTCCCACACTAAGTTTTAATCTATTCTACGCAATAAGTTACATAAAAAATGAACAGGAACTTAATTACACAACAAACAGGAAGAAAATGTACATTGCTGTGAGCATGTGTGCAGTGTCAATTTTGATTAAATTATTAAAAAAACATACATGATTTATAACCTATCCAGTTCCACTCCTAGATACCACTGTCTCCACTGGATTAAATCAACAGGTTAATACACAGGTCACAATGAAAAACTCCTACGACAACAAACATTGCACTTTTAATTTGCAATTCTGTTTCAGTACATAGTTGTAAATAACATTTTAGTCACCTGTCTTTTGCCACTCCTAGATCTACCGTTGGGAAGCCATGTTCCTTCAGAGCTGCCAGCAAAGTTGTCCTGTTGCTGTCCCTGATGTGCCCTGGTCTCAGTTTTGCCTCTGGCTCGACAAGCTATTATAAAAGAGCAATGAGTCTAAAAGTTAAAGCGCTCCTTTCCCTGTGGTTGCATCTTGTTGTAAACAGTATGCAAAATCTTTGGCATTCTTCCATGTATCCAAAACTTGTTCAAACTAATGTAATGGTGAAAATTATATTTAAGTGGCTCTAAAATTTTTGGTTGCTTACATAGAAAGAGTAAAGTGCAATGTAATGTGTGTCACTCTTTTCTTGTTTTTGCCCCTCCGTTCCACAAATTTTTGGTGAAAACTGATGCAAGCTGACATATTTTGAAGAATATAAAACATGCCTCTGTGGATTGTATCTTTTCTCCCTTTTTTGTAAGGAGGGCACAGTTTTGTCTGAAAAAAGGGTAGGGCAGGGAGCAAAATCTGCCATATATATAAAAGGGGTGGGGCAGGGAGCAAAATCTGCCACATGTATAATATGTATAATAAGAACAGTTGGCAATCTCAAAACTCTACATAAGGAAACTTAACCAGTTGAACAGACTATATGTTATCATGTACAACATATTGGCAAGTATAATCTGTGAACTAAAGGGCACTTGTTCTCCTCTCACCAGAAGATGGATATATTCTACAAGTCACTGCATATATGTGAGTAAACACCTGTATGTCATGTAATACCTACTCCTATGTAATCAACTAACAACTAAACATACATTCCACCAGGTTCTGCGTAATTCAACCATACATGTAACCTCAACAAAGAACCTGAGGAAACTGATAGCCTCCCCCCACCTCATTACCTGAGTCAGGGAAAATGTTGCTATATGATTCATTTGTCTATGATTTATTTACCGTCGATTGCACAACTCAACACCAGTTGTTCACCTGCACTAATCAAGATGATTTCTTGCATTTTGCAGATGACGAAACACCAGGATACTCATTTGCGACCTCCTCTTACGCTGAACATATCAAGCTACAAGACCATTGAATTTTTTTTCTGAATTAGCACCTTGGTAAAATACATGTATCTTAAAATGATAAAAGGTGACAAGTTCAAATTCAAGGTCAGTGTTGTTCTATATATATATGTATGCTATAGTAGTATAAACAGGTATACCACACCTGCCACTGACACAAACAAGACACATCATATCCAGACACCTGTAAGCTGAGTCAATCAGACCAGCACTCATCCACAAATAATAATCATAGCCTATCTATAGCACATACAATACATCTGTAGAAAATGTACCTGAATCAGTAACAGTGATTGCAAATGTTGTGTTAGTTGTGATAGGTGAGACAAAAGAGTTTCTTTAATATATAAGAGCATAGTAATAAAAATAAAACTGCAATTAATAAATCTATTAATATCTAATATTAATCATAACAGATAGAATAAAATCATGAACACATCAATTAAAAACAGAAAATGGAAAACTACCTCATTGCCTGTGGAGAGAACCCCAACTACAGGAAACTTATGGCACATCAACTTCACTACTCCAACTGTTGCTGCTAGTCCCAGTTCTGAAGGACCAAGTCGGATACCTTTGGCAAGAATCTTTTCACCACCTTTTATGTCAAAGCCCACAGGTCTGAAAAAATAAATAAATAAAAATAACCAAAAAAAAAAATAATAATAATTAATTGGCCATTCAAGTAAAATGTAAAACACAGATTTTTTGATAAATATTGTAGTAAAATTACTTTACTTGCCAAAAAAAAAAAAAAAAAAAAAAAAAAAAAAAAAAAAAAAAAAAAACTCTATTATAATATCATATGTACATCTGGAATCAGTGGTGCTTCAAAGGCCTATTCATTTATTTTTCATTACTAAAACGTATTATTCTATTCTACAATATCCACCTGATATCTTGTCCTATGACAGGTGCCTGAAGGATACTGATTTCTAGTTCAGTTCTGCCCTCGTCTGCGTCTTTAAGAAGTTTGGTGTCTTCTACCTGCACCACGGCATCGGCACCCTTGGGGATAGGGGCACCTGTGCTGATACGGATACAGTAGCCTGGGATAACTTCTCCTTTTGGCTGTAATTTGATAATAAGATCAACTTGATTAATGAAAACACTTTCAGGAAACTGATGTAAGGACCTGAGTAATTAGTTTTTTTCAACCCGTCAATTTTTTTTTCATTTCCATTTCTTTCACACTGCACTATATACAGCTGCGTACGGTCTGGCTGAGCATTCACTGTCAAATGACAGAAATTGCAATGAAAAATAAAGCAATGTTTTGGGGTACAGTGGGGGGGTGGGGGGATAATTTTTTATCAAGTAATATAATTAGACTCCAATAGGAGATGGAGCTGTGACAACCTATCAGCCCCTGGTGTGTGGAAAGGTTGGGTAGTGCAGTCTGGTTAACTATCAGTTTATTTCTCAAGCTACTGGCAAAAGAATTTCTACATTTCTACTGGCACTACATAGCTGGTGAAAATTTACGACAAGTTTCATACAGCATTATTAAAAAAATAACCTTTTCCCCTTATCTTAGTATCCTCAATAAATAGCAGTAGTTATGTACTGTGAATAATGAAAACTTCATTCATAACCTCCAGACAAACACTCACACAATAACTATAATGATGATTCAATCAAATAACTATCATCCAGACTAAATGAACAGGAAGGTAAGTAATATATACACCTTTTTTTAGATGCCTGGCAGGTCCATGATGTATGACATGTCCTTCTGTTGTCAGGATAGTTGAAATTAAAGACATAAAGCAGTCAACCAACCCTCCCCCCCTCAAAAAAAAAAAAAAAAAAGGTTTATAAAAGCTAAATAATGAGACAGACATGCAAGCCCAAAGAATTTGTTATAAACAAACCTTTTCACAGATGTTTTTCCTAAATACTGTATGAGTCTTTTGCAAACACTACCCATGTGCGCATACGTATTATCAGTATTCAATAATACCAGTGGTCCACTGTAATGCAATACTCTATACACATGTTAAAAGTTATGGACCAGGATACAGAATTTATGGAATAATTTTTACATCATATTTCTCTACAGAATAATGAAATTATGTGTTAATACAATGTAGTTTGTAATCCAATTATAACATTAAATTTTTTCTCATCCTCATTTCTGTATGGTTTATAAATCAAATCAGTTTGTGATGAAACTGCCATTTACTTATTCATTAATTATTTATTTATTTATTTTTTTTTTTTGTGTGTGTGTGGCTAACTAAATATTTCTGTTCTTCCACTTTTACAAGCTTTGTCTATAAGAGTGCTTCAACAATTATGACATTTATACAACTTTTTTGTATCTAAAGTCATCACACTTTACAGAATAAAACACATTTCTTCTGCATGCTCAGCAATACTAGACATACTTGGACTGTATAAGTCCTCTCCATGCTGCCAAGGACAACACTCCTTTCATCATGGATCACACCATAGGTATGACAGAAATGTTTATAAATTCTTCCAGTATTTCAACCTGCAGGATTCTGTAAATTCTTTATAAACAAACAAGTCCAAGTCGAACTCACCACAGAACCAGCTGTGGAATCCCCCAGGACGATTCTATCACCCGCTCCATCAGCAGCTGAAAACAGTGGATAGTATTACTAGCTTGAGGTACACATAAACATGTCTATTATCATATTTGTGATAAAATCATATCTCTCACACACGCAATCAATTAGAAACCAACTGTAGTTTTCTTTTGATTTTCTTAAATAGGTACAGGGCATGTGCATATATTAATTCAATAGACAACGGTGCACAAAAAATGTGGAAAAGAAATATTTAAGAGATTGTGATTGCACAAATTAATATAATATTATCTTCAGATACAGAACAGTGAACAGAATGGCAAGAAAAATGTCAAGGAAAAAAATGCGAGTGGAAGAAAGTGGAATTTGACGACTCTTACCCACTACAGCATAGCCATCTTTGATAGAGGCTGGGAATGGGGGCAGAGGATCCTTGGCATATACGTCTTCAGCAAGGATCCTTCCCAAAGCCTCTGAAAATAGGATTTTTAGATTTAAAACTTGAATGTGTACTTCACACGTTCAATTTCAGTCTCTCTCACACACACATTCACTACTAGTATGTTGTGCTTACAATTACTTAAACAAATAAATACAGTTAAAACCAATAGATAAATTCAAAATTAAATTAATGGTACAGGTTTACACGTTAGCACCGCATTCCTCATTTCTCAGTATAAAACATTTATATGATAAAGCATGACTTACCTTTATAAAACACTTTCTCTACCCCTAGTACTGGGGCCTCGCTAAGGACCATGTCCACAGCTTCTTCTACTGTAATCAGAGGGAACGGGGACTCTCTCGCACGCAGGGCCACTTTAGTGTCATCAACTGAACCTGTTGGAAAAAAGAACCTTTATTTAATTTTTGAAGGCCAAACATATTACTATTCTAATAATAGCAAATTTAAGGCCAAATTTTCAGAAGAATTGTTGCTAAAACAAATATCTGCTGAAATATAACTTTTAATGTTTATTTGAATTACATCTACAATTACAAGATTTAATCAAAACAAATTGAGGCAATGCTGGTGAACATATCAAACAACCAAAAGTATTAAATTTTATAAAATTAAATCTAGTTAATCACATTTGTATATGCAAAATATGCAAAAGTTGGGCTGGCCCTAGATAATGCTTCTTTCAGCCAAATACCTCTTTGTAATTTTTGCCAAATCAAAATCTCAAACAGAATAGAGGATAAAATTGACAAAAAAAAAAAAAGAAAAAAAAAATCATAATTCCATCACCAAATTATAATATGCATGCAGAAATGTACATGCATGTGTAGCACTTGGCTAAATTTTATTATCCTAAACTGCAAACCTCAAGGTTTGGTAGCAACAATAATCTTTCGTCAAGGTTTTACGTGTATAAGACCAACTTATGTTACATTAAAGAATAAAAAAATATTACAATTAAACACTTACTTTGGTGTCCTAAGTGATGATGCTCCCCCTGGTGGTGATGTTGGGTATGTGAAACAGGAGCAGCAGACTGTTGAACAAACATTTTAGTTGAAAGTTCAATTGAAATTTTGGTCAAATTAAGGCAATATGATGTTCACTTATTATAAAGTTAAAACAATGCTTAAGTAGATGTGGAATTGTTTGCAACAGTATGAATAAGTGATTTCCCTGTCATTCTTATATTATTCCTTTTTTAAATCTGTCTATTGCTCTTAAATTTTTTATATATTTTAATAAGATTGAGTTTTTAGTAGTGTTAATTTTTTATGGTTTTGGAGAGTGTTTTAGATATAAATATTGTAGTTATTTTAATGATTTAGTTATCCATTGCAGGGCGCCTTGAGGAAGCATGTAAGGCACCATATAAGAAACTTATCATTATTTATGAGTGCATGAATTGAGAGGAGTCACCGAGGCTAGTTTGCTGTCAAAATTTGTTATCATACACAAAACAACAGAATCAAATAGATGTAGGTTGAAAATGTCATTTTATTGACATTTGCACTTTTACAACATATAACATTCAATCATGTTGATCTTCAACATGTAATTAGGAGTGAAGCAGTATACAATGGTAAAGAAAACAAATCATCATTTGCCAAAACTCAGTTCCACGCCTGCTAATCCCCTTATGTCAAAAATATCAGGCATGCAAAATGTCTAAGTAAATATACCCCTTTAGTACAGTTACAAAGCCTTAGCAAGTGATTTACACAAAGACAGGAATGTCATCAAAGAGTTCACTTTGGTCATTTATTTTTTGCAATTTTTAAACCAATTGATGTTACCTGAAATCCAAAAGAACGATACATAATCGATTAAAAACAAACATTCCAAATCTTACAATATTAGTGTTACTACTAAAACTGGGAATGTGCATGCAAAGATTTTACTACAAAATGAACTTCTTATTTTGAGGATCTAATCAGTGTACAATGTTAACAAATGACAAAAGTCAGTCAGTAAAAATCATGATGTACACCATCACCCCATCTCAGACCTATGAAGAATGTACACAGGCAGTCTAGGTAAAGTTAACAAGGAATCTTAGCCAACTAACTCCCATGTCATAAGCTTTTTAGTTCTTATATAACCCCATGTTTTGGTCTTAGAACTGAACTCAAAGGCTAAATACGTAATTGTCTGTATACTATTTTTGCTCACTGTGATAACATCAGTGGTGGTATGTAAACCAAACCACGTAAGGCTGCCATTGCAAAATAAAAATTTTCATCACTGACCAACTACCTTCAACAAATTTAGCCAAATCTGGTTTGCTAAGATTTTTCTCAACTATCTACTTTACTTTATTAGTACAAACAAGCACCACACATTAAATTTGAATTTATGGAATATTAATGTTTCATTGAAACACATGAACAGAGTTCACAATAGATAAAAATTATAGACAAATAATACAGCTACAATGTACATTAGATATCAACAAAGCATCTTGTCAACACCATACAGTATTTTTTGCCTTTGCACATTCAATAGACTTCAAATAGAGTGATGTATATGGTCACAAGTGTGTCTTTGAAAAGTTATCTAATCTAGACTTAAATAATGTTCTCTTAATTGCAAACAAAAATCACTTTTCACAAGTACATGTAAATATGTGGATGTTCATAAATCAAGGTTGTTACTGAGTCTGATATGCTGCTGACAACAAGGCTCCTACATTGCTCAGCGCTGGTGACTGAGACCCATAGAGACCCATGGTGCCTGGTTGAGGATCCTGTTGTGTCTGTACAATCACCTCAGACTGGGCCACAGGCTCCAAGGTATTCCTTATCACCCGGATTGTCTGTCCGTTATGAATGAACTCCTGTATGACACTCCCCTCCGTGGTCCCATACACCACACTAGGTTCAGAGGTGTGGATGTCACTCTGGCCACCTATAACCACCTCCCTGGCTACCTGCGTATTGCTGGCTGAACACATCACAGCATTTCCATACTGACCTACCACAGCCACTGGTACTAAGTTACTGGTGTCTTGATATTGAACTGTTTCTGTGCAACCAGGTTGGTTGTTTTCCAGCTGTAAGAGAGTCTGGGTTGCTGTAGGAACTCCACCACTTTCATGGCCTGAAATGCCACTGCTTGTTGCCTGTGTGTTACAACTGTAGTTATGGATGGAAGAATTTACATCCTCAGTCTTACGGATTTTTGAAGCATAGTCATAATCTTTTGCCCTCCTTCGTCTTCTCAAACTGGTAACAAAGCATTCCACCTTGTGTTTGCTTGGAATATCAGCATGGCCTTTCTTTTGTACCAGTATCTTATGGACTTGTGATGGGGAGGAGACTTGATCTGAGAACGTCATAAGAACATCTCGGATGTCTTCATCATAATGTCCTCCTGATGTAGGTGGGGGAATCCACTCCACTTTGTCATCGACATGTCTCCCTGAAATGCGTATCACCCACATGGACAAGTTGCTCAGGTAGATCTTTAAGTTAAGCAGGAGCGAGCAGTTGTGGCGGTCTTGTTTGTGTCTTGGGCCACTGCAACCTAGAGAAAAAAAATCACAAAAAATAAGAGAAATTAAGAAAAATATCCCATTTAATTGCTTTTTGTGTATAAGATAAATTTAGTTAGATACAAAAATGATAGAAATGTCTTAAATCTACTTACATCATCTACAAATTATTTAACAGTCTATTTTCAAAACAAATCAGGCTAAAATCAGCTGAAACTTTAAGTGTAAGTATTACCAAAAATCTATGCAGTTGATAATGTTTTCTGGCATTAAACAAATAACAAAATCCATAGCCAGCCCAAAAGTGGGATCAAGCACATGTTCATTAGCTTGTGGCCTTTCACGTACCATCCACACATTTTCCATATCCACCACACTGCCTCTTGCAGTTGCCCACACCAGAACACCACAGGTACCAGTTCACAGCATACTCATCTCTGATTGCCTTCTTTTGTATGGCCTCTATCTTCAGCAACCCCTCTGCCGTAGGGGTGAAGTAGTCATCCAGTCTATTCCGCTCATGCACCCTGCTTCCTCTCTTCCAACTCCCTGTATCTACGGCATTCTCCTGTCTTTGTAAATGGAGCAGGCTTCGTTTGACATGTCTCTTTCCTCTGACAAGATGGGTGTCTTTTAACACTTCATGTGTGGAGAGAAAATTCTTAAGTTCCACACCTACAGGGACTTCTATTATTTCTGCACCTTCGAGCAACTTTTTGTTTCTCTTAGCTTTTAAAATGTCTGCATTTCCAGAACCACCTGCTTTAGGTGAACCAGATTTACTATTTTCCCCATCTTCTTCAAAGTCATAAACATCAGTCTGTGCACTGCTGGTTTCATCATTATCTGCTGTCTCTTGAAAAGATGCCCTCTGTTTGACCTTTTTCTTTAAACTAAGCCTCGTGCTCTTTCTAGACGGGGGACTGATCTCTGATGAAACATTCAAGTCACTGTTCTGATCAAGATGAGATTTCTGCTGATCCTTATCATGCAAAGCAACCACAGGGTTACTGTCACTACCACTTTGTGCACCTTCCTTACTTTTAGGGTTTTTCCCACTTGGATATTGTGGTACAACAGTAATCTCACCATCTGAAGTCATGTTTGTCAGATAAACAATTGTTTGTTGCTGTCTTGTAAGTCTCTGTGGAATCACTGAAGCCGAAGCAACTTGCTCATCTGTAGTTTTAGGTAGCTGTTTCTCTTGTAACTGTGTCTGTTGGTTCCTTGAAGATCTTAATGTTGCCTTTCTGTTCTTGACAGGTGGTTCCTGAGTAGAAAGCAGAACTTGCATTGGCTGGTAGCACATTCACAGGTAAGTTGAATAGCGTCTTGTGGTCTACACATGCACAGACTAACCCACGTGTTACGTTCTCTTGGTTACCCATTAACAGACTAGTTGGTGTTGTTTTTTTGTAGTTAATGGGGTAAGTTTTTTTTTTAATTTCTATGTTTCCAAATGCATTAAAAATCACTTAATATGTTGTTTCTTTGATGTAATGTAAAAGGGGGCGGGTTTATATCTTTTTGCATTAATTGTTGTTCTTATTCCTTGTCTATGAATTATCAATTTAATAGCTGGATTAGGATAAAATCTTTTTTGTTTGACAGTTATCATAAACCTATTCATCTGAAATTACTAACATTTGGTTAACATACAATGTATCATCAACAACATCAGCCTCCCCATTTTTTCCAAAAGAATATAGATTAAAACTTCATTTGAGAATTCCAAATGTGTGTATGCAGGCAATGCTGTTTTGATGTTGTACATATATATTTTTTGGCTGAACACTAATGAATTGTTGCAACATGAAGTAGTAGACACATCTTTGTAAAAAGCAATTTGGGCAACATATCCTTGCATTGATTAGGATTTTTGAAAATAGTGATCAGTAAACAAAAATTTCACCCAATTAAAAATAATTGAATTAGATAGTAGTCTACATTGAACTTATCCGATTTTTATAAATTATGCTTATAAAATTGTCTTACTGGGGTTGTCTCTGCCTGCAGATGGGTGTGTGTTGTGACCACATTCTCCTTATTTCCTTGGAGCAAGTCCACAGCATGGGGAATGGCAGGTGTTACAAACTCCAGACATTCCTAGAGAAGACAGTGTTAGCATAACAAACACTTCTGAATTATTGTACACACAGCATTTTAATGCTCCTCTATAGAAATTCATGACAATAAGGCTACTGGTCTTTAATTGTTTAGCTAAAAAGAATCAACTGAAACATACCAAGGATCTAAAAACAGCTGAGTTTTAAGTTACCTGAGAACCTTTTTTACTTCCAGGTAAATTAATAATCAAGGTGCTTCCTCTTGTTCCACAAACAAGCCTGAAAGTAAAGCAATAAATCAAATACCATCTCATAAAGATAGAGTCCTGTCTCCATGCACAACTCATTTTATCATCAGTGGCAAGTTAAACAATCATTAAAACAATATCTGTACTTAGGGTGCATTCCCAGAGATTTAGGGTGCATTCCCATAGATTTTAGATCGATCTATCCCCGTGGGGAGTCTCACTAGATCACTGTCAGATAATCCGGCTTAAATGTCCGTCCCGCCTACTACAAGCTGTAAGGGGGTAATTAACTTCCGTGCCCGCTCGACTGACAGCTATTTAGCGTGAATCCCCAGGGAATTAGGTCGATCTAAATTGGATCGATCTAATCTCTGGGAATGGGGTCTTAGATCGACCTAACTCCCTGGGGGTTCACGCTAAATTGCAGTCAGTCGAGCGCGCACCATAGTTAATTGCCCTCTTACAGCTTTTAGTAGGCGGGACAGACGCTTAAGCCGGCTAAGCTGACAGTAATCTAGTGAGACTCCCCACAGGGATAGATTGATCTAAAATCTATGGAAATGGGGTCTTAGTGTCTGAGCTTTTAATTAAATGCTATGTCCCTAAATTGTTCATGTTATAGGTGTATCACATACATCTTACTGTCAGTAATATGATATATGCACAAGTGCAGGGCACAAGTGGATGCCACATATACCTTGTTGACAAGTATCACATCTCTGAGTTATACCATGGCAGATATTGAGAACAAAAGACCCAGATAAGCAGTATCTCTCATTGATGTGCAACATACATGTACTGTATGTGCAATACATCATGCTTGGGGTTTTTGGGGTCTGATATCTGCAATATGGTATAATAATATTTCCCTTGTTAATTCTAACCCACCTTGATAACATAGCTAAGGGAGTGACATCCAAGGAGGCTTTAATCATGGCTATGGTCATCCCTGGTGCTTCCTTGTGCAGAATGCTCTTTGTAGCCTGTGATGAAAAATAATGTTCATAATAAATCAACAACAACAACTGAATAGTAAAACAAGAAAAACATATTTAAACAGCAGCTGTAACCTACCTCCTTCTAGATGTGCTTTTGTTAATTAAACAGGAGGGAAAAGATTCGTATTAATGTTATCATATCTAACTAGCAAAATGTGCAGCTAATGAACATTATTTCTAGGCAAGAATATCTGACTTGCTACCAGTATTCATACACAATGTAATTCTTCCATAATCAAGCAGTGTTCTCCAAGACCATAGGCCAGAAGACTGTTACCTCTGGTGTAACATCCCTGGGAGCAAACCCTGTCCCCCCAGTGGTCAGGATAAGGTCAAGCTTTAGGGCATCACTCCATATTGTCAGCTTTTCCTAAAGGGAAAGTTAACATTTAGATTTTGATGGATTAATTACCGAATTTCTTCACTGCAAGATTGCATTTCTTATATTAAAATGTCACATCCATACATGTCACTGGGTGTTTAAATTTACATTTAAAGGATAACAACTGTTCATTCTGGCCAAAAATGGAATTTTTGTGGGGTAAAGGTCAATTTACCCATACTTAACAGTGGTAAATGAATCCATTCCAACATTCAAAGTTAGTTCCTGGGTTTTTTTTTTAAGTTTGTTTTTTAAGGGATTACTACAAAGGGTAGCCATCTATAGAAGTCACATGGCTCAATGGCAAGCAGATTCCAGAATAATTGCAATAACCACTGTTGTGGTGGTAAAAAACAATTTATTATATTTCTGAGTTGTTTACAATGTATTTATTGGGAAATATGGATCTCATATGAAGTTGTTATCCCTTTAAAAAATCAACCATTACTCCACTAGCTCTGACAATGAAATATCAATTACATAAGTAGGATTAAGGGTTTTAAAAAATAGTAACTGGTATATTACTAGGTGTTGTATCCATCTGCAATCTTCTCTAAATCTTATATTCATTTTTTACCTTTATCTGCTCAATATCATCTGGCACACAGGACTGAACAACCACCTTGCCAGGGATACTGAAATGAAGATAAAGAAATATAAATAACAACCTGCATGTTACTTAAGGGACTGTTCAGAATGTTTTGTGTTGACCTATTCAATGCACATTAACTCTACAGGGACTCTCCCTGAATGCAATCAGATTAACAGACTAAGAGGCCTCCTTTTGAGCCGCGTGAGAGGCGGAGAGACCATAACAGGATTAAGCGGTCTTTCTTTTATGTAGGGTCTGCCATATTTGAGCCTTGGACCAGTTGATACTCGGATCTTCTATTCTGAATGGCCCCTAAGATCCACAAGGACTTAGACTTAATGCTTACTGTTATCATTATACTAAAATATGCATTTGCAATTCATTTGTTGTTGTTGATTTACTTAATAAACATAAACCCCAATTTACCATTACATCTACAACTAGTTCAAGTAAAGTATACATGGACTGTGTGTAAACTTTTCAATCTTTCACCTTAACTTACATTTTCTTGTCTTCAATAAGAATCTTTAAATTTGCTGAACTTTTATCTTCTGCTTTGCCTTCAAAACAGGAGTCGCTGGCTGTAAGATGTTAAAACATTTGCTGTGCATATTACAGTGTTATAGTAATAAGAATTGAGATTTGAGGGCGCATAAAATCAAACAGCACAAAAACTGCAGAATATCATGCAAAGTAATAATATTAAATATAATTACTCAATTAAACACTTATTAAAAGTAGCATGAAAATTCATATGTTAGCACTTCTATTTTACATTTTCTGATACACTGTATATGCTAACTGATATATATGTATAGCACATATAATACATATCATACAGACAAGATAATATATGACACTTTGCCAGGCTAATCGAGATCTTTGACTGGGTTCCCATCCCTAGATCGATCCATCTGGATTGGTCTAACTCCCTGGGGAGTCTCACTAAATTGTTATCAACTAACCTGCTTAAATGTCTGTCAGGCATACTGAATCAGCTAGGGGGTAAAGATAATTACCCCCTAACAGCTTTACTAGGCGCAACAGACATTTAAGCCAGCCAAGTTGACAGCAATTTAGTGAAACTCCCCAGGGAGATAGATCGATCCAAATATCTGTAAGAATGGCCCCTTAGTCTCTTGGGCTGCATTCAGAACAGTGGACTAGCTAGTTAAATAGGGTCGCCATATTGACCCTCGGACTTGTTAGTCCCCTATTATGAATAGGGCTTTTGACTCTTTTGAGAGTGAAATATTGTACCAGTTGGATCAACCCAACTCTGTGGGCCGGGATTCTCGCTTAAGTGCATTCAGCAAAGTCAGCTTAATTGTCTGACATATCTCCTTGAATAGCTAGTTAATTAGACCGCATTCACAATGATTTGAGCCAGGCTTTACAAATCTAGGGACTAAATATGGCGGACGTACATGAAAGGAAAACCGCCTAATCTTTTAATAGTCTCTCCGCCTCTCACACGCCTCCCCACACGTCGTCCCTGCGGGGTACAGTCATTAAATCTCGGCTCCGTTCGCCATGCGGAAGCTACCTGAGAAATATTAAATGTGCATGCTCATCAATTAAACTCAAGGTGAAGAAAGCATGGCAGCTGGAGGCGATCGAAGGAAAAAAGCTCTTCTGTTCTATTATCTTTCAAAACAGAGACGAAAAAGAAATGAATTGGCCCGTAGAGCAGCAATGAACCGGCTATCTACGGAGATAATGTCACCATAGATATTCACAGAGATACCCAGCCCCAGTAGACAGAGGAGGAGGAGGGCAGAATTTTTGCGTATGCAGTCTCGTCAGAGGGCGCAGTTCGTTCTGATGCTGATGTTTGCCTTGTTCCCTATGCCTGATCGAACTGGAAAGGGAGGGGGTGTTTTCACGATTTTGATCCCGATTCATAGCTGCTCTACGGGCCAATTCATTTCTTTTTCTCAGGTAGCTTCCACGTGGCGAACGGAGCCGAGATTTAATGACTGTACCTCGCAGGGACGACGTGTGAGAAGGCGTGTGAGAGGCGGAGAGACTATTAAAAGATTAGGCGGTTTTCCTTTCATGTATGTCCACCATATTTAGTCCCAGAATTTGTAAAGCCTGGCTCAAATCATTGTGAATGCGGTCTTAGTTTATCACCACCTAGAAACTCAATGAGGCCCTCCTACATTTAAGCCGATTACAGTTATTGCACTTGGGCAGAACCTCCAGCAGAGTTAGATCGATCCAGCTAGTACGATGGGTTTATCTGAACGCTCCCTACATTTGTCCAATCAGTATGCCTCTGTCGTGACGCTGGTAACGCTTACATAGTACAGCTAGGAGCCTAAAAGGTTGTAACTGTTCAATATCAACTAACATGAACAATCGGACTTACGTGCAAAGTTATAAGAAACCGTAACTTACACCCCTTTGGGAATAGGGTCACAGATCCCCAGATTTTTGCCTCAGATTTCGGCTTAATTGCAACCTAAATTTTCTCAAGTTCGAATCATGGGGCAACCAAGATCGGTGCGCATATGTTGGTTTTTGCCCAGAAATTATATAATTGTGTCATAGAACAGTTTTTTCTAAATAGTCTAACTAAACCTGTTGTACATTAGATCTACATGTATGTGAATGCATCACCTGTTAGAATGCCTATTTTGATTTTAGTGCCATGTTCCATTTCCGAACTCGTCGCCATTTTGCGTTGCCGAACTCGACTAAATAGCCTCAAAACAACTTAAACAAAATAGTTTATTTATATTTATCTTTCACAAAATTTACGTGTTATGTTTCCTATTTCTCATATTTTTGTTTTTTATATTTAAATTGAGAGAATAAGTAAGAAGCTCAATTTTATGTAAATAATATGTACAATTAGTATTTTTTCTATAATTTGGAGATTAATGTCTCAGGGGGTGGTGCCTGTCTGCGAGTGGAACATAAGTTTATACATGTGATGATAGTGTCAAGTCTCTCTGCGTCAAAAACAATAATTTGATATTATTTTGTAGATAAGAGCCGTACAGTCAGTCAGTACCACAATTATTATATTTTGCAGGTAACGTTTACACAGGAATTCTCTAGGCGGGATGATTTTAGTTTACTCTCAGTCGTAGTCGACATTGATCAGCTGTTTATTTGTTTTGGTACTTCTGCGTTTTGGGCCGGTTTACTTTATCTGGCATTTTAAGGTTATATTTGCACCACGATGACCAAGCGACTTCAGAATCACTGTCATGTCAGCAGAAAGTGAAGTGGAGACGAACGGTACACCCGTGTTAGTACATTTCCAAACTGACCCTCTCAGTACTTCAGTGTCTGAAGTCGAAAATGGAGATGTTGCTGCCGTTGAGATAGTAGCTGTTGCTGCACCAAAAGTTGGTGATGAGCTCAAAGATGATGTAAGTATGAACTCTTCGATCAAGCTCTCAGATTACTTGTATTGCATTGATTTAAATGGATAAACATTTATTCATTGTGCAACTATTTATGGTCTGTCTTTGAGATTAAGTGCTCAATGCATAATGGTAGATAAATTATATAAAAGTTAAGATACCTAAACAAATGCATTAATGAATAAATGAGTACATAAATTTCACATGGATGTTTTATTCTGTTATTTAAAAAAAAAATTAATTAAAATGTACAAATATTTAAAGAAATTTCTATATTTTTTATGAGTTTTATGGACAGAAACTATATATATATATATATATATATATATATATATATATATATATATATATATATATAGCACTCGATATATAGCACTCGTCTGCATCTAACTCTAAGGAAAGCTTACAAGAGTGATTCTTAGGAACAAAATAATGTTTGTTTATCATTATTTATTATTTGATTAATTGCGACAGAATACAGATTCAAGAATGAGGGTTCCATGGGGGGAGAGGGGTACTGATCACAGTTCACAGGAAATGCAATTAACAATCCACAAATCACAGTAAATGATATTTTTTCTCCCCACCTTTTATGGTTAAAGGAAATGACACCACATTACACAATAGGAATCTATTATTTTACCTATTAGGTTAAAAAATATAAAGGTGTTATTCATCTCTGGTAAACTGTGTTTACCCAAACAAGGTTAGGAATTAGAACAATGGGTTAACACCCATTGTATTAACACAGAATAGGAAGTGACTCCAAAGTCCCAAAAGCTGAAATATAACCATAAAACAGAGCAAAAAATCCTCGCCTTTTTTATTTTCCTCAAAAATCCGTAGCAGTTATAAATAAAACTTTATTCATATCTCATTGACAATGCAGAAACTATGAGTTGAGAATCACAAATCACATGGTGTAATGACTTTGTTTTACAAAAGGTGTAGAATGAAAAGCCCCATTCACGGGAATGGGGTGCTTCACCAATCGTATTAAATGATATGAAAATTTCACACATCTCTGTAAATAAAAAGTAGCTTCCACAGGTAACAGATATGTATTCCCAGTGGGATCCTCCAGAATATATACTGATTTTAATTCAAGAACAATTTGTTTCAGGATCTTCTGCTTGCAGCCACACTTGTTCAAGATGCAGTGCATGGACAAGATATTGGGTTTAAAACAGATCCTGCATCTGTCAGGTATAGTTATATATTTGATTTCTAAGATTTGATTAAATATGTATAGATTTTTTAAAAACTACTCAGCTACAAAGCTAATGAATCTACAACTGTCTTTGGGCAACATGTGGACAACAGATGCATGCAACTAGGCTTTCTAGTAGTTTTAAATATAAGGTTTGCAGCCAGTGCTCATAGATGTATCAGCACTGGTACTTTAACCAAGATAAAGCCAAACTTGATGGGAACACAACTTATTTGTTTCAGAGCATATCGCTTGTATAACCATAGAGCAATGAGATGGGGTCTGTACTTTGCCATCTTACTGAATTTGTGCCTGGGTCTTTTTGAAAAACCTGCAACCTGGCCTCTCCCAATATGGGTAATGGCAAAATTTTTTATTTGAAAAAAATTAACTTCCTGTATTTTGAATATTTTAATAAAACATTATATGATATCTCCAAAATGAAATGTAATATAGTTTGGTGTTTATTTTTTAACTTTCTTCCTTTATCTATTTCAAAGATAGTATTTATTTCACAGAAGTTAATATATGAATATAAATTGAATGTGATAATGAGACAACTAGTACATTGTTTTTTTAACCACATAATGTACACAAATTAGTAAACTTGAACGTCCAATTTTTCAGGCCACCATCAGTGTAGAAGGACTGGTGCATGCCTTTTACATTTTTAGATTTTTTCATGGGAAACATTTTGCAAAACCTGGATTTTGGAAAGATACGAAGCATGTAGTTGTTTTGGTCACCATTATAGTAAGTATATCTACATTTGCCTTCAACATAATTTTGTGATTATACCATATAAAATTGCAAATTATATTTAATTAACTTTGATTTTTAGAATATTTCTCTGTTTATCTGTTGTGGCATCTGTTTATAGATTCTGCTTGGTTTTAGTTGACCTGTCTAGATATGATAATCTACATATTTTGGATTAACCTGGCCCCCTATGCACACCCAGTTAGATGGTCAAGAGCTCTCAGGCCATTATATATGATCAATTTTGCTGAAGGAAGACAGGTTAGTACTCTGTTTTGTCATTTTATTGATCAATTTTATTAATGTTGATTTTATTGATCAGTTTTATGCAAAGTGAATTAATTAAGTAACTGGCATTTGAATTTAAATGGGTTCTATAAAGATAATTTATTATTTAAGTTGGTTTCTAAAGTTAAATAAGTTGACAGAAAATTTCTTGAGTTTTCGCCATAGAGGCAAAATACATTTTCCTTCCTTTTTTTTAATAATTGTAATTTCTTCTTTCAGATTAGAAGAGCCTTTAGGAACATACGCCGTACCCTGCCAGGCATTCTAAATGTACTAGTTTTATTTTTCTGTAGTGTGCTTTTATTTGCCCTAATGGGCTTGAAAATATTCCAAAAAAGGTAAGTAAGATAGTAACCTTTCATTTTTTAGACTTGCTTGAAAAAATGATAGATATCAGCACTGAGTAAACATACTTGACTTGATACTTGACTGATATAAATGGCATATATAACCATTATTTGTAGATTAAAAGATTATATTCAGTGGAGATGGCTTGACCTAATTTGTTACAGTGTATGACCCATCACAGCAGTCTGTCAAGTTCAGATTTATTTGTCCTAGACATTCAGCTAACCCAGTGGTATGCAGCCTCACTTGATAACAGGATAATGTAAGAGTTAGATACCTGTGAAAGTTGAAGATGGGTTGATCAAACAGAGAGGGGTCAACCCATTTGTACTGGAAATGTTCCTTAAGTTAAGCACAGTGGTAAATGAAAAGACAATACAATACAATACAATGCTGTCACTTGTAGGGCTCCCGCACAGTAAAGATGCATTACCAGGAAACCTTGAACCTTTTGAACATATATGAATGATGCATAGGACTAGAATACAGCTCAAGTTAGAAACTAGAATGGTTGGATTTTTATCTTGAAGTTCTGGGTTTTCTTATTATATTTGATCTTTTTGCTTACTCAGAAATGAGATACAGTGAAAACTGAGATGGAAGTTAAGATAAAGGGTGCAAAAACAAAAGAAAAACAAAAAATTGTAGAGCAGCAAAGCTGAGTGAACTGTGTTGAGGTTGAAACCTTGCAAATAGATAGTGAAGCATGTCTTCTTTTTTTGGGAGGGAGGGGTGCACATATTCTTGTTGAAATTCCCTGTTAATGTATTACAGTTGTTGGTGTGACTGGACTAACTTCATCCTCAATCTTGTCTTTTGATGCAGAAAGCTGAAAAACTTGGATGGCAGTCCATACTTTGAAGATTACTGGGAGAGCATCTGGGCATTATATGTACTAGTCACTACAGCCAATGATCCAGATATCATGTAAGCATTAGAATTTTAAAATAATACCATTTTTGTTACATTTGGTCCCATGGCGTTAAAAGTCAGTTTGGTATGTTTACAGTGGTAATGATTGGATGTACACATTTTTCTTTTTAAATTGGTGTGTTTTTGGATTTTGCTGTTATAAATATGAGTCTCTTTGCAAGATTTTTAAATCTTAAAAGTCACTTCAGATGCACATTTATTATACTTCTACATTTTTCTCTTTCAGGATGCCTGCATATGACAATGACAATTGGTCTGCCTTGTTCTTTGTTGTCTATCTTCTCATAAACTTGTACATCTTCATGAGTATTTTGTTGGCTGTTATTTACAATAACTATAAAAAACATCTAAAGGTGAGCTGTTATGTAGCTATTTTATGTCTTTTTTCATACTGATCCTTAGAAAAGATTAAAATATTGTTTTACAGTGATCATATACATGTACATGCAGTAATTAATAGACTTTAAATGATTCCAAATTAAATTGTTTAAATATTATAGTGGTAGAATACACATATCTTTATTAATTTGCAGAATGAGGTGAGAATGGCTGTTATATCTAAACGCAAGAAACTATTTCAAGCCTTCGAAATTCTGAAAGTACAGAAGGATGGGAAGGAAGTTTTGACTGAGGAACGATGGAGTTTGTTAATGAAAGCTATATCAAATAAGAGGAGTGGTGCACAAATAGAACTGCTGTTACATGTGCTGGATGAAGATGGGGATAACTGTCTCTGTAGGTGGTTTAAAGGAAAGAATATAGAATTTTGTATGAAAAATTCAGTTCAGTAATTTTGAATTACAAGAACTGTAACATATCACATACTTTTCTTAGTTCTAAAGCCAAACAATAATCTACTGTATTTTAAGAACACATTTTTTTCACATGGTTTAAACTGTGTGAACATATTATCAGTCTACTTTGTGTTTTAAGGGGGTATTGAGAAGAGGTAGTAATTTCATTACCTAAAAGAATGTATTTTGACTGTAGTCAATAAAACAGGCCAGCAAAATATGAATAGGATTATCAAAGATTATGACATTGTCATGTTATCTTGGTAATGTGTGTGTGTATGTGTGTACATGCGCATGTGTGTGTGCCACTTTCAACTGAGAACCAGTGCATTTGTGGGGATATGCAGCATCTCTGATTAGATATTAACCATTTTTTACTGGATTTGCAAAAATTTTTTATTTCTTAGTTATATTACTTACAAGATAAAATTTGTATTAACTTGTTTATTTTTCCACCACAGACGTAAGATTTTGATTGATTTGTTGACACTTAGAAAAAACTAAGTATTCAGAGAGACAAGTAATAGATGTGATGAACCTGCTGAGCATGAGTACTTGTTGCATAGGTAGTTTGTGCATTCATATATATATCTTTTGTTTTGTTTTAGTGAGAACAGAGTTCTTGAACCTTGTAGACTTGCTGAATGTGCCCTTAACAGAGGTCCATGACAGGAAAACACTATTTGAAAAGATGTGTCCATCTCTTTATCTGTCAAGAGTCAGTGAAGTTGTCAAGATGTGTGTAAAACATAGGTAAAAGAGGGAATTTGTTATTATTTCTATTATATATATTTAATGTATTTTAATATTGTAGATTTTGAAATATTTGTATAATCAATTTACAGTGCATGTAGTGGCTTCTTTAAAGTGCTTTTTAATTTCAACCTTTTTCCAATTTTTATGGATATAATTTGTATTTATATATGATTTCCATTTGTACATTAACATTTTAGGTTTTTTCGCTACTTCTTTGACTTCATGATTGTGGTGAATGCTGTTTTCATTGGACTGTCTTTAGATGATGCAGAGTGGTTTTTCTTAGTGCTGTTTGCCATGGAAATATTGCTTAAGATGTATGCCTATGGCTTCAGGCAGTTTTTTTCATTGTTCTGGAATTGGTAAGTAATGTTACTGGCATTGAAAATAATTCCAGTCCTGTTAACGCATTATAAGGGAAAATACTTTCTGCCGAAGGAAATAAAAAAAAACATAGCAGGATTCAACAAGGTATCGATGCATGGTTTTGTTGCTGTTATAGAACAGTTTGTTTTCCTGTAGTGCAGACAGAGAGGAGAATGCCAACATATCACAGCTTTCTATCAATTTTCTCTTGAATGTTTTGCTTATTGTTTACATTTAATTCATGTTTGTACAGGATATTTCTAGGATTAATGATGTCTGTACAGACTAGATGCATCATCAGGTGAGGTATATCAGAATAGTTCAGAATAAGATCTCTTTGCTGTAATAAGTTGATAACATATCAAAGATTTATGATCAGATATTTAAATCTTTTCATTATTTTGTAGGTTCGACTTTTTAGTCATATTCAGTGCTTTGATAGCTACTATAATTGAAGCATTGCTGCAAGAATGTAAGTGTGTACTTTCTTAAAACTTTGCTGTTTAATCACATATTCCCAAAGCTGAACAGAAAAATATAAATTACTGGTGTTTGCTCTACAAAAAGGCTATGAAATTTCTAAAAAAAAGGTAATTAAAAGGAGTGACATGACATATGAGGTTTTTGTTTTTGATTCATTGATTTCACAACAATTTAGACAAACATGTAACAACATTTAAATGATATTATGAACACATTTTCAAACATGAAATGTGTTCACTTTTTCATGAAATGTGACTTGCATTCTTTAGGGCAAGATGAGAGCAACACCTTAGATATTTTACTGGTTTTAAGGGTCTTGAGGCTCATTAAGATAATAGGAAGCATCGACAGGTAGGCAGTACTTCATCAGTGGTAAAAAATTCAGATTTAAATCTTTCAGCATGTTGCTTTTTTCTTTTGTTTGAGATATGAGAAGCATAAAGAGCGAATGGCAAATATGTCCCTTAGTTTGGTGTGACATACAATTCTGAATAGACCAATGGCTGATATATATGATACTGTCAAGTTTGTTTTTTTCTCTTTAGTTTCATTGGAAATGAGACTCAGTCTATGTAGATCAATTCAACTCCGCAGGCACTCTCGCTGTATGCAATCAATTTAACAGTTTAACACGCCTCATGCCACCGAGTAGAATACAGAAAAGCTGCTGATTTTAGAGTATGTTAGAAGCAAGGGGAGGCATGTCAATCTGTTTTTCTGATTGCATTCAGCCTAAGTATCTGCGGAGTTGGATGGATATATATATAAAACAGTTGTTTCATTGGGAATGAAGCCTAGAAGCAGAGGTGAAAGTTTTTCAGATTTATACAGGAATCTGGAAATTTGCCAAAAAATAAATTATATATATATATATATATATATATATATATATATATATATATATATATATATATATATATATATATATATATATATAAATTTACACTTTGTTTTTTGAGGGGAGGAAGGGGGCATTTTTGGTGGTTGTATTTTTAGAATATTTTTTAAAGGTTAACTTTTATCTCTGTTGATGGCTGCGTGAAAGTAAACTTTATCTTTATATTCATTTTTGATGATGAAACAGGCATTTACTTCGCTTTTTGCATTTTATTTCATTAACTACTATAGTGTTATTCAATATTGTTTCTGTTTAACCTTCTTTTATGTTTTTTCTGTTTGATTTTGTCTTTGGTTACTAGTTGGGTCTTCTTTGATGTGGCTAGTGTGTAACTTGTCCTCTGCCTTAATGATTTGTTATGAACTTTTATTAAGTACCCAATCTTCATACAAGACTGAACAAAATTTTCATAATTAGCAATATATCTGTATTGTTTTTTAGAAAGGTATAAGGATACAAAGCCACTTTGAATTCACAGATCTCTGTCTTAAAGTTAATTTTGAATCTTTTAGCTGTGACCTCCCATTTTGGCACCTCCTTGTTGTTTGCTGCAAATTAGAAAATGTCAGTAGTTATTCTTATTTCTCTATCTGTTTTTTGTTTCATGCATTTTTGTTTGTTTTTTAAGTCTCTATATCTGTGTGTGGTGCTTGACACTGTTTGCACTGTTTGAGCTTTCTCTTCATTCTACCAGATTTAAGGTGATTGTGATGACAATCCTCAACATTGGACCTTCCATTATAACATATGGAGGAGTGATATTTGTAAGATTTTTCTAAGTTTTGCCTTGTTTCCATGTGCATACATTTGTTTTTTTGGAAGAAAAAGCTGCTGAGGTTTTTTTTAATTGTAGCAGACAATTTCTTAAGATTTATTGTAAATTTTTTTTAAAAGTTTGTATGTAATAATGGCATTATAGGATACATTAATGATAATTTAAAAACTGTTATGTCTTAAGATTCTTTTTAGGATAATAGCTTGCCCTTGTTATTTTTAAAACAATAATATAAATGTGTATTTAACAAGTTATCAAGATCTTATTCATACAATAAGCCAAATAAAAGGCAATAATTAATTTTTTATCATTCTTTATGTTTCAGGTCTTCTATTACATCTTTGCTATCATTGGCATGGAAGTATTTTCAGGCCTTGTTGCCTACTATCCCTATGATACAAAGAACCAAAGTCAGTTGTTCTGTGGCAATCCTGCTTTGAATGGATCTGAGTTTGCCAGAGAGCGATACTGCAGCAACAACTTCAGCAATATCTTGAGATCATTTGTGTTGCTATTTGAACTGACAGTGGTAAATCAGTGGCATGATATCCTTGACTTGATTGTGCAATAAACTACAAAGTGTACTTTGTTTTATGTAACATTTTGTTCTTGTCCTTTCAGTGGAAATTGAATTATTTTGAAAATTGTTGTGTGCTTGATTACATTGCATGGTACATACAGAGGCAGTTTTAGAAAATGTTGATAAATATATGTTTATTTTAAATTTTTTAATTTATATTTTTTTTAAATTAATCTTTTAGTTGTACATTTATTATTTTTTATTTCTATTCTATATCAATGGTATTGGAAGTATTGTAATAAAAATGATTGATAAATACTTAATGGCAAACTAATATGAGAGGTTCCAGTTATTTTCTTAACGTCCTCACTCCTGACATCGGGCTTTGTTTTGGTGACAAGTAAAGCTGCAAGGATTTATTTCTTTACGTTTCATCTGATTTGTGTAGTGATCATTCTGAAGTAAGTTTGAAGCATTTTAATATTAAATAATGTTTTCATAGATGTGAATACATGTATAGTCATAATACCATCGTCTTTGTTAAGTTACTTTTGGTAAAAATGGTCAACAATTAACACAAAGAATATTGTTCTTCAGATATTTCATTTCATTACATATCTAAAGCTTGCCAGCTTAAACTTAGTCTTAATTTGTCGTTTATTGTTGATATATGATTGATGACTTTTATATATATATATATATATAAATGGTTTTGTAAATAAAACCATTTAATATATATATATATAAATGGTTTTATTTACAGCATTTTCACAGCTTTTGTATTGGAGGCCTTTATCCTGGAATATTCCTTGTCAAAAGGGAAATTTGAGCACAGAATTGAGCAAAAAATCAAAGAAATGGGATACAGTATTGGACAGTAAGTGTTTAGGAGAATTTTTTAAAAATTGCCTAAATTTTTAATTTAACGGACTGGGAAATTCAGTCATTTAAAAGTTTGACAAATATACTTTGAAAAATGAGCTGTATCAATAGACTATTTATCTTCATTTTAAACTGAAAATGATGCAATATATTCTGTAGGAAAACGGAGCCAGGTCCCTTAAAGATGAGTGTTAAGCATGACAAAACTGGACTTGTGGACAACATAGAGGAGCATCCAACAGAAGAAGAGACCTCCACCTCCACACAGGAACAAGATGGAGGTTTAAGCAGGTCAAGTTCTAATACAAGTCTTCCTGATTTAGCTTTGGAAAAAGGAATGAGGTTCCACCTGAAGAAGAGAAGTAAGTGCATTTTGTGAAATCTATTATTTATTTATTTGTTTGTTTGTTTGCTTGTTTGTTTGTTTGTTTGTAGATTTAATAGATTTAAGTTTTACTTTTTTAAAAACATTATTTGCATCTTTTTGTCAGTCCTCAAATTAAAAAAAAAGACTCAAGAAGGAAAATATATGGAACATCAGTCCATTAATTGATAAATATTTTTCGTTATAGCAAAGTGTCCTTGCAATAAGTTTGCACAATCTGAAATTATTTTATTTAATTTTGACTCTGTCCATGTGTAGGTCGCAAGAAAGTGGAAGTGTTACTTCAATACATGTTTGAAAACGAGTTGGGACCTGAAGGCCTGCTCGATATTGACGATGTCACCAATCTCCCAGAGGAGGACGTCAAACCTTTCCCTCTTACCCTAGACAATGTCACATGAGACAGTTTATGACACAGGTGATGCTAGCTTGCATGTCACTTGACTTTGAACACATTTTTGGTGTAAATAAAAAAATTGAGTCATTTCTAGGCAGAAGTCAGTTCAAACTGTACATTTGACCAGGCTTCACTTTGTCCCTGAGTAATTACTTAATATCAGCACATTGGTATTCCTAAGTATATAAAAAGCTACCTGCCCAGTGCACCAGCAAGCAACCTGTGGAAGACTGGCATTATTATGTCCTATTATGTAAACAGAAATTCATGGTAAGCACAGGCCATATATTTGCATTTATACATAGAAATGTAATATGATACTGATAGGCACAATGCCAATTTTCAGACTTATAATGGTCAAGTTATAATCTCCATCATGATTAACTGTATTATCATCTTGTGCAACATGATTGTTAATATACACCCAATAGATGTCCCTTTATAAATTATTAAGGAGTTGTTGATGTTTGTATGTTAATTGATGACAAAATCAATTTAAGTTTAGATTAATAATTTTTGAGGAATGGGATATTTTTATTATAATATTAAAGAATTGGTCTGAATTATTACAAAGAGATTATTCTTCTAAAAGAGTTATTTATGATGAAGATGCCAGTGATATATCAGGCCAGTGATATATCAAGCACAATGTAGTGCTAGGCCAAATTTTTTGGTGAATTATTCATTCTGATAAATGAAGAATAAACTTGAGATTTCATGTTTAACTTGGATATATTATAGGTTTAGATGTGCAATATGATTTATTCCCAATTTATAGAAGAATGGAGAAAGAAAACAATGAGTGTGTAAGCAAAACATATTAAAGTATTTAACATAAATATTGAAAAAGGATATTCAATTAAGATATACATGTCATAAGTGATCAGCTGTCAAAATAGAAAATATAGTTACTACCCTGAGTTTGAGAGGCCAATTCTGACCATACTAATTAACTACATTAAGTGTTTTATTTTATTTATTATTATTATATATATAATTTTTTTTTTTTTTTTTGGTTACTTGAACGGACTCACTGAATGCCATGTGAATGTTTCTCAAACAGTTTTATTTCTTTATCTTTTGACCAGATAACTGAATCACATGCATTTATATGGTCTACAAAACTGAATTGGAATTGGTGATTGGATTGGTATCTCAAGATTAAAAGGTCAAAGATAAAAGTGGATGGAATATCTGCTTATTTGCCAGGATTGCATGACCATCAGATTGTAAAGCTCAGGCTAGATTTTGACTTTATATATCTATACATATACGCTGTGGATATCATAACAGAGTTGGTGCTAAATATAAAATATATACTGTACATTGCCATTTTACAACTATGATAACAGAAAAAATAATATCAAATACTCATTAAGTAATTTTTCATGAGATTGAGATGTTATATATGTTAAGAGGTCAATGAAGACATTGATAGATTGCTGATATTTTATGCTCTAATAAAATTCATGCTGATTGGTACAGTGACTCCAGCGTTTTGTTTCATATTGATAAAAAGTGTGAGACATGTCTGAATTTAAACCTCAGCTTTTATATGAAACTAAACATGATTTTGATTAAAATTAAAATTTTAATTATCAAATGCACAAGGGGCAAGTATTTGCATCAAAATTTATTAACTTTAGAAAATGACCAACGTAGAATATGACATGTTTACGAATTGGATTTTTACTGCGTAAGTCATACAAACATTTTTATGTTACATTTATTGTTTTTTGATGTTCAAATAATGTCACTTGTAGATTTATGGCTGTTACATGCAAACTAAAATAAACTTTAATGTATTTTTGCCATATTCCCCCACCCCCACCCCATACCTTTTTTCAATACCAGAATGACCCCTACGAGAGGCAGTTAGAAAGCACTTTGTGGCCCAAATAGGCAAGTTCCATATTTTTCAGAATGCCCAAGTTTTTTTTAAATCCTAACAATGGACTGTGGTCTTCAGAAGGGGTGAATGGGCACAATGGAGACTTCAGAAGCATGTTTTATATCTAGTTTTGAAAGCTGCTCTTGTTCCATCACATTTCAACATTGAACTCGGCTACATATGTAGATTGCCTATACCTTTTGCATCAGCCCTTTCTCAAAGTAGAGTTCAAGTCATAAGACTTGGCCATATATTCATAATTGCTTAATTACAACTTTTTCAGCAAATAAATTTTTAAGTTGATAGGTGGACTCACCATGAAATAAATCCCTGACATCATGTACAGTGTATTTTTCTTGTTATGATGGGGTTCTCCAAAAGCATAGGTTTATTATGTCGTACATAAATATGGTTTAGTACCTCGTAATATGCATGTTTCTGTTGATGAGGAGATTTTGACTCCAATACCAGTGACTATAAATAACTGGACCACATACTGGACAAGGAAGTTTTTTTTATTTGATTTCTTATCAAAAGGTGCAATATATTTTTCACTGCTTTAAAGTGGAAAATGATAAAGGCTTATCTATTTGTTACATGTACATGTACATTGAATACCAGGGCAGAGAGGGACCACCTGGTAACTTTGTCTTTTCTCTACGCTGAAATTTTACGACCCTTACTCTTGGTAAAGGACGGATACAGCAATATGGCATATTCCATAAGGGATAATAATCATAGAAGAAATATTGAAACATATTCACTTAAAGAGGGAGATGGGCAATACAAACAAAGACTGGATCTAAAGTCTAGGCCACGCTCACGATCACTTTGCACTCAATATAACAATTTAGCTTTTGTGCAAGAAGTGGATATTGATCTGGAAGAGGAGCAGCGTTGTGATTTACCAACAAGGCAGAGATCTGTTTCATTTGCTTTGGTGGATGAAGAACCCACCAGATTAATCCAAAATACATATGACCATTGTCCTGTAAATGAGGTGAGTACAATATGGCTGTAAGCATTCATAAAAAATGGAGATTGAAAAAATGGAACAATTGGTTGTTTGACTTCAAATTTTTTTTCATTAAAAATAATGATTTTTAATTTTACTTTAGGAGTGAGAAGTTAGAAGTTAGGAGTCTCATTTAAGACATTTTATTATAATTATTTCACATTGTGGGATGCTTTTCCGAACTGGAATTTTGCTAGAATATTATAGGATTGCACCCAGTACTTTTCCTCCAGCATATCTGTGTGCAAATATAATTATAATAACAATAATAAATAGCAATAATAATAAAATAAATAAAAAATTAAGATATTAAATAGGTGAAGATGATATGTGGCCAACTATTCATATTCCCATATAATATTATGCTGATATTATTCAGGCTGTGTGTGGGTAGGGTGGAGGTGACTGGAGACACTTACATGTACTTGCCCTTTAGACTCTTTAAGAATGTTTGTTTTGGATGTTAACCTGATAATGATAAAAGTGAGACAAGCAATTTTTGCCACCCTTGATAAAATGCATTAGTACAATCTTTTTTTTTTTTAATTTCCTTTCTTCAAATAGTGGTCTTTCAATTTTCAATGACTGACACAAAAAACTTACAGTTCAATATATTACAATTTTAATTAAAATTTCAGATGCCTGATGGCTATATTGAACTTCATCGATCCCTTGCAAATGGAATTTCTTCGGCTTCCAACCCAAACATTTCTTCCAGTAGTGTCAGATCTGCATTGCGTAGAAGCTCTTCAGATGGATCACTTTCACGGTTCCCTCTCTCACTGAGAAGAACTAACAGTGTTGTGTCCACCACCAGCACACATCCTGAACTTACAAACGAGGTAAGGTTTACAATGTCTGACTGTCTGCTTTTAATAGTGTACAGTAGTTTTGTTGTAACACCATCTTCATGTCAATATAGATTTTTGTTTTTAAAAGTTTTCTACATGGTTAATTTTTTCATCTTCAACTGAGTGATTTGCCTGTATGATAGGCCTTCATTAATATCAAATTTTTTTTGGAAGTCTTACGAAGTAAATAATAACTTGTTTGTATCTAACAGGAACTTCTTCTGGCAGCAGTTTATGTAGAAGATGCAGTTTGTGGCAGAGATATGCAGTTTAGAGAGGATGCTAAATCTGTAAAGTATGTGTTGGACATTTTTTAAAATTGATATTATCATAAGATATATGTTTGTAAATTTATAGTAATTGTTATACAGTAACTTTTTATTTTGGAAAAATACTCTTGGAGATACAATACATGCATTTATGTGAATTCTGTTATGTCAAAGTGTGAAAAAAGGGGGAGCTAGGAAGGAGCACAGAGACACATTACCTTCTTTCAATTAATTTCTTACCTCTGACAAGGTGGTTATGTTTTTGGTTCCGTAAGTATGGACATGGACAGGTTTTGATAAAATGTTCAGGATAGGCCACACACAAATGGGCCATGGAAAAAATGATAAGATTTTGGGAGTGATAAGGATTACCATTGAAATACATTCTACATAGAAGCTACACATGCAAGCAGTAATAATTACAGCTTGACATATATATATTATATTTAACAGGCATTATTCACAAGCTGACATCATCATGTCACATGCGAACATGACTGCATCAAAACTACACAAGTTGTACTAATTAATGTTTTGATTATACCCATTGCACATGTATTGGATCACTTGCTGCTTTGGATTGAATGCTGTTTTATAGTTTTTATGGAATTGATATCTTTTCTAAGCACATGCTTTGTCAATTGTTTATAATTTCTTAAAGGTTAAGTCCTTGGCAGAGTTTTGCGCTCTCTGAATGCTTTTCTTATTTATTTATTTATTTATTTATTTATTTATTTATTTATTTAATCAATTTTAGCAATTTTTTGTGTGCACTCAAATCTCTTGATCATATCGTACCCAGAGTTTTTGTATGTTCTCCCCCCCAACCCCCACCACCACCCACCATTTCCCTCAGTAGCATTCCTCCATTCAGATCCCTTACTGTATTTCTCTATTTAAGGAGTTACAGATTGTACCATAGACCTGTCTGTCGGTGGATAATGTATATGTTCATCTGGGTTCACCTTGCTCTTGCTCTGTTTGAATACCCAGCAATATATGGACTAGATGTAGAATACTGGGTAAGTAGAAATACAATTAACAAATAAAAAAGGGGAAATCTATGAGGTATTTAAAAAATTAATATATTTTTTGAAGAATTGATATGATAAAATTAAATGATGAAGTTATAACTTCTTTCTTGAAGGAACAATTGTCTGCAATTTCAAAATAATTATTAGTAGTCTATTACATTAGTTATAGTAAGCACCAAAAACATTCCACATTCCAAATCTGTTCATTAATTTTTTTTTCAGATCACCATGGCAACAGAAACTGTTTGCCTCATTGCCTACATATGCCGTTTTCTTCATCACAAACGTTTTGATGTGCATGAGAATTTATGGAATAACAAGAGATACCTGATCGTATGCATTCTTGTAGCGGTCAGTGTCCCTTTAAGTGGAACTAATATATAAATGATTGTTGTATTTGCTTTGACAATTAAGATTATTTGTACTTTAAGTTACTTGCATTATAAACACTGTGATTTATAGTAGTGAAGTAAGCACCTTTACTAAATTATAACTGAAAGAAGAAAAGATAATTATTTTTTGTTTGTTTTTTCCTTCTTCCTTTTTTGTTGAGATGGGCAAAATATCAATAAAAATTTTTTAATGTCCAATTTGCTCCATTTTGAGATTCTGAACATAGTGAATGATTAAAAATGACAAACTGTAATGAATTATTTTTGGGGGAGATAGCTTATTTATTATAATCAATGAATATTTTAAGAATCTTTTCTTTCTAGCTGACCTGGCTTGACATGGTGATATATGTTATCTGGTACCAGTTTGGATTTTTTGGTAATCACAAAGCTATCAGATGGTCACGCCCCCTCAGACCAGTTTTCTTGGCAGCATTTGGAAGACATGTAATTTTAATATAGATATATATGACTGTTTTGATGTGTGCAGTTTGTAGAAGTTATCATGTGTTATGAACACACAATTATGGATAATTTAGAATTAGAATTTCATAAGTAAAGTGCCAAAAAGCTAAGTACAGGTTTAAAAAATGTGCTAAGACATTATTCCTTAGAGAGAAATCTGGTTCATCCCCAGTTCCTTGAGGTTTGATCATTATTTTCAGAAGAAATTTCTTAAAAAGCAAAAATTGAGACCAAAAATTGGCATCTAGCTGTTTTATCTTTTTTTTTTTTTTTCATTAAAAAAAGCATAATTTCAAATAAAACATTCTCATTTCAGTTGAGGAAAGCCTTTGAAAATATCAAAAGGTCTCTCCCTGAGACACTGAATGTCCTGGCAGTATTTATTTTTGTTGTCTTCATGTTTTCAATACTGGCATTTAAAATGTTTTCTGCAAGGTAAGTGATATGAAATATAAGTTACTTTTTGAGCTATACTCATATTTGTCATTTTAGACTTGTCTGTACATGGATATGTGTTTTTTTTCCTCAGGTAAATTTAGATTCAAAATTTAACAAAATAGATCTCTTGCTTTTTTTATACAGCAATTTGACCTATCCTGATGGCTCAGGCTACTTTGTTGACTTCATTGATAGCATGTGGGACTTGTATGTGCTTGTTACTACAGCAAACTTTCCAGATGTTATGTAAGTATGTAGTTTTAGTTAATATCGCAAAAATTTTCATAATCCTAAAGTGGTCCAAGCCAGGATATTGAAAGCATTATAAAAGCATACGGTAAAGTCTTGAAAATTTCGTCGTTCTTGAAAATTTCGTCGGCAGACGATTTTCCGCCGAGGTAATTTTTTTCCCCTTGAAAACTTCGTCGACCTTGAAAATGAGGTACTCAATAATTTTTGAAAAGTTCGTCACCAAATATGGCCGCGTTGTCCAGCTCAAACATGAAGGTAATGCGTCAGTTGATTCAAGACAATGATACGATCAGGATATCATTGCCGATAACACTCTCAATGGGAGATAGGAACAATAGTGCGCCCCTGCGAGCGGTTACTCACAATATAAGTGGTTAAGATGTGAATCCCCGTTCTTAATTGCGGGAACATCGGCCTTTTGTCTAAATAGTTTCATTACTATTACCTGGCTCAAGGTGCGTTATCAAGCCGGCAAATAAAAGTCACAGGCCGCGGCTTTGTCATTTGTAACGCCGTTATTGTTATCGGCGGCTGTCCTAAATGAGGAAGACACAATGAAAAATCAAGATATTATCTCGAAGGGAAATGTACCCGTCACTTCTATTCATGTCCATGTTCAATTTAGGACCATTTAACAATTACCTGGCTCATCCATGGAGATCGTTCGCAATGCGAATGGGACGAGATGGCAATTTTCATAGCTTCAGCAGAGAATCTTTCGCGTAATATTGTCAACAGATCGTTCGCGATCCAAACGAGACAAGAAGAAAATTTTCATATTTATAGCAGACTCCGTTCGCGTAAGATCATCAGCGGGAGATCGTTTGCGATCCGAGCGAAACGAAAAGGCAATTTTCATGTCATCATCGGGAGATCGTTCGCGATGTAAGCAAGAATGAAATGCAATTTTCAAATTAGTGCAAGGAACTTAGTTTGCAAAAGATCGTCAGCGGGAGATCACTATTCTAACCCCCCCCCCCCTTTGAATTTAATAAATAATATATATATTTTCATTTTATCTTTAACCCCCCCCCCCCCTTCCCCGCTCATGGCATATCTTCGGCGGAGAATCGTTCGCGTAAGATAATCATCGCGGGATCGTTTGCGATGTAAGCAAGAATGAAATGCAATTTTTATATTAGTTCAAGGGATTTAGGGAACTTCGTTAACGGAAGATCGTCAGCGAGAGATCATTATTTCACTCTCCCCCCCCCCCCCCCCCCCCCCGGACCCCAGACACACACACTTTGGATTTAAAAAATATCTTTTTCATTTTATCTTTAAACAGCCCCCCCTCCCCCGCTCACGGTATATATTCGGTGGAGAATCGTTCGCGTACTATCCTCAGGACTTTGTTCGCGTAAGATCATATCAGAGGGAGATCGTTCGCGATCCTAGCTTGACGTAAAGGCAATTTTCATATCATCGTCGGGAGATTGTTCGCGATGTAAGCAATAATAAAATGCAGTTTTCATATTAGTTCAAGGAACTTAGTTTGCAAACGATCGTCAGCGGGAGATCATTATTTTAACCCCCCCTCCCATTTGAATATTATAAATAATATATATTTTTAATTTCATCTTTAACCCCCCCCCTTCCCCGCTCACGGCATACATGTATCTTCGGCGAATAATCGTTTGCGTAATATATCGCCAGGACTTTGTTCGCGTAAGATCGTCAGAGGGAGATCGTTCGCGATCCGAGCGAGACGAAAAGGCAATTTTCATATCATCATCGGGAGATCGTTCAGTTTTCATATAAGTTCAAGAAACTTAAATTGCGGAAGATCGTCTGCGGGAGCAATTATTTTAACTCCCTGTACATTTTTAGGAAGTTACAGATGGTACTTTTAGAAGGCCTGACATTCAATCCTGGGAAAAGCCCTGCATGCAACAAACGTTGCCAAGTGCATAATTTTTTTTAAATATGTCGCGGCCAGGTTATAATGCAAGGAGGCAATTAAGCTTATCTTGATCCTTCTCCTCTATCAGGAGGTATGTTTCTTACCGAGAAGATAATTCTCAACACATTTTCGGGTACAGTAAGTTAAATTTAACTTAATCGAGATGCAGTAATAAATATATTATTATTTACCACCAGAAAACGACTTAGGAAGTAGTTTTAAATATCCCACAATATAGGAGGGTCAAAGATAACAGTCGCTAAGGATAAAAGCCCAAAGGCCGGATTTTTGAAAATTTCGTCATACCCAGGAGTCGGGGAGAGGTAATTTTGAAAAATTAGTCGGATTTACACAATTAAAAATATTAATTAATTTTTAAGCGACGAAATTTTCAAGACTTTACCGTAAATCACTTCTTTTTGTACATACATATACATGAGTACAAATCAAACTTTTGAAACATAAATTGACAGATAAATGGCCTCAATTAATATTGCAAAAAATAACCATATTCACTGTTCATCAGTCATCTTGAGACAGTTTTAAATAATGCAGGTCATGGCTTGTGTGTCTGGCGATATCAGGAAATGTTTCAATGGAATAGGGTATCTGAAAAAAAAAAAATGCTTCAGTGGAGGGGGGGTGGGGGTTCAAGCTTTGCCTTTAAAAATTGGTACAGAGTAATGGCAAAAGGAAATATTAAATGTAAGTCACGGGGGAGGAAATGCTGTTTACCCATTTGAGTATTTTTTTTTTTTTTTTTTTTTTTTTTTTTGCGGGGAAAATTCTGTCTTGAAAGGTTTTTAAGTTATTTACATTTTTCACAAAGACATAATAAGAAATTATGCTGATGATATGACATGACATGATTTTGTTTATTGTACTTTTCAGGATGCCTGCCTATGACAGCAATCCATTGTATGCCATCTTTTTCATCAGCTACATTTTCATTTGCTTGTATATTTTTGCCAGTATTGTATTGGCTGTCATTTACAACAACTACAAGCAAAATCTTAAGGCAAGTATTGTAAATCTATTTTTCATTTGTTGCAAAACCATAGGCACTGAAGTTGCCAGAGTTGGAAATGTTAAGAAATTTCCTGGTCTTTGATTGATTCTGAAATAATATTGAGATTTAGTCAGACAAATTGGTAGTTATGTACTATATGTAATAGATAAATGGGGAGTGTGGATATCATATACACTACCTCTTTGGTGATGTGTGGCTAATTAATTGAATGTGGTATACATGTATATATAGACATTCCTAGTTGTTATCCAGTGTGTCTCTGATGTACTCATGATATAACCACACTTGTGCACCAATTCACATCGAGAAGAGCCGAGTCTTCCTTTCATGTAGGTCCGCCATATTTAGGTCTCGGCCTTGCTAGACCTCAGCTCTTCTCAATGTGAATTCTCTCTAATACCAAACATCTGTTTTCTCTTTGATCTTTATAGAACTCTTAAATATTGGTTACCTTTGTATTTAAAATCAAAAGAATGTTTATACAAAATGGTGAAATCTAATGATTTTATAATCTCCAAACCTTGTTGCAGAATGATGTGAAAAAATCGGTTCTAAACAAGAGAAAAAGGTTGATGAAAGCATTTGATATCCTTAAAGTGTGGAGGGAGTCCAGGTATATTGTGAATAGAGCAAGATGGCATAAATTGATGAAGATTGTAGCCCCAAACAGAAGTGAACTGCAGAGAGACCTTCTGCTGCATGTCTTGGATGAAACTGGGGAAATGTGCCTAGGTGAGAGAAATGACAGGTCTGTTTAGATGGTTTAAATTTGAAAAAGGCCATCAGAGAGATACTGCATGTGTGATGTGAAAAGTCCCAGAACAAATGTGACATCAGTATTTGTAATGATTTAATTTTTATCTGATACTCAATAAGAACAGACCTAAAAATAAGTTATGCCTTATCAAAAGGTTTACTACTGATGGAATCATAAACATAAAAAGGAATGTTTAAAAAATCTGCTTTTGTTAGTTAATTAACATTTGCTCTTTCTTGATTATAAACTTTAACAAAACTGTAACATTAACCTTTTTCATTTTTTCCATGCTATATTTATGTTAAGATTTTCTATCCCGTTTTATTTTAAAGGAAGGAGCGAATTCCTGAAAGTGGCAGACATACTGAATATAGAACTGTCAGAAATTAAAGACAGATCATTGTTGCTTGAAAGATATTGCTTTAGATGCTACTTCTCCAAACCCAGCAAACTGGTCCAGAAAATAATCAGACACCCGTAAGTTAGCTGATTTTTTTTTCTTCTTGGAGATGTTAATTAAAAGTTTTTGATATTATTTTTGAAGAAGAAACCCATGACCCTGAGAACAGTAAAGTATTTGGATTGTTCATATAGTATCTAATGAGATAAATGTATTATTTATGGCACCACTTTTCTTGTAAATGGTTTTACAGACGCTGTATCTGTATATATATGGGTATATATTATGATCACTATGTCTGCCTGTCATTTGTGGCTCGGCACTGTACGTTTGACGTATATCTGTTGTTTATCTTGACACTGCCCAACCAGTTTTGCTTTGAATTTATTGAGTGGCTTTGTTTGGTAAAAAGGCAGGTTCCTTTTAAAAGATTAGCATGATCAGATTTCTTTTACAGAGCTTATTGATTTTTTTGTCTTGTTTGTCTTATTTTGTTTTGTTTGCATATATTTTGGTGACAGTCACCTCATCAATATAAAACAGTGTATTTTTCGTTAAAATTATATTTCATATTTGTATGATTTCAGTGTGTGATTTCATTTGGTTTCCTTTAGAAATTTTTACAAAAGTTGATGTTTAATTTTAGGAATGTATCTGTCCATGTTGCGGTGGATGTGACATTTTTTGTCAAGTGTCTGTATATTTGCAGTCTTTGCTGCTAATTTAAAAATTAATTCAAAAGACTTATTATTATTCTGAAAATGATTTGCAGATAAAAACAGAATGGTTTAGTTATTTGTTAACTGTATTTTGAGAACTTAACTTACATTTCAGATATTCCCGGAATGCCATTGGAGTTATTATCATACTGAATTCCTTGGTGATGGTTATTGAAGATAAAATTCCAGTAATTTCTGATGCCTTGGAGTGGACATTTTTAGGCATATTTTTAGTGGAAATTATTCTGAAATTTTATGTCTTTGGATGTAGAAGATTCTTCAGCAGATTCTGGAATATGTGAGTATTTTGTACTCAGTTTTAGAATAAACCTTTTTTTAAATGAGTAACTAGATGCTGACGATGGGTAGCCATTGTATATCCCTGCACTTCCTCACACTGAAACGAGTATCTCACCCTCAGGGACTGCATGCCCTAGATGTTTGACAATGCCTGGGTCCTATAAGTGATTGCAAGTAATCTTCCTGATAATTTTTTTCATAGATACTTTTTAATGCGCAGATGTGCATGATGTAGTGTGGGAATAATGAATTTAAATAATGTGTTTTTCAGAGTTGATAGAGAAGTTTAAAAATAAAATATTTTGAGAAGTTTGTATTTTACCTTATTTGAGAAACAATATTTTAATGGTTTAAAGATGCTATTTAATATGGAAAATAAAGATTATGAGCCACTACAAAAGCTTGCACATTTTATTTTCCTTCATTTCAGCTTTGACTTTGTAGTTGTCGGTGCTGCTTTGGTGGCAAGATTAACTAATGTCATATTACAAACAGGTATGTATCTTTGATTGCTGCATGTTTACAAGTTTGAGTAGAAACTTACTGAATCCTGTTACATTATCCTACACATTTTTGGTTGCACATAAGGCAGAATAGAAAACAGAATGATTCTACATTCTACATTTTTTCTTGTGAATTTTAAATATCTTAACAGTACACATTTTGTATAGAACCTGTAATTATTTGGAACAGATAAGCAGATCGGGTTTTTTTTTTTCAGTGGGCGATACAGGGGATTCTCAGAAAGCACTGGAATTTATTCTGATCCTTCGAATCTTGAGACTTATGAAGGTCATGGAAGGCATTGAGAGGTAAAATGAAGATGATCAACATTGGTTGATGCTGGTGTAATACCAGTTACATTATATGTGCAAAGGGGTGTTTTAATCTATAGAATATCATTTATTTTCCTTAATAATTCAAGAATATATTATTTTCATCAGGCGAATGATTTGGTCTTGTATTAGTGCAAAATTGCTTTCATTGTTGCTTCAACGAAAATATTCATTAAATGTGTGTGAGTGTTTATAAATACATTAGAACATAAAGGCACCAAAAAGTAAAAAAATATCAATAACTCACATACCTTATAATTCCCCAGTTGACATGAAGAAAAAAATCATAAGAAATAATTTCTCAGCACAAGCCATTTTATTGTTATGGTGTTAAATTCTACAATTTTTTACTATTTTTTTACTTCATTTGTTTTCTGTAGGTTCAGAGTTGTCATCATTACAGTTATGAACATAGGTCCTTCCATACTTACATATGGTGGTATTATGTTTGTAAGTAAACTTGTGATCTGTATAGTTCCTGGAGGGTTGGCTACTCTCGTTAATTAGGTTTAGCATCTTTACACTACTTAAGTTTTTAATTCTTGTTTTAATAAATATTATAATTCTTTCCTTTTCTATGATAAGTAAGTAAGGCTTGACACATTGACATAATATCTGTTTTCAGATATTTTACTATTTTTTTGCAATCATCGGTGTGGAATTGTTTGAAGGTAAGGTTTCTTTCCATGGATACAACAACATAACAGATCCATCCCAGCAGTTCTGTGGAAACCCTTTGTTGAATGGCTCTGACTTCTACATCCTACAATATTGTAAAAACAACTTCAACGACATCTTACATGCAATGATTATAATGTTTGAATTAACAGTGGTAAACCAGTGGCACGGTATCCTTTTGGAAGACTGTTTTACTTAGATATTGAATTTTTTATCATTTTCTATCGATTGAGTATTTAATTTCTTTTGAAAAATAGCTACAATTATTTTATTTTATTTTCTCTTTTAATTCTAGAATATCCTCTCACCACAATACTATATACCCAGTACACAATTAGCAGTTTAATATGAATTTTTAAATATTTAAATTAGGGTTCCTTTTAAATATTAAAATAATATAAAAGGAGCCATTGTCTTCCGTAGATAATTTTGATATATTTAATGTCAAAGCAGAAATAACTTTAACTGACTCAAGTCATCACGGCTGGTTATGTTCAGGTCACAAGCAAAGCAGCAAGACTTTATTTCTTTGCATTTCATTTGATAAATGTTATCATGATACTGAAGTGAGTTGAAGGCATTCTCAGTTTATAAAATATTATTTTTCACTAAAGTATAATTTAAAAATTTGCAGTAATATTTAAATAATTATCATAAATGAAAAAAATGTTAATTTTTAAGTGTATCTTTGGATTCTTTTGGTCAAACTACTTATTACAAGTTTGTAGATTATTTTGTAAATGGATGGTGTTTTTCTTAATTATTTTCTTTTGCTTTTTCTGTGTCTTTTCAGTATATTTGTAGCTTTTGTATTGGAAGCCTTTATCTTGGAGTATTCTCTGTCCAATCGTGAACTGATTTGCAATATTGAGAGGAAAATTGAGGAACTTGGACTTAACACAGACCGCATTGTGTATGTAATGATCCAGTTTAGTGTGAATTATGCCCCATTCAGAATGGATGATCCGAGTACTAACTAATTCACCAACTAAATAGGGCTGTCCACACTTCAAAAGAGATTCCTGATTGTCTCCCCACCTCCACGCATGTCATTAAATGGCTTAAATCTTGCTCCGAGGTTTAATTGCTAGGCCCCTGCAGTGATGGCGCATATGTGGAGGCAGGTAGACCACCATATTTAGTTGGGGGATCAGATAGTACTTGGATAATCTATTCTGAATGGGGCCTTAGACTAGGCCAGATCAGAATTCAGATCCTCACTAGATTAGTTTTCATTTTGCCTGGGCCAGATCAGGTAGAATTTAAAACACATTTTAAACACAGTTTAAATTTTGGCATCTTTAATAAGGATTTTATCTCAATGAATTATTGCAATGGTAGAATCATGAATATTTCAAGTTTACATAGAGTGCATAATTTTTATTATTAATATTTGATAACAACATTTCATTTTTTATGACATTATTTGCCATTGAATTATTTCATTGAATTATTTCATGAAAGATAATAAACATTTATTATGTGTTTAATACTCTGGTCTGACTTAGATGAAATGAAAAAAAAAGAAAACTACATAGTCAAGCTAAGGCAAGTTCACAACTGGAATAGATGCTGATTTGGCCTGATATATTATATTATATTATATTATATTATATTATATTATATTATATTATATTATATTATATTATATTATATTATATTATATTATATTATATTATATTATATTATATTATATTATATTATATTATATTATATTATATTATATACAGAACTCCTAAAGCCATTGTGAACATGAGAAGAAATAGTGCCGTAGTTAGGAGGAACAGTGTTTCAAGGTAAGGGTGTAATTTTTTAATATTTAGTTTTTGAGTCACTCTATTACTGGAGATAAAGAATGGTTAATTTTACTCTTGATGGTAAAAATTAAAATTTAAAACTGGAAAATTGGTTCACAGAAGATTAAGTTTTCTCAACTGTTAAATATGACAGACCTTGGTGATTTAGGGATGTATCGAAATTTCCTGGATTTTTTCTATATGTAAAGATCTGATGTGCATTGTATGCCTTCAATGTGGCATCATTAATCTTCTTTCAGATCAAACAATGGTAGTAGGCCAAGCAGAGGCAACTGTCATAATCTTGAAATATTAGAACCTTCTCAACTTGGCTCCATAAGGAAAGGGAGTATCGAAGAATCACGAATGGAACAGCTGAAATTTCACCTTAAAAAGAAAAGTTAGTTCTTCTCTAAATTTTATAATCTTTTGTCTTAAACAACCCATGGATTCATTCCTAAGAAACCAGCATTCCTGTTTAGTCTGTAGATCTGCCATTTATCCTCTGTCACAGTATCCAAAGTATATTATCTGGTGTCTCTAATAGACCATTCCCACAGATATTTAGACCGATCTATCCCCCTGGGGAGTCTCACTAGATTGCTGTTAAATTTATTATTTATTTCTTGAGATTTACTAGTAATTCTAATTCTAATAATAAGCAATTGCAGTGTTTTGTCAAATAGCCAGGAAAAGTACCTATAAATCAATTTCTGAAGGCAAATGTTACTTATTACCATTTTGACAATTTTATTTTTAAAAAGATATCCTTACAGTACAAATATTTTTATGGCCAGCCTTGATATAATTTGAAATTGATCAGTCTGTGAAAAAAATTCTTTCTCTCTCTCATCAGGTCGCAAAAAGATGGAGGTTCTTTTGATGAACATGTTTGAGAAAGAGTTAAGTGACAGTGACTTTGAAGATGATCCTGAACAATATGAAGTTGCACATCCAACCCAGCTGTGTCTAGAAACTGTTGTTTAATTTCTTTTTCACTATGAATACCTCACCCAGAAGTTGCATTTAAGACATTTTCTTCCAGTTTACTCTTATGCAGTCCATTTAGACACTTAAAAATTCATTTGGTCATTTTTATATACTGATACCAGTCACTTAATCAATATTGTGCTCACAAATTCATATATTAAGTATTACTTGTGAATTTACAGACATTTTAGAATGACATTCATTGCCTTTCACAGACTATGTGTGAGACATCATTTTGAACAAGTACCATTTTTACTCACAAATTTTTGTAAACTAAGACCCACCAAAAAGTGGTCCATGTAAATGCATCTCAATTCCCAGAATATCACTTTAGAAAGCTTGGAATTTAAGCATTTAAAGCTTTTAAAAGTTGTTTTGTGTTGTTTTTATGACTCAGAAGTGATATATCAATAAACCAAAAGTTACGTGTATGTGGAACATGACATAAAATGAGAATTTGAATAAAATGTGTATTTCTGCAAAACCTTATATACCTGGGCCCCGTATCTCGAAAGCTTTGCTATGTTGTGCACATGCGCAAGCGTCTCGATTCCATTACTCGCCTATACTCGTCCCATATAATACACTGTAGATACGGGGCCCTGTAGACATAAAGAACAGCACAAATCTTCATCAACCTCACAATGTTAATACTTCACTTTACTTGATTTACTTCACTTAACAACAATAGTGAATATAAATGTGAAATTAGTTTTGTTGGATCTCATTTTTCGATAGTTAATAAGTTTTCATTTACAATAGATCCATGCACATAATGAATTTACCTTTTGGCTGTTTTCTCTGTTCACTCTGACAGACTTGGTCACAACTGAATTACCTGTTCAGGTGAAGGTGAACAGGTAATTACCTCAGTTTTGATGATGACTTGTTAGTCAAAAGAAGGGAAAACACACCATGAAGAGAAATGAAGGAGCACACAAACTGCTTCATGTGTATGATGATATTCTCAAACCCACCCTCAGGGGTGGGGGCCAGAGGCACTAACATAGTCATCATCAAGACTAAAGTAATTACTTAGCTGTTCACCTTCACCTGAACAGGTAATTTAGTTGTGACCAAGTCTGTCAGAGTGAACAGAGAAAACAGTCAACAGGTAAATCTAATATGTGGATCTATCATAAATGAAAACTTATTGACTACTAGTGAATTAAGCATACTTTGTTTTCTCTTAATTAGAACATATAAAACCTTAAGTGGTTCAATGGGGCCCTATAAATAATCTGAAGGTTCATTTGTCAGAAGGTCTGATAGTCCAAATTAATGCCTGAATAAAGTGTATAGTTTACTGGCAATAAAGTAAAGTTCATCAGAGGCAGATACAAATGATTTTTGGGACCAGTGAAGCTTTGGATCATCGGAACGCCCCCAGTTCAACATATCTGTATTTGATGTACTTATAAAGCACAACATAAACATTATCCAAAAACACCAAAATTAATGTAAAGTTGGTGGTAAATTACTCTTCTCCACACATTTTAATTAAAATGCTGACATTGAAAAGGGTTGGCAACACAGAAATGGAGAATTGATATATATAACGGGGTCTGTATGAAATCTCTTGATCTTAACTGAACACCATTTACAGTGCATCTCTCCATAGCAAGCTTTGCCTTCAAAATGCATAGATTTATCAAGTCCTATATTATCTTTTGATATATTCCTGCTAAAGAAGAAAATTTGACTCCAATACCGGTGACTATAAATATCTGAACCTTGCTGGACCAGGAAGTTTTTGTTTTATCTGTTATCAAAAGGTGCAGTATATTTTTCACCACTTTTAAGTAGAAAACAATAAAGACTTATCTATTTGCCTTATATACATTGAGTGCCTGGGTAGAGCATTATAACTTCTGTGTCTTGTTAACGTTGTCTTTTTTTTTTTTTTACACTGAATTTTTCCAAGAATTGATCCATAGGTGAAGAAACTTGTTGTATATCTTAATATAATACAGTATAACAAATAGTTTTGGTTGGAATGACATCATTATTTTGATGGCTTTCACTTTTTTCTTATAGATGCATCCATACCCTATAATGCTGGTTTGAGCTGTGGCATTATGTACATGTAGATGGGCAAAACAGACACTTGGATGAACTTCAGGATTTTATCATTGTCTATTTATTATTAAGTCAGTGAAATATTTTTCTGTATTCCATGTACTGAAATGCCAATTAATTTTCCTTTTTAAATTTGAAACAGGTGAAGCATAATCACAATGTTTTAAGATAAGTTTAACTTAGAAAAAGAAGAAAAAGCATATTTTAAATAATTACTCAAATGTAGCAACACAAAAGAACATGGCAAACGAGTGCTTCAATTCAAATGAAACAGTGGGTTCATAAAAGTAATTTTTTTGATTGGTGTTTAAGGGGAGATAGATTATGTCTGAGATAAGAATGGGGAAGCCCATCCAGTTCTTTTACTGCTCCTAAAAGCATGATTTATGGTTGGGGTGTATTGGGAAAAGGCAGTGCTGAAAAGATGGGAGACCAACAGCATTTTGAGATCCAGCGAGCATTGAAGTACACTGACTTCATGGAGGAAAATCTACCATTATCTTTGGTAAAAGATGGAAAAAGCAATGGAGCATATTACATGATGGATGATGACCACAGAAAAAATATTCAAACATATCCAAATGAAGTGGGAAATAGGCCAAATGAATGGAGTCTGGATCTAATTTCAAAACCACGCTCTCGATCACTTTGCACCCCATATAACAATTTAGCTTTTGTGCAAGAAGTGGATATTGATCTAGAAGGGGAGCAGCGTTGTGAATTACCAACAAGGCAGAGATCTGTTTCATTTGATTTGGTAGATGAAGATCCATCCAGATTAATTCGAAACACATATGGCCATTGTCCTGAAAATGAGGTGAGTAATATTGCTGTAAGAAATCTGTGATTAAGAATAAAAATTGAAAAAGGAATAATAATAATTTTCTTGTTTACTGTTTGGCTTTTTAATTTTTTTATTCAAAATTATTCTTAATTTTAGTCTTAAGTTACGAATCTCATTTAAGGCATTTATAATTGTATCAAATTAGGAAGCATTCTTCCTTTTTCTGATCCAGAATTTTAATTACTAGAATATGTAGGAGATTGGGCGAGGTCCAGATTTTCCCCTCCTTCAGCATGTCTGTGAATGTGCAAAAAGATATTTAGTAACTCTTTATAAAAATGGTAATTATGTGGCCAGCTGTGTCCCCTGACTCATTTCTTTTTTCTTTTTTTTTTTAACTTCTATTCCTACATATTGTGAATTTCTTCAGACTTGTTGTGTGGGAAGGGAGGAGGTGACTGGAGACACTAACTTGCCCTTTAGACTCTTAAAAATAATTGTTTTTCACCTTGACCTGACTGAAGAGAGACAAACAAATTTTCAACTCTTGACAATGTATAAGTATATGCATAAGTAGTATCTTTATCTTTTCAGATACCATATACTTCAATTTTCAATGACTGTCACAAAATTATATTACAGTTCAACATTGCAACTAATTTCAGATGCCAAGGGGCTATATTAAAATACATAAATCCCTTCCAAATGGATTTTCATCAGCTTCCAATCTAGATATTTTTTCAAATGGTGTCAGACCTGCATTGCATAGAAGCTCTTCAGTTGGGTCATTTTCACGGTTCCCTGCCCCACTGAGAAGAACTAACAGTGTTGTGTCCACCACCAGCACATATCCTGAGCTTACAAATGAGGTAAGGTACAGAACATGGTGTGCTTCTCAGGTTTACAATAAGTTGAATCTAATATACACAATGAAATCTTTTATTTGTAGCATACATGTTAATAAGGCATTGATAAGATATATATATATAAGAGGATTACTATAATTGATTGCATTTGTAATATGATGTAAGTTTATGCAAAAACTTTGTAAAAAAATTCATATATTGTTGTAAATAATGTAAATGATCATCTGCTTGTACATCTTTTGACAACTTTAAATTGCAGCCTTTGCTAACATGCACAATTAAGTTTCCTTATTAACTTTTAATTATTTTACCATATTTTACAGTAAATAATAATATGCTGTATTTAACAGGAACTACTTCTGGCAGCAGTTTATGTAGAAGATGCAGTTTGTGGCAGAGATATGCACTTTAGAGAGGATGATAAATCTGTAAAGTATGTCTTGGACTATTTTTTTTAAATCAAGATTATCATAGATTCATATATTTCAAGATTTATAGATATTTAAATGTAATGGTTTATTTTTATTTTTTATTTTTTGGAAAAATACACTTGGAGGTACAGTGCATGAAAATAAATAAGTTGTTTGCTGCATGTTCAAAAGTAAAAAAAAAAATGGGAAAGGAAGAGCATGGAGGCACATATTATGTTCTTTCAGCTTATTTATTTATTTATTCTTTCAATTTAAATGTTTTTTGTTTGCACTCAAATCTCTTGACCAAATCATACCCAGAGTTTTTGTATGCACCCCCCCCCCCTCAATAGCATTCCTCCATTCAGATCCCTTACTGTATTTCTCTATTTAAGGAGTTACAGATTGTACCATAGACCTGTCTGTCGGTGGATAATGTATATGTTCATCTGGGTTCACCTTGCCCTTGCTCTGTTTGAAGCACCAGCAGTAAACAGACTAGTTTTACCATACTGGGTAAGTGGAAATACAATGAAGGAAAAAAGGGAAATCTATGAGGTCTTTTTTAAAAATTAAAACATTTTTTGAAGAATTGATATGAAAAAATTAAATGATGAAGTTTTAACTTTTTATATCAACCTGAAGTTACAGTTGTACCTACCATTTCAGAATGATAATAGTCAAATATACTATGTATATAAGGAATCAAAATTAGTAAGATTAAATAGCTCAGAAAATATTTAGTGGACTGGAAGCTTGTATATCAATTATATGTCACATTCCAAATATGTTTTTTAATTTCTTTCTAGGGCACTATGGCAGTAGAAATGCTTTGCCTCATTGCCTACATTTGCCGTTTTCTTCATCACAAACGTTTTGATGTGCATGAGAATCTATGGGCTAATAAGAGATACCTGATTGTATTCATGCTAGTCGCTGTGGGTGTCCTGTGTTGAATTTATATACATATTTAATGTGTTTGGTTTGAAAATTAAGATAGTTTGTACTTTAAGTTACTTGCATTATAAACATTGTGATTTATATGTAAAGCAAGCACTTTTTACCATTTTTACTAAAAGAAGAAAAGTTATTTTTTCTGTCTTTCTTTCAATTTTTTCCCTCACTTATTTATCTATTTATGTTTTCATTTTTCTCTCTTTTTTTGGTGGTGGAGGGGGGGGTCGGATAGCTAATATTTTAATAATCAGTGAATATTTTAAGAATCTTTTTTTCCAGCTGACCTGGCTTGACATGGTGATATATGTTATCTGGAACCAGTTTGGGTTTTTTGGTAATCACAAAGCTATCAGATGGTCACGCCCCCTCAGACCAGTTTTCTTGGCAGCATTTGGAAGACATGTAATTATAATGTGTGTGTGTGTGTGTGTGTGTGTGTGTGTGATGATGTATGCAGTATGTAGAAGTTATCATGATCTGAACACACAATTACACATTTATAATTTAGAATTTCCTAAGTAAAGTGCCAAAAAATCTATGTTACTGTATAGATTTTAAAATGTGGCATTTTTTCCCTTTGAAAAAAAAAATTCAATTTTACATCATTGTCTGGTCAATTGATTTGATTATCATTTTCAGCATTCATACAAATTTATTAGAAAGCAAAAATTGAGACCAAAACTTATCCTAGGCAGAAAAGCATCTGCTTCATCTGTTTTTCCTTCATCTAAAAAAAGGCATTGTTCAAATAAAGTATTTTCATTACAGGTGAGGAAAGCCTTTGAAAACATCAAAAGGACTCTTTCTGAGACACTGAATGTCCTGGCAGTTTTTATTTTTGTTGTCTTCATGTTTTCACTACTGGCATTTAAAATGTTTTCTGAGAGGTGAGTTTTGTGAAACATAATGTAGTTGTCTTTTGTCATTGGGCTAGACATACCTTTACATGGATATATATTTGTATTGCCACAGGCAGATTAAAAGACAAAATTTCAAAAATTGATTTCTTGCTTTGTTTTATACAGCAAGTTGACCTACCCAGATGGCTCAGGCTACTTTGTTGACTTCATTGATAGCATGTGGGACTTATATGTGCTTGTTACTACAGCAAACTTCCCAGATGTTATGTAAGTACCTGTATGTAACTATAGTTATCAATATTATAAAAAGTGTTGCTTTTTGATAGACATTTCAATTTAAAAAAAATTTTACATTTTGGTCAAAGAAATTATAGAAAAATATATATGATATGATATGATATGATATGCTTATTATTTATTTTACTTTTCAGGATGCCTGCCTACGACACCAATTCATTGTATGCCATATTTTTCATCAGCTACATTTTCATTTGCTTGTATATTTTTGCCAGTATTGTATTGGCTGTCATTTACAACAACTACAAGCAAAATCTTAAGGTAAGTATTGTAATGTTTCTCTCCACTGTTGGAACGAAGTAGGTATTGTAAAATAATGTATCCCTTCACTGTTCGAAAATCATATGGAGACTTGAGTTGTCAGAGTTGGAAATTTAAAGAAATTTCCTAGTCTTTGATTTATTTTGAGATAATATTAAGATTTACCTAGAAAAATTGACAGTACTATATATATATATGTAAACATTGTGTAATAGATACAATATACATGGGGAGTTGAGAGCTGTTTGTGAAATATGCACATGTGAATTATGAGAGAATATCAAATACACTTAAATGATGTGTGGCTAATTAAGTGAAAGAGTTTAGGCATTCTTGTTATTTGTTATCCAGTATGGAATTGATGAGCCCATATGCTATATAACCCAACTTGTGTATGGAGTTCTTCACGTCTGTGTTGTCCTAATATTCTTATGCAACTCCCAAATACTGGGTACATTTGTATTTCATATCAAAAAATGTTTATTCTAAATGATGAAATCTTATCTTATTATAATGTCCAAAACTTGTTGCAGAATGATGTGAAAAAATCAGTTCTAAACAAGAGAAAAAGGTTGATGAAGGCATTTGATATCCTTAAAGTGTGGAGGGAAAGAGAGTCCAGGTATATTGTGAATAGAGCAAGATGGCATAAATTGATGAAGATTGTAGCCCCAAACAGAAGTGAACTGCAGAGAGACCTTCTGCTGCATGTCTTGGATGAAACTGGGGAAATGTGCCTAGGTGAGAGAAATGACAGGTTTGTTTAGGCTACACTGATTTAATATTATGGATGACATCCTCTGGAGACCCTGAAACTAATGTGAGAGGAAAAAAATGCTTCCGAGGAGTTCCAATCGAGGAGGTGATTTTTTTTACTTTTGAGAACAGACGAAGCTTGATGCGTGCCCAGATATGTCATCCATAAAATTAAATCGGTGTGGTCTAAGCTTGTTTAAAGTCGAAAACCCATATTGATTATCTCTGGAAAGGCAAGCAGAGAGAATTTTGTTACTGCACATGTGATGTGAAAAGTCCCATAATTAACAAATAAGACATCAGTGTTTGTGGTGATTTCATTGAGACCAGGTATTAGTATCTGGAAATGTATAGATTATAGCACTTTTTAACTTGTGCCCAATGTGAATAGACCTAATAAATGAGTTGTAGCTAATGCAATACCTTCGGCAAATATATGGCTGACAGAATCATAAACATAAAAAGAAATGTTTAAAACATCTGCTGTTAATCAACATTTGCTCTTGCTTGATCATAAACTGAAGCAAAGCAAAATTGTTACATTAACATTTTTCATGCTACATATGTATATATTTACCTCTGTCAAGAAGGTTATGCATTTGGTTCCATTTATATGTCCGTTTGCAGTTGTCCATTTTGCTGAAATTTTCAGAAACTGTCAGGAATCAACCATGTTAGAAACTTTTAGGTTTTGGTGGTGATCCATTAATTTATTTATGGTTAATTATCAGTTTATTTTATATCTTTTTGTCTGTCAGTAACATTATGCAAAAATTTGTGTGCGAATTTTGTTTATTAGTTCATTATTAAATTAAAGTCCATTTGTCTGTTAATAAAAAGTGGAGGGATTATGGTGGGTAGAATTTGATGGTGATTAATTGATGAATTAGTTGATTAATTTATTAATAAATTTATTTATTAATTAAGATATGGATCAAAATTTGGTGGTGATTTAGTGGAAGATTTAGGGGGGGGGCAGGTCCTGAATCCCCTTCGGTTTCTGGGAAAAATTACACCAATATTCCCCTCTTGATATTAGAATTTTGAAGAGCTGAATTTCCTAGTTATGTTCAGGTTTTGTGTCCTATTTTATTTTACAGGAAGGAGTGAATTCCTGAAAGTGGCAGACATACTGAATATAGAACTGTCAGAAATAAAAGACAGATCATTGTTGCTTGAAAGATATTGCTTTAGTTGCTACTTCTCCAAACCCAGCAAACTGGTCCAGAAAATAATCAGACATCCGTAAGTTAGTGCTTTTTTGAACCTGGAGTGGTTTAAGTTTTTGATATTATTTAACTCGTGGTCCCACAGTTGGATTGTTCTTGACTGTTTACCTGACGTTGATGTTATCAAGAATTTTCTTGTGGTAATAGCTAGGTTTTTACATACAGAGTATAGTCTGTATGTAGTATAGAGTAAAGTCTGTATATATTCTGATCACTATGTCTTTCCTCATCATTGCCAGTGCTGTCACTGGTGTGTGATCATTGCCCAACAGATCTGCCAAACCATATTTTTGTTTATAATTTTTCCTATTAAGTGTCTGTATATTTGCATTCTTTGCTTTCTAGATTTAAACTGAAAATCTCAAATCTTAAAAATCTCATTCTGTAAATCTAGCAACAAATTTTATTTTTAAACTGTATTTTGAGCACTAAACTCACTTTCCAGATATTCCCGGAATGCCATTGGAGTTATCATCATACTGAATTCCTTGGTGATGGTTATTGAAGATAAAATTCCAGTAATTTCTGATGCCTTGGAGTGGACATTTTTAGTCATATTTTTAGTGGAAATCATTCTGAAATTTTATGTCTTTGGATGTAGACGATTCTTCAGCAGATTCTGGAATATGTGAGATATTATTACTAGTCTTAGAATGATCTATTTTATTCATTTTAATAAATGATTATATTGTGTTTAGGTATTAATAGAGAGAATTCAAAAACTAAAACAGAATTTTGATATTAAGTTTCTATTCCAACTCATTTTACAAACAATTTTAATATGGAAGATTATAAAAAAAAAGAAATATTTGGTTTTTAGGCACTACAACAGCATGTACAATTTTGTATTTTTGTATTTAATTTGTTTGTTTGATTGTTTGTTTCAGCTTTGACTTTATAGTTGTCAATGCTGCTTTGGTGACAAGATTAACTAATGTCATATTACAAGCAGGTATGTATCTTTGATTGCTGCATGTTTACAAGTTTGAGGAGAAACTTACTGAATCCTCTATGATTATGGATACACATAAGGCAGAATTAAATAGATAACAGATTTTATATTTCACATTTATATTTCACATTTTCTGTGTGAAATTTACGTATCTTGACAGTATATGGTTTGTGTAGAACCTGCAGTTATTGAAACAAATAAATACCATGTTTTTTTTCCAAGTTGGTGATACAGAGGATTCTCGGAAAGCACTGGAGTTTGTTCTGATCCTTCGAATCTTGAGACTTATGAAGGTCATGGAAGGCATTGAGAGGTAAAATTAAGATGATCAACATTGGTTGATGCTGCTGTGATGTCAATTACATGATTTTCAAACCAATTTACTGAGCTTTCTAAGACTGAACAACTATCTAATATACATTATTTTCATTTATGTGTAGAGGGATATTTCAGACTTTTGTTGATACCATAAATTTTCCTTGGTAATTCAAGAATATATGCAACAGGCATGTGATTCAGTCACACATTATAAATAAATCTATTTTGGTCTTATATCAGTACAAAGTTTTATATTTTATCTTTTTGTCGATGAATGTCACAGTAATTTGAAAAGGAACCAAAAAGTTAAAGTGCAGTACATCAATAACTCCCAGTGATTTGCATATTTCAAATTTTCCCAGCAGAAATCAAACCATTGCTATGGTGTTACCTCCACAATTTAACTGTTACCATTTCTTTACTTCATTTGTTTTCTGTAGGTTCAGAGTTGTCATCATTACAGTTATGAACATAGGTCCTTCCATACTTACATATGGTGGTATTATGTTTGTAAGTTAACTTGTGATCTGTTTAGTGTTTAGATTTAGCACTTATAACTACTTTTCCGTTTTATATAAGACCTTGCAGTGATGCTCTTTAATTTTTTTGTCTTATTTTAATAAATACTATAATTCTTTTCTGTAATTGATAAGTAGGTAAGACATGACACATTAACATAATATTTATTTTCAGATATTTTACTATTTTTTTGCCATCATCGGTATGGAATTGTTTGAAGGTAAAGTATCTTACAACATAACAGATCCATCCCAGCAGTTCTGTGGAAACCCTTTGTTGAATGGCTCTGACTTTTACGCACTACGCTATTGTAAAAACAACTTCAACGACATCTTACATGCAATGGTTATGATGTTTGAATTAACAGTGGTAAACCAGTGGCATGGTATCCTTTTGGAACATTGTTCTGCTTTGATTTTGAATTTTTTTAATCATTTTTAATTGATTTTAAAATTATTCATTTTATTTCTTTTAAAGATAAGAAACTATTATTCTATCTTATTCTATTTTCTCCTTTTAATTCTATAGTATTCCTTCATTACAATAATATGTATATATATATATATATTTTTTTTTTTTTAAGACCAATGTCCTTAGTAGATGTATTTTCATATATTAAATGTCAAAGCAGAAATAACTTTAACTGACTTAAGTCATCACGGCTGGCTATGTTCAGGTCACAAGCAAAGCAGCAAGACTTTACTTCCTGGCTTTTCATATGATAAATGTTATCATGATACTGAAGTGAGTTAAAGGCATTCTCAATTTATGAAATTTGATTGAAATGTAGTTAAAATGTTCCTATGATATTAAAGTGGCACAGATGAGAATATAATGTTCATGTAATTGTAAAGTATATGATTATTGAATTCTCTGTTGTTCAAACTACTTTATATGATTTTTGTATATTAATCTATAATGAACGATGTGTTTCTTAATTATTGTCATTTGCTTTTCTGTGTCTTTTTAGTATATTTGTAGCTTTTGTATTGGAAGCCTTTATCTTGGAGTATTCTCTATCCAACCGTGAATTGATGAGCAGCATTGAGAGGAAAATTGAGGAACTTGGACTCAACACTGACCGGATCATGTATGTAACGATCCAGTTTAGTGTTAGCCTAAGCCAGATCAGAATTGAAAACTGAGAGTCATATTCTTTGTTGTTCACTCTGGCCTGTGCTCTGCTTGTTATATGATACCAATTGTCCACCAAAGCATTGAGGAAAGAGCTGATTAATCTGCATTTCATTGATTCAATCATGTGATTGGTATTTTTTACCATATAAATATTAAAAAAAAAATTAACACTTAAACAATTTAAGTATTTAAAAATACCTAAAATAAATATTTTATCAAATTAGTGAAAATATATTTATGGCAAGATAATACTGACATATACCAGTACACTTAGAAATCTTATATGACAAACAATATTTGAACATTTACCATGGATAAACATCTGAGTGTAGTAACTGACTTTTACTGGGGTCAGATCACAATTTGAACTACATCATTCTGAAAAAGAAGGTAATTGCACTGTATTTGTTTTTTGGCTAACACTTTCATCAAAGATAAACAAATGTTTAACCCAGTCTAGGCCAGGTCAGTTCACAAAAGTGGACTGCATTCTTAATCTAGCCTTATATACTAATTTTATTACTGTAATGATTCAATCTTTTCAATGGGGAAAACTACCAATCTTTCAGATACATATTTTTGGAATCATTAAAAATTATTTCTTTGTAGCATTTGTGTTGCATTTACTGTATAATATTACAGAACTCCTAAAGCCATTGTGAACATGAGAAGGGATAGCGCTGTGATTAGGAAGAACAGTATTTCAAGGTTAGGGCATTATAATTTTTTTTAACATCTAGTTTTTTGGTCACTCTCATAATGGAAATGGAGACTGGTGAACTTCACTTGTGATGGTTCAAATAATGAATTTAAAACTGGAGACTGGGTTTATGGAAGGTAATTTTTTCAACTGATGTACATTATATATAATTGTGATTAAGAAATGTGCCAAAATTTCCAGGATTTTTTCTTTCTATATTAAGATCCTGAAGGTGTTATACTCCTTCAAAGTGGCATCATTAATCTTCTTTCAGACCAAACAATGGTAGCAAGCCAAGCAAGGGCAGTTGTCATAATCTTGAAATATTGGAACCATCTCAACTTGGCTCTGTAAGGAAAGGGAGTGTTGAAGAAACAAAGATGGAACAGCTCAAATTTCATCTTAAAAAGAAAAGTAAGTACTTGTAAACAGTTGTTATGCTCACCACTTGTACAATACAAGTTTCCAGGCCTGTTATATCTATATACACCTGCCATTTTCCACTGTCACAGTATCCACATACATATGGTCAGGTTTCTCTAAAAATGACTAGACATCATTACACTGAATTTCTTAAGGGCTTGCAAGTCCAACATTTTCATTTCAAATAATGTATTCATGTATTTATTCATATTCATGAATTTACATAATTAATTTCAGTATTTATTTCTTAATTTATTTCTTCTAATTAGGAGTGTTTTGTTAAATCTCTCAAAAAATCAAAGTAGATATGAATTCCCGAAGGTAAATGCTACATATCACAATTTCTTTCATCTTTATATAAAAGACATCCTTTACAGTTCAAATATTTTTCTAATTTAATATTTATTTTATTTCCTTTCTCATCTCATCAGGTCGCAAAAAGATGGAGGTTCTTTTGATGAACATGTTTGAGAAAGAGTTGAGTGACAGTGACTTTGAAGATGATCCTGAGCAATATGAAGTTGCACATCCCACCCAGCTGTCTCTAGAAACTGTTGTTTAATCCACCAAGAATGCCTCACTCAGTTATTAATGGGACTAAAGGCTAAGGTGTTTCAGACATCTTGCCCTCCCCTCCCCCCCAAAAAAAATTACTCCTTATCATGCAGTCCTTTTAGATATTTTAAATCTAATTGGTCAGACAACCTGCATTTGTTAAGATATTGGACGCTACATGCAGGTTGTCTGTTTGAGCCTTTATTGATCCACTACAATCCACTACATAGACACTTGTTACATGTATTGTTCAGGGCTTTTGCGCTAATGATTTCATATATTATATATTTACTGTAATTCAATTAGAGAAATTGACTCATTACAGATGAAGCAAAATTTTGAGGTCTTAAAATGTCCTTTGCCTTGCAAAGCCAACGTGACACCAATCATTTTATTATGCATATCACTCAAAAATGACCCGAGTGGACCAAGTATTTGCATCTATATTCTCAGAAAATTACTTTAAAATGCTTAGAAACCATTTAACACATTTCTAAAAGTTGTCCTCCATTTATGAAATGGTTTATCAATAAACAAGACATTGCCTGGGATAAGGGATAAAATAAGAATATGAGTTGAAGATTTATTTCTGCTAAACCTGATCCAGACAAAATCATCATCATCATCCTCACAACATCATTAATACATCACTTTACTTGATACACTTCACTTAATATCTCTAGTGAATTTAGCACACTTAACTTGATACACTTCCCTTAATACCACTAGTGAATTTAGCACACTTAAGTTTTTCTCAAAATTAAAACATAAAACCAAGTGCTTCAACATAATGTCTTCATTTGATATACTTAAAAAGCATGATATATACATGAACAAAAATGTGTATGTATATGTGTAGAATGCACAAACATATCTTCACTACAGATATTTTTAACTTCCTCACTTACTGAAACTTTTCTAGCTGCAAGAAAGAGCTAATCTTGTGCTTGTGGTAGGATTTCTTTCAAATAAGTGCAATGAAGTGTTGGTAAATTTTAATAGCCCTTCAAAGTTCGTTGGTTGTACTTATACATCAATGAAGGTATTGACATGTAAGCAAGTACTAACAGTTTTGAGTAAAAAAAATGATTTGCAGTGTCAAAACTACACTCCTATGTACATGTGTGGTGGTATGCAAAAGTTATTTCATATCTTCTTTAAATTTACATGAATACTTTACTCCAAGTCATCCTCCATCATCTCTCCCTGACTGGCACTTTGATTCAGCCGCTGAAAAACATACATATCATTAAGAGGAATTAGGAAATTTATCTTTCTTTCTAAAAAAAATGACAAATTATGACTCCAAAGCTTGATCCATTTTAGTGAGTAAACAAGGAAAACTTGAGAGGTAAAAGCTTCATATCAAAATTGATTAATTAACATGTTTTTTGTCAAAGATAATACAAAAATTGAATCAAAAGCAACAGATGTGTGCCAATCAATTAAAACAATAAGAACTTGGGGAAGGGATTATCACAAGTTCATCAGAATACCTCCATCTCTTTATAGTACAAGCAAATGGGGTTAAAAAAACTGTGAATAGTACACACACATCACATTACAAAAAGAAAAAAAGGGTGGTAAAACAGCATGAAAATCAACCTACCACACTTGCTTCTGGAAGCTTCTGTAAAATCATTTGTATCACTTGTGGGGGTAATGTTTGCTGCAGTACTTGTAGCAGTTGCTGAGGCTGCCCACATACCACCACAGCATTACTGAGATGTTCTACTGCACCCTCAAGATCACCTAAAACACAACAAGGCAGCAAAGCTGTCAAATGTACAGACAAAAAGCAGGAAATAACAAAAAAGGCTACTGTCAATTCTGATGCAAAAGTACATTTTGTTAAACTGCAAATTCAACATCAAATTTTAATTATGCTCAACAGGTAAAATACATCTGTGTCTGTACATAAAAACGGCATTTCTTTAAAATAATGGCCCGATTATGCTGATTTTTTAACTCAACCTGCGATTTAGCAGGAATGACCACTCCTGTGAGTTTAATGACAATTGGCCTATATGTTTTTCTTATATTGTGTTTACAGTGTTGCATATATGCTGAAAAGTGAAAAAAAAAGCATAACTACTAAAATAGTGGCCCGATCATGCCGATTTTTGAACTTGACCTGCGTTTTAGTAAGATCAATTACTCTGCATTTTAGTCCTGTATTTCTTTTTGAAAGTTTGACAATCATAAGTAACATGGTTTTCCCATAATGGTCATCTTGGCAGCAGCACCCAAAATTGTGTTTTCTTCTATTCTGATGCAATATTACATAATGGTTAACAGCAAAATGACCGTTAATTTTTAATAATAAAATACACGTATCATGGATTTTCAGAAAATGTGACTAGCATGGGTCTTCAAGCCCGTGGAACATGCCGATTTTCGAACTTGACCTGTGTTATAGTAAGATCAATTACTCCTGTGATTTTCATGACAACAGGCCTAACGGTTTTCCTTAAAATGTGTTTACAGTGTTGGATATATGCTGAAAAGTGAAAAAACAGCATAACTTCTACAATAATGGCCCGATCATGCTGATTTTTTAACTTGACCTGCGTTTTATGAATATTCATCAGCTCTGTAAATATACAGCCAAAAAGTAAAACTGCCTTCCACTTATCATGTTTACAATGAAAGTGCACGGTGTCGGCACCGGCGACGACGGCGACGACAGACGCAGGTGATGGCAATATGTACAGACACATCTGTACATATTTACTGTACTGTTTGAGAACAGTAAGTGACATGGTTTTTCTTAAATGGTCATCATGGGAGCAGTGCCCAAAATGTTTTTTTTTCAAATTTTGATGCAATATTACATAATGTTTAACAGCATAATGACCATCAATTTTTAATAATAAAATATTAGTATCATGGATATTCAGAAAATGTGACTAGCAAAGGTCTTCAGGCCCATGGAACTTCAAAGTTACAACTTGAAAATGCCAGAATGTAAACAAGACAGCACTGTTCTGAAATGTTTTTTTTTTTTCCATTTTTAACACTTTTTTTAACATAAAACAAAATTAACAGGTTACTGCCATTTTTATACGATCAACTAAGAAAATTGATGAGATGGGAAAAATATCAATACAACAGTGTTAAATGTCCAATTTCCTCCATTCTGAGATTCTGAACATAGTGAATGATTGAATCTGACAAACTGCAATGATATGAGTTTATTTCCATTTTGGAAACTTTATTACACAATACACGATAACAAGTTTACCATCATTTTTACATAATCAACTAACAATGTTGTAAAGATGCAGGAAATGTCAAACAAACACTTTTACGTATCTTATTAGTTCATTAATGAGACTGTTAACATGCCTAACAGTTGAATCTGAGGAAATTTGAAAAAACAGCATAACTTCTAAAATAATGGCCCGATTATGCTGATTTTCGAACTCAACCTGCGTTTTAGTAAGATTGACCACTCTTGTGAGTTAAATGACAATTGGCCTATCTGTTTTTCTTATATTGTGTTTACAGTGTTGTATATATGCTGAAAAATGAAAAAACAGCATAACTACTAAAATAGTGGCCCGATCATGCCGATTTTCGAACTTGACCTGCGTTTTAGTAAGATTGATTACTCCTGTGAGTTTCATGACAACAGGCCTAATGGTTTTCCTTAAAATGTGTTTACAGGGTTGCATATATGCTGAAAAGTGAAAAAACAGCATAACTTCTACAATAATGGCCCGATCATGCTGGTTTTCGAACTTGACCTGCGTTTTATGAATATTCATCAGCTCTGTAAATATTAAGCCAAAAAGTAAAACTGCCCTCCACTTATCGTGTTTACAAGGAAAGTGCACGGCGCCGGCATCGGCATCGGCAACGGCGACGGCGACGACAGACGCAGGTGATGGCAATATGTACAGACACATCTGTGTCTGTACATAAAAATTAAAACTATCACTATATGTGATTAATACCCCTGGATGAGTTGAATGTTTCTTTGTCTGAGGGCATTTTAATAGACACATGTCTAATACTTGTCTTATCTATACTTCTGTGTGACCAAGAGTATGGTAAAATGGGAATCATCCAAGTTATCCCAAAGCCTCCCAACCTACCATAATATCAAGTAAGATTCAGAGAAAAGTGAAATCGGAAGGGATGGCAGACTAGCAGATGTGGTGCAGCAATGAATAAATGCTGACACAATTTATTCACTGATATTTTTCTGCTTTTTTTTGTTCATGACCTGTCAATTTTCAAACTTATATACAACAGTATAAATTCACCAAGTTTAAGGTGTCACATTTGTGTTGCTTTCTAAAAAGAATTTTATTGCTAAAAAGTTTATCCCTTGTCACACAGATCCTCAAAAGTTTTGTTAGTCTTGACTTAGGCTGTCATAGATGATTCCCTTTATTTCTTGCTTTGTTAAGATCATATATTTGTTAATGTGAACTCCATAACCTTCAAAAGTACATCAATGCAAATCAATCATCAATCAATACAGTACAACGTGTTGTACTCCTTTAAAACACTAGTTTCAATAACTGACATTGTAAAAAAAAAAGGGTAAAATTTCATTTGCCCTGTAGTGACATACCCTGTGCCAACAGTTCTTCTCCTACTTGCACTTCCTGGATAAAAAATTTGTTCCTGTCAGCTGGACTCTCTAAATCTGGAATCTGACATAAAAATATGACAGGATTAATATCAAATAATGGCTAATTCTAATAACTGTTCATCATAATATTCTATAATTTTTGAAAAAAAGGGTAATGTTGAACATCAAAGCAAAATAGGCATCAGTAAATATAAACCAGATGATGACAGCCATTATAATACGCATTCGATTAATGCATTAAAAATTGCATAGTTTTCTTTCTTACTGGTCCTCTGGCCTTCTTTGATGCTTTTTCCTTGTTCTTTTTTCGTCCTGAAATATGAATTCCATCGAGTAAAATGGTATTACATATGTTTTAACAATTTGTGATAACTTTATCTATGCATAAAATTTATGTAAACACAATTGTTGGTGTATTCCTTGTACTTGAGAAATCAAAATGAACTACACGGAACAATCTACAGCAAGAAGGGCCATAATGAAATAAAATGATTTAATGGTATGTTTTGTTTCGAATGCATCAATGTTGTAATTAGGTTTTGACCGATGAAACCTTTCTGAACTCGTCCTTAATCATAAATATAAATGTGCATGTCTAGCAAACACTGCTAAACAGAAAAATTATGTTATATTCACAATTATAATAGTTTATCTTTTTTATATTTTTCTACAGATATTACTGCCTTGCAGTACATAAGCATATTTCAATACCCTGCCCTTCTTACAACATTATGAACTAGAGGATCAGAGAGGCGATACCGCCTCCGAATATTGTACCACCAGCTGGAGCAATCACATTCGTATAGACCCCCACATACACAAAATAAGGGTCACAGCCACCAGTCTTCTGCTTGACAAGCTGTAAAAATGCAATCAACAAGAATTTTCAAAATATGCAAAAAATATATATGCCTAAAAATGGTACAATCAAAGTTAAGTTCATCGTAAGGTAGGTCAAAATGCAATTTCAAGGTCACAGTAAATTGCCAGTATATGACTTCCTATTCAACTTCAATAGTAACTATGGACCTATCTCTGCCAGTTTTGGAGATAAAAGGGAACCAAAATTTGCAAAGTTCAGTTCATGGTGAAAAGTAGGTCAAAGGTTAATTTCAAGGTCACATTTAGATTGCAAGTATATGACTTCATATTCAAGTTCAATAGAAACTATGGACCTATCTCTGCCAGTTTTCGAGATAAAAGGGAAGCAAAATTTGCAAAGTTCAGTTCATGGTGAAAAGTAGGTCAAAGGTCAATTTCAAGGTCACATTTAGATTGCCAATATATGACTTCCTATTCAAGTTCAATAGTAACTATGGACCTATCTCTGCCAGTTTTGGAGATAAAAGGGAAGCAAAATTTGCAAAATTCAGTTCATCGTGAAAAGTAGGTCAAAGGTCAATTTCAAGGTCACAGTAAGATTGCCAGTATATGACTTCCTATTCAACTTCAATAATAACTATGGACCTATCTCTGCCAGTTTTGGAGATAAAAGGGAAGCAAAATTTGCAAAGTTCAGTTCATGGTGAAAAGAAGGTCAAAGGTCAATTTCAAGGTCACATTTAGATTGCCAGTATATGACTTCCTATTCATGTTCAATAGCAACTATGGACCGATCTCTGCCAGTTTTGGAGATATAAGGGACTTAATGTTATAATTTTGGAGTTACCATAATGTGCCATAAATTTCCTACAGAAGAAATTAATTAAAATAAAGAAAAGGTCATTTTGGTCAAAATTCTTGAAATGGGAGGTGCTCCGAAGTTCCAGATGTTCAAATATGATGAAATAATGTCATTTTTGACCACAACTTGTCTGCTTTGCCAAGCCTTATGTTTTATTTTTCCGGAGTTCAAAATTTATTATACATTACCGTACTGCACATTTTGCTTTCACCACCAATATGTACTTTTTGATACAGCGTAACTTTGGAGACAAAAGGGAACCAAAATTTGCAAAGTTCAGTTCATCGTGAAAAGTAGGTCAAAGGTCAATTTCAAGGTCACAGTAAGATTGCCAGTATATGACTTCCTATTCAACTTCAATAATAACTATGGACCTATCTCTGCCAGTTTTGGAGATAAAAGGGAAGCAAAATTTGCAAAGTTCAGTTCATGGTGAAAAGAAGGTCAAAGGTCAATTTCAAGGTCACATTTAGATTGCCAGTATATGACTTCCTATTCATGTTCAATAGCAACTATGGACCGATCTCTGCCAGTTTTGGAGATATAAGGGACTTAATGTTATAATTTTGGAGTTACCATAATGTGCCATAAATTTCCTACAGAAGAAATTAATTAAAATAAAGAAAAGGTCATTTTGGTCAAAATTCTTGAAATGGGAGGTGCTCCGAAGTTCCAGATGTTCAAATATGATGAAATAATGTCATTTTTGACCACAACTTGTCTGCTTTGCCAAGCCTTATGTTTTATTTTTCCGGAGTTCAAAATTTATTATACATTACCGTACTGCACATTTTGCTTTCACCACCAATATGTACTTTTTGATACAGCGTAACTTTGGAGATAAAAGTCAAGCAAAATTTGCAAAGTTCAGTTCATGGTGAAAAGTAGGTCAAAGGTCAATTTCAAGGTCACATTTAGATTGCCAGTATATGACTTCCTATTCAAGTCCAATAGTAACTATGGACCTATCTCTGCCAGTTTTGGAGATAAAAGGGGAGCAAAATTTGCAAAGTTCAGTTCAAGGTGAAAAGTAGGTCAAAGGTCAATTTCAAGGTCACATTAAGATTGCCAGTATATGACTTCCTATTCATCTACAATAGTAACTATGGACCTATCTCTGCCAGTTTTGGAGATAAAAGGGAACCAAAATGTGCAAAGTTCAGTTCATGGTGAAAAGTAGGTCAAAGGTCAATTTCAAGGTCACATATAGATTGCCAGTATATGACTTCCTATTCAACTTCAATAGTAACTATGGACCTATCTCTGCCAGTTTTGGAGATAAAAGGGAACCAAAATTAAGTTCATCGTAAGGTAGGTCAAAATGCAATTTCAAGGTCACAGTAAATTGCCAGTATATGACTTCCTATTCAACTTCAATAGTAACTATGGACCTATCTCTGCCAGTTTTGGAGATAAAAGGGAAGCAAAATTTGCAAAGTTCAGTTCATGGTGAAAAGTAGGTCAAAGGTCAATTTTAAGGTCACATTTAGATTGCCAGCATATGACTTCCTATTCAACTTCAATAGTAACTATGGACCTATCTCTGCCAGTTTTGGAGATAAAAGGGAAGCAAAATTTGCAAAGTTCAGTTCACGGTGAAAAGTAGGTCAAAGGTCAATTTTAAGGTCACATTCAGATTGCCAGTATATGACTTCCTATTCAACTTCAATAGTAACTATGGACCTATCTCTGCCAGTTTTGGAGATATAAGGGACTAAATGTTATAATTTTGGAGTTACCATAATGTGCCATAAATTTCCTACAGGAAAAATTAATTAAAATAAAGAAAAGGTCATTTTGGTCAAAATTCTTGAAATGGGAGGTGCTCTGAAGTTCCAGATGTTCACATTTGATGAAATAATGTCATTTTTGACCACAAGTTGTCTGCTTTGCCAAGCCTTATGTTTTATTTTTACGGAGTTCAAAATTTATTATCCATTACCGTACTGCACATTTTGCTTTCACCACCAATATGTACTTTTTGATACAACGTAACTCGAAAACCGTATGGAATACAAAAAAACCGAGACCACCACCAGTGTTGGGCTTTACATGCTCTACAAAATGCAAAAAAGAATGGGTCTCTAGCATTAACGGTTCCCGAATTAGAGACAGTTTTCAGTTTTGGTATCTTATGGCCGCTACTCTCGTGAAAATGCACCGATTGACCCCAAATTCACGGATATGAAAGATGACCTGAAGGGTAACACTTTCCAATAATATTATTGGTTAAGTCTGTGTGGTGTCTGAATAACAGGGCAAATAATTTTTTTTTCGTAAAAAAATTCATTTTTTTGAAAATTTTGGCCCGTTTGACATTGAAATAAAGGTCAAAGGTCAAATCCAAGGGCATATTTGAAATCTACACATATGACTTTTGGAAAGCCGTCTGTAGAAATTTTTCCCATAATTCCTTCCGTAGGGTAGATAATTAGCATTTAATTTTGCCATTTTTAGACAAGGGTGCATTGCAATGAGTGCCACACCTAGACCCCAAAACCGACAAAGCCCAAATTTTACGTGGAACGAGTTGAGATTATAGGTGACCTAAATCCAAGAGATGGGTACGGGGGCTCTTACCGTCTAGGAGGAGAAGCGGTAACGGTAGCCGTCCGGCGGAGCCGGCGGAGCCGCAGGAGCCGGCGGAACGATCCGGACGGGACTAAAACCATGTGTACCGCCAGCGCTAACGCTGGTGGTACAATTAATGGTAGGTCTTATCTGGGATTTTTGGGCCAAATTGAAATTTCCCCAAGAAAAAACCAATTTTCTTCACAAATCATTACTTGACCTGCCCAAATACTTGGATCGATGTTTTATATCATTTTTTCTCAAATTTATTTCTAAATGCCTTTACAGACGTTAAGACTCCCATGTCTTCCAGTAAATTTCAGAAGTAAATATTGACATCAAGAACTTTTATTTGAGGAGGCATTATCTCTTATAAGGTTTGAATTGGGAGAGATAAGGATTCCAAAGAATTCCTTTGAAGATGCATTTGAAGCCAAAATTTTGTCACAAAACCCAACCAAATGTCTTTATATGGTATCAAAAAGTGTAACTTAGATAAATACCAAAGTAGATCTTAATAATTTCATCTTTCCTAAAAAATATTTCACTGGATATATCCCTCAGCAGTTTTTTTTTTTTTTTTTTTTTTTTTTTTTTTTTTTTTTTGAAAAAGTATGCAATTGCGACCGCAATATTCATACATTGAACAAGGGAAAGAGAGTTATGATTATGCAATGCTCATGCAGTAATACATCATTTATGGGACTAAATAGGTCAATTTTGGACCCAAATTTTTGAAAAAAGAGCAGGTTTAAATCTTTTTCTGACTGAACGAGTCATAACTTGGCATGTCAACTTTATTTAAGTTGAATAAGAAACTAGCAGAAGTAGTTTAAATGCGTTACTGGGAACCCACGCTCGCTTTGTACGTAACTTTAACTTATGTAATTTGATGATAACGAGAAAATAAATTTTACAGTATAGAAATAGAACTAGTATCAGGACTTAATGCTCAAAAATAAGAGAAACAACTCGTTTGAATAAATTGTTTCCAGTCTTCCTTAAACTGCATATTAACTTTTATGCTCAGATAAAAATGAATGACAGCCAGTATACAGTGGAGAGTAGAATGTGAACGGAGAACTAGACATTGACATGTAGTACTACCAGTAAAGTCGTAATCACTTACTTTCCCTTAGCTTCTGCTTAAAGAGGGGGTCATTTCTGCGCTTTTGGTCAAAGTAAATACAATATCCAATGAAAGCTAGGCCTGCGCTAGCTGCCAGCCCATATACAGCTGATTTGGCTAACATTTTTGTGACAACACACGTGCCAAAATCTACCAGCTTAACGCTAACACCGGAAGTGCAATCTTGCCAAGATTTTAACAGTAAACTAGTGTTACTCGAGACACAATATCTACAATTTTGGAATGGAAAAATGGAAGAATTTACCTTGTGCGTGTTTTTTATTCATATTCTCCTTTAATATATTCCCCTTCTTTAACTTGAAATATGTTAATGGTATATAATTTTCCATTTCAAGAATATCAAAATCGCAATTTTCGCAAAGCCCAAGACAAGGCTAATGCAAAGCTGCTCAATGGGCGCTCTTCCGCTGCACGGCCTCAATGTTGCTTACGATAAAATTAATAAATCTTAAATCAACAAAGCTAGAATTTTCAACAAGACTGAAAATAAAATAAAATAGAATAAAATAGACTAACATATTTGGCGAATTACAATTTATGAAACTCTTCCGGCAAATATGGTTTTCAGCAAGCGATTCCTTTCAGAAAGCAGGCAATAAATGAATATTATAATTAGGCCTATTAGATTTTTAACACAAATTGAAAAATTAATAAAGAGAATATCTGTTATAAGAATTTAATCTCAGAATAAATTATGAATTATCAAATTGTATCTGAAAAAATCTCAGGAAAAGACGACTACACTAGTAGGGCGTAAACAAGAGGCCTATAGGGCCTATAATTATAAAGCGCGTGGTAAATATTCTGATATAAGTCAGTGTTGTTCACTTCCAGGGTAACTTTTGGCATTTACTTTCGTTTGCCATTCATTAAGTCACGGGGGTATGCTCGAACGTACGGACACAAGTTTGAAATTCAAAATGCGGTCCATATATTCACTTAAAAAGATAACAACTGTTCGTTTTAGCCCCCCCTCCCCCCGCCAAATGGGTAAACGATGGTTTTTCCATACTTACCAATGGTTAATGAATCCATTCCTACGTTCAAAGTATGTCCGTGATTTATTTATTTATTTATTTATTTATTTATTTATTTATTTATTTTATTTTATTTTGGTCTTATCTCTTAAGAGATTATAACGTATACTATACATGTAGGTATAGCCATCTAAATGTGTGAAGGTTCACGTGATCAGATGACAAGAACAAATTTTATTACAATTGCGATAACGCTGTTTTGGTGGTAAAACAGAATTCATTATATTTCTATGGGTTCTATAAAATGTATTTATTCTGAAATAAAAAACTCATTCGAAAAGATGTTATCCCTTCGTGCAGGCAAATAAAAGCTGGATAGTATTTTAATACTATCCAGCTTTATCTTATACAAAGTAGATAACAGAACTATAGTATATGGTGTGATCATGAGTATATTCCTTTTTGCGCGACATTTTGCTGAAACATCGCGTTTTGGTTTTGTGATGTAAAGAAACAGGCCAAGATAACCATTTATTTTCATTACACTGTTTTATTAACACAAGTTTTATTGTGATTGCATGTAATGATTTTATGACTAACAAATCTAGTGTGCCACTGAAGAAAGGTTCAGTAACTGACCAAAGTGCGGGGCCAAAATGTTGCCACAAGTTTTCAAACATTATGAGGCATAAAAAACTTTTGCCATTTTTTCATAATACAAGCTCTTTTAATGCCTGTTACGTAAAAATTGATGTAGATCTAAATCTCATCCTAGCTGCTTGTTGGTTCGGCAGTGAAAGAAAAAATATGTGTTGATTATTTTTATATTGCGTTCATAGTGTTCAAACTGCATTTATGAATTCTAAGGGAAGAATCCATCAGTGCGGCTCGAAACGGCAATGGGCCGGTGATGAATGATACAACATGTATGTTCGGGCCATGCAAACCAGAAAGCTCATAATTTGTTTTTGAAGGAATGAAAAAAGAGAAATTGATATGGGCATTTAAAAAAATGTGAAAATCAGATAGGATGTCATAGTTTCGGTGTATTTAAGAACTTGTGAAATAAAGCCAGCTTCGTGCTTGATATCTTAATAATTTACGTTATATACTACAGCCTATAGTGAAAAAGTAAAATTATTGGACAATTGAGATCCTGCACATAGAGGCATGTATAACGGCCAAACACGATGAATTGATTTCGAACAGAAAATATAAAGAAAAAAGTGATACAAAGAACGCGCTCTGATACAGTTTTGAATGAATAGAAACGGCAAATTGAACATGGGACATCAACAGAAAAGTGACCAAAAATCGTCATAATAGAAAATAATTTGCCTTCTTGATTTCTTTTTTCTTTCTTTGTTTTCTTTTTATGTATTTTTGTTATTTAATTTCCCTCTCTCTCTTTAAAAATAAAAGTTACACCCCTGGAATAGAGGAGCCATAAAGGTAGCTTAGGCAAACCGGCAATGTACTTGAGTTTATGCTCATGTTGGGTGCAGGTGCCTCCCCCCTCCCCTCCTCACAACGCCGCCCTTTTGCAGGGATTCCAAGCGCGTGGATTTTTTTTTAATTCGGGCTACCTAAACATATGTTGCTGCCTCACCCTAAGATATCGTGTTCATCATTTTAGTATTGACACTGTATAAAACAGATGGGTGCGTACAGGCCATTCAGGGTACATGTACATGTACATGTGGCCTAATAAGTAAACAAACCTTTTGAAACCCTTGACAACAAAATAAAAACCACATAAGAAATAAAAGAACATCTTAAAAAGAAAAGTTATTGTTGGCTTAATATCAACAAGAAAGAAAATGAGATATTTTGTTGTTTGATAAGCAGAAACTCAACGAAATAGCGTTTTATTTCTTAACGTCTTTGAACACGTTCCAAAATATGGGTCAACATGGCAAATCTCGTACTTAGCAGTACTTTGACGAGATAGGGCGAGATTTGAGAGAAACTGCTCTGGCAACACGAGTTTTTTAGAAGAGTACACTAAAATTTGACCGAATTTTCTGACAGGATTTTCATATTAATAAATGGTGGAGTAGTTGGAACGTTAATCGATCATTAAGGAATGACTTAAAGCATAATCGGATGCTGTTGTACCCTGGAGAGGAGTCTACGGGGATACCTAATTCCACCGGACAGTTGCCACGGGAAATTTCATGGCCGACCAAATACATGGGATGGTGTGAAAATTGTATAGTAATAAGTCAGGGATTTGTATTTTAAGTCATAAAATTATATACCAATTTGTTTATTTGCAACCTAATAACAAGCACAATGTCGGCAAAAATTGTTGACAGGATCGACCCCTTTACAAATAAGGCATCTATCAAGAGAAAACAAAAAAGATCTCAGGGGTCTTCTCACTACAGGACGAAAGATCACTCGGAACTGACGGCTTTACCTCAGCTAAAAGGTATGCACGTTCTTCATTATACATAATGTAGAAAACAAGCATAGATTAATGCGAATTTTTTTTACTTAGTGGTAAAGTTAACCCTCTAAAATATTTATGAATTTGACCTTCACCTTAATGAGTGATGAAGGCGTTTTGCCGTAGTTTCTTAATTTGAATGCTTTAAGACAAGGTCACGTCTATTTTCTGCTATTTTGAAATGAAAGAAGTTATGTTCTTGAACATTTTTATACACTAGACGTGTTGTTTTGGTTTATTGTTTATCTTACCAGTTACAGATTTTATGAGAGTTGTTGAAACAAAATTACCCCCTGAAAATGAAATGTTTATTTACATGTGTATATTTGCATCTGAATTGTCAATTTTATCAACTCCTGTGTTATTTGTATGTTAGTTTGTTGTGTTATGCTCAGAAATGATAGATTTGACAAACATTGATTTGAAGAATTGAACTTTATAAGACCTAACACTGCATCTTTGGGTTGTATTTTACAGTAAAATGTAATGGATAACATTTTATAACTGGTTTTCTTTGTCAGACCTTATTCTATGTTTTAAAAGTTAGAGAACATATAATTAATTCTTGTTCATACATATATATTCTTTACTATTCATACTAATGATACTTAAGGATCATTTCAGAAATGGGAGAAATATATGGTTTATATACTTTGCCATGAATCTACAGGAATGATAATCAGAGATATGTCATATTTGAAATTCAGTATGGAAATTGGGTATATTTGTAAAGCCCTATATATAAATCCTCCTTTTTCCAATGAAATTAAGTCCTTAGATTTAATACTGTTCCACTTTTTTGTTTTAAACTTTATTTATTTTCTGTATTGATGTGCACTTTTTTGCTTCAGGCCATGAAATGAAATTGACCTTACACAGGTAATAAGTATCAAAGCAAAGATACAGATATTTTGTATGTTAGGTATAAAATCACAGGAAACCATAATTTATACTTGATTGTAGGTTAGCATCCAAAAGAGCAGCTGTACTATTTATGGTATGATGGAAAGCTCTGACTTGCCGGCTTTTTTGGCACATGCTCATCCACCTTGAGATGTTGCACTCAGTCAGATGTTGTTTAATATTAGCTCCTGACAGCATCTGGTGAAAATGTAGACTCATCCCAAAAACATGAAATTCTATCCTTGAAAGTCACCAGGGTTTACTCAGTGTTGCTTAATATTTTTTGTGCTAGGAATGATGAAGACATGAACTTCAGTTTTTTTCTAAATATTTGTAAACTGTTAATGAAAATGAAAGTTGTGTATGCAGTGGTATGTTTACCAGGGAAAAAATTATGTAAAATAACCAGAGTGCAAGCTCCAAGCACATAGCCAGGGCTAGGCATTTTCGTCTAAATGTTACAACAAAATGTTGGTTGTTCCTCGGAGGCAAAGCAGAGGTTCTGCTCATGAAGCTAGGATACTTGTAGGTGGGTAGCCAACTGCATTGTTTCTGGTTGATCAACACAGATGGGATGCACAGTTTTGATAACAGCTCTACTTGCATATCTCTGCAGATGTGAAATTGACAGACAGGTTTGTGATTTGATGTTGATAGTGATTCGCACACGCTCTGTGCCATTAGATATTCATGTGGTGATAATACATATTACTATTAATTCCAGACAGAGTTTGTGAGATGTATCAGTCAATAAAAATTGCCATATCAATAAATAGGGGCTTGTCGTGGTTGAAGTCACTGACATTAATTGAAGCTAAATGTGTGTTTTGATTGCATGTGATAAAATTATCTTCCATTTTTGTCAAATTCATTGAAATTATAACCAAGAAACCTAGTTTTCCTGCAAGTTGACATTCATGAGATTAAGACGCTTTGATATATTGTCATGAAATCTTGTACAAAATCCATGCAGTTGTGTTTTTCATTATTGTTATTATCAGATGGTTACCAATACTGAAATTTAAAATCAGTGAAGTGTTTTTTCTTGTTTATATATGTTTATTTATGTACATCACCACAAATATCATAGTTTCTAAAATATGACACAGATAAAAGCATATCACTGTTCTGTTATGATTTGGACTGAATCCGATAAGACTCGCCTTACATTTGGATGATTATATTATTCAAAACCAATAATAGATAAATAGTAAAGGTCTGATTTATCCTTTGATACCACTCTTTGAATAAACAATGTTTTATTATCATGATATTGTTGACCAAAGTTATCAAAACTTGTTATTAGACCAAAGAAAACTTTCCATCATGTGTCACATATTTAGCCTAGGAGAGAAAAAGTGTTCAGTCATATTGTTTGCATCTCTTCTGTATTCTTCACCAAAAAAAGTCGTATGTGTCCTGTACTGTGTCTACATATATTTAATATTTTGTACTGTTTTCTAAGTAGTGGACTCTTAAGACATGAAATTTTGTACAGAGTTTTAAATTAAAAGAAAGAGTTCTTTATGTGACTGATCCTTCAGAAAAAAATAACTTCGGATCAAATAGTGTTTATGTTGTGTATGCGTGTGAGACATCCTTAATTCAGAAATGGCACTCTACAGGAAGAACCTTGATCTGATTTTTGTGGTACTGGTTTCATTTCATTGAAAGTGCATGTGTCACAGCTGGGTAGCTGTTGTTCAATATAGTGTCACAATGTCAATACTTGGCCTTTGTTATGGCTTGTGTGGCAAGTGTATCAGTTTTGTGTCAGTGCCTCTGCTTGTGTATATATGCATTGTGTGAATGCTTATTATGCAAGGATTTGGTCATGAAAAGCTTCATCAGTGCTTTGCTCCTGTATTTAATTCATTTTCAAATGCAGAAAATGCATTCAACTCTCTTGTTGAATGCAGATGAATTTACCAAAAAAAAAAAAAAGATTCACCAGTGAGTACACAAAGCCTTGTAAATGTAACATATGCATACATTTGACAATGAGTAAAAAGTTGATCTGGAAGGTTTTATTTCTACTGTAGTCATTAGGGTTATACTTCTATGTTAAGCATCTTCTGTGTACCATGGACTTGAGATTTTTACATACAGTCATGTGTACTGGCTGGAGCTATTTTCCTTCCACCCTCTGACCTTCACCTTCAAGGTGTCAAACCAGCAACCTAAACAGTTCCTGCCCAGTTCTTCCAGAGTGACACTGGTCCTTATAGGCTTTATAATAGACAGGGTTGCATAAGAAATGCGTCAGTTGATTGCTGAAAAATGTATGAAATTGCTTATGACTGATTGCATGTTTCGCATTGACTCTTAAATGCTTCTTGTGTTATGCATTTGTGTTGTCAGTTCAAGAGCGTAATCTTAATAGGTGGACATTGCTGAGAACCACACTGGCAGTGTAATGCATAGATGACTGAAATGATTTACCAATGATGCAATATAAAAAATTATCAGTTATGCCTTGATTTTTTATTGAGAATCTTATATCATGGTTTTAAATCAATGTTGAATTTAAAAGATTGCAGATTGCATGATATGTCAGTAAAGGCAACTTTTTAAAACTTTCATAAGAAAATAGGCTTTCATTTTGAATATCCTGATCAAGAAGATTGACTACTTCAGAAAAAATTGATTTTGATTAAAAAAAAACAGTGGAGGTGTGATTCAACAGTTTTATTACCTTAGTGGTTCTGAAGAATAAATCAGACATGATATTAGACAAGACCCTTGGTTTCTAGGTCACATGTTTTTAAAAATGTCTTTTGTTTTGTATGTGCCACATAACTAATGTCTTTCAAAAAAAAAAATTTGTGTGTACCTTTAATGGATTTATTGCAAGTTTTCAATGTCAAGTAAAATTATCTTTACTGTGAGAAAATTATTGCAAACCTTATGTACACTGATTATTAGTTAAAGTCTTTTGAGTGGCATGCTTAGTCAATATAGATTAAATGACTGAATTATGAGAAACCTTTTTTATTTTGATTTTGGACTTCTTTGTGTTGTGGTTGGTATTTGGCAGTATTTTCAAAGTCTTAAACTCCTTATTGTGACCTATCATGAATATATATAAATGTTGAATATATTTAAGTTAATTTTATTTTTGGTGTCAAAGTATAGAGTTAGGGCAATTTTACAACCAAAAAATTGCATGTCTTTGCATATGAGAATGAACAAACATCATTCATATACCTGACAGTGTTCTATATATAAGTACATGTAGGGGAAGAAATAAGTTGTTCTAAATGGTGTATATTAGAGACATTTTAACTATTACATATGTTCAGTTTATGAATATCTCTTTGTTTTTCCCCTCAGTTAATGTTTTAAGTATCCAGAAAAACATATATCTTGATTATTGTCCACTCTGGAAATATATTAGATTTTGAAACATTGCTAGTTGTCTATAATTTGCCCCTCAGAAATGCACATTTTTTGTATACATTCTGATATTTGTACCAGCACAAGTGTGTACATAAGTAAATATATATAAGAAATGCTTCATGTAAAGCAATTCCACCTATTTATGATGAGCAACTTTCTTTGTAAAGAAAATGTAGTAATGACATTTGTGTCTGATAGTCTGCAACACATCTTCAATATAATATTGTAGATGGTAGAAAAAGAGTTCATGTCCCAATTTACACTAATGCACGCTTTACTACAGACTGCAGGTAAAGGTTAAGCATTCCTTTCAGATTGGGTTTGGCCAGACCAGGTAGAGAATATATAAGAATATGTGAGCATTCAGGCTGCTTATACCTTATACCAGTGAATGTTCATGGTCAGGCCATCAGTGAGAAAAACAACGTGTTGAGAAAACCTACAAGATAAATCCATATTGATAAAGAGATCCGATCTAAATAGAAATTAATTTAAACGCAATGTATTTGTTGTTTGGGATCCAGTTGTGAAATATAAATGAATTAAACTTGATTATTTGGTACTTTTATATGTAAACACTGCAAGGGTATGTATGTATATATAATGATCACTATTGTCAGGAAAAACAACAGCGCTTAGAACGCTTCCAAAATTATTTATTCTATATTCATACAGTACTACATCTCATGTAAACCTACTGTCACAGGTGCATGTTGTGAACTAGTAACTCTCGGTGTTTCAGAGGTAAATCTTTTATCCTTGCGTAATCGTGTTTCCCCGATACGTCCTTGAACTGTCCCGGTCCTAGGTCTGAATTACAATCCACTTCATTATGATAACAAATAAGTGCATAAAGGGTCCTAAAGCAAAGTGGTGTCATTGAAAAATACTGCCAGGAAAGACAACAGCGCCTAAAACTCCTCCACAATCATCCGAAACAGCCATGCAGCATGGCCCCGATTTTTCTTCTCCCTCTTTTTTGTGATCTCCCCACCCAGGAGAGCTTAATTCTCTGACAACTACCCCCTACTAAGAAAAACATTTACTGTTTTTCAATTAATAAATGGTAAAGGTTACAAACACGGTAATAACCCTTTTACAACTCTATATAAAACGTCAACATGTTCATCTACACAACCAACACATTAATTAGTCTGACGACAACCTCTTAACTGTGTAACACTAAAAAAAAAAAATCTTAACCAATAACAGTAAACAGCTTAACTACTTACTTACTTTAGTTTAACATGAACTCTTACTCTATAATAAACTTAATAACTACAATGGAACTCTTGAAACAACTTGACCACTTCTTCACTTACAAATGTGAAACTTTATATAACATCTAGCACAAACATCATATTTAACACAACCTACTGAGGTAATCTGCACCCACATTATCTGATCCCTTAATGGCTTCAACTCTGAAATTATTCCTCCCCGTGACTGGGGACCCACTGTGTGCCTCAAGGTATTGCTCTGCTAACCTGGTCATCTCATCAACAGTCCTTGGCTTCCTTTCTTTTAGGAACACTGACAGTTCATTGGAGCATGTCGACATGAATTGCTCTCGTATGATGAGGTCATTGAGGCTTTCTACTGTATCTTCAACTTCTGAGAGTTCTTTCCATCTTTGATAATATCTCTTCATCCTAGCAACAAATTGAAACACCGTTTCCCCACTGTCAGGTTTACAGCTTCTGAACTTAACACGAAACCCTTCTTCGGTCAGCATATATCTCTTCAACAAAGCTACTTTCAAGTTGTCATAGTCATTAGCTTCCTCGGCTGGCATACTAGAATACGCCTGCAGACCTTTACCAGTTAACAATGGGCTTAGACTCACTGACCAACTCTCTTTTGGCCACTGCTGACTAGAAGCAAAGCGTTCAAAACGATCTAAAAATGCATCCATGTCATCTTTATTTTCATCGAATGCAGGTAACTTTGGGCGTGGCGCCTTAACACTTAATTGTTTCACTTGAGGTACTTGCACTGAATTTGGTCTTCTGTTCGCCTAATTGTACCTGGAGCTTCATCTTTTCTATTTCCATATGCTCCTTCTCTAATGCCCGTTGCTGTTCTTCTCGCTGAAACTTTCTGTCAAGTTCTTGCTTTTCCATTTCTAATTCATGGTTTAATCTTAACACTTCCAATTCCTGTTTCTTTCTTTCATCTTCACGTACACGTGCTCTCTCTTCACGCTCTAGGTACTGTTGTTCACATTTTGCTACATACTCTCTCAACTGTTCAGCTTCATACCCTAACTTCTGACCATCACTGATGTATTTACTCGTATCCATGCTGTAGGATGTTTTCTAGCCGTCTATAGGAAAAATGAATATCTACTCAACTAAAGAGTGCTACACACTACTCTACGTACAACAGTGCTTTACTAAATCACTTAAGTACACTTAGCACTCTACAGTTCTATATTACCACACAGCATCACTACAGCACACTACCACCTACATGTACTGTTACTACACTTCACTTAATTACACTCCTGTAATTTAACACTGTTGAATATATCCACATACTGTACTGCTTGTAAAGTAAACACAACTAAAGGTAACACTAAATCATCATACCAACACATTACTTCTCTTTGTAATATGAACACTACCATTAGGTACAACTGTATTACTGCTAACCACTGTTAGACAGAACCAACACATTACACACTTTTGTAATGCACAACACCACTATAGGGCACAACTGTATTACTGCTAACCACTGTTAGACAGAACCAACACATTACACACTTTTGTAATGCACAACACCACTATAGGGCACAACTGTATTACTGCTAACCACTGTTAGACAGAACCAACACATTACACACTTTTGTAATGCACAACACCACTATAGGGCACAACTGTATTACTACTAACCACTGTTAGACAGAACCAACACATTACACACTTTTGTAATGCACAACACCACTATAGGGCACAACTGTATTACTGCTAACCACTGTTAGGCAGTACCAACACATTACACACTTTTGTAATGCACTACTCTACGGTCACTGATAACATTTAAGTGTCAGTTGATCAACTTGAATAAACACTGTCAGCTGCATGGGCTATAACGTTCATTACACCAGTCCACATCCAGTATCACATGGCACACAACTGTAGCTAACGGTATGATAGCATATGTTCCAGTCAGTTCGTTTCACTACACTGAGCATCGCACAGTTATTATAGTTATCAAGGCTGCAACTCACGGCACATGTTGATATCGGTTGTTCCACAGTCAGCATCGTTCCGCTGTCTTTATTCAGCTCCCGGACGAGCCCCCAAATTGTCAGGAAAAACAACAGCGCTTAGAACGCTTCCAAAATTATTTATTCTATATTCATACAGTACTACATCTCATGTAAACCTACTGTCACAGGTGCATGTTGTGAACTAGTAACTCTCGGTGTTTCAGAGGTAAATCTTTTATCCTTGCGTAATCGTGTTTCCCCGATACGTCCTTGAACTGTCCCGGTCCTAGGTCTGAATTACAATCCACTTCATTATGATAACAAATAAGTGCATAAAGGGTCCTAAAGCAAAGTGGTGTCATTGAAAAATACTGCCAGGAAAGACAACAGCGCCTAAAACTCCTCCACAATCATCCGAAACAGCCATGCAGCATGGCCCCGATTTTTCTTCTCCCTCTTTTTTGTGATCTCCCCACCCAGGAGAGCTTAATTCTCTGACAACTATGTTTATGTGTATAGTTTCCGTTGCCATGGCCATCTGACAGGTCTGTTGTCCACCCTATTTAACAGCCAAACTATATTTTTGTTTTTACTTAAAATTTACTCAGTGATTTTGTTTGCTAAAAGGGCATGTTCTTTTTGAAAATCAGCCTGATTAAATTAATTTTTACAAAATTAATTTATTTATTAATTTGTTAGTTTATTTAAATACATTTGTGAAACTGTATTTTTATTTTACTTCAAATTTGCTAAGTGCCTTTAATTGGTTAAAAATCTTATTTTTTATGAAATGATTGTTTGCTGTAATGAATGTGCAATGGTTAACGCCAAAATGGAGCAATGGTTAACGCCTTTTTTCTGTTGAGTGTCTGTATATTTGCAAGCTTTGCTGTTTAGTTAATAAAAGGGACCTCTTCCAGAAAGTTGAATGTCCCCATCTTTCATCCATTTCTTTTTTACTCACACATGCATACACACACAAAAGGAGGCACAATTATACTTATTCAGCTCTCAAGTAATTCATTTTCAATAGCAGTTGTAGATCTGTAGTGATAAACACAAACACAAAAAAGAAACATCTTCAGGTTATATTATCAAATTGTCCCACCCTGTGCCCCTGTACTGTGCTCTGTAGATTGATTGCTGTTTAATCCTGTCGAGTCAGTGAGCCATTATGGTGTACCTTGTATATAAATATATATTCTAATTTGTTTGTACATAGCATCTGTTCATAAAGATGATTTGGTTCTTTGTTATTGTTGTGATGTGTTTTATTCATCAGCTTTTTTGCGTGTTACATAAGATGTGTTCTATTTCTCTGCCAGATATTCCTGTTCTTATTTGTTGTGAACATTTCTTGTAAATTAATGTGTTCAGTGTTATTGGCAGAATGTTTACCAATTTATTGAATTACCTAGAACTTGTTTGAGCAGATTTGCTTAAAAGAAATCTTACAGAAATGTAATGTCTCAGACCATGTACATGTTGAGCAGCCAACATGATTTATAACTCACTAGGTGTTCTCTTATGGGGGAGAAAAACAGGCAGGAATTTACCTGTAAGATGGTCAAAAACTGAATGAGAGGTTCTAAACCAGGTGATTGGTGTCTGCATTTGTGTAGTGAATTCCAGTATTATGTATGTATACATCTCCACATACACTTTCTTTACTGTAATAAAAAAATAAAAAAATAGACCTGTCACCAGCTAGAGGTATAATACAGATGTACAGCACAAGACTGGGATTTACACTCTTTTTAGTAATTGGGGATCTTCTGGATGTAATAGCACAAATGTGTATATCTCGAGCTCCTGCTAACATAAACAGTGTGATTAATTTAGCTGAAGTTCAGGACTACCCACTGCTTTATGCACTTGGCTTGGAAGTGATTAACCATTGGCAGGTATATAGCACATACCCTCACACACATACACACACTATGTATATATATATGAACTCAAAAGAGCACTAGCATAAAGGGCAGGGCACTCGAGAAATTGGTTTGGATACAGCCACCAAGATATGAACTGAGATTTGTTGAAAGATGAGAAAGATATTTATGGGAATTCATAAATGCTATTGATACAGTAGACAGTCGTATAATTCAATGAGGATGCTGAGGAGGTTCTGATCCATTTTCAATGAGAAAAAATAATTTGTCAACTGGAAACTGAAGTCTACTTTTCTGGAAAGTATTGATCCAGACTTGGCCTTGGTACCTACAAGCAGTGTTTGGCATTTGTCACTTGGGTAATTTGGATGATGGACACTGTAGTATATGATTATGAATATACGCTCCAGGATTGACAGTATTGTTCACCTTTTAGTCAGACTATTTCACCCCTTGGCTGTATACTAAATCATTGGTCTTTGGAAAAGTTAGGGCTCCTATCGATCCATGCACTGACTTATTATAGGAGCAAGTATAAGTATGATATCATCAATGTGGGTTCTATTCATGCAGGTTGCAGGGGAAATGGTAGGGAGAGAATGATTTGGAAAGGGAGCATCAAGTAAATGAAGCAGAGGATATTACATTTGGGTATTGTATGTACAATTCAGTCCAGGAATTCTCTCTCCTTCCCCTGCCCCCTTCATTTTTGCAAGGGAATCTTTATTTTCAATATTCCAAACCAGGAGTGATATCTGCAGGAATACTGGATCTGATGTCTTAATGATTTTTACTGAATCTGTGTTCAAAGTAATTGGTTATCCTGCAGATTGATTAATTGAAAGATCGAGGCACCTCAAAATTATGAGCAGGATTTTTAGGAGGGATGCATCTTGGTTGAATTCTGCCCACCATTCATACGAAATGAGAAAATATTGACAAATCTACAGGTATCATAGGAATTCTTGAAAAGGCATTTCTTTTGGACATCCAGACTGAATTTATGGAAAAACTGTCTTGAGGAAGGACAGAGCTGAGAAGATGAGAGTCAAAGCTGTTTGGAACTCTGCAGGTAATATGAAATAATGAGCATTCCAAATTGGTAATTTTCATATTTTAGAAAAATATTCTCTGCTTTATTACATATACGGCTGTCTCTTTGCATGAGCTTCTCTTTGTGCATATAAGCCCTCCAACGCCTTGTTCTGGGATTATTTGCCCCCTCGATAAACTTTTTAATTTCCTGTTCTGATTCCTTCTGACAGTTTTCATTACTTATATGAGCCTTAAATGTGATATTATAGTATACTTGACACATTTTCATCCCAACATCACATAGGTTTCCATAGCATAAGTGACAATACAGTATGGTTTTCTAGTTTAGACGTGATTTTATGCCAAAGTATAAGTACATGGGGTTTCCTTGCTTAGAGGATTTACAACTAATATTTGGATGTTTTTATTCCACCGTGTTGGTGGATGGGTTTTTATTGATTACATACAACTGAAACATGCTGGGACATCTTTTTAAACCGACATGTATGTTCAATTTTGTTAGTACTTAATATATGGTACAGCATGAGAGAGGTGCAATATGAGAGGATGGGAAGGTACGCCTGCTGAGGGAAGCCAGTCATGCTCTCATATATCGCTTCCACGCAGGTGGGTGGAATAGATAAAACCTGGAGAAAAAACTTCCTTAATTGATTTCTTGCAGTTTTTATGCTGTGATAGCAGTTCTGTTTTACCTGTATGTGGGTTCGTACACATATTGGGGTTTTGTAGACTCGTACTCTATTTTAAAAAAGATGTTGATGTTACTTGCAGTAAAGATTTGAAATATATTTATATTCTGCATATAGGGGAGCCAGCAAATATGTGTATTATGTCCTTCCCCTGCCACACACAATATCTCTTACTGCATCTCTTGGGAGAAGCTGTTATAATCTTGATCGATTGCTCTCTTGCCAGTATATTATCAGGCAGAATTCTAAGGATTGAGAAATGAATATCTGTTAAATTATACTAGGCTGAGACATCAGTGGAATAAGATTTACCCTTTGTTCTCTTGTCGTAATTCTGATTAGAAGGGAGAATTTAACCCTAAATATTTTCCTGGAATTCAATTTTCTATAAATGAGATTCATTTAAACATGACAAGTTATTGGGTTATTTCTTCTACTAATGAAGTAAGCTAATTAAGTGTTACAAGGGGAAGGTGCTCTTTATTAGCCTTGAATAATGTACAGTGGATACCCATGCTATGTGTTATTTCTTGTTTGGAGAATATCAGCAGATGTCCAGTGTGGAGAAAAATCACCTGTTCTCAAAATGCCCATGCACTAGTACCTGCTTCTTGGAGTTGGTGAGCAGCCCAGTGGCTGGTTCAGTTCAGTTTCATACTGGAAGGCATATTTTGTACTAAAATGCCCAGACAGGTGGGCTTTCATATATTTATGTGGTACAATCCTATGATATGAATAAGACATGCAGTAGCATCTGCAGAAGCTCTGCAGTTATGACAAGTCTTGCCAGTCAGCAATCAAGTGCCTTCCGATTTTGATGAAATTCATGCATTTATCATACCAAATAGACCAGCAATAAACGGGCAATATTTTACAATAACCACTTGGCTTGTCCATATATTTTTTTGGGTTTAAAGTATATTTTTTAAGATACCAGTTTATTTAGCTTGTTAGTTTACAGTCTCAGTTATTATTATCTTTAAAATTTATTTATTAGAATTTAGGAAACAGTTTTGATAACCGTAACAGATTCTAGTACTATTTAATCTGTGCATTATGTGATCATATTGCATAAAACTAATCTGACTGGCAATATCATGACAGGACCAACATTATATAGATTACAGCTGGTTCAAATGACCACCAATGACTTAACTGTTTGTGCTACAACTTGCTTGGTCAGGTAAACTTTCTTCAAGACTGAACCCAGGGGGTAAATGGAAGGAAAAATGCTCTCGTTACTGTAGTTATTTGTATGATGGTCATCATAAACTCAGATGTGGTATTCATTTGTTGTTCTGGCACACACACACTATTATACTGTTCCCAATAGATTTCTGCTTCTCTTGAACCTTTGTGTTTAGGGAGGCCGTGCCATTGTCATTTGACAGAGGCACACAGAGTTTAATTGCTATTGATTTTTTCCAGTGAGAGTAAGTTCAAATGAGAGAAAAGAATGCGTTAGGAAAGGCTCAATCAGGTAGAATTATCATGGTATGATAGAAAAAAGTATAAAAGTTCTTCAAGTTGTGTTGAAGGTTACATTCTTTATGAGGCTTAGGGCAAATATGATGTGCATTAATTCATAAAACCAGTGTCAAGGATGGGGCATCAGTAGGGTTAGTAAGTAAAGTCATCTTAAACTATTCCATTACTGTGCACTGATTTTTATACTAGAACTATGTCAGGGATGAGATTTTTTCAACTATCAGCAGATTTCAACTTTTTGGGAGCCTGAAATGTCGTTGGCCTGATTGGCTGCCTGGACCCCTTGTCATATTTTCTGACTTTTTCACTATAAGGCAGTCTAATCCCTGCTTTGTTATTAACCACTTTTTTGTGATCAAGGTTTGATAAAATCTCAGCAAATGATATCATACTGAATATATCTTGTGATATAGCATAAGGTGAAAAAAATGTCTTATGTGTGATTTTGTATGACTTTTAGGTCATGCATTTTAAACAGTGGGCCTTGTGCCCAAATGTTATCAACTCTTGTTGGAACAGGGCAACACTGGGACTCTAACATGGTATAAACCCATCTTATGATGACATTAATCTGTTTAAAAGGGTGGTATTAAAAGCTAAATTCTCACTTTTTTTTTCTAATTCAACTGGCAGTCAATTATGTTTTGAACTTGCTTAATGGAGCATCAAATATTGATTCAGAATTGTTTTAAGTGATCTGCATAACTGGCCAATTATCTTTTTTATCATATTTTATGTCTCCAGCATGACTGATTTAGGTGAAAAAAGATACATCGATTCATTAGTACAATTTACACTAGAGGTTTGTGTGGGGATTAAGTATAACCTGATAATTCAAAGAGACATTGGGGTTTGATGCATATTTGACATATCTGTTTCAGATTTAGATTGGTAAGATGATTGGCTTCTAAGAAATGGCCTTTGTTTCAGAATGAAATGGATGACCTTCCTGGTTGTATTTTGCTGTAATATTCAGCATCACACGTGCAGTGATTTGTAACATAAATGTCTTCATTCTCAAGAGAGTACATTCAATTGATGGACAACCAGTGAATGGTTTGCTCAAGTCACAGTCCATGTTTTCTTAAAGCCTTTATGTGCTGTGATGCAGTTGATCTGAGAAGCAGGAAAACTAACTTGATAGAGGTAATGTAACTCAAAGCTTTTAGACCTTTTTTTTTTTTTTTTTTGGATGGAGTCTTTAATTAGCATTTTCTTGTGATTTCAGATACCCCTCCTGCAGAGCAACAAGATTTATTCATCAAGAAACTCCAGCAATGTTGTGTTGTATTTGATTTTATGGATCCTATATCGGACTTAAAAAGTAAAGAAATCAAGCGAGCTTGTCTTAACGAGTTAGTGGATTATATCACAGCCACCCGTGGCGTGCTCACAGAACCAGTATACCCAGAAATGGTTAAAATGGTAAGTTTTAAAAGTTGGAAGCAAAGATTATTTTTTATTCATACTTGTATTCATACCTATATTATAAGGAATATGCAGACTACATTTTAAATGTGTTTGGTTAATCACTCCTGTTTACTTTAAAATGAATACATTTAAAAACAGAGTTAATAATGCCAGTTTTACACTGTGAATATTTGACATACATCTTATGATTCATTGTTTTTGAATGTTAAATAATACATTTGATTTTAACATGCTTAACATGAATAATATGAAACAACTTTCAAGTTATGCAGGCAACATTGAAACTGTTTAGCAGACTGCAAGTTTTATGATAATCCTATTTGTTAATTTTATTTATCTACCAATTTGAATTGAAACTTTACTTGCTGTTAAAAAATAAGTCTCTGTGCAGAAAATACACAAGCATTAGATGTGGTTAAGATGTACGTTTAAGATAGAACATTTAAACCATGCATTGAACATAATTTGTGAACATGTTTTGTTTTTATAAACAGGATATATCATAAATAGCCATATTTACTGCTGGTTTTATTCAGCACTCACCGTCATCTTAAAAACATTCCGCAGCCATTTCCAACAAAATAGGATTGCCAGAATCTGATGGAATTCAATCCCTCGCTGAACAGTGCCCCTGTATGGTTAATGTAATGACAGGAAAATCATTTTGAGGTTCTACTCATTTATGAACCTAGGCATTAGCTATTATCTCAGAAATTTGTACTGAAGTACAGTAATAATTACTAATTGCAACCAGAATCAGTTACAGCTTTTGTTGAAGATCAATACCAGTGATGTAGTTTAGACTGTCATTTGAAACATTACAAATGGACAGTCTAGGTTGAATTTCGAAAATATGTTCAAGTTGATGAAACAGCCCTGCCAGATGAAATATAATGGTGATTTAAAGAATAAGAAGACCTGAGAAGACTCCATATATTTTAATTTTTTACTTTATTTTCCTTAGTTTTTGGAGTTTGCAAAGGGGATATTATATAATAGGCAAAGGGTACTAAAGATCGAAAGAATGATAAGACATTAATAAAAAAATACTGCCCCATTTTATATCCTATATCAGGCAGCAGTTATATAAGTTTTGTTTTGTACATGAAGCTTTTCAGTACAATATAAGGAAGAAAGATTTGTCGATGAGAGTATTGCAGGCATGGTAAGTGTGTGTCATCATGGCTTTTCTTTCTTTGAGCCTCTGTGTCATATGTTATGAATACCCTCAGGAAGGTTTTGCTCAGTGTAGCTCCAAAAGAGAAAAATGGAATGGTGAACAAGCAGTGGATGCCAGCATGTGTGCACTAACATGATCGCACTCTATTGCACACGCGTTTGTACACACACACACACACACACAGTTATGCATTGGAAATATAAAAATATTAGATGTTTAGTATCTGAAAAACATTGCTTTGGATTACCAGTATGTAATAAATACAGCTTGAAAATGCCAAGTCTAGGCTTTATTTTTGAATGGAGGCAATTTATTACATAGTGTGCTCAAAATATCCTATGTAATGAATTGGTGCACTTTGAAGGAGAGGAGAAATGTGGAGATGTTTAGGTTTTCACCTGAAACACACATCTTCTCATTTATTGTTGGGTCATGTTCTTCTAAGTACCAATGTGGCACTGGAAGGAATTTTTCAGCCCAAATCTTGAAGCTTTTATCGACAAAAGTGCAAACGTGCAATTCTGACTTGAAAATTGGAGATAGAGCACCAGTATCGTTTAAGGAAACTTTTTTACACTGGGAGTTTCAATATGACTGCAGGCCATCTGTGGGACTATTTATTTCCTAGAAAGTCCCTGGGTTCTAACTTCTTAAAACTCATTTGTGACTAATGAATCACATTGTATATACATTTTTTTAAAATATGTCTTTTACTCTAAAGAATCGAAATGTGTTGCCCAATTCCTCGGGCAAGTTAATAACAATCTAAACAGGTGAATGAAATTATATGCTGCTTTTTTCATGACTCTATAATTGACCCTGTTATTTTTGGCATCTTTGAATTGTGTATATTTGTATTAGGTTTGTTTTTTTATTGAAAGATCAACTTAAAAGCAAAGAAAGTCATTCTTTGAAAATCAAAATAAGTATGAATGAAACCCACAGTATGGCTTGAGCATTTATACTTTTTTTAAGATCAGGAAAATAATGTGATGTTAACATTGCCTTAAGATTGTGATAGAAAGTTATTGAAAGCATTTTTGATATGCATTTCATAGAGAACTATGCCTCACAATTTTCCTGCTTTACTTTAAATCATTAAGATGGCATTGCCTGAACCCAGAAGACAGAACAAGGCAAGAGAGTTTGTCAAGGGCACTAAACTGCATTTAACCATCACTGCTGCACAGATTGTTCATCGGCATTTGTTCTGTTTTATCTTACAGATAGCATGCAATGTCTTCAGGACATTGCCTCCCACAGACCCAGAGTTTGACCCCGAGGAAGATGACCCATCGTTAGAGGTGTCATGGCCACACCTACAGGTACACTGGCCCCGCCATGCTACCTCTGTCGTAGCTCACACTTAGGTGTACTCTTCCCCCATATTAGTTGTGTTCTTTAGTAGCACCCTTTGCTGGTCTGTCTTTTCCAGATTGCATGCAATATATTCAGGACGCTGCCCCCAAGTGATAATCCCTCTGATTTTGACCCCGAGGAGGATGACCCTACTCTCGAAGCATCATGGCCTCATCTACAGGTACAGAGTATTTCAAAATCTTGGTAGCACCCAAAGAAATTGAAGGATGAAGTCAAAAAGGATTGATTAATGAATACTTATCAAGGGTTACTGCTTTATGGTGTCAGTGGTTACATAGCTTTACTCCGTGATCATTTAGTGGTGAAGTACATAAAACATGCATGAAGTAAACATCTGTTCAAGCTATTGCTTGTGCATCTTTATGTTGTTCTCATGAATGCATATGTATATATATATATATATATAAATTTTGACAGAGTATTATCTCTAAGTGGAATGAATTCTGCCTGGGATTCTGCTTGATGTCTGCAAGTCTGTCTTGCTTTTTATGTACATTACTTTAGTTGACTGCTTCTACCACTGATTATGCAGTACTATATGATCATTTACATATTGTAGAATGTGCCTTCTTGTACAATTTACTTTTGGTGCTGGGTGCCTTATTTTGAAATCCTCTGTAAACCTATCCTTTGCATTTCACTGTTTATATCCTTGTCACCTGTTTGGCTTATATTTGAAAAAAAATCGTGATTTTTGAAGAATGTGTGGGTCATCTAAAAAAACAGGGGATGTGATACTTGGGTGCATCTAATTCTTTTGATTTTTACATCTAATGCTATACTATTTTGCTGTGCTTGTACTAGTGTGTGATTGTTTTTCCCTTTTTTTTTTCAGTACAAACAAAAAAAAAATTAAGATGAGCTAACACTTTTTTGTTCACTTTGCCATTCATTTGTTATGTAATTTCCTAGGCTGAAAAAACTGATATAGTTTGCTTAAAAAAATGATACTGGTGAGTGTGCAGTCTTTTGTGTGGGATCCCAGATGGTTGTAAGATATGCTGCCATTGTAACAAATAAGATAACCATTTCCTCCTCATTAAAACATGATTAAGATTGACTTAGAAGTTGACTTTTTTCTTTAATTTTAATTTAATTTGTGCATATGTGACTTAAAATGTGATTTGAGAAATGAGCAGTAAATTAAAAACTAGTAATGGAGTGTGTTTGAGCAGAGTAATAGAACATGTCTTAAACTGCATGCTTTGACTAAATTCATCTGCGACTGTAAAATTCATAAATAAACTAGTGCATTATTGCATAGGAATGTGGAGTTAAAGACTGAAAGAAAGTGCCTAATATGATTGCGGCTGATAATATTGTTAATGCATGATTCTCAGTGGTGTGCTGAAGTGTGGAATATTATGTTAAATTTTAATGTCTTATCTAACATCTTTGCAATGTAGTGTCTTGTAGAGCTTATTACAAGGCTGAATTTGATGATCATGATAAGCTTGATTATTATGCATAACATATAACCTCCTCTTTTCTGAGTTCATTTAATGAAAGTGACCCACTATATCTATAATATTTTTGTTGAATTAAAGAAGAGATAGAATTCCTGTTGAACATTCTATTTGTTTTGATTGTAATCTTCTCATTTCTCCAGTTTGTGTATGAGTTTTTCCTCCGGTTCTTGGAATCACCAGATTTCCAACCCAGCTTGGCCAAGAAATATATTGACCAAAAGTTTGTCCTGCAGGTAAGGATAATTACTTTGCATTAATTAGTGCAAGTCAATCATAGAGTTAACAGCTTGTATGACCCCAGGCCTTGTAATGTGAGTTCACTCAGCTGAGGTTAATGATGGGACTGCACCAGTCCTCAATTGGAGTTAATGCATTATGATAGCAAACTCATCTCCCCAACTAGTAACAGTAATAAGTAAACTAAATGACATAGAGGCCCGTAGGAGCTTGCTTTTTTATATTTTATTTATTATAATTATTATTATTGTTTTTATTTATTTATTTATTTATTTTAGATAACAAGCTCCTCTTAAAATAGTTAAAGTTGAATTTGTTTGCTATAATACCCCAAACAGGCAAATGTGAGATGGACAGGTCATTTTAATCAATTAGAAGGATAATTAAACTATTTTTATCTGTTGATAGATGAAAGGGGAATTATCATGATATACATGAATGATGGAGCAATTTTTTAGACCCAGATTTTCCTAAATGATTCTAAAAATCCTGATCTGTAAAAACCAGTCCGTCATTTAGATAAGACTTTTGTTATGTTCATTAATGTGTCTTTGTAATATTTAGTCTCTACGAACCAGGAACCCTGGCCTCAGAGAAAATGTAGCAGCTAGACTTGTAGGTGACTTGCAGATACAATAATTTTAAATAAATTAAGTGAAATTTGACCCCAAGTGGGCAGTGAAGGTCTTGAAGAATCACAAGTCAAAACAGTCCAAGCTAGATCTTCATGGATTTGAGTTTGATTCAGGTATTTGATCAATAACCCTGCAATCCAAATGAGGAGGAAGAAACCAAATGAAATGAGATATGAATTTGATGCATAAGGGGTGGATACAAAAATAAGTTGTGTCCTGACATTCAATTTTTTTCTCCAAAACTTAATGCTTTAATGAATATAATCAGATACTACTTACTGCGTCACAGGTTTTTTTCCTTGTCTGTTAAATTCCAAGCCCAGGAGAATTAAATGGCATGACCTTCAGTGTACAAATCATAGTTACAAAAACACATAACCACAATTGAAGTGTCTTAAAGGTTCTTCGCTTCTTGGCCATTGCAGCTTCTCTGTTGACAAAATGCACTGTCCAGTATCTTTTAGGTTAGTTTGCAGAATTCCAGAATGTAGTAAGAAATATTAAAGATGTACTATTTTGAATTTCAGCTTCTAGAATTGTTTGACAGTGAGGACCCTAGAGAAAGGGAATTTCTCAAGACAGTCTTGCATCGGATATATGGTAAATTCTTAGGTCTCCGAGCTTTCATTAGGAAACAAATCAACAATTTTTTTCTGAGGTAAGTTGTTTTAGTAATCAATAGAAATATAACACTTTATTATGTTGTTTTAGCCTAGTAGGTGTATAAAATAAAGAAATCAGATTTTTCAGCGTAATGAGGAGACCTCTTTGATTGAACATTTGGAAATTCATTTATTTTATTTATATTTATATTTATCTTTGAGGCATTGTTTTCCAAATTTAAGTGATACATATGCATATTGCTTTTGTACACAATTCGTGTAAGTATTGAAATATCCTTCAGGATTCAGTGTAATCCGATATACTCTGTTCCCGTCTTGTTATACATCATTATGGCTGCCCAGATGCATAACAAATCTGATTGATACAAGCAAAGTATTAGATTCGTTGACTCTCTAGTAATCAAATTTTACACTATTTCTTTTAGACCTGAATGCCATTACCCAGAAAATGACTTTATAAATGTCAAATCCTTTGGGGCTGTGTTATAAAGTATACTGAAGGGGTTTTAGAAAATCAGCTTCAGATATGCCTTCATTGTGTCTGATTCTTACCACTCTTTGTAAATAACTATCTTGACACCTGTGAACCTCAGTATATTAACTGAAGAAACATGAAGACTATATTGGATAAGGCATTTCTGTTTATGTCTTTTTTTTTTTCATTCCATGTTTAATTACCACTAGCATGAAATGAAAGCTCATTAAATGCAAAAATATCAGTCCCTCCTGAGGGTTGTTTTGTGTTCTAGCATACAGATCTGAGCATGTCAGTAATGATATGTTTTTGCAGCATGGAACAAATTTTTAGGTTTAAAGTACAAGCTTTGATGCTATCTCACAGGAAGGATAGTTGGAGCAGGAATTTCCAGGAAGCTCGACATTGCTTTATGAATACATAGATGTGTTTGTGTAGTTCGTTTCTTCTGGTAATTGGAGGCCGTTGCAGAACATTACCTCTGTTTTGATAAGGGTCTCATGTTCAATAGCCATTGCAAGGTTGATGATTTAATGTCCTTTGTTTATTTCTAGGTTCATTTATGAGACAGAATCCTTCAATGGTGTTGGAGAATTATTAGAGATTCTTGGCAGGTAAGAATTATTAAATAATGATCTACTGAAGCAGGTGCGCATTTACTTATGATGATATTTATAATCTATAGAAATTGTTGTCCTTACATAGACATTGAATGAAAGATTGTTCAAAATGTATGTTTATGTCTGTGGAATTTTATTTTATTTTCTTATCTATTAATGTACATGTTCATTTTTTTTTTTTCAACACTGGTAAACATGTAACAAATGATGAAGATATTATGCAAGGTTCAGTGATCTTACATTCAATTTTCTTTTTGCAGCATAATCAATGGATTTGCATTACCATTGAAAGTAGAACATAAACAGTTCTTAACAAAGGTCTTAATTCCACTCCACAAAGCCAAATCCCTTAGTCTCTATCATGCACAGGTGAGGTAGATTCCTGGCACTTCAAATTAAATTTGTGTCCTTACAGTAATTTTATACTTCTTTTGGGAAAAGGAAGCATGAGTGTCCTCAAAAGTTCAAACCATATTTATGTTATTAATTTTGTTTATCTTGTTAAACCAATTTGTATTTCCTGGAAAATTGACGAACATATTTATGATATGTTGCAATCTTATTCCACTTATGCATTTAGCAGTACCTCTTTATAAAAAAAGTTTTAGCAACTATCCCTGGAGTTTTGTATGCTGTTTGTTAGACATGACCCATTCTTATTATTGTTTTTTATTATTTGCTTTCCAGCTAGCTTACTGTGTTGTACAGTTTCTAGAAAAGGATGCAACACTCACAGAACCAGTAAGTAGATCTGTCATAAATATTCATGTTTCAACAGTAATGAGATCATCATTTTGACTTAATTGTTACCTTGGAGGCCCGTCTGATCGAAGCGGGGCTTCAGCAATTCAGGTTCAGGGAAAAAATACTTAACTGTGATTGATATCCTCACTCTGAAACATTATCAATCTGAAGTATTGAATTAACCATGCATTTTGGGATAAAACTCGATCCTAAATATAAAATATGAAAGTAAAATCAATTCAAGCAGGATGGTTTATTTTAACATGTTATTTCTTTGATGAATTTTTAGGTTGTCAGAGGATTGCTTAAATTTTGGCCGAAGACATGTAGCCAGAAAGAAGTAAGTGATTGTTATTTGAAGATAAAATAAACTTGATGATTGATAGCATGATTGATTATAGATTGGAGAAAATAATGGTTGCTGAAAAAATATTAATGCTGATTTAAGTAGGTAAAGATGGAGTTTTCTATTGTTGAAACATTAGGTGTGCTATCTTTTGTGTAAAATAATGATACATAAATTAACTGAAGTAGAAACCATCAAAAATTTTTTATCTTGTCATTTTATGGTAATCTTAAATTAGTTGATAATGGTGTATATTTTTGTGAAAGTTACATTTAAATGTGCATTTTATGTAATTTTTTTTAACCACTAGGTGATGTTTCTTGGAGAAATTGAAGAGATACTGGACGTCATTGAACCTACTCAGTTTCAGAAAATTCAGGAACCTCTGTTCAAACAGATTGCAAGATGTGTGTCCAGTCCACATTTTCAGGTACAGCTAAAATAGAAGTAAAACAATAGATGCTCAATTTTGAATCTTCCCTCTGGAAATGATACTAATGAAGAACTGCTAAAATAGACAAGTTTGTCAAGCCCACATTCTTTTTTATCATTATGTGACTGTATAGTTTTACAAGTGCATAATATTTGTAACATTTGAATAATATCTGAAAGCTTAGGAAGCTACCCCCCCCCCCCCCCCCACACACACACACAAATAAATAAATAAATAAATAAATAAATAAATAAATAAATAAATAAAAGAGCTAGGAAGCTTATTATGTACAATGCATCTAATTTGTAACCCTACACAATTTAGCCTACTGTCAATATAAGTTTTATCTCTTTTTCTAGGTGGCAGAGAGAGCACTGTACTACTGGAATAATGAATACTTAATGAGCCTGATAGAGGAGAATTCCAACATTATCATGCCTATTATGTTTCCTGCACTGTACCGGATTTCCAAAGAACATTGGAACCAAACCATAGTGGCACTGGTCTACAATGTCCTTAAAACATTCATGGAGATGAATGGGAAACTGTTTGATGAACTCACATCAAATTACAAAGCAGACAGGCAAAAGTAAGCATATTTTTGTGTCCTTGTCAAAGAGTTTTCTGGATGATTTCAATGTATACTTGGGGAAGTTGGGTGAAATTAATTTGTGTTGGCCTTTGTCTCTCCTGATGACTTGTTGCATCTCACATTTTTGGACTGAAAGTGTAAGCACATGGCTGCCTCAGTTTAGTTTTTGCTTATATAAGATATTATTATTTCGAATCACTTCCATGAATCTTGATGTTCTGATCTTCTTGCATAAACATTATATAGGTGATGTAATGTCCCTTTTTAGTGCTTTTTTATTATTTATTATTATTTAGCATTTACTTTGATATTTTTCAGAGAAAAGAAAAAAGAGAAAGAAAGAGAAGAGCTGTGGAAGAAACTAGAGAAACTAGAACTCAAAGACAAAGCCAAGCTTGCCAGCTGAATGGACATGTTATCAATATAAGGAGAAACTGTGCTGATTTGTGATTGCTGACAAGACACTACACACACATATATATAAACACACTCAAACATGTTAACTGTAATCATTAATGAGGAAAAACCAGTCATACATTCATGTGCACAGACAGTTTCTGCTGGATTACTTTGCACTGTCTGTGTTTATCACTGTTGAAAAGACCTGGTATGTCCAATTTGATGATAGCTTCACCATATGGCGGATGTTAAACTTGAGCACTAGTAACTAATATATATATATAAATGCATAGAGATTGCTTAGGGATCAATTGTTCCTAGTCTGCAGGAATGTGGTATGATTTTTTAACCAACTTCAGTGTCATAAATGAGTGGTTATGGTGAACCCATGGCATCTTTTCAAAATTGAAAGAGAAAAACATACACCAAGCTTTTTTTCAGAGCCTACATCCGGTTCATTTTTGAATACATATATCTTTATAAATATATATATATATATACACACATATATATGATGGGCAACATTGCCCAGGAGCTGTGGAAGTGTCACCTCACTATGGCAGTTGCTCAAGGTTTCACGATGTAACAAATATAAATGTTGTGTGTTATCCACATGCAAGTGTGATCAGTGCCACTTGTGGAAGCTTTTTTTTTTCTCTGTAAAAAAAAAAAGAAAGAAAAAAACAACAAAGAAAAAAAACATTGTGTGATTAGTTTGTATACTCCAAAACCAGTGTCTTAAGTTGAATCTCTGAACTATCATGCAATGTGCTGATTCTATTTATGCTACATAAAAAGGTCAGTCACCCACTTTTTATTTTTCATTGCAAAAAATGATGGCTAATACAAATGTTAGCTTATATGTCACAACTTTGCATGAAAATAAATGAAATAGTTACATGTTAGGTGGATTTTAACTTGTAATACAGGAATATGTATGGTTATGCAGGAAAATATTGCATTGATTTTGTTATACGCAACAAAATGAACATCTCGTGATAACAGTGAATGTACACGTACATGGAGCCTACTTCAGGATCTTAAAGATTAACTGTTGTGCTCAATGCTTAATTGTAATAAATAATGAAGGTTTGATGTTAATGTTATTTACACTCAGTTTGAGGGTGTAAAGCCAATATACACCATATTTTATCAGAGGGCGAACATAACATGGAAGCCCTGACCTATTTCGGTCAAATAACTGAAAATGGTGACATTTAATGGAAAAGTTTTTTGTTGTGATTATTGATTAACATGTCACACTGCTATCTTAGCAAAGTAGTAAGTGAAGGAAAAGCCAATAAAATCAATAACCCGAATATGTAATTAAAAGGAAATATTATGTTCTACAGCTTTTTGCTATACTGACCTCGGAGAAGCAGTATCTGTTTCTCTTTGCTTTGACTGTTGTACTTTTACTATCCCAGCTCCTGCTGATGTGAACAGCATCTCATTAGGTAGCTGTTGTTTGGGCTTGTGTGTATCTTGTGATGTTACCTATACTTCTTAACTGTACTGTACAGAACTAGACCACCACTAGACCAGACAGGACAGGAGATATATATATATAATGGAGCAGTTGACAATGGAGACTGCCGGAGTGATTTGATAAGAAAAAAATAAACGAGGAAAATGGTGATGAGACAACTTGTAAGAATATTGTAGAAATATGTACATTGCTGCTATTACTGCTGGTGTAAAGCATGTGTATTATTATCATCATTATTATTATTATTATTGAACAAAAAAAAGTTGAATCTTACAACATTGTTTTGGAAGTGGGTGTGGAAAAACCACCAGGCTATGGTAAAGTCTCTAAAACTGGCACTTAAATTCGAGTTATCTTTTTTTTTCTTGAATGTTTTAGAGGGTTTACTGTATACTTGCTGTTGATTAATGCTGTGCACTAGAGTTGGACCCATTTCTATCCATTAGTTATGTAAATGCATTGTATCCTATAAGATTATTTTGTATTGTATCATTAAAGTATTGATTAAGACCAAACACTTGACTTCCTAGTTGATTAATTGGAAGGAAACTGAGGCCTAAGAAGATACCAACGGTCAGTTGAATTTCCTTGTGTAAAGCCTTTATTACAGATTTTAAATCAACCAGGTTAAATATAACATTTATTGTGGTTTGAAATCTGAGGTATTTTTTAAATTTATACTACACAACTTTTTAAACATGGATTTTAGACTAGTTTCAGGAGAGAACTCTATATTTGAATACCAAAACTGGTCTAACTTTTAAACCAAAATTTGATTTCAAGATAAGTTCACAGTTGCCCTCTTAAGAAAGAAAGTACAGATCAGATACATTCCCTATCTTGTTGTCATTGGACTGGACTAAAACTCGTCAATCCTGGGTCAAAAATTGTCTAATTGGTCAATGTAGCAAAAAAAAAAAGTTCACAAATTTTGATGCAATTTTAGGCTACATAGTTATTTAAGGGGGGGGGGGGGGGGAGAGTGGTGTTTAAAATTTCAACTGAACCTACTTTTGGAGTGAATGCCCTTCAAATTCTAAATTTATTGTGAGAAAACTTATAGTATTAGAAGAACTGGAAATGCATGACCATCTGTTAAAAGCATAATGCTGTTCCTGGTGATTTTAATGTGAATTTGGTTGAACATATGCATAATAGATTCTTAATAGTGTCAAAGATCAGCATGAGAGTTAAAATTGTTCTTTAAAATATTGAATCCCAAAATTAACAGTGTATAAATTTACAAGGCATCTGTAAAATCAGGCTTGATGACAACTGCTCAAGTCAGCTAACTATACGTCTGTAATATTCATAACAAACATCTCCATATAACAGCAGTAACAGTAAGCAGGATATCATTTATTTGATGATATTAAAATTATGTAACAGTTTTAAAAGACATGACTTCTATTCATTTATTTGCACCAAGCATAAGACTAGTTCATCATACAAAATAACTCTATTACATGTAATTAAAGCTCATGGGTTGACTTAATAATTCAAGTGATAAAAAAGCACTTGAGCCAAGTTACTAAGACATTGCACTTTACAAACAAATTAAATAGTAAATGAGTCTGATGAACTGCTTCAGTTTTTACTACAAATTTAATCAAGACTAAATGTACACTTAAGCCATAAAAATACTAAGCTGGCTCAAAGTACATCAGATTACTCCAGAAATTTTATGTGGATAATAATTTAACATGATAATTAATTTTATGAGTTCATTGCCTTAATGCACGCTACATGAGCAACTTTAAAATTCAAAAAGGAAGCAATTTATATATATGTACAACATAGCGCATTTTTGTGTATGGGCAAAAAGTTTACTCTGTTACAATTTTACGCAGAAATTCACAGTTCTTATGACACTTATTTTTGACAATTTCTTTCAAAAAGATGCTTCAAAGTTTTGCTGGCACAGTAACTTTATCTTTAGACTGTGAACTGAAGTTTGGTGTGCTGTTGAATCTTGGGTCTGGCACAGCAGGGAGTTCAATGTATCTGCCTGAAATATTATATGAATGACTTGAATAACACATATTCTACAGTTTAGCTCATGAAAATTAATACAGGCCCATAGGACGGTGGATTGAAAAAAAATTGCCCTTTTGACCAAAAAAAGTTCATACTGGGTCTAAGCCATTTCCCCAAAGTGGTGCCAACTACTGGTAAAGGGGTAAAAAGGTCTACTTTTAAAAAATTGCACCCTCCATCCAAATTGCTGGCTACAGGCCTGTAATATCAGCAAGAAATCTGTTACACATAATTACTTACTTAGGCCCAGGGCCCACAATGCATTATTTATTGTCTTTACTAAAACTGAAAAAAAGATATAAGATGATTTAAATAAGAACTGTTCTTAAAGTGTACCCTAATACCATACCTATTTGTTCACTTATGCTGGAAACTGTCACTTGATTGGGTGATACATATGTTTCGCCACTCCTAAAAATAAGGATTTAATATGGTGACAAACAGTATGGAATGGACATGCAAGAAACACATTCAGAACTAGTATTAGGCAAAAAAAAAGGCTGTTCTCACATGTTTATTTGTATATTACAGTTGTATAAAAATCTCTATAAGTTACATTAAAATCTTCTGCTTTCAAACAATAACAAGATCATCATGGTGTATTACAACCCCAAACATTTTTTCTTTAATTTTTCCTTTCCATTGTATTGCGAGGCAAAGTGAAAGACCCATTTGTAAAAATACCTCCATTGTAAAAAATACCTTTTATCTTTGGCCACAGCTCCCATGTGGATCATTGACAACAACCCATTGCCCAGTATATCCAGGTTCATCACCTCATAATGCTTGAGGCTTCCCTCCTGTAGCCACCTCACAGCCAACTGCTGGGCCTCCTTGCACACCACTTTGGGCTTCTTTGGCAGAGGTTTGCCATTCACATCACACCCCAATGACAGGAAGTGTTTACAGAGTACCTGAGGATTGTGAATACAATTACTACCGTAATTATACTTTTTAACAAAGAATTAAACCTGATATAACTTAACCCTTTTTTATTGGCAGAGAATGTCTTCATGTCTATTAAGAAAAATTAATTTATTTAAAAAAATGAACGTATCATGTAAAGATTACAATGCAGAGGAAAGTTTGATCTCATAAATAAGTCAACATGAGATCAAACTTTTTCTTTGCTGTTGTTTAAACAACTGAATCTTTCTTGATGAGTTCCTGCACCTTATTATTCAATTTCCATTGGATAACCCCAATTTAACAAAAAGAAAAAAATATATTATTTTTTTCTTACCCAATAAGCTAGTAGGAAAGGTTCAAACATGAGACTAAGGAATGTTGTGTATTTATTGGTTGACTTCTTGATCTGCACTTGATTGTCCACAATAACTAATCCACCACCATGAGTCAGGTTGAGTAAAGCTTTGTCAAAATCCTGGTGAGAAAACAAAATGGATGAAAATAATCTATTAACAGTTCCTAAGTAATTAAAATGATCTATTATTTATACAAAATCCAAAGGCTTCTTCCTTCTTCTTTTTTTTTTTTTTTTTTTTTTTTGTTAGCAAATATAGTGCAGTAGTTAAAAGACTATTTTTTATTAACATTTTAATACATCTTAAAAGTACATACCTCTTTAGTCTGTCCTGGCTTGAAAACAAACTCATGTCTGAATAGGTGTTCCAAAAATTCATATCTCTTAAAGAGTTCATCTGCAAAAATAATATAAAATGCGAAGTCAATTTACTAATAAGTTTTACACAATTCTCTTTATAAGCATTTTCATCCCCAACAATGGACACAGTGACAATGGACACTGAAGTTTACAGTGTACCTAAAATGACTAATAAAGAATTTAAACTACTAGTGGTCGATTCAAAAGGTTTCCATTAAGTAAACATTTCTACCCTGTCTCTTACCCATTGACATGGTCTCCTGAAGACAGCCATTCACTGCAAGCGTCACCATGGCAGGCCTCACAAACAGATAGAGAAGCTGGTTTCTGTACAACGACAAAAGCACCTGCAAAGCTGCCTGGGATATTACACCATCTCGGCGTAACTCTGGGGTCACATTGGGGGGCGGCTTGATGTTCTTAAGCTCCACAAAATCTTCATCTGATATATCAAGGATGTGTTTGTGAAGTTCCAGCCTTGCTCTTATCACCATCTCTGGTTTTTCATTGCCTAGAAGATTGAAAAAATTATTTGAGTGTTTCTGTCATGATAAAACCTAATTCATCATCCTTATTTTTATATTTTATATCATTTTTATATTATTTCTTCTCTTTGTCTTTTGATATGGTTTCTTTAAGTCTAAGTGTAATACATTTTTACTTTTAGCTCTATAAATGCTTTACTTATAACTAAATATCATATCAGTTAGACATAGCTAAAAGGTGGTTTTTGGTACAGGCAGTCATTCAAATCCAAGACCACTGTTTCAGAGTTTCTGTAAATACCTGGCCAATCCACATAACCACCTAAGTTAGCTGTCTGTCTCTTCAGCCATTCAACCTCCTTGACCAGCTGTTGAAGATCAATGCCATCTTTGTTCTGAATGAGGACTGTTGCCACCAAGGCCCAGGGAGATATCACCATGTGTTTCTGCTGTTCTAGAACAACTTGATAGGCAAGTTCCTTCATCAGTTTTTCTTCATCACTTGTGAGACTAGCAATGTATCTGCAAGTTTGAGATAAACTGATTGTAGTCACATGGATATTGTTATGGATAAACACTATTGGAGCTTTACAACACAGATCATACATATGTTAGTGTGTACTACAGTCTTTCTATCATGTGTGTCAGATCGTCAATACGTTAAAAAAAGTTGTATAAGTATACATGACCATGTAGTAGTGATATGGTTCCAATAACAAATGCTAAATGATATAAATTTTGCATTCAGAATGTAATCATAAAACTTTATACAAAGAAATACCCATGCTTTGCCTAACAAATTTACAACAAGGATAAGTGAAATGGGTTATTGCAATATCTGACACCCAAATGTGAATCAAAGCAGAAATAATATTCAAAGTTGAAAATGCACAATTATAATCAAAGCATGGAGACTGTTAACAAACCTTGGTGCCAAGCTGTGTTGAACCCTGTCTATCTTTCCTATGGAAAACTGTCGGATTGATATTGGTTCACCAATAAACATATGAATATTGCCAAAATCTTCATTGAGTATACTGCTAGCTTTCAGCAATCCCTATAAGAAAGAATGTCACGTTTGTGCTGTAAGTAATGACATCACAGAAAAAATAGAAACAAACAAATCTTTCACTCTGCCTTGCAAATACTAAGATAATTTGAAAGAAAAAAAAAGTTGTTTGTTTTTGTTTGACACACACACACCCTTCACTACAAAAATGTCACTGATCAAAGTTATCAGATGTTCTTACTGAAGTGGACTCTTTTGGCTTTGGAACTCCCAACAACTCATAGGAGTACAGGCTCTCCTCCAGTGTTCTATCATAGCTGATACTTATAGGAAGCACCATGATGTCAGGGACATGGGCCTTGAAGTAGGGTTCCAGGCAAGCCTTCATCATCCCTGGAAATAATTGATGAAACATTATATTAATATTTAACAAGGTTAGTCCATCCCTGGGCTTTGTCCATTACCTCATCATATACTACTCAGAACACATAAGGACAGAATAATCTTACATCAATAAGAGAATTGCATTAATTGTTTCCAAATTGATTGCCTTATGGTTAAAAACATTGACTTCTCTGACAGACACCTCAATCAAATAAAAAAAATATTTAATATTTTATTATTTTAATAATTATTATTTCATGCTACAAAAGAAACACTTACCCAGCTTTGGCACCAAAGATTTTCCTGTTCTGCTCCTTGTCCCTTCCACAAAGAACTCCACAGGTGCATCACCATTGGTAATGTGTGTTTGTACATACTCAGTGAACACTGACCAATATAACTTGTCTGTACCAAAGGTTCTGCGGATGTAAAATGCACCAGAGTTTCTGAGAAGCCAACCAACAAAATTCATACCCATGAAATCTGAAAGTAAGTAAAATATTTGGATAAAACCGGACACATCCATTGCAGTAACCAAATAAAAACTGATTTTTGGTTTGTGAAATATATCAATGCTTTGAATGAGTCATTAAAAAATTCCAGCAAAGTTTTATAATGTAAACAGGGGAAAAAATATGCCTTTTGCATCAATTATATTGACTTTTCACCCAGAGCTTTTCATTCTTTTTTTTTTTTTAGTTTCTCCTCTCAAAAACCATACAGGTTTATTTTGTTATTCTTCACAAAAAGAGTAAATATCTATTGAAAAGATAAACAAATACAATAAATAAATCTACTAGAGCTTATGGCAAAATTTACCCATGGCAGCTGCAATAACTGGCAGAGGTAGATCATAGTGATAGAACACGTAGGACATCAAGAGGAAGTCTGCATAACTTCTGTGACTTGGCATTAATATGACTGGATATTCTTTTATCAAATGCTGCACCTGGTAAAATAACCAATCAGAAAACAATAAATTAAAAGCAATATTGTACTGTACTTGAAAATGTATTTAGAAATGCAAGTGTATGCCCAGGACAATAAACACTCACTTTTTGAATCTCAAATCATAAACAAAAATGTTCCCCTTCATTAAGTTTATTGCTTCCTTTTCCTAGATTTCTATTCTTTTTATTTGCAAGATATACTGGTACAGAAACTTTTGATTTCATGCTTACTCTTGAAATTCCTTCTTTGTTGACATAAACCCTGTTGTACATTTTCTTCATTACTTTTGGCAAGACAGTGGCAATTCCCCTTATGGCTCCCATCCGTAGATTGTGCGCCATTTCATCTAGAATTGCATTGGCTTCTTTCTCCACTTCTGCCTTGGGCATGCCTGTCTCAGAGGCAACCTATTAAGAATAATAATGGTACATTGAATAATGTTCCACCTGTCAGCTTTTACAGTGGAACACTATATCCAGTACAAAAGTTATGGTCAAATTTCTACAGGTATATTTCAAAATTGCAGATTTTCAGAGAACCAATTCTAGCATGTTCACCTGTTCAATAGTGAAGGTCACCCTGTCACTTTTCCTGACATATTCCTTGATCTGTGCTGATGTTCTTGGATGATTATATTTGTATGCTGGCACCTCTCTTGACCTTATGGCAAACCTTAGGTCACTATTTCCTCTTCTGTCCTCCAATATATCCTCGTATCCATCCTTGAACACGGGGAATGGAGGGAGCTTGTGGGGATCATCTGGTGAATACAGTAGCCATTATTTTCTAAATAACAAATTTGTGATCTCTTTTCTTTTACTTAGAATTAACACTGTCATATACCTAATAAATGGTGTCATAAAAATGAATATCTGAAAACAAGATATTTTTACATCATTTTTTTTTAATGATGGAGGTATGCATTCATGAGAATCAAACATCATTTTCACAGAAGTCATATATTTCACTTACTTATATGTAATTTATAAGATGTGCAAAAAGTCATCCTTGAAATTGTGTTGACCAAGAAGAGTTTAGCACTAATTTTTGTTACAGTCTTTTTCAATATCATGACACAACACTTTCACACAATAATGTAAATTTAAAAGGGTTTGGGATAAACTGATGATCGTGAGAAATTATTCAAGGATAAAAAGCATTTTCATCAGTAGATGTCTGTCATATTTTTGACCAAATGTCTTCAATTATTTAATTCTCGGTCTCCGAGATATGCCAAAAATAGTGAATCCTCAAGCTGGACATGATGTGTAGAAAGATGGGTCATCATCTGGAAAAGTCAGTGGCCTAGATGGTAATAAAAAACATTGAATTAGGCCTTAAAATGGGATTTTCTATTTTCTAATCAGTTAAATTAAAAGATATATATAACACCAAATAATACAATTTCTAAATTATTTAAGAAAAAAATACTAAAATTTGAACAGAAAATTAAGTAAAAAAAGAAAAAAAATTAAGTAAAAAAGAATATATATATTCTTCTTAAAATAGATTATTACATATAACTGTTCACAACAGAAAATATTAATCGTTAAACGGTATGCACACCAAGATGGCAAGATGCCAAAATTATAAAATTATAGCCTTAAATGGACATTTCAAACAAGACCTTTTTGCCCAATTGTACCTAAGATTTTAAACTCTTTTCTGTAACCCGTTTTGTACGCTGTTACATGAAAGGTGTACAAGGTCCTATATCCCTCATAAAAGTCAATTCATGCTTAGTCACATCAAAGCTTGCTGACATACTGAACAAATACAGGATTAAATGCAGTTTCAAAGGTGAAAAAACTGATGTTCAGGCATCTTGCAACAAAAGAAAATACATACAAGTATCAAAGCAATATCAATCTGCAGAACTATTAAGCTTGTAGTACATTTAAACATGTTGAAAAGCGAGTGTAATACACTGAATATACATCCTTTTAAATAATCTGAATAAATCTATATCTGTTTAGGGTCCACTTTCATTGTCACTCTACATTACAAAGTCATGTTAACTTGCAGCTAAAACTTTTCCATTCTCTCATGTTAAAAAAGAAGAGTAGTAATAATAGGAAAAGAGTGAAAAATAATGATAACTAAATGGTTGGATGTCTTAAAATAAGATCTTAATCACTTTGCTCATACGCATATTAAGAAGGAATATCTTACCAGTCAGAGAGTGACATATAAACATATTTTAATTAAATTTAATTTAATTAAATTAAATAATTTAATTAAATTAAAATTGTGAGAATTACAAAAACCACATGGACAGTTTATGGCTGGGAATTCTGAACCATAAGAATGAACAAAAAGGTGTAGATTTATTCAGATATAAATCTGACCTAACCATACAAACCAAAATGATGCCAGTTGGTAAAGCAAGCCATTCTTCTCTTACAAACTGTAGCAGGTTAAATAAACAAATAAACTAAGCACTATAGATCTATATCTACATGTAGTAGTAAGGTGCTTGTACAGTACATTGTACAATGTACTACTAGTAGAAGTAAATGTTAATATGTTATTTTGAACCAAAGAGAAATGACTGAGTATGTATAAAAAAAGCAAAGAACGGTGGTGTAGAAAAAATCTAATAACAAAAAAATATTTTGCTATTTACTTGAAAAATTAAAGCCGTAAAAGTGGATTTATTATATCAGTCAAAAACTGGGGTCAGTTATAACAACTGCAGTATCGCGTTACATTTTACAAAAGCGTACTGCTGCAAAGTAGATTTGGTTAACACAATGTCTATGCTTGCCTTTTTAAGCAGAGTAAAAATAAACTAACTAACAGCTGAGAAATTAGAGCAAGAAGTACTTGCCTTCCTTTATCCAAGAGTTCCTTGATTGTTCTTCTCTACTGGCTGCCATCTCTATCTTCACTTTGGCTTCAGTTACCCTTTGGCTCAAATAAAAAAATGCTGGTGAATCTTAACACCGCTTTGATATCGTACGTGTTCAGAAAAAAATACTTCGAGTATTCAAGTCAAAAGTCTTGTCATTTTCGCTACACAAATGGTATTCAAGATTTAATAACCGTCCTTAGAGACAGCATACACAACTGGTCGGTGCCGCCTGCCTTGGTGCATTGAATCGCCTTATTACTTGACTAGTTCCCAAAATTTCTTAGCAAAATCCTAATCACTAAACATTTTACTGTGCCCCTTATCACATTATGGTACCATAAGTAAAATAGAAAATCTAAAACTTATATTATCTATGCAATAATATTTAGTAATTATCGTTGCTTCACTACCAACCGGTTGCATTTCTTTATTATTATGAGAACCAAGCAAAGAGAGCTCTTCTTTGAGTGAAGTCCGAGTATCAACATGAGTTGACATGTGTAGAAGTTAGACCTGTCTATATATGTATATTATTGATAATCTTGCGTGTGTGCGTTTCAGTAATGCATCTATCGTGGATTGTCATAACATTTTCTTTATTTTTAGCGGGGCCAACAAATTCAAAGAAAAAAGATTTGTTGGTAAGTGCATGTTAAATGCTTTTGGCTGATTACTGTTGACTTAGGCTGTATTCCCAGAGCTTTTAGATCGATCTATCCCCGCGGGGAGTCTCACTAGATTACTGTCAGATAATCCGGCTTAAATATCCGTCCCGCCTACTACAAGCTGTAAGGGGGTAATTAACTTTCGTGTCCGCCCGGCTGACAGCTATTTGGCGTAAACCCCCAGGGAGTTAGGTCGATCTAAAGTAGATCGATCTAATCTCTGGAAATGGGGTCTTAGGGTGCTTTCCCAGAGATTTAGATCAATCTAAAGATTAAGTTTTAGATTGACCTAACTCCCTGGGGGTTCACGCTAAATTGCAGTCAGCTGAGTGGGCACCATAGTTAATTACCCCCTTACAGCTTTTAGTAGGTGGGACAGACGCTTAAGCCGGCCAAGCTGACAGTAATCTAGTGAGACTCCCCACAGGGATAGATCGATCTAAAATCTATGGAAATGGGGTGTTACATTTAACGTGGACACATACTGGTATACCTAACCAATTATGATATTTTAATTTTTATGGTAGACAGGTTTGGTATTTTCATGTTGTTTTATATTGCTTTTTAGATTATTCAGTCAAGGTTATAGCTTAACTTTTTTTTTTAATTCTCTATTGATAAGCTCGAACAGGGCAAATGGAAATGACTGCATGTATCAATATGTTATGACAATCATACTAATGAACTTGCAAACAAGATGTCGAGGCTGTCCCCACAAGTGGGTACATTGCACAAAAACATCGCAATATACGCAGCTTTATCGCACACATGCAATCACATTTATTTGGTGCTCTATTAATCATGCTTTAAAATCACTCCCAAGTTTTAAATGAGGATATCCATTTCTTATGAATGTCAGCTCACCATGTATTTATGTTACAGAAGTCCTCCACAGATTTGTTAGAAAAGGAAAGCAAACATCTGAAATCTTCCAAATCTGGTTGTTCACTTAAAGCAATAAATGCAAGAGCAATAGATTATCTAAGGATCAATAATGAGGTAAGTTGAAAATTTCGACAAACCTTTTAAAGGGGATTTTAGATAAAATTTCATTCAAGAAAAATCAACTTTAAGAGTATTAATTTTTCCTTAAGACAGATTAAAAGAGTTCATTAAACACCAGAAGTTTTTTTTTTTTTTTTTTTTTTTTTCTAGTATGAAAAAGCCATTCCCTGTTTAATCCAAGTCTTGCAGGAGTCTGGCTCACAGACTGACAGTTGGTTATGGGCATCATTGGGCCATGTGTATCAAAACTTGCAAAAGACAGCACTGGCTACCAGCAGCTTCAAGCAAGCCTCAAAACTCCTAGGGAAAGTCAGCAGCTTTATTAAAGAATGGCATTTCCTTGGGCCCTTCGTCATTGGAAAGATGGAAGTTGATGGAGACCCTGTGGCAGCTATGGGAGGAATTGCAAATGTCTCAGCAAACAGATATAAAAAAGGGTGGAAAATGTTCTCTGAATTGATCTCTGATGGCGAGGTGAGATGGCAGACACATATACAGAAAGCTCCAGGTCAGATATTACAGATCTCTCCTGATGTCAAATGGGGAGAGTTGGTCAACTCACTGGGGTCTGTGGGCATCACAGAGTGGCAGGGTTGGCTGGTTGGGGAGTTTGCAGTGACAGAGAATGGTCAGAATATATTATTGCAATGTGAAGGCGTAAATACAGTATTAGTGGATGGGTTGCCTGTTGTTGGGGATGTTTATCACAGAGAAAAATTTTGGTTTTCTGTTCAGTTGGAGAGAGGAATACACACAATATATATACGGTTGAGAACTAAAGCTGTCCAGAATGTCAAGTGTGAGATCAAGGTAACAACATCAAGTTTTGATATTTTAAAGCCTCACTTCTTGCCTGATTTAATTGATGGGTATCTGTTTACTGGTTACATTCCACTGCCTATTGTAAACACACATTCTACTAAATGGTTAAAAAATATAAAGATAACAGTACAAGAACAGTCTGATGGGTCAGACCTGTCTGTGGCCAGTCCCCACATTCCATATGACATTGCACCTGGACAGGCCATGCCTATTGTGATCAAACTCATTTCAAATGAAGCTGAAATTGTTGAAGAATGTATTGATATCATGTTGAAACTCAAAGTGTCAACCTCTGAGGGACAGCTGCTATATCCAGTCACTCTGCGGTGTAGAAGACAGAGAGAGTCCTTCTTGTTTACTTTTGTGGACCACGATGGCTCAGTCCAGCATGCAGCTGCCATACAACCTCTGCGAGATTGTGAGGGAGGAGTATGTCCTGTGTTGCTCACATTACATGGCACTACTGTCCCTCCACAGAACCAGGCTGACAGCTATAAAAGGATGAGCAATGGCAAGTTTATATTTGGACTGGAGAAAGCATGGGTCTTGGCACCAACAAGGTATTGTTTGAATCTTAACATAATTCTAATTCATGTTTATAAGTTGTCTTTTGTACAAATTTGGTATCATAATCTGCCTTCCCAGAGTGGATAAACTAATGAAAATTTATTTTTAGTTTTGGCATGCAAAAAGATCTATGAACCTTTATGTATAAACTGGATGAGATACATAAAGCAATTTTATAATTTATTCATGTGCAAATAGAGACAGCTGATGCCATTTTATTTACATTCCATATTTCTCAGTTTGTACAGTTTCTTTCTTCAAGTTTATTTTTGACACTCAAAAATGCAAAGCAAATACAATTTATATATATATATATATATATATATATATAAAGTATATATAATTCACATACACATGCAATTGATAAAAGGTTGAATATGGCAACTTACTACCACAGGGCAGCTGGACCATATTGAAAGTAAAGGATTCATATATTAATAGCTGACTGTGTTTAATATCACCTTTAATGTATATATATATATATATCTTATTCCATCTTCACTAGTATAATCTGGTGTACTTCAGACATGGTGCTCACAACTGGGAAGGACCTGGTGCTCTGACTGCAATGACAGCTCTCAACCAATTGGAAGATCTGCTGAAGGGCTCAAAAATATTCAGAAACCTTGCAAGCAAGAACCATGTTATATTTGCAGGTTAGAAAATAGTGAGAATACAGTTCTGATAGATATTTTCTTTGTGTTTTTCTGAGGCAGTGTCAGAAATAACAACTCACCCCAAGCAAGCAATTTCCAGGTGAAGCGGTAAGGTATAACTTCCTAATCAAAGGGCATGTATGATAGTTGAGTCTTTTAATCTACCTGGCTGTAGTGTCCAGTGAATAAATGAAAGTGACATTTGTAATGCATTATTTGATATTATAGTTAAGAAATAGATATTTTAAATGGGTCAGAAGAATGCATTCAGAATATATTAAGATTAATGTATTGATTACTTAAATTTAGTGCATTATTGAGTAAAAAATTAAGTAAAGACATCAGTATACAGTACAAAGTATATTAATATGGTTATTTTTTTCATAAGACTCATTGTCAAAATATAAATGAGGTACATATGTATTTGATATAGAATAAGGGGTTTATTTAATGTAATTTCAAATTTAATTTTAATTTTAAATTTATTTTTTTTAATACAAGTAGTAATAGTATAAGAAATGGAGGAAAAGTGAGTATTAATTTCATTTTGAATTGAAGAACTTACTTCATCCATCTTTAGGTCACTCTATGGGAGGTCACGGAGCCTGGCATTTGTCCACACATTTTCCTGACTATGCCCTCGCTGTGATATCTCTGGCTGGGTGGATTAAGAAGGAAGAGTATGGAGATAGCAACTTGTTCTTTAGGTAAAGAGTCTGCTACATTAGCCACCAGTCCAAACAAAATTATTAGTACATGATTCACCAGCAGACTAGTAAAAAAATAATAATAACAGTGTTTCTTAGCTAGTTATCCTGAACTTAAGGTCATGTGTGACAGCTTTTTCATTTTCTAAATTTCTTATGTGGATATGCATTGTCCCACAATGGGGCATATATGAAAGCTTGTAAGTGAAGAATCTTGCCGATATTGGATCTGAAACTCAGACTAAGTTTGATCAGACTAGCAATTTGTTGTTGGTTGTTTTAGATCATTTGCCCTGTTATCTAGATTTACAGATCTCATATTTTGGTTAGTTTAGTTTAATTCAGACTAGTAGAAAGGCCTACCAGACTGTGTGACTAAGCAGGCCAAAATTTGATGTGAAGAGTAGTAAATATTGATTGGCATTTGTTATGTGGTGTGTATGCCATTATCTAAATTCTTCCAGATTTTAAAAGAAATTATTCCATCTGACTACCAAATACTTTGCCTTCCAGTCATACAGTGACTGCGTGAATGAACATGTCAACAACGTAATTGTGGATCTCATGGTTATTTTGATTTAAATAATTTCAATTTTTTCATTAATTTCTCTAAACTTCAGACATGATATTGCCACCAGTCACGTTGACCCAGCAGTGAAGTCTGTGATGGAAGCATGTATAAGTGAGAATGATGCTGACCGACATGCATCAAATCTCAAGGTGAGAAATTATGGCATGTTCTTAAAATGAATGGCAGAGCTTTTTCTCTGGAGATTGCACATCAGTACTTGAAGCACAGTTAATATATGTCAATTGAGGCAAATATATTTCCTTGTTGTTAAAAATGTGAATTGTTTTTAGCCATTGGGAAACATGATACATCAAGAATGAACATAGAATTTAAAAAGATTTTTTTACATGTCTAAATCTTACTGTGCTTTAGAGATATTAGTTACACTGAAATGAACATGGGCTCCAAATTTATTTGAAAAAAAGGGTGTTCCTGTGCTCCTCCGTATAGGCGCCATGGATAAAACTGTGCATCCATATTTTGTGCGGCGTATGTACAGGATTCTCCAGGAGTCGGGAGTGGCAGTAGAATACAAGGAAATACCAGGCAAAGAACACTGGTGGTGGGATACACGGTAAAGAAAATGGTTTTGTTTTGATTCATTTATTCATGCTAATTACCTATGTATGATTTGGCTTAAGAGAATATAAAACTGTTAGAGCTAGTTATTATCTTACAAACTATTAGTTGACTATTTTGTGGTCATACATGTACCCACAACTTTAACCTGTGAATACTGATTTAATGGAGAAAGATACTTTGAGACATAAGAAACATTTCAGCATTTGTCTAATTTAGCTACGTAGTCTTTTTTTTTTTTTTAGCTACGTAGTCATTTGGTAAACAAATACATTTAAATTTACAGGGAGACAAATGATGGTGGGGCTGTCAATGACAAACAGCTCAGGGATTTCACATCAAAGTATGCATCAATACCTGAAGAGGGCAGCACATGTACTGCTGATAGCTGCAGTACAGTGGGATCTGGAAATAAATACACACAAACAGCATTTGGACCAGAATCTTTTACATATACTGTTCTCAACCCTGCTTTTGGGGGCTCAATGAGAGGAATACAGATTCTGCTTCAACTCACACCTTTCAGGACAAGTAAAATCCAGGTATTGTTTTTGTAATTTTTAAACATATGATATGAACATTAAATTAGTCTATTTAGCTTAATTGCCATTGGTATTCTTTATCATTTAGAATAACAACTCGTATCAAACAATTATATATTGAGTTATTTGAAATGGTACAACAGCTTCATTCTCATTTACAATATTGTATGAAATCTTATAGGTTGATATAATTAAAGATTCTTCCATAATAATGAAGACAAGCAATGTGAAAGCATTTTCTATTAGAAGATCAGAAAACAGACCTATTCAGTGGCATAATTATCAGGAGATTTTGGTAAGTTTTGCTTTTTCTTCTCTTTAAAAAGCAATCTCTAATGTTTCTATAACATTCACACTTAGTTTGATTCCACAGTTTTTTATTTAAGACCCTCAGTAGTTTTTAAGGTAACTTGAACTGAACAATGTAATGTTGATCTTTCTAAGTGTAACCTGTCTTCTTTTTAAATTTACAAGTTACATAATTTTTTTTTTCATAAAAATGGACTAAGCCATAAAAATGTTATTTATTATTGCAATTTGAAGCATTATTAGGAATAAAAAGAATGAAAATAGATAGATTATCTGAATGACAGTGAACAGTAATTAAATCATATTATCTAAAAAATCTCAAATGCTATCAGAAACCAGAGAAATTATGAAATTTTTCAGTTTAATGTAAATCTGTTTTACTACTGTTTTATTGTACATTCATATTCTTTTGGTATAGTGTGAAAGTGCTTGCTTTAGTTTGCATGTCATATAATTATCACTTTTTACCATATCAGATAGATAATACTGCCGTGAACTTGGCTGGACAGGAATGTTTGGAACAGATATTTGTACTTGAAGAAGAACAAGGTAGCTGTAGAGTATAGCAGGGGCGGATTTAGGCCGTCTTCTGGGTCTTCCGGAAGACGGTCAGATTTTCAAGTTTACATTGACGGGTATATAATTTTTTTCTGTCGGAAGACGGTCAAAAAATTGAGAATGGATCAACAAATATTATATGGAAGACTGTCAGAAAACATCTCTGGATCCGCCCCTGTATAGTTTAAACAATCACTGATGATAATGTTTGTTATGTACGTAACAAAACTTGCTTGATGGAACAGGCTTGATGGAATTCTGTATTCTTGTTCCTTTCAGTCAATTTTTTAAAACTGTTTTGCTCAAAAAGTGATGCCTTGCCTGTTGAGTTTAGTGTTAAGTTGGTACAATTGACATGTAAAATTGATTCCAAATGTCTTATCATGAGATGAAAATATTTATATTTTAACTAAATCATAACTTTAGCTGTATGGGGACAGCCTTCTTGCTCTACAGATGCTTTGGGGTCAAAAGTAAGGCTGCCAGATACCCAGGGTCCAGCCAGGAGAGTAGCAGAGAAACCTTTCCTTATTGTTACAGGTATGATGCAAAATTCCATTTGGACACCCAGAGTTTCACAGGTCACTTAATACTCACCTATACATCAGCATGCCTCTATGGCTTCTAGTTACTGGCATAGTAAGGTGTCTTACCATCTAATTGTGTCTGATCTTAGACTTATTGTTGGATTGTATTGATGTCACTTTTGTTTTCAGGTACACGTTTTACCAAATATTTGAATACAGATAATTTCGATGAAAACATAAAAGTTTGGTCTTCACAAATATTTTATTGTGATTGAATGTTTACAGTGATACATGTTACATTAAAGGAGATGCATATGATATATGTTGTGATACTATTTGGTATGGTATATTTGACAGGCAGCCAGGCAGGCAGTGAGATAACACAACAGTTAAGACAGCTGTCAGTATACCTGGCAAATCTGTTCTTCTTGACCTCAGATACTATGGCCCCTGTGATTAAGGATGAAGATTTAAAAGAAGAACAAGCAGGTAGGTAAAATACTTATTTTGTGAAAGGGAAATATTAAAGGTTTTGTAATATGTTCTTCGTAAAGTGACATTTAATTATTTGCATTCATTGTCTATGTAAGAAAGTGATATTTATATATTTTAATGCTGTTATTTGCACATGATTTACATATCAAGTGGTTCTTATTCCATTTTCAGAAAAGCATAATTTAATCATCATTGGAAATCCAGATGAAAATAAATTTACCAAAGAGGCACTCAGTCATGTTCCAATTAAATTAAAAGGTATGACCTGCAGTAAAATATTAAAGATCACTGAAGTCACTAGCTAATTATGACATTTTGACTCAACATTTAATGATCAGTTTTCACTGGGATATCTTGAGTCAAATGACCAAATGCTCTTAAGCAAAAAAATAATATCATACCAAGGATACATGATTAAAAATTGTTCTGAGTGATCACAACAGCCTAATTCTTCCATGCATGTCCATATGAGAAAAAAATTAGTTTATTTAGAAAAGCCTACATTTTGTTTCAGAAGATGGTCTAAAGCTTGGGAGATGTTCTTTCCCTGTAAACCAGACGGGTGCCGTCTTTCTGTCCCCCCACACAGGCAATCACTTAGCCTTGGTTATAATGGGTACCTCATCTCAAGGTTTACTGGATGCAATTACTTTGGCCACACCAACTATACCACCTATGGCAAGATCACCCGTGAGTTCTCTGTTCACATATTATCTAAGAGTTATTATCAAAAAGCTATAAGCAATACACATGTAGTTCCATTTGAACTCTCGAATAGTACAATTGGGTATTTAAGAGAGCACAGTTCAATTTTATGTTCAGTCGAATGAGATACATTACCACTTTTCGCATGTGCTATTCAAATTCACAAAGATTATTTGTCACCATGTTTTTCAAAAGAGAAAACAACACAAGGCTGAACAACATTAGCTTTGACTACTATTTAAAATCCTTTGAACATTTTTAACTGACAGGGCTACAAAACTTGAAAATGATTTTTTTTTTACCACACAGTAGAATTGAATGAGAGATGCAACTTAAAATGAGAGAACCGTTTTGTTGTGAAATACCACGAATGTGTCTCATCACTTGTTTCATTCCAGTTCTCAAATTTGGTCCCAGATTTTGTGTTAACTGGGAAGGATTATCAAGCCAAAGGACCAGGTGGTTACCTATGCACGGGATTCTGGGGAAACCAGTGGGAGTTCAGGCCAGAGTTAGTGTCTTGCACTTGTTAACTGATGATGACAAGGCTGTAGCTTTGGAAATTTCTCATTTTATCCAGGTTCTGCGTGTAATTTAACTGGTGTTGACACCAAGACCAATGCTATGTAATAGAACCATTACAAGTCAGTGGGGTGCATGTGATATAAAGGTGCGGGTTGTACCATGACACGTTCATGACTTACACCATTGGAAATTTACACGTGGCACCCACATCTGCAAGATACACCTTGTCATGTTTTGGACATCTGCCATAGTATAAAAGTATCAGTATCTGGATATCTGGATCAAAACATTTATTGGACTACAATAACAATACCGGTACAACAAAGGTCAGGTCAACTACGTACATGCATCTATGCAAACAGTTTTCGTGGTTGGTAATCATATGTAGCTTTAATCTTGCTAGAGGCAGTTAAGCATCAGTGTTGGAACATAAGTTGCACCTTTATGTTGCTCTTGATGGTTATGTTAATATGGTTCCTGAAGTAGCTGATGCACCTTCTACTGACAAAACAATGTACAGTTTGCAAAATTCAAGATATTTTCAAGAGATACTTTCAATCTGCATTGCCCCCACCCCACCCCCCAGAGTTTTAAAATAAAGTATTTTTTGTCAAAGAATACGAATAAAAGAAAAAATGTGATGTACTTGACAATTTTCAGCTAATAAGCATTTATCATCCACTATTCTACCGTGTCTCGTTTGAAAAGAATCATATAAAATGCTAAAAATTTTATACATTTATTTAACTATCAACTTCACCTGCATAAATATGCAAACAATCAGATACAATGGTTCTCATTTAAAACTTTAACTTGATAAAACTTAAAATAAGCACTCTTTTTTTTTCATAAAATACATATTCTAATTATGTTAACTCAATAGTGATACATAATTTGTGCAAATAGTATATATATATATATATACTGTTTATATATATTGTTGATATGAACTGATATCAAATATCATAATAAAATATAGACTTGAGAGTTATCTCCATACTGATCAATAATACTATTTGTTACCAATTGTAAAAAAAATATTTTTTCCACTACATGTACCGGTATATATCATTATTTTTTTTAAATCTTTGCTGGATCTAGTCAATTAAATAGCTAAATATAAAAATTAAATAAAAATCACCTTCACCTACTTATATTAACAAACACCCATATATTAACAAATATTAACAGAGTAATCAGAAAATGCTTCTGGTTATTCGGTACTATATATTCAAACAAGTGTAATACAATAAAATGTTGTGCTTGTAATTTCTGATGAAGGTGATTGGGAAAATCTGTAAAGCAAGTTGGTTTCATGCTAAAGAGTGCCTTTATGAGGACTTGAAATGTATAAACCTGAGACAAACCCAGTGACTAGACAGTAGATGTGACAGAGATCAAACTAATGCTGAACTGGCAATCATCTGCCAATGACATCATATAAGAAGCCCTGATATGGTATGAGTATACAAGTGATGCATAGTCAATGTAAATATGATTTAGTTGAAGTCTAGGGAATGGCCTAATCTTATTTTTGTAATTTTTGAAAAAGTCTTGTTTGTGCTAACTGACTTTATAAAACAGTACAGACCTTGACATAATATTTCTCAATAATTTCACACAAAATGCACAAAACACACCTGATAACAGCACCAAGGGTGCATTCCCAGAGATTTAGATTGATCCAGAAATTTAGATTTTGATCGACCTAACTCCCTGGGCGTCCACGCTAAATTGCAGTCAGCCGAGCGCACACCATAGTTAAAGCAATAATAACTCTTCCTTTGAGATTCAAAAATCCACATGAAATACATTGTAAACAACGCATGGAAATATATTCTATTGTATTTTACCACTAAAACGGCCGTTATTGTAGGAAAACTAAAATCTGTGCTTGTCAATAGGGCTTTCGATCACTTTTTTCCGGTCGACAAGTGCATTCGTTGCTAATGACGTAATGGTGTCACGCGGATTCTCGCGTTCATTCGAGACCAAAATAACATGGCGGGAAACCCTCAGACGTAAGTTGCGAGTTTTTGTACAGTGCGTCGGATAACGAATAGCCCAGAATGGCACACATTGTGGATATAAATGCATTTTTCACAAAAAGACGAATATATCTCATGAATCTTATATAGTGTTGTTGCTGTCTGCTTTTCCCGCGGTTTTAAGTAGGTCACCAGTGACTTTGCAATGTCAGAGAGAGCTCTGTCAGTTAAAATCTCTTAAGAGATTTTAACAAAAAACCGTACGTTTAGGAAAAAAACCCTGGATTAACTTTGAATGCAGGAATGGTGTCGTTGGCCATTGGTAAGTACGGGAAAATTGCCGTTTTTTTCAGGAAAATCCAATTTTTGGCCAAAACGAAGAGTTATTATGACTTTAATCACCCCTTTACAGCTTTTAGTAGGCAGGACAGAAGCTGACAGTAACCTAGTGAGACTCCCCACAGGGATAGATCGATCTAAAATATATGGGAATGGGGTCCAACATTTAAAATTTTCTAAGTTTCATAGGTGAAAGGAATCATGGAATCCTTGGCATTGAAAGGCGTGCTCCTAGTGAATATTCTAAAGCACCTGTTTTCCAGCCACATAAACCTCTTGTATGTTTCTGTCATCACCTGAATTAAACAAAAAGAGGTGAACAAATCAACACTACAAACACTGTTAAACAGTCTAATCATTAAAGGCAACTTTAAAAATAATTGTTTTCTTCATAAACATTACATAAAATTTATCATTTCACCATAATATCTGATCATGGTATGAATCTTTAATACTTTGCTTAGAGTGAAAAGATGAATATTCTTAGTTTTAATACTAGTTTTAATAGCACTGGGGAATTCCATCCCATCCCCATCATTTTTGTATTCTTGGTCATCCCTGTAATCACACCACAATTAATAATTAATAAATAATAGATAGATAATAATTAACAGACTTGCCTAAAAATAGAAATTTCTGTATGATATCATCAGTTGAGTCCCTCTTGAAAATGTCAACAGGTCCCTCAACAACAGTGGTGTCCACCAATAGAGCATCGAATTCTTTTCCCACCTCAAAGTTGCCAGTCTTGTCTGACAGGCCCAAAACTGCAACAAAATATAATTTTTAATTAAATATATGAGTTAAATATAGAATATACTTTTTTTCTTAAATGTTTGATTATAAAAATCTTTCCTACTCAAAACTAAGAAGTAACAAATATATCGATCGGCTTGTCACAAAATTTCATAAATTACAGTAAGAAATTTGTGCTACTGTCAAGCATTTAAATGTGATCCTAATCAATCTAAACTTCAAATTTTTGCAAACCAAAGGGGATTCAGGATATGAAACATACAGTAGGCATGGACACTTACTCTAAATCTCCCACCACCAACCACATCTCTTCAAATTTTTTTTTTTTTTTTTTTTTTTTTTAATGAAAACAGTCAGAACAAAATAATGCAAATAATGTTCTACACATGCCCCCTCCCTACTACTTCAGGCAAAATCCTGAATCTGCCCATAGATACATATAATAGAGTTCAATATCAGTCAGTTTATGCGGGCTGTATTTCTTGTAACAAATGCCTGGATAATTTTGGTCAAAACAATTATCTAAACTCAATCAGTGAGGACCTCTAAGAAAGAACTATCCATTTTCTCTAATTAAATTAGACTTTGTTGAGCATCTGGTGACAACTTGTAATGCTACAGTGGGCCTAGTATGTACTGGTAGCTATAGAGTACCTTCACTTCCCCCTAGAGTGGCCAATTTAAAAGCTTCACGGTGACTCAAGCTCTTGTAATCAGTATGCATGTCAAGGCTGATGACATTGGAGACTTGGACGGCTGTGCGTATGGCATCTAGCATGGACGGGTGGTAGCCACCAGAAACATCTGGAAAAAAATTGAGTAGGAACCAAAGTTTGAACTGACAAACATGGAAAATGAAATGCATTTCATCTGAAAAATAGTCTTATTGAGTATCTAAAGGTCGCATTGATCTATTACTATATCTGATCTAACATATTTCTTTTATTTAATTAATTACTTTCTGATTGGAATGATTTTGAATTTCAGGTGACTGTCACGTATCATTTTCTGATTTCAATCACTTCACATGCTATACATCCGATCAAGTATAAAATGTCTGAATGGCATCTAATTAACAATGCAATATTTTAATTCTAACCAACAATCAAACAATTTAAAGAAAAAAAAAACCAACATTAACTGAAAAACATCATTTCTTACGGAGAAAACAAATTGAACAACAACATCACATAGCATAGTGCCACTGTTATACACTATGTTAGAACAATTGCATTTTTTATAAAAACCAAAAATAAACAAGCTGAACTATTGGGATATAGCATTTCATATGAGTGCAATCTGATCCTCATGCATGGTTCTGTGTCTAAAATCTAACATAATAAATCTTCTCTATACAGAGTACACTATTGGTCTATGCTAATATAGAGAATGGAGTGTTATATGTCCAACTGAAAATAATCTTTTAGAGGACATTCAGAACAAGTTGATCCATGGACGAAGAGATCTGCAGACTAAATATGGCTGACCCACTAAAAAGCAATGCCACTAATCCCCCCCCCCCGATGGTCTCCCCGCCTCCACACGCACCATTAAGCGGATTAAGTTGGAGAATCTGCTCTGAAAGCACTCCAAAAGTTTGTGGCTTAAAAAACTTTCAGTGCCAGCACTACATCATGAAAACTGCAGTTGAACTTTTTTCTACCTCAGGTAAAGAAGTCAGTTCAAAACTGAACTGCAATAATTTATACTCACTGTCTGCATTTTTTTCTGCAGGGTCATCAAGACACGAAAAGGCCAAGGCCAGTAGGTGATGCAGTCAGTCAAAACTTTACTGCAATCATTCAGAACTTGACATTTCTGCATAACTAAGCTGCCATCTATGTATAATGTATAATGTATAATGTATAACTCTATCAACTTCATTGCCCTGCTCAGTATGAGCTAGCAAACTACAGGTTATAAACTTAAAGATGCAGGGAATTTAAATTCACCCTGCTGAAAAAAAATGACTACCTGTGCCTAGACCAAGTTTCACCCCCATGTCCAAAACTCTTCTTGCATCCATCATGCCACTACGCAGGCTGAAAAGCAAGTAGCATGCAAACAATTGATAGACTAGAGTAATTAAATGGGACTACATATCAGACATATTAATCATAGCATAATGTAAAGCTTTACTTTGGCAGTGGCAGATCCAGGGAAGGAGCAGTGACATTTTGATAGACCAAAACATAGTGGATCACATAACGTTACCAAGTTTTCCTCATGACTTTTTTTTCTTAGGGGGCAAAGGCACATGTTATTTATGCACTATTATAACAGTGACAGTGTTCAGTAAAGGTCTTGCTTAAGCAGAGCTGTGTACCGTGCCAGTCTGAATGACCTAACAGACATGTTTTTTTAAAAAGATTAAATTCTGTTTGAGTGTCAGAGGATATTTCATTCAGAAATTCATAAAATATATTGTACACAAAGGTTTAAGCAACTTCATTTAGTTAATTGCAAAGATAAAAAAATCTGTCAGTGACACTTTCTAACCATTTTTGTAGAAATCTTTCATTGTTTACACAGACTACTGTGAAAATAAGGCCGCATTCACAACCAAAGTTGATCCGTGGACTAACAGATCTGCAGATCAAATATGGCTGAGCCACTTGAAAGCTTGACCTATTCAGTCTTTTAGGGAATTATGTGGCAGGTTTCCAAGTGGTTCAGCCATATTTGATCTGCAGATCTGTTTAGATCAACTTGTTCTGAATGTGGCCTAAAACTGCAGCTCAGTGGAATGAAAAATACTCAGTAGTGATTGGTTTGGACCTGGTGTTATGACTGATAGCTGACGATAGGTTAATTTCTGAAATTACTACTAAGCTTCCCCATAAAAAAATAAACAATTACAAACAGTATAGCAAACAATACAAAAAAGGAAGATTATGATGAAAGAGCACATTATTCCCATGAAATTTTTATCCTTGTGAATCCCTTACCAAATTCCTGGATCTGTCAATGCTTCTGGGCATTGCTGTATTCGTATCAGGCAAGATCAACCCCCACACATACTATATGAAATTATATATTTTATTTGAAAATTGGGTTCTAGATGCCAGTTAAAACCCTTGTATGGATTCCATTATTAGGTCAATTATTATTAATGGGTAGAAAATTAAGCAATCAGTCAAAATTATCCAGCCATTATGACTTTACCTGCATTGATACAGCAATGCTGTGACATATACCCTGTACATTGTATACAACAAGTAAATATAATGAACTAGGGAAGAGAGGGCAAAAGGACTCGGGTCTGATATCAATATTAGTAGAAAGGACTTGTAATTGCCTAAGTGCAGTATTTCATATATCATATATATTTAAGAAGCTTGACACTCATGAACATGCCACATAATGAATGATATATATATATATATATATAGCTAAGCAAACCAATCACACACAAAATTACAGATGTCATATACACAACATTATAGCATTTTATACCACTCACTCATTCATTCATTTAGATACCATTTTATTTTTCTACTTTATTCATTTATTTATTGCTTTCCCTTGGTTTTCTATGCCTTACCTGAGGTTTGAGTTTGGGCAATGTGAAATTCCTGTGCCTGTAGATTTAAAAAGTTTAAGCTCTTCATCTGACAGGTAAACTCCATGGGCCATCACCGTCTAAAAAGTCAAATAGTCTGTCAGTATCGTAACAATTTTACAGTCTTAAAATATCCTTAATTCAAGATCGACAACAATATGACAACATTATGTTTTAGTTGTGTTTAGCATATATATATATATATATATATATATATATATATATATATATATATATATACACCATTAGCGTTTGTTGGACTCTCTGAAATATACCCTGAAGAGCTATCAGTTTCATTTAACAGACAATTTGTTATCAACTGTTCAAGATTATCCAACATTTTTGGCTGCCAGCTGTCCTTAGATGGCAGTCATGCAATCACATGATTTCAAATAGCCTGTAGACCTTGATGTATCAGTTTCACTTCACAGGTGCTTTGCAGTCAACCATTCAGTAGTGTACTTTTAACTCCCTGCCCTAGTTTACACTGAAAGAATGATCCATGCTTTGCAGTGAACCATTGAAGCATGTCCACTTTTTAGTACTTATCATACACTGATCATGTGTTGGCAGCAAAGCCTACATTGTACATGTTGGTTCACTTGAGGGAGTAAATATAAGGCAGGTCTTGGGATCTGAAGGGTAGAAGGTAGTGAATAGTGTGTGGAGTTGTAAAAGATTCACTGAGTCACAAACTGTTAATGAATGGATGGATGGATGAATGAAACGAATGAATGAGAATAACTGAATGGCACAATCAAAGCTGATTTTTGACTGCTTTCACAATTTAACTATTGACTTAAGTTCTGGTCAATTTCAAATCAGGATAAACTCAAGGAAGTCTATTATAATGCACTGGCCCAAAAGATAATTAACTTTTTTCTGTTGTAATAAAACAGGCACTATCTTTCATCATTCAAGTGCACTTTCATTGATTCATCTTAGGTCAAAGAATTGATCCAATAGTTTAAACCTATTTATGATCTTTAGTCCTTTTTTGATACCTGCCCTTTTCTATAATCAGAGTTCACCAAGTCACTTGCCTTGTCAGTCAAGAGGTTACACTGATCATAAACATCTGCATAATGTTTAGACCCTGGAAACAATTCCTTCACCCATTCCACCTCATCTGTGGTCTCTGATATGTGACTCTGGGAGGAAATCAGAAAAAATATTAATACAGTAAATGAAAGTCCATAAAAAAAATTAGTAGCTTCCTTTTTATTTGTCTTATCAGCATTTTCCTTTTTATTTGTCAGTTTATCTATTCATTAATTTACATAATATTAACTTTTTTTCATCATTTAAAAAAAAATATTTTCATCTTTTTTTTTCTTCTTACCCCCTATAGCTATTCATTTTTTCTATCTTATAAAAATATTTAAGGTGACTGGTCATAATGTAGTCATTACTTCTAGATGGCACTGGAACACACATTAGGAATGAAAGTCAAGAAAAATATATATTAAATGAAAAATATTAAATGTGCAATAATGTATGATATACTGATATCTTCTTGTACCTGTATTGGCAAATCATACTGTTTAGCCAAATGTCCTAGATATTTGCTCAGCTCTAGGGTGCAGTTGGGGGCAAACCGTGGTGTGATCACTGGTTTTATGAGTGGATTCTGAAATACATTATAGCAGTGTGACTACTAAAAATGATAGTTATTTCAACATACAATGGTTATCTTAAAAAGTCCCTGAAACAGTTTATATTTCATTTACCTTCTGGAGTTAAAATGGCATGCATATATTACAGGACATTTATTTTTAAAACTAAAAACAAATAGTATAAAATTTGCAGGCATTTATTACATAATTTTCTCTTATGAAAAATTAAGTTACTCACATTTTTCTTAAGAATCTTGGTTACAAATCTGAAACAAAAAATATAAATATTTATTTATAAAAATCATTCCATCAAATCTTTCTCTTTAACTTTTTGCATGATCAAAAATAAGTTACAATTTAAACAAATAAATTTAATAAATGGTCGCTGAAGATAAATGACAGTGAAAAAAAAAACATTAACGTCATGAAAAAACATAACACACTTTTCTGTTTCCTCTTTGGACTCCTGCGTTGTCTCAACATAGTAATGTGGGGAATAGGCATCCATATTGACTTTGCCAATGTATGCTCTCTGACCAGCATTTTCTGTAAAATTGACATAAAATATCTTTGCATTTCCTTAAGTCCTACAAAAGAATTCTGACTTTCCTGCTTTTCTTGCTTATTTTCCTGCACTTAATTCAACTTTTACTTTAAGATATATGGATAACTGGGAGTGTCAAGAGAAGTTCAATATTCCATAAATCACCAATTGTTGGTTTTTTTGTAACAATGTGTACAAAACAGACATAATGTAACATATGATAGAATGCAATTTTACTGGACTTTTATTTGAAGTCAGCACTGCATCTTTATACTGAAGACTTCTACAATTATGTATTTTACACATACTACAATAATGAATCTTTTAATGGATTCTTAGGATACATAATTTTAGAATCATTTAAAAGTAGATCTTGGTCAGCATTTTCTTTTTTGTTTCTACTGTATAAAATGGTACAACAGGGTAGCCTGCTTTTTTAATTTTCTTGCTACCACACATATTTAAAGAATTTATGGCTTTAAAAAATACAGTACAATTTTCCCCATTAAAAAGATAACTCTAGTATGTTATCAGGAAAAGTCCCCTGATGAGGATGTAATTTTAAATCTTTCCTTATCACTTTGTAAGTCCAGTAAAAAGAATTTTATAAAATGATATGTTATCTCAACTGGGTATCTGATAAATCTTTGAAACTTTTAAGTATTTAAAAATAACAGCTATGTACAAAGTTGCCCTACCAACTATATCACATAATTTCAGTGTGGCATCAACATGGATCGTAGCAAAGTAACAGGCTGTGGTAGTTCCATTTTTCAAAACCCTTTTCTAAAAAAAATCAAATAAAATGAAATGAAAACGTAAAGAAGCACTTGTTCAACACTGTTATAAAATCAACACAAAACAATATGTAAGGCTTGTACATGAAATGACGGGCCCGTAGCCATGGGTGTTTGGGAGTGTGGCATGAATCATTCGGAGCGTGAACCATCCATTCTGCTCATGCGCACGAAGCGCAGGCAAATCTGAGAGACTTCCGGCATGTACAGTCCGTCTCTATCAATTCAACAATACATTATTAGACTTAAATAAACATACACTGTTGAGAACATACTGCAAATTCAAACATAATATTTAGAAGTATTCATATCTTTTAGATGTTCACCTATACTGCAATTTCCCTCAGGTGGCCACATCAACACACTAGCCTAGTAAAATCAATGTAGTAGGCCAACAGCTGAATAACGACGGCCCATCCACAGTAGGTTCATGCATGCGTCGAACTGTAATTTGACACTGATTCTCTATCAAAATTATCAATTAACACATGAATTTTACCTAAAAATCCATCATAATAAATATATAATGACATAGGAAATGAACTAGCTGAATGTCACAGTACAGGTGATAAAAAAAGGATCATTCACGGAACGGCTCGTACACGTGTCTGCTGCATGTACAATCGGTCAGGATGGATGGTTCACGCAAAACAGACCATACACGTAACAGGGGGGTTGGAAAGAACCACCCTTTTTGACAGGAAAAGGTCCCCTCTGGGTAAAATTTTATCTAAATACACCAAGGTTTCATTGTATAAGGTCCACTTTTTTAGAAAAAGAATCCCCATTTTGAAACTGCTGGCTACGGGCCTGAATGATATGATTTAATATCTTTATATGTAAACATGTATGTAATAGTTATCATGAAATAGGTCATTCAAGCATATCTACAGACAATTTATATATGGGTTAAGCACAATCAATATTATATTGCTGTGTAATAATTTTGTGTACATGTATTCCAGCACCTCAATTCCATCAATAACTTGCTGTGGCATTAACTATAATTATGATTGTGGCATATTAGCTTGGATAATAAAAAGCAAAACCAAATGCCAAGGTTAGACTGCAATAACAAGTTATTTGTAAAATAAGATCAAAGGTAAAGGGGGAATTTTTGGGGTGTCAAAATACAGCTGGATATAACCAATTCTATAAGCCATTCTATGGGCTCAATCAAAACCTACAAAGTAAAATAAATAAATAAATAAATAAATAAATAAATAAATAAATAAAAGGTCCAAAAAAATGAGACCTTTTCATAAAAAAATCTCCACCATAACCTTTATATATAAACTTACCACAGCCTTCTGGTACACATCTTCAGCAAACTTGAGGTCTTCAAAGTTTGCTTCAATGGGATATGTATAATTTTTCAGCCAATCAAGCAGATGTAACTCCATGGCTGTGCCAGTGTAGACATACTGGGAAGCATGGATGTGGGTGTCAATCAAACCAGGCATAAGAAATTTCCTGGAATGAAAAAACAGAAAATGATATCAAATAATAAAATCTCAATTTTGTGTTCAAATGCCATCTCATCCTTTCATGTTTCACAACCATTTGATGCTAAAGAAGTTTCATAAGTACTTTGATGCTGTAATTCATATACGTAATAATAGGGTAGGATCAAAAATGTCCCGACATGACACATTTCTAATCACACTACTGAATTATATAGATATCATTTTAAAGTACCATTACATTTCTCACATGAATGTTGGGACACACTGTATCCAGCCCATAAACAATGACCACTACTGGACAGGCATGTCCATACATACTGTCTGGACACAAATTTAAGGGACATGATGTCCTCCTAGATCTATTTTAATATAATCTGGATGGCATTCCTTTGTTACAAGAAATGCCTTTCATCTTTATGTATAAAAGCCCCCTGAATCTTCAGACCAGCCAGTGAGAGTCACAGCAGTCAGTGAGAGTCACAGCAGTTAGCGAGAAGGCAGTGAGAATGAGACTGAGATTCAGGGGTGACCAGGCTTCAGTTCAATAAAGTCCTCACTAGAAAGCAGAATCTCTGTGTGGTTTTCTCTTACTCTCGTGAAGCTTAAGACTTACATTAGCAAAGCCATTCCTGTTACATGCACAAATATATACTACCTTCCATCAGCTGAAAATCTGTTTCTGACATGTACAGCGAAATCTCTGGTGCTGGAGACCAATTGCTTGCTAAAGATTGAAACAAAATGCCCCCCCCCCCTCTCTCTCTCTCTCTCTCTCTCTCTCTCAGTCTTACCCTTTTTTGAGGTACTTAACATCATTTTCCTGAAGCCCCAATTCTGATAAGGCTTCATCGAGATAAGAGGAGTCCTTGACAAGTTGGATCTGTAAGAATACAATGAATAAGGTTACTTTTACCCAGCAAGAACAGCAAATTTAAAACAATATTGAATCAACATTACAGTTTAACATTTTGCAAAAATAGAGTTCAACTTTGTTGGAAATGGACACCGCAAACACTAACTTATGAAGTTGAAAAAATATTATCCATTGATACTAACAAGGCAAAACATTTTTAAGTTGGCTGTAAACTGAAAATTTCTGCCAAAAAACTGATTTAAGTCAGCCCTACCATTATACTGACTGAGGTTCAAGCATACTAGTAGTTTAAACTTCCCACCCTGAGAACATTTACATGTTTTAGAGCAACAAATGTAAATTATATTCTAAGTAATTCATTTTAGTTGTATTGTTTTCTAGATGGACATAATATATACATTCTAGCATATAATCTTAAAGGATATGCTGTGTCCCTTTAAAACTTAAATCAACAAAATTTCTCAATGTTATGTTTGAATATGTCTTTATTATCTAATACAGTAGTGAACATTGTTTTCCCTAGACAATAGTCCTCTTTTTCATATATTTAGTATTGAATAATGGCATATGAAATGTTATCTATCATTTAAATTTATAAGAGTTACTAATGGAGGTCAAGTCATAGATAAAGTATGTTACCCTGTGAGCATTTTAAAACATGTTTCTATTGTAACCTCGAGGTCATATACCCCAATATTTATTAGTGTCACACTGAAACGTTTTCACCATAGTAATGTATAGGACCATGTTAAAACTGCAACATGCAAAATAAGATCAAAGGTAAAGGGGGGGGGGTTAGGAGAATGTTAGGAGGATGCCAAGGAACTAATTTCACATAAGACTGGGCTATTGTGATGATATATGATATCTAAATGACTTAGTTAAGAATACATGTGACATAAAGAAGTGGACAGGGCTCCTCAGCCCCAACGCTTCCAGACTGGGACTAATCTGGTAGAAAAAGTGACATTTAGATCGATCTATCCCTGTGGGGAGTCTCACTAGATTACTGTCAGATAATCCGGCTTAAATGTCCATCCCGCCTACTACAAGCTGTAAGGGGGTAATTAACTTTCGTGCCCGCTCGGCTGACAGCTATTTAGCGTGAACCCCAGGGAGTTAGGTCGATCTAGTTTGGATTGATCTAATCTCTGGGAATGGGGTCTAAATGTGCAGTAAGAGAGCCTCTGTGCTTTGCAATAAGTGAATAATGGCAAATGGTAGTAATGGTACATTCCAGACATTCAGCATAAAGGAGGTTGACTGATTATCCAGCATGCCCTTTTTAAGGATCTCTTTTGTTACAAGAGCAAGTTTTTTTTTCTTTAATTTATTCAAATGCTTTACTTGAACTTAAGATACAGTAAAAGGAACACAGGTAGCTAGTGTTTAAAATAGACTACAACAGAAGTTTTTCCTTTTTGATCCATTTACCCTGATGACAAAACTCAAAACTTCACAGCCCTGAACTCGTTCAGAACAGCAACAACAAAAAGAACCAGGACTTTTTTACTGACAGAGTAACAGAAAAAAAAGGAACAACCTCCCCAGTGAAGTTGTTATGCATCATCACTAAGACATTTAAAAACGAAGTGGATAAATACTGGAACTACATGGAACAATTCGGCCTCCATCCCTAAGAATAACATTTTCGCCAAGTAGTCGGAGAAGTCTATTACAATGAATATATTAGTAACTACTCTGATTACCTTAAGTAAACAAGTATTACGTATTTTACGTGTTTATATTAAGTCTGGCGACATACATATTAGATAACATAAAGCATACAGATTAGCACAAGTGAAAGGTTGGCCCAGGTCAGATCACGTTTTTGCATTACCTTCTCTACCACGTAAACGCGATGGGCTTACCTTTCCATTTTTCACCCCAAGAATGTGATCCTCCAGTATTACCATAGGGTCATCGGCTGTGGAGTGGCATAAAGTTCCATAAAATATCTTCGCGGCCATGACTTCCGCAGTGAATCAATGCAAGATCCTGGTTTATCGCAAGCAAAATGTCACTGTGCCTGACAATCTCAGGGGGCGGGTCCAAAAATAGAACAGGGGTGTTTTCTTCTCATTACATTTCTCCTGGTACTCTAAAACCATTCTGACGTAAGAGCGTAACCTGTCATTCCCTTTTAAGTTTGAGAAGTGTGTAAAAAAATACGCTTGTCAACTGTTGTATTATCTGAGTCCACGTGACGTCACCGTTGTCGCTGTTTGCTTAACCTGAGCACCTGAGAAAAGCCAGGACGGTGAAAAACTTCCGTGTCAAAGGAGAACTTCGGGCGCGATTTATCGCTCAAGAATAGGATCTTTATTCTTCTTCTTCTTCTTCTTCTTCTTCTTATTATTATTATTATTATTATTATTCAATAATACTACAAACCGAACGGTGCCAGAAGAAAACCCTATGGCGCGTTATTTATTTTTACTTAAACAAACTTTTTGTAAATGAATAAATAAATGAATAATTAAAAAGTGTGTGTAGCCTGTGTACCGTTACCACTGTTGAAGAAAGAAGTGAAGTTTATACATAAAGTGCATTTCTTTAAAATCACAAAGAAAAGTCTGTATTGTAGAACTGGTAATCTGGGCGTATTTAGATCGATCTATCCCCGTGGGGAGTCTCACTAGATTACTGTCAGATAATCCGGCTTAAATGTTCGTCCCGCCTACTACAAGCAGTAAGGGGGTAATTAACTTTCGTGCCCGCTCGGATGACAGCTATTTAGCGTGAACCCCCAGGGAGTTAGGTCGATCTAGTTTGGATCGATCTAATCTCTGGGAATGGGGTCTATGCTGGTAATCTATGCTGTGGGGTAGTAACGGCGCACGGGAGGACTAACATTCCTGATATTTTGCAACACATGTTCAGTCCTAACGGGAGGGTTGTTACCACCCCAAGACAATTTTAATCAAATACTTTTTTTTTTTTTGGTCATAACACATTACAGAAGCATTTTGGTAAATCAATAAACATTACAATATACATCTCTGGAGAGCCTCCATGCTATTCAATATTTTTCTTTGTTTCCAGCCCTGGTTCTGATGATACATCTAAACAAAGCTAGCACTGTGCATCACACTCTAATTGATAAAATACAGAAACAATACTGACATTTTTTTTCAAAAATAAAATGAATAAAAAATAAATTAATCTGAAGCCGGAAGAGGAGACTAGTTATACTATATTATGACAGTTACCCTAGTTGTCGTTCCCTAAACTTGGATTTTTACAGCCTTTGAAACATTTAAAAGTAAAATCTCAAACAAAAAGGTATTGTATTGTGTGGCTAAATCTTGTTACTGATGTAAAACTTAATGACTTTAGAACTGGACAAATTGGTCACTGAGTGTATCTTCTATTGGGTCCACAGATTATTTTCACTCAATATTCACATATATATGCATCTGGCTAATTCTGTGCACCTTTCTCTTGTGTCCAACGAGGGTTTTTTTTTTTTATGGATTTAAATTAATGTTATCTGTCAGCTGGCTTTTAATAACGAGAAGACAATATGTTGGAGGGAATAGTAATAGTGACTTTTTTGCCTGATAGACAATCACAAAAATGCCATCATATTCGTGCAGAATCTGACGAATCTGTTGCCCTATGATGCCAAGTGGCTGTAAGAGTAGGCAGCCTGCTTCAGAAATTATTGTGTTGCGCTAACTTTTTGGTCTCTTTGCAACCCCACAAATTGAAATGTGTGCACTATTTCTTTGGAAATTATATTTAAAATGTAGATATTTCAGGCGCACACATTATGTTAAATATTCATTTATCATCACTATTCAATGTTTATCATTAATCTGCTTCATTTCTTTTAGTAATGGGACTTTCAATAAATGCAGCCGTCATCGGCCAAATTTCGAACATCATACTTGAGTTTGTTCCATTATTTTATCTGCATGTCATATTATTATTTAAATTAGCTTAGATCAAGGAGACATAAACGTTAGTTTTCAGTGAGTTTTCAGCGTGGTGTGGGGTTTCCGTAGATGCTGCTTCTTAAAATTGAATTGTGAATTAAATCGGTTTTATTTTTGCAAGATTCGCGATAAGAGCTTGGGTTCGATATACAGATACTGGGCCCCAAGTTGGAGTTACTGGAGTTAGGGTGCAGCGAGGCGTGGAGTACATTTGCACATGGCGTGCTGTATGTCGTTGTTAACTTTCTTGATGTTCAACCTATGGATCAAAATGACTTGCACTCGCAGTGTTATCTGTGCCTATTGCCTTGAATATGTGGTCCTCTTCTTTATGAGCAGTCTAATGCGCCCAAATCACCTCATCTGTTAAACTGTTCCATTGGTTCTTTTCTTTCCTCAAGTATTCCATTGCTCTGAATTTGTTTGTCGTAGGCCTACTTTAATGTAGACTAATATATAATTTAAAAAGAATTTACAGAATTTACGATACTGAAATGCAGTACCTGAATCCCCTGAAAGAAAATGAACAAAAATGTGTTATAAATATCAGGTAAAAAATAATGTTTGATAAAAAATTACGCTAACAAATATGCGCCTGGGGTCGTAAACGACCCCACCCGGTATGAATAGGGTGCGTTAAGATGCGGGGGAATATCGGGGCGGGGCGGGAAGTATCGGTGCGGGGACGTGTCGGTGCGGGAGAGTATATGGATGTTTCTATTTAGTGAGTATTCAGCGAAATCTTATATTTATAATGATGCGCATGTTATTGCCATTACTGTTAAGTAATGTACACACACTGGACAATAGAAGTGTCACCCCTACTGAACCAATACTTTGGAGGAGATAAATGACTGTGGAATGATATGCTCCTGCTATAATTTTATTAACATCAAATTTCACAAAAGAAACGGTTCTGACTAAACAATTCAACTGTATCGATATTCTGACATTGCTTATATTCCGCCTCTTCAGGCTAATAACTTTGATTACTCTGATTCAGGGGGTGACACTTCTATTGTCCAGTGTGTGTATATTCATGTTATCTCTGTATACTAATGTCAAATAATGTACGTTTATAATGTTTTGATCCGTATCTGCCTAGCATGATACCATGATGCAATTAATGTCTATTTTGTCTTTTGTAATTCCTTTATAATTTTGTTGACTGTGTTCTATGAATAGTGTATTCAGCATTGCATGTCATAACGCTATTAGGACCTGTATTTTAAGTTGAACTTTTTGGACCTTTGAGAACACAGAAACAGAGAAAAATGCTTTTGAACCGAAGAGTTCCCGCTTTTCCCCGCTCTAAACATATTTGACCTCCTGACGAGAAAACATGAAGTGTGATATTTTAGGTACATTGTTGTGATTTGTAATAAATACTTTCTACAATGTCCAGTGTGTTTATTGTTCTCGGTTCCTCTCTCAATAAAAGAAAAAGAGTCAATGCTGAGGAAGCGGAGGATTATCGTATTCTTTCTAGGGGGATATATATATATATATATATATATATATATATATATATATATATATATATATATATGCGGGGATGTGAGGAGATGACCCCCAGTTACCCCCTGCACCGAAACTCCCCCCACACCGTTATTCTCCTGACGAACTCACTGGTTAAAAATTAAATGCGACATATAAACCACAATTTTTGCTTATAATTTATAACTGTAAATAACGGGGCCCAAAAATGACATGTTTTCGATTTTTCATTTCAAAAATCGATGTGAGTCTCGAAAAGAAGTATTGGTGTGACATAGGCCTATGTAACGATAACGGGGAATAACGGTGTGGGGAATAAAAAAAAAGTATGCCTACTTTGGACAAATAAAACATCGTTATAGTAGGTATTGGAACGAGTAAAACTTCGTTTTGTTGTCCTTATATTGATCCAAGTTTTATTTTATTTGGCAGTTATCAGTAAAATATAGGCCTACATCCGAGATGCACCTATTTTGACAACGTAAGTATTTTAGCAGGACACATATCCTATTCCAACGTAAAATAACAGATAGCCTTTGTCTTTGACCTTTTCCGAAATGGAGAGCTATAGACATCTCTGGGTATACCCGATCACGCGTAGTGTGCATGCATGACGGTTTCATGAGCACGCCTCATTATAGTTTTCCACGTGCACATGTACCAGTGAATAGCGTGAACAGTTCCCACCTGTGTTATCGTAGCTAAAACAATTAATGATCAGGGCTGATGGTATGGGCTACTTTTTCTTTTTGCTGCAGTACGTTCAGGCATTTTAAATATGAATATAAAAAAAAAGAAAAATGAATGAAATTACATATAAAAACGTTTGGAAGAATTACAATATGATCTGTAATAGTCGAGGACATGGGACAAATAAAATGATCGCCCAAGGTGAGGAAGAGTGAGGCAGGATTAAATGTTTAAAAAGACATATTACTTTATTTATATATGATCAAACAAAAGCATTTATACAATCCCTTCAAATCCTTAATTATGAACATCTGGGGATTTTTAGCAACATTTCATGATATCTCTATCCAGTCAATACAAAAAGCAATTACAAAAATATATGATTGACTGAAATTGAATCTCCTGATTTCCACAATTTAAAGATTGACAAAATCATGGCATCGATTCACCGTCTCATGATTGCAACAGACACCACTGCTGATTATATGGTTTAGCACATGCACACGTAGCATAAATTCAATTTGACTCTGACACTGGGGCATTTTCGTTGACATGTAAGTTCTGTATTGTTTGATTACTATTATCACTTTCATTATCGCCATCAGCCTGTTTCTTAGGATGGTCCACCTGACACTTTTTCTTAAACTTAAGTGCCTTCTTTTCTTCTGTCTCTTTTTGCTCTTTTTCCAACTGTTTCTGCTTTTCAGCCAAATCCTTCAACCTTTGAGCTTCTTCTTCTTCTTGCTGTTGATGTAGTTCTTTACGCCACTGAAAGAGGAACCAAAAAGTTAACACTGATTTAAATATTCATATATATCATATATTTTTTTTGCTGCACTTACAATAATGTTGCTGAGTAACCATAAACATCTGTATATATATCCTTATGGGATGTAAATATACTCCTGTACCTGGTATCCCATTTTCCCCCTTGATTATCATTTCAAAAATCTACTTTTTCAGGGGAATGCCCATTTAAGCAACATTTACTACAATGAAACACATGGAGTGTGCCTCGTCCAGTTGCAGATATACCAATAATAGTACAATAATATTTACTTTTAAATCATAGCATGCTCTAAAGTCTAAAATACTAATCAAATATGCATTTCATTTATGCATATAAAGTGATCTTGACATTACTAGTCAGAGATATTCTACATGTACTGTATATTGTACATGAAAACAACTAACCTGATCCTCAACTATTCTCTTTAAGTCAAAACTTGTGCGAGTATTGAAATCCAGTGGTGGTTCATAAAGAGCTGTAGCAAGCTGCAACTCTTCCCTGAAACAGTAAAATATTTTAAAATATATCAAAGGTAATTTTCCTCTGAAATACCCTATTCTACTACTCTTTGATATACCTACAGTGATTAATCACAAATTTCAACAAACTTTAAGCACTCCATCTATTAATATTTTTTTCATGACCAACCATTTCATTATAATTTTAAATGATAAAATTCCTCATCTCATTCTTAATCCTCACTGCTATATCAAGTTTAAATAAAAGATGTCACTTGAAGACTTATCTGAGTCTTCCTCTATACATTCACACACTCACTTTAATGTTGTTCGTAGAGGTTCCTTCTTTGCTGGCTTTGGTTTCGGCACAATAACTTGTGGCCTGCGACTGGTTTTGGGTTGTGGAGGAGGGTCAACAGGTGGTGGAAGAGGTGGCAGGTAAATCTTGGACAAACCAACAGCAATTTTGGCACCTATTGTGCTCGGTGTTATTGACATATGCTGTTTAAGCAAGTTTTCTATGTTGGCATCCACCTAAAGTACACCAGAATTATAAATCTAAATGATGAGGTCAATATAATTCCTTAAAGTATATATATCGATTTGTACTAGTCTTGTTTTTCAAAAGAAAAAAAAAGATTGACTTGGCAAATGTGACCATGTACCATTTAGAGATATATAAAGTATCATCCTCGTTATTATTATTATAATTATTAATTCGAGAGCAAACATTTTTATATTTTTCTTATATCAGGTTATAATCTTTACCATTAAAAATACAAAACTCTTTTGCCTGATCAAATTTAATGTTGTATGTATTTTCAAAAAATAAGCCACAATTAACTTTTAATTGTTACAACCTTTAAAAGATAAAAAATAATCTTACCTGTCCAACTTTAAGTGCTTCTAGAACTCTTTCATCTTTCTCCAGACATCGGACTCGAAGCAAGGTGTTCCATGCCACTGTTCTTAGACCTTCCCTGTTCTTGTCTTCAGCACAGCAGCGACACAGCTTGACTAGACCTTGAATTGCACCATATCGAATACGCCAACTCCAGTCATTAGGACCTGGAAAATTAGGAAACCTTTTAACAAAGTTCCACATACCACAAGAAGCAAGAGCAGTCATACAGAACAACTTGAAATAACAAAACATTGCATTCAAACTAAACGATGTATCTTACACATTTGGTCATTGCAAAAAAAATCACCAAAATAAATTCTTTTTTGTGCCAGTACTGAAGAACAGAAGTAAGGAAGACTGGAAAGGTAATTGCAAAAACCAAAAAAGGTACTCTTACCTCCATCTGCAGTCTCACCAGGAGCATGAAAATAAGCCATATCCAGTAACCCTGCACTGTCCAGTGGGTGCTGTGTGACTGTCTGACAGGTCATTTCATTGACATCATTGTGATGACCCATCAGTGCCACCTTCTGGATGTTAGATGTCTTACCATGGAGACAGATGTCGGACAGGATGTCAGTGTATGTGATGGCTACCTCCCAGTGCCAGCCATTCAAACCAGGTGTGTCTGGATACTGGTAGTAAAAAAAACTCTTTTAAAATGAAGTGTTCTGTAATCTTAGATATGCCGAGCAATCTGATTTCTACACTACACACGTTTCAAACTTGAACTTCTAACATTTTAATCTAAAATTAAAATAAAGGTTATAATTTTCAATAGTAGGAAATTAAAGTTAAAACAACTAATATAGAAAATGTGGCTACCCGATCCTAAAAACATAAAGGAAAGCTCTATATTTTTGCAATTATCATCATCACTACTCACTGGCATATTTGTAAAGGTTTGAACACTACTAGCTTGAGACATTCTATCTTCCTCTGTTCCAAAGGTTGCTCTCTTCCCAGTCATATCAGTATCCATTTGATCCCGGGTCAATTTTGACCTTTGAGACTCTCGTGTAAATTTCCTAGAAGTTTGTGTCCCTTCTTTGGATAACCTTCTAGTATCTTTTTCAAAATCTTTACCATCATCTTCTTGTGGTTGTTGTTCTAGATTCTGCAACTCCTGATCCTGTAGGATTTCCTGTTGCGTGTTTGAACCACTGCGTTCAGAGTGTGTGTGTGTGCCTTCTGCCAGGTAAACTGTCCTGTCTTGAGAATCACTCCAGAAACTCTGGGTGTCCTTGACATTGGTGTGACTTTCCTCTTTGATGTCTTCTGAAGCTACTGCTCCTGAATTAAACAGAGATAGGCTAATGTTAATAAAAAGCAGTAAAATGTAAATTATATTTAAACATTACATAGTAAGTGACTTGAAAATGGTTTTGTGAATAAATCTGATGTAACAGTGCCAAAAAATCTTGTTTATTTCACAGAAGAATTTCCACATCATAAAGCAGTATACACATGTACTTATTGAAAGAGAACTAAAAGATACTTATTTTAAAAAAGCTACGAGTTTGAAGATCTATTGGTGTAGACAAAAAAAATTCCATTTACTTTCAAATCAAAAATGTTCTAAAACAAGATAGAATAAATCTAGGAATAAAAAAATATATATATTGATTACCTGCGTTAATATCTTTTAAAGTTTCATGCATGTCGGGTGTATGAGGTGTTCTACTAGGCACACCCTGGGCCAAGCTTTGGAGAACTTTCAGTGAGCTTAGGTTGGTCTTAGCTGCCTCTGCTAGTATACCTAGTGCACAAGCACCATCCACCCTAAAAGACAAATAAACTGATCAGAGCAAATAAAAGATTTGACTTTACACAAACTTGGCAGTTACTTTCAGAAATCTCTCTTTTTCTTCATTCTAAAAATCATATTTCAAAAGTTTTTCATAAAAAAAAAAAATTAGAATCAAATATATTTTATCATCAAAGTTTAAATGTGGTCGAAATGAAAGAAAAAATAACTTTACTGTAAGATTTAAACTACTTTCATTTAAAAATAATGTCAATAATAATAATAATAATAATAATAATAATAATAGTATATCGACATTGATATTAAGCATCCATCACCCTACCAATTTTCTTTGGCAAGTCCTTTTCCACAGTGACTCAGGGCCATGAGTGCCTCTTTAAGTCCCCCACTGACTTGATTTGTGCACCTGTACACATCTAGTGCATGCCACAGAGTGGGACTAAGCTCGTGGACACTGGAACTAATGGCCCCACTGTGGGCTGACTGTCCTCTCTTTGTCGCATCATACTTCACTGTTGTCTCAGGAAATAACTGAAACATGAAAGAATATGATAAAATTTCTGTTACCTGAGTACTGCACAAAAAAGGTTTATATTAAACCAAGCAATTTTAAAACTGAAATAATGTTTTAAGGAAAAATTTAAAACAAAAATTAACATTTAACAATCACAGCAATACAGATATTGCAAGCAGGTACTTTTAGATTATTCTTCTGTTTCATAAAATATTCACCAAAGCTGTGCATTAAATTTACATTTGAAACTTGAACTATAATTTATTTCTTCTTATTTAGCATAATTAGTCAGTAACCTCTTCTGAATCTGCAGTTGGTATGTTGTCCCCTTCCTTGATCTCACCAGAATCCAGCAGAACATCAGATACCAGTATCTTGCCTACCTCTATCACATACCGTAAAGACAGAAGGGCGTTTGGATAGGGGTTATAAGCATCCTGGCACTCTGGGAGACCTACATGAGTAATTAAATGTTTTAAGTCTTTTCTATCATTCCTATTTAAGGCCACTAGCTAATGTGCTGTTCTACATACATGCTTGCATGCACATGCACACATGCAAGCTTTAATTTTTTTAGATTTGTTGTGTGTCAATTACCGTTAGTAATTCAAATCATGTATACTAAATAGAATATTTAAGCAGTGTCATCAAATTTGTAGTTAAACTTACCATCTAAGTAGGTGAAAAGCCTGCTTTTATACTGGACGTGACCTTTAAGCTGGCCTGCCATGTGGTGGTAGAACAACCTCATGAAAACCAACTGACCCATCTGAAGAGAAAGAGAGTTAAAATTTTGTGTTAAGATATTGACATAAATTGGACTAGAGAACAAGAACCAGAGATTTTTTATGTGAAAGTGAACCAATACACATGATGTGAATTGATTGTGAATTGTGATTGTAAAGTGTGATTGATAAAGTCATAACAATGTGAAAATACATTTGTAAACCATGTTTCTCTATGAGTACAAAGATTAAATTACAAATAATAAGATGTTAAAAAAGAACAATTTTAAAGAACAAATTTAAAATTAATAAAAAAAGAAACACTTTAACAAACAAAAAGCAGTTTTCCTAAATATCTGTTCTACCTTCAAGAGTTTGATCTCTCCCGTCCGTAAATATGGCTGGTTTACAGAATCTGTGCGCAACCAATATAAACATGTCTCTGCAAGGAAGAACAGGGCTGGAATCTGGCTTTTATTTAAAGGAGCTTGGTCCAGGGAGGTGAGCAGCACATCCAAACACTCTGAAAGCAGGCAAAAGGGTTGTATAGAAAAAAAAGTCTCTTTTTCATCATACTAAGACCAGTAGAATTTCCCTGTATTGAGCATTACTAGTGAGTATTTATTAAGATGATGCTCCATGCACAAACTCAGCATTGCAAAAATACAGTATAAGAATAGTGTAAAGAGGCATTGACAGTAACTGAAAGATACTTTTGTTTAAACATACATGGGAAATATTAAAATGACCATAGTTATTGCGCCATTTGCAGAATATCACAACCTACTGGTGTACACAACTAATAAAAAATTTAAAAATAAATTGTTAAAGAGGTTTACTGCTAATTGAAACAATATACAGATTATATATTTTTGCAGATTAATAATTATGTAAAAAAACATCACTTAAACCAGTGCAGAGAGAAAGAGTGTGTGAGTAAAAAAAATTGTATAATATGTTCATTTTATTAAGGGATTTACTCAAAATAAGACAAATGACTTTCTGCCACAGGAACAAAGTTTATATGAATTTTCCACAAGAAGCAGAGTAGTCCATTCCCCACTGACCTTCCTGTACTTTCCCCTTGCATTGTGCTAGTTGAGACAGCTCAGTCCACGCAATGGGCAGGTCAACATGACTGCCTATACCTCCAGAACGCAGCCCTGCTCTACGCTACACAAAATAAAATGGAAAAACTATGAAATAAACTGATGTATCATGTAAGAAGTCATTACAGGATACTACGGTAAAACATATTCATGATTTTATGAGTTATAAAAAACTTAACAAAATATGGTGAATCCACCAAATATTTTATGTCTGTAAAGAATGGCCACTACATTCTGTATAACATTCTCTAGCAATGGTCCCAAATAAAAAAAAATGAAGCAGATCTTCATTCAAACTTAGACTACCTATACTTAAGTAAAACATTTTTGATTAGCACACCTGTTCTGCAAGCAGATAAATGTCAAATATATACCTTAACTCTTTCTATCATTTTCGATGCAATGCCTTCCAGTTTTTCCTTTTCATCAAATGTCTTTGCATTGTTGTATTGTTGAACAAACTCTTCAGTCACTTCCAATGGATTTCTGAAAAAAGCCCATTAAGTATATTTTTTATTAAAAACACATAACAATTGCATTATCTAAAAAGTGACATATATTTCATTATACTGTGCTTTTCAATAAGCATTTATTAGTGTTTCTATCTTGACAAGCCTACTTCAAAAAATAAATATATTCATTAATTTCAATTAAATTAATAAACAATTATACTTCTAACAACTGGAATCTTGTCTTATAACATAAAAGAAAAAAATTATTAATAATTTAAAAATACACTTTTTTATTCAGAGAAAATGACAATACAATATACTACATTATAGTACAAATTTATAAATTATGCGAATGTGGTTTCAAACTTTATTTTACCAGCCTGAGGCCAAAAAAAGCCTTACCTTGATGTCAAAGCTGTTTTTCTTGAAGCAACACTTTGTAGGTATGACTGCTTCAATAATCTCTCCTGTAACTCTAACCTCTGACTGTGAGAAATAATCCCAAATTTGTGAACTATTGGTACCTTGGTAATAGGCATCTTAGTATCTGATTATATCTGATAAATATCAGAAAGTCTGAAGTCTGAAATATGAATTATGAAATTATTAGCAATTCATATATTACAGTGGATTAAATTATACACTGTCTTTACCTAACAAAATGTAGTATTTTTTCCAAGCAGACATGATATTCTTGCAAAGAGATATTTAAGTTGCCAATTAATTTGTGAAAAGGTGCTACATATATATATGTATATCTTTTTTTTTAATAAAAAAAAAACCTGTAAGAATAGTACATCATTCAAAAAATCTTAATATGGCAAGTATGCATTACACAATACTGCACAGACACCTGAGCACACCAGATAGGTTCAAGATCACATAGTCAACAGATTTCAGAACATTTTTCATTTGGTACACAATTTTTCTTGCTTTTGAGTAGTTAACTGTACCGCTGTAATTTTCATCTACTTCTCAATTCTAAAGATGTAAATGGCAGTCTTCAGTGGATAAATGATGTAACAGTGGCATTACTAGTAGATTTAGCCATCTCAGTAGTAAAACCTGTTGGCTAGATTTTGCACAATGTGTGGGTTGTGTATGTGAGAGGTATGGAAAGATTTCAGTCCCTAGCTGACAGGAGTAGTTTTGATCATCAGTTTGGGAACATGTTTTTGAGTCTCCAGCATTATAATATTAAAAAACATATAAAAAAGAATGCTAGAAGCCGATTACTGAGAATATTAATATCTCTTCATTACACACTTCCTTCCATTTAACTCATTATTTTTGTTACATGTGAGCATATGGTCTAGCTGGGTGTTTTATCACCTGACATAAAAATACATAAATTTAATTAATAAATAATTTCAAAGCATATCAAAATCAGGCCCGTGGCCAGCAATTTCAAAAAGGGGGTTCTTTTTACAAAAAAGCGGACCTTTACAATGAAATTTTTGTGCACCTAGATCAATTTTTATCCAGAATGGGCGTTTCCTGACAAAAAGGGCCGTTCTGTCTAACCCCCCCGAAGCCCCTCTGGCTACAGGCCTGAAATATTTCAGTCCAATTTCCTTGTGTCCCTTTAACTCAAGGCACCAAATTGTAAATTGCAATTTTGTACATTCTAATTTGATACCTATAAGTATAATATAATCATCGTTTGACGTACTTGCTAACCAGAGCACGGTAAATTACTTTATCTTTCTTATTCTTCGAGTCAGCAGCAATAATTCAAATGAAACACATCGTTAGATTATCCCTGAAGCCAATTAAAAATATGTGAGTGGGCGACGGTACAAGACAGTGAATTAGTCCCTATAATACACCCAAATGTCTCTATCGTCGTTGAAGATCACTGAAAGTTATCGAAAGTTATAATTACTTGATAAGTTACAAACACAGTTTGTGCTAAAATATAATTTTGCTTACCTTAAAATATACAACCTGGGAAGATACGTCTGTATCAATTACTTTTTTATTTGAATGTCTTTTATCCACACAAAAAGTGGTTATATTATAGAAACAATCTCTCCTATCGGAAAATAGCTAGTTTTCTCCCACCATAGTGGCATTTTCTCCATGGGAACACCGGAAGTCGATTGCCGGAAGTTATCCTTAAGCAGGGCGCATGCGCAGAAAAGTTGCAGATGATACGAGTTGCCAGAAGCTATTCTTATAAACAGAAAAAAATAAACGGGAATTGTTTACCGCCCAAAGAGAATGAGTTTTAGAAATCAGGTGAGATATTTTCTTTTTTTCCAGTATAAGTATTTTATTAATTGTACGCGCCATTTCCCAGGATCGTGTTTTTTATTCCACCCTTATCTTGGGCCAAAAATATGGAATGATCTTTCAGACGAATTAAAGCAAAGCATCAATATTCAAATGAGTTTAAATCACTTGTTGGGCTTTGGGAAGGACCTAAATGCAAATGCACCACTATGCACCTTATGCTCCCTATTATAGTGCAAACAACCCGATCAAAATCGGTTATGTACAGTATTTTTTAATGAATTGCATAAAACTGTCATACCCTAACCTTGCATCAGGTAACTTGCTGCAGGTAAAGGTACCTTGCATGTTAGGAAAAAACAGAGGCAACAATGTACATAAACCACCATAGAGAGCATAAAATAAAGTACTTTTTAGGGCTAAATAAGGTAAATTATTTTATGGTACCTTATTTCAAGGCTTAATACCTCAGAGGGGGTGGGTTCTACAAGAAAATTCAAGAATATTATGCCATCTTGTCAGGATATGTCTTTTCTATTATTTATTTATTAACTTATTAATTTATCTATTTTATTGACAGCCTAACTCCTATCTACTCATTTTCAATCAGAATGGATTATCTTGCTTAATTTGAAATACACAGCTTTAGTAAATTACTGTAAGATATGATATGTAGTTATTACAAATATTTATAATAATAATATGTATAATATAAAACAATGAATTGAATGTTCATTTTACAGGTGCTTGCAGCTTTTAAACAGCTGCATAAAACAAGAAAAGTTGTATTTGAAGGAGACACATATGCATTAAAATGTGAGTAAAACTAAACTACATTAGGAAAATTTGGGAAAATGTTATTTCTATAAACATTATAGAATAGACATATTTTAGTATGTTGAGTTGTTGGTTTTTAAAACCTGAAATAAGATGAAATGCTCTGAGATTGTTACCTCACAAATCAAGAAGCAATAATGATCAAAAGCATGTTTAAATACATTTGTTTCAGTAACACAAGACAAGATAAATGAGGAATTCAAGAAAAATAAGAATGAAACAGATTCTGACAAAATAAAAGAAGTAAGTCATTCAGATTTCAAAACTGGATCCTATGCAGAGTAAACTAACACAAAATGAGGTGTTGTAAATCAAGATTTTCTTGCTTGATGCCTTTTTTAAATCTAGCCCAGATACAGGTGCTAGAAAAGGTCTGCTAGGCATGTTTTAATATATATTTGATTGAGCAAAAACGTACCTCAAATCACAGATCATTTGACAACTAATACGCTTTGATCCTAAATCTTGAATTCCTTGTATTTGAATAGCTGATTAAGATAGCAAATGATTCTGAGACCATTCTAAGAAAGAATGTGGTTCAGCTGAAACTAAAGGAAGATACTAAGGATGAAGAAAGCCAGACATGGGGTATGTAAAACAAATCTTGAAAACATATATTTTTTTTAATATATCCCAAGCACTAATATGGTTTTTCAACCAATTTTTCTTAACATATCCCCTGAATTCTCTATGGCCATTAAGTAAATTAATCATTGAGCACATATTAATATCTTTGCTTTTATACTTTCCAGAGATGAAGATAAGAGAGGACACAGAAATGTATGATTTCACAGAACCCTGGGAACCTCCCCCAGTTAACAAAAAACAGAAGAAATGTTCCTGACAGGTCTTAACCACTGTGCCAGAAAAGCTGTTCATTTTGAAAAATGGTTACAGGACACATTCAGTACCGTGTTAAATAGCTCAGATTCAGCAGAATTTTGGCAAGCAAGAAATGAAGTATTGTGGAAAAAAATTGAAATAAATGCATCTTTCCATTTCCCTTCAAAAGTTTAACTGATTCAGCAGAAAGAAAAAAGCATGAAAACACATTTACCCATGGCACTTGAACAATCAGAAATGTTATGCTAGCCAAATATTGTTTTAGCCAATTGGCTGTGGGCTCAAGTTTTTGTAAGTGTACCATTTCCAATGTTAGCATGCTGCTGAAAATAAGATGTTAAAAACATAACGGTGGTAAGTTCCTTGGATTTTGTACCTTTTTCACTGGATATTGAATGGATAATAAACCAACAAAAACAACTTTGATCAAATATTACTTAGTTACATTTTATTACAAAACAGTTTAACACATGTACAACCGTTCCCTGTTGGATTATGAGCAGGTTACAGCCCAGTTCTAGATTATGTCGACGTGTTTTACACTTGTTTATAGACTTAAATTAGTGACCTGACTTAGTAGTTTGAAACTGGACTGTATCATTTCATAAAAGGAACAAGTACTATTACAGCTAGACTTCATCGCCAGTGTTACTACCACTATACAATTCAGCACCATGACATACTGAACATGTATAAAATCTATCTAAAATTAATTTCTGGAATCAAGAACTGCTCTGCTGGCTATGTATGACAAAGGGCAAAATAAGTTTAACTGAACAGTACTGCAACTTTTTGTTTGGCATGGTACGTACCAAATTTAGGCTAGCACCAACTAGTCCATGACACTGTTGTGTCCTATGCTTTAATGTTCAAGCATTAAACAAAATGCGCATCGGAAAAGTGAATGGTGAGTGCATATGGACCACTTAAGCTTCTGACAGCTCAACCAGGTATATCACAAACATCACAGCTTTGTCCTACCTGCAAGAAACTAGATGGCCAAATCCATTGTTGCAATATGAAATCTAACTGTTAGCTGTTGGTATAAAGCAATATTAGCCACAGCAATGAAAAATAAACTGGTACTGTTAAATAATAGCACCTTCAAGACACTGAGTGATGTCAACTGACAGTTCTTTCAAAGAACAAAATCAACATCACTTTTCCTCATCAATCTTTTTTGCTGTCAAACCACCATCATTCCCTTTTACTATGGATGTATAATCCCTTGCAACAATTCCACAGCCTGGTGTTCTATTCTGATATAGTTTCTGAATTCTACCAAGTATCAATCAGTTGTCATTTGCACATGCCTGGGCTAGCAGTCTTGAGTGAAAGGAGGGGTTTTGTTATACAACTTAACCGTATTGCCACAGCATTGAAACGTATACACTAATATACAGCACACACACTTTCCAAATGTCCTTTTTTCTCACAGCAATTCCAAAATGTGCAGTTTCTTGGGTATTTCAGGTCAAGATTTGGATTAAGCAGAAATACTACATAGAACAGAGGTTGTTTTGGGGTTACTTAGCTGGAACTTAAAAGGGGAGAGGAGAGGAAAAGATACATACAAAGTTATTCCTTAGTATGGCTTTGGAAATGCAGGTCAAAAAATGGCATCAATGCAAATGACAAAATGCAAATTTTTATCATAGAAGGACAGAATTAAAACAAAAAGGACTCCGGACGTCTCTTCAAAGCACACGTGGTTGCCAGCTCTGTGAACAAAATTTTACATTCTTACACTTAACATTTGTTTCTTTTTGTTCACAGCATCACCACAGAGACTACTAACTGCACTAAAACACAACACCACCCTGCGCTGGACCACTGCACAACTGTGAAAAGAAGTTGGATCAGTGCCTTGTCTGGTGGGTGAAAATATCATATAGCAAATACAGTACTGTAGGCCATCATACACATTGCACCTCTTGATGTATATCAAAAATGAAGCAACTGTAACTACACAATACTTTTTTCTTACTTTTTATATGAACATTACTTTACTAGCAACTCTGAACTTGTACTGCTGAACACAGTATGGTAAAACTGTCATGTGCTTACAGACTAGAGCACAATAAGCAGCAAACTTCCATCACATTGGCCATGATCTATTTACAAGCCATGGCACAATTTGGTCCCAGGCTAGGACAAATCTATATTCAATGAAAAACCAATTTGAATTCATCATCAATATCTCATCCGAAAATAAAAATTTAACATATCATAATTCATTATCAATCAGTGTAAAGACAATAGAAACATGTAGACCACACAAAATAACCAGCCTTCTTACACAGTATTTCATTCCACAGTGAATTGTGAAACTGAGGCACCATATCTGCTAATGGAGCTGTGCCACATACTGAGCGTGCTGTGCTAACACATGTCAGTTTGGTTTTGATTTTACAACTAAATTATCATAACTGTGGCATAGTGAGTAACTAAAAGCTCAATTAAAGTGCGCAGTGAAAGTGAGCCATAATACAGAAATAACATTAGTTCTTTATCACCAGTTTTCCACACCTAAAACAAGGAGTGATTCTGGATTCCAATCCATTCACAATGAAACACTCACAACTTGCTGGATATATTCAGCTACAACTGAATGGATACCAGCTACGGATACCTTCCTTAAGTTATATGTTTACAGAAACAATATTCAAAATCACAAATAATTTTTTTCACATCAGACATAAAAATATTACGCTACATTTACATAGAATATGTAATTTCTCTGTATAAAAAGCTCAATCAGCACAGAATTTTAAATATATAGAAGTATTTATGCAAATAAGTTCTATGAATCCTGATCAAAATTATCAAAATTGTACAGGGAAATGGGGTGTGATACATCCAAAGCAGGCATTCTGCTATTGTTGGTCATTTCAAAAGCATTCAGATCATGCCTGCCTGTAATCTTTTTTTCTCCAGCATATTTACAAAGTATGTCTGTCCACTGCTGCATCATGTGCGATTCTTACAAAGCACTACCCCAGTAATCATTGCACTTGCATCAATAAACTTTATAGTTCCTAGGTGTTGAAGAAAATAATCTATCTCTTCTCTGTAGGTTGTCGCGGATCCAAATTATGGCAGTTCAAACAATTCCAAGCCTGGCTGAAAATTTTTTTTCACCAGTGTGTCTTTTAAAAATTCCCTCTAACTGACAGTAAGTATAGTGACGTGATATGCACCACAAAAATGACAAAACTGGTACAAAACGCTGTCTAGGTAGTATTGTGGTTAAAGATTCCAAGATGTCCATTGACCACAATGATGTGTTTAAATGATGATAATAAGTTATCAACTTCCAAAAATTACAGCTGGAAACATGGGAGTCCTGCAAAACCTTTTTTTCTACCCAACTTTTTTTCTTCTTGTCAAGCCAAGTTCACATCCATGATGTGCCATGAGCTTGGACAAAACTGCTGCTGCCCTCAGGCGGCAGAGCTCCCACCTAATACCACTGCAGTTGTCAAGGGCACTTTCACTAGTCAAGTCAGTCCACGGTGGCTGCATACAAGCCATCCAACCAAACTTAACAGCTGTCACACCAGGTTGTATTCCTTTAAATTGAGCTGTAAGATTGTATCCTTTACTGCTGCAAATACAAACCGAATATTTTCTGTATCTGGAAAAGAGAAAATGACATTGCTGGTTATGCATCAGATAACAATTTTTTTTTTTCAAAAGAATGGATGGATGAAACACACCGCCACAAGATCACTCTGAACAAACTCAAGTTTTTCTTCTTGTGTAACAATACAGACTGCAAGGACTAAACAATTGGAAAATATTATGAAAAGCACAAACTATTATGCACCTTAATAGTAATTACTGAACAAAACATGCCAATTATATCTTCAAGGTTTATACTCCAAACAAAACTTCATGAACTTACCTGTAGCACATGTAAAATGTGAATAAATTATCTTATCAGGGTCTGGATTTAAATCCACAAACATTTTTAATATGAATTCCCTTGCTGCCTGAGCATCCCTCTGTGGACCTAAGATAGAAAATAAATATTTCTACACTACAGATGTGTAAAAAGAGAATTTCAAGTAAGAAAATAGCATTGGGGTAATTACTCTCTTTTCAATGGGAAAAAAAATTATCACTTTTTCAGAAACATAATTTTGGAATAATTATAATGTAGTTCTATATAGCATTTGTGGAGTTATAACCATACTTTCATGGGATCATTTAACAATGAAATGGCATCTCTGCTGCAGCAAAAAAGTGAACACAAGCTCTTGTTTTCAGTTTTCCAAAATATTGCAAATAAAATTGTATCACCCATTAGTACTTTTCACTTACCGTCAAATTCTGGAAAATAATCTACAAGATGCGAGTGCATAATTTTATCTTCCAGTAAGTCTTTCTTGTTAAGGAATAGAATGACGGATGAATTTTGAAACCATGGGTATGTGATAATTGTCCTGAATAATGCTTTTGATTCTTCCATTCGATTCTGTAAACAAAGAAAAATTGCAAGTAACCATATACATATTTTTAACATTTTAACTTTTATTATCTCAGACGTCAAAGTTAACCAAAATAGTGCTGGGGATCATCAGAGATAACATAAAACTAGGCTGTCAGCACTTATGACATCATATAACACGAAAAACACAGCGAAAATCAATGTGAGCTGGGATTAACTTTTATGTAATAAAAGTGAAACTATGTGCCAGGAATGTCATGTTAAAAAGTAACACATATCTGGCATGCAAAACATGGTGAATCTGCCATGTTGTACATTAGACTTCTGTGGATAAATAATCAGCTTTCATTCCTTGCTGCACCACATTGCTATGTACATTATTCTGACACCACTCTCCTCAAAATCCAAGCTAGATTTTACTTCATTTTACCATAATTCATGAGACTGGGCAACCTCAGATGATCCCCATCAATCCCCAATTATTTCTTGGCACCTCAACTTTTACAATATGCCCTACTATCAAGTTATTAACGATATTTAACAACAAATTCAATATGACACATGTTCCATTTATTTCAGTAAAAATTAAAATCTCCAAACTACAGAAATAAACATAAGATATGTATCTAATAACTCAATCACTGCTTGTAAATTTTCTGACAATGGACTGGAAGTGCAGGGCAAATATGCCAGAACCTACCTCATTATCTGACTCCACCAGTACTTGATCATATTCACTTAAGGCGACTAAAAACATGATGGACGTCACATTTTCAAAACAGTGAATCCATTTCCGACGTTCTGACCTCTGGCCCCCAACATCAACCATCCTGAATGAAAACAATTGGAACTCCATTAGCATCACAACTAACTTCATGAGGTAAGATATTTAGATAAAAAGATCAGTACTATGTCAGAATTAATATCAGCCAGCAAGTTTTAGGATATAAAGTCATATTTTTAACTTGGCTTCACTCAGACATTTAGCATTTTATTATTATTGCGATGTTCTTATAATTTTATGTACAACTTCAACCCACAGGGTTGCAATCATAACGAATTATTATTATTATTATTAATTTACATGGTTTTCTATTTATTGCATTAACAGTAAAAAGGTTATGGAGTGATGGCTATATGTGTCTGTATATATAAAATATAAAATATAAACATTTACAGGTATGAAAGTTTTAACAATCAACCTTATCTTCTTAAACACTAATAAATTGAACATAAATGGTGATCACTATCAATGGTGAGTAATACAGAAAATCAACCGCCTTAAATTATTAGGAAAAGAAGCTGATAATCAGACACATACTTACCTAAAAATTATACTATCCAAATCAAATGGATATTCTATGATACCAGTTGTTGGTACTCTTACTCTTAAAATATCTTGTAGCGTTGGTAAATAGTCTGGTCCTGATATTCGGACAAGTCTATCAAGGTAACTAAAAAAGTAAAGGAGATATATAATACAGTAACATATTCATCATCCAGGCACCTAGTCAAAGTACAATTTTGTAGTTTCAAAATGTTCAAATGCTTCTGATACTGAGAAAGGTATTAAGGTGGTTTCAAATTCTCATTTCCTTTGTTTTCGTTACATATTTATCATTTTTCTAATAAGAAAATGACAATGTGAAAGTCCTATAAACAGAGAGAAGCATCTTCTTTTTCTGAGGTCTTTTTATTCAAAAGTTCTTGCAAAATGACAATGTGCATATTGCCCAAAAAGCTTAATTAGGACTCCTTATAGTATGATTGACATTTTTATCCTTTTGGTTTCATAGCCCAACCCATGCTTGACTTCCGATAAAACAGCCAGGTCAACTGCTGTTAAAACACGGATAAGGTCTAAGTACTCAAGCACTCAAAGGTTATTAAGCTGTCCTGGTGACAAGGTCATAGACCTACTGGATGCAAAAACATCCAGCATGATGACCTCTACTAAGTCCAAAATGGCAAAAAAATTGCTTGGGGAATCCTAGACAAATTGAACAAACCTAGACAGATGCCACCTGGATCCAAGACCACAGTATATACTTACTATTTGGCTGAATCTGTGAGCTGATATTCTCTTCTTCTATCGTAACATTCCTGTATCCCTGCATCTGCCCATAAACTTTCGATTGCATCCACATATTGTTTGTCAAATGTTGTTACAGTTTCATAATCTACGGATCTAATCATATTTGCATTTTCCTGAAAATACAATGGAAAATTTTTTTTTTTAAATACACATATTTTAGTGCACTGGAATATACAGTTAATTTTACCTGCATAAAAGTTCTGTAATTATTGTAAGTTATCAAGCCATTGAGTAAAATGCTCAGTTCTGATTGGTCAAGAAATTCTGAATATGGAACAATATATATCCTCCCCCAATGAGCCTCATTTCAGCTATGTACATCACCTTGCTCCCATTCTGCCTAATATATTCGTAAAACATACTGACAGTAACTGAAACAAGGCTCACAGGGGTACCACACATATAATTGAGACTTAGAGAAGTTATAAATCATAATATTTCCCTTTAAAAGCTTTAACTCAAAGACATGATAATTTTGTTATGCAATCACTTACTGGGGGTTGGGCCTGGGGCAAAAAGACATACGAGGAAGGAAAAAAAATTCTATACTGGGTACATACCATTCTGTAGCCTTCAGTAAATGACTGTGTAACAACAAGAACATTTTAAGTGAACCTGAATGCTGTACCTCAACCACACACAGTGACATGCACACAATGTACATCCTATCAAAAAGATTCTGCTCTCTACTTATTGATTCAAGATTAATCTATCATGTAAGGAACATGTCAGACCAATAGGTCCTCGAGTGCTTTCTATCCTGATATGAATACCTCCACTATAATACACTATCTAATAACAGCAGGTTTTGGGGTAAACATATTCAATCAGTCAAAATAATAATTTTTACAATGCATATTGGAAACAGTATTCATTTTCCAGCCTGTTGCAATAAAGATGCCTCGATGCCTAGACAAAGAATGCAGTGGTGCAAGAAATTAAGGTGTTTTCTGGAGTTGTAGGCACATTTTGTGAGTAGTGATATAGAAATAAGTTTTGCCATACAGATCAGTTAATTGTCATTTCTCCACTGACACTGTCTGCAGCTAAATGTGTCACATAGCTTATATCTTTAATCACTAGCATGATTTAACTTTTAAAATATACTTCATGAAAAAAAACTTTTGAAAATATTCAAACTCCCTGCTCTTAAACCAAGCTGTAAAAAAAAAATGTGTTTTTGGATCAAAATCTAGTCTAACTTGCAACCTGAGATGAATTGGTCAGATGTGTATGAAAGATCCAATAGGGTAAGTACTGGTAATCTGATTCTAGTTGTATGACCCATTTCAGACTTTTTTCATACTAATAATATAAACCCCACCTTCTCTCTAACAGGCTGCATCCCTTTAAAAGCTGTTAAGATTCTACAGTACAAGACATGTTAGTCCTATCCTACTTATTGTGGTGCTTTAAAAATTGCTTAAGCCAAATAACACTTGTGTGCACTTCACTGAAGTTAATATTATCATTATTATTTCCTCAAACATCCACTAATTATCCCAAAAACAGCAAGGAATGGCTCTTACATACTATATACCATACTATATAAAGTGACACTAAGCTATTGTGAAGAAATCAAACAATGTTGAAGATAACTTTCATAAGTATATAGTGCCATCTACAATCCATTAATTCAAATAACCATTTGTACTATATCTGAGAAAAAAAATCTTCCGGACATTTCTCTACATAATTTGTTCAATTTTGAAATTAATATAAAAAGAACTTTGAGATGGTCCCCATAAGACGCATTTATAACTGATGTTTTATAGTTTGTAGTGTCACTCCATGTTTATCAATATCAAAAGCAAAAAAAAAAAAAAAAAAAGTTTTGTTCTTGAACACATATCTTACCTCATTTGAAGGGTCTTTGTATTGGATTTTCAGTGTGTCCATTGCCCTAATCATGGCATTCATGGCCATGAATATATTTTGATAAACCAACTTAATAAAACTTCTTTTGTCTTCATCTGAATAACCGCTACCATGAATAATCCTCATCTGTTTGATAAATGTGCTTTTGCCACTTTCTCCAGTACCTGGAAGCAGAAAAAAAAAAGATGAATCTATGCCTAATCTGCATCTGAGCTAAACCAAGGCATCAATACCAGACCAGGATACTAAAACATTTTAAACAGTAAGTGCACATTAATTCAATGTTGAACAATCACAATCCATATAATATATTTATGCTCATATAAGGAAAAGCAGGAAAATTATTTCTGCCAAAATATAATAGGTATTGTGTGTTAAATAACTTACATAGTTTACTTAAAAATGTGGATTTACAGTTGTGATAAACAAAATGAATATCAAAATCACATATGAAAGTTTGTAGTGCCAAGAAATAACAATGTCTTTTTCCCAGAGTGAGACTGGATCTGTCTGAACTTGGGAGCAATTTAATATAATTTAAACTACTTGTTTTTGGATTAACTTTGTGAAGATGCAAACACTGGCAATAAAACACCTGGGCAGTTTATGTAACCCCTTATTCACCTGCCAATCCAATAATTGTGCTGTCCAGGTAACAAATCACTAAAAGGGATAACAACTGTTGTTATGTGTTTTTGTGGTACAATGGAATTTATTATATTTCTACGAGTTGTTTATATTGTTTTTATTGTGAAATATAAATCTCATACTAGTTATCTACTGAAGTGGTGGATAAAATCAACCACCTCCTACCTGTCCTATCACCATATTAGTCAAAATGGTGCTGAACATCCCCACAGTATGAGAGAAGATGCACAGTCAACATTTTAGGCATGTGGAGTACATGTCAACTTTCCATTCTTAGAAGTATCCTACACAGATTTTCACACAAAATCTCATTTTTCTCTCGGAAGCATGCACCTATCTACTACTCACAAATCTCTGCCCTTGGATTCAATCTTTTACACTGCTTCTAATTAAATAACTTAATTCTAAACGAATCATGATTCAGTATGACCAGACATTAAGGCTGAAAATACTGCCATCAGGTAAATTTTTTTGAGAGGTTTTCCCTTTCTTTTAGGTGTGAATTGGGAAAGACAAGTCGCATGATATTTAGACATATAAGATGACTTTGTGGCATTTTGATAAGTGTATGATTATATCTTAAGCAATTTCTACACCCTATTTTAAGTGTCATAAAATGTGCTATACTTTATTGCTCTGATAATGTTACCAAAAATGTAATAATTTCTTTTTCACACTCCTACACCTGTAAATGTCACCTTCACTAAGCCCTGCCTACACAGTAATTCCTACACTACCTTGTGACAAATCACACCTGGGCTGACGCAGTGTTTAGATTCGTTTCAACAAACAAGTGTTCCAGTCTTTCTTTCCAGATATTGCACAAATTTGAAACTTCTGGCAAATGCAATATTTCTACAATTCCCTAGCTAAACAGACAAGAACTGATTGGCAGGATCAGATACATGACATCAGGAAGAACTGCAATCAAAACTGCTCCATAAAGACTAAAACAAATTTCTTCAATGTCTTGTGACAGCCTCTGCAGTTCCTGAAAGTCAGGTGATGTTCACCACAAAACTAACTTGGACTTAGAATAGTCCGACTTCCCTGAACTTCCAGATTGCTTATGGAGTGACTCAAAATGATAGGGAACAACATGGTTACCAATGCCATGATGGAGCAATGACATCCAATGGCCTACTTAAGGTCAAAGTTATTTCTGTACTATGAACACAAACACAGCATGCCATAATTAACAGCTAAATGAAACCTACAGCTAATAAAAACTAATAATTTTTGTACTTTTACACTCAACACACTCACTACACTCAACAAAGTGAAAGTCAAAACAAAATTTTTTATACATATAATTTGAATGACTTAAATAGAAGCCAGAACACAGTTGTTCAGCTGATGTCATCCCCCCCCCCCCCCTCCAAACCCACCAACTGCCTTGTTCATATCCCTCTACTGCCAAAAATTGAGCTACTATCCCCTCATCTGTATGATCTCATCATGGCAAGCTCACCATGGCAGCATTAGTAACTTTAGTCAACATACTGCTATATATCTTCCATAATACAATGTCAACAACACAGGTATGAGTATGAATAAACCTGCTGACTACATTACCTAAGTTCACAAAGTGTCTGCCAGAACATCACAAATGTTTACAATGCATGGAGATGAATAAGGTGTTCACTGAGCAAGGGGCTTTTTTTTTTTTTTTACACAAATATTCAGTGTGCACGTGTGCATGCTCCAGAGAGCAGTGGCTCGTGAAATTATAGACAAGGAGCACACAGCAGACCACTGGTATGTAGGCTGGTATGTTGGATATGTACCTTTGTACTAAAGTTATCCAACCTGGCAACAATCAACTATGGAGGTGTGCTGGATGCCTCTTACTTCTTCACATCATTCCAGAGGCACCTTTAAGAAATTTTTTGTCTTTTTCTTTCTCTTCACTAAACCCTTCCATTTCAATGATAAACGAAATGGCCATTATTAATCATATCAATGCATAAGGCAATTTGAAAAAATGGGTAAGAACACTGGCTAAAATTACTACATCATGCATGGAACACTTGTGAAAATGACTAACCCCCCTATGTATCAGCTGCAATGCACAATATTGCAAAAAAAAAAAAAAAAAAAGCAATGTGCTTACCTTTATGCTTCAGAAAAAAATTAACATACTCTATGCAGTGAAATGATATATTTTTGTCTGACTGATAAGGTACTATATATTTTCTACCAACCATTTGCACATCAGTTTTATGATGATGACACAAACATGATTTTCATGTAAAGGAAAAGGAGTCTGTACAGTTAACCTGGTTTCAAAGGAGGAGTACTATTGTTATTTTTTTTTCTTTTTCTTTTTTTTTTTTTTTTTTTGGGGGGGGGGGGTTCTGTCACATCTGTCCATTAATGTATAAATTACTTTATCATCTTCATTACAATTCAAGTTAAGATGATGAATTTTTAATTTCTGAACTAGAATAAAATATATTTACAAACATAAATATGCAGCAAACTTTGCCGAGGTTTTTCAAAATTCCTTATGTTTGTATACTTACTCGGAATATTTACTGCATATCTGCCCAGTTTACACATTTCAAAGCAAAGGCTGTGCAAATACTTTTTTACATTGTTACGTATGATTGGATCTGCATCTCAAAACTTATTGTGAAAACCCACTTTTTCTGCAGCTGTTTTTCCAGTCAAAGTGAGTTTAACTAACTATGTCTATGTCCCATCTTAGCAGGGCTGTGATTACAATTACCCCATTCACACTACAGTTGCAAAAATGCGCATTTCTGTAATTCGGATTTTTCGTGAGGAATCCAATTCGGCATTGCGTTCACACTCGCGAAGCAAATCCGAATCCCACGTTGAAAATTTCAGGTTTAACTTCCTGTTTTGAACACTCGCGCATGCGCCGCACAGAAAAACTCAAAATACCAACAAAAAAGTCTGACGGCAAATGTATCTCAAAAAGACATTCCAGCATTCTTGGGAAGCATAAGATGGCAAAATAAGTTTGTTTCCTCATGTTGTAGTGAATGGTGACCTCCAAATACGTTTGGTGCAATCGCTAAAGTAATAAACAAGCGTTCATAGATACCCGCACTTATCTGCACACATGCGCAGTTAGGTCTGTACAGGTGTCGATTCCGGTAAGTTATCCGGATCGCGCTTAGAAATCCACCTCGCTTGCAGGATTTTGAAAATGCGCATTACAAAAATCCTCTTGCGTTCACACTACTGCATTTATTCGAATTGTGACCTAATTCGCAATTTATCCGGATAACTGAGCGTAGTGTGAACGGGGTAAATGTGAACCATCCAAGATAGCCCGAAGTCTTGCAGTGTAAAATCAATTAAGATTTTGAGGAGAGTGGGGTCAGAAATAATGGCAGACCAGCAAGTGAAGTGCAGCAGATAATTTAAGTTGATAGAATTTATTCCATATCCAATTTCTTGTTGTTTTTGCTTAAGTTCTGTAGAATTACATTTTTTTGCACAACAGTACATATTTACCAAGTTTTTTGGATTACTCATACATTGCTTGCTTAGATGACATTCTCTGTACATAAAGTTTCACCCTTATTATTAAAATGATATTCCCACCTCTCACATTCTTGCATGTTTTCTAATTTCAAATGACGTCACATAGGCTGACAGCCTCATTTCTGGCTATCTCTGATAATTTCCATTTGCTCCTTATAGTGGGCACAACTCAATTTACCTCTACTTGCAAAGAAAGTGGGTGTGACAATCGCAGGGTTGTAACTGCTGGCTATGCTAAGCTAAATGTCATCAGACAGTCCAAGATGATGGGACCAAAGTAAGTTTACCCATCTTGCCAAAAACACAACTTCTAAGACATCATGTTGAACATTTCAACGTACATCCACTTCTCAGAGCCTTTCATTTCTCATGTCAGGCAGTGATTTTGACATCATATTTTTGTTTTTCTGTTTTAATAGACTGATAAAGGATAAGAAATTCTAAGATTTGTTTATTTCATCAGATTTAAACGATAATATTAAAACTGAATCCTTTCAAAAATTTGACAAAGATTTAAAACATATCTATAAATCTGGAGCACACCAAAAAAAAAACTTTTAAAAGTATGTTTAAGGCATTTGGCCTTACAGTTCTTTTCCATCAGTTCATGACGGAGCAAGCTTATATCCTGTTCTTAAAGATATAAATATTTTCTCAAACACTCATCCAAATCTGTGAGACCAAACCCCCCCCCAAAAAAAATGTAATGTAAAATATTATGTAAGGATTAAAAAAAAAAAAAAAGAACAGTCACCGTTTTATGTCTCAATGTTTCTGATAGTTCACGCCTCTTTTATGATTTTTTTTTTTCATTTTAAAAACTTTGATATTTTTATAAGCAAAGGCTGATTAAGCACAAAATAGGGAAAAGTGTCTTGCAGCAACCCCTTCTGTAAGCATACTGGGGCCACTTGCAACAAATCCTACATGCAGAGCAAGTCTCTTTATTATTTCTTTTTTTAACTCTGGCATCAAAAACAAATCATCCAGACACAAGTGCAACTTTTTTTGGAAATAAATCACCACAATGAACCCAACATTCAGTGTGTTCATTTCAAGAGGTTAGAATATAGTCTGGAGTACAACGGGATAGCATAAAATGAAAATAAACTGTGTGAAAAGTATAGGCAAAGCAAGTATAAACAAAATAAAATATTATACGAAAAGATTATGGTAATTCAGTTTTATGCCATGGTATTACACCACTCAACAGTCCTCTTTCAAACAATATATAGCATAGGTAATATCTTTATATATTTTTTTTTTGAAAACTTAACATAACTAACAAGTTTTCCATGCCACATTGATGATCTATGCAGACATTAACATACACATACATTTGTCAGAATAACAAAGATGAAGTCCAAACATTTAAACAGGTAATACATACAGTGCAACTAATACTGGAGTAGGGACCCTGTCATTCGAGGTATCTTTTCAGTGTTCTTCAATACAATTCTACTACTATTACTACTACTACTACTACTGCTATAACCACTACCACTGCTATAACCACTACTATAGCTACTGATTAAAATTAATGGACATCCATTGAAGGGAATATAATATCAATTATATAAAAACACACCAGGCATTTAAAAAGAACATGATAACTGTAAAACAAACAGGCATGAAAAATAAATTATATGAAACACCAAACTAAATGACCTTAAAATTCATACAAAGCTGATGCATAAATTTTGATAGATTGACAATCCAATGACATGATGCTATAACCATGAAGTCAGAAAACAAACATATACAATGGTTAACAACCTGACTAAAAATCACTTGGTTGTGCATTTCAAAATGAAATAAAGAAATGTCCCATCTTAGCATGGTGTCAACTGCTCAGGTTATCCTTGTGAAATGAACAGAAAGAATCTATAGAAGGTTTGCTGCAAGATCCCATTACAGGAATGAAAATTATAATTCAGTTTGACACATGCTTCAGTTTGGCACATGCCTATTGCCATGTGCTCTGCCTACCACACAAAGTACCATATTCCCTGGATATACTACACTTGGCAATAACATGTCACTGACTATTGGACCTTTAAGGCTTTATTAGCAGGAATGAGAGATTTCAATTGGAAAAATACACCATATTATTTCGATTTTAACTCTACATAACATTCTTACAAAGCACCAATCTTCTGTCTTTATGATGCAAAGGTAACAGGTGTGTCTGTAGACCAATTTAAATTAAATTTGTAGAACATTTTCAGTAGATACCCACTTCATATTTCGAGACTCAGGACTGTCTGGCCGCAAATAATCACGGAAAGTGGGCCTACACATTACAAAGCAACTCAAAATTCACACCACTGTCAAGAGCATTATATTGGGCTCTGACGGCACAAAGTATTCAAGGTTATGGTAAACACTTGAAATATGAGCAGATTATGCTATAAACGACTGATCTTTCACCATATTCATAAAATCATCATAAAATCATGGGGGCCGCCATCTTGAAGTGGACAACCGAATGAATGTCAGACTATTCAAACGGTCAAAATGAGATAACTGGGGTTTGTGTGGGCAAGGATCTCTCACCTAAAAGTAGGAGCTTTAATTCCCTCCGTGCGTCTCGTTTGTCTTTCCGTAACTGCTTTTCAATTTCTTGATTTATTCGTTTTTGCTCTTTCGCCTCTTCACTCAAGCAGCACGCCATGACGAGATTTGCAAAGGCAGCCTCCCAGTATCCACTTCTTAGCCGGTTCTGTCGACCTCTGTCCCCTAGTATGTCCCGTCCTGGACCCCTAAAGGCTCAGAGGGTGTCAAAGAAACGCTCACACTCGTTGGCCCTTCAGACCTGTCACCCAAAACAATATCGAGACATGAAAATGATCGTTGCAAGATACTCTGGGTGTGGTGAAGAGCAGCACTTAGTGTACTCCCTCTGACCTCAGCCTTGCGGAGGGGATGCTCGTTTCAGCAGCTTGGTCACCGGAACCCTTTGATCTATGTAAAAATGCAAAACATTTTGGATTGGCACTGATGCATTTGAGTTTACTGTCAAAAAGACCATCAACGAAAGGACAACTTGGTAATTGACATACCTTAGGGAGTGCTCTCAGTTAATGGAAGAGCATAGTTAGGATCCCACGTACTATTATGGGATGCGTGTTTCCATGATTCTGAGGCTGCATATGTAATGAGCCGGGTATATCTTACCAAAACAGTAGTGCATAAATGTATAATTTTGATGGCAATTTTACTTAAGAAAATGTACCTCTAGATGATCGTTTTTAGTTACAACGACGAAAAAAATTACAATAATCAGCTATGTTGAATGTAGAACAATATTGTGTTAGTTGAGATTTAGCTTCTTTACTTCAAGGTTTTCGATGATTGCATTCTCAGTCTTGGGTCTAATTCAGTATGCTATAGCTGAGCTATGTACAGTAATTAAATCTATATTACTTCATAAGATCATATTTTGTGAATGGATAATTAACCATATAATGAATTGTTTTCATTTTTTTCTTTCCTGCCATCACTGACATGATATGGTAAACCACTGCAAAATTAAAATAAATAAAACGACGTAAATCCCTTTGTTTTGGTCAAACAGAGTAGATCTAAAGGTCAATAAATCAACAGTTCAAAAGAGGAATTCCTAAAAGAACAAATTTTTTCCATAGAAAGTGGTTTTAAACCGCAATCTACTGTTGTATGCTAGTTACAGATTAAGCCAATGAAGTACATGTACGTAGGAGTACTGGTGGACCTACTCAAAATTCCTATGTTTATAATATAATTGAAAAAATTCTCAGAAATTAGGCTAGGTCCATGGTGGATTTAAGTAAATTCTGCTAAAAAGTAAAAATTATCATTTTATTACAGCATAGGCCTATTAGCAGTATACAAACTCTTATCCACTCGTACATTGTATTAGGACCTGTATGTGGCAATGTTTTTTTTTTTTTTTAATATAAAGAAAGATTAATGTTGTTTTCTGATAAAAACGCGAAAAGTCTGAAATACATTTTGCTAGGGTGCCACCTACATGTAGGGTATGTAACATTAAAAAAATGCATATACAGGTCTGTTTATTTTTGCTGTAAATAGTCTAAATATCTTTATAATAATTATAATAAGTTAACCCTATTTAAAATCTGTTACAAAGAGTGAAATTTTATACCCTAAAGTAGGCTGTACTGTTTATTTCCAATGCTGCAAAAGTGTAAGAAATGCAGGGGTGGATCCAGGATTATTTGAAGGGGGGTCCACAGATGCGAAGCTGAAATCCTTTAAAATTGTCCTCATTTTTCCTTATTATCCAAATATTGTATATTTTCTAAATGAAAATTATGGAAATGTTGGAAAATGATTACACAGATTGCTAATCTCTACCCTTTACCAGAACTATTGAAGAGAGAGAGTGTATTGTATTTTCTTTTGTTGGCTGTACAAAACCTACACAGAGAAAGTAAAAGTTTCAAAAAATATTTTATTCACATAATGTACAACATTTATACAGAATATGCACATTTATCACAGTTTGGCTTTTTTATTTTAATTTAATTCTCAAATTTTCTCAATATGGGCTAAAAAGCATATCATTGTCTGATTTTATCTTATGCATTCAACATGTACAGGACCTTGAATTCTGTGGTCTATATTCTTATAAGTCCAAAGTTCAAATGTTTCTTTGCATCTGCTAGCACATGACAAAAATGTCCTTTGCAAGTCTTCATTTTCCTTCAGTCACCCTAAAAAGAGTAAAATAAAATGAAAAAAAGCAATTCATCAATTGTGGACTGTAACTGGTAATAAATTCTGTTCTGAGTAAATGTAATCATATCATTGAAGACAGTACAAAGCAGGGTCAGACTCTTCTGTGAGATACTTACACAAAGTAGTTTAAAACTAGTGTATCTTAGCTATTAAAAAGAGCATTTGGCTTACACAAGCACTATTGTCCTATGGTGATGCAAAGTAAATGATTTTACACAGGATACCATCAGAATGGAAATTAGCTTAGGTATTTTTATTAATTATGCTACACTTTTTTTGCCTGAATGATGATAAAAAATCTGTATTACCTGCTACCTGTGATTCATTTTCTGGACTAGAGGGGGGAGGTTTGTAAAAAGGATCCTTGGTTAGCATCATTTGGTTTATCTTCTCCAAAATATCATTGTCCATAGACACTTTATTTTTCTGAAATCAAAATGCAAAACTATATATTTATTTACTTATTAAAATATAAATAAATCTGTATCAATAACTTTTGAAAAAAATCAGAAATGTTATTTAATAATAAACATTTTTTCGTTGTCCTCTGCGTGACAATGAAATAGTCATTGAAACATCATCACTAACTAAAAAAGAAGAGGAATTGCCCAAATATTTTTCAAAAAGTTTAAGTCCAAAAATGTCAAGAATTTTACATATAACCTAAATATAATATTTCTCATATAAACATAAAACTTACATTTAAGCAAATCCTCATCAAACCTGTGCCTGACCCTGAGGACAGCTTGGAAAATGTAGTTTGATATTGTATGGCTTTGAGCAACTCTTTCATTCCTTCTGAACCTATCAAATTTTCTAAAAACAAAAATATTCAGGTTACAGTTATAGCAAAATCATTTCAATTTGAAGGCCAGTAAACCAACAACCAATGCATAATGGTGCCATTCCCATATCAAAAATTAAAATAAAGGACAAATTACAATATGTTATAAGTTGATTACAACCCTTTTCTACATGTTTTCATATTAGTCCATTTTACATATACTTTTTGTCTTACTTTTTAAATTTAGGCTGATTAAAACTCTGTTTCCAGGTACCCAAAGCTCATGATTGATGTTTTCTACCTGCTCCAACAGTGGATTTGCAAGCTCTGGTGTTTCAGGCTACAAAAATATATATTTATGACTTGTAAAGATTTATAACAGACGCAAAACCAAAAATTATAACTCCAAGTACACTTTAGATCAAATACAAAATGTCTCCATCAAACCCTTTTAAACAAAATTAAGCTGAGCACCATGCTTTGTAATAACACAAAATGCACATTCCATGATTACACAGGCTGGCATCAGGTGGTCCATAAGAAAAAAGCACTTTCAGTCAAAATGCTTTTCAGTTTATAAGACAACCACAGATCACCAAAAGGAAAGGAATTTTTGAGTCTTGAGTTCCTTTTTGCATTAATGTTGGAAAAAAAATCATAAAAAAGGTTTTATTAACTTGTACTTGTTTGATTCAAAAATTTCCTTTGTTTTTTACTTCTTTTAGTTGAGGCTGAAGGTACTTTTGGGCACAAATAAAGACCAAAAGTGGCTTTGGTCTAAAATGTGACAAATTTTTGACGGTTAAACAAAGGGAATGTAGCAAAAGTGAACTCTACTTATACACTAGTTAATACATCTATTTGACTGAAAACTCAAGCTATATCTAGACAGGTGTAAAACAACATGTGTCTGAACACTCTGTAAAATGTGTATTTCCCCAGTGCCTACCTCTGCTTCCTGCTGGACTGCTCCTTTTTTATCTTTTCCTCCTTTCTTGTCCTTGCCCTTTGCTGCAGTTTTACCTGCTGTTTCGGCTACTACTGATGCTGTAATAAGAAAACCATTATCAGAACATGTATAATGTAAAATATGGTTCTTGTCGAGTATCTCATGTTTGCTCAACTTGTAAAATGCCTCATCTATAAAAGCAAAGCATAGGCAACCTTTCCTAAAACTATGCTATTATGCAGCACCCACTTAAAACAACTCTTTAACAAATATATCTCTCATTTAAGACAGGATATTAAAAAATGTATGTCAACTTAAAAAGACTGTGTTTATGACAATAACGCAGGGCAAAAAAAGTGGTTTCATAAAAACTATTGCCACAGTGCTACAAAGAAAAAAATTACAAACACTTAAAACTAAAAGAGTAGAAAAAATCCAATATAAATTGCAAAATGAATGACAGAATCTAAAGAAAGCCATTAAATCATCACCACTACAACCAAACAAGCCTGAAGTCATGTCAAGTATGTCTTCTGACCAGCAAGGGGATATAATTTCTACTTGAAAATTCGAATATTTATGATATTTGATTTCATAGTAAAATATCTTTATGAAAAGCACAAAATATTTCCAACCACAACATATTTTCCTTCTGGCTCATATACAAAACAATTTCACTTGATTAAGTTTGCCAAATTGGAATAAATCTCAAAGCAATAGTGAATATTTCTATCTTTTTTTAAATCATCTTCTACTGTAAATGAACTTTTACAGATGTAATTTCATAAAAGTGATGTTAACCAACAGATGGCAAAGGAAAGAAGCAGGGGCAAAAATGGAACAAATAGCCAACAATGACAACCAATAAAAATGAAGAAAATTACAACTACAAGCAAAGACAAGCAATGTCATACAGCACTAAGCAACTATTACTCTTTCTATCGTGAGAAGACATGCGCATGTCAGCAAGCAAGCGAGTAGCACTGGAAGCAGCTGAGAGAACTGAACTTTGTCCTGAACAAAAGAAGCAAATGCTGGGATCAGAACAATAAATAAAAACAAAATTATGACTGATACATGTTTGATTACAGAATGTTCATTCCTTTGTGAATTGTATTAGAAATCTTAATTAAGAAATGTGTGTAATTCAGTTGAAAGCCATGTGGGATTGTGAAAAATATAGATCTATAATTTTAAAAAGATAAGTAAATAAATTAAACTATCTATAAAATCCATATGCCATGGACCAACAAACAAATCTGTTTTTAATCCTGAAAAAAGTTTTTGCCAAGTTTTTATTTAAAAATCAGATTCTTGGAGGACCTCTGTCTGATAGAAAAACTTAAAACATAACTGAAAACCTCTAAATAATTTTGAATTTTGAACAAAACTATGCCAACACTTCAGCCACAAATGATGGATTACATATGATCATCTACACGTATATAAACTTTCCACTGCTGTTTGCTTCAAAACTGATGCCTGGGCCAGGACCTCTCTGTCACATCACACTTTATCACCTCATGCTAAGAAACAGCATTATAAGTCCTACGTATTTACATCTCAAAAAAAAAAATCAACTTGGACAGTGTTTCCAGAATAAACTTGCTAATGCTTTTTACGCCAGGTACGTACAAAGCAAATTTATGGTAGGGCCAACCATTTATAAAAAGAAAACAAATACAATTAGCAATGGGAAGCCTGGGTGGGAAGTGGGGGGGGGGGGGGGGGGGGGAGACAGCTAAAAAGTATATATTTTAAAACTAGTCATCAACTGATGGGGTTTTTTTCCAGTGACATAATATCTTAAAGATTTATTTAACTATATACACATTTGGCTTAAAGAAGTGAACAGAGCGCCATACCTGCATCCTGCACTTAGACACTCCTGCTCCTACAGTACATCCACATATGCAACAGGGCAATTCACAGCAATATACACATCATGCATGGCAATGTTGTTAATAAGTCACCTAAACCATATCAATAATGTAGACTTCACTATCCCTCCACCAGGTCTATTCCTTTCTAAGCCTAATAGGTAAACTAAACTATAATACCTTATCTAACCTACAATAACATGCTATAAAGTTAATTTTTCTAACCAAGTCAACCTTTTCTCATTTCAATCAATATGTTTATTTCTTTTCTAACCCAGGTCTTTCTACACCTAGAATTATAACCTAACTTTTACTAGTATCTAAACAGATGCGCCTACCTCCTGAACTACGGCCTCCTATACCTGAACTTGAGACTGTCAGTTAAGAAATAAAGAAGTGAAGCATATATTCCATCAAGTGAATTTAAATATATTTATAAATGGTGTGATTATTATTCCCTAGATAATCTACAACTACACAAAATGCTGAAAACCAAAAAAATGTACATACAATAACTGGCCTGCCTATATAATTCACTGCCTATACCAGTAATGCTATTAAAACTTAACCTGAATGCATGTTCAAAAACTGCACTTTTTCAATCAGCTTGAAGTGTCATGTTAGGCTGACAAAATGCTATTAGAAGCAAGACAGAATTTTACAATACCCTAAAGAAAATTATAAGTCTGAGGCATCATTACTTTGCTGAGATCAATAAAAGTTGCTTAACATTATGCATTATGTATTCAGTTTTCACTATTCTATGTCATTACTACTCCTCATACTAGTAAGTTATATCTAAATAACATAAATATCATTTATTAGATGTCTGAAAAACCCTAAGTTACATAAAACTAACATTCACTTCCAAGTTCCACATGTATAAGTCTGAGCCAAGGCATCTACAGTGTGCAAAAAAGTTCACACTAGGCTTCATTGTCAATAAAAATACATGTATATGTTTTAGTACAAGGCCATGGTCACAACTGGACTACTTCAGTCTAACACTCATCAACAGTTCATCTAATGTCTCAACTTGGAATTAAAAGCTCAAAGCCACAGTAAGAATCCAGATGTATTTTAGTTGTCTGTTGATGTTGGCTAGACATCTTAAAGTAAGTCCATTAGTCCAATATTGTCACCATGGGCTTCAGAGGTCATTGGCACCACAATATTATCAGTCTTCCTCTACCTTTTCCAGTTCCCTGTACCCTGGATACCGAAAATGGCAGAGGTTTGCTGATGATAGAGGGGAGTTTTGGTATCAGGACAATTGCTCCCCTCCACAATCCTCCCACACACCCAGCCTGGACAATTCCCCCTTGCAATGAATATAATAATGAGAAAGTTGTCCTAGAATCATGAGTTTCCAATGACCTCTGAAACTCAGGGTGAATATTGTGGGAAGACAGCTTATAATGTGTGCAGGTGCAGGTGCATGTTGTGAAAATGGAGCTGATATTAACCTTTAGACCCTTTGGTATCAGCTGTGCACACATACGAGAACCAGCAGGTGTAGGTATGAAATAGAAAACACAAATCCATTAGCACAAGTCACAGCAAGATATAAGTACCCAATGTTTCTGATACAACAAAACATAAGTCTTCTATTTAAAAACAGGTACAGTTATGCATGCAGTAATATACAACATGTTTTAACCATCATGTTATCATTTTTTTGGTTGTTAATAAACACTTCAAAGGTTTAGTAATTGATAATTATCACTAATTCATTTTAAAATGTTAAATTTTTCAATATCAAATCTTTAGAAGGTAAAAAGTTGAAAGATCACTTCAATAACTCATAGATGGTCATATATAATTTGTTATCTACAGCAATCTTTTCATTAAAGGGCACAGCATGGTAACTAATTTGTTCACCTTTCTTGCCAGCAGTTTTGTCTTCCTTTTTGCCTTTCTTGTCATCTTTTTCATCTTTTCCTTTTGTGTCCTGGAGAAATGGATGTCAAACAATACAAAATCATTTTAAGAAATCATCACAGCATGTAAAATACACAAGTCTGTTTTTTAATACAGTTATTAAAGATTCATAAACAGCATCACTTCAATGATATCACTAAAACTCTGTTAAATCAATATCATCATACCTTTATTCAAGGGTTGTGTACTCACTTTTTTCTTTGAAGATTTGTCCCTCTTTTTATCTATCTGAGAGCTACTTCTTACACTTCCTGGCCTGTCTTTAGAATCAGCCCTTCTGCTTGGTGGAGGCTATAATAGAAATTTACAGATTAAACATATTCTTTTCAATGGTACATTAGAGTGACAAACACACAATGAATGCTTTTAATGAGAGAAAAATTCAGCAATATGCCATATATGAAGTTAATTTATTTCAGGGGCTTCACACACAGCCTTAATATCTTTATCACTTTAAAAATGAATTGCTTTAGTTCTCTTGCAATTATTAATACTTACAGATTTTGTCCTATCTGGAGCTCCCTTTTCTGAAAGCAATTTTCTCCTCTCTACAACTTCTTCATGGGTCAATGGAAATCTAGATAAAACCTAAAAGAAAAAAGAAAGAAAAAAAACTCTTTTACCTTCTTCAAGTCTGTTCTTTAAACAGCTTAGTATATTTTAAAACTGTACACATATTCCCTTATCAAAACTCAATGATTCACTTTTCAACTTTATTTAGAGTGAATTCATAATAAACTACAGCCTGTAATACCATCCAAATCAATCTGTTAAAAGTTTCTAGGGGAAATACCCATATTTCAGCATTAAAGCAAATTCCCAACTTACCTCTCCAAATTTCTTAGCTCCAAGATCCCCAATCTGATTGTGTTCTAGTGACAAGGAAAGCAAATTACGGTTCATTCTGAGTCCCTGTAAAGAAGAAAAGAAATCCCTGTGATGTGATTTCTAAACCTGAAAATCTTTTTTAACAACTGCTGTAACGTACCATTTCACATTCCCCTTACATTACACAGTATAGTTACCAACATATTACTTTCACATTAAGAAATACTTCCTGCTTACCTTTTTGAGAATTTGTTTTCAGCCTTTTATTATAATTTTCTATGTTCTAAAACCATGAACCATATCTCACATTCATGAAATATTTCTATTCAATAAAAGTCTTTCTATAAATCAACTTCTAAACAAATCTGTAATTTATCTTTCTAAACTGCATCCACTTACCCCAGCTATAGCTGTTGCCCCAACATCAGTGATTCTATTGCCATTGAGATTAAGTGATAAGAGTTTAGTGTTAGCTTTCTGTGTGGTCCCCAGAGCCTTTCCAATCTGTTCTGCGCCTTTGTCAGTAATTTGATTATAACGCAAGGACAAGGTCTGGATTCTGGAAAAAAAAATTATCCATGGCTTTATAAATAATTGGTAACGGACCAACAATACAAATACTTTGTGTTCAACATGTGTTCAACATGTTTTGTATCATCATCCATATTTTGCTGTATCCATATCTTGTGTTAAAATTTTGATTACTCAAATAAAATTTTAAATCATGGTTACTCATTACTTACTGGCTTTCATCACCAATGAGTGAATACCAGTTTTCTTCTGGAACTGGGTTTCCATCTAAAATAACAGTTCTGAAATACCAAAAATAAAAATTTATACTATCAATTAAGACACTTGTGATGTGAATTGTAATCAGATAAATAAAACACTAAAAATAATTTCAGCATGTTGTTCAAACATTGAAAAAAATTAAAAGGTAAATCATATCAGTCTGTTTATGTTATAAGCTGCTATCTAACATACTTAAGGTTGGCACATTGAGGCAGGAATCCAGATAGAATTTCCACTGTGTCACATGTTAGCCCTGTATCCCATAAACTAAAATAAAGATAAATGTACATAAAATGAAAAACAAAAATAAAATGTATACAATCTAAAAAATAATGAATTCCTCATCATACATTTTCTTTGTAGCACTGCGGTAATATGAATTCCTCATCATATTATCACATCTGTAAACATGTGTACAAAAAGTAATAACAAGGCAGCAAAGCTGTCAAATGTACAGACAAAAACAGAAAATAACAAGACAGCACTGTTCTGAAATGGGTTTATTTCCATTTTTAACCATTTTTAACATAAAACAAAATTAACAGTTTACAGCCAATTTTATATGATCAACTAAGAAAATTGATGAGATGGGAAAAATATCAATAGAATAGTGTTAAATGTCCAATTTCTTCCATTCTGAGATTCTGAACATAGTGAATGATTCAATCTGACAAACTGCAATGATATGAGTTTATTTCCATTTTTGAAACTTTATTACACAATACACAATAAAAAGTTTAACATCATTTTTACAAAATCAACTAACAATGTTGTAAAGATGCAGGAAATGTCAAAAAAACACTTTTACATATCTTATTAATTAAATAATGAAACTGTTAACATGCCTAAGAATTGAATCTAAGGAAATGTAAAAAACAGCATAACTTCTAAAATAATGGCCCGATTATGCTGATTTTTTAACTTAACCTGCGTTTTAGCAGGATTGACCACTCCTGTGAGTTTAATGACAATTGGCCCATCTGTTTTTCTTATATTGTGTTTACAGTGTGGCATATATGCTGAAAAGTGAAAAAACAGCATAACTTCTACAATAATGGCCTGATCATGCTGATTTTCGAACTTGACCTGCATTTTATGAATATTCATCAGCTCTGTAAATATAAAGCCAAAAAGTAAAACTGCCTTCCACTTATCGTGTTTACAAGGAAAGTGCACGGCGACGACGGCGATGACAGACGCAGGTGATGGCAATATGTACAGACACATATATATATATTTACTGTACTGTTTGAGAACAGTAAGTGACATGGTTTTTCTTAAATGGTCATCATGGGAGTAGTGCCCAAAATAGGTTTTTTTCAAATTTTGATGCAATATTACATAATGTTTAACAGCATGATGACCATCAATTTTTAATAATAAAATATTAGTATCATGGTTATTCAGAAAATGTGACTAGCAAAGGTCTTCAGGCCCATGGAACTTCAAAGTCACAACTTGAAAATGCCAAAATGTAAACAAAACAGCACTGTTCTGAAATGTTTTTTTTTCCATTTTTAACAATTTTTAACATAAAACAAAATTAACAGTTTACTGCCATTTTTATATGATCAACTAAGACAATTGATGAGATGGGAAAAATATCAACAGAGCAGTGTTAAATGTCCAATTTCTTCCATTCTGAGATTCTGAACATAGTGAATGATTGAATCTGACAAACTGCAATGATATGAGTTTATTTCCATTTTTGAAACTTTATTACACAATACACGATAACAAGTTTACCATCATTTTTACAAAATCAACTAACAATGTTGTAAAGATGCAGGAAATGTCAAACAAACACTTTTACGTATCTTATTAGTTTAATAATGAGACTGTTAACATGCCTAAGAATTGAATCTGAGGAAATGTGAAAAATATGCTGAAAAGTGAAAAAACAGCATAACTTCTACAATAATGGCCCGATCATGCTGATTTTCGAACTTGACCTGCGTTTTATGAATATTCATCAGCTCTGTAAATATAAAGCCAAAAAGTAAAACTGCCCTCCACTTATCGTGTTTACAAGGAAAGTGCACGGCGCCGGCATCGGCATCGCCATCGCCATCGCCATCGGCGACGACAGACGCAGGTGATGGCAATATGTACAGACACATCTGTGTCTGTACATAAAAATGTCAATGAAGATTAAAAATATTAAGTTTTTAAAATGGAGTTGCAAGATACTACTGAACGTTATGCTCCCAACTTTTAATTCCTGACTAAAACTATTTCCTTTATTCCAAAACCTATTAAATTTTATTTACTTGATGGTATGAAGTCTATCCATAGTAAGCCAGCATTGCTTGAATACGTTCATCATAGTTTCATCTATCTTCCAACCTATAAGTGATAAAGCCAAATGCAACTATCAACTATCAGTTCAAAATCAGTTTGAAAAAAGTAAACATTATCCATTCTATTTTCAACAATACAGTTCTGTCATAATGTTTTGTGTGTTGTGCTTGAAAAATGGCACCACAGAAAACAGATGCCCCAGGTTCATTGATGATTGGAAACTTATTCCTACTATCCACTAGCGGGGAGCCTCTGCTGTTTCCAATAAATAGGAATGGCAGAGGCCTGTTTATTGTGGAAGCTATATCCCAATTATCTCTGAAATCCAGTTAAAATTAATTTTCAAAAAATTAATTTTTTGGTTACATTTAACAAATCTCATGCCTACCTTTAACAAAGACTTCTGTGACAGTGTCCCATTTGTCTGGGTTATCCATTTCCACCTGAACTGTAGGTTTGAAATATTCATACTTGTCCTTAGTTGTGTAAGTCTTCGGAGGTGGTTCAACAGGTTCTTAAAAAAAGTTGTGATACCATTATAAGATAACAATACTGGAAGAAAAAACAAAACAGTAACAAGATATTTCACTGTCTTTACACTCTTGTCTCTTTTCTACTGGTGACTCTGGGAGTGAAATAAAACCTGAAGGTATTTTTCTATTACAACCATCTTTATCAGGTAGCTAAAATCCCATGTACTGTGGTTACCTCCTTCTCCCTCAGGTTCAGGATCAGGTTCTGGTTGTTGCTGTTGTTGCTTTCCTTTCCCCTTCTCAGCCTTGCTGGCTGGCTCAGGGGGTGGTGTGACAGGGCGGTGGGGACGCTGAACCACAGGCGGAATGACCGCCATATTGTTCCTCCTACACAGTTCAGTGAAGTCTACACTTAGGTTGCCTGTGCACACATGTGGCTCTGAAATCATTAAACGAGAAATAATATTTCTAACTGAGAATGACTTCCATTGTTTGTAGCTGAATAATCTTGCTGCTTAAACCACATCTGAAAATTAGACAAATATTAAAATCCAAGAGAAGTTCTTGATAAATTTTGGGTGCATTGAATTGAATGGGTTTCATGGGGTAATTGTTCTTAATGCTTACACACCATGCAAGCTTTATTCCATAATCAAGAAATGGGGGAAGAAGATTCAGATATATGTAGAAAATCATATCTCATCAAATTTTATTATAAATCATTCAACAAGACCTAGCAGTTCATCTCAAAACTAGTTACAGGTCTGTAGTTAGTATTTTGATAAACATGCTACAGTCCACTTGTATTGTAGCAATTAACAAATGTGAGTGATAAGCATAAAAGCTTCAGAGAAAATCAAATCTTATCAATTGATTATTCACTTAATCATTATACTTCTCACGATATACAAAAGATGTAAACATCACTCTCATTATTTCCATGATACTACTTAGACTCTACTTTAAGCTTTTACTTCTAATCATTCTTTAACTAGGCAAAAAGCAACAAGTTAGGTATAGATAAGGCCTTCACCTTTAAAGCTCATTAAACACCTGTAACATACCCATTAGAAAAGCAATATTGTTTTTAAAATAAGCATATGTCTATCTTAGTGAATGTTCTCAGCAACGTCTATATTCTTTGAGACAAGACAATATATAATTATGCACTAAATGGTTTGAACCAAAAAGTGATATAAATCAGCATTTAAAAAAATAGTGTGTACTGAAATGCACAAATGAATATTAATCACTTTGGTTAGACATGCCTACAGTGTTGGAATCAATGTATAGAAAAGTAATGGTCAGGAAATAAAGATGGTGAGTATAATTTAGTTTAAATCAATCAAGAATTATTAAAATACTTTTTTTTTTATACTGAATTATTTACAGTATTTAAAATGAGAATAAAGAGCAAAATAATCAACAAAAATACGTTATTTCGAATTAAAATGACAAAGAATATGAATTTCTTAAAAACAAAATGACGTAGAATAGAAAAAAATATCTAAAAGAAAATACATTTGAATATTTTACTAAGAAACTAACTGTTTACACAAAATAGATTCCCTTTTCCTAATGAAAAGGTTTAAATTAAGTCAACCAAGTACCCCCTCTTCCCAATTAGCCTTGATAGCTTCTATCCTGTATATTATTCACACCCGTGCCTAAATATGGAAAACTACTTGTACTATGGAATAACATCTAGAAGTACACAATTTAATATGTAAAGAAAGGATAGGATATAATATCCGATTGAAAACCAAAAATTTAATATTGCTGAAATAAAACCACAGGTTTTGATGAGTTCATGCAAAATACTATAAACAAGACCTATATCGATGAGTTTGGGTTAGGAGTAAGGAGACGGAAAGAAACCCACAACCATGCATATTGTGCAGCAAGGCAGCTGTACTTAAATGATTTCTGCATAAAATATGTTACCTGAATCGTCACCTGGCTCTGAAAACACAAACTTGCACAATGAATGAATCTGTGAGTAAGACATACAACTATTTTGTACACAAAACAGCAATAATTAACAAAAAAAAATTAAGTCAAAGGTTCAAGCAATCAGACCCTTCATAAAATTGTCTTCTTTATCAGCGCAGCATTCTACCAATGCATAACTATGCCATATTCTAAACTGTTTGTAAATACATTTTAGCAAACTAAACATTTTATCAGTCTCTATTTATTCAATGACACCTATATCTAAGAAAACCAAATCTCCAAATTTTTTTTGGCATCATGTCTGTTTAAACTTATGGTTTTGTTTAAAAAATCATAACTTGTCTAATGTAAGAGGGTTATATAATATATAATTTTGGTTTTGAATTTATATGGTTAGGTTGAACAAACCTGGAGTTTTACTGTCATCCTCATGTTCTTGACTGGCACTGGAATGCCCCTTGTCCTTCAGGGCTTTCTCTATTTTTTTGCCCATTTTAACCTTCTTCACAAAGCTGAAAAGATAACACCTGGCATTAAGTAAAAGGTAAATTCCATATATATATATAGAAAGCTATATTTTGAATAAATCTGTCTTTTTTTAACATCCCTTCACAAAACTGCTTCATTTCTTTCAAAATATTTAAAAACTTAAACCAGTGACAGTATATAATTATATTTTATTTAAATGAACCTGTCTCTTACAACTATTTACAGCTTCAAGATGCATTATGCACCACCCAAATGAATTAATTCAAAATAAAAGTTTCATGACACATGCAATATTAAGCAATAACTAAAAAATGAAATAAACAAAGATGACCTGCAAGCAACAGGATAAATATCAAATTGCACTCTGCAATTGAATATTTAAATGCACCAGAGAAATTCACCAGATATGACAAGCCAATTCAGCACTTTTGAAAAATAATAATATTATACATATTTTTCAATGAGATTAAATGCATTATGCATGAAAAAAAAACTTCAATGACTCAAACCTGCCAGCCACTATATCTGCAAATGCCGCCATTTTGATAAAGATCTGCAGCAGAAACATTACTGATCCATATTATCATAATGTAAGGTAAACAGAGAACATGCTCAGATAATATTTGTAGTTCTAAAGCACCGTGACAATTCTGATTTGGATGTATATGTACATGACAGCTTTTTTAAATAACAAAACATTCATTTTCTTCAACACTGTTTATACCTAACTTGTAAAAATAATTAACAAGTCAATGATGCACAGCATGAGTGTCTCACAATATTTTATCACATATTTATGCACTTAGTAGTTATTTATCAACTTCTACAAATGCTCCTATTCACTCACATAAAATCTTACTTTTAAAGTAATCATTTATAATGAAATGAACAACTATAAGTGGCTTTTTTTCTCTGACAAAACTGTTGATTCTCTTTTTCTGACATTCCCCATGACTCTGTAGATCTGAGAAATTCAACAATTCCTTGAACCATACATCTCTATTGTCATTTTAACAGTCTGTGACGTTATCTTTACAATGATATTATTTTTTGTTATGTGACAACCCCAAGTGTACGTATTAATTCATCCTCTTACCGGGTATATGTAGGATTTGTTTTACAATTTTTCAGCTACACACTATCCACTTCAGATTTTTATTTCAAAATCTATAGCATTGAATAGGCAGGAAAATATGCACGTAGCTATGAAGCAATTTACATCTAAGTCTGACTCTAAGGCTCAAGCAAAAATGGCGACCTTCCAATAGTAGATCTTACAGGTATATGTCACGCGTTTTTGGTGAAAATGTCAAATAACGCGCGAAGGAAATCATAGCCAATGTCACCTGTGTATGTAATATAAATGGTTATAATCTCTAAATTTGAAATGAAAGACATATATGAACGTGTTAATGTTGTAAACTTTATAAATCATACATATTTACCTGCAGCAAGCAAGTGCCTTCTTTACTCTTTTAGTAAACTACGGGTGCATACACAATAAAATATAGTCCTTATTCTGGGACCTTTGGATTTTAGAAATTGTACAAAAAAAGTAAAAAGATTTACAAAAACATTTCTTCAATACATTTTAAATGATCTCAGGGAAAAGATTTACTTTCATTCTATATTTTTTTTGTCTTTCCACATAAATTCATGCGCACTCAAATGTCAATAGCAACCGCGCATGCGTATTATAATATATTCTATTTTAGGACGAGAGCACATGTATGATGTACATGTAAAAAGAACTGACTGAACTGAGTACAAGTATTTATGAATTAAAGAAATTAATAAAATAAATAAATAGTCTGACGACAAAGGTAAAATATAGAAGTTGTATGTATTTGTAAACATAAAAGATCCTCACCGAATGAAAGCATTATTTGTTTCCATTAAATTCGAAGAAAGGACGTCCCTACCGGTACACTGAAGAGCGAAACAAAACCCGATTTATGCTATAAAAAGCATAGGACATACAAAGCATCCCTCTGTTCTTAATATCTGGTAATATGTAGGTAAATCTAAAATTTTGGCCACCGATAGGCACGAACATGTCCGACATGTGTAGGCATACTGTAGGCCTATAGACCTAGGCCCTACATTGTGATTTACGGTTGATATTCGGGCCTATATCGGTACAGTATATTGGTACAGTACCTGTTTAATTCGAGACAAAGGGGGTAATTGTCGGAGGGAAATATAGGATATTCTAGGCCCTCAACACAGATTGATTGCATTTTTAATCTGGCTAATAAAAATTATTAAAAAGAATGACATCAATTAAAAAAAATCCACCCCTTTTAAGATCAGTTTTCTTTTTCACATTATGGCTTTCGCACGTAATCTAAATGCCTTTAAAATAATCTCTTTCAAATAGTTGGGAAAAACAATGGCCATGGAACCCAAATCAAAAAACTTTCTTCATTTTGAGGTACCCAACCTTTCGTTAATACACATTTCCAACTGACCAACTTACCAATTAGGCTACTGGTAGGTCCATCTATAATTCGATCTGTCCACCTTTTTATAAATCCATTTCTACTGTAAGATATTTGTATTTGCACGTTTTGATATCACATTTGTGATATATCAAAATCCATATAATATAGGTCTACCTGATTTGGTCTTAACTTCAGCTCTTACTTGGTCGAATTTAACTGAGCCAACAGCAGGGATCAAGTATGGATGAATAGATTAAGCGATTTTCCCACAGCATCATCGGTAGATTTTAATAACAAAATACTTAAACTACTGTACTACTGATGAATTGAAAGAGGATTTACATGTTTAACATTACTTAGAAGGTTAAATTTCCCGGTTTTCTCAATTCATCGAAGGATAGATTGTTTTGTGGCTGCTATACTGGACCTTTGTGCCAAAATATCAACTCGGTACGATAAACTTCCAAATACTACTAGCTAGTATAATATGTACTCCTCCTGACTAATATCCGTTCCAATTCTCCACCTTAAATCTAGATGTAGACTTTTTGACCCCTCTTCTCTCCCATATCGTTCCTTATACTTTTCTTTTCCACTGAGTCAGCCTTCCTACACCGACCATACTACAGGTATCTTATCAGGTATATGAAAAACCCAGTTTCTGCTGTACGTGGACATACATAGTTCAACAAACAAGACATTCACATATAGCAAACGCTGATATTGCACCAACTCCACAGATTCAAACTTACGAAGCAAATGATTTTTTCGACTGAGGTGACGGGGACTTCGGTGTATTCGTATTTCCTTCGCGATGGCCACCCATTACAGAGGGTGCATCCCTTCCACCGCTGGACCCTGAACCTCGACGACTGCTTGCCATTTATAGTCTTTTGTCGATGGCATTTAATGAATGCTAGAAAAAATCTGGCTGTTATTTTTAGATAATGGCTTCCTTGTTCCTATAATTTTCTTTTAAAATTTTTCAGCGAATTAAAATCATCCATCTAGAGTGTGCCCTCATATCCATAGAAATTGTTCATCTGCAGCTTATATTCAGAAAAGTTACAATCTCAAGGTTTTTGTTTAAAATATTTTCCCGAATTCATTAGAACTTGAATCATACAAATCTTTTGAAATTGCATCCGATAATTCCCTTCTTGAACTTTTCACTGTATCCTCGAGAATGAATAAATAAAAAAAAGGCTTAGCAACTGGCAGCTACTTTCTACATTCGATGACCCGAGATATATTCTTCCAGTTAAACTCCCCAGCCCTACTGTATATGGCCAACCGACCATATTTGAGGAGGGTGATTATGAGCCAGCGATCGATTAATCTTTACATCCTCTTGATAATCTGACAATATCCCGCTCCAACTTTCCATGAGCTGTTCGACATGATCTGCTTTATAAATGAATAGACGCAACGTCCAATCGAAAACGTGACTTCCAATAATCCCAAAAAGACAGGGGATTAAGTACAATAGCCGTTTAATAAACGCTGGAGCGCTTTGTTTGGTCATTGATTGCTTTATCAGTATCGTTGCTTCGTTTCGGTGTATCTTATTTGTTTGCATTCTCATGTAGTCCTGGCAAGCTGTGTGTGCTAAATAATTCACAAGGATATCTATGCTGTATGTGTTTGCCCTATCGGTCAATTTTTCGCGTGTTGAAAAAGGATTTTCCAATTATAAAACGTTCAAGCAACGTCAATTACAGTTTTCAGGTGATTTTATTCCCCCATATCAATGGTTTGAATAGTTAGTGAAACGTCAGATATCCATTTTATTTCAAAAACTACTCACAGCTAGGGCGCCCAATATTAGTTTACTTATTTAAAAAAGGATCAGATCTTTTATGAAACGTTATTAGAAATAGAACAAAACCTGCACATAAAGAAAATCGATTGTAAAAATGCGTAAGACTACACACTGATACGTAGAGCTGTTAATCCTGCATTCAATTTACGCGACACATTTGTAGAACACTGATTCCCGGACAGAAATGTGCACGAGCGCTAACCATTACGAATGATTCTGGCAATCTGAACACGGGATTGCACATAAATGGCTCTCAACTGCCTCAGGTGATGATATTCCTTTCAGACTAAGGTTCATCGGGCACTGTTTTAGTTAAGTTTTTCAGTAGGGTCACATGGCTACTTCTACTGTTGTTTTGATTTCGCTTGTCGTTAGGATTAATAGTTAATTAATTCAGGACATGGTTAATGTTTGATCTGGACACTTGAGCCTATCAAAGTTTGCTTCTACCATCGATCAACTTATCTAAACTGATCACCTTAATTCCTATCAGAACGGCCGCTCTTGCAGCTCTAAGTGAATGAAGCCGCTTTGATTTTTAATATTCCAATACTTCGTAATCAACAAATATGTTTGATTAAAAACATAGTACTCCAAGAAGACCACAGATCTCATAGATTAATGCCGTCAAAAAGAAACTGTAATTAAGAAAACTTACCCTTCCACTAATCGATCCATTTTTTACTTTTTCTATGTGCATATGGTATTAAATGGCACGTCAACTCGATATAGAGTATGTACTGTACTGTGCCGTTCATGAATTATGAACATATATTGTAACTACAGCAGTTCCTTATTTCTAAGCTTGTTTAACTACTTGATATAGCACTTTTGTTGTAACCTTGGAAATTAATGAAAGAACACGCCAAACAGCATGTACTTCAGAAATGATCTGTCAAACTTGATTGTGTTTGTACATCAATTTTTCAACAGGTAAATACTTGCCTTTGTGTTTTTCTTTTTGTATTAATTGTTTTGCTGCACCATTCTAAAGTGTAATGAAAAATTCATGTTGTTTATTGAAGGGATAAACCACTTCTCAGACTCCTAACAAAGTATGGCAGATTGTCTTCCGAATAAAACTTTATTCCTTTATTTGCCCAAACGGAGAGTAGGGATTAAATATGGGAACTCAATAGTAGAGAAAGGCTAATATGGAACGCTATCACATTATTCTATTTACCTCTCTTTCGTCACCAGATTATTTTTCAGTCAAATCAGTGCTAGATAACTGGTGTAGATTTTCGTACACAAATACACGCCGTATCAGTTTAGAAAATGAGAGCCAAACTGAGTTTTTAAGCCTATCAGTAAACGGCAACTTAGGCCTAAAGGTTTTGCTTGGTGGAGTGAGTGTTTGGTGGAGAAAGGATGCCCTCTGTGTTTTGGGCCCCTGACGGCCATTTAAATATAATGTGCCGTTAGCGGCTGATATTTGTCAAAAGAAAAGGAAACACAAATGAACTAACAGTATTTTTTTTATTCATCTATCGTTAATTCTAGCCGTTATAATTCTAGCTGAAGCCCGCATGAAGGTATTTTAATAAAGAACGTGTAGTGTACGTGCACATTACATTCCCTCATGGACCAAATGCGCCATCAAATTTCTCTAAACTCATATATGTAAAATAGGCGGTTCCACTGAACTAATTTTTATCGGGATTTCGACACTTTTCCATTGAAGAGATTCCGACAGGATGGATTATGAAAAAATTGCGTAATTTCAGTCAAATATTCTTTTCCAGCTCTGATGATCTTGTATTTCGATGATGCTTTAAATGCTTTATTCATGGCATATAAGTAATATGTATTGGTAATCCGAAACAGAATTTGTTGCATTTTGAACAAACATTACGTTTACTTAGTTTATTTTGAATGATATCGCCAATTGATAGAACCGAAACATGTCATTTTGCAAAAAGATGTTGAAGGAAAGTCAAAAAGTGATTCTATTAGTCACTATTTTTTGTCTAACTCTTAGACAACTCACCTTAGCGTTTTCATGAAAGTTGATGCCGAGCTAATTTGACTTTTGTCCCCCATCGTGTTCTATGAAGAGTCTGTAATCTGGAAAATATTAAAATGCCGTGAATGGATATGTCAAACCCCATGACACCAGCGTATGACATAATTTGCAGAGGAATCCGCAAAAAGCGAAATGTTCCCTCGACAGTCAACTGAAGAGAATACGAGACCCAAAGAGGAGAGATTTAAGATATAGAAGACTTTGAACATAAATGAAAATATTTACCAATTAATAGAAAAAATCACAGATGCGAGAACCTGTAATTGTTTTTAGATTTTTACCTTTTTGAAACTTTTTATGACTCCATATGCACAAACATTCCACGTCTCCAAGCGTATTTTTTACAGTCAACAAATCCTCATTAAAGGATGTATTTATATAGCCTGAATTTCTACCAATTTCCTTTGATACTGACCAAATATTTAGACGCTTCAAGGGAAAAAAAGTAACTCAAAAGTGAATATGAATGGTTCACAATCTGAAAATTGCGTAAATTTGCTTACCAGTTTTTGACAATCACTTTCTGAATAATTTCAGTAAATCTTGCAGCTCAGCAGTATTAAAAACCTGCATTTGATGAAACAATAAAAGTGTACTGATATTTTTTCAATCCTTTTCAAAATTCATTTTTACTATCTTCGAGTTCTTAAGTAATCTTAGCCAACGTGCACTGACCAGAAAAAAAAAAAACAATTATAATGAACAATGAAACGACGTTTACGGCAGTTTCAGAACATTTTTGATTTTAGTTCAGGTACTACCAATTTGGCAACTTAATTGCATTCTTATGTTCTACATTGTGCTTATTTTATTAGTTGATTTTCTTATAATATGAAACTATTCAAGAGACATAAATAGTTAAAAAGATGTTTACGACAAACGCAGAATTATTTCTTGCCTTTCGTTCATTTACTGCCAATCTGGTATATCAATTGACTTTTTATGCTCCACATTTCGTTTGTTTTATAATGTTGTTTTATATAACATTGTTGTTTTTTTATATACAGTATGAATCTTAATAAGTTCCATAATTTCCCACGCTCGCCCCCAAAAACATGCATATGCCTTGGTGGATGACTACTTCTCGATTGTTTTCCTTTTAAGTCAATCAGCAAAATCTCAAATAAAACAACTTTTATTTGAACCGTCAAGCAAGATGATATTTACAAACTTGCTTTCACCTGTACAACAGAACACCGCTTTTTTGTTAAATGCAATTTTCTTGTATATATATATATATATATATATATATATATTTTTTTTTTTTTTTGAAAAAAATACATACAGCCAAAAACTTACCACTGTCAAATGATGGTTCTCTGTTTCGAAGAGGATGTCTTTTACAATCCAACAATAAGTATTCTTAGCAACTGGGAAATCCAGCAAGGTGTCGTTTTGAACCGTTACCAGGTAAGCTTAATTGTACAATTTAAACAACTGACCATGAATAATTTAACATAAAAATTGCCGGCGTAAACTGAAAAAAAATCCCAGTATATCTCTACATTTGGTAAACTGGAACCAGCGGCTGGATGCGTTCTCTCTGCAGTTTGTCTCCAGTCTGAGAGTCAGTCTCTGGCCAATGTCCTAAAGAAATGTTGTCTTACCCGTTCTAATGTTTACCCGAGGACTAATAACTCTATTAGAGCGGAGATTGTTCATTGAGCGCCTCATTGACATAATGAGGCAAACGGCATGCGAAAACATTTGAAACTGTTGATATATTAAGGGAAAGTATATGGAATCGCTAACAATTGATTGTTTACTTTCGTACCTGTCCTGTTGAAAGGCGTGCACATAGAGACGATATTCTGCTAAGCGGGGTGAATAGACCGGTTTATTCACTAAAGTGGCAAGGTGAAGACAAGTCTATATCCATGTTGCAAAACCAGCCTGGATTTGTTGATCGTCATTTAGAAAATAGGAAACCGCTTTAGGCTACCGAATTAAGTCTACAGTATTTTTTTTTTTTTCATTTAAACTGCAGACTCGTTCATGTTTAATGTCGCTTTTTCTACTGGCGTCTTAATGTTTGTTAAGGACTATTGCAACATAGTGTTAAATTCTATAAGCCATAGGGAACTGTCTGAAATTTAAAGCCAGCTTAACTTTTCAAGAGCATGTAATGCAATCTTTATGAATGCGACTAAAGTAAAATTATACTTTGTAGAGCTGGAGAGGTGAACAAATAAACTTGACTTTGATACCAAACTTATAAAGATTTTATGCCAACAAACACCCAGCTAATTATTTATTCAAGCAGAATATGAAATAACGGATTGCAGTTGCTGGATATTATCATGTGTTTGTTCCAAAATGACTAGAACTCATCATTAAGGTGACTGGTAGCTGGGTTGACAATTGCTTCAGTTTTACTGTTAAATTCAATCTACCACTTTTTAAAAGTGGTACAGGAATATTTCTTCAAATATTCTCTTTAAACAATTTTTACACGAGTATCTTTCAGAGCATATTGTCTAATAGGTGTGATACCAATTTCTAAATAAAATTACAAAAAGGTAATGGGATTAAGAAATGTCAGTCTTCTCTTTCAGAACCATGTGCTTTCTCAAAAAAGAATTAGTAATAAAATTAAAATAAGTATTAACATAATAAAAGTTTTAGGTAATACTATCATTCAATTATCATAAATGAAAGAAAAATGCTTCCTTGAATAAAATTAACCTCCTCTTGTCTTGATGCTGGAAAGTTCCGATTTAAAAAACTGAGCTTCCTTGATGATGCAGCTCATTAACAGTGATGTGTATATTTGAATAAGTAGGCAATCAGGAATGTACCCTAATAAAGAGGAAAAAAGTATAAATTTAAATTTCTTTGGCAAATCTTAAATGGTTTTCTTTGCAATAAAAGTCAATTTTCAGTCAATAAAATCTGGTTAAAACGTTTATTTCACAATACAAATAGAATCACACTCTTTAATATGTAAGTTTTTATACATAGGTATTTCACTAACAAATTAAAGTTAAAATGCAAGTAAATCCTTTAAGGAATATCACAGCTATGTTTCATATAAAAATACTGCATATTTACAACTGCTAAAATTAAGTAAATTTTGTATATTTCTAAAACAAATCCTTAGGGTTTACAGAATTAAATATAATAACATATGGTGCTCAAAAGAGACAATGAAATAAGGGTATAGAAAAGGACGGGTTCTCTTGCATGTAATATAGTAAACACACAATATTCAAGTAAAACAGTGCATTGGCAGCATTGGACGGTTTTAAATTATGCACAACCTAAAAATATACATTTGTTATTGTCAGTGTGTGCTACATTTTCAAACTCACAACTCAAAATACCTGTGTTTTGGTGTATTTTGGTAAATGTCAAAAACCCAGTACACTATATTTCTTAATACATATGACATGGCAGAATATATATATACATATTTACATAAGATGTGGTTGCTTATAGATCATTAATTTTTTTCCCTTTGTTTGGCTTATAGTCCTCAAGTTCAGGTCTGGTAAGTGTAATTTCTCTGAACAATCTGAAGTTTTACTTTCATCAGTGTATGTCATTGTAATAAAATGTCTCTCACAAAATACTTTCTTCTCCATATTTGTCAATAACTTGATCTCATCTTGGCTGGAATGTACATATTTTCTATTCATTGAGCTGACACAGCAATGCTGCTCCCATGGCAATCCAGTAGTCCTGAGGCACGGCAGATGGCAAGTGAACAAATACCACAAAATTGGTGGACATGCCTGAAGTGGAAAAAATTGAATTTAGTAAGTGATAACAGATACCTTCTCAAAATAAATTAATAAATAAAATTATTTGGAAACTCCTGAATATCAATCTCTAAAATATCTATTTTGATATCAAAACTGTCCAAGCATGCGAATCAGGTGTGTGTGTGTGTGCGTGTGTGCGTGCATGCGTGCATGTGTGCGTGCATGTTATCTATGCATGACCTACCAGTAGTGGAAAGAACTCCAGCTCTTAGTCCAGTCTTATACAGGGGTGCTATGTAATCAGCAGGGTCAGGAACAAAGTCCATCATGGGTTTCATGTGGAGCATCACTAGTGGCTCATTCATCACACCCTGCAGTGAGCTCTCCACTCTCATCTCCTCCATGTTCCAACGGAAACCGTCCATAAACAGCCCATGGACAAGGACACCATCTTCTGGTGCAGGGATCTTAAAGGAAATGGTGTTGGTTAATATAGTCAACTAACATACAGTTGAATTAAGCACTTTGAATGTCAGGGTTACCCATGCTGATTGACTACATTCCTGCTCAGTTAACCATATACTTAAATTTAGCAAATAGACTGATAAACACCACAAGTTTTCTTAAACTGGCAAATGACTACTCTTCAATATCAGTAAATTTTTTTGAACTAGAGATTTTTGTAGAAGTAAAGTTTCCTTGTTGCAGAAAAATTTTAAAAGTTAAGCGTACTAAATCATTATAATATTAAACTGTCCTTCTGACAGTAAAATCCTTATTTTCTTACCTCCTTATCCATTTCTAATTCCTCTCCAAACTTGAGTGTTTTCATGGCCTCTGAGACATCAGCTTGGTCACGGAAGAAGGGAATGGTGATGAACTCAAAGGTCAAGTGGTCAATGGGCAGGTCATACTTCCTGGCATGGTTCTGCAGGGTACCGGTCAAGAAACCTATCACAAATAATAATAGTGGATTAGTTAAAATGAGCAAACATTATTGACATATGCTTGGAAAAGAGACGAACAGTAAATGTATATCCACACATAGCATTTAATTTTACAGGAATCAAACAATTATGTCACAGTGATTATAATCTGGTTGCTGTCATGTCGGAAAGCCACCTAAACTGCAGTTCTTTACATCTTCCTACCAATTCCAAATACTTTAAGTTATTAATCTTTAGATAATATCATTTTGAACAACAGGCCTTAGCATTTCAAGGTCTGAGCATCGTAAAACGGGGAATCCAAAAGCAGACCAAAGGCAGGTAACTTACCTTGAGGGAAAAAGAATCCTGACAACCAGAATGACTTGGGCTGACCATGGATGACCCAGTGCTGGATGAACTCACACCTCAAGACCAGATCCTTGACCCAGCTGCCCAGTGGCTTCAGGGAGGGGTAGGCAGCATTCTCCCACAGACGGGGCACTTGGTTGTTCAGAAAAGCATTATAGATCTGCTCCAACTCCTCACTCATTACAACAAAACCCTTGATGGCTTTGAGTAGCTGTCTCAGGGAATTCTGAAAGCATGGGGTTTGAAAAATATGTTCATTAGATATAATGGGTGTTTTTTTCTTCAATTAATAGTTGTTTCTTTTTCTGAGTAATGTTTCAAAATTACAGTTTTGAGGAGTAAAATTTGCTCTTTAAAAAGTAGATGGATTCTAAAATATGCTTGGCCTGTCAACAGATACGAAAAAAAAATATACATACAAAAAACATACATTTTGTTTACTTTGCAAGATATCAGTATCAGATAATATGAAACCTTAAATGTAGCTTCTGCCTTATAATTACCTTAATAACTTTGAGCAATTTGTTGAACCTGTCCACCTCTTGTGTCAGCACTGTGGTCAGTGAATTTAACCGTCCCTTTGCATCAGCCTTTGAAAGAAGATTGGCATACAGAGATTACAATATTAAAATGAAACTGATAGTCAAATGTTTGTTTATTCCAAAACATTTTTCATCTTTGAGTTGACACAACTTAAAAACACCTATTTCAACAACAGCTACCATTTCTACTCCAATCAGCCTCTTTTAAGAAGCTGGCTATCTTCAAGCATGTGTCAGATCTAAACTTTCGTTATGAATGTACATAATGTATGCTTCCTAATTACATAACGAATGTGTCAGATCTAAACTTTCGTTATGAATGTACATAATGTATGCTTCCTAATTACATAAGCTAAAATGAAGATGTTTTAACACAAAGTTTTATCCGTCAGGAAAAAAGGAAGACAAAAACTTACATCAAACATATCTTGTCTCGCATTCTCCATCTCAATATTTTCCACAATCTTGCCCAGAATGCTCTCAGCCAGTTCATACACTATGTCATCATTAGACTTGCCACCACTGCCTCCACCAAGACGGGGCTGAACATCCAGAATTGTGCCAATGAGGGAGTTGGTTTCTTGACGCTGGAAGGAAAGAAATGGAAGGATATCTTTAGTGAAGTCATATTATGATTTTTTGCAAAGAATTTGACCCAATTTTTTATGGTAAATGAAAAGAGAGATAAAAATCACTGTAGCTTATATTATGAGGTAAACCCCTATTTCTCTGACATTTCCTTTCACAATTCAATTAATAAATGAGTCAAATACTACCTATGCTGGGCATGATATGACTATTTCTTTTATCTTAATATCCTTAACAATTATGGGATGATGCAAAATGTCTTACTTGGAAAGCAATATTAGCATTAATGTGCATGCCAAATATTTCTGGTTCATCAATCAGGGGTAACTCCTCTATGTATTGTCTGTAGTCATTCAATAAATCAGCGTCAGGAGAATAGTAGATACCTAGACATAAACCAAACACAAGTCAAACAAATTGCAAATATGTATGTATCTGGCAAATGCGAAACATTAATCCCTAAATTAACAAAAATTACTAAATTCTTAAAAAACACGTCCAACAATTTTCATTTTTTTATTTGTATAACATATTAAATATGATAATAATAAATATCCCAATTATATAACATCCTAAGTTCGAAAACATTTGATTTCTATTTAATACACAAGGCATCAAATAATCATTTGACATATTTCCTAATGGATTATTTTAATATTTCCAAACAATGCACTGCCGCTGTTTATACTTATTACTTTCTACAAACTTTAAAGTGCACTGGACATTTTTATGGATTTAAGACTTAATAAATATATCATGATTATCATCAAAAATGTCTTACCAGATTCTGAATATTTGTATCCTTTCTCTAGAGATACAGGAGCAAAGAACCTCTTCAGCACGGTTCTCAGACATCTTTGATCAATGCCATCTGTGACACGTCCACCATAGGTGATCTGAAAGCAAAGATTGTTTCTTGTAATGTGGTAACTAAGATGGACATTTAATCTCATAACTTCTGCTTATTTCAATTCTCCGATCATTTTCCTGAGCTATATATATCATCCAAAAAGACTGTCAAGGAAGTATATGATTTTGAGATTACTGGCCTCTGATGGTCATCTCTGTATTTCATACCTCCACAGCTGCACAATAAAGGACACAAAAACAATCTAGTATCTAAAAATGGTTCTACGTATCGGTATATCAATACACATGTCAATATCTCACCTCTCCAGTAATATAAATGAGTGTGTCCCATGGAATCTCTCCATCAGCACAGAACATCTGCAGATTGAGGAGAGCACACTCGCGATCACTGTCACTGAATTCATACTGTAATAAAAAATAAGTGTACATTAGAAAATACAAATATACCCCTGACAAAAAAAAAGATTGTATGGGTTTTAGCAAAATATTAGATCAACGTTGGCCTCAAATTTGAACTATTCCTGTACAAAGCAAGATTTGGAAATACAATTTTTACCTTGATGTTCCAACCCAAGGGACCAAATTTCTTCCTCTCTTGGATAATGGCATGGAAGAAGCATATTCCAAACACAATCTTCCTCCATTCAAGACCAAGAACTGAAAAAGGCACAAAACTCTAAGTGATCTGTAGTAACTTGATGGGTGAAAAAATAACTTTCATGTGAACTTTGGAGTGTTTTAATTGATTTAAAAGCAAGAACAAAGACATGACATTATTAGGTTATGCCAAATTAAATAATATATATTATTTCCTTGTTGACAAAACCGATTTTCTCATTCAGAACTTACTGTGTTCCTCAAAGAACTGTGGTGTTATTTCAGTAAATGCTCTCTTGATATTCGCCCTAAGTCCCTTGGGGGGCTCATTGGTGACCTTGACACTGTTCTGCAGCACAGAGACAGGGAAGTGTTTTGAGGGCATGGAGCTGAGGTACAGGCGGAAATCCTCGTGGATATCATCTGGGGCCTCCTGTTGTCCCTTTACTATATTCTCCAGGGACAACATCCAGGAGGCTGCCAAGTGACAATTCTGAAATATTTAAAAGCAAACTTTATAATTTTGCTTCTTTTACTTCATTCAAATCTTTATCATATTCTGTGATTTTTAAAAATATATTTAAAAATAAAAATAGTTTCATTTAAAATTCACAAAATTACCTGTAAGAAGACCCAGTCTCCATTCTTGATAGATTCTGCAATCAACTTTTCAGCCACTGGACCTTGACCTTGCCCCAGGGAAATGGCCTGAATTCTGTAAAAACACAAATCATCGTTGAAACCTGACACAGAACTTTCAATGGCATCTATTATATTATTGATAAATAAATTTACTGGTATAAATGTCTAAAATAACTACATTCTTAACTTTAACTTACACATTCTTTTAATTATGAATCAAAGGATATTTTAATAGCTATAATACTATATGAATTTAGGGGCAGTATAAATCTTGCTCCAATAACAACACAATCATCCAAAAACTGAATTTCAAAGATGTTTTAATATCTTTCGAAAACTGAATTAATTTAGTTTTTCTCAAATTACATTTTCAATCATATTTCTTACTTGTCAGTGTATCCTCTCTCCCTGGCAAATCTTAAGAAGGCCCCCATGGGGTCAGAACCAGTGCTGAGCACAAACACCAGGGGGGTCACTCTGGTCATGTTCTCATACAGAGTGGCCAGGTCAACAGATGGACTTTCAACAAAGGACTGTCCAAGGTTCTGGCGGACAAAGTTTGTGATGCTCAGCATGACCTGAACAAGGCAAAAAGGTACATAATGTATAAATAAAAATGTTGACATACTAAAAAGCAAATATGTAATATGGGATGTCATTAATTATGGTATGTAATCTTTGAATTTACTGCAACTTAGCTGAAAATGGAACCAAAATTTAAATACAAAATTGAATTGCTAAATATTCATAATTATAACAATATATTTTTACTGATGATCTACAACATTTAATGAATTGTCCTCCTTATGGTTTTCAATATTTTACCTTCTCTTCAGCAAAACACTTAATAGCAACAAGTTTCTGGAAGCTAGTCAGTCTCATGTTCCAGTGCCCTTTAGTTTTGCCATCATCCTTTGGTGGTTCTTCTCCCTCTTTCAAGGGGGTTGGCTCTGGGGGCAGCGGGCCATAGGTGGGCCAGGTGTCAGGATTACAACTCACCTGGAATTTAAAAACCCAAATCAGTTCCTGAAAACTTTACATTTTTGCCTGTCTTACTAAGCTTGTTCTTTCTTCCATCTTGGTCTGTTTTTTTTTTTTTCATGATATTCTCTTCAAATTTTTATTAATTTTTTATTAACATAACTGGTCTTTTGTTAGTATTAAAGTAATAGATTAATTGTGAAATTTCATTAATTTCGACAAAAACAATACTTATACAGAAATTAAATAAAAATTAAACATAACAATTTCAAAATGTCTAAATCAAATATAAAAATCTATCAAAATACTGAAATGCCCTTCACAAACAAGAGATTAATATTCTTCAACTTTTTAAAAATTCATCTACTTACCCTGAGATCTCCCATCTCCACAAAGACAGGTGTGGCCATGATATCATTATGTATACCACTGAACACTGGCAGAGTGTCACTGAGGTCACACAGGGTGTTCCAGGTGCCTTGGTGGATCCAGTCCACATCTGGTTTTGGTGGACGTTGCTGAAAAACAAGACAAATCATTAGACCAAAAATATTAAGTTACACAGTATAGACTTAGACTAGATAAAATATTGAAAATGGGCTCATATTGTTTAATCAGATGTTGAAAAATTAAACTGATTGTTTTATTAATGGAATTCTTTATTGAAAAACCTAAATATCATGAGAAGCTTATTAGACATTGCAGGCAAAGATACCACTGAGGCACACTGGGTGCATTAATGTATATTTTCAATATAGTCTATCTACTATTAACACTCTTTAATGGATTAACGGGTTTCATTCCTGATTTTAGAACATCCATGTTTGTATATGCTAAAACTCAAGATGACTACTTACTATTAAGATGCTAATGTCTCTCATGTAATACAGTATGTTTCTCTTACCTTGTCCATTCCTGCTGCCCCTCTGAGGAAGAAGTTCCACTCCTCTGGTGTAATCTCTCCTCTCTCACGCATGATCTCTCCACACAACATGAAGGAAAACACCAGTTTGTCCTTCTCAAATAAACCTCTGCAAAAGTAACCAGCAAATACTTGTGTTGACAAAATTCAAGAAAATAAGAAAAAAAATTACTAAAATCATTTTTGCAGCTCCAACTGTCCTTACATACTGTTATATTATGCAAGAAGATGCAGAAAAAACGCCTGGCAAAAGAAGAAAACTGACTAGGCATATAGTACATAGCTAATGTGTATAGCTGATGTCACTTAGCATAAAATAATAATAATAATGATAATTACCTGGCCACATTTTCATAGACCACCCTGGTAGTTGAGTCCAGCAGGATTTGTAACCTGACACTCAGATCATCACTCTTCTCACTGTTTTGGATGGTCATGTTGAAGAGCTGGAAAAAGTCACAAGAGACATTTTTAATATCATCAAGAAACACTGTAGCAATATATCCTTTATGAGTTGCCTGCCAAAATTCAACAAGTATGAAGTCTTATATCTTATTGGAAATTTCAATGGTAGTCATTTTGGCTGTTTCAAATTGTTCAAGGTTTTTGTTAGGGCATTTAGGCTAAATTTACTGCCTATTGGACAATTATAGCTCACCTGTTTAAAGTACTTCAATGAAAACTGGTACATGGGATCCACCTCCCCCATGTCTGCCACCACAAAGTACATGACAGAGCCCCTGGTGGCCACACTCCTGTATTTCTCTCTGGCAATGGTGATTTTCTCCTCAGTTTTCTCAGCCTCAGCCAGACGCTGAGTGATCACTCCAGATGTCACCTTGGACTCATTAAGAGTGTTGATCAACTCCTCATTGTCTAATATATTGCCCTCTGACTCAAAGAGCAGCTTCAAAATTCTGTCTTCTATTTGTTTCAGTTGGTTCTTGTCAGCATTGATTCTGACAATCAGTTGATTTCTCTGCTCCTCAAGGTCTGGTCTTTCCAAGCTCACAACCTCTCTGAAATGAGAGCAATAAAAAATTAAAAATAATACTATGCTGATCAGCTTACAGATGATGTTCAATGATACAGCAAAATGGTTTGTATATCTAATTTAAGAAAATAAAGAAATTATAGGAAAAAAACAAACATGATTCACTTTACAAAAACCACCACCATCACCATCTATTTATAATGATACCTTACAAAAAGAAAATAAGTGAACTTAAACAAGATATAAGACAAATTTAATGGAGACGCATTACTGTAGAAAAATGCACTATTAAGGTGGTAATTGTGTACTCAAATAGCTATCTACACTCACTTTAATTTTTACTTTCTTTTCTATTAAAAGAGTTAGAGCTTCATTACTTGTCTAAACTCATCTAAAATAACTTAATGGATTATTTTTTTCAAAAAATTCTACTGCCTCCAACATACCCCAGCAGCTGGTCCTCAAGTCCAGATTTGGTGACAGTAAAGTTGATGATTGTAACCTTGATGCAGACCTCTGGCAAGTAGAGAGGATTGGACATCTTAGTGGTCATATAGAAGCGGAAATTTCTGTCATAATCAATGTCACTGTCTCCAAGGCGAATAAGCAGACGACCTCCCTAACAAGACAAAAATGATTCATAAATGAAAAAGCCACAATCAAAAAAGAAGAAAAATATGTACCACAGAGTACAAATTCTATAGTTTAAATATAATTTACCTGTTAGAAACTAAAACAATGCACTGATCCAATACTTGGAAAAGAGTTAAATATTTCTTTCCACACGTCATGCTCAAAAAAAAAAAAAAAAAAAAAAACCTAATATTACCTGTATGAAAGTTTGTTTCAGCAGAACAGGTTCCAAGGCAGGATCCAAAGTTTCTCCAACATCCTCCATCAACACAGGCATACCAATACGGATACAGTTCTCTAGGGTTCTGAGGAAGGTCCCATCGGTCAGCTTGACCACCTTCAGGCCATTCCTGGCCTCTCTATTCCTGACCCATCTGTTTGCCTGCTCCTGGGGGTCAATCATCAGTGGCCATCTTCTACCACGGGTCACTAAGATGGCGTTCTCAGTGGACACCTGATCTCTGGGCAAACCATCCGTGTTCCACTGTCTGATTTCAAAGGGGTCAGCAAGGACACTGGCTAGTGTCATGCCATCTGTGATAGGAATGTCCAGTGATTTGCAGTGTTCTATCCAACTAGAGACCAGTTCTTGTCTGTAGACGCTAGTGAAGGCGCCATAGTATGCCACACAGGCTGCAGCCACAAATACATCACCTATCACGTTGCCAATCTGCACCTCAAAATCCTGTGAAAGCAAAAATGACAACATGAAACTGCATTAAATGTACATTTATTCTATACATGTATCATAATTGCAACAACCTATAATATTTTTCAAAAAAAGAGTTGGCAGTAGTACATAAGTGTCGCATAAATCAGATCATAATGCATACATATTTTTTTACCTCCGCCAAGGAGGTTATGTTTTCACCCCTGTCTGATAAGTTTTTGGTGGTGATCCGGATCAATAAGCAATCAATAATCAATAATAATCAAAAATTGCTGCCTTGGCAGAGGTCTGCGCTCTCAGAGTGCTTTTCTAGTTTTTTATTACATCGTTTCCCACTTACAGCAACATTCATCTCCCATCTATCTTTCTCATCTCCCAGAGCTGTAGTCAGCTTGGAGGCACGCTTCAAGCGCCCTGCGGTCTGGGCAAGTTTCTTCTCCAGGGTTCTCTTCTCATTGATGCTGTCATCATAGCTTTTCTGCAGGGTGGCAATCTTCTCCTCCACAGCTGCCAGCTTGCTCTGCTTCTCCCTCAGTGTGCTCATTACAGCCTCTAGTTCTGACTCTGCAGCTGCTAGCCTGGGGAATGATGATCATGATGAAAATGACATTTCATTCAAATAAATGCATCTCTTATATTACATTAAACTAAAGTTTGGTTAAGGAAATTATAATCATTCCATTTTGTTAAAATTTACCACTGTATGTAAGTTTTCATAAGTAATTTTTTTAACTGACACACTAATTCTACGTTTTATGGCTTCATACAAAACTGTAATGGAAAACTGCATTATATCCCCGAAGCAGTAAAACTCTTAACAATGTATTTCCTGGAAAATCCCATGGTTAAACAACATGAATTGGTTTGTAAAATGTTGGAGCTTACTTTTGTCTCTTAGGCTCCACAGTTCTGTAGACTCTGGCATACAAATCCATGGCATTCACCCACATACACAGTGATTTACAGGCCTAGAAATAATAATATCAAATATACCATAGCTCAATGCTGGCACATTCAAGCACTACAATCAGATGAGAACAATTCTGTTATGACTAAAGAATATAAATATATTTATTCTGGAACAATTTACCATTGATTTGAAATTAACATTTTTTTGCAATAATATCCAAACAGTATGAAAATTCTTTTCACATACATTTTCTATGTAAATAACAAACTATTATATTTTTATCATTAAATATGTATTTATAACCACATCATCCGTACCTTTGATACTTTCTCAACTGTCTCTGGATTGAATTTGGGATTTTCGATATATTTCTTCAATTTTTTCAACATGGAGTCTGGAATGTTGTCTTTATCATAGTCGACCAATTTCTTTAAAAACTGAGAGTCACCAAGAACAGCTTTAGCAGATGCCCAGTCAGTTCTGAAAAGATATTATTCAAATACTTAATAAATTCCAGTTCAAAAACTACCAGACCCTACAAACATTAGGACATGAAATTATTATAAGCTGTCTTCCGCATAAACCTAAATTAATGTTTATTTTATTTCTTACCAGTTATTTATCATGAGTATAAATGATCAGTGCTCAAATATTTTTGCTTACTGCCAATATTTAATATTAAATAATAGATATAAAAAACTGCAAAAGAGGTGTTTCAACTTACTTCTGTCCCAGTAAAATACATACGGCTTCCATGACAGTCTGTACCAGCTCTGGGGGCTTGGTGAACACACGCACCTCAGAGATGTCATTCTTATCCAGAGCATCCAAAGCCTGAAATATAAAAACAATTGTTGTCAAATTAAACAAATTCAAGAATAAAATACAATGTAAATATATAAATACATCTAGATGACTTGTAAATTCCTTTGTAATAAAACAAACCCACATACAAACCATCAAACATTCTATCATGACAACAGGTACGCATGGGTTTCAAATAAGATTTTTAACAATTGCACAATAATTTTTCTTGGATTTTTCTTCCTTGTCTCTGAAGAACATATTTTCTTTATAGTATATATTTAAATTTAGTGGTTCTTACTTTAGTTGCTGCACTAAGTGCAGGTAAAGCTTCATCCAGATCTTTCTGAGCATCATCAGCAATGGCTTTAGTCTCCTCAGCTTTCACCTTGGCTACAGCTTCATCTTCCATGACTACTTTTCTCACCTACAAGAATAATGACGAACTGATTATTTGTGTTATGGTTCAAAAGACTTTTTTCACATTAGTCTGCATTTCAGAATGGATAAAATCCAGCCTTTTGAGCTTCATACTCAAAACACGCCATATATAAAATTTTCACACTGTAGCAGAAACAAGAGAAAATCTGTAGGAAAAAAATATGAGACCTATATTTCCAGTCCATCTCATATGAATAGATATACCCATACTCTTGCTTTGATTTTCTTTTAGTAGATGAACACATTCTATTTATTTCTATGTATAATCTCTATACAAACTAATTTGTTTATTTCATTTCTCCACAGAAGTTGTCAAATATTTCAGATTCATTAAATCATTGTCACCCTGTATCAATACACTATGTATAGAGAAATAAAATAGAAAATGAACTTTACAGCCTATTACTTACAGCATCAGCTTTCTCCTGATCCACCACCAGTCTCTCCATGAGAGCATCTGTCTCCACAGATTTCTTCTTCAGCTCAGGCTCCAAAGCCACCAGTTCCACCTGCATTTTGTCCACCAGTTCATTGGTCTCCAGAATCTTGATCAAACCATTCTTAACACGGTCACGAGCAGTCACCAGTTGCCTGGACACAAAAGAGGAAGAAAAAACTGGGTCAACAGTGAGAATTCATAGTGAAAACATGTTCATGAAAAAATTGAATTGTTCATCAAATTTACTGACTCAAGTCTTGTAATAAAACAAACATGCTGGTGAAAATGGTGGCAAACAAAACAACCAAAACAAGCTCAAAAAAAATATAAATAAATAAATAAATAAATAAATAAATAATAATAAATAAATACATAATAATAATAAATAAATAAATAAAATTATAAATAAATATATATAACAGACAAACAAATTATTAAATGAAATTATTACATGGTAAAAAATTCAAATGTTATTAGATTTACGAAACTTGAATTGACAAATGACCACATACTTTTTCTTTTCTCCCAGCATGCTCATATAGAGATTGATAAGCTCCAGGTAACTGGTAGGTGTGGTGTAGTAGCGCCTCTTTAACTCTGTGTAGAACCTCTCAGACATTTCACTCACACTGGTGTGGATTTCACAGCACATCTCAGCAACTTTTTGCTGTCAATTTTTAATTTGAAATATAATAACTATAAACAATACACAGACACCAATTATTATATCTAAGTGTTTGTTTTAATCAAAAAATCATTTCTGAATTCAATCTGAAATCAATAATTTAATACCAATAAGGTATAGATGTTTATTATATTTTATAATCCAAAAGCACAAGCGTGAGTGCATAAATATCAGACATGTTAATGCAGATACATTCTTGGTATGAATAAGGTCAATTTAATCACTGTTTCATTAGCTACATCAGTAACAACTCTATAATATGAAAAATAGAAAATCAAATATAAATTATTTCTCTCACCTTAAGATCATCTCTGCCAAGGTCAACATTAGCAAAGAATGAGTTAGACACTCCAAGCAGAGCTTCCCTGGGCCACTCAATAAACCAATCTATAGTACAGCAGTTCACCAGGGATGGGAACATACGGCAACGAGAACGGAAAGCATTGCCCACGGGACTCATACATAATACAATGTGAAGATTGTTCCTGTAAAGAGAGAGAGACTGATTAAATATACATGACATAAATGTGTACTGCAGTATTGGTCTGCATAAACATGTAATAGGACAGTGGTATGGAAATTATCTAACTTTGAATCTGTGTGGTATTTGTCTGGGGTCTATATAACAATGGATCACATAAAAGTTAATGTATCTTGATGTTTGATGAAACAAAATGAAATTTTCAGAAAAAATTACTAATATGGTGGGCTGACCAAGATCAGGATAATTTATGTATTCAAAGTTGAACCCGTTTGGTACGAAAATTTGACTGAAAATCACCTGACTCTATTGATAGCAAATTCATAGATGGCATCTCTGTTGCCCTCAGGTATCCCAGCCTCCTTTGCTCCAGGTCGACAGGCAATGATCAACCTTTCCAATTCATCTGATTCAAACAAGTTGGGAACTTCACCAGAGTTTAGGATGTTGTTGATGTCCTCCAGGAATTCTTCAACAACAATCTTTGGGAGAAAAATATATTTTTGGTATCATAAATATCATATTTTTGATATAATGTCTGAATAATTGAATAATAAGCAAGCCTATTTTAATCATTTTGACATTTTATCCTACAAATACTGACACATTTTTTACGATGTATATCAATGTCTTTTTATTCATACAAATACCCATGACATACCTGAGTGTCCGTGAACAAGAACACCGTGTCTTGGTTTTGACTGCCAGCCAGATCATATAATTTCTTCAAGTCTTCATGGAATGCATCATAGCCGTAACCTCTGGACAGCTCAATTTGGAAGCACTGATAACCACACATGTGGGAGGCCAACCTGAAAGTAGAAGAATACAAAATGATAGGGTTTTTCATTCTCAAAATATATTCTAAAAACATCAAATGATATTAAAAAAAAAAATGTAATATAAAAAAATCTTACTATATATCAGGTGCAATGCAATTCGAAAAACAATAATAATATGCATACTGAAACTTCTCGTACCTTGTCAGAGACTGTTTCCCAGTGCCTCCCACTCCCACCAACAAAGCATTGCCTCTTTCCTGACGAATCATACGGGCAATTCTTGACACATGTTCAATGGCATCCAAGAAAAACACCAGCTTCATTTCCTTAGAGCTGCTCATGTTGTAGTCATCTAAATACTGTTGATGATAAAAAGAGTGCATACAGCAATTGTCTTTATAATTAGGATTAAGTTAAATTAAATACTGCATAAATATTCCATTTTATGATTCAAAAGAGGGACCCCCCCCCCAAAAAAAAAAAATCTTATAGATATCAACACATCTATAAATACTTAACGGAAAGTTTCTAATTAGTTGTTACTTACATCTGTGAGCACACTGCGGATCTTGTCAATGTTACTGAGCTCTTCATACACTCTATCAGCTTTTTCTGCTCCAACTTTTATGAAGTCTCCAAAGATGATAGGATGTGTTGTGAAAGAGTCTGGGTCCACATTCTGTAGGAACAGAAAAAGGTTTTCATTCATGCACTTTATGATACAATTCTAGATTCAGTTACAAAAATGAGGCGATTAACCTGTATATTTCATTTATTTTTCTCACTGAATAAGGAATCTGGGGCCATGTTTTGCTTTTATTCAACACAAATTTTTATCTATTTACTCTTATATAGAAAAGACAAAATCTAAAATTAAAAATGTATCAAAAATATTATTATTTCCAAGATAATTCTAATATAAGAATTATATAGTATGAAATAAGTTAAGAATGTTTTTCCTCTCACCTGGCCAAAATGTTTTGATGCCATCTCAGCCATAATGGTATAGAAGTAGCTCTTGTCCTCATTGTTGATCAACCTGTCATGGAAGACACGCATAGCCTCATGACAGAACAGTCTGAAGATCTGGTTGTTATCACGAATGACACCAACATCAGCTTGGAGAATACCTAAAAATGAAGACATTATGTGTACCATTATCTGTACAACATGATCAAATGCGATAGTTCATGAGGATTTATTTTGATTAAAAAAAAAAGACTAAATGAAATTTCACAACATGAATTGAATGTTAATTCAATAATTCAGATAGATAAATAGGAATAATGACTAATTTTACCCAGTAACTATCATAACCAAAAAGTATGTTTCAACTTAAACAGGTTTTAATATTTAATATTCTAAGAAATAATTTACTCTTAATAACTTAAATGCTTTACTAAGTACAGTTGCAATACTTAAACAATAGTTATATCATAAAATAAACCTAATCAAAACAGATGCATCCATGCACCCATGCACAAACACTCATAGACACACATGCAGAGCACTTACCCTGGATACACTTGGACAAATCCCTAAGGTTGAAGATGTAGTGTGACTTGGCTGGTGTGGGCAGGAGATCAGTACTCATACGGTTATAGATCTCCACAGCAGCTCCTACTATACCCTCAGCACACTGCTTCACAGCTGCTGGGAAGTCAGACAGGAATCCTGTCAGAATGGCCTGGAAAATAAATTTTATAATCATTTCATTTACATTGCAAAAACTGCAAGGATATTTCAGTCCTTACATTTATAATTTTAGCTTCAGTCCAAAATTTGTTTTTTAGTACTTCAAATAATCATTCAAGCATACAAGAGGAAAATGGTAATTAAATCAATTCGGGACCAAATTATGGATATTTTTGCTTACTAGATATGTTTTGTTATAAAAACATAATACAATGACATAATTATCTTTTCTTCTCTCCCTACCTTAAACATGTGCTTCAGTGTGTGTTCAGCAGGTGTGGGAATGGTGAACATGCTGAAGTGACGTATGAAACGTGGTGTCACAGGGTTACGTCCTCCTCCTGGTGGTGCACACGCTGCACAGATTATCACGTCCTGAAGAGGAAAACTAGAGGATCAGAGAGGCGATACCGCCTCCAAATATTGTACCACCAGCTGGAGCAAACGCATTCATATAGACCCCCACATACACAAAATAAGGGACACAGCCGCCAGTTTTGTGCTTGACAAGCTGTAAAAATGCAATCAACAAGAATTTTTAAACTATTGCAAAAAATATATATGGTACAATCAAATTTAAGTTCTTCGTAAGGTAGGTCAAGGGTCAATTTCAAGGTCACAGTAAATTGCCAGTATATGACTTCCTATTCAAGTTCAAGAGTAACTATGGACCTATCTCTGTCAAGTTTAAAGTTAAAAGAGAAAGAAATTAGCAGAGTTCAGTTCATGATAAAAAGTAGGTCAAAGGTCAATTTCAAGGTCACACTTAGATTGCCAGTATAGGACTTTCTTTTCAACTTCAATAGTAACTATGGACCTATCTCAGCCAGTTTTGGAGATAAAAGGGAAGCAAAATTTGCAAAATTCAGTTCATGGTGAAAAGTAGGTCAAAGGTCAATTTCAAGGTCACATTTAGATTGCCAGTATATGACTTTCTATTCAAGTTCAATAGTAACTATGGACCTATCTCTGCCAGTTTTGGAGATAAAAGGGAAGCAAAATTTGCAAAGTTCAGTTTATGGTGAAAAGTAGGTCAAAGGTCAATTTTAATGTCACATTTATAATGCCAGTATATGACTTCCTATTCAAGTTCAATAGTAACTACGGACCTATCTCAGCCAGTTTTGGAGATAAAAGGAAAGCAAAATTTGCAAAATTCAGTTCATGGTGTAAAGTAGGTCAAAGGTCAATTTTAAGGTCACATTTAGATTGCCAGTATATGACTTCCTTTTCAAGTTCAATAGTAACTATGGACCTATCTCAGCCAGTTTTCGAGAAAAAAGGGAAGAAAAGTTTGCAAAGTTCAGTTCATGGTGAAAAGTAGGTCAAAGGTCAATTTCAAGGTCACATTTAGATTGCCAGTATATGACTTCCTATTCAAGTTCAATAGCAACTATGGACCTATCTCTGCCAGTTTTGGAGATAAAAGGGAAGCAAAATTTGCAAAGTTCAGTTTATGGTGAAAAGTAGGTCAAAGGTCAATTTTAAGGTCACATTTAGATTGCCAGTATATGACTTCCTATTCAAGTTCAATAGTAACTACGGACCTATCTCAGCCAGTTTTGGAGATAAAAGGAAAGCAAAATTTGCAAAATTCAGTTCATGGTGTAAAGTAGGTCAAAGGTCAATTTTAAGGTCACATTTAGATTGCCAGTATATGACTTACTTTTCAAGTTCAATAGTAACTATAGACCTATCTCAGCCAGTTTTGGAGATAAAAGGGAAGAAAAGTTTGCAAAGTTCAGTTCATGGTGAAAAGTAGGTCAAAGGTCAATTTCTAGGTCACATTTAGATTGCCAGTATATGACTTCCTATTCAAGTTCAATAGTAACTATCGACCTATCTCTGCCAGTTTTGGAGATAAATGGGAAGCAAAATTTGCAAAGTTCAGTTTATGGTGAAAAGTAGGTCAAAGGTCAATTTTAAGGTCACATTTAGATTGCCAGTATATGACTTTCTATTCAAGTTCAATAGTAACTATGGACCTATCTCAGCCAGTTTTGGAGATAAAAGGAAAGCAAAATTTGCAAAATTCAGTTCATGGTGTAAAGTAGGTCAAAGGTCAATTTTAAGGTCACATTTAGATTGCCAGTATATGACTTCCTATTCAACTTCAATAGTAACTACAGACCTATCTCTGCCAGTTTTGGAGATAAAAGGGAAGAAAAATTTGCAAAGTTCAGTTTATGGTGAAAAGTAGGTCAAAGGTCAATTTTAAGGTCACATTTAGATTGCCAGTATATGACTTCCTATTCAAGTTCAATAGTAACTACGGACCTATCTCAGCCAGTTTTGGAGATAAAAGGAAAGCAAAATTTGCAGAATTCAGTTCATGGTGAAAAGTAGGTCAAAGGTCAATTTTAAGGTCACATTTAAATTGCCAGTATATGACTTCCTATTCAAGTTCAATAGAAACTATGGACCTATCTCTGCCAGTTTTGGAGATAAAAGGGAAGCAAAATTTGCAAAGTTCAGTTAATGGTGAAAAGTAGGTCAAAGGTCAATTTTAAGGTCACATTTAAATTGCCAGTATATGACTTCCTATTCAAGTTCAATAGAAACTATGGACCTATCTCTGCCAGTTTTGGAGATAAAAGGGAAGCAAAATTTGCAAAGTTCAGTTAATGGTGAAAAGTAGGTCAAAGGTCAATTTTAAGGTCACATTTAAATTGCCAGTATATGACTTTCTATTCAACTTCAATAGTAACTATGGACCTATCTCTTCCAGTTTTGGAGATATAAGGGAAGCAAAATTTGCAAAGTTCAGTTAATGGTGAAAAGTAGGTCAAAGGTCAATTTTAAGGTCACATTTAGATTGCCAGTATATGACTTCCTTTTCAAGTTCAATAGTAACTATGGACCTATCTCAGCCAGTTTTCGAGATAAAAGGGAAGAAAAGTTTGCAAAGTTCAGTTCATGGTGAAAAGTAGGTCAAAGGTCAATTTTAAGGTCACATTTAAATTGCCAGTATATGACTTCCTATTCAAGTTCAATAGAAACTATGGACCTATCTCTGCCAGTTTTGGAGATAAAAGGGAAGCAAAATTTGCAAAGTTCAGTTTATGGTGAAAAGTAGGTCAAAGGTCAATTTTAAGGTCACATTTAGATTGCCAGTATATGACTTCCTATTCAACTTCAATAGTAACTACGGACCTATCTCAGCCAGTTTTGGAGATAAAAGGAAAGCAAAATTTGCAAAATTCAGTTCATGGTGTAAAGTAGGTCAAAGGTCAATTTTAAGGTCACATTTAGATTGCCAGTATATGACTTCCTTTTCAAGTTCAATAGTAACTACGGACCTATCTCAGCCAGTTTTGGAGATAAAAGGAAAGCAAAATTTGCAAAATTCAGTTCATGGTGTAAAGTAGGTCAAAGGTCAATTTTAAGGTCACATTTAGATTGCCAGTATATGACTTCCTATTCAACTTCAATAGTAACTACGGACCTATCTCTGCCAGTTTTGGAGATAAAAGGGAAGAAAAATTTGCAAAGTTCAGTTTATGGTGAAAAGTAGGTCAAAGGTCAATTTTAAGGTCACATTTAGATTGCCAGTATATGACTTCCTTTTCAAGTTCAATAGTAACTATGGACCTATCTCAGCCAGTTTTCGAGATAAAAGGGAAGAAAAGTTTGCAAAGTTCAGTTCATGGTGAAAAGTAGGTCAAAGGTCAATTTTAAGGTCACATTTAAATTGCCAGTATATGACTTCCTATTCAAGTTCAATAGAAACTATGGACCTATCTCTGCCAGTTTTGGAGATAAAAGGGAAGCAAAATTTGCAAAGTTCAGTTTATGGTGAAAAGTAGGTCAAAGGTCAATTTTAAGGTCACATTTAGATTGCCAGTATATGACTTCCTATTCAACTTCAATAGTAACTACGGACCTATCTCAGCCAGTTTTGGAGATAAAAGGAAAGCAAAATTTGCAAAATTCAGTTCATGGTGTAAAGTAGGTCAAAGGTCAATTTTAAGGTCACATTTAGATTGCCAGTATATGACTTCCTTTTCAAGTTCAATAGTAACTACGGACCTATCTCAGCCAGTTTTGGAGATAAAAGGAAAGCAAAATTTGCAAAATTCAGTTCATGGTGTAAAGTAGGTCAAAGGTCAATTTTAAGGTCACATTTAGATTGCCAGTATATGACTTCCTATTCAACTTCAATAGTAACTACGGACCTATCTCTGCCAGTTTTGGAGATAAAAGGGAAGAAAAATTTGCAAAGTTCAGTTTATGGTGAAAAGTAGGTCAAAGGTCAATTTTAAGGTCACATTTAGATTGCCAGTATATGACTTCCTTTTCAAGTTCAATAGTAACTACGGACCTATCTCAGCCAGTTTTGGAGATAAAAGGAAAGCAAAATTTGCAGAATTCAGTTCATGGTGAAAAGAAGGTCAAAGGTCAATTTTAATGTCACATATAGATTGCCAGTATATGACTTCCTATTCAAGTTCAATAGTAACTACGGACATATCTCTGCCAGTTTTGGAGATAAAAGGAAAGCAAAATTTGCAAAATTCAGTTCATGGTGTAAAGTAGGTCAAAGGTCAATTTAAAGGTCACATTTAGATTGCCAGTATATGACTTCCTATTCAAGTTCAATAGTAACTATGGACCTATCTCTGCCAGTTTTGGAGATAAAAGGGAAGAAAAATTTGCAAAGTTCAGTTCATGGTGAAAAGTAGGTCAAAGGTCAATTTCAAGGTCATAGTAAGATTGCCAGTATATGACTTCCTATTCAACTTCAATAGTAACTATGGACCTATCTCTGCCAGTTTTGGAGATATAAGGGACTAGATGTTATAATTTTGGAGTTACCATAATGTGCCTTAAATTTCGTACAGAAAAAATTAATTAAAATAAAGAAAATGTCATTTTGGTCAAAATTCTTGAAATAGGAGGTGCTCTGAAGTTTCAGAAGTTCAAATTTGATGAAATAATGTCATTTTTGAACACAAGTTGTCTGCTTTGCCAAGCCTTATGTTTTATTGTACCACCAGCGTGAGCGCTGGCGGTACACATGGTTTTAGTCCCATCCGGTCCGTTCCGCCGGCTCCGCCGGCTCCGCCGCCATGTTACCGTTACCGCTTCTCCTCCTAGACGGTAAGGGCCCCCATACCCATCTCTTGGATTTAGGTCACCTATAATCTCAACTCGTTCCATGTAAAATTTGGGCTTTGTCGGTATTGGGGTCTAGGTGTAGCACTCATTGCAATGCACCCTTGTCCAAAAATGGCAAAATTAAATGCTAATTATCTACCCTACGGAAGGAATTATGGGAAAAATTTCTACAGACGGCTTTCCAAAAGTCATATGTGTAGATTTCAAATATGCCCTTGGATTTGACCTTTGACCTTTATTTCAAGGTCAAACGGGCCAAAATTTTCAAAAAAATGAATTTTTTTTTCGAAAAAAAAATTTATTTGCGCTGTTATTCAGACACCACACAGACTTAACCAATAATATTATTGGAAAATGTTACCCTTCAGGTCATCTTTCATCTGTGTGAATTTGGGGTCAATCAGTGCATTTTCACGGGTGTAGCGGCCATAAGATACCAAAACTGAAAACTGTCTCTAATTCGGGAACCGTTAATGCTAGAGACCCATTCTTTTTTGCATTTTGTAGAGCATGTAAAGCCCAACACTGGAGGTGGTCTCCGTTTTTTTGTATTCCATACGGTTTTCGAGTTACGCTGTATCAAAAAGTACATATTGGTGGTGAAAGCAAAATGTGCAGTACGGTAATGGATAATAAATTTTGAACTCCGATAAAATAAAACATAAGGCTTGGCAAAGCAGACAACTTGTGGTCAAAAATGACATTATTTCATCAAATTTGAACTTCTGGAACTTCAGATCACCTCCCATTTCAAGAATTTTGACCAAAATGACCTTTTCTTTATTTTAATTAATTTTTTCTGTAGGAAATTTATGGCACATTAAGGTAACTCCAAAATTATAACATTTAGTCCCTTATATCTCCAAAACTGGCAGAGATAGGTCCATAGTTACTATTGAAGTTGAATAGGAAGTCATATACTGGCAATCTTACTGTGACCTTGAAATTGACCTTTGACCTACTTTTCACCATGAACTGAACTTTGGAAATTTTGCTTCCCTTTTATCTCCAAAACTAGCAGAGATAGGTCCATAGTTACTATTGAAGTTGAATAGGAAGTCATATACTGGCAATCTAAATGTGACCTTTAAATTGACCTTTGACCTACTTTTCACCATGAACTGAACTCTGCTAATTTCTTTCTCTTTTAACTCCAAACCTGGCAGAGATAGGTCCATAGTTACTATTGAAGTTGAATAGGAAGTCATATACTGGCAATCTAAATATGACCTTGAAATTGACCTTTGACCTACTTTTTATCATGAATTGAACTTTGCAAATTTTGGTTCCCTTTTATCTCCAAAACTGGCAGAGATAGGTCCATAGTTTCTATTGAACTTGAATATGAAGTCATATACTGGCAATCTAAATGTGACCTTGAAATTGACCTTTGACCTACTTTTCACCATGAACTGAATTTTGGAAATTTTGCTTCCCTTTTATCTCCAAAACTAGCAGAGATAGGTCTATAGTTACTATTGAAGTTGAATAGGAAGTCATATACTGGCAATCTAAATGTGACCTTAAAATTGACCTTTGACCTACTTTTCACCATGAACTGAACTCTGCTAATTTCTTTCTCTTTTAACTCCAAACCTGGCAGAGATAGGTCCATAGTTACTATTGAAGTTGAATAGGAAGTCATATACTGGCAATCTAAATGTGACCTTGAAATTGACCTTTGACCTACTTTTTATCATGAATTGAACTTTGCAAATTTTGGTTCCCTTTTATCTCCAAAACTGGCAGAGATAGGTCCATAGTTACTATTGAACTTGAATAGGAAGTCATATACTGGCAATCTAAACGTGACCTTGAAATTGACCTTTGACCTACTTTTTATCATGAATTGAACTTTGCAAATTTTGGTTCCCTTTTATTTCCAAAACTAGCGAGATAGGTCCATAGTTACTATTGAAGTTGAATAGGAAGTCATATACTGGCAATCTAAATGTGACCTTGAAATTGACCTTTGACCTACTTTTTATCATGAATTGAACTTTGCAAATTTTGGTTCCCTTTTATCTCCAAAACTGGCAGAGATAGGTCCATAGTTACTATTGAACTTGAATAGGAAGTCATATACTGGCAATCTAAACGTGACCTTGAAATTGACCTTTGACCTACTTTTTATCATGAATTGAACTTTGCAAATTTTGGTTCCCTTTTATTTCCAAAACTAGCGAGATAGGTCCATAGTTACTATTGAAGTTGAATAGGAAGTCATATACTGGCAATCTAAGTGTGACCTTGAAATTGACCTTTGACCTACTTATAATCATGAACTGAACTCTGCAAATTTCTTTCTCTTTTAACTCCAAACCTGGCAGAGATAGGTCCATAGTTACTATTGAAGTTGAATAGGAAGTCATATACTGGAAATTTACTGTGACCTTGAAATTGACCTTTGACCTACCTTACAATGAACTTAACTTTGATTGTACCATTTTAAGTTATATATATTTTTTGCGTATTTTGAAAATTCTTGTTGATTGCATTTTTACAGCTTGTCAAGCATAAGACTAGTGGCTGTGTCCCTTATTTTGCGTATGTGGGGGTCTATACGAATGCGCTTGCTCCAGCTGGTGGTACAATATTCGGAGGCGGTATCGCCTCTCTGATCCTCTAGTTTTTCCAGAGTTCAAAATTTATTATCCATTACCGTACTGCACATTTTGCTTTTACCACCAATATGTACTTTTTGATACAGCGTAACTCGAAAACCGTATGGAATACAAAAAAACCGAGACCACCTCCAGTGTTGGGCTTTACATGCTCTACTAAATGCAAAAAAGAATGGGTCTCTAGCATTAACGGTTCCCGAATTAGAGACAGTTTTCAGTTTCAGTATCTTATGGCCGCTACTCCCGTGAAAATGCACCAATTGACCCCAAATTCATGGAGATAAAAGATGACCTGAAGGGTAACACTTTCCAATAATATTATTGGTTAAGTCTGTGTGGTGTCTGAATAACAGGGCAAAAAAATTTTTTTTCGTAAAAAATTTCATTTTTTTGAAAATTTTGGCCCATTTGACCTTGAAGTAGAGGTCAAAGGTCAAATCCAAGGGTATATTTGAAATCTACACATATGACTTTTGGAAAGCCGTCTATAGAAATTTTTCCCATAACTCCTTCCGTAGGGTAGATAATTAGCATTTAATTTTGCCATTTTTAGACAAGGGTGCATTGCAATGAGTGCCACACCCAGACCCCAATACCGACAAAGCCCAAATTTTACGTGGAACGAGTTGAGATTATAGGTGACCTAAATCCATGAGATGGGTACGGGGGCCCTTACCGTCTAGGAGGAGAAGCGGTAACGGTAGCCGTCCGGCGGAGCCGGCGGAGCCAACGGAGCCGGCGGAGCCGGCGGAGCCGGCGGAACGATCCGGACGGGACCGAAACCATGTGTACCGCCAGCGCTAACGCTGGTGGTACAATAAAATGTTGGATTCTAATATCCCACATTGCTCAAAATGTTTAAAATTCAAACTAAGTAGGTTGCATGGGCGATATGCAATTTCAATTTTTTTTAGTTTCAGTGAATACATAATTCAGTAGTCTGGCAAACTTTTTCATATATCACAAGTTTCATCCTGTGTTTTCTAGTATGTATCTCTTTGTTAAAAATACAAGAGTGGAAAAATTTATGTGAGAGCAAGGAAAGTGAACAAGGCACAATGTTAGCATTCTTTTTCAACCTCTTTCAAAATTTTCCACAATTTCCCACAATGTTAATAGTATAAGCAAAGACTGAGAGTAAAGAAAATCATAGTGTTTCAAAAACACTGAATATACCTGAATTTGAATCCAGTAAAGTTTTTCTCTCTCATAGAAGCCATGGAAGTCCTGGTACTGGCGCAGCAGTTCAATGGGGGGCTGAGAGCCATATGTGTCCAGCTTTGGCATGTTCAAGTCATCCACAAAGATTACTACACGTTTATCTTTTGGTGCACCTGTTGTTGAAATAGAGTAAAAAAATATATATAGTTTTTAGGGAGAAAATTGATTTTACTTAATGTTTATAACACAGAAAAGTCTTACCTAATCACAACAATAGCAAATAAAAAAAAACAAACAAAAAAACTACTTATGCAACAAAATACCCGACACATTACTAACACATTCTGCAATATCAAATCAAACTTAGAAGTCACATGAACAAAACCCTATTTCATAAAACAATTCTCCATTTAAATCAATATCAATTTTAGTTAAAAGTTACCCAGAATTGTCTTCCTCTTCTTTTCCAGTTTGCCTTCAATCATCTCCTGTGTTCTGTTGCTACTGGTCTGGGCAGAGAAGTTGATGAAGATGGGGACATAACCCTGTCTGTCTGCTATATTGGTCATGTGACCTCTGGCAATCACAGACTGAAACAAAGTCATGTCAAAATTAGAAAATCTGAGAAGTCACAGCATATTTCTTATAATCTCATTTTATTTCCTTTCAAAGGCATGGGCTGAACAGATCTGACAAAAAAAAAAAAAAAAAAAAAAAAGAAAAAAAAATCAACTGAGAAAGTAAAAAGATTTTGTGAACAGTATTTCATTGAAAATTAGTGAATAATCTATTAAAAATATGTAAAGAGATAATTAGACATCTTTGTCATAAATCTGTTAAAAGTAAAAAAAAAAATGGAAAAGGTTACATCCAAAGATAACACAGTAGCTAAATAAGGGGTAAATACTCACTTTGCCCACACCAGTAGAGCCAGTGAAAAGCACAGAGTGGTTGACTTTGAGCATTTTTTCCATCAGGTATCCAAACCTGACTGTATCCACGGTTGGGACCAGCATTTCAAAGAATGGAACTTCCTTGTTGTACTTGAAGGCAGGAACAATACGCTCCCACAGGTCCATACGACGGGTCTCAAAGTCTACATAGGAACTCCACAGGTCCCCATTTTGTGGCAACTGCAAAGGGTGAAAAATCAGATTTATTGCATGTTGTAATACTTTCATCAATTAGTTACGGGTTTTAATACTTCTTCTCAAGATAACAAAACAATGCGCTGACTGAATACCACACAATTAACTTTAAGGTGCTATATTAACACTTGTAGTCCATTCTTTTTTTTTTTTTTTTGCTGCACACCACCCTCTCTGAGAATCCTCTATTCACAACTGTCTGATATATAAACATCATACCTTGGCTTCCCCACAGTCCTCAAACTGTGTCCTGACGAATGTGTCAAAAGCATCCCAGTTGGCATCGATGATGTTGCCACCAATGGACCAGAGATAGCTGAACACAAAGCTTGTGGCAATGAGAGGATGAAGCTTGCCAGGGTCCTGTCTGAGGTCAGGACCTCCTCTAGTACACAGCAGGGACTCCAATAGCTTACACAAGCTGGTCACTTTGCTGATTTCCACCTGAAATGGGAATCAGTATTAGAGTTAAATTCTAATGAATAATTTGGCAAAGCAGTACCTGAAAATTTTGCACACAAAGGGTCAGATGTTAAATATTTGTCATTTGAAAAAGTACCAATTTGTATAAGACCCATATTAATTAATTCTTCGAGCATTTTTACTCTGGTACTTAACACAAGACATAAAAATTCATTTCATAAATGTGTAATGTCTTACCTGGTTGATAGCCTGAGTGCATTTCTTTTGAATAAATTTCAGTCCATCATCTACATATTTGTTGAAAAGCTCCATGAGGTACTCTACTGTCTCTTCTCGGAAGTGATCCTTTACACTGTCCATCCATGTCTTAACATAGGGCAGCCATCTTAACTCTCCAGGGTCAACATACACCATACCACAACTGAATGGAAACAAAAATGTTTGTTTAAAAAATGTGCATCAAATTGTAACACATAAATACTTCATTTAACCCAACTCCTCAAAGTGTTTCTAGTCTACTTTTAAGTCAAACAAAATGACAAGATCTTTAAAACACAGTTCTACATAAAATCCTTACCGACTGACAGTAGCTGGTGATGCAACTGCTAAATCTTGGACCTCAAACACCATGTGCATGTATGGAGTCAGTTTGATCCTCTCACTGTTGGCCAGACACAACATCTTGTTGTCATCTAATACAGTGTTCATGTTCTCAATCCAGAGAGCATCCACTGGGCCATCACACACCACCCACTGATGATCCTCTGAGGTGTCCTAGAATGGCAATATATGATATATATAAATATTAATAAATTATAATTAATAAAATATATTTCATAAAGTATAAATTACAAATAATTGCATGGTCTTGTTCAAATCACTTGTAAGTGAAACAGAGCTAGTATCAAATACAGATGTTAGACCAGCAAATTGTTTTTCCAAAATCTATATTTGAAACTAAAACCAATTCAGTTAAAAATGATCTAAATATTGTCCTGTACTCCTATCTTGGTATTTAAAACTAAAACTGTTACAGTGATACCTGACATGAACTGTGCCCATGGTCTAACTGTCCCATCAAAACTAAGGACATTTCAGTTGAAATTGATGTGAACCTTGCCTGTGACCTACCTGTACTCCTGTCCTGACGGTAAGAGCCATGAGTCCATCATGCCACTCCATGGTGAGCTTGTTAATACCACCATACAACTCCTCCATAGTTATAGACTTGGGGTTCAGGACATAGGTCTTCACTGGCTGGAAGAAGGGGTTGTCTTTGTTCAGCCCTTCTGCATGAAGGTTCTTCAGAACATCAGCCAATATCTGGAAAAAATTGTAAAATATTGGTTTTCATTACTGTCATTTCACTGCAGAATAGATATACAATATAGGAATTTGTGTAGAATTATGATAAAAATTGCCATAGTGCTAAGTTTTATTTTAGGACACAACAATATAATTTAGATTTTATCATTAACATGTCACAGCCACCTTTAAAGTCCACTCTATAATGACTGGTCAACTATTTACCTCGTATGAGGTAGTTTTTCCACCTCCTGTTGGTCCCACCAACATGACACCGTGTCGCACTATCATGGTCTCATAGAGCTGGATCACCTTCTTCACAATGCACATCTCTGGCTGCAATTTCTTAGAAACCATCACTGAGAGGATTTCTTCCTGCAATCTTCCATAGTCGTGTTCTGGGATTGTCACTCCAGGGAACAAATCTTGGAGAATGGCCTGGGATGGAGAAAAGATGTTAAAATTTCATAAAATGCATATGTTTTTTATGGTTGTGCATATCTGCCAGTTAAAAATGCTAATTCTTTTTAATTAAGAAAAAATAAAACACACTTACAATATAATGTATGTACAAACACTGCAGTAGAGTCTGGCATGAGCCTCAAAGAAGTTTTTAGTTTTACATCTATACCCTGGATGCAATTTTTATGAAAGCAGCTGTTTTGATAGCTAGCTATAACAACCTGAATTTAATGAAGCAGTACATTTAAACCACCTTCACCTACCTGGAAAAGTCCAGCATCATCCACTAAGAATTTGGGCAGGTTACTGTCCCTGAGAGCTCTAATCAGTACCACGTCTTCAGACTTATCTGGATTCTCTCTCTTCAGGGCTCCTGCCATTACCAGCACAGACTTCACAGCTCTCATGCCAAAGTCATAGTGATCCTGTTGGGACAGCTGCTCACTGCACAGTTTGTACATCTGGGTCATCTTCTGGGCAAGGTTCTTGGAGTCTTCAAAACCCTCAGAATACAGGATTACTTCAGCAATAAGACCTGGTGATAAAACATAGAGTAAAGATATTACATCTGACTTTGTCTTATTATATTGATACAAAATACAATATTGCAAACATGTCACATGAAATCATTGCTAAATACATCCAACGCAAATCAAATAAAATGATTATTCAATTCTAAAATAAAAGGTATTTTATTTCAGTTTTGACAAGTTTAAATATAACTACAATTCTTCTCAAATCTAACTATTTGTTCTTCATGGTCTTTTTCCATGCATTTAACTTCTATTTTAAACATCAACTCTGAGAATAAAGGCTTATAAGTTTTCATGTTATTCAGCAAAAAGACAATATTGAAACTTACGGTAATCAGGCACCATCATAGCGATGGGTCTGAACAGAGCTTTCAGGTTGTCTGGCAACTCTGTGCGCCCTGCATATCCAGGGTTCATGGTGATGAAGGCGGCACAAGTGGGAATCAGTCGGATCTCACGCCCCTCGAACATGAAGCGAGAAACCTAAAACAAAAAACAATAAAAATACTGTCAAACAAAGGTAAACACAAAAATATGAATAGGTATTTTTGCTATTTTCAACATATTATTTCATTATTGAATGTCTAAAGATCATTCCTAATTTTAAAGTAGTTTCAAACTGAATGACATTATGCACTCATTAAATATATTTAATATATGTATGACAGTAAAGGTTTAATCCATATGAAAAAAGTATCCAAAAGTGAAACACAAACTAGAAACATGTCAGCATAACTCGGGTTATATCAATCACTCTTTCCGTATGATTCTATTCATATATGCTGTACCTTAGCTGCTTTGGCATTCCTGATAGTGATGAGCTGCTGTGCAATTACAGACAACACCTCAATGTCAATACGGTTGAACTCATCAAAACAACACCAGGCACCAGACTGGGCAAGGCCAGAGAAGAAACGACCCATCATCTACCGAGATAAAAATGATTATATATCATTAACTTTTATATACAAAATACACTGGCAATGAACATCATTGTATTAGCTGGCAGTGTAGTTTTGATCATCATTATACATAATTATTGACATAATGGTATACAATTTTATAATCAAGAAGTTACTATATTAGAATTGTGTAACTAGCTCTGCTATCAGCTAACCCACTGTAATTTATATTGTTTCTTATTGTTTTGATACCAATTTGACTCAGGTAAGTTTTTAATAGCTATACCTTGTAGTCCAGTCCATCTGAGCAGTTGAACACCACGCACTGTTTGGCCAGAGACTTGGCCAGATCTTTGGTGGTCTCAGTCTTGCCTGTGCCAGCAGGACCAGCGGGGGCACCTCCAAGATCCAATTGCAGGGCACCCATCAAACACAAGTAGCAACGATCCTGGAAAAAAAAAGTCAGCAATAAATTACTCTATAGAATAATTCCAATAGATAAAGGTTGATGAACAGATTTTCCCAATAAAACACATTAAGCAGCAACAAGGTATTTTACTTGGATTAACATCTACTGTAATTCCACTGTTTTTAAATAATCAGTTGAGTCAAAAAAATGTGTGACTTACAGTGAGTGGTGTGATCACAAGCCTGGGAGATGCGCCAAGGTATTCATAGCCATAAATGTACAGGGAGTTGGACATGCGCACTGCACAGTTGTCAATCTCATAGTCCCAGTAGTAACGCAGCTGCTTCTGCCATTCAAAACTGTTTACGCTGTCGACCTGGAGAAGAGTATGGAGAAAATTGATGCTTTATATGGTTCTACTTATACAAAATCAGCTTACTTATGGATTCCTGTGGTCCCAAATTTTTAAAAGCTTCTTTATCTTTGTAACCTCTATGACAGAACTAAATGAAGTCCTTACCAGGGAGTTATGACAAGTAATTTTCATGATACTCTTAATCTGCCACATCTCTCATTAAAAATTAAATACACATCCCATTATCAAAGAGCAACTTTGCAAATAAGGTCAACAGTTACAATATTTTGCAGGACCTTCTACAATTCTTCAAGCTAACCTGAGAGTGTCTAAATCTTTCATCATTTTAACTGAACCTACCTTGACTTTGACCATCTCTGTGACCATATCTCTGGCATGGACATCCAGTGTGATCAGGGCACACAGAGTGGCTCTCACTAGCTTTGGGATCTCTTGACGCACTATGGCAGCAAGTTTGTTCAGGTCCTACAAAGATGAATTGAATTTATCATAACTTAATCATGATTGTGTTCATTATTTAACTAAATTGTTTCATTAGAAAAATCTTATTGTAATTTGTTTTCATAAATTAAATATTAAAAAAAAAATTATTAATTTGCTTTAATAAATGAATATCTTTTGATAGTTCCAAAGAAAAAAAGGAAGAATAAAATATCTAAAATGCCATTAGAAGATATCACTTCTTCATTTCATTTTCTTTAAAAAAAAAAGGCATTTGGAATAACGTACATCAAAGCTCTTCTTCTCAAAGTTCTGCATTCCTACCAGCCTGTCGTCATCACTGGTGAGGACATTGGTGATATCTGTGCACCACATCATCTGGGACACTGTCAGAATCACCTGGAAAGACAATTGTATATAATAATTTGTTTTCTTAAACCAAAAAATGACTGTCAGTAAATAAATAAATTAAAATAAATAAATAAATAAATAAATAAATAAATAAATAAATAAAATCACTTGCTGTTTTTTTAATAAGAGCAGGGTGAGGTAGATGTTATTGTTTAATTTGTCAAATTCTTTAAAATGAGACTACTTCATTTATATCCCATTACAAAAGTATATTCTAAAGTACCACAACCCTCTTTTAATGTGATCATCATGAAACAGAAATCTTACCTGTGATGCATGCAAAGCTACCCACTCTTCTCTGGTTCTCACTTCAAAGTCTTTAATTGACTCTTTGACCAATCTCCTCAAATTATTAAACATGGCTTCTTCCACTTTGCCTAACCAGTCTTCAACATTTCCACGAGCTTTCAGGCCCTATTTCAATAAACAAACATTATTTTATCTGTTTATGTAAGTAAACTGTTCCTTTGCACAGTCATTTTTTAAGACTACATTCTAACAGAATATTTAGTCTTTAAGAATACATTTTTCATATTTGGACTTAATTTAAACCTCAACTTATTCACTAGATCATAAAACAATACGTGTAAATTCACCTTGCCAAGTCCAACTTTCTCTCCCTCAGGTGAAATCATGGCCAGAATGTCATTGGTGAACTGCACCTCTGCCTCTCCCTGCCCGTCATGATCTAAAATACAAGAAATGTCACAATTTACAACTAAGTGGAAGTTACTTTTCAGTAATCTATGAAACTCAGGATATCTTTAACCAATTATAAAGAGTTATCACTCTGTATCCATTCTTCTAAATTTACCTTTGTCAGGTGTATTTTTACCATCCCCAGATGACTGTACAGCAAACTCCAGCTTAGAGATGGCATCAAAGCACTTCCTCAAGTGAGGCTGTACTGCCAGTGGGTTGCGGGTCTGTGCCAGGATCTCAAGGAGCTCATCATTGGACAAAAAGTAGAATCTAAACATAAGAGAAAAATGTCATTGAAATGGTAAGAAGAATAAAAATTTCAATCGTAAGTATTTTTAAATAAAATAAGCTTATTAAAAACATGTTGCCAATTATTCATTAAGTTGTTGGTTAACAAATTATTTGCAACAAATTCCAGATAACATGCTAGGTTAACATGCGCAAGACTTTACTCCAATCTACATAAAGAAACCTACCTTGGGAAGATATTTCTCTTTGACTCCAAGTAAGCTTCCAGACATTTTTGAATCTGGTCCAACAAGGCATTATTGTTCTGGAAGGTCTCAAGCAACCCTAGAAAATTACGAAGGGTTTTAGAGTTTAATTGCATGTTGTAAAATACCTATATATATATATATTTCTTCCAAATGCATAATAATATAGGTAAAGCAATTTAATTTTACATGCTGTTCTCCTGGTCTTTACCATTCACAGCCAGAGACATATGTTGCCTTGAGCCAAATTTTTATACAATGACATTGGCACTGCCCTTGACAATAATAACCTTGACCTACCTGGTTGAGTTGCAGCTCTCATGGCCAGGGGGACTTTGTTTACTTTCCTCATGATGTCCTTGTATGACTTGTCTACCTGCATGAACATCTTGGACTCAGCTGGCAGCTGTCTCTGGATGTCTGGAGCACTGAAGATACTTTCCAGGTACAGCCAGTTTCTCTGACTGTTCAACCACTCATCCTAAATAAAATAATAATCCATGAAACATCTCACACTCTCAAAAACAAATGGACTTACTGAATTCACATATCAATCTTTCACGGGTTCACATATCCTAAAAGAAAAATCAAATCCTGGAACTTACCAGAGTCTTTCCGAAGAGATCCAGCTGTTTGAGCCAGTCATCCACCTTTGGTTTGATGGGGCCCACATGCCTGGAGCTGGCTATGGTCTGGATATTGATATTACTGTCATCCAGCAACACCTGGATCTCATCTGTGCCTCCCAGAATGAACACATCCTTGGAGTCCTTGTGTGGGAGGACTGGAAACTCTGTGGACTTCCAGGCATCTTCAACCTGCAAATAACAAGGGTAATGTATTGACATTTCATTTATTTGTTTATTCATTAATCCCAAGAATTTGAATAATGCATCAGAAAAGAAAATCACACTAAAACAATAGACATTTTTTCTTCAGATTAATTTCATTTTTCAAATAATTTAGAAGTCATTAAGAAAAAGGAACATGATTTAATTTGTCATGCATAAATTCTTAAAAATTGTCCACTTCTGTTAAAAAATAATCAAAGACATCAAAGACACAAACCTTTTTAAGGATACTCTCCAAGCTGGCTTCTGAGCTGGCCTGGCCTGAGATCTCCTGTACAGCCTCAGTGTGCTGGAAAGCCTCCAGCTCCACCAGTTTACCAAGAGTCATAGGGTCCTCAGGGGTGAAGGTATACCCAATTATATTGTAAATATTCTCCCAGTGACGGGGCTTTATGCTGGGGTTTCTGAGGTCTGTTATCATAGGCATCTGGAAATAGTTGTTTAAACATAATAATAATTGCTTTTATTTTGCTATCAGACTGATTACTTTCTGTAATTCAATGGAGTTCTACTTTCTGTGTGGCCATTTATTACCATTATAGTAAATAACATGAAGTTCAATTCATTTTTTGCAATGTAATGCAATGCAATGCATTCACAAGTGCATACAATTCCCCATTTCATTAAAAATCAAGTTTTTCACTTGACCAAATGTATCATCTTATTACCTTATCTCTCATGCTTTCTACCCTCTCCTTCAGAGTAGGCACCACCCCATTAGGTGGTAGACCCTTTTCTAGCTGCTGGACAGCTTTTCCATACTTGGCCACAATGGCAGTTAACTGCTCTGGGTCCAGTGTATCCAAGGGAGCCTATAATACAATAGAGCTACCATTTAGCCATGTGGATTAAGAGTTCTTAACCAAATGACACTTTCTCTTTGCAGTAGTACACATTTTATGTTACAATATTTAAAATTTTGGAACAAAACTGGCTCAAACTCTAAAATATTACATATGATTAGCCAGAGTTGTAAATAAAACTACTGCTCTGCACTATCAAGTTACATCACTCTTCAACTAAATTTTTTTGTGCAACAAGAAATGCACAATCTTTCAAAGTTTGTGTTTCATGAACATAAACACGAAATATATAATTTCAAGTACGTCATCAATACAAATAAATAAATAAATAAATAAATAAATAAATAAATAAATAAATAAAGGAAGGGATGGGAGATTATCCTCCACTGACCTCTGTCCAGTTCTTCAATAGTCCATCCCACTCATCCAGTGATGTCCACAACATGTTCTTCAGTTTCATCTCAGCTGCTGTCTCCTCAAGGGCATCAAACTTGGTCACCTCCACCTGGAGTACACGAAATCGATATTGAACAATAATAACAATAATAATAATAATATGTTAAGTTTAAAAATTGACCAATCAATCTAAGTGCAGCGTTTTTCTCTTTTGGAGCAGATAACATCCATCTGATCAATGTCATGAAATGTCAATTACAGAAGTTTCCTCAATAAAACCTCCCACACACCAAAAAGAAAAGCACTTTAACTTAGATATGCCCCCACCTTAAAGTTCTTCTGATATGACTTGTATGTGAAAGCTCTCTTCTGTAAGTCTTCCAAACGTACAGACATCTTCTTCAGCAAGTTGTTGATCTTTGTTTGATCAGCTCTTGGATCCAAAATTTCTGGATTCTGCAAAGAAAAATTAATAAAAAAACTAAATAAAAACCTGGTTTACAGCCACTGTGTTCACTGTGCAAAAGAATAAAAATTTTATTTCTCAAAAGACGATCATCTCAAAATATTTCAAAACAACTGCAATTTTCACTATTACAAGCAATCAAGCTTGGTGACAAAAAGGTAATAGTGAAATGAAGTAATATGCAACAGGATACAATTATTCATTTATGCTTGATGAAATTTCAACACCTACCTGTGCCTCCTGCTTTACTTCTTTCACCTCCTTGGCCAGCTCAGCTATGTCCTTGTCCAGGTGAGTGCAGAACTTGTCCACATTGGCATCTCTTTCTGCCAGGGACTTGTCTATAGCATTCCTAACATTGGTCACGGAGGGATTGAGAGTCTGATACACAGCAAAGTCCTCTGGAGGAGTGGGCACTTTGAACATGTCTATCAGTTCATACATTTCCTTTACTATGAAGGCTTCTTTCTCCAAGGGATCAATCTAGAAGTAAATAGTACAATATCTTTACTAATGATTTTTTTTTCTCATTTTTCCTTAAAAAAGTGTTTTGAATCTTTGGATTACTATAACAAAAGTAAAAAATGCACCAAGGTTTTAATATATAAAAATGATGAAATCAATTATGACAAAAAAATAATACTTTTCACTGAGTTCTTCTTTCAGAGGCATAGACACCTAAGCAGTTTTTAAACAGAACAAAACCTAACACACAACACTCACCCTCTCCTGTATTTCATCCAGGAAGTTGAGACTGTCCACATATTCTATGGTGCTGGTTGGTGCCATCTCCAGCTTGAACTGAGCATCCTGGAGCTCAGCTATCAGCCTGTCCACCTCACTCCTGGCCAGCACTGGCAGCAGGTCATTGATCACCTGGAAGACATACAACTCATATTTATTGTATCTGTTGCTTTGAGAAAAGACAAAAATACCAGATTAATAGTAAATAGTTATATATCTATTTTATTGTTGTTATACTTAATGAACATGCTAAACATCTTATTCAAAATCTTGAACTTTGCCGCATGTAAATCCCAATTTTGGTGTGGAAACTTGGTTATGAAAATCCCATACTTCCACTGTCATGAAAAATCTCATCAAACAATGATTGCCTCAAATAAACCATTTTATCCTCTCTAATTACTTATCAAGTCTGTCTACTCACATCCAGACATCTGAGTGGTGATGGGATGAGCAGGTCCTTCATCTGGATGGCATCTACCAACAACATGCCAATGGGTCTCTTCACAGGAATGGCCTCTGCCATCAGGTGCTGCTTGTGGTAGCGCTCCAGTGTCTCAGCAAAGAAGGCCACATCTATAAAACAATCCAGGTGTTTCAATCAAAATTCAATCATTTTTAATGATGGATAGTGTAATGCAAAAGCAGTAATCTGTATGCAAGTCCCTTTTGAAACATCAATTGCGGATATAAAAAACATGTCTCTGAAAATGTTTACTTTGGGCTAAAAAAATAATTTTTCAAGATCTCTTTTATTTACTTTTTATTTACTGTATTTACTTTTCTAAAATTACAGATTAACAGCAAATTAAACAATTAAAATGCATGTCATGTTATAAGCTTGAAAAAATAAGTTTATCTTTTTTTATTTATTTATATTTATATTTATTAATGTATCACTTACCATGCTCAGCCTGCCTGACTGCCTCTAGGTCAGTGCTCTCATTCACCTTGTAGAACTCTCTGTGAGGTTCAAAGCAGTCTGCATACTGGTGGGCAGCATTGAAGGCTGCTGTTAAGGCCTCCTGGATGAAGAAAATGGCAAACAATTAATGGCACATGTAGAGAACATTGGACCCTATACTCTTTTTGTATTAAAGAAACAGTGAGCTGACTTAAAATTGTTTCTCAAATAACATCAATAATGGAATGTTAAGCACTCCACTGAATGAACCCTTGGTAAAATTCTACTTAATTTATGTTACAACTCACAACAAAATAAATTTAATAAAATTTCTGTTGAGGTAAAACTGAGTGAATTAAATAAGTTTATTTTTTCATTTAAATATTTATAAAAAAGACACTTTGCCCTCACCCTAATATTCTGTATAATACTCTGCAGATGCTTGTCATCTTCAAACATGCTGATGAGGCTGGGACCCTCTCCACATGACTTCTCCTCAAACTTGCCATTAATTATGGGCCTAAAAGGATACAATATGGTTGTGTAAGAAAAAACAATATTGGCATTACAGTCTTTTTATTTACTGAACCTATTTCAAAAGCACCTAAGAAAACTTATACTGGACAAACATTGAAACTCTTAATATCTAATACTTGTACTATAATATAGCATGATATAAACTGAAAATGTTATTTCATTTATCAAAATTTTCATTTAAGAACTAATCTGAACAAGATAATCAGATTATTTTTCAGTTGGCAAACAACACTCTGCAATGGACAAACACTTTGAACTTTGCAGAACAATCTTACCGTGTAAAAGCATCAAAGTAAGTATCAGGCACTAGGTTCATGACACTGAGTACTGCATCCTGGAACTTCTTGATGACCTCGGCAATGCCTTCCTGGAACTCGTCTTCATCTGGGGTGAAGTTCAGCTGATTTGGCTCCAAAATGAACTCAGTGATGAACAATGGAGGGAGCTTGTTGGCCTCCTCTTCATCATCTGCTGCAGCTGCTGCTTTGGCCTATACAGGGGAAAACACAGTCAAACACATGTCCTGATATCATTACTTCTATCATTTCAGTTTCTTTACAACTATTTTGTTTGCAAAGAGAAAACAAAATAATGTAAAACAAAGAATCTAAAATCAATAAAAGAAGATAATTACATATCAAGTATATATTTCATACTGGTGTGTTTACAGATATAAAAATTTTCACATAAAACCACAAATGTTTTATTTCATATCTAAGAGATTGATGATGATAATGCCTATGTGTTACAGAACTGCATTTACCTTAGCTTCCTCCTCTTTAGCCTTCTCCTTGGCTTTAACATCTTCATCATCTTCATCCTCATCTCCTTTCTTCACTTTACTCTTGCTCTCAATCTCATCCACAATGCTCTGTATCTGGGCCAAGGCAGGGGTATTCTGTAATTGTTCTGTCAGGTAGTTCAGCATGGTAGACACCGAGTTCACTGCCAGCACATGCATGGTGTTTACAATAAGGTAGTCTGCCAAGCGAATGAAGCTGGAAATTAAACAAAGATTTCATTTATATGAAGAAATTTTCATTTGTTTAATGACCAAATCCTGAATTGTTTTCTACAACTATCAGCAAAGAAATTAACTTCACACAGACTATCTGAAAAATTTGAGCTGAAAATTAGAGTTGACAAAAGCATTTAATATGCCAAAGGAACACTTTTGATGAAACTGTAAACTGAAGTGTACAGAATAAAGAATAAACCTGCTCTTGATCACTGAAATTAAGGCATACTAATATTTTTTTAAAACTTGAATATATCTTACCAGGTCAAGCGCTTGCAGTGGGACCTCTTGTTAGCCTGCTCAGTGTATGTCATCTTGTCTGGAGCCTCACCATAGATATCCATGTCATAGTTACTCTGCATCTGAAAGCTGGAAGCTGTGCCTGGGGCATCACCTAGGAAAATAAATTAGATGTGCTGATTAGTGAAATGATTCCTTTTTCTACAAATACACAAACAAATAATGACAGAAACTGGACTAGAACAAAAGATTTTAAAACTGATTGAAAAAAAAAAAAAATACCCAGTCCAGGACTCTCTGAGCCATCATAGAAGTAATCATCTGGTGTAAAGCCTGCCTCCAGCAAAGCTGTCCTGCAAGCACTTCTGACCACTTCCTTCACCAGCTCTCTAAACTCTGCCAACCGGTCAGCAACCTATGGGATACAAAGGGACATGAATGTTTGTCTCCACTATTTATACTCTGATTTCATACAAGTGGGCAAAAATAAATAAATAAATGAATTAAGTTTTGCCTTTTGTTTGATATTTCAAAATCAGTGGGACCATTTATAATAATCACTGGTGACTTTTATTAAAAGACTTGCTTTATCAAATAAATGTTTAAGTTACATGTACATGATTTTTTTTCAACATCTTTATAATTCATTAGTAATTTACCTCATTCAACTGAGCAAACTGAGCCTCTCTGAACTCATGTAGACTGTATGTATGTCCCTTTTCCACTTTACACAAGCCCATGTCACTGATCCTGTAGCACATCTCTCGGACATTCAGGAGGGCAGGGCACAAAGACTGGAAAAAAGGATGAAAATTTCAATTTATAGTGATCAAAAACTTTGAGAAAAATAAGCAATTTGTCATAGTGGTTCATGCCTGGACATGGGTAATTGCAAGTATCTTAACCATAATATGGTTTGAAGCTTGGTATTTATGAAGGGTAAACCTGTAAAAGGTTATGCATGTACTGATAAGTGTTAGCCCCTCATGTCCTTTTTCATTAGACAATTAGCAAGCATTGTAACAATATCATCATTACATCATACTATAACAATATAATCACATTGCAGAACTTAACTGAAGTTAAATTTTACACACTACGGTAAAGTGCCATGAATTTCGAACGGCTCTTGAATTTCGAACGATCTTAAAATCGGCCGTCTGGAGTTATTTCTGGACCATGAATTTCGGCCAGTAAGCAATTTTACGCGATCTTCATTTCATGAATTTCGTACACCTTAAAATCGGCCACCGGGCTATTCTCGCGCTTATAAAGATCTAACAGTCGGCAATGTTGCCCTAGCGTACCTTTTACCTGAGTACTACGTGTGCGGCCCAAGGTGCAAGATAACGATCGGTACAGTTAGTTTAGGACGCTAAACAACATCGTCATATCCATTCATTCAGATAACAGGAGAATCTATTAAGAGTTGTACTGTCGGGCTGTTGTTTCTTTACCGCAGTATTCGGTGTGAGATAGTGATCAGTAGTACTGCTGAAGCGCACAATAGCATTGTTAACAGTAGAGACTTCAGTAACAGAACAAAAGAGCAATATTAAGAGCTGCAATAAAGATTACCATTATTGCTTTCTTGTCTCGCTCAGATCGCTCACGATCTCCCGCTGACGATCTTCCGCTAATGAAGTCCCTTGAAATGTACAAATGAAATGAAAAATACTTTTAAAAATTATAAATTCCAATGGGCAGGGATGGAGGGTTAAAAACAATCGAGAACGATCTCCGGCTGACGATCTTCCGCAAACGAAAGCCACTGAACGAGTATGAGCTTTCTCGTTTCACTCGGTTTGCGACGCTGACGATACGAAAATTGCGTTCTCGTCTCGCCCTTTGGCTTACGAAGTCTCTTTAACAAATATGAAAATTGCCTCCTGGTCTCTCTCGGATTGCGAACGATCTCTCGCTGAAAATTTGAAATTTTCCTTTTTGTCAATCAGCTTTGTCAGTTGCCGTGCGTATGAAGGTCCGGAAGGTGTCCCCTTTCACAAATTGGCCTGTAGTTTGCTTAGTGTGTTGTACCGCATGAAGGTCACTCTTGTCACTGCTGCATACGGCGTGGAATGTGTATCTTAAAGTTCATAGAAACATTTTATTGTGTTTTGTAAGCTTTAGGAAGTAGTTTCGTCGTGACTGAATATCAGCGTACACTACAAAGTAGTACCATTCATCTGTGACGCATCATAAAAGCTAGGTACGTCAAATTACTCTAAGAAAATTTCTTTCAACGTCCACGGCTGTCCCGACAAGCCAAGACGTCATTAAAAAAAAGTCGTAAGCCGTCTAGCCGTTTTTGAAAACATAGGCCGTCCGGTGATGACAGCGGCCATCCAAATGGCGGCTGGACGGTTCGCTGGGAAAAGCCTTGCTCATAAGGGTATATTTATTTAACTAGGGGCTTACTGACAGCACCCAGCTTACATGCGGGTGCATGCCTCCCAAAATTATATTAAAGGATGAAATTGTAATATATCTAAGTTTAATTGTTTGTAAATTTTGTAAAAATTGCCCATGCCACCCCGTTAGTTTGGAGGGTTAAGCTGGATCAAGTCCGTGTCAATATTCTTTGAAGCTTTGTAGGAAAAATCAATCTTCCTTTGTTTCTCTGGCTCCTTGTTTAGCCCGATGGTCAGATGCCCCCAGGTCTGCTGGAGCAGCTCTTTGAAAATAACACACAGGTAGATTTTTATCTGAGATAAATATCGCGTTCGATACACTCAAGACAAAAGCTACCTGTGAGCTGAAGGGCACTTTACCCTCTACATAAGAGGTAAAGCAAGTTCCAGCTAGATGGACGATTAAGATCGGACTTCAGATGGTAACTAGTATTGTTTACCTCAGTTCTGTGAAAGCAAACGAGAAGGGTGTCAGAACAATGGTGCATATATAAATTATACAGAGAATTTGTACATTCAGGTGACGTTAACTTATAATCGAAGGGGATTTTCGATAATATTCCTTGAAAAGTACACTAAATTTATAGAGAATAATATCATGGTTGGCCAAAAAATTATATACGCACAGTGTCCGTGCGTATGCCTGGTCACGCCCCAGTCGCAAACCATAGGCCAATCCTGCTGACTACATGAAAATTGCCTTCTAGCATGGACAAAAAGTCCAAGCTTCTATGCTTGCTCGGATCGCTGACGATCTCTTGCTGACGAATATAGTAACGAAGTCCCTTGAACTAGTGTGGAAATTGGCCTATTGTCGCGCTCAGATCGCTCACTATCTCCCATTGACGATCTTCCAGTCCCTTGAACGAATATAAAAACTGCCTTTTCGGTTTACTCTAGATTACCTATCTCTCGCGTTTGTTTGAAGATGGTTTCAATGACAAAACGTACACGCTTTTCAAATGCGTACATTGACGCAACTATGCGCCAGGAAATCAGTTGCTGCTGCTGGTCAAGATTGGGTTGCCTGAGCGAAAAAAAAAAAAAAAAAAAAAACGGCCCTGCACCCACCCCCCCCCCCCACCCCCCACCCCCAAACCTAAGATCTAATATCCGTTTATTAGATCTTATCCCAAACCTAGTATATTTGATCGCAGACAACAATCAGCGGTCATCTTGGTCGCAGCGCACGACGGAGAGAGACCATAATACACAGTTCGGCTGCCGTGGCGAAGGCTACCTGTGCGCCGCACATACCGATCTGCGGTCGTAGTGGCCTCCCCACACGGAGGAGAGGCCGTAGTGCCGAGGCCGGCTTCTGCAGGGAAGGCTACGTATGCGTCGGAGACACCGACCCGCGAACAGCGAGATGAGGACGCATTCGCGCGTAAAGCTCCGCCCGACATTAACGGTAAAGGCAACGAACCTGGTCGCGGAAGACACTTATCGCAGATGAAGGCTACATGCACGTGCGCCATAGACACTGATCGGCTGTCGTCTCGGTTTCAGTGCACGGAAAGGAGCAACGGTAACACTAAGCTTCCATAGTAAAGGTAATCTGGCCGTGGCAGACGCTAATCGTCGGCCGTCTCTCCCTCCGTCCACTCCCGTTCTGAGCGCCAGGATCGTTTTTGAAAAACAACACTAGTTTCTGGCTGCCAGAATCGCTTTTGAAAAACGACACTACTAATAACGATGCTGTTTTGCGGCCCTAGACAACAGTACCGCTCTATCTATGGGCCATACACAGTGATCGGGTGAAAGTACGTGTATACCTTTGGTCGCAATTACCGACACTCACACATCATACATTATGGTAACTCTATATAGATCGTCGGGAGAAGATAACAGAAGGCCTAGCGACGAACAGACAACTTCCGGTCAAAATTGACAGAATTCCATGAAATTCGAACTTTCGGAAGTTCTGAGCACCTCCATTTCATGAATTTCGGCCAGAACGATCTTTTCCCAAATTTAATTATTTTCTACTGTTCGAAATTCATGGCACATTACCGTAATCTTATTTTAGTAAAACATTCACAATACTTTTGCAAATTTTATGTGAAGTTTTTAAAGCTTAACCTCATTTTCTGTTTGTAAAATTATATATCTCATGCCATGGCTATATTACTAAAGCTAAATCAAACTTACTGGGTTTACTATGAAGAGATTTTCATTCAGTGCTTTCTTGCAGTCTGAGAGCTTTTTGGTTCGCACATTCTTTCTCCATACACTGAATGCTTTCCACTTGCGGAATTTGGCAAAAACACTGATCTGTAATAATAATAATAATAATAATAATAATAATAATAATAATAATAACAATGATTTTTTAAGCAGACATCAATTTATTCATCAATGGCATAATGTTTCACAAACACCAATTTCATTAGTTTTACCATAAGCCTATACCAACAAAAAGGAGTATTTTTAAAGCAGTAAGATCACAACTTGATATTCCAAAACAGTAGATTTTAGAAAAATGACAAAAACTTAAAATAATACAATGCCAATAAGAAACAACTCACCTTTATCAGTTTGCGGAAATATCTGTACTCCTGTTCCCATCTGTCCAGTGGTACATGCTCAGTTTCATCATCGTCACGCATTCTAGTGACTCCCTTGATACTGATGGTGCAGTAATCATCTTTGTTGATGTTCTCATGGCTTACAACTCTGAAAATGTACCAAACGTATAAGTGTAGTGAAAAGTATAAAGTGTATTATTTCAATTAAACAATTAAAATGATTTACCAAACTGGATAATATCTTAACACATAAATGATCCACACTTGAATGAAGCTATGCATCAATTTTTTTTCATCCACAGATAATTTTTCCTTTATTGCTTTGTGGAAATAATCAAATCATTTTGAATATTTTTTACTTAACGTAATTTTAAAAACTTTATAAATTACAAGTGACATCGTAAATATCATCTCATACTTCACATCTCTATGTTATCATTCAACTTACTTCAAGTTGAAATAATGATAGTCCACAGAAGATTTTGGCACTGCAGGACTGAGATACAAGAACCCAATCTTAGGGTTCTCTCTCACAAGCTGTATCATCTGTAAAGGATCTTTAATGCCCTCCAGATGAGTTGTGCCTGGAAGAAAGAAAATTGATTTCAACAGTATGCATAAAATGAATATGTTTTTATTCACCAGGGGTTATTCTGAATAAAACAATGAGATAAAAATAAAAAGCCATGAACCCTGGGGTAAAAAAATTCTGTAAGCCAACTAGCAAAGAATTCATATTATCAAAGTTTTTGAAAATCATACTTCCAATTATCTGAGGAGTTTCCACATGGTTGCCAACTTAGCAATGTAAACACTTCTCAAAACACTTCTTTGACTTAACCTCATCTAATTCTATCCTTAAAGAAATTCAAATGTTCAATTTTTAAACATAAATCTAATTTTTTAAATAAAAATAAAATAAATGATGCTCTTACCTTTAGCGGTAATGGAGGGTCCTGGTACAGTAGAAGCACGGACATGTCTTCCTTTGGGAGAAGGTGGTTTTGGTTCTTTGGGTGGCACTGGGGAAATCTGTCTGCTAGCAGCACTCATTGACTCCTGGAAACAAATATGATATACTTGACAACATGCCATGCATTCATATGTTAGTGATGGAATTTGGTCTTCTCTCCATAGTAGCTGTATCTATATGCCTGAATATTGTTCCATGTACTCCATAAATCATACTTTCAAACAAATTATCTGATCTGGTGTTACTAATTTTTTCACACTACAACCTCATTATCCTGTTTGTTTAAAGTGAAGTTAACACATTAAGAAATAACTATTGAATGCAGATAAAAGCCTGATAATGCACCTGTTTCTGTTTGAACTCCTCTGGTAGTTCTGGCAGTGGTGATGCTGAAGCTGGCCTATCCATTGGTTCCACTGAACTGGCACGTTTCATTTTCTTGGCCTGTGGTTCTTCTTTTTTGAAAAACCCTTGAGCTTCCATCTTTTCCTTAGCCTTCATATGGATAAATTCTGGTTGATTCACCATTTGATATTTTTGAAGACTAGGCTAAAATATGGAAATAAGACACACTTATGATATATGAGCCTCATATTCAATATTATATCAAACACGGAGTAACATGGAAAAGACCAACACTGCATACACCTCAAAATCTATCGCTCCACGAAAAAAGAAAAAAAATCCCTAAGAAAAATATATAATTGGATATTAACAACAGTGCATATCTCCAAAATTATTTTGACTAAATCATTCATATCTAATTTGATAGTTAAATGATTTGCTCATATTAATAATACTTGATATATTAGTTCACAACAGTCACAGGTAAAATATACTTTACATATTACACAGTTACTTACCAAAGGTTCCAACTTTGCAGCAACAGGTGTGTTTTCTTTCCTTAACTGGGCATTTGTAGGCCTGTTGAATCTCAGAGCCCTTGTATTGATAGGTGCTTGTTTTGGTGCAAATGAGTACAGTCTTGCCTTCAGTTTTTCTTGATCCACACTCGGTAGCGCCCCATTTGCTCTTTGGCCATTTAACTGTCCACTGTGGCCATTAACTTGGCCATTCATTTGGCCATTCATTCTGGGGCTAAATGCAGCATTTGGTGTATCCATTTTTTATTTCTAATATAAAAGAAACTATTTTTAGTGTATAACTATCTTTTCACTGATAATATTGAAGCAAAGGCATGTAATTATCACATACATAATACTAGCATTTGAACACACATGACCTGTGAATAAAGATTAAATTTACGTATCCCTTCTATCACAGCTAAACCACATGACTGTGCCACTGTGTAGACCTTGAAGACTTGATATGACTATGTCTAAGAAAATGTAGAAGAAGAGATCATATTTGTATTTTCACAAATAACCCCAAAATATGTTGCTCTGACGAACACAAAAGTCATTATCATTTTGTATAAAAAGTATGTAATAAAGGTTCACCCCAAACCTTTTAACATTTCCATATTCCTTATGTCAGGTTGTAATTATAACTACATGTACAGACTATTCTTAAGATGTGTAAAGCAAGTGCCTTGTAACAACTGGGAAAGCTGGATACAAATACGACTATATTAACCATATCCAGCATTTTACAAACAATATAAGGCATATATAATGACATAGAGAAGTATATATATCAAATGCATTGAAATTAAACTTCTTCAACCTCTTGAGCTTCGCTTACCTGAATTTCTATTTCACATTTTTTAGAACTTGACAAAAATTGTGACGTCCGCCATATTGGTTTATTATTTCTAAGCAACGATGCCGGAGATATGCGGACTAAAGCGGAAAAATTACCAAAGTTATTTTTTACAAACCGTCAGTTTTTTTGTGAAGATATTTAAGAAAAATACTATTTGGAGCGAAATATTTGATTAATTCAACTTTTTTATTTTTTACGAAGACTTCATTTTAGGGCAAGCAGAGGGGGGAGACTCGGTCAAAAGAACGCTTGTAGTCTCGCGCATTCTCGCGGCTGTTCCCGGAAGTTTATATGCTAAGACGGGGTCCTTCAGGGTGGAGTGAATTTAGCCGGGTAGGTACTGAAGTTTTTCATGCTTTAGAGACGTTGCCTTCTTGATTGGTGAATCTTTAAAAAGACATTATAACTATGGTTACTAGAAGTGTGCTTATGCCATATTAATTACCGATCATCAATTTGTTAACGATGTAGGTCAATATAAATACCATGTTATTTCAACCTACTGTATCTGGGTCTGTCAGTCTCACAGTCAACATTATATTTACTGTTATGACTCACATAGTTTAGATTCAGCTTTACAGCTATCTAGGGCATGGGAATGAATATTTCAGAGGAGGGTATGGTGTTGTGCATTTCATCTTTTTTTCTGACAATTTACTCCCAACTTAAAATATATATGTCTGTTAAATTCATTTGGGTCATAAAAATATTTGTGTATGTAATATGAAGATATACTTGTAGATTGTCATGATCATAGTCTTAATATAATAAACTCTTGTCCCCGATCCTCAAAATACATATAAATATCTATATCAGCTAGAAAACTTTTTTATAATAAATTTTGTTACGTAGAGAAATAGATATCTGCAGCTGTTTTAGTTGCTGTGGGGTGGTCTTTGAAATTGATGTTACAAAATGTATGTTAGTCTTTGTTCTTTATTCTTTGAGAATTTTGCTTTTAAAAACTATGCATATTTTAATATTACAAAAAAAAAAAATGGACAAAGGAATCAATGATATTTGTTCTTGTCAAAATAATCAGTTTCCCCCCCCCCCCCTTCACCCTTAAAAGGATTCACTGTCAGAAAACATGATGTAAAAAAAAAAAAAAAATAGAATTTCATAGTCATGCAGAATCATGTTTATAACATTGCTCTTTGGTCATTGTAAGTAGATAAATTAATTCTGGCCAGTTACCTGGTCATGGTAATCATTCAATAAATTAGGTGTACATGTTTGTGATGAAAGGACATGTCACTGAATCTATTATTTATTTGTCATTATTAAAACATCAGTTATTCATGATATTACATAAAGCATAGTATATGAGTTCTTGATTAAACTATGCCAACTGCATGCAATTTGTCCCTTCCTTAAAATAAACTTGCTTTGCAACAACTACCTTGAATGACCAGAGATCACTCCATGGAGACTTGCCTCTATTATTGGTATGAGTTTTTAGTATATTCTGAAACTCAGGATGAGCAAAGGCTAATAAGTATGCAGAGTCACAGACACTGTGTTAGCAAGCTGTTATACTTGTACCTAATGTTGGGTCAATAATTCTGGGGACATGCAAGCTTGGTGTATTCTTGGCAAGTGAAAACTAATTGATATATTATGTACCTCTTGGATTTATACTTGCTTAAAGATGGACTACATGTATGAAAATGTTTAAAAGTCTAATTGGGTTTTTGACTAAATTTGAGTTCTTACAGGACATTGCAGTTTCAAAAATTTCTCAAAGTAAAAAAAAGAAAAATTCAAAGAGGGCAGATCCCCACCAAAACAACTCAGTTCTTCTTCTTAATTAATTAATTAGTCAGTTAATTATTAAATGGATCACCACCAATATCTAATCGATTTTAAGTCAGCCCATGGCCATTTCTGACCTTTCCTGAAAATTTTATCAAAATCCAGCTATAAGTTTTTGAGTTAAGCTGTTTACTAACAAACCAGGTAAGAGAAAAACATAAACCCCTAGGCAGAAGTAACAATGTGCATTTTCATTGCCATGTGGATTATCCAAAACAGCTTTCTTTTTTGTGAAAGCAATATCTTTTAAAGTATTCCACTGGAGACATTTTTTTCAAGATCTGCTGCTGATGTCATATCCCAATTTCCTTTATAACATCTTTTCAGTTTATGTAAATAAAAATTACAACACAGGGAAGACACCACCATCATTGTATCATCAGTCAGTTTGTGTTGATGTTTTATGTTAAGCAGTTGATCCTTCACAAGGTCATATAAAGAATCAACACCATGATATATCACACAAATGGAAACAGGAGACCAATTCAGGCTTTCAGTGAGAAGCTATCAATGGACAGGAAGTTGAATTACACAATTGCTTTTTATGTACAGACACAGATGTGTCTGTACATATAGCCATCATCTGCGTCTGTCGTCGCCGTCGTCGCCGTCGTCGCCGTCGTCGCCGTCGTGCACTTTTACCGATAACACGATAAGTGGAAAACTGTTTTTTCTTTTGGCTTGAAACTTACCGAACTAATGAATATTCATAATACGCAGGTCAAGTTCGAAAATCAGCATGATCGGGTCACTTATAGGGAATTTATGCTGTTTTTTCACTTTTTTCAGCATAAATGAAGCACCGATAACACGATAAGTGGAAAACTGTTTTACTTTTTGGCTTGAAACTTACAGAACTGATGAATATTCATAATACGCAGGTCAAGTTCGAAAATCAGCGTGATTGGGTCATTTTTAGTGAATTTAGGCTATTTTTTCTCTTTTTTCAGCATAAATGCAGCACCGATAACATGATAAGTGGAAAACCATTTTACTTTTTGGCTTGAAACTTACAGAACTGATAAATATTCATAATACGCAGGTCAAGTTCGAAAATCGGCATGAATGGCTCATTTTTTAGTGAATTTAGGCTATTTTTTCTCTTTTTTCAGCATATATGCAGCACCGATAACACGATAACTGGAAAACCGTTTTGGCTTTTGGCTTGAAACTTACAGAACTGATAAATATTTATAATACGCAGGTCAAGTTCGAAAATCGGCATGATCGGGTGACTTGTAGGGAAGTTATGCTGTTTTTTTTTTACTTTTTTCAGCATATATGAAGCACCGATAACACGATAAGTGGAAAACCGCTTTATTTTTTGGCTTCAAACTTACAAAACTGATGAAGATTCATAATCCGCAGATCAAGTTCGAAAATCAGCATGATCAAGCCATTTTTAGGGGAGTTATGCTATTTTTTCACTTTTTTCAACAAATATGCAACACTGATAACACTATATAAGAAAAACAGATAGGCCAATTGTCATTATACTTACAGGAGTGGTCAGTCTTACTAAAATGCAGGTTGAGTTGGAAAATCAGCATAATCTGGCCATTATTTTAGAAGTTATGCTGTTTTTTCACATTTCCTCAGATTCAATTATTAGGCATGTGAACAGTCTCATTATTTAACTAATAAGATACGTAAAAGTGTTTGTTTGATATTTCCTGCATCTTTACAACATTGTTAATTGATTGTGTAAAAATGATGGTAAACTTGTTATCGTGTATTGTGAAATAAAGTGTCAAAAACGGTAATAAACTCATCATTGCAGTTTGTCAGATTCAATCATCCACTATGTTCAGAATCTCAGAATGGAGGAAATTGGACATTAAACACTGTTCTATTGATATTTTTCCCATCTCATCAATTTTCTTAGTTGGTCATATAAAAATGGCAACAAACTGTTTATTTCGTTTTATGTTAAAAAAATGTTAAAAATGGAAATAAACCCATTTCAGAACAGTGCTGTCATGTTTACATTTTGGCATTTTTAAGATGTGACTTTGAAGTTTCATGAGCCTGCAGACCTTTGCTAATCACATTTTCTGAATATCCATGATACTAATATTTTATGATTAAAAATTGATGGTCATTATGCTGTTAAACATTATGTAATATTGCATCAAAATTTGAAGAAACCCCTATTTTGGGCACTGCTCCCATGATGACCATTTAAGAAAAACCATGTCACTTACTGTTTTCAAACTTACAGGCAAGAAACATAGGGCTAAAATACAGCTTCAGTAGGCAATGCAGTCTGTTTGGTAAATTTTTCTGGCAGTTAAACAGTTTTTTGTGAAAATTTAATTTTTCACTTATTGGCATTTTCAAGGTGTGACTTTGAAGTTCCATGATTCTGAAGACCTTTGCTTGTCATGTTTTCTGAAAGTCCATGTTACTAATATTCTATTAAATAAAAATTGATGGTCATATATGCTGTTAAGCATTATGTAATGTTGCTTCAAAATAGAAGAAAACACAATTTTTGGTGTTGCTGCCATGATGACCATGATGGGAAAACCGTGTTACTTATGACTGTCAAACCTTAAAAAAAGAAACACTGTACTAAAATGCAGCCTGAGTTGGAAAAGCAGTCTAATTGGCTTCATTTTCTGGAAGTTATACATTTGAGTGAAATATTCATTAACTTTTTGGCATATTCATTGTGGGACTTGGAGCTCCCATGGACATGAAGCCGAATGGTAATCAAATTTTCTACATGTCCATGCTATTTGTAATCAATAATCAAAAATTGGTGATAATTATTCTATAATTTATTATGCAATGTTACATCAAAATTGACAAAAATCTTTTTGCACTGCTACTGCAAACATTATGAAAAGAAAACTGTGTTACTTATTATTATTTTTAACTTATGAGAATGATTTTTAGGATTGGCATGCAGTTAAAATTAGAAAGCTAGGTCAATTGGGTTATCGTTTATTATTGAATTTATGCAATTTTGTGTGAAATTTTCATTTTTTTATTCTGGCACTTTCTAAGTATAAACTTGAACTCTGATGGGCCTGAAGCCTTATGCTTTTACTTTGGTCGGTGTTACCTGCTGTGCATAATTAAAATATGATGTTGACTTTGCAGTAAAACATAATGTATCATTTCATCAGAATTGGTAGTCTCCTATTTTGTGCATTATTGTTTTGTGCTTTTCTTAAGATGTGACTTATGGGCCTGAAGGGTCTTTGAGAGGGTCAGTCTGTAAATTTTCCTTGGGTATCACTTAGCTAAGCTCTGAGTTATAAAGTAATTTGCCTAATTGATTATTTATAGGCCATTAAATGAGATTACATAAAGCACACTTGTTGATATCTCCCTGTAAACTCCCAAAGGTTAAGCTCTCTGCTAGATTAATAATAAGGAAGCAGTGATAATTATGGAGGTAAATTATGCAGGTAATTTATATATATATATATATATATATATATATATATATATAATCAACAATTGCTGCCTGGGCAGAGGTCTGCACTCTCGGAGTGCTTTTCTAGTTTTGTTTATTTTCCTTAATAACTTTTTTCTCAAACACTTGCATTTGTGATATTTAACCGCCTGAAGCTCTGCACATTTTCTGTATTTCCACATAAGCAGTTGTATGTTATTTATGTTTTCAAACATTATGTAATATTATTTAATGCACTGTCATCATTTTTCAAATATTGAGACTTTCATCATGTGACTTTGGTCTCTCATGGTCCTGATACTGTAATCTTATTGAAGGGATGGGTTGAGACCATCTTCAGGGTCAGCTTCCGGAAGACGTTCAGATTTTTAAGTTTATATTGACTGATATTTATTTTTTTTTCTTTTGGAAGATCATCAAAATAGAGGATGGATCAACAAAGATACTTTGGAATACTGTCAGAAAATATCTCTGGGTCAGCTCCTGTTATTGACCATGTTACCTGTTGTGCATGATTAAAATTCAGTGTTGACTAACAGTGCTATTATAAGCATTATTTATTATTGCATCAAAATTGGCAAAATGACCTATTTTGCATCTTTATTTTCTGTTTTTTGTCTGTACATTTGACAGCTTTGCTGCCTTGTTTTCGATGATTACTGTGGTTTTTGCCACATTTGCTGTACCAGTCATATGATAACTAATGGTTTTTATTTTCTTTATAAGATATCAATATTATTTATTTAACATATTGCATGTAATAATCACTGAAGCATGGATCCCATCCTTCAAAATTTGTCTCATTGAAATTTGACCAGTGCAGCCCCACAGCATAGTTTACAAAGCACTTTGTGTTATAAAACCAGTCCATGGTCAAACTGTTGTACTTGATCCCTTTTTTAGTATGGGTCAGTGGACTGCACTTGAGAATAGTGCCAAGTTTATGTGAAATTTATCAATAAATGTCCCTGAAATGTTAAGTTAATCACAGTTGATTCAAAATGTTAAAAAGTACCAAGGTGAGATAAGGAAATGTATCTTTTGATCTCTTTCTCTCCCCCCCCCCCACCAATCGCTCTTTTTTGATGTGAAAAAAAAAAGCGTTTGAAAATTTAGGGTGAATAAAAATAAGGAAGCAAACAAGCAAAAGACAAACCATTTTTCCATCTGGAAACTTACTGAAGATATCTCAGTCCAGCTGATGAAAGTAACCCATTTTACCTGCTCAGCTGTATGCACAGGGATTTGAAACTGGATATGATTGCTTCTTTTATAGGTAGATCTCAGTAAGGGGTAATTATTTTCAGACCAAATTTGAGGTAGTGTATGGTCTTGGGTGCTAGTTGGATGTATCTTAGTGTAGTTATTATTACAGCAGAGAAGTACGAAACTCGTTTGGCCTATCTGCTGAAGTTTTTACTTCATTCAGTTAGAGAAAAAGGTTTTCCAAATCACCAAAAATATTTTTTCAACTCACTCAATGACAGATCAGTCAATATTCAGGGATAAGATTTACATGTTTCTCATATTCCAAAGGTAAAAGGAAATATTTTAAGCTGTTGGTAAGCTTTCTTGGCCCATTTCTCATGTTTTACTGATATATTTTCATACTTGAAATGCACAAGCCCCCTTCACTCAGAAAAATTTGGTAATAGAGTGAGGCACAATGAATCTACAATCCCTTCAGGAATGTGTGGAAGGTGAAATGGGAGTTTTGATGTTTACATTTGGTTCTTAATGGTGGAAGAGTACTGCTTAAGATTTGTTGATTGTTTGTTGTGAGGTTTTATGTTGAAATGATCCTGTTTATGTTCTTTATTGTTCAGGGGGAGATGTGGATAGAGATCAAGGGTCTGTTTCAATATTTTTACTATAGAACTAGATGAAAGTAATAGATGTTTTGTAACTTATGTACTGGTAATCATTTTATGAAAGTGGATAAGTTCTTTATACATCTGTATTTGTTTAGCTAACATTATTTCAAATGAAAAAGTAATGTTTTGTACAATTTTCGCAGGATCTGCAAAATGGACCACATACTTACATTTTTTAAGCTCATTTTTAAGTCTAAAAACAGAACTATAAAACTGTATATTTTTCATAAATTCACATATTTCTAAGGACAGACAGACATGAAGTAGTATTGAGCTAGCATGGTGAGTTATGGTTAGGCAATGGTTTGTTTTCCTTTGTGCTTAATCGAAGTAATCCTGGATATCAATCCCCAAATGACAGTGGTGTCAGGTGTCTGTTATATGTAATTGGTTCTTTACACACATATCTGTTAACAGTTTAACAAGTGTGTGTGTGCTGAAGTGAGAAGAGGGTTTAAGAAATAAATTCAACTTTATGCTTGTCATTGTATAACATGAAATTCATGAATATAGTACATGATAGTTTTCATTTTTAAGAGGTAAAATAATTTTGGATTTATTTACAACAGATTGCATTAATTTTATAAATTGGAAAATTAAAATTTTTGTCAAAATATGCTCTTCTGATGCCATGGTCTTTTTGAAACAGCCCAACACATACAACCATAATTTACAGTTTTAGTAACTATAGACTTTACGGATTTTTGTATCTTTTTCCATTGTGAACAACAACTTTTTATGTAGTAAATGATCAGAATGAACCCCTATTCCTATTTTTCACATAATAATTTGGCAAATTCCCTTAAAATGATTTAATATTGAACTGTGTAATATATTTACAACTGAGACCACAACTGCATATACCTGTGCTAACATGTGGTATTTTTAGTGTGTTATTTATGACGCTAGTCAGCACTTGGATGCTTTGCGTCAGTGCCTGTAGTGCAGGTACCCATTGAAAGGGTTCACTTTCAATTCAATACTAATTACCCATAGTCTGAACATTATTCATAACTGTATGGACTCTGTTCTTCAATTTCCTTAGGATTCATGATACAAATAATAAATAGCATATGTTGCAATCAACTGTTAATGTGGTTAACTGTTTTTGTAAACAAAGTTAATTGTCTTGCAAGGTCAGTTCTTGGGTGGGTGAAAATGGAATAAAGCCAAAGGTATTTACATCAGTTTGAATGATTGTTAGCCACAGAGTATATAGTTCTACATGGGTGTGGAATACATGCCCTTTTTCTGTAGCTGTTGAATGTTGATTCCACTGAAAAAAAAGGTAAGGTATTTTGTTGTATGCAAGTTTTTGGTTTAAATTGGATGGATCTTTCACTCTTTATAAGTGCAAAGGATTCAAATTGCTTTATTGATATATATACTATACCTTTAAGTTATAATCATTGGACATAGACAACTACTGTGTTACACAAATTAGTAAGTAACACAATTGCATAAATAAAGTATTTTATGGTAAGTTTGATATTAACACAGCAGGACAATATGCAAATGTGTGTGTGAGAGAGAGAGAGAGAGAGAGACCATCCAAAGATGGCACAGAAGAACAATGTGCATGTGTGTGGGTGAGTAAGAGAGACTTAAGACAGGCTGTGGATACTATACTTGAACACATTGTCACAATGTGGTCAATTAAGTTGGTAGTTGGTTTGGTATGTGGATCTGAAATTGTACCAGTGCATTGCGTGTACTTTTAACATTTTTCATGCAGTTTTAATGTTAAGTCATTCAATTTAAAAGGAAATACCATCTTGCAAAGTGGCACTAGTGGCTGTGAGACCTAAGAAGAAAAATTTTAGATGTCACTGTTATATGTCACTTGTGACAAAGCAAAAGATTTACAGTTTGTTTTCATAGACATGAAGCCAAGTTATCCTGCCCCTCTTCTTTTTCATCTTTTAAATTCCAAATATACTACACCAGATTGAAGTTTGACAGAACATAGATGCACTTTGGTACTGTAAGATCTACTGAATTGTAATCAGTCATAATTTGATTGCTTGATAACAACAGATATACTCATACATAATCCACTATATACTTCTTTTTGTTGCATGAATACAATTACTTTGGCTCAGTGACAGAACAAATGTGTAACAACTTTGATCAATGTGAATGACTTCCTGTGAAGGTAATTTGATGTTGTTACACTGTGTCCTTGCAGTATGGGACAGAGTGAAATATGAGCTGTCTACCAGTACCTGGCAAAGTGAATCTGTTAACAAGATAACAAGCTTACCTGAGCAAAGGATATCTGAGAATACTTAGAGTGACAATAATGATGTTTTGATACAGGGTTGATGGGTTTATTTGCTTTATCTGATATTTGACTATGTCATCTGGATATCAGACAAACAAGAAAATTAATTTTATGGTCTTCACTTTCAGCATTAAAAAAAGGTTTATTGTTGAGTTAATGAAATGGCAGTTATAGGGACATTGGTATCTGTTTTCAAAGTTAATGTGTCATAGATAATTCATATAATTCTCACATTATTAAAATGTTTGTGAATGTTGCTATGGAAGAAGAGTGGCATTGTTGTGGTTTCGAAGTTAAGTATCTTAGGCCAAGGGAATTTTGCCTGGACTTAGGCTTCGTTCACATGCAATGTCTATTTTCTATTTTCTATTTTCTATTTTCGGTATGTCTTATGATCACGGTCTGTGCACTGAATATCCCGCGGCGTAATTACTGGCAGCGTGAGCCAGTTACTATAAGTTACTATAAGTAACTGGCTCGCGCTGCCAGTAATTACGCGGCGGGATATTCAGTGCACAGACCGTGATCATAAGACATACCGAAAATAGAAAATAGAAAATAGACATTGCATGTGAACGAAGCCTTAATGTGATAATCATGTATATACAGGTAAACTACTATGTAGATAATGCTGGGGTGATGAGACTTCTTGAATAAAATGCAGGTATTATTCTGCATTGTTACTGTCATTAAGTTGTAAACTACCAAAATCTGTGTGTGCATGCTTTTCCATTCAAAAGTTTCGTATCATTTTTTTTTGTAAGATTTACTTTGATATTAGGAATTTCCTGTAACACAATATATGTTTCAATGCGACCTACTATGTGGACATTGTTGTATAAAGTGGATATTTGCATGATTTAATGTTGTTAATACAGTCTTTTCCCTGATAACTTTATCATGGCCCTTCTCAGAGAAGACTAGTAAACAAAAGTTATCTTCATTGAATTGCAATATTTTTGACAGCCTTGTCTATAACTAACCTTAATTATAATACTGTATGCACCGCAGGATTCTTTTGTTGTAAAAATTGTACACCCAAGATACGAGATAAAGACTGAAACAAAAGACAGCATATATTATGGCCCTGAATGTGCATTATCATTAATCATCTGTTCTTGGCATATGTACTTAATAGGTGTATTAAAGATTTCACTTTCCTTCGAAACTTGCGCACACTAAGTGGTACGCATTTGTTTTTGGTATTCTTCATTATTTGACAGAACGTCAACATTTTTGGTCAGAAAAGCCAAAAATGATGAAATATTTTTAAAAAATGTTTGATCAGTCATAGCAAGAGAAGAAAAATTGAGTGATATCATAGGTATTTGTATGCTTTTGTTTTCTTTTATTGGTGGTGTTTGAAACAAAATAATGATCTTATATAATTAACTGTATATTAATTTGTTTCTTTGTGTTTTTTTCAGAAGGTGACTTACACAAAGGAACATAATGTCGTCCAAACTGTTTGGTAAAGATTTGAAGCAGTATGAAGACTTGGATATAGATGAACTCCTAGAAAAGTTGACCCCTGAAGAGTTGGAGGAACTCAACAATGATATTGACCCTGATGTAAATATTTTTTGTTTGATGTGTCATTTTTAAAGTAATTTTAGTGAAGATAATTCTGTACTATACATAATTATAATGAGCTTATTTCACACACACATTTTTGTAGACTATGGATAATGATTCCCTACTAGGCATTTTTGATATATAAAAAACTTTAGAAAGACAATTTAATAAAACATTAAAGACAGTAAGACAAGAGACATTTTAGTAATAAAATGAGGTGATCAAAATTGAGGACTCATAATATTTGGAAAGAAAAGCCTAGCAGTTTTAGTACTGCAGCTGTTTTTTCCCTCCTTAATACCCTCAAAGGTCATTTAATTTATGACTTATGCACTGCAGTAGCTTGTAATATTGCACTATTTTTCTTTTAAGAACTAAAAGTGCAGGTGAATCAGTAACTGCTGTACCATTTACGTTTCATGTGTTTGGACTGAGGGTTGTCTTTTACTGATAAATGTGAGACTACTGACCTCAAAAGTTTTAAAATTGCAGGGGAAAGCTTTATACAAAGGTGTCAGCATTAAGGTTTTTCAAAGCCTTCTTTCTTATTGATTGTTGTGGGATGTGACTTCAGCTTAAAACCCATGTCTTCTAAATAGCTGCCCCCACTCTCCCAACTTTCTACAGTGCTACAAAATTAGTGAGCTTAGACTCTGCAAGTGGTAGTTATTTGATACTTGATATTAAAATTATAGAAATATGTTGCTGTATAGCTTTGCCAAGATGTTTTAATTTGTTTTCTAGAACTCATTGCTACCTCCATCTCAGCGGTGTAAAGACCAGACTACCAAAGCCCCTACAGGGCCATTCAAGAGGCAGCAACTCTTAGACTTCTTGGAAAAGAAAGCCAAGGAGGAGAAAGACTGGGAACAGAATAAGCCATATGTGAAAGAAACTAGAGGTAAGTTGTTGTCAAATAATTTTTTCCAAAGTAAAATGTATTAAAAGAAATACAAAAACAAAAAATTGATAACATCATCAAGATGATAATGATAAGTGATTGAAGTAGTGGAGATATAGGCATGATCAAATATATGACATCTGAAGAAAGGGGATATTTCTCTTGAGAAGAATTGTATGTTATGATAATGTGAGAACTTTGGTACAGAAGCCACTGTAACTTTGAAAAGTCATTAGGCCTAATGTGCCGGAGGCAGAATGTTTGTGCTTTAGGCAGAATGTTTGTGAACATAAAAGTTAACTTTTATTTTCCTAAGGTAGTTTCTTGATTCGTGCTGGTGGGGAATGGCCTTTTTGAGTACCAGGTTATCAGTCAAAGTTCGAGGCTTTAAGGAAAAAGAGCATACTTTTCATTGTGACAATGTGTAAAAATACCTGTGGGTTACATTGTGATCCATAACAAGTGTTTCTGCATTATACCTACAGCAGATTTTTTGCCAAAGTGAAACAGGAAAAAAAAAAGATGTGAAAAGATGTCATGAGAAATGGTGACATCATATAAAAGTTTGTTAATCTTTATAATGTATTTGGATAGAAAGTAGACAGTGACTAATGCAAAACTGTTTTATATATTGGCAATAAAATTTAAAAAATAGATATGAAGTTTGGATTACGACTTAACCTTTGAAATATTAGTTGTCAGTTCTGTTAATTTTGGTTTTAGTTGTTAACAAGTTTTATTTCTAAGGAATATGAATTGCTTTTTTTTCAGGCAAAGTATATGTGCCCAAGGAAGAACCCAAAAAGATAGACCCCAACGATGAAATAGAAACAGAATTTGATGATATTCTGCGCAGTGCCACAGAGGAAGAATTAGTTGATTTAGCAGGTAGATTCTTGGTGTTATATTTAACAAGATTTTTTGACATGAAACAAATTCAATTTAAGTTAAAATTGGGAAATGTGAAATGTTTCTGAAAAAGATTGCAAAGTCTTTTGGGGCATTTAAAATGTTTGTTTTTTAAAATATAATTTGACTTTATATCAAGTTTATTTTACTCTTAGTATTAACAACAACAAAATGGTGATTATAAAATATGAGTGCAGAAGGAAATACACGGACACTGTATGGGCTTAGTCTTGAATAAAATGGATATAATATCAAGTATATTTAACATTCTGTGCATGATGTACTGTATTTTACACTTGCATTTTACAGCTGTGTTGGGCTTCCACAGTCTCCTGAACCAGGTACAGTACACAGCATCCATGGAGGACAGGAAAGTAGAGGGTGGCTTTTCAGGTAACTAATAGATACCATATGAAGGGGTGGATCCAGAGATATTTACTGACAGTCCATCTTTGTTGATCCATCCTCCATTTTTGACTATCAGCCGCAGAAAATTTAGATGCCCATCAATGTAAACTTAAAAATTCTAACAGTCTTCTGGAAGACCCAAGGTGAATGGGATGGACACACATTCAAGGCAAGAATGGATTTCGCATACTCCTTGTTGATGAGTGTTGCCTCTGGTTGATATTATAGCTCATTTTATATATTTGATATGAGCTAAAGCAGGGTCTTTTGTTTTCAATGATATACAAGTGTTGATAAAAGACACTCTTCTCTCAAATATGAACATTTTTCATCTAGCAAATCTGAACAAGTCGGATGTTTGGATCACTTCAGTAAATATTTTCACCAAATTAAATATTGATTAAAACAATTAATTAAAAATATCCTTTTTAGAGAAAAAAATGCTGAACAGTTTTTAATATCATTGTCATTACTAATACCTCTCATCATTTTCATTTCATTTAACATGAAATAGTATCAGGAAGCTCATTTAATAGTTATTATCCAGTGAAACAAAGCTTAAACTTCAGGGACATGACCACATTTTTATCAGATTGATGTTCAGCAAATTATTAACCTCTAAAACATGGTGATCAAGTTGAATTATGTGGTATCTTCAGTAAGATCATTGAAATCTTTCTATCTTAATTTCTTTTGTGCCCTTGACTGTGTAGAAAAGTGAGTAATCATGTACACTTTAGGTCAGCAGGAGTTACACATTTGGGAAATTGTGTGCTATCTTCATATCAAATGATATATTGCCTTTTATCTTTCTGGTATATTGCTATGCCAGGTGTCAGCATTAAAAAGGAGATAAAATTGTTTATAATAGTCAAGAACTTTCAAGCTAATTTGATTCATCATGCCATTGTATATGCTGGCTGGTGATTATTTCCCAGAAATTTGGGTTGAAAAAAAGGATTTTAATTTAAAAACTACTACTCATAAACTGTCATGCCATAAAGTGATGGCACTGCCCTCTCTTTTGTGACTGTCTTCACAAAAATATTTTCTTGTAAAGATGTAATTATTGAGAGAAATGCAGTCATGTGAATTTCTGCTAAGGCATTAGCTGTTTAGACATGCACTTTCCTCATATTTTACATAAATATTTATTTGAAAGTTTTGAAATAGGACTTAAATGGAGAAAAGATAATTGTAATGATGAATTGGTCAGAACTGTCAGTGTAGGAGATTCAGACTGCCATTGTGACCATTTAAGTGTGAAAAGTCACAGAAGATTTTCTTTTCTTTGTGGTTTCCAAATGTAATTTAGGATAAATGCTTTGTCTTCTTTTCTAAAAAAGTTTTTTTATAATATGAACTACTCCTTGAAAGTGAGTCAAATTTGTTGATAGAGAAGTACTTAAACAATCTTTGGTTTTTTCCTTATAGCAATTATGCTTGATTTCCTTGTTCAATCTATGTTTGAGACACGTTTTGCCATCTTTCTCTTCAAAGGGATGGCCAAAGCACAGTTGTTGAAGAAGGTTGAAGATGAGCCCCCAAATGACACTGATGTTGACGAAGCACTACAACAAATTAAGAGCAATGATCCGAAGTTGAAAGAGTTGAATTTAAACAACATAAAGGTACTTTTATCAGAAAATTATTTTGTATTGAAAGCCAATGAAGAGGAAAGACAATTTATATATGTAGTGCAATTTTCATTCGAGTAAAGTCATATCAGGTTATTTATGTAAAACCTATACATATATAATTTCAGTACCAAACTGATTTTTTCTCCTGTTAAAAAGTGCCATTCATTGTTGTATTTACCTGGGGTTTACATTAAGAATTGTAGTTAGGTGAGCTAACACAAAAAATTAATTTGAGATTGGTCTTATTTTTCAGAACATCTCCATTGAGAGGCTTTGTGAATTTGCTCAGGCTTTGAAAACCAACACAAATCTAGAACACTTTCATATGGCAAACACAGCTGCTTCAGATAAAGTAGGAAGGGTAAGTGGTTTTTGTGCCTAAATCTTTTTCTTTCAAAAATATTGCACATAGCATTACATTATATATTGAAAACAATACTAGCAAGTCTATCTGAAGTTTGATATTGCCTATGTGTTATTTATTTATTTTTATATTTACATTTCAGGAACTAGCAGAAGCAATGAAAGAAAACAAAACACTGAAGACACTGAATATAGAGTCCAATTTTATTTCTGGACCAGTAATTGTGGAAATTATTGAGGCAATCAACCAACCCCAGACACTGCTGGAGTTTAGAGTGGAAAACCAGGTAGGCAGTTGGCTTAATACACAATAAGAGATGTGCTAACTTCAGCCTAACTTCCTAACTTCAGAGTGTTTAGCTTAGCATAGACTACTAAAATAGATAAGATAGTTGACTACATAAGATTGATTTTCTTTAAGAAAAGATTGACTCAAAGTAAAATGGGAGATTTGTGCTCTCACTTTTGATGAAGCATCATTTTTAATTTAACTGCAGAATTGACATCTTAAAAAGAAGAAATGCCAGTTTCAGAATGATAACAAAACAAATCAAGCCATTGAGATTAAAGTTTATACAACATAAGAAGCTGGATGGTTGATTTCCACTCGAGATTTAATACAGTTTATGGCATGTAAAACTTTTTACAATGAATGAAAATATGTTTGCTTTTTTCTACATGATTTTAAGTTTTATATTGTGGGGTTTCTGTAGTAGAACATTGATTGTATTGTTTTATATTTCTTTCTGTAGAAACCACAAGTCCTAGGGTGTAAGGTAGAAATGGAAGTTGCCAAATTGATAGAGAGCAATGATACACTGATAAAGCTGGGAATGACCTTAGAATTTGCCAACGCAAGAATAAGGATCTCAGAAAAAATAGAGAAAAACCTTGATAAATGTGAGTAGCTTCTTTGAAGCATAAGTAATGTTAATCACAGGCTTTTGATTTAAGAAGTTAAATGCAGTAAAAGTTAAGTTGATGTCACACTTTTTTTATGTAAAATTCTCAGTCAACTGGTTGAACTATAGAATTGCTGTTTCTACTTACATTACCCATTTTGATTTTTTCTTGAATTCATATTGTATACTTTTTTATTATTACTATTTTACAGATCGTTTGGAGAGGGTTGGTGACAAGGAAAAAAAATAAACCATGTGTAGTAATTATGTTGGACTTTGCGTGTAGCTGATGACTGTCTGTGCCTCGTCTCTGCCCATCAGTGCTTTATACCTCAGTGTGAACAGTGGCAGAAAATCCATAATATATTGGCCAATAAGATATATATATATAATATACATGTATGGAGGAACTTTTACCCTCCCTGCCTGGTATGCCAGAATGGTACCTGGACCTGAACATGGATAGAAAATGTACAAAGAACTATGGATTAATGGAAGCTCCAAAGAAAATTTGGATACAAGTCAACGAGGTAGAATTGGGAATAATGCTTCTGCTTTTCAAGAGGAAAATAATTCAAGGTGCTGTGAATATTATATGTAGGCTGACTGTTTTTGAACATAGGTGCGAATGAAGTCAGAGTGCATTTAAGTAGTGCTGAAGCTTCACATTGTACATATTTTCTATGAGCTTTTTGTACTTTTCTTCTGTAGAACTATCTATGCTTTCATTGCTTACTTTTTTTATGTAGACCAACTGGGTCAAGTAAGCAGTACAGTGGGTAACATAAGAAGGGTTCATGAACATCTTTTGAACTTGGCATAAAGAAAGACAAAGCAGGATAGTGAAACTCTGAAAGCTAGAATTTCAGCATCTCATATTAAGAATTTTAGTATCTTGTATTAAGGTTGAAGAGATGATTTACAGAATCATGCGAAATACATCAAGCTTCTGGTAGTATTTTGATGAGGTTGCAGTCCATACAACAATTTCATTTGTTTATATAAAGGTCTTTGTGCTACTCTTATGACTTACCAGCATAATGTAGTGCCATATGTAGCACAAGTATTGATGTCGAATCTGGCAGCAGTTGTTTACCAGAGTTTATAAAGTATGCAACTGGAGGCAAATCTGTTGTAGAACATTTTCCAACAATTATGTTTTATTCATATGTTATCATGCATGTAATTGTAAATATTATTAATGACTAAGATCATTGATGTGCAAGAAAGTGTGAAAAGATCTTAATTATCCACAAGTTGTTTTTAAAAAGCTCAATTTAAACCAGTTTCTGTCATGTGTAGTTCAGTATAATTGATCCTATTACTTGAATTGTATCTTTTCCTTTGAGTGTGTCACAAAACTTTCTTAATGATTGAAATCCTGCTAGAAGGTCATCTAAGCACATCCCATTGCTGCCATTCAGCTCACCCAACACAATTGAGACCTCTAAGGGTACTCTCACAGTTTCTTTTTAAACTAGTCAAAAGTAAGGGTGATTAAGCACTTTATCATGCACTCATGATCTCATTGTGACAGTTCATACAATTTTATTGTATTGTATTGGGGTGTTTTAAAGAAAAGCATATGTAATTACATTTATATGCAAAATAGTTGCCAGGAAAGAAATACAAAAAACTCATTTCCAGAAATTTAAAGCCAATAGTGTGCTCATCTACTGCCTTGTGTTTCTGCAAAAGTGTCAAGAATTTTGAAATAAATGCTCTAGAAATGTATTCTCTTTGGTTCTAATTTTATGGATGGGAAGAGAACAACTCAAAAAAGTTTGATAAATTTTAATAAAATCAAGTTGACATGTTACATTAAGATGTACATATTTAAAAAAATGGATATGAAGAATTTTTATATAAATATTTGGAAAACCCAGCATCAATTCAACATTGCTTGGAATGTGTTATTATGGATATGTTTCATTTTAAGACTAGCTTATTGACTATAGAAACAAAATATTAGTAAAATCTGACTTACAGAAAAGGCTACTGCTACTATTGGTCTAATTATTGAGAAAAAAGTATCCATCAAATTTATTGCATATTTTCAGATATCATAACACGTGGAAGTTGATCAAATCAAATTTCAACTTTTGATGAAACCATGGTGTATTATTTTTAAATAACATAACCGAGGTTCAAAACAATCTTGCTTTCATTTATGTTAAATAAAAAAAGGGACAATCAATACAAATTATTAATTAAATAAAAACAAGATGAAATTTTACAGACACTTGATATAAAAAGGGGTTGAAAGATTTTACTCCAATGAGAAAAACATTTAATTTGGTATTAACAGAAATAAACCTGTCTAATGACAATCAAAACATCATCTCTTGGAAGAAAGCTTCCTATTCGTTTCTACTTTCGTTTTTTTTAACAGCCTAATTCAAATATTTATTGAAGAAATATATCATTCCCTGATAGGTCAGAGCCAATGGTTATATTTTGGTGGTGATTTTAAAGTGAAAACTCTCCGAGTCCACTTCTAACTTCCCTATAAATGGAACAAAGTTATACATATCCTCTCTACTTTTGAAGTTCATAACACTGCTCCTTAAGATTTCTGACAAGAAACAAAGTAGATACTGTTACAGTTGATGCTTACTTTTTGCTTTTATGAAAATCAGCTATTCATTTATTATGTATGAACAAATTGACTTTTGATATAACTATAGCATTACAAGAACAATAATGTTTAAGGCTTAGGATGCATTCACAACAGTGAATTACCTAGTCTAAAGATCAAATATGGCAACCCACTTAAAAGCTTGCCACATAATCCCCTAATAGACGCTGAATATTCCCCACGTAGATTATGCAACAAGCGTTCAAGTGGGTCAGCCATATTTGATCCACGAATCTGTTAATCTGCTGTTGTGAATTTGGCTTCAGAGTCTTCTCCACCCCCCCCACCCCCGCCCAGGGGCGGATTTAGGCCGTCTTCTGGGTCTTCCGGAAGACGGTCAGATTTTCACGTTTACATTGACGGGTATCTAATTTTTCTTGTTGGAAGACGGTCAGAATTGGAGGATGAATCAACAAAGAAAATTTGGAAGACTGTCAGTAAATGGCTCTGGATCCGCCCCTGCCGCTCCACCCTGTCACCTACACTTCTCCCATAGTAAGACCATGTAGTAAAATAATTCTTATTTTTATTCTATCTAGGCATTAGATAAATTTGTATCACATAGCTAAGGAAAAAATTACTTAGTATAGGACCTTCCCTGAACTCCAGTGTCCATTCATATTAGGGCCAAATTGCCAATTAGAGTCCAGTTCCTGGTGGGGAGATGCACCACCATGATGCAAATCCCTTCCAGAATGATACTCATCATGGTAGCCTGGGTGTGATGGGTCACCATAGGCTGAAGCCTGCTTATTACTGGGATACCTGTCCTGAACTTGTCCAGGGTGGGAAGACTCGCCAAAGTGGGAAGCCCGCTTATTACTGGGGTGTATGTCCTGAACTTGTCCAGGGTGGGAAGAATCATCAAAGTGGGAAGCCCGCTTATTACCAGGGTATCTGTCCTGTACTTGCCCAGGGTGGGAAGAATCATCAAAGTGGGAAGCCCGCTTATTACTGGGGTATCTGTCCTGCACTTGCCCAGGGTGGGAAGAATCATCAAAGTGGGAAGCCCGCTTATTACCAGGGTATCTGTCCTGTACTTGCCCAGGGTGGGAAGAATCATCAAAGTGGGAAGCCCGCTTATTACTGGGGTATCTGTCCTGCACTTGCCCAGGGTGGGAAGAATCATCAAAGTGGGAAGCCCGCTTATTACCGGGGTATCTGTCCTGCACTTGCCCAGGGTGGGAAGAGTCGCCAAATTGGGAAGCCAGCTTATTGCTAGAGTACCTTTCCCTTGATGGTTCACGTAGGTCATGTGGTTGATCCCAGGACATGTGGTGATCATGGGAAGCATGGTTATTCCCACTGCCAAATGCAGATCCATGGCTTCTGACATGTGGAGGGTCAAGGTATGAAGATCCTCTTTTAGAATGGGGCATTCGAGCAGCATCATCGTCATAAGCATGTCCATAACTTGGGTAGTCTGGTGATTCAGGATACATGGTTTCTTTTTTGGAAGGGGGTGAACGACCTGTATGAGACTGACCCCCATGCTCTCTTGCTCCTTCTTCTGGTATATAATTCATTGGTGGGTGGTGATCAGCAGGATGATGGCCCCGTTTTTGAGGGGGCATATCATAGCCAAATTCGTGCCTTGGCGGACTTTGATGCAGCATGGGATCATGCCCATAGGAGCTTCTCTTTGGTGGAGAAATCCCATAGCTCTGATCTCTTTTAGACGGGGTACGTTCGAGGACTGATCTTCTATGGGTATGTGGGGAAGGCATGGGTGAGCCTTCTTCCAAATAGGAAAACCTCTTCTGAGGAACCACTTCCCCCATGTAGTTATGGTGGGAGAAGTCTGGGCGAGGACTCGAGGAAAGGGGAGGAGAATTTCGATCTCTGCCTTGGAAATGTTCTTCACCCTGTGAACCTCTCATTGGTTGTTTATTGTAGCCAAAATTTCTGTTTCTATCATTTTCAAATCTTTCATTAGGAGAGGTGTAGAAAATGTCTCTGGGTTGACTGCGGTGATTGTTGTCCCCATGTAATCCTTGCAGATGTCCACGATCTTTTTGAGAATGAGGATGGATGGTGTCAGGAATTTGGGTCTCCCATGGATGTCGTGGTAGGCGATTGGGTGACATTCCTGTCCAGTCACCACTGTTGTTGTCATCTTCATCAGACGCATATCCATAGTTCTGATAATTTGATAGCCTTCTCCCTGTGCCATCTTCTGACATGTGTAGGTTATCTGGGGTGATAGAAGAGGTATCGTTTCCATCTTTTTCATTTCCATTTTTCTTCTTTCGCATTATGTAAACAGTCACCAAAATTATGATGATGGCAATGAGGACAAGGGTTCCCCCAATTACACTTGCTTTGAAGGCTCCAGTTTCATACCATTCTTCAGTTTTGGATGTAGTTAAACCTGAAATAATTCAAAAATAATAATTTCCAGATTTTTGACTTACTTCTTTTGAAACCAAAAGTAGAGGGGCAATGAACAACCACGTACAATATGGCCACAACAATCTATCCAATGCTTAAGCACTAAAAACCCTTTGTGCCTGCATACACTGCATTATAAATGAGCAGTTTATGCAACAGACATCAAAACTGTAACAAATAACAGAAAATGTGTACTGCTTGATATTCAGTAGCAAAATCCAAAATGTATTTGATCTATCCTGAGTTTAAAAACAGAGATGAACAAAACTATTCATTTCATTATATTAACAAATACAGAAAAAGAGCAAAACTTCTGCTTTTCCAGCAGACCAAAGTCAAGCTCACATTTCAACTGGACAACTTATCCAGCTTGACGATACTTTCGACTTTGGTAATAACACATCACAAGATGACAGATTGACCTAGCAATTGATTCGACTATCTGAACTAGTGAGAATATCTGTGCAAATAGAAGTCAACACAGGCCCGTAGCCAGGGGGGTTCAGGGGGTTCGAAAGAACCACCGTTTTTGCTGGGAAAAGGTCCACTCTGGGTAAAATCTGATCTATGTACTTGAGGATTTTATGGTAAAAGGTCCACCTCTTCAGAAAACGAACTCCCCCTCTGAAATTGCTGGCTACGGGCCTGCAACATAAGGCAAATAGGGCAGCTATTCGTTAACACAGTACCTGCAGTGCTGTTTTCTGTGGTGGCTCTCATTGTAGTCACAATTGTGGTCTCCCCAGTAACCGTACTGGTATCACCCATGCTGCTAAATCTAGCAATCCTGGACAATAAAAATATTATAACCCAATTTCTATTTTTTAAAATGATTACAGCAGTTCCTCCAGCTCACAGTGCTCACTTTCAAGATGTTGTTCTACAGGAAACACTTCAAAAATGGAACTGTTCCCGAAAAAATGATAACAACAAGTGCTTATTGCAATGCCTCTTTCCACAGTAGAATAAAATGGCTGAACAGATTAACACACCACACCTCAAGTGGGCAAGTCACCTTCTTCACACATCTCAGGAGCCCTGAAATACATTACTTGTCTTATCATCTCTCCACCCTCATTCTGCAAACAATGATATCTGCAAAAGCTACAGACTGTCTCACTAAAGTGGGCTAAACAAATATTTTATCAAACAACTCTGGACTGTAGGAATCTGCTACTTCAAAATTATCTGGATGATAAATTTCAGAGAAAAAAATGCTGTGTTTTCGAAAGAGCATGGAGGAAATATATCTGAGCAGCATAAATTGTAAATCATTACATGAATGATCATTATAGAATTCCAAGGTAACTCAAAATAAACCAAAAACAAATAAGTATGTTGTTTTTTTTATTTGCACAATAAATCACATTTATACTTAACAGGCACATCAACAAATAATTACACCAGAAGAGCTGTTCTTCTGAGCAAAGAGTACTTATTTACACTAAACATCTGCTTTACAGTGAATGAAGCATTTTAAAAAGTAATAGAAAAAAATGTGAAAAAACAGCATAACTTCTAAAATAATGGCCTGATTATGCTGATTTTCGAACTCAACCTGCGTTTTAGTAAGATTGACCACTCCTGTGAGTTTAATGACAATTGGCCTATCTGTTTTTCTTATATTGTGTTTACAGTGTTGCATATATGCTGAAAAATGAAAAAATCAGCATAACTACTAAAATAGTGGCCCAATCATGCCAATTTTCAAACTTGTCCTGCGTTTTAGTAAGATTGATTACTCCTGTGAGTTTCATGACAACAGGCCTAACGGTTTTCCTTAAAATGTGTTTACAGGGTTGTATATATGCTGAAAAGTGAAAAAAACAGCATAACTTCTACTATAATGGCCCGATCATGCTGATTTTCGAACTTGACCTGCGTTTTATGAATATTCATCAGCTCTGTAAATATAAAAGCAAAAAATAAAACTGTGTTCCACTTATCGTGTTTACAAGGAAAGTGCACGGCATCGGCATCGGCATCACCATCGGCGACGACGGCGACGACAGACGCAGGTGATGGCAATATGTACAGACACATCTGTGTCTGTACATAAAAAGCTTACACTACACCTGTTCAGGTACACTTTATATAACTAATAGTGCTACTTTTTATCTATATGTCAACTATAATACCCTGTGAAGCTGGTGACCCAAGGACACCATATTACAATAAATAAAAATTAAAATATTGCAAATTCCAAAAAATAATGTCTAAGCCTTCAGTATTGAAGATCTTTCAATAATCAAATGCAATATAAGTGGATACCAGGTTAGGATTCTTAATAAAATCTATATTCTTGCAGCTACTCAATACACTTGAAGTTCATTCTGCACTTAAAACAATAGATTTTTCTCAATCTTGCATAAAATAAGACACCCTATAAATAGACTCGGTTCCCCCCCCCCCCCCCCCAAATGAATGAAAACAAAGCCTGTGCAATGCTGTATATATCCAATGTAAATAGGGTGACTACATATCATTTCTTCTTTTAAGCTTCTCATTTGTGCAGAGTTTACCAAAAAGGTGAACACCTTTGACGATTTTTTTGTAAAATGCATTTCTTCTAAGGTTTAAAGCCATATTAGTTAGACTGTTTAAGGATCTTTTTTTCTTTCCTTTTATTTATCTACTTATCTATTTCATGCATAACAAGGTCCCAGAATGATATAGTAAGAGCAATTCTCAATTCTTAATGCACTAAATGGTATTGGCAGAATGTTCATTGGCAGTAACAGTATGAACACGTTGGAACATGACATTTAAAACTAAGTCAGTCATTTGGCATTTTTACACCAAGTTATGATGAAATAATAATTTAAAAACAATATGAGACTTTCTTCACTTTTAAAGACAAACAAGGGAAAATCCAACACATCCAACACAATATATAGAAATATTCAGGAAATGCAGTGACCCCAAGTTACAAAGAGGTTACATTATGAGAGGTTGCAAACCAAAGTCAGCATTTTACAGTTCACAAACTGGACGTTTGTACGTTACAATTGTGTTACCATGTTTTTTTTAAAGTCTATTCTCTTATCTTGAAAAGGTGGCCCTGCTAGAGGACCGGATTGGGTAAAGAGGAATAGTGAGTTACATGGCAGACATCTTTGATAATATTTAACTCAAATGTTTGCAACTCGGGGTCACTCTGTACTTAAATTTAGCCCTAAATGTTATTTTTCTAAAACTCCTCATCACTTTCTGGGGGTTGTGGAGGAGGAGACATTCTGATATCCTCCCTAATGTCTTCCTCCACCTCGCTTACTTCAGATCTCTCAAACTTTTCACTGTACTTGCTGTGTTCCTCAGAGATACTGGAAAGGTCACTGGCCTCAACATGTTTCACGGGAGAAACATCTGGAGAGCTGAAGGGAGGAGATTTCATCGGTGAAGCCTCTGGTGAACTGGGCACTGGTGAGGCATCCCGTGAATTGGTCCCATCTTGTAACCTCTTGTCCACACCTCCACCCACTGGTGGCTCCCTCTTTGGATGACCTTGAACAGATGACCCTCCCAAGCTCCCTGATTGACCATAGTGGTCATCTATGGTAGTTGACCTATGGGAGGAAGAACTTTTACTGTGATGTGAATGTCTGGATGAATGTTTAGAACCACTGTGTCCAGATCCATTAGAGGCACCTGAATCAGACTCCCCAGAATGTCCCCGCTCTTTGAACTTTTTACCACCACGCCCTTGCTTCTGTTTATGCTGTGTTTCCGCTGGATCTATTCTGATAGCAGGGGGCTGCATGCCGTCTTCATGGTGATGTTCTTCATTTCGCCCCTTGATGTCAGAAGACTCTACTCCCTTGCTTAAAATAACAGCAGGCTGGGCAGGAGGGGCATCACCCCTAGATGCTGCATGGGGCAATACAGTTCTGGTATCTTGTAACAGTCTCTGATACAGCTCATCACTCTGTGGAGGAGGAAGCCTTACAGGAGGTTGGCTCATTTCATAGTCACCACCGTGCTGCATTGTGGGATCTAGTGTGGCTTGGTAGTTGTCTGGCCTAACACGGGGTTGTATTGTATGATGCCTGTCCTCTGTGTAGTCTGCATCAGGCTTGGCATCATGCTTGGCCTGGGTGTGTAATAACAATGGCTGTTGGGGTGACTCATAGTCCCCACTCTCCTCTTGCCATTCACTCTGCTGGAAAGGTGGCGCCACTGCTGTATGGAGAGCAGGGACTCTGGCAGAACCCACATGAGCATGGGAAGCACTAGCAGTTCCCATACGAGGAGCAGAAGACTGGGATCTTCGCCTTGGTACAGGTAGGTCACCCTGGGAATGGTACTGTCTTGGGTATGATGTTGACACTGGTGGTTCCTGTGCTTGGTGTCCTGGTGCAGCAGGTTTACCAAATGGCATGGCACTTTGGTCCAATCCTGCCACAGTTATCAGCTGACCTAGGCTGTAAGAAAGGAAAAAAGTAAAATGTAAGCTGTCAGTCAGTAGCTAAATGATCGGTATATGCAATTTGAATATATAGCTCAATATTTATTTCAGATGTCAAATCAAATGAATTTGACTCATTTGGCGTTTAATGTTTAATGTTTATTAATTTGAGAGAAGTGATTATATTACTTTACCAAAAATGTTTTTCTCACCCTGCTTCCCTGAGCATGTCTAAAAAGGAATGAAACTGTTTAAAGGAAGATTCTATACTCTCCAGGACTTTATCGTCATCAAGTGGACTTCTCTCCAGCTGTGCGCGTAGGGTGCTGATCTCTTGATGAAGACGGCCATTTTCTACAGTTAGCTGTACATACAAAAAGAAAGTAATAAGAAAAATATTCTTGCTAAATTACATAGAACAGCACCATATATAAAAAAATTACAATAATAAAATAAAAAACAGGCTATATAAAAAACTTTTACAGATGATAAAAATGTGTAGTCGGTAACTGCAATATTGGAACCATGAACAGAAAACATTGTCTACTACCTCCAACATCTTGTTTTCAGCCTTGGATCTTGCTTGCTTCTCTTCAGCCAGCTGTCTTCTTAACTGCTCCAACTCAATCTTATAAGACAACAAAGAACATAATATTAATCCACTGCTCATACTTATATTTCTGATGCAAACTTAACCTCTAAAGAACTACCTGATTTCACTGCAGTCTTGGTTAGTCTGCAAGCACCCCAAATTTTGAGAATACTTGAAAGTAAGCCATATTTTTTTTACTCATCTGGTGTTTACAGTAACTGATAAAAGAGGATAGTTTCCAGTAATATCTAAAAGTCAGGGTGACCCTCTCTATTACCTTTATCTCCTTGATTGCCCCCAGGTTCACTTCACCCTGTACAACATCTCTCTCAGCTGTAGCATTCTGGTACACTGTATCATCATCATAGTCTGTGGTGGTGGTAGTGGTCTCATTATTGTTGGATTCCATGTGGAGGCTGACTGCAGGGGTCAGAGGAGGCGTGGTATTCTCCATGTTTTCCTGCACACTGGCCCTCCCAGGGGTGTGTTCTGGAGGGTAGCCTCTGATGATGCAAATATAACAGATTAAATCCTGGGATTTCTGACAGGTTACTAAAGACCTGAGGGAGCAACCACTGCAATCATCATTATATTCATATCCCAGTATGTAGTATCTACCAGAAATAGCCACTTAGGAACTTTGGACTTAGCACATGATGAATTATTCAACAGATGTAATTAAACTACATGCATGATATTCCACAAGGAGATGATTACAACAACAACAACAAAAAATGCAATTTTCCCATCTCATGTAAACATTTCAGTACAAAATGCAGAGCATCTTTTCCTCCAGTTTCCATCAATACTTACTTGTACCTGGAGGCCCTCAGAGCAGTTCTCCATGGCAAACCTGGTTTGGGTTGGACCTGCTGCATGGCCCTACTAATACCAGGACTGGTCTTGGATCTTTTTCTTCCAGCGTCTCGAGAAATCTAGATAACAAATACAGATGGTTTATTAAATAAATGGAACCAATATTGCTTTAGATGCAGATAATTAAATTTAAAAAAAAAAGATTTTAAAATGATAACATAAAATTGCTTGAGACTAAAAATAGAAAACAAAATATTTAATTTATAAGGATGTTTAAAAACTTGAAACTTTGATAACAGGACATCAGCACATAATAAACTTACTGGAAAAGTTCACCTACCAAGTTAAAGTAAAAAATAGTTTACTTATTTCAGTGGAGCCAAATTAATATTTTAAGCCACAAGGTTAATACATAGAATAGAATACACATCACACATCACATAGAATATCATATGAATGGACCGTTAGAGTGACCATCTCTGGGCAGACCACCAGAGTGACCCTTTGCTTTACCTTGATACTTGTTTTTTTGCCAATACTGCCATTCAGTGTAACGGTTCTCCTTTTCCTAGTAGGAACTCTGCCAAAGGTAATCTTCATGGGATCTTTAGGGCTTTCTGCCTTGATCCATTTGTACTAAAAGTTGAGATATTTGATGCTTTATATGTAGCCAAGTATAAAAGTGCTTTCAAATCAATAAACAGCAATATTACAAATAGTTTCTAAATGATATAACACAAATTAACATAACAACCAGTTTCTCTAAATAAAGTAAATCATATGAAAAAGGGGAAAGACAAAAACAACAAAAACAACAGATACCTAGTTTTCCCAGAAAAATAAAATTTACAGCTTGTTCACTAATTTTTCAGTTATGCCAAATTATTTTCAGGTGAAACCAAAACAATGGGGATCAAACAACAGTTATAACAACATCTACCACAAATCAATAATCTCTTGCATAACCTCATTTCCCATTTTTAATCAGCTTGAACACCATTTCTTATTTCCAAATTATATTAATGTTACCTTTCCTGTTTTCTATTTATCTTCACACTTTCATTTTCACTATCATTTTGAATGAATGAATATTTTATCTTATAAATAAAATACTTCTATGATTTTATTTCTTAAACATATACAATTCATGCAAGTATGGGGTTTATCAAACAGATTAATTTTTTGTTGAGATAAATGGCATTCCCCCCCCCCCCCACACACCACGCACACAGACACACATTTAAACATTTTACAAGGAAAAAGAGAGAAGGTAAAGGGATCCCTGCTCGAGAGTTAAACGCACCTCTGTGTCCTGCCCATTGCTGTTTATCATGATGTGTTCCATAATACTCTGTAGTGTGTTGCGATCTGAAGAGAAAAAAGACATACATTCACAGCTACCACAATACTAAAAACTGTCTGTTTCTAAAAAAGGTTTTCTACCATTATCTTAAAAATATCCATTTTTTCCAATGTCAAAAGTTATAAATCATAATTGCAATAATTGTCTAATTTTCAGTGATCCAACCACACAATTTCTCAAAAAAGTATACTATTACCTATGCAAAAAGAGCAAAATAAATATAACATTCTGTGTAGTGCATGCAAGCCTTAATATGTACATGAACAATAACATGAAAATGTCTAATAAAGTATGAATCTAAGGGTGTTCTTTTATGGGGCATGCATTTCTTGTACAGCATTAAAAGATTGAAAAGCTTCATTCAATCACTGTCAAAAGTTCATTCAAGTACAACTTTGATAGCATTACCCCACTGGGAATTACTGATGATTTACTGACAAATCCTTTTATTTATACAGAATTTGCTCCAATTAACACCTGTTACTTACTGCAAACATCAATATGGCAATTAGTCTAGTGCAGAATATATCAAAAAGGATCAAAATGGCAATTACTGCCGCATTTAATAATCTGTTCACACTTGCTAAGCAGTATAAATAATCTTGTTCTAAAACAGCTCCCTTCAACTGCTACATCAACAGTTTAATGTTTAAAGGGATAATAACTCTTCGTTTTGGCCAAAAAATGAATTTTCCTGGAATAAACAACAATTTTCCCATACTTACCAATGGTTAATGAATCCATTTTTACATTTAAAGTTAGTCCCTGGTTTTTTTCTAAAAAGTTTTTTTTTTTTTGTTATAATCTCTTAAGAGGTTATGACAGAGTATAGCCATCAATGGAGGTTACGTGGTCTAAAGATAAGCTCAGATATCAGAATTATAGCTATACCGTAACTGCCGTTTTTGTGGTAAAACAGAATATATTATATTTCACAATGTTTTTATTGTGAAAAATAGATCTCATACGAAGAGTTATTATCCCTTTAACAGAGGTGAGGGGATCGGCTAAAAAGTTTACCCTCTTGCATTCTTATAAATAGTTGAAGGAAATCACTAGCCACACCCTCACTCTGCTGATAGATTAATCTTATAGCAAAGTAAATAGGTCTGTTACTTAAAGTCCCATGAGAAACCATACCAAACTGCTGGGCTAATTATATCAGTATTTTTAGCATGACAATTATCTAAAACAAAATCAATCACGTTTAATTTTTTTGTCAGATTAAAAAAGAAGATAAAAATGCAGTGATGATTTTTCAGTCTCATTAGCTAAAAGCATTTCTATTTGGCCTACATTACAACAATTAATACCACTGAAACACTAAAAAATAAGTTGGTTGGCATACCAATCATGGGATTAGCTCTGATGTCCAAAACTACAATGGTGGTGTTGAACTTCAGTGTGTCCAGTAAGGCTTTTCCTCCAGAACTGCCCACTCCACACTGCTGGATGTCCAGGGCTAAAATAAAAAATACAAAAAAAAAAAAAATTCTTCGTTTGTTTCATATTTATTTATGTAGTGTCTTTATCTCAAATTTATATACTGGATTAATTTAAGAATATTCAAATATATAAACAGAAACCATACAAAATAACATTTTTCAAAATATAAATAACTATGTGACAACACAGAATCACATTTTATTTTTCTTTTTTTTTTTAAGAAATACCTGTGAACTAAATTTACTTTATGGCTGCATCCTAACAATTCTACAATTATGCAAATGTGCACGAGCTGCCATTAACTTATACATTGTAAATGGAATCTGTTCACTGTTAAAATGAAATGCAATTCATTCTATAAAATCACTAGAAAACTCGAGCATGACATGGTCAATTCTCCAGCAATGCATTACTTTAACAGTTACAGTATTCACACAAAATGAAAGTTTGGTAAAAGCGGCCTGGTTTGGCCAAATCACGAACAAACAATATTCCTTGTTACCTTCTTTCTTGCTATGAATGAGACTATAAAAGTTTGTGGTACACTGAGATGGAGGAGACATAAATGAAAGATTGTGCTCCAATGCAATGCACTGCATGAAGTCTCATTGGAGGCAATGTTCAGCAATCGTAGTTTTACTACTGTATCAACAGACAATATTGTTAGGTCATGGCTATTGTAAGAATGCACTTGTAGCAAAAAAAAAAAAAAACTTAAATGAATGAATAAAATAATGATAAGGGCATGACATGCAAAATCAAAAATTAAACTTGGCAAGATTGTATTGTCACTAATGGTGTCACCTGATACTTGGCCTCATCAAATCTATACTCAATCACGTAAATATAGGCAATTCCTTATTCAAACTTCATTTGGTCTGCACATAAACAACGCAGTGTCAGCTTTAACTGGTGTCAGCTTTAAGCCTTTTCCCAGTGGGGATTGGTGAGGTATCCACACTAATGACACTCCTTGCCTTTCAAACTAATAACTGCACAAATCAGAAAAGTATAAATCAATAAAATGGATAGGAATCCCACACAAAATAAACGAGAGACTGGCCTTTTTTTAAGTCGTTTGATACTTAGACTTACGGGTTTCAGTTGGGACTAAAAGGTTCCAGTGAGTCTTTCAATACATGTTATAAGATAATGACTTTCCTATCTAAGTTGCCGTCTTACCCTTAAGCCACAAGTCATCTTTTAATGCTTCAGCAAATGCCGATGCTCCTGCATCGCCAACAAGGGGGTTGCAGTTCATTGTGATTCGACGCAAACCTGCCATTTTGTCCAAATCTGGGCGTCGGTAGCGTAAACTGTCCTGCCAGGCTTCATTATGTCTTTTCATGGCTTGGTGCTAGGAAGAAAAAACAAATTATCCTTAACTTAGGTTTGATTTGAGGTATTATGAAACCCTATAACTACAAATTTTGCTGTGAAAAAGGTGAATTAAACCACTAAAAACAATTCATAATTATTTAAGTGAAAACTGGTCTCTACTAGCCAAACAGCCAGAATGCATGGATATGCCAAATTTCAATAAAAAAGGCATAATAATAGTTTGATATCTTTTATTTACTTGTATGAAAAGAAGCTGATGTTAAAGCCATGCAAACTCTTCACAAGCCAAGTTATCAAAATCCTTACAGGCTGCAGATAAGCTCAAAATAAAATGAAAACTAAATACGCAAAAAAAAAAAAAAAAGTGAAAAAGTCCCATAATAAAATTTGTTCACTACATGACCAGTAACTTCAATTACTTTCTGAATGCTCTGGATGTCAATTCTGAGGTCTCTATGCTCTATTTTGTTATCTTCCAAGCCATTAACCAACAATCATAAGATGTGACACAATTCAATATCTGCAGTCACAATTTCTTTAATGATATAATAGACCTTGTCTCCATCGATATTCTCTTTGATTAACGCAGCAGCTTCATTGCTGAGACCTTTGATCAAAATTTAGCTATAGCAAATCCACCATCCCTGGGGAAATATCAGAGAACTCTGATCTGACGTACTATGTAGTTCCATCAGGGTGATCAAGGAGGGATAAATTACACCTTTCATCAAACCGTAGCCTTTCTCAGAGGTTAAAAAGTGAATCTTATCATGAAATAAATCACAATGTGAAAACAGATTATATTTCAGCACTTAGGAGCTATTGATGCTCAAACAGAGTTTTTTACTTGCTCCACTTTCTTCAGCTTTAGCAAAGTTGCAGTATATCTTGAGCAACATAAAAAAATTGTCACTGAATATGAGCAATATTTCCCAAATGACAAACAGACAGTACACCTAGGAACTTCACAGCAGGAGTATAAGGAATTAAAAAATAAAACAATATTTCTTTTTTTTCATTTGCCAAACACAATAAGTTGTAGACAGTTGCAAAAAAAAATTAAAAAAAAAAAAAAATCAAACCTTCTCATGACTAACATGAGCTCAGCCACATTTTACTTAACATAAAAAGAGGATGTGTGGGCACTTGAGAAGAAGATTATGGAAACCAGATATGGAATTAAAAGCAATGAAGTACTTCCAAAAGCTAAAACTAATGTTCCACAACCATGAGCTTTGCCAGTTTGCCAGCTTCTGGTTTTCCTCTTACAGGTACACATTGAGGAACCTTCGTAGATGAGTTTCCATGGCAACATGATACATATGTGTGGTAAGAGCATTAATGTTAGGACCCAGCCTATGAGAGCAGTTGGTTGGATGGTGATGAAATGACGAAGTACGACAGCGTACTTCCCACCATCACTCACTCCTTCAATTTGAACTTATGATCAGCTTGTTTCGTATTGATCACTCATTGGTCCCTGGTGTGGTATTGAGGAGGCAGCATAACAGATGACAGTTTCTCCTTAATGGCTTAAACGCTTTTTATCACAGCAGGCCACACATTTTGAGTGGTGAGAGGTGATGAAGAGGCATTAATCCTACTGATATTCCTCCACAGTAAACACCCTAGTTTTCTACACAGCTATATTGATTAATCTCATTACCTTGCTGCACGCCATCTGCTAGGATATCACAAAGGTAAGAAAGTTGAACAAATCCCAGTGGCAAAGTAAAATATTTGTGTAATTTGGGAACAGAAATACCTCTGCATTATCTTGTAATCTTGTAAGTTGTTACAACTGGAAGAAGTGCAAAATGCCATTTCTCAGTGTTAAGTGATTACAACAAACAATTCTGAACAGCACCTGGTACGGAATACTGGGTTGTGAACATTTTAATAGCTAACCAGGTTGGTTTTATTCCCTGTTGTCTGCCAAGTTTTAACATTACCTTAGAGACAAACAGAAAAAGCAACTTCAAAGCTGTACTGACTGATTTAAAATTAGCAATGGATCTCACCATTTTTAGGAATGATAGAAAACAGTCATTCACAGAATATTACGAATATGTAGAAATTGTCTAAAGACAAATGCTTTAGGCAAATGCTTTTCTTAAAAGCACCCAATTCAAGATATTCTGCACTTAAATTATTGGACAAGCAATTAAATATGCCGATTCTAATAACGTGTTATAACAAATCAATGAACAACTTAATGCAAGGATCGTTGCATAACTGCCAAATGATGGTGTTTTCCAAATAAAAACAACCCAAGCCAAGACTTTGAACACATTGCAAGTACATGAATCGCTTCTTATCCAGGACAATTTAAACTTTAAAAACATACAGGAGATAAATGGCCTTAATCAATATTGCACAATATAAATCATATCCACCGTCTCCAGTCCAGCTTAGGCAGTTAGCAATCTTGACACAGTTTGAAAATAATGCAGGTTATAGCGCAAGAGTCTCATGAAGTTGAATCATAGAATAAATGGTGTGTTTTAACTTTAGAAAACTTGTATTTTGGCAGGAGTTTTGATCTTTTGCTTTTTTCCAAAATTATTACAGTATAATGGTGAGTATCAGTAAAGAAAGATTAAAGGTTGGTAAGTTGGAGAAAAATGCCATTTACCCTGGGAAAATTTGTTAAATATGAGTTTTTGGCTGGAAAATTTTGGCCTGGAAGGCTTTAATGGTGAGTTTGGCTTGCTTATAAAATGCTTCTTATAAGTGGGTAGACACTAAAGGTGTAAATGATTTTCTTGGCATTTATTTTACTGTTTTGCAATCAATGAAAAAAAAGAGGGAATAAAATAGGATCAATTTGTCATCATCTTTAACACCTACAAATGGCATTTCTATATGTCCCCGTGATAAATCAAGTGATTAAAAAACAATGATAGAAATACTATTACCAGTGTAATTAAACAACACAGTCCAACAGATTCCCAATGATGACCAAATTATCAGAAAGCTAGAAAGTGACCCTTTTCACATTAAATCACCCAGACATGGTTAGAAGAAAAAATTACTGAAGGAATCTAATCAATTGATACAAAGAAACACATTTCCCATTTCGATTACTTTATGGAAGACTGCATTTTGCACTTGCTTATTTCCTCTTTTCAAAAGGCTTTCGATTCTAAAAGCAAGAAGAAAGTGAAATCAAGCCAAAGATTCTGATCAAAGAGCAACAGTGGAGTGCTCTGCTGTTTACTATAATATTCACTCTGTTGCTATGGTTTTGCTTCTCTGAAGCCATTTTCTGTTTCTCAAATGAAGAAATTAAACAGATATGACTAGAAAAAAGTTATACCTACAGGTACCTACTACACTAAAGACTTATTACCAATGAAACTATTGTTCTATTATTTTATGTTCCAACTTGGTGGGGACTCTCGTGAATGCGATCAGACTAACATCTGGTTTCCAACGTAGTTGTTTATCTACCAGCTTTTCTGTATTCTACTCAACACCATAGTCCCCCCAGAGTTGGAGCGATCAATGTAGAATGGTAGTTTCATTGGAAATGAGCCCTTTTTTGCACATACAAAGCTAAAGAAGAAACCAACTGCTCTGACAAAGACTGGGTTCCCATACTTAGATCGATCCATCTGGATCGACCTAACTCCCTGAGGGTTCACGCTAAATTGCTATCAGCTCAAGAGGCTTAAATGTCTGTCACGCCTACTGAATCATCTAGGGGTAAAGATAATTACCCTCTTACAGTTTTACTAGGCGTGATAGACGTTTAAGCCAGTTAATTTGATAGCAATTTAGTGAGACTCCCCAGGGAGATAGATCGATCCAAATATCTGTGGGAACAGTACATTCTGGACCTTCTAGAGTTTGATACAGTGGCAAAGAAATTGGTCCCAAAGATATTCTAATATGTAGTCAAGTTTTTCAAGGCAACCAAATTCAGTCAATTCACAATAAATGTAAAATAAACATTTTTAGAAGCCAGCAACATGTCCCAAATTTAAACTTTTACAAATATTAGTATTTTGAATACATATAGTTAGGTCATAGTTATTGTGAAATATGTACTCCTACCAGATGAAATTTTTAAAAATTAAATTATTCTTGCTATCAAGAATGATTAATCTGTTCAGTGAATCATAAAATCATCTGAACTATGCATGTGTATAAATTATGTTCATACATAATCAAATTTTACTATCTAGTTCACATCCTCTACACAAAACCTTTATCATTCTACTGTGGCATGTGTTTCCTTATATATGAAAAGTAGACAAAAATGTCTTATCCGGTAATTTCACTAATTTTCAAAGTAACCTTAGATACAGGGACTTGGTCTAATTACAAATTTCCTGGCATCCTCAGCAAAAACAGAAACACCCAGTAAATTTGCCTTTTTAAGACCATTTCTTTAAAGCATATTTTATATCCATTACCATTTTGCATCAAAGCAAGGGCACTAGTATGTATCATTAATTACATAAGATATAATAGAGTACAAGATATAATACAAACACAAGCAATCCATAAAGATATAAAGTTAGATCCAAGATGACAACAAATCACATGCCCAGACCTATTAAGTAATTAACAATTTCACACCTTTTAATTCTTATTCTCAGTGGTGCCTTAATCACCTTAAAAGAGCAGAACCAAACTCATCCACATGTCAGAAGAATTTGCCACATGTATGCTTACTCGTCTTTCAACTCTACCCTTATCTTTGCCTTCTCCTGTTGGCTAAACCCAAGGCAATCATCATGGCACTCAACCAACATGAAAAATTCATGAATTCCTGCAGCAACAATTCTGGAGACACCCTATTTTCATAGGGAATCTCTTGGGGGCAAAGCCTGTGTGTAAAATTAGTCTTTCTGCCTCATTGTCTAGACCAAAGACCGTAATGTTTTAATTCTAACTACTGTCCATCAGAGCATTGCCAATGAGAACAAACTTTTTGATTACAGTAAAAAAATTAAAATGGCCAATTCTGCAACCAATACTTTGGAGCTGCTTTTCCAGACACCTGCCCCTACTGATGGTTCTCTTGAATTCAAGAGAGATGTTCCACAGCTTTGACCATGTTCATAAAATTTTCAAGGAAAAATGCTTACATAAATCAATAGGCCATGGACTACCTGATTCAACCAGCACTTGCTCCTTTTCCAAAAACATGTTGAATGATTTCAAAGGTTGATACTTTCTAGCAAAAAAAATTACCTTTTAAAAAGCAAGTAAATAAAAACATGACCCTTGTAACAAATAACAACATTTACATTCAAGGCTTTTTTGTACTTGTCTTTCAGCTATAAAAATAGAAAAGAAATTAAGAAAATTGTCAAAATAGAATGAAATAAAATAAAGCATAAAAATAAAAACAAAGACAAAAAAGTAATAAATATGCATTGTTTATTTATTTACCCCCTAGAAGTGAACAGAAACACCATGCTATTCACTAACAGAGCACCTGCTCACCCACAAATGGTATCCTCTGCCAATAATCTCTGTCAAAAATTGAATCCCCCAAACTGCACACCAATCGATAATGGCAAATAGCTATTTATGTAGAATATAATTACCAGACTTGTTAGTATTAGTGCTGTTATGACATGGGTCTTATCCTACTGGGCACAGCAAAATGATATTGTCATTATTGCAAATCAGATGTGGACAGTTACTGGTAGGTGGCTAGATAAATACAGTTATACATCTTGTTTTCAGGAGCAGAACCAGCATCCTATCGAAGGCTGAATGCTTCACAGCATGGTGATATATCTCACAAGAAAAGTTCTGAAAGCTTCTTAGGAAATAATATCTTAACTTATTTACTGCCTTTAAAAGGAAAAAGTTGTTCATTTAATACACAGAACTGAGACTCTCAATATTTGATGTTGTGAAAACATGTTGGTGGACACACTGCAGCGTCATCAATGGTGGCTGGACCAGATAAACCAGCACGACACTGTCATCCTTCGCCATCAAAAATCTCGTCTTCAGAAAGCCATTTTGGAACTTTTCAACAAAACAGGGCCAGGAGAGCGAAGGGCAGAACTAATAAGATTTTGGCTTCGACTGAACTACACCTTAACAACAAGTTCTCCCACTACAATAACAACGGCTAATGCTTTAAATGAGGAATACCAAGAGGAGATATATGAATATTCTTTCTCACTTGTGGCTGTAATATCTGGAATATTTGTTTTTCTTACACTGGCTGCAACAATTGGTGTCATAGTATTCTGCACCAAGAGAAACTCTGTTTTCTCATCAGCTAGATCAAAGAGATCCACTTCACGTGATACTGTTAATTCTTATGAAATGACCGATGCTAGTCTTACGGACATAGAATATACAGACTATGAAACAGAAACAGAGGTAGACGAACCTCACTCAGTTGTATCATTCATTCAAGAAAGCGACTACGAAGATGAGACCCCCTTAGTTTCTCCTTCATCCGAGATTCCTCAGGCCATGCCCACCTCTGCACACTACGGTTCTACACACAGAACTCGCAGAGACATGAATGTCAACAGCCTCTTTGACCCAGGCCCCAGCACCAGCGGTGTCTCATCAACCACTTCCTTGAACATTAAGAAAAGTCAGTCATATAATGGGCGTCTTTATGAACACATCTCTCCTAACTCTGGAGATGAAAGTGATGAAGATTACGACACAATTCACTGCCTTAACACTGATGACGCACTTCTTGCTTGTTCTGGTAAAGCCCCACTGGGAAAGAGTTTAATCAGAAGCGCAAAGCAAAAAGGAATTGCTATGGCCAAGAGTGTTAAAAAGAGCATTTCTTTTGATAGCAAGTTCAAGTACAGGGAAATCAGAGAATAGACTTTGCTGATCTTTCATTATGTGCCCAGCCAAGAAAAATTGATTGGGTTTTTAGGAGAATTCCCTATGTATCTCATTCATTCATGAAGACTATCTCTGCTGCATGCTTTCATAAAAAACACTTTTGTTTTATTGCACATGGATAACATGTAATTCATACAGATGTTTCAGAGGTATTTTCCATAGTTGTCTTCAAAAGTTCACTTTACAATCAACATTTATGACAGCCTTGTTTTTCCAAATGTTTACCTGCCTATCCAAACTGTGTACTGAGCTATTTAAACAGTAATTTCTATCAAGTATTACTTATTAGCTAGCCTGGGGATTTGAATCTAATTAAATATAACTATCCTACACTTTATCTATATTCATTTAGGAAAATCACCTTCATTACATTTAACTCCATTCATCTGTGTAAATTGGTAATGAAATTGAACAACTTGATTTTAATGAATTTTATTGGGCTAAGGGATGTCTGTCAATACAGAATTAGACAAAGCACTGTTTCAATGTACAAATGAGAAATAAAAGACAAATATACTATATCATCCACACACCTATGTGTCCTAAATGATCTGTTGCACAATCTGTTAGTCACATGTAATTTTTTTTTTTTTTTTTTGGGGGGGGGGGGGGGGGCAGGGGGATGGGGAGGGGGGAAGAGGGGATCAATTAAGCTGCAGCATTTCCTTTGTCACAAGAGCAACTACTAGTATTACGGTAATAAAATTCTGCAGCATTATATTTCTATGGAAAATGCTGCAAAATACTGTCTGAAATTTTTCCTACAAGGAATATATAAAAAAAATGAGACTCTTGTATTTTTTTATTTATTTATCTTTTTTTTAATTTTTTAAATTTTTTTTATTTTTATTTATTTATTTATTTTTATTTATTTATTTTAATGACTGAAAATGTTTTGCTTTTATCTGAAAAAGAATAGTTATTGTTGAACTGATTGTGACCCCTCTCAATACCAAGAAACATTTTGGATAAAGGAAAATCAAGTGAGACTAATTTTGTGTGAGAAAAGTTTCAAATTATCTGTGAAGCAGTAACAATGTTTCTCTCTTCTCTCTTATACCTTTTATATGACAATTGCAAAAACAATACCTATTGCGATCCTGACACATGTTAAAGCTCAAATCAATTCTACCTTCCAAATTAAACTAACTTAGAAAGGTATTATGAATATAAGTTGTCACTTTGGACTTGTTAAAAGTGTACTCAATATTTTCCATTGAATAACATGAACTTAAAGGCAAACAAAGCTCTGGCAGCTTTCCTGCTGATTTTCAAAATGGAGTTACGTGCCAAGAGCTGAGCCATATTATAGATTGCAGCAACCAAAAGTAATAGACTTTCTCTGGGTAACACAATGAATGTTTAATTGTCCTGCAATCAAAATTATTGACAGAAATCTCAGAGGGCTTGGTTTGTGTTTGACACGTAATTTGTGTCTTCCCAACAAGGGACTGCTAGCTGTCACCAGTATCCACTAGCCCTTAATGGCAATCATCACTGAGATGATAAATGGAATAGCGCACATCATTGTGCCATTTGCAATCGTAATTGAAAAAAGGGCTGCCAATTTTACATAATGTCACCAGACACTGCCTATCATGTTTTTGAATGCAAAACTGTGCAGAAATTGCTGTGAGACTCACTTATTCTGACTAAAATCTGTCCATTAGTTATTATGGCTCAGTGTGTTTAATTGTAGGTTCAGACAGTTGCTGATTGTTGCTTAAAAACTAGCATTGCACATCAATAAACAATTGCAAATGCTCATCCTTAAATAGGACAGAAATGCCTGATCTTTTTCACCAGGAAAATGTGCTTTATCTTGTGCACTCATGCTTACACTTTTCCATGTCTGTGAACAGAAAGACAACAAAGCTATGAGTAGTAGGTTAATTTCCGAGATTCATATCATTTCTTTTATGTATCGTGGATCATAATGGGTGATTTTTTCCTGGATGAGCTAGCAAATGGCATGTAGCTTCTATATTAATTTCTCCTGGATGTAAGAGATTACTCCTTAAAATGATGGTTCAGTCAAACAAAAAACAACTGGTATATGATAGTTTGGACTTAAATAAGTCATTCCCTTGTGTTAACAATGTATAATAGAATGTAACAAACCAGAAATTTACACTAAAATGAAGGCCAGCAGTAACCCATGGGGCGAGTTCCTTTAAGAATTGAAATATCCCACAATGCAGTTTTTTGTGGCATAGGGCTCATTCCCAATGAAATGATCAATATACGTAGATCAATCCAACTCCGCAGGGACTCTCACTGAATGCAATCAGATTAGTTGATTAACACACTGCCTCCGGAGTTGAATACAGAAAAGCTGGTGATTATATGAGCATGTTGGAAACAAAAGAAAGCGTGTTAACCTGTCAATCTATGACATTTAGCGAGAGTCCCTGCGGAGTTGGAATAATCTATGCAGAAGGATAGTTTCAATGGGAACAAGCCAAAAGACTCCTCTGGAGGGGAAACAGACTCTGCTATGCACCTCTCGAGCACTGGAGATCAGAAATTGAAACAGGATTAAGTGGTCTTTCTTTCACGTAGGGGCCGCCATATTTAATCCTTGGATCAGGTGATACTTGGATCTTTTATTCCGAATGGCCCCTATGGCTCAGTGATTTTCTTATACAACTTTATAATAATCAAATGTGCTTCAATTTTGTAACTTGTAACCATTGTGTCACTAATTTCCTTTCTTCAAGAAGTTTTTTAGCATTGGAAATTTGATAAAAGCCTTTTTTCCTTTAAATAATTTGACCCATGTGGACTTGAACACCCATCCACCTTATACTGTGGCATTGTGACAGGCAGATTTATATGAGTTTGTTGAAGTACACTGCATTACAGGTTTGATTTGAGCCTAAAATGGCTGCTTACAAAGGGGGAGCTGTTTCAGTAAATTCTCTGTATATCTATTTGAATGAAAACAAAAAGGAACAATTGAATCATTTTTATTGATTCACAGTGATAGAAAATACCTATAGGTTTGTACAACTAACTTAAAAAAATGTCCCTGGGGTATTCTTTTAATATCTATACATCACTTTAATGTTTAAAGCAGGCTAGCAGTGGTTAAGTTTGTGTTCAGATGGTAAAAAAGAGCCCCTCAAGGGTTTTCCCTTTATAACATTTTATCAAAGTTAAGGTTACCAATTCCTTGACCCCTGGAAATGTCACAGAGCTTGTGAACTTTAAATTTGAGGATTTCATGGAAATAATAAATAGTACATTTAATTCCAGTTTGAATAATCAAGTAAAATTAAACACACACATTGACATGCACAAACATATTTTATTTAAATATCTAACTTATCCCCAACCCTCACTCCCCAAGGAGACATATTAAATTATGTTTCATCAGTTTGCTACCAAGATGAGCTTATACTTTATTAACACTGAAAGAAAAATTCTTTCTAAGTTAAATCTTTTAAAATTTTAGGCTACCATGATGATCATCAACAAACAAAAGAATGGTTGCCCATGTGGACAACATCACCATCATTTCCAAGTTAAATTCTTATGATAATATAAACCTGTCCAAGTTCTTCGGTAAGGTAATGGAAAAATGACACCACTTCATCATTCTTTTATTATCAACATTAATAACCACATTAGCCATATTATTCTAACTTTGTTACCGTAAGAGATAATGGAAAAATGCAGTTATCTGGGCCTTGAGAGACTAAAGAAGATTCTGGCAAAGACAGCAAATATTCAAAGAAAAGCTCCTCTGAAGCAAATGAAAAAATTGCTGGTTTTTTTTCTATGATCATTTTTTCCCTAAAAACATTATATTCCCAGTGGGCTTTGATTTTCTGCAGCTGCTCTTAGCTTGGGGAATGCACAACTTCTGTAAAAATTTCCTTTTTGGTCAAAATTCCATATCTAAAAGTGGGTGTAATTTTTAGATCTGAGATAGGCTCCTTCAAAATATCTTATGCACCTATCCCCTTTCCCTCTTCAAAATGTTAACATAAACATAACATAAAAAGGCTTCCTGTATTCATAGATTTAAGCAATATATGAAATATTTTCTTGCATGGGCATGCTAAACAGACTGCATAGATCCAAGTGCGTGACACCATACTCTAATCTTCGACACCAAAGAAGAATGTAGCCATCAGGAAGTTAGGGGCACTCACTTTTCCTTGGAGACAACAGTTGCCCTTATCAATTCAGAAGCTAAGAAATTAGGAAAATATTTATTTTCACACACTTCTGAGCAAGCTATGAATAACTGACTATGGAATGAACCACACAGGACCACAGTCAAATGCTGTGCAATGGTCACATCATCACCATACAGATAGAACAGGGCATTATAGAAAATTTATTTTTCAATTCGGGGAAATAAGCCTTGTACAAACGGACCTTTACATGTATAATCAAAGCAAGCACAACCTCTAGAATTCAAGAATGCCCAAGTGACCAAGACTACTAATGACTTTTACTTCTAAATCTTACTGAAGACAAGCAACTGGGAAATAGGTTCTTTATAATTATTGCTATGGGCTTGTCAAATGTATGTTTTCCCTTCCCTTTACCATCTAGCATTACTTCTGACATGAAACACTTTACTATATATTGGGCACTGATTGTTGCATTTTCCTGCTGTCAGAAGGTGTGCTTTGGGTCTCTGGACTCACTCCAGCATAGCCAATTTTAAGCTAAATGCTAAACATACTCTGATTGCAATTGGTTAAAGAAAATAAAGAAAATGTAAAATATTCTACCACCTTTTGCCAAATGTTTTTTTTTTTTTTATTTTTTGCCAAGATTATCCAACAGTATGACTAAAAGAAATTTAATCCCAGATATAGAGTGACCCCGCAGCTACCTTGCCTTGTTCTTCTGCTGACACCTTAAAATAATGTAAGTTGGGGAATATTTTTGCTATTTTCCAGACAAAATAAGTCTTTCATACAACATAGCAAACTAAAACTAAATATATAGAATTAAAGTAATGTCTTCCAAAAGTTCACCAATAAATAAAAAAAAAAAAAAAGAAAGAAACTTGCAGATGTGCTCTGCAAAGTCCAAGTGAGGAACAATAATTTTATATAAAACAGTACTGCAAGAATCCTGTTACGCAGAATTGTACAACAATGCCTGAGGTGTCTGACATTCACCATTTATTATTTTTTTCTTCATAAAATCTAAAACAAAATAGAAAAGATCTTACAGCTGGATAATGCGACATACAAACTGGTCCCTGTGCATTCTTGGTAATTTACTCTAGGTGTCCCTCCAAGGGCTTAAAACCTTTACGCAGAAATCCAGAAAAGGCCACTGATTGATAACTTGACCATAATTTTTCATTGATCTATCTGCACTCCCACTTGGGGCATGCCAAATAACAAAGTTAGATGTTGTGCAACGCAGGATCTAAGCTTTTTCTTTTTAAATGAGCCTGGAGCTTTGATAAGGAAATGTGATTTAGGCCGTAGGTCTACAGACAAAATCCATCTTGCCACTTTAATTAACCCAGTCAGGCAATGGAATCAAGGCGACACAAAAACCAATTTTGCAATCTGGCATTCTCCATGCAAATTAACTAATCTTTTGCTGTGTTTGGTCTAGGAAAACACTGGTAATGTTATTTCTTCTTGGTTCATGCATTAAATGTACATCTGATTCCATGCCAATGTCCATAAACTGGATGCTCTTCAATGATATTAATTCCAAGACTGATAAGTGATGACAGCTCATGCAATCCCCTATCAGACAAAAACAAACACTTAAACTTTCAGAAAAATGAATTACATTTCTGAAAGTCACTTTATACAATACCACAATCTTACACAAAAACAACATTTCTTGCAGCTTATCAAAAGTTTTATCATGGTAAAATCATGATGGGGGAGGAGGAGAAATGAAAAACAAACCAGAGGCTCATTATCAAAGTGACTGTAAATTTCAGAGGTTTACTACTTGGTTGCAGCTAAATGCACATTGTCTATTCCACATTCAATATCACCAGTTCCTCAAATATCCAGACTCAAGTGCATTTCTAGACATCCTCTGCAATATTCAGATTTCTCCCACTTCATGCTGACCTCAGTATCAATGTTAACCCTCATCCTTTAAGGAAACCATAGCTTTTCAAGGAATAACTAAAACAACAACAATAATAATTCATATATACATAAGATATATGATACACATCTGTACAAGAAAAGCAATCAATATGTGCCACCTTGTAACTGTCAAAAAACATGTTCAAGAGTCTGAATGTTTCATGTATAATGGATGCACTGACACTTGTACAGTATGAAAAGATATGCCGCAAACATGAAAATGTAATAACAGAAATAACAGACTTTCACATCTGACTTCATCAATTAATCAGTTCAGTGGTCAACACAAATATATCCTCAGGTGACAAAAAAATATCACTGTGTTCCTCAATCATCAAGATAGCTCAGAGATCACAATAGTGATCATATTCTAATGCAGACATTAATAACAAACACGTACAACACAAAGATACACCCTAGCTTATAAAACAGCATTTAATAACTAAACTGGCACTACATTCAGTCTGTCTGTTTCTGGAGGCTTCATGGAGGCTTCCGTTAATTTCCTGAACTGCAAAGAAGAAAGCCATACTCACGCAAAAAAGCTGTTAGTGCATGTAATTTAAAAGAAAAAAAAAGAAAAGGAAAATTCTGATCAAGAATGGGCCAAAAACAAAATGTCTGTTCAGACAAAGACAACTTCAGACTTGATACTGTACTAATACCTTCAAAACTGCTACTGTACCAACAATTTAAGACCTGGCACTACACCAATACTTTCAGAGCTGATATGTATCAATATCTTCATACCTAATACTGTACCAATACCTTCAGAGCTGATACTGTACCCAGCACTACTGTACCAATACCCTCAGACCTGATACTGTACCAACAACTTCAGACCTAATACTATACCAATACTTAAGATCAATGTACCAACAGATCCATATCTTTACTGTGCCCATACCTTTAGAGCTGATATTGTCTCATTACTTTCATAACTGATACTGTACCAATACCTTCAGAGCTGATACTGTACCAATACCTTCATACCTGATACTGCACTTAAAACTTTAGACTTAAATTTATACCAAAATTCAGATCTGAAATGATAACAACATGCACACTCAGATAATTGGATTATAAAGATTTCTCTCACTCTATCATAGAACAATCGTGGAAAATGATGAAAAATTTCACCTCATTTATATTGCTTAAATTGTGGACTCCTTATGCTTAATTTGCTTATGTTACCCTCGGATGATCAGTTACTATCATAAGCACTGCTTCTCTCACCTCTTATGAATTTAGAATACATTAGATACATAAGCTAGTTTCACAAATTTAGAATTTTTGAAAATAGTTTTATAAGACTGCTTTTTATTTATGTTCTTTGACCCCATTTCCATAGATATTAGATCGATCTATCCCTGTGGGGAGTCTCACTAAATTACTTTCAGCTTAGCCGGCTTAAGCGTCTTTCCTGCCTACTGAAGGCTGTAAGGGGGTAATTAACTATGGTGCGCGCTCGGCTGACTGCAATTTAGCGTGAACCCCCAGGAAGTTAGGTCGATCTAAATCTTAATTCCTGGATCGATCTAAATCTCTGGGAATACACCCTTTGATTGTATCTTTGATATTTTTGATTAAAAATTGGTTTGTGATGGTACAATGCAGTGAGATACTAGAATTTGATTCATTCTTGTTCTATTTAATGTTCTCTGGACTTACTACAGGCATAGATCTCATTTGACGCGAACAGGTATGGTGGTAAAACTGGTTTAAGAAGCAAATATCTGAAGTTTTCCTGCACTTCACCTTCACAAAACAAATAACTTAAACGTTTCCAGTCATACTACTTCCACCTACTGCAATGGGACAGCTAGCACAATCAATAACACGCGGATCATTGTGTGATCTATACGTGACCCTGTTTCATGTATTCCATCCGTTTACCTCATCGACATGCCGAGCATGCATCAATCAAATTCATGTGACTCAATATTTATCATCTCATTGGATTTTTGACATTCCAAGAAATAAATTTGATTGGTTTGTGGCACATCAATCGTGAAAACTGCAGTAAAAGAGGTTTTCAAGAGTGATCACATAGTAGGGAAGGTAGTGGAGAAATCTTTATATATATATGTATATAGGATGAACATTTTGCATTCTTAGTTGCTTTAGGGAAATGACAAATATTCGAAATTTTCTGACCAAAGTATTATCAAGTTCAGTCACAGTTTAAATTTGGCTAAAAAAAACAGCTATTTGGCTAAAGAAAATGGTACAGTAACCAGTTCCAGTTGTGAAAGTCCATGAAATATAAGCAATTTTGTTGGATATCAGCGGCACTGTCTTCCAAATCGGTTCAAAGTAGTCATCAGCTAGCTGAAAAGGCCTTAAGAGAAGTAGATGACACAACAGCAGAAGCCTCATAGACTGTCAAGTAAATTATATTTTAAAAGCATCCTGTGCTTTTAGAGAGGCTAGCTAATTATATGATTGTTATTCTTAGGACACATATAATGTTATCACCATGAAGAAAATACCACGCACACAATAGCATAGTGCAGACAGTTTTTCATGCACTAATGTTCCCAAAATTCATTTATGACTTCCATTAGGCATAACAAAAAAGGTGTTGGTGTCACCCTCGAGTCATCTTCAATTTGGATTAAAAAACTTTCTAATCTTTTAAAGGATGCTCCAGGGAAATATTTTGAGTAAGCTACTCATATGTTAAGGAATTTTCTACCATTGCACATCATTGGAAAAATTATATGGTTGCCTTTGTTTCAAACTTTGTTTTCATTTAATTATAAATATTACATCTATCATATATGGGAAGGTCTGTTTGGCTGAACAATCTTTTAAAGGGATAGTAACTCTTCGTATGAGATCTATAATTCACAATAAAAACATTGTAAACAGCTCATAGAAATATAATATATTCTGTTTTACCACAAAAACGGCAGTTACAGCTATTATTCTGATATCTGAGCTTGTCATCAGACCACATGACCTCCATAGATGGCTACACTCTAAAACCAAACTTTTTAGAATAAAACCAGGGACTAACTTTGAATGTAGAAATGGATTTGTTAACCATTGGTAAGTATGGGAAAGTTGTTGTTTTCTCCAGGAAAATTCATTTTTTGGCCAAAACGAACAGTTATTATCCCTTTAACTTTCAGAATAGTTACTAACATTTAATAGCTTGAAAATCCAACTACTAAATCATGGATATATCCCCTTTCAACTAAATTCATTAGCTTGGAATGGATAATCCCTTACATAGGAAATTGAGAATGCATTAAAAGGAAAAACAGCATCAAGTTACTGCTAGCAAGTACTTATGTAGTATGAATAATTCATTGAAGAATAGTTAATATCTTGAAAAAAATAAGGGAAAAGGAGCCATGAATACTCAGCACATCATCAGGAATATACCTAACATCATTATAAAATATCATCACCAGAGTTGTCAACACTCAGCTTACTTACAAGTATCAAACTCATTTTGATGTATTTTCTTTCTTTTTATTCTTTTCTATTGTAAACAGCACGATAAATAATTCATCAACTCATTCAGTATTGGCAATCTTGCAAAACCAAATAACATTATCTACGTGAAAAATAACATGCAGTTAATTCAAATGTTACACTGGAAATTTTCTCTTTCTTTTCTCTCACTACATGGAAAACCTTCACTTCAGGGTTTCTAATGTAAAACATACCCAAGCTCATGTTAAAATGAAAATGCTAAATCACTAAAAGGATAATATATCTTTGCAAAAGTACACTGGTTCGGTAAAAAAATGAAAACATTTGGTAACACAAAACATCCTAGCTTCACCACAAGGAATAGTATCATACATGAAATCTAACAAGTAGTACAGACATTTCAAATATAAATATTAAGTTTTAAACAGAAACAAATCCTATTTTGAACTCTTTTTCATGAAAACCAAAATGAATTCTATGAGAATCACTGGGCCAGTTGCTTTATTTCCTGTCATGCCTCTCAAATGTATCCAAGCACTCTTCCTGCTATCAACTATCAACACTTTATAAATCATATCATAAAGTCATTTCTCTCAAACATTATCTCACAAAACCTGAAAAAAAAGAAATATGCTGAAGAAAAAAAGCACTTTAAATCATGTTAAAAATACATCAACAAGAAGCCCACAAGAGATTACGGACTGGAAAGCAGTCCATTAATTTTCCAAGGTGTTTCAAACCATATGTCACAGTCTGATGCCCTCATTGTCTAAAGGAAAGTGAAAATGAAAGGCAACCTAAGTAAACCACCAAGATGGAAGGTCTACAGATATTTTAAGTATCATTCATAATGTAGACCAAAAGTTATCTATTCTGAGTTTCAACATTCAATGTATTCAACAGTCAATTTATATTCACCTTTTCAAATCCAACAATTAAATAATGCTGAATTTTACCAAATGTTTGCCCCTTTTCTGAAAAATTCTCTGAAATAAAACTGCAAATGTATTAAGTACATGACTGTTCTGTTTGTTGCAAATAAGCAGAATCTATTGGCATGATAAGGCTGGATACAAGCTGGAAACACAGGATTTGCATCTGGCAGGTTGTTCTACTTTATCATGGCTTTTTGCATTTATCCATAACTACAAATTACAAATCTATTTAAAGGCATTAATCACCGTGTGATTTCATATTTCATCGCTTATCTTGCCTCGAGCATTTCAGACATTAACAGTGGTTTCTTGGAAACTAGAATGAGCGCTTTCATACAAGTCTCCATGAATCTGTTTAGCTCAGAATGGCACCAGTGGTCTTACTTGTAATCAAGCTGGTTAAAACTTCTGGATCTAAGGCAGTGCTTGCCAATTCCAAAAATGAACAGCTGACCACATATTTAACTGATGGACCAGGGTTTAGATTGATAACTGCTTTGGATTTGCCAATAGTGTTTTGTAAAAACAATATCTTCACCAGTCTGTATATCCCAGATCAAATGCAGTACAAAATGAGAATGTTATGGACATATCATACCTATATCTAAAACATAATCCTATTTCATTCAGAGAACATGTTGCATGTGACTTTTATTTAAATAGTACTTAGCTGAATCTTTTTGAAACAGTGCTCTAGTATAGTTAACTTCTGGTTCACACGAAGTGCTATACATCTGACAAATGAAAAAAAAATCATGTTGCCAAGTAAAAATATAGCTGTTGATAAATTAATGTGTGCAATTTTACGTTTTATTCTAATATTAATTTGATCTTGCTAGGAAAAACTCATGGATTTACTGACAGAATATTAACTACATTGCTGATATTTTTTTCAAATCATTCCAACATCTAAATCCCTTCTTTTCCACTTGTTTGCAATTGATAATTAATGCTCTAGATAAAACACAACTCCTACTTCTATGCAATAAGCCTTATCTTTAACTTGAATTCCCAAGAGACAAATCATTTCTTAACTATCATTCTAGGATCAGTAATACTATTTGCAAGTGCTGACACCTTTTGACTTGAATCCAATCTATAAGGAGCTACTTAAATAGGAATGCAATTGAAATTAACCTTCACACTGAAAAAATGTTTTTAAAAATCTTAATAGATAAACACAGGGAAACTTCAGGAAGAAATACTGGTCTTTTGCTAGTCCTTCAGACCAGCAGGTCAAAATATCTACCAGCCATCATGAAACTCTACTGATCCAATTTTTTACAGAGTTTCTATTAGTATCCATATTATATATATCTTTATTTCAATATCTATATTTAGACAAATTCAGCTTTTTAGCATGTATAATTCTTTTTTGGATTTCTGAAAATTAAAGTCATATTATATGACCTACACACACACAAACACTCTTATACTTCGATATTCAATGATGCTGTAAAGTTATATGCATATTCATATATACACAGATAACTAACTATGAATTGCTCTAGAATACCAGAAATAAAACACCAGGAAAATCTGTTTTTAATTAGTATATTGAAATCCACTGCACGGAATGACTTTTTACAGTTAAAACTATTAAACTTCGGAAAAGCAAATGCCAATGTTGCCTTTATTCATTTACTTAGTTTTCTTTGTACAGAAACAGCATATATTATACAGTCCTACTTGTTGAGCATATTTTTATGGTTCTCACATGTAAAAATTCCAAAGTTCCAAATTAATAAAGGTTGCAGATTCATGCCATCTGCAATTGTCATCATGAGAATCTGAAATAAATATGTTGAACAGTTCCATCTTCCTCAATAAATCATTCTTTTCCTTCTCTTCTGCTACATCTCCCATTTCTTCTGGAAGACTGACCTGCATCTTAACATGAGCCATGCATGCTGAAGAGGCATGAACAATGACTTAACTGTCCAGTCTATACTGATGATATGTAGTAAATAATGCACTGTCCACGAGCCCGATATCACGATAGCATGCCGAGCGCCAGCGAGGCGTGCTATCGTGTATATCGGGCGAGGGGGTAACAGTGCGTTATTTGTCATACATACAAAGGGAAATCGTGCGTGTTCCCCACCCAAACCCCCTAACTTTGAATAGAACACGCTGATATCACCGCGCATGGGGTGATATCAAAAAATGGACTTTCCCCGCATTTACTGCCTAATTGCGGTCACCGTCCAATCATCTTCGTTTGCGTTAGTGGTTTTCTGAGTAGTTGGCTGATTTCCTGCCCATCTTCCGCACGTGGCAGTCACTCTGTCTCATTCATTGTATCGGTCCCTGCAATCCTTTTGTTTTGATATCAGCCCCGTGGTATGTATGTATAAAAAGCATACCTTCCACCGATCTTCAAATTTTCCATTAGCCCTTATCTTTTTATAAGCCTTAACATTTTAGGTCTTGATTTTTCTTGTGAAGGTACCAGTCCAGTGCGTTTCTCCTGCCACACCAAACACCGAAACAATGCTTTACTATATAGACCACAAGTCTGATTCAAAACCTAACTGTGATTGGCTCTAAGAAACCAATGACAGCACACATAATATGGAAATGGGAAATTCCCCCCAAAAACGTGGATGCATATATTGAAAAGTAAAGAGAAATACCAATTTAACTTGACATGTGTTTTGGTCTTTCAAATCAGTTAGTAACTGTCTTATCATAGGTTGAGTGAGTAGTTTAAGATCATTGGTCTTTTTTTAGTTCTCTGAACCGACAGTTGTGGACCTCTACCAGTTCATCAGTTTTTCCATCAGTCATAGTGGGTGGGAATGACATTTTAAACAATTCCATGTCTAATTCTTGACCAAAAAGTGAACATCTAAATAATCTTTTAGAAGATTAATTCACTTTGTTCGTAAATACTCATCCTGACTGGATAAAAATCCGTCAGAGAAGAAGGTAAACTTCAAAAATAAACACTGTTTTTATTGAAAAGGCTTAAATATATATTCACTAAGATCTAAAGATAATTGAAATTAAATTATACACTTATCACAAACAATTTATTACCCTGACTATCTTTGAAAACATGTCTGCTCCTTTGGAGGTTATGCCACACCCTGTGAAGTTGACAGAGGCAATGTTTCCACTGTTCTTGATGGCCTTACACAGGACTAAACAATTGTAAATAAGAAAGTATTCATAATCAAACTGACAGACAGCATTTTCAACTTAAAATAACTTCATCAGTTAAGGCAGCTTTGCTGTAAATGATATAACACAGGTATATATATATATATATATTTGAAAGTGTTTTCAACAATAATTCTAAAATTAAAAATTATCAGTAAACTTTTAACTTAAATGTATCAAATATTATCTGATTGGTTTCAAAATATTATGCACAGGATTTCATCCATCAAATGTCTTACTTTCCAAACCAGCATCTCCTATAGGGCAGTATTCAAGTGACAGGTGATTCAAAGTCCTGTTCTTTAGTATACCCTGGAGAAGATAAAAATCTGTTTAAATATAAAACAATATTAATTTTATGCTATTTTACATGTGTTGGAAATGTATGAAATACTGTCTGTGACATTTCAATATTAAATCCTATGATTATGACAAAATCATTAGCATTTAATCATGCAATGGCTTACTTTAAACTTAAATTTTTGAACAAATCTCTCTTATACAGTTGGAGATTATTGTACAGAAAACCACATGCTGAATTAATTATTATTCAATCCACTGAAGCAGTCACATTCATTTCAGCAAAGAGAATTGGGCAGTCCCTGCACTTTATATCTAGTCTCTTTGATATAAACAGTTTCCACTCAACTGCTGCATTACTAACAATACAAAATCAGGTTTCTTTACTAGTCAAGATGACTATGAAAAAAATTATACGAAAAGAAACACTTGTCAAATGGGTCTATCAAAGGACTCAGCAATATATACGATATGCACTTTATTAGCAACCTGAAAAAGGCCATACCTTAGCCAGCACAGTGAGGTCCCTCTCTCTCAGAGGTAATCCCTGCAGCTCGAGGCAGGTCAGTGATGGAGTGACAGTCAGACATTCCCGAAGTGACCTACACAGTCGGTATGTGATCTCCTTGGAGCGGATGGCAGGTGTCTTTCTTTTAAGTACCTGTGATCTGGGATCTGATAAAATAAAGGATTAGAAAGCATCCTACAAATATCCATCTTTCTATATATGTCTGTGTCTCTATCTGTATTTGATTAAGTTGGGTGTTTTATATGCATTCTTATTTCCCTGAAAAGCCTTCATCATTTTTGTTTTCTATGATTATGTCATTGCCTTTAAATGGCATCAGGTGGACAAAATGAAGAGAGACATACCTAATATTAAGCATACCAATATGGCATTTAACTTAAAAACTTTTAACTGAAATAAGAAGTTGTCTCATAGTACTCCTTTAACTTTTACAATTACATAAGCAAATAAAATATTATATAAAATGTGCCTAAAATGATTTTAACAAATCTGACACTGAAGTCAAACAACTCTATTAAACATAACTTACCAGTTTTATCTGCAACCTGTCTGTAATAACTTCTGAAAGCTATAAACTCTAAGGTTTTGTTGATCCTCAATGTGTTTAAGAGGGGAACCCAGTCATTGGCCCTGCAAAAGGGTACATTGTGTAAAATTTCTTTTAATAAATAAGAGCACCAAAAATGCATAATACATATTGGCTGTATGTAAACTTACTGACCAGGCCTTGAAGGTAATAAGATGGATTTTAAATTGTTGAGTATCATAGAATCTACCTGACTCTGTCTCCATTGACATCCAGAACCCCATCACTCAGGTGTGCCTTCACAGCTGGCAGTGGCACAGAATCCTGTAGTGCACATAGATAGTTATAGTGTGCCTCAAAGTCATAGGCTCCTCTCTGCCTAACCTTCACACTCTCTATCATGTTAGCACTCTGCATATCTGGAATAAAAATAAAAGTTCAATTGTGTTATGCCATAACTGAAAGTGAAAAAAATTGACCAGGCAATCATTCCTCTGAATAAATCTAGAATCTAACTACCTCAGGTTTTCAAGTCTTTTAACAGGCTTTGGGAGGTAGGTGATCACAACCCAAATGGTTTACAATTAAAACTTATGGTAGCTTAATGGAGATCATCCTACCTGTCAAGGTTCATTATTAGAACCTTGCGACTTCCTATCCAGATTATATCTTGAATCTTTTATTTACTTTATACCTGATTTTATCCTTATTCTCTTTTCAATCATCACACCTGATAATTCTAGAGCTGTGTTTAATGAAATAATATTTAGTTATTCAAAAATGAATTGACCCCGTGGGTGCAGAATTTGTATTTAAGAGAGATTGAGTTGAAATTGTAGAGGATACATGGATAGATAGAGTGAGAGACTCTGAGAGAGAAATAAAGAGTCTCTGAGAACTTCAGACTCTTGCTGAACATTGTTATTTTCCCCTCTCCCATGCATCAGTAATATTTTTATTTATAACCTGGGTAAGGAGTAACAAGAAAGAGATTTACATGTACATTCAATATTTTGTACCATTTCCAATTGACAGAGTTCTTAACTATTCATGATTCACATAAATCACCTGTTACTTCAGAAGAAAATATCAACTTCATGTACTTTTATCTGAGGGGTTTATCTGGATTACAAAAGATTGGTACTACCTAGCTTTGCACTTGGACATAGTCCAAGCTTTGCAGGATATTAGATTCAAATTGTTACTTTGGAATATTTTCAAATGTGTCTTGTGTACTCCTTTAAGTGAAAGGTGAACATGACGGACTGAAAATAGCAAAACTTGGAATCTTAAAAGTCACTTAAAATTAATGCCCACACACACCCCGCCTGTTCATGCAAATCATGGGTATATGTAGTTTAAAGTTTGCAAGTCAAACAGTGATTTGCTATTAAAATACATATTTTTTTCTCATTCCTTTTGGATAGAAAATCCTGTAAAATCTCTTTCTTGTTACTCCTTACCCAGGTTCTGAATAAAATTAATTATCACTGATGCATAGGATATAAAAGACTTTTAGAGAGTATGAAACAAAAAAATTGTGTCGAAGTAATACTCAGTTTAAAGTTTAAAGTTCGAGCCAACGAGCCTACCACACTGATGGATTGATGACAGTGATGCAGTCTTGTTTAGGAAAGCTTGCAAAATATGACAGCGGAAGACACTTAGACTTTGATAGTTCCATCGTGACTAACACTGCCAAAAACTATATGCAAATATCATGTTTATATGTTTGTCATCCTGTGCTCTCACCTTGAGATATGAAGCCATCAATCTTATATTATCACCTGAATAAATTGTAAATAAACAAAGAAAGCGTGCTTCGAAATGACCGGTTGACTCTTCCCACAATGCCGTACCGGAAGTGGTGTCGTGACGCACTTTTCCGGCGTGTTTAGCACATTCTGGAAAATTATTGTTAAAACCCCCAGCGTCCAGAACAACCATTGAACATTTCAGTGTCTTGCGTTAGACTGTTTCATTAACAAGAACGACAACGATTTAACTACCAAAGAGACTGATCGCAACTTTGGTAAGCATTATCACTTATTTCACCGTCCTATCTAAATTAGACGATAATTTTTTATTTTGCCAGTCACACTCTTATCAAGCGTGGTGCTGGTAGTTAGTGATTGTTTTGTGGCGCATAGTAACACAAAGAATATATTTTATATATAGTATTTTTTTGTATTTTCTTGAAAAATGAGTAAGATTCGATATTCATGTACATGTACCTTTCTGTGATAATGAAAATTATCAGGTGGAATATTATAATGATCCAACGAATCTAATACAAAATTGAATTGGAATTTTTATGGGTTCTGTCTTCCAGTCAGTACATACAGACTATCACAATGGTGAAGGAGACCAAGTATTATGATTTGCTAGGTGTCAAGCCCGATGCCTCAGATGCGGAGCTGAAGAAGGCCTACAGAAAATTAGCACTTAAATATCATCCTGATAAAAATCCAAATGAGGGAGAGAAGGTAGGTTCTGTTAAGATTATTGTATGATGGATTGTCATGTTATCTACATATTAATTTTTACTCTATTTCTCTTTTGTGTGTTTAAGTAGAGGCTTGTCACTCTGAAGTGTTTAAATTCTTCATTTAAGTTTTAACAAATTTATTCATTTTGTCGTTGATATTGCTTTTACTTTCTTTTTCTGAAGGAAACTTAGAATGAATAAGTTTCAAATAATAATGAAAGTAAATGTGTTGTAAAACTTTCAAGATTAGTTTGGATTCTAACCATATAAAGGATTCAAATATTTGCTGTATCATTCTGGCAGATTTACCCACATGTATCATTCCCTCTGTACAGACACTCACTACTGTATGTATGAACATGTATATATTCTGTCCTTATCTTCTTTATCTCAGTTCACCATATATCCATACTCATAACTTTCAAACCATTTGTTGTTTTACTTAAAAGTTTTGTATGGTAAAAGACAGCTCAAGTTTTAAAAAATCAGCAGTAGCAGATTATTTCATTAGTACTAAGAGTTGAAATTTGTACTAGTATTTAGAATTTTACATTTCTGTTAAGCCGGTGGGTTTATTTGTGCTCAAAAGTGTCTTTACTAACATAGTCTTTTCAGATAGGCCCTACTCTCGCATTGAAGATAAATTTATTATTCCTGTCATTTCTGAACTAGGTCTTGATCTGTCTTATTTGGACTCCCTTTTAAATGTTCTAATAATGATTAGTATGTATTTATAGTATTTGCCAGCCATATATTTCAGTGCAAATTTTCTTACAGTTCAAGCAAATTTCTCAAGCCTATGAGGTGTTGGCAGATCCAAAGAAACGAGAAATTTATGACAAAGGTGGTGAGGAGGGCATTAAGACAGGAGGAGCAGGTGAATTCCACAACCCTATGGACATATTTGACATGTTGTTTGGTGGGGGAGGAAGAAGACGAGGCCCTAACAAAGGAAAAGATGTTGTACATCAGCTGTCCGTCAGTCTAGAAGATCTTTATAATGGAGCCACAAGGAAGTTAGCATTACAGAAGAATGTTATTTGTAATAAATGTGAAGGTAGGGTTCTTGATTTAATTGAAGAAATTGACTTAGTAGTATTTACATTTTCATGTGATTTTTATTTCCTGATGATTTTATTAATTTTTTTGTTTATGTGGAGGTGGCATGTTAATGTAGAATAGTGCCAATTCTTTGGACTGATCTGGAAAGCAAAAAATACAAGTACTTGCACAGTTGAAATAAAAATATAAAAATATAAATTGGAGTACAGAAATATGGTGCACCAAAAAGTCCATACAAAGTAACAGTATTTATACATTTCTAAGGTCGAGGTGGCAAGAAAGGAGCTGTAGAACAATGTACAACATGTAAAGGCACAGGCATGCAAGTGCATGTGCAGAGATTAGGCATAGGAATGGTACAGCAGATACAGACTGTTTGCCAGAACTGCAGGGGACAGGGAGAGAAGATTAATGCTAAAGATCTGTGTAAACAGTGCTCGGGGAAGAAAGTGGTTAGGGAAAGGAAAATTCTGGAGGTTCATATAGACAAAGGTAGGCACTTGGGATTTATTATCTAGTTTCTTGTATACAAAAAATAGTAGGAAGAAGATTATTGTATAAACTCTTCCAGTTAACATTTTGTTAAGATGGTATACCATTTCCCAAGGGACAGAAAATAATTTGTCTGATTTATATACTAGTGGAATAAAAACTTCTTAAAGTTTCTATATATAATTATATAAAATTAAAGACCCTGGATTTTCCAGAACATAATAAAGAAGCTTGGCAGAATTGCATACTTTCATAACCACTGTTATACAATTACTATTTTAAATTGTGAAATTTGTGTACATCAAAAAAAAAAAAAACATTTTAGTCTGATCTTCATATTTTACTAGTTGACCAAAAAGCACAATTTGGTGGCCTGAATTTTGAGCTTACAATTGTCAGGTATGAAAGATGGGCAGCAAGTACGCTTTACTGGAGAGGGAGACCAGGAGCCCGGACTGGAACCTGGGGACATTATTATTATACTGGAGCAAAAAGACCATCCAAAATTTAAAAGGCAAAGCCATGACTTGATAATGAACATGGATTTAGAACTGGTGGAGGCTTTATGTGGTTTCAAGAAATCAATAGAGACTTTGGATAAGAGGATACTTGTCATTAGTTCTTTGCCAGGTATGGAGGAATGAGGGGGGTCATTGGTGATTATAAACACCTTGCCTCTTTTCTCTCTCTTTTTTTAATGTTCTATGTTTATGGATAAAAATATCGTTTTAGCAGAACCTTTTTGCAAATAACTAAGGGACTTGCACTTTTGTAACAAATTAAACTTATCACTTTGGAATTACTCATTTTCATACAGACTATCTTTGAAATTGCAAATTGCTTCAAAGAAATTTTACGAAACTGATTATGGAAATTAACACTACTTGGTACATGGAGAGCAACTTGACGTGAAAAGTTAAACTGCTAAAGATATATTTATTTTGCAGGTGAAGTAGTGAAACCTGGGGACTTGAAATGCATACCGAACGAAGGCATGCCCGCACATAGAAATCCATTTGAAAAGGGACTTTTGATAATAAAATTCGATGTTAAATTCCCAAAGCCAGGCATCATTCCTCATGAGAAACTTCAGAAGGTGGAACATCTTCTGCCTCCTCGAGAGGAGGTGATAATACCAGACCATGCTGAGGAGTGTGATTTGGTTGAGTTTGATCCACATCTGCATGGTAGTGCCCACCACAGTAGAGGAGAGGCTTATGATTCTGATGATGAAGACGCACATCATGGACATGGACCAGGAGTACAGTGTGCTAGTCATTGATGAGATGTTGAATTACCAGCTATGAGTAATAATATTAATATGAATATGAAAGTGTGTGGTGGTATGACAAAGTAAGTTTTTAACCTGAATAAAAGCATGCACTGTACCTAACAGGGAAATTTAACACACCAGTATGTAAGTTTATTGTATAACCAAAGCAAGAAAAGATCACAGTGAGTGCAGATGTACACAGGTGAAAGTCGTATTGGATTAGTAGTTGTTCATTATATTCAGTAAAAGGTCATCTTGGTCTAGTTTTTCCAGTGACTTCAATATCTGTTCTTGTACACTTTATCAACAATAATTCTTCAAAGAATAATTTTATTGTGTGTGTCTTTCAACATTTTAATTAAGTTCATTAGTCAGGACTGTGAAATCTAACTGAAAATTCAAGCTTTTGGTAGTATGAATAATTAGTTGCTCTACCTTTTAAAGTTGCAAACTGTTTAGGGTTGTCCTAGTTGCAATACAAAACTTGCATCAGATTCTCATATACCACTGCATTGCTGTTAGGGTTATTAATTATGGAAAGAAAGTACAAGAGGTCTATTTTGAATTTCAGTCATGTTTTTACTCATTCAGTAAGTTGTATATTGACAAAGATTTCACATATATATATATATATATATATATATATATATACACACACACACCTCCAGTGGAAATAGTTGTATGTTATTGTGGATTTTCCAGCTTATGACCATTCAGGTGTTTGAACATGTATCTGGACTTTAAGGTCAGTTCATTGTGAGTGGAATTGACATTGATTTGAAAATAAGATACATTTTTAAACATCTAGGGTAGAAATATGAATATCTATATTTAAATCTAATAAATGTGCAGTTGTGAAGATGTCTAAATGATTTATGATCATTGTTAATAAGAACTGGCCTTACCATAAAATGGTATATTCCACTGAACAAACTGTAATTTATGTATATTTGGTAAGATATAAAAAGCATGAAAGATGCCATTTTCTCATTATTTGGGTACTTGTGCAGTATACCCCCCAAAATTGCAAGTCTCTCGGATGGAAATTTTTGCTAAATGATTTTTTAAATGTTTTATCAACCACTTCAAACCCATTCAAACATAATGATGGCAAAGGTCATTTCAGGATTGAACAAAGAGAGTTGATAAATTGCAAAAGTAATTTATATGAATAGCAGAGACATCAATCGGTCACCGCATAACTGAATATAAAAAAGTTGAAAATCAAATGCATGTGTATGTTTTGGGGGACATACAGTATAAGGATCAATGTTTGATGTCTTGTTTATGTATGAGATTAATAAAATATTATTCCAAATTGTGTGGCTTTTTTTATGCACCTGCATTACTATACAACATCTACCATTGAAAAATGTCCAAACTGATTTCCCAAAATTCAAATTATAAAAGGGTGATTTTTGTCCAAATAAAATGTGAAAAAATAATTGATTATAACAAAAATAGATTATTACAAAAAACATTTTTAGACAAAATAATAAAATAAATGTCAGAATGGATTCATAAACCATTGGTAAGTTTGGTAAAATCGTTTACCCTAAGAATTTCCTTTTTTACCAAAATGAACAGTTTTTATCCCTTAAACTGTTGGACAAGTAACGAACTGCTTAGTTGGCTGACCAAATTTAGTCAGCCAAATCGCCTGGTGACACATGAACCTGGTAATAAATGAATGTATATACAGACATTTTTAAAAATGAGGTGAATCAATGACTAAAATTATTATTTTGGCTTTTTAGAAATTAATTACTTCAAAAAATACTTGAAGCTTGTAATTGCTGTTTTTCCATCTGAGTAAAAATAATCAAACCAAAATGAATTACTTTGTCAACTGCTCAGTTCAGTAATAATTGGGTATATAGTGTGTGTTTTTCCAATATTATTCCCGTTTTAACAAAATGCTCTAGAAAATTGGATAATGCCACGTGGGTGATATAAATTGAATGATATAGGAGAAGAAATACCAAAATCTTGTAACAAAATCACGGGGGTGAAATGATGTTAATAATGAGGGAAGAAATTATGAGAGACTGAGCAGACTAAAAAAAGTTATATTTAAATATACTTTCTGAAATTCTGAGAAAATAGTCCAATAATAGGGGTTTAAAAAACTTTATTTACGTACAATACGACTGGATGACTAATCTAGACTGTGTTAGTTGCGCCACTAAAAGTCACTGGCGACAACCCTGCTTGTATTGGCACAAAATTTATGTTAATTTTGTTATAAAGTACAGTTCTTCAGTACAAACTATTATAAATATCATAACCTGATGCCCTATACTGCCATGTATAATCTTTCTAACCATTAATTGCAATTGCTTTCGTCGGCCGATTTTTGTAGTGCCCAATGAACTGTAAAATCTGTACACGTTTAGCACTGTGTTTGGCTATCTGGATAACTAAAACCCCACCTGTAAACCATCCATTAAAAGGGATGTCAGTGTCACAAAATAGTTTCCATGAAGCGCCATTTTCGTTTAAACGTAAAAACATTAACTACGATTTAATTGATTTTAATGTTAAAATACAGATATAATTAATATAATAAAACGAAATACTTTGACCAAATCTAGTGGTTCCATCGTTCTCAAGCTTTAGTTCTCAAAGAGGCGCTATTTCACATTGTCTCTTGTATTCTTTTAAGATTGACCTTTAAAGTTACCTTAATCATTTCCATTTGCTTTATGAAAATATGCATAAGGCCAAAAGACAAAATTATACAGAAAAACGCAAATAAGTAACGCCGTAGAAGTAAAAAACGAATGTCTCATTTGTACTTAGATGTAATGAGTGATATGAGATCATCCTTCGATACAATTTTCTGGAAAACGGAAGCCATGGAATCAGCATGGTTACTGACAGCAAATAACCCAAGCTTGTGTCTCCAAGGCAACAACAGGTGAGGTTGGTTTGACAGTGACAACTATTATTCAATGCGGCACAAATAATATGTCACAAATCACGACATAGGCATAATCTATGTAGATTATTAGCTTGACGAAGAGATACTTGTCTCCACAGCGTTTGCCGTAGCTGTAGCATAACCCGATTAACCGAAAGGATCTCTTAAAAGATGACAGGAAATGAAATGAAAAAGCTCGACGACTATTTTCAACGACATACAAAATCGATGACAGTGAAAGCGGCAACAGGTGAAATTCTCTGTATTATCAAACCGTCGCCATATTCACTGCGGTGACAGCCACTGCGTTCAGTGACATTTCAAGTGAGTCGGCCCACGTTTTGAGCAATGCCTTGGTCCTTGAGCCTTTTTGTAGCATGATTTTGACACTGCGTTCACATATGAAAACCACAAAGGATAGAAATGAATAGATGGTATAAATTGTCTGCGAAATAACCATTACTCTACGATTAATGTGTCTCTACCGTTCAACACAAATCTATACTAATTAATTAGTTGTAGATGTGTTCGAGATGAGAGGAATCTTACAGCGCTGTTGGCGGGCGATGTCGTCCTGGAGTTCTAGTTATGACGAAACATCTCTTCAAAAAAGGGAAAGTATTCTTGGGAAATTGTACCATTTGGTTTGGAGCAAAGGTAAGTTTGTGTACAGCCACTTGGTTCACAGTTTTATAATAACGGTGAAATGATTTCACGTAGCAGAATATTATCGTAATACGAATATCCAATGGTAACCTTCTATCGAAGAATTGATCTCTAATAGGATAAAAATCTTCATGGGTATGATATTGGTGTCATTTATTTTTGGAGACCACGCCCAAATTTAAATGTCAGCAACACTTTGAGGTTGACTGTATTAAGATCTGAAATGGTATTTTTTTCTTTATTCAATATTTAATAATATTGCAAACAATATTATTAATAAATTTGTAATGATGAAAATTAATGCTCATGGGAACTTCACGAGTTTACTCTGCGTTAATCTATATGAGTGTATACGGAAAATACTCAATATGTTAAGCCAATTAGCAATTTTTAAAACTGATTAAAAGCCTCGCTTTTGCACGAACGATTTTAGCCAAATGCAGCTGTATGAGTCCCTTTGAACAAAAATCAGAAATGCCCTTCCTGTTTTGATAAGATTCAGTCAGCCAAAAATTCAACCTGGATCGCATTATTTCGCATTCATACATTGGTATTATAAGGAGGAACGCAGCCCTGCATAAACCTCTGAACATGCGAAAATATAGCTGATACAGTGTATTGCTTTTCTACTGTATCCAATTTAGTAATACTTGTTATATGATGGTACATTGTGTATGCTTAAAGGTAGGGGTCTATACTATCCGCATTTTAAAATATCCACTAGTGATATTTTCTATATCTACAATATCCAACAAAGCTACTGACTATAAAGACATATAAATTTAAACCCCCAAATAAAAGTATCTGTTGTCGTTACTGCCATCTGAAATGTTTATGAAGAGAGGGGCGTTTAAACGATTGGCAAGTATATCAGATCTAAATTATTTAATTAGAAATGTTATAAAATATAAACTCCGGGTGTCGGGACGGCTGGTAAGTAGGAAAAATGCGTTTTTTCGCTAAAAAATCGATTTGGCCGGAAAGTCCCGGAAAAATACGATTTCAGTTACATATTACCAAGAATGTTCTTGTTTTGTTGAAACTCCTTGATATTACTAAGTACCTAAACGTCGCATGACTGTAAAGTTCATGATGAGTCATACCTTTATGTACACGTACAGACTTATCAAGAATGTAATTACCTACGGCAAATGCCCACGCCCTTTTCCTTATTTAGTTTTGATATAAAATGAACATTTTGACACCTTAAAATGTTTCGGAGTTTACAAAATGGATCAGTTTAATGCATGAATACAACAAAATGAATAGATACATCCTTCCTAAAAATACATTTAGAAAACCCTACAGAATCGAATCCTGATATACAAATGGAAATTGATATTTTTAAGCAATAATTTCTGCACGTTATTATCCAAACCGTCAATACTTTCCTGCTGTTTCCAGATGCATAAGCATTCACAATTACGCACATTTTCATTTAGAAGTCATTATGTTGTGAAAAATGTCCCTTGTGATAACTGATAATGTCAACAGAAATGAAATGTAATGCTATCCCAGGAATGGATACCGTGTCGCAATGGTAACAAATGAAAGTGGGTTGCAGCATTAAACCTGTCAGTTTATCTATTTATCGAAATAAATCAATTCTTGTTAACACTGGCTAATACTCAACGTGAGAGGGTTATTTCACTGCATTACTGGAATGAAAATCCAATCCTGAACACTGTGTTGAGTCTTGGACATAATAGCGTTATTATGTCTAAGGTTGAATACACGTATTGTTGCTACTTATTTTCGAAGATTTCATCTATTTCTTTTGTTCAATTTTTTAGTATTGAAACCCTTTTATTTTCACAAGTTATAATATTGGGAATAATAATAACAATTATAACAACAAAAACATAATAATAACAATAATATGATTATTCTCCAATATAAAATCCGAACTTTAATTTTGACGACATGATACCAAAATAAGCATCAATTAAGGTGGCATCTGGAGACGATGAGACCGGTAATCGAGGTTAACTGTATGGAATACACCAGGACCTATCTGATTACACGCGTAAATTGTAAAGAATTAAGCAAGTATACATTTACCCGAGAGTCCTCTACAGTTTCGCCTATTCTTGTCGCAATATTACAGGGGTACTTGAACAATACCACAGTGTGATATGTACATATGCCTATAAATCGTGCGCATATGCTTTCATGGCCCTTACTTCATGAACTGTAGTACTTTATTCCCCTAGAAAAGTCAAGGTTATTATCTGATATTTTGATTTAAATAAAATCCAAGTTCCTCAAAATACTAGACCAGTCTTTATCCTGTCCTTTCAGAAGGTATTCAACGCGATCACCTCCTTGAATGGGTTAGCAAGAAACTCCCAGATTTTCAGATCAAGGATCTGAATGTGAGTTGGCAAGATGGTCTTGCCTTGTGTGCTTTACTTGAGACGATCCTTCCCGGCTCGTGTCCCAAATGCTATCTGCTTGTTCCGGAAGAGGGTTTCCATAACTGCATGCTGGCATTACACGTGGCTAATAGGTACTTTGGCATACCTGAAGTAAGTTCGAATTTATTTCGATTAAGTAAAGGTAGTCATTCTATGACATCGAAGAGGTTGATTAAAACGTTAAAAGGCAAAGAAAAATTATTTTCAGAACTCTTAATCGGAAGCCTAATTGGCCGGCTGTTTGTCCTTTTATACCTATGAATATTTTAAAAACTAATAGATATTGCTGATGTTGATTTCTAAGCACTTTATACATGGTTATTTTTCAGAATATTGTCACAGCAGAAGAGATAGCAGGCGGTATAGGAAAGAATAAACTGGAGATGCTCTTACTGTCTCTTAAAGAATTTTCTGACGCCCGTGACTTGCTGGACGAGAGGAGTCGTCAGGAAGCAAATGACCGAATAGCGCAGACGATCGTGGCCAAAGGCAGCGGCCTTCTTGGTGGAATTGTCGGGAGACGCTCGAGGTGTACCATTTTTGTACCGTCTGAACATCTTAAAGAAGTGTTAGAGCTAGATGTTGAGATACTGGGTCCAAATAATGAATGCTGCAGCGAAAAGGTAAGATCTTTACCAATGCGGGAGACAGGGGTTCTTCCCAAACAGCGTTCGACGGATAATGAAGATTTGCCCTCAATTTTATTCCACCATCAGTGTGTTACAGAAGGACATGTATTGATTAGTTTCGTGCCTCAAACCGCAGGCACACACACCATTAGCATACAGTGGCAAAGTTCTCATATTAACGACAGTCCGTTTATTGTTAAAGTATCACCTGGGAGAGCACTGCATCATCGTCAAGGGTCCCTTAACACAATGGAACCAAATGAAATGGTTCACAGAAGTTTGCGTCACACATCATCAGATTTCGGTGCCAATAGCACGGATACCAGCGATCTTTCGCTGACTAAAACACAAGGAAACGAGTCGACGTCACGTGCTTTGACACCCGTCACAACTTTCACGCAGCAACCGACTGTCATGCGGCGACGGATTTTGAAGCGAGTCATCAGTACTAAGGATGGAAATGAGATCATTCTCCATGATGCGTCATGTTCCTCTGGCCCCTCCAGGGAAAGCAGTCCCGAGGTTCTAAGAATGATGAATAAGGATAAACATTTAAAACAACGCGGTTCGAAGGAAAAATTGCGTAGAACTGTTGCTTTGCCTCTTGGTGGTAAAAATATAGCGGACCAAAAACAAACTGAACGTACGTCAGACAATGGTACTGATAAATGTTACAAGTTTAGAGTGTCAGATGATATAAAACTCGACTCCCAATTGAGCGGCGAATTAAAATACATTCCTGGACGCCAAGGTATTTCCAAGCAATGTTTGGATTCAGATCAGCGTGATCAAACCAAAACAACACCATGCTTGTTACAGTCAGCAGAAGATGAAGGGAAAGAATTGTCAAGGGACGAATTATCAAATGGCACAAACCCTTCTTTAAAATGTTTACAATCAGACAGCTTAAATAAAACGTGTTATTACATGGCAAACAAGGCTATATTCCAGACTTTTGCATCTTCGAGTTCCACAGATGATCCAAATGCAATTATAAAAGTCCCGGTTCGTGCAACTCGCTCCTATCCACTACTTCGTAAGACGTACACAGCCATCGAACTTGAACCTGAAGACACCATGTCGCCGGACGACATTGAGGATGTTACGATACTGATGCAGAAAAGAAGAAAAAGATTCAGTCTGGAGGGTAGTGGTTTGTCCAACAGTCTAGAACTGTTCCAGACAAAGCGTGGGATTAACCATCCTGTCCCTCCGCTTAGCACTGTATTTAGCATGGACGACGAATGCGGTGTTGACGCATCAGTTGAAAAAATGGCGCAAGTTGATGAAAACGAAACATACATTGATCAAGATGGCAAATCTTCAGAAAATTCAGTTTCTGAATTTGACGAAGATTCTGAGATCTCTAAAGAAAATATTTCTACAGAACCCCAAACACTATCAGAGATAGATAAATCTACTCAAGTCACTTACGAGGAGATCAAAACCGAAACTGGATGGGCGTCCAAAGACGCTGATACGGGTACTGATTGTTACATGGTTAGACGCCGTATTCCACTATACGTGGACTCCTTGCCGTTAGGTATTCCGCAGAAGAGAACAGAAGAGGGTCTTCATAGAGATCAGCCGGATTTTTCAAGCGATCAGCGGATAAGTGAGCTGGATTGGGTACAGGACAAAGGGACAGTAAATGATGTCTTTAATGGAGTAGAAGATAGTGGGATCGCAATTGATTCTCCCTCTGAGTCGTATATAAGTATTTCTGGTTATTGGGATCACCAAAATTCTCCTCTTTCGCAACACGTGACAGAAGTACAGTCTGCTTTCCGTCAGTCTAAAAGAAAAGATAACAAAATAACAAATAGAAACCTGACTTACCTTTCAAGTTCCACTACCAGTTCGGAGAGAAAAATGGATAAAAACGACTCCCATAGTAGAGACAAGGAGCAACAGACAGGCAAAAAAGGTAGCCACAAAACTACAGGCAAGCGAAGAAAACACTCAGGGGTGAACAAATATTCTTCAAAGTGTGTCAGGAAAAGCTCCACTACTTCTGTTTCAAAGGGAACAGCCAAAACTGAGGTGTCCTCGCGTAATAGGCGGTGGCGCAGGTCGGGCCAACCAAAATGGAACTCCCTAACAAGCAGAGGCTCGTTCGACACATCCATCGAAGACGATTCATTTGCGGAAGGGAGACGACTAGCACACGTCAACAGAGAAAATGTTTTAGAAACAGAAGAAATCGCTGTTCCCAAATCGACCCACCCCCAACTGCATCCAAAAGATTCCCCTGCTGTTGAGAAGCAGAAGTCACTTTTAGATCAGTTTTCACCTACGTTGCCACCGGAATCCATTCAAGAAACGCCAAACTCCCCAAATGATAAGAAATTAAGTCATCGAAGGGCACTATTTATGGATACATTTGGAAGCAGTAGCCTGCAAAGTCAAGACAGTAGATCGTTTGACTCAGGAGATGGATACGATGTGGCATCTTGGATGACAAGTGCGTGCAAATGCCGTGCTTTCGGAACTGGCCTAAGCTTTGGATACGTAGGGGCAAAGACCAACTTTCAAGTAAGATTTTAGCATATTAAGAAAAAGTCGGGTTTAAGTGAGAAAAGTCCAATTATAAGTTATTTTCGACTTTCGTATGTTTAAAATGCATTTGCTACAAAAGGAAAATATATTGATATATTATGTAAAAAAAAATTAGAAAAGAGTTTGCAGCGAAATAGACTGTTTAATTTATTTTCTCCACTTGAGTAAGCAATCGCAAGTGTTTTCGTTTCATCGCTTTACGTTTTCAGCGATAAATAAATTTATTTCTTCAAGGTGGATTCATCAGAATCTGATAGTGGTTACTTGATGGTCGGAGTCAAGGGTCCATTCCCACGGTCAGTGACAGAAGTGACCATAACAGATACGGGGGACAATCTACATGAGGTGGTCTTTGAGGCAACTCTTCCTGGGCACTACCTGATCACTGTGAAGTGGAATGATAAGAATATTCCAGGAAGTCCTTTTATGTGCCACATTACCTTCGCGTAGCAGGTAGTTGTGTGACATTTCACTGACCAGTTGTTTTGACCTTTTTGATATCCTGGAGCAGCCAGGGGACCAATAATGGAGATCATGGAGTTAAGGGTGCACTGGGTTATATTGCAACTTACAGTGCCATTATTTTTATAATATTGTGATTATGAGGAGGGTAGTTTCACCTGCCACAGGAAATCGTTTGATCTAAGGATAAACTTGACGCTCACAATCGGGCCACCTGTGAACCTGATAACAATTTTTCCGAAATTTCTATATGACAAGCAGAAGCAAAAACAGGCAAAGGCGAGAAACAATGTTTGTAGTGTAGTGTCGCAACAATAATAAGAATGGAAAATCAAGAACACCTTATTCTAACCACACACAATTGACCGACATGTCTTTTGCAAAGCACTGTAAGTCATGACGTCAAGAAATTACTTGTTTTTACTGTGATTTTCGCATAGTGGTTACTTTTTCCATTATCGTTTCATATAATTTCATACAATTGTGTCAATTTTTGGATTTATATTGTGATTTTGTATTTTGTCCAAACCTTAATGCATTCATGTTAAAAATTAAATGTTATTTGCAAGTAATGTTATTTGAATCCTTGCAACATTTGACGCACACGAAACGCAGGCTAATGTAACCTTCTTGCAAGTTGACATAATTCTATTCTTTCATTTAATAACAAAAAAATTATTACTAATACTACAAAACTAATAACTCATAGATCTATAGTCCATTTTAAAATAAATTCCAGCCGAAAAAAATCCACTTCAGACAAAAAAAAAAAGTTATCTGTGTTAAAAACGTTAAAAAATGTAATACTTGTACTAATACGCTTTGTTGATTTCAGCATGAAAGAAAGTACACTCATGGCATTAATGTTTTGTATTATTTTATTTTTGTGTAGATATTACAGTTATATATCCATAACTTTACTCGAATGTTTAACTGGACTCTATCTTCAGAAACGATGAGCCAAGTACAAAAACGTTGAGTGTACAGTAAACAATTCAAATGATGTAATACATATAGATATTGTCTTCAGCTAGACGACTAATAATTCTCACACAGTTATCTTACAATGTTACTATACACAGATTGTACTCATAAGCCTTTAACTATTTATCAACACCAGAGTCTTCATTTTTGGCGATGTCACTTTCTTATGCAGTCATTTATGGTTTTTTTCTCATTTTTCTCCAAAGAACTTAGCAGGGCTCCAGTCTCAATTCATTTAAATGTCTGTACAATTAAGTTTTTTTTCCAGTTCATCTTCACTCATACCCGCTGAAATGAAAATGATAGAAAAATAAAACAAATAATAAATTTGTATACTTATTAAGTCATTTAGCATCTGTTAAAAAATAAAACGAGTTACAGCTTTATGGGAATCAGTAGGTGCCATCTAAATTGCCATTAAGAAAATACAAGCAAAATAATACGGCCTTCAGTACAGAAATTAAATAAAAATAATATATCAATAATGAGTGAACAATGTCGACTGAACATGCAAACACATCTAGAAACAATAATTTGCTATACATACAAGCATGTGTTGTTTCTATTTTACTCATCGAAAAATCTATGGATGGTTAGGAAGAAGAAATAAAAGACAGAGGTAACAAGGAAAAGTAAAAAGATGAACATGTGATTGAAAGTTGTAAACTGTTAGTCAGAAAAGTGATGGCAAGAAGAAACTAGTCAGAGATGGGTAGTAAGACTACGAACAAAAGACTGTCCAATTAATCAAGTAACATACAAAAATATTAATCAAAATAATTACTTGATGAAAGTATTAGAAGAAGGCGAAGTTATAATAGAGAAACTTGATAAGTACTACATATATTCAGTCAATAGTTTTGTGAGCATCCAATAGGTTATATACAAGTGACCCTTGGATCTTTGTGTTAAGTATGAGTTACGTTACTGTGACTTACCCAACCCTTTCTGCTATATCCCAATTTGTTGCACTGTTTAGAGGTCCTTCTATTCTGGCTCCATCTTTTGTCACAATAGCGATTTGGTACTGAAAGTTAAAAACAAGCATTTAACCCTTTACCAATTACTTTTTATACTGACTGCAACATCTGTAACATCAACATTATAAATAGATGAATGCTCAAATTTCCTTGTTTTTAACATAACTATTCACAGCAACCAAGTTTATTTGAAAACAATCTGAAGCATACACTAATGAAAGCAATATATGACTCAGTCCTCACCTTATTTAGTGACCTGGCATCCCTGTAGTGAAGAACTGTGAGACACTGATCTATAAGTTCTTTTGCTTGCTGCTCTGTGAGATTTGGTTGTTTCTCTAATGCATTCCTAAGAATTGGCTACAAAAGAGAGTGAAAATTATTTTACACTCTAAAAACTGCAAGTTTTTGTTAAAGGCATAATAACTCTTTGTATGAGACCTATATTTCACAATAAAAACCTTGTGAATAACTCATAGAAATATAATATATTCTGTTTTACCACAAAAACAGCAGTTATAGCTTTTATTCTGATATTTGAACTTGTCTTTAGACCACGTGACCTCCATTGATGTCTATACTCTGTTAAAATCTCTTAAGAGATTTTAACAAAAAACCAAACTTTTTAGAAAAAAACCAGGGACTAACTTTGAATGTAAAAATGGATTCATTAACCATTGGTAAGTATGGGAAAATTGTTGTTTACTCCAGGAAAATTCATTTTTTGGCCGAAACGAAGAGTTATTATTGCTTTAACAATTTTAACTAAGTGTAAATGTGTCTTTTTTTTGTCTGTATGCAAACAAGAATGTGAAATGTGTTGAAACTTACCTGAGCAATGTAGGCTCCATAACCAGAACATACACTTGGAGCTTTGAAAGCTGTTCCTATCTTGTCTACGTAACCAAGAAACCTGTCAATATAAAATCCACATGCCATGTTTTTCTAATAGTCACAAATGATATACTTTATTAGATTTATAAATATGACATTGAAAATATTATCTACAATAACAATAGATATTCTAACTTCCAATCTTAGTGAAGCATAATCATGTTTGTCAAAGGTAAAGCATAACTTATCATGACTGTAAAATATGAAAAATATTCAGTTAATTTTCATCAGTTTGATTTAAAGCTGCCTTAACATCCCATTGGCCAAAAACTCAAAGTTCACATCCAGAGAGATTACAGATGATTCAAAGGTTTAAGTTTGAGGGTAAAAAATAAAGGTAAATGGTCATGAAAACAATGCCAACAACACAAGCCAAATGATAAGTTAAATAACATTGTAGAATAAATAAGGTCATTTAATCATATGCATATAATAAACAACTGGTGTGCAGAATAAAATAAGTGTGTCATAATCTACAGTGTTCAGAATACTTACGGTTCTCCATCCTGTAGCCCACCAACAACTATAGTGTTCCACAATGGGTTAAAACGAGATCTTCTGTTGTACATTATTCTTGTCAACCAGGAGAACAGAGATTTGGGAGTGTACTGGAATCCGTCATTCATACACTCCTCATCAATTCTGAATTTAACATGAATAAGAAAAATAAGAAACACTCATCTTTTCAGTACAATATATTTGTACTGTGTAAATTAAAATCTGTTAGGTACTGTTGAAAATGCACTTACGTCATTTTCAATTTGCTGCAGGTAAAAACTTGTACCAAAAATATGCCTAACAAAATATTTCCTTTCACTTAAATATTCACGACGAATGCTAATATCAATGACAACACATGCTCAAGCTTGCACTAGAAAAGAAATCATAATAAACTAAATGCAACTTTAACTTACACTCTCTGTTCTATCACAGATTTAATATATTGGAAATCTGCATAATCCCCACCAGCCCCCATCACTGTGCTGTCATTAACTTTCATCAATCTAGGACAGTGCATGAACCTTGCCAAAGATCCGTACGAACCAAGCATGTCAGCAGCCAGGATGATACCACCATCAAATTTTACTCCAAGAACTGAAGTTCCTGTTACCATTGGACTCCTGAAAAGCAAAATAAAAGGCATGGATATAATCCCGAGAGAAATTTAATATCAAAGTTCAGTGTTTAAGCAGTGAAAGGATGAACAAAGTTTTATGCAGTAGTACTCCTATTTTTAAAGGTTTCTGATGAGACTGGCACATACAGCACATATCAGCCCAACCTGTAGGTCTAACAAAATATAACTAGGCACCACTTCTTTCTGAGATCGTCTACTAGCCTAAGTAGCCCTATTCCCCCCCCCCCCCCAATTAGGTTTTAACACTCATGTCTGACAAAATTTAAGAACCCTTAAATCACACAGTGAAAAAAGTGTAGTGTGACAGTTATGTTCATTTGCCTTAAAAACCTCTTTGTTAGTTTGAAGGTGAAATATTAATTCAACAACACCTGTCTTCCAGTGCAGTGCCCCAGCAACGACGGCCCCCAAACAATGCTGATTCATGATGCTAAAACGCCAGAGTTAACAAAAATGCCTCAAACGCCTTAAAAGAGCAAGAATAAAATACTTACAAAGTCTTTTTGATTGGCCCCATCTTTGTCGATGTTCCTTGACCGGGAAAATTGTACAAACCTCCAGGTGTAGGACCGTTTCTCCAAAATTCCAGTGACATATCGGTTTCCGTGGGCAGCGCCATTTTGTTTCCTATATTTACCTTTTTCCCACGATTTCGTGAATATATTACAAAAACTAAATAACATGACATAATAATCAATAGTAACAAAAATTTAACTTAATAGACGAAATTTTAAAAATTAAATCTTTATTATGTAAGTACTGGAAATTAAACAGGTTCTAGCCTATATAAACTAGGGTAAACAACGTATAAAAGTTAACAACGCTGAAAGTTGCGAATAATTAACTTCATTTGATATTTTCACGATACTTTTTTTTTGTAAGATTTGTGCAAAAGAGGAAATTGGTCTTTGTGAAATTAATTGCACGAAAAGCTTTATTATTCCTTTCCGCCTTCTTGTCAGAGTAGTCTTGATTTCTTATTTAACATAAGCACATGACTTCCGTGTTTTGGTTGGAGGCAAGCTGAAGTACCAAATACATTAAGCAAGGGCTTTCATGTGTCCCATTTCAGTATGTGTTAACTGACAAAAGAAAGGGTGAATTAAAACCAATAATGGGGACGCAAACAGAGACAACTGGAGAGACTAAGCATGTTTTGGAAGACACAAAAAGTATGTTAAATCATCTTCATAAGAAAGATAAAATGGTTTTTACGCTTAGTTGCAGATTCTTACAGTATGTCATGTGTTATATTACTTCAGTGATATTATCTCAGTGATTTCCCATTCCTGTATAAAAGCCTTGTCGCTTTTGCATTAATGTTTGACATGCATGTGTGCAACATATTACTTACTAAAATATGTTATAAAATGATACTTCCTAGTACCGTATAGCATATCATTGAATACCACGAAATTTCATGCGTTAGCACTCCTATTGACGATTCTGGTATGTACTGTCTGTACATATCAGAATCGTCAATAGGAGTGCTAACACATGAATTTTCGTGTTATTCATTGAAGTAATTTAACTTACAAAACTTATTCTTGCTTGTGTGTGGGTCTTTTACTGATATGCACTTTTAATTTAATTGACTTCTGTGATCATTCAAACTTATGGTATGTTACATTTGCTATTATACTTTATTCCAGATTGTCTGCCAGCACCAAGCAAGGAAACTATAGAAAAAATTACACAAGGTTTTCTTCAACATTACTTGCCTGATGCACAAAAGGCAAAAGCATCATTGGATGAATTAACGTAAGTTTTTAAAAAATGATTATGTAAAATTGTACTTCATCATGCTTGTAAATGTACACACTATCAATATTATAGACATTTCACAAGTTTTTTATATGTATATGTATATTTTGTTTTAAGAAATATTGAGATGAATATCATATATGAGATTTTCTGTAATTTGGAAATTTCTAATTATAAATTTATCCCTTTCAGACAAAACCAAAGAATTTTGTTAGAAACAGTGCAACATGAAAATACCAAATTTTCAGAATGTGAAGCAATGAAAAAACTAACTGACATGGTAAAATTTTTATTTAATTTTATTTATACAGTGTGATAGATTTATATATGCAAAAACCTGTTTTTGACACATATCGCAAAAAAAAAAAAAAAAAGTAAAACAAGTAAACTGTAAAAACAGACATTCTGGGTACAAGTATTCAAGGAAGACAACTTACACATGAATAATCTTCTTTTTTCCAGATGATTAAAGCAAAGCAATATCATACAAAACTCCTCATAATAAAAAAAGAAATGGCATCATTACATGAAAGATCTGCTAAACTAAAGGTATGAAAAAAAAATGCCAAGGATTTGCTGTTTATTCCATACACATGTTGGTATACAGTGTCACTTTTCTCTTTTGAATTTTCAGTCTATTATCTGAGCATGTGTGTTGTATGTATAGAGTAAATATAAAGAGATAATTTTCAGTGTTTTTTTTTTTTTCAGTAGTTTTTTTTTTTTTCAAATTAGGAAATCTACTGTTTGTTTTTCATTTCTAGAGAAGAGCATTAAAATTGCAGCAGCAGAAACAGAAGGAAGCGCTTCAAAGGGAACAAGAAAAAGAGAAGGAAATGGAGAGAGAGAGACATTTAATGGCCAAACCCGTGTTGAGACAATCTTCCAACCCAGAGGAAAAACGTAGTTATGTGACTTGAATTTTGTTAGAAAACTTGTGCTGCTTTCATACAGATTTACAGTTCATTATATTTTGAATTTTAAATGCAAAATCAGCACCCTGAGTGTCAGTGTTAACTGAAAATTAAGCTCTATTATTAGCATGCCTCTAGTAGTTTTCAATAAACTATGAAACTCATTGTGGTCACCAGATGACCAAACTCTCCTAAGGTTACGGACAGAGTTAGACAAAAATTCTAGAATTACTGCCTTTCATACATGTTTTGGATAATAGACAAATCTTCAGTGTTTACTGACTAAGTTCCTTTGCATTTACACAAGTCAGCCAAACTCAATTTGGAGGTGCAAATGAGGTCACAGGCATGCTCTTAAAAATATTTAGTGCACAGATTGCCAACTATGTTTGATTATTTAAGGGTCCCACATGAAAAAGTTTGTATCAAAGTTTCACTCTCCTGGAACCATGAATAATAAAAAAATAATTCATTGTCTAGCCTCAAAAAAGGAACATACATTACAGTCACAAATGCAAAATGTCAAGCTGTGAAACGTTTTACTCACTCTGAAAATTCAGTAATCACTGGTTTTGCTCTTTATCTCCAAAAAGTATAAAATTGAAAAAAAATTGATAATCTTCTGCATAGAGGCGTTAATTGTTTTGGAACAACTTTAGTTTGCTTGTCAATGAATATTTAAAAAAACGAGGAAAATACACCCTACCGACAGTAAAATAAGAATTAAATAAATGATTTTCCATTCATGGTCCAAATATTGTATCAGAAGTGTCAAACTATCATGGAATCACAATATAAATTTTCAGTCAGCAACAGAAAGCCCTATTTCCTATTGCACCAACTTGGGTAACAAGTACAAGTACTTGTACTTGTTACCCCAGTTAACACTGAACAAGTACTTGGGAAAGATGAAACTTTCTGACAATTTTTCTGGGGAACATACATTACATAGTACTAGTCATGACGCAAAGCCCCTTGAGTTACAGTTTAAATATTTATAAAAATATCCTTATGTCATGTATAATTTACCATGAGTGAATCACTACAAAAAATATGGAACGCAATCTAAAAATTAAAATTAAATGTCCCAGAGCATATGCTACTGGAACATATGTTACCATTTAGGACTCCTTACATAATGTAAAGACATGGTAAAAATTGAAAATTAAATTAAAATTAAGACAGTCGTGTTTTTTGTTTTATACACACATTTTAAAAAATTGAATACATCTTTGAATTCATTCAATTTTATATTTTGGACACTTCAGCATATGAAATGCACCTTGTGGGTTTGGGTAAAATGTCATTTTACCAATGGTGTCATAATTGCTTAACAAGGCAAAATAATGCCTTTGTTCAATATTGCATTATTCCCAGTAATAAGGGGCTCATAATATGACAAAACACTAAAAACAAGCTGATGGTACAGGATCAAACCCATAAACCTCATTTTTGGTATGTTGATGATCATAAACCCTGTCAGTAATCTTAAAAGAACACTGGGATCTCTGTCATGGTGACATTTAGTGCCATGTTTAAAACCCAAAGGAGTTTGAATGTAAAATCCTTTAAACACCTATTTACATTTTACATAGAGTAACAACTTGAAAGGGAATGAATCATTGAAATTTATACTATGGTGCTATCAAAGATAAAATTAATTCTAGATGTGTAAATATGTATCTTGCAGTGAAAAATTTTGTAAAAATTTCCAAACAAGGTGCGCTATGACTATTTTCAGGTAAAATGCCTGTGTTTAGATTACAGTTGATATTTAAGGTATTTTTGTTTGACAGATAAAAGAAAATTGTGGGTTAATGATAGGAGTGAGATACATGTTATGGGATTTTTTTTGTCAATTTTAAAAGTTTTTAAATAGTTAATTTTGTTGTCAATATGAGAATTTAGGTGTTGGTCATAACATGCATTTAGTAAGCATGAGTAATGATGAAATATAACTTGTAAAAGGGCAGCATAAAATTTTGGCAGCTCTTATTTTCATTAGTTTACTGAATTGTGATGATTAGGAAATTTTTCAACAGTGCTGAAAAAAGTATGTATGCATTTTATCTGAAGAGCTGAATATTTATAAACTTAGTCCCAGCAAGGCTCTGACTTTCAGTTATTTAAGTTGCTGCATTTCTAATACATCTGTATGACATTTCTGATAATCTTGTTATGTTAACTGTTTTTATTATAGGTTATTTTTTTCTTGACAAAATACAATGAGCAATGATCATAAGGGACCAGAAAGCTTCACACAAAATACAGACAAAATGCGACAACGGTGTAAGTAACTTCAACAGTTTGATAGTTTGATTATATGTTTTATATATAATTATATTCTTTCGTCTATTGTTTTAGTACATGTACTACAAATTACTTTTAATTGTTATTTGTTCAATAATGCACTTTTCATATGGCCCAAGGGTGATTTAAATTTCAGTATATATTTAAGCAATTATTATGATTGTTATTATTATTATTGCTGTTGTTCTGTAGAGATTACCACATATTTCATATATTAAGGCTACACTGATGGTTGTGCAACTATTCACTTTAATATTAAAAAAGAAATGTAAATAAATCTATTACTCTCTTAAACAAAATGTGTTTTGGTGAATTTATTAAAGCCTGCATGGTGATGAAGATAATTTGTCTTCGGCTCTTGAGTATATTTAAAACCTAAAGAAAATCATACAATCTATTTTCTATTGTTCAGTTAGTGGTACTGGCAGGAAACTTACATGTACACTGTTACACTAGTCGTTGAATGTGTTTTGATTATGAATAATCGCCCTGCGATTGCCTTACTTTGAAAACATTTTTTATTTACATAATTAACTTTATTACTAAGTCTAGATCTATACTTTAATTTTCTTTCTTTTTTTTTGTCCTGTTGAGTATTGTTTAATTGTGACGTCAGCCCCATATAATTACAACCACGTGATCTTTCCTTGTGACGTCATTGATATCATAGATACAATGATAATGTAGACATGCGTGTATTCACGATGTTGGTTAAAAAATCGCACGAAATATGCCATCCTGGCTAAGAAGAGCCTGGAATAGAATCAATTGTTGTTCTTCGGGATCAACCGAAGTAATTGAAAGTAGCAGACCAAACTCCGTCAGAGAAAACGATGAAATTCGTAAGACGTAAGTACGGTCTTCGTTAGCGCCATCTGAATACTGGAAATCTGGGGAAGGGTATTTAGGCTCTGATGTTGCCGTTCGTTATACCTATAGTTCTCGAAAGGAAATTATCCTACATGTGTAATAGTTTTAAGTACACTTGTTTGGTTTATTTTAAAAAATCCTCAACCATTGATCCAGATCCGAATTATGCGACTCTAATCACATCCTACTTAGAATTAGATATAGGCACGATTTCTCTCACAATTTATAACAAGTTGATCGTGGCAATATTGCATCAAAGAAGAAAAGATGTGTTCTTTGTTTTTTAAGCAAGGGCAAACATTAAGGATTAATAATAGATGTAACCGTGGTTGGTTACCAATTTTGAACGGTGACTTGAATAAACGCAGCAACCAGCATGAAGTTTCTAGTACTCTTTATTCCTCATGCATGGACTACAGTCTGGCACGCAGGCAGGAACAGTCTTGACGATCTCCCAGGGTCTCTCTCTCTCTCTCTCTCTCTCTCTCTCTCTGAGACGTCCAGTTTTCATAGGGAATCATACTGATTCCTGTACGCCATAAATCTATTAGTAAGCGTACATATATCTGTCTGACTTAAAAGGAAGATCAATAAAACTAAAAACTGGGATTACATTATTTTTTATAGTTGCCCTAAACATTGATATATTCTCCGGGTAGGAAGGTTACATAACGCTCGGATCTGGGACTGGCTTTAACAAAATTATATCAGGTGTGGTGACTGGATGAATTGTATGAGGGTAGGGAATACCCCCCCCCCTTAAATTACCAGTCACCAAGATTAAAAAGCTCAATCACTAAGATATATTCAAGCCAATCACCAATCACCAAGAATTCCTGAATCACGTTTCACGCAAAATATTGGGCTCAAATAACGAATCACGCTCGAAAAATAAGGCCAATCACGCGGAACGCAAAAGGTATTCCCTACCCTCTTGTATAACACTACCGGGTTATATGGACATATATATCGAAAAAATTACAACACTTTTCACTTAACCACCTAGGTATGCCATATCCAAAATCAAAACCTTTAAACCTGCCAATGAACTTATTTCTGAGTTATTCTCGTACTTAAAATGGAAATTGAGATCAACAGGTGCTAATTCGTATGTTAAGAATCACCTTTATTTTCAAGCGTTTACATTTTTTCCAAAATGTTATGTATTTTCACAGGTTTCCATCAGTAGATTCTCATACTATTGGAGTCCTCCATGGACAAATACCATCCGCTGTAGCAAGAAAAGAATTACAACAGAGACAAGACCCTGACGAAGAAGCTGACCCGCCGAATAAAACTTATGAAACACCTGGACATGAACCAACTCCCCAAATCATAGATACCTCAACTGCGGATGTTATAGAGAGTGCAGGCCAAGAAAAGCTGCACTTTAAATTTGACCAAAAATCAATCGCTGGATCAAATGGCAATCAAGTGGAAGGAGGTCACGTGGATAATTTTCCAACTAAAGAATGTTCCACTGAGGCAAAATTGCTTTCCATCGGCGCCTCTGAGGACATTTCTTCTGGTGAAGAGGACAGCTGCAGATCCGAGATGTCTCTCTTGTCAACAGCTTCTGAGATATGTGAAACGAGTTCTAGCAGTGACAGCAGCTCAGAATCAGAAGAGAGCGAGTCCCTTACAACAGTTTCTATGCTGTCATTACCAATCCCTGACGCAAGCGACAATAAGGCCCTTTTTGGACAAACGGACTCTTTCCACGCAGACGAAATGGGTGAGATAACAACCACCGTTTTGACAAGCACTTCAAAGGTAACACTGTCTGCATTCAGTGGATTGGAAGACACTTTCATGACGAACGGCAAGCTTGAGGAACAGATACCAGCCCTTCACCAAAGCACCACGGATGATTCGTTAGTTTCTTTGTCGTCCTCCGCGTCCACCACCACTGTAGACGGGTCCAACAGCGCCGCAAGCTACAGCAGTTCATTCGATAGCATTTCTGAGAGATCACTCCAAACACCTGGAATTTCCTTCTCTGCTGTCACCCTAGAAACGCCTCAGACATGTGAAAAAGAGCCAGTCGCTGGACCTAGTGAAACCTCGGTTGCAGAGGAAATAGGAAGTCATACATCTCTGCATAGGGAGTCACTCTCAACAACCACCCTTTGTGGGTCTGAATATGCACCGCGGCCAAACAGTAATTCCAGTGACAGCAGCATCCCAGAGGATTTCGAGCCATTTAGCTGTCTGTCTGAGGTGTCTCTCTCGTCAACTCCCTACGGTCTCAAGAGTCCCTCTGATATAAAACCAGTTATTGGATATAGCACAAGTGAACACTCTATCATGGAAGAGATTGTTGGAGCAATTGAGGAACTCGCAGAGGCCGTGTCCACTATGGCATCTAAGGACCTGGGATCAGACAGCGAAGAAAGCATCCCAGAAGACCTGGCTGCCTTCAGTTGTCTGAGCGCGATGTCAAACCCCAAAGACGCAGCAGGTCCTAGGCCGGACATTGAGTATAGCACAAGTGAACACTCCATAATGGAGGAGATATTTGGAGAGTATGAGAAACCCATAACATATAAGGAGTCACTGTCGCCTGATCCAGTCACAAATGGGCGGAGATCCAAACAGTCCACCACCTCTGGAAAAGTCCTCGCTAATTTCAGCTGTTTGTCCGAGGTCTCTCTCTGCTCAAATGACGCTGACCCATCCGATAAGAGACCGGGTATCACATATAGCATAAGCGAATATTCCATTATGGAAGACATTGTTGGAGTAAGTGAAAAGAACAGAGACTCAGTGTCGTCTGATTCAATCAAAGCTGAACGGGGCTCCAACAGCGATGTAAATGACATCTCCGACGTTACGTACAGCATAAGTGAAACCTCTATATTAGAAGAAATTGTAAGAGTGGTTGAAAACTCCGAAGATGCAGTATCCAATGCAGCATTTAATATGGATCAACAATTACAGGGCAAATTAAGCCCCGATGAGACAAATTCTTTGTCGAGTGTTTCTGTAATGATTCCAACGCCATCTCCATCTAATCTCCAACAGAAACAAGGATCTGCAACATCTAAAAATTCAAGGTATATGTTTCTCCCCTTTTTCTTTTTATACTTTTTTATTACTTAAAAAAAGGAAACTGAATAATGGTGTGATAAGTTAATATTTTTACATTATGGTACATGTATATCGATGAAAACAGCGTTTTTTTATTTTTGATAATAACATAAATACTGATATATTCTGATTTTTGATATTGCACATTATTATGAAAGGTTATACCTATATATTTTAAAAGCAAGTTAAAGGGGTAACAACTGTTCATTTTGGGGAAAAAACGGATTTTCCTAGGTTAAAGGACGATCTTCCAATCCTTATAAATGGTTAACATTCAAACATTCAGATATATTGCATTTTTTATTCTAAAATCTCTGGGTTTGGGTTTCTTAATAGATATTAGGGGGTAGATGGGCCATCTATGAAGGTCCACATGATCTGATGGCAACCACAGATTCCAGAATGATTGCAATAACTGCAGTTTTGGTGGTATATATTGGAATTTATAATATTTCTATGAGTTGTTTACAGTGCTTTTATTGTGAAATATTTATCTCATACTAACAGTTGTTATCCCTTCAAGAATTCATATTTTGTCTTATAAAGGTCGGGAGCTGCAGCTCCAACTCCATCTGTCGTGGGCAACGGTCACGATAGTCAAGATTCAGGACTTGGGAGTAGACCTACCACGGCCTGCCGTACTCGGAAAACATCAAGTGACTTCGTTATGCCTCAACCTTACAAAACTGGTACAAAGCCTTACAGACATCGTAGCCGTGAACAAGCAGTCTCTGTACATGTATATGAACACAATACAGCCAGGTCAGACGAAGGAGAGAAGTCCCCCAAAGTTCCGTCTGCAGGCAAGAGGACCAGACCAACTGCGGCACACCATCGTCGCCGCAGGAAGACTACTGCAGAACACAAGCTAGTAGGGAAAACCCAAAATACATCTCAACTTGACCAAAACGTTTGGGATAAATATTCAGAATTTAATGAGAACAGTTACGAGTATGAGTCAGATTTTGAGGACTAATTAAAAGTTTTGCAGTGGCAATTTTCAATACAATACGATATAACGCCCTAGGTAATGAACTGAAAAAAATGCCAATTAGCAACAACAACGGGGTCAATCTGTTCAAGAGCATTGAGTGACATAATGTCTGTGCAAGGCACAAGATGTTACCCATAACAGCTTGTTGTTTTCTGCAAATTTATCGACTAGTTCATCCTCTTTTTTAATACAAATTAACACAATGTATATCTATAGCAAATTCTTGTAATGAAAGTAAAAAAAAAAAAAAAAAAAAAAAAAAAAAGATATGAAGAGAAGGTAGGCCTACAACTTGAACCGACTTTAACAAAGGAGACAATTGCAGTGGTTCAAGTTGTCATTATAGATTTTATCTAGAAATTAAATATGTAAATATTGTAAATATTTAAATATATGTAAATAATTTTGTTATATGTAAATATTGTAAAAAGTACAAATATAATTCTTTCAAATGTCAATGTAAATGCTACTGGAAAAAAATAACATCTTCTTCCAGTAGCATGTTATACTTGCACAGTCTTGTAGTATAGTGTAATATAGTATATCTGGGTCAGAAATCTTGAACTTCTTTTTCAGTGAATTTGTTGATTTGTAGCTAAGCATGTTCAAAGGTTTATAAAGAATAATTAAAACGCATGTTTGTGAAAGTATTTATTGATAGTATAGTGATAGTCGAAAGGGCTCGTATAACTGTCAAAGTTCTTCTCAATATACAGATGCTCTTGTTGTCGGGCAAAGCAGCCAGTTTTCTTCTCTGTCGCAATCGTCACAATGTTGTCCATTTTAACCAGCACAACCAATAGACTTCCGGTTTTAGAGCCCGCAAGCAAGATGGGGATGTTGGACAGCTTGGATTTTCTCGACGATGTACGGCGCATGAATAAGCGCCAGGTGAGTTTCATTAAAAGAAATGCGACTTATTTTTGATAAACTTTCATTTTAGCCACCATGTTTAGTCATTCAATATTGATTGTACCAAAATTTGATATCCATCTGCCTATGCCGGTTACTTGGCTCAGTGTTGTGTTAGTTCGTTGTTACACGTGTACTTATTTTGTGGATGTGGAGTGTTTTGTTTTTACCAAGTCCTACATGTCTCAATGTCCTAATGCATTATCGCTTTTGGACAGTTTTCCGTTTTCGTATACATTTTCCTTTTTGCACCATGGTTACATTCTTCTAGGATTAGGATTCAGTGATCTGCACGTCTGCTCACCAGTACTAGTAGCAGTAACAGCTGCAGCTGGTGGGCAGACTTTTGAATTTAGAATTAAATGGCAAAACAGCATGAACAGCAGTACCATGAAATTTCGTAGGCTACCATACATATTTACTTTTTCTGTCATGTACTAATGTTATATAAGCACGGATTTTCATGTTAGCGCTCCTATGTACTAGTACTGTGTTTGTGTTTTCTGACATGTACTATATGTGCTAATATATGAAAGATATGTGAACATATTTAAAATGACAGTGAGCTAGTGTGTCCACAGCAATACAAGGGCCCCAAATCTTTTGCTTACATGTTCCACACACCTCCTCAAGTTGCATGCTCATTAAAAGCTGAACAGTCTTGCCACTGTCAGTGCTATGAATAAGGTAAATCTCATGAACTGATAGCCAGTTATGCCACTGTAAATTATGCACCCATAAAATGCCATTTATGGATTTCTGAATGTGCGAAGTAGGTCACATCTTGGTGAAGGATTTTGCTCATGCAGAAACAAACTCTGAAGGAGAGTGGGGGATCCCTCATCACTGTTTTCACTACCATCATTTATATGGCCTAGGTTTGTATTTTACTAATCACCCAGCATCCTACTGTAGTATACTGAATTTGCTTCATGATGGCGACTATAGCAAATTTATTTATAATTGTTCTCACTTTTTTGTTTTTGATTTCCAGCTTTATTACCAAGTGCTAAACTTTGCCATGATAGTGTCTTCAGCTTTGATGATCTGGAAAGGTTTGATGGTTGTCACAGGGAGTGAGAGCCCTATAGTGGTAGTATTGAGGTAATAGACCAGGGATTAAGGGTGGGAATTTCTGTTTTACTATATACTTTAGATCTTTGTATTTTGTGGAATGAAAAATCAAGAGGATAAGGTTACCAGATTTTATAGTAAGTACAGTATTAACGTTAAAATGGAGATTTTAGTTTAGGTCTTAGAAGAGAAAATGTTTTTATTCTTCATTAGAATTCTCTCTTCCCATCCTCTGTGTGTGTGTGTGTGTGTGTGTGTGTGTGTGTGTGTGTGTGTGTTTATAAAGGGGGCTTCCTGAAAGGGCTAAAAGTACTCACTCAAATCATTATCTATTTAGCATGATGTATTGTGAAAGAAAATATTTGAAGTTTCTTGAATTCTATGAGTTTAATTTGAATAATTTATGTAGAAATATATGTTTATTGTTTATATGTACACAGTACTTGTAACTATGACTAAAATCACTGAGAAGTGATACTCAGCAATTTTTTAAATTTTGAATGGAAGGTCTCTTAGATTGGGAAACACATCTATTTCTCTGTTGATTGTTTAAAGAATATCATAGAAACATTGTGAAATTTATTTTTTTCAGTGGCAGCATGGAACCAGCATTCTACAGAGGAGATCTTCTCTTTCTCACCAACAATAGAGATGAGCCCATCCGTGTTGGAGAAATTGTTGTATTCAAAGTAGAAGGCCGAGAAATCCCCATAGTACATAGAGTATTAAAAGTGCATGAAAAGTGAGTATGTCACAAAAGTAAAATTAAATAAAAAGCAAAAATTAAACAAAAATTGCACTTCATATATCAAATTCCATGAATAAAGTGGGAATTTACTGCACAATTTTATTTGACTCTCTCACCATCCAGGAGTAACACTTTTCATCTTCATTTGACATATTGCTGTACAGTAGTTGTGCTTTCCCCAAAATATTTGTCAACCATTGTTCAGATTTTGGTAAAATAATTGGGGGAAAAGGTACATAGATAAAAGAAATTAATGTTAACAATTAATCTCTGGTGGAATTTGTTCAAGATAAAAATTTGTTTTGTAAAAATTATTTTTATTTGGATTTTATGTAAAGATGATTTTTATGAAAAGAAGGAATAAATATGTGCACAATCAAGATAGGCATACACCTGAAAGTAGCCTTTCTGGATATAACTTACCATTGGATTCTTACTCGTGTCATCCACGTCCCTTGTATCTGTCCTTTAAACCAATATAAAAGAAGGATTACATGTGGAATTGAACCTAACAGCTAAATGTTTGTTACTATAAGAAAACCAAAGAAATGCATGTCCCTTAATTTCTTGCTAACAAGTGTATCAGGCTATCATCCATCAATATCTTGTTGTCTTTACAGAGAGGATGGAACAGTTAAATTTTTAACAAAAGGTGACAATAATTCAGTAGATGACAGAGGACTGTATGCCCCTGGACAGTTATGGCTTCACAAGAAAGATGTTGTTGGAAGAGCTAGAGGGTAGGTATACTTGCAGCTGGTTGAGAGGTTTCAGATTGCTATAGATGTGCATGATTGTGACAAAGTTAAAGTATTTCAAAACGTGCCATACGGTAATGTGCCAAGCATTTCGACCGGCCCAGTCAATCCGACCAAAAAAATTATATTATAAAATTAATTTTTCTGGGCTCAAACATTTAGTCCATACGTCAAAATCAGGCGACAGAATTTTTTTCTTGTTCCGATTGTTCGACCACATCGTCGGCAAGACTCGGTAAATTTTCAAGCCAGTCATATAGATGCTGCATGCCGGGCCCTTTGTCCTTTCAATAGCTCTCGTCAATGAGGAAGAAACTATTAATTGAAGATCTAATCTGGAAGCATGACTTACCTGTCATTTTCTTTGTCCCCAATGACAAAATAGTGTTATAGACATACAATTTGTGCTAATTAAGCAGACTTGCCCTCGCTGACTGATTCATCACGCCCGTAACTGGGGAAGGGGAGGGGTTAAAAAAGGTCCATTCTTGATGAAACCAAATATCGACAGTGGGTAGAATACGTCGTAAACACCTTCATATAGACCATATATAGCGTTTGCTAGCAATAAAAACTTTGGGAAGAATAAGCAATTTATTTTCAAGTTTGATTGAAATATATATGCAGATGGGGAAACGTTCTTGAAGTCAACACCGCAAGATCTTACATTTACTACAATCGACGGGATCAGCGGGATTGACCACCCAGACTTCTTGGCGCCAAATACCACGCGCTGTCAAAATCTGACGAACACGTGTAGCTGTTCACCTACATGGATAACTGATTTGTCAACAATAAAAATGACGTCTTCCTTAACTCCATGAGAGCTTCATAGAGAGTTCCACTGGATATTTACGTTACCTGTGAGTCACTTTTTATTTCCCCAGATGCATGAAATGTTGATGATATTTAGCGTAATCCACGAATAACTCCATTCCTGTGACCCCCCTCCCCCAAAATGGGACCGTCTTCATTAACACGTGGTTTGCGCTATGCTAGACCAGACCAGATAAGACCAGTCTCATTTCTGCATGTGCTCAATGATTCTCGCGTCAAATTATAAATGCACTTGTTTTGTGAAAATTATGGCAATTAAATGCTTATTTTACGTTCGGGTTGTATCAGTGGGGTTTTCAATATGCACCGTGGTTTGTGCACAGCGAGAGTATATAATTAAGAAAATCGGAAGAGTGCCAGCAAGATAGGCCTACTGTATGTCTATCGGCACAGGTAGGCTCCGTATTTTGCCTTTTCTCAATATGTTTTAATATGACATGCTTTTTAAATAAAATACTTATAAGTAATTTGAAGTTACACTGAATTCCGTTTGAGTACCAGTTGGTATTCTTTGATACGGGTGATTGAATTTTCTTCGGAAGTACGTCTACGCCTCGACGCTGAGCAAGCCTTGCGGGTTGAAAACAACTTATCTCAGACTGGTAAAAAATTTCAATTCGGTTGATTTCAGTTGTCATATTAAAATTCAAATAAGGCATACGTAGAGCACATAACTAGTTTAAGTCTACTAAAGCTACCGGTTTCAAATATAAGTGACCGGCCTTTGTTTACAACACCTGTCTCTGGGGAAATACTCGTCCCACTCGTGAAGCGCATCATGAAAATGATCGTAGGTGAGGGAAATATATAATTAGAAATTATAATTGTCATTTTTTATAATGTTAAGTCATGTTAGCACATATTGTACACAGCAAAATAAAATTTTAAAAGGAGGATAAAACAAGCCTGAAACACCTGTTAGTTGAAAATTGCGGCTTATCTTGCGTAACACTTCCGGTAAAATGCAATACTTCCGGAAAGATGGACATTTTGGCAGATGCCCCTAACAATCCGACGATATCAAAGGTTTCCATTTGCTGTATTTTAATCAATTCGACCAAACTGACATTTCCATGAAATTAATTAATTAATCTTGGTCGAATTGTTTGGCATATTACCGTATTCTATTTATTTCTGTATGAACAAAATGTTAAACTAAATAAAATTTGAAGAATTAGTGAGGTCAGTTTAAGGAATGGCTGGATACATGAAAAACCATTTGCTTTTTACAAAAAATAAATAAACGTAAAAACTCTTGTAATATCATTTAAAATAATTTAGTCAGCTTATATTTATATGTAAAAAAACATCAGAAATCATATCTGTCCTTTTGTTCAGTCAAAAACCTGTTTTTGCAGTGTAGCTGACAAAAATAGAAAACTTTGGGCCTTAAGCTGTTGTTATTTGCAGATGAATGTTGAAAAAGATAATATCCCCTTTCTTCCACAAACCCAAATCTACAAGTAAATGCCAATTTTAAAAGCTTGCTGCATCTCTTAATGATTTCTTGAATAACTCTGAAATTACTCATCAGAATTGTGTAATAGGTGTTTATGCAAATTTACCTTAAAGTTACATGAGTGTTTAATATATATTAAACACTCATGTAACTTTAAGGTAAATTATGTGTTGTTGTCTCAGAGAAATCAAAATTGTCCTCAAAGGTATGCAAGTTGAATTCAAGTGTCAGTGAAATGCTTATGAGGACACGTTTCATTTGCGGTGAACCAAACCAGGTATTAAGTTGACTTGGGGTCAAACCCAGTAGTGAATAGGCACAGACTGCTCCAGACCTTCTTTTCTTACCATATTTCTGAAATGAAACACCTTAAGAAATATATTTGTATGTGTGCGTCTGTAATTTTTCTCCCTGAGGGGTATATAAAAAAGCAGTGGGGACAGGTATTGAAAAACAGGTTCAAGTTGAAAGTTTCTTATTGCTCAGTTATTTTTACCTGGTGAACAAGGAAGGAACTTTCTTTCACAATGCAGGTACATGACAAATAGCTCTCACTTTTTTATGTCATTGTGCATGCAATTTGAAAAAAATTTGAACAGCTACAAGATTTTTTTTTGATAAATTAGATTTTTGCTATATTTTTTTTAGGAAAAGCAGAAAATTCAGATTTTTTTCATACATGCATAAATGGGCACAGATAATAAAAGATTTGTAAATTGATACAAACTTTTCTTTTTGAATAGATCATGATGTTCTTATATTTGCCCATTGTTTATATTGTCAGGTCATGCTAGTTGTTTTTAATTGGTGGGAATTGAAGCACAATTTTCTAACAATTTTTTGCTTCACTAACTTGTTTTCTTTGTCAGGCCATGTAAGGTTCTAATAAAAGTCCTGTCATTGTCCTTTTATTTCATCTTCATAGGATGTTGAATATGTATTTTAACTTTCAGTTCTGTGTGATCTGAAAGGCTCACAGTGGCTTAGTAGCAAATGCTGTTAAATATTTGGTAGTAATAATAATCACCTTAGTATCAAGAGGTTTTCAGTAGATGGATAGATGGGGTTTAACAGAATTTTAACAACCTTTTTTGTTTAAGCTCTGGCCCCATTATAATTGTCATGATCAAATGTTTGATCAATAGCAGAGCATCAGTGCACAGTTGCACTCCACTCACTCAGGTGGACCAATGCTGGGTTGGCAACCATCTTATTTCTGAATAGAGATTCTCAGAATCATTTTTTATTTTTCTTCTTGCAAATGTATTTTCATAATGTTTAAAGACCATACCAGTCTGTTCTTTTCACTTCACCATGTGGAATTTCTACATGGTCAGTCCCATTTCTTTACAAGCATAATGAGATCAGCAATTTCCATGTCAGTCAGCCAATAAATGTCAACTTCTATAAATATATGTTGGTAAACTGCTCACAATCATTTTATCAGTTTCTTTGAGCTTCATTAAATAATTGCATGTTAATTTGTCATTTTTTTATACTAAATTGCAAGTTTGTGTGATTGAGAGAGTGTGTATGTTCATTTTTGCAGGTTTTCACAGGAAAATTATAAAGGTGCATATATTGCTGTAATGCACATTTCGAGTTTTTATTTTTACGGAATCAGCCTTTTTCTGTATTTTTTTTATTACCGCACATTGATATCATTTTTAAGCATGACATGGATTTTTTTCAACAAGTTAATACAAGGTACATCACATGGTGGAATACTATTACATACATTCACGTTGTATTAGATATATGCAGCCTGTCTTAAACTGAACTTAATGGTATCTTAAATTTCGCTGGTATTTCCTTTCTTGTAGATATCTCCCTTTTATAGGCATAGTTACTATTCTAATGAATGACTACCCTAAGCTGAAGGTGGGTAACTGTTGATCATTTTTCAGCTGACATGTTCATTCATTTTCTGTTCTCGATGTTCTTAATATTATGTGTTTTCTGCTTTGTTGTTTTTAGATTTTTACCTTATGTTGGGTATGCAACAATTCTTATGAATGACCATCCACAAGTGAAGGTATGTTTATGTGCTTGAGACTTTGGAAAATAAAAATAATGCATGTGCACTAAAGATTATGTAAACCTGTTGATCACATTAATGAATTAACATTTATACTTGTTTTTGATTATTTACAAAAAGAAGTTGAATTAATTATTTGTAATACAGGATTTTTTGTTAGTTATTTGTGCCAATTGTATTATTGGCTGATTTATTTAGATTTTTACTTGTGTATTTATTTATAATAAAAAAGGTGTTTACTACATATGTGGCATGTGAGATTGCACATGACAAAGTTTCATGGATTACTCTGTTTTTGTTTGTAAGATATGTAAAAGTTCAATGTGCTACCTTTTGGACTTCCTTTATCTACTTTGAAGTTTTCCCTCTTTCTTTATCATAATTTAATTGCAACATTGGGTGTCTGATTCCCCATGACTTCTACTTTTCTTTTGTGAAACAGGCTTTTGAAATGTTTTGCTACTTGGGATAGGGCATCCTCCCTTTTTCTTGATTCATTGAAAAATACATAGGGGTGTTGATTTAGGTCTTGATCCCCACCCGTGTTAAGTTCTTATAGGCCAAATGACAGTGAACCATGTAATGTTGCAAGTGCACTTCTGCCTGAGTGATAATTTATTTTGGCAAAACTGATCTTGTTACAGCCAGTTAATACCATGTGCTATTTTAATCTGAAAGCTGTTGACGAAAAGAGATTTTTGCACATAGTGTACATTTCAGAGAAAAAAGGTGTAAAAGCACTATTTGTACCTTTTGAACTTCTGTGATTTGTAGCTTGTTTAGTTAATTAAGGTATTTACATACAGACACAAAGTGCATTGATTTTGTAGTGTTAAATGAATTGATTACATCTGAAAACAAATAATGATTTCTTTATTTTTTACATTATTTTTCAGTATGCAATATTGGCATGTCTTGGACTGTTTGTGCTGATACACAGAGAATGACATCCATCTTTAAACAACTTGGAATTGGAGGTCAGGAGCAGAGAGATTATTCATTTCATACAAATTTTTGTACAAAATTAAAAGGATAGAAATTTTAAAGGGCACGCGGCAAGCAGTATCACTGGATACTATAAAGGAGTTGATAGATTGTTGTGAATGGAAACTGTCAGAGGATGAAGGAAAGAACGTAAAGTACTCTGAGGTTGAGGAAACAGATTAAGCTGTGGGGACCTTGCCTCGACCTTAGTTGATCCTTAATGTTTGTACACAAACAGAAAACTATCCAAAAGACCAAAAGGTCCTACGTGCCACTTTAGTGCAGCACAGATTTCGCGCCACTTCATACAATATTACACTTTGATAAATTGCAATTAATCAAATGTATCAACTTTTCACATTGTACCCAAGCATTCCTTATCGGATTTAGAAAAGGTAATCGTTTTAAAAATTGAATAAGGGCAAGATAAATAGCCTCTTTATTTTGCTGTAGTACAAAGGCTTGAAATTTAACTTCGAGCAGCTGAAAGATTGAGAAGTGAACTTCTAGATTATGTTTATTTATGTCAACTTAATAAAACTTTTTAGTAAGGTAAAGCGTTGTTTTTGTAGTATAATTCAATTATATCGAATTGCAAGGTCTTGCAAGGCTTTACAAGGTGACTTTGTTTGCTAACGTAGTAGATTTGTTACACAGGTGGTGCTTGATTCCGTGTCGTGATGAAAACGGATTGGTAAGCAGCCAAGAGCAGCGCGTTTTTGCACGTGCGCCCACACGCAAGCACACAGACACGGCATTGATTAAAATTATAACTGAGCAAGGTCTGAAATGAAATAAACGAAAGAAAAAGGCTGTGTGCTCCGAATTTTAAATTATGGAGGTGGTGACCTTTAATTTGCAAACTTAATTAGAAAGTGAAATTAAGCTTCAGTTTCAGACCCCAGATAGTGATTTTCCCTAACATTTACTAGAACCTCACCTGAGTTAACCCATGGTTTTATTTTTCAAATCTTGGGAGCAAAAAATGGGAAGATGGAATCGCATGCTTGGTGTGATGATTGCATTGATACAGAACAGCATAATTTTGACCATGGTAGTATAACAATTGTGTGGTACTTGATATCGTATCATAACCTAAGGTATTACAGTAATCTTTCAATAGGCTATCGTAAAACGAGTAGTTATTGCAAGGACATTCTTGGCTAAGGACTTCATGGCCGATTATATGATACGCAATGGTGATATTTTTCATCATCAAGATACTGAGGGCAATAAACCTATGTATTACAGCGCATAAATAAAATGATTGAAATTATGGAGAAATGTCCCCGTTAATAAAATAGCACGATGTTACTAATACACTACATGTTCATTTAAGTATACAGATCGTGATGATTTTATCACAAATGGACTCTATGAATGGTTTAATCAACAGAACTAATACCCATTGTAGATTATCGTTATAATGTTGAATTTAGGAAGTAAATTATCTTTGACTCAAACTTAAAAAATTAAGCGGTTTACCTATATCCTAGTTTGAATAAGGAAAGTCGAGCGGGTGACAGTTCTTTAAAATCCTTTCAACATACGTGCTATTTCTCACTTTTTCGTCTTCATCTGTCCGGACAATTGTCAAATAATTCGTAGAAAAGTGGCGATAAATTAACCATGCCTTAATGACAGAAAACCGATATGACTAAACGATCGAAAATGATTTTGAAAGAAATATTATCAACCTCACAACTGGCACGGAGTTCTAATCTCGAAAAACCTGAATTGTGATTGCTTTCACATCTTTGCTAACCATACCGTTCTCCTTCTTCACGAGGAGATAAAAGTACCATCCAACTTGAATGTCCTATTTTAAAAGGCGAACATAATTTGAGCCTGTTGCAAATATTGGCTATGTGTTATCTCTTCGTTATCTGGATTCTCCTTTTCTTGTTGGACGTCTTCAATTTGTTATTCAGCTTATGCGCCATGCCAATATTTACCAAGCTGTCGAGATACTCTGTACCCTGGTGAAGAGCTGTTTATAACCCATGATTAAACATTTAAAAGTCTCGTAAAATTTTAATGGCTATACAAGTATAAATTTTTTTTGTTACATTTTGGGTGACTTGTTAAATGGAGGTTACGAAAGGAAAGGTTTAATTCCTGGATGATGATGAGGTCACATTGTTGTTCTTTATCACCCTCTCGTCCCTCAAGTTGTGTATTCTTATCACGTCAGTCTATTGGATAGGTAACTGGTCCCGTATTATTGGAGGGCGTCAAAAGCGTACTGATACCACCAACACCGGCACGCGGGACGGGCCACTGCCACGGAACACGTACAAAGAAAAGTTTCTTTGGGTGGCCATGGCGAGGGATAAGTTCGAATTTCATGACCCCGGCACAATTGGTTCCTCTGAGAGTTTTCTGTTCAACGGATCGAGGAAATCGAAAGGATGCCACGTCAGTGTCGTTTCTGGGATTATTCTGGTGTTTCTGGCCATTGCCATCACGGTAGGGGTTGGGTTGATAGTGCATTTCGCTGGCGATAGAGTAGTGTGTAACTGTGGCACAGGAACTGACGGAAATGGAGGGGATAATGACAGACAAATAGGAGTAACATCGAAAACGTCACCGCCCCCTATTACAGAAACAACGTTAGATCCAGATACGAAGCAATGTATCGCAAACTGTAAGCAAAATTTACTTTTTAAAAACCATTTATCTTTGATGAATAAAAGTAAGATATTGATAATGTAAGAAGTCGATGGGAGGTTTAGGTAGTAGAGGGAAAAATTATGATTTTGTGTCTCGATTTCTCGCTTTCGCATATCTGCGCAGTTGTAGGAAAGTTCGATCTAGATAATATTATCCATGTTTGTTTAAGCATACCTTATTGGTACTCTCTGACCATAGGGGCCACTAGTTGTCTGTAAAAGAATTATTGTATCGGTCCGCACTTTAATTCTGTAGAATATTTTGGAGGCCCCTGATAGTAGCCGGTCCCCAATTGGGCCGTGTCGTAAGATTCCAGGATGTGCCCCGTGTAATTGAATTATTGCTGCTAAAAATTCGATTTGTAAAACTAAGATGTGGCTGTACTGGTGTAGTCTTCCGACTCCCGAAAACATTGAATCTACGTCTTTTATTTGAATTAGTGTTAGACGGTGTATCGGCTGCCTTGCGAATCCAGCCTGGTGTCCTGGATGATAGCCGGTTTATATACCGAGAATTTGTTCTTAGGCCAAGACAACGTCAGTATTTGCAGTTTAGCTATCTATGTATAGCAGCCACAAAAAAAAAAAAAAAAAAAAAAAAAAAAAAAAAAAAAAAACAGATAAAAAAGAGGTGCAGCTATTCAGGTGTGTTGATGTTTAGGTGACACGAAACGAGAACCTCGTGATCATTCGCTAGAAATTTTGTTTCCCGTTGCATTTATCTTTTGGCGTATGTTTTCCTGACCAAAAATTTGTCAGGTGAGGGGAGATATTTTTACACGCAAACTTGCAGATTGAGAAATGTGTCGTGGCAAATAGGCCAAAATACCCTTTTATCAATAAGATATTTTTTGTAAAGGTAGGTTTTAAAATAATCGTCAAAGGAATGATCCTAGTCTCATGTTCGCATGTAGAAAACGCAAGCACGCACACATACATGTGTACAATAAGCCCCTTTGTGCCTGACCCATATACACAGAATATTCAATGTTTCCAAAGTGTATGAATTGTATGCAGGTTGATAGTTTTGTTTTAAAAGTGCACACAAACGATTGCAGAAATTACTGATAATTATTAATAATTATCATAAATGGATGATACGATGGCATCCGAATGCTACAAATGTTAGAGGACTTCTTTGTGCATTTAGAAATAGAAATAAATGAAAAAAAAATTTGGTGATAAATGGAGAGAAAAAGACAGGAATGATTGATTGCATCAGTGCTTAGGACAGTTAATTGTATAACTTACTATAACAAGTATGACTTACCTGGGGATTCTATTCAACCAGGAAGGAAAAAATTTAAAAAAAAACAAAAAAAAACGTCAATTAAAGTCCGTGTTATTAGCGAAGTCACAATTGTTGAAATTTGGGTCATTCATTAAAAAATAACGACATCCCCTTCTGGGTAAAACGTTAAGGCATGAAGTGTGTTTTACTGTCCTCATTATTGTACGGTTGTGAGGCATATATATGCGGCAAAGAGAAGGCAGCACGTGTCTAACATATAGATGTTCTTAATTTTTATTGTAGGGGAGAATTCACATTGAGAAGAGCCGAGATCTTGTTAGGCTGCGACCTAAATATGGCGGACCTATATAAAAGGAAGGCCGCTTAATCCATTAATGGTCTCTCCGCCTCTCACACGCCTCCCCGCGCGTCGTCCCTGCAGGGGCACACTAATTAAATCTCGGCTCAATTCAACCGGTCGAGGGACGACGCGTGGGGAGCCGTGTGAGAGACGGAGAGACCATTACAGGATTAAGCGGTTTTCCTTTGATGTAGGTCCGCCATATTTAGGTCGTGGTCTTATTAGACCTCGGCTCTTCTCGATGTGAATGCTCCCTAGGAGTGCGTTTTTTCACCCCTAACGATTTAGCATTATAAGAATTCGCTGTAAAGTCGTTATAAGCAAGAGTCCATCGTGTTCATAATTGTTTTATTTCTAGATCTTAAATGACAGATATGATAGACGACCCCTTCAATGTCATATAATGGTTATGTCGTTGCACAAAAAAAGTTTGTCATTGGTGGATCCAGGGTTATTTGAAGGGGGTGTCAGCGGATGCGAAGTTGGCCCCCCTACCCCCCCCCCCCCCCCCCCCCCCCCCCTTGGCGTGGGGCTGGAGGTCCGCTGAAGAGCCCCGAAAATTTTTGGTATTTTAGAGGGCGAACCATTTAGTACGATTTAGAACTATGATTCAGCGAGTCAAAATTCTAATTTCAAGAGGGGACCATTGTTATGATTTTTTTCAGAAATCGAAGGGGGGGGGGGTCAGGAACCCCTAAATCCGCCACTGGTTGTACTAGTAGATACTTTCATGTGTTAATGGCTGTAATACCGACACCCAAAGACGTAAATCAGTCAATCGATCAGCAGTGGGAAGAGAATAAGTTGTATAATTATATAATCCCAGAACTGATAGTGCATGAAATTTACAATGGTACAGTGCAAGAACACGATCTATTTGCCACAGCGAGGTTGAGACTGTCTGCGCATAATTTAGAAATCGAGAAAGGAAGGTGCTCTAAGATTCGCAGAGAGGGCCGTTTGTGTATATGCGGGGGCATGCGAATAGAAGAGCACATATATGTAGTTTGTTACTGTGCAAAAACATCTGAAATAAGAAAAACTTTCCACAGAAATTTTACAATTGTTTTAATAAATGCATATGTGCAAGAGCTTTCAAAGTGTATAAGATCATGTCTAGACGCAGTATCGTAAAAGAGGGGCTTACTATAGTTTATTATGTTTATTTTCTGGTTAAATTCATTAATATACACAAGTCGAACTTTAGGTAGTTGATGCCTAATTTAATTTTTTCATTAATCAAAGAGAAAATCAAATCAAAATGCACAACCCAGTTCAGTATGTCAGTGTGGGATTTTTAGCATCGATTATAGTAAGTATTTATTTATTAACGCCACATATGATATGAGTACATCACCCGGCCTCATGGGCCTACAAGTCACCGTTCTTTGTACATATATCAGAAACAGTATAGTATCGGTTGAAATTTCAAGCCGTCTTTCACCATGATGAGTCTCTGCAAATTTTGACGTATTGATATTTTGGAAGTACAAGTCGAGCAAATGAGAATTGATTGCAAAACCAGCAACGTTGTTCTAAGACAACGGTTTGTTAACGTAAGAAAAGTTCCTAATTTGATACGGCAAATAAATGGGCGTTTCATTTGTGTCGCTAACTATACGTATTGTGAGTCTTATCATTTTGTGGATTGTGGAGAATAAACAGCGTCTGATCACTGACTGCTAATTCACAATTCCGCCCCTCAGCATTTGATAAGAGCTCTATCTGATATTTACTACAAAATAAATGTGTAAAGTACAACTTAAATTTGTACGGAAAGATTACGTGAAGTGTTGACTTACAATGCTATGAAATCACTACCTAGTAGGCAGGTGTTTCTAATATACACTCCCATTGCAAAAAAAAAAGTATTAACGCATATTTGTACATTGCAACAAGGGAACCCATAGATTTAATTTTACTATTACATAACAACTACATGTACGCAATTGATCATTGTGTAAATTGGGGCTATGAGTTGTAGAAGACTGGTCTGCCTGGCGTCTTAGTGAGAGGGAGACCAGGAACCGTCTACGTCGAGTCAGATGGTATACGGAACTCTGGGATGGACACCAACCAACAACTGGGTATTGGTTTTGTTCTCTGAGGAAGGCAGGTTAAGCGTTCTGAGTAGTGATGTACGCGTAAGGGTTTGGAGAACAGCTGGTAAGAAGTAACTTACCAATTTTCTGCCTTCGGTCGACAGGACGCAGCCCATATAAGTCATGGTAGGGGTGTACTTGCTACTATGGTGTAAGCGAGCTGGCAGTGGTCAACGAGAAACTTAACGCAGAGCAATGCCTACCCTCTACCAGGGTTGCAGGCAAATTTGACAGAGAATCACATGACTATTTATCTAAAGACAATATCTGTGAGTATCTCGTGAAAAATCAATCTGTCGCCCTGGTAGAGGGAAAGCAATCTCTAGGAGTCAGATTATCTCAGACTTGGATCCATCGACATTGGTATTTCAAAGAACAGATGGCGTCATCCGGGTTTATGACAGTTACACGAGGTACATTGTGCTGAAATTCCTCATGGCAAAACATTCCCTTTTAGGTCAATGTGGCATTTCTCGCTAATGTATGCTTCCTTGAACATGATATTTGCTTTTCCTTATAAAGTCCCGATAATTCATCAATACCTTTTAGGTCACTGTGGCATTCATCGCTAATCCATGCTTTCTTGAACATGATATTTGCTTTTCCTTATAAAGTCCAGATAATTCATCAATACCTTTTAGGTCACTGTGGCATTCATCGCTAATCCATGCTTTCTTGAACATGATATTTGCTTTTACTTATAAAGTCCCGATAATTCATCTTTATAATTGATCACCAGATGGAACCCAAACGAAAAAAAAAGCAAATATACTTTAATTTGAAGTTAATAAAACACTAACGGGCTGATTAAATAGTGCATGTTGACTTGTTGAGCTACGTTTGAACTTACTGTTGACTAAGTTTGAACTTATTGAAATTGCAGATGCAATATTCTGTTGGAATATTTCATCATCTTTAGCAAAGCTGAAATGCCCCCATTGTTCTTGGACACTAAACACTTCAAAGAGGCGCTGTAAACACGCCCCTCTAATTTCACCTATAGGTTATCCAAAGCAATTAATATCACATTAAACAGTATCGTCATTCTCGTACAAAAAATTGTTAAAAGTTTAAACTATATTTATGGCCGTTAAGAGGAACGCCTGATGTGTTAATATTTTAACCATTGAATTGGTGCTGCAATCTCGAAACATTTATGACTATATTTAGTAGAATTCTGTCTCTTTTACGTTTTATTCCTTTTATCAGATTTAAAACAAATATTAATGGTTTGAGACATTTGTGTATTGACACCAATAATTTTATCAAACTTAGCTTTTCTAAAATTTTGCTAAATTCCATTAAGCCAGAAGAACGAGAAAAAATGCTCTTGCATCTCAGTGTTGCCTGCATTTCAGGATTTACGACATTATATTTATTAGCCTACTCAATATCAAGTGGATGACTGTAAAAATATGGAAAGCTAAACATGGTATTTTTTAATGTAATTGAGATTAGATTCTTAGCCCTTAGCCATTTGTATCAATTAGAATAGTCATCAGATGAGTATAAAATTCGTTAAACATACATTTATGTAACGAATATGACCTACTTAAATGTTAAAAGCCATTAGACCAACAAGATAGAACATGAAAGTAGCTTTTTTTATACTCTTTATTGTCACGTACCTAAAAACCTCCCAAAAAGGATACACATACAAATATACAAATTTTTACTCAATTTCCTCAATTATTTTTCTTATCACTGCTTACACTATTTATCTTGCGTAATGCTTCAGGTCCTTGTATCGGGGATTTATTAGTTCATTTCTTTATTTTATTTTATTTTATTTATTTATTTATTTATTTATTTATTTATTTATTTATTTATTTATTTATTTATTTATTTATTTTTTGACGAATAGTTCGGAAATATTTCTTGATTTGATTTAACTGTCTGTGAGTTGTCATAAGCATTTCACGGTGCCATTGAGTTCCATAGAGGACGAATACAAAAATATATACGGTTTTTGTAATAGTTAAGAGTTTAACTTAATTCTAGTACTGCCTGCACCATCTACGATTTTTTTTATAAATCAGTAAACCCGTGCAACACCTAATAATGGGGATAATAGGGTGTATCAATATAACTAACGTAAAATGATATTTGTGGTGACTTTCCTGTATACCGAGTATATAGAGACGAGCTACTGCTTTGGTGTTTTGGCTTTGGTAGGGTGATCTCGCCATGCGCGAGGGGGTTCAGCCAAAAATGATGGAGACTTGACAGGCGCGTGACAAAGTAAAACACGGTTGACGGTCGTGCTCAGTTTGTTTTGTCAGATAACCACTCCCCTATGTTATGGATAAGTCATTTGTTTGTGCCTTCTGTTAATATGTGACAGGTTCTGACGACAGACATGAAGAGGCTATTCTTGTTTGTTTATCGAATGACTATGTAACTATTCGAACAAGACAATTCCTTTTATGGGCTTGGCTGCTGCCAACAGATAATAATTATATTAATGGATCAGGATGACTTCGAAAATGGAAGAAGGGGGAAATGATAACAATAAGAACAATGTTAGTAAATAGATAAGACAATAATAATAATAATAATAATAATAATAATAATAATTATAATTTGCCAGTAATTTACGTGTAATTATTTGTGTCAAGATCCTTGAGCTAATGCTTCAAAAGGAAAGAATTAAATATTTTTTTCTGCACATCGTAGAAAGAAATCATGCACGTTTCCTCACTGAAGAAAATTGATTATCCTTTTTAGCATGTAGGACCTAACTACCGATCTCATTGAATAACCCTGAAAAGTCGGCTATAAAACTGTTTGACATGTCATGAATTTGAAACGTCCGTGTAAAAACTATTATCAGGTTATGTGAACCATATCGCGTCTTATTCTGAGATTTTTAAACTTGCTGCTTTGAAATATCTTAAACCATTAAAAGATAAAAGAGAAAAAAATCTGCCTTGTGTCACTTCGAAATCTGAAATGTTCAGGTTTGGGTTCCTTTTACAATGCACATTTAAAAGCATGGATCTTGTTTACGTGTATATTAAAATAGTTAATCATTAAGATGAATGGACTAACTTTTTTATATAAAAATAAAGAGAACCAGTAGACCTTTACAATATACTGTATGTAGACATATAAAGTAGTTTTCCTCTTCAAGGCCTACTATACTGTAGGCCTACCTTATAAGTTTTTCAGAGTAAACATGCCGCTTTTTATTGATTAATGCGTGTTGATATTAGATGTAGCCTATGTATCCTTATTAGACAAAAAATTTATATATATACATTTAAGTATAAGCTTCTGCTTAACTATGCAGGGGCCCAAAAAAACGCTTTGTGTCATACATGTACGTGTATGTTTTATGGTACAGGGGCGGACCCAGAGATATTTTCTGACAGTCTTCCACATTATCTTTGTTGATCCATCTAAAATTTTTGACCGTCTTCCGACAGAAAAATTTAGGTACTCATCAATGTAAACTTAGAAATTTGACCGTCTTCCGGAAGACCCAGAAGACCGCCTCAATCCGCCCCTGTGGTATAAGGGTCTGTCTTGGAAAACCTATCTGAGTGGAGGCTTGAAACGTTTGCCTCAAAGACCACGTGCGTTTTAGGGTTCAACTGAAAGGGTAATAATGCTTGTCCTATATCCTAAATACATACTGGTACGTAGGCCTACATTCCCAGACCCTATCGTACTAACTTTGGATCGAAGTATCTCCGAGGGGATTCTCGCTTAATTGCAATTAACTTGGGCGGCTTAGATGTCTGTCACGCCTGCTGAGGCTGATAGGGGGTAATTAACTATCGTTTAGCAGCTTTAGTGGGCGTCCCAGGCGTCGAAGCCGCTTGGGCTGAAAGCAATTTAGCGAGGGACCCGGTGGAGATGGACCGCGATCCTGCTAGATCGATCTAGGGATGGGAACCCAGTCTTTAAGCTCCTCGGGCAATGAATGGTGCTTCACAATCGGAGGTTTAGGCGACTCTTTACCTGTATAAAATATAACTGGAAAATATGCTCCCTTTTAAGCAGTAAAGATGAATTTTGGAAAAGATTTTGGCAAAGATTGTCTGTTTCTCCCTTGAAAAAGAAAATATGAAAAGAAAGCAGTTTAGAAAGGTGTACAAAAATTAATTTAAGCGGGTTTAGGTTACTAGTACATCCCATTATACCCCAAAGTGTTACTCCCTGCATCATTACTACCCCGCATCACTATTCCTTTGTACTGTTACTTTCCTGCATTGTTGGGGTGTAATGGTCTGGGAATGAAAAGACCCCAATTTTAAGGGGAATTTAAAGCTGAAATCATTGTTTTGGCCTTCGACAAAACACATAGGAGTCAAAAAGCGAAATTAAGAATTGATGTTTTTTTTTAAGCCTAAGAATTATAGTAAGGGATTTTGAAATACATGTTTCAATCACAGTTTAATGTTCTTTTTTTCATTAAAATATCTATCACTTCATATGTTTTGATATTAAGGTGAAGCTGGTATCTTTCCAACATGCAGTCCTGGAACAACAATGGCCAACCCTGGTGTAACAACACCGAAGACTCCAGAAAAAGTAACAGATGTGCGGTTACCTACTGGTCTTATTCCTGTGCACTACAAGTTAAAACTGCAGCCAGATATGTATGGGGACAATCCAGAAAATTTCCTTTTCAGTGGAGCGGTAGAAATTTTCATCCATTGCCAAGTTAGCACAAACAATATCACCCTTCATATTAATAAGCTGACCATCAAGAATTCATCCCTTGCTTTAGTGGAACAAAACGGTAACAGAGTTGTGGATTACAGTCACTACGAGGTGGATGAAGCAAGGCAGTTCTTTATTTTACACCTTCGCTCAAGCCTTTCAGCAGGGATGAATTATACACTGAACATGGAGTTTGAGGGTCCTCTTAAACCAGATTTAAAAGGCCTATATCTCAGCCAATACAAACGTGGAAATAACTCTGTGTATGGCATATATATAAATTATAATAATTATTTTAAAGGAATGAATTTGAATGACTGAATAGTGCTTTAACTAGTTATTAATGACTAGATTGCTGAATAAATTTATTTAAGATAACAAGATTTACAAGTAGCTTACTTAAAAACCAAAGATATTGACACATACAAGTCCCTTCACTATGACCCAAAGAACAAGGCTTAACAAAACAATTTGGCTCCCCTTTTGCATGATATATTTATTTGGGATAATTACAATCTCGAAAAAAAAAACAAATTATGACCATATGAATACTTTGTGGATGTTCATGTAGATAAAATGAAATATTTTATTGTTGCTATTATAATTTATTTTTCCTTCCTTTGTAGCTATATAGCTACAACCCAAATGCAGGCTACAGATGCAAGGAAAGCTTTCCCCTGCTTTGATGAACCTGCATTTAAAGCTGTCTTTGAAGTGACTTTGGTCAGGAAAGGCCATATGAAATCTTTGTCTAATATGCCTCAAACAAAAACTGAGCTGAAGTAAGTTTTCCAACTATTTGCATTATATTTTTGTTTATTTCTTAACAAATGGACTTAATCAAATGCTCAATTAATATATCAGTTTTTTGCAATTTATTTATTACCCCTGTGATAATTTTTAATCGGAGATAAAATATACACCAAAGCAGCCACTGAAATTAATTTTGTGAAGCCCACACCCTTAGATTTTTTAAAAACATTTAACATGTGAAAAGTAGTATTCTTATAAAGAAGAATTTTTGGAATCTGTTTGATCAATATTTTTAACAGTAATCGGTCTTTATCAGTGATTACCTGACTTTGGACATGGTTCATGTCTATCAGTATGTTAAACATTACCCCATTAAATGTATAATTCATGAATTTTTATCTATTCCAGTGCTGATGGCTGGTATGAAGACCATTATGAGCCCACAGTTAAAATGTCCACATACCTACTTGCATTTGTCGTCTGTGATTTTGTATCTGTAGAAAAAAATACAACCAAAGGAACAGTGGTAAGGTTGTTGGATAGAAGTACAAATATACCTTCTCTGAAACAACACATTACAATGACAGTTGTGAATATTTTATTTCATTTAGAGAATTGGTACAATGTACATTCAGATGGCATTTATACATAGAGTACAGACTTTATCTGCAATTTTTTAAATGTCCCCCTTCAAGTTAAATAATACACTTAAAGTGTCCAGAAATTTTATGTATTGTAAGGAGAATTTGGATGACATTTTGATAATTACTTTATCATCTAACTCACATATTTTGTGAAAATAACTTGCACTGTCATCAAGTTTAATTTGGCAAAAATATCTTTAATTCAATAAAATTTACTTTACATTTGCACCGGAGTATGCTGGATAAATTTACTTATTCATTTTAATTGGTCAAAGTTTGTTTTTCAACTAAGCACCTCCTTGGCATTTTACAGAAATACAGATTAACAAAATAAGAGTGACTGATAAACCTTATCTACAAATATCAAGTTCTAAGCATAAGGACACTAGATCCAGTTCAAGCACAGGAAACATTAATGCAGCAAACAAAACAAGAGAATGAATTTACTTATTCATTTTAATTGGTCAAAGTTTAATTGTTTTCCACTAAGCACCTCCTTGGCAATTTATAGAAATACAGATTAACAAAATAAGAGTGACTGATAAACCTTATCTACAAATATCAAGTTCTAAGCATAAGGACTCTAGATCAAATTCCAGTTAAAGCACAGGTGAAACAATGCAGCAAACAAAACAAGAGAATGAATTTATGGCCCTAATTCATGTACCATGATTATAACTTGCACACCTGTGTTTCACACATGGACAGCACTGCAGGATCTAGTTTAAGCAAGGAGTTACAACAGTTGTAACTCCTTGGTATAAGTGATCTGTATGATATTTTGTAATAACCCCTTTAAGCTTTTGCTTGGATTTATAAGACTGATGAGATATTTTAATGATTATGTAAATTAATTTTGAGAGCTGACTTGGAAACAGAACTACCAGATTAGACAGGTAACAGGTATACACTGTGAGGCATCACTGTCACTTTTATTTTATGCCTCACAAAGTAAATGAAGTAGTTTATTTGTCACACTGTTCCTACCTGTGCAAAGTAAATAGCACCTGTCAGTTGGTAAAATCAGCAAGTTACCCACACTTCCAATTTTGGGGGATGTTAATTGATGGAATACACCTGCAGCTTTCACAAGTAGCTAGTGTCAAGTGACCATGCAAAGTGATCAGAGTACATTTTACTGTAGTGCAATGGTTGAGGTGTAAGCATGACAGGTTAACATTGGCTGATGACTCAATAACTTTTTGACTTTCTTGTGATACCAATAGTTAATATACACAATGTGCATGAGTGATAAAATTAAACAGTGTGTTAAATGCTCAACACTTAATGGAGTTGGTAATGATACTCAGTATACATTTTGACATTTGGTTTAAACCATAAATTATCAAAATATTGAAAAGAGGTGCACAGAAGATCCAAATACAATGACTAACTACCTTCTTTTGGATGCAAAAATGAATGACTAATTTGATACATATACATTGTAGCTGTCTGAATTTTTTAAGTATGTTTATACACCATTAGTATACCATAAGTACCTTGTTTGTGCAATGCTGTTGGAAAAAAACTGAACAGCAAACTAGCTACAATATATTTTTAGGTATAGTAAAAGTATAAGTATACAGCTACTGTAATTGGCCAATTTACTAAGATTCTTTTATTGTTTTTTACAGGTGAAAGTTTGGTCAAGACCAGAGGCAATTAATCAAACACAGTATGCCCTTGAGGCAGGAGTTGCCATTCTGGAGTATTTTGAAGCTTATTATGATGTACCTTATCCTTTGCCAAAGCAAGGTAAGTTAATTTAGGGGTATTTGTATTAACACTTTTTACAAAGATTGTTGATTACATAAATATTAAAAAATTCTATATTATTAGTTTGAAAAAAATTGTATCAATAGAGACCCAATACAAATAAGTCCTCATTAAAATGAATCCCTGATGGTGGATCGGCTCACATTATAAAATTGTATATCAAAACATTACACACCGGTGATCTCTGACTATTCTCAGTTGAGTGATATGGTGTTTTAAAAGAGGTGTGCAGGAATTTTGTTATTCAGGATGGATGGGTGTGTGAGGGGATATTTTTAATTTAGTATATAATTTTCATCAAAGTAATTATGCCATTTCTCACTACAGGTTCTAAAGTCAAAACATAAACTGGTTATGATTTTGAAAACAGGCATTTAAAATTGTTTGCAATGGATGGATTCTGTTACTAAAAACTTGGGCATTACTGACATATGCAATAAACAATTTAAAATCAGTTGTTGTTTTTTTTTCACACATATATATATAGATACGATAAAATAGACTTGGCAGACATAAAGTTTGATAAATCTGATAATGCAATATACCATCATTTATTAAGTACCATTTATATGGCCAAACTTTTTTCGTCCTATCTAGACATGATAGCCATCCCAGACTTTGCTGCTGGAGCCATGGAAAATTGGGGTCTGATTACTTACAGGGAGACGGCTCTGCTTTATGACCCTGCTGTGTCCTCATTAGGCAACAAGCAGTCTGTGGCCATCATTGTGTCTCATGAGCTAGCACATCAGGTACTGTAATTTGATCCTTGTTGTTCAACATTTTTTATTCTCTGAAAAAGAATTTTGACAGCATAGAATTTGACTGAAAAGAAAATCTTGGATAATGCTTGGCCGACATGCATTTTTGTGAAATGGTACTCTGAAAGTAAAAAAATAAATGCTTGAAATCTTTGGGGGGAAAAAATCACAGAAGTTACTATGTAAGAAAATGCAACTTAAACCCTGCCTTTTGTGCTTATTTGTGTTAATTGACACTCGAAGAATACGGAGGAAATGTCAAGAGATCTATTGTGTTACATAAAAAGTTTTTTAGTTCTGCATCTATTGAAACCGTTTGGTAAAAAGATATCAAATGTTTGTACATGAGATGTAGACTCTAAGTACACTCCATTAAACATGAATGGAAAGTAAAAAAAATACCAAAAATACTTAGGAGAAAAACAGTGTCAGTATGAGGAAAAACTGTTCATTTTATGAATAAGTATTTGCTTATGTTTTCTAACAATATTCTGATATACGAACAGAAAACTAAGCAAATTTTATTATTATTTTCCTTCTAGTGGTTTGGTAACCTTGTGTCTCCACTGTGGTGGGATGACCTGTGGCTTAATGAAGGATTTGCAAGCTATGTGGAATACCTGGGGGTGGATAACTTTGCAAAAGAATTTAAACTGGTATATAAAATATAATTTTGTAGTAAGAGGCCAGAATTATCCCATATCCATTTTTAATTAGATTTTTCACTGAATATTAATAAATTATGTATTATTTTCTTCTTTGATATTTAGTTAGTTACTTCAGGGAAACGGAAGTCACCTGCTTGTAAGCTGTCTAGTATCTTACAAAAATTACGTAAGGAAAGGATAAGATAGTATCAAGATACCAAGATTTCATTGATAGATTGTAATTTATTATTGATGTAACATTTTTTCATTCCAGGGGTTGAGATTCCCATCAATAGACATTCAAGGAGTATTCAGACCTGATGGTTTGGCAAGTTCCCATCCCATCTATGTCCCAGTGGGCCATCCAGATGAGATCATTGAGATATTTGACTCTATCTCTTACAACAAGGTTGGTTATTACAAAACAGTCATTATAGATTCACAATTTTTACATTATTTACCTCCTCTTTAGATCTGTTAAATGCTGCACTCCACCTGCTTCATTTGCTAATATTATCTCTGTCCCTCGGTTGATGAACAACTGTCACACATACATCATAGAAAACCCCGCCTCTTTCTCCTTTTATGAATATCTGATGTAGAAAACAACAGTGTCCACCAGAAAGAAGCTAGTTACATGTGGAAAAAAAATTTAAATAATTGTGACAATTGAAGGCAAAAGCTGTTTTCCTGTTTCCCCGTTGAAGGCAAATATTGTTCCCCTTTCAAAGTAAGTGATTTTAGAATCACAAACAATTCTAATAGATAGATTGAAAGTACTTGAAAAAATATAAAATTTTAAATTGTTATTATATCTTTTATTTACGTATGTATGTATGTTGTTTGAATGCCATTTTAATGCTATTTTATAATTTAAAATTGGTTTCCAATTATTTGTAGCAGTCTAAAATTACTACCAGACATTGATTCAAAAATTGACTTCTGGATCTTATGATGGCAGTAGTACAGACTGCATAAGACTATCAATCAACTTTATAGAATAGATATATGCAAGAAAGCCTCCAATGTTTTATAAATCTATATGAATGCACTGTTTTAATCTGTATGAATGCATATTTTTTATCTAGGGAGCATCCATTATCCGCATGATGAGCTACTTTCTTACTGAGGATACATTTAGGAAAGGACTTACGGTGAGCTCTACCAAAATTGTAACAATGTATGAAGTTGTATATATATATATATATAAAAGGAAATTCTAGAAACTTGAACCGAAAAAACTTAAATAAACATTTACATTTGTTTTTGCTTTTGAAAGGCCTCTATACTCTACATGTGGTATCTAGATTGAGATCTGTAATGTGAACTTTACACAAAAAGCTATACAAACTAGACTTTTTGCATGATTTTGCATGGTGACAGCTTTCATTTCAAAAGATGCTTTACAATTTTCATTTAGAGTTATCTTCGCAAGCATGCGTATGATGTAGCCACCCATGATGATCTTTGGACTTCACTGTCTCAGGTAAAGAAGCAGTAGAGAAATATGGAGTAAAATGTTTGAAAATACCCCCAAAACATGAATAAGTTTTTGTCAGTTCAGAATGGAAGAAATTGTTTATGTGTGTGTACATATACTGAAGATTAACATTATTGTTTCCTCTCTATTTTTTTATTAAGATTTTCAAGTGGGACAAACTATTTGAAATCTTCAATTAAAGTGCAACTCATTTCCTGTATAGGAGGCTAGAAGTCACCAAAAACTGAAGGCTTGTATGAATAGCACATTCTTGCCACTTTTCCCGGAGTCGATCTTTTAATTTGCTGAATAACTTCTTTTTTTGACATTTTGAACACAGGAGGCTACAGGCATTGATGTCAAACAGGTGATGGACACATGGACACTACAGATGGGCTACCCTGTGGTCAAGATAGACCTGGACAACACCACCCCGACTGGTGCTGTACGTGTGACCCAGAAACATTTCCTGATTGACCCCTCTGTGGAGCCCAGTCCTAAGTACCCAAGTCCATATAAGTGAGCTATAATCCAACTATTATGTCCAAACAATTAATGTTAATTTTACATGTATGAGGTATATTAATTATTACATATGATAGTTTTTAATTCTTTAAAATCTTATGCTTGACTTTGTGTTTAGTATGATAGTGTGGATCTGCAGTCACATGACAGGAGAAGAGGTCCTTTTCTGTCAATGTAAATTATTTTCAGCTGTCTACAAAGGGGCAGTCAAATACCTTCATGGTCTATAACATTAAAGACAGACAGATGGGGTAAACACAGAGTGTTTTCTTTACAAAAATCTCCTGTTATCATGTGACATCTTCTTGGCTAAATAGTTTCATCAAATCAATTCTATGTGGCAAAGAAGAGTGCTTACAGTGCACAGTTTATATTTCAAGTTATACTCAGATGACTGATTTTATGAAAATTTCAGTTATAAATGGGAGATTCCTCTGACATTGACTACCTCCAAGCAACCAAGGTGGGAGGGGAATAGAATCAAGTGGATGTCACAAACAGATAGTAGGAATCATGTTTTATTTTCTATTTTTAAAGATCTATATAATCACCAAAAAGTTCTCAAACATTGTTATTTTAAATAATTGTAAAATAACCATATAAGCTAAAGTTAATATTTTTACCAATTATTGATTTTAATGCACCCACCATTCTTTACTTTTTAATATACACTGAAGATTTTTCCACTATACACTTCATAGTTTTTTAATTACCGAAAAACAGTTTTATGTTTCCCAACTGTTTTGGTCTAGTGTGTGTGTTTATTAACTTTTATAATTTTTTCCTTATTTTTATATAATATATAAAGATATTATGAAATGTTTAGAAAGTTGATGAATGTTTATAAATACAATCATTTTTTAAAGATTGCTAACTATAACTATTATAGGGATATAAGTAAAATTGTTTCTTAGAATAGGACTTAAACATGATAAAATGAATTCTTTCATTGTTTAGATTGAATATATCTAATTGCCTCATTTGGTTTAAGTGATGTTGATAGTTATTCTTTTGGTTTAAAATATTGTTTTCTAAATGGAATAATTTAGGTATTTAGGTTTTGCAAAGTGCATGGCCAGTTTCAAGACACATTTTGGCTCATATATATATATTTTAAATCTATTATTTTTTGTTATTTTTTGTATTGAATCCATGACAAAAATGGAAGCAATTTCCCATTTTCCTGATTCATTCTTATGGTGATATTCCATATTTTTTGTGTAGTAACTCTTGACAAAAGCACTGACCTTGACAACATTGGCAGCAGTGATTGGGTGGTGGCCAACATCCAACAGTATGGCTACTACAGGGTCAACTATAATAAGAAGAACTGGGAGAATATTATAAGGCAATTAAGCACTGACCACAATGTAAGTGATTCTTTTTTAAATTAACCTGTAAGTACTTTAATCAAGATTAAACAGATATGAATTCATAATCTGTAGAAAGAGAAATTCACATTCACCGCAGCATGTTTTTTTTTCTTTTTCAGATGATACATGTTATAAACAGGGCTCAACTTATTGATGATGCTTTCAACATCGCCAGGTTTGTAAACAGAAAGGTTGTTAATAGAGCTGAACTCTTGCAGTGCTTTGTTCAACTATATTTTTGAAATATTTTGTCAGTTCTTGAATGATCTGGTTATTTATAAATACATGCAGTACCATATAATGAAGCTTTCAGCATTGTTGATTGCAGATTATCATATTTATCCAGGTTGTAACTTGACTGATTGTTTTGAATCATTTTGCAACAGTTTAAACTGAATCATGTATGTTTTCATTCAGATCTGGTTCAGACCCAGATGTGGATGTCATACTGGCAATGAGGACCACCAAGCATTTAGACAAGGACTTTGAATACATGCCCTGGAGAGCTGCACTCAACAATATTGGTTATATACACTCCATGTTGAGCAGAACATCACACTTTGGAAATTTCAAGGTGTTTATACTTTTGATTTAAGAAAATAAGGCTTCATCTTCCAACTTCAGCTGTTTAAAGGGAAGACACATTGGCAACATAGAAAAAAATTATAAATACTGTCCACTTTCTGTTTATGGCAAAAGTGCCATAAAATGTTACTGTAACAACAGTCTGGATTTAATTAAATGTAACAATGATGGACTGAAGTGATAATTTAATATTTCACCAGATGTGATAATTTTTTTATATGAATGCTTTCAGGCTTATATGCTTGGTCTGATTCTTCCATTGTACAATAGACATGGATGGGCAACTATTGATGACCCTGTGGAGAGGTACGTTTCCTTGGAATCTTAAAAATTGTTTTTTGTCATATACCAATAGCCATATTTTGTGTTTTCTTTGGATACTGTTGGTGTTTGTGTGTTTGAAGCTAAATATTGAACTGTGGAGAACTGGAGCATATGCAGATCACTCTGTGCATCATAGAAAAATGATGATAAGGCTCAGATATATGCATATTTTAACTTGTTTTAGTTTCAGTGAAGTATTTAATAACTTTATCAGAGCATGGCACCATTGATAACAATTTTCAAAATATTTCCAGCTTCAGCAGAACCAGTGCGATAGGCCACGCCTGTGCCTATGGACATCAGCATTGTCTGGATGAAGCCACTAAGCTTTTCAGGCAGTGGATGAACACACCCAACCCAGATGCAAATAATCCGTAAGTAACTTAATATCTCACCCTCAGTTTCCATTTCCAGTAATTGCAAAAGGGAGATTTTTGCTTGAAGCTTGTTATTGAATTAAGGTATTATACATTTACCATAAAAATTTAACTATATGAAAAATAACTCTTTATTGTTTTATCACAAGGCATCATGTTTTTTGTTTGAAACAATTTTGTTGTAAAATTTATTGAAGTTACAATAAAAAAATCTAATTTTATCGATTGATTTGATGTTATCCTAATATGTACGTATATATCTCATTATTATGGCAATAAAGAATGAATTTACATTTACCAAAAAAAAAAAGTTAGTGCAGTTAGTGTAGTCATGGATGTACATGGTTGTGCAAAGCTGTTTTGGTGCCCTCTTCTGGCAAAAACATGACTCTTTTTTGAAGAAAGTGTATATGTTTTCTTTGAATGGTAATAAATTCAAATTTTAGGATCAAGGTTGACCTGAAAAGTTTGGTGTACTGCTATGCCATCAAAAATGGAGGGCAGGCTGAATGGGACTGGGCCTATGAGAGATATAAGAAAGCCAATGTCGCTGCAGAGAAATCTAAGCTGATAGTAGCCTTGACCTGCTCTAATGAACCTTGGATATTGAATAGGTGAGAGTTGAACATATAAAGATGGAAATTACATGGAATCTTATGCAACTAGGCATAGTCAAAATAGTATCTGTAAAACAAATAGGTAATGGACCTCTAAGGTGATACATATTTTTTGTCAAAGAATAGAATTAGGTGATAGAGACGAGTTTTACAAACAAGATATATTACACAATTTTAAGTTGCATACTTTAATTTCTAAAAAATATAAACAATATAAAAAAACATGATTTTAAAACTTAACCATAAATTATTTGTAACATGTCAATGTAATGCAGTCCTATACTAATGGGAAATAGATATATAATGGTAAATCGTATCTGCTGTCCAATTTTAACCAAATCTACTTTTTCTTTGATGAAGGATATGATTTAATTTCCCACTCATTGCCAGTCAAGAAATTCTTAAACAGTTCAGTTGAACTTTTATTTATTAATTTATTTGGTTGTTGTGCTAAATTTTTATCTCCCATTTAAACAGATATCTGGAGTATTCAATGGACAGGAAAGAGGTGCGTCAGCAAGATGCAGTTTCAGTGATGGCCAACATTGCAGGGAATTCTATTGGAAAATCAATGGCCTGGAATTTCTTCAGGGCAAACTGGGACAAGATATTTGCTGAGTAAGTAAAGATTGAACTCATCTGAAAAGCAAGTAGATACCACATGATGATTTTCAACTTTTGAAAATTGCATTGAAATGTTAAAAAAACTGAGATTGCTACATGTAGTTTTGGTGTATGTGTTATGTTGCATACATTTGCATTTATTTTGTAAGCTTATTATGACTAGACCATTTCGTAATGAAAAATTCATACACTGTATTTGTTTTAAATGTTTGTGTGCAGATTTTATGTTGGATACATTTGCATTTATTTTTAAGACTATATATACTAGTAACTTAATGAAAATGGCATATTTCTTTTTGGCTTCACAGGTATTTTTTTAAATAAAATTTAACACAAAATTAAGTTCCTTAACATCAGTGATGTTTACTACTAATTGGATCATATTCTCAATCCCTTTCATAACTTCACATTACAGCATAACATATCAACTTTTGAATCTTTTCTTTATTTGTCTAGTAACATTCATCATTCATTCAACAGTTAGCTAGCATCGCTTATTTCATTATTCAATTTTTGACAATTATCCCCCAGAAAACAGTGTTCATCATGTTATGGGCAGACAAGTCTTGGTCAATCAAACTATTATGAAAGAGCTCTTTCAGAACAGCAGACTAACAGATCCGTGGATTGAATATGGGTGACCCACTTGAATGCTTGTTGGGTAATCCTCGTGGGGAATCTATTCGGCGTATAATCAGGAATTAAGCAGCAAGCTTTTTAGTGGGTTGAAGTATTTGATCTAGGGATCTGTTAGTCACTGTTCTGAATGTGCTTCAAGTGAAAATGATTCCCCTAAAGCTGCATTTCATCTTTATATTATACATATCAATGTGCTTGCAAATGGTTCTTAATTCTAACATGCTTGGGTGATGCTACCAATGTGCCAGGTTAATACTAACATCTACTAACATGGCAGTATTTGTTTTTAGGTTTGGAGGTTTGTTTTCCTTTGATACCCTAATTTCAAGCATGACTGGTGGCTTCAATACTGAATTTGAACTAGAACAGGTAAGACAATGCTTTGGGATCTGCTCTAATCCTGACTGACTGGGGATAGTTTGGAAATGATCTTCTTGAAAGATGTTTGTTTTATAGATATGGTAGTGGGCCATTTGACTTCAGTACATTAATATCAAGTGTGACTAGCTGGTTCAACACTGAATTTGAATTAGAGCAGGTAAGATTTGAAAAAAATGAAAATTCAAAGCAAGATTATTATATATTATATATTATGTAGATCATGATTCACGAAACAATTAACAAGCATATACTGCTGTCAATATGTTTTTAACATTATGTCCTTGAAAAGTAATAATGGTAATGTTATGGTATGGTCCTGATTGAATTTTGATTATGAAAGATTGCTCTGTTTTTATGCATGATGGCATGTGTAGACAGTGGCTGCATTCAGAACAGTGGACTAACTTGTCGCGGGTCAAATATGGCGACCCACTAAATATGAAAAGCTTGCCATCTAATCCACTAATAGACACTGGTAAAGACATGGTAAAGTATCAAGTAAGTCCACTGTTCTGAATGCGGCCAGTGACCCTATTGCTTAGGTATAGCATCTTTTCTTTAATCCAAGGGTCTTGGGTTGAAGTCTGAGCACATCGATCCCTATTTATTTATTCTATAATTTCTTTGAAAAAAAAATTTGGGGGTTGTCTGGTACTTTATGAATACTCATCACTCAATGTACTAAATTAGAATTAAGCCAGTTTTATTCAAATTTTAGCTTCAAGCTCTGATGTCTAGCAAAGGGAATCTGGGATCTGGTCAGCGTGCCTTTGAACAAGCTGTGGAGAAGACACGGGCAAATATCAAGTGGATGCAGGCCAATGAACAGAAACTGGGAGATTGGCTGAAAAGTGGAGGGATGTAAGTGTTGTGAACAAGGTTGAGGAGATTATTGCGATTCCCTGAGTCCTAGAATCTTATGTGATTTATATGATTTATAGAAGAATTATACGATCCTTGTTTTGAGATATGTACTGTAATATGATAGGTGAATTGATTTATTTGAACCTACTACACTAACACAGAACACTAAAGAGAGAGAGATTTAATGGGGCCCATTTTATAGTGGTGTCAACAAAAGGAATTAGTCGGCTGCCTTTTAGAAACCTGGGGATGATGATAAATATGTGTGTGCATATCATGCATGACAAAAATTAACTGACCACATTCTTAAGTAATTAAGAAAAGCAGTTTCATATGTTTTGTTTTTCTTTCCTGCAGAACTCCGGACCCTGGAACTTCAAATGATGTCCGTCTGCCTTCTACCTTACATCCAGTGTACTATAAACTAGATCTAAAACCTGATATTTATGGAAATGACCCAGAACACTTCAACTTTTCTGGATCAGTAGAAATCACCATTTTCTGCAATGAAAGCACACTACAAATAAAACTTCACAGCAATAAGCTGACCATCCCTGAAAATGATGTGAAATTAATGGATGAAAACGGAGTCCGATTAGATATATCAAACACCGAAATGGACACTGAAAATCAGTTTTTCATTCTAAATCTGCCACATGTTCTTGAAAAAGGAAAAAATTACACATTAAAGATGAAGTTTGAAGGACCATTAAAGGATGACCTGACTGGACTTTACAGAAGTCAGTATTTCAGTACTGCAAAGAATAAGACAGTGTAAGTTGTTTAATTCACACACTGATTTTCTGTTCATTTCTTGATATTGGTTAAAAATTTTTCCATAACTGTAACAGATATTGATAGAGTGAAATTAAATGCAAGAATTTGTGTTGAGTAAGTTTCTTGATTACTTTATCATGGATGTTATCTTTGTCAGTTAAAAGTAGAATTATTGTTTGAAGTTGCATAGATTCCAATAATTCAGAATAACTTATCTGATAGCAATAAAATTGCATAAACAGTCTGACTGTTATGGTTTGAGGAGACATTATATTCTGTGTTCTCTTCAGCCACATTGCCACCACCCAGATGCAGCCCACAGATGCCAGAAAAGCTTTCCCCTGCTTTGATGAACCTGCATTTAGAGCTGTCTTTGAAGTGACTCTGTGGAGAAAAGACCCCATGAAATCCTTGTCCAACATGCCTATCAGAAATACTACGACTCAGTAAGAACTGACAGTGCTCTACATTTTCATTTATGCTGATGAAAATATTAAGATTGACGAGAATAAAATTAAAAAAATAGTTTCATCCCAGAAAGGAATCAGAAAGACTAGAAGAATCTGAAAGGTTTCAATGATAAACACTTTTTGTTTTGATATGAAATTAATAGGTAAAATAGCTTAAAGTATGTAACTAATGCCTAATAAAAATGTAAATTTGTATATCGATATAACTTGATTTCATTTGAGTTGTCACTTATTCACATAATTTTATTTTTACTTAATTCTGATTGATCTATTTTTGATCTATTTTTACTACTGATCTTTATCTGGAAGCAATTCTTTTTTTAATTTCAGATCAGGTGGATGGATTGCAGATCATTACCTCCCCACCCTTAAAATGTCCACATACCTCCTGGCTTTCATTATATGTGATTTTGACTATGTCGAAAATACCACATCCAGAAACACAATAGTGAGTAGTAAAATTAAAAAACCCAATCCTCATACATTCTGACTATTAGTTTTTGTATAAGATTGACTGCATTCAGTTTTTGTGATGTAACAGGTGAGCCTGTATTATAGATAAGTCTGTATTAAGATAAAAAAAAACATTACTTATAGAGATAATAATTAAGTAGGTAAGTCTGAATTAAAATTATAGAGCTAGCAAAACATGTACATGTGGACAGGATGTGGATAGTTGTGGGAAGAAAAGGATAGTCAAGTAACCAAGCATGCAGTTGTCTAAGGGCAATAAACGCACCCTTAGTTTCAGGGAGCTGACAGGTATAAGCGATATTAAGAGATAAGTTTCCAGTAGACAGTGAAACTTGGGGTGTATTTTTAAGTCACTTTTTGAGTTTTTATTTATAAGAAATAGGAAATTTATTCATAGCAATATCTGTTTCATGCTTACAGGTCAGAGTCTGGGCCAGACCTGAAGCTAAGGACCAGGCATACTATGCACTGGATGCTGGAGTACGCATACTGGAGTACTTTGAAGGCTATTACAACATTACATTCCCTCTACCAAAGCAAGGTAAGGACAGAACCCTTTTATGAAGCAAATATGACTGCAATATTTGTATTTCAAAATCCTCTAAGATATTTAATATTTGAGACATATAAAAAAGGAAATATCTTTTCTGTGAAAAAGAATAATATACCTGACTTGTGAATAATATTTTTATTCTGATTCAATTGGGAAAAGAGAATAATAAATTTCTTTCTTCGTTAAACATTTCTCTGACTTTATTTCTGGAGTCTTGTCAAACTGGGGTCTGATTGATATCGTGAAGACAGCTGATATTAAATGTAAAAAAACTACTCTTTTTAGACATGATAGCTATCCCAGACTTTGCTGCTGGAGCCATGGAAAACTGGGGTCTGATCACTTACAGGGAGACGGCTGTTTTGTATGATCCTAAAGTGTCGTCTGCTGGCAACAAGCAGTGGGTCGCAGTGGTAGTGTCACATGAACTGGCCCATCAGGTAGGTAGATGAAAATGTCACACTGTAGTTAGTCCTGCATTTGTTGTTGTTGTTGTTTTGTACTAGCACATCCACTGTCTAAAGAGTCACCTGCTGGGAATGAGCAATGGGTAGCTAAGGTAGTCTTCCATGAATGAACAGATCAGTTGGGTATGGTATTCAAAGGATATGGTTGCAGAATATCTGTCCAAATGTCTGCCCTCATTGAAAATATGGTCATTGAATTAAGAATGCTTATACACATTTTTAATGAACAATCATTTGTTTAGACATTTCATATTTATTTTAGTTTAATCAAAAGTTATTACTGCTACTTGCATTTATTTTTAGGTGCAAAATTTACTTCTCTTTATGAGATGATGCAAGTAAACAATTTTGTTTTCCAGTGGTTTGGCAACCTGGTAACTCCACTGTGGTGGGATGACCTGTGGCTTAATGAAGGGTTTGCCAGCTATGTAGAGTACCTGGGAGTGGACTTCATAGAACCAACTTTCAAGATGGTAATTTGAAAGAATTTATTGTCAATAAATTTGGAAGAAATAATTATCTTAAATACATTCATTTGTGATACTAGATTGTCATAAGTTATTCCAATCCCCCTCAGTAATTATTAGATTTTGTGGCTGTTTGGCTTTAGATAAGGTTCATGATGGATAATAACTAAAAAAGGACAAATTAGTCCAAACCCGATTTCATTTGGTACTTGGGTAAATTAAGTCCTTGATTGATATGGTGGTAAAATTTTAGAAAAAGTAACCTATTAATTTTTTCATTGTATCAGATGGAGCAATTTCTTACCGAGGCCTTGCACGATGTGTTTGGTTATGATGGCCTGGCCAACTCTCACCCCATCTATGTTCCTGTGGGACATCCTGATGAGATCAATGAGATATTTGACACAATATCATACAGCAAGGTCAGTATTAACATGGATCTGATAGGATGAGAGAGTGGGAGTGGATTGAAGAGAAATTAATATGCAACTACTGGTATATGTGGCATTATGCAAAGCAACAAAAATCATGTCGTTTTTCTTTCTTCTAGCTCAATCTATTGGTCATTTTGTTTGTCTCTTCAGCCTGCTTGTTTGTCCATGTATCTTTATTTCATTTTGGTAAATTCCAGGGTGCCTCTATTATAAGGATGATGAGTCACTTCTTGACAGAAGATCTATTCAGGAGAGGACTCACAGTAAGAGACATAAAGGATGTCATGGTGCTTTAAATATCATGGAAAAAACTAAACTATTTAGAATTATTTGATATCTTTTCCTGATATGTCTGTATGGGGTATATGTCATGTTTCTGGTCCTGGGTTTGTGTTTAATCACCTCTTCCTGGACATTGCATCTTAGTACATATATATATAATGGTGAATACTTAAAAGATATTGCAGCATTATGATTTTTGCAATTTTTTTAAATTTAACCGTAAATATATTACAGTCACATGAGGTATTAAGATAAATTTGATTTACTTTTTTCTGTCAGCACTACCTTAATAGACATGCCTATGATGTTGCCACACATGATGACCTGTGGAATGCCCTCACTGAGGTAATGTGAATCACTGGGGAATTTTTGTGATTCTTTCACAAAATTATCAAAAAGACAATTTACTTTTACAATTTTTTAGTAAAATAGTTCAAATATCCTGTGAAAAATTGTTTGATGATTGAAATTCATTGATGTTTACAAATAATTTTATTAAGACTTTTGTTTTTAACTATTACTATGACACTCACTATACAGGGCCGTAGCCTGAGCAAAATGCCAGGGGGGGCAGTAAGCGGACACGAGCGGGCAAAGCCCCCGAGGGGGTGGGTGTGGAAAATTTTTAAAAAACTGTATGTATAATACTGCATTCTAGTGCATTTTAACTGTTATTTATTGCTCAATCAGAAGTCAAAAATTGTGGGTTCATTTTGCCATTTTGCCATATTTGCGCCTCAAATCCCAGGGGGGGCAGCTGCCCCCCCTGCCCCCCCGGAGGCTACGGCCCTGCTATAAAAGAATTCTTATTGCCATTTCAGCAAACCCAAAAAGAAGGAGAACTCATGGATGTAAAGACAATAATGGACACTTGGACACTCCAGATGGGTTACCCAGTGGTCAAGATAAACAGGGACTACAGTGGACACTCAGCTACTGTGACACAGTCTCATTTTCTCATAGATCCAACTGTAGAACCAAACCCTAAATATCCTTCACCTTTCAAGTAAGTTGAATTCATCATCCTTCATTTGACTGTATTACAGATTGTTAACTTATGTTTTCTTAAAACGTTTTTCTTTGTTTATGGATTATAGCCAAAACTGCCTGATGAACCTGACTGTATTATAGTATTTAAAAAGCCAAACCTTTTTAAACACAAACATATAACCAGCAAAGAACATTTCTTGCCTTACTGGTATTGTCTAGAAAATAAAGATGTCTTGTTATTTTCTAACTAGCTACAAGTGGGAGGTGCCCCTAACCTTTACAACTTCTGTAAACCCACAGTGGGGTGGAACTGATATCAGGTGGATGCATAAAAATGATGCAAACTGTGAGTTATAGTAAAACAATTTACATCTTGTTCATGGATATACTTGGTTTTAGATGTGTTATTTTCAAGAAAATTTGTATAAGGAATAGAGAGGGTGTTATAATGTGTGTATACTAGAATTTTAATATCAGTATTACAAAAAAGATGAAAATAATGATAACAATTAGATAAATTAATAAATGTTGAATAGATCCCATGTTAAAATAATTAGAACTAATTTTCTGCGTAAAAATGACCAAGTAAAGGTAATCATTCCATGTGGAAAGATTAGATTTTGAATATATAGATAAAGAATATCAATACTAACTAACTTTTGTTTGCCATACAGATTGTTGAATAACTTCTTGTTTCATCTTGTTTCATTAGTTATGCTCAATACAACTGACTTGAATAATGTTGGAGATGATGGTTGGGTGATTGGCAATCTTCAGCAGTATGGCTACTACAGGGTCAACTATGACAGGAAGAATTGGGACAACATTCTCAGTCAACTCCAAGATGATCACACGGTAACTTAACAATATTGCATTTGATTAGATACATTAGATTGCATTTGCCAAGATGATGGTGAATTATTTTAGAAATCCCAATATTAAAGTCACAGGGATATTGGATATTAGATTATTGTGGGTATATAAAGTGGTTCATGTCAATGATTTTGTAAAAATGTGTGAAGGTGTGATGGTTTTCTCCTTCCAGAAAATAAATGTGAAGAACAGAGCTCAGATCATTGATGATGTCTTCAACATAGGAAGGTAGTTGCATTTAGTTTTTTTGTCATTTGGTGTGTGGTGAAATCAATAAATATTTTCACTCCCTGTGAGACTTTTAAAATCTTTTCTTTATTTGTCTAGTAACATTCATCATTCATTCAACAGTTAGCTAGCATTTCATTTTGTTGGAATTCTTATGTTTCGATTAAAATTTTATTTTTGAATTTTTTTAGGAAGTAAATATTTCTGAATGGATAGTGAATAAAGTGATTAACTGTTCCCCTATACTCACAAATTGTTTCAATTCTAGTTCTGGCATGGACAGTGATGTGGATATAGTGCTGGCCATGGAGACCACCAAGTACCTAGTCAAGGAGGTGGACTATATACCATGGGAGACTGCCCTGATAAGCATGGGACAGACTGACCGCATGCTGAGCAAAACAGGACTTTATGGCAATTACCAGGTAGAATACAGAGTGCAGAACTTGATTTTTTCTATTCTTTCCAAGTTCGACAGAATTACCAGATTTTGATTGTTGCTTCAATTTTTTCAAGGGACCACTCTAGTGGGTTTGTGGAAGTTATTTACCAGAGTAGAAATAAAGCAGCAGTGGGTAGAGTACAAGAGCGTTTTCAATGCCCTGGCCGGGGATCTTCAGATAGCTTTTGTGAATTAGTTTTTATCAATTATGTGTAAGTTTACATAAATATACAGGAATCACCAGGAGTGAGAGATGAAGCTAGCATTCGGTCATGTGCTTTTCAGATTTTTTGTTACAAGTAATGTTGTATTTGTACATTTACAGCTCAGTGTTGTAATATTTAGAATCCTGCATTCCATTTTATTTTGATGACTGATATGATCAAATTACATGTAGTAGTAAAATGTGATTAAAGTTTTTACATTAATCAAAATTCTTGGCTTTATACTCATTTACAACTTTGTTTAAGTTATTCTTTTTAACCTTTCACCTTCTTTTGCAGAAATACATGTTAGGCCAGATATTACCTCTGTACAACAAAGTTGGTTGGGAGGATACTGGAGATCATATTGAACAGTATGTAATATTGCATTTATCTGTCAAAATCATAACAACCAACAAATCCTCCAGCACACACACAAGTACCATATCCTCTCAGGCTTGTAGCCAACAATTTTCAAAAAAGAGGCTCTTTTTGTGAAAAAGTGCTTCTCCACCCTTAGTCACCCTGAGCTTCAGAGCTAACTTGACACTAACCTTTTCACTGTAGCCTATCTCCATCGTGTCAAGTAACCTCTGACCAGATTCGATTGCCTCCGCCGCCCGCCAATCAAATTTAAAAGCCCGCACTCAATGACTCATTAAACGATCTAGCCAATGAACGCGAACGAGTCAAAGCGCGCTTTGTTCAAATCCGGACCAATCAAAGATAAGGCTGAATATCAGGGTCTTGCCGTAACCTGTGGGCAGCACGCAAATAACATCGTCTCTCAGTAGATAATGATGCAGGGCATCATACTGCTCTGGTTTCAATTCCGATATACTCCATGCTTTCTTTGTGTACGGTTATGCACTCGGAACCACTCGGAACTACTCGGATGTCTCCGCACTCGACAATAACTATGTTGTTAGTATGGAGCTTGCGGAATCAGCCGAGGATTGCCGATTGACGATCAACCAATCAGCGTTTTCACCAAACTTTGGTGAAAAATTTTGAAACATGGATTCGATTGGCTTATATAAAATAGGTCAAACTATTTTCGTCAGAGGTTACTTGACACGATGGAGATAGGCTACAGTGAAAAGGTTAGTGTCAAGTTAGCTCTGAAGCTCAGGGTGCCCTTAGTTGACCCAAATCGACAAATAGAACCAAAGCCAAATTTTGATTCAGAAAGGACCTTTCCCTATCAGAAGGACAGCTCTTTGTAACTCCCTAAACTCCCTGCCTACAGGTCACTCCTCTCATTCCACCTCTTCAGCTAAAACATTTTTACTGAACATATTTCAGGTACAACCGTATAAATGCCCTGTCAAAAGCCTGTGACTATGGACACCAGCCATGTAGAGACAAGGCTAGTGAGATGTTCACTGCTTGGATGCGTTCTGCTAATCCAGATATGAACAACCCGTATGTATCTTATTTAAATACTTTGTAAAATATTTTTCAGTAAAATTACTCATTTTTTTTTTTAAATTTAGATTAAGATTATCTGGCTAAGATTATCTGTAAGCACAAAGTTATTATTTACTTTGCATTTTTGTTCATGGTGCTGATTTTGAATTATAGAATCATGTATGTGTTCATTAAATTTAATGTTTTATTAAATATGGAAAAAGTAGTGTAATATAACTTTTTCAATGTTGAATTTTCTTAATTTTGCAGAATTGCCCCTAACCTCAAGTCTCTGGTGTACTGCAATGCTATAAAAAATGGAGGCAGTGCTGAATGGAATTTTGCCTATGAGAGATACAAGAAGGCCAATGTAGCCTCCGAACAATCAAAGCTGCTATATGGACTGTCTTGTAGCACTGAAACCTGGATTTTGAGCAGGTGAAAGGAAATCTGAACATTGTTTAGCTGAAAAGAAATAATGAATTTATGGCAGATTGTGTTATCCAATAAGATGGGGCAAAACATATCAAGTGAAATTCATGCATACCTCATCCCTATTTTGCATCAGGTTTTTATATTCTGATTTTGGTGGATAACTTTTTTTTTGGTTCGAAAACCATTTGTTTCATTTGTTTTAGGTCAGCAGTCAACAAAATAATCATTTAGTATTCTAGGCATGTGAGGCTTTTAATCCAAGTAGATTCAAGTTTCCTTGATAGAATATCCCCCAAATTATACTTTGTTTAATATGAAATTATATATAATTGATCAAAAAAAAGTTTGATGAATTGAAAAAAAAGTTCTTTTTAATGCACAGATATCTAGATTATGCCTTGACTCCAACTGAGGTACGAAAACAAGATGCCACATCAGTAATACGCTATGTTGCAAGGAATCCAATAGGTAGATGTCTTGCCTGGGACTTCATAAGAGAGAAATGGACATATATTATTGGAGAGTAAGGAAATGTGTTGTTTTGTATGATGTTTAATATGTTTTAGCATACTTTTACTACTGTCTATCAAAGCTACACCATCTTGGGTTCTGCCACAAAGGAACACTTACTAGATTGTAACTGTTTTTTTAGGATGATCTGTTAAAATGTATTTTCATTTAAAACAGTTCCTGTTATAAACTTATAAAATAATGATTTGCTGTTATTACATTAGATTACTTGCTGTGACAAGTGTTTTTCTATTGGTTTCAGTTATGGCAGTGGCTGGTCCTTCTCTGGCCTGATAGACAGCATCACTGGTAGCTTTAATACACAATTTGAACTGGATCAGGTATAGAGTCAATTCTAGGAATGGAACTTTCCTGAAAAGCAATTTCAGTTTGTAAAACAAATTTTAGTCATCGTTTTTTCCTAAATGTGGTGTACATAAATTGAAACTAAGCTGCTTGAGCATTTCTGTTTTGGTTTCCTACTTGCAAATGTAACTCACAGTATTGTTCCTCTAGTAATATTTAATTTTACCAATAAGTTAAGTTTTAGGAATGAAAAGAATTTAATATATTTCAGATTTATACTAACACCATTTTCATTCCCTTTTCAGCTGAATGCATTTATCTCCAGCCATGACAATCTGGGATCAGGTCAGCGTGCCTTTGAACAAGCTGTGGAGAAGACGCAAGCAAATATCAAGTGGATGCAGGCCAATGAAAAGAAACTGGGAGAATGGCTGGCAGCAAATGTAGAGTAAGTGTCTTATCTGTCCAGAAAATGAAAGCAGCCTTAAAACAGATCAAATATCAGTCAACCAATCTTTTGTCTTTCACTGATGATTTTCTTGTACTGCTTGAGATGGAGAATATATAATAAAACAAACAAACAGACAAACAAAAAAAGGGTACTTTTCACCAACTGGTTTCATTTGTATCATTAGGTATCTTTTAATTGGTTGTCATAGAGGAGAACAATGGTTATATACTCAACAATAGGATTGTTGACACACACATGTATGCACGCACCCAAGCACGCACGCACTCACACACACACACACACACACACACACACACACACACACAGAGCTTCACAATATTATATTAACATGTTTTGTTACTTTTCATTTTTCTCTAGCCCCACAGATACAATAACCAAGCCCTCTGATGTCCGCCTACCCACCACCATGTTACCTAACTACTACAAGTTGTGGCTACGACCTGACATCTATGGCAGTGACCCTGAGACCTTCACCTTTGATGGTGTGGTGGAGATAACCATGCTTTGTAATGAAACCACCAAAGTCATCAAACTTCACACTAATAAACTAACCATCAATAGTGTGGAGTTGATGGAAACGGCTAACAATGCTAGTGTGGGTGGAATTACAAGAAGTGAAGACAAATCAAGACAGTTTTTGGTGATTAATGCACCAGAAAATTTTGTGGTTGGGAAAAACTACACTCTAAAGATAAACTTCACTGGGCCTTTGAAAGATGACTTAGCAGGACTGTACAGGAGTCAATATTTCAGCTCCACCAGAAATGAGACTATGTAAGTATGCAATATCCCAAATTATATTTCTTAAATGAGTAAATTTATTGTTTATCATTTATAAATTAAATGCCAAAATTATAATGAAAAAGATAGATTGTACATAACTGAGTCCAAAATTGTAGAATTTGCAAAAATTTTGTTATGTGCACTTTCGTTTCTTAAATACCAGTAAATATAAATTTTGTCACTTCAAAGTTCACGACTTCACTTCAAAGTTTACGTGATTTAACCCAGTCACAGATGGTAATTTAAGCCTGCATTAATTCCCTTAATAAAAAATAATTTATCTTATAGCAATAAAAATTTATGTGGTTTTAAGGAGATTGTGTAACCATTTTTAGATATTATTTTCTGTGTTCTCTTCAGCCACATTGCCACCACCCAGATGCAGCCCACAGATGCCAGAAAAGCTTTCCCCTGCTTTGATGAACCTGCATTTAAAGCTGTCTTTGAAGTGACATTGTGGAGAAAAGAACCCATGATTTCCCTGTCCAATATGCCTATCAGAAGTACTACAACACAGTAAGGATTTGGTTTGTAAAAGATTTACCAATTGTTTTAAATGTGGAGACATTCCTCTTTTGATTTCTTCTAACAGAAGGAAGTGCACAAATCAGAAGAGATGAAGTAACAAGTTCTTGTAAAAAATTTGTAAGTTTGAAAGGAGTTTTTTAAGAAGCAGTTTTTTTAACACATGATATTACATTCCATTAATGAAAAAGACAAACACCAATATGCCTGAAGTAAAGCAGTGACTTGGTATACGTAGTTAGTGTATATAAACCGAGATGCTACAACATGTTGAGTATATTTTACAGAGATGACTGGAAGCTGGACCACTACTTCCCCACTGTGAAGATGCCTACCTACCTGCTGGCCTTCATTATCTGTGATTTTGTTTATGTTGAGAGAAACACAACAAGGAACACAGCTGTAATTCAATATATATTTTATGCAGTCATACTTTTACTTTGGTACACTTAATTGTTTCATTAGAGTTTGAATAGTAATAAGCAGTTTGTCAACAGAGATCACACAGCTATTGCTTACTTGCTTAAAATTTTCTAAGAGGTTTTTGGACAGATTAGAGCAGTTTTTATGTACAGACACAGATGTGTTTGTACATATAGCCATCATCTGCGTCTGTCGTCGCCGTCGCCGTTGGCGTGCACTTTAACCGTAAACACGATAAGTGAAAAACCGTTTTACCTTTTGGCTTGAAAGTTACAGAACTGATGAATATTCATAATACGCCGGTCAAGTTCGAAAATCAGCATGATCGGGCTATTTTAAGGGAAGTTATGCTGTTTTTTCAATTTTTTCAGCATATATGCAACACCGTAAACACGATAAGTGGAAAACCGTTTTACCTTTTGGCTTGAAAGTTACAGAACTGATGAATGTTCATAATACGCTGGTCAAGTTCGAAAATCAGCATGATCGGGTCATTTTTAGGGAAGTTATGCTTTTTTTTTCACTTTTTTCAGCATATATGCAATACCGTAAACACGATAAGTGGAAAACCGTTTTACCTTTTGGCTTGAAAGTTACAGAACTGATGAATATTCATAATACGCTGGTCAAGTTCGAAAATCAGCATGATCGGGTCATTTTTAGGGAAGTTATGCTTTTTTTTTCACTTTTTTCAGCATATATGCAACACCGTAAACACTATAAGTGGAAAACGGTTTTACCTTTTGGTTTGAAACTTACAGAACTGATGAGTATTAATAATACGCAGGTCAAGTTCGAAAATCAGCATGATAGAGCCACTTTTATGGAAGTTATGCTGCTTTTTCATTCTTTTCAGCATATATGCATCACTGATAACACAATATAAGAAAAACAGATAGGCCAATTGTCACTGTACTCACAGGAGTGGTCAATCTTACTAAAACATAGGTTGAGTATGAAAATCAGCATAATCGGGCCATTATTTTAGAAGTTATGCTTTTTTTTCACATTTCCTCAGATTCAATTCTTAGGCATGTTAATAGTCTCATTATTGAACTAATAAGATACATAAAAGTGTTTGTTTGACATTTCCTGCATCTTTACAACATTGTCAGTTGATTATTGTCAGTTGATCGTGTATTGTGTAATGAAGTGTCAAAAATGGAAATAAACACATATCATTGCAGTTTGTCAGATTCAATCATCCACTATGTTCAGAATCTCAGAATGGAGGAAATTGGACATTTAACACTGTTCTATTGATAATTTTCCCATCTCATCAATTTTCTTAGTTGGTCATATAAAAATGGCAGTTAACAGTTAATTTTGTTTTATGTTAAAAATTGTTAAAAATGGAAATAAACCCATTTCAGAAAAGTGCTGTCTTGTTTACATTTTGGCATTTTCAAGATGTGACTTTGAAGTTCCATGGTCCTGAAGACCTTTGCTAGTCACATTTTCTGAATATCTATGATACTAATATTTTATTATTAAAAATTGACGGTCATTATGCTGTTAAATATTATGTAATATTGTATCAAAATTTGAGGAAACCCCTATTTTGGGCTCTGCTCCCATGATGACCATTTAAGGAAAATCATGTCACTCACTGTTCTCAAACTTACAGGAAAGAAACATGGGACTAAAATATAGCTTCAGTAGGCAATGCAGTCTGTTTGGTAAATTTTTCTGGCAATTAAACAGTTTTTTGTGAAAATTTAATTTTTCACTTATTGTCATTTTCAAGGTGTGACTTAGAACCTCCACGGGCTTGAAGACCTTTGCTGGTCACATTTTCTGAATATCCATGATACTAATATTTTATTATTAAAAATTGATGGTCATTATGCTGTTAAACATTATGTAATGTTGCATCAAAATAGAAGAAAACACAATTTTTGGTGTTGCTGCCATGATGACCATTATGGGAAAACCATGTTACTTATGACTGTCAAACTTTCAAAAAAGAAACACAGGACTAAAATGCAGCCTGAGTTGGAAAAGCAGTCTAATTGGCTTCTTTTTCTGGAAGTTATACATTTTAGTGAAATAATTATTATCTTTTTAGCATATTCATTGTGGGACTCAGAACTCCCATGGACATGAAGCCGAATGGTAATCAAATTTTCTACATGTCCTTGCTATTTATAGTCAATAATCAAAAATTGGTGATAATTATTCTATAATTTATTATGTAATGTTACATCAAAATTGACAAAAATCTTTTTGCACTGCTACTGCAAATATTATGAAAAGAAAACTGTGCTACTTATTATTATTTTTAACATACAAGTATGATTTTTAAGATCGGCATGCAGTTCAAATTAGAAAGCCAGGTCAATTGGGTTATCATTTATTATTGAATTTTATGCAATTTTGTGTGAAATTTCATTTTTCTCATTCTGGCACTTTCTAAGTATAAACTTGAACTCTGATGGGCCTGAAGCCTTATGCTTTTACTTTCGTTGGTGTTATCTATTGTGCAAAATTAAAATTTGATGTTGACTGTGCAGTTAAACATAATGTATTATTGCATCAGAATTGGTAGTCCCCTATTTTGTGCATTATTGTTTTGTGCTTTTCTTAAGTTGTGACTTATGGGCCTGAAATACCTTTGAGAGGGTCAGTCTGTAAATTTCCCTTGGGTATCACTTAGCTAATTTCAGTGTTATAAAGTAATTTGCCTAATTAATGGGCCATTAAATGAGATTACATAAAGCACACTTGTTGATATTTCCCTGTAAACTCCCATAGGTTAAGCTCTCTGCTAGATTAATAATAAGGAAGCAGTGATAATTATGCAGGTGAATTTTGTTTAATATTGCAAATAAGTTTTTAATATATATATATATATATATATATATATATATATATATATATATATATATATATATATATATATATATATATCAAACTCAAAGATTAAAAGTTTGAATAGCAGCTTCATTGGAATTATATTTACCTCTGCCAAGGAGGTTATATTTTCACCCCTGTTTGTCATCAACATAACTCAAAAAGTTATGGACCGATTTTGCTGAAATTTTCAGGAACTGTCAGAAGTGGGCCAAAGAGGACAATAATCAATAATAATCAACAATTGCTACCTTGGCAGAGGTCTGCACTCTCGGAGCGCTTTGCTAGTTTTGTTATGTTTTCCTGTATAATTTTTTCTCAAACACTTGCATTTGTGACTTTTAACTCTCATCCACCTGAGGCTCTGACATTTCTGTATTTCCACATAAGCAGTTGTATTGTTTTTTATGTCTTTGAACATTATGTTACTTATGTAATATTATTTTATGCACTGTCATCATTTTTCAAATATTGAGACTTTCATCATGTGAATTTGAACTCATGGTCCTGAAACTGTAATCTTATTGAAAGGGTTGATTGAGACCATCTTCTGGGTCTTCCGGAAGACAGTCAGGTTATTAAGTTTATATTGCCTGGTATCTATTTTTTCTTCTGTTGGAAGACCATCAAAATGGAGGATGGATCAAAATAGATACTTTGGAATACTGTCAGAAAATATCTCTGGGTCCACTCATGTTATTGACCATTTTACCTGTTGTGCATGATTAAAATTCAGTGTTGACTGACAGTGCTATTATAAGCATTATTTATTATTGCATCAAAATTGACAAAATGACCCATTTTGCATCTTTATTTTCTGTTTTTTGTCTGTACATTTGACAGCTTTGCTGCCTTGTTTAACATTTTAAAATAATTTGTTTCACTGGCAATTTATTAAGGATTTTCCAGTGAAAAACAGACCCACTGAGACATGCATTTGAATTTTTTGTATTTTGCCTTTAATGTTTGTATTCAAAAAGGATACCTTGGTAATGATTTCAAAACAAAATGAAACAAATTTAAGAAGAACTTTTAACTTGTTTTTCCTGTCGCCTGTAGGTCAGAGTTTGGGCACGACGAGAAGCCGAGGACCAGACAGCTTATGCTCTGAATGCTGGAGTTAATATTCTGGAACACTTTGAAAACTACTATAACATAAGTTTCCCTCTTCCAAAACAAGGTGAGGTTTCATAAAATTACACCTGTCATAATTGTTTATCAGTAAATGACTACTTTATTCCATAAGGTGTAAAACTTGGTATCCTGGACATTTATTTATAATTATAAAAAACATCCAAGTAAAACAATCCAAGACTTCGCAACTGCATGGAGTCTTGGAGAACTGAAATCTGATTACTAACACGGCAACTGCTCTGCTATATGATCCCAAGGTGTCATCTGCTGGTAGTAAACATTGAACATTTTGAATTGTTTATTTAGACATGATAGCCATCCCAGACTTTCCTGCTGGAGCCATGGAAAACTGGGGTCTGATTACTTACAGGGAGACAGCTCTTCTCTATGATCCTAAAGTGTCGTCTGCTAGTAATAAACAGAGAGTGGCAGTGGTTGTGTCACATGAACTGGCCCATCAGGTGGGTAGATTAAAGATGAAATTTTAAACTGAAAATGTGCAAAATACCTCAAATACCTATGCATTAATTGAAAGAAAAATGATGGTTGGTCACAATTTTCCATTACAATATTAATTCATTAAAAAAAATCCTTCAGTATTGAGGTTACGTGTAAATTCAACTCATCCTATGATGTGTGATATGCCTTCCAGTGGTTTGGTAACCTTGTGTCTCCACTGTGGTGGGATGACCTTTGGCTTAATGAAGGATTTGCCAGCTATGTGGAATACCTGGGGGTGGACTTCATTGAATCAACATGGAAAATGGTAATGATATATGGCTGGAATACATGTGATGTGAAACTATTGAATATTTAAATGTCTGAAAAAGAGGACCTTGAAGGTTACCATAAGGTAAAAATTGTGTATTTAGTGATTTAGAAACCAAGTTTTTTGAACATATTTTCATAACATGCCCAAATGGGGAAAATGTTCTGGTGATCCAGAGAGCATGTAAAAGGAAATATGCCTCTGTCTTTAAGAGACATTTTGAAATAAAAAAATGATAGTTGCATATAACATAATGACTTTTTTTAATAGATGGAACAGTTTTTAGTCGAAGATCTTGAGGATGTGTTCAAATTGGATGGCCTGGCCAACTCTCACCCCATCTATGTTCCTGTGGGACATCCTGATGAGATCAATGAGATATTTGACAGGATCTCTTATGCTAAGGTATTGTTCCTTTGAATATTATATTGAAAATTAATTGTTAGTTAAGAGGTGTATAATGAAGGCTGACAAATGTTTCTTTCATCCTTGAAAACATTTCTCTAAGTATTTAGAAATATGATTGTCTCTTACAAAATAGCTTATTATCACTTCTTATATTTCAGGGAGCATCAATTATACGCATGATGAACAACTTTTTGACTGAGGATGTGTTTAGAAGAGGCCTTACAGTATGTGTTTTCTTAATAAAATGTTTTTTAAGTTAGGAATATACATATATAATTAAGTAGCCTTGTGAGCATAAATATTTAAATAACATATAACTGTAAGTTTGGGTGTTTCAATTTTTTTTTAATACTGGAATTTTGAAATTGTGAACTACCTCATAAATATAGCATTTATTGCACACATGTAGTTTGCAAAATTGAATTTTTCTTACCCAACAAGATATGATAGATAATGCAATTACTTTTTCTCTTAAACAGCGTTACCTTAACAGGCATGCCTATGATGTTGCCACACATGATGATTTATGGGCTGCCCTCAGTGAGGTAAATTAATATCTAGCAGGCTGGCAGCAACTGAAGCTTCAGATATGTGCATTTATGTCCTGTTTCTGTAAATTATTTCCTTTATTTATTTTGTAAGCTGTAAGAAGCATATTTTTTTGTATTTATGGCTCAGTGCAAGACATGTTTTGATCTTCCCTCTAATGTTGACATCTTTTGACAAAAAAAAAGTAAAATGCAGTATTTGTGCTTCATAGAATTCAAAGAACCATAATTATAAGAGTGTTTTTATTGATAGAGCAAATTATATTTTAATTTGAAAAAATTTAATTTATGCTTGTATTTTCTCAGCAAACCAGAGAAGATGGACACCCGGTGGATGTGAAGACAATAATGGACACTTGGACACTCCAGATGGGTTACCCAGTGGTCAAGATAAACAGAACCTACAGTGAACAACCATCAACTGTATCACAGTCTCATTTTCTCATAGATCCAACTGTAGAACCAAACCCTAAATATCCTTCACCTTTCAAGTAAGTTGGGATTTATGCAAAAGATCTTTATTTCAAGTCAGTGATATGAAAGTTACTTTTAAACATTTTAAATTTCAGTTCTTTTCAAATAGTTTTGGTGACTCTGATGAAGGTAGGTTCAAGATCCATGTTAAAACTATTTTCTCAATACTATAATATTTTTTTCAGTTACAAATGGGAGATACCTTTAACTCTCACCACAAGTAATTCTCCAATGTGGAATGGCACCATAAGATGGATGAAAAAAAATGACAGTAAAACTACATTTCTAACAAAAACTATTTTTTACCTGTTACACAGTTTGAAGGATAAGTAAGATATTAAGTCCAGTATTAATTAAAGCTTGAATATTAAACATCCTCTTGTCCTTTTTACTTAGAATTTGCCACCATTTTCACTATAGTACACTATCAATTGTCATTCACACAGCAGGAGATTTTCTGGAACATTAGAAATTGTCAATCTTTTCACTGTGCTTCATTTTCATATTTATTGGCGTTAACAAAGGTGCTTAGAACCATGTTCATTCTTGTGCTTTTATGTTTTAACAGTTAGTCTTAATACAACTGACTTGAATAATGTTGGAGATGATGGTTGGGTGATTGGCAATCTTCAGCAGTATGGCTACTACAGGGTCAACTATGACAGGAAGAATTGGGACAACATCCTCAATCAACTGAACACTCATCACAGGGTAAGTGATATTCATGGCATGGAAGGAATAAGCACTCTGATTCATTACAAATGACAGGTCTAGAGCATTGCCTTCTACAACCATACATGGTGTCCTTTGTAAATCTCTTAAAAGAAATGGACATATTTAATGTGCTCCTTTTTACAGCAAACTTAAAAGACCCCATGGATTTTTCATATCATTTTTAAAGTACATCTGGAACATTTTTTTTCAGATGATACATGTGAAAAACAGAGCTCAAATTATAGATGATGCCTTCAACATAGCAAAGTAAGAATGATGAATAGAGCTTTTAAATGATATGTTCAGTTTTAAGGGAGAAAAATTAATCTGACCAAAATGTTGTTTTTAATTTTTTTTGCATCTTCTTTGAAAGTATGAGGTATTAGTTGGTGTTTTTTTTCAAAATATGAGGTCCTCCTTATATTCAATTTTGCTATTCAGTTGTAATTAAGTTATTTGTTTTTTTTAAATACATAATACGTATGTAATACCTAAAATATGAAGATAAAATGCTAAAAATTTAAAATGTGTTCTTTTAGTTCTGGCATTGATCCAGCTGTAGACATAGAGCTAGCTATGCAGACGACCAAGTATTTGTCCAAAGAAACAGAGTACATCCCGTGGGAGGCAGCACTCTTGAATGTTGGTTACTTGGACATTATGATGAGCAAAACCCAACACTATGGAAACTACCAGGTATATCTTTCAAGTTCTCTTCTGCAAGGTGCAGGATTGCAGTGAATTGTTGCTTTTGAGATGCCAACAGGTGTTATCATTGTTGCCTTAAATAAGCAATTATTTGGAAAACCAGCCAATATAAAATGGTAGGAACAGTCAATACAAAATGAGAAATTGGTGTGAGGTTTACCCTCAGAAATCATGAACTCACATGCAACCAAATGGAGATATTTATTTATTCACTTAATATTTGAACAGGTTTGGTTGTATTCCTCATTTTTAGTGCCATGAAATTATCCAGATATATCTAGTATTTCAAAATCATTGATGTACAAATGGATTTAGCTTAGCATGTATATATCTTATTTCCATAGTGAGTTTGAACAGTGAAAGTACCATTTTTGGTGAGACATTGCCTTAATTTATCTATTAATCTTAATATCAATCTTGTGATTTCCAGAAGTACATGTTGCACCAGATATTACCACTGTACAACAGGGTGGGATGGGAGGATACTGGAGGGCCTGGAGAGCACCTTGAACAGTAAGGATTTATAATAAACTACATATGTCTGTCTTGTTTGTCATCTTTAAAATAAGCTGTTGCCACACTGTTAAAAATATCTTATGAATGTTGGGTTTCATATTTTGTTTTTGTTCTTTCTTTTCAACTTTTCCTTTACTTGACATATCTCTTCAGTTACAATAGGATCAATGCTTTGGGTAGAGCCTGTGCCTATGGATACCAACCTTGCCTGGATAAAGCCACAGAGATGTTCAACAGTTGGATGAATTCGGCAAACCCTGATGAGGATAACCCGTGAGTAGGGTCTGACTGTTTTAAGTAGTTTTTGTGAAACTATTGAATTCAGTCTATATCTTACCACAAAACAGTGTGTTGTGGTCAAATGATCAGTTTTAACTGATTGCAATCAACTTCTGTACAAAAGGGGTTAAAACTTCATATCTTATTATATGTGATTATTTATTTTCATTTATATATGTACTAGTTACAACACGAGTTGGCCATACACGAGCGTAATTATATTAAGGTGCAGCCGAGATATAGTTTGCTCTTGTATGTCGCAGACAGTGGACGTAGAGTAGTTGTAACTGTCTTATACCATAGCTGGCACTTCGAACAATAGGACAAAGGCACCGAAGGATATGAAAATACAGGCAAGCCTGTATGCGAAATATACAAGTACAATTAACCTATTGTTTGAAGTGCCAGTTGTGGTGCAATAATTAATAAAAGATTAGGGGATAGTTTGGTCAAGCAATGAATGTGCCTTTTCTTACAGTATTCCACCAAATTTGAAGTCTTTGGTCTATTGCAATGCCATTAAGAAAGGTACTTCCCAGATGTGGGACTGGACATATGAAAGATACAAGAAGGCCAATGTGGCATCAGAACAAGTCAAGCTGCTGTATGGACTGTCATGTAGTTCTCAAACTTGGATTCTTAGCAGGTGAATGTCTCTGTTGGTATAAATTGCTAATTTGTGCTTAAGATGTACTACATGTTGTTTGTTATATTGGAAGTGTGTAAATAGCAGTGGACCAATTTGTTTTTAGGATTTCAAAACTTTAATTATTAATTATAGTTGTTTGGATGAGAATAGATAAGATGATATATGTTTGTCACATTCATCAGATATCTGGAGTATGCCATAACTTCAAGTGAGATTCGTAAACAAGATGGCACCTCAGTGATTGTGTATGTTGCAAGGAACCATATTGGAAGAGGTCTTGCCTGGGACTTCATTAGGTCTAAATGGAACTTTTTAATGAATGAGTAAGTAAATCTCTGATATGGGTGTAATATTGGAATAAACTGCATGTTTGTTGCATTGGAAGCTTATAAGTCACCTTCAGATACATGTAGATATTTGTTTATTATCTGAAAAATGTAGTTTTTATTTTTTTTCATTTAATTTGAAGATTGGTGCTCACCTGTTTTGTAATTTAATTTAGGTGATTACAATTATTTGTGCTATGTTTGATATGGTGATGTTTGGTGTAGTTTTTGTTTGTTTTATTTTATTTGCAAAAGTTATCACTATATATATGTATGTTCAAAATATATACATATATGTAAATCATTATTATTTGATACAAACTGGATAATTTTTTCTCACCGTACTACCTAGTAAATAAGCTAGTGTTCAACCTGAAGGCTTTCATTAGACTGATGTGAGTTGATGCCATGGAAGATAGGATTGAAAAGCATTCAATATCATTTTCGATCTACTCAAGTACATGACATTTACAACAGGGTCCTGGCTGTTGTACCACCTTACGGTCAGTGAGAAGCAACATCTACTTATGTCAACCTGATGAAGACATTTGACCAGGTTGGCTGCAATTAAGTTTTGTACTGTGAGGAAAAATTGTGTCAGATAATTATGATTTATATTTAAATGGCAATCTAGTGAACTTTTTTGCTCACATACATATATAATCTAAGTGTTGTTATAAAAAGTTAATAACTTCTTCATTACAGTTATGGTGGTGGAAGTTTCTCTTTCTCCAGTATCATCAGAGGAGTTACCACTCACTTCAACACACAGTTTGAACTAGATAAAGTAAGCAGTTTGCCTTTGGGATTACTTCTTAAATATTTATATGCCAACATAAACAGATGTAGTAAAGGAAATAAGAAGAAATTTGAATTGTTAAACAAATATTAAGCCACTGAAGTTTTAGAAAAATCATTGTAGTTTTATTCGTACCATATGTAGATGGTTGATTATTGGGATCACAGTTGTGATATATAGTAGAGTGATTAAAATAAATAAATTTCATTATTGAAAAATTTGATTATACTTGATTTTTAGTTGAATGAATTCATATCCAGCCGTGACAATCTAGGATCAGGTCAGCGTGCCTTTGAGCAAGCTGTGGAGAAGACACAGGCAAATATCAAGTGGATGCAAGCCAATGAAAAGAAACTGGGAGAATGGCTGGCAGCAAATGTAGAGTAAGTTGGCTCAGAAATCATCATTTTGGATGGTATATTTGGATGATATATTGGATGATATATTTGGGGATATATTGGATGACTTCTAATATATATATATATATATATATATATATATATATATATATTGGTATTATGTATTTGCTTCATGTTTTTTTTTATTGAGTGATGTTCAAGACATGCTCCACCTATTATCTTATTATTGTTTGACAAGAAGTAATTACTTTTGCTATGTAATTAATAGTAATGCTTTTATATTGAATATTCATGTCAAGTTATGTACAATAACAGCTGTTTGAAAAACTATAATGGTAATGTTCAGAGTGAACATTCATTTACAGTGAATAGTGCTTCAGAATTTCAAAAACACCTGACTGTGACATTTCATTTTTTTAGCCCCACAGATACAATAACCAAGCCCTCTGATGTCCGCCTACCCACCACCATGTTACCTAACTACTACAAGTTGTGGCTACGACCTGACATCTATGGCAGTGACCCTGAGACCTTCACCTTTGATGGTGTGGTGGAGATAACCATGCTTTGTAATGAAACCACTAAAGTCATCAAAGTTCACACTAATAAACTAACCATCAATAGTGTGGAGTTGATGGAAACGGCTAACAATGCTAGTGTGGGTGGAATTACAAGAAGTGAAGACAAATCAAGACAGTTTTTGGTGATTAATGCACCAGAAAATTTTGTGGTTGGGAAAAACTACACTCTAAAGATAAACTTCACTGGGCCTTTGAAAGATGACTTAGCAGGACTGTACAGGAGTCAATATTTCAGCTCCACCAGAAATGAGACTATGTAAGTATGCAATATCCCAAATTATATTTCTTAAATGAGTAAATTTATTGTTTATCATTTATAAATTAAATGCCAAAATTATAATGAAAAAGATAGATTGTACATAACTGAGTCCAAAATTGTAGAATTTGCAAAAATTTTGTTATGTGCACTTTCGTTTCTTAAATACCAGTAAATATAAACTTTGTCACTTCAAAGTTTACGACTTCACTTCAAAGTTTACGTGATTTAACCCAGTCACAGATGGTAATTTAAGCCTGCATTAATTCCCTTAATAAAAAATAATTTATCTTATAGCAATAAAAATTTATGTGGTTTTAAGGAGATTGTGTAACCATTTTTAGATATTATTTTCTGTGTTCTCTTCAGCCACATTGCCACCACCCAGATGCAGCCCACAGATGCCAGAAAAGCTTTCCCCTGCTTTGATGAACCTGCATTTAAAGCTGTCTTTGAAGTGACATTGTGGAGAAAAGAACCCATGATTTCCCTGTCCAATATGCCTATCAGAAGTACTACAACACAGTAAGGATTTGGTTTGTAAAAGATTTACCAATTGTTTTAAATGTGGAGACATTCCTCTTTTGATTTCTTCTAACAGAAGGAAGTGCACAAATCAGAAGAGATGAAGTAACAAGTTCTTGTAAAAAATTTGTAAGTTTGAAAGGAGTTTTTTAAGAAGCAGTTTTTTTAACACATGATATTACATTCCATTAATGAAAAAGACAAACACCAATATGCCTGAAGTAAAGCAGTGACTTGGTATACGTAGTTAGTGTATATAAACCGAGATGCTACAACATGTTGAGTATATTTTACAGAGATGACTGGAAGCTGGACCACTACTTCCCCACTGTGAAGATGCCTACCTACCTGCTGGCCTTCATTATCTGTGATTTTGTTTATGTTGAGAGAAACACAACAAGGAACACAGCTGTAATTCAATATATATTTTATGCAGTCATACTTTTACCTTGGTACACTTAATTGTTTCATTAGAGTTTGAATAGTAATAAGCAGTTTGTCACCAGAGATCACACAGCTATTGCTTACTTGCTTAAAATTTTCTAAGAGGTTTTTGGACAGATTAGAGCAGTTTTTTAACATTTTAAAATAATTTGTTTCACTGGCAATTTATTAAGGATTTTCCAGTGAAAAACAGACCCACTGAGACATGCATTTGAATTTTTTGTTTTTTGCCTTTAATGTTTGTATTCAAAAAGGATACCTTGGTAATGATTTCAAAACAAAATGAAACAAATTTAAGAAGAACTTTTAACTTGTTTTTCCTGTCGCCTGTAGGTCAGAGTTTGGGCACGACGAGAAGCCGAGGACCAGACAGCTTATGCTCTGAATGCTGGAGTTAATATTCTGGAACACTTTGAAAACTACTATAACATAAGTTTCCCTCTTCCAAAACAAGGTGAGGTTTCATAAAATTACACCTGTCATAATTGTTTATCAGTAAATGACTACTTTATTCCATAAGGTGTAAAACTTGGTATCCTGGACATTTATTTATAATTATAAAAAACATCCAAGTAAAACAATCCAAGACTTCGCAACTGCATGGAGTCCTGGAGAACTGAAATCTGATTACTAACACGGCAACTGCTCTGCTATATGATCCCAAGGTGTCATCTGCTGGTAGTAAACATTGAACATTTTGAATTGTTTATTTAGACATGATAGCCATCCCAGACTTTGCTGCTGGAGCCATGGAAAACTGGGGTCTGATTACTTACAGGGAGACAGCTCTTCTCTATGATCCTAAAGTGTCGTCTGCTAGTAATAAACAGAGAGTGGCAGTGGTTGTGTCACATGAACTGGCCCATCAGGTGGGTAGATTACAGATGAAATTTTAAACTGAAAATGTGCAAAATACCTCAAATACCTATGCATTAATTGAAAGAAAAATGATGGTTGGTCACAATTTTCCATTACAATATTAATTCATTAAAAAAAATCCTTCAGTATTGAGGTTACGTGTAAATTCAACTCATCCTATGATGTGTGATATGCCTTCCAGTGGTTTGGTAACCTTGTGTCTCCACTGTGGTGGGATGACCTTTGGCTTAATGAAGGATTTGCCAGCTATGTGGAATACCTGGGGGTGGACTTCATTGAATCTTCATGGAAAATGGTAATGATATTTGAAATATATGAGATGTGAAGCTATTGGATATTCAAATTTCTGAAAAAGAGTACCTTGAAGGTTACCATAAGGAAAAAATTGTGTATTTAGTGATTTAGAAACCAAGTTTTTTAACATTTTTTCATAACATGCCCAAATGGGGAAAATGTTCTGGTGATCCAGAGAGCATGTAAAAAGAAATATGCCTCTGTCTTTAAGAAACATTTTGAAATAAAAAATGATAGTTGCATATAACATAATGACTTTTTTAAATAGATGGAACAGTTTTTAGTCGAAGATCTTGAGGATGTGTTCAAATTGGATGGCCTGGCCAACTCTCACCCCATCTATGTTCCTGTGGGACATCCTGATGAGATCAATGAGATATTTGACAGGATCTCTTATGCTAAGGTATTGTTCCTTTGAATGTTATATTGAAAATCAATTGTTAGTTAAGAGGTGTATAATGAAGGCTGACAAATGTTTCTTTCATCCTTGAAAACATTTCTCTAAGTATTTAGAAATATGATTGTCTCTTACAAAATAGCTTATTATCACTTCTTATATTTCAGGGAGCATCAATTATACGCATGATGAACAACTTTTTGACTGAGGATGTGTTTAGAAGAGGCCTTACAGTATGTGTTTTCTTAATAAAATGTTTTTAAGTTAGGAATATACATATATAATTAAGTAGCCTTGTGAGCATAATTATTTAAATAACATTTAACTGTAAGTTTGGGTATTTAAATTCTTTTTTTAATACTGGAACTTTGAAATTGTGAACTACCTCATAAATATAGCATTTATTGCACACATGTAGTTTGCAAAATTGAATTTTTCTTACCCAACAAGATTCGATAAATAATGCAATTATTTTTTCTCTTAAACAGCGTTACCTTAACAGGCATGCCTATGATGTTGCCACACGTGATGATTTATGGGCTGCCCTCAGTGAGGTAAATTACTATCTAGCAGGCTGGCAGCAACTGAAGCTAGAGTTATGGGCATTTATGTCCTGTTTCTGTAAATTATTTCCTTTATTTATTTTGTAAGGTGTAAGAAGCATATTTATTTGTATTTATGGCTCAGTGCAAGACATGTTTTGATCTTCCCTATGATGTTGACATCTTTTGACAAAAAATAAGTAAAATGCAGTATCTGTGCTTCATAGAATTCAAAGAACCACAATTATAAGAGTGTAATTATTGATAGAGCAAATTATATTTTAATTTGAAAAAATTTAATTTATGCTTGTATTTTCTCAGCAAACCCGAGAAGATGGACACCCGGTGGATGTGAAGACAATAATGGACACTTGGACACTCCAGATGGGTTACCCAGTGGTCAAGATAAACAGAACCTACAGTGAACAACCATCAACTGTATCACAGTCTCATTTTCTCATAGATCCAACTGTAGAACCAAATCCTAAATATCCTTCACCTTTTAAGTAAGTTAGAATTTATGCAGAAGATCTTTATTTCAAGTTGAAAAATACATTTAAACATAGTGATTTAAATTTCAGGTCTTATTTCATAGTTTTGGGGGCTTTGTTAAAGGTCATTTCAAGATCCATGTTAAAACTTTATTCTCAATATTGATAATTTTTTTCAGTTACAAATGGGAGATACCTTTAACTCTCACCACAAGTAATTCTCCAATGTGGAATGGCACCATAAGATGGATGAATAAAACTAATAGTAAGGAGTGCATTTATAACAAAAACTTATTTTTACCTGTTACACATTTTGCAGAATAATAAGGATTTAAAGTCTAATTTTATGTATAGCTTAGTGGTGGATATTAAAATCCTCCTTTTTTCTTAGAATTTACCACCATTTTCATTAGAGTACACTATCAATTGTCATTTATACAGCAGGGGGTTTCTTGTACATTTTTGATTGCAATCCTTCCACTTTGTTTCATTTTCATATTCATTGGCATTAACAAAGGTGCTTAGAACCATGTTCATGCTTGTGCTTTTATGTTTTAACAGTTAGTCTTAATACAACTGACTTGAATAATGTTGGAGATGATGGTTGGGTGATTGGCAATCTTCAGCAGTATGGCTACTACAGAGTCAACTATGACAGGAAGAATTGGGACAACGTCCTCAATCAACTGAACACTAATCACAGGGTAAGAGATATTCATGACATGGAAAAAATTAGACTGTATTCAGATTTATTACTGTTATTTACGGTAATGTGCCAAGCATTTCGACGTCCCCAGTCAATCCGACCAAAAAAATTATATTATAAAATTAATTTTTCTGGGCTCAAACATTTAGTCCATACGTCAAAATCATGCGACAGAATTTTTTTCTTGTTCCGATTGTTCGACCACATCGTCGGCAAGACTCGGTAAATTTTCAAGCCAGTCATATAGATGCTGCATGCCGGGCACTTTGTCAATTGTTGTCCTTTCAATAGCTCTCGTCAATGAGGAAGAAACTATTAATTGAAGATCTAATCTGGAAGCATGACGTACCTGTCATTTCCTTTGTCCCCGATGACAAAATAGTGTTATAGACATATAATTTGTGCTAATTAAGCAGACTTGATTCATCACGCCCGTGACTGGGGAAGGGGGGGGGGTAAAAAAAAGGTCCATTCTGGATGAAACCAAATATCAACAGTGGGTAGAATACGTCGTAAACACCTTCATATAGACCATATATATATAGCGTTTGCTAGCAATAAAAAGTTTGGGAAGAATAAGCAATTTATTTTCAAGTTTGATTGAAATATATATGCAGATGGGGAAACGTTCTTGAAGTCAACAACGCAAGATCTTACATTTACTACAATCGACCGAAAGATCAGCGGGATCGACCGCCCAGACTTCTTGGCGCCAAATACCACGCGCTGTCAAAATCTGACGAACACGTGTAGCTGTTCACCTACATGGTTAACTGATTTGTCAACAATAAAAATGACGTCTTCCTTAACTCCATGAGAGCTTCACTGGATATTTACGTTACCTGTGAGTCACTTTTTATTTCCCCAGTTGCATGAAATGTTGATGATATTTAGCGTAATCCACGAAGAACTCCATTCCTGTGACCCCCCTCCCCCAAAATGGGACCGTCTTCATTAACATGTGGTTTGCGCTATGCTGGACCAGACCAGATAAGACCAGTCTTATTTCTGCATGTGCTCAGTTCTCGCGTCAAATTATAAATGCACTTGTTTTGTGAAAATTATGGCAATTAAATGCTTATTTTACGTTCGGGTTGTATCAGTGGGGTTTTCAATATGCACCGTGGTTTGTGCACAGCGAGAGTATATAAGTAAGAAAATCGGAAGAGTGCCAGCAAGATAGGTCTACTGTATGTCTATCGGCACAGGTAGGCTCCGTATTTTAATAATAATAATAATAATAATTTATTAAGATTGCAACCCAGTGGGTTGAAGTTGTACATAGAATGTTAAAAAAAATTTATAATGATAATAAAATGAAAATTTGCATGAATAAAACTGAGTTAAAAGACTGCTAACTGAACTTTAAAATAATTGTACTTAGACTGCTAACTGAACTTTAAAATTATTGTACTTAAAATAAAAGACAGCATAATACTATTGGAAATTTAAAAGTGCATATGGAATAAAAGAGCATCGGAATCTGTCGGTCTTAAATTTTGGCACTTTGTATCTATTGTTAGATCTTAAAAGACGATTGGAATGCTCAATTAAGACGTGATTCAATTTGTCAGAGGATTCAGTTATTTTGTAAAAGAAAGTTTTGCACAGATCTTCCCTTCGTTTTTCTAAAGTGCACATATTTGCCAGGTTCAGGGCTTCATCATAGTGTAGGTCAGGGAAAATGATTTTTAAAGCACGACTTTGGACAGTCTCTAAAAGTTTGCATTGCTCTATAGTTAGTCCTGGATGCCATACAAGACAGGCATATTCTAGAATTGAGCGCACAATACTTTGGTAAACTTGGATTAAGTCAGCAGGGCTGAGCTTAGCTCGCTTCAGTTGACGGAGGAAATAGAGTCTTGCACATGCCTTTTTATATATATGATCCACATGAGTACCCCATTTTAGGTCATTGCTAATATGGATGCCCAGAAGTTTGAACTGTGTAACCTCACAGATTGGTGTGTCATTTATAACTATTGGTGGGAGGTCTGGTTTAGAACGTGTAAAATTTAGGGTCATGGTCTTGGTTTTTTTGGCATTCAGTTTCATATTGTTATTTTGTGTCCACAGCACTATTTCGTTACTTGCACTTTGTAAGTGGCATGGACCATCAATATTACAAATGTCATACACTGTAGTATCGTCAACATATTTGTAGTCTGGACATCTGGATTTTAAGTCATCAATCATGACGGCAAAAAGCAGTGGCCCAAGAAGGGTACCCTGGGGTACTCCACCATGTGGGTGTAGCCATTCAGAGAGTGAGCTTTTATATTTTACTCTCTGGGAGCGGTTGGATAGGAAGGACTGCACCCACCTGACAAGTAGTTCAGGTACACCCTTGTCATAAAGTTTTCTTAGTAAAATGTTATGATCAATGAGATCAAATGCCTTTGAAAAGTCCAGGAAAAGAATTCTGGCATATTTTTTGTGATTTTGAGAGGGTTCAAGACCCTGCATCCAATTGTGAATGAGTTCAGTTACTGCATGTGTAGTGGAACTGCCCTTGACTACTCCAAACTGTGTTCTGTCAATATTAATGTATTCGCAAATCCACTTAACAATAAATGATTCAAACACTTTACTAAGAACAGGAGTGAGTGATATTGGATGCAAGTCATTCTCAATAGACATTGGTGGAGAGGATTTAGGAAGAGGGATGACATCTGCTGATTTCCATACGTCAGGGACAAATCCCTCGCGCAATGAGCTGTTGAAAATGGCGCAAATCGGCTTCGCAAGGAACCCTGCAAAATCCCTCAGCACCCAAGTTGGGAGCTGGTCTGGGCTGATGGCCTTGCTAGTGTTGAGATTTAGTAGGCATTTCTCTACATCGTCTGGGTCTATTGAAAGATGTGCAATGGATTCAGGTTTGTATTCTGAAGACGGTGGGACTAATGGAATGAGATTTTGGCTCACTGAGATAAAGAAATTGTTAATTCTACTTGTAAGGATGTTGATGTCACCACCACAGGTTTTATCTGCTAGGGATTGTAGAGAACTCGGCCGATTGTATATACCAGAGAGTTCCTTTGTGTGATTCCACCATTTCTTTGAACAACAATCTTTCAAGGCCTCTACCTTTTTCTGATAGTATCTGGCTTTCAGAGAACGGTTCATCCGGTTAACCTTATTCCTTAGAGAGTGGGCTGTTTGCGTGTCACCAAGCTTAAAAGCCTTTTGCCTTGTTTTGATGAGTTCCTTGAACTCAACTGACACCCAAGGCTTATCTGAACTGTATTTTGTGATGGTTTTCATGGGAAGGTAGATGTCAAGTGCATCCTGGACAGTTTCCGTGAAGTGTTTGAATTGTTCGGCACAATTATTCATCCGGTAAAGAGGTGTCCAATCATGTTGCATCAGTTCACTAGCAAAAAGGGCTTTTTCGTTTTTGCCAGCCTGTCGCTGTTTGATTGAAATAGGTTGCTCCATTTGAATTTTGTCATGGTTCACTGGAAAAGTTACTACAGTGTTGTGGTCAGAGAGGCCTATGGGTGGGAGAATGACAGGGACCTTGTACAGGTGGTGCGAATTTGTAAACATTTTATCTAGGATAGCATTTTTCCTTGTTCCTTTATTTACTATTTGCTTCAGGTTAAATGTCCTTTTAAATTGTTGATCGGGTAAAGTATTGAAATCACCTAGGAGGAAAATTGCTGAAAAAGGGTGGGACTTTAAAATATGGTCCACAGATGAGATTATGTGATCTATCATTGGCCGGTTTTCTGAGCCTGGTGGGTGGTATATTGATCCTACGCTGATGTGTGATATGGCTCGTGGTAGACTTTTTGGACGCAATGTTATCCATAAGGACTCGAGGTTGTTGTCTAATCCACTCCAAACATGGTATGGGATTCCATCTTTAATGTAACAAACTAAACCCCCTCCTCTCTTGTATTCTCTATCTTTCTGTGTTATAGTTGGGAATTTGAATGCCATCATCAGGGATAGATTCATTGCACCAGGTTTCAGTGATACAGGCAAAACAATGTCAAATTGCTTTAAAACAACTGCTAGTTCATCACATTTACTTGGCAGTGATCTAGTGTTGGTGTTTAAAATGTGGGGGAGGTTCCACTTCTTGGTAACTACACTAATCAGGTTGTTGATATCAGCGCCCAGTTGTCCACTTGTTGAAGTAGCTGTTATTGAACTTTGCAAATGACCCGGTCTATCAGAAATTTTGACTTGAATATGTCTTTGTAAGCTGGAGCCAGCTCTATTTCCACGGTGAGTTGGTTTTATTGTGTTGATGCCCAGGTTTCTAATAATGTGTGTTGCCTCTAGTGATAATTGTGGCTTGTAGCCTAATGTACTCCAAATTGTCCATAATTGTTTGCATGAGTAGCTTTTCACACGCATGATTGAAGTAGCTTTAAAGAGTAGTGGTCAAGCCCAGGGCTATGGTTTCCTCTGCTAAAGTTGTGCTGGGTATGTACATGTATATTTTCTCAAACAGTCTGGCAAAGGCTTTCCACTGGTCACGACGTGAATATGCTGATATCCTAGGAGTCCAGGTACATTCATAAAAAGAGCAGTGCAGTCTAAAACATTATCAAAGATCTGACATCACTAAAAAAAAAGGAAAATTGGCCTGGAACTTCTAAAGGCAGCCACTTGGCGCACTTGTCCTTGACCTGTCCTTTTGCCTTTTCTCAATGTGTTTTAATATGACATGCTTTTTAAATAAAATACTTATAAGTAATTTGAAGTTACACTGAATTCCGTTTGAGTACCAGTTGGTATTCTTTGATACGGGTGATTGAATTTTCATCGGAAGTACGTCTACGCCTCGACGCTGAACAAGCCTTGCGGGTTGAAAACAACTGATCTCAGACTGGTAAAAAATTTCAATTTGGTTGATTTCAGTTGTCATATTAAAATTCAAATAGGGCGTACGTAGATCACATAACTAGTTTAAGTCTACTAAAGCTACCGGTTTCAAATATAAGTGATCGGCCTTTGTTTACAACACCTAGTAGGCTTGTTAAGAGGTCAAACGCTGCATTTTATAGTACAAATGTCTAACTTGGCATAAATGTTCCTTGGGTCAAAAGAAAATTTTTTATCCAAAGAGACGCCCTCTATCGATACATTAATTAGCATAAATTATGCAAATTATGTGCCAAAATATATAATATTTCATATTTCCATTAATTTTTGGCCTAGAAACATGAATAGATTATCAAACCTGACTAAATTAGGGACAAGGAACCCATTTTTGATCATTTGAAAGCAATTGGTGGCCATTTTGTGCCTCAAATCCAAGATGGCCGCCACCCGCCATTTTGAAAGTAGACATAATTTTGCTATTTTATGTTGAATTTTGAAGCGTTAGGTCTAACTATACTTATTATATATATCGATTCTTACTATTTTGGGGGTGCAAAGGTCATTTTTGATATTGTTATGGTGATAGTAGGTGATTTGAAGGAACAAAGAGGGTGTTTTAAGTGCCTACCAAGATATGTGTGAACGCTGCAAAACCATGGATATTGATAACCCGTATTCAAATATATCTCAATGCAATTTTTTGTTATATACCATCGCTATTGGACTATATTATGAGCAAAAAAACACATTTTACCATTATGGAGGCCATTGGTGGCCGTTTTATCCCTCAAATCCAAGATGGCCGACAAAAACCATTATGAAATTGGGCATAATTCGCTATTTTGAAACTATATGTATTACATCTTTGTAAATGAGTAATACGTCGTTTTATATTATTTTCTGGTGCAGAATACATTATTTGTTTCATAAAATTTGTGCCTCAAATCCAAGATGACCCTCATACGCCATTTTCAAATTGAGCATTATTCACCATTTTGAAACTATCACACCTTCATAAGCGTGCCATACGTCATTTTTGATTATTTCCTGGTGCAGAATGCATTTTCGGTTTCATAATATGTAAATAGAAACTTTTATAAGCCTTCAAATAAATATAGGATTCAGTCGCCACATGGGCCTGCAGTTTATATGTACAATTGGTAATCCAATTAGTGCAAAACTGCTTTTGCCCGATCTATAAAACAAGTGTCAGCAAACAAAATGGCTGCATTAAAGCAAATTAATACATCTTTGACCGCATGAGGATAATTGTTAGCCATTATTTTGATCAAAACCAAGTGTTGGTTGCATGCCGCTATTTTAATAATTTGGTGTAATTTATAACCTTTGAACTGTGGGCTTGTATTAGGTAAAATGGTACTATTCTGGGGGCTCAAAAGTAAATTTCCGGTGCTAATTTGATGACAGAAGATAATAAAAAGGTACCGTAATATAAGGTTGTAAAATAAATTCCAAGATGAGTTTCGTTGAGTCTGTAACAAAAATGTGGAACCCGAACCACATGCTCAAATATATCATTTAGATTTATCTTAAGTGACCATCCACTAAAATATATTGAATAATTTAAAGGTAAGCAATAAATATATATACATAGTGGTATTATATTATTAATCTTTTACTGGTCAATGTGAACCAAAAAGCCACATGTACATTTATGTCCCAGTCACTGGGGCTTGCATTTGCATGTTAAATATAGTCCAGAAGATTTGAAGGGTGAACAATGTGTCATCTTATAATACTATGGAACTTGGTTACGGTAAAGTCTTGAAAATTTCGTCGTTCTTGAAAATTTCGTCGGCAGACGATTTTCCGCCGACATAATTTTTTTCCCTTTGAAAACTTCGTCGACCTTGAAAATGAGGTACTCGATAATTTTTGAAAAGTTCGTCACCAAATATGGCCGCGTTGTCCAGCTCAAACATGAAGGTAATGCGTCAGTTGATTCAAGACAATGATACGATCAGGATATCATTGCCGATAACACTCTCAATGGGAGATAGGAACAATAGTGCGCCCCTGCGAGCGGTTACTCACAATATAGATGGTTTAGATGTGAATACCCGTTTTCAATTGGAGGAACGTCGGCCTTTTTGTCTTTAGTTTCATTACTATTACCTGGCTTAAGGCGCGTTATCAACCCGGTAAATAGAAGTCACAGGCCGCGGCTTTGTCATGTGTAACGCCGTTATTGTTATCGGCGGCTGTCCTAAATGAGGAAGACACAATGAAAAAATCAAGATATTATCTCGAAGTGAAATGTATCTGTCACTTCTATTCATGTCCATGTTCAACTTAGGACCATTTGACGATTACCTGGCTCGTACATGGAGATCGTTCGCAATGCGAATGGGACGAGATGGCAATATTCATATCTTCAGCGGAGAATCGTCCGCGTAATATCGTCAACAGATTGTTCGCGATCCAAACGAGACGAGAAGATAATTTTCATATTTGTAGCTGACTCCGTTCGCATAAGATCATCAGCGGGAGATCAGCGTTTGCGATTCGAGAGAGACGAAAAGGCAATCTTCATATCTTCAGCGGGAGATCGTTCGCGATGTTAGCGAGAATAAAATGCACTTTTCATATTAGTTCAAGGGAACTTCGTTCGTGGAAGATCGTCAGCAGGAGATCATTATTTTAACCCCCTCTCCCCCTTTGAATTTTATAAATAATATATATTTTTCATTTTATCTTTAACTCCCCCTTCCCCCGCTCACGGCATATCTTCAGCGGAGAATCGTTCGCGTAATATCGTCAAGACTTTGTTCGCGTAAGATCGTCAGAAGGAGATCGTTCGCGATCCGAGCGAGACGAAAAGGCAATTTTCATATCATCATCGGGAGATCGTTTGCGATGTAAGCAAGAATGAAATGCAATTTTCATATTAGTTCAAGGGATTTAGGGAACTTCGTTCGCGGAAGATCGTTAGCAGGAGATCATTATATTAACCCCCCCTCCCCCTTTGAATTTTATAAATAATATATATTTTTCATTTTATCTTTAACCCCCCCCCCCCCCTTCCCTCGCTCACGGCATATCTTCGGCGGAGAATCGTTTGCGTACTATCTTCAGGACTTTGTTCGCGTAAGATCGTCAGAGGGAGATCGTTCGCAATCCGAGCGAGACGAAAAGGCAATTTGCATATCATCATTGGGAGATCGTTCGCGATGTAAGCAAGAATGAAATGCAATTTTCATATTAGTTCAAAGGATTTAGGGAACTTCGCGAAGATCGTCAGCGGGAGATCATTATTTAACCCCCCCCCCCCCCCCCACACACACACACAAACTTTGGATTTTTTTTTTAATATTCATTTTCATTTTATCTTTAATCCGCCCCCTCCCCCGCTCACGGTATATTTTCGGCGGAGAATCGTTCGCGTAATATTCTCAGGACTTTGTTCGCGTAAGTTCATATCACTGATCAGAGGGAGATCGTTCACGATCCTTGCTAGACGAAAAGGCAATTTTCACATCTTCATCGGGAGATTGTTCGCGATGTAAGCAATAATAAAATGCAGTTTTCATATTAGTTCAAGGAACTTAAATTGCGGAAGATCGTCAACGGGAGATCATTATTTTAACTCCCTGTAAATTTTTAGGAAGTTACAGATGGTAATTTTAGAAGGCCTGACACTCAATCCTGGGAAAAGCCCTGTATGCAACAAACGTTGCCAAGTACGTAATTTTTATAACATGTCGCGTCCACGTTATGATGCAACGTTGAAATTAGGCTTATCTTGATCCTTCTCCTCTATCAGGAGGTATGTTTCTTACCGAGAAGATAATTCTCAACATGTTTTCGGGTACAGTAAGTCAAGTATAACTTAATCGAGATGCGCTTATAAATAGATTATTTACCAACAGAAAATGACTTAGGAAGTAGTAATAAATATCCCACAATATAGGAGGGTCAAAGATAACAGTCGCTAAGGATAAAAGCACAAAGGCCGGATTTTTGAAAATTTCGTCATACCCAGGAGTCGGGGAAAGGTTATTTTGAAAAATTAGTCAGATTTACACAATTAAAAATATTAATTAATTTTTAAGCGACGAAATTTTCAAGACTTTACCGTAGTTGTATTGATGCGAAAATGCCCGTGAAAGACAAGCAAATGGACTTTGCTTTGAAATAGCTCCAGATCTTGTCTGCAAAAGCATTCAGCAGCACAGCAAAAAAAAAAAAAAAAAAAAAAAAAAAAAAAAAAAAAAAAAAAAAAAAAAAATGCATGATCAGCTCTGGTAGGCCAATAAGACAACAGCCAGTAAGAATTGAGGTTTTGTCAGTGTCCTATGAGAAACAGCCAAACAATATAGTAAAATCCAGTTTCCAGATAAACATCAATGCATGAGAACATGTCGCATCAAAGGAAAGTGGTATCTTTACACAAAAGAAGGAATCTGCAAAACCAACTAGAAAGCAGCAGCTGCGCAGGTAGGCAAGAGGGATAAAGCAAAAAAAGTCGAGGAAGCAGCCTCTTTTCCTAGTTGACAGTGCCAGTGATCATTCCTAGCATGATTTGGCCAGACAAGTCATCTCACTACCAATAGAAATCCATAAGGCAACTACAGTACATAGTTCTCATTGTTTCCAATGGACGAACAAGCACAAAACATCTACAGTATATGACAACTACAGGAAAATTCGATCATCTTGGAATCATCTTAAAACACCTTATGCCTTTGTTATTATCCTCTGTCACCAGAATAACACCGGAAATTAATTACGTACTTCCAAAATAGTAACAATTGATGTATTACAATCATATATGAAAGTCCAACAGCTCAGAAAGGTATATTATGCCATAATTTAAAAATAGTGACAGGCTCTTGGATATGAACAACAGAATAGCTAACAGAAGTCACCATAAAGTCGAATCAGCCATGCTGGATCTCTTGCACTTAATCTCTGTCTGGCAAAACGATTTTATAATTGTTATATAACATATTTTTGCACAAATTTGACTTCAAGACGTATACAAGACATAAGCCTGTATTGGTGTTGGAGCCTTGTAATATTTTCTTTTTGTATTATATCTCAGAAGAGATAAGACACGACTTCTACAACCCAAATGATAAGAAACGATGTATAACATGCTAGTGTAAGAGCAATAGCTTCAAATTGATGAGTTATGCCTTACCCGTATTTCAAAATTGTGACTGGCGGCCATCTTGAATTTGAGGATCAAAATGGCTACCAATTGTCTTCAAAGCACCAGGTATGTGTTCTTTACCTTTAATTAAGCCATTTAGATCTCTGACGCTTGTTTCAAGCTCTTTAGGATTTAATAAAACATTTTGTACTAATTAGACTACATGGCACTTAAGCCTACATGCATATTGATTTTGGAGGCTAAAATAGTTTGTACTCACATTTCATGAAACAGATAATGTATTCTGCACCAGAAAATAATATACAACGACTATTACTCATTTACAAAGATGTAATACATATAGTTTCAAAATAGCGAATTATGCCCAATTTCAAAATGGTTTTTGGCGGCCATCTTGGATTTGAGGGATAAAACGGCCACCAATGGCCTCCATAATGGTAAAATGTGTTTTTTTTGCTAATAATATAGTCCAATAGCGATGGTACATAATGAAAAATTGCATTGAGATATATTTGAATACGGGTTATCAATATCCATGGTTTTGCAGCGTTCACACATATCTTGGTAGGCACTTAAAACACCCTCTTTGTTCCTTCAAATCACCTACTATCACCATAGCAATATCAAAAATGACTTTTGCAAAATAGTAAGAATCGATATATATATATATCAAGTATACAGTAGTAATAAAAATTAAGTTTCCGTTGTACGACGTTTTACAAACGTCAGAAACGTTTTAATCCCTATCCTATGAATAGAAGGGGGCGGACAAACAATGGAGAGCTGTCTAATCCCTTCAAAATTCGAACGCCAAAACACAATAGTTTAGACGTAATAACACACAATACCTTAGGCGAGTGAACCCCATGACGCCTGTTTCTGTGGTCCAGCGCGAGCGCGACAATCCGCTGTGACCAGGTGTAATTAACAGCAGGATACATCAGCCAGAAGGTGCCTATTGTTTGTTGCGGCGATAGGATTATAGCTTTAAGATGCTAGAACCCATGCTAACGCGTGCCACTCCCGTGGCCACCTATCCTTTTGTTCACTAGCTTGGCACGCGCAGCAGATCATGTTTTAATTAAGTGTTGCAAGAAAACTGCTAGTTTAATTTAGTATCAGTTATTTTATTCAATATGAAGTGTTCTGTGGTCAAAAATTGAATTTGATATACATGTATCAGCAACGTACATCAGCATGATCAACAAATCACCCCGTCTCAAAAAGTTTAAAGATGCTCCATACACAAATTTCAATCATCGCTACCTGTGTAAAAATAGATAACTGTTTAGAAATAACAAAGAAAGAAACATTATTAAAACAATTTTTTCACATTACAAGCTGACGTGTTGCCTCAATTACTACATTAAGTTACATTTTATATAAAATAATAGAGCGAATCCGTAAAAGGATAATAATAATAGAAAGTCTTAATAAATAAATAAATAAATAAATAAATAAACAGGCCCGCAGCCAGGGGGAGTTCGGGAGGTTCGAAAGACCCCCCTTTTGCTGAAAAAAGGTCCACTCTGGGTAAAATTTGACATAATTACATGGGTATTTTCCGGTAAAAGGTCCACTTTGTCAGAAAAGGATCCCCCCCCCTTTGAAATTGCTGGCTACGGGCTTGATAAATAAATAAATTATTTAAATAATAAAGTAAATAATAAGATGACATTAAGAATCAAATAAAAAAGATAGATAGAAATTAGATGATATAAATCATTAAATAAAAGATAAATTATTTTAAATAATTTCATAAGTAAATTTTGATTTAATAATTAAATGAATAAATCTCTGTGAAGTCTACCCATTATCAGGGTCACTGATAGATTTTCACTACTTGCCAGTATAGACAGATATGTATCTGTTTATTTGATGGGACTTTTTTGCACGCGCGTTAGGGGAACGAGCATATAAACTAATTTCTTTTAAGATTAAAGTGAGTGTCCTATCATTTGAAAGCCAACAAAATATTTCATTCCACATTAGAGAAATTAGCCTCATAATTACATTTGTAAATTTATAACCGGGTGTACGTAACTCTTCGCTGTTCAGTAACAGTTATAAAGGAAAGTTAGATTTTGCTTGTATAAAACACACTTTTTATTCTGATAAAAATCGACTGCGCACGAAGCATAATGATATTAGGCTTTCGATGATGATTGTGCATGAAACATCAAGTCAATTTTCCTTTTCATAATAGTGCTGGGCACCCAGGTTGTAGCGGACCACGAGTAATTGAAGCAACACCATTGGATAATACTGCCGTTTATTCACGCAGTGAACAGAACTGAACAGAATCTGAACAGAAACTGAACAAAAACTGAACAGAAACTGGACAAAACTGGTGAAAACTATAAAAAGAAAAGAAAAAGAAAAAAAATAATAACAATACAGTGAAATAAAGATAAATAAACTAGATATACTAAACAACTTAATTCATGTGATCTTAACAACAAATAATTGATCTTTGCATGTGTGTAAGTTTTTACTATTTATTATTTAATTTTAAACACTCACACTAGAACAATATCCAGACTCGCTTTCTCCGCTAGTAACTGGCTGCTCAGATACGGCCATAGAAATCTGAGCTGGTACTGTAAATTTATTTGATAACAAATATACATGTGCGTGTTGGTCATGAAAATGTCACACCCATACTAACATAAATTTTAATAAACACGATGCTCATAACTTATGTTACTGATTAAACTTAAGTAAACTTATGTAAACTTTTGTAAACTACACAAAATATCTCTATATAAGTGAATTACACTTAATTAAAACACAAATTTTACACAATCTACACGTAATATCGTAAAATACCTCCACTCTGCCAGTAAGTATATAAATGACCGCGCAGAGTACATGCAACATCGGCTTTTATACAGTTCATCACATGACTAGATGAATAGATGTTACTTAATATTGAGCAGTGTTCTAGTGTCTTCTCTAACGCAATATAAATAAACATAAGAACAGCGTGGAAAATATAAAATAAAAATGATAACGTATATAATTTCTGCCGTGTCGGCAACACAGGTGTTGAATCTTTTACTCGACGTGCATCTCCTAATATTGTATAGGCATGATTTCAGGTTGTTCTGGAGCGATGACGATTGCGTTCAAAATGGGTTGTTTGCAGCATAAGTGATGTGAATAAACCTAGCTTACTAATTAACTATTACCAAAGTAAAGCAGGGCTTTAGGTTTATCAGCCTAAGATTTATTCAATATGGGCAGTTAACTTGGACCAGTCTTGTTTCATTAACTTTGCGAATGAAAGCCTCCGTCGTTAACGTAAATTTCCAATATGATTTTACATCACTTATCTGATTTAACAATCTTATTGTTTAGGTTTTGTTTAAGGTTGCATGAGAACAGATAATGATCGAGTTTAACAATAGATTGAGGGCTATAGTAAGTCCTTCCTCTTTGGGCGATGTCTAAGACTGTTAATTCAACGTACATAAACATGTAGTGTGACCACACTGTCAGCCATCCCCCTTGTTGCACGTTGCAAGCGATTTGTCTCATAACTATGACAAGGCGTTCTTTTTTCTCGTTGTTGTTTTAAAACGGACCACTTTGTTAAGGCTAATTGCTTAGCTCATTGCGCGTCATATGTAAACGCTAAGATATGAGTGTTATACCGAGTAGTTGATTGTTTTGCCCGGGCGCCGCACTTATGCTTTCTTACTAGAGCGATCTAGAACAAGTCGCTAGTTTGCCCTGTTTGTAACTGTAGCAAATATGTTCGACATGCCGTTTCTGCACGACAGCCGGAGACACAGTTATTGTATAAGGCATGGTTTAAGCTTGTTCGAGAGATAATAACAGTCGCGTTTAACAAAAGATAGTAAGACCCCCTCCTCTTTAACTGATGTCTTACACTGTTAATATTGACCGCACTTTCATATATTATGTAATGCACTGACAGACTTTCCCCTGTTGCACGTTGGCGTTGGATTGTACTTGTGCCTCTGTCAATGCACCTCATTTAGTTTAAATATTTTTACCGCATAAATCTTTGTGGTTTAGAGCTATAAGTTTAGTAGTAGGAATAGGATGGTTGGACAAAAAGCTTCTAGTCAACTGGCTTAGACCTAGGGTGTGATGCTGCTATCATCCGAGAAAACACCTACACTGAATCCTCTTCCTGAAATCCCCCTAGCTGAAACAAAAAATGCCCCTTGAACCGGTCCATTTTTACAGCGTCGAATCATTTTTGATATCATTGAGCGTCTTTAAACGAAAGCTTTTAAGTGACAAAAACAGAACCGTGTGGTGATTGTTTATTAAAGCGTAGGTTTATTCATCATGATCTATTTTGTAAACAATACATGCCTAAATTTTACTTGGATTGATCATCGTCACTGTTTGGCAACTCGCCTGTAATGCGTGCTGAACGACAGACAACTTATAAATATTATCTGTGTTACTGTGTATTTGACCAAGTTAAAATAGAACGGTGTCGGTGATTTAATCCATCGAACATATTTATATTTCTTCTTTTAAAACCACTGTTAGGTTAACATCAAGTCAAATTAAGTAAAGCTAAGTAAAGCCTGTTTCTAGTTCATCCACGCTATAAATACATGAAGGATAACAAGTCTCTGTAGCCAATTAACTTTCACAATGCCCTGTGCTTTAGAGTCCCATGTTATACAAGCAAATGAGTATGGCCTGAGAGAAATATAAATATGAGGCCGTGTATGAAGATGTTTCAAATAATAAGAATCAAGAATTTAAACATGTTAGGTACATGCACATCATTTAATAAGTCATTTCACAAAAATGGCATCTAATTTTTCAGATAAACCTCCACTTTTATCTATCTCAACGCCTTGTCTGATGTTTACATGTAGGCGGTATACTCCAATATTAATTGCGAACAATATCAACAGCGACTCGAGATCGTTGCCTGTCTTTCACACTTTTACACAAACACATGAAGGGTTAATAAAAGGATTCGCGTTGCGACATCTATCTCTTTCTTTCGAACAACCAAATTAAGGGCTGACCCGAAGTAAGCTGGCATAACTAATTTCTCTTTGACTGTACAAGGGTATATTGTAATTACTCCACTTGGTCGCCTCCATTGTCTTGTAACAGTGACAAAGAATGTGTTTTCACACGCTAGTTTACATAACTCCTTTGCCTTGTGTCTTTATCAAGGTTATAATCAGTTTGAATAGGTTGTCTTGCCTCACTTAAAAAGGGAGTTGTTCTTCACACTGTTTTTTGCCTAGCTTATGCTAACCTATTTTGTACAAATATGGTTTTAATAAATCGCCAAAATCATGACACTAGTGAACATTGTGTATCAAACGTTTTGATACGATTAAATAAATGTGCAAGAAGGATTACGGAATGAGTTACTATTTACCTCCCCCCCCCTCCCCCCCCTCCCCCCAAAAAAATGCTCTTTTGATTTCGAAATGAATTTGTTTTTAACGTAAAGAAATCCAATACCCCTTTTACGACTCAGTCATTGTACAGCATGTTGTAATCGATATTTAAAAAAGTTCATAACTTGGACCGGAGTTTGATATACAGTGTACTGTAGCTACAATGGCATTCCTCAAGTTGGGTCTGCTGGGGGAGGGGGGCATTTAAATGATAAACGAAGAAGTCCACCTGTAAACAGCAGCGGTTTAAATGATCGCTATCTCGGTTCCTTTTTCTTTGACAGCATCATAGAAAATGTTAAGGGAGAAAGTCACACATACCCACGGCGTTGTTTTGTCTTCAGTATTTCCTCCTTCCTGCTTACTGCAATTATTATCGTCAATTAATTAAACCGAGAAAGCAATTAAATGATGGCACATTGAATATAATCACTATGTGCATTTCGCTGAGTGTAAACAAGATCTAGCGAAACATTTTATTTCAAAATAAATTTATATGTGATTTCACCTCTGTCGTTTGTGTTATTTCAAACAAAACGATTTCCTGAAAGACCAACTTTAAAATGTATGTCTATTCAGCAAAATAATGTAATTTAATACAACTATGAGTAATGTATTTAAACCACGGCCGTATATGCGATGGCCATGTGGGATTATAATTGCATATCTTGATGCAAAACAGTCTATCGTTTCTCCCACCGCAAGTCCCTTTAATTAATGTATTATATTACTCTTTACCCTTTTTATTTGACACTGTCTCTGTTTCTCTCCCCTTTTCCTTTCTCTTGTAAGAAGGAGGGCAAATAATTAAGCATTCAAAATATGCATCACCAATCTTCAGAAAAGAATGAGTGAATGAACCAATGGGCTGGCCCACAACGTCCGACACAGCAGAATAAATTAAATAACAGCTTTCACAGATTTAACTGCAGTTAGCTGTATAGCGTCACTATATACATAATCCGCTGCACGCGCGAAGCTGTTGAACAAAAGGATAGTTCTCTATGGAAGACCTTTTGTTTACATAAGTACTTTAAGGGGGCGTGCCTAACCAGGCGACAAGAGGATTAGGCTAGTCACTATATTCCGTCAAATTCGTTTAGCGACCCTATCATTATCGCACTCCCTCTATTGTATTTTCTGACGTTATAATTGTATCTAATCTTCTTACGTTAGATGGAATAAATGCACACATACATAATCTTATGACTGTAGTTAGACCTAACGCTTCAAAATTCAACATAAAATAGCAAAATTATGTCTACTTTCAAAATGGCGGGTGGCGGCCATCTTGGATTTGAGGCACAACATGGCCACCAATTGCTTCCAAATGATCAAAAATGGGTTCCTTGTCCCTAATTTAGTCAGGTTTGATAATCTATACATGTTTCTAGGCCAAAAATTAATGGAAATATGAAATATTATATATTTTGGCACATAATTTGCATAATTTATGCTAATTAATGTATCGATAGAGGGCGTCTCTTTGGATAAAAAAATTTCTTTTGGCCCAAGGAACATTTATGCCAAGTTAGACATTTGTACTACAAAATGCAGCGTTTGGCCATTTTTTGGTCCTTAACAAGCCTACTAACCTAGCTGTCTCTGGGGAAATACTCGTCCCACTCGTGAAGCGCATCATGAAAATGATCGTAGGTGAGGGAAACATATAATTAGCAATTATAATTGTCGTCTTTTTTAATGTTAAGTAATGTTAGCACATATTGTACACAGCAAAATAAGATTTTAAAAGGAGGATAAAACAAGCCTGAAACACGTGTTAGGCGAAAATTGCGGCTTATCTTGCGTAACACTTCCGGTAAAATGCAATACTTCCGGAAAGATGGACGTTTTAGCAGATGCCCCTAACAATCCGACGATATCAAAGGTTTCCATTTGCTGTATTTTAATCAATTCGACCAAACGGACATTTCCATGAAATTAATTAATTAATCTTGGTCGAATTGTTTGGCATATTACCGTACTGTTTCTTTCCTTTTATGATAATGTTACGAGTGAACAGACAACTGTTATCAACAAAAACTTTGTTTGTAATGTCTGGACACCATCTGGTCAATTTTTTTTCAGGTGATCCATGTGAAAAACAGAGCTCAAATTATAGATGATGCCTTCAACATAGCAAAGTAAGAATGATGAGTAGATATTTAAGATGATTTGGTTCTTTTTTTAAGGAAGAAAAATATATCCCAGCAAAATGTACTGTTTTTTTGTCTTCTGTAAAATATGAAGTAATATTTTGTGTTTTCTTCTAAAATATGAGGTCCTCCTTATATTTTATTGTGTTATTCAGCTGTTAGAGAGTTTTGTATTTTTGAATGTCCTGTATGTAATACTCAAAAGGTGAATATAAAATGCTAAATGTGTGTTCTTTTAGTTCTGGCATTGATCCAGCTGTGGACATAGAGCTAGCTATGCAGACGACCAAGTATTTATCCAAAGAGACAGAGTACATCCCGTGGGAGGCAGCACTCTTGAATGTTGGTTACTTGGACATTATGATGAGCAAAACCCAACACTATGGAAACTACCAGGTATATCTTTCAAGTTCTCTTCTGCAAGTTGCGGGATTACAATGAATTGTTGCTTTTGAAATGCCAACAGGTGTTATCATTGTTGCCTTAAAAGAGCAATTATTTGGAAAACCAGCCAATATAAAATGGTAGGAACAGTCAATACAATATGAGAAATTGGTGTGAGGTTTACCCTCAGAAATCATGAACTCACATGCAACCAAATGGAAATGTTTCTTTATTCACTTAATATTTGAACAGGTTTGGTTGTATTCCTCATTTTTAGTGCCATGAAATTATCCAGATTTATCTAGTATTTCAAAATCATTGATGTACAAATGGATTTAGCTTAGCATGTATATATCTTATTTCCATAGTGAGTTTGAACAGTGAAAGTACCATTTTTGGTGAGACATTGCCTTAATTTATCTATTAATCTTAATATCAATCTTGTGATTTCCAGAAGTACATGTTGCACCAGATATTACCACTGTACAACAGGGTGGGATGGGAGGATACTGGAGGGCCTGGAGAGCACCTTGAACAGTAAGGATTTATAATAAACTACATATGTCTGTCTTGTTTGTCATCTTTATAATAAGATGTTGCCACGCTGTTAAAAATATATTATGAATGTTGGGTTTCATATTTTGTTTTTGTTCTTTCTTTTCAACTTTTCCTTTACTTGACATATCTCTTCAGTTACAATAGGATCAATGCTTTGGGTAGAGCCTGTGCCTATGGATACCAACCTTGCCTGGATAAAGCCACAGAGATGTTCAACAGTTGGATGAATTCAGCAAACCCTGATGAAGATAACCCGTAAGTAGGGTCTGACTGTTTTAAGTAGTTTTTGTGAAACTATTGAATTCAGTCTAAACCTACCACAGAGCATTGTGTTAAATGCATTGTGGTATAAATGATCAATTTAAACTAATTGCAATCAACTTTTGAAACAAGGGGGGATTGAGCTTTGTATCTGATTATGTGTGATTATATATCATCATGTATATATTAATAAATTGAAGATTAGGGCCCAGGCTAACAGTTAGGTCAAATAACAGGCAAATTGTTTTTTCTTTTTCTCTCAGAATTCCACCAAATTTGAAATCTTTGGTCTATTGCAACGCCATTAAGAAAGGCACTTCCCAGATGTGGGACTGGACATATGAAAGATACAAGAAGGCCAATGTGGCATCAGAACAAGTCAAGCTGCTGTATGGACTGTCTTGTAGTTCTCAGACTTGGATTCTTAGCAGGTGAATGTCTCTGTTGGTTTTTTTCAAATTTTGTTAAGTATCGATCTACTATATTGCAGTAGAAGTTTGTTAATATTAATGCATGCATTTCTATAGATATGAGTAATGATGAATAGGAGGGTCAAGAAACCCTCAAATTTATATGCATTTGAAAATGATAGACGTAAAGAGTGAAGATATGTTTAACTTTATTTTTCTACTAGAGTTTGCTTGTTTGGTGATCAGGACACTTTACAATCATAAGAATTTTTTTATTTCAAAAGCTTTAACATTAATGAAAATTCGATGGGGATAGATTAGATGATACATGATTTTGATATTCATCAGATATCTAGAGTATGCCATAACTTCAAGTGAGATTCGTAAACAAGATGGCACCTCAGTAATTGTGTATGTTGCAAGGAACCATATTGGAAGAGGTCTTGCCTGGGACTTCATCAGGTCTAAATGGAACTTTTTAATGAATGAGTAAGTAGATCTGTGATATGGGTGTAATTTTGGAACTACTTGTTGTATTGGTAATTAACAAGCATGTGTGATTCAAATGAATATTTGTGTTTTGTTCATGGGGCCATTTAAATAAGACTTATCCATTTAATTTGAATATTGATAATAATATGTTTTGTCATAGTTAATTGAAGTCATTGCTATTAATTGTACTATGTTCATAACACCGGATTGTTTGCATGGCTTTACTTTTGTCTTAAGTGGTGAAATTCAGTAACTTTCGATGTTCAAAATTCATAAAATCCAAGTGTCGTTATAAAAAGGTTAACCTCTTCATTACAGTTATGGTGGTGGAAGCTTCTCTTTCTCCAGTATCATCAGAGGAGTTACCACTCACTTCAACACACAGTTTGAACTAGAAAAAGTAAGTCAATTTTTTCATCCATTCTCTGTGAGCACTGGAAGTACTCATGGTGAAACCAGGAAATAGTTGGAATAACATTTTTATACTCCAACATAAATGATGCAGTGAAGGAAATAGGAGGGATATTGAACTTGTAAAACTAAAATAGTCAAACTTGGAAACGTATGTTGAGATATTAAATTTACATGAATAACCAGGTCTTTTCATTATCAAGGTGGTTGTTGTGAAATGCTCTGAAGAAAACACAGCAAAAAACATACTGATAACAAGAGTGAGAGAGAACAAATGATAAAAAGTTATAATTATGTTATAACATTTATAAGAATTGTAATCTTATTCCAATTTTAGTTAAATGAATTCATATCTAGCCGTGACAATCTGGGATCAGGTCAGCGTGCCTTTGAACAAGCTGTGGAGAAGACACAGGCAAATATCAAGTGGATGGAGGCCAATGAACAGAAACTGGGAGATTGGCTGGCAGCAAATGTAGAGTAAGTGGCATCAGAAATCATCATTCCTTCTATAATGTAACTGTATGATTATGAATATAATTTCATTGAATTTTGTTTTATTTTAGTTTAAAAGGATTTCAGTTGTAAAATACAAAGCAAATTCAATTTTGAAATATTAAAATGTTTAAGATGAAAAGGTTTTAAAGATGATTAAATTGTTAAAACAGACATTTTTGTATTAGTGTATTATTATTATTCCTAAGTGCTGTTTTAAATGGTTAAATGTGCATGAAATGAAATATATTGAGCTAATGTAGTATTCTCTATCAGAGTTTTTGTTCAATTTCTTTTCTTTTGGTACGTGTAAGCAAGAAATTTAAATGCAGTAAGATTTTCCCGTTTTTTTGTACAATCAGTGATCTGGAATTTGGTACTTTGCAACAAAGTCAAAAAATGTCATGTGCTGTTGAACTTGATTGTCTTCTTTTTTAACAGCTCTACAGATTTGGTCACTAAACCAACTGATGTCCGCCTGCCTGCTGACCTCATGCCTTCCTATTATAAGCTGGAGTTGCGACCTGATATATATCAAGAGGAACCAAAAGATTTTAATTTCAGTGGCAAAGTAGACATAACCATGCATTGTAATAATGCCACAAATGTTATCAAACTGCACATCAAAAGTTTGACCATAGATGGAGTGGAATTGGTTGATATGAATGGTTTGCCAGTGCCATATACAAATACTGAAGAGGACAAATCAAGAGAGTTCTTCATTGTAAATCTACCACAGATGTTGGTTCAGGGAATGAATTACACATTAACATTAAATTTCTCAGGACCTCTGAGGGATGATCTAGTAGGGCTTTACTGGAGTCAATATTTCAGCAGTATGAAGAATAAGACTGTGTAAGTTTCGTTCATTTAAAGATACCATGGCTTTAATTTGGTGACACTTCAAACATTTCAACATAGTTTAGATATTTACAAATTCTATTCTGGCTATGGGCATTGGAGTGGCATGATAGATATTCTTAAATGGCAGATTTGTTTGTATAGCCACTGCCCAGATGTAGCCCACAGATGTCCCTGTTTTGATGAAACTGTAATTAAAGCTGTATTTTAAGTGTATTTAGAGAGGTCATATCATATGAAATCCTTACTGCACATGCCTCAGTTAATATAGAGGGCATTCTCAACGAATTAAGCCAGGCTTTACAAAGCCGGTGACCTAAAAATGGCGGACGTACATGAAAGAAAAACCGCCTAATCTTTTAATAGTCTCTCCGCCTCTCACACGCCTCCCCACACGTCGTCCCTGCGGGGTACAGTAATTAAATCTCGGTTCCGAACATTAATATTTCCGTGAATATCTCTGGTGATATTATCTCCATAGATAGTCGATTCATTGCTGCTCTACGGGCCAAATTATTCCTTTTTCGTCTCTGTTTTCAAAGATAATAGAACAGAAGAGCTTTTTTCCTTCGATCGCCTTCAGCCGCCATGCTTTCTTCACCACGAGTTTAACTGATGAGCATGCGCACTTAATATTTCTCAGGTAGCTTCCGCATGGCGAATGGAGACACGATTTAATTACTGTACCCCGCAGGGACGACGTGTGGGGAGGCGGAGAGACTATTAAAAGATTAGGCGGTTTTTCTTTCATGTACGTCCGCCATTTTTAGGCTTTGTAAAGCCTGGCTTAATTCGTTGAGAATGCGCTCATAGACTATTAATGTAGATAAGTGTGCATTTTTGCAATCAAAAGTGGTATTTTATCCTTATCAATAGCCACATAGCCACCAGTCAACTAGCTCCAACTGATGCAAGAAAAGTTTTTCCCTGTTTTGATGAGCCTGCCATCAAAGCTGAATTTGAAGTGATTTTACTTAGGAAAAGCCACATGAAATCACTTTCAAATATGCCTCAGCGCTTTAATCAATCAAGGTGAGTGAACAGCAGTATTCTTTGTTGCATCTAACACCTAATGACCTGGCACTTCACTTGGTAACCTCTAAATGGACACCAACGTTCTTTACAATATTGAATATTTGGTGATGTCAGTTTAACTGTTTTGATGTAAGAAAGACCACCTCTGAATACTTAGAGACTTTGCTTAAACTTAACTTTTATTACACTGGTTACACCTGGCCACCTTTGTCACATGCTGTTTTTTCCAGTTCTATTTTGTGTTCTTTCTTTCTATTTTACAGTAAATATATATGTATATGTGTGCTATCATATTTATATCTCCTCTATCCCATGTAGTATAAGAAGCAATTAAAGAAATCAAATAACAAACAATATATATATATATATATATATGGCCAGTTAGGTCCACTTGAGAATTAATACAATTTTATTTGAACAAATTAACTATGCTATAAAAAAAGTAACCTATAATAATTGATAATAGTTCTGAACTTAAATATTACAACAATAACGTATTCTCTGATTATTTGTATTTTATCTTACAGAGGAGATGACTGGTATGCAGATCACTATGCTCCAACAGTCAAAATGTCCACATATCTCCTTGCATTTGTTGTCTGTGATTTTGACTATGTTGAAAACACAACGGCTAATGGAACAAAAGTAAGATAATCGAATAGATTATTGAATTTAGCACAATTTAGATATTCTAATTGTTCATTAATTTATGGGGAAGCTGAGGAGGATGTTGGGTAGAGATTTTTTCAACATGATTATTCAAGTCATTGTTTGGAAAAGGGCATTTAGAAATGTTAAAATTATCCATGATTTCATTAAAAAAAATAAAAATGAAAATATTTGTCTCTCAGGTCAGAGTTTGGGCAAGAGCAGAGGCAATGAACCAGACACTATATGCTCTACAGGCAGGAGTCAGAATACTGGGATATTTTGAAAGATACTATGCCATTGATTATCCTCTTCCTAAGCAAGGTATAAACAATCTGAAGTTTTTTCTGCAATCTTCAAATTTATTTTTAAATAACTGAATTAATGCTCTAATCAATAAGCAGATGGACAAACAATTCAGCATTTTAGATGATAAATTGATTTGAAGTTGTATTATTTTTAAATAGAAAACATGTTGCGTATCTCTAGTAAAAATGTTAATAAAAAACTTAATTGTTTTTCACATAGACATGATAGCTATCCCAGACTTTGCTGCTGGAGCCATGGAAAACTGGGGTCTGATTACTTACAGGGAGACGGCTCTGCTTTATGACCCTAAAGTGTCGTCTGCTAGTAATAAACAGAGAGTGGCAGTTGTTGTGTCACATGAACTGGCCCATCAGGTTTTTATTAATTGTCTTTTTAATTATTTTTAAGATACACATGTATATTTTATTTCACCAACAAAACTGTCATATGTCCCATCCATTCTGCTAGAGAAATGCTTAACATTTCATACCAGAGAGCAATTGTCACAGACTTGAATTCATTTTCAGTCATTATTTCATGTAATCTGCAAAATCTGCAAAAATTAACATTGAAACGGGAAGATAACTGGTAAATGTTTTTCTTTATATTTCATTGAATGTTAATGATATAAAACTAAAGGAAATTACCTTTTCCTTCCAGTGGTTTGGCAACCTGGTAACTCCACTGTGGTGGGATGACATTTGGCTTAACGAAGGATTTGCCAGCTATGTGGAATACCTGGGAGTGGACTACATAGAGCCAACATGGAAAATGGTAAAATTTTGCTGTTACTAAGATATGAGCAAATTCCTGAGAAAACTGTAACAGTTCTATTTAAACAATGTGTTTTAATATCTGCAATCTGTGTATTTTCCTCAACTGAAGATCATTTTTCATGGGTCATATATAGTGTCACTTTCTCATAATATTGTGAGGTTTTACTTATAACACAATTTTGCATACCATTTACAGATGGAACAGTTTTTAGTTGAAGATCTTGAGTATGTGTTCAAATTGGATGGCCTTGCTAGCTCACACCCCATCTATGTTCCTGTGGGACATCCTGATGAGATCAATGAGATATTTGACAGGATCTCTTATTCTAAGGTATGGCTCTTTTTGTCACCCATATTGTATATGTTAATTCACCACATTAGGTATGTGCAGACAGGTTAAAAACTTAATCCTGCCCTTTCTTAGAGATCTGGCTCATGTAGTGTATTAAAGATCAGAATGATTTTAGTTAAAAACCCCACCAGATTGCAGTTCTTCTCAGCTTCATCTTTGAATCCAAAATTATTCATCTTTGATTGAAACTGGCCATATTGCCTTTATGAGACAATATGCCCAGATATACTTAAATACTTAAATATAAGAAATTTTTTACATTTCAGGGAGCCTCAATAATCAGAATGATGAGCAGCTTTTTAACAGAGGACACTTTCAAGAAAGGATTAACTGTAAGTTTGAGTAACAGAAAGAAATGAATAAATACAACAAGTAGAATACTATAGTAAGATACATTTCAAGTGTACATCATTTCCTTTTTGGCTGTATCTAATTAGAAAATTCTTTGTTTAATTTAGTTTAGGTTTTGTTGGAATGTTAAGAGAAAATCTTATGGTCATACCTATGTAATTCCAAATATATTATAAGCTGAGAAGCATAGAAAATCTCATTTGGTTCACTTAATATTTGCAGCTTTATCTCAATAAGCATGCCTATGATGTCGCCACCCATGATGATCTGTGGAATGCCCTGAGCACAGTATGTTTTTTACTGTTGAAATATTTGAAATATACGAATACAGAATGATTATCCAGTGAATATACATAAATACACATTTGAAAGGAATAGTTTATTTAATTGAAACATACTTGATAAATATTTGTACCATATACTCCTTGGTTATTAAAATTCAACAAGATTATAGAATTATGGACAGGATAAGAAAGAACAGATATTAATGTACCTTCTAATAAGAGAGTTTGTGAAAAAATTGATAATGTCAGTTTATAATGGAGATCAGGGTCAGTTGCAGTATATTTATGCCATCATTTGAAGAAGTGGGGGTATATTGCTTTGCACATGTCAGTCTGTCCTTAACCAGAGCCTGTTCATAAAGAAAAATTTGGTCCATGGTATTCATATTTGGTAGAGAGGTATGTTGATTTTGAGGTCAGTACTGGTAGGTCAAAGGTAAAGGTCACAGATATGGTACAGAATTTATACTTAAACCACTTTCAGCAAACTGCTTCAGAGGGGAGGGCTATTGATGTTAAGAGCATAATGGACACTTGGACACTCCAAATGGGCTACCCTGTTGTCAAGGTGGATGTCCAGACAAGGAATGTCACCCAGATGCACTTCTTACAGGACCCCTCTGCTACACCTGATCCCAAATATGACTCAAGCTTTAAGTAAGTTCATTGCAGGCATTCATAGTTTGATATTACACTATATATACATAAATGTAGGTATTTTCGTGTTTATTGATTTTATGCAATGGCCAACAAATTCAGTGCCTTCTTGGAAACTAGAATGTTTTCAAAGTGTCTTTAAAATGTACAGTTGCCCATACTTGATTAGTTTATTTATTCAGTTAATCACATTAAAAAAACACATCTGATCTTGAAAGATGTATTGCATGATTATGATAAAGAAAGTACATACATAACAGCCTTTTGACTCTAGTTTGAATTAAACTGACAATATATTTTCCACTAGTTACAAGTGGTATGTTCCTCTGACACTGACTTCTTCACAACACGTAGATTGGAATAGCCAAAACATTATTTGGATGAACTTGACTGATGGTAAGTACAATGGACAAGTAAATTGCTTGATATCTTTACAAACATAACCTGTCATATGTATTTTAAACAAATGGACACAATGGATGCAATGTGTAACTTACATTATTAGTAATAAATAATGCATATTCATGCATTACTAGTTGTGCAACTGTAGGTCATTTTTCAAAGCACTCGCAGTCATATGTAGATTTCCAAAATTCTCAAAGAACATACAAACTGGGGTTAAAAATATCAGTTTATTAAAGAGACCACCTCATTAATAAAAGCTGTTGAGGTGTGATTTGTTCTGTTGCTATAGTTACCCTGACATCAGCTGATATGGGCAGTCCTGATCCTACCAATGGTGACTGGGTTATTGCCAATCTTCAGCAATTTGGATACTATAGGGTGAACTATGACCTTCAAAACTGGCAGAATATTCTAACGCAGTTGTCTGTTAACCACGCAGTAAGTATTGGGGAAAATTAACATCAGTAAATTCTTGAGAATTTTATAAGAAAGCCTGCAGAATTACAGTATTAGTTTGGGTTACCTTTTTGATATTTAGTGTAGAATTTCTTTTTTAGACACTATTTATCGATGCTGCAATTGTATATAGAAAATAATAAATCAATTTCTTTTTGTAATAATAAATATAAAAAAGCATACAAATATCAACAATAATTTACTTTTGATGTATCATAATACTTTGGTTTAAATTTGATTGATTTAAGATAGTTCTCTCTGAGACAGTGTTAAACTTCTTTTTTCAGGTGATCAATGTCAAAAATAGAGCTCAGCTCATAGATGATGCATTCAGTGTGGCTGGGTGAGTAGAAAAAAAAGTAGTATGATTTTAATGAAAAATGACAAATTATATTTAACTGAGATCTGCAAAGTAACTGTTCATATTCTGCTTCAAGAATAGTACATAGGTTGATTACTAGTATATGACCATTTTTTGATGATTATAAGGAAATAAGAAATTGACAAAAGCGAATAAATTTGATGTTGTAAGCATCACATGATTGTACCCTAGGGGTTGATGATGTCGGCATAAGCTTACTATGCAAGAAAATATGTTTCAGCTCTGGAATTGACCCTGATATAGATGTGAAGTTTGCAATGAAAACAACACTCTACCTAGTAAATGAGACAGAATACCTTCCTTGGAATTCAGCCATCACCAATTTAGATAGGGTGGACCTGTTGTTGAGCAGCACTGGTTACTATGGTTTCTATCAGGTAAGATTTGCTGGAAATACTGGTTGATATGGTGATTATTGGCTATCACGGTCAAGTTGGCAAATTGACATATTTAAACAATTATAGAAATCTTATGTTACTTCTGAGTATCAAGACAAGGGAGCTTAAAGAAATTTAGTTTTTAGTTATATTTTTAACTATGTTTGAAAACATAATGAAATAAAATGATTATCGTCGTTAAAATGCCAAAATAGGAACTTGGTTAAATCAATAGTTGATTAAAATAAGCAAATGGCGGTTTGAATTGAATGTGGAATTTATAAACATGAAATATAGCAATATATTATTAATTTGTTTTCAAATTTTTCATTACAGAAATACATGCTGAAGCAGATTCTTCCCCTGTATGAGATGGTAGGCTGGGAAGACAATGGTGATCAATTAATGCAGTAAGTACAGTCTGATGGAAGTTGTCAAAAATTATTATGATAATTTAAAAAAACAACATATTTGCCTGTTTATGATTATTTAGTTTGGACATACAGAAGTAGTAGTTGGTAATATTTCCAAAACAAGAAGAAAACTGAACTATTCTTCTCCTTGTGCTTTTTCCTTGCAAATTTTGCTGGGCAATAAATGCATTTTGGGTTGAGCATTGCAATATTCAAACAGTGCATTGTTATAAATTGTGATGCATATATATGGAAAACCGGTTACTTGGGGTTTAAATTATTCTGGTTGTAGATCATAGGTGAAGAAGATGGCATGTGTATTTGAATTCAATTGTCACTTGTCAAAAAGAATGGCATAGATTTGTAAACATGCTCATGATGATGTGCATACATATGATGGTGTTGTAAGAGTCTTGTCTTGTCATCCTAGGTACAATCGTATTAATGCTCTGAATAAAGCTTGTTCGTATGGACATCAGCCTTGTCTGGACAATGCTACAACTCTCTTCAATACTTGGAAATTAGAAGTAAATCCTGATGAAATTAATCCGTAAGTAGCTGCTATTTCAGTGAATGTTGATGTTGGTTTTTTTATGAACAGAGAATGGCACTGATAAGTTTATAAAAGTGTCTTTCAAAATAAAAATGGGAAATGAATTTAGAGTAATCTGCTATTGATATTAAATCACCTAGAAGATAAATAAATTACTTGGATATATAGATAACTGATACAAAGCTTCCTGAATATGTTAGAATAATGCAAATTAGATGCTATTTTCTTTCATCTGTCTTGTGCATGAAAATCTTTACAATGAATATGTGCAGGATTTCAGTAAAAAGTTATCAAAAAAATTATGTTTAGAATTTCAGTATTTTTCCAGCCTCCTTTCATGGACATTTTTGTAAAATATTTCAATATCATATTTGAAATTGTTTCAGAATCACACCCAATCTTAAATCCACTGTGTACTGCAATGCCATTGAGAATGGAGGTCAGGAGGAATGGGACTGGATGTATGAAAGATACAAGAAGGCCAATGTGGCCACTGAACGAAGCAAGCTGTTAGTAGGACTGTCGTGTAGTAGAGAACCTTTTATTTTAAGCAGGTATGGAGATAATCTTGTATACAAATTATTATGTACAGTGCTAGTTAATTGGCATGGATTATGTGGTATGTTTTTCATCTCCTGGACCCAGTTTCACCGAAGTACTTAAGACCAACATTTTGGTCATCTTTGAACCAACATAAATCAGTGGAGGCCACTTAATGAAATTTTGCAACTGTTTCATAACAAGAAAAGAAACACCAGTATTTAATACATAGATTCATTATTGTAGTGGATAGCTGAATATTCTGTCTTAAGTTGCAGTTAACCAAAATTTAGATTTGAAATTCTTTTGTGACTGCTCCATTAGGTGAGATTTAGGCTATTTCTTAAGTGGGTGGATAAAAATGAAGAGTTTGAATTATTGAATACCAAAATTAACAATCATTATTGATATTATACAGAATATGTAGTATTTTTTCACCATTTTATTGCACAATTAAAAAAAGAAAAGAAAAGAAAATAGAAGGAAAATAAATATGAAAAGAAATAATCTTTATCTTTCTAAAATATGTACCTGTCTTGTTTCAGATATTTGAGTTATTCCTTGAACAGTGCTGAGATCCGTAGGCAGGATGGCCCTTCAGTGATAGGGTACATAGCAAGGAATCCTATAGGTCGTCTGATGGCCTGGGACTTCATGCAGTCCCAGTGGGACAAAATTATGGAAATGTAAGGGATTTTTGTGTAGTTCTTATCTGAGACAGTGTGGCAAGAATCATCATTAGGCTTTTATCTTAAATGTGCTGTCAATTCTATGTCGGTAGTTTGAAAGAGTTAAAGGAAACATTATCAACTAACCATTGTATGAGACTTTCCAAGAAAGAATTCAGATTTTTCTTTTAAAAACATGGACATTTGGTCAAAATCTTTGAGGTTACAATGGAGCTTTCTTATTTTCAAAGGAGACATATTGTACCTTCCCTGGGTATAAAAAAGGCACATTATTAAGACAGATGGGTATAATGCAAGACAATGAAATGAGCTAAAGTCAAACTTCCTTAGTGAATTTCAAAATGAATGCTAAGGCTCCATTGTTTGGAGCCTTTGAAAGCCTACTATGCCTTGCTGGACCCTACTATGTTGTTTCTCACACCAGCAATACTGTTATTTACTTGGACTTTTGCTTGCAATTTTTCGTGAGAAATATTGAACAATCAACAATAAGGGTCTCACAGTAAATTTGTGAAAGTTGTAAGGTCTCCATGTCAAGTGGACCTGGTGTGCTTTATAATAAAATCTAAAATGGTTGAAAATCATGCCATCTTCTTGATAATCGGATCTGTATCTTGATTGTGAATTTTAGATATTACAAGGTATATTTGGAATTATGTTTTATGAAAAATTTAATACAAATTAAGTACAATATTTTGTTTTATTTAATGAAAAAACTTAGAACTTGTGTTATCTGATTGCAGATATGGCAAGTCAACCTTCTCCTTTCCTCGCATTATAAAGGGTGTCACAAGTACTCTTACTACACCCATAGAACTTCAACAGGTAATTGTACTCATTAATTTAGTTATCTTCGTAAAGTTAATGTTTACTGGCCCAGTAGTTAAGTAGTTCTCATGTCGATTTACAAAATTAACTAAAATAATTAATTGCAACTACAAGTAAAGTGTGCATCATGCAGTTATAATTAGCATTTATGAATATGCATGTTGCTTTTAAGCAGGTACACGCTCGCACACCCACACACACACACACACACACACTCTTCCTTGACACAATGGGCAGCATGAAGTATTGAGATAATGCTTTTTTGATGATTTACCTTGAACATGCAGGTGGATGAGCTTTTGTTATTGGTGTTATGTGGTGTTCCCTTATGCCATACTTTATTTTCCAGCTGACCATATATAATCTGACCATACATATAAGATCTTATTTTGATGCATTTCAGGTTGAAGCATTTGTAAAACGACAGAGCAACCTGGGCACAGGAGAGAGAGCATTCCAGCAAGGCATAGAGGAGATCAAAGCCAATGTAGCATGGATAGAGAAAAATGCTGAAAATGTTGGAAACTGGCTTAAAGAAAACACCTCAACTTAATATTGAATGATTTACACATGCATCTTTGTAATCTATGTAAAATATATAGCATGAAAAACATAGGAAATCCTGTGGTGACTTGATAAAAGGTGAAAAAAAATTAATGGGTTTGAATTAGATGTACATAAATTTATTTTTAAAGATGACTTTTATACATGAATATCATCATGAAAAAACAATGCAATATGGGTATATTAACTTGAACATAAGTGATTAATGGTTTTTACTGATATTACATATTTTATATTTACACTATTCCAATGAAAAATACATAAATAGGACATTTAAACCTACACAGACAGTTGATTTTTGAAAAGAGTTATGTTCTATTTCTTAATGAAAGATATTCATATATCAAAGAATTTTTGATGTAAAAATAGTTGTAATTAAATCTTTTAGCAATAAAAAAATGTATACTTATGAATCAGAAATAACGATTTGTCTAAAATTAGATTTATCTGAAATTGTGTGCTGTGAGAGTATAGTAAACTGAAAAGGAAAAAAGCCTAAATTGGTGCTGTTTTATTATGTTTGTGCCATAAAATCACTGTTAATTAACAAATTACATGTATATGAATAAGAATAGATCTTTTAATTCCTCCCTGATTTCGCTATTTATGTTACTTTTTATGTGACTTAATACAGAGATTATGTAAGTAAATAGACACAAATTACTGTGGCCTCTGTGAATAAGCAGTGTGGACATGTATCTAAATCCAAGAAGCAATAAAAAATTTGCAGTGACACTGTGTTTAGAGTTCACTATTAGCCAATTAGTTAACCATTGTTCCATGTACCGGTAACTCTTTTCTCCTTTAGCTGCATGATATCACATCTTGATACATGAAATACATCAGCTGAGGTTATGCACGTTTAACCTGACCTTCATTCATATAAACCTCCAATATCTAATAGAAACATAATATATAGATATAATTCTCACAAGACAATTTTCACAAGACATTAAAATTCCTTTACCAAATATAAGCTCGCTCTTGGGACAGGCTTCCTTTCATCTTCAGTGCCCAACTCTCAAATGAGAGTTATACCAGTACAGCTCGCATTGCGATGAGCGACTTATTGTTATATAAATATTATTATGATTACCAGGCCCGTAGCCAGGGGGGGTTGGGGGGTTCGAAAGAACCACCCCTTTTGGTCGGAACATGTCCACTCTGGGTGAAATTTGATCGAGGTTCATGAAGTTTTTATGGAAAAAGGTCTACTTTTTCAGAAAAAGAACCCCCCTTTTGAAATTGCTGGCTACGGGCCTGATTACTATATATATCGGGTCCAAGGTAAATACAAGATATGTCTCATTTTAGTGTGAAGTTTTCACATGTTACTGTCTTAAATATTAAAAAACAAAAATTTTATTGGATGTGTGTGGTGATGGTGGTGGTGGTGGGGACCCCTTTACTTGTATTCACTGTTCTTCTCCTCGTTTGCCTCACCTATGATAATTGTGCAGTGCACAGCTAATATTAATTTCATGTAACATTTTTTAACATAAAATAAATCGATTGCTTTTTGTTGATAAGGGATACAATAGGCCTACAAGTGAAATATTCATCAACAGTTCTGACTTCATTATAAAAAAACAGCGTTTTTCCGGTTATCAGTTATACAGTATGTATACTTACACATTTACAAGCAAACTCGAAATAAATGTTACTGTACTGCTTACCAAACCACTTCAGAGCTTGTCAGAGGCGTTTTTTTTTTTTTTTTTTTTTTTTTTTTTTTTAGATACGCCCATGGTTATCTTACATGTATAAACTACATATATACATCAATTATTTACATGCAATTTCTGTGTAAATGTTTCAGGAAGATGACTCTGTAATAGATTTAAAGAAATCAATCTTCACAATAATTTACATTACTTTTTAAAATATTTACATGTACTTCATAGAGCAATCACAATATTAATATTCATGAGGTAGCAATTTTGCAACTTTGTTATTTGTAACTGCTTGACTACGTTCCGCAGGCTTTTTCCTGAGGAATTGACAATTTGCGGCTGTTCGCTGCCTAGTGCTCGTTTCTGTGCGAAAAAACTTTGGCTGGCTTATTCTTCTAACTAAATTTGTTTGTCAACTAACGTTCCGCATCAGACACTTGAGCGGCAGGCTGTACAGACATTTCAAGTAGACGAGAAACTGTATATTGTTTTGAATGGACGCCGCATATTAGGTTCACTGGGAGCTCCTTGGTAGGCTGGTGGCGATTTTACTCTCAACTCTCTTGACCGTTGCAGCCTCCAAACTCAACTAAAATAACATGAAGTGTCCTTCAAACTACACATGTCAACTATGTTCCGACTGAGAAACGAGTGAAAATCCCATTAAGACCATTCCCATGACAATTAATCACGATACATTGAATTAAGGCGAAGGATAATACGTTTCCAAAAATTCATGGATTTTTTTTTACTCAGGAAATATCATTTAAGTTATGATTTTAAAAAAGGCTACCTACCCTAAAACTTCCAAAACTTCATTGTGGTTTGCCTTTCTTGGCGATTGTCGGGGGAAGATGGCTTGTCTAGAAGTGTAATAAAGATTTTCTCCTCGGGGTTTGGAGGAAAGGCTGTCCCTGGACATGCACTTTTAATTATTATCTCGGATACGGTCCCGATACTGGTGGAAGATTGTAATGTCTTTATGTTCTTTTTTTCTTCCAAAAATTACAAGTGCCCTTATTTCCTCCATTTTTCTGAGGTAATAAAAGCAGACTGGCTTGTGGGCCTACGCCCAACTCACGAATCTTAAGCGTTGGCCACAGGGGATGGATTTGATTCTGCAGCCTTTAACCTTAATAAACAAAAGTACGAAAATTTTCACTAGCTCACTTAATTTTGAATATCACAGATTAGCTCTTACAGCATATGAATTACCTTACATAACATGCTACTGCTAGGCTGGCTGCTACCGAATGCTGAAAATGTCAAATAAAAGCTGAAAACAAACCGACTTTTTTCTTCTAAATGATTTTCTTATATAAATATTCAAACATCTTAAATAGTACAGCGAAAAAAATTTACTTATCAGATTTTTTAGATCCATGACTTGATCTGTAGTGAAGAAGATGAAAATGGCGAGGAAAGCATTACAGAAACACCTGATAACGAGTCAATAAAAGATGTAGTCTCTTGTGTTTTAGGTACGAGAGTCAGTGTCTCACCCAGAGCTTTTAGATCGATCTATCCCCGCGGGGAGTCTCACTAGATTACTGTCAGATAATCCGGCTTAAATGTCCGTTCCGCCTACTACAAGCTGTAAGGGGGTAGTTAACTTTCGTGTCCGCTCGGCTGACAGCTATTTAGCGTGAACCCCCAGGGAGTTAGGTCGATCTAAAGTAGATCGATCTAATCTCTGGAAATGGGGTCTTAGGTGGATGTTGATGAATCCTCCGTGGTTGACCGATTAAGGCGTCTTATACGTACCATTAAAAGCAATGATATCTTCGGCGTGCATTATTTTTTTATTGCGGTGGATCCCTGTTTAGCTGAATTAGTGTTGAGCTACAGTATGTATGTGTATTGGAGGCACTTCAAAAAGGAGACACTTTAGGCAGACAGCTTAAGGGCGTTCCTAAGGAGTACTCTGGTTACTTGCATTGTTGTTAAACCCTCTGTTCAACTGTGACTTAATCAACTCTCATGGTGGTTCAAATTCCTTCCGTTGTTTCACGTGTTCCAGTGATCTCCTCCAAAGTAGATCCCATGTTAATACTAAAACCCAATCTAGCATCAGAAGGGCTGTTGGTAAATGATAGAAAAGAGACCTCGGAATGGGGGTCAAATTGCTCAAGATCTTTTGGGAGGCTCATATCACTCTCACCGCTGTTTGGCCGAGATGTAGACTCAGACCCCCAAATAGAGGTCGATATAGATGAGAGAGAAACTTCAGACTGACTTCTATGCAATTCGATTTCCCCTGTATCAGAGATTTCGCTTAACACACTGCTGGGATTGTGTGAGGGGGCTTCGAGGGGGCTAGGAGGGTATGAAGTTCCAAGTGTTGGAAACAATTCCTCGGAAACACATTCAACGGAACTGCTGTGGCTTGTTTCATGGCAGGGTCCATCCACAGATGTAGGGGAAGACGACGACAGAGATTCGAATGATTCATCTGAGGTGCTTTGGTGAACGGTTGATTCATTGGCCTCGAGCATTTCATCCACCACAATTGTGCCGTCCAGTCCAATGAACACAGAGGTGCTTGGGAGGGCGGATTCTGTTTTTTCATTCATGTTATCTTCTAGAAAAAGGTAAACTTGATCTGTGAAGGTTCCCGGGCCGTCTGTGCCAAAGATGTCAAAAGACAGCAGACTGACAGAAGTGAGGGAGTCACTTTCTACTGAATCTGAGCTGACAGTACTGTCAGTACTGGTGTCAGGAGATGTTGCCATAAGGGACACCTCAGAACTGGTGGCGGAGGGACCAACTGCCTCACTTGGCTCATCCAGATTTCTGTTTTCTGCTTTGTCAGATCTCGATTCAGGCTCAGATACCTCCTCTGTCCCTGCGATGGCGTCGACTTTGGTCAGTACAATCTCAGTGTCTTGTTCCTCCTGGAGCTGAATAATGCCCACAAGCACTGTATCATAAGGATCGGAACTCGTCTGGATAATTGATATTTCCTCAACTGGTGTCTCATAAGTATCATTGACTCCGCTCGTGACATTTCCACTTGAAGTGCCGCTTGTTTCTGTGGGAGTCGCCCTTTTAGTTGTGGTTGCAGACGATTCGGGGGAAGGCAAAGGTGACTTAGTTTCACCGACTGAACCTTTTTTCAGCTGACGTTCTCTCCTAGGTTCAGGGGATGGTATTTGCCCAGGAAGAAGAACTTCTTCACGCAAAGGTTCAACTGTAGATAACCTGTAAGAGTATAAGTTATATCTTCATTGAAACAAATGACTTTTACAAATCGCTGAATTCAAGAGTTACAAATTGGAATGAATATCCAATGAAACTTAAATCTCGTATTTTATGTTGGATTTAATTTTCTGATAATTTTTTATATGATGATAAACGTTAATACTGATACTTTAGTTCATATGTGGATCATTTTGTTTCCATGTGAAGCTGGCAAGACTAACGCGGAGAACTAATGCTGTAATAGGCTACATATCGAGTAGCAAAATAGGGAGTTATTCATCGACACTTTAATTGCTTTTTATGCAACAAATAACATGTTTAAGGGATATTTTGCAGGGGCGGATCCAGGATTATTTGAAGGGGGGTGGGGTTCGATGCCTGCTCAAGGGCCCCGAAAAATTTTGGTGTTTTGGAGAGCAAACAGTGCCTTTTGGTACGGTTTAGATCTATGATTTAACTAGTCAAAATTCTAATTTCAAGAGGAAAATATTGGTGTGATATATTTTTCAGAAACCGAAGGACCCCCCTGACCCCCTCTAAATCCGCCACTGGATTGAAACAGTAAAACATTAGTATCACTTATACTTTGCTTAGGTTTCAGCAGTGTTGTAAATTACTCATGTAAAATATTTAACTATGTTAAGAAGATATAACATAAAATACTTATGAATTGAGATAACGCTAACCTATGTCCCACATAAGAGATATAAATACTATATAAATAGAGAGATATAAATACTATTTGATGATCAAATTATGTGCAAAGTTCATTTTTTCCTGTTTTTCAATACTTTTTTTTCACCAATGTAAGATATGAAATTGATTAATCTTTCTTATGCATGTAATTTGGTTTCATGTGAATACATATCTGTAATGTATGTAGGCCCCTAATGGTCTAATTTATTTGAGAAATCTAGTCGAATACCAATTTCAGAGATTGTAGTCGTTTAGGTTAGTAATTTCTCACCAACCACAAGCGGATTATTGTGAAAACTCAAACATTGGAATTAGATATAAGATAAAGTGAGACACATTACAGATAGCTTCCTCGCATAAGTTAAAACCACTATTACACACTTTGACAGTGGTAGGCCTACTTACTTTGTCCTATTCAAAGTCAAAATTCCATCGTTTTCTCTTACGGAGTTCGGTCTGCTGATCTCAATTACTTCGGTTGAACCCGAAGAACAACAATTGATTCTATTCCAGGCTCTTCTTAGCCAGGATGGCATATTTCGTGCGTTTTAACAACATCATGGAGACACGCGTGTCCACATTTGTATATTGCGGTTAAACTATTTTATCGATGACGTCATAAGAAAGGGTCACGTGGGTTCGGCTCTTCTTTTATTGTCGACAACAATGCCTCTTTCATTATCAAAAAGTGGTGAAATCTTTTAATGATGAAGAAGGGATTGACGTCACAATTAAACTTTTTGGAAACGAGAGGAAAATAAACAATATTTGAAAAAAGACACAAAAAAGGAAGTTGATATCATTATATTTATGCACTGTGTTCTTTTACATTTGTTCTAAAATTTTCAATTATAAGTCTCCAGAAAATGGTAGACAAATTGTTTTATCCATATTCCGTGCAAGATAGGCTGGATTTCCAATCGGTAACTTCACAGAAGTAGAGAAAACTCGACTTCTATGGTAACATTTAGGAGAACGATTTATTTATGTGGATACAGTGAGGCCTTTTTGTCCCAACGAACGGTATAGGGCCTATACCGTTCGTTGGGACAAAACTATTCTACTTTGAAACTCGTCTGATATGCTTTCCAGTTTTGTGGCTCATCTCGTGCAGACATATTTCAATTAAAATTAAATACATGGAAAATCTGACAAAAAAAAAAAAAAAAAAAAACAAAACAGTATTGACTTGAAAAAACTTTTATTCACAGAGATGGCAATTTAAATCCAAAGTTTCTAGTTAATATTAGCTTCTTTTTTTGAAAAAAAAACAAAAAAAAAAACGTATTTCTTTATACAGTACTAGTATAGATAAATTCTGTTGAAGCAAATGTGAAAGCGGCGTAATATTTAGCGGCGTAATATTTCGTATTTTGTAAAAAAAAACAAAAAAAAAAAAAATTTATTCTGTGTGTATACTGTATGTTATTTGACATTCACATATGCTTTCATTTCATACATACATATTTAGTTGCAAACCAACATTTGTCAGACACAATGGTGCAGTATTTCACATCTAGCCGTTTTGACTCATTGACGAAAGATGAAATCGTGAAAAAAATCTGACTTTTGAAATAAGTTTTCCTTTTACTATTTACATTATTCACATATCTATTTAAATTTCAAGTATTTCCGATAACAAACATATCTATATATACAGTAATCAGTTCCAAGCCAACGATAGATATAAATTGATATATTTGTTGTATCAAATGCTCCGACTAGAAACTTGGGACTACAAACCAATAGATAGACAAAGGGCAAATAACGTAGCTGAACAAGTGCACGTCACAACAACGACCTGGCCCCTGAATCGGGATGCCACGAGACGAGAACGAATGAGGGCTCTCGTGGGACTTAGCAAATTACCTTTTGCATAAAAATACGATATATTTCAGAAAGTTTAAATCTGCTTCGACAATTATATTTCCTTGCTCTTCAGTTAAAAGTCCTTATATTGCTGCCACGATCTTGAACTTCAACTGAGCTAAAGCTAACTCCGTACGTACTGCATTTCATCAAAATGTGCTATCTTTTTGGTGGGATTATCAGAGAGAAAACTTTTGATTTTTTACAAAAGTTGCGTCGCCTCTACTCCTTTTATCAGGCACAAGCTTTATCTATTTATGCCCCTCCTTTCCTATCTTGGGCCCTTGCTTCTCAAGAACGTTCATATGTTCATGCAGTACCCGGGGCAAGTCCGCAGTCGACATTTGAAAGAGTAAAGACTACTCAATACTAAAACCGCCGAGGTTTGAACAGCTGTGCATCTCACCGTGCTCTATAACGTCAAAGGTGAAACCAAACGTTATCTCAGTGCAAAACAAAATGAAAATAAAGACATCTGAAGTCATTTAACTATAGGAACGTTCAGAACAGGCCTATCAATGAATGCGATCCAACTTGTTTTGATTCAGTAGCTTTTCCCGTATAACAGCAGGTCATACCACCTGTTAACCGTGTTCGGTAGAAAAACGATGTCTCCTCGGCAGAATTATTTGCCAAATATGTTTCACTCAAAATTACCATTGAATGTTATTTATTATCATTATTATTATTTTTTTTTTTTTGATTCTCTCCTCTTAGGTTCTCACTAAAAGTAAAACACGCCTGTTGTGAACCTCCTCTGATCCGTGTGGACTCTTTAATATCATGGGTAAATCCAAAATAAATCTCAGTATGAAACAAACTCCGAGCTCCGTGTCGGGTTCTCAAACACGATTTCCTGTGCATCATGAACTTTACCGTTCATGTCTGGGACTGGGGTTTTGTAGGATGAAATGGGGCACCGGGATTATCGATTGGGATAGCAGTTGTACACATGTACATCCAATCTGGCGCTCTCCGTGACAAGGTTGAAAGTTTCCATCTGATCGTAGCTGGTCGACGAAGCTGTCGTGGCTGTGTGGTAACTCTGCTGCTTTGCAGATAGGCAGGAACTCGGACGATGGTTCGAGTCCCAGTAGATACTATGTCATTTTTTGCCAGAATTAATTTTCTAAAAATTGCGCTTGATTACTATAAGAGGAAACTCGCACATGCGGACGGTGGGCGGGTCAGTCACGGAGCAGTCGGTAGCGTGCATGGATGGAAATGAGACAGCCGAAGCCTCATCAACCTTGGTAACGCAAAGTCACGGGTTCGAGGCCCGGATGAGGCACGTCACGACAACGACTTGGCCCCTGAATCGGGATGCCACGAGACGGGAATGAATGAGGGCTCTCGTGGGACTTAGCAAATTACCTTTTGCGTAAAAATACGGTATACTTCAGAAGGTTTAAATCTGCTTCGACAATTATATTTCCTTGCTCTTCAGTTAAAAGTCCTTATATTGCTGCCACGATCTTGAACTTAAACTGAGCTAAAGCTAACTCCGTGCGTACTGCATTTCATCAAAATGTGCTATCTTTTTGGTGGGATTATCAGAGAGAAAACTTTTGATTTTTTACAAAAGTTGCGTCGCCTCTACTCCTTTTATCAGGCACAAGCTTTGTCTTTTTATGCCCCTCCTTTCCTATCTTGGGCCCTTGCTTCTCAAGACCGTTCATGTATGTTCATGCAGTACCCGGGGCAAGTCCGCAGTCGACATTTGAAAGAGTAAAGACTACTCAATACTAAAACCGCCGAGGTTTGAACAGCTGTGCATCTCATCTTGCTCGATAACGTCAAAGGTGAAACCAAACGTTATCTCAGTGCAAAACAAAATGAAAATAAAGGCATCTGAAGTCATTTAACTATAGGAACGTTCAGAACAGGCCTATCAATGAATGCGATCCAACTTGTTTTGATTCAGTAGCTTTTCCCGTATAACAGCAGGTCATACCACCTGTTAACCGTGTTCGGTAGAAAAACGATGTCTCCTCGGCAGAATTATTTGCCAAATATGTTTCACTCAAAATTACCATTGAATGTTATTTATTATTATTATTATTTTTATTTATTTTTTTTTTTTGATTCTCTCCTCTTAGGTTCTCACTAAAAGTAAAACACGCCTGTTGTGAACCGCCTCTGATCCGTGTGGACTCTTTAATATCATGGGTAAATCCAAAATAAATCTCAGTATGAAACAAACTCCGAGCTCCGTGTCGGGTTTTTAAACACGATTTCCTGTGCATCATGAACTTTACCGTTCATGTCTGGGACTGGGGTTTTGTAGGATGAAATGGGGCACCGGGATTATCGATTGGGATAGCAGTTGTACACATGTACATCCAATCTGGCGCTCTCCGTGACAAGGTTGAAAGTTTCCATCTGATCGTTGCTGGTCGACGAAGCTGTCGTGGCTGCGTGGTAACTCTGCTGCTTTGCAGATAGGCAAGAACTCGGACGATAGTTCGAGTCCCAGTAGATACTGTGTCATTTATTGCCAGAATTAATTTTTTAAAAATTGCGCTTGATTACTATAAGAGGAAACTCGCACGTACGGAGGGTGGCGGGTCAGTCACGGAGCAGTCGGTAGCGTGCATGGATGCAAATGAGACAGCCGAAGCGTCATCAACCTTGGTAACGCAAAGTCACGGGTTCGAGTCCCGGATGAGGCACGTCACGACAACGACCTGGCCCCTGAATCGGGATGCCACGAGACGGGATTGAATGAGGGCTCTCGTGGGACTTAGCAAATTACCTTTTGCGTAAAAATACGGTATACTTCAGAAAGTTTAAATCTGCTTCGACAATTATATTTCCTTGCTCTTCAGTTAAAAGTCCTTATATTGCTGCCACGATCTTGAACTTAAACTGAGCTAAAGCTAACTCCGTACGTACTGCATTTCATCAAAATGTGCTATCTTTTTGGTGGGATTATCAGAGAGAAAACTTTTGATTTTTTACAAAAGTTGCGTCGCCTCTACTCCTTTTATCAGGCACAAGCTTTGTCTTTTTATGCCCCTCCTTTCCTATCTTGGGCCCTTGCTTCTCAAGACCGTTCATATGTTCATGCAGTACCCGGGGCAAGTCCGCAGTCGACATTTGAAAGAGTAAAGACTACTCAATACTAAAACCGCCGAGGTTTGAACAGCTGTGCATCTCACCGTGCTCTTTAACGTCAAAGGTGAAACCAAACGTTATCTCAGTGCAAAACAAAATGAAAATAAAGGCATCTGAAGTCATTTAACTATAGGAACGTTCAGAACAGGCCTATCAATGAATGCGATCCAACTTGTTTTGATTCAGTAGCTTTTCCCGTATAACAGCAGGTCATACCACCTGTTAACCGTGTTCGGTAGAAAAACGATGTCTCCTCGGCAGAATTATTTGCCAAATATGTTTCACTCAAAATTACCATTGAATGTTATTTATTATCATTATTATTATTTTTTTTTTTGATTCTCTCCTCTTAGGTTCTCACTAAAAGTAAAACACGCCTGTTGTGAACCTCCTCTGATCCGTGTGGACTCTTTAATATCATGGGTAAATCCAAAATAAATCTCAGTATGAAACAAACTCCGAGCTCCGTGTCGGGTTCTCAAACACGATTTCCTGTGCATCATGAACTTTACCGTTCATGTCTGGGACTGGGGTTTTGTAGGATGAAATGGGGCACCGGGATTATCGATTGGGATAGCAGTTGTACACATGTACATCCAATCTGGCGCTCTCCGTGACAAGGTTGAAAGTTTCCATCTGATCGTAGCTGGTCGACGAAGCTGTCGTGGCTGTGTGGTAACTCTGCTGCTTTGCAGATAGGCAGGAACTCGGACGATGGTTCGAGTCCCAGTAGATACTATGTCATTTTTTGCCAGAATTAATTTTCTAAAAATTGCGCTTGATAACTATAAGAGGAAACTCGCACATGCGGACGGTGGGCGGGTCAGTCACGGAGCAGTCGGTAGCGTGCATGGATGGAAATGAGACAGCCGAAGCCTCATCAACCTTGGTAACGCAAAGTCACGGGTTCGAGGCCCGGATGAGGCACGTCACGACAACGACTTGGCCCCTGAATCGGGATGCCACGAGACGGGAATGAATGAGGGCTCTCGTGGGACTTAGCAAATTACCTTTTGCGTAAAAATACGGTATACTTCAGAAGGTTTAAATCTGCTTCGACAATTATATTTCCTTGCTCTTCAGTTAAAAGTCCTTATATTGCTGCCACGATCTTGAACTTAAACTGAGCTAAAGCTAACTCCGTGCGTACTGCATTTCATCAAAATGTGCTATCTTTTTGGTGGGATTATCAGAGAGAAAACTTTTGATTTTTTACAAAAGTTGCGTCGCCTCTACTCCTTTTATCAGGCACAAGCTTTGTCTTTTTATGCCCCTCCTTTCCTATCTTGGGCCCTTGCTTCTCAAGACCGTTCATGTATGTTCATGCAGTACCCGGGGCAAGTCCGCAGTCGACATTTGAAAGAGTAAAGACTACTCAATACTAAAACCGCCGAGGTTTGAACAGCTGTGCATCTCATCTTGCTCGATAACGTCAAAGGTGAAACCAAACGTTATCTCAGTGCAAAACAAAATGAAAATAAAGGCATCTGAAGTCATTTAACTATAGGAACGTTCAGAACAGGCCTATCAATGAATGCGATCCAACTTGTTTTGATTCAGTAGCTTTTCCCGTATAACAGCAGGTCATACCACCTGTTAACCGTGTTCGGTAGAAAAACGATGTCTCCTCGGCAGAATTATTTGCCAAATATGTTTCACTCAAAATTACCATTGAATGTTATTTATTATTATTATTATTTTTATTTATTTTTTTTTTTGATTCTCTCCTCTTAGGTTCTCACTAAAAGTAAAACACGCCTGTTGTGAACCGCCTCTGATCCGTGTGGACTCTTTAATATCATGTGTAAATCCAAAATAAATCTCAGTATGAAACAAACTCCGAGCTCCGTGTCGGGTTTTTAAACACGATTTCCTGTGCATCATGAACTTTACCGTTCATGTCTGGGACTGGGGTTTTGTAGGATGAAATGGGGCACCGGGATTATCGATTGGGATAGCAGTTGTACACATGTACATCCAATCTGGCGCTCTCCGTGACAAGGTTGAAAGTTTCCATCTGATCGTTGCTGGTCGACGAAGCTGTCGTGGCTGCGTGGTAACTCTGCTGCTTTGCAGATAGGCAAGAACTCGGACGATAGTTCGAGTCCCAGTAGATACTGTGTCATTTATTGCCAGAATTAATTTTTTAAAAATTGCGCTTGATTACTATAAGAGGAAACTCGCACGTACGGAGGGTGGCGGGTCAGTCACGGAGCAGTCGGTAGCGTGCATGGATGCAAATGAGACAGCCGAAGCGTCATCAACCTTGGTAACGCAAAGTCACGGGTTCGAGTCCCGGATGAGGCACGTCACGACAACGACCTGGCCCCTGAATCGGGATGCCACGAGACGGGATTGAATGAGGGCTCTCGTGGGACTTAGCAAATTACCTTTTGCGTAAAAATACGGTATACTTCAGAAAGTTTAAATCTGCTTCGACAATTATATTTCCTTGCTCTTCAGTTAAAAGTCCTTATATTGCTGCCACGATCTTGAACTTAAACTGAGCTAAAGCTAACTCCGTACGTACTGCATTTCATCAAAATGTGCTATCTTTTTGGTGGGATTATCAGAGAGAAAACTTTTGATTTTTTACAAAAGTTGCGTCGCCTCTACTCCTTTTATCAGGCACAAGCTTTGTCTTTTTATGCCCCTCCTTTCCTATCTTGGGCCCTTGCTTCTCAAGACCGTTCATATGTTCATGCAGTACCCGGGGCAAGTCCGCAGTCGACATTTGAAAGAGTAAAGACTACTCAATACTAAAACCGCCGAGGTTTGAACAGCTGTGCATCTCACCGTGCTCTTTAACGTCAAAGGTGAAACCAAACGTTATCTCAGTGCAAAACAAAATGAAAATAAAGGCATCTGAAGTCATTTAACTATAGGAACGTTTAGAACAGGCCTATCAATGAATGCGATCCAACTTGTTTTGATTCAGTAGCTTTTCCCGTATAACAGCAGGTCATACCACCTGTTAACCGTGTTCGGTAGAAAAACGATGTCTCCTCGGCAGAATTATTTGCCAAATATGTTTCACTCAAAATTACCATTGAATGTTATTTATTATTATTATTATTATTTTTTTTTTTTAATCTCTCCTCTTAGGTTCTCACTAAAAGTAAAACACGCCTGTTGTGAACCTCCTCTGATCCGTGTGGACTCTTTAATATCATGGGTAAATCCAAAATAAATCTCAGTATGAAACAAACTCCGAGCTCCGTGTCGGGTTCTCAAACACGATTTCCTGTGCATCATGAACTTTACCGTTCATGTCTGGGACTGGGGTTTTGTAGGATGAAATGGGGCACCGGGATTATCGATTGGGATAGCAGTTGTACACATGTACATCCAATCTGGCGCTCTCCGTGACAAGGTTGAAAGTTTCCATCTGATCGTTGCTGGTCGACGAAGCTGTCGTGGCTGCGTGGTAACTCTGCTGCTTTGCAGATAGGCAGGAACTCGGTCGATGGTTCGAGTCCCAGTAGATACTGTGTCATTTTTTGCCAGAATTAATTTTCTAAAAATTGCGCTTGATTACTATAAGAGGAAACTCGCACGTACGGAGGGTGGGCGGGTCAGTCACGGAGCAGTCGGTAGCGTGCATGGATGCAAATGAGACAGCCGAAGCGTCATCAACCTTGTTAACGCAAAGTCACGGGTTCGAGTCCCGGATGAGGCACGTCACGACAACGACCTGGCCCCTGAATCGGGATGCCACGAGACGGGATTGAATGAGGGCTCTCGTGGGACTTAGCAAATTACCTTTTGCGTAAAAATACGGTATACTTCAGAAAGTTTAAATCTGCTTCGACAATTATATTTCCTTGCTCTTCAGTTAAAAGTCCTTATATTGCTGCCACGATCTTGAACTTAAACTGAGCTAAAGCTAACTCCGTACGTACTGCATTTCATCAAAATGTGCTATCTTTTTGGTGGGATTATCAGAGAGAAAACTTTTGATTTTTTACAAAAGTTGCGTCGCCTCTACTCCTTTTATCAGGCACAAGCTTTGTCTTTTTATGCCCCTCCTTTCCTATCTTGGGCCCTTGCTTCTCAAGACCGTTCATATGTTCATGCAGTACCCGGGGCAAGTCCGCAGTCGACATTTGAAAGAGTAAAGACTACTCAATACTAAAACCGCCGAGGTTTGAACAGCTGTGCATCTCACCGTGCTCTTTAACGTCAAAGGTGAAACCAAACGTTATCTCAGTGCAAAACAAAATGAAAATAAAGGCATCTGAAGTCATTTAACTATAGGAACGTTTAGAACAGGCCTATCAATGAATGCGATCCAACTTGTTTTGATTCAGTAGCTTTTCCCGTATAACAGCAGGTCATACCACCTGTTAACCGTGTTCGGTAGAAAAACGATGTCTCCTCGGCAGAATTATTTGCCAAATATGTTTCACTCAAAATTACCATTGAATGTTATTTATTATTATTATTATTATTATTTTTTTTTTTAATCTCTCCTCTTAGGTTCTCACTAAAAGTAAAACACGCCTGTTGTGAACCTCCTCTGATCCGTGTGGACTCTTTAATATCATGGGTAAATCCAAAATAAATCTCAGTATGAAACAAACTCCGAGCTCCGTGTCGGGTTCTCAAACACGATTTCCTGTGCATCATGAACTTTACCGTTCATGTCTGGGACTGGGGTTTTGTAGGATGAAATGGGGCACCGGGATTATCGATTGGGATAGCAGTTGTACACATGTACATCCAATCTGGCGCTCTCCGTGACAAGGTTGAAAGTTTCCATCTGATCGTTGCTGGTCGACGAAGCTGTCGTGGCTGCGTGGTAACTCTGCTGCTTTGCAGATAGGCAGGAACTCGGTCGATGGTTCGAGTCCCAGTAGATACTGTGTCATTTTTTGCCAGAATTAATTTTCTAAAAATTGCGCTTGATTACTATAAGAGGAAACTCGCACGTACGGAGGGTGGGCGGGTCAGTCACGGAGCAGTCGGTAGCGTGCATGGATGCAAATGAGACAGCCGAAGCGTCATCAACCTTGTTAACGCAAAGTCACGGGTTCGAGTCCCGGATGAGGCACGTCACGACAACGACCTGGCCCCTGAATCGGGATGCCACGAGACGGGATTGAATGAGGGCTCTCGTGGGACTTAGCAAATTACCTTTTGCGTAAAAATACGGTATACTTCAGAAAGTTTAAATCTGCTTCGACAATTATATTTCCTTGCTCTTCAGTTAAAAGTCCTTATATTGCTGCCACGATCTTGAACTTAAACTGAGCTAAAGCTAACTCCGTACGTACTGCATTTCATCAAAATGTGCTATCTTTTTGGTGGGATTATCAGAGAGAAAACTTTTGATTTTTTACAAAAGTTGCGTCGCCTCTACTCCTTTTATCAGGCACAAGCTTTGTCTTTTTATGCCCCTCCTTTCCTATCTTGGGCCCTTGCTTCTCAAGACCGTTCATATGTTCATGCAGTACCCGGGGCAAGTCCGCAGTCGACATTTGAAAGAGTAAAGACTACTCAATACTAAAACCGCCGAGGTTTGAACAGCTGTGCATCTCACCGTGCTCTTTAACGTCAAAGGTGAAACCAAACGTTATCTCAGTGCAAAACAAAATGAAAATAAAGGCATCTGAAGTCATTTAACTATAGGAACGTTCAGAACAGGCCTATCAATGAATGCGATCCAACTTGTTTTGATTCAGTAGCTTTTCCCGTATAACAGCAGGTCATACCACCTGTCAACCGTGTTCAGTAGAAAAACGATGTCTCCTCGGCAGAATTATTTGCCAAATATGTTTCACTCAAAATTACCATTGAATGTTATTTATTATTATTATTATTTTTATTTTTTTTTTTTTGATTCTCTCCTCTTAGGTTCTCACTAAAAGTAAAACACGCCTGTTGTGAACCTCCTCTGATCCGTGTGGACTCTTTAATATTATGGGTAAATTCAAAATAAATCTCAGTATGAAACAAACTCCGAGCTCCGTGTCGGGTTCTCAAACACGATTTCCTGTGCATCATGAACTTTACCGTTCATGTCTGGGACTGGGGTTTTGTAGGATGAAATGGGGCACCGGGATTATCGATTGGGATAGCAGTTGTACACATGTACATCCAATCTGGCGCTCTCCGTGACAAGGTTGAAAGTTTCCATCTGATCGTTGCTGGTCGACGAAGCTGTCGTGGCTGCGTGGTAACTCTGCTGCTTTGCAGATAGGCAGGAACTCGGTCGATGGTTCGAGTCCCAGTAGATACTGTGTCATTTTTTGCCAGAATTAATTTTCTAAAAATTGCGCTTGATTACTATAAGAGGAAACTCGCACGTACGGAGGGTGGGCGGGTCAGTCACGGAGCAGTCGGTAGCGTGCATGGATGTAAATGAGACAGCCGAAGCGTCATCAACCTTGGTAACGCAAAGTCACGGGTTCGAGTCCCGGATGAGGCACGTCACGACAACGACCTGGCCCCTGAATCGGGATGCCACGAGACGGGAATGAATGAGGGCTCTCGTGGGACTTAACAAATTACCTTTTGCGTAAAAATACGGTATACTTCAGAAAGTTTAAATCTGCTTCGACAATTATATTTCCTTGCTCTTCAGTTAAAAGTCCTTATATTGCTGCCACGATCTTGAACTTAAACTGAGCTAAAGCGAACTCCGTGCGTACTGCATTTCATCAAAATGTGCTATCTTTTTGGTGGGATTATCAGAGAGAAAACTTTTGATTTTTTACAAAAGTTGCGTCGCCTCTACTCCTTTTATCAGGCACAAGCTTTGTCTTTTTATGCCCCTCCTTTCCTATCTTGGGCCCTTGCTTCTCAAGACCGTTCATATGTTCATGCAGTACCCGGGGCAAGTCCGCAGTCGACATTTGAAAGAGTAAAGACTACTCAATACTAAAACCGCCGAGGTTTGAACAGCTGTGCATCTCACCGTGCTCTTTAACGTCAAAGGTGAAACCAAACGTTATCTCAGTGCAAAACAAAATGAAAATAAAGGCATCTGAAGTCATTTAACTATAGGAACGTTCAGAACAGGCCTATCAATGAATGCGATCCAACTTGTTTTGATTCAGTAGCTTTTCCCGTATAACAGCAGGTCATACCACCTGTTAACCGTGTTCGGTAGAAAAACGATGTCTCCTCGGCAGAATTATTTGCCAAATATGTTTCACTCAAAATTACCATTGAATGTTATTTATTATTATTATTATTATTATTATTTTTTTTGATTCTCTCCTCTTAGGTTCTCACTAAAAGTAAAACACGCCTGTTGTGAACCTCCTCTGATCCGTGTGTACTCTTTAATATCATGGGTAAATCCAAAATAAATCTCAGTATGAAACAAACTCCGAGCTCCGTGTCGGGTTCTCAAACACGATTTCCTGTGCATCATGAACTTTACCGTTCATGTCTGGGACTGGGGTTTTGTAGGATGAAATGGGGCACCGGGATTATCGATTGGGATAGCAGTTGTACACATGTACATCCAATCTGGCGCTCTCCGTGACAAGGTTGAAAGTTTCCATCTGATCGTTGCTGGTCGACGAAGCTGTCGTGGCTGCGTGGTAACTCTGCTGCTTTGCTGATAGGCAGGAACTCGGTCGATGGTTCGAGTCCCAGTAGATACTGTGTCATTTTTTGCCAGAATTAATTTTCTAAAAATTGCGCTTGATTACTATAAGAGGAAACTCGCACGTACGGAGGGTGGGCGGGTCAGTCACGGAGCAGTCGGTAGCGTGCATGGATGCAAATGAGACAGCCGAAGCGTCATCAACCTTGTTAACGCAAAGTCACGGGTTCGAGTCCCGGATGAGGCACGTCACGACAACGACCTGGCCCCTGAATCGGGATGCCACGAGACGGGATTGAATGAGGGCTCTCGTGGGACTTAGCAAATTACCTTTTGCGTAAAAATACGGTATACTTCAGAAAGTTTAAATCTGCTTCGACAATTATATTTCCTTGCTCTTCAGTTAAAAGTCCTTATATTGCTGCCACGATCTTGAACTTAAACTGAGCTAAAGCTAACTCCGTACGTACTGCATTTCATCAAAATGTGCTATCTTTTTGGTGGGATTATCAGAGAGAAAACTTTTGATTTTTTACAAAAGTTGCGTCGCCTCTACTCCTTTTATCAGGCACAAGCTTTGTCTTTTTATGCCCCTCCTTTCCTATCTTGGGCCCTTGCTTCTCAAGACCGTTCATATGTTCATGCAGTACCCGGGGCAAGTCCGCAGTCGACATTTGAAAGAGTAAAGACTACTCAATACTAAAACCGCCGAGGTTTGAACAGCTGTGCATCTCACCGTGCTCTTTAACGTCAAAGGTGAAACCAAACGTTATCTCAGTGCAAAACAAAATGAAAATAAAGGCATCTGAAGTCATTTAACTATAGGAACGTTCAGAACAGGCCTATCAATGAATGCGATCCAACTTGTTTTGATTCAGTAGCTTTTCCCGTATAACAGCAGGTCATACCACCTGTTAACCGTGTTCGGTAGAAAAACGATGTCTCCTCGGCAGAATTATTTGCCAAATATGTTTCACTCAAAATTACCATTGAATGTTATTTATTATTATTATTATTATTATTATTATTATTTTTTTTTTTGATTCTCTCCTCTTAGGTTCTCACTAAAAGTAAAACACGCCTGTTGTGAACCTCCTCTGATCCGTGTGTACTCTTTAATATCATGGGTAAATCCAAAATAAATCTCAGTATGAAACAAACTCCGAGCTCCGTGTCGGGTTCTCAAACACGATTTCCTGTGCATCATGAACTTTACCGTTCATGTCTGGGACTGGGGTTTTGTAGGATGAAATGGGGCACCGGGATTATCGATTGGGATAGCAGTTGTACACATGTACATCCAATCTGGCGCTCTCCGTGACAAGGTTGAAAGTTTCCATCTGATCGTGTTGGTCGACGAAGCTGTCGTGGCTGCGTGGTAACTCTGCTGCTTTGCAGATAGGCAGGAACTCGGTCGATGGTTCGAGTCCCAGTAGATACTGTGTCATTTTTTGCCAGAATTAATTTTCTAAAAATTGCGCTTGATTACTATAAGAGGAAACTCGCACGTACGGAGGGTGGGCGGGTCAGTCACGGAGCAGTCGGTAGCGTGCATGGATGCAAATGAGACAGCCCAAGCGTCATCAACCTTGTTAACGCAAAGTCACGGGTTCGAGTCCCGGATGAGGCACGTCACGACAACGACCTGGCCCCTGAATCGGGATGCCACGAGACGGGATTGAATGAGGGCTCTCGTGGGACTTAGCAAATTACCTTTTGCGTAAAAATACGGTATACTTCAGAAAGTTTAAATCTGCTTCGACAATTATATTTCCTTGCTCTTCAGTTAAAAGTCCTTATATTGCTGCCACGATCTTGAACTTAAACTGAGCTAAAGCTAACTCCGTACGTACTGCATTTCATCAAAATGTGCTATCTTTTTGGTGGGATTATCAGAGAGAAAACTTTTGATTTTTTACAAAAGTTGCGTCGCCTCTACTCCTTTTATCAGGCACAAGCTTTGTCTTTTTATGCCCCTCCTTTCCTATCTTGGGCCCTTGCTTCTCAAGACCGTTCATATGTTCATGCAGTACCCGGGGCAAGTCCGCAGTCGACATTTGAAAGAGTAAAGACTACTCAATACTAAAACCGCCGAGGTTTGAACAGCTGTGCATCTCACCGTGCTCTTTAACGTCAAAGGTGAAACCAAACGTTATCTCAGTGCAAAACAAAATGAAAATAAAGGCATCTGAAGTCATTTAACTATAGGAACGTTCAGAACAGGCCTATCAATGAATGCGATCCAACTTGTTTTGATTCAGTAGCTTTTCCCGTATAACAGCAGGTCATACCACCTGTTAACCGTGTTCGGTAGAAAAACGATGTCTCCTCGGCAGAATTATTTGCCAAATATGTTTCACTCAAAATTACCATTGAATGTTATTTATTATTATTATTATTTTTTTTTTTTTTATTCTCTCCTCTTAGGTTCTCACTAAAAGTAAAACACGCCTGTTGTGAACCTCCTCTGATCCGTGTGGACTCTTTAATATCATGGGTAAATCCAAAATAAATCTCAGTATGAAACAAACTCCGAGCTCCGTGTCGGGTTCTCAAACACGATTTCCTGTGCATCATGAACTTTACCGTTCATGTCTGGGACTGGGGTTTTGTAGGATGAAATGGGGCACCGGGATTATCGATTGGGATAGCAGTTGTACACATGTACATCCAATCTGGCGCTCTCCGTGACAAGGTTGAAAGTTTCCATCTGATCGTTGCTGGTCGACGAAGCTGTCGTGGCTGCGTGGTAACTCTGCTGCTTTGCTGATAGGCAGGAACTCGGTCGATGGTTCGAGTCCCAGTAGATACTGTGTCATTTTTTGCCAGAATTAATTTTCTAAAAATTGCGCTTGATTACTATAAGAGGAAACTCGCACGTACGGAGGGTGGGCGGGTCAGTCACGGAGCAGTCGGTAGCGTGCATGGATGCAAATGAGACAGCCGAAGCGTCATCAACCTTGTTAACGCAAAGTCACGGGTTCGAGTCCCGGATGAGGCACGTCACGACAACGACCTGGCCCCTGAATCGGGATGCCACGAGACGGGATTGAATGAGGGCTCTCGTGGGATTTAGCAAATTACCTTTTGCGTAAAAATACGGTATACTTCAGAAAGTTTAAATCTGCTTCGACAATTATATTTCCTTGCTCTTCAGTTAAAAGTCCTTATATTGCTGCCACGATCTTGAACTTAAACTGAGCTAAAGCTAACTCCGTACGTACTGCATTTCATCAAAATGTGCTATCTTTTTGGTGGGATTATCAGAGAGAAAACTTTTGATTTTTTACAAAAGTTGCGTCGCCTCTACTCCTTTTATCAGGCACAAGCTTTGTCTTTTTATGCCCCTCCTTTCCTATCTTGGGCCCTTGCTTCTCAAGACCGTTCATATGTTCATGCAGTACCCGGGGCAAGTCCGCAGTCGACATTTGAAAGAGTAAAGACTACTCAATACTAAAACCGCCGAGGTTTGAACAGCTGTGCATCTCACCGTGCTCTTTAACGTCAAAGGTGAAACCAAACGTTATCTCAGTGCAAAACAAAATGAAAATAAAGGCATCTGAAGTCATTTAACTATAGGAACGTTCAGAACAGGCCTATCAATGAATGCGATCCAACTTGTTTTGATTCAGTAGCTTTTCCCGTATAACAGCAGGTCATACCACCTGTTAACCGTGTTCGGTAGAAAAACGATGTCTCCTCGGCAGAATTATTTGCCAAATATGTTTCACTCAAAATTACCATTGAATGTTATTTATTATTATTATTATTTTTTTTTTTTTTTTGATTCTCTCCTCTTAGGTTCTCACTAAAAGTAAAACACGCCTGTTGTGAACCTCCTCTGATCCGTGTGGACTCTTTAATATCATGGGTAAATCCAAAATAAATCTCAGTATGAAACAAACTCCGAGCTCCGTGTCGGGTTCTCAAACACGATTTCCTGTGCATCATGAACTTTACCGTTCATGTCTGGGACTGGGGTTTTGTAGGATGAAATGGGGCACCGGGATTATCGATTGGGATAGCAGTTGTACACATGTACATCCAATCTGGCGCTCTCCGTGACAAGGTTGAAAGTTTCCATCTGATCGTGTTGGTCGACGAAGCTGTCGTGGCTGCGTGGTAACTCTGCTGCTTTGCAGATAGGCAGGAACTCGGTCGATGGTTCGAGTCCCAGTAGATACTGTGTCATTTTTTGCCAGAATTAATTTTCTAAAAATTGCGCTTGATTACTATAAGAGGAAACTCGCACGTACGGAGGGTGGGCGGGTCAGTCACGGAGCAGTCGGTAGCGTGCATGGATGCAAATGAGACTGCCGAAGCGTCATCAACCTTGTTAACGCAAAGTCACGGGTTCGAGTCCCGGATGAGGCACGTCACGACAACGACCTGGCCCCTGAATCGGGATGCCACGAGACGGGATTGAATGAGGGCTCTCGTGGGATTTAGCAAATTACCTTTTGCGTAAAAATACGGTATACTTCAGAAAGTTTAAATCTGCTTCGACAATTATATTTCCTTGCTCTTCAGTTAAAAGTCCTTATATTGCTGCCACGATCTTGAACTTAAACTGAGCTAAAGCTAACTCCGTACGTACTGCATTTCATCAAAATGTGCTATCTTTTTGGTGGGATTATCAGAGAGAAAACTTTTGATTTTTTACAAAAGTTGCGTCGCCTCTACTCCTTTTATCAGGCACAAGCTTTGTCTTTTTATGCCCCTCCTTTCCTATCTTGGGCCCTTGCTTCTCAAGACCGTTCATATGTTCATGCAGTACCCGGGGCAAGTCCGCAGTCGACATTTGAAAGAGTAAAGACTACTCAATACTAAAACCGCCGAGGTTTGAACAGCTGTGCATCTCACCGTGCTCTTTAACGTCAAAGGTGAAACCAAACGTTATCTCAGTGCAAAACAAAATGAAAATAAAGGCATCTGAAGTCATTTAACTATAGGAACGTTCAGAACAGGCCTATCAATGAATGCGATCCAACTTGTTTTGATTCAGTAGCTTTTCCCGTATAACAGCAGGTCATACCACCTGTTAACCGTGTTCGGTAGAAAAACGATGTCTCCTCGGCAGAATTATTTGCCAAATATGTTTCACTCAAAATTACCATTGAATGTTATTTATTATTATTATTATTTTTTTTTTTTTGATTCTCTCCTCTTAGGTTCTCACTAAAAGTAAAACACGCCTGTTGTGAACCTCCTCTGATCCGTGTGGACTCTTTAATATCATGGGTAAATCCAAAATAAATCTCAGTATGAAACAAACTCCGAGCTCCGTGTCGGGTTCTCAAACACGATTTCCTGTGCATCATGAACTTTACCGTTCATGTCTGGGACTGGGGTTTTGTAGGATGAAATGGGGCACCGGGATTATCGATTGGGATAGCAGTTGTACACATGTACATCCAATCTGGCGCTCTCCGTGACAAGGTTGAAAGTTTCCATCTGATCGTGTTGGTCGACGAAGCTGTCGTGGCTGCGTGGTAACTCTGCTGCTTTGCAGATAGGCAGGAACTCGGTCGATGGTTCGAGTCCCAGTAGATACTGTGTCATTTTTTGCCAGAATTAATTTTCTAAAAATTGCGCTTGATTACTATAAGAGGAAACTCGCACGTACGGAGGGTGGGCGGGTCAGTCACGGAGCAGTCGGTAGCGTGCATGGATGCAAATGAGACAGCCGAAGCGTCATCAACCTTGTTAACGCAAAGTCACGGGTTCGAGTCCCGGATGAGGCACGTCACGACAACGACCTGGCCCCTGAATCGGGATGCCACGAGACGGGATTGAATGAGGGCTCTCGTGGGACTTAGCAAATTACCTTTTGCGTAAAAATACGGTATACTTCAGAAAGTTTAAATCTGCTTCGACAATTATATTTCCTTGCTCTTCAGTTAAAAGTCCTTATATTGCTGCCACGATCTTGAACTTAAACTGAGCTAAAGCTAACTCCGTACGTACTGCATTTCATCAAAATGTGCTATCTTTTTGGTGGGATTATCAGAGAGAAAACTTTTGATTTTTTACAAAAGTTGCGTCGCCTCTACTCCTTTTATCAGGCACAAGCTTTGTCTTTTTATGCCCCTCCTTTCCTATCTTGGGCCCTTGCTTCTCAAGACCGTTCATATGTTCATGCAGTACCCGGGGCAAGTCCGCAGTCGACATTTGAAAGAGTAAAGACTACTCAATACTAAAACCGCCGAGGTTTGAACAGCTGTGCATCTCACCGTGCTCTTTAACGTCAAAGGTGAAACCAAACGTTATCTCAGTGCAAAACAAAATGAAAATAAAGGCATCTGAAGTCATTTAACTATAGGAACGTTCAGAACAGGCCTATCAATGAATGCGATCCAACTTGTTTTGATTCAGTAGCTTTTCCCGTATAACAGCAGGTCATACCACCTGTCAACCGTGTTCAGTAGAAAAACGATGTCTCCTCGGCAGAATTATTTGCCAAATATGTTTCACTCAAAATTACCATTGAATGTTATTTATTATTATTATTATTTTTATTATTATTTTTTTTTTTGATTCTCTCCTCTTAGGTTCTCACTAAAAGTAAAACACGCCTGTTGTGAACCTCCTCTGATCCGTGTGGACTCTTTAATATTATGGGTAAATTCAAAATAAATCTCAGTATGAAACAAACTCCGAGCTCCGTGTCGGGTTCTCAAACACGATTTCCTGTGCATCATGAACTTTACCGTTCATGTCTGGGACTGGGGTTTTGTAGGATGAAATGGGGCACCGGGATTATCGATTGGGATAGCAGTTGTACACATGTACATCCAATCTGGCGCTCTCCGTGACAAGGTTGAAAGTTTCCATCTGATCGTTGCTGGTCGACGAAGCTGTCGTGGCTGCGTGGTAACTCTGCTACTTTGCTGATAGGCAGGAACTCGGTCGATGGTTCGAGTCCCAGTAGATACTGTGTCATTTTTTGCCAGAATTAATTTTCTAAAAATTGCGCTTGATTACTATAAGAGGAAACTCGCACGTACGGAGGGTGGGCGGGTCAGTCACGGAGCAGTCGGTAGCGTGCATGGATGCAAATGAGACAGCCGAAGCGTCATCAACCTTGTTAACGCAAAGTCACGGGTTCGAGTCCCGGATGAGGCACGTCACGACAACGACCTGGCCCCTGAATCGGGATGCCACGAGACGGGATTGAATGAGGGCTCTCGTGGGACTTAGCAAATTACCTTTTGCGTAAAAATACGGTATACTTCAGAAAGTTTAAATCTGCTTCGACAATTATATTTCCTTGCTCTTCAGTTAAAAGTCCTTATATTGCTGCCACGATCTTGAACTTAAACTGAGCTAAAGCTAACTCCGTACGTACTGCATTTCATCAAAATGTGCTATCTTTTTGGTGGGATTATCAGAGAGAAAACTTTTGATTTTTTACAAAAGTTGCGTCGCCTCTACTCCTTTTATCAGGCACAAGCTTTGTCTTTTTATGCCCCTCCTTTCCTATCTTGGGCCCTTGCTTCTCAAGACCGTTCATATGTTCATGCAGTACCCGGGGCAAGTCCGCAGTCGACATTTGAAAGAGTAAAGACTACTCAATACTAAAACCGCCGAGGTTTGAACAGCTGTGCATCTCACCGTGCTCTTTAACGTCAAAGGTGAAACCAAACGTTATCTCAGTGCAAAACAAAATGAAAATAAAGGCATCTGAAGTCATTTAACTATAGGAACGTTCAGAACAGGCCTATCAATGAATGCGATCCAACTTGTTTTGATTCAGTAGCTTTTCCCGTATAACAGCAGGTCATACCACCTGTTAACCGTGTTCGGTAGAAAAACGATGTCTCCTCGGCAGAATTATTTGCCAAATATGTTTCACTCAAAATTACCATTGAATGTTATTTATTATTATTATTTTTTTTTTTTTTTGATTCTCTCCTCTTAGGTTCTCACTAAAAGTAAAACACGCCTGTTGTGAACCTCCTCTGATCCGTGTGGACTCTTTAATATCATGGGTAAATCCAAAATAAATCTCAGTATGAAACAAACTCCGAGCTCCGTGTCGGGTTCTCAAACACGATTTCCTGTGCATCATGAACTTTACCGTTCATGTCTGGGACTGGGGTTTTGTAGGATGAAATGGGGCACCGGGATTATCGATTGGGATAGCAGTTGTACACATGTACATCCAATCTGGCGCTCTCCGTGACAAGGTTGAAAGTTTCCATCTGATCGTGTTGGTCGACGAAGCTGTCGTGGCTGCGTGGTAACTCTGCTGCTTTGCAGATAGGCAGGAACTCGGTCGATGGTTCGAGTCCCAGTAGATACTGTGTCATTTTTTGCCAGAATTAATTTTCTAAAAATTGCGCTTGATTACTATAAGAGGAAACTCGCACGTACGGAGGGTGGGCGGGTCAGTCACGGAGCAGTCGGTAGCGTGCATGGATGCAAATGAGACAGCCGAAGCGTCATCAACCTTGTTAACGCAAAGTCACGGGTTCGAGTCCCGGATGAGGCACGTCACGACAACGACCTGGCCCCTGAATCGGGATGCCACGAGACGGGATTGAATGAGGGCTCTCGTGGGACTTAGCAAATTACCTTTTGCGTAAAAATACGGTATACTTCAGAAAGTTTAAATCTGCTTCGACAATTATATTTCCTTGCTCTTCAGTTAAAAGTCCTTATATTGCTGCCACGATCTTGAACTTAAACTGAGCTAAAGCTAACTCCGTACGTACTGCATTTCATCAAAATGTGCTATCTTTTTGGTGGGATTATCAGAGAGAAAACTTTTGATTTTTTACAAAAGTTGCGTCGCCTCTACTCCTTTTATCAGGCACAAGCTTTGTCTTTTTATGCCCCTCCTTTCCTATCTTGGGCCCTTGCTTCTCAAGACCGTTCATATGTTCATGCAGTACCCGGGGCAAGTCCGCAGTCGACATTTGAAAGAGTAAAGACTACTCAATACTAAAACCGCCGAGGTTTGAACAGCTGTGCATCTCACCGTGCTCTTTAACGTCAAAGGTGAAACCAAACGTTATCTCAGTGCAAAACAAAATGAAAATAAAGGCATCTGAAGTCATTTAACTATAGGAACGTTCAGAACAGGCCTATCAATGAATGCGATCCAACTTGTTTTGATTCAGTAGCTTTTCCCGTATAACAGCAGGTCATACCACCTGTCAACCGTGTTCAGTAGAAAAACGATGTCTCCTCGGCAGAATTATTTGCCAAATATGTTTCACTCAAAATTACCATTGAATGTTATTTATTATTATTATTATTTTTATTTTATTTTTTTTTTTTTTGATTCTCTCCTCTTAGGTTCTCACTAAAAGTAAAACACGCCTGTTGTGAACCTCCTCTGATCCGTGTGGACTCTTTAATATTATGGGTAAATTCAAAATAAATCTCAGTATGAAACAAACTCCGAGCTCCGTGTCGGGTTCTCAAACACGATTTCCTGTGCATCATGAACTTTACCGTTCATGTCTGGGACTGGGGTTTTGTAGGATGAAATGGGGCACCGGGATTATCGATTGGGATAGCAGTTGTACACATGTACATCCAATCTGGCGCTCTCCGTGACAAGGTTGAAAGTTTCCATCTGATCGTTGCTGGTCGACGAAGCTGTCGTGGCTGCGTGGTAACTCTGCTGCTTTGCTGATAGGCAGGAACTCGGTCGATGGTTCGAGTCCCAGTAGATACTGTGTCATTTTTTGCCAGAATTAATTTTCTAAAAATTGCGCTTGATTACTATAAGAGGAAACTCGCACGTACGGAGGGTGGGCGGGTCAGTCACGGAGCAGTCGGAAGCGTGCATGGATGCAAATGAGACAGCCGAAGCGTCATCAACCTTGTTAACGCAAAGTCACGGGTTCGAGTCCCGGATGAGGCACGTCACGACAACGACCTGGCCCCTGAATCGGGATGCCACGAGACGGGATTGAATGAGGGCTCTCGTGGGACTTAGCAAATTACCTTTTGCGTAAAAATACGGTATACTTCAGAAAGTTTAAATCTGCTTCGACAATTATATTTCCTTGCTCTTCAGTTAAAAGTCCTTATATTGCTGCCACGATCTTGAACTTAAACTGAGCTAAAGCTAACTCCGTACGTACTGCATTTCATCAAAATGTGCTATCTTTTTGGTGGGATTATCAGAGAGAAAACTTTTGATTTTTTACAAAAGTTGCGTCGCCTCTACTCCTTTTATCAGGCACAAGCTTTGTCTTTTTATGCCCCTCCTTTCCTATCTTGGGCCCTTGCTTCTCAAGACCGTTCATATGTTCATGCAGTACCCGGGGCAAGTCCGCAGTCGACATTTGAAAGAGTAAAGACTACTCAATACTAAAACCGCCGAGGTTTGAACAGCTGTGCATCTCACCGTGCTCTTTAACGTCAAAGGTGAAACCAAACGTTATCTCAGTGCAAAACAAAATGAAAATAAAGGCATCTGAAGTCATTTAACTATAGGAACGTTCAGAACAGGCCTATCAATGAATGCGATCCAACTTGTTTTGATTCAGTAGCTTTTCCCGTATAACAGCAGGTCATACCACCTGTTAACCGTGTTCGGTAGAAAAACGATGTCTCCTCGGCAGAATTATTTGCCAAATATGTTTCACTCAAAATTACCATTGAATGTTATTTATTATTATTATTATTATTTTTTTTTTTGATTCTCTCCTCTTAGGTTCTCACTAAAAGTAAAACACGCCTGTTGTGAACCTCCTCTGATCCGTGTGGACTCTTTAATATCATGGGTAAATCCAAAATAAATCTCAGTATGAAACAAACTCCGAGCTCCGTGTCGGGTTCTCAAACACGATTTCCTGTGCATCATGAACTTTACCGTTCATGTCTGGGACTGGGGTTTTGTAGGATGAAATGGGGCACCGGGATTATCGATTGGGATAGCAGTTGTACACATGTACATCCAATCTGGCGCTCTCCGTGACAAGGTTGAAAGTTTCCATCTGATCGTGTTGGTCGACGAAGCTGTCGTGGCTGCGTGGTAACTCTGCTGCTTTGCAGATAGGCAGGAACTCGGTCGATGGTTCGAGTCCCAGTAGATACTGTGTCATTTTTTGCCAGAATTAATTTTCTAAAAATTGCGCTTGATTACTATAAGAGGAAACTCGCACGTACGGAGGGTGGGCGGGTCAGTCACGGAGCAGTCGGTAGCGTGCATGGATGCAAATGAGACAGCCGAAGCGTCATCAACCTTGTTAACGCAAAGTCACGGGTTCGAGTCCCGGATGAGGCACGTCACGACAACGACCTGGCCCCTGAATCGGGATGCCACGAGACGGGATTGAATGAGGGCTCTCGTGGGACTTAGCAAATTACCTTTTGCGTAAAAATACGGTATACTTCAGAAAGTTTAAATCTGCTTCGACAATTATATTTCCTTGCTCTTCAGTTAAAAGTCCTTATATTGCTGCCACGATCTTGAACTTAAACTGAGCTAAAGCTAACTCCGTACGTACTGCATTTCATCAAAATGTGCTATCTTTTTGGTGGGATTATCAGAGAGAAAACTTTTGATTTTTTACAAAAGTTGCGTCGCCTCTACTCCTTTTATCAGGCACAAGCTTTGTCTTTTTATGCCCCTCCTTTCCTATCTTGGGCCCTTGCTTCTCAAGACCGTTCATATGTTCATGCAGTACCCGGGGCAAGTCCGCAGTCGACATTTGAAAGAGTAAAGACTACTCAATACTAAAACCGCCGAGGTTTGAACAGCTGTGCATCTCACCGTGCTCTTTAACGTCAAAGGTGAAACCAAACGTTATCTCAGTGCAAAACAAAATGAAAATAAAGGCATCTGAAGTCATTTAACTATAGGAACGTTCAGAACAGGCCTATCAATGAATGCGATCCAACTTGTTTTGATTCAGTAGCTTTTCCCGTATAACAGCAGGTCATACCACCTGTTAACCGTGTTCGGTAGAAAAACGATGTCTCCTCGGCAGAATTATTTGCCAAATATGTTTCACTCAAAATTACCATTGAATGTTATTTATTATTATTATTATTATTATTTTTTTTTTGATTCTCTCCTCTTAGGTTCTCACTAAAAGTAAAACACGCCTGTTGTGAGCCTCCTCTGATCCGTGTGGACTCTTTAATATCATGGGTAAATCCAAAATAAATCTCAGTATGAAACAAACTCCGAGCTCCGTGTCGGGTTCTCAAACACGATTTCCTGTGCATCATGAACTTTACCGTTCATGTCTGGGACTGGGGTTTTGTAGGATGAAATGGGGCACCGGGATTATCGATTGGGATAGCAGTTGTACACATGTACATCCAATCTGGCGCTCTCCGTGACAAGGTTGAAAGTTTCCATCTGATCGTTGCTGGTCGACGAAGCTGTCGTGGCTGCGTGGTAACTCTGCTGCTTTGCAGATAGGCAGGAACTCGGTCGATGGTTCGAGTCCCAGTAGATACTGTGTCATTTTTTGCCAGAATTAATTTTCTAAAAATTGCGCTTGATTACTATAAGAGGAAACTCGCACGTACGGAGGGTGGGCGGGTCAGTCACGGAGCAGTCGGTAGCGTGCATGGATGCAAATGAGACAGCCGAAGCGTCATCAACCTTGTTAACGCAAAGTCACGGGTTCGAGTCCCGGATGAGGCACGTCACGACAACGACCTGGCCCCTGAATCGGGATGCCACGAGACGGGATTGAATGAGGGCTCTCGTGGGACTTAGCAAATTACCTTTTGCGTAAAAATACGGTATACTTCAGAAAGTTTAAATCTGCTTCGACAATTATATTTCCTTGCTCTTCAGTTAAAAGTCCTTATATTGCTGCCACGATCTTGAACTTAAACTGAGCTAAAGCTAACTCCGTACGTACTGCATTTCATCAAAATGTGCTATCTTTTTGGTGGGATTATCAGAGAGAAAACTTTTGATTTTTTACAAAAGTTGCGTCGCCTCTACTCCTTTTATCAGGCACAAGCTTTGTCTTTTTATGCCCCTCCTTTCCTATCTTGGGCCCTTGCTTCTCAAGACCGTTCATATGTTCATGCAGTACCCGGGGCAAGTCCGCAGTCGACATTTGAAAGAGTAAAGACTACTCAATACTAAAACCGCCGAGGTTTGAACAGCTGTGCATCTCACCGTGCTCTTTAACGTCAAAGGTGAAACCAAACGTTATCTCAGTGCAAAACAAAATGAAAATAAAGGCATCTGAAGTCATTTAACTATAGGAACGTTCAGAACAGGCCTATCAATGAATGCGATCCAACTTGTTTTGATTCAGTAGCTTTTCCCGTATAACAGCAGGTCATACCACCTGTCAACCGTGTTCAGTAGAAAAACGATGTCTCCTCGGCAGAATTATTTGCCAAATATGTTTCACTCAAAATTACCATTGAATGTTATTTATTATTATTATTATTTTTATTATTATTTTTTTTTTGATTCTCTCCTCTTAGGTTCTCTCTAAAAGTAAAACACGCCTGTTGTGAACCGCCTCTGATCCGTGTGGACTCTTTAATATCATGGGTAAATCCAAAATAAATCTCAGTATGAAACAAACTCCGAGCTCCGTGTTGGGTTCTCAAACACGATTTTCTGTGCATCATGAACTTTACCGTTCATGTCTGGGACTGGGGTTTTGTAGGATGAAATGGGGCACCGGGATTATCGATTGGGATAGCAGTTGTACACATGTACATCCAATCTGGCGCTCTCCGTGACAAGGTTGAAAGTTTCCATCTGATCGTTGCTGGTCGACGAAGCTGTCGTGGCTGCGTGGTAACTCTGCTGCTTTGCAGATAGGCAAGAACTCGGACGATAGTTCGAGTCCCAGTAGATACTGTGTCATTTATTGCCAGAATTAATTTTTTAAAAATTGCGCTTGATTACTATAAGAGGAAACTCGCACGTACGGAGGGTGGCGGGTCAGTCACGGAGCAGTCGGTAGCGTGCATGGATGCAAATGAGACAGCCGAAGCGTCATCAACCTTGGTAACGCAAAGTCACGGGTTCGAGTCCCGGATGAGGCACGTCACGACAACGACCTGGCCCCTGAATCGGGATGCCACGAGACGGGAATGAATGAGGGCTCTCGTGGGACTTAGCAAATTACCTTTTGCGTAAAAATACGGTATACTTCAGAAAGTTTAAATCTGCTTCGACAATTATATTTCCTTGCTCTTCAGTTAAAAGTCCTTATATTGCTGCCACGATCTTGAACTTAAACTGAGCTAAAGCTAACTCCGTACGTACTGCATTTCATCAAAATGTGCTATCTTTTTGGTGGGATTATCAGAGAGAAAACTTTTGATTTTTTACAAAAGTTGCGTCGCCTCTACTCCTTTTATCAGGCACAAGCTTTGTCTTTTTATGCCCCTCCCTTCCTATCTTGGGCCCTTGCTTCTCAAGACCGTTCATATGTTCATGCAGTACCCGGGGCAAGTCCGCAGTCGACATTTGAAAGAGTAAAGACTACTCAATACTAAAACCGCCGAGGTTTGAACAGCTGTGCATCTCACCGTGCTCTATAACGTCAAAGGTGAAACCAAACGTTATCTCAGTGCAAAACAAAATGAAAATAAAGGCATCTGAAGTCATTTAACTATAGGAACGTTCAGAACAGGCCTATCAATGAATGCGATCCAACTTGTTTTGATTCAGTAGCTTTTCCCGTATAACAGCAGGTCATACCACCTGTTAACCGTGTTCGGTAGAAAAACGATGTCTCCTCGGCAGAATTATTTGCCAAATATGTTTCACTCAACCATTGAATGTTATTTATTATTATAATTATTTTTTTTTTTTTTATTCTCTCCTCTTAGGTTCTCACTAAAAGTAAAACACGCCTGTTGTGAACCTCCTCTGATCCGTGTGGACTCTTTAATATCATGGGTAAATCCAAAATAAATCTCAGTATGAAACAAACTCCGAGCTCCGTGTCGGGTTCTCAAACACGATTTCCTGTGCATCATGAGCTTTACCGTTTATGTCTGGGACTGGGGTTTTGTAGGATGAAATGGGGCACCGGGATTATCGATTGGGATAGCAGTTGTACACATGTACATCCAATCTGGCGCTCTCCGTGACAAGGTTGAAAGTTTCCATCTGATCGTTGCTGGTCGACGAAGCTGTCGTGGCTGCGTGGTAACTCTGCTGCTTTGCAGATAGGCAGGAACTCGGACGATGGTTCGAGTCCCAGTAGATACTGTGTCATTTTTTGCCAGAATTAATTTTCTAAAAATTGCGCTTGATTACTATAAGAGGAAACTCGCACGTACGGAGGGTGGGCGGGTCAGTCACGGAGCAGTCGGTAGCGTGCATGGATGGAAATGAGACAGCCGAAGCGTCATCAACCTTGGTAACGCAAAGTCACGGGTTCGAGTCCCGGATGAGGCACGTCACGACAACGACCTGGCCCCTGAATCGGGATGCCACGAGACGGGAATGAATGAGGGCTCTCGTGGGACTTAGCAAATTACCTTTTGCGTAAAAATACGGTATACTTCAGAAAGTTTAAATCTGCTTCGACAATTATATTTCCTTGCTCTTCAGTTAAAAGTACTTATATTGCTGCCACGATCTTGAACTTAAACTGAGCTAAAGCTAACTCCGTGCGTACTGCATTTCATCAAAATGTTCTCTCTAAAAGTAAAACACGCCTGTTGTGAACCGCCTCTGATCCGTGTGGACTCTTTAATATCATGGGTAAATCCAAAATAAATCTCAGTATGAAACAAACTCCGAGCTCCGTGTCGGGTTCTCAAACACGATTTCCTGTGCATCATGAACTTTACCGTTCATGTCTGGGACTGGGGTTTTGTAGGATGAAATGGGGCACCGGGATTATCGATTGGGATAGCAGTTGTACACATGTACATCCAATCTGGCGCTCTCCGTGACAAGGTTGAAAGTTTCCATCTGATCGTGTTGGTCGACGAAGCTGTCGTGGCTGCGTGGTAACTCTGCTGCTTTGCAGATAGGCAGGAACTCGGTCGATGGTTCGAGACGGGATTGAATGAGGGCTCTCGTGGGACTTAGCAAATTACCTTTTGCGTAAAAATACGGTATACTTCAGAAAGTTTAAATCTGCTTCGACAATTATATTTCCTTGCTCTTCAGTTAAAAGTCCTTATATTGCTGCCACGATCTTGAACTTAAACTGAGCTAAAGCTAACTCCGTACGTACTGCATTTCATCAAAATGTGCTATCTTTTTGGTGGGATTATCAGAGAGAAAACTTTTGATTTTTTACAAAAGTTGCGTCGCCTCTACTCCTTTTATCAGGCACAAGCTTTGTCTTTTTATGCCCCTCCTTTCCTATCTTGGGCCCTTGCTTCTCAAGACCGTTCATATGTTCATGCAGTACCCGGGGCAAGTCCGCAGTCGACATTTGAAAGAGTAAAGACTACTCAATACTAAAACCGCCGAGGTTTGAACAGCTGTGCATCTCACCGTGCTCTTTAACGTCAAAGGTGAAACCAAACGTTATCTCAGTGCAAAACAAAATGAAAATAAAGGCATCTGAAGTCATTTAACTATAGGAACGTTCAGAACAGGCCTATCAATGAATGCGATCCAACTTGTTTTGATTCAGTAGCTTTTCCCGTATAACAGCAGGTCATACCACCTGTTAACCGTGTTCGGTAGAAAAACGATGTCTCCTCGGCAGAATTATTTGCCAAATATGTTTCACTCAAAATTACCATTGAATGTTATTTATTATTATTATTATTATTATTTTTTTTTTGATTCTCTCCTCTTAGGTTCTCACTAAAAGTAAAACACGCCTGTTGTGAACCTCCTCTGATCCGTGTGGACTCTTTAATATCATGGGTAAATCCAAAATAAATCTCAGTATGAAACAAACTCCGAGCTCCGTGTCGGGTTCTCAAACACGATTTCCTGTGCATCATGAACTTTACCGTTCATGTCTGGGACTGGGGTTTTGTAGGATGAAATGGGGCACCGGGATTATCGATTGGGATAGCAGTTGTACACATGTACATCCAATCTGGCGCTCTCCGTGACAAGGTTGAAAGTTTCCATCTGATCGTTGCTGGTCGACGAAGCTGTCGTGGCTGCGTGGTAACTTTGCTGCTTTGCAGATAGGCAGGAACTCGGTCGATGGTTCGAGTCCCAGTAGATACTGTGTCATTTTTTGCCAGAATTAATTTTCTAAAAATTGCGCTTGATTACTATAAGAGGAAACTCGCACGTACGGAGGGTGGGCGGGTCAGTCACGGAGCAGTCGGTAGCGTGCATGGATGCAAATGAGACAGCCGAAGCGTCATCAACCTTGTTAACGCAAAGTCACGGGTTCGAGTCCCGGATGAGGCACGTCACGACAACGACCTGGCCCCTGAATCGGGATGCCACGAGACGGGATTGAATGAGGGCTCTCGTGGGACTTAGCAAATTACATACGGTATACTTCAGAAAGTTTAAATCTGCTTCGACAATTATATTTCCTTGCTCTTCAGTTAAAAGTCCTTATATTGCTGCCACGATCTTGAACTTAAACTGAGCTAAAGCTAACTCCGTACGTACTGCATTTCATCAAAATGTGCTATCTTTTTGGTGGGATTATCAGAGAGAAAACTTTTGATTTTTTACAAAAGTTGCGTCGCCTCTACTCCTTTTATCAGGCACAAGCTTTGTCTTTTTATGCCCCTCCCTTCCTATCTTGGGCCCTTGCTTCTCAAGACCGTTCATATGTTCATGCAGTACCCGGGGCAAGTCCGCAGTCGACATTTGAAAGAGTAAAGACTACTCAATACTAAAACCGCCGAGGTTTGAACAGCTGTGCATCTCACCGTGCTCTATAACGTCAAAGGTGAAACCAAACGTTATCTCAGTGCAAAACAAAATGAAAATAAAGGCATCTGAAGTCATTTAACTATAGGAACGTTCAGAACAGGCCTATCAATGAATGCGATCCAACTTGTTTTGATTCAGTAGCTTTTCCCGTATAACAGCAGGTCATACCACCTGTTAACCGTGTTCGGTAGAAAAACGATGTCTCCTCGGCAGAATTATTTGCCAAATATGTTTCACTCAACCATTGAATGTTATTTATTATTATAATTATTTTTTTTTTTTTATTCTCTCCTCTTAGGTTCTCACTAAAAGTAAAACACGCCTGTTGTGAACCTCCTCTGATCCGTGTGGACTCTTTAATATCATGGGTAAATCCAAAATAAATCTCAGTATGAAACAAACTCCGAGCTCCGTGTCGGGTTCTCAAACACGATTTCCTGTGCATCATGAGCTTTACCGTTTATGTCTGGGACTGGGGTTTTGTAGGATGAAATGGGGCACCGGGATTATCGATTGGGATAGCAGTTGTACACATGTACATCCAATCTGGCGCTCTCCGTGACAAGGTTGAAAGTTTCCATCTGATCGTTGCTGGTCGACGAAGCTGTCGTGGCTGCGTGGTAACTCTGCTGCTTTGCAGATAGGCAGGAACTCGGACGATGGTTCGAGTCCCAGTAGATACTGTGTCATTTTTTGCCAGAATTAATTTTCTAAAAATTGCGCTTGATTACTATAAGAGGAAACTCGCACGTACGGAGGGTGGGCGGGTCAGTCACGGAGCAGTCGGTAGCGTGCATGGATGGAAATGAGACAGCCGAAGCGTCATCAACCTTGGTAACGCAAAGTCACGGGTTCGAGTCCCGGATGAGGCACGTCACGACAACGACCTGGCCCCTGAATCGGGATGCCACGAGACGGGAATGAATGAGGGCTCTCGTGGGACTTAGCAAATTACCTTTTGCGTAAAAATACGGTATACTTCAGAAAGTTTAAATCTGCTTCGACAATTATATTTCCTTGCTCTTCAGTTAAAAGTACTTATATTGCTGCCACGATCTTGAACTTAAACTGAGCTAAAGCTAACTCCGTGCGTACTGCATTTCATCAAAATGTTCTCTCTAAAAGTAAAACACGCCTGTTGTGAACCGCCTCTGATCCGTGTGGACTCTTTAATATCATGGGTAAATCCAAAATAAATCTCAGTATGAAACAAACTCCGAGCTCCGTGTCGGGTTCTCAAACACGATTTCCTGTGCATCATGAACTTTACCGTTCATGTCTGGGACTGGGGTTTTGTAGGATGAAATGGGGCACCGGGATTATCGATTGGGATAGCAGTTGTACACATGTACATCCAATCTGGCGCTCTCCGTGACAAGGTTGAAAGTTTCCATCTGATCGTGTTGGTCGACGAAGCTGTCGTGGCTGCGTGGTAACTCTGCTGCTTTGCAGATAGGCAGGAACTCGGTCGATGGTTCGAGTCCCAGTAGATACTGTGTCATTTTTTGCCAGAATTAATTTTCTAAAAATTGCGCTTGATTACTATAAGAGGAAACTCGCACGTACGGAGGGTGGGCGGGTCAGTCACGGAGCAGTCGGTAGCGTGCATGGATGCAAATGAGACAGCCGAAGCGTCATCAACCTTGTTAACGCAAAGTCACGGGTTCGAGTCCCGGATGAGGCACGTCACGAAAACGACCTGGCCCCTGAATCGGGATGCCACGAGACGGGATTGAATGAGGGCTCTCGTGGGACTTAGCAAATTACCTTTTGCGTAAAAATACGGTATACTTCAGAAAGTTTAAATCTGCTTCGACAATTATATTTCCTTGCTCTTCAGTTAAAAGTCCTTATATTGCTGCCACGATCTTGAACTTAAACTGAGCTAAAGCTAACTCCGTACGTACTGCATTTCATCAAAATGTGCTATCTTTTTGGTGGGATTATCAGAGAGAAAACTTTTGATTTTTTACAAAAGTTGCGTCGCCTCTACTCCTTTTATCAGGCACAAGCTTTGTCTTTTTATGCCCCTCCTTTCCTATCTTGGGCCCTTGCTTCTCAAGACCGTTCATATGTTCATGCAGTACCCGGGGCAAGTCCGCAGTCGACATTTGAAAGAGTAAAGACTACTCAATACTAAAACCGCCGAGGTTTGAACAGCTGTGCATCTCACCGTGCTCTTTAACGTCAAAGGTGAAACCAAACGTTATCTCAGTGCAAAACAAAATGAAAATAAAGGCATCTGAAGTCATTTAACTATAGGAACGTTCAGAACAGGCCTATCAATGAATGCGATCCAACTTGTTTTGATTCAGTAGCTTTTCCCGTATAACAGCAGGTCATACCACCTGTCAACCGTGTTCAGTAGAAAAACGATGTCTCCTCGGCAGAATTATTTGCCAAATATGTTTCACTCAAAATTACCATTGAATGTTATTTATTATTATTATTATTTTTATTTTATTTTTTTTTTTTTTTGATTCTCTCCTCTTAGGTTCTCTCTAAAAGTAAAACACGCCTGTTGTGAACCGCCTCTGATCCGTGTGGACTCTTTAATATCATGGGTAAATCCAAAATAAATCTCAGTATGAAACAAACTCCGAGCTCCGTGTTGGGTTCTCAAACACGATTTTCTGTGCATCATGAACTTTACCGTTCATGTCTGGGACTGGGGTTTTGTAGGATGAAATGGGGCACCGGGATTATCGATTGGGATAGCAGTTGTACACATGTACATCCAATCTGGCGCTCTCCGTGACAAGGTTGAAAGTTTCCATCTGATCGTTGCTGGTCGACGAAACTGTCGTGGCTGCGTAGTAACTCTGCTGCTTTGCAGATAGGCAAGAACTCGGACGATAGTTCGAGTCCCAGTAGATACTGTGTCATTTATTGCCAGAATTAATTTTTTAAAAATTGCGCTTGATTACTATAAGAGGAAACTCGCACGTACGGAGGGTGGCGGGTCAGTCACGGAGCAGTCGGTAGCGTGCATGGATGCAAATGAGACAGCCGAAGCGTCATCAACCTTGGTAACGCAAAGTCACAGGTTCGAGTCCCGTATGAGGCACGTCACGACAACGACCTGGCCCCTGAATCGGGATGCCACGAGACGGGAATGAATGAGGGCTCTCGTGGGACTTAGCAAATTACCTTTTGCGTAAAAATACGGTATACTTCAGAAAGTTTAAATCTGCTTCGACAATTATATTTCCTTGCTCTTCAGTTAAAAGTCCTTATATTGCTGCCACGATCTTGAACTTAAACTGAGCTAAAGCTAACTCCGTACGTACTGCATTTCATCAAAATGTTCTCTCTAAAAGTAAAACACGCCTGTTGTGAACCTCCTCTGATCCGTGTGGACTCTTTAATATCATGGGTAAATCCAAAATAAATCTCAGTATGAAACAAACTCCGAGCTCCGTGTCGGGTTCTCAAACACGATTTCCTGTGCATCATGAACTTTACCGTTCATGTCTGGGACTGGGGTTTTGTAGGATGAAATGGGGCACCGGGATTATCGATTGGGATAGCAGTTGTACACATGTACATCCAATCTGGCGCTCTCCGTGACAAGGTTGAAAGTTTCCATCTGATCGTGTTGGTCGACGAAGCTGTCGTGGCTGCGTGGTAACTCTGCTGCTTTGCAGATAGGCAGGAACTCGGTCGATGGTTCGAGTCCCAGTAGATACTGTGTCATTTTTTGCCAGAATTAATTTTCTAAAAATTGCGCTTGATTACTATAAGAGGAAACTCGCACGTACGGAGGGTGGGCGGGTCAGTCACGGAGCAGTCGGTAGCGTGCATGGATGCAAATGAGACAGCCGAAGCGTCATCAACCTTGTTAACGCAAAGTCACGGGTTCGAGTCCCGGATGAGGCACGTCACGACAACGACCTGGCCCCTGAATCGGGATGCCACGAGACGGGATTGAATGAGGGCTCTCGTGGGACTTAGCAAATTACATACGGTATACTTCAGAAAGTTTAAATCTGCTTCGACAATTATATTTCCTTGCTCTTCAGTTAAAAGTCCTTATATTGCTGCCACGATCTTGAACTTAAACTGAGCTAAAGCTAACTCCGTACGTACTGCATTTCATCAAAATGTGCTATCTTTTTGGTGGGATTATCAGAGAGAAAACTTTTGATTTTTTACAAAAGTTGCGTCGCCTCTACTCCTTTTATCAGGCACAAGCTTTGTCTTTTTATGCCCCTCCCTTCCTATCTTGGGCCCTTGCTTCTCAAGACCGTTCATATGTTCATGCAGTACCCGGGGCAAGTCCGCAGTCGACATTTGAAAGAGTAAAGACTACTCAATACTAAAACCGCCGAGGTTTGAACAGCTGTGCATCTCACCGTGCTCTATAACGTCAAAGGTGAAACCAAACGTTATCTCAGTGCAAAACAAAATGAAAATAAAGGCATCTGAAGTCATTTAACTATAGGAACGTTCAGAACAGGCCTATCAATGAATGCGATCCAACTTGTTTTGATTCAGTAGCTTTTCCCGTATAACAGCAGGTCATACCACCTGTTAACCGTGTTCGGTAGAAAAACGATGTCTCCTCGGCAGAATTATTTGCCAAATATGTTTCACTCAACCATTGAATGTTATTTATTATTATAATTATTATTATTTTTTTTTTATTCTCTCCTCTTAGGTTCTCACTAAAAGTAAAACACGCCTGTTGTGAACCTCCTCTGATCCGTGTGGACTCTTTAATATCATGGGTAAATCCAAAATAAATCTTAGTATGAAACAAACTCCGAGCTCCGTGTCGGGTTCTCAAACACGATTTCCTGTGCATCATGAGCTTTACCGTTTATGTCTGGGACTGGGGTTTTGTAGGATGAAATGGGGCACCGGGATTATCGATTGGGATAGCAGTTGTACACATGTACATCCAATCTGGCGCTCTCCGTGACAAGGTTGAAAGTTTCCATCTGATCGTTGCTGGTCGACGAAGCTGTCGTGGCTGCGTGGTAACTCTGCTGCTTTGCAGATAGGCAGGAACTCGGACGATGGTTCGAGTCCCAGTAGATACTGTGTCATTTTTTGCCAGAATTAATTTTCTAAAAATTGCGCTTGATTACTATAAGAGGAAACTCGCACGTACGGAGGGTGGGCGGGTCAGTCACGGAGCAGTCGGTAGCGTGCATGGATGGAAATGAGACAGCCGAAGCGTCATCAACCTTGGTAACGCAAAGTCACGGGTTCGAGTCCCGGATGAGGCACGTCACGACAACGACCTGGCCCCTGAATCGGGATGCCACGAGACGGGAATGAATGAGGGCTCTCGTGGGACTTAGCAAATTACCTTTTGCGTAAAAATACGGTATACTTCAGAAAGTTTAAATCTGCTTCGACAATTATATTTCCTTGCTCTTCAGTTAAAAGTCCTTATATTGCTGCCACGATCTTGAACTTAAACTGAGCTAAAGCTAACTCCGTGCGTACTGCATTTCATCAAAATGTTCTCTCTAAAAGTAAAACACGCCTGTTGTGAACCGCCTCTGATCCGTGTGGACTCTTTAATATCATGGGTAAATCCAAAATAAATCTCAGTATGAAACAAACTCCGAGCTCCGTGTCGGGTTCTCAAACACGATTTCCTTTGCTGGGACTGGGGTTTTGTGGGATGAAATGGGGCACCGGGATTATCGATTGGGATAGCAGTTGTACACATGTACATCCAATCTGGCGCTCTCCGTGACAAGGTTGAAAGTTTCCATCTGATCGTTGCTGGTCGACGAAGCTGTCGTGGCTGCGTGGTAACTCTGCTGCTTTGCAGATAGGCAGGAACTCGGACGATGGTTCGAGTCCCAGTAGATACTGTGTCATTTTTTGCCAGAATTAATTTTCTAAAAATTGCGCTTGATTACTATAAGAGGAAACTCGCACGTACGGAGGGTGGGCGGGTCAGTCACGGAGCAGTCGGTAGCGTGCATGGATGGAAATGAGACAGCCGAAGCGTCATCAACCTTGGTAACGCAAAGTCACGGGTTCGAGTCCCGGATGAGGCACGTCACGACAACGACCTGGCCCCTGAATCGGGATGCCACGAGACGGGAATGAATGAGGGCTCTCGTGGGACTTAGCAAATTACCTTTTGCGTAAAAATACGGTATACTTCAGAAAGTTTAAATCTGCTTCGACAATTATATTTCCTTGCTCTTCAGTTAAAAGTCCTTATATTGCTGCCACGATCTTGAACTTAAACTGAGCTAAAGCTAACTCCGTGCGTACTGCATTTCATCAAAATGTGCTATCTTTTTGGTGGGATTATCAGAGAGAAAACTTTTGATTTTTTACAAAAGTTGCGTCGCCTCTACTCCTTTTATCAGGCACAAGCTTTGTCTTTTTATGCCCCTCCTTTCCTATCTTGGGCCCTTGCTTCTCAAGACCGTTCATATGTTCATGCAGTACCCGGGGAAAGTCCGCAGTCGACATTTGAAAGAGTAAAGACTACTCAATACTAAAACCGCCGAGGTTTGAACAGCTGTGCATCTCACCGTGCTCTTTAACTTCAAAGGTGAAACCAAACGTTATCTCAGTGCAAAACAAAATGAAAATAAAGACATCTGAAGTCATTTAACTATAGGAACGTTCAGAACAGGCCTATCAATGAATGCGATCCAACTTGTTTTGATTCAGTAGCTTTTCCCGTATAACAGCAGGTCATACCACCTGTCAACCGTGTTCAGTAGAAAAACGATGTCTCCTCGGCAGAATTATTTGCCAAATATGTTTCACTCAAAATTACCATTGAATGTTATTTATTATTATTATTATTATTTTGTTTTTTTTTTATTCTCTCCTCTTAGGTTCTCACTAAAAGTAAAACACGCCTGTTGTGAACCGCCTCTGATCCGTGTGGACTCTTTAATATCATGGGTAAATCCAAAATAAATCTCAGTATGAAACAAACTCCGAGCTCCGTGTCGGGTTCTCAAACACGATTTCCTTTGCTGGGACTGGGGTTTTGTGGGATGAAATGGGGCACCGGGATTATCGATTGGGATAGCAGTTGTACACATGTACATCCAATCTGGCGCTCTCCGTGACAAGGTTGAAAGTTTCCATCTGATCGTTGCTGGTCGACGAAGCTGTCGTGGCTGCGTGGTAACTCTGCTGCTTTGCAGATAGGCAGGAACTCGGACGATGGTTCGAGTCCCAGTAGATACTGTGTCATTTTTTGCCAGAATTAATTTTCTAAAAATTGCGCTTGATTACTATAAGAGGAAACTCGCACGTACGGAGGGTGGGCGGGTCAGTCACGGAGCAGTCGGTAGCGTGCATGGATGGAAATGAGACAGCCGAAGCGTCATCAACCTTGGTAACGCAAAGTCACGGGTTCGAGTCCCGGATGAGGCACGTCACGACAACGACCTGGCCCCTGAATCGGGATGCCACGAGACGGGAATGAATGAGGGCTCTCGTGGGACTTAGCAAATTACCTTTTGCGTAAAAATACGGTATACTTCAGAAAGTTTAAATCTGCTTCGACAATTATATTTCCTTGCTCTTCAGTTAAAAGTCCTTATATTGCTGCCACGATCTTGAACTTAAACTGAGCTAAAGCTAACTCCGTGCGTACTGCATTTCATCAAAATGTGCTATCTTTTTGGTGGGATTATCAGAGAGAAAACTTTTGATTTTTTACAAAAGTTGCGTCGCCTCTACTCCTTTTATCAGGCACAAGCTTTGTCTTTTTATGCCCCTCCTTTCCTATCTTGGGCCCTTGCTTCTCAAGACCGTTCATATGTTCATGCAGTACCCGGGGCAAGTCCGCAGTCGACATTTGAAAGAGTAAAGACTACTCAATACTAAAACCGCCGAGGTTTGAACAGCTGTGCATCTCACCGTGCTCTTTAACGTCAAAGGTGAAACCAAACGTTATCTCAGTGCAAAACAAAATGAAAATAAAGGCATCTGAAGTCATTTAACTATAGGAACGTTCAGAACAGGCCTATCAATGAATGCGATCCAACTTGTTTTGATTCAGTAGCTTTTCCCGTATAACAGCAGGTCATACCACCTGTCAACCGTGTTCAGTAGAAAAACGATGTCTCCTCGGCAGAATTATTTGCCAAATATGTTTCACTCAAAATTACCATTGAATGTTATTTATTATTATTATTATTTTTATTTTATTTTTTTTTATTCTCTCCTCTTAGGTTCTCTCTAAAAGTAAAACACGCCTGTTGTGAACCGCCTCTGATCCGTGTGGACTCTTTAATATCATGGGTAAATCCAAAATAAATCTCAGTATGAAACAAACTCCGAGCTCCGTGTCGGGTTCTCAAACACGATTTCCTTTGCTGGGACTGGGGTTTTGTGGGATGAAATGGGGCACCGGGATTATCGATTGAGATAGCAGATGTACACATGTACATCCAATCTGGCGCTCTCCGCGACAAGGTTGAAAGTTTCCATCTGATCGTTGCTTGTCGACGAAGCTGTCGTGGCTGCGTGGTAACTCTGCTGCTTTGTAGATAGGTAGAAACTCGGACGATGGTTCGAGTTCCAGTAGATACTGTGTCATTTATTGCCAAAATTAATTTTTTTAAAATTGCGATTGATTACTATAAGAGGAAACTCGCACGTACGGAGGGTGGGCGGGTCAGTCACGGAGCAGTCGGTAGCGTGCATGGATGCAAATGAGACAGCCAAAGCGTCACCAACCTTGGTAACGCAAAGTTACGGGTTCGAGTCCCGCTCATCTGCGACTAGATCAGGCGACAGTGACTTTTTATATGTTACAGTAGACACTGTCTCTATGGGTTTCGCATACTCTCCAAATATCTCCTCCATGAAGGAGTGCTCACTTGTGCTATACTCAATGTCCGGCCTGGGACCTGCTGTGTCTTTGGAGTTTGACATTGCGCTCAGACAACTGAAGGCAGCCAGGTCTTCTGGAATGCTTTCTTCACTGTCTGATCCCAGGTCCTTAGATGCCATAGTGGACACGGTCTCTGCGAGTTCTTCACTTGCTCCAACAATCTCTTCCATGATAGAGTGTTCACATTTGTTATACGCAACGCCCAGTCTAATATCAGCTGAATTATTGGGACTAGATGAGAGAGACACCTCAGACAGAGAGCTAAATGGCTCAAAATCCTCTGGGAAGCTGATGTCACTGGCATAACTGTTTGGCCGCAGTCCACATTCAGCGTCACAAAGAGTGGTGGTTGAGATTGACTCTTTATTCAGAGATGCATGGCCTATTTCCTCTGCAACCGAGGTTTCACTAGGTCCAGCGGCTGGCTCTTTTTCACGTGACTGAGGCGTTTCAAGGGTGACAGAGGAGAAGGAATGTCCAGGTGTGTGGAGTGATCCCTCCGAAATGCTATCGAATGAACTGCTGTAGCTTGCTGCGCTGTCAGACACGTTCACAGTGGTGCTGGAAGAGGAGGGCGACAGAGAGACTAACGAACCATCTGAGGTGCTTTCATGAAGGACTGGTGTCTGTACCTCCAGCGTGTCTTGTGCCATGAAGGTGTCTTCCAGTCCATCGAATGCAGAGATTGTTACTTCTGAGGTGCTTGAGAAAACAAAGCTTCTCACACTCATTTCCTCTGCAAGGACAGAGTTCTCTCGTCCAGTGGAGGTTCCGCTGTCGTTCGTGTCTGGGTTAGGAAAAGACAGCATAGAAACGGTTGTGAGGGACCCGTTCCCTTCCGAATCTGAGCTGCTGTCACAGCTAGAACTCGTTTCAAATATCTCAGAAGCTGTTGACAAGAGAGACGCCTCGGATCTGCAGGTGTCTTCTCCCCCAGAAGAAATTTTCTCAGAGGCATCGAGAGAAGACGAAGCGGAGCGTTCTTCTTGGACCTGAGCCCTGTCCACATGTTCTCTATCTCCTCTTACATCAAGACTGCAAAAATAAATAACATCATTTTAGAAAAAACAATGACTTTGAAAACCAATCCTTATAATATCCAAGTGCACTAAATCCTTGACTAAAATATTTCATGCCGAGATTAAATCCGTTAACACTAATTTTAGGACTCTTTTCAATGCCCATAAAAATGTTCGAATGTGCACAAGTACGTAAGTTAGTACAATACTTCTACTACTAGGACTAGGCCTACTGTAATCAATAAATAAGAACATGAAACGAAATAGATGCCTCATGTTTTCTGCATGGAAAATTTCGAATCTTCAACGTATTTATGTGATTTTTGAAAGAAATCAGAGCAAAATTCTGGGCGATTTTTTAAATGACTGTTGGTGTTATATGAAGTGGCAGCATAATCGCATATATTACAAACAGGGACGTATCCTCATAACGCTATGAAAGCGATTCTTACCTTGTCGGATTCTGAGTCAATTTTTCATCGTTTCTTCTTACGGAGTTTGGTCTGATACTCTCAACTACTTCGGTTGATCCCAAGGAGCAACAATTGACTCTATTCCAGGCTCTTCTTAGCCAGGATGGCATATTTCGTGCGATTTAAACAACATCGTGAATACACGCATGTCTACTTTAGCGTAGTGCGGTACCTATGTGACGTCATAAGGGGTCACGTGGATACAAGGAACTGATGTCACATACACACAATGACAACTACAACAATACCTTCTTCAATTTTAAAATATGATCCCACTAATATATGCCAGAATACGTGTCCGTAATTTAAGGACGATGCCCCACTTTAAAAAAGAACAATTTTGTTTAAGTAGTCGTCTCGAAATATAGTTCTAGAGACACGGGTAGTTCAACATTTTGCTTCGTTTCACATCAGTCACCCACACATAGATAACAAGCCAACAACAACATATTTCAAATCCACTTTTTATTCATTTTTGTTTCACTTTTTCTTTTTAACTGACACTGCGGAATTTTACAATATCTCGAGAATGTTACTGGTCTTTTCTTTTTGTAACAGGTTTGTTATTGAAAGCAGCTCGTGAAAAATGTCTGTAATATTGAATCATTTCTCACCATAAACTACTACATAAAGCATAAAGTAAAAAGGATCTTTTTCTTTACTACAATAAAGTTTAATTTTAGGGAATCTAGAAAACACACAAAATTGACTAAAAGAAATTCATCTTCCAGTCGATAAGGTACAGGAAAGTAACCACAAAAGTGGCCATATATACTAGCATTGCTTAAGACATGACATTTCATAGAGCATAGGCTAATGCATAATGTATTGGCACCATTAGTGACCAAACGGAAAACGGTAAACTTCAAATTGATCAACCAGTCACTAAAACTGACTTTGGATCTTCTGCCCATTCCGTAGTATTACAATGTATGTAAAAAATATCCACTTGTAGAATTTTGATTACAAGCGAGCAACTTTTTACCAATGGTGACCTATAAGCTTGAAATAAATATTAGATATGACAACATAAACACTAGTCGAGTCTGATGATATATGTATATATTCTTCTTGTGTGTGTGTAGATTCACCCCAATTTTCAAGATGGCAGATGTTCTTTCAAAGATGGCAGACCTGGAGAGCAGATGTCAGTGCACGCGGTGCTCTTGATGATTACTCCCCAATGAGGATTTCTTCAACTTTTTCCAAGAATTCAATGACCTCCTCCTCAAAATTTTCTGTGTGCGCCTCAAGTTCATCAGTATCAATTCCTAATGAAATGCAATATTTTAATATTTGAAATATCATTCATGACAATGATTTACTTAAATATCTATTACAGCTGACACATTAAAAATTTTCTTAAAACCTAAAAATTAACATGGCATTCCAAAACTAAATTATTTTCAAACAAAACAAGCACATTTTTAATAGAGAGTTTTAAAATATCAAAACTTTTTACGAAAAAAAAGTTTTATATTTACCATCGCGCAGTGCAAGCCTCTCTTGTTTCTGGTTTCTTACCACCTCCTGCAACTTGGCTCGATACTTGTTGAAATCATCACACATTTTTCTGCGACGTTCAATAAGTTCCTAAGAAAAAAACATTTCAAATGGTCAGCATTTTTGAAGCAAATTCTTCACAATTCGCTTACATAATGTGTTAAAACTATGTGAAGTGCTATTGGTGAAAAAAAAAACTGCTAATTTATTTATGTAATGAAATATTAGCTACAAATATTTTTTCCAAAATACGAATTATCCACATTTTGGGCATTTCCTGTGCAAAACCAACTCACCTTTGACGCCTTGCTCTGTGTCATACGATCCTTCAGTTCAAACTGAGTGCTGTATTTCTTCATGTTCTTTTTGATATCCTGCAAAGAAAAAAATACACCACATTAATTAGCATGAATGGTACACTTTAAACATTTAGACTTCAGACATATCTACTTGACTTCCTGAACTACAGACAAGCACTGAAATTTTTGCCACAACCAAAACCAAACATACCTTTTCGGGGAAATATTACAAAGACTTAAAAAAATATTATACATCATCTCACATAATAAGGTATTGGCAATACCTTTATCATCTCGGGAGTGAGCAAACTTGGTGGTCTTGGTCTCCACAAGAACTGACAGAATCTCTCCAATGGATGTTTGGACAGCAGACGACCTTGGAAGTTCCACATCCAGTAGGCATTATCAACCTGACAGAACAATCAGTGATACTTATTTCAGACAACTTCATCAAATTTGCGCCTGATTTAAAGTTCTTTTCTTTCAAATCTTCAAAAAGAAATATTTGTAGAAGAAAATAATTACTCTAAGTTTCAGATCCAATTTGTGTGCGCAATAAATGAAAACACATTCCCCATGGCTGGTTTAAAATAACTCTTAGACAACACAAGTCATGGTTCTGCCAGCTTTAATAAAATTAATTTCCAGGAGTTTTCCAGGAGTTTTCAAGGACATAATTTTTTTTTCCAGGAGTATGTTACACTGGACAACTAGAGGATCAGAGAGGCGATACCGCCTCCAAATATTGTACCACCAGCTGGAGCAAACGCATTCGTATAGACCCCCACATACACAAAATAAGGGACACAGCCGCCAGTTTTGTGCTTGACAAGCTGTAAAAATGCAATCAACAAGAATTTTTAAACTATTGCAAAAAATATATATGGTACAATCAAATTTAAGTTCTTTGTAAGGTAGGTCAAGGGTCAATTTCAAGGTCACAGTAAATTGCCAGTATATGACTTCCTATTCAAGTTCAAGAGTAACTATGGACCTATCTCTGTCAAGTTTGAAGTTAAAAGAGAAAGAAATTAGCAGAGTTCAGTTCATGATAAAAAGTAGGTCAAAGGTCAATTTCAAGGTCACACTTAGATTGCCAGTATAGGACTTTCTATTCAACTTCAATAGTAACTATGGACCTATCTCAGCCAGTTTTGGAGATAAAAGGGAAGCAAAATTTGCAAAATTCAGTTCATGGTGAAAAGTAGGTCAAAGGTCAATTTCAAGGTCACATTTAGATTGCCAGTATATGACTTTCTATTCAAGTTCAATAGTAACTATGGACCTATCTCTGCCAGTTTTGGAGATAAAAGGGAAGCAAAATTTGCAAAGTTCAGTTTATGGTGAAAAGTAGGTCAAAGGTCAATTTTAATGTCACATTTATAATGCCAGTATATGACTTCCTATTCAAGTTCAATAGTAACTACGGACCTATCTCAGCCAGTTTTGGAGATAAAAGGAAAGCAAAATTTGCAAAATTCAGTTCATGGTGTAAAGTAGGTCAAAGGTCAATTTTAAGGTCACATTTAGATTGCCAGTATATGACTTCCTTTTCAAGTTCAATAGTAACTATGGTCCTATCTCAGCCAGTTTTGGAGATAAAAGGGAAGAAAAGTTTGCAAAGTTCAGTTCATGGTGAAAAGTAGGTCAAAGGTCAATTTCAAGGTCACATTTAGATTGCCAGTATATGACTTCCTATTCAAGTTCAATAGCAACTATGGACCTATCTCTGCCAGTTTTGGAGATAAAAGGGAAGCAAAATTTGCAAAGTTCAGTTTATGGTGAAAAGTAGGTCAAAGGTCAATTTTAAGGTCACATTTAGATTGCCAGTATATGACTTCCTATTCAAGTTCAATAGTAACTACGGACCTATCTCAGCCAGTTTTGGAGATAAAAGGAAAGCAAAATTTGCAAAATTCAGTTCATGGTGTAAAGTAGGTCAAAGGTCAATTTTAAGGTCACATTTAGATTGCCAGTATATGACTTCCTTTTCAAGTTCAATAGTAACTATGGACCTATCTCAGCCAGTTTTGGAGATAAAAGGGAAGAAAAGTTTGCAAAGTTCAGTTCATGGTGAAAAGTAGGTCAAAGGTCAATTTCAAGGTCACATTTAGATTGCCAGTATATGACTTCCTATTCAAGTTCAATAGTAACTATGGACCTATCTCTGCCAGTTTTGGAGATAAAAGGAAAGCAAAATTTGCAAAGTTCAGTTCATGGTGAAAAGTAGGTCAAAGGTCAATTTTAATGTCACATATAGATTGCCAGTATATGACTTCCTATTCAAGTTCAATAGTAACTACGGACATATCTCTGCCAGTTTTGGAGATAAAAGGAAAGCAAAATTTGCAAAATTCAGTTCATGGTGAAAAGTAGGTCAAAGGTCAATTTCAAGGTCATAGTAAGATTGCCAGTATATGACTTCCTATTCAACTTCAATAGTAACTATGGACCTATCTCTGCCAGTTTTGGAGATATAAGGGACTAGATGTTATAATTTTGGAGTTACCATAATGTGCCTTAAATTTCGTACAGAAAAAATTAATTAAAATAAAGAAAATGTCATTTTGGTCAAAATTCTTGAAATAGGAGGTGCTCTGAAGTTTCAGAAGTTCAAATTTGATGAAATAATGTCATTTTTGAACACAAGTTGTCTGCTTTGCCAAGCCTTATGTTTTATTTTTCCAGAGTTCAAAATTTATTATCCATTACCGTACTGCACATTTTGCTTTTACCACCAATATGTACTTTTTGAAACAGCGTAACTCGAAAACCGTATGGAATACAAAAAAACCGAGACCACCCCCAGTGTTGGGCTTTACATGCTCTACAAAATGCAAAAAAGAATGGGTGTCTAGCATTAACGGTTCCCGAATTAGAGACAGTTTTCAGTTTCGGTATCTTATGGCCGCTACTCCCGTGAAAATGCACCGATTGACCCCAAATTCATGGAGATGAAAGATGACCTGAAGGGTAACACTTTCCAATAATATTATTGGTTAAGTCTGTGTGGTGTCTGAATAACAGGGCAAAAAAATTTTTTTTCGTAAAAAATTTCATTTTTTTGAAAATTTTGGCCCATTTGACCTTGAAGTAGAGGTCAAAGGTCAAATCCAAGGGTATATTTGAAATCTACACATATGACTTTTGGAAAGCCGTCTATAGAAATTTTTCCCATAACTCCTTCCGTAGGGTAGATAATTAGCATTTAATTTTGCCATTTTTAGACAAGGGTGCATTGCAATGAGTGCCACACCCAGACCCCAATACCGACAAAGCCCAAATTTTACGTGGAACGAGTTGAGATTATAGGTGACCTAAATCCATGAGATGGGTACGGGGGCCCTTACCGTCTAGGAGGAGAAGCGGTAACGGTAGCCGTCCGGCGGAGCCGGCGGAGCCGGCGGAACGATCCGGACGGGACCGAAACCATGTGTACCGCCAGCGCTAACGCTGGTGGTACAATTATTATTTGTAAACCATCCAATATGAATATGTAAAAATATAACCAAGAATATTTGGCACAGCTAGAATTTATTAGTCTTATGAATCAATATATCATGCATTAAAGAGTCTAAATGTTCATGATGTATATTGCACTGTTGAAAAATAACAGTTTAATCTGTTATGAAAATGTAGTTAAACAGTCTGTTTTGCTTCTTGAATTGCTGAACTAAGTTTATAATTTTTCCACTGAAGAAGCCAAGGCTTTTTCAATATCAGTAATTTCTTTCTTTTTCTCCTCAGCTGTCTTGCGAAAGGGAGTTTGCTTGGGTAACAAAGGAAATTTTCCTAGTTTTCTCAGCTTTTAAGAACAGACTGTCTGCAGCCTTGGTTAAATTGTCAATATCTTCCTGGATTCTTTTTTTCTTCTTTTTCAAATCATCAATCTCATCCAAGATGCACTTTCTCTTTTTCTGTAATTCTTCACTGTTTTTCTTCTCCCTTTCTGTTTGAAGAAACAGTTCATATTTCTGCCTTGATTGCTTGGCATACAGTATCAAGTCTTTGTTGATATTGACCTCAAATATTCCTCCAACCTTCGCCACATGGTCACAGACAATCCTTTGTGCAACCAGGGTTTGAGCTCTCATGTTCTCTACCTCCACGTCTTTGTTGACACTAAAACCCCTCTCCACTGAGGCTTGGCCATGAGACAATACTAAAAGATGTGTTACTAGCTTCAACAAATCTTTGAATCTGCCATCTGGGGTGGACATTGTTCTGTGAATCAATTCATCAATTCCATTTTGGCAGGCATGCTGTGAATCATACTGCTTGAATTCAGCAGATCCTATGACAGGGATTTCATCTAGAAACAAGAAGTATTGTTGTTGAAGTCTGTCACACTCATTCTCTTTCACAAGTTTATGGTTTAATAGAATTGACAGAGCTTTTTTGAAGCTGGAAATACACTTCTCCTTGTCTGCATCGGATGACATTTTGACAGGATTGAGGCAGGACAAATACCTTACCAAACTGTAACTCACAGGACATTTTTTGAGCAATTTTTCAACAACAGTAACTAGGAACATCTTGCACTCCATTCTGAACTCCATTAAACCTCTTTCACTGACTGCTCCTTTCTTAATCTTGCTTAGAGATCGATCCGTTGAAAATCCCAAATCCACTTTATTATAATCCAGGTGGATCTTGTTGTCAGTTACATCAATTCTGACTAGTTTTTCCTGATTTCTTGCTGTTTGCATCACGTCATCTTTGATGAATCTCTTCATTAGCAATCTTAGGATAGAACAGAGATCATCACTCAAATAGGGTATCATAGGTTTGTCTGTCTGATACCTAGTTAGAAATGGCTCTAGCTGCAAAGCGACAGATTTAAAAAAATTCATCTTCGCAAGAAACAGCTCATCCTTTGTACATTCGCTAACAACTTTGTACGAGATGTTTGTTGGCATCTTGAGATTTTTAGATTCGATTGCTTCGACATACTGTACTATGTTGTTCCATATCAGTAAAGCTCTGTCGCATACTGGAATATTCTCAAGCCATCTGTGTTTTACAAACTTCAGTGGCATGATGTTACTTGCAGTCACTCTGACATAGTCCTCAGCCCTAGCTGGCGAATCTTTGAACAGGTAGTACAGGGCTGAAAGACATGATGCTACATTCCAATCTGTGGACTCTGCTCCTGCTTTAAAACTGTTGTGGACTATATGTAAACCACATGACCCGATGTTGATGAGAGAGGATCCATAGTCATTTGCTACTTTCCTCGATATTGTGTCATAGAATTTCCAATTCACATTTGGTCCATCCATGCTAATCTGCAACATGTTCTTGATTGGTAGACCACTATTGAGAACACATTGACTAAAATGTGAGACCATGTCATCTGATGTAGCATGTCCTGAAAAAATAAAATAAAATATATAAGCTGTTTATTCAGAAATATATATATATATATATATATATATATATATATATATATATATGCCCCATGTTTTTAATAAATTTTCACTGAAATACATCATTACGACAAGTTAACCTTATGACAATAAAGTCTAGCATCTAATATATATATATATATATATATATATATATATATATATATATATATATATATACACTATTATCATTATTATTGTATTAAGAGTGGAAAAGTTTAATTTCAAATGACACTTACCTAGAAATTCAGATGTGAAGTATCTTGTCACGACTCTATGGCACTCCTCACTCCAAAATCTCACATGTATATCCATCTGTTTCTTCTGCATCTTCTTATTCAGACTTTCATCAAACAAAATAACAAATGGCCCAGTTACACTTTCTTTCAGGAGTCTAGCGAAATATTCCCCCAATCCAAACACGCACAAGTAAGCAGATTTCTTTTCGCCACAAGTGAATTGTTGTGCAACCTTGCTGTTAGGGTCCATCCTCCTTAATAATTCACCAATGTTTTGTGAAGACCTGTACGACTGATGATCTGTGATTAATTTCAATGTCCACAGAATCTCTGCTTTGACAACATCGTCTTTTGAAACGAACGTGTCCAACGTAGCGTACTTGCTTGATGCCGACATTGTGGTACATGAAGACTTGCTTGATGCTGACGTAGTGGTACATGTAGGCGTGAGTGTAGTACAACTATTTCCAGGTGATTTCATAGTATTTCCCCATAACGAACTCAGCGATAACTGTCCACAGGAATTCAAGTTTGTCAATCTCATATTTTCGCGGTGTTTCATACCTCTAGCATGAGATTTCAGTGAAGAAACACCCATGTTCGATATATCAAATGTAGAGAAGCAAACTGAACAGCTAGCTCTTTTCTTGTCATTCGGCACACGTTTCACCCACTGTTTGAATTCCGGGTCGTGTTCCCACGCAAGGTTAAATACACAAATACCTTTTGTTGTTGACATGCTTGGTTAATCATTCACAGAGCCACTCGTCTCGCACCGTGCGCATGCTGGGCCACACGTGTTCGATGCCGAACAGTCGATGTTAAATCAACAGTGATTGGCTAAAACGACTCTATCACTGCTTCGCGGAAACAGCCGAATTGCTCGATGCTCAACAAACACAATAACACGAAATACTACTCTGCGTCTTTCACGTAAACTAACTAGAAAACTACCGAATAGACGTAATAATTTTCAAATTTCAAGGATTTCTCCAGGACTACTTTAAAGATTTAAGGACTATTCAAGGAGCACAAGCAAATTCCAGGATATTCCAGGATTTTATCTAAATTCCAGGATTTTCCAGATTTGTGCGAACCATGCAAGTAATGCCTCATTTTTGCAGGGTCAGTCATTTATCAGATCCATGGACTTACCTTGTGTGCCCACCAGCTGACAGCACTGACCACATAGCGTCCAGAGGGGTCCCACTCCACATCACTGGCCATATAGTGCTCCACCTGGTTCATCACTGTCATGTCAGATGTGTCAATGAACTCCATAGTGCCATTCATACTGGAACAGCATAGAACAGATCTATACTTAGACATCAGAGATATTGTAACAATATTTTAATGCAGAAAGAGAAAGGGTTGTTTATAAAGTAAAAGATAAAAAGCATTCTGGGTGTACCAAAAATGGGATCACAAATGGGAATACTAGTAGGCAAGTTTGAGAACTATGAAAAATTTTTATATGAGGCACATTGCTAAAATCTGTTCTCCAGAGCATTTAACAGCATTAAGGAGTACATGAAGATATTTAACTGAACTGGAGTCAAGTAAAAAGAAATATCTGTTCCATTCAATGTCTAATTTTACCAGAGTTAATTAATGTCTGAATAAATGAGATAAAACTGCCAGCTCTCAAATTCCAATAATTCAAAAGTGAAATGTCATTACCTCCTTAATCCTGCTAGCACCACAAACTGGCCATTGGGACTCCAGAAGATGTGATTGGCAGACTGTTTGTCCATAGTTTCTGTGAGAAAAAAATGGATTTTGTCATCACAATATTGCTATGAAGACTAAACACAGCATAAAGAAGATGCATAAACAATGATTAAAATACAAGATGCTTAAAATACAATCAAGCTCTTTATTCAATACATAAAACATTCACAAAATATCCTCTTCTTTTAAACATTTTCATACATACATCTAAGCCGACAATTGACTTTTATTATTCAAATTCAAAAATACTAAAACAGCCTTACTCAGCAATTCTACTTTCCCACTGGGTCTCATGATGTAGAAACTAGCAGATATTCTGGGCGATTCTCCATGAATGAAGGCAAACCTGTGGCCATTTGGTTCCCAAGCAAAAGCCAAGGTATTCTCTGTAATGTACAGTAAGATGACGGGTGTCAGTTAAACTTGAATATTCTTAAGGCCATCTCAAAGCACTATCTCCAAAATGAAATTTAAAAAAAATCCATATAAATCACTTGATATATATGACCTGCATGTGGATATTGCAATAACAGTTGGAAAATTTAACAGTATTAAGATCTTACCTTTGCATTCTAAGTGATCAACCGGAATTTCCTTCTCCCTCATGCGGAACAACTCAAAGTAATATGTGATACCCTGGAAAAAACAGCATATCTCCTTAAATGATAAACCTTTTAAATATTTCTGAATTAGTCTACCTGCTAGAAAAAAAAACAAAGAAAAAAAAACAGTATATGATCACTTCTTACTGTTAATTACAAAGATGTCAGATGATGCAAACATACCACATATTTCATCCCCTGCTCCTTATCTTCTTTCTTTTTGGCGTAGCGATCTACTTTGACACACAGATAATCCCCACTCTTTTGCCAGTGCATCCTGCAGTCTGCAACATGGAACAAATTCTTTGTCTGCAGTTCCCCCCTGCTCGGCATCTCCGTCAGAACAACACGTGCCGGCACATCCTTTTCCTCTGGTACAAAATATGCTATGATGTTGTCTGAGGGCGACCAGCTGAAATCCTTGATACCTGACACCTTGATGCTCTTTTTCCCTAGCAAACCAAAAGACTTAAAGAAAAAGAAAATAGAGATGATCAGGGCACATAAAAAAATCAAACATGTAACATTATGAGGTAAAATCAAAACAATTATACTGGATGCTGGATACTATCCCTACATTTCTTGGGTGAGAGACACTTCTTAGAAAGACGTCTGTATCTTTTGATAACTAAAGAATGGTAGAGAGTAATGAGGAAATAAATAGGTTCACAAATGGAATTTAATAAGTAAAATATATCTTTTTACTTACTGGAGTTTCATACACACTAAGAGTGTCATGTGACATCCTAGCAAAGTATTTTCCATCATGACTCCACCTAGAAACCAGAAGTTGAATTTAAAATACAAAATGTAGATTATGTTAAAAACTGACCATCAATAAACATCCAAAGATCATAAAAATATGAACTGACCATCAATAAACATCCAAAGATCATAAAACAATCTTTTAGGTACTTACTTAAATACAGGCCACTGAGAGGCGCTTTCACAGTGAAAACCACGCTTCTTTTGTCCAGTGCGTGCATCCCATATGATAATTGCAGTTGGATCTTCCCTATCTCCTGGGAGTGGGCTAAATGTAACCACATAGCTGAAAGACAAATATACAACTCAAAACTTGACTTACATGATATTTCAATAGCAGCTCCCTGGTGATAAGACTACTGGCTAAGGTGATAATCTTTTAGTTTTGCTATTTAGTTTTGAGTTCTAGTTTCAAGAACTTGTTTACCATATTGAAATGATAGGCAAATCGTCAAGTTTTATTTGTGACCGTCCAAAACGTACAACCATGCTGGGAACCCTTAAATACCTTCACTGTTACTAGTTAACAAAATGTAAAAGGGCGATTCTAAAATCATAAAAATTGTTCTTAAATATCATGTTTTTTCATTTGTCAATGGTGTAATTCAAACAACATATTCAAACTCATAATTATAATTTGGTCATTTTTACTAACCAACTGGTTTACATAAGAAACAATTAAAATTTTTGACAAGAAAAAAAGCCACATCTAAATCAAATTTCCATTGCAACATTAAAGCTTATAGTTTGGTGCATCTGGGGTGATTTTTATACAGTTTCTGGTCCAAGGATGTCCAGTAGACAACCCAGCCCTCTTCTTACCTTTCACAGGGTGAGAAATCTATCAGTTGAACTCCTGGATGACTGAACCTCATGATCTGCTTGAACTTTTCCCCTCCCCACAGAGCTATACCTTTCTGGTGTAGAGTTGCCAGGTAGGTACCCAGTGGAGACCACCTCACATAGGTTTCTGTCCAACGCTGAACAAAAAGGTGTTCATCTATAGATATACATCTTAATAACATACTGTTTTTGTTGTGCAGTAACTATTTACTGTCCTGTATCCCTAGTGTTCCTTGCATTCTGAATTTGTTAACTGTTCAACAATATCTGGTGTTGCTTTAGACTATGTATATAACTTAAGTCACAAAATTGCTGGTGATATTCTGAACTTTCTTTCCATATTTCTGGTCAGTAAAATGTGACAGGTTGGTATATTTATCTCTGTAAAATACTTACCACTCTTTCATCTAGACAAGTAGGCTCCCCTGGTGTATTTAGATAAATAGCAGTTTTCTCTCCTCCTTCATAGATAACACTGTACTGGTCCCGACACTCGGCGTCCAGAAGCCATTGATGAAGATTGCCCTGAAAAGATGTAATATTTTCTTCCTCTTACCACTCATCTTTACCACTCTCATGTTTTTTTTTTAATTTTTCTTTCTTACCTTTTGCTAAAATGTCTTATACTTTACATTCAGCACTCTCTCATTCTGAATTAAAACATTGTTACAGTCATTTTCTCCACCTGCATTAGTCTGATATATACAGTTCATTAGGTGATCCTTCTGTAACTATACTTACTGGATCTTTAAAAGGTTGTGGCTCTGGGGGTTCCCACTCTTCAGAAACATTGACATACCTAGCAAATGTCAAAGAAAAAATAATAATTATGATTATGTTGAAGATGATTTCCACCTAAAAACACTGTTTTTTTGTAAAGATAAAATATACAGCTAAAACAAATCATCAGTTGGATATATATTCTGTAAATTTTCTTTAGTCAATTTTTCAACAACTAGATCTTGTTTTAGCCAGTCAGAGTCTTTTACCTGTCAAAATCTGAGACCAAATTGACCAGAAATGTGTGCTGTTTGTCTAACTTGTATCCATTTGCCATTTTTACTGCTTCAGCAGCATTAGCAGGAGAGGAATACTCCAGAAAAATGTACCTGGAAAAGAAATTGGAAACAATTATGGTAACTGTACATTTAATTGTAAATAAGTAAAATACAAAATTACCACAGATTTACAAAGTACAAAAGAAGGAAATATTTAATGTGCTTGTAAAAGGGACTGGATAAGGGCTACAATCTTATAGAAAGTGTTGGACTAAGCTGTACATTACACCGATCTGCTAATACATGTATCAATGAACTATTATAAAGAACACTATTTTTAATATTCATTTTTAAGGTTTAAGTGATTGAATCTAACTCCATTTTAATACTTAATTTTACATATGCATTCACAATATGATGCACATATTACAAAGAGAGTTCAAAATATCCTTATTTATAATTTATCAAATGAACAAAAAAATATATACAAATTTTCAGCTGAAACTTTTTCATATACCAAAATTAAGTTGTACTTACCCTTTCGTCTTGCCACTTTCATCTATAGGGTAGTTTTCATTCACTATATTTCCAAACTTAGAAAATATTTTTCTGATAACATTCTGGAGTTTTTCTAAGCGCTCCTGACCAACTTGAGGAATATTGTCTACTACTATAACAGATTCAACACCATCTGCTTCCCTGGGCTTTTGTCGTAAAAGGTCTCCTAGCAATTCTGCAAAAATTAAAACAAACTGCAAAATTATCCCAAATCAATACACAACTACAGTGCATTACAACACACATTTTGATGCAAGTCCCTTTTTGACAAATAAACTAAAATTTAAATCAATATATTCAGTTATATTAAAGTAAATTTTTAAAGATATATTTAAATTCTCTGATTTAATTTTATATAAATCATTTTTCAAACAATTGCGAGGTGCATGCAATTTATAACACATGTCATCAACGTGACGTCTGGTACCTCAAACTTAACCAGGAAATTGTTCTCATCAAAAAGCCACTGTCAAAGTGCAGTGTACATAAAACTAAATTGGTATCTGATACCGTGAATGTAATCAACCGCAAGAAATTCACAATTATAATGCTAAAACTTCAGCACCGGCCTGAGATGGAGGTCCATATGGAATGATAGAGTGCGAATGAAACACATGCCCTAAGTATGGTCCGAAAATAAGTAAACTTGATGTACTTACCCTCATCTGTAATATTATCAACGAATCCCTCTGGATCCTTGAAATCTTCTTCGTCATCAGTGTCATCGTCAACAGCATTTGCCTGTTGATTTTCTTTGTCTTTTTGAGACTTTTTCTTGCCGCCACCTTCGGGCTTGTCCTCGGCCATCTTGAAAACGTGAGGGAAGGACCGAAGTAAAGATCATGACGTACCACATGATGTGCTCTTTTGCTAGTGAGTTTAAAATGATGGCACGTGGCTCGTCATAAAAATGTTTTTTTTTTTGTATAAATAGATAATCAACGAAAGGTTCATCAACCCTCAATTATTTCTATTTAAAATATAAATAATTTGATTACATTGTTCAGCATATTTTTTGAGCTGCGAGGATGCGGGGCGGGACTACGTCCAAATGATGGAGGGGAATCGTTATAAAACGCATAAATATCTTTAGTCAATATTTTAGTGTATTTTTTGCTTGATGGTTATGGCTCTTCTGTGTATACAAGAAGGGTAGGGAATGTAGTCACAGGTCAGGATGACAATGACTCCCGCGGATTCTAGACAAGCACGTGTCCTACAGCCATAGAGCTAATGTTTTGCTATGCGCCTTAGTTTCGTACAATGTCCATCTTTCTCAAAACAAGAAATTTTGTTTATTATTAGAATTATATATTGCTGATTATATCTGAATAGTATCTTAATAAAAAAAATGGGTCATAAAGGTATCAGGATCAAATTCTAGGCTCCACCTCTTTGAATGAAATGGATATTTAAGTTGATGGATTGAATTATGTGGGAATAAATCCAGGGACATCAATGGCATAAATGTATATTGGTCGCAGCTACCGCTTTGATGTGCTTACCCAACGTCTTATCTCAGGTTTGGGGTTTCCAGTAATGTGTGTCAGTAATAACAGAAACATTCCAATGTACATATATATATTTTTATATATCTTCATAAATAATATATTACAACATTTTCTCTTTAATTTCAATTACACATGTACCATACATAGTGACAAAACATGGTTGCTGTTTTCTACTCTACCTTGCACAATTGCTCGTTTAATTATTTTCAAGTAAAGGACGAAACAGCAGTTTGTTTTTTTTTAATTTCAGTCATCGAAACAATTACTTGCTTACAGTAAAACGTCAGTATATATAGCCACGTACATCATTATACGTATATGTAAATTACCTCAACTCTTTCCTTGTTAGTTTTTTGTTGGTTCCATCAGCATATTGCCATACAACCCAAAATGCACAACATTCTTTTTCCTTTTTTGAGATAACTTTTCTAAATTTTCTTTGGTTTTCAGTAATTAAACATGTCATTGAACTGCTGTTTTTTCTCTCCAATAATTTTTTTCAGCAGGGGTGTTAATTCAATGTCTAACAATGTAACAAATTTTTATTTTAACTACAATAAGAAAACAAGCAAAATCTGTCTTTCTAATTACACTTCATCTAAAAAATAATACCATTGACAATTTTTGTTGATCAGCTGGTTAGGAAGGAGAACTCTGTTCCAGGGAACTAGAACTATCACAATCACTCCTACCATAATAGTTAAGAGTTATTGATGGAATCTTCTTAAACCACCAACACACTGCATCACCAACAAGATTATGGGTTCGCTGAAGGCAAATTAGGATAAGACAAAAGCCTTTTTCTTGATAGGGGCTATTGCAAACTTCAAAGAAAACTATATTTGAGGCCACTTTGAATGTTGATAAGGACTTTGACAGCCCCTAACATGAAAGCGTACTGGACAAGCTCTTAGAGATGGAGGGAGGAAATTAATTATCTATAAAAAACCTGAAACCCAGAGTGCAATTAAACAGTGAGGCATACAAAGGACTTATAATAAGAAAAAAAAAACAGTAAAGGAAAGCTACTGTAACTAGTCCTGAGGACTAGAATACGTACACCAGCTAGTACACAGAGGGGGTGGATAATTACATTAGGAGCATCTGTGTCTCATTCCAAACATGACCCACTGGGATGTTCTAACTGGCACACAAACATTTAACAATGGTCTCAACAATGAACAAATAGGAAAACTTGCAACTCAATAAGAGCTACACATGGCCTGTAAGCTATCTTGATATCTATTGGTGTTTCAGGAACAGGAAATGGCCACAATAAGTCTCTTTGCTGTATTATTGATATCCCAGATAAGGCAGCACTAACAGCACTGTATGGCCTCACGGGATTTCTGCAACTCAATGCATTCCACATTCAGATTGAGATTCTCCTTAGCTCTTCTAGAAAAGGGAATCATCAGAAATGTTATTCTCAGACAATGTGCTGCCAAGAATCTATACTCTGTCTCCTGGATTATACATCTCAAGCAACTACTCTACACCTACATTCATTCGACTTTTTAAATGTGTTTTACAGACAATTTCCACCATCTACTTTCCTGGATTTCAGTTCATATGACAGCGTGAATTTCTGTGCTGAGAAGTCTTCATTTGACCCATTTCATCTGGCAGAAGAGCACATTTGGTGGCAAAAGTTATACAATTTGTGTCTCTCAATAAGCAAAATGAATATTAAAAACCACCATGTCTTGCTTGAGTAGATAAAACAAGGCAGCAAAGCTGTCAAATGTACAGACAAAAAACAGAAAATAAAGATGCAAAATAGGTCATTTTGTCAATTTTGATGCAATAATAAATAATGCTTATAATAGCACTGTCAGTCAACACTGAATTTTAATCATGCACAACAGGTAAAATGGTCAATAACATGAGCGGACCCACAGATATTTTCTGACAGTATTCCAAAGTATCTATTTTGATCCATCCTCCATTTTGATGGTCTTCCAACAGAAGAAAAAATAGATACCAGGCAATATAAACTTAATAACCTGCATGACTGTCTTCCGGAAGTCCCAGAAGATGGTCTCAATCTACCCTTTCAATAAGATTACAGTTTCAGGACCATGAGAGTTCAAATTCACATGATGTAAGTCTCAATATTTGAAAAATGATGACAGTGCATAAAATAATATTACATAAGTAACATAATGTTTAAAGACATAAAAAACAATACAACTGCTTATGTGGAAAAACAGAAATGTCAGAGTCTCAGGCGGATGAGAGTTTAAAGTCACAAATGCAAGTGTTTGAGAAAAAATTATAAAGGAAAACAACAAAACTAGAAAAGCACTCCGAGAGTGCAGACCTCTGCCAAGGTAGCAATTGTTGATTATTATTGATTTTTGTCCTCTTTGGCCCACTTCTGACAGTTCCTGAAAATTTCAGCAAAATCGGTCCATAACTTTTTGAGTTATGTTGATGACAAACAGGGGTGAAAATATAACCTCCTTGGCAGAGGTAAATATAATTCCAATGAAGCTGCTATTCAAACTTTTAATCTTTCAGTTTGATATATATATATATATATATATATATATATATATATATATATATATATATAACTTATTTGCAATATTAAACAAAATTTACCTGCATAATTATCACTGCTTCCTTATTATTAATCTAGCAGAGAGCTTAACCTATGGGAGTTTACAGGGAAATATCAACAAGTGTGCTTTATGTAATCTCAAATCACAAGTGTGCTTTATGTAGCCTATCAATTAGGCAAATTACTTTATAACTGAAATTAGCGAAGTGATACCCAAGGGAAATTTATAGACTGACCCTCTCAAAGGTCTTTCAGGCCCATAAGTCACAACTTAAGAAGAGCACAAAACAATAATGCACAAAATAGGAGACTACCACTTCTGATGCAATAATACATTATGTTTAAAGATGCATACAAAGTCAATTTTTTGTCACAAAAACCAACCAAATGCCAGGATATAGTTTCAAGTAGTATAACTAAGAGAATTACCAAAAAGCATTGTTTAATTTTACCCGAAAATGATGTTTGAACAGATTTTTCTGCTGGCATTCTAAGCTGTATGTCAATGGGGCAGGAAAGTAGGTCACGGAAGTAGGTTAAATTTACAACCATAAATTTAAAGAAAGGAGCAGTCTAAAGGTCTTTTTTGGCTGATCGAGTGATCTATTCAGTTTATCCCTTGGCTTGTCAAATTTATTTGAGTCATATAAGATTCTAGTAGAAGTGGTTTACATGTGTTACTCGGAATCCACACTCCACCGATGCTCGGTTCGTATGTACCTTTAACTGCACAGTCAACATCAAATTTTAATTTTGCACAACAGGTAACACCGATGAGAGTAAAAGCATAAGGCTTCAGGCCCATCAGAGTTCAAGTTTATACTTAGAAAGTGCCAGAATGAGAAAAATGAAATTTCACACAAAATTGCATTAAATTCAATAATAAATGATAACCCAATTGACCTGGCTTTCTAATTTGAACTGCATGCCAATCCTAAAAATCATACTCTTAAGTTAAATATAATAATAAATAACACAGTTTTCTTTTCATAATGTTTGCAGTAGCAGTGCAAAAAGATTATTGTCAATTTTGATGTAACATTACATAATAAATTATAGAATAATTATCACCAATTTTTGATTATTGACTATAAATAGCATGAACATGTAGAAAATTTGATTACCATCCGGCTTCATGTCCATGGGAGCTCCGAGTCCCACAATGAATATGCCAAAAAGATAATGAATATTTCACTAAAATGAATAACTTCCAGAAAAAGAAGCCCATTAGACTGCTTTTCCAACTTGGGCTGCATTTTAGTCCTGTGTTTCTTTTTTGAAAGTTTGACAATCATAACGAACACGATTTTCCCATCATGGTCATCATGGCAGATGTGGATGATTGAATCTGACAAACTGCAATGATATGAGTTTATTTCCGTTTTGGACACTTGATTACACAATACATGATAACAAGTTTACCATCATTTTTACATAATCAACTAACAATGTTGTAAAGATGCAGGAAATATCAAACACACACTTTTACGTATCTTATTAGTTCAATAATGAGACTGTTAACATGCCTAAGAATTGAATCCGAGGAAATTTGAAAAAACAGTACAACTTCTAAAATAATGGCCCGATAACACTGATTTTCGAACTCAACCTGCATTTTTGTAAGATTGACCACTCCTGTGAGTATAATGACAATTGGCTAAGCTGTTTTTCTTATATTGTGTTATTAATGTTGCATATATGTTGAAAAAAGTGAAAAAACAGCATAAAAAATTAAAAGAAAATGTAAAATAAAACATAACAAAAAATACCAATAAAGCTGCTATTCAAACTTTTAATCTAGCTGTACAATTACTAACATGATATGAATAACCCTATTGAGTTTGAGAATAATAAGGCACTGTTATTCATCTTTAGCATTAATGTAAGCGTTACACAAATTTTTTTTTGTAAACTTATTTTCCATATTAAATAACATTTACCTGCATAATAATCATCGATTCCTAATTATGTGACACAGTTAAGAAAGCTAAACCGATGGGACTTTACAATGAAATCTCAATGTGTTTTTATGTAATCTCATTTAATACCCACTTGAAAATTAATTAAGCAAATTATTTTATAACCCTGAAATAACTTGAAAATCAATTAAGCAAATTATTTTATGGCCCTGAATTAACTGCCTACTATCCATATACATTTATTGCACCAAATAGCACTGTACTGCATTGCTTTCAAAACAGAAAACAATTACGATGGTTTTCCAACACAAGCTGCACTTCACTCTTTTCAGTAAGGTTGATTATCATAAGTAACATGGTTTTCCCTTAATCGCTATCCTGGCAGCAGTGTCCAAAATAGGGTTTTCTTTAACTTTCATGCAATATAACATAATACTTAACAGCATAATGACCATCAAATTTTTTATAAAAAAATAAAAGTATCATGGATATTCAGAAAATGTGATATGGAAAGGTCTCCAAGGACATGGAAGTTAGGGTCACACTTTCAAAATGCCAAAATGTTAACAAGAGATAACTGAACTGAAATGATTTTCTTTCCATTTTCAACACCTTTTTTACATAAAACCATCATCAATTAACTGTCATTTTTAAATGATCAACTAGGAAAATTGTTGACATAGGAAAAATATCAATAGAACAATTTATAATGTCCAATTAGCTCCATTTGGAGATTCTGAACATAGTGAATGATTGAATCTGACGAACTGCAATGATGAGTTCCTTTCCATTTTTGATACTTTATTACACAATGCAGGATAATAGGTTTACCGTCATTTTTATATAATCAACTAACAATATTGTTAAGAAGCAGAAAATGTTAAAACAACACTTTAACATATCCAATTAGTACCGTTATGAGACTGTTAACATGCTTAAGAATTAAATCTGAAGAAAAACCACTTATATACAAAAAGGCTAATAACTTCATCAAAACTTAACGGATCAAGCTTATTTTCAAACTTGATCTGTATACTGGTCAGATTGATCACTCCTGTGAGTTGCAAGACAAAAGGCTGATTGGTTTTCCTTAAAATGCGTTATCAGTGTTGCATGTATGCTGAATAAAGGGAAAAAAACAGCATTACTTTTGTAAAAATAGTCCAATCATGCCAATTTTCAAACTTGACCTGCGTATAATAAATATTCACCAGTTCTGTAAATTTCAATCCAAGGAAAGGAAAAACATTTTTACACTTATCATGTTATCGGTGTTATAAAAGTGCTGAAAAAATTGAAAAAAAAAAACAAAAACAGGATAACTTCCATAAAAATTGCCCGATCTTGCTGATTTTCAAACTTGACCTGCATATTATGAATATTCATTAGTTCTGTAAGTTTCAAGCCAAATGAAAAAACAGTTTTCCACTTATTGTGTTATCAGTGCTGCATATATGCTGAAAAAAGTGAAAAAACAGCATAAATTCCCTAACAATAATTGAATCATGCTGATTTTCGAACTTGACTTGCGTATTATGAATATTGATCAGTTCTACAAGTTTCAAGCCAAAAGGTAAATTGGTTTTCCACTTATGGTGTTATCATGCGGCATATATGCTGAAAAATAGTGAAAAAACAGCATAAATTCCCTAAAAATGACCCAATCATGCTGATTTTCGAACTTGACCTGTGTATTATGAATATTAATCAGTTTTGTAAGTTTCAAGCCAAAAGGTAGGATGGTTTTCCACTTATCGTGTTATCGGGGTTGCATATATGCTGAAAAAAGTGAAAAAACAGCATAAATTCACTAAAAATGACCCGATCATGCTGATTTTCGAACTTGACCTGCGTATTATGAATATTCATCAGTTCTGTAACTTTCAAGCCAAAAGGTAAAATGGTTTTTCACTTATCGTGTTATCGGTGCTGCATATATGCTGAAAAAAGTGAAAAAACAGCATAAATTCCCTAAAAATGACCCGATCATGCTGATTTTCGAACTTGACCTGCGTATTATGAATATTCATCAGTTCTGTAACTTTCAAGCCAAAAGGTAAAATGGTTTTTCACTTGTCGTGTTATCGGTGCTGCATATATGCTGAAAAAAGTGAAAAAACAGCATAAATTCCCTAAAAGTGACCCGATCATGCTGATTTTCGAACTTGACCTGCGTATTATGAATATTCATCAGTTCTGTAAGTTTCATACCAAAAGAAAAAACAGTTTTCCATTTATCGTGTTATCGGTAAAAGTGCACGGCGACGGCGACGGCGACGACGGCGACAGCGACGACGGCGACGACAGACGCAGATGATGGCTATATGTACAGACACATCTGTGTCTGTACATAAAAAGTCTTTAATACACTCAGTCTGATGTCCAGCATTAAGTCAGGCTAAACTCTGCTATAACCTTTGGATCTGAATTTGGAATTTACCTGGAAAAATGAGACCATATGAATGGAAGAAAATAATTAAATTATGGCAATAACTTAGAATTCATTTCACTTCACTTTACTGGGATTTACACTATCTTTAACCAAATATATCCCTATTTTAAGCTGTACAAAATATTTTCAAAAAGATAAAACACATTGGCACTAACATGTGTACAAACACAGTATTTTTCAAACAGAACGATAATAGAAAATACAGTTATATACACCCGTCAATATTTTGTCTGAAACAATGAGACTTACAAGCTGGCATTGCACTAACTTCAGCAGTAACATTACTAGCAATTCCTAGATTGCTCAGAGCACCTCTGATCAAACCACAGGGAAAGGCTAAAAACTGAAAAAGATATGCAAATCATAGTTAAGTAATTCAGATAGAAAACATAGCAAAGCAAAATATTGTAAAACCATTTTTCTTCCCATTTTAAGAAAATGTACAGAATCTAAAAACTGTTTTCTATTTTACATGATTAACTTTACCTGTGGGGCATACTCCATATATTGTTTCCCCTCTGATATTTGTGTAAGTAGCCTAAATTTATTGTCCTGTAATACATAAACACCCTGAAAATGTAAAAACCAACTATTAAACCGTTATATATTTTTGAAATGTTGAATTCAGTCATATTAAATGTATAATAATAAATTGGAAGTTGCTTAGATGAGCACTTCACCCATCCCGATAAATTAAGTATGACGTCACATTTTGTTACTAAAATATAGCTTTACATAATTCTGTATTTCTTATTGACAATGATATAATTGATAGGCTCATGGTTCTATAAAATTTTTATTAAAAGCTGAAAAAAAATCTATAACTGATTTGGGAATAAATTAGTTAAATTGGCACAATTCGAAACATATTATAGAGTGACCTAATAAGTTAAAACCAACCTGGTGATTTGTTCTAAGATTGTCAATTTGTTTTTTGTAACAAGATGTCCACAGGTCCTTGCATATAAATTTCATGGTGTCTAATTCATCTTTAAAACGTGGAACTTCTTTTGTAAATCTGAAAAATAACTTGCTGGAATCAATACATCTTAATAAGTTATTTGAGTATTTATCAAAATAATACACAACCATCTTATTATTTCTTTTCGCTACATTTATATAAAAAAATTTTTAATAAAAACTTAGTGCCTTCAACTCTGTACAGATGAAATAAATATACACATTTTTGTTTATGACAAGCACATGTCACAATGCTAGGAAAATATCCAGGATTTTAAGATGGGGGAGCTTACAAAATTCACCTGTCATTCTTACTGGTCTATCCTCCTTTCCATTTTTATCAACATGTCAGTGTGGCTAATAGAAAAGGAAAGGAAGGATGTGACTTACCTTTCTACGAGTCTCTGGCCCACTCTGTAACCAAGGAATTCAAGCTTGGTGAATGCACTTTCCTGTAATATAAAATGTTGACCAAAGAAGCTGCTCACCACCAGTATGAATGACTGCAATTTTGGTGGGAGGACACCTACATGTACTTAAAACGAGATTTAAACTTTTAAAGAAATGTAAAACAAAATTAACTGACAGTTACTAGTAAAGTAATCCATCCTGACATTTTCCTTAAATCATGACCCGCCTTTCCCCCACTTTTACTGTCGGTTTCACAGAGTTGCAAGGAGGCAGAAGGGCCTTGGTTTAAATAAGCTTATGGTGCTCCATTAATATCTTACTAGAAACCATGCATATAACAAATAACCCATTTAATTTTAATTATAATAGTTCATTGTCTTCACGTTAGCTATTGCAAAGGTCATCATAACATGAGAATGATATTGCAACACACACTTTTACCATATGTACCTTTTCATCTTTTCTCGCTGACTGTAAGAACTGACCAACAATTTCCATGTGAAAGAACTCAAACAGAACCTCGTCTGCCATCCCTCTTATTTTGATGCAAGGAATTGTGGGTAATAGAGGATAGTAAATAGGTCAGTTTGACACAAGTATCGGAAGACAATTCAAAACATTAAAATGCGCATTTTCTTCGATTTAACAGCTGAAATATGAATTCCATAACTTTTAAAGTTTTGGAATGAATAAATATTTCTATATTTCGTCTAAAAATGGCACAGATTCACAACCGGAAGAAAGTCATTGAGCATGCGCATTATCGACCTCAAGTATGGCGGTGGAGGTGCATGGCGTGAGCGACTTGCAGGCGGAATTGGAAAGAGAGAGGGAAAAACTGAAAAATGTGGATGAAAAGATCAAGAAAGAAACTGGAAGAGAACCAGGACCAGGCAGGTTAGATAATCTTTACACATTATCAAAAGTATGTACTTTCAATGTTATTTCACAGTGGCCAAAGTTTTGAAAAATAGTCTCAATAAAAACCGCAAACCGAATACGAAAGTCAATGAAATCACGTTTGTACTAGTATATCGAGGTATCCATAGGTAATATATATTTAATACAGTTATTGAAGAACCATTTTACTAGCCATTTTTTAATCAGCAGCTTTTACAGTCGCCGGTTACTGTGGATGGGGAAATTGCAGTTGGTAATACCCTGGGTTAAGAAAGAATGAAGTAAAAAGTCAAAGACAAATCTACAAGTAGATATATACATCAGAGTGAGAATATCCATATATTTTCATGTCTGTACATTTTAGAACTGGACCAACAAGAAGGGTTTCAGCAAGTGCAGGAACGGTTCCTGGAAGGGGTGGTGCCCGTATTTTTGCAGGAGCAAGGTGAGAATTTGAATTATGAGATGCAATGGGTTAAAATATTGTATTATATTTTATGTAATAGTGCCATAGCACAATGAAATAAAAATACTATGGTAAGTTTATTTGTTTCTGAAATAAAAAGTGATATAATTTACAATTATTGGAGCTATTTAACTGTTGTTGAAGTTTCATCAAGAACGTTTCAACATTCATCTTCCAGGCGTGGTCTTAGTGACGGTGATATGCCCCCAGCAAAGCGAAGGCCTGTAGGTGGAGCATTTAGCAGGTAACAGCTCATCTGACTTTATTAGCTATTGGAAAGTGTAAAATGTCTATCCCTATAGTTACATATGAGCAAGTGTAGATTCCTTGTAATGCATATTTAAACAACTTCTATTCGTTTCTTTTATGACTCAAAAAAAAATAAATAAACAAAATAAAAGCTGAACCAAATTAATCACTCTCTCAGCTGAAAAATAGCTGTAAAACTGCACCTTTTTCAAATTTCTGGTTGTAAACTCGACCTGTTTATAAATCCACCCTTCCAGTTCCTTAGTCTGCCAAAATGACGTAGTTATGTATGACGCATAACTGCTTTGAGAGCAAAAGCATAAATATTAGAATGAGGGACAGAACTGACCAAAGATTATATGTAGAGAGAAGACAAAATATCTGTTCAAATACAGCTTTTCAGGAAGTGAGAGACAATGATCTCTGATATTCCTGTAAGTGGTGCCATTTGAGACTTTTTAGTGACAAAGATTTTACTTTGCATGTAACTTAAATTATTTTAGAACCATGGTTTGTAACCATGTGTTTGTAACCATACTTTTGTTGATACCCAACATCATCAAGGAGACAAAACTCTGAGAAGTATATTGCTAAATTATGAAGATTTACTGTGGTCTCCATTTCTCATTCAGGAAAGTCAATAAAACAATTGTGGTGCACAAACTGCACTGGTAGGATTTAAGTTACCAAAAATAATTATGATGAATAGATATGAAGTTATCTTTATACTTCAGGCTGGGTCCAAGGGTAGGAGAAAGAAGACCACCTAGGCCGGATAGTGGGGACGAGGAGGAGCTGCCAAACAAGGTAAATAGGACAATACTTCAACAACTGGAGAAATTTAATCTGAACTTTGGGGATATAATATTATTTAGTTCTTTCCTTCTGTCTTGTGTTGAATTGCTGACATAACAAATAGACAAATAAGAATTTATTATTTTTTTCTAATGAAGAAAAAATTATAATGAAATGTATAATTAGAAGTCATGTTAATGGTGTGTCTTTTTTTCATTACATAAGCTATATATAGTATATAAATATTTATGTAGCTGCTGTAAATGCGTTACTCAGTTGAAGAAGTATTGATTAAACACAACCCAAGGTTATGTTGTACTATTATACATGAATTTATCATTCACTTTTCAGCCCACTATCCAGTCATCAGTCGTTGCCACCCCAAAGGAATCCCGCACCAGGGAAGACAGTCTAAAGGAACAAAAAAGTGACAAAAAAGGACTGCAGAGGTAGGGTTTTATAATGTATAGTGCAGGAAAAATTTCAAAATTTATTGAGTGACTTTGTTTTGCAATGAGGCATGTTCTTTTTTAAAAATCGACATGATGGGATTATTTTTATTAATGTTCTTTAATATTGTTCAGTAAAATGTGCCCGTTTAATATGGTAAAATGCAGCAATGGGAATGACTCTTTTCTGTAAAGTGTGTGTGTTTTTGTTTTGTTGTTTTCTGATAGTAAGTCTGAAATCCATTTTGTTTATTTTGCCATTGGAATTTCATTTTTAGCTTTGGCTAAGTAAATGGTCATTTTGCCAAAATGTTTTGAACTCTTATTTTGCTTAAGCAAAGTGAGTTACTTTTATGGTTGAATTTAATATGACATAGAGGGAGCCATAATGAAATTTTAATCTTTCTGTTGTTATAATACTTAAATTATTTTCTTTATACGCAGGAACCGACGCATGTTTGGTCTGCTACTGGGAACCCTTCAGAGATTTAAAGAAGATTCCAAAGAAAAGACAGACAAGGTAATTGGCATTGTGTTTGTGGTATTGTCTATTGATATGTACATATATTTGCAAATAGGTTGCTTAAGAAATACAATATTACATCAACATGCTTTAATAACATGTTAAAGTGATTTTAATATGAAAAAGGTCAGGAACAACTCAAAGGAATTTAAATTATTTTTGTACTTTTAAGCTATAAATGTGACCTGTCATGCGAAATAAAGTATAACAAAAGGTTTACACACACACAGACACACATACTTGTCTATGTGTACCAACCGAGGACATCAGCACAACACCATACAACCGAGGACATCTTATTCCTTGGTTAAATCAAAATAAAAACATTCAATTTAGGGTAAAATCTATTCGAGTATGAATGTTATAAATTAATTTTTTATAAAAACTAATTTTTTGCTGACAAGAATTTTACATTCTAACCGAGGACACACACGGACACACACACGGACAGACACTACACATTACAACCGAGGACATGCATGCATCTACATGTAATAATGATTGTACTTTTAATGCAAAGCAAATTTTATATAGCGTTACTTTGCAGCAATTCACATTTTTATGAAATTCTTTCATATTTAAGGTAAATTCCAAAATAACACCAGAGGTGATGATTAAATGAACAGTTATACAATATTTAATGCTGGGCTTTGCCACTTTTTTAGAATTGAAGATTATGAGATAAAACATCAATTAATTTAGGAAAAGAAAGGATACTGATGAAATAAAATAAAAGACCAAAGAAATTCGTTTTCAAACATTTTATTTTCATAATGCTTATTTTCTATTTAGCACTCTTTTATTATCATGAATTTTGTATTTTGATAACACAAAGTGTCATCCATTGGATACAGACTTGAACAGTACACAATTTTACAATTGAGGACATCATGCCAGCAGCACCCAAAATTGTGCTTTCTTCCAATTTGATGCAATATTATATAATGCTTAACAGCATAATGATCATCAATTTTTTATAATAAAATATTAGTATCATGAATATTCAGAAAATGTGACTAGCAAAGGTTTTCAGGTTCATGGAACTCCAAAGTCATACTTTGAAAATGCTAAATGTATACAAGAGAGCACTGTACTGAAATGGGTTTCTTTCCATTTTTAACTTTTTTACATAAAATAATACAGTTTACTGCCATTTCACATGATCAACTAAGAAAATTGTTGAGATGGCAAAAATATCAATATAACAAGTTTAAATGTCCAATTTCCTCCATTCCGAACATTGTGAATGATTGAATCTGACAAACTACAATGATACGAGTTCATTTCCATTTTGGCACTTTTTTTACACAATACAAGATAACAGGTTTACCACCATTTTTATATAATCAACTAGCAATATTGTCAAGACGCAGAAATTGTCAAACAACCCATTTTACATATCTAGTAAATTCAATAATGAGACTGTTTACATGCCTGACAATCAAATCTGAGGAAAACCACTTATATACAAATAAAAGCTGAAGTCCCTCAAAACTCAACCAATCAATCTTATTTTTAAATTTGATTTGTATATAGATAACATTGATCACTCTTGTGAGTTTAATGACAACAGGCCTATCGGTTCTCCCTGAAATGTGCTTACAGTGTTACTAATATGCTTTTACTAATAATCATCAGTACTGTGAGTTTCATGAAAACAGGCTTTAAGTTATTGGTTATCCCTGAAATGTGCTTACAGTGTTACATATATGCTGAAAAAAAAAAAAAACAGCATAACATTTGAAAGAAAAGGGCCTGGTCTTGCTGATTTTCAATCTTGACCATTCTTTTACTAATAATCATCAGTTCTGTGAGTTTCATGAAAACAGGCTTATTGGTTCTCCTTGAAATATGTTAACAGTGTTGCATGTACACTGAAAAAAGGAGAAAAAATGCAAAACTTTTGAAAATAATCACCCCATTTCCTCCATTTTGAGACAGTACATGATAACATGTTTACCGTCATATTTATATAATCAACTAGCAATGTTGTAAAGATGCAGACAATTTCAGAGAAACACTAACATATTTACATATCTAGTTAATTCAATAACGAAACTGTCAACATGCCTGACAATCAAATCTGAGGAAAACCACTTATATACAAATAAAAGCTGAAGTCCCTCAGAACTCAACCAATCTATCTTATTTTTAAATTTGATTTGTATATAGATAACATTGATCACTCTTGTGAGTTTAATGACAACAGGCCTATCGGTTCTTCCTGAAATGTGCTTAGTGTTACTTATATGCTTAAAAAAACAGCATAACATTTGAAAGAAAAGGGCCTGGTCATGCTGATTTTCAAACTTGACCATTCTTTTACTCATAATCATCAGTTCTGTGAGTTTCATGAAAACAGGCTTATTGGTTCTCCTTGAAATGTGCTTACAGTGTTACATATATGCTGAAAAAAAAAAAAAAAAAAAACAGCATAACATTTGAAAGAAAAGGGCCTGGTCTTGCTGATTTTCAATCTTGACCATTCTTTTACTAATAATCATCAGTTCTGTGAGTTTCATGAAAACAGGCTTATTGGTTCTCCTTGAAATATGTTAACAGTGTTGCATGTACACTGAAAAAAAGGAGAAAAAATGCAAAACTTTTGAAAATAATCACCCCATTTCCTCCATTTTGAGACAGTACATGATAACATGTTTACCGTCATATTTATATAATCAACTAGCAATGTTGTAAAGATGCAGACAATTTCAGAGAAACACTAACATATTTACATATCTAGTTAATTCAATAACGAAACTGTCAACATGCCTGACAATCAAATCTGAGGAAAACCACTTATATACAAATAAAAGCTGAAGTCCCTCAGAACTCAACCAATCTATCTTATTTTTAAATTTGATTTGTATATAGATAACATTGATCACTCTTGTGAGTTTAATGACAACAGGCCTATCGGTTCTTCCTGAAATGTGCTTAGTGTTACTTATATGCTTAAAAAAACAGCATAACATTTGAAAGAAAAGGGCCTGGTCATGCTGATTTTCAAACTTGACCATTCTTTTACTCATAATCATCAGTTCTGTGAGTTTCATGAAAACAGGCTTATTGGTTCTCCTTGAAATGTGCTTACAGTGTTACATATATGCTGAAAAAAAAAACCAGCATAACATTTGAAAGAAAAGGGCCTGGTCATGCTGATTTTCAATCTTGATCATTCTTTTTAATTTACTAATAATCATCAGTTCTCTGAGTTTCATGAAAACAGGCCTATTGGTTCTCCTTGAAGTGTGTTTACAGTGTTGCATGTACACTGAAAAAAGGAGAAAAAAAATGCAAAACTTTTGAAAATAATCACCCCATTTCCTCCATTTTGAGACACTGTATTACACAGTACATGATAACATGTTTACCGTCATATTTATTTAATCAACTAGCAATGTTGTAAAGATGCAGAAAATTTCAGACAAACACTAACATATTTACACTGTATATATCTAGTTAGTTCAATAACGAAACTGTCAACATGCCTGACAATCAAATCTGAGGAAAACCACTTATATACAAATAAAAGCTGAAGTCCCTCAAAACTCAACCAATCAATCTTATTTTTAAACTTGATTTGTATATAGATAACATTGATTACTCCTGTGAGTTTAATGACAACAGGCCTATCGGTTCTTCCTGAAATGTGCTTAGTGTTACTTATATGCTTAAAAAAACAGCATAACATTTGAAAGAAAAGGGCCTGGTCATGCTGATTTTCAAACTTGACCATTCTTTTACTCATAATCATCAGTTCTGTGAGTTTCATGAAAACAGGCTTATTGGTTCTCCTTGAAATGTGCTTACAGTGTTACATATATGCTGAAAAAAAAAACCAGCATAACATTTGAAAGAAAAGGGCCTGGTCATGCTGATTTTCAATCTTGATCATTCTTTTTAATTTACTAATAATCATCAGTTCTCTGAGTTTCATGAAAACAGGCCTATTGGTTCTCCTTGAAGTGTGTTTACAGTGTTGCATGTACACTGAAAAAAGGAGAAAAAAAATGCAAAACTTTTGAAAATAATCACCCCATTTCCTCCATTTTGAGACACTGTATTACACAGTACATGATAACATGTTTACCGTCATATTTATTTAATCAACTAGCAATGTTGTAAAGATGCAGAAAATTTCAGACAAACACTAACATATTTACACTGTATATATCTAGTTAGTTCAATAACGAAACTGTCAACATGCCTGACAATCAAATCTGAGGAAAACCACTTATATACAAATAAAAGCTGAAGTCCCTCAAAACTCAACCAATCAATCTTATTTTTAAACTTGATTTGTATATAGATAACATTGATTACTCCTGTGAGTTTCATGAAAACAGGCTTATTGGTTCTCCCTGAAATGTGTTACTTATATGCTGAAAAAAAAAAAAAAAAAACAGCATAACATTTGAAAGAAAAGGGCCTGGTCATGCTGATTTTCAATCTTGACCATTCTTTTACTTATAATCATCAGTTCTGTGAGTTTTATGAAAAGCCTACTCTGAAGTATCGAATAAAAGTACTGATGGAATAAAAGTACTGGGTGGAAAAAATCTCAAAATTTAATAAAAGTACTGATGGAATAAAAGTACTGGGTGGAAAAAATCTCGAAATTTAATAAAAGTACTGGATGGAATAAAAGTACTGGGTGGAAAAAACCTTTACACTGCTCCCCCCCCAACAAAAAAAAAAAATGAAATAAATAAATAAAAGTAAAGAAGAAGAAGAGAAAGAAACAAGGCAGCAAAGCTGTCAAATGTACAGACAAAAACCAGAAAATAAAAACGCAGGAAATAGGATACTGTCAACTCTGATGAACTAATGTATTATGCTAACTGTAAATGCATAGCCAAAATCAAATTCCTATTCTGCATAACATTGGATTAGGATGAAAGTAAAATGTGTATCAAGCATTAGACTAAGTTCCCATACCTAGATCAATCTAACAGGATCAATCCAACTCCAAGGGGTTTCTCACTAAATTGCTTTCAGTTTGAGAGTCTTAGGATTCTGGCATGCCAGTTTCAGTAGGCGTGACAGACAACTAAGCCACTTACATTGATTGCAATTTAGCGAGAATTCCCATGGAGATAGATCGATCCACAGTTAGCGTGATAGGGTCTGGAAATAGTCCCTAAGGTGTCAGGCTGATAAGAGTTAAACTTTGGAAATGCCAGAATGAGGTACAGTGAAAATGAAACACAAAAAAAAATTGCTTAAACTCATTAAAAAAAAAAAAATATATATATATATATATATATATATATATATATATATATATATATATATATATATATATATTATTATTATTATTATTATTAATTTTTTTTTTTTGCTGTATGTCAATCCTAAGAATCATTCTTGTAACTTAACAAAATACAGAAAATGTTACAAAGTAAGAGTACAGGGCTCCTGGCAGATGGGAGTGATAAGTCACGACTTGAAAATGCCAGTATAGCACTCTATAAACCTGCATTGCCTCAAAAACAGAAAACAATCACACTGGTTTTCAAACACAAGCTGCACTTCTGTCTTATGAAACTTTTCAGTAAGTTTCAGTATCGTAAGTAACATGGTTTTCCCTTAACCGCTATCCTGGCAGCAGTGTCCAAAATAGGGTTTTCTTCAACTTTCATGCAATAAACCATAATACTTAACAGCATAATGACCATCAAATTTTTTATAAAAAAATAAAAGTATCATGAATATTCAGAAAATGTGATTTGGGAAGGTCTTCAAGGCCATGGAAGTTCAGAGTCACACTTTCAAAATGCCAAAATGTAAACAAGAGATAACTGTACTGAAAAGATTTTCTTTCCATTTTCAACACCTTTTTTAAAACAAAATGATCAATAAACTGTCATTTTTAAATGTTCAACTAGGAAAATTGTTGACATAGGAAAACTATCAATAGAACAATTTTCAATGTCCAATTTGCTCCATTTGCAGATGCTGAACATAGTGAATGATTAAATCTGACAAACTGCAATGATGAGTTCCTTTCCATTTATTATACTTTATTACTCAATGCACAATATTATAATAGGTTTACCGTCATTTTTATATAATCAACAATATTGTTAAGAAGCAGAAAATGTCAAAACAACACTTTCACATAACTTATTAGTTCCATAATGAGACTGTTAACATGCCTAAGAATTAAATCTGAAGAAATAACAATTATATACAAAAATACAGAAAATGCACAGCACTTCTGGTGGATGGGAGTAAAAAATCACATCTTGAAGATGCTAGTGTTTGAAAAATAATTAAAAAAAAAAATTAAAAAAAACGTAAAAAATTCAATAAAGCTGCTATTCAAACTTTTAATCTAGCTGTATTAACTTGATATTAATAACCCCACCAAGTTTGAGAAAAATAAAGCACTGTTATTCATCTATAGCATGTTGGCATAACACATTCTTTTTGTTGTAAATTTATTTGCAATGTTTAACACCATTTATCTGCACAATTATCACCAAATCCTAATTTTGTGACACAGTTAAGAGAGCTAAACCTATGGGACTTTACAGGGAAATCTCAAGGAGTGTTTTATGTAATCTCATTTAATGGCCAATTGAAAATTAATGAGTAGGCAAGTGACTTTATAGACCTTAATTTAATTAGTGATCACCCAAGGGACAATTTTATATACTGCCATCCATACAGTACCATGATATAGCACAAAGGTGTTGCATACATGCTGAAAAAAGTGAAAAACAGCATTACTTCCCTAAAAATGACCCGATCACACTGATTTTCAAACTTGACCTGCGTATTATGAATATTCATCAGTTCTGTAAGTTTGAAACCAAAAGGTAAAATGGTTTTCCACTTATCGTGTTATCGGTGCTGCATATATGCTGAAAAAAGTGAAAAAACAGCATAAATTCCCTATAAGTGACCCGATCATGCTGATTTTCGAACTTGACCTGCGTATTACGAATATTCATCAGTTCTGTAAGTTTCAAGCCAAAAGAAAAAACAGTTTTCCACTTATCGTGTTATCGGTAAAAGTGCACGGCGACGACGGCGACAGCGACGGCGACGACAGACGCAGATGACGGCTATATGTACAGACACTTCTGTGTCTGTACATAAAAAGCTAGCTATTGATCATTGTAAAAAAAAAAAATTCACCAGGTAAAATTCACTCAGTATTAAAATTTATCTTAAAAACGGGATGAGTTAAATTTCATAATTGTCAGGGGCCGAAGACCCAGATATATCGCACCTAAGCCGCCTCCGAGAGCCATACGGTTCATACTAGTAAATTTATTCTCAGATATAAGGTTCGTTTTGCATACCTGTAAACTCCTAAGGGTTTATCTTACATAGAAATGTGATTTAACATCGTTTAAATCATAAATCGGCATGAAATAATTGACGTTTGAAAACAGACACAACTTCTTTGCTGCACTTGAAATGACCTCCTTAGCTATAAATATGATCCTATCACCTTGCGACATTGCATCATTCGATCGATATACATGAGTAGTTGTCACTGCTGAAGGGAAAGCACGTCTATTTATAGAAACTGAAATCAGGTAACGCATGTACTGTTGTGTTCAGAGAGCGACTTCCGCTTGACCTACTTTCCAGTGCTGTTTGTGGAACAGTAGGTAATGAGTTGAGATCTCGATTTTCTTCTCATTATACTTCAATTTAAGAAAATAAAAAGCGTGACTTGTACTTGTGTAATTTCCCACCGGTACAATAGGTATTTAATAAACATACCGGGTGGAAGATTTTTGAAAAATTAATAAGCGTAGGCTACTGGGTGAAAATGGAGCGTACCGGCGGGAAGATATTTGGAAAATTAATTAACGTACCGGTACGTTTATTTGATACTTCAGAGTAGGAGAGCTTAATTTGATAAAAAAGACCTTTAGTTTAAAAATATGAACTTACTGAATATATAGACATCTGAGATATAACATTAGTTTCAGTTTAGTCTGCCCTTTACAGCACAACCGAGGACGCGGAATTTGGTCCGCCCTTTACAGCACAACCGAGGACGCGTGTGTATAGCCCGATTTCAGACAAAAAAGTTGGACAGTATTTCTGATACACTCGTGGCGGGAATTTGGCCCGCGCTATACAGCATAACCGAGGACTGGCTCAGAATAGCGTCAAATTTCACCACCTAACTTGAAATGGGCCCCTTTATGCATTCCACTGCTTATGTCAACCGAGGACGTCCTCGGTTGGAGGTGTGTCCTCGGTTAGTGGGTTTCGGGCGGGTGTGTGTCCTCGGTTAGAATGCGTGCACAAGAGCACACACACTCACACACACACATTGTAATATTTTGATACCAAATTGGAATGTGTGGTTCATATATCTCATATGATAAAACAACATGTTATATTTATTTTAGGAACAACACAGACAGGAAATACTTCAAAAATTGGAAGACAGAGAAAAACAAGAGAAAGATGACATAAGAAAAGAGCGACAGTCTTTGTTCAAAGAGCGCCGTGCACAACAAGCCAGAATTCAGAGATTAGAACAGAAAATGGAGATGGTACAAATGGTATGGCAATACAAACTTAATTGAACCGTTTTGTAGTTAGATATTAACATGTTGAGTGTCAATAAGAGAGTTTTGGATTTTATTACAAAATTTTACACTAATAAGTTATTTAAAGAAGCAAAAATATTTAAGTGATTTGCATGTTTGTGGCACTGTACAAATTGTTAAGAGTATTGTGAAGTAGTTAAAGTAGTTCACAAATGACACGTTAGGCCACACTTTTTTATTTTTATGGATGACATCCTGCGCGCGCACCGATTTTCGCCCGTTCTCCGAAAAAAAAAAAATCCCCCCCAGCCCCCAACGAAGTCGGTTGGCGCAAACGTCGTTATTGAATTTGCCAGGAAATGAGCCTTCTGCGCATGCGTATTATCGCCACGTGGAAATGTGGCCGCTTTGCCGTCAAATTCATCTCTAGGATTACTTTCAAATTACACGACAATTAAAGTCATGAAGAGAATGGGTGCCGTCGTTTTGGATTGGTATGCCATTGATATTGGGCATGGAGATATCACCTTTTTACAATTGTGCGAAAGGCTGGCGGCTGCCAGCGATTATCGCCCGAAAAATTTCAGTGACATTCTGTACAAAGCAGCACATAGGCTACCAGGTTTTCTGTAGCGAAAAAAGGGTAGACAAGGGCGTCGAGGTATATTTGGTGGGCTGAAGGTCGGACAGGCCACCTGACAGTTTGGCCGTGTGAGTCGAAGTAGACAAAATGGCATCGTCCAAAATGACCTTTAATAGATTTGGTAGTATTAAGCATATCTTTGCATCATTTTTTAAACATTTCTGTGAAGTGTTCAAAATGCTTTAATATTCTGAGAATACAAATAAAGACACACTGTTTGTTTGATATTTGTTTTATTGATTGCTATACCAACAAAATGCATGAAATAACCTTAATAGATTTTGTAATAAGAAGTATATCTATTCATGACTTTTTTTTACATTTCTACGAAGTATTCACAATGCTTTAATATTTTGAGAGCATGGATAAAGACATATTGTTAGTTTGATACGTGTTTCTGTGGTAAAATTTGTGTTTCCAGCTGTGTACTGACAGCATTCCTTTACTTAAGCAGTATTTTTTTTTTTGGACCGTTTTTTTTTTTTTTCACCCTCTCACACCGATTTTGGGGTACCCAGAGGATGTCATCCATAAAAATAAAAAAGTGTGGCCTTATGGAAAAATTGGTCGATATGAAACCAAACAAGCTAAGAAGTTGTTCTTATTATTACTTGATCATTGTTTTCTTAATTTAGATATTGAAATAATTTCAGATTATCATATTGAATTGATTTTTTTTCAGCATGAGGAATGGGTAAAGCAGACAGAGTACTATAAGCACTTCATACGAACCAAAGCCAAACCCCACCTGTTCTACATGCCAAAAGTGTCTACCTCCACTACCAGCAAGCAAATCAAGGAGACAGCCAAGGTCATTGAAGGTGAGCTTCAACATAGTAGTCAGTAAATGTGTGGGTGAAAGTTTTAAGGATCAGGATGATGCCAGAATTCAGGATTTTCAGTAGTTTTTTTTCCCCCAAAATGCGATGAAAAATTGCAAGCTACATTTTCAGTTTTTACAACTTTCCTCCATGTAAATAGACTCTGGAGTAGGGGGATGGGGGTACATCTAGCATCTGCATAATTATGATAATCATCTAAAATAAAGACCCCAGTAAGTCTGCAATTCAGTGTCTGTATGTGTTTTATCGTTAAAAAAAACCTAAAAGGTGTTTAGGTAAATGAAAAGGCTTCTTGAAAGAACAAATTGTTTGTAAGAGGGGATAGAATGTTACTGGTCTAATGCTTGCAACATACTTTTAATTCAGAAATTGAATATATCTTGCAAATAAGCTGAATAGCCAGCTTTTGTGTTCTGAACATAACTTATAACACAATATGTTAAACACAATTGGGTGGTATAGAAAAAGAACATCATAAATATGTATTACTTTGCATATATTGCCATGGAATTCTGACATATTTTCATTTTGTTATACATATTCCTTAACTTTCAGTGTCTTAGACTTGATTTAAGAAATGACACAGTAGCCTGAACATTATTTCTTTTGATATTTTTAGACCTGATAAAGGAAAAGAAAAAGAAACTTGATGAGGAATTGGAGGCCCTGACAGCCAAAGATGAAAATCAAGAGAACGAAGAGGAGATGGAGGTTGAAGGAGAGATGGAGAAGGGAGAAACAAATGAAGGGGATGACACAAAGGTCAAGAGGTCACACAGGAGGAGCAGCAGAAGGTCAAGGGATCAGGATGAGGATGATGTAGAAATGGCAGAGGATAATAACAGGGAGGGGGGTGAAGTTAATGAGAAAAGGGAGGGTAGGGAAGAGAGGGAGGATGAGGGCCCAGTGAAAAGAGAGGAGACTGAGGATAGGGAGGGGGAGGTTGCTAAACAAGAAACATGGGAATCTGAGAGGGAAGAGGGTCAGGTTGATGATGACGTCAAAGAGGAAAGGCAAGTAGAAATGAACGTGGAAGATTTTAAGTCTGAAGATAGGCGAGTGGTGATGGATGACATTAAGTCAGATATAAAGAATGATGAAGACGGAGAGGAAAGGCAAATAAAGAGTGATGTGGAAGAAAAATCTATGAAGGAATAGTTTAGCTTGATATTTTTGGGAGGGGGCATCTTAATATATTTTCATAATGATTAGGAGGGGGGACACCTCTTTTTTTGGGACTCATTCAAATCAAAATGTATATATATGGATTGTATTTTGCCGGGTTTTAATCATTGAATTTGGGGGTAACTAGTCCTAAGATCTTTTTTGGTGAGAGTTCATTCAAGAAGGACGTTGTGTAAATTGGAAATATTTGATTAAAAAAAATTGCCCATTTAAAGTATTCCTGGTGTTCCTCAAAAATTAAATGCTGAAGAGAAATTTACTATAATGACCTTTTGGTTACGAAATTGGTGCAGAAGTTGAACCCTATAAAGTTTGGAAAGGGGGGTGGGGATTCCAAAATTTAAAGTTTATGCATGTTGTGACTGGATATTCACTTTCAGGCTCTGGTAATGGTGTTAGCAGTTATTCCATGTATTCATATATGTGATATCATGAAAACTTTGTGTATGTCTGTTCCTTTCTTTTTATTGTTATTTTTTTAAATTCTTGTTTTATTGATTTTTTTACAGCAGTAATTTTATTTCAGCAGTTATTTTGGTTTCCATTTCATCTAGTTTTTCCCATTCAGATTTTAAGAATACACTCATATATTAAAAAGGCATTATGGTTTATTACCAAAAATGAAAAAAAGAACTGTACATCATTGCTTATTTTTGAATAAACTAACTCTGAATTAATGTTATTCTTTGTTATGATTGAACCAGGTCCAAAGTATTATTTTCTCTCATGTAAAAGATTCATGATTATGAATCCTTTTTCTTCACTTTTGCATTATTTGCAATCTGTTTATTGACTTTTTTTGTGCTTTCGTTGTAAACACTGAATTTGCTTTGTGTTGATAAAAGTTGAGAGGCTTAATTTTTGGTAAAAAAGTAATTCTTGTTATTAAAGAATTTCACTGTTTAAGCAAGGGATAACCAGCCCAAGTTTTATAATACCGGCGGCTTCTCCAACCTGCAAATCGCCGATATATACAATTATAAATTCTTATTTTTCTCCTCATTATTTTTATCACAATACACAAGTCGTTGGCCGATAGGACGTACGGCGAGAATGAGGATGCCACTCCAACTTTTTATTTCAAATGTTCGCATAAGTGGATGTAAAAGTCAACGTAATCATGCGTTGTAAAATGATGAAATGTATTGAAAGAACATGTTGCCGAATAATAGATGATACAGATAACCCGTACAACCAACAATCTCTTCAAAGACAAAGAAGGAAAAACCTTATGGAAATATTTTACAAAAAGCTGATAAATTTTTATTTCTCCCGCAGATGTCGCAGATCGATCAATGGTAACTTCACATCATCCCTGTTATTCATTTCACCGCATGCAAACGTGTTTCGTAGAACATGTTCTAAAACTGGGTTGACCGAACCGTTTTTTTCTTTTTTTTTTTTTTTTAAACCACTGCGTGTGGTCTCGTATCTCGGTAATTTTTACACCGATTCCCCTTTCAATGTTTAAAACGTGACACATTTAGGTCATGTAAGGTTTATCAATTACATAAACGGCGATATATATATCGACAAAAAAGCAATGAACAAGAAATGGACAATCATTTAACATGCGCGAGAAAATTTAAGCTTACATACTTTTCACAAGTTCAGCCTAAAATGTTAGTATTGGTATATTTGTATTAGCATTTCGGATAAAATATGTATTTTGTTACAAACCAAGAATGAAATATATTATTTTGTCAAATGACCAAGAATAAATCTTACTGCACAATCATGGGATAGAACACAAAAAGCGAACAGATTGCCCTGTGGAAACCTTTTCAAATGAAAGTAGATTGATATGTTTACCTTTCCGCCACTGGAGCAGTATCAACAATGTCTCGATTAGGAAATATTCTTTACTCAATCCGACACAGTCTTTGTATAACCAACTTTATATCAATTTGATTAATACGATTCTACTTATGAGGCGCTTAATCGGGTTTGCCGAGTACTTAATTCTGATATATACAACAAATTGTGTTTATATGAATTACGTATGTCAACATAACTTCAATAAATAAAAAGCCTTCATCAAACCGGGGGCTCTACCTTTACAATGTAACAAAGCCAACTGTGTGCTCTAATGAAATTGGATTGAAAGCAGTCCAAACACGGTTTATAATGCATATATTCACGCATAGAAATCCGATAGTAGTCGCTTTGTAAGATTTTCCTCTATACGTTTGCCTAACAGTGAGTTTGCGAACGGCGACCGGGTTGCTAGGTTTTGTGTGACTTCATGACGGCCATTACTCAAATACCGACCATTTACTTTCCGGTGATATGAAAGTCTGCCGGTCCTTAAGAAGGCAGTCGATACTCGGCCTGGTGTGAGAGATGAGAGAAAACCATGTGGGCAACATTGTGAAGAAAAGGTAATTGTTACAGTCATTTCTTAACAATTATCATCAAAATAAGAGTGATACAAGTCTCTTGGAATATAAAATCCACCATGCGTATTATTTCGCTGTCGGTGTAATCGTAGTGTTTTTTAAGGCACGTCAGGGTTTCCAAGGAGATTTGAATTAAGTGCAATGGGGTCAGACGAGAGGAATCTGAGCATAGTTGTACAGCACAATGTATGTAAGCGCTTTATCAACAAGACGTTAGAAAACATTAGATGGCAATATTAGGTAAGTCATATGTCCCCGTAGGCTTACGAGTTGTCTCCCTGACGATGCACCTAGTCGAGAACGTCCAAACAACGCTATCTCTATCTGTAAACCAAGTGAGCGTGATAAATAATAATCGATGGAAGTTTCTTAAGGTAAGGTTATGTTCTTGTGAGAGTTTCTAGCCCGTTCGAAATGTTGGATAAGTCAACAAAATCCGTGCATGACGGTATAGGATTTCAGAGAGACGATCCTTTGGGTTTTTGTGTTGATTGAACTACTGTATTATATTCTACGCTGTAAAAAGCATTCGCAAAGTATTCATAATTTTACGTTTCGGAGGCCTTGTTGACACGTTTCGGGGTAGGAAATATGGGCTTGAGAAAAAAATACTTGCTTTGATTTATGTAATGCATAACTGCCAATTTTTATTTATGACACAATATATTTTCCACATTTCAGGAAGCATGATGCCAAACGACCTACGCATGCAAAGAAAGAATTTCTAACGCCGCCTTTGCAAGGTGCACATACTACATTCCATCGTCGATGAACTCACGCAGTGTGGCTGGCATTATGACGGGGAGACACAGCGTGACAAGCGACAGCACTGCTCCAGAAAATGACAACTCTGACTCCGAACTCATCGGCATACCGGGCATGTTAGATGAACAGGAAAACCGGCAAATACGCAAAAAGCCCCACTCTAAAGAATTAGTGCGAGAAGGTGTTTGGTTGACAGATTATACCGTACCAAGGTTCAATACAAATTTACTCAGTAACAGTCTGAGTGCACGTCTGCGTCGGGCCGTGCCTGGGGAGCTTATCAACAATGCGGTGGTCATGCACAAGATAAAGCGGGAAAACATGCGCGACATGGTCAGATTATCTGCCCTGACGAAACAACTTGAGAGTGAAATGCACAGACAGAATTATATGCTACAAACCGAGGGACATGAAATTCTCAAAAGGCAGCAGAGACTTAGAAAAAATTCCGTAGACAGTCGACTGAAAAAGGAAAAATTGTCTTCTCAAGGTAGATCAAAATCTATAGACACCATTCGACTACCAAGTGTGTGTACTACTCCCGGAACGGCGTCAAAACCCCCAACGTCGGTGTCCCGAAATACACAAAGTGCTCCCTCAATAGATCCAGCGATAGAGCAAAATGAAATAACTAACGAACAACTGAAAGTTAGATTTCAAACCCCTGCCACGGATAGTGTTACCTCCACTGCCTCAAGTGACGAACTGGAGGAGATGAACGTTGAAAAGGCAATCGAAGCTATCAGAATTTCTCAAAAGGAAGCATACTTAGAAAGGATGAACAGCGAGTTTAATTTTGCAAAACCCGTCCAAAGAGACCCAAGGCAGTTTATTCACACCCCACAGTACGGCGTAAGATACAGAGGAGTGGATCAAATCCACGGTCAAAAGGGAATACTGAAGCGCCCCGTTTACGTGACAAAAAGCGCACCTGCAACAATGGAGTCTCAGTTTACGAGGACCTCGGTCAGTCAAAACACAAATCGCGGCGATGGGACTATCGGGGCATTTAAGATAGATGCCGGCAGATATCTTAAATTAGCCCGGCCTTCGTTTAAATTTAACTGGCTTCCAGGTAATCAACCCAAAAAAGTTCAGGGCGTGCACCTCGACTGGCAAGTCACCTCGACGCCTAATTTAAACAGAGAGAGTTCCTTTGATTTTGCTGACAGGAAGGCCAAGAAGTCTACCATACCAGGAGAACTCAGCAAAGAGCTTCGCCCAGTAACAGCAGGTTTGAATACGTTCGGGACATCTGAAAATAAAATAAAAGCGAAAATTCTAAAGCCTGGTGACATAACCGGGACCGTTTCTAAAGTCTTACCAAGAGAACTGGATAATAAGTTGCCGATTGTTATGGCAAACAAATTGAATAATATGATTGAACAGGAAAAGCAAGATGTGGCCGACGAGGCCAAACCGTCGAGTCGAGCCTTAGGTGCTATTTCGGAACTTTCCGTAATTTCAGAGGGCGCTGTCAGCTTTTGCGCCTCCGACGGTTCAACAACGTAATGAACTCCAAAACAAAATCAAAGAAAATATTGATGGGTCAAATAACCAGGGCAAAACATTTTCCGAATTATTTTTTAAAGAAAAACGTCCTGGGAAAAACACTTTTTCCAACGTATTGCACCTTTACAGATAGAGCCAACGAATCAAAACTGTCTAGTCGGGCCGCACTGCTGGACTTATGAAGCTACCCCGCTCAATTTTAAATTTGTTTGCACTTGTTATTGTCGAAAACTTAACTAAATATTAGCAAGTGTAACATATTTGTACGCATTTTTATATAAAGAACACTGTAACTCACGTTAGCCTATCTTGCCAAATTTTATTTACAAAACCTCTTTCACACATACGCAGAATACGCAAATCTGTTTTTAGTAATTTTGCCGCGTTTTAACCACTTTTTAGTATTGTTGTCTTGCAGTGTTAAGGAGATCAAAATACCTGTATTTGTATTTTATAATGTTTGTACTTTAGAGTTTAATACTTGATTTTTATTTAAATCTTCAGTTATGTAATGTTCTGGAAAAATGACTGCTTGATTAACCCTGACAAATATTGCTATTTGCCAGTGACGCTCATTATCGCTCAAAGGACAGTAACTAGTCAGAATGATGTAAGTGTAAAGATATTGATGCAAGGCGATACTTATGAATAAAACAAATCTTCACTGAATTTGATAGTTTTTGTAAATCATACCTGCCTTGTTGTTTCTTTAGTCTGTGTTCAGCACCGCACAAATCACGGTCCTGCCTGCGGTTCCAGGCCTACAACTACCAGACTCGGCACCGAATGATTCTGAATTCACCGGTAGATCGGACCACACCACCCGGTGTGCGTCAGTACGCATTTCACAGTATCATACCCCGGAACATATTTTGAGATGAGGTGCACTACTTTCCAACCCCGCTGAGAATCATCACTTTCACATCGCGTACTAGGCGCGACTGATACTCTGAAGCGCGTACTGACACACACCTTGAAAACGGGTAGTGTGGTCCGATATACCGGTGAATTCATTATCGTTCGGTGGTGAGTCTGGTAGTTGGGTAGGCCCGAGTTCAGGGACGACTGCTTTCCAAGATTGGTCAAGGAGGGTTTCACGAACGCCAACAGTTTCCCTATCTTTGGCCGCCACTTATCACTTGATAAAGTTATTCCATGAGTGTAGTGGAAATCAAAGTTATTACCTTATAATTATTAAAAGAAGTCCTATTTTGATGATTATCAATTTTATACACTTGCTGGTGTTGGAAGGTAGGCGGACTGTCCCCATGTCAGTCCACGCAAAATAAAATTGCACAAACTAAAGAATTGATCATTATCACTTTGACTGGCTTCTAATGTGTTAAAGGGCAGAGTTTAGTCTTCAAATATAGCAGTCATACTCATTTAAATGTTCGAAATTGGTCGCAAAAACGTTTCTGGAAGCCTTCGATAAGGTTCGTCGTAAAGTTGACAAATTATTCGCCCGTTTCTCGCAATATTTCACGTGAAAAGGGAAATATTGACAAGTAAACAAAAATATTTACTTTTTACTAGAAATGCACCTCAGAATGTACATAATACAAGAACAGACTCCGGACCTAAACTTATTACAGACCAATTGCCGAAAAGCGCGCGAAACGTTTATTATTATTATTATTTGTTTATAAAGAAATCACAGGCAGGAGAAATGGAAAACGAAAAGCAATTAAAAACATCACTACGAATAAACAATACAACAGTGCCGTAAACGGAAATCGTCTCCCCTTCCCACGATTTTTTAATGCATTTGAAGTAGTTGTATTACTGACAAGGCCCTACCACAAGAGCATTTCCCCTGGCACTTGAATAAATCATATATATTTCATTGCGCTTAAAATTGGTTTCTATGGATGAAAAACAAATCAAGAGTTGATATATTTGACGTCGAATAACAAGAGAAAATATTGACTTGCTTCTTTATTACACTGCAAAGATACTTTTCACTAGACAAGAAAAACAATGACTATGCAAACAAAACCTGGAGAATTATTATAACAGGCGAGTAATAACAAATGAATATAAAGCAATAACTGATCGACGAATGTTATGCTCAGCATGATTGTATAAAACAAAAGTTTATGGACATGTGCCAAACCAACACCACTGCTTGGCAATACAAATCAAAATGTGGCACTAGTTCTTGGAATAAATGTCAGTTGAGCGGCAGTAAAGCAGGTCGGCCATTGAAGTCTTTGCATTCAGGTGAAATTAATTTGAATGACAGAAACTGTAGCCTAATAATCCCACTTCAAATATGGAAATATTGTTCACAGGCCGTGGTCCTTGTATCAGAGGCTGCCGAAATTATCCATCCTTTTGTTATCTTGTATTTACCTGAAGTTAAAGAACATGTCAAAATTTAGAAATTGTGTAGGAAAATGGCATCAGAGTTACCCAGAGTATAAAATATGATATAACACAACACCATAATTTGATTTATTAGTATAAGTCAAACCAAGTCAAACAGTAAAGACTTGGGCCATGAAGAATGTGGTACTTCTGTATATTATAATTCTTACTACACAACTTGATATATTCATCCTGTTAGTACTGCTAATGCCTCTCTCATTCTGAAATATTTTCATAGTAATATACATCATTTTTGAGTTCTACTTACAATGTCATCAATCTTCATTATGCTCCTGACCGTCTCAGCAGCTAATGTCACTGCACTGGTGGACACCAGCAGAGGCTGAACTACATTCTCTTCAAGGATGTTAGTTATACAACCCTAAGAACAAAACCAATGAACTTAGTAATACAATCCAAGTAAAGAATTTGGATTTATTATCCTTTTCCCCAACAATTTTTGCAAAACTTGGAATCATATAATTCCAGCAAGTGGTACTGGGCATACTCAGATTACAGGGTATCTTATGGAAGAAAGGCTTTTTTACCAAAACTCCTGTCCACTGATCACTGTCAGTTACTGATGATGCATTTGTTACATCAAAAAACTACAATAACACCCTTATGTGAACATACCTTTCTGACATTTATCCCAGCTGTCTTCTCGCCCTGTGCATGCCTATTCCTGAGCTCTGTGACTGTGGCAATGGGATTGAGACCTGCATTTTCAGCAAGAGTGAAGGGAACAATCTCCAGGGCGTCAGCAAATGCTCTGAAGCAGTACTGTTCCATGCCAGTGAGGGTGTGGGAGTACTCTCTCAACCTCAGAGACAACTCAATCTCCGGGGCTCCACCACCAGCTATAAGGGCTCTGGAAGCAAATAGTAGAAAAAACATTGTATTACAAGGGCAACTACTACTTTCTACAATTCCCAGTACACACATTCCCAGTATACATCTTTTCAAATTTGCCATCTTCAGAGAGATTAAAAAGCACACAAGATGCTGCAGGATGGTAACCTTTGTTTTGAAGCATTTTTACTTAGCTTAAATTTTAACAAGGGTGTAGCAATTAACTTATTATTCAAATCGTTAACGATCAATTGAGAATTAAATTAAATTAATTAATTAACTGCTTCAATTAAACCCGACAATTGTTATGAACTGAGCAATTTACATACCTCTTCTTCACTAAACATCTTATGACACAGAGAGCATCATGAATTGATCGGTCAGCCTCCTCCAAGACCAATTTGTTGGACCCTCTGACCAGAATACTGACGGACCTGCCCCCACTTTGTATGCCAGTGACCTTGTTAAAATTGTTAAAAGTAATAAATTATTCATTCTTGACTACCTTTGACAAAACACACGTCTTCACATTTGACTTTCAATTGGGAAGAAAAAAGGTGAAACAGGTCCCACCGTTCTTTCAGAGCTCTTCATTTCTACTGAATTAGACTTTCATCCCCCCCCCCCCCCCAACAACACACACACACACACACACACACACACACACACACACACACACAATGCACTGTTGCACTTATAAGAAACAGTTGTAGTACCTTGACTATCTTGCTGCTTCCAGTTTGGACTTCTTCCACCAGATCTGCAGCAGCCAACATATCAGGTTGGAAATGATCGAGACTCGCAATTGGTTTGCAGCCCAAACTCTGAAAGTCAACTAGAGGATCAGAGAGGCGATACCGCCTCCGAATATTGTACCACCAGCTGGAGCAAGCGCATTCATATAGACCCCCACATATACAAAATAAGGAACACAGCCACCAGTCTTGTGCTTGACAAGCTATAAAAATGCAATCAACAAGAATTTTCAAAATATGCAAAAAATATATATATTACTAAAAATGGTACAATCAAAGTTAAGTTCATCGCAAGGTAGGTCAAAGGTCAATTCCAAGGTCACAGTAAATTGCCAGTATATGACTTCCTATTCAACTTCAATAGTAACTATGGGCCTATCTCTGCCAGGTTTGAAGTTAAAAGAGAAAGAAATTAGCAGAGTTCAGTTCATGATAATAAGTAGGTCAAAGGTCAATTTCAAGGTCACACTTAGATTGCCAGTATATGACTTCCTATTCAACTTCAATAGTAACTATGGACCTATCTCTGCCAGTTTTGGAGATAAAGGGGAAGCAAACTATGCAAAGTTCAGTTCATGGTGAAAAGTAGGTCAAAGGTCAATTTTAAGGTCACATTTAGATTGCCAGTATATGACTTCCTATTCAAGTTCAATAGAAACTATGGACCTATCTCTGCCAGTTTTAGAGATAAAAGGAAGCAAAATTTGCAAAGTTCAGTTCATGGGGAAAAGTAGGTCAAAGGTCAATTTTAAGGTCACATTTAGATTGCCAGTATATGACTTCCTATTCAAGTTCAATAGTAACTATGGACCTATCTCTGCCAGTTTTGGAGATAAAAGGGAAGCAAAATTTGCAAAGTTCAGTTCATGGTGAAAAGTAGGTCAAAGGTCAATTTTAAGGTCACCTTTAGATTGCCAGTATATGACTTCCTATTCAACTTCAATAGTAACTATGGACCTATCTCTGCCAGTTTTGGAGATAAAAGGGAAGCAAAATTTGCAAAGTTCAGTTCATGGTGAAAAGTAGGTCAAAGGTCAATTTTAAGGTCACATTTAGATTGCCAGTATATGACTTCCTATTCAAGTTCAATAGAAACTATGGACCTATCTCTGCCAGTTTTGGAGATAAAAAGGAAGCAAAATTTGCAAAGTTCAGTTCATGGTGAAAAGTAGGTCAAAGGTCAATTTTTAGGTCACATTTAGATTGCCAGTGTATGACTTCCTATTCAAGTTCAATAGTAACTATGGACCTATCTCTGCCAGTTTTGGAGATATAAGGGACTAAATGTTATAATTTTGGAGTTACCATAATGTGCCATAAATTTCCTACAAAAAAAATTAATTAAAATAAAGAAAAGGTCATTTTGGTCAAAATTCTTGAAATGGGAGGTGCTCTGAAGTTCCAGATGTTCAAATTTGATGAAATAATGTCATTTTTGACCACAAGTTGTCTGCTTTGCCAAGCCTTATGTTTTATTTTTCCGGAGTTCAAAATTTATTATCCATTACCGTACTGCACATTTTGCTTTCACCACCAATATGTACTTTTTGATACAGCGTAACTCGAAAACCGTATGGAATACAAAAAAACGGAGACCACTTCCAGTGTTGGGCTTTACATGCTCTACAAAATGCAAAAAAGAATGGGTGTCTAGCATTAACGGTTCCCGAATTAGAGACAGTTTTCAGTTTCGATATCTTATGGCCGCTACTCCCGTGAAAATGCACCGATTGACCCCAAATTCACGGAGATGAAAGATGACCTGAAGGGTAACACTTTCCATTAATATTATTAGTTAAGTCTGTGTGGTGTCTGAATAAGACCGCAAATAATTTTTTTTTCGGCAAAAATTTTGTTTTTTTGAAAATCATGGCCCGTTTGACCTTAAAATAAAGGTCAAAGGTCAAATCCAAGGGCATATTTGAAATCTACACATATGACTTTTGGAAAGCTGTCTGTAGAAATTTTTCCCATAATTCCTTCTGTAGGGGAGATAATTAGCATTTAATTTTGCCATTTTTGGACAAGGGTGCATTGCAATGAGTGCCACACCTAGACCCCAATACCGACAAAGCCCAAATTTTACGTGGAACGAGTTGAGATTATAGGTGACCTAAATCCAAGAGATGGGTATGGAGGCCCTTACCGTCTAGGAGGAGAAGCGGTAACGGTGACTTGGCGGCGGAGCCGCAGGAGCCGCAGGAGCCGCAGGAGCCGGCGGAACATACGGGTCGGGACTAAAACCATGTGTACCGCCAGCGCCTACGCTGGTGGTACAATAATCAAGCATAACAATATTGTCTCATTTATTATCATTGTTCTGATTCCCAAATTTTCAAAGTTCAATTTTCCTTTAATGATACAAAGTGTTACTTCCTACTAGATAAGATATAATTTTTCACATCCATGACTCACAAAACTTTTAACTGGTAAATTTTGTTAACACACTCACCTTGCAATAAAACTCTATGTCTTCCCTTTCTATATCTTTTATCACCAAGATTTTCATTTTGGCCAGAAAATGTAGAGCTAAATCACTTACAGCATCCCTGGAAATATAATACACATTGAAGATAACTAGTAAGAATAATGAAAAGACATATTTAAAGACTGAAATAATTTCCATCACATTTATTTTAAAACTTAACAAGTACACATTTCAAATATATTGCATTCCACAGCAAACCAATTACATAAGTTTTGAGTGACAGATAAATTATTTACCTCAAGATGGACTTTTGTATTAGGAGGACATTACAGCCAGCTTTCTTTATCTGTTTTACAATATTGAGGATATATGTTCTCTCTTCTTTCATTATTCTGTCCATTTGTGCATAGTCAGAAATAATCACATTGTTCTCCATCTGCAACAAATATTAGAAATTTGTTTATATAATTTGAAGCCCTTTTATAACTTTATTATCAAATCAATATTTCATATACTCTAACGAAAAGTGAATAGTTACACGTCTTATTTCTAAAACACTGATGTCATACATATGGACCCAATAATTCAAATAACAGGAATCAATACATTAATGACTTACATCAGTTTTTGGTGGTGAAATACAAAACTGTATTAAACCAATCTTTGCTTTTTCCACTTTATTTGGACCCCCACTGCCAGCAGTTCTCTGTGTAAAGACAACACCATCAATGAGCTCCGTGTCATCTACTGTGCCCCTGTAAAGTATATCAACAGATGAGATTTTATTAAATTCATATTTTATCTAACAGTAACAGCTAGGACATGAAAAGAAGACAATTTCATTATCAATTGGGATAGAATTTCAAAAATAAAACATTTACATACTACAAAAAATTAAATTTTCTTACTCTAGACCAATCAAGCTGGGGAAAAATATCTGGACTAAATAGAACATCCCTTACAAAAATATGTAAAACGCTCCAACTCACCCAAGCTTTTTGACAACCCTGATGTCCCTTAAGTCTACATTTGTATCTGATGCTGGGTCTACCACTTTTAAAACTGCATCCACAGCAATTGGTGAAAGGGAACTGGAGTATTGTGATACAACCTGAAATAAAAGAAATGGTTTGCACGTTTGTCATATAACTTGTAATAAAACATTCCCAACTTAAAGGATAATTTACACTAAAAAAGAAAAATTATGCAAAATGCATTATTCTATTTTCTTTCACAGAAAGGACCACAAGGACTAAAACTGATAATTGAAAATATCTTTTAGAGCACTTAGCAGTATAACAGTTTTTCTGGTTACTATAAAACCCGTAACACCACAAAACTACTGATAATATTTTATCTCAATCATCTAAAGATAAAGGGGTATTCTCACACATTTAGTTCATACTAAGCAAAACACCACTTCCATTTTTGCTCACCTTAGAATTGAGAGAAGTGGAGGCACTCTTAAGTAAAGAGGCACGATCACTTAGTTCTACTTTTGTTGCCATTGTGGACTCCAGAATTTCACAACATTTTACTGCTGCCGACTGAAACGCTTCAGATATAGTTGTTGGATGGATACCTGACAAAAATGATCAAACACTATAATCCTCTGTAAAAACAATTTCTGAAAAAAATAAATAACACTCAATAACTAAGCTCTTTTCTTCCAAATAAGACATTATCCAATTAGCCTTTTAATTAGCCTTAGCCTTAATTAGCCTTAATTTTAAACTGCTGCTCAGAACATTCTACATGGATTCCATTAAAAGTATTACTATCAGATATGGATGTAAAATTGCCATCATCTCACCTTTGGCTAATAGCTTGGCACTGGCATCTAGAAAACTTCCAGCAATGACAACAACAGATGTGGTGCCATCTCCAGCTTCAACATCTTGGGCTTTGGAAAGTTCCACCAGCTGCAAGGCAAACCCACACCATTCACAGTATTACACTTGAGCAAATAATACAGCTGGCAGTAATTAGATGTTACTTGCACACTGAGATTACATGTTATTGATGACTCAACAGATGACTCTTTCAGAGTAAATGGCATTTTTACGTGATCAAAACTCCATGAACCTTATTCATCAATTCAGGGCACAATATGAAGGTACTAATATAAAGAAAAGTCGGGTATTTGACTTTTATAAATTTCTTTCCAAACACCTTGATACATTCACAATATTTATTATAAATGATTCTGTATACTATATTTTGTTGGATAAAGATAGATTAAGTTATTATTTACATTACATACCATTTTAGCTGCTGGATGCAACACTTGCATTTGTTTCAGAATTGTGGCCCCATCATTTGTAATGGTCACATCTCCATTGGCAGACTGGATCTAAAGTAACATTTGCAAATATAACTGCCTTTCGTTTTCAAATATATGGTTTTAACTGCTTTTGTGCATTTTTATATCTGCAATCCCACAAATAATTCTTTTGCAAACAAGTTATAAAATACTTTCAATCAGTTTAAATAATTACTTAAATAAACTGACTGATCTAAACCATATATGTTTGCCCTGCCCTGGTAACATAACAGTTTCTGGGCTCAATCTGGAATAAATTTTCTCTCCAACAAACAAATAGATAAATTTAGCACAAATCAAAATGTTTCACAAATTGCTTTATGATAAATACTGTTACTAAGATTTGGTACTTCTGATTTGGTAAAAATTTTCAATAATGCAAGCTTGAACTTAGATATAAGTACGTTTCTGTCTAGACACCAAGTAAAATGTGCAAGAGTAACTTACCATTTTGTCCATGCCCCTTGGGCCTAGACTTGTTCGGATGGCATCAGCAACCGCTGCAAACAAATGTTCAATAATGTCATTATATCATGTTTGACAGCAGATTCATTTCTTGCAATAAATTAAAGCCCTTTTGAAGATATTAACAGTTATCTAATTATATCGTATCAGATAAACAATCAAAATCAACCTCAAAAAGGAAAATTGTGGAGCTGCCGAAATTGGAATGCTCGCATTACAAAAAATAATTTTATTACATTTATAGAGCAATAGGAAAAAGCGATCAGGGACTGAAAATCTTAGATCCCAGTACAGACAACGAATCAACGTTAGGCTTTTACAAAACTCTGTGATAACTGACATCAAACTGAGATGGTCGACGAGTGAGAACAAGACTCGGCAAACTACCATTTACTTCAGTACAGTATCAGAGCTTTGCTTCGAATGTGATGTCCAAGTCTTTGGTACTTTCACACACAATAGCAAAAAAAAAAACCTTCATATTAAAATATGCAATATAGAGAAACGCATCAAAATGTTGAACTTAACTAAATTTTTATGTTACAATTTATTTTTCGTATGCCATACCTTTCGCTGCAGTAATATTACTGTCCCTCACTGCAGTTGGCTTCTCTCTGTCCCTGTATTCTGACCGACTACTAGGTTGTTGCGTTTTCCCTTTCGACATGGTGAAAGATCAAAGCTTTTAATGTGTAACTGAAATAAATAAAGGGTACGATGCTCTTAAAAATCTAATGATTTTACTGGATTTTGGGACTGAACCTTCTAGTAAATCTGTGCTTCCAATATGGCTTCCACTTAACGCGAGATCTCCTCAATTGAATTAGGTCAAATATGACGTACATGGCGGGAAGTTGTTAAAATTCACACCAGCTTATTTTCCAGTATTTTCCATCAAAGAAGTTATATTCATGGCTTTATTGTCTCGATTATTTGCAAGGGAGGCAACAGCATCGTTTGGTAAAGAAGGTATGTTCATAAATGCATTTGAAACATTAGAGATTGCTCATTGTGGTCAGTGCTTCGCTCCTTGTCTACAGGACTAAGACAGACTTATCGCAGTGCTGATTTAGTTACCGAGTGTTTATAATTAGATGAAAATCTTTTGCCCTGGACTTCAATTCCAGGTACCTTAACGTCCTGCTTAGACCGGATCACAGAGGATTTCAGGTGCTACAGCTTTGACCAGCACCTGATTGAAGGACAAGAATATGAGGTAAATTCTGTACTCATTGGTATTAGTCACTATCACTGAATATGCATTTAAATTGTAGGCAGCAACTTGAGCAAGGCTTTGGGTGTCTAGAATTACTGCACAGCGTAATAGTTCTTGGTGAATAGATAATGATATACTGATAAAGAACACCTTTGAAAACACCAGAAAATAGTTGTGTGTGTATTTATCCTTTCATTAGTTACCAGCAATTTATAGGAGTAGATGATGCATGGCAACATACTTTTTTTTGTACTCAACACTTCCATTGATACAACACATGCAATAAAGCTTGTATTTTTAGTGCATTGTTGCAATTTTCATACAGTTAAAATAAAAAAAATGTTTTTCATTACAGATTATCCCCCCTTTTGCATGCAGTTTCTGCAAAGGTAAGCAGTGATATATATTTTTCACTTATTGAGATATTTTGATTGTTGTTTTGTGAAAAACTTAAGCAATTTATGTGTAAATTTAAAAGGTTTTTATAGATCCTTTAGATTGATTTTCATTTAACATTTTCATAACTTTTATTCACATTTGACAGTATACTTGCCTCACTTACTTAAAACTTTAAAAAATGCTATATTTGCTCAAAAGCCATGAAAGTATTAAGTTTATGATATTTGATTGCATACATATTGATGTATAATGATTTTGTGTTAAGTCCCAGGGAGTTTGCATTTTCTGGCTGTGGCAGATGAAGATGGAACAGTGGTGCTTTACAACCTGAATAAAACAGGAACTGAAGCTGTTGTTAAAGGTAATGCCTTCATGTTTTATTTCTCCTCCTGACAAACTTTTTCTTTTTCTTATGAAAGAAATTGTGTAAGCTTGAAGGAATACTTCAGGGGCGGATCCAGAGCTATTTTCTAACAGTCTTCCAAATTATATTTATTGATCTATCCTCCAATTTTGACCGTCTTCCAACAGAAAAAATAAGATACCTTTTAATGTAAACTTGAAAATCTGACCGTCTTCTGGAAGACCCAGAAGACGGCCTAAATCCGCCCCTGTACTTAAAGGTTACTAAACAACTACATCACAATGTGGTTTAGTTATGAATTTTCATGCAATTTTGTGAGTAAGTAGATTTTTTGATAGGGTATAAGTATCTATGCACTGTCATGAAAATTTATACATGTAAGTAATTAGCATGTTCATATCCAGATATATTATAATAGTTAAACTTAAGTCAGGAATAACCTGTGCACTTTATTTCAGATTGGTCAGCCCATTCCAATGCCATCTTTGATGTCAGTTGGGTCATTGGTGAAAACAAGATACTTACAGCATCTGGAGACCAAACAATAGCTTTGTGGGATGTGGAAACTTCACAAAAACTGGCTGTATTTCGTGGTCACACTAGTAGTGTCAAATCAATCAGCTCACGTTGGAATGATCCATGTAAGTAAATCTAGTAAGATTTATGTTAGAAAGTCCCACTAACCAGGGATACCATGAAATAAGTAATTTAAATTAATTTTCAATTTTCAATTCATTTCAGTTCAGTTTATACATATATAAGCATTTACACAAGTTAAAATTAAGCTTGTAAAATATAGCTGTTTAGCAGGCTGCAGGGTTTTATGTTCCCGTTGATTGTCATGCTCTTTATAGAGTGATGTATTTACTCATGTTTAAAGGGATATCCTCTACTTTTGAATTTTTCAGACATATTCAGCTCAGGTTCCAGAGATGGGCATATCATGCTCTGGGATACTAGGTGCAGTAAAAAAGGTCAGTGATAAACAGTGGTTCTTTGCAATGAATTCCATGAGAATTTCCTCTGTAGCTGAAATTGATTAACTGGGATAAAAATATGTAGCTATTTGCTTAATTTTGAATCTTTGGGAAGAAAAGTGTTGCCAGGGAGCCTTGTAATTAAATGGATCAGAAATTATAAGTTTACAAATTTGGGTAATGTGCATACAGTATTCTGTTCCATTTGGGTTTAAAAGAACACTTTTCCAAGCTCTTTTGGCTGTAACAAACTGTAACTTAGTTCTAATTCTTGGTTTAAGATTTAAGGAAACTCATGGATTATTGCTGTTTTTGTTTTTAGATGGTTCCATCCCATCTGTTAACATTGTAAGGAATGCTCACCTCACCACAAGTACAGGCTCCACACCCAAACCAAAGAAAAGAACAAAACTTGGCACAGCTCAGGTATACATAACATTTATTTAAAAAAAAGTTAAATTTTTTCACAGTGTTTTGCCAGTTTCTCAATGATTTAGCAAAAACAAAAATGTCCTATTTGACCTAAACAAAAAATTAACTCCAGTAAACCTAGTATGTATAGCAATATAATTATTTGCTTCTACTTAATATATATTTGATTTTGTTGTCACAATCCCGATGTGATTTTATGACAAATGAGGGATGTTTTAACCTATGTTCTTTGTACTGCAACTTGAAAGTGTTGTTTTGAGAACATTTTTGAAACTTAAGTCCTAACTAAGATGAAGATTATCTTGAAGGTATGTGAGAAAAATATCGTAATTATTTTATGAATATTATTTCAGGATTCTCAGCAAAGTGTGACATCTGTTTTATTCCAAGATGAGAATCATTTGGTTTCAGCAGGCGCTGTGGATGGGTAAGTTACTGCACTTTTTTTGGGTTTGGGTTCTGCAAAAAAAGAATTATGTAGTTGTCTGTTTTGTTCATTAAATTGATATGGGCATTTTTACAATCCTGGGCTCCTTTTTTTCCCACCAAGGGTCAAAAATAGAAATCATTATTGTGTTGAAATTTGTACCTTTCTTGAAAGTATAGACCTGAAGGGTATAAGAAATGACAATCCTGAGATAAAACCTTGTGTATGTATAAAGATATAATTATTTGAATTTTGAAAATCATTTTTTTAATTTTCATAAGCTAAACCTTAAAGTGTGTGACTTTTATAATTATTTAAGGTATTGATCTCCAAAAAACCACTTAGATTTACTCAGAGAGTATTGCTCTTTTATGATGTATTTGCAAAAAAAATGGATGAAAATATCCAAAATTTGACGAATCAATGATATTTTGTAATTTTCCTGTTTCAGTATTAAATGTGACTCCATGAAGTTTTTGATTCTGAGATATTCTGAGGACTTCTGTACTTCACTTTACCTTGCATTAGTTCTTTATGTTATGCTTCATGATTGTGTAAAATATTATTTTGCACAGACATGTGTGCTAATTGCAGTGTCATGTTAAAATAAATTTCCTTTCCGAAACATCCTTGTTTCGGAAAGGACATTTTTTTAACATTCATGATATTGTTGTAATATATTGTAGTATTTGAGTTTATAAGTTTTAGGTAAAGTCTATGAATAACTGGGCAAAATAGGTGGAAGCTGAACTAAAATTGAAGTCTTTTTATTACATTTTGTGCTTGTTTTGTCTATTCTGTACTAGTAATTCATTACTGGAATTTTATTTTACAAAATATTGATTCTGAGATATATTCCAGGTATTCTTTATGCCATTATACCTTATTCCAGTTTCTTTTGTTACAGTTCATAGCTGTATAAAATCTTATTTGACAATGTCAGATTTACCAACAGTAAAGACATGTTTAAAGATATGTCCTTTTAGACATGTACTTGTTTCGGAATGGACATTTATTTAACATTTATGAAATTTCCTTAAGATCTCATAGTACGTTGGTTTACAAGGTAGAGGTGAAGCAATCATTGGACAATATGAGTTAACTAGATTAAAACTGAGCTGTTTTTATTACATTAATTGGTCATTTTGGAAAGTTTTTGATTCTTTTTTGAAATGTTACTCCATTAGTATTTGATCATGACATAAAATAGAGTCTTCTACACTCCATTATACCCTATTCTACTTCCTTTTGTTACAGCTCATAGCTGTATAAAATATTATTTGACAAGTCCATGTTTAAAGGGATAATAACTCTTCGTTTTGGCCAAAAAATGAATTTTCCTGGAATAAACAACAATTTTCCCATACTTACCAATGGTTAATGAATCCATTTTTACATTCAAAGTTAGTCTCTGGTTTTTTTCTAAAAAGTTTGGTTATTTGTTAAAATCTCTTAAGAGATTATAACAGAGCATAGCCATCAATGGAGGTCACATGGTCTGAAGACAAACTTAGATATCAGAATAATAGCTATAACTGCCATTTTTGTGGTAAAACAGAATATATTATATTTCTATGAGTTATTCACAATGTTTTTATTGTGAAATATAGATCTCATACGAAGAGTTATTATCCCTTTAAATTAAGAAATTACATTTTTAAATATGTCCTTTTAGGCATGTCCTGTGTTTCGGAATGGACATTTATTTAACATTTACGAAATTGCTTAAATGGTATATATGTATGCATCATGATGTATGTATATGTTATAAATAATCACAGGAAGTTAATTATAACCTGTGTCTGCCTGCAAGCGCCTCTGTTAACCATGCCAGTGAACTGACTCTCGCAACTTTAACATGTGTAGCCTCATAACTATTTTTGAATACTTTTATGTACATCATAAGTAAGAAATATTTAAAGTAAGGTAAGCCATATTATTCAAAATTATATTCTACATAAATTTGATGTGCTTCCCATCATCCTCTTCCTCATGAATAATAAATAAATGAGCAGACCAAAGAGTAAACAAGTGTTTTAGACAATCTGTTAAAAAATGTCCTTTCCGATACAAAGCATCCAAATTGCCTTTATTTCTATTTAAACTGATATAATCTCTTCAATTAATTGTTAATTTAACTTTGAAATACATGAACTTTGGGAAGTTCTAGTAGATCCAAAGAAAATATGCTGACTTGCAAAAATGATTTTTTTTTGTTGAGGATATATATAGAAATTTAAAAAGATGCCATTGAAGAAATATTTTTGTATTATTTTTTATGTCATATGCATGATGCTCCAACAGTAATTTGCTTATGTCAAGTGAAACATACAGCATTAAAGACAGAATTCTCTCTGTTTATAACATTGGCAATGTAAAGGTACTTTGTTTCGGAATGGACAATTTTTAACAAGCATCTCAAAAAAGGCCACAATTAAATGTGTTTCTGTGCACTGGGGTTTTCTTATATAAAAATAAATATCACATGTCCTAGGCTTTAGAGAAATATATATTGTTACAGGCTAGGTGTCAACATGTTCTTTTTATGTAAGAGAAACCCAATGTTTCGGAATGGACAAATTTAACGGAAAAGCACAGTAGGGTTATTTTGCACTCCATGTCAAGCTCCAGGATCATCGCACAGATTTCATTATTTGATACAAACAATACCAATACATTCAAATAATGATTAGTATGGTTAATTATACTGTATGTTTTATGATATATTTTCTGAAAGTAATTTATTTTTGTTTCGGAATGGACATTTCGTTTAACGGAAATACCAGCATGCTATTAAAAGACTTTTTTTTCTAGGATACACCTCTCTCTTGTTAATATTTAAACTTTTTTGCTTCCACCATACTACTGAGTGTTTTATAATCCCAAAAAATGCAATGTCAAACACTGTTTTAATTTGTTTCAGATTGCTTTTTATTTCATATCACTAAAACGGGAAAAATTTTTGGTCATTTTTCGGACTTTGCTTTAGCATAACTTCGGACTCGGTGGTGATATTTGGTTTCTATTTTCAGTTTTTATCTTCACTTACACCATTCTCTAACATAGTGATAAAAGAATTCTTTGATCATATGTATGTAATTTGTTAATTAGCAATATGTGGGAATATCTGAAAAGTGCCAGGGATTGTAAAAATGCCCATATATAGATTATCAAGCGCTTACTTTGTTGTATAATTTTGAAATAACACAAAATAGAAAAGTTACTCATTGATTTTCATCAGTAGGTTAGTTTTCTACTTTGCTTGTGGATTATATATCCCCCGTGTTCTGCAATATCTGTTTAAAAGTTTTTCTTACAGATTTTGTAAAATATCATTCTGTTATATTTAAGTATTGATTGTATTTTATATCTTGGCAATTTATTGGTATATTTTGTTTGTATGTTTCCAGGACAGTGAAAGTGTGGGACATGAGAAAGAACTACTCAGTTTTGAAGATGGGGGCACAACCCATGCACAACTTTCCATACAATGGTTCAAGCATCAGAAAACATGGTAAATGTTAATTTGAACTTTTTGGACCAATATTAGACTTGTTTTGATATTCATGTTTTGCATCTTATAACATTTTGCTCAACTCTTCGCATTTATGTGAAGGAATTTGTGTGTACAGATTTTTTTGTATACAATAAGAGTATATCATTTCCATTTAATGTTTTTAGGCTTCTCTAATCTTGCATTTGACTCTAGCCGCACAAAGTTGTTTGCAAGTTGTACAGATGATCATATTTACCAGTATAACTGTGCCAGTTACACTTCTAAGTCAGGTAAGTATCTATGTGTTTTACATTATCTGAATCTGAATAATAAGTAGAAGAAATGAATGTCTGTATTTTCAACCAATGAATCAGCTGGAATAAACAAAAGAAAACTAAAGATTGATAATCAGCAGGGATTGAATATAACCATGTGTTTATCCCTCCACCAAGCAATTTTGAAGCTGAAAATATTGTCTTTTTTTTTCTAAAAGAAAAAAATGTTTAAATTGTGTTAAGTTTATGATTGAAAAGAATTGTATGCATTATATGACCATCATAATAGTAATGAAGCATGTAAGTGTAGGTATTTCAAAAGTTGTGATTTGTATTGTTTCAGAGGGTGTGTATAAAGGGCATAGGAACTCCACATTCTATGTGAAGGCCTGTGTCAGCCCAGATGACAGGTTTCTCCTCAGTGGATCCAGTGATAACAATGCTTACATGTGGAAGGTTGGTTTCAGATTTTTAAATTAACACTGGAATAACTTACTAGTCACATGTAAAACTGTTTATTATATAAAGGTATGTCAAGCTCATTTTTAAGAAAATAAATAAATTTTGAGGTTCTTGATCAAAAGTTTTTTCCCTTTGGCAGTTTGAATTTGTACTTTTCTGCTGACAGAAATTTGTATTTTTGATTTTTATGTAGCAGATATGGTGTTAGGAAATAACTCAAAATATTTTGATCTTAAGTTTAAGGTACCAATTAAGTTGGATTTTAGCTTTAAAAATTCAGTAATTTGTACATTGTGATTTTATCAGATTGATGATCCATTGTCCAGTCCAGTTTTATTGAAGGGTCACTTGGGAGAGGTGACCAGTGTGGCATGGAATCCTTCTGACTTCACACAGGTATTTTGAAAATATTTTTGGGATAAAATAATTTAAATTTATTTTGATAAAATTATATATGCCATGGCAAGTGTGCATTTTGTTTTTTACTTCATAGAGACTTTAATAATTGGATGTTGTTTAATTATTGGGAGCTAAGAGGATTATTTTATTAAGTTATGCTGTCAACTAAGTAGCAGCCATACCACAAAATTCACTTTTCTTTCAAATGACCCCTCTCTTCTCTCAGGCTGTGACCCTAAGTGATGATAGCACCATGCGTGTGTGGCGGTTGTACAGGCACAGTACCGCTGACTCAGAAAGGGTGACCATTGGACATGCTGAGAGGGCACCCCAAACCAGGGGTCAGTACATTGGTTATGTGGAAAAATGTAGCTTGCTATTTCTGTATACATTGCCTTAGTTCACCATAGCGTGTAACATTTTATGATAAGTTTTTGCAAGAGATTAACCATTTGATTAAAATTTGATATTGTGAACCTAGGGGACATTTGGATAGCTCTTTATTTATAAAATATATCAGAAGCTTAGCTGTTATTGTGATGTAAAATGAAAATAGTGTCTCATGAAGAAAGAATTTTAAAATGTGAATGTCTTGAAAAGTTTTAAAGTTTTGTTTGGTATGAATTATTTAAAAAAGTCCCTTTGTTTGCGCAAAATTGTACACGTAAAAATATTGAATTGTTACATTTCTTCCTAATGTTAACAAAAATTGATGTTTGTCTGATTTTATGTTAAATGGTATATTGGAATAATTTTGCTACTTCCTGTGTATATTGAAAAGTTATTTAGTATTATAGTACTTTGTTTGTAAATGACAGCTAATATCTTTCATTTCATTTTAGTTTCACCTTCTAAAAATCTGAAGCCTCCATCCTCATCAGGACAAAAAGTGTCACCTTACAGAGACTCCAGAGTTGTCAGAAATGTTAATGTCAATCCGACCACTTTATCAGTCACAGCAAACCTGAGTAACATTAGGAATATGACAGCTAAATTGGTACCAGTAACCCTAACAAAGTGGCTGAATAGGACTGGAAAAGTTGACAGTGCACTTATGACTTCCCCACGGAAACCACCTCCACCATCCCCAAGAAAATTAATTATTAGTCCCATGAAAAGGCCATCTGTTCCAACACCTGTCAGAAGTGTGGGGATAAAGAGGCAACACAGCAGTGGAGAATTAATGCAAAGAAATAAGGTGGCAAAAACTGTGACAAATGGCCAAGTAGAGTATGGGAATGCTTTAGATGAAGTGAACTATAATAGTCCAGAAAAAGTGAATCAAGACAGTAGTGGTGATTTATGTTTTAGTGAGACTGTAAAGACACCTCAAGGGGCAAAAAAACAGCTTTTCTCTTCAGACTTTAAAGAAGGAGAAACTGTTCACAAACTGAAAACAATTGAAAGTTCTCTGACCCGCTCCCCAACAAGCAATCTCCCAAACTGGGTTCTCAATCCAGAACCAAGGGTGCCACAAGCCCCTCAAAATAAAGAAAACTCTCCCAAATCTATAGACTGGCTAACAAAAATAAGTCTACAGCGAAGAGGTTCAGTAACCTTAGAGAGTGGAGAAATTGGAAAAAAGACAGCTGTGGATAATGCATGTGGAAAATTAAAACTCAAAGTGAGGAAGGAGAGAATTCTCTCTAAAGAGGAGACAGTGGACCAAGTCAAAGGAAGTCCAAAATCTGTAAGCCGCTCAGCCTCTCCAACTTCACCACTGGTAAGTAAACTATTGTTTCTCAGTCATTTTTACCCATAAAATACTTCTTTCTGGTTCTGGATCTGTTCTGCTAGTAGCCCACTTTTAATATAGAGTAATTTTTGAACAGTTGAATAAAATGTGATTAATCACTGGTTAATCACTGAGAGACAAGCCATAAGTATAAAAACAGTTATATAAAGTAAAATGGTGCATCAATCAATAACCTTTATTCAATGTTTTGCTTCTTTCTTTCAGGTTGCATCACCAAGAAATCGGTCAATCTTATCCTTCTTTAAGCAGAAACCAAAGTAGTAACAAACTGCAGACAAGTTTCAGTAACAATCAAATAAAATGGACATTTGGTATTTTCGGACATCATCTTTAGGCGGCAGAAATCAGACATTCATTTGATGTTCTTGAAATATCCAGTTTTTAGAGAAAAGAATTTGCATCAGGGATTAAAAATTGTGGAACTGATTTACTCCTGATAAAAATTTGAAAAAAAAATCCAAAAAATATTTGCAAGTTTTTTTGACCTGCGGCTGTTGTAAACCTGGAGAGAAGATTCTAATTATATGATGAATGGAGATTGGAATTGGTGTCTTACTGGTTGGATGATATACATGCATGTATAGGAATTGGAACAGAGTTGATCATAAATTTATGTTGTTATCAAATTAGAATCTTTCATTGGTGCCATGGTTTGGTGGGATTTATGAACAACTGTTAGTGAATTTGCAATGCTAAGATATTTGAATTTTTTTTGTGTGTGTAAATGCATGCAAAGGTACACTTTTTGTAGCTATCTATGATATACTTATTAGGTGCTTAGCTGAAATTGATAACTTTGCTGAATGAGTCAATTTAAGAATAATGTGATTTAATTAGTTCTTAATTTAAATACATGATTCTTTCTACCCCTTTATAAATTGTTTTGAATGATAAAAAAAGCAACTGTTGTTTATCATTCAAAATTTATTTATTTTATTTACTTAATGGTAGTATTTCTAACCATTTTTTTAAATTAAAAACTGCAGGAAAAAAAGACAAATAATGTGAATGTTTTTTGAGAGAAACATTAATTTGGTCATAGAAAATTATTATCTCACTAGTTTGTATGGACAGACACTACATCTGGACTAAACAGCCAACACCTCCATCTATCTCTGTACACTCCTGGAATTTTTACTTAGGAATAAAAGTAAAAAATGTTATATGTATTATTCTCAAACTTACATGACTTATTCACAGACCTAAAATACAGTTCAAATTATAATGTCAGCCTGATTTTCTTTTTTACTTGAGATTGATTTTTTTCCTTTTTGTGAATTTCTTATTTTTAACACTTTTCTATGTGTAAGTTGAAATTCCCACATTGGTTTAAATACTACATGTAAGTATAGTGGTAATTACATTATTTGAGTTTTTACAGTAACTGATTTTTATGAATCGTTTTAACGTTACAACAAATTGACAAAAAGAATTTTGTGCATTTTGAAAGCTGAATTGATTTTTCAACATTTTAGACTGCGTCTGTGTGATTACTGCTTCCGTCAGTTGTGATTTATATCGTGTACCCGGTATGTCTGTGAAATTTCTAGTTTTACTGCCTTTCCATTTTATACTGGCATGCTCATTTCCCCCTTCTCTCAAGAAAAAAAATCCGCGGTGCTTGGGACAGTTGGCTGCCAGTTACATATCCAAAAAACTTTAAGTATTTTAAAGTTTAAGAAACGAAATATAAGATATTTAGAGAAACGAAAGAGCATTCGAAGCCCGCTCGTCTGTGCGACAAGGTAGGTCAAAGGTCATCCACTATGTCACGTGCCGATCAACTTCCGCAAACTGGGATCAACATGGCTGGAGATATGTGGTACGTCTCGGTCTTTATTTTGGTTTGTAGTTGTGAAACCTCCCTGATTAAGAAACATTGAACACCTTGTGTTGTTGAACTGAACTTAACTTAACTGCTTTAAGTGTCTTATGTATACATAATGTGCGATTTGACTGCAAAAGGTCTTCATTAAACCGGCGTTTTAATTTGACATTTCTTGTACAGTATGATGTGGTGTTCCGAGTATATTGACATTACATGCATAAATAATAGTATTTATAATCAGTAGTAGTACTAGAACTTAGAAGCTAAACAATGGCTGTGGCAATAACATTTTTGTCTCCTATCGTTTAGACCCGATGATTAGGTAGACTGCTCAGGATAAATTATTTGTTTGAAATAGCACCCTGTGTAACCACAGACTAAAAACACTTTTAGAAATTTTTCTTACTGTAATACATGTAACTTTCTAAAGCAAAAATGCCACTAGCTCGAAATTTCTTGTGTTAGCGCTCATATTTACAGTTTCAGATATGTACTATTTTTGGTAACTGCAATTGTTTGTGCTAAGATGCTATTTGTAATAGCTAGCATTTCCAGAGGCTCACTTAGACCCCATTCCCAGAGATTAAATCGATCTACTTTAGATCGACCTAACTAAATAGCTGTCAGCCGAGCGGGCACGAAAGTTAATTACCCCCTTACAGCTTGTAGTAGGCGGGACGGACATTTAAGCCGGATTATCTGACAGTAATCTAGTAAGACTCCCCGCGGGGATAGATCGATCTAAAAGCTCTGGAAATATGCCCTTAAACATGAAAAACTAATAATGATTTTTTACAGGCTTTCAGAGTATGACAGCTGTGCTGCTCTGGCACAGGATATACTGCAAAGAATCAATGAGAGAAACAGACATGATAGGACCAGTGCACAGTACACTAAGGTATGTCCAGTGTTGGGCTTATTGCCATATAAAAAAAAGGGGCTTTGAGGCACTGTTGTCCACAACAGTTACTATATACCAGCATCCAAAGTTTTCACTTTTTTAATATCTTCTGCTTTAATTGTAACATGGACAGTATTGGTATAGGATACTTTAGTAAAAAAATTAAGAGTTAGGTATCTCATCATCATGACCTTAGATAAGACAAAAAGCATATAGAGATAATGCTGCGTAAAAGTACTTCTTCATGCATATAACCTTGTGCTAGTTCCTAGATTATCATGGCGTGAAATAATTTATGAAACTTTTTGATTGAGTTAACAGTACTTTTCCCTTTATTGCTCACAGCTATATTTGTAAACCTTCTTATGTATTTCAGCTGTCTGGCCAGATTCGCAGTATGATAAGACAATTTTCCAATGATTTAAACAGACTGAAAGTAAACTTAAGTAGGACAGCAATGTATGGACTGTATTCTTTTTATTGATCAGTTTGCTACACATTACAAAAATATTTCCTTACTGATAAAAGTTGGGCTCACTGTCCGATAATCTTGCTTTAATATTTCATAATGATGATAAATAGTACTAATACACATTATAGATCAAGAAACTTAACAACAAACACTCATATCAAATACAAAAACTTTATATCACCAATAAGTGTAATGAATTGTTGGCCTGATGAATCCAAATTCCAAGAGTTGTATTACATTATCCCTTGACTGTAATACCAGAACAGAGAGAGAAAAAGAAAGACGTCAGTCCAGCCTTGACGAACTTATGTCTAAAGAGAAACAGATTGACCAAGCATTTAATTTGCAGAGACAGGATTCTGGTGCTGGAAGGTGAGTATTATAATTTGTTACCAACCCAACAATTGTGATTCATCCATACATCAAAACCAGACCATGACACCAATCTTATTACCAAATTTCAGGTGAAAAGCAAGACCTTGTCAAGATTTTGAAATATTTTGTGACTACCTTCAAGTACAATGATTAGTATATTAAATGTCCATATGTTAAATTGTTTTATCATATTTAAATGATCTATGTGGAAAAAAGACTGATATTATTATGAAATCCAGATTAACATTCTAGTTTATCATATAAATGCAATATATTGATCATTGGAATCACTATAAGACAAACATGCAAGAATAGGATAGTGTAGATGAAATAGTCACGACTTTGCTGCATGTATTTTCAGATCAGCCCTTCTTGGAGCAGGGCCAGCAGGATGGAATAGTGACCCCTGGGGAGTGAGGGAAGAACCAGAAGCCATCAGAGGAATGTCCGTAGATGAAATTAGGCAGCAGCAGCAACATCTTATAAAAGGTTGATTGTGAAACACTATTTAATGCCTTACATGTGAATTATTAAATTTGATATGCAATAGCAACAAATTACTTGTTTCCTGTGTGGAGAGGTTTGTTAACATTTTATAAAACTGAATACGTGACATGACAACAGCAATTTGTGTTGTGGTATTCGTTTGAAAATTGACTAAAATGTTACAAATTAATTAAGCATTTTTTTAAAAGTGTATTGGTCCTAATTGTACTGATACTGCAAATGTGCCATTTTACAGCATGTTCCACCTCATTGTTTTAGTTGAGATCATGATTGTGTTTTCCTTGCAATTTCAGCGCAGGACCATGGTCTTGACAGTTTAGCTGATGTTGTGGCCAAACAAAAGAGGATAGCTTTAGACATAGGAGATGAAGTAGATCATCAGGATGGTAAGATTTTCCTTAGTGTTTTAGAGAAATGTAAGAATTTATGAACACAAAGGAACGCTTTTAGTTTCATTCATCATCCAATTTATGGAGAAATCACTGAAACAATTGAGTGTCAGGGTATCCTGCCTAGGAAAAATGTTGAAATAATTTGTTTGTTAAGCTAAAAATAATGGTGCATGTAAACATTTTGCTTTCCTGGATAATAAAATGTGAGAAATTTGAATAGAAACACTTATTTATACGACTTATAAACACAACTCCCCATTTCAGTATAGTTACTTGTATATAATATATATAGTGTCTCTTATTCATGAATATTTTAGTGATTTTCTTCTATATATGTAAAACTGTATGAACACAGCAAGTTTTTGTAGCTGTCCTGTTACATAGGTTTTAGTCATGAATGGTATTTGATGATTATTTGTTTTAGAGATCCTTGATGACATCCACGACCACATGGATACAACAAATCAAAGGCTGATCACAGAAACCAGACATATAAGAATTGTTGATAGGAAATCCGGTGCATGTGGTAGGTGACAGAACTTTTCAATAAGTTAAATAACTTTATGCTTTCTTTGATTTTTCCATTAAAAGGAAGATATCTTAGGGTGCAATTCCAATGAAACTATCATTCTATGTAGATTGATCCAACTCAGCATGGACTCTTGCTGAATGCAATCATATGAACTGAATGATGTGCCTCTTCAAGCAGCTTTGGGTCGATAAACTTTCAAGACATTTCATTTTGAGTACAACCAAATCAAAGGAAACTGCTGTTGAGTAACTCTAAAATATACTGCTGCATTTGCTAGTTCTGTCTTGTATAAGTTTTTGCTGTAGCAACTTACATGTGGAGATCATTGAAATTCTTGAGTCTTCTGCTGAGGTAAACAGTCCCTATTTGTATGCCTCAATGTCAGACTAAACCCCCTTTCTGTGTAACTAACACCATAAACAAAGTGAAAGAACATTTCTTCAAATGTCTCAGTCATCATGTGTTTAAATGTACTTGATGATAGAAAATTGCTCTTGTTTGATATGCTAATTTTGTTCTCTCTATATGCTTTTTGTTCTCTTTTATGTCCTGTTAATGTGAATAATCTATACATATCATTGCTGTGATTGATATCTCTCTTTTTCATTCATTCATTCATAATAGTTTCTTTATTTATTAAATGTAATCAACTAAAAATTCGTTGACATTGTTTTCTCTGTTTGTTTTTAGTTTCTGGCTTAACTGTAGTGATTTGATAACTAACTTTAATGGAAATGGTTAATCAAACCGTTACATGGAGTATCACATTACTCAAGAGCAGGAACCAACATTGGTAAATACATATAACTAATGAGTCAGTGACATTTTGAGCTTGATTTATATGTCTGATTATACTAGTGGCTTTCAAAATTAATTGTGTGGCTAATTGAGAAATATCCCAGCACTGAACAATAAGTTGCTTTGTTAACCTAAAGAGATAATAAATAGGTTGAGTGAAACTATTCTTAGGAATGGAGGAAATGGTTGTTTGTTTTGTTAAAGAAAACCTTCCGATTCAAGTAAGGTGTGTTTAAAGAAAATATATCTTCCCTGAAAGAGACATTTATAGTTTTAATTACCATGAATTACTTCAGTAGTTTCTTTGTTTCATAATTGTATTTTAAGGCACTGGTAGTTCATGTGTTGACAAATTGTGTCTTTGTTAATTGATGTTTTCCTGTTGGTAAAAGATCATTTGTACTGCTATTTAAAATGATATCAGCTAACAAAATGAACTTCAGAAGGCAAATGAAGAGATATAATCCAGTTATGTACACTTATAACACCTGTAGCCTATGAGCAATTTTAACAATTAGAAGTTCATGTTATTATGCAATAAAAGATCTGAAAAATTGACTTGCATATCACTTCACAATTTAGAATATATAATATCTTTTTGAACATAAAAAAATATTGATACATGTACAAACAAACATATAAAAACTGCTTTGAAACTCAGCAGTAAGGTCATTGGGTGTTTATGTGTAGGGAACTTGTTTATTAGTTATGCTGAAAGAAGGTGATGGATAGACATGACTGAAGGGTTATTTGGTACTTTTTAGTGTAAATTGGGACATTTTCAGAACCTTGTCCTTGAGAACAGTATATGCTGTGGGCATTCAATGATTTTTTTTCCTTTATATAGGACTTATTTATTTATTCTATTAATTTAGCAGATAAGTCCCTAGTCTAAATAACTGATATTCTATGCATCTGAGATAAGTGAGTGAGCATTTTCTATTATAGAATTTTTATTTTCTTGAAATTGACTCACTAATGTTGAAAATCCTAAAACATACTAATTGAATGCTAATTAATGCTTAGATAATGTAAATGAAAACAATTGATGGAAATGTTCCCACTAGTTTTATCTGTCACCAAGGATATTTTCTTATGTGATATTGGGTTCTCTTTTGAAAACAATTTTCACAGAAAGACGATTATTTTGATTTTTGACAAGACTAAACAAAGTGGACCATAAGTAGAAAGATTCAATTAATCTTACCATTTTGACCAACTAATTTTATTTGATTTTCTTTTTGAAAATTGAGATACCCCATGATTAGGATTAAAGCTGGATTGAAACGTCTTGTAGTCAGACTTACCTTTGTTACAACTGAATTTGACAGTTTTACCTAACCTTTATTAGGCGTGATCACAAGTGTCACACAACTTTCAAGCTATGATACATGCTAGTTGATGTTTTGGGTTGTTTTCATGATATTTAGATTGTTAGTTATGGTCAACTCCAAGGAAAAATTTCATTTGATACATGTATGTGCATATAGCACACTTTTGAAAAAGTCATTGTTGCTGTTGGATTGTAGGGGCACTGAGAGCAAAGTAGTTGGCCAATTTACAAACATTTTGTTCAAACTTAATGGTACAAATCACTGTTGTGACAATGACATTTTTACCAGTACAAGTTTTTCCCACATATGGTTGTATTTAAAATGCCAGCAGAAACCCAGTAGCAAAGACCAAGTGTCATTTTCAACAGCTCCGTGATTTATGTTCATGTTGCCCTCTGCTGCTGTGATATCTTGACATTGGTTTTGCACCATTGTTATAGAAACATCTACACCATACTTGCCCTTTACATGGCTACTTGATAGAGATCACAGCTTTTATTGAGGATATTCGAATTATCACCAGATATTGCATGAAATTTGAGCAGCAGCTTGAAAAATATTAAGCAACCTGCTGAGCTGTTTTTATATTTGATTTCAAAAAAAATAATTGATGTTGAAGTGTTTTTTAAAGATACTATAAATAAACTGAAATCTAGATTTAGACTCTCTTTTAAGTTGCATCATACCATATAGTGCATATAGTTGTAATTAATATCATATCATTCAGCAGCTTGATTTTGGATTCCCGGAGAGAAATGTCAGCAAATTCAACAGGGTGTAGCTCAACTTACATAAAAAATATGGAGCGGAGAACATAAATTTCAACTAAATAACTCCATTGGGCTACTCCTGTGGTGTCTTCTACACAGTTAGACTTCATAAATTTTCACACACTTTGGGGCTTATCTTGAGAGTCCAATCAAAACTACCATTTTGCATTTAATATAGATTAAATTGATATAAATTGAGAGCTTTTTTGGAAAGTTTTTGTATTTGTCTGAACTCTTAGTAGGGGGAGGGAACATATGTCATGTAGTGGCAGGGACTTTGGAAATTGGAATAGATGAATCTGGGGATAAATCGAGGCACCTGCTATTGTTTAGAGCTTATCTTCCACTAAAATCTCAACTTTATAAACCATGAATCTTTATATTACAAGATTAAAAGAGTTGCTAAATGAGTAAAGTAACCATTGTAAGTCTTAGTTCATATGTTCATATCAAATTGTTATGTGAAGGATATACTGAGGATATGTAAATCTATTCTGATGGACCTTTATTTTGGTGACCGCTAAGATCCCAAAGGTTAAAAGCTATGACATGGAAGCATTCTCTAGTACTGTTGACATTATAAGATGTGCTGTTTGTTTTCTCTACAAGTTTGGATAAGCATGTTATGATCTATAATAAGCATAAGTACATATGTGAAAAGGATGTTGATGCTAATTATATCAATTAAAACAAAAATACAATTGATGAATATAAAAACAAGTCATTCCTGTTTTAATTTGGTTTAAGAATAGAGATACCTAATTTTAGATTGTTTGGTTTTGACTAAGAAGGATGTATGCTGTGATTTTTCCTCAAAGCCAAAGGTGCTATAAATGAATATTTTATGAGTAATTTTACCAGTGCGTATGTTCACTATATAAAGATTATTTTTTCCTTCACAAATGGTTAGGCAACATAACACCAACTAGAGAAATGGTAATGCAATAACTGTATTGTATCGTCACTAGTATAACATATTGTACAAGGTCATGACAATCTATGTACCAGTACAGAAGTAAATTGAATTGAATTGAAAATATAAAAATCCAAGATTTTACCAGTTATTGAAAGAGAAATTACAATATCCTCTGTCTGTAAGGTATAAAAATCATTCCCTGTTATTTGTATTTTATATTATATATATAAAAGAAGGATGTAGCATTTTTACAAAGATATTAGAGAATTGTCTCTTGATGGGGATATGCAGTGCTCTTTCTTCTTATCAAGACATGGAGGATATCTGTTGAGAAATAACTTATTAAACCAAAAAATTTACTTCGTTTCTTTTTATTTCAGGAGTATGGGTGGTTGTTGAAAATCATTTCTCTTTCCATTTGTTTTCAAGGCAAGAACAGAAAACCAGACTTTCATGGCTTTATAAAGAAGCATTCACTCACAGATATATTATTTTCTTTTTTTTTTCTGTTTATTGCAGAAATATAATTGGGTATTGTTGTCATTACGAAAGGGGCAGAAATTGCTTAGTAATCGGGAGATAAAGTATTTTTCTTTTTCTATTTCAGGGATGTGGGTGGTGATCGTCCTCTTATTTATCGCCATTGTTGTGATAGCAGTTGTTCCCTACGATGGAAAACCCTGAGTCACGGATATTAAATGGAAACAGGAATAAGTAAGTGGGTGTCTCTCTGATTATTTGAAGGGTACAAGGGTGGGACTGTTAATTACTAAAGGACCAGGAAAGAACAGGGGCCAAAATTCCATGTTAATTATATCTTTGGTTACCATAACATATGTACTGTGGAGTACATGCAGACCCACACCCTCACATCCAGGTTAATATTTTTCAAAATGACTGTCATTCAATTTAAATTACTTCAAATGTGTTGTTCTATTTTGCCCCAATGTCCAATGCCAACATGGACAATTGCTTTTTTTTTCTGTGCAAAAATTCAACTAAAATTGGTCTGAAATTTGCATCGTAGTTTTTATTATAATCTGTTGTTACTAAGTTTGGGTTGAGCTGTGCATGATTAGCTATTCTTTCTTGATTAGCTATAGCATTTTTGTCCGATTTTATCACTTGCCTTTTTTTTTTTTTTTTTTTTTTGTGCACTCTATTTGTATCCCGAGCACATTACAGACATGTAGATAAATGAGTTAAGACTGTTGTATACAATGTCATTTTTGGGACAAAACTTGTAAAGCCACTGTACAATATGCCCTTAGATTTTTCTCTCATTTAAACACAGATATAAGTAAGGAAAATGATACCTTTAATCTATGCGTTATTGTGTCTTAGAAATGTTGTTGATGTGGCTTTGCACACCTGGGGTAAGAAGAGAGAGGGATTGCTATTATTGTCCTTGCACTCTATGTGTGTGGCCTTTCAGCATAAGTATACAGAGTAGATGAGCCATGGAATGTGTGTGCATGCTGCCCTTTGTTGCACAATAAGAATTTGAAGAACTTCTGCATGTGCGTGCATGTTCATTTGAGCTCTTCTGGGCTTTAACTTGGGTGGGGACTGAGGTGTCTTATTCAACAAAGTGTATTGGCCAAGTGCTTTCACGCAGAAACAAATTTTTCCACTTAAAAAGGGATTTTATTCAAACTTGCCTTTCAGCATGAAATAGAAATTCCTCTTAACGTCAGTTGTCATGTTTCATCCTTTTCCAGTTTATCTTAATCTGAAAATGTTTGTTTGTTTGTTTGTTTGTGGAAAATCAAATATGCATCTTTTACCATTTTTATAAGTCAGTTTTTGTCAATCTTTAAATCAGTCAGAAAATCTCAGAGACTTATTGATATCCTTTGTAATTTTGTAGTAATGGTGCAGGAGCTCCAAGGAATTGGAATAATTCACACGTAACAGATCTGCTGGTGACACGAGATGTTCAGCACTTCCTTGACTGTGGTCTGTAACAATTTTTCTGAATTGATTTAAAAAAACTATAAGACTATAAGAACTTTATGCCAAACTATATCAAGCCATGTATTTCAAAGTGTCACATAAATTTCATGAAATCATCCCCATTAGCTCTGTAGCTTTTCTTTAATGGCAACCTGATCCTTATTGTTACATGATCAGTGCTACTGTTGATATCCATATTATACTTACATATATAGCACTTAGGCATGTTCACACTAGGCTCAGGTGGACTGTTTCTGATTTAATAATGTGAACACTGCTTGCTGTATCAGATTCTACTACAAGGTGCCCCATCTCAGGAACTGGCCTTTTTTTTCTTTTTTCTCATTGGTGGCTAGCAATTCACATGGCAATGATGTACTGAGATGAGGCTTACTTCGCTTAGACAAATTTAGCTTGGTATTTCATTGTTTTGTATGAACATGGCCTAAAACATGGTTCAGTATGTAGTAATTTTAGTAATGGTTAGTACATGGTGTGGGGTTCAAAGGAGTCTTTACTTTGAACAGTGGGGTTTATGCTCTGATGACATTTTACTTTGGTTCCCATGTAGATGTTATTGCCTTGTTTGACACAGGGCAACAATAAAGAAATAAAGGACTGTTTAAACTTGTCTTACTTCAGAACAGAGATTGTGTTTGGGGGGACTCTCTGTAAACTGGTTTCTTGAAATAAGTTTTCCTGGTCTAAATTGACCTTGTAGCAATGTTCTGTATAAACCTGTATGTTTTATTAGTATCATGATTAAATATATGTCTACACATCATGACTGAGTATGTGAAGGCTGTAATTGTAACAAAGATCTTGTAATTTTCAGTGCAGATATTTCTTCTTTTTTCCCTTAAAACAGCTTATGGTACTTGGTTGAAATATTTTTGAAAGTTTGCACATAAAAAGTATCCTGTATTATACATGTCATATTTATCCAAGTACTGGGAATAGAAGTGTGGATAGTACTTGAGATGAGGGCAAAAAGTTTTCAAACATTTTTAAATACTGTGACCATTTTATTTACATGAACTTATTTATTTATTTATTTATTTATTTATTTATTTATTTATTTATTTATTTGGTGAGGTAGTGGTAGACGTGTTCCATGAAAACTGCCTTAGAACCTTGCTGTATCTAAGAGACTAAGACCAATGAATATATCTGAACTCAGGTCAATGAATTGGTTAATAATAATTTATATGGAATAAACTGTTTCAAATCAGTTTGTTTTGTTGTTTGACTGCATTATAGTACCAGTTATAGAAGGACAAACCAACAGTACAGCAATTTTATGTAAAGGTACTTTTAACTTTCTAAGGGGACAGAGTTTTAGTCTGTTACAGAGGAAAAGGCATTCTCCTTTGTGAGATATTTGAATACATAACAAAACGGTGGTCTTCCATAAGATGCGGGCCTGGAATGAATAGTGTCAAAAACTTTTGAAAAGTTAAGTTAAAAGAAATTTCATTGAAAAGACAACATTCAGTCAAATATTACTCTACAGTTACATCATTAATCATTTGGAAGGTAGATTGATCAGACATTATGACGTTTCATCCTTTGTGCACTCTGCTTTGAAGATTGTTCTCATTGTTGGTCCTGTAAATTTTTCAACTTCACACAGTTACAGCAGTTTAAAAATAAATAGAAAAAAATTTGTAAATTAGGTTTAACGGTGATGTAGAACACATGATTTTCATTAATTGTACCTAGAATGAAGTGCCCACCAGGTGGCATTACTGGCAAAACGAAACCCAAAATTAAGTTTGTTATTTCTGCTATAAATGAATGTAAGGTGCAAAGAAAAGATTGGCTAAAATAAGGAGAGATACCAATGGGGATTGATCTTATAATCAGCTGGAGCTTCTAGCAATGAAAACATTGGCAAAATGGCTTACAACACCCAACTGCCTTAGCAGCTGCTAATGGTTGTTTGACTTGGCATCAAGAATGAAAACTGAACATCTCTGTCAGAAAAAAAATGTGTCATAGAAAACCACCTATGTGTTTTTGGAGGGAGAACTTTGGCACATAAATTGCCTTTGGCCTGATTGTAAAGCAATTAAACCACTTACCAGTGATGAAGGTTGCTTACTCTTTCTGTCTGGTTATGTATTTAAAAATACATTTTCAAAGAATTTTCTCTTGGTTCAAATAAAAATGACTTGGAAATAATCATCTTGTATCATTTGACTTAAGTAAGAAATATTAGAGATGACTTTTTATTATGTGGAAGAAAAGTTACATTGCTGTAATGCTATCTATTCAAAAGTACAAACAAAGTGGGTTAAATAACCAGTGTGTTATAATAAATCAATATTTTATTCATCGAATCTAACAAATATATATATACAGAGGAGAAGGAAAAGGAGTAGTTTGATATCTCCCAAGATTTACTATTGGCTTATTCTACAGCAAGTTAATGCATAGCTTTCTTTCCTAATTTTCATTAGTTGAAGATGTCAAACTAAGAAAATTGTTTTCATTAAAAAAAAAGCTAAAAAGAACAAAAAAGAAAGAAAAGGAAAAGTGGATATACAAAAAATAAATGTACAGAAAGACTGTTATTTAAAAAATGCAGTTATGCAATCTAAGAAGGGATTGTGACATTGATGTATTTCTAAGTGTAATGTACACAGTATGATTTGATCATAAATAAGTATTTACAATATGTAAGAACTGATTTATTTATTGAATTGTTACCTGTTTGCCTTCATACTATACAAAGGAGTAACATTAACATGTTTCAAAATGTATTTATGAATTTATGTACACAGACACTAAATATTAAGTAACTTGATATAGGTTAGACTATATACCCAAGCAGGTCAGGCCCAGATTCACAACCAATACTATATAATTCTTCACTCCTGTGTTCATTTCCACCCAAAATGAAAAGACAAACTTTGTGAAGTGCTTTATATACCATCCATCTTTTTGTTTGAGATTTTTAATTTTACTTTTGCAAGCCATGATATACTGCAATTTATACCAGAGGGATAATTTTTTCCGTCTCTACAAGAAAAATGATAAAGAGTCTGATTTCAATTTCACAACCCTATGGTTTGTTTCAAAACAAACAGGTTCATTCACTCTTGATATGTACATATTCACCATACTACAAAGTTTCCCATTTTGGTGTTTTGCCAATGCAGCAAATGTCAGAATTGTCCCAATTGTTTAGTATATGATCTATCTGTAACCCCTGTCATTTTTAATTTTTCTCCACCCATATTTTTTTCATTTAACACAACATGTTGTTCTGAGGGTGGAATTTTTAAGGAAAACAAAACAAATTCTCATGATTACAAAGGCAGTATGAAAACCTACACACTAGGACAGGATCATTCAGTAATTATCATTATATCACATTGTAACATATTATGCACAAAAAGTATTGAAATTCTCAGTATAAACCCTCACAATATCCTGTACATGGAAATTTGTTATTTACTATCAAATATTCCAAGTTCCATTCAGAAGAGTATTTTAGGGGCAGGGTGTGTACACATTCTGTGGCTGTAGGTTCCATCTTTGTCTGTTATTTATTTACATACACATTTGATGTGGGTTGTTCCTAAAGTTCAGTGTGGCAAGCAAAAGTATCCTCCAATTTGCGCATGATTAAATGACCTTCAACGCTTCCCTCATCTGAACTCCAGAGAAGGGTTTTGTTCTTATCTACCATCCATTTACACAAGGAACTATCTGTTACTTTAAGGTCAGCAACAATGAGGGGAAAGAACACGCCCCAATACACAGAATACAGGTCCCTTTACTTCTCACTTTAATATTTTGTAAGTCGAAGCATAATACTGTTATTGACAGATAGTTTGTCTAAGTCACCTCAGCCTCTTAGCATTTAGTCTGTCCCATGTGTGGTTACACTCAATCTACTTTGAATTCATTCTTCTGCCTTGATAAATTCATCAACCACTCACACCACTGTGATTTGAATGGTTGGAATGCACATCAGATGTCATTTTTACCTTCTGCTGAGGTAATTTTGCCATATAGGATATCTTTCAACTAGTTTGTTTGCCATTGCAGACATATTAGATTTCCTAACTGGTATTGTCTGAAACGATTACTAGGGCTGAGTTTTTGTGTCCCTTCTTTCTGTCGGGTTGCACTTTTTGTGCTGAGGTTCAGTGCAGAAATTAACACCCACATGGTTTCCATAGAGTAACACATCACCACTCAACATAAATATATTGTACACTTTTTTTACACTACAGGCTGTCATTTTGTCATCACACATGAGAAAATAAAAAAGAACCTTCGATAGGCTGGCAAGAGATATGCGATTTGATCAGTTCCGGCATCTTCCTTTACGTTCATATCGCTGGAATTTTCGTAGTCTTCTCTGCCATTCATCTTTCCATGGTATCACTATACTCCTCCTGTCTAAGACTAATCCATCCATGTTTGTGTTTTGGTGATCATGTCCCAAAAGCAGGTAGCGCCTGCCGACTTTTAAACGAGGGCATTTGCAACGAACATCGCTGAGCTGTATCCAAACCTGCTCTTCACCACGGCGTAGTTTTGAGGAACTGCTTCTCTTGAACATGCTGAGGATGTTTACTGTGAATTTCACCCATTCACCAATGTTTTCTCTGGTGATCACTTGGACATTTACAGCTAAAATGGACAAAAATATGTTGCTGAAATGCATTTTTAGAGGCAACTTATGCTATTTGAGAATTTCTGATGATATTAGCAAAGGGATGGAAATTTGTTACAAAAACTTTTAATGCTGCAATTCTTTTTTCACTGGCAACCTGTGCTCTAAGTTTCAGGATTTATCAATGGTTTAACCACATAGTAAAGGGTTCAATTGTTTTCTTATAACCTCTGTAGCACTGATCCCTGAAACTACATGTGACAGTGTCTTGTTAGAACTATTTGTGCAACTTTTCAAAAAGCACTAAAGTTTAATGTAGCAGACAAGGACAAGTTATTTGGCTGCCAAAGCCACCTTCCCAGCAATTATGAACAATTAGAGTGTGTCTGAAAAATTGGTCATTCTTATTGTTTCTTCCTAACAAGGTGAAACGACTTTCTGCTATCAATTTTTTTCTTGAATAACCTCAGGAAAAATCTGGTGGTTTGGAGAAAAAAGGTGATTGTCAATTTGAGTTGAAAGTTAAAAAATGTCTTAGTTCTTGAGTGCAAAAGGAACTCACCAAAGTTGTACTTGCAGAACTTCTTCTTGCTGATGCGTTTAGAAGCAGCTTTGCATTTGTCTCTGTCACATGAAACAGGTTCTGCTAAAAGAAATTGAACATAAAAAAAATTAAATACTAGTTTAAACATGTTAACACATAACAGATTCACTTAGGAGACCATATTCTATAACATTTATAAAATCTGTTGTTTTAATGTGCATGCATCTTTCAATGGACACTGAACAGAAATGGAAAGGCATTAGGTACTTACTTGGTTTTGGACTTGTTACTTTAGGCTGGTGAGTTTCTAAAAAGTAAAAAATTCAGACATAAGAGGTGTTATAATTGAAGAAAATGCTTTCTTCAGACACTGAACTTACGGAGTTGACAATTTTTTAAAGTTGTATTATATCAGACATTTGGTTGACTATAATAACCATAGATCCCTGTTTTCATTTTACATGCATGCTATTGAGGGAAAATCCTTTAGCATCACCATACGTTAATGATTAACATGTCAAAATGTATTTGTATGCAATGTTTAGACAGTAAAGTGTGTATCTAGTTGCCCTTTCTATATCCTGTTGTCTCTGTTAATTCTTATTTGTCAGGAAATCAAGGTGAAATGTTACATGTAAACATGTTGCAACTGGCTCTAGCTGAGCTGTCAGCTGAATCTCTCTCTCTTTGTGTGTGTGTGTGTGCGTTGATTTACTTAATTATTTTATATTTCCTAATACCTTTGTCTAAGAGAGTCATTAGTATTTCTTCAATCATATTTTATTTTAGCAGATGTCACTGTGCCATGGCTGATGGCAAAGACAGAACCTTGTTTTTTTCCCTTTCTTTCAAGCTGTGGCCAGTAATTACTATGATCATGGAATGGCTTACAGATACACTTTGAACATTATAGTTCCACCCATTTGTCTTGATACCTTTTGGCATTTTTGGATGTTTTTATTCATACTGGAATCAATATCTCTGTTTTCACAAAAGAGGACGGTCAGTTTGATATCAATATCAGAATAAAATGTGCTCTAGAAATAACCACCACCAGGTGAATTGAAGAAATGAAACCTAATAAAGAGTCATGACAATGAATAGGGAGACCTGGTATTTAATCTGCATGCTTAGACAAAAATAGAACTAACTTGTTGTTAATGATGAATCTGCAGATGAGTTACTTGCCTCTGGAAGAAAATGAAAGAGTTATGAAAGTTAATAAGAAACACCTGAAACCTTTGAGTTAAGACACCCGGAAACACAGAGTCAAAGTAATTACTGTCAATCACAATTCATTGATATTTCCTGGTATGACTGTTAATCACTTTTGGATATTTGCCTGGTACAGAAAATGGGCACAGATTGTTTCTGACATTATCTGGACACGTAAAAATTAAAATTACATTTGTTTTTATTTCTTCGCCAAAAAAGTGATCACTTAAAAAGAAGTGGTGCAAAGTATATTTCATGCTGGTTGATCTTCACCAAACAATTTTACTAGATTATTTTGCCATTGATATCTTCTTTTTTTACAAAAAAAAAAAAAAAAAACAAAACAAAACAAAAACAAAAACCAAGTGATTGACAGTATTTCTGAAAATATTCATGAAACTGAGCTGTCAGTAGTAACAACAAAACTTGGACTTTAAAATGCTTTTTCTTCAATTGAATTCAAAATTATTCAATGGTTTTGACTGTAAAAATGAAAAGAAAAGTTTATGAAGCAAAAAGCAGAAGGGTTCCAAGAAATATGATAGAGGAAGAGCTAGGCTTTGAAACATGGCCACAAAATGACATTTTCATCAAAAGACCGTAAGTATTTTTTATCCTACTGTGTGTCCTCACAATTTGTGGTATAATATTTATATGACAAATAACTCAAGCATGGATGGAGTTCTAATCAAGCAAAACATGCAAAGGAATGTATCTACAGTTTAGCATTCATGCTTTTTCTCTATTAAAAGGGGCATTGCCACTACCTAGTCATTATTTTTCTATATTGATTAAGTCAAATACTTTTCAAGATGATTTTTACTTTGATTCTCTAAAACCAGCATGCAGAAAGTCTCTGTTAACTGGAATAGCATGGGCAACCACTATTTGCAAAACTGAAGCGGCCTATAAGCACAAATTACACATCAAATGCAGAAAAAAGAGGGAAGCATGCTTCATTGAAAGAACAAGTAACTTTGGCAGTTGTCTCAGTACTTCGTGATTTTCTTCGCACTTTTTTTACTTGTTGTAGATGTTATCCAGTAATGTTAAACAAGATTATTAATGAACCTTACCAAATAAGGTATTTCGTGCACTTCACAGGAAGTTCACCACCATGCCTCTTTGTATCAAACTGTGCAAGAGCGCCCATTCAAAATATTTCTTCCTTACCCCAGCTAACAGTTTTGATACCATGTGGCCACTGAAAATATTTCTTTTTTACTTGGGCTAGACTGACTCTAAATACAATGTCATAAGATATCAAGTAGCTGCTGATAATTTTGATCAATTTCCTTTTTAATCCCAAGGTGAATTTGTGATAGGAATCATCACAGTTCTGAAATTGGGGTCTACTTGATGTAATTTTCAGCAATTATATTATGGGGAGAAGAAATGAAAATTCCTCCCAGTAGACTTTTGTTTAAAGGCCAAATGTTCTCAAAGCTTCTCAGATGACGACTTCATGACACATAAAAATTATTATGGTACAGATTTGGGACATAATATTTTTAAATTTGGGAACAAATAAGAGAAGAGGAAGTATAGTAATAATTACCAGCTCTGAATTATGTGTGGCAAATTAAATTAAAAACTGTCGATGGATGAAAATTGAATGTTCCCCTTGTCATATTTGTTATACTTAAAATGCTTTTTTTCAATAATAAAAAAGCTCCATTCTTCCTAACATATAAATACAAATATATTGTTAAAAATTGAATCTGGAGTAAGACAACTTGGCTGTTATGATAAAATCATTCAGATTAATTCTGCACTTGAATACACAATTTCATCTAGGTGGTCTGTTTTTGGCAGAATATAGTGCAAAGGTGGTCCTGGTGGCCCACCCAGGATACATTACACAGTAGTAACTGCAACATCATTAAATCACCATGCCACAATAGAATTATCTGTTCAGAGGGATCTCTCAGAGTGAATGTAGCTACATAACTAGAATCATACCTCAGTTTCTCATATTGGCCTTGGCAGCCTATCATCCTGCCAAGCCCTTGAAGCTGTATGACAGTGATGAGTAAGTCGGATAGGAATCTGTATTTGTATCAAAATACCCACCTGCCCATCCCTTTAATAAAGTTCTATACAAATTGTCTTATGAAGTGTGGAGTTAATCCCCCAGAAAATGGGTCCACTTTGCTTTGAAAGGGGATCATGGGGAGGATTGGATACCCACCACATACAAATTGGAAAATTAGTTTTTCCCAGGTCTACGGCTGGGATTGATTTGTAGTAAAATTAGAAAGAAAAGAAACTTGGGCTAGAATTCCCGCTCATGTAATGCCAAGGTTACACACTTGGTCATGAGAACAGGAATTTATCCTACTACTATAAAGAGCAGACTTACTAATTTCATCTTTATACAGAGTTACATGGATTTATTCAAAAATTCTATTTGTGTGTTTTATTCACTTTGTTTCCTTCATATCCTGGGAACTGAAACTGCTTATTTATTTGATATTATATCAAAATCAAAAGATAAATTTACCCTCCAAACTTTCTTCATATTCTCACACATCATTATAAAATGGATTTTTTTTTTAAATCTTGCCTTTAAACTGCCAATTTAGCTATAAACTAGCTAAATATCCCAATAACAAAGCACACCCGCAGGGATGCACAAAGGATCTAGCATTTACGGGAACTACTCCCTAACTGAATTGGGGCAAAATCACACCATGTTGTTCCCTTCAACATGGGTTTCATTACAAACTGCTATTTCTGTATGATATATACTGACAGAAACTGCTATTTGTCTTTTTTTATGGAAGTAGTGGGTGGTTTTTACGCATATTGCTTTGTGTACAAACAGTTCCTGACTTAGTCTAGAAATCTATGTTACTTCACATTTTGCTCCAAAAAATTAGGTCATTTAAATTAACATTTCTCTTTTATGAAATTCAGGAACCATATAACACTAAAAGGCTGTTAATTTTCAATAAGCCTTAATTTTTTAAAGCATCTTGTCTTAACAACTAGAGCAGCTTTACAAGCTTCTCACTTTCTTGTATACAACCCCAGTTTAGTTTGTATTTAATGTCCTGCTAAGTTAAAAAAGACAATTATCCAATTTTTCAAATAACTGTAGGCTCTACTCATTCTTGCTGTGTTGGTAAGTGTGAATGCAGGCTACAATTTGCTACCAAAAGTTTTAAGTCAATATTCATAACTACTATGAGATGCAGGGAGCTATATTGTGTAATATTACAATGCACATGCATGTCTTGGCATGGAGAAGAACATAATCTGGGATGCAAAATAAGTTGAAAATGAATGCACTTACTGACGCAGGGCTGAATTGGAGAGTTGCTCTGTGTGTACCCTGTGGCACAACGATTACAAGTGATACCAGTCACTCCGTCTTTGCATGGACACTGGCCATTGGTCTGGTTGCATGTTTTACCCAAAGATCCAATAGGATGGCAGTCACATGCTGAAAAGAAAAAAAAAAGAGAATAATGTAAATAATATTTGGTAGAAAATATGATAATAGTAGAGCACATGTGTGTGTTAGACATTTGGATGTATTAGAGTTTACTTATATGTGTTAAATATTTGTACATTCTATCCTTTGTCTATGTTTGAATTTAAATATGGGGTAATTTTTTCTTCACAAGGGTGGAAGTTTTCCCACATTCTTGCATGAGTAACACAGCTTGTAAAGAAAATCTTTTCAGTGGGAAGTTAAATACTATAATCCCCGCTTTGTGTGCTATAGACACAGCCATGAGGATTTTTGACTAAGTTTTTTATCCCAACACATGCTGCTCCTGCACGCAAGGTGAAAAGTCATTATCTCCCAACATTTACCCAAGGCATGTATGGGCCAAAATCTGTCTAATAAACAAATTAAACGTGCAGTTAACAATCATGGAGTGAAAAGATTTAATTTGGGAATGGCCACCGCTGTTTTGCAGTTTTGGGCTCTACCTCCCACAGGGAGATGTCCTCTAAAAACTAAAAAAATATTTTTTGAAGATTCCTTTATCCAAATTATTTCTTAAAGCCCAATGCTGGTCTTTCTTTTTTTGACAGGCATCATCTTGATGGTGAAAAATGAGGAAACATTAGAATGAGGGTGTTGGTGCTTTTTTTTTCTCACATCTTAAATTTTTCTTTGATCATATAGAGCCATAATGAGCTATGGAAAAGTTTAGGCCGACTCATTTTCAAAAGTCACCACATTTTAAGTATAAAATGTTGTTAACAATGTTGAATGGTTCTGAAAACTGCTGAAATGAGTCTGTTGGGAATCCCGGAAGGTCAAATAAACTTTCCATTAAAAACCTTTGCTTGGCAGGGTTTTTGAACTTAAGTTCTGGTCGATGAAACTCAGGAATTAATACTGTACCACAGGTATTTGCATTTCACCAAGTTTCAGTAATACGTTCAAAAGTAAGAAAATGATATATCATCCTCTACCAACTGTGCACAGGTTTTATTTGACCTTTAGGGTGACAAGGAATTTAGTGGAAACTTTAATTTACCTTAATGGAGAAGTAATCAGCATAAGAATCCAGACACTGAAAATAATGCTGCTAAAAACAGTTAATTTGAAAGATGTGTTCTACTCGGTGAAGGACTAAAATGTCCATAAATTTTGAGTATTGCGGATCCACAACTTGAACATATGTCAGGACAGATGTGTGAATTCAAACTGTGGATAAACACAGAGATAACAGAGATAACTTTAAATGGTCACAATCATTGGTATGAAAAGATACATTGTGGTCACATACAAAAAGATACATAATGGTTTCACACACATTTAATTAAGTTGGGACAGATTCTTATAAGGTTGATAATTTTCTTGCATCATTAGACCATCATTAAGTTTGCTTTTACATAACAAATATCTTGGTCCTGTAATTCACTAAAATATCCCCTGGGGAAGGGTCTTGTAAGAAGACACTAGAGTAGCAATGTTCAAAGGGGATTCATTACCCTCTCTCAAGGTGACACTCATTCCAGCATCTCACCTGTGAAGACCCATGTTATATGATAATGCTGCAGTAATTTTCTAAGCACACCACACCATAAATTGGTCATGTTTTAGCACCGTTTTCTTATCCTCGGGCTATAAGGGTATGATACCATGGATTGGAGCATATTGATTCTTTCACATTTAAAGTTTGCATTTGTCAGGTTTATTGAGATGCATTTTCATTTTCAAACTGTCTGGCTGTTTCAGATTCATACTCAAAAACTTCTTCCAATTTTAGAATATTTTGATAAAGTACTAAAACAGCTACTATTTATATGTATTTGTCAGGTGGAATCTTAATAAAATAAATATCAATAACCATGTGTGTGTGCTCCTTCCAAGACTTACCATAACTTTGTACATGCCATTATTTGCAATACCTTATTATACAACCTGTACACCATGAAAGATTTCTTAACCATTAAAAACCCACCCACCTTTTAAGTACTGCAGATGTTAACACTTGAAAGTTAGTTATAATATCTGTTTGAAAAGTAATTGCAAATTAGACATAAGGGATGGGAGATTAACGTCATCTTCAAGAATGACAATATCTTGGCAAGTTTTGGAGTGCTTGCACCTGCAGTTTTGAGTGGCTCATCACTAGTGAAATTAGTGATCAGCTTGCTGTGGTTTTTTGGCAAGGTGCACAGTAAATTTGACTCATGTTTTTTTCACATTCTAGCCCAAATTAATTTGCCAAATTAACAAAAGACGCCCTGTTTTATTTAAACCTGTAGAGTTATTGTTATGCATTATTCATCTAGCCACAATATTCACAAAATTACATGTAAAAGGTAAATTTTTCAGTACTAAATTAAGTATAATTTGGAAGGCTAATGGTTGTTTTTATATTAATACCAAAACTGTTTAGGAGTCAAATCATTGTCTTTTAATTGAATTTTTCTTTTATATATATATATATATATATATATATATATATATATATATATATATTTAATAAACAGTGGTAATATTCTGAGAATGTCCACAGGATTTTTAATCATATTCTAATAAGATATGTTTTAATATATATTCGTCATTGAGAAAATTTTTCATGGAGTAAAAATAATATTCACTCCCCCAGCTGTTCAGTGTTTCAGGCTAAATACTCTTTCCAACAGGAAAAAGGTTGATTGAAAATGTTTCTCTGAGAAACGTGAGCTCTTCATCAACTCTCTGGGTCCTATTTTGCCATCTGTTGAACAAATAAACTCCCCTGTACATGGAATACCAGTACAAATTACATGTTAAACATGTGTTAATTACAAAGTTATCAGGGGGAGCCCATAATTGCTTTAGCAAAGAAACCACTAAAACCACTTTTATCTCTCAAAATTGCTGTATCTTTTTAAGGAAAATGTACTTTAAGGTCAGATTTTATTAGATATAGGGTAGAACCACTGCTGAAATGTATCCTGTCCCCAGACAGACTTGAGAACAGACTCAGGTTGTGTACAACAGAGAATTTTGTCTTGTGATTAAAAAAATAAACAATTATTTTGTTACTTATTTAAAGAAATGTACTTTAGGGTCAAGGTGACAAAAATGTTCAAACCTTGCTGAGACACAGCATTTCCTGTTCAAAACTATAATTGGTTTGAAAGCTCAATGACAACACCACTCTTGCGAGTTCAAGGTTTTTTTTAATCCTTAACATTTTTAAAGAGTGCTGCTTCGTGGGTTATACAACTTTTTCAGCTAAACAGCAAATACTGACTAAAATTCATAAAGATAAACAAGAACTAAAATACAGTATTAATTCACAACATACAGTGCAAAGGACTTTATTTTTTGATAATACAGATTCAGAATATGTGGGAAAGTTTTTTTTTCTAAATGTAATACAGAGGTGAAAGCTCTGCCCAGTGCTAGATAGATAGATAACCTTTAAAAACTGGTGTACAGAAATCCTGAGTTGCAGCTTTCTGGACAAGTTGATTTATCACATTTTCAGCAGCTAGATAAATATATACATTTGCAAACATTATTTACCATGTATTTTCAAAATACAAGCAAGAAAGACTTTTTTACCTTAAAGGTGTTGGGTTTGTTGCTATAATTTTTTCTTTTGCTTAAAATGAAAGGGTTTTAGTATTTCTTAAAATTTGTTTCATTCCCTAGGTTCAAAATAAGATTGGGGCATTGTAAATTATGTTTTTTTAGATTTAATTTAGCCACCTGCTTTAACATAAAATATCAATTTCTCTTAAATCATTTTAGTATAATTTTTCCTGCCTAAAATAATAAAAGTATTTAATTTTTTGAAATGCAAATGCTGTATTAAAAATGCTGCAGCAAAACAACCTGTCCCATAAAATGAATGGATATTTTTTTAATATGTAAAAAAAATCATTTAGTAGCATTAACCATGGAATAAAAAACCATATGGGCCCTAATTTGCTGGCTCAACATGTGAAATTAATAAACATCAGAGGGTGGATAAAACTTCCACACATCCCACCTGATAAAATTTAAGTATAAAGTTAGCTTAATGTCAAGACCAGTGTTTCACCTGCCACCATGATAAGTTACCCTGCTGCCCATTAAATAAAATCCCCCCAAAAAATATTATTTTATTGCTGAATAGACAGAAGCATTGAAACCTTCTAGAAGGAAGCAGTAGCAGTACTATTTGTATGTAGATATATATATGTGACAATATATTTCCCACACTTTTGGAATTCATTTGCCAGTGAATTTTCTACCACGTGGAAAACAAGCAACACACGGCAGTGTTTTCGGAATGGGTGCATTCAGTGAAAGACACACTTCAGTTTACCTTTACAAACTCTCCGATGTGTCAGAGGTTTGGTAGGGTCACGGTAATATCCCTCTACACAATAGTGGCAATGCCGTCCTTTAGTATTGTGTCTGCATTTGATGCAGACGCCACCACTGCGCCTCCCAGACAGCAGGTACAATTCCTTGTTGAAACGACACATACGAGCATGTAGGTTGCAATTGCAGGCTGCAAGAAAAGAAGGAGTAGAAAGTGGTAAGAAAACATACTATACCTTTGCAAGCCCTACGGTGGGTCATGGGTTTTGTGGGGTCACGATAATACCCTTCTTTGCAATAGTGGCAATTGCGTCCTGCCGTGTTATGTCTACAGTTTAGGCAGACACCACCACTCTTGCGCCCAGATAAATTGTATAACTCCTTATTGAAGCGACATTGCCGGGCATGGAGGTTACAGTTACAGGCTGAAAGTAGATGGAAGGTAGAAACACACTTAACAAACAAATTAGGTGCAGTTAGTTTGTGGAAAAAGCACATTATTATTTTGTCAAACAAATTAGTAATGCGGCACACTTTTTACTGAGGGTAATCATTTCACACAAAAAGTGCACAACAAAATAAATAAATAAAGTACTAATGGCAGATCCATTCAATTTTAGAAGTAAATGTTATAATTGAGAAAAAAGGATGAAGTCATAGCAAACTAGCACTAAACTATGCAACTGGCTGTCACTAGATTCCATATTAAAAATGTGTAAGTAAATGATGAACATATTGCATGTGATGATAAATTTGCGTCACAGTATTTTTCAAAAGATGTGTGGAAACCGTGTGTATTATGATATGGGACCCTCTGCAGTTGTATTTAATATTTTGTTAAGAAAGATGTTTATTTCAGCAATTTGATAGTTTCAGGAGTGCTGTTATTCTACGTTGATTTTGGAGACTAGATATAAAATAACAATGAAAATGTGTGTTACATTAAAAAAGGTGAAAGATATGAGGTTCTTTTTCAAGATCTAAATTGAAAAACAAAATTCGATATGCTGTCATAAAGAGAAAGAGAATTAAACAAAATAGGTACAAACCATTACCAAGTGATCATTTTATCAAATTTTAGTCACAGTGCAAGTGCGAGTTAGCAGAGATTAGTTTTGTTTTTAAACTTGTCCTAGGATAGAGACTATTTTGCTTCTTTATTCCATCAGAAATCAGGTCAGCCAATGTCACCCAGCCAAATAAGGAAACCGTGTCTGATAACTGTACCAGTTGACATAGATACTAGAAATCGATTTATTATATCCACATCAATGCATGGAATTTTGCTTCTATTTTCATAAGAGATAGAATGGCATATTTGATAATGACAGCTGTCCTGAACAAGGGAGTGAATTTTGGCAAAAAAAAGAATCCAACGCAATTTGTGGTATCTGACTACCTTTTCCGTGACATTAAAGTTGATCATGGTGTTGATTTACAATTGATCCGAAAATCGCATGATGTTTTTTTTTTCTTTTTAAGAAATATGAGGGTTCTGAATTAGATTTCGACACAAAGATATAAAATAATCAACTAAGATTTCCATAATAAAATAAATGAAAAGGTGTCAATTTGGAAAAAATAAATTAGTAAAGAAACTACTTTCACAGATTTTGATAATCACGAAAATAAAGCAAATCAATGCATAACTTCAAACTGTCTGATAATGAATCAAAACAGACAATTGGAAAAACAAATTTATAATTATTAATTTTTTATCATTAGCGACAGCTTCGTTTCGGGTATCGGTCGTAAGTAGCAAAATCGACACCCTTGCATTAATTTACATTTACGAAAGTTTCCTGAATTCATTAAAGTCAATTTTAAAATTTAGCCACGAAATTCGGTACAAAAACTAGAATTTGTAAGCAAATGCATGACCAAACTGTTTCATTCTTGGTTTAGAAATAGGAAGGGCGCAGTAAATTTGTCCTTTTTGGCATTGAGGAGCAGCTAGTCTGAATACAGCAAAACTATCACCTGGCTCGCGCTAAAAAGACATGCCTAGAATCTAGACTATAAGCAACTGAAATTAGACTTGTCAGGCGGGGCAAAGGAGCAGACGATCAGAGCATGTTTTTTGGGTGAAACGGATGGCAGCTTTAGTTATGTTATTCGTAGGTCTAGAAAGAAAAGTTATGGAGTGAAAGCTGCGCAGCACATGGTGCATATTAAAAATAACAAAATTAGTAAAAGAGGTTGTTATTGGTTTTTTAAGAATTCTGGTTAAAGAAATAAAGAATCCCGGTTCCAATAAGCAGTAAAACTCAATAAAGGTGTGTTTGGATTTCTCCTTTTTTATCCAGCCAGTTGGTCGTAACTTTGGCGATTTTTAAAAAGATATTTAAACGCACACAATTGCACAAGACATAATATATATGAGTTTATAGATATTTTAAACATCAGACAACAAATGTCAACATGTTCACATTTCAATATTGGAACATATTGCACATATTGACATATGTAAAACACACATACACTCATGGCAATAAATATCTATATTAAAAAAAACTAGAATATCGCATTGATAAATAAAGAAAACATCATTTATCAAAAGCTATGAATTCAAAAAAAAGTACATGATTTAAAAGTCGTTGTCAACAGAAACGAGTATTATTATATTCGTATTAATCAAATACCCTTTTGCTTGGGCGCTGGAAGGCATGGTTGCTTCCCCATGAAAACATTTCAAATGAGTAGATCAAAGTAGCATTGAAAACTGGGATAATTTGCAGGTGTGTAAACTCCATTGTGAAACCGGTATACGTGATTTTACCTTGCTCACCATCAGCAGCGCTAGGGGTGTTTTTATCGGAGTTAACTGACTGTAAGACTGACGAACTAATTATTATATAGATTTGTTTTGCCGTCCCAGTTGAAATATGCAAAAAGTTGAAACGATATTGTTGTAAGGCCATTATCACAGGAAGGGCGCGTCGGGGGCAAGTTTCTCACAATAAATACAGTTACATTCTTTAAATTTGGATTTATTTACAGTCGGGGATTAACAGTCCAGTAGCAATATTTGCACTTTGGATTTTGGGTTATTTCCCTTCTCTCAATTGCTGAATAAATAGAGAGATGTTGAAAAAGGTAACCTCAAATTTCCCATGGCAATATATACTTGCCGACTATCTACCCGCTTGACACCACACCACGACGTATGGCCATTGTTAAATTGTTACAAAGATTTCTTGTGTACATTTCAACTGGGGGTGGAGGGTTAAGTATGAAAGCGGTATTGTAGATGTATTGAATATAGCCACGTTTGAGAGCTCACTATTACAATCTTCAAGTCTTCGTAAGTGCGAAAGATGATGGCCAAATTCCTTGTTATGTGCTCAAATTTCCGCCCTGTATAAAATCATTATGTTTGCTGTAAAGGATCGGACAGAAGTTGAATCAATCAATCACTCCTCACATAGTATTACCACTGTCACTGGACTTACGTTCAAGAATACTAACTTCAAATACTAAATATATTGGAGTTTTGGCATAGAGCACGGAGCATATTTTTTGTGTGGAACTTTAATTACTAGATGCTTTGAAGTTAATGTATAAAAATCTTTGGAAGATATTATGAAGCAAGCAAATTTATGGACATACGTTGTTATACTGTGTGGCCTTGTAATTATTTTATGCCACGGAAATATGCAAAGGGCATCTTTGCATTCGTTTGAGAGAGAGAAAGAGAGAGAGAGAGTGCCATCTCTCACGACCTAACCGTGAGCTAAGACGGGCATTGGTAGGTCCTAGCCGTGAGCGAGAATGTGATGAACAACAGAACGCATTTTATGTCACAGGAGTAATAAATTATACGAAGGTCGTTAATTTCCTACAAGCCGTGGTAACAGTTTAATATGGGATAAATATCGCAACATCTAGCTATTTATATTTCGAATCATTTTAAAAAAGGAAAGTCTTAAGTGAAATATTTTAATAATTTGTTAGTGCCTCAGAAAGGTCTATTAGTTAATATGTAACAGATGTCTCAAACGTTTAGACCTGGATTTACTGATAAAAAGGGTATGGGTTATTAGTGCTACAATAACGCTGACAATCAGAACACTTCGTCCACACAATATAGCAACACCGAATTGACACTTCGATGTTAGCGAGTAAGTCTTATGGGCTTTATAATTATATACCAGCGCATACCTTAACTGGGTAATTGTAAATACCTATCATTGGCAAACTGTATCAACACTTAGGATCTGACCAACGCCACGTAACACCTTAACAATCGTTTGATCTTTATCGCACCAAGCTCCCAGCTTGACCGGGGGTGAAGGGAGACACCCGTCCATATATAGAAAAACAGTTTATTGCTTTCGTGCAACGTTTTTAAGAATGTCTTTCCTTTGAGAGAGTACAGTAAGCCTTAAGTTCTAAGTTTGCCGCGGTGTTTGATTGTAAATTTACTCTTTTGTATCTTCACAGTTTGGTGTGAGAAACGGTGGCCCGAGTTCTTTGTTAATTGAGGTTATCGCATATTTTTTTTCATCAAGACGCAACAATTGCTAAGAAGCTAATAGGATATCACCGAACGCACGGGAGAAAATTACTTGCGATAGAAAAACTGAAAGTCGAGCGTGAGTCTACGGGTGCGATAACAGAAAGAAAACAAGAGTCAGGTTGCTATGAAAACCACCTTCTCTGTATCCCTCTAAAGAACGCACCGTACACCTTTTCGGTACCTTCTTATTTGTGAAATAAACATAGAGGCGAGGTCGTGAGATATAATAGACTGACACATTTCAGAGTTCAATTTGCAGGAAATTGGTATGGTCGGAGAAAAATATATTCATGGGTGTTTTTTCTTTACTTTGCTGTTCCGAAGCTTTCGTGTATTCAAAGTTGTAATTAACTCTGGTTTTCGAAAAATACTTCCACGTGATGGTTTCAATGGTGTTGATGAAGAAATAAAAGATTGATCATGTTATCGATGAAAGTACGTTTGTTCCCGTTACACAAGACCCGCGGGTCGTGCACCGAACACGACACCCAGATTGGATGCAAATGGTGATGACATGAGCTCTTGCTTACATTAACCGATAATGGTATCAATCGCTACTTCATTATAACGTATAATTTTCATAAACATTGCAAAAATGCCTGTCTTTGAGCTCAAGACAAATATTTCTGCAATACGATGCCTGCATCTCTACTTCTTTGCACGTCGAACATTTAGTATGACCAACGTTATGCAATGTGTAATTTGAATCTGGAAAAGGATTCTGTCATCAAACGTTTGTTCTGAGCGTCGACGTGCGAAAGGAATAAATATCCACCATCACCCCTTGAAAAGACACAAGAGAGCACACCGCCACTTAAAAACAGTACAAGTCTGGTGCTTGAACCATGGCAGAAAGTTTTACGACAAAGATCTCTCCTATATCACCGTTAATCTAGACGGAGGTGATTTATTCCAATGTCTGCTGCTCGTAAAAATACGACATACCTCTGGATCAGTTCGCATTTTGTCAAGCTCCACATTTCACGAGCGACCACGGCGTGGGTCTTATGCGATGTACCTATTATAACAATTTAGATTGACAGATTTACAGCTATTTACAAAATATGTATTAAATGTTTATACATGAATTATGAGTATTTATCAATTTGTACGCGAGTAAATTGCCGGAAAACGCTATGTTATGTGTCCATTATACCGGACACAAAACCAACTATTTAAATCAGAAAGAAAAGCAAATGTCTGTCAAATTAGATATTTACTTCTTACTTTAATGGGTACCGGCGATCACCTTCCACTGACACCTGTATAAATGATCAGAACAATAGACTGGAATTTACGAAAAATTAGATCTCTTCTCGTCATAACAAAAGGCCACCGCAATCGCGCTGCCAGCTGGGGGGAGAACGACACAGATGGCCGGAAGTGAAGCGAAGTTTAAATGCTTGATATCATGTAATCGAAATACTAACTTTTGTCACCCTATTGTTTTCCAGCAGGGCAGATCCGCATAGAACATGTTGATACAAGCCGCAAGATTGGTCGGTATTCATATATTGATTCAGCAATTAATTTTCACTTTACAGGCTTTGTAAGTAATATATTTATCTTTATGCTGAAGTGAAATGAAGATTACTGCAGGTTGTTTTCACTAGTATTGAGAGATGTTTTTTCAAGGCGCGTCATTTTGAATCACCATGTGAGTTCCTTCCTGCTCTTAAACGACTATTCTTTTGCGTAGAATGATCTGATCCCCTGTAAGAATATCTCCTCTTCCCATTAAAGTGAACGAAGTGAATCATTCAACTTCTTGGCCTTGGGCGATCATAGGGGGCAAGATACGTTAAAGGTGTCGAACAATAAAGAATTTAATGGCACTCTCTAATTGACTCTTTTTACCGAGTGACACTGAGGGCACAAAAGTTCTGTCGGCAAAAACACACAGGAGAATTTTTCACAAAGTCACTGCTTTGACAGTGTAAATTTGCACTCGATCGTTTTGGCAAATACAACATACAATGATACTACAATCTGCCCTACAAAAGAAGAGAGGGGAATAGTGCGTGCCGCTGTTATTTTTATTTCTCCCGATTATTTATTTTCCAATGCTCTCTAGACTAAAATTTAACACGGGATGTGTAGTCACGAATCCATCTTTATTGTAAGACGGGAGAAAGTACACAGCAAGTAATTATCGTCGTCTCTCATTTGCCTTTTTATACCTTTATAAACCGCGAGGGCAAATTTTACTATCCTTGTATGAGCCAAATTGGCCGAATTCCATGAACCGAGACACAGGTGCACCGTCTTTTTTTGTCAAGTGACAGGTAAAAAGGAAGAAATCAGTAAAGTAAAGGGGAGACAATAGAGATAATGTGAAAAAATTACGCATGTGTTACTGGCTCTATCTTAACAAGCTGGCTGATAATGTTAACAGTCGACTAGGTGTGAACCAGAAAGATAGACAGAGATACTGAGGGGGTTGTCAAGCGGAACGTTCAGGGGTTTGTAGTTCATCTGTGCACCTGTGACCCGTGAAAATCACTGCGGGATCCGAGAAGAAAAGAGGGCTTTGTCGTACAATTGATGTCAAATCAAGACGCCCGTGATTACAAAACTTCTTGAAAGTTTAAAATACAGAGGCGACACAAGTCGCATTTCATCACATTTTTGCCCCACCACTAACTTTTTACCGCAGACAGATTTCTTTGTTATCGTCTCTATGATTTTGATTGTGCCACCTTTCTCAGTGATTTCTGTCTCTCGGCGAGTGGTCATTTCCCTCGTGTGTTAAGTGTGTCAATCACCGCCTGTTAAGGAATTCTTTTCAATTAATGACTTCACAATCGACTGCCCATCGCTGCTGTTTACCGATTCAATGATTAGCCACTTAGAGTAGGTGTGAAACGCTGTCACTGTCAATTAAGCTCGATGCTAATTGGACGATAAAAATGATATGTCGTAGTGCAGCTATATTCTTGCCTGGGGTAACAACTAGGATTTGGTAGGAGGAGATGTGATTCTTTTGATGTATTTCTCATATGCTTTGGGCATATTCAACATATAATCCTGCAAATATCATCCACATATGCTACAGGTAATTTGAGCCGTCTGAAGTTGGGGTGATCACGATGGCATAGCTCGTTTTTATATAAAAAAGAATAAAAAACAGTGTTCTTTTTTGCTTTAAGCCGGGAAAAAGGTAAAGGCCCAAGTCTCATTGTAACAACAACGAAGCCGCCCCTTCCAGGTCATGAATGATTAAAAGACAAACAGACAAACACATTAGAACCCTTAAGCTACCAAAAGTGCAGGTTCCGCTTTTTAAGTCACGGTAATTGTCCCACCCTTAGTGAAGAAGTGTTAACCGCCTGTGGCGGACCCATGAGTAAGAGGAAAAGGAGTTGAATTGAGCTATACATTTTGAATTGAACCAAAACGTTTGTATGCTATACCATTACCCTGTGTTACTCGATAGTCCAAATAAATACCAGCGTAAAAGCTTAAAGTTTAGGTAAGCGCCAAGCTTCCAGTTGCAAGTATCCCTCTTTAACTTGATGAAGTAGCGGTAGTTTCCCGTAAAGATTTACGAGTGAAGAACGATATCTGTGCTTGTGGTGTGTTGATGTGCATAACATATAAATATTGAAGGGTATTAACTCTCTGTTGAAAGTTCAGGAGTAAATATGCAGAGGGAGGGAAAAGTATCCGCAATTGTGGGGATTAATTGGGTGCCTGATCGCTTACCACTAGCAGCCAGCCCATCAAAGGTTTTAACACGTCAGGAAACACGTGAAGCGTTAACACACGAAACATTCGTGCTTGGTCCGGAGGCAAATAACGAGCTACTACTAACAAGATGGTCGGGGATAAACCAGTTATACGGATTAAGGGTCAGAGTATGTGTGAAAAAAGAGACAATATTTGCGAGCTTAATTAAATTTCGAGATCGCGTTCACTCCCTTTCTATCATCTCATCTCCTGCTTTCGAGTGCGCTCTGAGAGCAGTGACATAATGTTATCAATGATAAAGCCAAATTTTCCCTTTTTTCATTCAAAAATGTTCACCCCACTGCTAAAACGCATTTATGCTATCAGAATGAGCTTAACGACTGCATGTGTGCTCTAATTACACCTTTCCCAAAAATATAGATGTTGAGACTCCATAGCACTCTGGTATTCATCCTTACAAACCACTTCATATTTGTCAAGATCTTATTTCATCACTTCTGTAGTTCAACTCAGCGACGCACGCTTAGGATTTCAGAGATTGACAATTCGTCCGCAAAAATTTTTTTTTTCAGTCATCAAGGTCTGCGTAGTTCTTTTACACGTAGATGGTAGATGCCTATACCAAACCCGATTTTAAGAAAACAAACAACTATCGCTGGTGCAATCACGATTAGGGACATTAGAGTATATATGACAAGGCGTATCGTATTTCATCAAGTTTTTACTGAAAACATTCGGATATTATTAAGAGCACATTCCCGCCGGCCAAAGAGCTAGGGGTTGGAAAAAAACTTTTCATTCATACATTAGTATTTGCTCCATAAAATAGACATTTTAACGCCCTGCTCTTGTTAGTGACATACGCCTGAGATGTGAAAAGGTCGTTTAGAAAGAACCACAAACAAAACATCACATTCGTCTTGTTAGGAAAAGGGGTTGGTGTTTTGACAATCGGGCGATGTACGAGTTGGCGGGGACATACATCGATGAGTTGACTGAAAGCTGCGACGAGCTGTGGGGATTAAGCCATGTGGGAAAACACTTGGGGATTATACAGACAAACCCAACAAGCAATTATACAAAAAAGACAGAGAGAAAAACGATGTGTGGAAAAGCTTCACATTTCTACACAGCGTTTTAATCAATGAGAGATGTTCTCGGAAGGAGGAAAAAATCGAAGTAAATGAAAAAGGTCTCTGTATTAATTCGCACTTTGCTGAATGCTTTAATTTACATTCCGAAAAGTAATAGCACTTCCTGTGATTGACAGGCCCTTGATAACAATCTATCTTCAATCTTAACAAGCTGAAACCGATTTCAGGGAGGAAACAAGAAGTTGAATGAATGAATCTCTGCCGTAGATAGAGAGATAATAAGAACCATCTCCCTGGCTTCTTTTAGCTCTGGTAGGTCGTAAGAGACAAAGGTACATACAGTAATTGAAAGCAACGGATAGTATATCCACAATAAATAAATTTTATGAAGAACAGAACTCGGTAATAAATAAGACTGAACTGACATGTGCAAGGGGTGTTTGGGGGCTTTGATGTTTGTGGTTGTTGAAAGGTACGACTCGGCCACATGAGCTGAGAGCGGTATGTTTCTTTAGTCCTAGACACGCGTTTCAGAGCGAACTGGTGTAATTATGAGAGGAATTCGGGGATTTTTCTCGCACTGTTTCATCCTGTCCACAGTTAGCAGGTTTATGTCGTCTCGCAATACACTCCATGCTTTATGGGAGGTCAAGTTATTATAACGTGAATGAGTGAGGAGGCCGCGAACGATAGGTGATACTTAAATTATGAAAAATTACCCGTTTCTCTGACAGCTTCTTATCTTTTCCATCTACACCTACTGATGAGTTAAATGAAGCCCTTACCTAGGTAAAGGATAAGATCTACTGACAATTCGGAATATTTACTAACATTCTTTTCATGGAATTGTTGGTTTACAGAGAAAGTGAGAACTTACCGACACACTCGTTGGCTTTCTGATCAGTAGCCCGCGCCCAGGGTCGGTCGAAGTGGAAAGGCTTGCACCGCTCACAGTCTGTCCCTGCGGTGTTATGTTTACACTCGCAGGCAAGGGTACCGTCTCGGTTGATATTACATTTCGAAGCGTGGCCATTACATTTGCATCGTCCTCCCACCGCAAAATCAGCCAAAGAGTAGTAGAAATTATCCTTTGCCTTGTCGACATTTTCATCGATGGTTCGAAGGCGGTTGAAAACCACGCGGATGTCTGTCGCTGTAACCCAGTCTTGAAGCACGGGACTGTTCATAAAATCATAAGCCGAGGGTCGCCCTTCCAGGGTGCTAAACGCCACTCTCCCCCCACTGATGGGTTCGGGGGAATTACTGTTAATATCAGTACACAGTGCCTCCTGCTCGTTGGCCTTAGTTATCATCCCCCTGGGGGGCTTGCCGTACATTTCTTTGCACTGACTTGAGTAATACTGGAAAGGTACCCAACTTCTGCCGTGGTCCACACTTTTGTATAAAGCCATGGATTCAGGTCTCGGCGAACAAAATTGTAGGCTGATGTAAGTGAGTTCAAACTTCTTCGCCAGACTCAGGGTGAGGGTGACGTTATTTGGGTATTGGACGAACGGCTCGGACATCCAACACGTTAAGTTATTGGGGTTGTTTAAGTCGGTAAGATAGCTCGGAGGATGCATCCTTTTAGGGTGTTTAGCATCACAAATATCACAATGCATAGCCTTGAATTTATCGACACTGGGCGAAACTTGGCAAAAGCGATTTGGAGGAGAGCCGCACGTGCTGGACGCTGTGATTTCTTTACCGAAAGCCGCATTGACAAAGTCTGGAATGCATCTCTTCGGATTTCCCATTTCGTCGTAACAAGGATCGGGTGGATTTTGCTGGGCAGCAAACATAGTTAGAAAAGAGCTTGACGCTAAAGCTCCCTTGCTGAACAAAGTTAATAACAGGAATACGCCGAGTAGGGCCTGTGTATGAAAATCCCTTGATAAAGTCCAGGTTTTTATTCCTCGCGTGTTCATCGTGAAATGATATTGCGTATTTATGTCTGGTTCAATTATCTTAGACTATTAAAGAGCACTGACTTACCACTGCAGCTGCAAACTTATCTTTCACTAATCTCCAATATCTCCAAAGTTCCTTTGGCTCTGTTTATGTTTTATGCATTGGTTCACGGGTGTAGACGCATCCAATAAAAATGCGCTAATTGACGTTACTTACTTTCAGACAAACGTGCATTGCAATGTTACTTCCACATCCTATATCGGTTTCACTATGAAATCAGCAGAAATCGGTAGCACTCACAAATCTTTTTGTGCCAGTAAAACAGAGAGCTCCTTGGTTAAGAGATGGTGTTCTCTGGGAAGACTGCAGTGATTTGAATCTTGTCACAGCTTGTCTAGGTTCACGTGGATGACCAACTGAATGAGCTGCCTGCGGCTACCTTCGCCTGCTTTCCACGACCACTCCGAGTGTACGAGTGGGCGGAGCTTATATCTATTCACTACGTCACTACCAATTAGAATACAAAATCTCAGCGAGTGAGAGCCGTGGAATAACTGTAGGTGTGGGAGGGAGTTCGTCGGTCTCAGTCCTCTCTGATATGTAAGAAAAAAAGATACACTAGTTCCGCTTGAGAAACATCACTAAATCTGCGCTCTGTGGCATTTATTTCACATAAACAACCGATTTTGTTTAGCACGCTGGGTTAAACATCGCAGTATCGTCCCTCTGGTTAAATGCGCCTCTTCCAACCCCATTATATGTCAATCAAATTTAATAAAGCCAATGATAATTTTATTGCCCAATCAACGTTCTGTGTCTGTGATGAATGCAAACCACTGCTTTAAGCTAAAACTCAAACATATACATTCGGATTTAGGAATATATAGAAAAAAGTAGCGATAATAACTCGATATCAAAATTCAGTCTCACGTTGCTGGTCTTTGATTTAAAACTTTTAAGTCCAGATGTGCGCTTAAATTCCGATTTATCACTTGACAAAGTATGTTGTGAAAGGGTTTTAACTTTAGTCATTAAATCACCGCACTGTTAATTAACTTTGTCATTTCGCCTTACTATTGTGGTGCTGGTATAAGCCGGTGGGTTAATAGTCGGGTTTTAATGTAAGGCTATTGTGAAAGAGCGAATGAATGCGAGTTCAATTGCGTTGTAATATGCGCGTGCACGCCTTGGGACTTGTGGGAGAACTAAACTATTTCTTACTTAGAAATACCATCGTTTGCTAATCGGCGATCATTTGATTTTGACCTATTGAATTGCCAATTTCTCTTTTGCTGTGATTGACAGCCGAGAGCCGACAGCGCGAAGTTTCAATATAAGCTTGTTTACAAGGCCCCGCTTTTGTTACACACACTGCGGCTTTACAATGCTGTTGGGAATTTGCGCTTATTAGAGCCAAGTGCGAAAAGCAGCTATGTCAATATTTTTGTTCCTAAATTTGTGAGGGGATGTATGTATGAGGAAAGAAAATCGAGAGAATGGTGAAATACCGCTATATAAAAGATCACCCTTCTTGTTTCGGTGCTCCGTTCTATGATCAATTAGAGCGGTTTTCTTTCCAATCACGCTCGTGCTGATTCAGATTTTTGGATAAACTTATTTTTCCTTATCCACGGGCGAAATGGCTCAGAGCTGACGTGTAAAAGCGATAGTTTTACACTGTTTAATTGAATTTAGATTTGCACATTATCTACTGTTTATGTGTGAGATTTCACACCTGACTTTGCTGCGGAGTAACATAATATTGTCTGGCAGGACTCCGTGTAATAGAACCAATTAAGCATACACTAAATTCTTCTTCGCACTCGGAAGCAGAAGGGTCCCGGCTCACTAAGCGTCTCAAAAATGGAAGCGCTTAAACAGACCAAATAACCTGTCGAACATCGCTATCCATGGAGAAAATTGTCTTGGACTTTTACATATATCTACCACTCGGTGTGTTTGTAAAACACCCAAATAACATATTTAATAGCAGAATCAATTTGCTACAGTGAGCTTACAGCATAAAACAAGGTGCAAAGGACATTTCATAACTCCCTACCCCGTAGCTTTTAATAATAGTTGCCCCGGTAACTAGTCTATGCTCCTATGGGTGGGCTGTTAAGTTATATTTGTGTAACAGGCCCACCAACAATAAAACCCCATATGGTGAACGTTTGAGTTAATCGTGTAGAAATACCCAGCTGCGGTACAAGATTTTAATTTCGATTGGCTACTTCTGAAAGCAGTTTTAATTCAAAAGTTTAAAGTTAAACCTAGAATGATCTAAAATTAAGCGCTTTTGGTTACTTGTTTTTGGTTTCCTGGTGTTTAAGGCGTGGTAATGCCAGCATTTGGACTCGGTTGGCATTCATTCAGCTGTATAATGCTATAGAGCCTATGAACTGGAATCACATTGATTGCGATAGCTGTTCCTCTCTCACAAAACGCAATGATAACTTGCCGGTTCAGCAACGTCGTCCCAACTACCGCATTCCAGGCGAAGCTCATTACTGCTCTACAGCTCGATACCTGTCTTTACCCCTGAGCTTAAAACTGATGTGACACGATGTCTTCTTTCGTTGACCAAATGGTGCTTACTTGAAAGTTAAATACTGCATTTGCACACGCTAAGTTTGTCCAGTTGAATAAACGGGGACATTTCCATTTTTACTATTTGTTTTTTATTTACTTACTTTAATATTTTTTTCGATGTGAAAGATGATAAAGAAAACCGGTTTAGCTCCCGTTTTGCACATATAGAAATTGAAGTTTATTAAAAGGTTATTTTAATATAATGTGTTTTGAGCCTTCGCATATATTTCAATAACTCAACATTTGTCAATATGGGCAAATTTAAGACGTTGCCACTTTTGTTTGTAAGAATGATTCTGATGCAAATTTTTGTTACACCGATGGTAACTTGAACTTAACTTCTTTTTCTTTCATTATTCTCATGTTTTTATGACTTCAGTCTTAGTTTTCTTCTTTCTTAACTCTAAGCCTTTTAAAACAACAGGGTTTTCCCATCAAAATATTAATAATGCACGGACCCATTGATGAGACGTTTAAGGATTGCAGATAATAGCTACATAAATGACAAAAACTGTAACCTGTTTTATTTAAGAGAGTGTTTTTCTCTTTTATCATGTTGGGTAATGCAAAGTTTGAAGACGACGCCTACTTGAGAATTTGTTTGTTAGCAGAAAAAAAATGGCAAATAATGAAGATAAGATTGGCGTACAGTTCTAATTATATGATTATATGTAGTTTTGTATGACACCGAAATCTTATAAAATTTAATGGTTGACTTCCTGTGTGTTATTTTAGATATACACTATTCTGTAAAGTGTTTTCCGCCTCTCTCTCTCTCTCTCTCTCTCTCTCTCTCTCTCTCTCTCTCTCAAATCAACAAAATCAACAAATCAACAAGAGGGACGCTCCCTTCAGATCCACAAGAATAAACCAAGCTGAATTCTGCCATAAACTCACGTCTGCCATGAAAATCATAAATACAACGACCCAGACAAATGTATTTTTCTTTTTACTGTTTTTTATATACCTTTTGTTGAGTTATCACAAATTACAATAACGCACTGGACCTACTGTTTATTAGCCTACACCAAAAGATAAAATGATGTACTAAAATGTGTTGTTCTATTTGTAAACGAAACAGCCATTACCATTATGACCACCCGTCGGTTTGTACTTACACATTGCCTATCGTTTTGGCAGTGTTCGGCAACTTGTTCTTAGTTCTCGGGGTTCTTTAAGATCCCTAGGCCTACATGTATCAAATGCTTGGAAAAATTAACTGAGGAGTATTGCTAATGCTTCCTCATGTTTGACATCTGCTTTAATGGCTTTAATGTTATGCATGTTGTCACTATTATTCCCCTCGTAAGTGGTCTACTCAGAAAAAAAATTAAACAAACAAACAAACAAAAAAATTTTTTACTGTTACGACTGCGAATGCGGCGCGTATTGATTTCACCCCCATCTATAGCACTTTAGTTGTCATCTGTCTACACGTGCACTCAAGCACAGTAGCAGACTAGATTTAATTCAAAATTCCGTATTCTGATAACCGCTGAAAACACCCTACTTAGCAAATCAAGGTAAAACAAATCACCTTTTTATTGGCGTTAGTTCAAATGGGATTAGTTTAAAGTAAGAGCTTTTACTCCCGCAAACGTATACAACCAGTGGATAACAGATAAGGTTTTGAAAATTTAGAAACAGCACTACATGATCTGATCTAATCATTTTAAAAGACATAAAATGAATTACCCTAGAGATTAGTCGATTTTTTGGTACTCTTTTACAAAAAGAATACTTTATTAGTATTTTTAAAGTTTTTGTGTGTGTGAACAGTATTAGTACGTAGTAGTAAGTCACGTACCTGTAGCACGAAAATCTACATTGTGTACTAGTACGTTGGCACAGCTGTTCATAGGGTCTGATTGTGATATGTACTATAGGACTAAGGTGTTAACGTATGAAATGTATAGATACGCATATCTGTAATTGTAAAATGACAGCCAGCTATTGCGTCAACTGTGCTGCACGGCCTCTCATTAAAACCTTTAACTTACCCGTCTCCTCCCCCAGTTGTACACTACTGTAAAGCCAACCAGTTTTCCTATTGACAAAGCTGTGATTAAAGTAAAATTAATCTGCTTATCTGGCAGTTGTGCTGCTGTAAAATTACACATTAAAAGTAAAAATGCAGGTCTAATAGCCACTGTGAACTGAGTTCTGAATGTGCAAGTTAGATCAAATAATGACTCAAACTTTTTACCTACGATGTACACTACATGTACCTACTCCAGCACCAGTACACTTGAAGTTGCTCGTCCAGTGTGATTGCTTGAGAGTTTGTTTCCAGGTGGGAAATAATCCCCAACATACTATCACTTTCAGATGTCTGTTTATGCAGGAATTTTTTTCTATCGTTAATTATCTCATAGTACTTGTCAACTTCGTATTGTTCAATATCTTGATCCTGAATCATGCCCCTACTTGCCTTTCTATAATGCATTAAGAGCAGATTTAGTTCTTTGAGTCTTTTTCTGTGTGGGTGGCTGTTTATTTCTGTACACAGTTTTGTTGCTTTCTTTTAAATTTTTATTTACATGTATCTTATTTACATGTGTTTGTCACCTAAAAATTGTGTCAGTCATGGCATTTCCATATTCTAACGCAGTGTACCTTGAGTATGTTCCAGCATACAATTGTTCTATTTATTACCTCCAAAATTGAATTAGTCTCCTTCACTGTCTGTGTGCGGGTGGAAACTTAGCCTATCGTTGTAGGTAACAAATTAACCTGTACCTGTGAACCAGTGGCTCTTTGTTTTAATCCCTGATCCATTATCATCTGGATTAATTCCCTTTTGAACACCAGCCTTAAATGATTAGCCCCTACTGTAGCTACCTATAATGTCTTATATTTGTGCCATCGAGTCTGTCTTAATAAAATGCATCTTGTGATATGTTATCATAATATTTTTTACTTTGCAGTGTGAATCCATGGGAAAGGAAAAGAAAAGGAAAATGGATGATTCATCAAATCAAAATGTTGAAAGTAAAAAATCAAAAAAAGAAAAGAAAGAAAAGATTCCCAAATCAGGAGATGCCAAGAAAAAGAATGAAAAAATTAACAACTTGGTTAATAATGACAAATATTTATCAGATGAAGTAACAATTAGAAAGAGACACAAAGATGAGCGAAAACAAGTGGAAGCTGATGATAACTCAAATGATGAAGCTTCAGCTAAGAATAAAATCAGTGAAGAGAACAATGAAAATTTGAACATGACCAAAAAAAGGACGGCAAATGAATCACAACAATTATGTACAGAAACAATAACAGAAAAAAAGAAGAAAAAGAAAGAAAAGAAGAAGGTTTCTTCTGAGACAGACAAGGTTGTAGGAGACAGTGAAAAGACAAGTGCTAGGGACTTAGCTTTGGAATATCTGAAAAAGTGGCATGAAAATAGAAAACAGTGGAGTTTTCAGAAAGTGCGTCAGGTGTGGATTCTGCAACACATGTATGATACACAGAAGGTACTTTAAATGTATATTACATTTGTTTTTTTAGTAACTACTAATTACTGTAATTATTTTGATTATTATATAAAATGAACAAATGTTCTTTCACTTCTAAGGGTTTTCACCATGTATGCCACCTAACTTATCCTTGCTTTAAAAAGTACATACAAAATAGGCCAAGTTCTGTGATCATGTGGCAAGAATCCCATGAGTGAAAGTTTTCAGGATTAGACCTGGTTTTTCGGTCTTCATTTTGATCATTTTTTCATATGGTCGAAATGCATTTGAGAAACTGCAAGCTACTGATGTGTTTTCAAGATTTTCAGTTTTTACAACCCAACCCATGACTTCCATTATGTAGGTTTACATTTTTAAACCTCTTTCATGTTCATTTTTAGGTACCAGATGAGGAGTTTAAAATACTTTTGGAATACATGGAGAATTCTAAGGGGAAGGCAAGGGAGAATACAATAAAACAAGCAGAAGTAGTGATTGAGAAATTTGAAGAAACAGATAATGACACAGGTATAGTTTGAAATCTTTTTAGATTGTATAATTATATAAGGACTACCAATAGTGTTATTCTCAAACTATATTGGTTTACTGTACAATAAAAACAGAATAATACTGAAAAACAAATGAAACATTGTCATTAAATATGTGGAACATGAGAAATGTGCTGAGTATGCTAATACCTTTCTCATTACTTAAATTATGTTGTTGTTTTTTTTTTTTTGTTTTTTTTTCATTATAAATATTTTTAAAGTGTTAATTCTAATACAGTTGTTGTTCAAGTATTACTTTTGAAATGCAGTACTATACTTTAATTAAATATATTTCCACTTTGTTTTACAGCAGCTAAAGAGGGCTATATGCGAGCAAGACAAGTCCTGCAGATGCTAAGCTGACTATAAACACTCAGACAATATAAATGCTTGGAGACAGACATTTTTCATTACCCAAAAGGAGATAAATGCATAAAGTTATTTTTGATTAGGCCTTTATTTCTAGTTTCTAAAAATGTGTGATAACCTCCTTACACAGGCAACTTTTTATGAGCTATCATTTTTTAAATTCCCCTCTCCATTGGATCTGTCTGTATGCATTCTGATCACTTGTGTATGTCTTTTGTCATTACCATCTCTGATGCTGTCTGATGTGTTAGTGAGTTGTGCACCATATAATTGCCAAACCACATTGTTTGTTTTACTGTAATTTTACTGGATGGCTTTGTGTGATAGAAAAAGAGATTGTTCCAAGAAAATCAGCAAGATCAAATTATTATTACAAATGTTATGCTTTTTGCATGTATTTTGGTGACATAACAAACATATGAAGCATAGGGAGAGGCTTCTGAAGTCAGACATATTGAGTGACAGCTATTGATATACACTCTTGATAAAAAAGCTTGTTGCACCTCTTTCATGTGACTGGAAATAATCACAACTGTAAACCATTTTAAGTAAAATTAAGTACAGCTATTTTTATTCCAGATTTAAACAACAACACGCATTGCCCCTTTAGAAAAATTTATCAGTTACTAACTACACTAGGACTGAAAAAATCACAACCAATAACAAATTTTAATAAGCTTTAATAAGAACATTAGGTCCACAGTGAAATAAAGATAAAAAACCCCATGTGCGTTTGATGAGGTGACGACATAACTAGATGATGGAATGTTATTCCTTTATAGATAGTACCAGAATACCGGAGTATCTAAACACCAAATTACTGTGAATAACTTTGGCCCCTTTTGCCCTTGTGCACTTGATCTCGAGTTGTCCTTGGTTTCCTGGTGTCGTTGCCTATATGATTTTCATAAATATAAACTTAGATGTTGTTTTTACTCTACGGGTGGAATTGCTTCTACTCTTAAAAATGTGTATCTTTGATGATTGATTAGCTTTTGATGACCATTTGCACTTAGTGGATCAAGCACTGCAGCTCAGCTGCTGGACATGTGATGCTTGGACTTGATAGCCTCTGTTTGTTGCCAAACCAAATTAAACTACTATAACATTATCAAAAATGTTACACTCCTGCCCTTAAATTTGTCATAAATTAAAACTAATAAAACTCCCTTTCTAATACTACGATTTTTGTAACTGGCTTTGTTAAGAGCATTGATCTTGTCTTGAATTTTACGGAACGCACTAGTTTGTCATCTCCTGGGTTCAATTGCATGATTCTGCCCAAAGGTCAGAGATTTCGGGGCATGTTCTCTTCCACCAGTAATACTAAATCTCCTTCAGACATTTGGTGATGCTGCGTGCCACTTCATATGACATTGTAATTCTGGCAAATACTGTTTGGTCCATTGCCACCAAAAGGTGGACCTGCCATGCATTGCACTTGGCGCCAGCATCTTCTGCGTCTTTCTGTTCTGTCACACATGGAGGAAGGAGAGGTCCATCGTTTAACATGAGCAATTGAATGGTCATTTGAATCTTCACTCACTGGAGTGATGGGTCAATTGTTGAATATGGCTTCATCTTCACACATCAAAGTGTACAAGGTTTTGTCACTCAGCGGCTGCTCTCGCATGAGACAGGTTAGCGTCTTTTTTATCTTCTGAATTTGTCACCCATGAAACTCGACAATGGTGGGTTAAATTTCCAAATAATCCCTTTTTTCAGAAGACTTCCAATAATTTTCTCCTGATCCAGCTCCATTTTCTGAGGAAATTGTCCTTGGCTTTCCTCATCTTGCTATAAACCTTCTAAGACCATTGATGAAGGAATCTGTGTCAAGACAAGTATCTCTATGTGTATGGCTCGGGTTGTAAGGCATGTGAAGATATACCCATAGCATTTAATTCAGATCTTCCTCTTTTGACAGGAAAAGTGACGAAGCCTATACCAGCTTGAGTAATAGTCAACTATGCGCTGCACTGGATTCCATTCAATCTTGGTTTTCTTACAAGGGTGTCTTGGTACAGTGCAGCCATGGGACACTTCTTGTGTACTCTTTTCCCTTGACGTCAAGATCTTCTTCATCTACTTCAAAGTATTGACTTTCATGGCACCATTCTGACTTATGTTTGCCTGAAAATTTGGTTCTGGTTTTCTCACTTGTTATATCTGTCTGTAGGATGCCTATCTCTGTATGTATTGTAATGAAGTGTGACGTCACTTTCTTATTTACTGTCGAATATTGGCTGGGCCATTCAAGGACCACCCAAGTATGGTCCTGGTGGCAAATGGTTTTCCACTGTTTCCTCTTCTTACTTCCAGTGGAATTAGAGCCTCAGAATTATCTTGTCCTATAAGGATTTCAACCTTGACATTTCCCTTGGCGAGGGGTATTCCCTTGAGGTCTGGGAAATGATCAACTTCTTTTGTTGGCAAGTTTGCTGGGATGTTTTCTACTTCATAAACATCATTCTCCATGTGTCTGCCAATCCTTAGCTGTCTAATTCTAAATGGACACATTTCGTATTTTTTTCTTCATCCTCTTTGCTGAGCGTGCTTAGGCTGTAAGACGCTTCTCTGGTCTGCAATCCAAATGTCTTCACTTATATACAACTGTATTTGTACAAAAACTAGAGGTAGATGCACTATCTAAAAGTGTGTATGAATAATACTGGGCATTTACTCTCACTTCTACAACTGGAAGATATGGTGCATCAAACTCAGTACTTGAGCTGCAATTGTTGATAGTAGATTTCTTGGGTATGGAGTTTTCTTCCTTGGAGATACATGTATGTAGAAATTTGGTGTTTCATGCCACACCCAGGTATGCTGCACACGGAGGGCTTTCTACAATTGAAGGTGGAGTGGTTGTTCATCAGACAATTTTCACAAAGTCGGTGAATTTTTTACTGAGTCTCGTCGCTCACTGACTTTCATGTCCTTGAATCTGGCAATACCAGAGGCGGTGAGTCTCTTCAGGCCAAGTGGTTGTTGTCTCTGAAACTGTTTTTTATGCATATGGGTCAGCACATGGAAGGCCGTCTTCTCTAACAAAGCCTGATCAAAACTGTCAATGATGTAATCAAGATTGTTTCCATGGTATATTAACAGCAGGGCCTTCTTCTGTACATGGTTTACAATGCCACACCCACTGAATACATTACATTCCAATCTCCATAGCCATTCTGCCCGTCTTCTTTCTTTACCCTCTGAGAGACAATTGAATGGCTCTTAAGCCTGGGGCTGAAGCTGAATGGCTGCCATGTTCACTTTTTTTATTGCTCATGGGTCATGACCTACTGATGATCAATAAATACAAAGCCAATACTAGGATGTTACAGTTCCCAACGGGGTGAGGGTAGGGATTAAAAAGGTGACAGCTCATAAAAACCTGCCAGTAACAGAAGACTATAATCACACCTTTTGAAATTAGATGTGCTTGTAGACCTTATCAATAGTTTTTTTTTTTTTTTTTTTTTTTTTTTTGTAATGACTCAAAGCCCAATAGAATAAATTAATTAATAGATATCTTTTTTAAAAGATTTTTCTTTCTTAAAAGAAAGTAAGGCTAGAATCAAATTGTACAAATGCCAATACTATGCTGAAAGAAACACTAATTTTTAAAAAGGCTTTTATTAACAAAAATAAATCTGAAAAACAAATAAAAATGACTGCATTTTGGAAATAAAGCTTTGTTGGTGTCAATGCTGTGGGAAAACCTTTAGTACAATAAAGCTTGAACATAATTTTTGTGTTAGAAAGTTCTTGACCAAAGGCAGGTAAACAACATGAGAGGAGCCACTCTGAAGAAAGGCTGTAAAAGTTCCATTGCTGCTAAGCTTTTGCAAAGCACTTCCTGTTATTTCTCATTGAAAACTAGAAAAGCACTCAGAGAGCGCAGACCTCCACCAAGGCAGCAAAGTCTCCATCCAATGCCATTTCACCCCTAAATTTTTGATATTTTTGATTATTGATTGATTATTGATCCGGATCACCACCAAAAACTTATTTCTTCCTTGGCCCACTTCTGACAGTTCCTGAAAATTTCATCAAAAACGGTCGATAACTTTTTGAGTTATGTTAATGACAGACAGACAGAGAGACAAACGAACGGGTGAAAACATAACCTCCCTGGCGGAGGTAGCTAATCACCAATTTTGCAAAAAAAAAAAAAAAAAAAAAGCTTTACGGGAATTATTTTTACAATGTGTAAAATGATTCATACCATGTCTTTTAAATGTGTGGTCTGACATAAAACATTAGTTCAAGGTATGAAATAGTGTTGCATGAAATGCACAGTACTAGTAAGCAACGAGTTATAACTCCTTGTAGTAAGAAACCTTTTCTGTATCATTATTGGCTAGAAGTATTTGCTACTAATATATCTTGCACAAAGCACATGAAATGTCACATTAAGGACGGAACTTACTTGCCCGATTTAAGAAAGCTTTATCTTTAAATATGTACCTGAATTGAGATTTAATAATTTTGTCAAAGGTTATCATTTGTCATTCAATAAAAATTCACTTCATACTACTTCATAGTACTCTGGTACTCAATGAGATCAGGGAATTATATCGGATATAATTCCCTGATGAGATGTAGCAGGGCCTTTCAAATGTCGTGGGGTGAACTAAAATGAAAGTTCCTCATGGAAAAGAAAGAAATTATTATAATATGATGTAGACAGTCAACCAAGTCATTACTGTACTTTTAAAAGAGGTAGGAATATGCAACTGTTAATAATAAATTTATTTACCACAAGTTTTTGGTGTAAGAACAGCCTGCCGTTGTGATAAAAATTGGTACTCTTACCAGCATGCAATTTAAACAACTTATGCCTGATCAAATGTTCTTTTGTAAGTAGCATAAACAGATGTGAGACAAACAATGCACACAAGCATAATTTTCAAAACTTCAAAACATAAATTTTAATTATTCATCATTTATGTAGAGACTGCAAGAAAAAGCCAAACTCCCTTTGTATGATTGCATACTTTGGCATTAAAAAGTACTTTTCATTTAAATCAATTCTTTTTATGTGGATGTAATTTGCATCTATAACATTTTTATCCTTAGTCAACAGAGAAAGTTGATTTATTCCCAAAGTTACGTCCTTTTTCCTTCCAAAGAAAGTCAATCTAGATGTGATATTGTCACAGATTTACCATCTGGATGTAGGTGGATTAATCCAGGTATCCTCTTCACCAGAAACCTCATACATAACACAAGGAGCAAAAGAGAGATGCTGCCTCCAATGAGGTAAGGGGAAGGGAGAGATACAGTTTCTCCTGATAACATTTCCATATAAAATCCAATTGCTAAAATATAAATATAATATGGGGGTAAATGGAAGTATTATCATACTATCTGGACCACAGACTGATTTTTCACCAGATATTTCACAGATATATCTTTCGTTTATTCATGAAAGTTTTCTCCACTATTAGAGAAAAGTGCACGTAAATCTGAGGCCCTGGTAGAGGGTACCAATACATGTGGTACTAACGTCACATGTACCACTACAGGTACTAATCACTACATGTACTCACAACGATTCTCTGTCTCAGTAAAAACGAACTTCATAAGTACACAAATTAGCAAAATAATCTATTGTAACATAAGTTGTCGTTTACAACAGTACATCAAGCTTTAGAGAAATCACATGCTGCAATTATCAGATACGTTGCAGAAACACTGATACATGTCAACACGCGCTTGCTAGAGGGTATGTATGGAACTTTTTGATTGGACATTGAAACTAGGTCATTTAAAATGGGTCACAAGTGTCAATAGTTGGAGGGGTGTAACATGCACAGCACAGACAACAGCGCCAACAACATCACTAAGGGGAAAGAACTATTAGATTAAATAGAGAGGCAATAAAACATGTCGCTTGCAGTTCCATTGAAAGATATCCAAAGGGCACAAACCACATTAAAGGGGACAGCTTTAAGAACGCCGCTTGTCCCGTTGAATTACTCTGCTTCAGAAGGTATCAAGGTAAGTAGTAGTTTAAACATATGTTAGTACGGGTTGTACTGTTGTTCACTGAAACAAATGTGCAATTTTTTATAAGAGATTATTCTATGCGCCAATGTAAATGTGTAATTTACCTCCAATATATTTAGAGGAAATTTATACGGAAGACATACCCAGAACAGCTACTGGGGTATACAATATATGTAACTGCAACATGTACATGTACTCTACCCCCGTTACTCAATTGGTCAGTGTACAGGAGATTCATTTGACTTTGTGGCAGTTAACAATAGAATACACATACAGGGTACTCTGTATCTGGTGAACCTGTTTTGACATCGTATATTTTTATAGGTTACATAGTACAGTATGTAGGTACAGTATGTACATTTTGTAACATGTACCAGTATATCCAGCCAATAACTGATGATGATAGCATTTTCAATTTCTTCTATCCACTATAGATTTACTTGAAACTTGAAAACCTACAACCTATTGGTTCATTCAAATTGAGAGGAGCTTACAACGCTATCAACTGTATTCCACATGAAGAACTATCTAATGGTGTTTACACTGCCAGTGCTGGGAACTTTGCCCAGGGTTTATCATGGGGAGCCAAGCAGATGAAGATACCATGTAATACTATTGTTCCAGACCATGCACCACAGACCAAATTAGATGCCATTGAGAGACTAGGTGGAAAGTATTGCAAGGTGCCTTTTAATACATGGTGGACAGTCATTCAGGAGCATCACTACGATGGAGTTGCCGGGACCTTCATTCATCCAGTTTGTGAAAAGACTGTCATGGCAGGTTTGTTAAGACTACAAATTGCTTGATATGATAATTGGAAACTGGTTGTCTGCACCTTGTGTTACGATCAGAGATAAATGGAAACTAACATCAACTGTTATATTTTGTTTTCAGTTATCCCCGAAACCTACTTTCTTGGTGCTCTTGATTTAATATATCTCCTTTTCCCATCAGTCCAAATGCAAATACATCTTTATAGTCTCTTGTCTAAGAAACCAGCCCGATGAAAAAATAATATATGCTCTGTATTTCTTTGTCAATTTAATTTTCTGATATAGGTAATGGTACTATTGGACTTGAGATTTTAGAAGACCTTCCAGAAGTTGATGCTGTAATAATGCCATTTGGTGGTGGTGGACTAAGCTGTGGCATTGCCTCAGCTTTTCATGCTCTCAAACCTAGTGCCAGAATGTATGCTTGTGAAGTAGAAACTGCTGCACCGCTGGCTGAGTCATTCAAGATACAAAAACCTACTTCCTGTGATTACAAGGCAAGTTTTGTGGATGGCATGGGAGGGAAGTCCGTACTTGATGAGATGTGGCCAATGGTAAAGGAACTTCTCATAGATTCTTTGGTAGTCAGCTTACAGGAGGTGGCAGATGCAGTGAAGTTATTGGTGGAGAGAAATCGTGTAGTGGCAGAAGGTGCTGGTGCGGCCCCCGTGGCGGCAGCACTGGCTGGGAAAGCAGGCACTGGGAACATTGTATGTGTTATATCTGGAGGAAACATTGACACGGATAAACTGATACCAATTCTTCAAGGAAAGGTACCCGTCAAATAGTATCCTAATTACTACAGTTACTGGTTTCATATACTATGTAAGCAGCAAATAAGACAGAAACAATTTTCAGAAATATATTTCTGTTTGTCAACAATGTCTTTTTAAATCTTCACATGATTGAAATATTTATTTTGACATAGTGTTGATAGTGTGCCTCTTGTCACTTGAAATATGTGACACTATCCCCTTTTGGGCATATATTAATACATGATTTAATAAATTAAAGTAGGTGATGTTTGTGATTAATGAAACAAGTTAATGAATATGATTATTTTATTAGTCTTGTTTTTCTTTTACCTGTCAGCTGTATTATATATGTTACAAGACAATCAAGGTGCATATATTATGAACAGTTTAACCAATCTGTTTTTTTAAATTAAAATGAAAATGAAGGAATGATATAATGGAGTGTCAGTGCCAGTGAGACAGTAAATGGTAACAGTCAAATGATATTAAATGAAAGTCCTCCTTAATTGTTTGTTGAAAGAGAAAAATATTGCTTTACAATTTATATAAATATCATAATTTAATGTTTTAAAAGAAATTGTTCTTCTTTATATTTTAATATAAAGTGTTATTTTTGCACATAGAGGTGCAATATATTTTGAAGAACTGTCAAGAACTAAATATTTTACATAAAAGTCATCACTATGTGTCTGTATTCACTTTTAACTCATGACAGATTTTGAAAAATATCTTTTGTCATCTTCCATCTCCATGTCCGACTCTAGTTCTGCCAGCTCTTGCACACACAGCTCATGTTGTTTTTTGATTTGATCCATTACAGCATCATGGTGTTTGTAAAACTTTCTTAAACCACACTGAAAAAAAAAAGTTACTGAAGTTAGATATGTTCTTTAGAAATATTTCTCATCAAAACTTGAAATTAATTATTTATGGGATGTGATTGATGAATGGTTGCCTTGATGATAGACATAAAGACACGCATTCTCAATGTGCATAATTTCAGGTGTTATACTGTCCCATCTGCAAAGCTTTCAGGTGTTGGTTTGCTATGAAGTGGGAATGTAGATTGATTTCAAATTGCTGAATACTTATAATTGTTTTTGTCTTCCATTTTGATAATTATAATATGATGAATAGGTACCTTCAGTCACAAAAAATAATGAAAGGTAATAACTAGCCGAGTCACCAGCAACACTAGAACTTGTATATATTTTTTCTATAATTCTCTTCCTCAACTTATATATTCCTTATCTTTGAAATGTTCATTACAGGCAAGTGCTAAGAATAAAGATGTCCATCTCTACTCACATAGTCTGTTGGTTCAGGTTCTGTTTCTGTATCTCTGAAATTGGAATAAACCACTCTCAAATTAATATGGTATTAAAAACAAAGAAAGTTATCAATTCCATAAACATGACAGTATTACAATTTATATCTTAAAGTCAATTTGAATTGTAGTACAAAATTTAAAGATTTCACTTAAAACAATTGGAACATTTGATCAGGTTTATTGTCAACATACTACATATGAATAAATGTCCATTTCTTGTTAACTTTTCTATGTTGTTTGTTCTTCAACAAACATACCACAGTTAAATCAACAAGAAAAAGTACACCATTTACCACCACTGTGGCTGCTACAACTACTACTATTACTATTACTGCTACAGTACCACCACTACCACTATGACAACAACTATTTCTACTTCCACTGCTAAGTACAATATCAGATCTTAACAGAAAAATACCTGTGAATAACCCTTGCTAATGTATCATCCACCATTTCTTTTAACTTGGTGATCTCAGCCTGATATTGCACTACAATACTGGTACCTCCCTCTGTCCCAATGCCTACAAATGGAAGTGGGATTTTGACAGAAATTATATATATATATATATACACGCACTCTCTCTCTCACACACACACACACACACACACACACACACACACACAAAATGTCAGCATCAAAATTACTGGAGCTAAATTCATTCATAAAAGAAGAGATGAAAATATCCAGATGAAGGCCATCTGCACCTGATCGCCTACCAAAATATACAGCAGTCTATGCATGATAGAATGCAACGGACATTTCTGCTAAGTACCATATGATCAAGCAGACGTGAAAGGAGGGGGAGAATGTCCTCTATCTTGAATTGTTTTTCAATAAATGGATTTATACTTGTAATAAAATCAAATTTAAATACCCCTCATAAGGTCCTCCAATTCCTGTATTTCTTTTCTAACCACATCAGCTGTCCTTTTCCCTTCAAAACGCCTGATAAAAATAGCTAACATTAGTGTCCTGAAAAAGTTTATTCTAACACAATAAAAATATAATACAGGTTTCATAAGCTGCTTAGCACAAGATTATGGTTTTAGTGTATTAGCTAGGTTATGTTTTATGCCCTCCTAGATATCAACTGTACAATTGCCATAAGTTCTCATTTTTACATTTAATTTATTTCATCAGTTAAATCTGGGATAAAACTCACTCATGTAACAGTGTTCCATCCTTTGCAAACACTTTGACTTGTCTTTGTCCAGCATGTTTGCACATCCAGTCCTCAAGCACCGGGGTGGGGTTCTGAAAAACAAAAGGCAGTGTTAAAAAATAACAATAAAATAATTAATTAAACAAATAAAATATGATAACCATAAAATTAATTAATTAAAAAATAAAGTTTCTTCTTTTTAGATTAAATTTAACTTAAAACTCTGCAGACATAATCAAAAGTCTATTTAACAGGATTTAGATGTCTGAAGTTTTTCTGTGTGACAACCATCAGACTCCAAAATTTTTCAATTAAAAATTCCTTTTATATTAAACTGGTTGTCAGATGACAAGTTTTAGACCCATTTACATTTCAAGTAACACCAGTTTTTCTTTTTCAGAATTCTCCAGACACTTTCTGTCAATTTAAGAGAAAAATTATTAGTGAAAAAAAATGTTGCTTCTTACCCTATAATATCTGTACCTCTTTGGTGCCTAAAACATCAAATGATTAAAGTAATTTTAAAGAGTTGTCTATTTATCTACTATCATCCCCAGTGTTTATATATGCAAATTCATAATACACTACATAATACACATTATGTTTTTAATCTATGACATCTCTACTTTTAAAGCCAATCAGTGAGCTACATATACAGTATATGTGTATATAGTTCATTGAGCTATTAAGTCAATAGATAATCATTTTGTCATCAAAAATCCAAAATAATATATTATAATATGCTATTTTGCATTTTAAATATAAAGGAACATTTTGAAAAGGTTACAGCTAAATAATCTTACCCACGGTTCTGGTTCTTTAACTTTACTTTTATATGGCAAATCATCTTCTGGATTCTGTACAGGTGGAACTGTAGGGAGGTCCTCATAGTCATTAGGAAATCCTGGTAAGAAAATCAAACCATCCCTTGGACTCATACCTATAAGACGAGGTGGGATCTCTGGTGTGAGCCATGGTGCCAATGGCTTTAAACTAGATGGAAGTTGCCTAAAAAATACCATCAACGTTGGCGTAATTATTCACTGTAACAGAAATTTATACTGACCTTTCCTTTACTTGTAGCATTTTGGTGGAAAAAGCATAAAAATACCACCTACTGAGTATTCTTATGTAATAATTCGCTTAAGCATGTTTTATAGTAGTCTATCATATTTTGTGCTGTTAACCGATAATTTCTTATGTATTGAATGCCAAGTTATTTGAAGGAAATTTACTTACAGACTACTAAAATAAAGAAATACATTTAATACACTGCTCCAGTTTTTCTTAATATTGGAATGGTATTTGTAATAAGATACATTTGTGTGGCTCACAGTAAAACTAAAACATTTCACAATAGGCTACCTTGAACATGGCTTGTGGAGAACACCTGGCAGGAATTCTCTTGGTGATGTCTCTAGTTTATATGGACATCTTTCTCCTTTTGCCTCAGTTATTAGATCTGAATTACTCCCAAATACTTTCTTGTGCTCTGATAGGCTGTACACATTAGGTTTCAATCTATCATCTATACTATCTTGTCCTGTATCATAATATGCAGAATGACCTTGGGAACTTTCCAGTTTTGGATGAGCACTTTGTATCCTTTTCTTCATCCCAGTGTGCATATTCTTAATATCACTTGTTTGTTTGCCATCTTTAGTGGCTGGTCTTGGTGGAAGAGAATGGTTTGTCTGGAAGAGTTTTGAGGATTTTGTTGTGGAAGAAAGCTCTCTGGCATATGCAGAAGTGCATGCTTTGCCTGGTCTTGATCCTGATGGAGGTCTTCTTAACAACACTTACAAAGAGTTAAAAGAGACAAATTATATGTTGTATTTGTACTGGAGAGTACAAGAAATTATATACAGTATACTAGTATATAGTAGCTTTATCAAAGAAAATGACTTGGGTCAACAAATTACTGTACAAAGACATAAGAGTAATACTTAATGCAGGACCCATTAATATTAATACAAACGTAAAGCAGACGGACATAATAAAGACCACTACCCGGTTAGAGTGAATTAAAAACAAAGTATCCTTTGGCTCAGTTCAAAGCCATTATATCTGTCGGTAAATAGTAGAGTAAGTTCTTAAAATGGCACAATCACTTACCGGGTATAATGACGGAGGTGTCACCGCAAAGCAACTGTACTGATTAGAATCTACCTACGGTTACAGCCTCAACTTACAGGCGTGTACTATTACCTACCAGTAGTGCTAGTAAACTACTCCCGTCTGGAAATTCTACATGTACATTACAAGATTTAATCCCATTTCTAGATACTTAGAAGTTGTCCTTGTCTAAAATTATTACAAAGCAGACAAGTTTAGTTGCTTTTCATTTTGTACATTATATCATATTATTTCCATCATACTGGCCTCACCTTTTTCTTCAAGTAAGTTTTTTGCCAGGAAAATAGCTCCTGTGTCCGCCATGATTGTTTACACCAGCAACTTGTCATGACGAACCCAATATCGAGTATGATTATAAGCTCATATATTCCAGATTTACATGAATTGTTAATTTGTCAGGAATGGTTTTGATGCAAATATTCAGCAGTAAATATTTTTAAATCACAAAACACGGTATTTATTGTTATTATATTCATTTAGGAGCTAAAAATTCTAGTTCACGTCTTACCGATACCAGCAGGTGCGAGATCTAACATGGCCGAGTCAGTGCAGTAGAAAATTTCCTGTATGTCGTTGTGTAGTTTTTCGAAGACACTGGACTGTCAAGATGAGCAAACAGTTGGTAAGTTGCTAGATAAGGAAAACCGGGACTTTATCTTTAAAGGGTTTGGACGATTTTTTTGCCAGTGAGATTGTGTACGTTTACTTCAGACTGTTGTCTGCTAGATGACGATTGATTGAATGAATCAGCTGTTTTATATATTTGTCAAATGTAAAACAAAACGGGAAAACTCCCTTTTACATATCGATTTTTAAGATGGGGCTTCTACTCAATATAGTGGTGTTTATGAAGACACGTGTCATTCATTGTACTTTTTCAGTATTTCTATTGTCATAGTCATGATCGGCATTTACTTGATGTCAAATGTTTTGAGCATGATGCAAATTAATATTTTGTTATCAATGACTTTCTATCTCTGTTTGTATATTTTTCCTTCAGATTTTAAGAATTCAGTCACCAGAACATGGAACAAAGCGTCTTCAAGTCACAACATCGGAGAAAATCATTGATTTTGTAGAAAAGGTTGGTGTATGACATCACACAGCAAGTTCATGTTATGAGCATTTAAACAGAGGAATACGTTTTATTGAACAGTTTTTGTAGATAAAAGGAACTTTTGTGAGTAGACAAAATCTTCATAATCAATGTTTTCCATTATATTGGGTTGTGTTCAGTAAGGATTTGAATCATAAATAAATATTTTAATTGGAACAGGTTTGCAAAGAGTTTGGAGTATCCAGAGCAGACTGGAGTGTGTATAAAGGCAGAGACAAAACAGAAGAATTGAAAGGTTCACGATCCAGAAGTCTTGTTTCATATAATCTCAAGTAAGCCCATGGGAAATATCTATTTGAATTAACTCCTTCAATTCTGTCATGACATGTTAAGAAGATAACTGTAGTCAATTTAGATACTACATGTTTTTATCGATTCCAGGACTATCCCCCCCCCCCCCCAAGACAACACCCCCTTCCCAGGATACAATGCTTTTGAATTATCTATTTACCACCTTTGTATTTTTTGAAAATTTTATGGAAAATAAGAAAGAACAGAATGTGAAATTAAAAGCAAAAGTATGGGCTGTCAGTTACAAGTTTCAGGAAGCTCACTTGTACACTTATATAGCTTAATATGAAATATTCAGTCTGAGTTGTCCACTAAATCGAGGCCATTTACAGCTATTTAGATATAACTGTTGTTTGAATTACAGACATGGGGATATGCTTTACCTGTTTCCTACCTGTGGGGCAAGAGTTGAAGGTGATCATACCCCGTTTCCTGAGGTCTCCAGCTCCCCAGTGCCTGCTGCTAATGTCCCTGATGACAGCAGGCCAGTGTTAGGTAGTGATGTTGTGGAAGATGAGGTGGATCAGCTGCTGGAAAAAATGGATGGGAAGATATACAGATCAAAAAATGAACAGTTGTAAGTTAAAAACTGATTTTTTGATTAGCTGTTACCGTTGAATTAAACTAGCATGAAAGAAATTAGCTGGAAAGTGAATATTGAACAAGTTTTTAACTAATGTGTCTGTACTATACACTCTGTATTAGGTATTAGACCAATGAATCTTCGAATCTTTGTAGATTCTATACCCTCTGCAGTGTTTTAGTAGATTCTGAAGTATTATATTTTCTCATGGTGTGACAATTTTTTCTTCTTTCCAGATGTCATCATGGTAGCTCAGGGAAGTGTCTTCATTGTGTTCCGCTAGAGGTATGACTTATTGGGTTACTTCCCAGTAATTATATAGTAAAATAGAAAAATTGATTTTCAAATTGTCTGTTTAAAATATGTTTTCTTTGGGTATAAAAAAAACATCCGATCATTAGTTATATTGAATTTTATGCTCATTGTTTGATATTGGTCATGTTCTTTTTTCAGCCATATGATGAGCAGTATCTAAAACAAGCAGATCCACCTATAAAGTTTTTATCTTTCCATTCAAATATAAGAAGAATGAAATCTGGAGTTGACAAGTAGGTGACATTGCAATGTATTAACCTTGATAGATATCAGATAAAAAAGTGAATTTATGCACAGGTTTAACCTAATTTATCAGTTGGACATCCATCCATTTTCCTGCATAGTACCTGTACATCATTGAAGTGAAATATTGTGATTTTTACTCATTGAATGTTGCTTATATTCATTTAAACAGTAAAAGATAGATATGCTCCTTCAGTGCCTAGTTTTCAGATATTTAACATTGTTATTTCAGAGGAAAATTTGCAACTTTGGAAAATTTAAGTTGTAAAATCAAGCCTGGCTGTAAAGAGCACCCACCCTGGCCTGGTGGTATCTGTACAAAGTGTCAGCCCAGTGCAGTCACTCTGAGCAGACAGGTGAGAATGTTGAGACACTCTGCATGGAACTACAGGGTGCCCCCCCCCTCCCCCCCCCCCCCCCCCCCAAAAAAAAAATTTTATTAAACCCATTCAAGAAATTTGCTGGACTTGAACTTCAATATGTGCATCATCATTCCCAAAAGTTTTAGTTATCTTGGTCGATTTCTTTTTTTTTTTTTTTTTTTTTTTTTTTTTTTTTTTTTTTTTTTTTTTTTTTAGGTCACCTTGTAGTTTTAACAGAGAGACACAGTTATGTATTCCCTGTGCACCAATAATTTTTAGACAGATATTATAGATAAAATCATTGTTCACATTTAAAACTTACATCAACAATTGCTGTACACTGTTTTTTAACTTGTTTGGGAAGTTTTATTTTCAAAATGGCATTTAGTGCAGGGTAAAATGAAAATAGTGATCATAAGTCATGTTTCCTATTGATTATTTTACTGCTTAAACCTGAATTGATTGATGTTTACTAAGTATGTTTAGTCATGTTTTTAGAATTTTTTTTATGTTTGTTGATTTCAGAAATTCCGGCATGTTGACTACATTATGTTTGAGAACCATGCCCTGGTAGACAATTTTTTCAACTATTGGCGCAGCAGTGGCAACCAAAGAATTGGCTTTCTGTATGGGAAATATGAACACCATAAAGACATTCCTCTAGGAATTAGAGCTACAGTTTCAGCCATCTATGAACCACCACAAGTATGAAATTTAAAAGAGAAATGTTTTTATAGCTTTTTCTTATAGAAATTGCCTCTGAAATTCAGAGCAATGAACTGCTGCACAAATGTAAAAAAAAAAAAAAAAACAGTTTCAGACCAATGAATCTTCGAATTTTCTAATAAAATTTAAAAAGGATGCCAAATTTATACATAGCCTCATTTTTATTGATGTCCTTTCATGTGAAAGCAATTAGCTTTCAGCAGTTAATTGTAAGAAGAGTAATCTGTTAAGAATTAGAAAAACTGAATTTAACCTATTTTATTATTTTTCTTTTTTTCATTGATGGAGAATTTATTTTATGTATAGGTAAGTGGAAGAGACAGTGTAGAGCTGTTACCAGATGAGAAAGAGGAACTAGTCAGTAATATAGCTGCTCAGCTTGGCTTGCAAAAAGTGGGGTGGATTTTTACAGATTTAATAGCCAAGGACTTGAAGACTGGAACAGTAAAGCATTACAGAGGAACTGTGGTAAAGTTAATTAATTTTTTTTAAAGCATGAATATGAATATGTAAACCATGTCATGTTGTTAAGCTAAGTGGTCCTTTAGGTCTACCTTTTTGGAAATGTGATATTGTATCTTATATCTGTTTCAAAACCAACACAGCAAGCAGTTGTTTGTAATGTTCATAGAGGGGCTGAGCTGTCAAATAGAATAAGAATTATTCAAGATTTGATTTGTCTGTTTTCGCCTCTACAGATATGTTGAACACTGCGTTTTTGTATAGCTTAAACCGTATTGCCCATTTTCTAGGAGATAAAGTCACTATGAAGTAGCATTAAGAAGCACAAACATTGACCATATTGAAGTATGTGTTGTGGCTCAGTGGGGATTGCTGTCTGTATGTTATAAAAACAACTGCATTCTAAATCGCATGTAAATGCTTTGTCCCCAGGATACCCATTTCTTAAGTGCAGAAGAATGCATCATGGCTGCAGAGTTTCAGAATAAACACCCCAACCCTTGTAAGCTTTCTCCAGATGGGCATTTTGGATCAAAATTTGTCACTGTTGTAGTAACAGGTAAGTTTAAATATTCTTTATTACAGGGCAGGTAGACGTCAACATTTTTGGATAGCAAATTGATTTGAGAAAATAATATCTTTTCTTTTTCCAGTTTTAAGTTTGTCCATGGCTCCTTTTCAAATTGCCATCAGTTTACTGTTAATACTTTTATTATTATTATTATTATTATTATTATTTTATAAAATTAATTACTTTTTACACTTACACTATTTAACATGATTTTCCAAAAGCATGCTCTGAGATGGTATTGGACATAATCGGGTGCAAGTCTGCAGTATAAGGGCGCATTAAGCTTAAGTTTTATTTCTCAGATAATGATGGCAAATTGACTTCAAAGATTGCCTTTTGGACATCACCCCTGTTCTCTGATAGTAGTGGTAAATGAAGTCAGACTTAACATGATAAAAGTATCTTAAAATTCTTCAGATCAGTTGACCGTCAGGCTACCTCTGGCCACACTCATGAAAAATATTCTTTATATTTGATTTCAAAGCTGATAAGCTGACTTATATTTGTTTGATTTATCTTCCAGGAGATGCTTCAGGACAGATTCATTTTGAAGGGTACCAGGTGTCAGACCAATGCATGGCCTTGGTGAGAGATGACTGTTTTATTCCCACTAAAGATGCCCCAGAACTGGGATTTATCAAGGAATCGTCAAACAAGCAGTATGTGCCAGATGTGTTTTACAAGGCAAGTGCACTTTCTGAATAATACTTGCATATAAAAATTGCAGAGCATAGATGGCTGCCTGTGTAAATTGTAATTGTGCAGCATATACTTATACATGTACATATATCATCATGCACTAAACATTTCTCAACTGTTCACTTAATCTTTCGCTATCCCTCAATACCAAAACATCATATGTATTACATATATTATGCATACTGTAGAATGTATTATGCTGCATAGAAACACTGCAATTTAATGAGAAATGCTGGATTATGCATAAGATAACTTTATAATACTTTCCTACAGGATAAAGATGAATACGGCAATGAAGTGATGCAGCTTGCCCGTCCTCTTCCAGTAGAGTACCTTCTCATAGACATGGCAGCAGCCTTTCCTGTGGAGCAGCAGTATACTTTCTTTTACAGAGATGGCATCAAGCCTTTCCCCATAGAGAACAGAGCAGAAGTGGGGGAGATCCAGGTGAGGAGGCTGAGGTTTAGAAATGTTCAAAATAACACTTTTAAATAGAAAGAAAATTGTCAGCTTGTGCTAAATAATTATGATCTGTTTAAAAATCATGTATACTCGATAACACAACATTTGAAAGTCCATTGTTTTTCATCTCTTTTGATTTTTTCCCAAATATCTTTTAGTGGGTATTTGTGGAATTCGGGAACAGATGTAACTTGATTATAAACCAGCAAAATCACCTGTGCTTTCATATTTCTTGTAAATTAGGCAGGAAGTGAAACATTTATTGCTTTGTTGCATCTTTTCACTTCATTACTTTTTACTGCTTTGAATAATGCAAAGCTCCTTATCTCTGAACAAAATTCTTTTTTAATGTGTAATGTTTCTAGTTGCATAGGATTGCAAATATATTATTTATTATAAAACATTCTATTTCATTTAATTTACTTTTTAAGGATTTTAATGCCCTGACCAGCTACATGCACCAGTTTACAAGGGAAGATTTTCTCAATGCTATGTCAGATTTCCATTTGTTAATTTTCCTGGCTACTTGTGATATGCTACCTCTGAAGGTAGGTTTAGAGGAAAGATCATAAATTTGTGGAGTGTACATATGTGAAGTCTGAGGGAGTATTGTCCTGGGTGTTTGTTTTCATTTTTAGTTGTGAGATACTTGATTTTTTATACCTGTGTTTATGATTGTACCAAAGGTAACAATCACAATGTAGTGTACTTGGGCACAATCTTACCATTTTTCCACTGATTAACAAAGATTGCTGTTATGTTGGAATTATATTCTTCAGTTTTGTGTTAAAATAGGAAGTGGGATTATGATTGGCAAAATGAATATTTTTAATGCTCACACTAGTTTGAAACCAGGGTTGAAAGATTTTAATAAGATGGTGTCATGAAAAATGAAGGGGTTTTTCTCTTCACATTTACAGCTTGCTAAATGGATAAATTTTATTCTTTATTCTTATACTTTAAAGATTTAAAGTAGAAATTTCAGAATTTTAGGGCTACAATTCTTGTCACATTCTGTTTATTGAAACATTAATATTAGGGTTTTCAAGAAAAGCATTAATTTTCCTTTCAGGACCACATGAATAGCTTATTAGAAGCAGTGAGAAACAAAGATGAGACATTAGCACACCACCTATCCAAAACAGAAGAGTGGGGAACTGTAGAACAGCTGATGGAAGCAAATGGTAAAGTTTAGGTCATCCTTTTCTGTCTTCTAGTTTTACTACATTGAAAATATTGCACCATGTGATTTTTTACAGAAAATTATCTATAAGTATTTTATATTTATACCTCTGGACTAGAAGTCAAATTTTTTGCATTATTCGTAATCGCATTTTATCATTTTCAGTCCCATCTCCAACCCCACTGCCAAGGGAGGGATCTTTTGTTGGACCAAATGCTGAGCCCCTCCCACCAATACGTGGATGGCCCTGTGCACATTGCACATTTTTCAACCAGCCAGGCAGGGGAGAGTGTGAAATGTGCACACTACCAAGAAGTTGAAATTGTCCCTACGCTAAGTGATGCCAGACATTTCGTTACTTCACCTTTTCTCTGGTGGATGTAAAACTTCGAAGTCATTTTCAAATGCTTAATATGTATTTGGGATGTTTCTGAGAAAACCATGTTGTAATAAAATACATCTATCAATGGAAGGGATTATATTGCCTTTCTGAACCCAGTTTTTATGCACACTGGATAGCATAATATCCTATGGATACCACTATCCATTGGATAATTTTTTATCCTCTGGACAGTTATACTGCAGATAACACCCATTTATAACCACTGGATAGTATCATCAAAAACAGGAAAAAAAGTGTACAATTATTGTGAAACATCACTTTATTTACAGGATAACTGTCCATAGGATAATTATTTCCAATGGATTCTTTCCAGTGCTGATGAAACTGGACCCTGGACGCTACCTATCTCCTGAGATTAAAATCAGTTTTTTTTTTCTTTCAACTTCTTTGGCATTTATGCATCTGCCAATTTTGTTTTAACTTCAATTTTGAAAAAAAAGTTTGGTTTGCTTCAAGTTGGTAAGATGTTTACTGTTATTTATTAAGAAAGCAGAGATAATCTGCATGTATTAATGCTTTGATCTGCAATAAAAGAGATGGATATTGTAAATTGTCTTTCCGTTTGATTTCAATTCCCAAAGATACAGGGAGGAGTAAGTACAATCACTAAAAACAAAAGTATTCAGGATGAGGGGGTATTAGATCTTGAATAACTTTGCTTTCTCAGAAGGGGGAAGATGCATGTAAAGTTAACAAACTACTAAAATAGAAATCAAACTACAATCAATTCCAATAGAAGTTTTTATCACAATTTATTACCATGCTGATGACATCAATTTCAATGGTTCTTTGGTGAAACCAAACCATTTGATGAATTAAAAAGAATTTTTAATAACTGATATGGTGCTTGTTTTACTTTCAACAGTGATTTTTAAAAAAATGTGCATCTGCCTTAGAAGAAAAAGCAATTGCAAACCATGTCCTCTTTCATGTTTGTGGCACTTTTACTTGGAAGCCTGAAAACCAAGTTTTGAATAGGCTAAACTTACTAGCATGCAATGGGACTTCACATAAAACCAGCTGCATTTTATCAACAACAGTGTAGATCTATAGTTTAACACAATAAGAAGTATATTTTAAGTGTCTGCAAGCAATATTGGTAGTTGAACACAGACTGAACTTCTCCAAGGGGGTGCTTTATAAGGAAAAAAATGTACTCACTACTTTCAAAATTTTGCCTGCGTAAATTCTACATCACACAATTGTTACTATATGGGGTTTACTGCCCAAGGACATGAATATAAAAAGGCAATTTTTTTAACATCTTAAAGTTTTCATAAAGCACACAAAATATCATATTGGTTGCTAGAAGACAAAAGGACACAAGTTAAAACTGCGTCCATTTTTTTAACTATGTCGATTGAGCTATCTGTATGAAGTACTCATGGTTAATCAATACTACCACTTTGTTCAAAGTATATGTTCATTTTGAGTGTTCATATTCTTTTTAAAATATGGATATTCACCTTCTTCTGTTTTCATGTAATAAGATTCTATATCTATTGAATAAAAATGTTGATTAACCTCCCTACTTTACCACAATTTAATATTCCAATAGTCTAAGCTATGGACTTTTTAACTTTTTTCATTTCATACGCATCACTTATTTTGAAACTATTTACATCTTCTTTGATTACATTTGGAAAGTAGCCTGAGAGATCAAGATTCCCTTTTAATCTTACATTGCTTCAATTACTGACCAAACTCGATAAAACTGAATGGGACTATGTGACTAATGTGAAGTTCACAATCAACAGTTATTAAAGAAAACGTTAGTAGTCCTGTATTTTTTTTCATTCAAAGAGGCTTCAATGGTAGCACCTTTCAAAGTTCAAATACTACAAACATATCAGACAAAAAGCGACATGTTACACACCAATATATTCTTAGTAGATCTCGCTTCTCACTGAAATCTCTTCTACCATTCCTCACTCATTGAAAATAATTTATGCACTCTATTTACAATCAATAACAAAAACCTCATGATATTTCTTCCAGCTGTTCCTTCAAAAAAGCACATGCAATTCATTTCACATCTTACTCTGCTCTGTATCAGAATCATTTCTTCAGCTGACCTAGATTCATTAATATATACCGAAGCCAAGATTTGTTCCAATCCCTTCTGACAATGATGTCACTCGTTCTTGTGTGTCATTGGTGGAAATTCACTGTCATCATCCAGTTTCAAGGCCGCCATGTTGGGAACCTCTCCATTACCCCCCACAGCTCCATGGTCCACGTCCAAGTATGGCTGGGAATCTAGAAGAAGGTAAAGGTTAACTTGTTAATTGATGCAAGACATTCGATTCCCAAATCCAGATCCTGTAATACACGAAACAACTTTTTTTCAGGCAAAATCTTTCACTGGTAAGAATTTCAAGAAAAGAATGAAAATATTTCCAAGCTGTTTTTTTTTAATGCACCCTTTTTGTATCCCTTTTGTGCAAAGAAACTGGGATAGCATATCCAAGAAAAATTTGTTACAAAGATACCAAGACAAACCAATTTCCCTTAATCCAAATAACAAACGTATTTATCATTCACAAAAGCACACCTTAAATATGAGCCTGCCACCTCAAATTTGCATACTTAAAACAAGAACCTTTGAATTCTTTTTTTTTTTCAAACGAACAGCAAGCATGCCACTTCCTCTACAAGCCAACTGGATCATCTAATCCTATGCTTGCACTGGCTATGAAACAAAGTCCCTTTAGAGTAGAGAAGCACTTACTATAGAAATACAGAAAACACAAATTGTTCAGAGACACATCAACTCTCACTACCTCTGAAAACACATCAAGTAATACAACTCCCTTTCAACACACTACTGAAGAAAAACAGGGCACATGAATGTCATTATGGAAGGAGTGCAGGTAAACTACAAAATTATTCCTGTGCTTAAATATAAGTAGACCCCTTGTACATAAGGTTTTCAACAGAGTTATGACATTTGACAGGAAAGGAAATCTGTATTACATAAATGTATAAGGTGAAGAAACACCAAACTTTTATATGAGTGAATTGAACAGCACTGGTAGTGCTCTTACCACCCACATGCTGGCACAGTCTGTCATAATTGCTATGAGCATTAATGGCTTAATTTTCATGTGTGAGTACATGATTGGTTTATTTGTTATCAGGTTGCATCATTAATGTAAGTAAGCATGTACTGGGCTGCCATGCAAGATGCATGAAATCATCAAAGTACTATAATAATGCCTGAACAAAGAAAGTAATAAAAAGATATTCCTAAGTAAAGAAAAATATTCTTTTCAAAAGACTAGATTTAGAAGGTTAGAAAAGAAGAAAAAAAGAAATCAGATTATTATATCCCACCTTTTTACTTGTTTCCAGTGAGGTACAATGTATTACAGTGAACACCCTCTGGCAGATTGGATTTAATTTGTTCACAAAGGAATTATATTTCAAACAAGAAGAAAAGGTAACATTACCATATCAAGCAAAATGAACCAAACGAAGCATATGCATAAATGGAGTTATCAGAGAAACTGTTGACATAATTGCTGTGGAGGAAAGCAGTTTCCAGGCCTTTTACTTAAATTCTAATATCTCAACTTTTTCTTTTCATCTAAATTAAGCAATTTCCATATAACAAGCACTTAATACACAACAACTGAACCATGCACAGCAGCACCATCACCGAAATAATAATAATAATAAGAATAATAATAATATTAATCAATATACATGCAAAAGTTTAGAAATTTTGAAAACATAAAAAGAGTAATCATTTTTAAACCTGTCAAAAGCAGAATAGGTCACAGGCAAAAATAGAGGTACCTTCAAACAGAGAAAGTTTCCAAATCAATTTTGTTTTAAAAGACAGTGAGGCTGGTGAAAGCACAGGTAGAAATGGAGTTTTTTTCTCTCTTTTTACAGACATACAACAGAAATTGCTAGGAAACTACATCTTAAAAAGAAAATACCATTAACAATATCCCCATTTCCCTTTCTGTAAAGCAAAACAAAGCTCTGCTACAAACTACCATGTTCATTATGCTCAGATGTTTGCATATCTGTACTTATGTGCAAAAGTCAAACCTAAAAAGGGACATTTCATCAGTGCAGTGTAGTGCTCTGGTCAGAACCTCACCTTGTCCACAAAATGGGATAGATCCATTGGGGCTACTACCCTCAGTAGGGGGTATAGCCTGGGGACCACCTCCTTTCCTCCTCAACACATTTGCAAAACTCTCTGCTCCCCATTCAGGTGTAAGCGGAAGGTGCTTACCTGGCGATGCAGACACTTGGGCACTACCAGGGACTTGCTGCTGTTTGACTGTGGCAGCATATGTAGCACTACCTGGATGTGTGAGGGGTTTGTCTTGTGTATGTCCAGTTAGGTCCTGTGAGGTCCCACTCCCTTCCTGACGTCCATCTAACCGATGCTGTTTGAGTAGAGTGCACTCCCCACCCTCCGCTGGGTCCATGTTGTAGATGTATAGGTAGCCATCTTGGGAGGCTACCAGTAGTCGAGGCATCTTCTGAATCCTAGAAAATGAATGAGGAAAACTGAATACATTGTGAGTAAAACTAGTTTACTGATGGTCAAAAATGGAATTAAATCACTAAAAGTGTACATTTGGCATATATCAATCAAAAATTGCTAATGAATTTCTGCTCGAACAAAATCACTTCATATTGTAGCAATTTATAACTATCATTGCACCTCTGACTAGACAAAAAATAATATTTATGTTTAACCCTGATCTTGTCCTTAATAATAAATAAATTATTTTCTATTATGGCTTAATGAGAAAAATAAATATTTCACCACAGGTAAAGCAAAACTCAATGTTCAAACTAAGAATTGATAGCCTAGCAAACAAACTTCAAAAGTTCTGCAATTGAACCCTAATACAACTTACGCAGCTAAAGCACAAACATTTCTCAGTCCAGATACAGGAAGTCTTGCTGTTGCGTAAGCTCTGCCTTGATTGAACATTTCTGTCACCTGGGTAGGTAAATAGTGGGCAGATGTCTTCAGAGCTTGGCCAACATAGTCCATCCAGCCATGGGGCTCCTCTTGAGTCCTACAGGGTAAACGAACAGATTGCTAACATTTTCATTTTTTCATGCTTCTGTTACCACTTTAAGTTTTCCAGAAAAAATGACTAGAAGCTTCAGCCACTCAAGTCCTGGTATACTTGTTTGAATGCAAGAAAACAGGTGGTAGATTTAAGATATATTTAAAAACAGAATATATTTGAGCAGACATGAGGGCAATTAAGAATATGCAAACTCTGTCAAGCATATGTCCATAAAACCTGTGCATCTTGCAAAATCTAGTGGAAAACCTTGCCTTAAGTTTACTGGCAGTTGTAAGCTGAGCAGTAATGCTGAGCATGGAACAACATATCATATAGTGCTCATATTCAATGTCTTACCCAATAAGGGGGCCAAAAAATTGCAATAATCTCACTTCTATATATTCATAAATAAGTGTACTTACTTGTCCTTTGTGGTTTCTAGTTTGAATATATGCACAGTTTCAGTGTTGCTGGAGGCACACAGGAAAGCAGCATCACTGTTAAATGCTAAGGAACTAATTGTTACACATCTGAAAATAAATATTAATCATATTCAAATCAAAATGCTCATATTGTCCTACTAATTATCGTTATTTCTTTTTCTTTTTCCTCTTTCCAGTTCACACATTACTGGTCAAAACTTTTTTCCTTACGCAAATACATGCTTCAGAAAAAAAAAACTTTTCCTCATACAGAAATATGTTACAGTTCATAACATTCAGAGCACTTCTTCAATAAATGGTCGTAATTCTAAAATGTAATATCTCTTACACAAAATAGCTTAAAATAACAAAATGAAATCCTTAGAACTAATCATATTTGAAGTATTATCTACCTTTTCACACCACGCCTGAATTCAAATAGTTTTTGTCCATCAGGGACTGAGAAGACTCTAATGACTGTTCCCTGGAATAAAACAGAATTTGAGTTAGCAAAAATGTTACTTGAAAGGAGTGCCACTTTTCATTACGCCCCTCAAAATACTCCCACATTTTATTAAACCAACAATGTTGAACATAACTTGACAAACACATTAATATGTGAGATAGACTTTCTGATCTAAAAATCAAATGCCAGTTAAGGAAAAATATCACCAAAAATACATTCATCAGGATCTGACCACACCCTCCTAATGCTTGTTATTACCTTTTCAGATGCTGTGGCTATCCTTGTTCCCTGTGGGCTAAAAGCCATGGCTGCCAAGGGATTGTCATGTGCTGGAATCATAGTGACAGCTCTCTGGAATATCAAAGCAAGACATCAATAAACATGCTATTGCCAATGTGATAAAATGCAATTCTTGTCAAGAGAGAACCCCATGGATTCACATGCTTCAGCTTGGATGGAACAAAAAAGTTTCCCATATAATTTGAAATCCTCTCCCCTGGTGTGACTGGGTGCTTTGCCAAAAAACAACTTTGCCAAATGTGCTTACTCCTTAAGTTACCACCAAATCAATATTTTGAAAGAGATTATGAATATATCTTACAAAGTCAAGCATTTTCCCTCACACATGAGAAGAAAGATGTCATTCAAAAGGAGAAAACCACCACTTACACTACAGCGGGGAGGGAGGGTTAGTGTTGGGTCTGAACCTTCACAGAGAAAAATATAAACATATGCTTTGAAAGATCCATATAACAACTGGTCACAATATCTTGCCTAAGGCTGAAAGTTGCAATCTAGTACTTCTAGTACAAAACATTTACTTCCAGATTTTTTCTTCAAGTAAAGATGTCACAACTAGTTTACTTACTGGGGCCAACTTAAATCTCAAAACACATCTCAGAATCATTCGTCTGATTTCTCCAATTTCTTTGTTGGTGAAACGTGGTAACAATGACCATGACGACACTGATAAGATATGCACAAATCAATTATGATTCTATGCAAGTACACATTTGACTACAGGCAATTAGCTCCACTATAGTTATATATCCATTAATAAAGTGACACTTGTGCAGGTAATTGTCCTTTGTCTATTGCAGTAATTTTCAAGGTGTACATTTATGTATAATTAATGGGGCCTTTCCTAAGGGGGATACATAAATACATTGAGAGAGATGAGCAACGACCCAGGATAATTGTTATTCTAGAGAGTTTTCATACATATCAAAACTTTTTTGACTTTGTCAAGTAATCAAGAATGATTTAAATATTTTTATATCTTTTACAAAATTGATCAATTTGAGCACAAGAGAAATATAATGAACTGAAGCAAAGCTCCCTAGAGGCCAGTAAGAATAAAAGTAAAAAGATATTAAATGAGGAAAGATCTCAGAGAAAAACAAAGATACAGATAATATTAATGATTACAGATAGATAGATAGATAGATTTTTATTTAACCGTCTCTGAGCAGAATACAATATTAAACAAAACAAAACAAAAAAGTACATTACATATACAGGAACATTACATAACAAGAACAACAATAATAATAACTTACCAAATTTTGAGCATCAAAAATCTGCACTTCTCCAATCTGATTACTCCCTGGATAAGCCAAGTAGCAGTTGTCATTGTTGATTGAGAGACCACAGAGCCCATGAGGATTGGGTGGGGTGTCCCTGATGGTGTGCAGAACCTTCATGTCCCTTATATTGTGAATATACAAGCTCTCTTCCAGACATACTATTAACCTCTGAAACAATAAATAAATAAACAAATTAACAAACAAACAAATAAAATATATCATATATGAGATCCTTATATTTTGATGAAACTACAATGGAAGAGTAACACTATCACTTTTACATTTTATTCTACAGACAATTTAAACAAAAGCAGTATTTTGATAAGAATCAATAGGACTCTTCAAGCATTGTTGAACAGATGTAAGCGCTAAGGCTATTTGTAAGTTTATGATAAAATACAAGCCATTGCACGTCAGTTCATAATACAAACTACTAATAGGAGTGAAATGTTTGAAAAAAAAAACAAAACAAAAAAAAAAAAAAAAAAAACGATGGCTTCAAAGATAAAACTGGAACTCTTTGATTTATTCTTTTCACCTTTAAAAGGTTACATTCATGTTTCAGATAATGTATGGGTTTTATGAACTAAGCAAGACATGCAAAAGTTCACACACGGGGCACCTAAAATAATATGTATTTCTACCCCAGTGCATAACAGCAAATTTAATATTAATAGAGCAATCCATTAATCCTGACAAATATGTTTCTTAGTCTTATAACAATAACCTGCAACAACAATAAAGGTAGCATAATATAATTATATGGTGATAAGAGATTCATGATGGACAGGTATAATAGCCATTGAGATGAAGATAAGGAAAAAGGAAGTAAAAGCCATTTGATATCCTCAGGTAGTATTAACGCTTGGTGGATTTTCAGAACAATAAAAGGTGAAATGAAGGGCAGGTTCGGGAGGACATCTGCCTCTCATACAAATGCCTTTTCAACATTTTTAATAACTAAAAGACTTAAGCTATATATGGCATATGATGCCCTTCAAAAATTATTTTTGAACAGTATTACCATAAAAATACTTGCATTTTAGTACAACAGTAAAGCACAGACACCCACCCACCCACATTTAATGCAAGTGATCCAACTTATTGTAGAAACTGGGTGACTAAACAGTTTAACCATGTACATGTTTTTTACAGAATGAATGTAAATTTTAGAAGAAATTTTTTACAGCAAAATCCATGACATTATTACAAATTTTAAGTCTGTTTCATGTAGCAAGTTGTGACATTATATTCTAATACAACTGATACAACTTTTAAAAAACCTGGGAGTGGTAAGTGTATTGTTCGAACTAAACATAACATGCTGTGTACATAAATACAAATGTTTTTATGCAACTGTGGCTTTTAAATTAGGAAAAACAATAATACAACAAATATGGTCAATATTGTTCAAGGATCACATGAAACTGAAAAGTTTTGACATATAGAATAGCATAATGTTAGTTACATACGGGAATATTATTACAAATTTATTATTACACTATTACAAATTTTATTACAAATTTATTATTACATTATTACAAATTTTAAGTCTGTTTCATGTAGCAAGTTGTGACATTATATTCTAATACAACTGATACAACTTTTAAAAAACCTGGGAGTGGTAAGTGTATTGTTCGAACTAAACATAACATGCTCCTGTCAAACATTAAACAAAATATCAAAATTACAAAACCAATCATTGCATCTTCAATATTTGTTGATTGAAAAGATTAAGAAGAACAAAAACAACTTACCAGTCTGTTTAACCTAACAGCCAATATAGTGTTGGAATAACTATAATTACATATTTCTGTCCCTTTCTTGAAGTGACATACTTTCAACTTGCGTGGAGATGAAAGGCTTACAACAGCTACAAGGCTGCTAGAAAAAAGCCTCTCCACTATACATATATCTTCTCCCTCTGTAAATATAAACACAAAAAATAACACATAGTTACCTTAGGGTTTAATACCCCCTCCCCGACCTCCTGTCAGATGTGAAGTTAAGTTTGTTTTGGACATTCCATCATTCGAACCCACACCCTTTACAACGATCATTACAGGGTGGTTTTCACTGGCCTTTTCTTTTCATAAATGTTTTGAAATATCTCAGAGTCATAAATTTTGTGCTTCACATTAATATGTAACTCATAATGCATTTATTCTATGCGCCATTTAGTGTTAAAATGATGAAATGAGCTGAATGCGAACTTACCATTGTCATAAATCTGCTCCAACTTGTCAGCGGAGCTCAGTGAAAATAGTTTGTAGCCAGTTTTGGTCCCAACGGCAAGTGATCTTCAAAAGACAATTTGTATATTTTGAATGGTACATAAACAGTCCGTTTCAAACTGTATGGCTGAAATTTATTAGCGTTTATGCAATATTTATTTCACCATTAGCAGAAATTAAATAGGAAATGACAAGCAAACTTCCCTAGAAAAATTAAACTTACGTGCAGTCTTGATTAAAATTTACAAAGAGAAGGTTGGAATCAGAATCTCCGCCTTGGCTTGCTAGGTTCATTAGGCTGGTTAAGCCTTGACCAATTCCTTCGTAAATGTATTCCGTTATGCAAACAATGCAACTGTCAGATAATCAGCAAAAATCTCATTCTGTTGTATACATTTTCCAGCTGGAAGCAAAACATCAAATGCGCATGCGTAGCCTCATAAAGATTTCTTACGAGGTTTATGATTGGTCAATTAGATGACGTCATAGCAATTGCTATAGTTGAGACTGATGAAATGCAGGGGCATACCTCGCTAAGTCTTGTTTAAATGTACTCGTATTTTCTTCCACGTCAGTTTCTTTGCATCATTCATAGTTCGGTCGATATCAAATGCCAATCAACCAAAATACACAAATGGAAAGCTTAGGAGTAATTTGTACGATAAATTGAATCCTGTGCCAAAGAACAAATGTTTAGCGGTTGGACCCACGAGACTTCAAGCACATCTTCTTAAAATATGTATGAAATCATAATCATAATCATCAAATTTTTGATAACAACAGTTCTACAGGCCTATGACTAGAGCCTATAAAAAGATATATAAGATGCACATTTAATGAGTGTTAATAGGCCTATCTGATGTTATGAAAAAGTAAATCAGTGTTAAATGCAGCCAACATTTATGCGTAAGCAGTGATTTCCATTTCGACTTTTTTAAACCAATTTAAAAAATTGGTTTCTGGTTTCATATCTTCTTTACGACTGGGGGGTTGGTTTTTAGATGCTAAATATTTTTCCATCTCCTTGACTTTATTCAGAAAAGATTTTGTATACAGTAGTTATTGTAACTCAGACCCCCATGTAGCCTAATTATAAAATGTCCCCTGGTCAGGCTATGACGGCTCTATGTTGTAGGCCTCTATCTTGACGAATGCTGTTGGTGTGTTAGCAATTACCGATCGGAGGTAACAGTCTAGAAAACAACGGCTGCAAAATAACAACTAACACAATTTTCAACGTAAAAAGAAAAACGCAAACACTGGTTATTAAAAAAACGTATGCAGTGTATATGCACCACTACTTGTATAAGAAAATTGAGCCACTCAACCAATCAATAATTAAAAACAGAATTCTACAATCGTGTCGTAAATATATCTTTTATATGAACACATTAGACCTTAAAATAGCCTCTGCCTTTGGCATGAACGTAAGTTTCCAAGCAGAAATTAGTGTCGTTTTTCAAAAACGATTCTGACGATTATTAGTAGGCCTAACAAGGAAGGGGGCAGGAGCAGGGGGAGGGGGTGGAGAAATGTCTTAGTCCTACTTTGCTGTGTGGAGGATAAAATGTAATGTAGGCCTAATAGAACTTTTCAAAAACCTCTTCTTTTATCGAAAAAAGATTCTGGCAGCCAGAAACTAGTAGCCTACTGTTCAAAAACAAGTCTGACGTCCAGTTCAGAAACTAGAATCAATTTTTGGGATGGGAAAGGGAGTGGACAAAGGTAGAAACTCTCATCGATTAGTGTCTACCGCGACCAGGCAAAGTGTAGCATTCACCGTCGAAGCCGGGGGTTGGGGGGTTGGGGGGTTATATGATCTCCCTTCGCCGTGCAGGGAGTCCTAAACCACCGGCGATCGGTGTTTATGATCACAAATACTAGACAGATATAAGGCACCCCTGCTGTACTGTGGATTTAGTATGATTTTACATAATTTTTCAAAAACGATTCTGTCATCCAGACATAGTGCCGTTTTTCAAAAACGAACTTGTCAACTAGAAACTACCGTTGTTTGTCAATAGATTCTGACACCCAGAAACGTTGGGGAATACTAGACCTATCATTTTGGACGTGCAGGGGCTTTTGGAATTTTAGAATCTAAGTGCATCTGGGGGTTGGGCTGTCCATGGGGGTGAATGATTCTAGATGTTTACATCGTAATTTCTGCTTTCTCCCCTGCACCATTTGAATGAGGAAGTTGAAACGTTGGTGATTGATAGACCTACCACCATGCATATACAGTATATGGGCTCTTCAGAATTTTAGTGAATCTAGGGGTGGGACTGTCCCCGAGGGCAGGAATTGTATATTTTGCATTAAGATTATTTTATGAATATCTTTAAATAGTTATGCATGTTGACCTATTTCATAGTACATCACTTTTTCATTAATATCATATGCATTTTAATTCTCTCAAAATGCCAGAAAGAATAAGTGACACACTAGCGGAGTGGCCTGAACTCTGCATATCCTTCAGGAAACATATACATTGAATCATCAAAAACAATATACACGTGCCTTTAAAAAGCACATTTTGACATTAATTGTGGATTATTTCGATGGCATTCGGTGCTATCTTTTAAATTTATAGCCATTTTATTTGTATGGAAATCACTGTGGAAAATCATATTTGAGGGGTGTATGCTCTTAATTTGAATAAATGATATAAAACAAATATGGATTTCTACACCGGCATTTTGGTTTTTCTTAACCCTAAGTCATGTTAAATATGTTAAATAGAATTTAAAAAAACTGTTTAGAACGATTAACAGTTGCCATGTGATCATTTGTAAACAAAAGTACATAGGAATAAAGGTTGAACAAACGGACCTTCATATCACCAAGATAACTATTTATACAAAAAGGGTGCAATGCTTTTGTCACCCCCTGTACAATATTCGCCCACTTTGTGAAAACCACACAATGCCTCCTATGGTGGTATCTGATAGCCACTGAAATGATATGGTGACCATTCATGCAGCGCAAAACCTGCTGGTGTATGTGGTTTTTACACAAAATGCTCACGTTTTTTACAATTATTATTGTTAGAGACTTGTACGACTATAAGGCGAGGTCATTTCAATAAAGAGGAAGGCATTTGAGATGATATGGTTATCGCAATAAGCTGTCCCCGCGCAGGTGATACTAGGGTAGAATATTTATCAGTTCATGATTTATTATCACACCAGGAAATCAGATAACAAATGCACAACGAAGGTGCAAACATATATGTTTTCCCACAAAGAAAAAGACAATGGACAAAGACAATAAAAACGCGATACCTCACTTAGACGGCGACTAATGTCTCAACTTATGTTCTATCTGTTTCTGATCGCTGTCATTATTTCCTGATGATGTCGGGATAATAATTTATTTCATCTTGTTAATTGAAAATATCATTTTAGAGGAAACACTGTTTGTTTTTTATATTTAAATCTACGTTAGAATGGGAAATTATTGTATTTCCAAAACCAAGAAGGATTCATTTCTTGACAGGCAAAAATATGGCAAAAAAATCATATGCGAGGTAGACCAATATATGGGTAACACTTAAATACACCCATATATGGTAAAAAGGGGTGACTGGCATCTTAGCAATAACAACCTTACAAGACAGACACTTTGACATGTTGCAGCATTAATCAGAACAGCTGACCGTCTGTTCAATAAAAAAGCTTTCACTCTAATTCAGTATTCTCTTGTACAGCCAGACAGTAGTTAGTGACGATTAAAAAAGTCCTAAAATTTATGTGTCTCCATCACTTTTATCTATCAATTTTATCCCGCTTTTATCCTTCAGCAGTAACTCTTTTTAACACTAATGCGTAATTTCTTTCTAGTACATTTAAATAGTTTTATTCAACAATGTCGCTATTACAAGACAGAGATTCCCTATTTTATACATTTGTATTTTATTTGTATAATAGGTTATTATCTTTTAAGAAATCACAGTGATGTATGGCCTAATGCACATTAGGTGCATCCGGCGGATCAAGTTCAAATTTGACACCATAGTTAAACACGCGAAGTCTGCCACCCGTAAGCGAAATACAAAAATATGTTAGGGCTTATTCCCGATGGGTTACTGTTCTGTTCTACTAAGCTGTCGAGCAGGGGTTGTGGAGTGAATGACGCGTGACGGTGTGTAACATTTTATTACACACAGATAAAAATACTCAGTGACATTCCGCAAAGAATACGTGCAAAGCCAGTGAATTATGTATGCTCTATAGCTATCATTTTGCTATATACCAAGCGGTTAACATACAAATACAGGTGCACGGGTTCAAACTGATTTCAGATCAACTACGTACTCGACACTGATCAGATGGACTTTTCTTCAACCGAAAAGATACTGTGCTTTGGGCAGATTTGAAGGTGAAACAACCGACATCTTTGCAAGTAATCGGTATAATTAGTTAGGTAAGTACCTGGATGTTTGTCTTGGGACTAGTACTTAAGATGTAGAGAATACCTTGAAGACGCGCTTAGTCTAGTTGACATCATGGGTAGTTAGTAGAACGAGTAGTAGATCATTAGAGAATTCTTTATTCGCTATAGGTCATTGCAGCCATCATTGGACTACAAGTTAGGTTTCAACCTTCTGCTCCATTTTGAAAGGAAAGCTTTTCATGGTATTTTTTGCTATTGTGATTTTGTTTTGTCGCTGTTTTGTGGAGCATTCCCCAGTGCAAATTCATATTATCGCAAAGTCATCCTGTTTTCTGCACAGAATGTAGCACTTCTCTAATTTGTTCCGTTAGAAAAAGGGTGTCAGTTGAAGTTTAAAGAGTTGTTTATGCATGTAACCTACTTTTCAACTTACAGTGTGTATAAATAAATAACTACTGGCTATTACATGTCCCAGCTACTTTTTGTCAGAATAAGATTTTGTATGGTGACAAAGGCACAGCAGTCAGTGCACGATAACTATGATGTTGAGACATACACGTGTGTTTAACTGTGTATACTTGTATGTACAGTACGTGCATCTTCCCTTGCCATGTCCTATTCAAAGCAGATTTATATAGATTTATAACAATAGTCTTCCTAGGTCAATTTGACCTGGAGATCTCATAACATGTCGCACTCCTTTGGCTGTTAGTAATCCTGCGGTTGTTTTAACAAATGATGATTACTGCATATGATTGGAGGGAAATAGAAGGATTGGATGGTAGAATTAGCGCTGTGGTCACAGATAATTCACCATGGCCTTGACACTTGACATTCATATGAGGGTCTGACCGGATCTGCTTTATTACATAACTTTTTTATTTACACAGTGTCTGAAGAGAAAGTGGAACGCCAGCACATTAAAAACACAGGGACATGATGTAGTGAACATTGAAAATTGTGGCTTTTATAGACAGATGAAAAACGACCATGGAGGCTACGGAGATGCAAAATCGGGAGGACTCATATGGATTGAGGCAGCCAGGAGAAGAAAAATTAAATATACCGAATGGCCGTGATTCGGTAAATAACTTGAACGGGATATTTAACAAGGAGCATGGTGCGTGATTTATTTATTCATTTGTTCGTTCGTTCGTTATGTATTACATGTAGCTTTCACGGAAGGTCAAATGTCGCCTATTTGCCAATTTTTTTTTATTTGGTAAAGATATATATTTTATTTAATAACTGCAATCTTTAATATTAACATGTATTGAATGAAAGTATCCTCATTCGGCATGCTTTGTACACCAATCCATATGTTTATATACACGTCTTCATTCTATAAATACTTGGGTCAGCCATATAAAAAACTTGGGGTACTATTATGAATGTCCACAGGTTAACAAAGCCCAGTATACCAGTACATACAGTTCACTGATGCACGTTTTATAGGTGTGGAACGTGTTGTCAGTATTCAATCCATCACATTTTGACACCCAACGTTTCTTTCGCGGTACTGTTTTGTATAGCCACCATGAACAATAAAGCTGAAAGTGACAGTAAACTGATTTTGTAGAATTACATTGTTCTCTCAAAATTTTAAGTATAAAATGCTCTCATTGTTCGTGTGTCTAGTTCGCATTTCTATGACATTTAATTTCGTTTGTTACAGAAAACTTAATCAATCAACCGCAACATGCAGTATCCCTAGAAGTTGCTCTCCGTCTTCGGTTCTGGGCTTTAGTTGTGTCTTGGACGTCGGTTATAGTCACTACAGCGCTCTCCGTGCTAGCATTTGGTACGTACAATGTACACTGTACTGGAAACATACAGGGGCAATCACGCATAGCATACGCGCAATCGCGTACACATAGTGGGGGGAAAAGAGAGATTTTGCTTTGTTAAGTAATCTGGTGACGTCAGATTGATTTGTAAAATTTGGACTATTTTAGAACACGGACATACCGGGGTAGTTTCTGAAGTCCGTGACAGCGACAATACAGTATTTCCAAATGATTAGGTGTTAGATATAAGATATACGAGCGTGTACAAGATTTTGATGGTATCTTTCCTGTGCATTAACTTAAAATTCTAATGATACAGTAAATAATGGTGCATCCGTCCAGTAGATCTACATGTAGATGGTATCTCTCTAGTGAACTAATTTACACATTTCGTTTCACACCTTTCCTGAAGGCTGTGAACTTGAACCGTTTTTTCAATGGTTTCAAATTTGATACCCTCAGTTTCAGGATGCAATGGCTTATTTTGAAATTACTGCCATCTTGTTACCACATATTTTCATGGTTTTGTTTTTCTTTTTGTATATTTAGCGTGGCCACTTCTTTCCGATACGGCTAAATTTGCTTTTAGGATTGGAGTGTTTTAGTTTTAAAATATTATTTCACAGTAAAAATATTCAATGTGAAAAAACGGTATAGGATGGGATGTTGGAATATATTTAAAATCGAAATTTCAGTTCAAGGTGTCCCACTGATACACAGGTTGAAACACAAGTTATGAAATTGTCAAAAAATGAATGTACCAAAAATATTATGATACCTGAATCTTTAAAAAAAGTTGCAGGAGTTGCGCAAATAAGCAATAATTTATAATGACAATCGTATGCGATACGTTTAACTTCGCGAACTAATGACATGAATCAATAATTCAGTAATTGACTTTAAATTTTCAGTGGTTTCCGCACTGGAGAAGAGTCCAGCGTTATTTGCTTTTGGGGTGAGTAGACAAATGTAGTGCTATGTACATGTACATTAAAAATTTTGAGATTACCCAAAGTCTCACGAGTTAGCAACGTCAAGCGAGATTTTGTAGGATTTGGAGGAGAATGGTGGCAACAATAATGGCAGACTACGGCGTGACAACGAATAAAAGTGTTAGGTTCTGTAAACTTACAGTCTATTGAACAACAGTACGAATTCATCAAGTTTTGGTTGCCACTTTTACATTGCTTTCTAAGACAAGATTCTAAGCACATATACGTTTTCACTTTTATCGCTAAAAAGTTAACGCCTCCTCATATCAGGCGGATTCCCCATTCCCGCAGGATCCATACTTTAAAATGTGAACAGGCTTAAGTATTTTGTAACACACTTTGAATTTCGTTTGTGGACCGACCCTTTGCAGTCATGCAGTATTCGAAGGCGCACTGTACTTTAGGCCATTGGCGTTGATGATAGTGATCACCACCATCATTAAAGCACCAAATCTATAATAGAATGACATACATAATTATAGTCTTATAGACCTCGTATTTTTTGGGTTGGGTTGTAATAATGGCTGCTGCTGGCACCCAGGTGCACATAATTGTCTCATACTGATCATTGAAATTGTGATATGCCGCGCATTTTAAGATAAGCCATATGAACTTTGTGTATTTCCACTGTCTCACTGCGTATTAATATCTATAATTATTATCCTTATGAAAAAAGTGACGACTTGAATACTGCAAGTTAATTAACCCTCTTGTTTTTCACCCAACTATAAATGATCAAGTTTACGTTATTACTATAGAATGAAAAACTTAACGTAAACATATATGGCCAGAGATCACAGCAACTGTGTGTTTTACTAAAAGGACGCGCATTTTTTTTATCCCATGTAGACGCTAATGTCGGCCATAGTTCTAACGCAAAGCAATAGTTTTATATTTGTCTTCTTTTTTTCAGCTAAGTTGTATCCTTGATTCTCTGAGCTCATTAGTGGTGATATGGAGGTTTCAGTTTGGAGAGGGACGTCTTTATTCCACAAGCAGAGAAAAAAGGTACTTTGATTAAAAAAAAAAGATGCCTCAGATGATGTTTATTTATTTATTTATTTATTTATTTATTTATTTATTTTTAGTTTTAGAGCGTTCGGGTTTTACAATTAATCAATCATCCAGTCCCCTACCCATTTATTTATTTATTTATTTATTTATTTCAGAGCATGTTTTGTTCTGGGAGTGTTATTTACAATATCTGCCAGCAGTATTGTCTCAAAAGCTATTCATGCAATAGTAGTGGAACTGCGACCAGGAGAGGTATGTTGTTGTCATGATATGAATTAAGACTACAATTGTTTTGATTTTTTTCTTATCTTTAATGAAATAATTGTTATTAAGAATGGAATTGCATTTATTCGTGTGGCTTTAGCTTTAACTGTCCTTGATTTGCAAAATGACACCGGGGAATACATTTGTTTGATCTCTAGCAGTTTCCATAGAATCCAAAGGTCCCTTCACTCCGCTCCTATGAAGGAACATTATTCGAGAAGCACGACAAAACTTTTTAAGTGGTTAATATTTGAAGAGTTTTATAACTCCAACAAATAGATGCAAGATGCATGTGCGTATTTGTTGCTTTACATTTGCTTTATTGGAATTTGCCTGACTCTGTTCCTTCTGTGATTATCACAGCACTAGTTTATGTTAATGGTAGGCTCATACGGAACGTACCGAACGTGTGGATAAGCTGATTAAACGGTTTGTGAAATAAAATGCTGTGCTAGTGACAAGTAATTTTACATTGGAGTCGTTAATTTGGGCATTTGTGCTCACAAATCTGAGGCTCAAGTTAGAAAACGCTTTATCCGTTTATAAGGCCTGGTAGTTATTATTTCTTCAAACATACCGTTGCGTTACAATAGTAAATTAGATCGAAACGAGTGCATGTTGGAAAGTTGACATTTTTAACCTTCAGTCAGACGTTCACTGCCTCAAACCGAACAGCATAAGTTGTGAAAGAAACATTGAAATAGGAGATAACGCATATGGAGTTACAACGACGAGAGATAGCATAATATTTGCGTTTTTGAATAGAAAAAATATTCTGACATTGGGCATAGAAAGAAAAGTCCGGTTATTGCAATCGAATTCATTTAAATAAAATATTTCGTTTCTTTTAAACACGCACATTGTATATTATTAAAGTCGATCTCTAATGTAACCGAAGTCGTAGCTAACCGTTTTATTGCATAAATCTACCTTTAAGTAATTGGTTGAGGCTAATTAAATAAGAAACGCTATTTATTAAAACTTCTTATTTTAAGAGAAAACACTAAAAGATTTACAGAGTTTTATTTTCCTCATATAATGAACGATTACTTGTTGAATATTTCAGGTTTCTGTTCACCGTTTGACATGTTGTATTACACAATTACCAGCATATGGTTAGGTCATACCTACCATGTCATTTTAAACAAAGCACCGAATCATTAATAATGTTCGTGATAGATATCAAAATCCAATTGCTTAGTAATCAAGTGTGATAGCGGCATGTCATTAATCATAATAAAATATGCACGTTTGACAGAGGTTGGTTATCGTGACCCTATCCTTATCGAAACCTCGGTTTCAATATGTTTTTAAAGTTCGGTACTAGTGCTTTTTTACAACGATTTTCACCCAACAAGTACAGTATACATATTTTACTGTATCTGGATTTGGATTGGGTGGGTTATGATGACAATCTGGTGGCAAAGCGTAGGAGCTTTTTCCATACAACTGGTTACTTACGCTTCGTTGATTATAAGTGCTTGATAGATACACGAAATTTGACTGGTATTATTGACAGTTGAATGTTGTTCTGTGTCACACGGAGAAATTAAAAACATAAAAAATATAGATGCACATGTATGAGTAGATAAAATAGCCAATATTTTTTTTTTTTTTTTTTTTTTTTTTTTTTTTTTGAAAAGTATTTTATGTAGCCAAAAGTTTACGAAGCTTTGTGTTTGCTCAAAAGACTGGCATCGCGTTTTTAAAAATAACCGATTCGTTTTTTTCTATTAAACAGGATAACAGCATTTTGTGGAATATAGCCATTGCAAATGGAGTGATCTGCTCATCGTTATCCGTAGCAAAGTTTGCCATGGGTCTAAAGCTGGAGAGTAGAGCCCTGATTACCGATGGTAAGTTTAGATTTTTACGTTCTCAAGGGAGGAAAAATGCTGTCACATCTCCCATACATCTGGATTGAAAACTCAAAAATACATCATCAGTGGTGTAACGATTCAGTTGCCTCTCCTTCCATCAAAAAACTTTATACATTTATAATATGTAGAATCATATTTTTGACAAAGATCAAATGTCAATGAATGGTAGTTTTCTGTTTTCTATTTTTCTATTGCACGTGCTCAGGATTAACACTTGTACATGTACAAATAGCCCTTAATTCATACATGTTATAATCAAGTGAAAGAAGTCCAACTGATATGATAGAAAGGCAGATTACAGTAGAGGTACACAGATAAATCTGTAAGCGGTAACATCTATAAGTTGCTTTTGTTTAATTAATTTGTAGGGTATAAGAAAAAAGGATTTAAATTTCAACTTGAAATCTCAAAAGACATCTACAGGCATTTAAGAAAGTTCCTTAGAATACACCAATGTGACATTACCTTGGGCACATCAAAGTTTTGACAAAGTGTCTATTAAAATAGTCACGTTACATTTAAAACAAAAGTACGAAATACTGGAATTAAATGTTTTGTTATTTCCTGAAAGATGGTCGCTTTCCGTTCTGTTGTGAGCTCTGTCCGATTGATTATTATATTCAATCAGGATAATTTGAGCAGGTTTTGTCCGAGTTCATAACGAACTTTGATCAGATTCCCGTATTGTAATATTAGTTATGATATTGTCTGGCGGACAAATCAAATGCTGGTCGTAATGTGACTGAAAGCAAATAAAAAGGCCACAATACAGCATCTTGAAATGATATATTTATGTAGAGCACCAGCACATTATTATAGAAATTGAGCCCAGTATGCAAAGGAAGGCCGACCTTTTTTTCTGAGAAACTGCTGGTGGTTCTCCAGAACGTTTCATTTCTGCACTGCGTTTCTGAACTATAATTTTTGCACTGAGCACCCCATGCATGTTACAATGTATAAAAGCTTTAATGCTAAGCGAAAATGGGTCTTAGCTGTTATCTTTTTAAAAAAATTTATAACAATTTAATGGTCAAATTTTACGAGTGGAAAATAATATGTTATGAAATACTGAATTGCATAAGTCATTTTATTTCTGCTAGTGTACCGTCACAGCAAACAGACAAGTCGAGGTTAAATTAGAAAAATAATAACACAATTATCCCATAGCGAACAATCATTAATCCTTGCCTGCATATAGCGCATAACTGTTGCAGTTTTCTAATGTATGAGGCAGGTATATGATATGGCAAGGCACAGCGATGTTGCGACAGTTGTGACAAAGCTACACGCAATGCGACAGTTCTAAAACCCAACTTCTGTATCGTTTCAGCTTACAACTCCCTGGTAGGAGCCCTAATGTCGTTTGCCATACTGGCCAGTGCTTTAGCATATAGAGACAACCACGCGGTGTGGTATTTAGACTCCGTGGTGGGGTTGATATGTGCGGTGCTTTTACTAGGATACGCTATAAAGTAAGTTGCAATGCATGGATTATAGTTGTACCTGCTAGTTCATGCTGTTACCCTGAGTTTCAAAGGCTAGTAGATAGTGGAAACTATTCTTTTCTCAGCATCCTTATCTGTTTCCAGAATCAATCGCAGATGGGCATACTGAGGAATTTACATAGGCCGCCATTAGCTAATGAGTAAATTTATAAACGAATAACTTGTCATTATTTATTGATAATTAATTAATGCATTTACTAATTAAACTTGGGATGCGTGTGTGTGTTTGTGTGTGTATGTGTGTGTGTGTGTGTGTGTGAGAGAGAGAGAGAATCAAAATCCTTTTCATTCAAATAATCTGAAAATACTTCTTCAATATTTTCAGACTTTTCTGTCACATATACCACGACAGAAGTTCTACTCCGCCCAGTGACTGAGTGAAGAGCGAGTCCAGTCAGGGGGAAAATACCCGCTATTTACCTCTTTTTTATTATCATCTATGTTAAACAGAGGATCACGTCCAAATCTACACGTGATAGATCAGGGAATGATGATTTTCAAAACTCAGTTGTTACAAATTCCAGTGCAGCAAATAAAGCCCGTGACATACGTGCATGAAATCCACGTTCCATTACAGCTTCCTGTGGATTCGGAACACAAACTACCAGAGACGCACGGGGTATAAACTGATACAGCATTTGTGATAGTTGTAAATAATGTTAATCGTTAATGTATTATTTGTTAAAAGGTACCGGATACGTGTGCAATAATGACTCGAACGCATAAAGATTCTGTTTCGTTAAAATATGAGACGAAGGACTGTTATATAAAAATACATGTATAAAGCATGGGATATAAACAGTAAAAGGGGGTCAGAGGGAAAAAGGGGTTGCAGTTTTTTTTCAACTCCTTTATTTCAACATCTTTGCATGCAAATAAAAATGTAAACGAAGAGAGAAAATTATCGTAAAAGAAGTCTGGAGCTGTATTCTTCAGAACTGTAGTATTTTAAACCAAGGTTTTTAATGCATTAGTATTACCAGGGAATTATATCGGATATAATTCCCCGGTATAACGAAACAATCTTACATCGTTTTACTATTATGTCGATTTATGAAATATAAGTTATTACAGAATAATGCAAATCTGTTGTTATCTTTAAAGTATCATTTTATTGGATGACTTTGCGGAGCTCATAGACAAATTCAGAATAGTCTTTGTGTGTTTATCTAGTTTTGATTTTACCAAACGTGGCTAAAAATTATGATAAATAAATAAAAAAGAATTAAAAGAAATATGGCCACGGGGGAAATGCGACACATAAGTGAATTCCATCTAGCAAACGATCTTTATCAACCCATTCAACAGTGTAGGTAGGGCCAGTTGGCGCCAATGTTTTGGTCAAAATGAGGCAAGTGATATACTTCAATCAGATTATATGACATTACATATACCTTGTTTACTTCATTCAGCACATAATAGAATGAACCACCTGTTAATGTCATATTGACTTAGCTTAAACAAAATTTAATCTTGGTAATGCGTATGAATAATACATGAATGGAAAAGTCGCTTAATTTTCATTGGATCTTTGCCTACAACTGTGGCACACATGTAAGCAATGTTAGTCTCATATTTGAATCATTCCACAGGTGCCCCTGGTAATGAGAAAGAAATAAGTAAATTAAATTCGGATTTGATTGAATTATTTGAACTGTTGATAGACAAAAATTCACATTGATCAGTAAATGACTGATGGCATTTATTACTTTATGCTATAATATTTTTTGAAAAATTGCAAATTATTCATTGGCCAAGAAAATATCAAAGGTGTAAGATGAATATCCAATTTATCAACAGAATATTTTAAAGCGCTAGAGTATTGATAACAAGAACCCACTACCATCCTGCTGATAACACTTGATAATAACTATATCACTGAATATAACATCATTACCATTCTTACTTTTACATCTTTTATTCAACTTGGACCGATTACATAATCATTTGTTAAACAGGGGTTTAGCGAGGGTTCAAGGTTTCAAGCACATCCAGTAATTAAAACAAGCTAAGCGGCTCTCTGACTGAGTGCGCTCTAGGTTTCAGAGATTTCTGGAAACTATATCATCAGCATGTATCATCAGCATGCCACCGAAAAGATAAGTAAAAGCGAGTTTCCAGTAATCATTGGATTTCAGGGTGACTAAAATGCTCATCACGCTGTAAGAAAAAGAAAACGTTTCCAAGAGAAATATAATATATCTTGCGCACCAAAAATTCTGTGTCTGTATATATCGGTATAGCCCATATAAAGGTCAATATTGTACTGTAGTTCCTGCCCTTTCAGTGATACATTTCTTTGGATTCCTAAGAGTCATAGCATTAAGTCTGAAACGCCTGATTTTTTGCAACTGCTGAACACCTGTTACAAAAGTTCAAATAGGTAGTGTGGTTTTTAATTAGGAACCCTGGAACCCCTTCTCGTATCTCCCACAGTGGGCTTGGCGAAGATTTGCGTTAAGAACTTAAAAACACTACATTAAGGTAAGTATTTTGCATGCTTCGATTGATTTGATGTTCGATTGATGTTTTTCAATTTATATTTGGAACGGGAAGAGGTACTGATTTTTTAAAAAATAGATGAAAATGAAGCATCTAAAAATAAGTTATTCGATTACACAAGTTGTTGTACCAGTAGAAAGCATTTTTGGGTCTTTTAATTGCATTTTTTTACTTTATATAACCTAGCAAGAATAAATGTCATGTTGTGTGTATTTATCCCTTTTCGTTACACACTGTTATTTCCAAGATCCAAATGTATATATATTTTTATAACAGATGACTTACGCGCCTCTCCCGGAGTTTTGGGTGCGCAAGATGCGCTCTTTTTTCATCATATTTGACCGTGACTTGGATAATATTGTCAACCGAAAGGACTACGTTGATTGGGTTTTGGAGCGGGGCAACACGTACTTGAGCAAGGAAAAAGTAGAACTATTTGGGCCCTTGCTTGCCAAGGCATGGGACGAGTTTTGGGCAGGACCAGAGAAAAAGATCAGCGTTACTATTGATGAGATGGTGCGATCGCACGCGCGCACATTCACCGACACTCATTTCTCAGAGTCTCTCAAAAATGTGCTGGAAGTTTGTTTTGACGGAGTGGACGCCAATAACGATGGGTTTGTCACACTGGATGAGTACACAAATTTCTTGGCATGCTACGGCATTCATCCTCTCTCCGTTACGCCTTCTTTCCAGGCCATAGACACCAACAAAGACGGGGTTATTAGCAAGGAGGAGTTCATCAATGCTGGGAAAGAGTTCTTTCAAGTGACAACTGATACTCCAGCCAAGTTGTTTATGGGACCCTTCCGTGCCTGAGGTCAATTGGCCAAGGTCAAAGGCTTACTGAGCAAGCATTGCAAGTTATAACATTCAACGTTTAACGGCGTTAAAGCAAGTTTTATCCATATACTTGTATTTCCAATGACAAATGATTTTAATTGATAATCAACCTGCTTTATGAGAAAAGCTTTAAATTCGCCTGATTAAAAATGCACCGATTATTTCTGATTATTGTTGCAATCCTGAACTAGGTAGGCTACATGCAATAGTGATCATACCTGAGGTGTCACGATCGGGTAATGGTGCGGATAAATTCATATATATACGTGCATGTGAATCACATTTACATCTTGCTAATGCTGAATTATTTTCACCTTCTGTTCCAATTCTAAATGTTAAATTTTCGATTGAATACAGAGCAATAAAATTAAACGTTACTGAGACAGCAGCAAAGTGCTGGTTGTTGTATAACTTATTTTTGCAATGATGAATGAAAAGCATTAGCAAATACTGTTACTCGTAATTATTATTTCTACTGTAGTAAATGTTTACACTTGTAAATAACTATAATTTATACAAAAAGGCAAACAATAATGTAGTGCCTACAATTAAATGGCAAGCACTGAAATCACCCAACCCAGTTAAACGTCTGGGCGGATTCAGAGGTATTTTCTAACAGTCTTCCAAATTATCTTTGTTGAACCATCCTCTACTTTTGACCAACTTCCGACAGAAAAAATTAGATGACAGTCAATCTAAACTTGGAAATTTTTGATCGTCTTCCAAGACACCCAGAAGACGGCTTCCGTCCGACCCTGCGGCGGTGGGTCACTATCACAATTAATGCAAATCAATTTTGCGCACGCTTGTTATTACGTCGCTCATTCTTCTTTGTTACGTTAAAAAGATACATACGTTACCGATACATACGTTACCATGAAGCGTGTAAATATTTATTTATTCTATTTTCATTGGTTGCCTTTCGTTTTGTGGGCCAACACTTATGTCTCGGTATGTATCGGTAACGTATGTAGATCTTCAAAGATGCATCAATATATATACTTGTATGGTAACGTATGTATCGGTAACGTATGTATCATTTTAACGTAACAAAGAAGAATGAGCGCCGTAAAAACATGCGTGCGCACATATACAACGTCGCACGTACTCACAAAGTCGTGACAACAGAGAACAATCAATGAATATAGAAAACAACACCTTCATATTTTTGGTCACGTATGTATCGGTAACGTATGTATCATATGCACAATTTTCACAGATAGTTGAAGACAAGAAATCATTTTTGTCCCGTTTTCCCTTATTGTAATGTAACATTAAGACACCTCAGACGATATTATCCTGCACACACCTTCCAAAAAGTATTCTACAACATGTCTACGGGCCCTTATTTGACCATCATAGGCATACAAGAGATACCTTGATTCTACAGCAAAACCAACTTGTTCCTAGTGATAGTTGACCACGTTCTGGTAGTGCTGGGGTCCCTGAACCTAATATTACCAACTGATACCTCATTCCATCTGCAAGAAAGGACTTCGGGGTTGACACAGGCTTCATCATGACAGCACACTGGCTCACAGTTCTCGTCTGGTGCGTGATTTGTTGCAGAAACCCAATGTTTTGAGGTTGGAGAAACCATCTTTGAGTCCTGATAATAAACCCACTGAGCATCCGTGGCATGAATCGAAGTGTGCAATCCAGAGGAGAACCAAACTCCAAGTAGTCCGGACCAATTCCGCCAAGCTTTTTAGGAAACATGGGACAATATCCCACAAAACAGAATTGTTACCCTTGTTGAAGGCAGCGGAGCCGTCTACAGGAGGTAATTGCAGCACACAGTAAACACACACGCTAATAGACAGGTGACCTTTAACGAGCACACCCTAATGCTAAATGTGTGTAAATGTGGTGACATTTGGTGGTGCCTTTTCAATTTAATGGGCATCTCTTTAGCTCTGTAGAAATGACAGTGAAACATCGGATTAGAGGGGGTACATGTAATAAATATGAATTAATGGCATTAAATATTGAAATCTTCACCGCTATTTTGTATTTTCTGTACCACTTATCATGTTAGTTATGGTATCTGGAATGAAAATCACCATTCATTTTAATTAACTCCTGTGATGTGATCATTTATAAATAAAAGCACATGAAACTGGAGGTGGGACAACCTTTTTGACCAATGTTGTATATTCAGCACCCACAAACAGGTATTGTTTTCTGATTTCATTGTTTGTTCTCTGTTGTCGCGACTCTGTGGTTGCGTGCGACGTTGTATATGTGCGCACGCTTGTTATTACGTCACTCATTCTTCTTTGTTACGTTAAAATGATACATACGTTACCGATACGTACGTTACCATAAAGCGTGTAAATATTTATTTATTCTATTTTCATTGGTTGCCTTTCGTTTTGTGGGCCAACACTTATGTCTCGGTATGTATCGGTAACGTATGTAGATCTTCAAAGATGCATCAATATATATACTTGTATGGTAACGTATGTATCGGTAACGTATGTATCATTCTAACGTAACAAAGAAGAATGAGCGCCGTAAAAACATGCGTGCGCACATATACAACGTCGCACGTACTCACAAAGTCGTGACAACAGAGAACAATCAATGAATATAGAAAACAACACATTCATATTATTTGGACACGTATGTATCGGTAACGTATGTATCATATAAACAATTTTCACAGATAGTTAAAGGCAAGAAATCTTATTTGTCTCGTTTTCTTTTATTTTAATGTAACAAAAACATAAGTGTTGGCCCACAAAACAAAATACAACCAATGAAAATAGAATAAATAAATATTTACTGTCTGCAGGTCAAACGTCCTTAAAGGGACTTTGCTGTTACTCAGCAGTGGCAGATGGGAAAGAGTAAAGAGGATTGGTCGCTTTTTTTTCTTTTATCAGATTCTACATTTTTAGAAACAAATATTTCTACAGCCTATCAGATAATGTACGTGTACAGCAATACACAGGATAAAGATGCAAAAGCTGTTAAAGGTGTTATTACTATTTTAATAGCTTTATCAAAACCGCCACTGTTTTTGGTTGTATCTCTTGAAGTGTAGTTGCAACACCAGTCATGGTATATACATGTATACTATAAGTAGTTTTAGATCGAGGTGCGTCTAACACAATGCACCCAAACCCAATATAGAGGTGCATTTCAAGTTCAAGTCTCAAAAAATGAAATTGAATGAATTCGATGTATTATCCAATTTTTTAAAACTTACATGTGTATAGAACAAAAATCTACAAATGTCCCAATTTTACGCCCACGCGTTTCTGTTTTGTAAGCAAATAAATTGATAACCGTTTGAAGTGAAAAAAGCGTAAGAAAGAACATACGTTACCACTGAATCGCCTGATACAAACACGATCATTAGTTGAGCGCTGTGGAAATTTGTGCAAGCTAAACAGTATCAGAACCCAATGAGTCATTAATAATGGAAAAATGATAGGAAAATACTTTTAAATTGACCAGCTCTAGGAAAATTACTTTCAAACTAAAGATCATTTTTCTTTACAATGTCCACGTTGATGACTTTTTCAAAAGCAGTAATTGTCAATTGTATAGAGAATTGAAAACTTTGTTATCTAAAAGTTATCTACCACTGGTCATATTCGTCGTGAATTTAAAACTCATTGGCAGTTTCAAATTTTGGGTGTATTAGTTACAATACCAACTACGCCTCGCATCCTTCGCATACCGTAATGTAACGTATGTTCCACAGCCATAGAAAAGATACGGGACACGAATTTAATAAATATTGATAAGATATTTTTTCGCTTTTTTTTCGTAGAATTTATTGAGGTGTTTAAAAGTAACTCAGACATCAAAAGTGATAACATATTTTCAAAAACACGATCCGCGTATCAAACGTCTTCATTATTTGCATGTAAAGAAAGGAAGATCCCAGAAACGTCTAACCTACCACCTCTTTAAACGAAGCCTTTTTCAACACACCTATAGGTTTTCCAATACAGCAGAGAATTCGTTCAAAATGAGCTTTACTATCCCCTCTGAAAGGTCTAAATTGTCTTGCGGATTTCGGCACTTTTGGGAATTAAAAAAATGTATATATATATATATAATGTTTGTTCCATCTATAAAAAGTAAGTGGCTCACAAAATTACGTTTTTAAGTCTTTCCATTGAGTGAGTATAAGAAACAGATATCACTTTAGAGTTCAAGGGTCTCTACGGTCCTTATCAGTCGCTATTTAAGACAAATTATAGGCTGCATGATTTCTTGTAAGTTTCCTTGAGATTTCTTAGATGTTCATACTGTGTTTTTACTCTGCCAACGTGCTGGATGATTTTTTTTTTTTTTTTTTTTTTTTTTTTTTTTTTTTTTTTTGTTACTGGCGCTCTTGGCCTCTACTATAGTCATCTCGTTCAAAAAAACGTATACAGCTTGCCTTTTTTTCCTGCTACTCCCATCCGTCGACTTTTCGACCAGTTCATCCCCCTTTCGCGAGTTCTCGACCAATGATTCCGGCAAATGCCAGTAGTAGCTGAAAGAAATCTGAGACAACGGTACGTGTTCGCAATCTTCTCAGCCACTATATTATGAAATATTTTCATCTTACTTCTTGGTGTAACTCGTTAAACTTGACCCACTGTAGTTAAAAAATCATTTTATATAAGTCATAATTTTAGGATGATGAGTCTTATTGGATATTATATGTATATAATATTATTTTTATCCCTAAGGATAAAGGCAACAATTTGCTACATTGTTATTATTGCTAAAATAATTAGGGTAGTGGGGTTATGAAATAAAAGCGGCCTTGTTTGACCAAATCTTGAACAATCGATATTCTTTGTTGCCTTCTTTTTGTTATAAATAAGACTATGAAAGTTTGTGGTACACTGGGATGGAGGAGACACTGCACAGTGTTAGATAGGGTCCATAATCTGCTGTATGATGCGTTCTGTCTTAATTTTGGGGCATGTGGGAAATTCAGGTGGTTCCGTATTTCGTGTTCTACAATGGCTAAATCGTTGCCGGATAGCATTCTCCCTCTTTCTTATGGCATTAACCTGTGACTGTAGTTCTTTAATTGTTCATTGTGACTGCCTTCAGTTTCTTCTCAATCGTTTCCACGTTGTGGCCACCTCACACACACAACAAATCTCTCAGCTGGTGATTGCTGTGGACTTGCCTCGGCAACTTCTATAGCAGCTAGGAGCTCTTCTTTCCTTTGGTGAAGTCTACGTTTTCGCGATTTAGTCTTCGCACGCCTCTTTTGTCTTTCAAGACATTTACAGGGAGGCGGAAGGTAGGCCTACATAGTATTTTGAGCCCGTTTTCTATCGCTTCCAAATAAGCGTCACCCTATTTTTTTTTTTTTTTTACGAGATCGATATATTTTTTTAATCTCAGCTCTTGTTTTCGCATTTTTCTGAAATAATGATGTTCCGTTCGGTATCAATGTATTTGGCACTGCGCTCACTGCGCTCGTTGGCGATTATTTTTTTCTTGCCTAGTCTTGTTTGACATTTATTTCCGTCTTTGACATTCATTCCTGTATTTGAATTAATTTTTTTATTACGACAAAATCATTTTCTTCGCCTACATCGTTACTGAGGATTTTATGGATTTATTTACACTTGTAACTAGCCTCATCTAATCTTTAGCTCGAGCAGACGTCAGAAAGAACCACCTGACATCTCAAACAGAAGCTAGTTTTTCTTTCGGAGCCAGTTTTGGGCACAAGTAGATTTACACTGGTAACGTATGTTCCGGTAACGTATGTTCCAGGCCACCTAATTTTTATTTTCATAACGTATTCTTATATATTATGAAGTGATTCGATCATGTTAAATTAAATATGACGTAAGGATGTTTTTTATAAATATTTAAACCGTAACTAATGGGGCCTGCGTCATGGCTAATACTAGATAACGTATGTTCCCTAGGAAAATTGACAAAATGTTTTATTTTGCACAAGTACTTGGTGCAAGAAAAAACAATGTTTTCTTTTGCTGACAGAAAAATATATAGTGATTCCATGATAGTTTGACATTTCAGATATAATATTTGGAGCACGAGGGGAAAAATAATTTATTAAATGCTTATTTTACTGTCGGTAGGGTGTATTTTCCCCGTTTTTTAAATATTCAGTGACAGGCAAACTTAAGTCGCTAAAAAACAATTAACTGCTCTATAAAGAAGCTTTTCGTAATTTTTTACAACGTTATACTTGTAGGAGATAAATTAAAGAACAAAACCCGTGATGATCGAATTTTCAAAGTGATTAAAACGTTTCCACAGCTAGACGTTATGCATTTGTGACAGTAACGTATGTTCCTTTTTGGGGTTAGATGATGAATTATTTTTTATTATTCGTGGTTCCAGGAAAGTGAAACTTTAATACAGACTTCTTTATGTGGGACCCTAAAATAATCAAACATAGTTTGTAATCTGTGCACTACATATTTTTAGGAACATGTCTGTGACATCATTTGCACCTCTATATTGGGTTTGGGTGAATGATGTTCGGGATATGGCATCTTGGATTTTGATTTGCATTGGTGCAACAAACGCAGCGTGCTCGACGTGTGAGAAGAATGTGTTCTGTGCTTTGTAATATAATGTATGCTATTCCCTTGCGCAAAAGGCACCGTACAGCATATGGCACGACCCCCCACAATAGAGCATCTAATGACGTGAAAACATACGTGCTGGAAATGATGCATTTGCTTTTCCTGCCGCTAGAAAATTTTGAACCTTGGCTGGTTGCACCTCCAAAGGAATGGAAGAAAAGGTTGACTACTAAACAGTAGGATTTCGCTTATATAATGTAAATTTTCAAAAATGAACAAAAGTCGAGAAAAAATGATCTTTTGTGTTTTTTTTTTTTTTTTTTTTCAATTTCTTATGAAAAAGATTCCTGTTTCTGTTTTAGGCAGCTTGTTCCACTCTACCGGTGCAGCTATAGGGGAGACCGGTGTAACATGAAAATCTGACTCCCATGAAAATCTGACTCCCCCAGTCAGATTTTCATAATGAAAATCTGACTCCCCCCATGAAAATTTGACTCCCCCTCCACAAAACTTCATAAATCTTATTTTATTTTGAACATATGTCTGTGATCTTGTAGTATGTAAAATGGTGGATACATTGGCACAATCAAACAATGACCACAGGCATTTCAGTGCTCCATGCCTTACCTGTGGTACATGGTTAATTGCAATTAGGGGGAGTCAAATATTCATGGGGGAGTCAGATTTTCATTATGTGCACATTTAATTTTCTTATTTTTTCATGAAAATTTTCACCTGCAAACTACAAAAAAAAAGTGCCAATGTATCCTCCATTTTACATACTACAAGATCACAGTCATATACTCAAAATGAAATAAGATTTATGAAGTTTTGTGGAGGGGGAGTCAAATTTTCATTGGGGAGTCAGATTTTCATTATGTGCACATTTTTAATTTTCTTATTTTTCATGAAAATTTTCACCTGCAAACTACAAAAAAAAAGTGCGAATGTATCCTCCATTATGCATACTACAAGATCATAGTCATTTACTCAAATAAAATGAGATTAATGAATTTTTTTTTTTTTTTTTTGGGGGGGGGGGAGTCAAAATTTCATAGGGGGAGTCACATTTTCATTATGAAAATTTGACTGGGGAGTCACATTTTCATGATGAAAAGCTGACTGGGGAGTCACATTTTAGGGGAGTCAGATTTTCATGGTACACCGGGACTAGTTGGACCCCGGGGTAAGTTGGCCCCCCGTCATTTTATGAAAAAGTAACTACGAGGTAAAAAAATTGGCCACATACTCTTGTAAAGTGACCGTAGCCTACAATGCTAAGGAAGTGTCGGCCGTTAAAAAGTTTTAATTAAGCGGTGAGTCCAAATAAGCTATTTTTGCACCTAAAAGTAATTTTGTTTAAGAGATTTAAAAAATCTATTTTCATAGGCTTTTGATCGAATATAAGATATGTATAGGGCATCAAACTGAAGCTCAATGTTTCAAGTTTCACAGAGATGTATCATCGTTGCTCATTCTAGCACCATAAATGGCTGCCATCCCTTAAAATAAATAATGTGCACCCGGGGCTAGTTGCCCCCCCTTGACTTAGGGCAAGTTGGACCCTCATATTACCCACAATCCTTTGCGCGCAACGCAGTTTTAACTTCTTGAAATAAACAAGTTGGTGAAATTGACAAAGCTTGGCGGTGTTTACCGTCTGATTGTTTTTTTTTTAATTTGCTCTCTGGTGTCTTTTCGAAAATCTACATTAGAAATGTTCTGTTGATTGTATGTATTAGAAAGCAAATCCATTTGACTTTCCTTAGAAAAACATTTATTTTGCCTTAATTCATTGTAAGGTGATTTTATTGTATTTATAGTGTTATATGTCGCCTCAAAGGGATTTTCCACCCCTCCCATTGTTGAAACAAACTCAATGGTTTAAAACTGAATTTGTTACTTTCTTTTAAAACGTAAATTTATTATTCGTTTTCATTCATTAAAAACCTGCTTTATAGCATTATTAATTTATTCTTAATTAAAACAAAACAAATTTTATTGATAGATTTTTTGGTACTTGCAACACATACTCCCCCCCCTCCCCACACACACACACAACGTGACGTACGGAAACCTCAATAAATCTGCCTCATTTGAACTATTTATTCATCAAAGACTCTCAAAAATCAATTTAATAAATTAAAAATGTATAAAATGTATTTCAAGGCGTTTAAATGGGATATATACTTCATTTTCGTATAGGGGGGCCAACTTACCCCGACCCTGGGGCCAACTTGCCCCGTGGCAGGGCAAGTTGGCCCCCTTGACGTCAACTGCGTTTTTTGTCAAATTGTGAGCCATCTGTCTGGCATCATATTTGAAAAATAAGGGCGTTGCATACGTAGCTTAGTTCATGGGGCTTACTTTGAAACCGGTTTTGTTACTCTAACCCATTCCTAGTTGGCTCTACAAGGTCAAAAGTGTCTAACTGGGCCAACTAGCCCCGGTCTTCCCTACAATGCTATGTCACCATACGTTTTTTACCTTGCTTTTGGAATTTTCAATAAAACATGACGGATTCGCACTCAAGCAATGTGGAAAACATTGTATGCAACAGAGATAGGATTTCAGGTACTTTTCAGGATCTACAGCGCACCTTGACCTAAAAAGATAGTGCTGTGCAACGTAGCAGTTTATGTTAATGTCTCACGGAAAGAAAACCAACTGACGAGGGAATAATAACGCTGTTCTTCACTGGCTGGCTTTCCACCTGAACACCAGAGGAAGGAAAGGTACGATATATATACAGACTTGACATTTAATATGGAATATTTTTTCCAAATCATAATTCATCAGTTTTTTTCCTATTTTGCAGACTGATAAATGAAAATAAGGATCAAAATCGTGTTTTAATAACTTATGATAAACTGTTCCATGTCATTGTGACATCAGTTCTTTAATTGACTTCGCCAATGAAGCAAACAAAACTACATTGCCAATCTTAAGTCATACGACAACCATTGAAAGCGGTATTTTGGATCTCCATATTTTCCAAATTATCGTCTTTAAAAGAGTTACACGACCCACAAAGAACCTTCATGTCAGTGTCTAGTCACAGTAACGGTCGCCGCTATGCCTGACCTTATCCTTCTGCTACCAGAGCTTTCAAGAGGCAAGGCATTTCTTGCGATAGTTTTTTAAGAATTTAATCTGGAATAAAAGTCCAGGCAACGGTTAAAGCTTGTCCAATTTGGTTCAATTTTGTTGTAGGACATGCTGGCCGTTGATTTGGCGACTATTGACCTAACCACATATTGTCAAAGTGAATCAAATATGGCGATTTTGATGACCAAGGTAGCTGCTCATTCCCTTGGTTCTGTAAGTTATCTGCTAATAAAAGTGCTCTGTGTGAACCAGCAATCTGATCGTGCAACCTAAAACTGTTCCTAAGGTGTCCCCTATCAAATGATAGTCAAGTGGTTCCCAGATTATTCCTTTATTTGATCTGGTTCAGGTTTTAGTCAATGACTTCCATTGGTGTTTTGGCACCAGTGTGGTATCAACTCCAAATACTGACGCTGTTAATGGCCCTAGTCACTTCAGAAGCGGCACACACCTTGTCGTAGACCTCTTGAAGATGTCTGTAAACTCTTTTTTGACCAATTTAGCGGTACAGGCGAAATCTGACCTCAATAAAGAAAACAACGCGGTTTCAATGTTCTACCCAGAAACGGTCATGGTCCCCAATTCATTAGAGAAGCAGACTACGCTGTTCTGCTGTTTACAGTGGCCTCCTCAGAGGTGGGCTGGTATCTTAATCTGCTTAAACCAGTTTGGTGTTCGCTAAGAGACTTGAAAAACGCGCTTTAGTGACAATTTGCCCCTCATTTAAAACGGACTGGGTGGTTTTGGTTTAATTGCAGCAGCATATCCTGAAGGAAATTGAGTCCTGTATTCTGGTGGTAAGATATCGATACATTGGACGTGGTGTCTGTGTGGGTACATGAGCCTGGGCATAAGTCTGTGAAATTGTGCGGACCGTTTCTTTTGGGGCAATAATCTGTCTGGCAATGTCTTTCTTTTTCGCGCCATTCTGGCACATTTTAACAATTTTGAAAAACAATACTTAACTCATTTTACGCACTGCAAAACCGACCGCTTGCATGCAAAATTTCAAATTCTTCTATGCAGTGGTTGCCGACATATGGATACTTTTTTGACAGAACCATCCCTCGCCAAAGCCAAGCTTTGACCAGCCCAAAGGAGCACTACCCAGTTAAATCAATCCATATTTAACAATGCAGCAGTGCATCAGACTTGGTAAGCAGTTAATTGGTAGAGACACACCTTTCTTCATACTTCCCCAGTCAGATATCTTATATGAGATCTGAGTGTTTTCAATAAAGAACGCATTTTTACCTAGGTATACCTTTAAAACTGAAATATTCCATATTAAATGTCAAGTCTGTATATATATATATATATATATATATATATATATATATATATATATATATATATATATATATATATATATATATATATATGACAAAAGGGCAAACAGGAGAAATACAAAGAATATATTATTTGTACTGAGTTTGGTGCGTGTCACGGGCGTCAATTTGTGTATGTGTGTGTGTGTGTGTGTGTGAGAGAGAGAGAGAGAGAGAGAGGTGAAAATTCATGAAAGTAGAATTGTCCAATAATAACTTTCTTTTTCATGCAATGACAGCTGCCTTCTTAATTAAACAAATGCATACTTATTCAAACAAAACAAAACTGTGTTGTCGTTCTAGATGTCTGACCACGCTCCACTGCCGGAATTTTGGGTGCGAAAAATACGCTCCTTTTTCGTTCTCTTTGATCGCGATCTGGACGGAATCGTCCGAAAAGAAGACTACTTGGACTGGGTGCTGGAACGAACCAAGTCATTTCTGGCAAAGGACAAACAGGAGAAATACAAAGAATATTGGAACGCAGCGTGGAACGAGTTTTGGGGAGGACCAGAAGGGAAAGTTTCTGTCACTTTCGAGGAAATGATGCAATCTCACGCGCGCACATTTAGAGACCCAAAATTCGCCGAAACCTGCAAGAATTGGTTTAACTTGACCTTTGACGGCGCGGATGCAAACAGCGACGAGTTTATCACCCTTCAGGAATACTCTGACTTCCTGAAGTGCTACGGCGTCCATCCTCTATCGGTGACGCCATCTTTCCAGGCGCTGGACACAAATCACGACGGTTTGATTAGCAGAGAAGATTTTACGAATGCTGGGAGAGATTATTTTGTTACAACAGATGATAACCCGTCAAAACTCTTCTGGGGACCTTTCCTCTGCTAAACACGCATACCATTTCCTTAAATGAAACATTGCAAATGACTACCTGGCCTATAACTATGACCTCCATATGCGTACAACAAAGACGTGATTTAAAAAATGTAAATCATACCATTAATTGTACCTAAAACACCTTGGATCCACAGATATTAAACACAGAAGAGGAAATAACACCCAGCCAAATGCATTAACTGGCAATGGTTTTGAACGAAAAAAAAAAAAAACTTCTGCTAAGATAAAGTCCCCAGATGCACACAGGTGTGAGGAGATATGGCGCATTTTGACGGCGAGAACGTCACAGATGGGGTGGGCTTGTCATTTAAGATCAGGCTAGCATCCGACTTCTGTTCAAAAGATCAATTGGGGTCTATATCTATGCCGATTAAGACAGGAGTTCAATTGCCAAAAATAATAATAATAATCCTCGGTGACTTCTATGATGGAGACACGCACGAAGACCATAACCTCAAAGCAAAAATAGAATCTTTACCGAAACTTGCATTATATCGTATATTCCGAATGCTACAACGTATATGCAATCTTAATGTCAGTATACATGTAGTCAATTGTCATGCAGATGACACAATTCCACGGGCGTTATTTCAACAACCCATAAACCAGTACCTGAAAATAAGTCGTCCTGCTTTTATGTAACTGTTAGACATGCTTTAAAATATAAGCTAAATCCAAAAAAATTTAATGTTATAATGGACTTAACATTTTACTTCGACTGTTATATATTCATTCATCGACCCATCTTGTTAAGTTTATATTTCTGTGTCAAAGTAGAGGTCTTTTCTAATGATATTATTAATTTTACTCCTTATTCCAATATTAAACTTTTGGAAAATGTGAACGTCAGCAGAGGCTTTTTTCAACCATGAGCCGTTATAATAATATACGAAATGGAATGGAGACTTAAATCCAAAAATATTAATTGAATACATAGTAAATGCTGATTTGGGTGGCAATAAATATGGTTGGGGTTAATGGCGTTCGTCATTTTTCTTCTTCTTCTTCTTTTTTTTTGAACGTGTCTGAATAATTTATTACGAATGTCCATATGTCTTAAAATCTTAGAATATTTTACAAAGGAAACATACAAAAATATAAATGCAAAATACACGCAAACATGGTCTTATCAAATCAAAACAATTGACAGTTAGTTTTTGAACATTTTATTTCTTTCAAATCGTAGAAATATGTGGAAATATTTAAAAAGTCGAATCCGGAGTTACTATATAATTGCTTTTGCCGAGAAGAATTCCAGTACTCTTGTGATGAAATTACAATAGACTCTCGAAAGTACGTGCAAAGAGTGAGTTGCTAAGATGATTCAAAATGGTTTGACTTCATGAGTCCTGTAGGTAAATGAATTACAATATACGACGAGTGACATCGTTTCTTACGCTTTTAGAAAACTTATTCTTTAATAAAACAGAGAATTTTACATTAGTTAACTTCATCAATTTGCAATGCGGTTTTCTGATAGTGAAGCCTCGCGTCCAGTTGCATGCTCGGATATTAAGGGTTGAATCTTTGGAACGTGCTTTGCAAAATGTAGAAACTTTTTCATTGGTTTCTTTGAGAAATTTCACTTCTTCAAAGAAATCATCATTCTGCTTTAAAAGTGTTTTTTCAAATTTTCTCTTAAAATATTGATATAACAAATAATCTTTCTTGCTCAGTTTGTGTAATAGCTGAGACACGGCTGGGTCTTCTCCCTCTCTCTTTAGATCTTGGTACTCTGTTGCTTTAATTTTGTGGATTTTCAAGTATATGATATCAGCTATGTCCCAGCATAACCTGCGCTTTAACATCACCAGACCTTCGTCTATATATTTTAGAATCAAAACATAATCGAATTCTTTATCAATTATTCGAAGGAAATCGTTCACTGAGGTAATATTTTTATTGGGACTTGTAGGAAACCCCAAATATTTTATCATAACGTTTATCAGATTGGGGACTTTTCTAGATTTATAAAGATCTCTTGAACTGAGAAACGTGTGTAACTGCCCTCTACCCTCTAGTCCAAGTTTTTCTCCGACTTTAAAGAAGTTGAAACCTGACACAAAGTGAGTTAACGGTTCTCTCAACATTACCACATACACGGAATCCGCCGGCATGATTCTAGCTACTGCCTCTCTGCTGTAGTTGCTATGATGTGCCATTATATCATACTTTGCTCTACTTGTACTGTCAAACTGATCGGCATGGAGATCATAATTGGAGTTTCTTATTGTCAAATTGTGTCTTCCAGCAGCAGGTAGGGCCACTCGTAAATCGTTTTGAAACGCGTACCTCAAAAGTATATTGGACACGGTGGTGGAACCGGTTTTAGGGATTTTTACAAAGACTATGTGCCTGTGGGGTGAGCACCTCCCTGGCCAAGTGGCGCCCTGGAATGACTTGTACTCAGGAACAGGGGCAATATCGGAGCTTGATCGATATACTAGGGACATCTTATAGTCGTCTGCTAGACTTCTAGTGTCAGAGCTGAAAAACAAATATCAGTGCTATATGGTATATGTCAGTTTTGATTTATGTCCTTTTTTATTCAGCTGCCATTAGAACTCTCTCTCTCTCTCTCTCTCTCTCTCTCTCTCTCTCTCTCTCTCTGGCAGATCTTGCGGCATCATCATAGGTAAATAGAAGTACTTATGTACTCATATATATATATATATAATGCGACCTTTATCTCAGCTCATTAAAAATTTTTTCTCGCGAACACTTACCCAAGGTTTTTTACTTACATTTTGGTCTTGGAAGACGCTGTGAGTGGACGGAAAACTTCTCCACTGAGTATTGATGATGCCTGATCTGTCATTACCAGAAGATAAGAACAACAAGTAACGAGGATGACAACTATGACACCAATAAGTTTGAATCTTCCCATTCTTTGTTGTTATTTTTTTCTTTTTTTTCCAATTGTTGCACTGAAAATACAAGTGCTTTGACGAAATAAAAGAAGCATCAAAACCTTTGTGTAATATACTACATATAACTGGGAGTCCCCTTCATCCAGTAATTCTACATGCCAGACATGTACATGTACATTGTATAGTCTTTTCGACAGTCAACATGTGAATATCTACATGATTCTGTTAATCTCTTCTCATCTTCTTTAACGACACATGTCTGTGATACAAGTACACTTAAAACATGTAGCAAATGCATTACTCACAAGTCGCAGACGATAAAATAAAACGGGCGTCGTTTTCAGTTGCAGTATCAGAGGCTGGTATCAGCAGGGCGGCATCCTTTTCGAATTAGCTGGCAAACCAAGGATATAGCTGACTCAGTAAATAATCAATTTCCATCGCGTCCTGACACAAAATGGACCTCGAGGAACTCATTCCCATGACACTCGTCAAGCCCTATTTCAAATTTGCTACTGACAATCCCTGGTTTTTCTAACAAGACCAATTTTTTTCTTGCTTCACTCGCCAAATACAAAACAGTAGGCGATGACAATTTCACTAATAATAGGCTATGTAGGGCACAGCGATTAGCCTAGAAGATATGATAGATTATGTGCAGTTTTTTCTTGTCAGATTGTTCGTTGTATTTTCACGGGGAGAATATAGGCATATCTAGAAGCCAAGGGGGAGATGTCTGCTGTGTCCGATCCGCCATTGGTGAATATTATGAATAAGACATTTAACTGGTTCAAAAATTAGACTAGTTTTCCTTATATCTGACAACCAATTTGATGTAATTTCTATGCTCTGAAAGCATGACGTTCTGACAAAAATGAGTTGAATCCGAGCACCCTAGTTCACTGTGAATAATATCTCTTAAACTGGTCTCGCTCTGCTTACTGGGAGAGAGTTCATGACAGTACCTGGAGCTTACCTGTTACCTGTTTGGAGCCGTGCCCCCAGTTGACCTCTCAAGTCATCAGCTAGCAATGCAGGTCACCGGCACCTGGGACCGGTTGCACAAAAGAATTAGACCAAGGCTGAAATATTTAGTTACTCTGGCCCAAGACAAGTGAGTAATTAGTAGTCGACTTAATTGAAATATTGTGCCTGTTCTTTCAAAAAGGGCTTATGTTATAGACCAATACTTACCTCATAGTCAGTGCATAGTGGACTACTACAGATTTCTCCTGAATTAAAGTAGGTGCTGGTCACAATATTAGTGTTTTAGTCTGGTTCTAGAGCTGTGGGCTACAGATGAACTACGTGTGGCGACATACGCAGCGACTTGACCCAAATAAGCCGACAGAAAGGGGAAATAATAAATTAAGAATTTAGGCTTTATTTCATACTACGGAAAATGACAGGTCATTCAAAAGACATAGATGTGATTATTTAGGTATAGATCCTAGCATCTCTATGTGACATATAAAAGGGTAAAATATAACCAAGCAGCTGCTGCTCTGAACTGCGCATCTTTGGAATCGTCTGCTATTAGGCAAGTTGAACGAAAGTAACGCACGCGCAAAACATCTATACCAGATCGTTGCAACGTCATATCGGTGTTATGCTCCCACTGGTACATGACTGTGCGAGAGCAGGGACATCACAGGGACCAGTGAAGCTATTCGACGAAGCTATTTTTGTAACACAAATACGTAAATAATGATAGAAGAATCAGCTACCCAGTCGTCTTCTAAGAGGTTTGGCAAGCACTGGGCTAAATTAAAAAAATGAATAAAATTTAAAAAATAAAAAATTGAAAACTGCAGTCGCTAATTTAAGCAATAACATATTTAATATACAATATTTCGCTAATACGCAAATATACATATACAACCGAATAAACAGTATATAAACTACTTGAGCAATATAAGCACTATACCTCACTCCATTTCTCTTTCTCTCTCCAGTTACAAGTATTAATATCGCAACAGAATGTAAAAGATCTGCCACCATGAGAGCAAAAATGCAATTCGTTTTAGACTAAAATTGTTCCTTTTTTCTCATATAGAAATTTTCCATCCCGTTGAGATGTAATTTCATTCCAATGACACAAATGTAAAGCATCACAAAATCATTATAATTAACTTAAGGAACTTCCCGCAATTTCTCAAAATAATCGATGGCTTGTTCAGGCTGTTGCAACGGTTGTCGTTAAAACGCAAGCCTTTTTGTGAATATCACATTTCTTTCTATCATGGCGATATAGTATATACAAACCGGTGATACCATTCGGTCTATCCCAATATTTGGGATCACCCGAGGACGAGCGAACACCGAAAACTTAGCTAACAGTGTCAGTGAACGCTGGCTAAAGCGGACATGGCAATGCAACATAGTTCATGTTGTAGTTGGTATTTGAATACCTTGACTTGGAGCAGTTAAAATCCACAAGTATTCGTGTTACTGTATTTCTCTCTTAATACTTGTAAAAAAGAAAAAGAAAAACACTAATAGCTTTATTTTTTTCGAAAAACTACTCAGTTGGAGGTGCAATAATGTTCGGTCTTTTTTCTTTGAGAATGATTGATAACATACGACGACCAAATTTCTTCTCAAAGTTCTAGTATCCCTTTCGCTTGATCATGGCAAAATGTGTAAGCTGGAGCTTCCCTTTCCTCTTATTTCCCCGTTCCAACGTTCCTGTGAAGCTATACCCTTTTTGGAAGTCGGGAAATGCCACATTCGTTGACAAACGAAGGACGAAATCTGGATTGGGCGAAGATTTGAATTTTCCTTTTAGTACCATATTTCCGTTGCCCTTGTCAAATAGCTTTGCCATCGTCGAGAACTTATGTGTGCCTGTGTATTCTACAATTTTACACCTCTTCCTGCACGGCCACCATGTTGTTCGGTTCAGCACCCAATGACTAAGAAGCGCAGCCTCTGCCCAACCTTCAAACGGGAACAGGAGCACGCGACAGGGAAATCCATCGTGCTTTAGAAGTTTCTTATAACACTTGCCGCGATTCTCGTAGTAGAATAACTGCACCATGATTCTTCTCAGGTTCTTTCTCCCTCTTGACTTAATCGATGGACAATGCTAGTAGGCGGTCTTGTTGTCAGTAATCATTTCTAAACAGGAAAGAAAAGAAATAATTATACATGATTAAACTAAAACTGGTGCAGCACAAGTACGAAATTTACTCAAAAGGGAAATACGTTTGTTACCGACATAACTTCAAGAAAGCTAAGCTTGGTACATTTAAACAAGCCTAGGTTTTCCTAGCTTTGTAATAACCATATAAAATTTGGTCTTATGGTGACATGGCAAATAGTCTAATGGCTGAATTCAACAATCGTTGCCACATGTAGGCTATACTTGAATACCATATTTATAATTTTACAAAGGATATTTAAAGATATGTACAATGATATATCTTAAAACTGAGCTAAAATTCAAATCAATTGGTTAAAGTGGAATTTTTTGGCCATAATTCTGTACTAAACTAGGGAATGCAAGGTTCTTAGAATCCAGTAAGCATATCAGGACAAACACTTGTTTGCATTGATCGCTATGACTATAATCAGCGCAATAATTATCGAGCAAGGACTATACTGCCACGACCCGCTCGACTGCTTCTAACAGAATGAGAAGGATCACTTAATTGCGTGACGAGAAGTGCCGTATATAGTATATACCACAGAAGGGAAGAGGGCTTCAAATTATGAGAAATGTTTATGGGAGCCAAATCAAGGGAGCATTTATGTTATGTTAATACACGGCATGACTTGATCCTTTAATGCTCATCAAGCTCGAATCGTTCAACACGCAATCGGTAAATCTGTTTTTTTCTACACATACTACTGGTCTTTTAAGATATAAAAATATTGCATATTTTAAGATATTAAAGGGATAATGACTTTTTGTATGAAATCCATATTTCACAATTAATACATTGTAAACAGCCAACACACACACACACACACACACACACACACACACGCATGATAAATTCCATTTTACCACTTAAACGGCGGTGATCGCAATTATTCCGGAATCTGTGCTTGCCATCGGACCACATGACCCCCAAAAATGGCTACGCTCTGTTATAATCCCTTTCAAGATTATTTAAAAAAAAAAGAACTTTTTAGAAAAAAAACCCAGAGACTAACTTTGAATAGCATTTACCTCAGGAAAATCCATTTTTTGGTCAAAATAAACAGTTGTTATCCCTTTCAACTATATAAAATGTTTCATGCCCTTTGCTCTTGGTCTTTGAAGAGAGAATTCAACTGATGATATTTTAACATATTTTTTTCTGAGAAATGGTCTTATCCTGATGAAGCAAAGCAGCCACCTTGTTTTTTCCGTCTTAACATGCATTATAAGCTTTGCAACAGACATGTCTTCAGATTTATTGCTCGTTAAACCTAAACAAATTTGATGGCCGAGTTACTATTCGTGCCTGAACCACCTAGGGCACAATGGACATACATTGCCTAACTATGTTAACAAAAACTGTTTCAATCTCGTTTGGAACTGTGTTCAAAGCAGTTGGTTTCTTGTAAGCATCATAAGATTTGCTGCTGTATTCTAAGTAATCACTGCTCGACACAGCCTGAAGAACATTGATCTCTAAGGGACAAGTAAGGGCAAATCAATGAGATTTCAGTCGAATTAGTTTTATTCCTTTATGCCCAGTAAGTACTCGAGGGACAACACAGTTAGTCTGGAATATTCAGTGTCCAACTTTAACAGATTTGACAGAGCGATGGAATTTACTATACATGTATATGTGTATGTGTATGTAACATGTGTGTGTGTGTGCGCGCGCGTTTGCGGTCAAATATTATGTACGCCTGTATATAATGTCTTTATTTTTACTTGTTATTCATTCCATCCAAATAACGTAAACTGAAAAATACAACATCGTTAGGATTTTGATGTCGACATTAAAATAAAAGCATTTGCCATATTTAGATGACGAGAGTGAAAAGACAGAGGGCTTTTATAATATACATGTATAATCAGATGTTATCCAAACTGTTACCCACTAAAGGATACAAAGGCATGTTTTCTGCACAACAAAAAGTCCGACATGTCTCTTATGGTACTAATATTATATATGACATGATATAAAACTACCCCTGCATTCAGTAGGCCTACTCCATGTATTTTTGAGTTATGCAAACGTAAAATATGCATGTCTCTGAGAGAGAGAGAGAGAGAGAGAGAGAGAGAGAGAGAGAGAGAGAATGAATTACAGATTAACACATACATCACTAAATCTAATGTAATGAGGTCTAGAATTAACACACTTCATCCCACCAATGTCGTTAAATTGCGATTTCGATTGATTTTACGACTTCTCCAAGGCTTCATATCTTAATTACTTTCTCATGATGAATTGCACATTGTTTGAGGAAGGGTCGTAATGCGTCATATTTTTAAACCACTACACAACTTTCCAAGCTATGCATTTTGACCATGATCCTACTTTTCTTTAAATTTCTAATGTTACTAGCATGATTATTATTATTCAAGTAATTGTGAAGGATAAGTTTTCGTGACTTATTGAGTGATTTTTCAGGAAGAAGGAATTTTATGTGGTTATTCAAGAAAATGAATTGGAAATGGTTTTTGTGTGTCTGATTTGACAGAGCGATGGAATTTACTATACATGTATATGTGTGTGTGTGTGTGTGTGTGTGTGTGTGTGTGTGTGTGTGTGTGCGCGCGCGCGTTTGCAGTCAAATATTATGTACGCCTGTATATAATGTCTGAACATGAAACATGATCCACGCATGAAAAGTTCTGAATATCAAGTGACCAAAATAGATAACAACTCGGATAGCTTTAACCAGGGAAGTCATGTACTTTCTTTTCCTTGTTTAGACAAAGTAACAACAATCATACTTAAAAAATCATACTAAAGCCTTTTTGCAGTCCAACTTCAAAATTTTAATCATTGATGGTGAAAGTTAGTATTCATAATTTTGGAAATCAACTGATGCATGTTCAGCGCGGAGAGATGAATGCTTCAGTCATAATAAAAAAGATTATAATTGCTAGTGAAGCCGACTTATGGATGAGAAATCTTGGAAATTATACTCCATTATTTCGAAGTTATTCATAGACATATCCAGAATAACGACACAGTTTGTCAGCCCATTTATTTCTAGATGTAAATTAACTCTCATAGGAATTGTTTCCAGCTGACAACCCTTTAGTAAAATGGAGCCATTTACTGTGACATCAGCACTCGGTAATGAACGGCTCTCGAGACATTTACAAAAACAGTTATATAAGAATAATCTAAGAGTAATCTTGATTATTTTGTAGTTGTCAAAAGTAATCATAAAACACTGAGCAAGAATGCCACAAAATTGTTTTAAGTGTGTTTTTGTCTGTAACATCCGCATATTGATAACTGAAGTAATCAAATTTCTGTCACTCCCTTAGTAGTTTCGTATGATTCCAAAAACCCTGCAGGTTTTAAAGTACATCACAAGCTACCCAGCTTTACTTCACTTGCACTTCTCACGTCACATGAAATTATACAGTTATTTTGCCATATTGGTCATGAAACTGTTCGTTCTTTTTCCTTTTGTCCCTGCTGCATTTTATGAGGCAAAAAGACCTGTGGCAGCATTTCTATATTGACGTTCAGAAAATAAAAGATGGAAACAAAACTTGTTGAGCATTGTTGTTTATTGCTAACATCCCCAAAAGCCTTCAACCTATAAATATATTCATAGAGCCACTTTTCATATAAATTGGATACTTACTGTTACACGGACAAGGGAATTTGACAATAATTTTTGGGGAGATACCCCATCTCATTGTTGATGAGTTTCTGTGAACTAGGAAGTAATAAACTGACTGAAAATATAAGAAAGTCGGCTACAGAAAGACCTGTCATTTAGTCTACTTTATTCTTTTAAAAGGGCGGGCTAAAACGCGCTATTGTGATGAGATGGAAACACTATGTGGTTTGTGTATGGTAGAGGACACAAGACTGGCTCAGGATAGGGATTGTTGGAGAAGTAGGTTGCGCAAGACCATTGCTGGTCGAGAATGGCCTATCCGTAAAACATTTAACAAATATAAAAAGAACAAACAGCCCAGAAGTTAAACCAAAAAAAATAATTTACATTATAATAGAAGGAAGCAAGTCATCCATTTCTCGATAAAAACTCAATAACTGTTTTAGCTATTCATGTATTCGTTTGATGTTATTTCTTTTTTTAAAAGAGTAACTATTCCTGACTAGGATGCTCCATGAAATTTGATCTATCAAATCTACTCTGGCAACAAAAATCCTCTCCCCACCACCACCACCACCACCACCACTACATTTTCATCTTCCACCCTCCCGTGATCTTTGCATTTCTTCATGTCCATCAGAAATAAAAAAGGAAAATAGCAATTACTCCAATTATTAACTCTCCCTAACAGAATAAGCAAAATTATTTGCTGAAGGTAAAACTTTGAAATGGTCCAAGGCAAAACACATTATGTTATTAAACGAAGCGAATCCATGTGAGTTCATGCGTCAGTCTGAGTACAATTATTTGATAAATAAAATGAAATGTGAGTTGAAACGTGGGGTTTATTTAAGACGAAGATGTACAGCAACACTTTGACGTCAATAATAAAATGAATTCAATCATGTCATTTTCCGTGGGAAACGGGTACATGCTTTTTTATGAGAACTGAACTGCTTAGCTTATGCGAACAGATATGAGCCCACAGCAAAAAATATTAGTAACTTATACTGTTCAAATCAAATGTTACTTTTATCAGTTTACTTTTATTTTTCAAGAAGCAGGTTCTCCTTCACTATGATTCATGTGATAGAATACATGCAATTGTAAAATACGATGAAAACAGACAGAAGTTAAAGGTTAATTTTCCCATACTTTTCAATGGTTAATGAATCCGTTTCGATATTTTTTAAATATGTTCTTTGACATAAGCTCTTAAGAAATTATTACGGAGGGTAGCCACCTATGAAGGTTCACGTGGTTCGATGGCAATCACAAAATTCAGAATAATTACAATAACCGCCGTTTTGCGGGTTTTGATGGTAAAATGGAATTAATTATATTTCTATTTGTTGTTTACAAAGTACTTATTGTGGAATTCTGAGTCTCATATGAAGAGTGTTTATCCCTTTAATATTATGTGAAAATTTCAGTTTAAGGTGCTGTTACAATGTCATCGAGTGAAATCGGGTGAAATATAAATCTCATAGAGTTGTTATCCCTTTAAATAACATGTACCTGGCAACCACGATAACACTTAGTCATGTTTGACTTTCAGATTACTAAATAAAACAGTTCGTTTATTATAATCAAGCATCAGCGTGATACGACACTTGGTAACTTTGTTTCCATATGCTATATCAGTCTTTCTATATCAACGTGTGCCAATATTTCAAAATTACGCTACTTAGAATATCACCTTCGGAAAAAGGAAAAGGTAATTGTATGATTTGCATTCTGCTGATAGCTTTACAACCATCACTTACAATGTGTTATGACGGAAATGTCTGCTCTCTATTTTCTCTTCATATTTTTATTTAAGTTGCTGGTGTTTCACAGGTAGTTCTTATTGGCACCATATCTAAGCATCAATTTCTGAAAAAGTTTTTGTTATATTATCCGAAACTAAAAGGAGATGCATAAAAAGCATTGGTGGATAGACATAGATTACCAAAAGGTTGACATGGACTAGCCTAGAGTCTTGTATCGGAAAAAACAATCAAATCTTTAACTCAAACGAATTACAAATTAATATCAAAGCTCCTTGTGTATTGGCTCAAAAAGATTCCCAGAAAATCCAATACTCCAATACAACGCTGATCTTACCTTTGCTCGTATCTGCTTCAAACGCTTTTCTGTTCTGTCAACCCAACGTGAATCTGCGCAGGTCTGCAGTCGAAATGAACAAATCGGAAAAATCTCATGCATACTTATTTGCGAAGCATGTCACATACTCAATACTGGGAATCCTTAAGCGAGACGGCAGAGGGTGTTTCAGATGATGTCACAAGCGCCAGATTGACAACTTATTCGATAGTTTTCACGTGGTCTGTAAAATAATTATGATAAAATCAGTGGCGCGTCAGTGAGTGGAACAGAGAGCATAAAAAGGTGAACAGAAGATGCATGTACATTACTTATATTATTCCTTGCCTCCTTCAATACATTCAGATTTACTTTATCCGACCCATCCGAAAATTTGTTCGTCTGGCTGTCCATCTGTGCTTATCTGCCTTTATCAGTAATCTAGTGATGTACCACTCCTTTTTCATAAAGGAGACAGTTTCAAATCAAATTTCTGTGCGACCAGACACTTTCATTGCAATACCATTACCAGAATGTCTGAATGTCACTTTCAGTATTTTAGTAGGTTAGCGCTCGATTTCCTATAGGCTTCAGATATGAAGTAAAAGTTGACAATCGACGCTTTCCTATATCTTTCCGAAAAAAAAACACCACCTGGACGTGCTGCATGACGCTCAAGCTCAAAATAATTTTAAACGACAGAACCATTAAACAGATTGATTCATTTGGCACATTGCACTTTAACTCTAAATACAGAATCCAAAAAGAACTGAATATAAAATGTCGTGCTTCACAGCGTGAGTAAATAATAGACCAACTCGTCAAAAATGCTACTTTAATATTGCAAAAAAAAAAAAAAAAAAAAAAAAAAAAAAAAAAAAAAAAGATTGCTTCATTTTAATATTCCGTATGTTAAAGTGATAATAACTCTTCGTTTCGGCCAAAAAATGAATTTTCCTGGAGTAAACAACAATTTTCTCATACTTACCAATGGTAAATGAATCTATTTTTACATTCAAAGTTAGTCCCTGGTTTTTTTCTAAAAAGTTTGGTTTTTTGTTAAAATCTCTTAAGAGATTTTAACAGAGTATATCCATCAATGGAGGTCACATGGTCTAAAGACAAGCTCAGATATCAGAATAATAGCTATAACTGCCGTTTTTGTGGTAAAATGGAATATATTATATTTCTATGAGTTATTCACAATGTTTTTATTGTGAAATATATATCTCATATATATATATATATATGAGATATATATTTCACAATAAAAACATTGTGAATAACTCATAATGTTTTTATTGTGAAATATATATCTCATATGAAGAGTTATTATCCCTTTAAGAACGACATGCAATCAATACAAATTAAAGAAAAAATGCAAGTAAATGAAAAATCGAATTTTCCTAAAAGGTCTATCTAAACTGAGAAATAATCAGCGTTTGACGTGTATCTGGGGAATTGAGGATATGAAGTTTCTTCCTAGAGAGCAGACATGTTAAGGATGCAGTCATTAATACGCTCCAGCGCGTGGGTCGCACAAAGCAAACCAGGACAAGAACTCCTTTGGCATTAGGGGGCGAAAATGTCGTACGATGTCCGTGAGTCTTTTCATATTGTGTTATTAAGCACGCCCCGATCGATTAACTCATATTTTAGATAATTGATATTTTGTGAGGAATTCTCTTGGGGTCTTAAAATCATGCCAAGTCTTTATTAAAGTCTTTGAGAAGCTTTGTTGAATATAGGAAATTAACGTCATTCCAACCGGAACAAACACGTTGGATTTTGTAATGAAATGAAAAGAAGCACGGTTACTTTTCAGAAAAGCAATTGTTTAAGTCTTGAATCAGTAACAGTGTTCCAAGAAACAAAGAAAAAACTAACGCGAGTCTCCAATCAGCCCATAGTGTAAACCAGCAATTCTCATAACGCTGATGGTCTTCCTAAATGAGTGATTTTTCAACATGCTCACATGAAAGTCAACCCCAATCAGAAGCACAAACTGTTTTTGACATTAATGTAAAAAACTGCTGTGTTTTCTACCCCTGGGATCTTAAAACCGAAAGTAATTTTCACGGAAATGCATTTTTTCTTTCTGAATGTGGACATTTATGCATTTTATATGCACCATGGCTTATTTGCCTTTGAATGAAACGCGACATTGGAAAGAGAGGGAGACAGAGAATGACCGATGATGATTTTTACCTACCGCATTAGTGTAGATCTCTTATGTATATTTTTAGGTTGAAATAGAATACCTGAATCACATAAGTACATTAGTTAGCGAAGTCGCTTCCCCTAAAAGCCTGCTAATGTTGGTTATCCCGTTTGGAGATCCCGTTTAACTTTAAAAACTGTTTCTTCCAAGGCTACCATAAATAGTAAAACTAGCAACGTACGGCAGTAACACAGAACATGAAAACGGTTCGAGATTTTTATCTTTCTCGTCTCAAAACAAAACAAAACCATTATTTGATATGTTCACATGTCGTTGCCGTTCTGTAACCTTTTCACACTCATTTCAGAGAAAATTATGATCGATGCACCTTACCCTAAGAAAGCGAAGACAGACAGACAATGATATCTGAGCCACCACACGTGGCACGTGGGTGAAGTTAATTAGGCTGCTGTTGTAACAGTATGCTGAGTGTTTAATTGTACCTTGTTCAAATGTGTGATATTTTTCAGCTGTCAGATCTAAACTAGATACTTGTTTTCGCAATAAGACCAGGGTAATTATATTAATGGATTTTCTGAAAACAATTCAGCATTGCTACCATATCAGTAGATGACGGACGGAAAGCAATCTATTGGAATAGATGTCACAGAAAGTCACAGGAAGTATTTCTACATTAACATTTCGATCAAAATATTGCTTCGCTGGCTGCTTGTTATGTGCTTTCACTCATCTAGTTAAATTTTATACTGTCTCGTACAATTGTGCTGCTGCACTAAATTATATGTAAGTTTGTTAAGATACTTCTTGGTATATTACCACTTCATAGGATAAATAACCACCTGATCTTACCGACAAATCGACTTCATAGATTGTTATCAAACAAAACTAGCAAAGAAATACAGAGAAAGTCCAGCTCACCATTCATTTTATGCTAAAAGGAGAAAGAAAAAATCCTCCGGTTATGAAATTTTAAATAAATGTGGAAATCATGCAATTATAAGCTTATTTTGGAAGTACCTATTTGAGTATGGAGGAATGATGATGACAAAATCTTGCAACATTACATAAAGAAAGACATTCGTACTCGGCACCATGTAGCAGAGACGCGCTGACGAGAGAAAAAAAAGGAAAAAATCGTCTCTGTTCTGCTGAACAGTTTCATGAATATCAGCAAGGCATCGCTCTGAGACAAATAGAAAGCGACAGAAAATCGATGCTAGAAGTCACCAATAACATATCTGAAGTCCACAACACAATTTCGAATTCTTACTCTTGATTTCACCAATTTGATGAATGACTGACTCGACGAAATGACAACATTAGCGTAACCTACTGGGACTGAGACTCAATTTAGAGGGCAATCAGTTAGGCAAGCGCGCTCAATTAATTGCGTAATGAGTCAAAAGCAGAAAAAATGGGTCTGAAAAAGCATCTGAATAGATAAATAACTAGATAAATAAATGAAAGAATCAATTCTATCTCACACTGGTATCTTCGGTCAGCCACGTATCGCTTGATAGCATGAAACAAATAAAAGGAAAGTGCTGTGATCAAAATATTCCCGTTTGCGTCCAATACATATGTTCATACAAGTTTAAATTGTTTTAGGTAAATGTTCAAAATGTGTCCCGTGACACAATGCAAATGTCAACAAGAATAATGCCAAAGGTACAGACAACAGTACAAGATAAGCAACATAATAAGAATATTATATATTATATATTATAGATATAAGATAACGACCAAGGAAAATCACATATTTTTTAATTAAGAAATATTCCAGTAATCTGTACCAGTGCCTTTAACATCTGTTACATGCAGTAATGCACTCCGCCCCCTCCTGCTCAACCATCTTTGAATCCGCCTCTGCATGTTGTGCTTATCTTTTTTAAATAAACATTTCACATCGTACAACCAATGTTGGGTGTACAGCAGAAATGGTCTACCGGCCCATGGGACTCGTTTGTCCATTGCCATCTCCATGACATTGTCAGTAGTTATCGCTAATGTTTCTGCAAATATGTTTTAAACAAGATAATCAAAGTCAAATAAGAAAAATTTTATTATGGGTATTGTGAGATATTATCCTATTTTGATTTAGAGTAACTGAGATTCTACTGTCATTTTGGTGTTAAACTTCGCACATTGCTGCTGACTTTGGTAATTATAATCTATCTGAGGTTTCTGTGTGTGTCATCATGTCGGCTGTTTTTTTTTTCAAAATGATAGGTATCATTACACTTGATTCTATACTTTAACTGATATTTATACCCTAGCACTATATTAGTGGGACCCAAATAAAAGAGACATTCAGTGTAATCGATAATAGACATATTTCCATTCGTGTTTTATTAAGTTAACAGTAGTCTGCCTTTTATATAGAAAGGTACGTCAGAACGTAGCATTAGTACTGCGTATATGTATAACTGATGATAGCACATATATATTTGTAGTTTATGCAAGCTAATTGACAACCGGCTAGACAGAGATACACAATTGCATTTGAAAAAAAAAAAATTTTAAACTTTCCACTGGAGATCACAATTAATTAAAAAAAGTTTATACAAATTAATTTGATAACACATTTGTACAGCCATCAACATTAATAGTGTCTGCAACGCAACAGGCAATGCTGTCCACAAGTACAACCAAACTGTTCTTGGGTATTCTGGGCCACGCTTGGGTAAAGGCCTGAGCCAATTCCTGAAAACTGGTTGATGCTGGATCTCCTCTTTGGACTGCCCTGCCCATTATGGGGTTCACATTTGGGGTTTAAGATGTTTGTTCCACGAGCAGAATGTGGTTCTGGTGGATGAAACCCCTCAACTGGAGAGAAGAGTGAGATGTTGCGTTCTCGTGTTGCAGATGGAATTTGTTCTGGAGCATTCTTTGACCGAATGGTACCAAATAGTTTTGGAGGATGTATCTGCACATTACGTTTTGGATCAGCGGACCCAACACGTGGACAGCATTGAAGCAAAATGCTTCCCAATGTACAACTTCCGGCAGCCACGGTTTCTTAATCATTCTGCAGAAGAAATCATTTTCTGACAAGACAATGTCAGCTAGTACGAACTTTTGCTCAATATTGCGAACAAGACAATCATATCGCCCAGCAACGAAACTATCACCTTTATTATAGAACCACCATCCAGTATTATGTGCTCACATTTGACCTAGGTAATGCCAAATGGTCAGTGAATCCTACAGGAGAGAAAACGGGTAAAATACCCCCATATACAGAGCAAATGGTTTATGGACGGTGTGACAACCTGTTTGTTTAAGCAATAGTGTGTAATTGTCAAAACAGTTCTGAAATGAAACTTATCACAACATATTGACTCGTTGAACTAATACAGAATATCAATACAATAATTATATACGGTGGCTTTTGTCAGTGGGAGGCTAAAACTGTCCAAACTCAAAGTTGGCAAAGCTTTTGTGCTTACTTTTGAGACGCAGTGTTTAAAGATTCTTTGGGAATCACTACTCAGTCGGCTAAATCCTGTAACTGACTGACCAGGGTCTGACATCTATCGGTAGAAATATGTACAGTCATGCTATTAAGACTGGTTTGCTCTTTCCCTGTTCATGTTACGTATCCAGGCAAGAATTAAGTAAAACAGAGTTCCCGCATTCCGCATGATAACTTGCGTGAAGGAGAAGAGTGAGATCAGAAATAAAGGCAGACTGGAGAATACAAGCTAACAGAGTTTACATCGGATGTCTTTCTGGGCCCGGTTTCGTCAATGTATAAATACTATCCATGGTATCCTCTGGATAGTTATTCTCTGTATAAATTTGTGTTTGACAAAGGTTGTGTAAACGGCATGATAGCAGATTTATCCCACCTATTTTGAGTGGACAACTGTATCCTCTGGATAAGCTGATTTATCCCCTTGATAACGCTGTCCACTTTTGTTTATGTCACTTGTACGGTTTGAACTGGGAAAGATGAGTAACTTTGCAGGATATTTAGCCAAAATATTACTTTGGGACATTTAAAAAAGCAAATTAAAGCAGTACGAAATAACCATGTTTTGTGCGTCACTTTTGCGTAGCTTTCTGAAACGGGATTCTTAACGCCTAGTTTTACCTTTATTGGTTCAAAGTGAACATTAGGATTCTCGCCCCTTTTTCTAACCTTGTATGACGGTTAATATTGGATTACCTAGTTGGCACCTGGAGTGCAACTTGTCATAGGGCCTTGGATTTATCATTTAACATCATTTTTTGTGACTGTCACATTGTGTTTAGACCCCATTCCCATAGACACCATATGTATACATAAATCGATTCAACTCCAAATCAGCCCCGAGGCCTCATTGCGAACAGGGGACTATCAGATCATCGGGTCAAATATGGCTGATCCACTTGAATACTTGTTGTGTAATCCCTGCAGGAAATCAATTCAGTGTCTAATCCTGAATTAAGCAGCAAGTTTTTTGTGGGTTGCCATATTTGATCTGGGGATCTGTTAGCCCACTGTTCTGAATATGCTCTAAGAAACAAACACAAAATCACCAAAGGTACTATGAAAGCAGATAAATATTTTATTCCTAAATTACTGGTATCCAATTCATGCTTCAGATTGTGCCCGCTTGGAAAGAAGCTAATAAACTTGACAACTAAACAGTCGCCCAGCATTATGCACACCTTGTAGAACTACATACTTTATTTTGGGAAGGTTTTCAAGTTTGTCTTGGAGTAGTTCAATTTTAATCTCTGTCCAGAGCAGAAGAAACTGTCTGGCACTTTTTAAAAAATTGTTCATGAAACTAAACCACACTGCAACACAAACATATGGCATGGAATATTTTTTACCTACTCTATTTCTATATTCTTTGGAGAATGGCATGGAATATTTTTTACCTACTCTATTCATATCTTCTTTGGAGAAATAAGAAAACACTTCCCAAACTCAGTCACATTGCAATAATTATATTAAAATATTAGTGAAATGAAAAGAATTTGTATACAATGTCATTTCCCCTTCCCTTAACTCAGTCTTATTATATTTGTTACATCAACAATTCACAATATCTTTATCAGTAACTGTTATACAAGTATACACTTTAAGACAAAGAAGCACACATTAACGGCACATCTGTGCTATGCTAGTACTTAAGATGTGTTAAGTTTTATAATAATATATGGCTTAAAATGAGATGATAACTATACAATGGATTGGAGCACATACACCTAGCAGATGAAAAAATGACAGTTTAACTGACCTCATTATCCTTTTTCACAATAAGAATAATACTATTAATATTAATAATGATAAAAATAATGCTATTAATAATATCAGGTGACAAAATATATAGTATAAGTGTTGTAGACATACTTCCTAAATTTGGTTATGGCATGCCAATCAGGGGCAGATGCAGCTGTCCAATTTGACAACTTTCTTTCCAGACTAACCTCCAGACAATACAGAACTTAAATCGACTATTTGGTGTTATTTCTCTACAGGAAAATTCCTACCATCTTCGGAAGTAGCTAGAAGAATGTCTAACCCTGCCCGTGCTTATTTTTATTGCAAGCCTTGCTTACAACGTGAATCTCTCTGTCTCCCTCCCTTGAACACTTAAATATTCTCTGTGGTACATAAAGCATGAAGGCAAATGAATTTTTCTTTCTTTTTAAAACAATCTGTTCACAGCATTTTCAACTCAAACCTCAAGTACAGATCCTTTTTAAATTGTTACTCAAAATTTTGGTTATGAGAAAGATGAAGCAAACAGTCTTCATGGTAACATTAACAAGTTATATGTACTGAGGTCCTAAGCTGTGATTTGTTTATAAATATGTGTATTCTTGTTTTAAAAAGAAAGGTTTGTAAGTCAAAGACTACAGCTCCACTTAATGATGTTTTTTCGCCTTTCTGTCACCTTTGTTCCAGCCCCACTCCCCTTGCCTGGTCTCATAAAAATGGGTTGTAGCCTTGAGACTGCATCCCCATTCCCACAGGTTGCTGTGGTGGGGGGCCTCCCATGGGCATCAGGGGTTGGGGAAGTAAGGTAGAGTTTGTGGCCTGGGTGAAGCCCATGCTGTTGGAGGTCTGCATTTGCCCCATTGGGACCCTCACTGGCGGTGCATGCACACCAAATGGATCAGGAGTTCCTCCAATTCCATTTGTAGCAAAAGGGTTGGTTGTGCCTGAAAGAGAGCGAAATCCATCTCTCAAATGGTGTATTAAGACTAGAAGAATAAGTAGACCAAATTTTTAATTGTTATGAAAAATGTAAAGATCAATATTACTTAAAATGCCATGTGAGTTGTTTAAAACCAGTTTCAGACAATTTTTTCTCTCATTTTGACATTTTTTAAAAAATGGTTCTACCTCCCCTTTCAATTTTTGGGTGTACTGTTTAAATATTTAGTAGCACTGACAATTTCCTAAAATGGCTACTGAAAAGAACTTATGATCATTGTGTGGTAAAATAACAGTTGCCATTGCTTACCATAGGGATTTCCCTCTGGCTTAGCTATCAAAGCATCAAGATTGACCAAGCTCGAGTTTGCACCCAGAAAATCTTCTGGTTTCTTCTTTTTATCTTGTTGTGGTGGTAGAGCTGAGTTTAAGCTCCCTAAATTAAACAGATCATCTGAATCTGAAAGGAAAATGTATAAAAATCATAACAACGTAACACCAAGCAAGCATTCTGACAGTGTGAAATGAGAAGAATATAATTATCATTTCCCCTAAGCTTTATGGAATACATAACTTACAACCGTTACAACCAAAAAGTAGAAATGAATGCCCTTACAAAATCAAACAAAAGAATTATTACATGGCTTGTTGACATGATGAACAGGTTTATACAGATACATTTTACATATCTGATTCCTTGTGGGCCTGTACAACATGTCAAAAGATATCACAAGTTTATATTTCACTCATTTCTCACTTAATTAGAGAGAACATAATTCATAATCTCAAGCAAAACAAGTTTCATGATGATAACTGTTTTTCTGTGTTGAGCACTGCATTTGTCCACCATTGCAGTCAAACATATTCATCTTACATAACAGCCACAAAGACCCAATTTCCAAAACCTGTCAAAATAATCCCTACCTCCCAACAAGCTCCCAGATGCTTGAGAGGTGCTGGTGGTGGTGGTATCTGAAGATGGAGCAGCTGTGGTTCTAGAGCTAAGAATGTCAAACTCATCGTCCAGTGTGTGAGAGGGTGTGGCACTACTCCCAAAGGGATCCACACCAGCACCACTTGAGGGAGAAGCTGGAGCACCCCAGATATCTTTGGATGCAGGCACAGGGGCAGCGGCTGTTGATATGGGTGCACCCCATGGGTCATGTGCTGAATGGATGAATAATCAAATGAACTTAACCTCTGTTTACACTAGTGGTTTTAAACCATTTTGTTTATCACAAGATGGATATGATGTAAATTCAAGCACACTGCATGGGTTGGTCTTCATAATACTACATTTGAAACAGAAATTGCTCATGCCAGTACTAGTACACTTGTTTTCTTTAAACAATGTTGGCAGTGTGGTGAAATTTACAATGACTGACAAGCTACAGAAGTAACTGTATGTTGTATGTGTACTTTTTACTGGCTAGAAACATTAAAAACCACAAACACTTGCAAAGATATAAAGACGCATTACCTTTCCATAGTAAGTAAATATTTAACAAGGCAGCAAAGCTGTCAAATGTACAGACAAAATAACAGAAAAAAGGATGCAAAAGAGGTCATTTTGCCAATTTTGATGCAATAATAAACAAGCCCGTGGAACTTCAAAGTCACACTTTGAAAATGCCAATATGTGAAACCGTTTAACTGGCAGTAAGAATTACCAAACAGACTGCATTGCCTACTGAAGCTGTATTTTAGTCCCATGTTTCTTTCCTGTAAGTTTGAGAACAGTAAGTGACATGCTTTTTCTTAAATGGTCATCATGGGAGCAGTGCCCAAAATAGTTTTTTTTTTAAATTTTGATGCAATATTACATAATGTTTAACAGCATAATGACCATCAATTTTAATAATAAAATATTAGTTTCATGGATATTCAGAAAATGTGACTAGCAAAGGTCTTCAGGCCCATGGAACTTCAAAGTCACAACTTGAAAATGCCAAAATGTAAACAAAGACGGCACTGTTCTGAAATGTTTTTTTTTTTTTCATTTTTAACAATTTTTTAACATAAAACAAAATAAACAGTTTACTGCAATTTTTATATGATCAACTAAGAAAATTGATGAGATGGGAAAAATATCAATAGAATAGTGTTAAATGTCCAATTTCCTCCATTCTGAGATTCTGAACATAGTGAATGATTGAATCTCACAAACTGCAATGATATGAGTTTATTTCCATTTTTGACACTTTATTACACAATACACGATAACAAGTTTACCATCATTTTTACATAATCAACTAATAATGTTGTAAAGATGCAGGAAATGTCAACCAAACACTTTTACATGTCTTATTAGTTAAATAATGAGACTGTTAACATGCCTAAGAATTGAATCTGAGGAAATGTGAAACAAGACAGCACTGTTCTGACATGGGTTTATTTCCATTTTTAACACTTTTTTAACATAAAACAAAATAAACAGTTTACTACAATTTTTATATGATCAACTAAGAAAATTGATGAGATGGGAAAAATATCAATAGAATAGTGTTAAATGTCCAATTTCCTCCATTCTGAGATTCTGAACATAGTTAATGATTGAATCTGACAAACTGCAATGATATGAGTTTATTTCCATTTTTGACACTTTATTACACAATACACGATAACAAGTTTACCATCATTTTTACATAATCAACTAACAATGGTGTAAAGATGCAGGAAATGTCAAACAAACACTTTTATGTATCTTATTAGTAAAACAATAAGACTGTTAACATGCCTAAGAATTTAATCTGAGGAAATGTGAAAAAACAGCATTGCTTCTAAAATAATGGCCCGATTATGCTGATTTTCGAACTCAACCTGCGTTTTAGTAAGATTGACCACTCCTGTGAGTTTAATGACAATTGGCCTATCTGTTTTTCTTATATTGTGTTTACAGTGTTGCATATATGCTGAAAAATGAAAAAACAGCATAACTACTAAAATAGTGGCCCGATCATGCCGATTTTCGAACTTGACCTGCATTTTAGTAAGATAGATTACTCCTGTGAGTTTCATGACAACAGGCCTATCGGTTTTCTTTGGAATGTGTTTACAGTGTTGCATATATGCTGAAAAGTGAAAAAAAAGCATAACTTCTACAAAAATGGCCCAATCATGCTGATTTTCGAACTTGACCTGCGTTTTATGAATATTCATCAGCTCTGTAAATATAAAGCCCAAAAGTAAAACTGCCTTCCACTTATCGTGTTTACAATGAAAGTGCACGGCACCGGCGACGGCGATGACGGCGACGACAGACGCAGGTGATGGCAATATGTACAGACACATCTATATATATATATATTTACTGTACTGTTTGAGAACAGTAAGTGACATGGTTTTTCTTAAATGGTCATCATGGGAGAAGTGCCCAAAATAGGTTTTTTTCAAATTTTGATGCAATATTACATTATGTTTAACAGCATAATGACCATCAATTTTTAATAATAAAATATTAGTATCATGGATATTCAGAAAATGTGACTAGCAAAGGTCTTCAGGCCCATGGAACCTCTAAGTCACAACTTGAAAATGCCAAAATGTAAACAAGACGGCACTGTTCTGAAATGTTTTTTTTTTCCATTTTTAACAATTTTTAACATAAAACAAAATTAACAGTTTACTGCAATTTTTATATGATCAACTAAGAAAATTGATGAGATGGGAAAAATATCAATAGAGCAGTGTTAAATGTCCAATTTCTTCCATTCTGAGATTCTGAACATAGTGAATGATTGAATCTGACAAACTGCAATGATATGAGTTTATTTCCATTTTTGACACTTTATTACACAATACACGATAACAAGTTTACCATCATTTTTACAAAATCAACTAACAATGTTGTAAAGATGCAGGAAATGTCAAACAAAAACTTTTACGTATCTTATTAGTTTAATAATGAGACTGTTAACATGCCTAAGAATTGAATCTGAGGAAATGTGAAAAATATGCTGAAAAGTGAAAAAACAGCATAACTTCTACAATAATGGCCCGATCATGCTGATTTTCGAACTTGACCTGCGTTTTATGAATATTCATCAGCTCTGTAAATATAAAGCCAAAAAGTAAAACTGCCTTCCACTTATCGTGTTTACAAGGAAAGTGCACGGCGACGGCATCGGCATCGGCATCGCCATCGGCATCGGCATCGGCATCGGCATCGGCGACGACAGACGCAGGTGATGGCAATATGTACAGACACATCTGTGTCTGTACATAAAAAGTACAATAACAAGACATACTAAAGTTACAACATCACTATTTAAACCCTTACCGGGGGTATGTGCAGGTGTGGACTTGGAGGAGCCAGATGTGCCCCAGGGGTCACTAGCTGCTGCTGCTGGGGGTGGAGCAGGAGAACCCCAGGGATCAGCCACAGGCTGTGGCTGTGATGGTGGTGGTTCTCCCCAGGGGCTACCCCCACGTTCTGCTGGCTTGGGAAGTTGTGGGATGGGCGTTCCCCATGGATCTACAGATTGCTTCTGGGGCTGTGGAGTGGTATGACCCATTATGTCCAAGAGACCTCCTTCCTGTACCGGCTACAAAGTGTAAATTTCATTTGTTATTAATGATAAGAATATAAAAATCACATACACTAACCATGCCATGAGAAAAATGAATGTTTTAATAACGACAGTCTTAACGATAGTAATGAATTCACAAGAACTCTTCACATGAAAAAAATTAAACACAGTTGCAGTATGTTGTATTTCCAAGGATTAACAAAAACAATGAAGAGATAAATTACAGCATTAACTGCACATATAACATACTATAGCTAAGAAGCATGCAAAACTGGTTCAATAAGATGGGAAATGTGTAAACTTTGTAAACTGGGGAGAACTGTAAACTCTACAATCAAAGACAACATGTCAAACTAATAGCAATTTTTTCAATTTACGTCACATAAGAGGATCAAACTATCTTTTAATAACATGATCACTAGAAGCATATGATATGCAGTTTCAACAAATGGTTGTGCATTTTTAAAATTGACAACTTAAAATGCAAACATGCAGAAAAACAATGAACAGGCTATCTTGGCATCATGCCGTCATGCTTAAAACACTGAAAACTGTGAAATGGAAACTGACATTAAAACAGCAATTTAAGTTTTCTGCTAAAGTCCAAACTAACCATTCTATAGGTTAACAACTTTCAAATTGTATATATATCATAAAATCTCTTTTAAAACCATCCTTGTAAAAACCTATAATTAACTATCCCTTCAAAAAAAGTGATCATCCTGTGATTAAACCTAACCTTTCCAAGGTTTATTTCCACAAGGAACTGATAAAAAATTAAGATATTTAATCTGGTTTCTGTAACAATTATGGTGAAAATTGTGTGCTCTTTAAAAATAAAGGTAACAATATTCTGCTGTGGATGTGTTATATATATAAATCTGGGGAAGCTTTGGGAAGGGGGGTCAAGTGCTCCTGGTCTTAATAAAGAGTTTTTCATAGAGCTGAAGCAGTAGAAGTAATAATCTCTGAACTCTGTTCTGCATATTTTAACTTTTAAGTGCACATCTATATTACCAGATGTTATTTTAACAGCTTTAATTTCTAACGTATTAAATGTTGTTGTTTTTTTTCATTTATGTGTGAACTGCCAATGAGTTCTATTAGATGGGAAGTACATGGATTCTGGGAATGTCTTGACAATACTATTAATTACTTGGTGCAATTTCCTTTACTTAGCCTTCAGTAGCTTTTTATTGTGCAATAAAACACTGCTGCATTGGCCATAATCAACAACACACACAAATATCAGTGAAAACAGAACAAACTGGGCATGCTGCTATATTACTATACACCACTGACCCCCATGTTTTTATATACAAGACAATTTACTTTCAACAAGGCAATGAGGACAGATCTCAAGGTAACAAGACAGCAGTTAGTAAGCACTGTGTGGGTGTGAACAAGAAAGAAATAAGCTTCTTCATAATGAAAAATACTCATCTTTAATCATAAATCAGTCAATTCAAAATTCAAAATAAATAATAGTAATAGTTTAATTTTAAAAGAATAAAGTGCTTTCACTTAGGTTGAAACAAAAAGGTAAAGCTTAATATAACTAAGGTCAGAACAACTTATGTAGAAGAAAATTATTTCCTAAGTCTGTTTGACATACAAATAGATATCATTAATCTGATGCTCTCAAAGCCTTACTTTACTTTTAGGTTTTGTGTCTTGTAGTCTCCGCTTCTCCTGTAAAAAACAGGGTCTTTTTCTGTATGACTTTGGTCTCTTATTTTATGCCTAAAATGCCTGTTGACAGAAATGTTTCTAAAAGAAAACTACCCAGTATACGGATGAACTATCAATAAGAGATAACTCAAGAGAGACAAAAAGTAAAAATGTTGAAAGAAAATGGAATCTTGATTAATTTTAAGTAGAAGTAAAAATAGTCAAAACCTTTGAAAATAATAATTCCTAAATGAAATACATTGCCTCTTACTCGTATGCAAAAATATGATGTAATTCTTATGCAGCATGCCTGTTTATAATCCATGTTCACATAAATGATGTTGTTCTGACAAATACATGCTAAGCCAAGTGTCAGGTTGTTCCTTCATGTGTACAGCTAAATTATTACTAAATGCCTCTACATTGGGGCAAAGTGTCTTTGACTGCATTCTAGAAGAGCTCAAAATATGGATTCTCAGCAGACTATAGGGCATATACACATCAGAATGTATAAGATTACTGAAAGATGGACTGATGTCAAAAGACGATCTGATTACAAAACCATCCCTTTAAGACTAAATACTGGTGAAACATTCTGGTCTTCTGGTACTGTCAATTTTAGGAGAATAAATTTTTAGTACAAATCAGTCCTGTTGTGAACAGCCCTAAAATTTGTCAGCTATCCACCCTGGCATGTGTGTTGAAGTTTGAGCATGTCTAGAAATGATAAAACCTATGTAAGGAAAATTACCTGTAACATATGGCTGTAAAAGAAATATGAGGATAAAAATTTATGTAGCACATAAAAGTATGTACCTATATTGCACACAGTGACAACATCACCCCACCCCTCCCAAGAGCAAACATTTTATACCTCTTCTTTTTGACTCTCCTCCATGGCCAACTGTAGCCGCACATCATCTCCACGCATCTTTCGCACCTCCTCATCGTGTTCTTCCTTGCTCATTGCCAGTGCCAGTTGGAGTTGCAGTTCTTCCTCTCCCACAGTACTGGGGCGTGCAGCCTCAATTTCTGTGGAAAGTCTGCTCTCATTGCTGGGAGATGAGGCAGCTAGAAAACAAGAAAATTTAACCATTTTATTGCATATCAAAACTTTTTTTTTCTAGGTGAATGTGATTGGGCCCATTAATGTTAAAAATCCTGAAGATTTACATTGTTTTTCCCTAGGTGAATGTGATTGTTACAGTACACATTACTGCAGAAATATTATCTTAATGACTTCAGTTGCTTTGTTGCTCATTTGAAAACATGACCTCATTAAGGATTATGGTAATCTTTCATATAGATAATCTTAATTGCCAGTATACCAAACATCAATCCCAAAAGAACTTACAATAAATTCCAATAATTGTAAACAAAAACACTGCTTTTGACACTGGGATTAGCTACAACATAAAAGAACTGAGATCAGTCATATATCCATGCTCCATGACTGAACTGTCTGCTTTCTGGGTGGCTTTCAGCTCTCTAACAATTATTTCAACTATAACCTTGGTTCCATGGTCTCCCTACCTCCAGTTGCACCCCCATAGGGATCCGAGTAGCCCCCAGCAGTGGTCTCAAGTTTGGGACTAGTTCCAGGACCTTTACCAAACTGAACCTGGATAAATACAGAAGAAATGCATATCCATTACAATGCAGATAATGAATGATTCAATGCCTGTATCTGTGACTCATCATAATGGGATTCACGACATGACAATATTACTGCATTTCTTTCTAGATTATGTTTAATGCTTGCGGTTTTCACATTTTTGCTGGCTTAATTGATGCAGCCATAGCCAATTCTATGGGAATAGCTATTCATCAATTACCCAATATGTGATCTTGTCAAGAAACATCAATCTCTACTTTTGATCACTGCTCATCATTTAACTAATTTCAAGTTACTCTAATATGTAAATGAAGTGATATTACTGCAACAGAACCAAGCTCTTACTAACAAATGTCAAGATATGAGGACATTTATCTTCAAGTGCTTAAAGTCAAAATTTCATTTCAAAAGACATATTCACAGAAGAAGTTAGCCAAACTGCATTATAGACAAAATGACATAGTCCGATTACAAAATATGGGATTTGAAAATTTGAATATGATAGGGTTCCATTGTGATCTGAACCATCTGGTGAGCTGAACAAGTCTTTTTCTGGCCCAACTTTGTGCTGATCCAAACACATAAGAAGGCAATGTTTTAGTATAATCTTTTTAATATCTGTAAATAAGGACATAAAAAGTTGTCTACTTATTCACCTGTTGTCCACCCTGACTTCCAATTCCTGACGGATTCTGAGCAAAACGCTCCTTAGCTTTTAATGCTTTGGCTCTTTCATTCTTCAGTCTTTCATCATCTTTTAATAAAGCCACAAGCTGCTTTGCTTTTTCACGCACATTCATTCCTTGATCCTTGTTGTCCTCTACATACTGAAAATCTTTCAGTGTTTGAATAGCAAATATATTTTCTTTACATTGTTGTGCCACTTTCTCACTCCCAGTCTTTATAATGTATTCCAAGAGAACTAATGATTTGTAAACATGGCGCCAGTTTTTTCCATGATCGTTCAGTCTTTTCCACACCATCTGCATGATTTCTGTAAAGGCTACAACATTGTAAGTCAAGTCCGCAATTTCTCCCATCAAAGTGCTTGATGGTCCCCATGGGTCGTTAGAGGTTGCCTCCCGCACTTTGATCTGGGGATCTGAGAAGTTCTTCACCACATTTTTTATTGTTCTTCTGATTGGCGGCATTTTTATTCCTATGCTGTATTTTTTCACTGGACAGTCAGAGCAGCATCATAGGGCGCAATCTATATGTGAATAGAAACAACACATTGTAATAAGTCTGGGAGTTCTGTGATTGTATAAAAAATACTCCCAACAGCATTTGGTTAATTGCAACTAATTGTCACTTAACATTTGAAAGAATTATGAGAAGGGATATAAAGGGGGAGCAGTAAAACACATGGGGAAGGTAAAACAACACAATGCACAAGTTTTTTTACAAGGATGAATTCAGTGATATAAGTTTGGATCCCATTGAGAATATCAAATAAAAGCAATCTATTATCACAATTAACTACAGCTTTACTCAAGGGAAAATCTTTTATCAAACTTTCTGAATTTTCCTAACAATTTTACTGGAATTAGTTATTTGGGGAAACATGGTAAATATATTTTTGACAGAATTCTTCTGAATCAACATTTTTATTATTATTAAAGCAAAGACACCAATTATGGGCCATTTAAAAACTAAACAGCCTGGGCAGATAAGTGAAACACAAAATATACCAGCCAGTGAATAATGCTCAGATGTATTGATCTTAGCTTTTTCATGGAATTTATTGGTGTGTGGATTGAAAGTTCCATTTTCATATATTTATTCACTAAGCCCAGACTATGACTAATTTCAAACAGTTAGGCCCTAACAGGTGCCAGAATAGGGTTTTGTCACACAATTCCCAGGAAAATTTCATTGAAATTTTAACCAATATGAATGTAGAGAAATGAGTTAACTACTATAATAAGCTGACAAAAGAAGTATGAAATATATTAACAAATATAAGGGCAAGCTGCAGCAGCTATTAATCATCTGACAAGTTGCTAAAGTGATTCTTGACTATGGTAAAGCAACTGTGAAGCATAATAAGAAAGTTAACACAAAATTCTATTAACTAATCACATTAGCCCAGAGGGATTTTGAACTGACAAAGGTCATACTTCTTATTGTATTTATAGCTATCACTATTTCTAAACATCAGTTATGAAATAAGGATATCGTTAGACAGTAAATGACAACCATATACAAAGAACACCCTAACTATATATGTACAGTAAACCAAAATTAAATTGAAATATAAATATCAGTGATAGCATTACCACAAGTCAAAAATACACAAACTGACATTTCATTTTCAAAGTTTACCTTCAAAAACCTTTACCATACAATGAAACTGTGAAAAACTGTAACTGCATATTTATTAATAAAGGAGTGAAATATTTGTGTGTGTGTGTGTGTGTGTGTGTGTGTGAGAGAGAGAGAGAGAGAGAAGAGAGAGAGAGTTAGTTAGTTAGTTAGTTAGTTACTGGCAAAATGAAATTGCACTGTCATTTTAAAAATAATTGCCAAGACCAGGAAATGTGACTGTGTCAAGATTATGCGAAGTTCATCGCTTCTCAATAAGTCTTTTTTCATACGTTTATCTGTTTCTGTTTACACTGGACCTACATCTCATTAAAAGTTAATACTGGATATACTCACCGGCGAAATGTATTGTATAACTTTTCTGTAAAATCTTGTAAAGCAGCAGAAATACTTATCGCCCTTGTTCAATATGGCGACTACAGATTTGCTTGAAAAAGAGGGGGTTTTAACAACAAACTTCCGCTTTGGTAAGAACTTTGCTTTACTTGCTGTCAGAGGATTCGAGACCAAGACACCCAGGTTCTGAATAAATTTCTGAATATAACGAACCCGAAAAAAAGAACAAAAATCGATGTAATTCATAAAAATTGTATGGAAATTTTAAGAAATCAAGGGGCATGTTGATAAACAGAACAGCTTAAAACACCCGGATGTTCAAAGGAACAGTAGCTTGTTTACACCCGAACACAGGTAAGACATAATTGCAATTAACATTGATAAAGCGTCGAATGCGGTGAAAAGTAATTGACATGCAGTGCTTAATAATTGCTGTAATGTAAGTTTTATTTGCTCTTAATAACTGCTTGTATTTGGATTGTAAAGATGTTATGGGATAATGTTTGGTTGACTATTGAGGGTGACAGTTTATGTTTCACACAATGTCGTGTATATTTCTATGGTGGTCATTGAAACTGAAAGCTTGACATATGCTTATTGTTGATTAAAAAGAAGTATCAAATTGTTTTTAAGTTTTGGTGGGTAATAAATATGCCAACTTAACTAGATCTTGCTCATTTGACCACAACCGGTAGCAATTGATTTGCACATGACATGTACATTGTATATGTCATTTACAGTTTTCCCTTTCCTGGTCACAAAATTTGGTCAAGTCATCACCTGGGGAATCCTATTAATTCTGCAGAAGGACACTGAAAATGTTGCATATTACAAAAAGGTCATATTTATTTTTCATCCTAATAGCCTGAAATTTTCGATCACTTTTAATAGAAACCAGGTAAATGTGGGTATACTCCAAAATTGTTTGGAAAAAATCAACATTTAGTTGTCATACCACTAGTGTATTCCTCAATTTTGCATTTTCCCCAAAATTATCACCTTAAAATTTACATGGAGTCCCATTAATATCCATAGAAGAAATCATGATCTTTCAAATAATAAAAAAATTATCAATATAACTAATTGAAGAACAAAGAATTAAATAGTAGTATCATTTTTGCTGCAAAGTTTTGTCCAAATTTCTGTAGCTTAAGATAAGTTGACCCAGCACAGTTTTGTCTTTCATGTTATCTATGACTGTCCTGCATTAAATTGATAAATTTTGAGATAATCTGTAAAAAATTATAAATATTTAAATGTACCTTAATGACTTAATTTTCACAGACCTTTTTGGGACTTCTGACCATGACCCCCCCCCTCCCCAATTGGGCCTTTCCAGGCTTACTGACCAGGAAACGGTTAATCAAGGTTGGACATAAATGATATGTATTCTTTTCAGATATTAAATGAGTAAATTTGTCCTTTTCAGAACCAGTCCATAGAAAGACATACAAAGATAAATGTTGAACCATACACTTTGTTCAACTAGTGCCCACATCACACCAAAGGGCTAACATACAGAGGCAATAACAATTAAGATAGGGATTTAAAAAGGTGTTGTTCTGCAGAAGTGGACTTCTAAATCCATAGGATTTTATTTCTGCAGTGGTGAATACTGAGAGTATGTCAACATGGGGTATCCTGCAGAACTGCTGTCTTCCAGCATTTTATTACTCTTTATATTTTATAATCCAACTGTGATAGGTAAATTTGATTTTGATTCAATCTGCTTATTCTGTTTAGGTATTAATATCAAGTGCTTTTTTGATGAGGTATTTTAGAAGTGTACATGTATGTTGAATATGGTATATAACCTTGTCAGATGTTCAATATTGATTGCTCTGATGGTAGTTTATTTTTGTCAGCTAAACACACCTTAATTACAAAGCTGTTAAGCTACTTTTTAAATTTATTGAAAATCAGTACATGCACAAACTTCACATGAACAAACAAATAAAGACATATATTAAAACATATGTAGAATATTGTGATAATTTATTGTGGTATGAAAGTTTTGATTGTTTTTATTTTGAAATATCTACGATAATTTTAAGTCTTTTGAAAATTGGAATATGTGTCATTTTACCAATGTAAAAACATATTCTTAATTCTTGTTTAGGTAAAGTCTGTAATGTAAAATATGACTGTGGATGGAATAATGAATGTGTCAGCAACCAGTGCCAATGTATTCAGAACTTCCAAACAGCTTCAAATGGAAGAGATTGTACAGACCGTAAGTTAAGAGATTCACTGAATCCTGTATAATGCTGTACATGTGCATTATATAGAAATTCAGGCTATGGTTAATGATTATAATCTTGAAGGCCTGCAGGTAATAATTTCTCAAAAGAAATTAGGATAAAAAATTTGGTAGACTACAATTTGGGATGAGATTAACAGTAGTCAACAAAAATGAAATAGCAATTGGTATAAAAGCATTTGTCATTTTTTTACCTGAAACTGTCTGCTGAACTGTTGATTTAAGAGGACAACCATTTATTCAGATTTAAGGTCAATGTGTACACCTTATTGATTGCACAGCACTGGTAGATGGAGGACTTCAAGGCGGAGAGGGGGGATCTCTCCCTTCCCAAATCCCCCAATTCCCTACTTGTTTGGGAGGTGGAGGGGTCCTTTTTGAAAAGAAAGAGAGCAGGGAGGAAGGGGGTAGGGGCAAATACCAAGAAGATGGCTACTCACAATATCCTTGTTTGTTTGAAATTTTAAGGAATTGTCAAGAATAGAACACTTTATCATATATTTTCAAATTAGACTAGACAACATGAATGGTTCTTCAAATGGTCAATGGTATGTTTTGTTTTACTTTACAGCCTCTTGTGGTGATGCAAGGTGCATAGAATGTGATACAAACCAGACGTGTAGAAGGTAAGACAAGCATTTTATCTATTGTCAACATGTATGTTAAATTTTTGTATTGAAAGAGTCAAGATTAAGGCTTCCCCCAAAGCGCCACCCAGTTGTCATTTGGACAGCCACTGGTATCAAAAGTTGGCTTATATTTCCAAAGACGGCTGGACGGCTTATAAATTTGTAGGAAATGCCGGGTTGGTTCATCAGAACAGTCTGTGGAGAGCCTAGTAAATTATCAAGAAGCATTTGATTTACCCAGCTCGTATACTGTGTCCTAGTTGAATAAAAATCCATTGTAGTATGACCTGAATATTAATTAGATAAAAATCCCTCATACAAAAAGTACAGACTTCTACCACATTAGAAACCATAAGATATGTTGGCAGCTTTGTAGCAGTCAGACAACTGCTACAGTACTGCAACAACTAGACTGGTTAAAACTGGTTTGTTGTCAAGACAGCATAGTGCTTTTCAATCTAGTATAATTTATTTCATCTCCTCAAAGACCATTTAAATTAGAAACTTGGGAACTTTTGGGAATGATAGATCTAGTAGGTGAAATGTTGTTTTTGCAAATATGTAACCCAAAACTTTGTAAGCTGTTTTACTTAATGGCTGTAGGACTATGTTATTCAAAGTTCAAAATAAAGTGCAGGAATTACTTCAATTGCATTGCTGATTTGTACCTGATCAAGAGTGATATTGATGTAAGGGAAATTTTTGTTTGAAATGTGCTAAAAATGGGAAATTTAAAAATGTCTGATTTAATTAAGTTAAAAAAAAAAGAAAAAAAAAATATATATATATATATATATATATATATATATATAAAATTCCAAAAAGAATATTTATTGTTATTAAAGTAAAATATTATAAACGTAACATAAGTAATATTTATTATTTATAATATATATTATTAATTTTAGTAATTTTTATTTAATTTTTATATTTTTAAAATTTATCTCCCTCCCCTGCTTATGGCATATTTTGGGGACTTGTTTGGGTTGGACTCCCCACAGATTGGTGACCAAATTTAAGATTCACATTATTGACTCCCTGCACCCCTAATCCTGGAGAAACCCTTGCTTAAGATAGCCAACAGACATTTTTTGACAGAAGCTTTGAATGTTGTACATTACCTGAAGTGTTAAAAATGTCCTGAACTTTTAACTTTAATTACCCTTTAACATCCATGATAATTCAGCGACATATCACTGAGTGCTACTTCCTGGTACTGTGCTGGCACATAGAGGTTTTCACTGTTTGGAAATTGTATATCATCCCTGTGTTGATCAATTTAAAAAATCACTGTAGGGTAATGCAGTGCCAGAAAGAAACATTTTGGAGCTCAATTTGTAAACTTGCTGTAAAGCTAATTAATTAATGAGCCTAAAATTTAGCTTGTTCAACATCACAAAGTGTTAAAAAATGCATTTTGTCAACCTACCTTGTTTTCAGAGTTGCCGCTTGTTAAACAACTTATCAATTTTGTCTGGCCAAAAAGGAAGTTTAACTTTCTTTTAGATGGGGCCCTTTTTGAAATCTTTGTATGACTGAATGCATTTATATTTGCAGTGTTGTATTTGGTCTATTTCAGATGTGTTGATTTCATAGTCAGGACTACTAGTCAGTGTATAGATTCTTGTCCATTAGATAGTCAAGTATTGTCACTAAGTGGGGATCAGCTGGGATATATATGTTCAGGTAAGTGAGGGTATAGTGTGTGTTCTTTTCTTCTTAATTGTGAAATTACTTTGAATAATATGTGTATAGATTTTCTTTTTCTTTTTGAATAACTTGTTTTTATCTAATCACTACAACCGTCAATGGGCTGAAAGTCAATAATACAGTTTCTACAATAAAATTTTATTAAAATTTAGATATTATAATCTGTCAATCCATATTACATAATGATATTGTGTTAAATAGGGTACATTACTTGTTTTATACTTGTAAATGCTTTCAATGATATGAAGTATATATTTCTCCTTTTGAAGTTTTATCGATTTTGATTTTTGTTACGCTTGATGTTATTTGCCAGTTTTAAATCAATTTTTTATGTACTCATTTGCTGCATGCAGATTTCACAAATATCTGGTTTTAGTCTATAAGTGGGTAAGGGATTGATGGTATATGCAGTATTTTCCCATTCTTTGAATGAGGCATGTTGAAATATCACAATAAGAAAAAATTGTCAGAATTCTTTATAATACTGGTATTCCCAAATGGAAAATTGATTCCTGGTATAAAAACACCTGGATATCAGGATCCACGCATTAAACTAAAAATCCCATATCCTGATTATATTTATATTCATTATTTATTTGAAAAAAAAAAAAAAAAACATATGATAAATGAAAGTATAATGATCGTTGCTCTCTAGTTTCCTGTGAATTACGAGCCATGACAGATGCATGCATGAGTTTTGTCATAAATTATTCCATTAGTTCTGATGCAATTCTTCAGTTTGCTTTTTTAACACACATGAAATGCATGTTTTGTTTTATCTGTTCTGTCCCCAGACACGGGAGCACGACAGGGCCAGGCTCTCCCGCAGCTGTATCTCATCATCATCATCATTGTATCTGTATGTGTTGTGCTTCTCTTGGTATTGGGGTTCTTATTTTATTGGAGGTCTCAGAGAACGGGGTGAGCATTACATTTATAGAATTGTATAATCAATACAGACTCATGAAAATGAATCTATCCAGGTAAATTTATGGATAACAGTGGTAAATTTTATAAACTCTGGATTTAAAGTTATAAAAGTACTGTGAGGTTTCAGTTTGGAACCACACTCTAACACCTTGGCACTTTTATAACTTGTTTAGAGTTTACAGAATTTAACTGTATTAATTTATTTAATATCAATTCATTTGACACCTGAACACCACTCCCAGTAGTCAATGTAAGCTAGGGTCATTTTCACAAAAGAAATTTAAACAATCTTTGCTCTACTTTGACCCAAGAATAACCGGTTGTGGTGTACTTAAATGAAGTATTGCACTTGTCTTTTGGAATGAAAGAAAGGGTCAAAGTTTTGACCAATAATTATTTTATTTTAGTGGATTACCAGGACTTTATTTTGATTAAGAATTGAAGTAGCAGAAAAAAAATTGGTCTTAATTTCCAAACCAAATTTTGGTCTGAAGTTCTGTGTAAAACCATCCCATGGCTATGTAGACATAGTTGAAAGCATATGAACTAGTCCTTTAGTCCTTTATTCCATTTGAACCAGACCAAGGTGTGAAATTTATTGATGTTTAAATTACCTAGAAATATGTTTTAACAAAGAATACATGATATTCATAATTAGGAAACTCTTAAGCTTGAAAGGTTTACTACTCCAAGTCAATCCTTTGAAGCCTTTGAACAGACAACATATTATTTTTGTTAAAGAAATCTATTGATTACTTCATAATTCCTATTTATGTTGTGAAGTCAAACATAGATGTATAGAGGCTGCACAGTTTAGAAAGTATGTTGTATTTGATTTTTCTTTGTATACATTATTGGCTGTTTTTATGATGCATGGAAGCCAGTATCATGGTAAAAAGGGAACTAATCCAATTTAGGGGTGGTTGACTGCCTTTGTTACACAATGTATTCTTCGATTTAATGCAGATTTAATGTTTTTAGAATTTTGGTTAGATATTGAGCAATATGACGGATTGGACAGTAAATATATATTAAAGTAGGGAAATTCACAATTTCTGTGCACTTATTGAGACAATTTTAAGATGCTGATGAAGGGTTTGTGGTCACTGACATATCTGTATCCTTAAAATTTTGACTCTCAGTAGGTATGTGTAATGCTGACCTTAGTTTTGATGATTTTTCCTAATAACAGGACCAAGACCAGCTACCACACCACCCGCAGCATTGAGATGGGAAATGTCCATCAAAATGGGTTTATTAAAAAGGTAAGTCATTTTTTCCCTTTCTCTATTTTTTGTATCTTTTCAGAATTAAATAATGCTGGCCCGTAGCCAGGGGGGGTCGGGGGGTTTGAAAGAACCACCTTTTTTGCTGGAAAAGGTCCACTCTGGGTAAAATTTGATATATGTACTTGAGGATTTTATAGTAAAAGGTCCACTTTTTCAGAAAACGAACCCCCCTTCTGAAATTGCTGGCTACGGGCCTGTAATGTCAGTCAGGATAAGGACAATTTTCAGGTCAAATGTTTTATTATTCATTTAAATGTCATTGTCTATAAAAACATGAAAACTGAAACTAATTTTTGCAGGACAAAAGTAAAATGCCTGCTTTTCATATTAACTTTTAAAGGTAGCTTTCCATATTTAATGGAACTTGGGGTCACACCAAAAGTGACATATACAGTTTGCTAAAGAGAGTTTATGTGCAAAAGAAAACATTATTTTGATTAGTTTTTACAAAATTATTGTAAATTTGGTGAAAATTAATCATTAGGCTAAAACAAAAATATTATGCCCAAAATGTAACATTATTCTATTTCTGCAGCTTGATACTCTTGAGAAGAAGGAAACCCATTTGCCCAATGTTGCTGTGTTTGAAAACCCAGGCTTTGGTAAGATGTGAATCAACATTTCATTTCTGATTCTAGATAGTGTTGTTTCTAATTTCACCTGTTGCATTTGCATATGCTTGTCCCTTTATTATTGCAAGTGTATTGTTTATTCTTTTTTCTGTCACTGTTACAAAAAATTCTAATTTATTCTTTTATTTAAAAATATGCAAGTAAAGCGAGATTTCCTAAAATATGACAAACAGCCAATATGAAACTAGTTTTCATGGATTCAATGAATGTATCAGTATTTTAGTTTGCTAACTTTGAGCCTAATTGATTAGTTGATTTTTTAAAGAATAATGTAATTAAGGAATTTCTTCCACCTATTCATTACAGAATATGATGAGCCTCAAGAAGTTGAAGAAGTGGTGATCAGTGAGGCAGAAAAAGAGGAATTTATGTGTCGCTTACTCAACTTGAAATCAAAGACTGACATATTTTTGGCCATGTTGAATGAGGCTAGAATCAAATACAGAAGCATTCAACATACTCATCCCAAAGTCCTGGTTTATAAGTAAGCACCTAATATTTTCAGTTCTCTAGGTCAGAAGCCTTGAGTTTTTTAATACATAGGACTCTGCATTACTTAACAAAAAGAATAACAAAGAATATTTTTGTTTAGAACTTTGATAGTGTTCAGCAAATATAAAATGAAAAATATCTTTAAATTGTTAATGTTCCAGAAAAATGAAAATGACAAGGTACATTGATACAGGCAGTGCATTAATCAGTTTTGGCAGGTTTTTTATTTCATGGCAGCCTTCTCCAAGATGGGTCTTTGTAATGTCAGTAACTGCTTACATTTCTATTAGCCATTGCCTGCCTCTGGTATAAAAATACAAACTGTCATATTTTCCTGATTATTTCAGAAATGTGATTCACCAGTTGTGTCGAGTGTTAACATTACTTAACAAACATGAACGTGATGTTATAATGCCTGCTGATGGGCTATCACTTCTACAATGGGGAGACAAAACACTCAAACACTACCTGGCTATAAGAGGGGTAAGATTTTCTTTATTCGTACTTTCATCGTGAGGTCATACTGTCAGCATTGTGTACCTATAGGTATTAATGTTGAATTTTGTTGTGGGCTTTGGTGTAACTTTAAACATATCTTGTTTCTCTTTTCTTGGGGGGAGAACCCTGCCCAACAAGTGACCATGCTCAGATTCATTTCACATTTTATTAACTGCAAAAGGATTGGTTTTAATCACCCTCTGTAGGCTGACCCTTTCTGGATAATATAAGGGGTTTTCTTACTATATATTTTGATGATATTTTTATGCAGTGCAGTGCAACCAGTTGTATTGTGTTCCCAGTAAGGCAAGATCATGTAGCATTTGATTACACATTTTAAAATACTTTGACTTGATTATGGACTGCAAATACTTTGTAATGAAAACAAAACCTCTTTGGTAAGTATTTATTTAGAGTAATTTTCTCTTATTTTAATGTTTTATCTTTTGTAACAGTGTTAGAAGAAAGAGAAAGCAATTTAAATTTACTTTTACTCCTTTGAAATATTAGGCTATGAATAACAACACCAAAGACAATGGAAAACAGCATCCAGATGACACCAGTGAACATGGTACAGTATTTACAACTTTTGGATACAGTGATGGGTACGTTTCAATTAAGTACACCCTAAAATTATTTCTTGTGCATGCAATTTAATTTCTTGCCTGATTTCATTCTATATCAATCAGTTACAGAGCACTTACCTGTTTAAACTATTTCACGTTCTTCCTTGTTCTCATGGTTTTCCTTTTAAAGCACGTAACACTTAGTTCTCAATTCAACTATATTGAAATTTGAAGTTAATTGAAAGTGCATCATATAAAACCTCTTTTATCTTTTGGTGCGATGATGCATTTTGTGTCAAGTTTCAGTTTTCTTGGTCTGAGTGGAGTTTTATTGCCATTTTCTCTTTCACTTTTCAGTTAGGTCAATTTGAGCACACAGGCATCACTGTATATGTGAAAAATAGTATTTACAATAATGAATTAAATTCCACATATTAATTACCCAGCATTTAAGTCATTATGTAGTATGAGCTTTTCCTCTTAAACTATTTGTTATAAATGATTGTAAGCTGTTATAACTTCATGGAATCGTTACAATAGGGTGCGCATACCAGTTACTGAACTGTGGTAAGTGTTTAGGTGTCCCCAATAGGCCCTGCTTCAAGGTGGTGATGTTGTCACAGCATTTAATTTGCCCTTAATTGACTTTTTTTTTTACAATGTGTAATGTGTTTTTTATGTAGCTCTCTTGAGACAGTAAAATATAAGCTATGTATTTTAAGTGATCCAACAACAAATCATCTTAATGGATATCAGATTTACAATATTTGTAAAGTATGTATTAAATACTTTTTGTGCGACATGGAACATCATTGACTGCTTGGAGGTATAGCAAATGAGGTGACGATGGAAAGAATGGATTTTCAAAAAATTGATAGCAAATCTAGATTTTTTGGGGTTGGGACAGGCAAAATTAATGGTGGATAGGATGGCAGACAGATAAAATGGTTTTGATTGTTTTACAAAAGAATGATGAAGATGACAGATATTCAGAGTACTGGAATGAAAGTGTAATCATGCAGTCGTCAAAATATTCAGGGATGTGTGTTTATTTAATAGCTATTTATGGAAATATTGGGTCTTATTTCAATTTCCTACTCTGTGTTTGACACTGTCCTCTTAACTTACTATTTGAATTTGTATCTGTCATTAATATAGCACCCTGAGTTTCAGAACACTGACAGTGACTTTCTATCCAGTGCTATCATCATTTTAATTCGTGTGATTGTCTTGGGCATAATAGTGGTAATGTAGACTCTGAAACTCAGGGTGCTTAGATGGTAGAACATTTCTAATTGTGAATATTGGTGGATGGTTGGTAGGTGAGACATGATCTTTAGTGATTATTTGGGTTATGGTTCAATTTTGTATTTGATTTATGTGTGGGAGAACATTAGCTCCTACATCATACTTTGTTTTGCTAACTTGACAATATAGTTTACTGTGTAATATAAAAGCATTTTAGTAGTCAAGTCTTTTGTCTTGAATTTATGCAATATTATTATTACAGTATAATCTAATGAATATTAATTACTTGTAGGGATGAACTTAATAGAAAGCCTTTTGAAGTTACATCACTGTGCAATTTTGTCTTTTTCAGATCTCTGAACAAGCTGCATCTGTCCCTCTCCTCCAGGAACTCCCATGACTCTGATGAGATGTCAGACTATTCAGGACAGTTTCCAATTAATCTGGAGGATACTACGTCTCCTATTGAAGTGTAGCATTTCAAGCTGCTCTGGTTGATAAAGCTGGCCCAGGTCATTTTAGCACAAATTCTGCTGTAGCCAAATAATCAATTGTCACAGTATATCAGATCAGTGATAAAATGGTCAAAATTGATTAGATCACATTTCCCTTTGCCAAATGGATGGTTTTGTAGTTTATGAAAAAATAAAATAAGCTTTAAGCTCGTTGATATTAAACATGGATACCGTGCACTGGAGCTGGAGATACAAGCTGTGCAGGACACAGTTGTTTTTAAAATGCAATGAGCACTTTTTAGTACAAATCACAAAGAAGAACAACCTATTTTAATTTGTCATGCCTGTGTTGAATGTTTTTGCAGCTTGGTTAAACTTCAAAAGTATGATTCTTGATAGTTATTGGAAATAAAAACATCTTTTGTCTCAGTCATTAAAATGTGTAGATATGTAGAGAGTAGATCCCACTGTAAAAGTATTGCCAATGCCACTACAGGGTGACTTGGAGTTATGTACAGCTTGCATTCAGCCAGGTTGTTTGTAAGTGCATTTGTTTGTGAATCCAATACAAAGTGGGTTGCAGGATGCTATATGCATGGAAGTATATGGGTTTTTAAGTCCCCATGTGAAATACAGTGTTGTACATAAAAAAGAGTTTTACAAATTTTATTTTTTTAAATGTTTATAATCTTACCTTGAAAACGTGCAGAACGTTGTATTGTTCATAACTCTTGGGTCACTCTGTACATGCTGTAGATGTGTGATTTTTCTTGATAGTAGCGGTATGAATCTCCTATTTAGTAGAGAATGGTTACAGGAAATATATTTTACAGATATATTGTTGAAGTTAGAAAACATTCCACTAGTATTTTATAACATGCTAGTAATTCTTTAGATTACTGAGCTGAAATTGCTTATATTGCTTAGTTTATTATCTGATAATTTCAGATTAAATAAAATAGGTTGTCAAAATGTAAACTTTTTATAAATGTTTGTCGCACAAATGTCTACTTTAATAACACCTTTGATATGAATGAGTCAACTTAGGGTATATTTTATAATCTTTTCTGCCTTGCAATATATATCAAATATTGTCACTGCAATGACACTAGTAATATGACATAGTCAACATGGGTATATTTTAAAATTATTCTTCTTTTATATTAAATAATATTTCTTCTTTGCAATATACAACGGTCTGAATGTGACTTTTTCAGCTTGCAATACAAGGCTGGTTATTTATTTTTGTTGTAAATGTACAATTGAGTGCATATGTATTAGCCGCATGCCTTATATGCAGAACATTCCAAACTGTAAATTGAGGGAAACTGATGAAAATACTAAAATATTTTGCCTACAATTTTAGTATTTTTTCCTGGCACTATGAGATTGTTTGACTTTTATTGTATCATTTGTTTTAAAGCATAAACTAAAATGTGGATATTTAACTATTGAGATTATTTATAAATTCTACATTCAAGTGTTCATGTGGGCAGTGTGTTGATAAAAACAAAGGGCACGTGCACAAGCATAATGCAAATCTTTACACATTGCATGAGTGAGTTTTTTTTAAACAGGTGAAAGTATTTTTGTTTTGAATTATTCAATTTATTGTAAAAAATGCAGTCTGTCTTATTTGAATACTTATATAATTTTAACATGGCAGTATGTCTAGCAGTTACTTTGTTGGTGATTTTAGGATTCTACTTTTACAATTGCAATCAAAATAAAATGGTAGTCATAAAGATTAGTTTTATGATGAATGGACACTGAAGCACAAAGCACGAACTTTCAGCTATTAGCATGGAGATGACTGTGATAAATGAGTACCATATGGAATTATTTCCTTTTATCATTTAACAAGCTACCATATGTGCTCAATAGATTACTGCCACCTGGAGTTGAAAACATTGGTTGTCTTTGCACTGATGAAGAAAAACTATAAACTATGTGAATTAAAATAAATAATTAAAGTTGAAAGGTTTTTATTTGTTTTTATTTTTAGTTTTTGCCCTTTTTCCAAATAGAATGATGATAAGGTCATATACAATATTTTGACCAAAGATTATCAACCTTTAACCCTTACTACAGTATTATATTGCACTATATGTTTCAATGCATGGTCACTTCAAAAAAGGTCATTTAAATGGTCATCTACAGGCCCAGTGCTTTACTGTCAAACCATTACTAATTGTCAGAGTGCCTGAAGAAATCCATTTCCCTGAATCTACAATACGTTTTTTGCAATTTCATAAATTGGATCATACATGTGCATTGTACCCATAAAAACAGGGATGTAAGCATGTTCGCAGTGTATTGCAGGTGGAAAAATCATTAGGTTTCAAGATCAGATAAACCCCAGAAACTCCAATCCAAGCCAATCACGTAAAAATTAACCTTTTCATTAAAGAGACGGTACATAGTATTTTGCGTGGAAAAATTACTAAAAAATTATTCTTCATTTTCTGACATTTTAAAGTACTTCTTATCTATCACCCTATTGACTTTACATAAAAGTATGTTTTTGAGACCTTTTTTTTCTTTACTTAACTTGGCAAAAACCATGTTAAAGGTTATGATTGAACCCCTTCTAATTTCACTTACTGTTGAAATTTACCACATTGGTCATGTCATCACTTAATTAATGACATATTGCATGCCTTTGACATTAGAAGTTTATTTGACAGGGAAGTAGGCAGACTAAAGACAAAAATCCCTTGTTTTTATTACCTCTTTTCCTTAACTTTGCTTAAGCAAAGTCAGTGGTTACATGCACCCTTGCATTTTTACTTCCAGCTAAAATGTAAGTTTTCTATATTAGTCATGTCATTATCTAATGGCAAGCAGCATGTCCGAGACAACAGTGTTCTATTTTATGACAAGGAAGTAGATTGTAGATTAAAGACAACAAAAATCCCATGCACTATCCCTTAAAGTATACAAATTAGAAATAATTTCCTGGCACTCCTTGAACTGGAATGAACATCATTTGTCAAATCCTTCATGTAATTGAAAAAAAAATGAATTTGGTATGATACAAATGCAGCATTCAGTTGGTATATAAGGAGTAAGTCACGCAGTTACATGCATCAGTGAGGGATGCAACAATGAAGCTGGTCATTTTTATACTCATTTTGAGTGCTGTCCATGTAGGTGGGTCAAATGTGATGTGTAATTCCAGAAGTCCAGAATCTCCGCCATGCAGCCCCAGTGAGCCATGCCGTTGTGTTGTGTGGTATAGTCCCCTAACACGGGACCAACAAGGAAAACCTTATATTAGACCACCGTTGACCGGCTGCTTTTGTGATCCTGAGGGAGCAGAAAAGCCTGTTTGGACATTCTTTAATAAACCAGTGGTGAGTAGTTATTTTATCACCTAGGGGTTGCTTTAATGAAGAAAGAGGAATGGGCGTGCACCCCAACCTCTGCCAGCTCTGTTCAAAAATACATTGTTACAGTTCCAATCAAACACCTGTGAATCTACCCCAGCCCTATTAAAAGATCACCTGATTTTTGTCATATTAGATGGATTCCTTCAGGCCCCTTTCAAATCAACTGGGTTCTACAGTCAAGCTTTTATTGCTCTTGATGCTAATTTTATGAGATAGGTAGTCAATGTTTGTTTGTTTTGAAACCTCTGAATTTACTGAACTTTGTCTTCTGTGTTCCTGGAATCTTGCTTACAAAAATCTTTTATGCAGTTTCTCCAATGTGAGAGGCTTTCCACAGTGGTGCAATACACTTGTCCTGCAATGGTCCAATTATACTATATGTTGTTACATTGTATAAGCATGTGAAAAGTACACCTGTATTATAAACTTTCATGACATCTTGACTGTTTTGACACTCCCTCACTATGAGGAATCACAAGGGACACATTTTTCTTGGGGGAGTCAAAGTTCTTTGCCCTTTCTCATATTTAGTTGATAATTGCTAAGAAATTGATCAAGGCTTCATTCACATGGAATGTCTATTTTCTAAAAATCTATTTTCTATTCGCGCTATCTTATGATCACGGTCTGTGCCCTGAATATCCCGCCGCGTAATTACTGGCAGCGCGAGCCAGTTACTTATAGTAACTTATAGTAACTGTCTCGCGCTGCCAGTAATTACGCCGCGGGATATTCAGGGCACAGACCGTGATCATAAGACATACCGCGAATAGAAAATAGAATTTAGAAAATAGACATTGCATGTGAATGAAGCCCAAGACTGTAGTGGCAGTTGAAAGCTTACTGTTATTTAAACTGAAGTTTAATGCAATTCATAAATCTACCCAAATAGGTGAACCTACATCAGTTTATGAAATCATTTTCAAAATTCTTGAATAATCTATTGCTAACAAAACATTTTTTCCAAAGACAATCGTCAATTTTGTTTTTTTTTAGTGAGAAATTACTGTAAACTGTAATCACTGCAGTGATGCCAGAAATAATGAATATGGCTGCAGAACTGATATCTAGGCCAGAATTCTTTAACTTTTTGGTCAACAATTTTTCCTTGATCATGTGCTGGCTATGGAGAGGACAGGCAGCAAGTATGCACTCACTTTTATTCAGAACTCAGAGATGTCATCCCAGAAACGTACAGATATATAAAAATTAAGACTTATCATAGCATTAAGAAGAGAGTTGCAGGCATTTTTTCATGAACAATATTCAAAGAGACAAAAAATATTATTTTTCAGGGATCTACGTATGGATCTTTAAATGAACAACCAGGACCTCCAGATACACAAAGTCAACATGGAACCCCAGGGTCAAGCAGGCAACCAGGACCCCCAGGATCACACAGGCAGCCAGGACCCCCAGGATCCCCAGGAACAAGCAGGCAACCAGGACCCCCAGGATCACACAGGCTACCAGGACCCCCAGGATCCCCAGGATCATACAAGCAACCAGGACCCCCAGGTTCACCTGAGCAACCAGGACCCCCAGGTTCACCTGAGCAACCAGGACCCCCAGGATCACACAAGCAACCAGGACCCCCAGGTTCACATGAGCAACCCGGACCCCCAGCCTCATCTAAGCTGCCAGGACCCCCAGGTTCCAACAGTCCTCCAGGACCCCCAGGGTCAAACACACAACATCCACCAACATTTGGACCAAGAGGACCTCCAGGATCACAAGAATGACCGACCCCCCTGGACAGCGGGATACCATATGACCTCACAAGGGCAACCAGGCCCCCAGCCTTATAGGGCAAATTAACCAAGGTCTCCAAAACCTCAGCATGTTTCATGGGTTAGGATATTCCAAAAATCCCAAACTTGAATAATGTATTGATTATTTATAATAAATATATCAAAACATTTTATCTTCTATTTATTTGTAAATAAGTCATTATTAAAAAAACAGTATCTTATAAATGGCTGTATTTGAATTTATCTATCAAAAAGATAAACTATTCAGGTTGCTTCACTAGCAATTGCAGAATTCAAAGGATGTGAAAACTTCAAAAATTGTTTTAACCATAACTTATATTTATTTGTATACATGTATAATAACATACAGTGAATGAGAGAAGAAGGAGACAAGTATTTAATTAGCATTCACAAAGTTCTCCTAAATGTATGTGAACCTTAAGGCACATAATTTCAGCAAAAACTAGTGTCATTATTTGCTGCTGAATATTAAATACCGCCAGTGATGCTGTCAACCATCAGCACTCTCACATCGCAGTTTGATATTGCATTTTAAAAATTGATTTAGGAAGATGTCACATTTCTGCAGGACAAATAGTCCACTTTTTACAGGTAATACTTGATTGTTAATGAAATGAAATATGTACAAATAAATACTGATGATAAGAAAGCGCACCAGCTTAGAGGACATAGGATAAAATAGGAAGCTATCAGAGGAATATCTGATTTTTACATTGTCATCAAATATGAGCTATAGGTAATATCACTGAATCATCAATATCACTGCATAAATAAAGTTGCTTAAAGTGAAGTTAAAATTGATTTTAACAAATTAATATCTCTTTCTGAGCATTCAATTTATGATCTTGAATTTTCAAAATCTTTTAAAAATAAATCTTTTATCAAAATGTCAATCATAAATTATATTTGGAGTGCCAGATATCTCTGTGAAAATGGCTTATTAGCAAACAATACTCATGGGTGTTATTTTCTAGGACAAAAATATACAAACATTTGAAAAAAAAGCTTAATGTAGTATGTTTTACTTGAGCCAAAAGAAAATATATCTGCTTTTTTCTATTTCAGATAACATCAATCAATGTGGCATCACTTAAATGAATGCCAAACACCCTGAGTTTCCCAGATTTCTGGAAACACATGTATTATCAGCAAGCCTTTGCCATCTCCAGTCACTTTTGAATTAATGGATTTGATTTACTTGGAAACCAAAGCATGTGGTATTTGGTTAAAGGCTTCTGGAAACTGCAGAGGAATGATGATAATAGAAATGAATTTTCAGTATGTGTGCAACTCAGTGTGGTGCCAGATTATTCTAGAGGCAAGGAAGCACGTGAGAGAGGTCTTCACAAGGGCCCTTTCATAAAATATGCTACAGACCTAGGACCAAATATTGGGTCCTATAGTTCAGACCAAGCACTATGGACCTGCACATGCATAATAAGATTTAGCACTTTGATTGAAACCTAAGGTAATTACTTGATCTTTTCATGGGGAGAAAATTGTGTATTTAACAGACCCCGTGTTTTTTAAGTCATAATTTTTTTTTAATTAGAACTTTCTTATTGAGTGGTAGCAACAAAATTACAAAGCAGGTTTCTCTATAGTTCTATTCTGTGTAGTAAATGCACAACAAATGCTATATAGAAATATAATTTTTGTGATTATAAAATTGTTTCTGAAAAATTTAGTATTTTTTGCCCATTAAAAAGATCAAGTAATTACCGTATTACATACTCTCTCTTCCACTATCCTTTATGTGCTCCCTATTGTCACAGGAATGAACATAACACATGTATCTCACCCCAAGCCTTGAAAGACCTGATATTGCACCACATTTTCTTTGGCAAACCAAAATAAAAATATCATAACCATAACAATTATAACAGTTAAGAAACAATTGCACCTAGCTCCGAGCACCTTCTTAAAAATCACAAACAAATATGAATATAATATGTAATTATGCAAAATTTGACACATGCAAAATAAAAGATATCACTCATAAATTAAAATTTATGAAAGCACCATAACAAATCTCAAGTAATTGTGACCAAATGTGAAATTGTTAAAATGAGTTTAATTTTTTTTTAAATGTCATTCATGTAAATATTTTAAAAATCACACTGTGACCTAGTAGTTTTCAATAACATAAACTGTGACCTCATGGTTTTCAATTGTTTTATGTTATAAGAAAAATTCACGTTTTACAATTGTATTAAATACACAAAATATTTTGAGACAATCTTGAAATCCTTCAAATAAATCCATTTTGTGCAAGAATAAGCACCTTCTGATCATATTCTGATCATTTTAACATTTTTTGTTTGCACCATTACTTAACAATATACAGTTTCTGTTTAAATTCAGCACTTGTGTATAGTTTTAATGTAACATCCTGGATTTCTGCAGAGAATATCAAAGGTGTGTCACTTCATCACTTTCATTGGCATACACCTCATGATCATCTCCAGCACTTGGTAATGAAGTTGATGGGGGTTGAAACACTGGATTATGTTCAACGTCGAAGTCTCCCCCTGGGTCAGATGAAAACTTATCACTTGGGTGACAGTCTAAACTTGAAGACCCCTGGGCAGGGGCTTTATTCTCATCCTCTCGTGTAGCAAGAACAGCTGGTAGTTGTGCTTCCAAACAATCGTTGTATTCTGAAAGGCCTTTATGCTTCACTGTTTTATATCCAATTGTGCAACCTGAGTTATTATGATGTGAAGTTTTTCCACAGGAATGTTCATCTTCAGTGCAATCATGTGCCTTATTTGTAGTCTGACCTGGACTGAATGTAGAATCTCCAGCTGACAACTTAGGGTTTGAAGAATCCTCCAAGGCAGCGCCAGCACTACCCTCTTCATCTATCACTAAGTGTGCCATTTGTAGACTACCTCCTCTCGCCACTCTAGGACTGTGTAGCATCCTTTTAAAATGTTCTGTGTCTTCATAAAGATGTTCCCCAGTATCAGAGCTGTATTCCTCATCAAACTGCCAAATCTTCCTAGATTTTGGGGTGGAAATGTCACTCATGTCCCTTTCTAGTGATTTACCTTTCAAAGGCTTCATACCTATATAAAAATGGAAGCATAATGTAATCCAAAAACCTCCATGACAAGCAATATATTACAGTATTTTTACAATTATTTGTCTTAAAATCTCACTTAAAACTTCATTAGGAAAAAATAGGTGCTTCATTAAATTTGGCAAAAACCCAACTAAATACCTAACCAAATGAACAAGTTTAAGAAAAGGGCAGACATGGTCACAACCCAAATTATCTCAGGATGTAAAAATCTTTTTCTTCATCTTGGATAATAAATGACAATGCTGTGAAACATTTTAGTAAAATCATATGGCCATACCTTTGCTGATTCTTCTCTCTTGAGCCTGGAGGGATCGCAGTTCGAACATTTTGTCTGCCAAAACATTCTGTAATTGGTAAATCAATGAAACACTAGACTCAGAGGTTTTCTTTGTTTCAATCCTTCATGTACAAATGCAATAAATCATACATCACATTAGAAACAGGTCTACATCTATGTTTGTGCCTTTGAACAGATTACAGATTTGACAGTAAAATATCACTGATGATTTGCCCTGAATACTGGATATGCATTATTTTTGCACTTGTGGCTTCAAGATGTTAACTACTGGGGATTGGGGGAGGGAGGGGGAGGGTCCATGCACATTTATCTGTCATTTGTTTTTAAATTTTTCATTTGGAGAATTTTCATTTGTGGGCCCACTTCTAGCAACAGATGGGCTGCATTGATCTGGAAAATTAGAGGAAGGGAGAGGTGAGTGGGCAGGATCTCCCCTGGATCCACTTTCAAAAACAAGTATGGTTTGAGGTAAAATTTGTGAATATGCAAAGTGCCTGACACTCACCTTTAGCCTGGTGTATCTCATATGTAGTTCTACTTTCCGACAACAGTCCTCAAATAACACAACCATCCTGAAAATAAAAGACGAATTTAAGGCTTCGTTCACATGCAATGTCTATTTTCTAATTTCTATTTTCTATTTGCGCTATCTTATGATCACGGTCTGTGCCCTGAATATCCCGCCGCGTAATTACTGGCAGCGCGAGCCAGTTACTTATAGTAACTTATAGTAACTGGCTCGCGCTGCCAGTAATTATGCGGCGGGATATTCAGGGCACAGACCGTGATCATAAGACATACCGCAAATAGAAAATAGAATTTAGAAAATAGACATTGCATGTGAACGAAGCCTAAAGTACAGACCTCTCAAGCATAACAAAAAGACAGTTCCTTAAAAAACAAAGAGCACACTTAAAGCTAAAATGTTGATTCCTCACTTCTTTTTTCAAAAGAAAAACATTTATGCACCACTGGTGATAAATGTTTCATATGCAAATTGTTACATACTATACTTCAAATGCAGAAAATAAAATTCACATATTTGATTCAGACAGAAGTTGCCAATAAAGAATATCAACAAAGAGCTATTGTCTGGACTTTCATTAATAATTATTGAGCCAATTACACATCATCCTCACCTCATGGTCTTCCCACAACGTGATCTTACAAAGTTCACCAACTGGTCATGGTCAGCCTCCTCCATACTTGACCCATTGATGGACAGAATCACATCACCTGAAAAGACAATACCAATTGTCAGTGGGTGTTCTAATACATGCATGCACATGTTGAAATTAACATGCACAGACATCTGCTTGTTCAGGTGAAATTTCATCTGAGCTTTGTACTAAAGGGAAATTAAAAACCTGCTTGAACTTTTTTATTTGCCAATGACAATTGTATACATGCATATCAAGGGTGGATCCAGAGATATTTCTGACAGTCTTCCAAATTATCTTTGTTGATCCATCCTCCATTTCTGACCGTCTTCCGAAAGAAAAAATTAGATGCCCATCAATGTAAACTTAATAATTCTGAGTGTCTTCTGGAAGACCAAGAAGAAGGCTTCTGTCCGCTCCTTTAGAAGCTCACACTTGCACTATTTTTTCTCATGTCTGGCTCACAGCATACTGTGAAGGTACACTTAATGTTTTTTTCCTGATTCCAATTTTTCTTTTCGTCAAAAAATCTCTTTTACTGAGTATTTCCTTGCAATAGTTTGTTCATTCAGTTTCAATGGCTTCAAATTAAATACATAGTAATTAATCATTGAATTCTATATACTCACTAGTACATTTAAGGCCTCATTCTTATTTCATAAATCTTTGTTTTTTTACAAGTTGGCGCAACTTTTCATGACTGCAGAACATACAAAACAAGATCTGTTTTATTTTACCTGGTCTCATCCCGGCATAATATGCTGGTCCATTAAAAGCCACATAGTCAACATAGGTCATCAGTTCCAATTCATTTTTCTTCTTGTGATGGATGCCATAGGTCTGTAAAATAAATGGAACCTTCAGACACAGAGAAAAATTATATACAGCATTACACTTTGTCCCACTGCAGATAATATTTTTTGGCCCCATTTCAAACTGGTTGTAAACATTCTCTCCTCCACTGGAGGTTACAGCTCATCTGTTGTATGAGAAAGTGAAAGGTAGTTTATTAAATATATCATTCTCTGTCAGACCAGGTACTTTCCCCTTGTTTCAACTCCTAAATGATTAGTGCAGAGCAAGGAGACAGTAGGCACTGTTTATGACAGAAGGGTATGTCTCCAGGTGGGGTCAAATCCATGTCTGCTATCTGCTGAGGAGGACACACTGACCACAAAACCATTTGCACAAAAACAGGAGAGAACATGCATTAAGACATAAGCAGGAGCAATTGGACACACACACACACACACACACACACACACACACACGAGACAGTAAAGCTGTCAAATGGACAGACATAAATGTTAAAACTAAAAGAAGCATTGACGTTCAAACAGGGTAAACATGACAATAAAACCAATACAACCATTTTGATGCAATATTATATGATGGTTCACAGCACAGCCACCACCATGTACTCTTTTGTTTTGTGGACATTCAGAACTAGCACAGGCATATAGGAATTCAAAATGACATATCTGGAAATTGTCAATTTGCAAAAAAATGAAAAATTTGCAAAAAAAACTTCATTACAAAAAGAAAAATGAACTTATCAGACTGGTTTTATGAACTTGAGCTGTATTTTAGTTTTTTTGTATCATTCATGTGAGAATAATAAGTAACATGGTTTTCCTTTAAGGTGTTTACAATAAAGATTCCAAGAAATGACATGGTGTCAGCAATGGATATACATGTCGAGACACATAGAGTGTTTGTCCATAAAAAAGAGACATGTATGCTCGCACTGGTATGAATTTGCAAAAAAAGGTCTTCCTTCTGTCTGAAAATTTCACTATCAATAAGTAAATCCTATTGTGATGGATCTATATTGACATACAAATTTAGTTTCAGAATGGGGCATCTTGCATTTATATGTGGTTGTGCCACAAGAAACCATATGCCAACCTTGCCAAGGTTAATGCTCACCAAATCAATTGAACATATCTGATGTCAGCGTTGGATAGATGTTGGACTGATAAGACAGCATTGGTCCATTTGTATAAATATTCATATGCATGTATTGTAGGGCCTATATGTGAGTTCATGTGTGTCTATGTCTTCATGAAAATTTATATGTAGTTCAGGGGCGGATAGAAGCAGTCTTCTGGGTCTTCCAGTAGATGGTTAGAATTTGTCAAGTTTACATTGACGAGCATCTAATTTTTCTGTTGGATGATGGTCAAAAATGGAGGATGGATTAACAAAGATAATATGGAAAACTGTCAGACAATATCTCTTGATCTGCTCCTGCTGTACATAAAAAAATCTCAGCAAAGTATAAACATTCCACCAATACATACCAAGCACAGAAAGCAGCTAGCTGCATTATTTGGTTTGTGAATAATTGGGGAGAAAAAAATATGGCAACTGAGCATTTACTGTTTAAAATGCTCACCAATACTATTTGTCCTGAGGCATTTTATGAAATATCAGATATCTTTTCATCAAATTAGGAATTGTTCCACATGTACTTTTTTCTATTTTCTATAGTGCATTTTACACAAAAGGTTGAGTTAAATCACAAGTACAGCCTTGGCCTTAAAAAAGTGGCCCTCAGCTGGAAGCAATTTCTTTCATTTCGTCATTTTGACCTTAAATCGGTTCTTTCATCATGTGAACTGGCATTGTTTTGCTTTCCAACCAGTAATGTGTATGACCTGAAATCCCAGGGCAACTGACTGGGATTTTTCCCATGACTTAATACTCCAACATGTGACTCAGTACTTATGTTTTATACAAAGCTTGTTGAGAATAGAGCAGGGTAGGTGGATATAAACGTTCTTTAATACATAACTGCTGGGACTTGTTAATAATAAATAAATAAATAAATAAATAAATAAATAAATAATATAAAAAATGTCAGGGAATTGATGTCAAAATCCAAATCAGGAGACTTGATTTTTTTTTGTTCAGCAAAATGCATGAAGAAAAAATGTTTTAACTTTATAGGAGAGTAGAAATTATTTTGGGCATGGCTTTCAAACTCCCCAAAAAAATTTACAGATATCCAAAAGTTTCTTTATTGGTGAAACAAAGACACTAGACAAGAAAATTTACATTGAAAATTACTTAAATTGGATTTCACTGCATGTGCATCAGTTTAAAGCCAAAACAGGTGTTTTATTTATCAGATAGCAAGAGGACATTCAGTATTATGAAAGACAACAACGTCAACAACATGCCGGTGATCAGTAAACAATAATTTAAAGCTTTATTATGCCATTGGAGGAGCCATAAAATGTTCACTGGGTTCTATTTCCAAGGTACATGGAGCAGAGCTATGACTATCCCCTACCCGTGCTTTTATTTCTCTGCAAGTCTGCATTGGCATGCTCAGCTCATGCAGGGAATCTATTAGCAGATAACAAACAATTCCCCTAGGGAGAAACTGGTCAACTAAACAATGAACACAGCTACACAACCAGGGATGAAATACATCATTAAATTGCAAATAATGTATTGTTCAGAACTAAATGTAGTTTGTTCCTCTGCCCATATTTCATTGGGAACTCACATGACTGTTCAAACTGAGCTACATGGAAAACACATTTTTGAGATGGACTGTAAAGTATGTAGCACACGGAACCATGTACAATGGATATGTAAAATTGCCAAACACCACCAATAGTTTTCTTTGACTCCAGGAAATTGAAATAGTTTAACTGATTTTGCTGATTGGTCAGAAATAAGGCTCAATTGACTTTTGTATGGTTAATGATTCTAAGCTAATGACCTGGATGAAAAATTATCCAAGCATACTTTGAGCTTGCCTTCACGGCAACAAAAACCAAGGGAAAGAATTAATTAAAAAGGCTTTTAGTCATCATTGATTTAAAGTGACTCAAGCTTTTTGTGTTAAGCATTGTGAAGTTAATTAGTTCTCAAGGCTGATATCTCAAATGAAAGAGACAACAGACATTTTTGCTAGAAATACATAAATATATACGTTTAAAGGAGCTGAAATGCTAGTGGGTATCATGCCAACAATGTTTAAAACATGCCATATTTGGGTGCGCTTCTATATTCTGAGGGTCTGCAATTCTGGGGTCCACTATTCTGAAGGTGTGCTATTCCAAAAGTACAAATAGAAAACATACCAGCACAAAGATTGGAAATTAAATGCACTTCTTTGATACAGATGTCAGTACCCTGATTACGCAACTAATACAATTCATTTAAGCACAGCTATTGCATCAATAAGCTTTTTCAGAATAGCAGACTTTCAGAATGTCCATTTTAGATCAAGGCTCCTTTAGTTTTTAAAATACCAGATCCTCAAAATAGCTGATCCTCAGAATACAGGGCTGACCCCCCCTATTTTTATGCTCAAAAAGTATGAAATAATTAGATAATGAGAGATTTTGATCATCTGAAAACTATGTAAATCTGTTCCTCTGCTTATACATAATATTATGTGGTCTTTCTCCCCCGCCCCCTGCACCCCTCCTCCCATAAATAGTGAGACCCCTCTGCAGCTCAGATATCCAAATCCCTCATGAACTGAATTGTCAGTCTACAGATAATCTAAGGTCAAAAATTTAAAAAAAAAAAAAATCAACATTCTGTAGCTTATGGAGTGACGTTTTCAATGTGGTCATGCAAAAGAGAGAGAAAAAAAACATCCTGAATAAATGGAAGCTGTGCACTCGTGATAATTTGCAATTTATTTCAAGTCCAAAACAGTGACCTTTGTAATAGCATATAAACCATATAATTTTGGCATATTTATTTTCGTTTATCTGATTATGAGGTATTTGCGGACAGGCTGAGACTCACATAATCAGTGGGTGTTGCCAGCAAATTTCAAAGTGAAAAAGAAACAATAGATATGATGCCATAGCTTGGCAAACTCCCAGCTAAATTTACAACATTTCTATTTCCAGATGTGATGCATAAGTATCCCTTGCTAATCTTGCACACATCTGAAAGTGTCATGATGATTTTTCATATATATTTGCCATGCAATGTATAATGCAATTGCACAGTCATATGTCCATACTAGTAATATAAGTCCCTGCTGAGCCCTAGTTCTTAGCAATATCTTGCTAGACAAATATATCTTGAAAGTGAAAAGGGTAAATGTTCCCTAGACTGTGAAAGAGATTAAAAGTCTATCATGCAGAGACACACATGTAAAATCAAAAGAAAAAAAATTAACACTTAAATGAAAACATCAACTCAAGATGGTTACAACACCTGTCCAGGATACAGCACCTGTGGTCATTACTTATTTGGTCAAATTTGATCATACCTCCAATATTTCCATGCATTAAGGGAGTCCATAATTGACTTGATTTATTGTTCTCAGGATTAATTTCAGACAGAACATGCATGTAATTACAGACACAAAAGCAGACTTATTGAAAAAAGTATTTCTGAGGATAGTGAATCACAAATCAATCATCCAGTTTCAGAGGACCCTGAAAAGTCACCTCTTTGCTATCAGCATGCCTCTGCCATTTGCAGTAATGGTGGTAGCAGAGAGGAGAGTTTCCAGGGTCCTCTGATGATGAGGGCACATAAAAAATATTTAAATAAAAATAAAAACTAAAATAAAGATGTATGCTGTGAAAAGGCATTGGGGCTACTTATGAGTATGAAAAACATAATGAATTATTTTAAACATCTTTTCACTTAATGCCATCATCTTATTTATATTTTTGATACAATGTATTCAAACATGTTTTCCAGTTTATCTTTTAATTTCTGTTGTACTCATTTTCATGTTTTCTTAAAACTAATTAAAGTTGAAAAAATTAAAAGTATCACGCTTGAGTTGTATGCTGTTGAAAAGAAAATAACCCCCCTATTCTTTTTACACTGAAATACATTTGAAAGTACAGAGAAATTTGTTTCCAACAATGTTACATGACATATTTTAACCATTTCATACAGTACCTTAACATGCAAACAAAAGGGAAAATAATGACAACACCCATGCAATGTGCACGTAACAGAACCATAAAAGGAAATTAAGAAACTTGCATCAACATCTTCAAAGAATGCCATTATCATTGCATAAGCTACTTGATTTGCAGATCACATACAGTACACCGCACGAATCCTTGTTGTTTTCTTTGTACAATTTGGGAATACCATCCCACAATTTTTACATCTAATTAACAGTGCAAAAATTTATTTATTTTCTCTTTTCATACAAGTGCAATCAAACTAGCATACACACATATATACTCAAACTATACTAGTACTGTTTTTTTAAAAACTTTTTCACTTTCTACTGAGTTCATGAAAATTCCAAAATATGCTTGAACTAACCTGTAGTGTAAATCCCCAAGTTCCTTTTTCTGTTGTTCGAGACAGGATGATGGTCCTACGCTTTCTGTTTTCACTGGGGTCTGTTTTGATGTAGCGGTCTTTTTCTACTATTTCTAACTCTTTCCCAACAGCTTGATATTGCACCTTGGAGAAAAAGAATACTTGTTTCTTGAGGAAGTAAATAATGATCAAAAATAATCATCAGAAGCCTAGAAAATTGAACATTAATTTTCTAGCCCAGATGTATGGCTAGTACCCAAAGTATCTTAAACTTGCTTTAATTCACGTTAACCAAAATATTGCGCCATACTTACAACAGGTCCAACATGCAGGTCATATGTTTTTCTTTTTGCAGTAGAAATAAAATTCCAAAGGTACATTATTGAACATTTACACTGAGATTGATGCTGTTTAAATACTTGAAAGCCTGCAAGCTGGTGCAGTGCCAAGCTCAATCTTCCAAAGCATTTGGATGGGAATAGGTATGATGAGCAATTTAAGTGATACCATCACAAAGACCCTTGTGCTTATCATGAACCCCATCAACTTTTTAGATGGAGGCATCCCTTTAACTAGTCCCATCCCATTTACGTCTACAATTTTTGACACCCAGCTGCTATCATTTTAAGAGGACATAGGGAATCTACAGCTGCTCATTTCAGGATGTAAGAAAGTTCAGAAAAAAAAAAATCAAGATGTCAGGTAAATATATCATGTACCAGATTCCAGTGCTGTTTGATACTTCCTTTGATGTCATTTAATATTGGAGGCTATAAATCATTTCTTTTTCTCTTTCAAAATGCACAAATAAATAAATAAATGAATAAATAAATAAATAAATAATTAATTAATTAATCAATAAATTAAGTGAGATCCATGCCTAAATTTAAGAGAAAGTAGAAAAAGTACTAGTATGTGTATGTTGGATTTACTAATTTATAAGAGTTTTATATTTCAACAAAAATAAAAAAGCATCAAATTCACAAGCAGAAATAAAAAATTAATTAACTTGCAAAAAATGGTTGATTTCTGGTATATATACTATTTATTAGTCTAGTCATTAAATACATGTATAAAACCACATATGGATTAAGAATATATTAAAAAGTAGTTGATTTTCTATGCAGATTTATCATATCTTTTACCCATCAATGTTCTTGACCTACTGAATAATTACTACTTGACCACATTAACATACTATTCAATCCTATATAAAGGTCTGCTAAGTTAACATTAAATGGCTGTAGTGTGCACAGTAATTGCTCTTTGGCCACTTAAGTGTGTCCTTCAAAGCAAACAATTGGAAGATTCCCACACTGCATTTCCCAAATCAATAGGTCTGAGCTGATAAGGAAGTCATAAGTGGGCCATATAATTTTTACAATCACAGGTAGCCTCATTTTTCATGACATAGGGTACTCTTTAGTAAACTTTCAACTGTTAAAATAACAAAAAAAAAAAAAAAAAAGGAATATGTTTTTAAATGTTTAATATAAATATTACTCTTGAAGACTGCAAATATATAGTGTTGTTGTGATATGATATGGAAGTGACAGTCTTTCACCTCAATTATTTGGCACTTTTGCAGTATTCATCCCCAACCATGACAACCATATAACTCTTTTATTTTCAACATCTTTTTTAACTAATTTTTATTTAATGGTGATTTTGTGTAAACACCTAAAAATGGTATTTTGCATTTTTTATCAGTCCCATCCTTAATATTTTTTATGTTCTACCCCCCTCGCTAAGCACCCTCTAAAACAATTATTACATAGCAATTATCTTTCTTTGGTTCCAATGGCCTAGTTCTAAAGTAAACTGGTATGCCGACGTTATTTCCTCTTCGCGGGAGATAATTTCGATACCATCTGGTCCCTGGTACAACGTACTAAGTAAAGATCAACTCGGTGCAAATAAAATCAGGTCAAACGTGGCGTTCTCAATCCTTTAATCCACAAAAGACGATATGCTTTTAAAAATATTTAAGGCACACAAATTCCTGAAATATTTCGCGACGGCGCTCTGGCTGAGTGTGGTACTTAGTATGTTTCTGATTCTCACCCAGTTCCTCTTTTTTTTATTCAAAGCGTACCGAGATGTATATAATTTTCCCCTCACCTCATTTTCATCTGATTTTGATTTTCGTCTTGTCGCACTGTCCATCACCAACGACATGCGATCTTCTTGTGGTCAAAAACACATGATCCATATACGAGAAAACCTCCCGGTCGTCATCAAAACACTGGCAGAAACCGCCCCCTGTCAGTCCATATGCTCAATGCTTTTATTATTGACACTGTTAAATCGCTTACATCCTTAAAATGAGCACTCATTTTTATGTTAGGCTAGGTTGTATTATTTTAGAGATGTTTATTTATGTTACCTTTTGGGCATATTAGGTTGTAAAATGTATTTAATTTGACAATGGAATAATATTTGCATATTTTTGTAATGTTGTAAGCATTGCAGACGACCTTTACCTTTATCAGATAAAAGATGGCGACTCCTCTGCGGTCAGATTCGTTGTCGTTAGAAATTAAGACAAAATCTGTAGAGCAGACGCTTATTCCACTTGTAACTCAGGTACGTTCTATCGTAAATGTATACCCATTAGTTTGCAAGCACTAGATCTGTAGGGTGACTTGCTGAATTTGGTTTGAAAGCTTAAAATATCACACTGGTTTATTTACATTTGCAAGTCTAAACAATTTTGTCACCGCACTGCGGCTGCGACTTGTAAGTTGCAAGGTGATCTATCGGTAAGTTTAATTTTAAAAAGCTTGACTGCAAACTGCTTTTGTGAACGAATCCAGGAAAATTCAAAGGTACTTGTAAATGCTTTCATAAATGAAAATTGGATGCTCGCACTGCGACGTAGAATTTGTAATGTCTTGTAGGTTAAATACTAACGTGTTAATATCCAGAAAGAAAGTTTAAATTAAGATTAAGTGAATAGGAAATGCAAGGGCAGTAACTGTATACAAAAATGTTCTTTTGGTAACTGACAAAGGAATCTCCTAAATATAAAGTTTATGAAAATAAATGTACATGCATGACAAACAGCAAGGCTAAGATTTGTGTTCAGAATATGTTTTTATTGTTTATTTATATCGGTACAAGTAGATTTTTTTTACAATGACCATAACATGACAATATTTTTTACAACCACAGTATAGGTAAAAAGATTTTGATTGATTTCTGATGAAAATTTGGTTTGCCACCTGTTTTGTTACAATTTGACAACAAAAAGAATAGAATAATACTTATAACACTGATTTATTCCAGCATATGTACTTATTATTCCAGTGCATATGCCATGTCTTGGGTAATTATTTAAAAGTCAAGCAGTTGAGTTTTTATGGTCAGTTTTGCATAACCTGCAGTAATCATATTTAAGATTTGAATGCATAAATTTGGTACACAGATAGCCTTTAGAAAAACTTTTCTTTAACTTAAGGAATAGTGCTCTTGCAGATATTCAGCAGTAGCTATAACACTGAGTCTCTCCTTAAGTTATTTTGCAAGTTCAGTGAGCAATTGACAAGTATACAACTGATTATGTAGCAAAAGGAGTTTGAAATCGGATGTCTACATCCTGAAGTTTAACTGAAACATTTTTTGGGTGATACTCCCTAAATGCAGCCATAGAATCTGATCTCAGTAGGTGGCAGAATGTCCATAATGCAAAAGTAAACTACATAAACCATATGCAAACAGCAAACAATAACAATCACACAGGCTAATACCAACAATAACTAACACAAACAAACAAATCCAGCCTCTGTTATGATATCTCACACATACTTCACACCCTGCAGACTAAAACCTTTCCCAAGCTGACACAGAACATTTATTTCAGCAGATGTTTACGTTATATAGGAGACTGTACTGGAGTGAATGGTTTCTGTTATCAGATCTGGCATAAAAACAAGCCAGAGGTGATCAGTGGGGGCATATAAAAGAAAGTGCTGCAACTTTTAGGAAGACATTTACCACAGAAATGTATATTTAGTAACCACAAAATTCTTTCTGTTGTAAGGTTGTGAAATACACACTTGTGTTCTTATCTACTGCCTATGTATCATCTAGCTAGGTGTATACGCTAAAAGTTCAGACTCCCATAGTCAGGTGATACTTGGAGCTTGGAAGCAATGACTCCCAATCCCAGGCTGCTTCTAACATCTTTCAAACCAAAAGTGTTTTTTGACTAACTCAAGAAAGGAAAGAGCTTGATTACTGTCACATATTATGAGATCCCTGTTTTTAAGTGGTCATCCCATCTAGCAGGTTACAATCAGGGATAAGGTGAGTGACCCAGGTGTTTGACTTCAATCAACCCATCTACCTGTACTTTCTGAGGTAAGTCTGAAAACAGTTTTAGTTAAAATGGTGCTGGATGTGCCCACATAGTATAAACGATGCTGTGCTAAACAGCGCTTGTTTACATTGGTAATAACCAAGAACCCCACTGAGAATTCTAACCTGGATATTTTCCAATTTTTTTTCAGTTTGAAGAGATCACTGTCCTTCATACATATAAAATTAGAAAATCATGCCAATAGGAAAAAAAAACTTTTAAGGGCTACCTCAAAATATTATAAATAAAAAAGGATAATAATAATAAGTATGGTTCCCATGAAATAGATGTTATTTTTAACAAATCCAGATGAAGACTGTGCTGATAATTCAGTATATGGAATGCCTTTTAAAAGGTATTTTACATTTTTGATATCTAATTTAACCAAAAGCATAAGAAGACTTTAGAAATCAATGAAAATGACAATAGGTATTTGGTATTTGGTTGGGTACAAAGTATTTCAAATTTAGAGATTGGCTTTTTTCTACATTTATGAGTTTTTTCAATTTTCTTTTTTTGTGTGCTGTTATAAGTAGCATTTAAACAGACTACTACTAGTAGAGTATGAAGCTACCACATTGCCTCTGGTACTAAAAATGGTTTGCATGCCAAATTTGATTGGGATGTATTTTATCGGCTGTTATGATTCATTTACATTCACCCTTGAGAAATCACTTATCTGTCATCTTTAATAGTGTTATTTATGCTGCAACTGTATGTCTACACACATTGTTTGCTATTTCTTGTTATTGATTAATTTTTTTAATGTTATTTTTAATTGATTATTCTGTTATTTTAAGTTGTTCATTTGTGTCACTTGTGCCATGTTAATTTGCATATATATATATTTTAGGTTACAAAAATGTCATGAAGCATAATTTGAAATGATAGCTGCATCAATAGCAGTTTAAAAATCCTTCTGAAGATTTTATACATCAACCTGTATTTGCTTCAGAGTATATTTTCGTGCATTGCATACATAATTGGATTATTCATTTGATGTGCAGCTCTGATGAATCATCCCCTCAAAGGTGTTTTCTGACTTTGTTTTCAACAGAATCATGGTTTGAATAGTTGCAAAGATCTGAAGGATCAGGGCTATATCTTATTGCATATTGAACCAAGGCTTAGTGAAAGAGAGCAATATTCATTCTGCATCCTAGTCTAGCTTGATATTGTAATTTATTAGGACATTGTGTTATGAACATGGATGTGGAAAATTAAGCAGTCTAAAACCTGACATCCTTTGCTATGTTTATGATTTTTTAGATGAGATATTTGTGAATTTATTTGTCAAAAAACTTAAATTCAATTGAATCTAGTGTTTTCATTTTTATTATCATTTTCATTTTGTTTTAAATAGAAAATGGTATTGTTTAAGATACTGAGTACATAGCATGAGCATATAATCACTGTCTTATTTTTGTCATGGTGATTACAACATTTGTCATTTTCACCATTCTCATCATGGCATTAATCAGAGAGGGGGAATTATTGATATAGAATGTAGATTGTATATGAATGTGGTCTTTCATAGGTCTTAATGAAAGAAGGCAATATTTCCACATCGGGCATTTGGTACTAGTTTTGATAGCTCTATCACCTGTTCTAAACATGCACCCAATTAACATGGTGATCTAGGTAGGAACTGCCTTATCAGTTGATACGTAATGAGTTGTATATGTGCAAATATGCAGTCTTGTAACTAAATTTGATGGAGCATGCTATATGGGCTTATCACTTGACTGAGTGCAGGCAGCATCATATTCTTGTTTCTGCTAGCTGTAAATGTAATGTCAGTGGCATGAATCATGTATTTATATTTGATTGATGTCTATTCTACTATGACAATTAATCACTAGTCATTAATTTATTATTTTACTGCATACTCCAGCTAATGTGTGGATGCTTATAACCCCCTCTCCCAAACATAAAGTTATTAATTATGATTTGTCACTTTTGGTTTGCAATTGTTTAACTTTCTCTGATAACTGAGACATGTAATGAACCCCTCCCCCTCTCCCAACCGAAAGCTATTCATTATCGTTTGGCACTTTTGATTTGTAATTGTTTAACTTTCACTGATGACTGAGACATGTACTAGTAGTGAAATGAGATATCCCATCTTGTGCAGTATTGGAACAACATCAAAGAAAAAACACAGAATTAATTACTGTCACAGTTTAACTGTTGTGTCAGCAAGTATATGATATGGGTTAGATATTTATGGTTTGCCAATATAACATTAATTACAATAATTACTGTCTTTAACACCAGTAAAGTTTACAGGTTATTTTACACATAATTCATAACTTGGTGTCACACTAAAACTCTTAATGAATATGCTCTGTAGTTGAAAGTCCTGTTCCAAATGCCACAATTCTTTAGTCTTCTATTTTGAAAAAAAATTTACACATTTTATAACAGTAAAGTGGCCATTTCAAGAGGATGTTTTCTCAGTAGGATCCACATGCTAGCACTTCAGCCCCAGGAGACTGTAGGGTTATGACAGTGAAAACAATGGTAACAGCATGATAGTAGCCCTGTGTCAGTAGCATATCAAAGACACTTGTCAAGTTGAAAAAGCTTGCATACCTTCTACCAGGGTAATGGAGAATTTTTTTCTGTTGATATTATAAATGGATTTTTTCCCTTGGCTTATTCTGTGCACATTTATGCAATGCTTAAATTTTGCAAAAAAAAAAAACAAAAAAAAAACGTTATCACCCGGCATTTTGTAGAGGGAAGGATTTGAATGTTGAAGGTTGCCTGGAGCTTTGCTTCAAGAATAAATGCCAGTAACATATAATATACCTAACTTGCTGTAGAGCAACTACTAGGTGCCAAATAGTTCATTATAAATATCAAAAAATGCCAAGAACTTTCAGTGTTGACAGTGATGATAAGGTATAAAAACTGATTTTATTCAAGACAAAAACAAGAGAAGGGGGGAGGTCTTCGTGGAATACTTTGATTTTAATATATTTATATTGGTGGTATTTTTGATTATATATTTTTGCTGCCAACTTCACCCTTTGTTTTAATTCAAAATCATTTCCAATGTTTCTATTTTTTTTTAAATGTCTCTTTTCATGGAAGTCCATGGTCATCTCTTGCCATTGAATTTGTGAGTCTTTATATGTGATATTATTTTTCCTTTAAGTATTTTCAACTAATGCTGGTTTTAGAACTTTTGCTACTCAAACTGTCAAATTGTAAATAGATAGGCCTTCATTAATAGTAGGAGAAAGAATTGGACATACTTCACAAGTTATTAAAAATCACTTCCGTAGCAAAAATGTGCTATCATTAGCTAACTTAAATTGTTTTGTTATAAATAAAACACTACCTTATGTTATAAATAATACACTCCCTGTGCTTTTTATCTGTGTGTGTTGTAATAGTTGTAAACAAATTATCAAGTGGAAGTTTATCATGACTCTTCTTCTTTTGCTCTTAGCGATCAATTTTTGTTGATCGTTGAGATTGACCCGAATGGGCATTTATACTTATGCCAGATTCTACATATAATTTTGTGTGGATACAAAAAGGTTTCCCTGTTTTGTTTACATATAGTTAAGTTTTCAGAAACTGCCTATGATGCATCTTATACTATTTCAATTTCCGCTTATTTAAACATGTGGTTTCTCTCTGTGGTTTTGTTGATCACTTTTAGTATTACTTCAACTTGTCATTCTTCTATTTTTCTAGATCACAACATTGGTAAACCACAAAGAAAAGGCAAGGAAGTCAGAAAAGACAGTACGAGCCTTGGTCCGCGTAGGCCAGGCAGTGAATCTGGCCGTAGAGCGCTTTGTCACAGTGGGTGAAGCCATTGCTGCAGAAAACACCGAAATCAAGAATGAAATGTGTGAAGCTTGTAAAGAGGCATGTCTGGCAGGTAAAAAGATACTCAAGCTAATGTGTCCTTTTTTGAAAAATTTGTTAATTGCAAAGAATGAATATGTTTTGTTCAAATGAAATTAGAATTGCTAGATTTATTTTAACCAGTTTATCATAGATATGGCTTCTTATTGGTTTGGTTGAAGTTAATGAACAAGAAGAATTGCTTGCTAAGGTAGGGTTAAAAGGTGCACAGTTCTGTTTTTGGAAGATGTTCATGTTATTGCTAGGTTTAAGTAATCAAAGAACACCTGAGGTTATTTTTACCCTCCATTTATTTAATAGAGAGGATTTCAAACAGCTGTTGTACATGCGTGTTACCTTAATCTTTTCATTACTGCTTTTGGATAGCTGTTGCCTGCTTTTTGGGAGCTGTCTATAATATAAACATGTAAATAAGTGTCTGCTGGTACTAACAACTTGTTTTAACTTAGGGTGTATTCCCAGAGATTTAGATCGATCCAGGGATTAAGATTTAGATCGACCTAACTCCCTGGGGGTTCAAGCTAAATTGCAGTCAGTCGAGCGCGCACCATAGTTAATTACCCCCTTACAGCTTTCAGTAGGCGGGACAGACGCTTAAGCCGGCTAAGCTGACAGTAATCTAGTGAGACTCCCCACAGGGATAGATCGATCTAAAATCTATGGAAATGGGGTGTTAGACACAATCTATTTGTTGCCTTCTGCAAGATAAGATGATTAAATTAAGTTTATATGTCATTTTTCATTTTTTATCAACTATAAAGAATTCCTTTGAAATTAAGAACCCCCCTGTCCCATTTATTTTTAAAAGATCCACTGAATCCAGCAGAAGCCATCCATGAAAGACGGTGGAGGGTTATGCTGGTATTCTGTCAGACATCATGTTGTTAGTATTTAAAGATATTGTAATGTAGTCTTAGAAATTATAGTTTTGGACAATATCAGCTGGTACAAAGTAACAAACTGGTGGATGTTTCACTAGTAAAAAATAAAACGAGTCTAGTGGAATGACCAGTGGACTTGTAGTTCTTAATAATTTTTCCATTATCAATAATTTTATCTTTGAACTTATGAATAAAATTTTACTTTGTCTAGGTGCAGCCATTCAGCAGCTAACAGACATAGCTGTGGATGAGACTGGACAGCCTAGGTCTCTCACAGAGAAGACCTCTATGGTACGAGCAGCCAGACAACTCCTGTCTGCCATTACACGAGTCCTGATCTTGGCTGACAGAGTGGTCATCAAACAGATAGTAGACACTAAGGAAAAGGTGAGGAGTGGACATATTTGGGTGTGCTTATGTGGAAGTGGAGGTGGGTGTGGGGAGTCCATATTAGTATTGGAAGCCATATTTGGATTGGATAGGGCAATGGCAGTCTGTCATCATGCTGGTGGACAGCAGAGGAAAACTTTAAGGAAACGATGAAACAGATGCCAGATACAAAAATCCAGGACTGTTATGTCTTAACTTTTAAGACTGAAAAGTTTGGTCCACTTCACTTCTAGATCATTTAATAGTATTTTGTTAAAATAAATATTGTTAAAATGCCATGGCTTTTTTTCATAAAACTTAAAAAAACATTTCAAGGGGATCATTAATGATTTGCCTTGGGTTATATTGCACATAAGTTTTATTTTAGTCTGCATTTTAAGACTAACTTTTAGTCTATAATAGTTTTGTGAAACCAGCCCAAGGTCAGAAAAGGGTTTGATAAGCATGGATCTGGAGGCCGAGGCCTTTGTACTGGGCCAGCAGTACCCCACCTTTACCATGTTGATAAATTCAGTTGGTCAGAGCTCATCAGTAAATTTTGACCCTCTGCAGTAACATTTTTCATTGTTTTGTGAATAGACACCCATTGCATTCGAAAATTTCTGTAAAATGTGTACTGCATATAAGAATCTTACACATACTATAGATTTTGTCTGTTATATGAAGGAAAGATGTTGGTTGAATTAACATTAATACTGTCTTCTCTTGTATGGTCATTTAATGTTGATATAAATGATGATATAAGACCATGAAATAAGAATTGATCAGTGTTATAACTGTTGCTAATACAAGGTGAGTGGTTCTCAAAGGATCAATATTTTCCAAGGCCAATAGCACTTGTTGGCCCAGTTTTCTTGAATAAATACTGTTTGCAAAAATAGTTTTCAGGTTTGCTTTCATGTTTCTTTAGAGTTGTAGTTCTTGATATAGCAAAAGTGTGAGTAAAAAGGATGAAAGGCCTATACATTCTTTTCTTTTGAAGTTGCATTTTGCTGTTAAAACTGCTATTGTGGTGATGGGTGCTTTGATGTGTATATACTTGTGCAGCAAGCTCAAGTTCTACTCTGTAGAATTAGAAATCAATGACTTTGTCCATTGGCAGTTTGCTTGGACTTAAGGAGGGGGGAAGGGGTAGACAGGAACATGGATAGGCCAATATATTCTTTTCTGTTAAAACCAGTTTCTGATGATAATCTGCATTATATTGCCTTGAAAGATAAAGTTATAGTTTTTTATATCATGATTCATTTTTGTAATAATATGATTTAGAGGTTTGTTAACTATTATATTGACTGTAGAATTTCCTATTTACGGACAACTATTTGTGCCTTTGATAAAACTTCATTGCTATAAATAGTACTGTTTATGATATATTATCAGATATTAGATGTGATTAATATGCCCCAAATCTTGGATGATTACATTCTTATTTGCATAATGCAGATTGATGATAATTTTGAGTAGTGGTTTAATTGGTCTTAAATGTAGTTGACAGCATTTATATTGCAGTTACGCTTGCCTCTTTAAATAAATACTGGCTTAAAAACCAGTAATGAGCATTGTTTGTAGGATAATGCCTCTGGGACTTGGAGATTGATTAGCCAAACAACTCCGTCACTATTAAAATAGATGTTATTCTGAATTATTTACAATGATCTAAATGCACTTGGGATTGTACTTCATCAATTTTTTATTAGTGAATTGTGCCAATAAAATGAAGCTTTCTCCCCCGGATCTATGAATTTGTTTTAGTACATGGAAAATAAAAAAATTATTACAAAGAGTTGTTAACACTTGTCATCATGGCAAAACATAATCTTGATGGATTTTTAATTGGATTTTGTGAGATACTTCAAAATACTCCCCTCATACCTTTTATTGTCTTTAACATTTTTTTATCTGATTTTTTTTTGTGTTTTTTTTTTTTTTGCATATTTATAGGTGACCAGAAGCCTAGACCGACTAGAGTCAGTGACCAGTTTTACAGAGTTTGTCAAGTTGTTCAGCCAGTTTGGTAATGAAATGGTGGAACTTGCCCATGTCACAGGAGACAGACAGAATGTAAACAGATATTTAACTATAATATATGCTATCTCAAATGCATACCTTAATAATGTTCAGAAACTTAAATTTGTTCAAGTTGTTTAATTGTTTATGATTATTAAGTATTTAAAAAGGGGTGATAATATATTCATAGATATTTGGTTCTATTTCTGCCCTTGATTACCACAACTATGATAACATTACATCCTCCTGTCAATGATATTGGGTGGTCACTGATTGGCCACTTGACCACTTGACACAAATCATGAACAATCAGTGACAAGCCAAGATCCTTGTGACAAAGAGAGTTGCCATGGCTATTGCAATTATCTACTGACTAGCACTGCAAGTGCAGAGATAGATTAACAAATTGTGTGTGTGTGTGTGCATGTGTGTGTGTGTTAAGCATAGACTATAAATACATTAGGATTTGTTCATGTAATAAATTGGCATAAAGCACACCATCACATTATCAGATTCCTCAGAAAAATTTCTTTTATCTTAAATTTTGACTCAAGTAATACCTATTTCCAGTCTAAAATGGGGCCCCAAATGTGAATACAACTATAGATCTTTTTTCAGATATTTTGTAAACAGCAGTCAGAATCAATCTTAAGTGTTTGTACATGTCACACAGACAAAATTGAATTACTGGTGAAACTAGAATTATCAATGTCTTGAGTACAAATTGACCTTTGTGAACATGGTGTTGTTTTTTTTTTTGTCAGCTTTTAGTTTTGGCCTTGCTATTTCCCCTACTTAACCTTCAATGTGATAATGTTTTAGTGAATGAGGTTGTTTTCATGGGCGTCCATATGTCTGTTAATGAACGAGATATCAAAAACTTTTTCACAAATTTTCATCAAACTTTCAGGATAGGTAGTTATTCAAGAGTGAAAGATATGATTACAATTTGTACAGAAGTTAGGTCTTCTGATATTTTTATCAGTTTTTTTCCTTGATAGAGGTCTTTATTCTTTGAATTCTTTTTCTATTTTTGATGTTATTTTCAAATTTCTTCCAAGATGCTGCTTGACAAACATAACATTCAGATTTACACTGGTTGTCCTAAGAGAATAATGCACTTACCAAGTTGATGAACTTTGTCAGTTCATGGCAAAGAAACTTCTGTTTTTAGTCTCATATGATTAATTATGGTATTTATAAGAAGTGATATTTATTTTCATACTTTTATTCTAGGATCTTAAGAATGACAAACAGAGAGCTCAGATGGCTGTAGCCAGATCCATTCTTGAAAAATCCACCATGATGCTCCTTACCGCCTCAAAGGTATGCTTTAACAAGGTTCATTTTAACATCCAGTGGAAAAGAGTTATTAAGAAAAAAATCAACTTAGTACCCATAAGTACTCATTGCAGTCTCAAATGGACTTCCTCTGATAGGGGAATTACTTTTTAAATGTGTCTAGATGTTTTATAGCACAGTGTTTCCTCCCTATATTTTATTTTACTTCTGAAAAGCATTTTGCCACTTTATTTCCCATCAGTTAACTAAGTGAAAAAGATAATTTGATGTGCAAATGTCCATGGAGGGGAAAATACTGTTGAATTGCCTTATAATGGCCTTTGGATCTTTTTTGCTCAAAGCATCTAGACTGCAACATTGCATTTTTTTTCAGACCTGTTTAAGGCACCCAGACTGTGAGTCAGCCAGAAAAAACAGGGACTGTGTGTTCCGTCAGATGTACAAAGCCCTGGACTTTGTCCAGCAAATAGTATGTGATGTCCCACCATCTAATGTGCAACTGTCCCAATCCCAGCTCAATGGAGACTCAGGAATAGGACTCTCCCAACAACAGATTACAGCTCACAAAGCTTTGAGGGAGTTTGAAGTATGCACCTTGATTGATTAAAATATAATTTTATTCTTTTTTGCACGCACAATTACACTGGTGAAATTATTTTACTACACAGTTGATCTTTGGTCAGATGTATTTAGTACATAGATCTTTATCATCATTAATATTAATTCCTCTGGAGACATGACAGATGTTATTTCCTCCCATTATTACAACAGGATCTTCTAGAGATGAGTCGTGTCACCCTCATTGATAGCAGCATGCAAGAGAAGATGCCCAGTGCCTTAGAAACAGTGATTGAGACAGCACAGGATTTCACAGACTCTGCCTATACTTCCCATGAACACAGGGAGAAGATTGTACAGTTGTGTGAAAAAGCAAGACTAGAGCTAGATATATTATTGAGGATTGGAGGGGCACTGGTGAGAAAGACCCTGATTTCAGAACAACTTTAGCAACCTGTTTTTCAAGTCTTGTTTTAGATAAACCTTATGTGCAAGCAAACCCTATGTGCAAGCTTGATCACTTGACTTGTAGAAAACTTAGATAAACAGGGATTGCTCCATTTGCTCTGAGATTCCGGATAATAGAATTTTTATCAGAGTTGTTCATTCAAACTTTCCTCAAATGCTGTGTTTGTCCATTCAGAAAGTAAAAAACAAAGAATTACAATTTATGATTCAGTGGTAATTCAATTTTATGTTAGAAATAGTTAAAATTAATCCAGGAAATTGAAAAACGAAGAGAAAAATAAACAAATAATTAGGAAGATTAACTAGTTTTGATATCTCTGCTTCAGAATGATCGTGATAGTTCTCCCAATCAAGAGCTGGAGACTGCAATTATCAGGACAGGGACAGTGGCCAAATCATTGAGAAAACAGGTAGTCAGCATTAGGGTACTTATAATTGTTAAGTGAAAGTTGAAACCATAGACCACACCATACCTGAAAATGTGATTTTTTATTCAATCAAGTACCACAGTATTTTTAAGTTATTTGTGTGGCATATTGTGACAGCAGTTTACAAAGTTACAAAGTTATATTGAAACCCGAAGGATGTTTTTGTTTATTTTGTTGGAAGCATGTTGATGACTGTGATTGAGAATATGTTTGTATATTCAATTTCTGTTTTATGAAAGAGACTTCTTTCTTTTCTGTTTGTCATATATGTTTATATGTAGTTTATGAATGAATAATAAGGGTACTATTTTTTAGCTGCAAGAAACAGCTATGGATCAAGCTTCGGAGGTTTTCCACAGCAATGAAGAACAGGAACTGTTCACAGCACTGAGGAATGCTGGGAGTAATGGAGAGAAAGGGGCCGTGGATGAGGTGTCTGTAAAGTTTGAGGAACACTCTGAACAGCTACAAGAGGTGACTTTATTGCTGTTGTTGCAGTGATCTTTGTTGATGGACATTGCAACACAGTTTTCTGATTCATGCTCATATTCATCTTGCTATGTATTTTTATCTATCTCTATATATATATATATATATATATATATATATATATATATCTGTTTGTATCCATATATAATAAGTCTGTCATTCAGTTTGCCTCTGTCTGTCTGTACACCAGTCTATTTATCTATCTTCTTCAGGTTTGCAAGCTGCTGCGTCATGTGGCCGGAACTGAAGCATTGATGACCACCGCAGAATACATAGAAAACAATCTGAAGTATCTGGGACCTCAGGTACATTATAAGTCATTTTCTCTCAAAATATATGCTGGCATTAACATGCCAATTTTTCATTAAATGTATCACACTTTGGCTAAAGAAAAACATAATTATTTCACAGTGTTGTATTAATGTATATGCTGGTTTTAGCTACAGCAAAAGATATTCCATGGTTATATATGGCAGGTATCACTATTTGCTGAGTTTAACTTTATACATCTACCTGAATAGATTAATTTACATTTAATTAGTCTCTCATGAAAAGAATTAAAATAAACTTGTATTTATCTCAACCCAGACAATCCTGTCTGCCCAGACACTGGCTATGTACCCTGCTAGTAAGATAGCCAGGGAGAATGTAGACGTCTTCACAGATGCCTGGGAGGCCCAGATCAATGAGCTCTCGGCCCTGGTCAAGGATATTAATGATGTGTATCAGGGCAGGGCAGATAGGCAGGTGTATATGTCACTGCCAAGGCCAGGGGTAAGTGGAGTGGATTAGGCTTTATTTATAATAGCAGACCATTTTATGAGTCATTAATAATAGCTGAATTTTTTTTACTTATTAATTGAAAAAAGGGCCTTTTATTTTAGTTAGGCATAGAAGTATAATTGAGTTTGAATTGAGAACAGTGATATAATTATTTTATTTTCTTTAATCACACTACTTTGAAGATCATTTTGATTATAGGAATTCTCAGTAGGGTACAAGTTTTACCTAAACAGTTGCTACAATAATTTTCACATATAAATATAATACTATTTGTGGTTATTTATCTACTTTCTTTACATAACTTACTTTTATCAGTAAATTTTGTTGTATTTTTAAACTTAATTATCTTCACCTTAACAATCATTATTTTAATATCAATTATTTTAGAAAACATCTGTCAGCTTGTCAAATGGGATCATTGTTTTAAGCATTGTATTGTTCTGTAAATAATCTTTAGCTTTTTAAACAAAATGGTTGGAAGTAATAAGATAGAATGTACACCACTTGATGGGCAGCAAATGGTAGGAGGTAGCAACAGGAAACAGGAAGTTATAGTTTCCTGTGCGTTATGTATAGATAGTCCAGCTTCACCACCCTGAGTTTCAGAGATAACTGGAAACTTACCTCCATTATCAGCATGCCTCTGCTGTTGCCAGTAGCATCTGAAACTCAGGGTGAGCTTGAAAGATATCAGTTTGCACACAGTAGTATATAACTATAGTGGCATTTTATTAGTGAACTATAATTTTTTGCATGCCAGTGTCTGTGACTGACCAAAAGGAAGCAGATGTACTTATGATGATACACTTAATAATATTCCTTTAACACACTTAAGTCGTACTGTAAAAAGGCTTTCACCATTTTTTTTAGATAGAAATTAGTAGTTAATGCACCATATAACTGTACTTATTAACAGCGGGTTGACTTATAGCAACTAGCATGTGTGTTTCTTAGTAATCTGATAGTAAATATGTGCGGTAGCAGGTGCTGTACTAAATATTCAATGAAGCATATCCTGTTAACTTCACGCTTTATTAAATTCAGGTGTATGCTGCAGCAATATACTGGCCATGAAATGATGAAAGGTTAAATTCCTTCTCAGATCTCTCTCTCTCTAGCATGCTTTATATTTTTGCCAATTAGCTGAATAACACTGCTATAAAAAGAAAATTTGATTTGATGAAACATTAATAAAAGTGAAATTATTGACCCAAAGCAATGTTTTTATGCTGTAGTCAAAAGGGAGAAAAATGGTAGAGGTTACATTTTAACCCTTGGCCAAATTGCCACTGGCTTGTCATTTCATGGTCAGCTAATTTGGTGTGTGTCTTAATGCTCATGTTGTATGTTTTCTGTTTGATATAATTTTTTCTTGTACTTTTTCATTTTGCACCTGCCATTTTAGATACCTTCCCCAACTAATGTCAGTGTAAGTATAATGTATTTGGTATTGCCATCTTATTATTATTTTGGTCTTTCTTTCTTGTTTTATATTAAATGATATTTGCACTGCCAGTCAATTCTTCTATCTCTCTCTATCTCTCTCTCTCTCTCTCCCTTCCCCCCTCTCTCCCTTTTTTCAATGTTAGGTATTCTTTTTCCTTCTCTTTTACAGTTCTTCTGACCAATCTTCCTAGGTGTTTGGCTTAAAAATTATTTTGTCCTACTGTATCCACCGTCCCCAACCTCATCTTTTCATTGTTCTTTTTTCCTTCCCCCTCTTTTGTAGCTCTGCCTCTCACCAAGCTGTCAACCTATATTGTCCTACCAGAGCCTCCTCTCTTATTTCTTAAACTGAATTTATATTTGTTTCACAAAGTCATGCAATATGACTATTTATTTCCTTATCCATCCATCTCTCTTTTGCAATTTTCCCTGTGTGATTGTAATATTCGCATTTATTTGGCCTTTGAGCATGCTCAGTGTGTATTTTGTAACCTATTGATCATTTTTTGCATAGTGATTGTTATGCTTTCAAAGTTAGATGATTGAGTTTTCACTTGTAGTTTTGTCGTGGTCTTGATTTCTCTGCATGCTAACAGTCATTGTGACATGTAGTGTTGAATGTATCTTGCACTTAAAAAACATTTCCTTGTAAGTTAAGAAAGATTATTCCTGCCTGTCTGTGAAATTTGTTCTGTCACCTTTGTCAAACATGATACCCACTGGATATTGGTCATAAAATGTTTGTGATGACTTTGTATGTGTGTTGTTTTTTTTCTTCTGTTACCTAGAAACATGGAACCACCTTAAAGAGCCCAAAGCCAGTGAAACTAAATGCGGAGGTAATGTGAGATTGCACTGGAAGCTGTATAGTTGTGTGGCATGTTATGTTTTCAGAAGTGTTTAGTTTGAACCCTGAGCTCACTGTGATCTATACTGAAGTTGGTTGAAATATAAAATTTGCTGATGTACTTCTCAGTTTAATGGTCACTAGGACTTGTAGACCTTAAAAACCCAAGTCTGACTCAAAATTTATTAGTCCAAAGGTAAATTTTGTGAAAATTGAAAGTTTATCTAAAAATGATGGTTTTAACTGTTATTTAACTAGGTTCTTAATATTGAAAAGTTCATTTATTATTAGTTTGCAGCCAGTAGCCATATCAATTGCCCAGGACTGATGACTAATGTTTCAAACTTTATAAAAAAGATAAATATAAAACACATTCGTGGTGACTATAGTTCAGTATTAACTACTAATTGAAGAAAGGTAAGTGTCTACGTGACAGAGAGTCCTTGTCAACTTTTGTGTATAGTAAAATTATTATTATGTTGAAATGATACAGTTAAATAAGGCTAAAAGTTGAACATAAAACATGGACATACTGTTAAAATCAGTTCTGCTTATTTTAACCAACTTCATTTAATATCCCCAGGTACTTAATTGTTTTTAGTGTAGCATAGCTGTGCTAGCTTTACTAATATTGAGATTGGTTTTGCAGTATGATTTTACAACCAGTGTTCACAACAGGACTGAGTTAGACTTGGACTAGTGTAGCTGATGTCACAAGATTGCTAATTATTAGGCTTTAAAGCTGTTTAGGTTTAAAGCCCTATACCACATGGCTGTTGTGATGTATGTTATGAATTATGCTAGACTAGTTTCTGTCTAATTTAGTCATGTGAACAGGATCCTAGTTATGATTGCTGTACTCTGTATGCACAAATGGCCAGAAGCTTATTTATGTACTGAAGATAAAAATTTAGCTTTGTGAACTTCATAAGGTTACCTTATTTGTTAATAGGCTCTGTTGGCTTAAAATTTTATGTGCCACTTAGACTTCATTTACTGATCACATTTGCTAGTGAATTGCAAGAAGTCTGTTGCATATTTTGTTTTAGGATGTCTTTGATTGAGGCTCTTCTCTCTGCTCTTATATTTGCTTTTGCTTCCTGAATATTGTATATCTGAGATGTTTGTTTCAGTAATCATATAGTATGAGAACCCACACTTTGAAATATACACACAATATTGTTACAATTTTGCATTTTCTTCTCCACTGGATGAATTTTAAAATGAAAAAGAAATTATATTAAGATTTTGGGGCAAAGTAAAAAATCAAGACATATTTCAGTTTGAGCAAAAGGAAACCCAAGTTTTTTTTTTTTTTGTTTGTGGTATTTCTTGGGGTTTTATGAATTGTATAGTAGTAGGTATCTGAAATATTTATTTTTACCAAAGATACAATGTTTAAAAATTGTTTACATGATATGTAAACATTAAGTAAACACATTGGACTGAGAATTTTTTTTTCAGTTTAACTAGAAATCTCTTTGAGAATTTTTATGTGGTTGGGTGTAGTAGTTAGTTGTAAGTGTGAGTGTACATGGGTGAAAGTTTCTGCATTATGCTGGATTTCCAGATTGTCAGTCTTCATTTGTTGCCCTGGACCTGTCAGGAGGCCCCTGTCCTTCGGCTACATTTTTAGGATTATCACTTTCTTACAACTTTCACCCATGGAGTGTATCTTAGGCACATTGCCTGTCTAATCTGCCTGCTGGTCTGGCCACCTCTATTGAGTTAAATTGCTGTGATTAGGTAAAATGTTATGGATGGCAAGAAATTGTGATCACAGTTTATGCTGAGTTCAGTGTAATCCATCAGACCTGGACTGGGAATGTGCCTTTAGATCTAGACAGTTGTATGTAGTAAGAGTCCTGTATTGCTATTCTGAATTGAGTATGGTAGTCCTGAAGTAAGTAAGGACACCAATTTCATGAAAATGGAAAAAGGATTACGTCCTTTCAAGCTAGACAACTATTCCAGTTAAATATTTTTTCGGAAGTAACACACTTTGTTGTAGCTTTAATGCTAGAAAAACATTTTAATACTTCATATGCTGGTTTAGAATAAGATAAGAGTGGATGAGGAATATGCTGAAACAATTCTATAGAATAGACTAATTTAATACACATCCCTAAAATAATAAATCCAGAAAAAGCATTCCTTTCAAGCCTAACAATAATAACAGTTTAATTTTCTTTCTTTCATAAGAAGTTAATTTTGTTGTAGCTTCAGTGCAGGAAAAACAGATATATTCTTGAGATGCTGATGTGGAATCAGATTAAGTGGATGGGAAAAAATCCTATAGAGCCGATTAGTTTCATAGACATTCGCAGAAGAATGAAATGATCCAACCAGTTATTTACAAAGACTTGAAACTGACAAGTGGAAAAGAATTGAACAACCAGAAAATTGATTTGGAAGCTTAATAAGTGTTATCTGCGTAAATATAGACATAAAATCACAGAAACCAGTATGGCAACTGGCAGTTATTTTGGTAGCATGTGAACTTGGCGAGCCAAGTGCCCCTGGACTAATAGTGGCACCAGGAAAGCATGGTGGATAAAATGATCTAATTATAATTTATTTATAAGATGCAGGTAATTCTGTAGTAAGATTCAAACAAGAAAAGAAGGTTATATTGTAGTATAGTTAACATGTTTTTGAATGAAAATGTTATTTTTATTTCAGGAGCAAGCCAAGATAGCAAAGCTAGGTCTAGAAATGAAGTTAATCACATCGGAAATGGATGCTGAGACAGAAAAATGGGAGGAACCAGACAATGATATCGTGAAACGTGCCAAAAACATGTCCAGCATGGCATTTTCTATGTACTTGTTCACTCGGGGGGAGGGTCCTCTCAGGACCACGCAAGACCTCTTCACCCAGGCTGAGTATTTTGCAGAAGAAGGGAATAAGTTGTATAAGACTGTGAAGGAGTTTGCACAAAAGGTTTGTTGCAGTGAATCTTTTAACTCTTGCCCACTCACCACAAAGACAGGTATACCCAAGAAAACTTCTGGTCCCAATCAAAATTAAGTAATCCCTGATGGATATCTATAAATGATGGAGATATAGTTTTTAACAAACACTAGAATTTCCACTAGTCTGATCAGACCCATAGCTTTGTTGGGTGTAATTCATATTAATATCATATTATTTCAAAGAAATTAAAGAAATATTAGCTCTGTTACACATCATCCATAAACTTGTACTGGCTGTGCTGATTTTAATAAACAATTATATGTACCTAATAAGTATATGAAGACTCTTAGACACCACTTGAGATAATATTCTGTTTCTGGACTATCAATGTTTATCAAAAGATGGTTAGTATGATTATGATAACATGGCATCCTCCATGTAGTGACTTGGGCAGGTTACTGATGGTTCCCCATGAAGAGGATGCAACCTCATCACGGGCACAGAGTTTATATATTGATTTACATTTTAAGTCCAGAAATAGATGTTTCAGAAATGTGTATATACTTATACTTTAATTATATGTTTTACCTTGTTCTCTGACTACAGATTCCAGTTGGTGGACAGAGGTCAGAATTGGTGGCATATTTAGACAAAATCCCAACGTTTTGTCAGCAACTCCATTTTACCATCAAGTCTCCCACTGTTGGCAAGACGGCTACATTTAATAAGGTATGATACTTATGCTTTTATATAACATGGACACATTACCAAAACAGTGGTGTAAAAAGAAAAGTAATATAATAAATATATTTTTTCTCTCAATCTGATGCTGTCTGTCCTAGTATGTGGGTAAAGGTCATGGTTTTTATACCCAAGACCAGTATTAAAATGATGCCCCATGTCCCTGTGCAAAACTATCTGTAGATTGATACTAAAGCAAGGGTGAAAGACATGAACTTGGTATGCTGGTAACGCAATGTGTATAATAATTCTGATTGCCACATAAGCAACACCATCAGTTGTATGTTCCACAAAAAGTTGACATCAATACTGGTTTCTACAGATCCAGATCCAGATCCAGATCAGATCCAGATCCAATCCAGATGTGAATTGTAAATATTAACTTGAACTTGTTTAAGCAGGTTATGAGGGTGCAAACCAGTGTGTTTCAGTTTGAGTTTTATCCTTTATTTTCCATACAGGTGGACAGTGCAATTCAAGAAACAAAGAACCTCATGAATGCTGTGTCCAAAGTTGTCACGACATGCTTCATATGTTCAACAAAGGTAACTTGAGGTTTGTTCTGAAGAGGTCTTACTTTCTAAATGATGGCACTAGATGGCTGGTGAATTTACTCATGGTGGGATTAGAAATACTCTGGTGTGATGAAGATCTTTATGAGGGTGGGGGCTATTGTGATCTGTGTGGCTGGCAATGTCTGAAATTATAGTCTCGGGCCTTTTAAATGAAATTGTTTGTGACTTGGACCTGTAGATTTGTAATTGCAATAGCTCTATTGATAATTTTAACTATTTGTGGTGTGATTGTGAAAATACTTGTTATAATTTTTCTTTCTCTTTTATATTGTGAATTGAGGTCTATTCAGAAATTTTACCTTAAAGGTATATAAGAATATAAAACAGTCCAGTAAGTGTTATGATTTATTTTGTTGCAGTATAACATAGATTATCATGGTTCGCCATCAGTGACTCATAAATGGAGAACACCTCCTCAGCTGGATATTCGCAGCAATGGGAGCGACACAGAGTCTGTGAAGAGTGACGGAGCAGTAATGAAAAGCACATCCTTTCAAAAACATGTTGCAAGCATGAATGCTTTTGAGCAACTCTGAAAGTTTCACCCAGGCAATATCATAGGTGGTACTTTAAGCATGAATACATATTAACTACTGTTGAAAGCTTCAGCCTGAAAAAAAGTTTAGGTGGCACTTCCATATGAGGGTTATATTCACGACACCCTTTGACCCACTTTTCATACTTTTTTGAAGAAATATTATATGCTGTACACTGAGTGATACCAAAATTTTAAGGTGCGTGTGCTATAATATTTGTAAGATACAAATCTCCAGCTAGCAATGAGTATAAATTGCCAATGAAATATTATGAAGTAGATGATCTACAAATGGTGTCTGAATGCAAATAAGATAAATGAAGGTCATGGGTTGCAATATTTATCCCTATTAAAGTTTCAGTGCAGTGTTGCATCCAATAAACTACTCAATACATGGGCACTGTTTTCTTGGCTGTCACCAAGAAAATGGAAATGAACTCCTCTGCGGTGACTAAACCATTTAACTTATGTGGTTGGCAGATCAAGGATGCAGTGAACAGTTGCTGTTTGTTGCTCACACCAGTGAACAGAAGGTAATGCCAGAAAAAAAAAAAAAGCTAAAAAGCTGACTGCTTATTTTGAACACTTAAACAATTGCATGGCCAGCACAGTGTCAGCTACAGCTTGGTGTGAATATGTGGTACATGTACAGTCTGCTTTGGGGGGAAAATGTATCCATGATCCATCTCATCTTTAAAGGTGGTGGATTTCAACAGGGTGCAACCGGAAGCTGTAATCAATTTTTAAAGGAAATGGATCTTGATTGTTGCGAAACTGAATAACATTTTTTTTAATACTTGTGTTCTTGAAACATGATGCATGTGCAAAACAGTACAGTGGTTTGCATTTCACACTTACCTCTTTATATAACAAATGTGACAAGGATGAAGTTGTTTTTATAAATATACAAATTTTGAAACAAAAGGCAAAAAGGAAATATAGTCAAGTTTACCTCAACACAACAAAGAATTAAAATATTGTGAATGGTGATTCCTTAAAGATGCATTTGTATGTGTATGGAATATTAGCTCTCACATTAATTTTGTGCTGTTGTAGTAATCTTTTTACCTGTAGAAAATTGATAGGAAGTATTTTAAAGGGACAGTTTATTCAATTTGAGACAGGGAAATCAATTGCAAGCATTCTAAATCTTTTAAAAGCATTTTTAAATAACTTGTTGATCATGGCTCTGTTGATCTGTAGATGAAGTTACCAATGCCTTTTTTCTTGAGTTTGCTGCTTATGTGACAAGCAGACAAGTAAGTAGGTAAATAATATCCCTTTAAGTGCAAGAATAATTATTACACTACTTTGAAACATATAACTTGCATTTGCAACCTTAGCACAAGCAGTTTTGAAAAGAGTTTTTGTTACTTTAATATGGCTGTTTTAGAGTTGTGTTGACACCTTTTCTATCTAGTTCTGTCATGGTGAAATATGAAAGTATAGGCAGTTCAAGGGTCAGCAATCCTTACATTTAAAACTCAGAAGACAGTATTTCTACTCAAGGATATATAGATAATTGTTTTAGTAATGATCATAATTAGTCAAGTTTTTAATTTACTAATTGAAGAATTCCATGATAATCATACTCCAGTAATATTTTAATTCAGGCCTCTGTTTTGGTTGTCTTGGTTAGGAAATTTGAAGAGTTAAATGTTTAACTTAAAGATAATAGCTTGATGCAAAGTTAATATTTAGTTAATTGCTCTCTGCCTGAGCTTATGCATAATAATAAAATGTAGTTATTCAGTCAAGCAAAGCCCTTTAATTTTTGACATGCACCTTGTTACCAAAATTTTTTAGTTTCCATATATGAACTCCCAGATTGTTCCCATTTTTCATGTTTGACTTGCCATTGAAATTCATACCACATAATTCCAACTGGCTAGGTTGATATTTTTTGTTATAGTTTTAAAGTATGAAGCATTGTTGATTGGTTGCTACTTAGGCTTTTTTTAACCACCAGCAATTCTGATTAGATGAAAAATCAGATGTGAGGGTTAGATTGATTATCATTTTCACCCTCAGCAGTGGGTTTTAGTTTAAGCCTAATCTTCGTTGCCTCAGTTGGCTCATTTTGTACACAATGTAAATAATTTAGTTACCCATGTAATTATAATTTTTCATCTAATACATACCAAGTGTTTCCACAGCAAAGTTTAGAGCAGTTCCAATTTTTGCTCACATGTTACTTTAACATATTTAATTTTACTTGTCATTATCATCAGTTTAGTAAAATATCATGTTTATTTGTGATTTTAGTACTTGAAAAGTAGGTTAAAAAATTAGATCCGATTTTTTTGTGCTGTAGATGTGAGACAAGAATTATATATTTGAATTTCAAATTCTTCAGTCCAATATTGTAATAAGAAAGTAAAAATGGTTCGGATTTCATATTTTAACATTAAGCCATATTTCTTTTCATGTAGATATCATTTAATTGAGTTTAAGTTCAAATGAAATTTTAGTAAATCTAGTCATTTTAATTATTTATAAATTTTGTAGGTGCTATACACTCCAATACTGGAGCTATTGATTTTAAGTATTACAATATAATAGCATTTTAAATATAAAATATTATGTTAAATATGAATTGCATATCAGCATATATTTATTACTTTTAAGATGCACTAAAATATTACCTGAATTGAATTTGATTTTATTCCAGCTATATTCCAACTAGATTTTTCATATGCAACTTTGCATTTCAAGTATTTTATAATTATCAAAGACTGCATGCCCAGGCCTACCCAACTACCAGATACATAAGGATCCTGAATTACCCAGTATATCGAACCACACTACCCGTTTTCAAGGTGTGTGTCAGATCGCTTTCGGAGTATCAGTCGGAACACCGACAAAGAAATGCGATCTAACGCACACCTTGAAAACGGGTAGTGTGGTCCAATATACCGGTTAATTCAGGATCCTTATGTGCTGAGTCTGGTACTAGTTGGGTAGGCCTGATGCCAGAACCAAGAAAGTAACTGGTTCATTGGATTGGACTCTTTTAAAGTTAATTATCATGGTTTAAGACATGTTTTCTTAGAGTTTCATGATCCAAGCAACACATTTTCTGAATATTTCAGGGAAGAGTGATATATCATTTTAACAGTAATTTCTGAAAAATCTTCTTTCAAATTTGTGCCAGCCAGTAAATTGCTTAGTGCAGCTTTTATACACATATACATATACTGACAAGGTTCCCACTCAGAATCATGTTACTTTATGGTGTAGAGATATTATTAGTGTACAATATATCTTCATTAATTTGGTTTTGCTATTCTACATGTTAAGTTATCAGTCAGTTTTGTCATATAAAAGAAGTTCATATTTGATCTATGTCTTAATTTTCTTTATCTGGCATGCCTAAGGATAGAAAAGAGGGAGACACCTGGTGCTTCTTTTTGTTTACTTTCTCTAAAGATTATCAAACAATAACCAGAAATGAACATATTCAAGCATTTTGCAATTGCAATATTTATTACATTCCTTAAATGAAAAAAAAATCAACTTCTTTTTAAAAAATAATTTATAACATGCACAGATGATCTGTAATGTTGCATCTTTGTTATTGAACCTGGTAACCAGGCTTCAATTCGTAATGTGAAATAATTATCAAAATTGTTCTTGAACAATAACTTAAAATAAGTTTCATATAAATTGTCACATCACTAAATTACAACATCGATTGTGTTTTTACAATAACATACATTTGTGATCTTTGGTATCAGTTAAAAGGAAATGTACCGTGAGATTCACTTGTCATTTGTCGTAAAGCATCTACTTCTATCACTCAAAATACTTTTGGACCAGAGAGTTCTGACAAGTTTAGAGAGAGAATAGCACCATGCAGGAAATGATAAGCTTCACAATGGCTTTTGTGAACTAAAGTATCAAAATTATTTTTCATATACACACTTATATTTATGTTAAATAAGAACAGAAAATGGGCATTTGGCCTGATGATGCTCTTCAGACAAGAGCGAAACGTAGCTGTCTGATAGGAACGGAAAACTTTAAAAAAGATTTGTGCAATGAAATTTGGAATGGATCTTTTGTGAGGTATTTTTTAAAATACATAAAGCTTTCCATATAAAATGCTCAAGGATGTTATGAACACATAATGAACAAACGAAGGTGCATACCATCAGTTTCAAATAAAACTGGTCACTTGAAAAAAAAAAAAAAAAAAAAAACTGGCTACCCTTTTGTTTGAATTTGTGTTTTAAAAAAATGAAAAGGTGAAAGATTACCCATCTTACATGTTTATCTGCAATGAGTAAAGATGCAAGTTTTTTATGCAAGAAAATTTAACAAACCTGAAAGGGAAAACTGTGAATATATCTTAAAAAGTGTTCTATGTATCCAATATTCTGGTTCCTAGAAATGTGCCTGGTTCATTAAAAACACATCAGCCTGCTGAGTGAATCAGTTAAGAAAACTATGTTTAGAACCTAGACATCATGTAAATACCAATATATACATTAACAAAATGTAAGAAAACACTACAGCTTTTTGTAGCAACTTAACAAAACTAGGTGTGGGTATATTTAAAAAACTTCAGAATAAGGGACCGTTCACATGAAAGATCTATTTTCTTAAAATCTAAAAATCTCTTTGCGGTATCTTGTGATCAGGGTCTGTGCCCTGAATACCCTGCTGTGTAATTACTGGCAGCACCGAGAATTAATTACTTTGGAAGAAACTGGCTTGCGCTGCCCGTAATTACGCCGTGGGGTATTCAGGGCACAGACCGTGATCCAAAGATACCACAAATAGATTTTTAGAAAATAGATTTTTCATGTGAACGGAGTCTAAATCTGTGACATTAACCATTTCAAAAAGAATGGAAACCAGTATTATACTAATATACCCCGTTCACACTAAAGTCATTTATTCGAATAAATAACGAATCAGGTCCTGATTTGAATAACTGTAGTGTTGCATCTTTGTTATTGTAACTGGGTATTAAATACATTTGAGCTTTAATTCCACTGCCCACTAGTTAAATGTGGTGTCAGCTCTAGCACCAAAATTATTGAAGACAATAACTGCTCTTGCTGTTGTTAACCTGGACTTTCCTTCTTTTTCTAAACATCTTCCTGTGTTTGATCCATTTGGTCATCAAGTGCCCAATGGACACTTTTACTTAACCTTTGTTCAGCCATGGCCATAGCACTGGACCGCGGCCTAATAGGGGGCTCTGAAGGCCTGTCACTAATATGGCGAGTTTGACCAGCACATAACTGTGCCGCTTCAGCCTCACTTCTAGTGATAGGGGCACTAGCTGGCCTGACATATAACTTCCGGGGTTTTGAATCCAGTTTTGGATCCACTGCTGCCACGCTGACATTGGCTCTGGTTCTACTGGTGATCAAGGCTTGCATGGTATCTTTGGCACTTTGTACTCGCTCCAATACTGCATCCTCTGTGGAGGTTTTCTCATCAAATAACTCACCACACTTCTTGACATACATTTGCCTGAAATACATTAATATAATTCAACTGACTGAATATATTTCATAACTGATGAAATTTATGATCACATCTTTGTCATTTTCATATCATTTTGTATTTAAGCTATATTCAATTATAACATTATGCTTCTATATAAGTTGATTAAGTTGATTTAAGTAGCAGGGATTGGATGGAACTCAGCTGGAGTGGGATATTTTATCCCCCTGGAAATAAAGCTGTGAGATATTTTGCATATGAGTGGGATTTTTACTTATTTATTATTATCATTTTTTTGACAATTGTGATTTAATACCTTTGTTGGTCATAAACATTGTAATACCAAAAAAAAAAAATTGAAAATTTCAATATTATGTATTCATTTATCATTATTATGTATTAAAATTATATTAAGTATCCATTCTGTGCCCTTAAAGTTTGAACTGCTACAAGGAATAGAGAAAAGCACCAATAGCTCACCTCAGTTCTGTGTTTTGCTTCATGAGACTGTGAATTTCAGCCTTGTACTTGTCGTCTACGTCTCTTACTTTTTCCTCAAACCTGGTCTCAAAATCTGACAACCGGATTTTCTAAAGAAAAGGTAAATGTTCAATATATATTTCATCTTCTTTAATTGTTTAATTTAAAATTTCAAATGGAAATCTTGTGATAGGAAAATTACTGTTATTTTCATTCTACACAGATGGATCCTACTTGGGGGGGGGGGGGACTCTTTCTAAATGCAATCAGATTAATAGATTAACACGCCCCATCCTGGCATTGAGTAGAATACAGAAAAGGTTATTATACAGGAATGTTGGAATTAGAGGAAGCATGTTAATCTGTTCATCTGATTGCATTCAGCAAGAGTCCCTTCAGAGTTTGATAGATTCACCTACAATAATAGTTTCATTGGGAATGAGCCCTTAGTAAGTTACTCACAGCATCAGTGTAGTCATTCACAGTCCTATTGAGTTGCTGTGTAGTCTCTTTGTGCTCTCTCTGTAGTGTGGCATGCTCTGACTTGAGTTCTTTCAGTTCCTCTTCCACTTCCTGTAACCTCTCTTGATCTGCTGCAGCATTAGCAAATCTTCTCATTATTGCCTAAAATATGAAACATATATATGGTGATTATTGCTGTTAATTGATTTTAATGCAATTATATTTTTATTTTTATGTTTTTTTAGATCTGAAGTTAAGATTCCCAAACATTGAGATTCTCAAAGACTAGCTATTTTGTTAACTGACAATACATCAAATTCAATAAGCCCAATAATCACACATACAGTATGAGTGAAGTGATTGAAAAGTGAAGAAGCTTTCACCAATTGATTCTTAAAGTACAGGGTCTTCTGTGTGTGCATGTGTGTGTGTGTGTGCGAGAGAGAGAGAGAGAGAGAGAGAGAGAGATCCACACACACTTTTTTAATCAGACTCTGTGCAGAATTTATCTTGGTGTATGGATTTTATAGCTATTGCATTAATGAATTTGAGCAATCTTAAGAAATCTTACATCCAGTTCTTTTTTGTGTTCCTTTTGAAGAGTAGATAACTGTTTTTGGAATTCTTTGGTAAGTGTGGCCTTTTCTGCATTCTTTTCCTGAATCATCTTCAGTTCTTTTAAAATATAAAGTATGATGTGAGTGAAATATATTAAAATTTTATTTGTCTGCAACATTTCAGTAAGTAAACCACTTGCCACACTTTGGAATATAAGAATTGCCCAACACCTCTGCTATGATGATCTCATCTTTAAAAATTTTGAACATTTTCCAATATATCAAGAAGAATGCACTATTTCATATTACTTACTCATTTCATGAACATGACTTTGGATATTCTCTTTGTGTTTATACTCTATTTCCTCCTCTTTTCTCTTCCACTTGGTGTTCATTTCTTGAGTGAGGGAGCTTTTAAAGGACTCAAATGAACCATGCAGGAATTCTATTTCTCCTTTCATTCGAGCTTAAATAAATACAAAATTCGTTCAGTGAAGCATATGAATAATTGGGGATAGAAGATAATTTTATCAATTTTGCTAACCAATTACCATTTTGTAAATTATTAAATTAACATAGCTGCAATAATGACAATTACAGTGAATGGAGAAATCAGCATTCAGGTGCATTCAGACCTGATCTAACTTAAAGCAAGAATTTGTGTAGATGACATCACAAAATGAATAGACAACAGTCCTTCCAATTAGGTTAAATTTTAATTACACATTAAGCAATTAGGGCCTTGGATGATTTATGGCTTCAGTTGGACAAAGTCTGAACATATTTTTCATCATACCCTACCAAACATAAGCTGGCCCCTTTAGTTTATCCAACCAATACCATATTTGGCACTTACATATTGTAGCTTCAGTTGTACTTTTGTACTCTGCCATAGTGATGTCAAAGCTTGCTTTCATTCTCTTCATCTGCTCCTGGTGTTCTGCTTCTAATTCCCTTTGAAGACAAAAACACACATTTGTCTTGAAAACATTTGCATCCTGGCAACTTGCACAAATGAACGTTTTTGGTGCTGGAGTGCAGCGGCTCACTATGATAAAACCTCACAAATTATCAATACCAATTTTTTTCTTAGAGACCTTAATTAACATTTTGGAACTTTTGAATTATCATTTGCAGGTATAAGTATAAAAACATTGTTAAGGAAAATGTAAGTAATCAAATTTCTTCTGATTTATCAGTAATTGCCATAAAAATTGTTCATTTGAAACCTGTATTTGCAATACTAGATTGAAATATTTTTGTCTCATTTTAATGACAGACAGTTTCAGTGTCACAGTACCTATTATGAGATGGTTTTGGCTTTTAATATACTCTATATACCCTCAGTTTCAGATCCTGCTTTTTATATTTTCAGATGTATGTTTGTGCTTGCTTAACACTTATATATGCCTTATATTACTTTACTGTAGATTTGCAGAAAAATCTGTTACACATCAGATGTGACACTCAAGTCTCACAAAATGTCCACTATCTATTTATATTGTAGCCTTGATGTAAATTACCATTCATGGGCTGTTTTAATTCTCACCTCACATGTTCCTCCTGCTCCTGGTTCATGTCCTTGACTTTTGTCTGAAGATTTTGAGCTGCCTGAAATAGAAATAAGGCCAGAGTTTTATACATTTATTAAATAGTTTGTGAAAATGGCCAGCTGTGATACTTATTGCTAATAGCCCAATCCACAGTAAGATCTTGTTTTTTATCTTCAAGCATATTTCTTAACGAAAAAAGAAAAAAAGAAACTCTGGTCACATAATTTTTAACATATAATAGCATTCTGATCTCTGGATAACAAATAAAACTATTACCTTATCTTTGGTATGTCTGTGGTTTAGGCGTTCTTCCTCTAAATATAAAGTCAGATCTTCTATTTGCTGCTGAAGCTGCCTGACAAATTCCTCTCTGAGATAAACAAAAAAAAAATATATATATATATAAGGATTTTATGATAAGATTAAAAAATTGTGTCATTTACTCACTTCTAGAAACTTACGTGACTTAATAAACACCACATTACACAACAATAGGGATGGGCTGTATTTTACATGTATATCATTTCACTTAACAACCAGTAATAATCTAAGGTTTATTTTATATGTAAGTGTTTGCTTTGTGTTCAATTTGTATAGTTTTCAAAGGGACTGTACATAGGATTGTAAAAATATAGATAAACATTTGGAAAGTGGATGGAACATAGATAAAACATCCGGACAGCTTTTTCTGCATTGTTCACAATTTTCACTCTAACAAAAGCAGAAGAAATGTAGAATAAAATTTTATTCTTACCTATGTGAATCCTGCAGGATTGCAGTTTTCCTGACAGAGAAGAGAAATAAAGCACAACAAATAATAAAAGTAAACTCCAGAAAAGTGGAAAACAAGGACTCACTAAAACAAACTCAAAATGTAACTACATGTAGATAATGCAAAAATCTAAAATCATGCAAAAACTGAAAATAATCATTATCTGTTTTTCTCTTTTTTTAAGGAAAGTAGTGGTTGCACAGAACCATCCTTAAGAACTACAAGTATCAATAGCATTTATATTTCAACCTTTGCTGACCTCAGTTATCAAGAAAATATATTCAATCAATATATTCAATTAGTAAATTCTATAGACAAAACAACTTACTTTTGTGCCTGTTTTTCTTCTGGTCTAGGATTAAAGAAGTCATCCATTTTCAATGTAACTGCCAGTTTATTTTTACTCTTTGACATGGTATAACCAGGTCCTGTTGAATAGGGAACCATGGGTGTCTGAAAATAATTAGAATAAATAAAGATCAAATAACCTTATAAAATATTCTAATTAAAAAAAAGATAATAAAAATAATTGGCTGCATAAAATATTACAACAAATTAAAGCAAGCTTTTGCTTCTAATTTTGTTTTTTTTTTAGTTTAATTTAATTTTATAAATAAGTTGCTTGCAAATGTCCACCTCAAGTGTCAACAGCAACTAGGAAAGTCCTGAAGGCAGTGGGAAAGGTTATTCATCCAGAACAGTAAACAATCATGGGGAACCATATAAAAATAAATCTAAAAGAAATGGCAAAGCTCTGCCACCAACAGGTCAGGTGTGCTACAGATAACACCAAAAGGTAAAAATGAAAAAAAAATCTAAAAAGCACATCCATATCAACTACAAAAACAAACTGATGAAGTGAAAATAAAATGCCAATAACAATAGACAGAGCTCAGAGCAAATATCATAACTTCATAATTCTTATGCACTGAGGACCATTCAAGGAAAGGGGGAGGGGTTAACAGTAACTTTTCTTTTATCTTATTCTATCACAGTTGGGTATGGTGGAGGGAAGTCACATTTGTGCATTGTATATTATATGTGTTTACTTAGTATTATAGTAAATAGGCCTCCTGACCTTTTTACAATTTACAAATGATCCACTGTAGGTAAGGTGGAATATATTTCAGCACATTACATTGTAGCATTCTTCTATTTGATGCATGAAAATATATATTTACATACTCCAAACATTTTCATTATTTTCTGTCCTTAATATTTGTACAAATTTATCACATATATTTGGGATGCCCCTAGGGCAATGGGAAAGTTTATCAATGCAAAACAATAGTCAAGGGAACCACATAAAAATAATAAATCTAAAACAAACATTAAAACACTACCCTACCAAGTGTCCTATAGCTAATTTCTAAAAAGTAAAGCAAAAGAGGTCAAATAGGAAAATTTACTGAATAGCACATTCATATCAATCATATCCAAAAATCTGATAATGTGAAAAAAATGCTAATAACAACAGATAGAGCTCAGAGCAAATAACACAACTTCATAATTCTAATAACACAAGCATTGAAGGCCATTTAAGGAAGCGGGGGTTTAACAGCTTCTTTTTTATTATTTAACACAGATGGGTCTGGTAGTGGAGAGTTGCCTTTGTACAGTGTGTATATGTATCAAAGAGAAGGGAAAAACAATAGTCTATACCACACAAGAAATCATTGCAACTCTCAAATTTTACCTCTTCAATAACAATGTGTCTGACAGGTTTTGGCAAAGGCTGAAGTCAAATATCATTTGTTGAATAAAGTTATTTTGGTCTGGCTTTCAGACATGCTTCAAAGCAACACACAGCTAAATTCTATCTATATTTCTATGCAAATAAACCATATGCTACAGGCACACTACAAGACTGAAGTCTAAATTTAATCTAAGTCAAGGTTACATTGCAAGTAATCACAACTTAATCATCTATTTAGCTACAACTTATCTTGTCACTTGTCCTATGCAACTAAATTCTGTCCTCTAAACTTACATCCAGATTTTTTTGCCAAGGGGGCGGTTTCCCTTTTTTGGGTCCAAAGTGATTCTCAAACTTGTGTTTCCTTGTTGCTTCATGTTCTACTTGATACAGGCGGTCACATCTATAAACACAATATATATTAAAAATAGATGGCAGAAAATAAAAAGCAATGATGTGTTCTGTAGATTTTTTTGAAAATTTCCTTAAAATGCTCTACAAAAGAAAAAAACTTTCTCCAAGTTTCCATAGAAATAAAGCCCTTTTATTTTATTTATCCTGAATAAGAAAACGCAACATCTACAGTATATACTGCCACTTACTCGTATCCTGAGATGGCTCCAGCAGCTGTTGTAGGTCTAGCTGGTTGAGGAGGCTCTGGAGACACTGATGGACTGAATGTTACTTTTAGATGGCTTGGACTGGATCTAAAATGTTGATTTTTTATATATATAATAAAAATATCAAAAAATAATACAATAAATAAGAAATAATAAAAATAACAATGAAAAATAAGAAACAATCGGATGTTTAATAACACACAAACACATATCTGAGACTGAATACAAGGTCAAATCCAACAAGTGACGTCAATAAGAAAATTATTGATAACTGACCAACTATAAAGACTGGCTGTCCATAAAATATGAAAATTATGGCTCTCCAATCAGCACGTGTATTTAAAGTAATCACATGTTTAACATGTTCATGTTTTGTACTGAGTATAAATATGTTTAGCAGACTGGCTTACTTAGGTCTGTCAAGTTTCCTGCTGCCTTTGGGTGAAGGTGTTTTACTTCTGAGGCCACTGGGAGGTAAAGATTGTCCAGCCCAAGCTTCCAGGCGAGGCGGTGACTGATACATCACGTCTGTACTCATTTTCCCATTGTGTATCTGTTGCAATATAGAAATATTTGCTGCATTTGTAAAAAGAAAATGTGAATAAGACAGTAATAAATTCAAAAGGTCTGAATGATCCATGGTACAAAGTTTATTTAATTTAAAGAGTCATTGGCTCTATGGCTGAATAGCAAAATCTTTCTGTCTTAGAAGATAATTAAAGAAAACAGAAACACGTTTTACAAGCAATATGCAATAAAACAGAGTGTCTTTTAAATCAGCTTTCAGACCAATTAACCTTAGCAAAAAATTCAAGCATTAATAGTCCTGTTGACGATTTTTGATATATACTTACCACATCAAAAGAAGTGCTTACACATGCATCTCGTTCTAAATAAACCTTTGCTCTTAATCTTATTTAAAAACTTTTTTAAAAATGAGCCTTCGAACTAATGAGCCATCACACTGACACATCATAAATGCAAGAATTCAAACATCCAAACTGCAACTCAAAAACCAACGTAACTTGAATGCAATGTATTATAAATTGGTTGATAAAAAATTGTGTATTGACCAGATGAAGACCAAATAGCACCGATTTTATAAAGGCCAAATATAAATTTATTTGATGCACGATCCTAGTTTTGACTAGTTCAAAATCCTTTGCAATTTTCAAATATTTTAATCATTAAATTCTACCTTAATCGTTTCCTAAGGCATGGAGATCTACATGTAGGAGATAGCTGTCGCTGAAGTAGTCAAAATGGCGTTGCCAAGGTCAACAACTGTCCCGCACCAGTTAAAAGCACTTGCTGTAAAAACCAACTATATAGCAGTGTGAAAGCACGTATACACATCAAAGAAATTTAACATTCCAAAAGGAAAGACAATGATAATATCATTTCCGAAAGGGTATGAAGATGCGAAATAGATACTTTTGAACTTGGAAGCTCTCGGTGCATTTTTCCTTGTTAAGAATGCGTTTGATGTGCTATCCATTTGCGTCGCAACAAACACAATGCCCTACTAAATGCGTCTTCCAAGTCATGGCAAGGGTAAGCAATGCCTAACGCTTGCTCATTTTCTGTATCTGCAGTTGTATATCATTTATATGACCGTCTGTATTTTTGCATACCCTTTAAAATCTTGAGATACATTAAGTTTTTCAATATTCAGGTGTAGTTAATGAAGTAAATGCCCTGGCACAAGCCTTTAATTTTCAGGTCAAGCACTACAATAGAGTACAGTACATGTATATAATAGGTTGCGTTCAGAAAAAAAAAATTTTTACTAGCAGGATCGACCTACCTCTGCGGGGATTCCTGCTAAAGAACACTCATTGTAATAAGCTTAATTGTCTGGCACGCCCCCTCGAGAAGCTAGGGGATAATTATAACTTTTTAGAGTAGGGGAGAGGTGGTCGCTCCGTTTTTGCGCACAATGGTTAATTACCCCTTGCTTCTCGAGGGGGTGTCATACAATAAACTGATTACACTGACTGCACTTTAGCAAGAATCCCTGCAGAGATAGATCGAGCCTGCTGGTGCGATAACTTTATTCTGAACAGACTCATACTGTATACCATTATATTAAAGTTACCAGTTGTGACTGTGGACAAACCCGTAGTGCCTGTAATTTTGAAATTTTCTAACTTTATTTCTGTGCATCAATTTTGAATCTCCTCATTAAGCAAACATGTACTCTATGTACGTATACATGTTATTCATTTGGTGGTGTATATAATCTTTATAAATATTTATGAATATATTTTCAGCCAATATTATATACTTACTTCCGAAGCTCTGCTTCATGGCGAGTAAGAGTTGGTAAGTGATATTTCATTTTACAGCTTTATTGCCTTGTTGTGTGGAAAAGGGTTACTATCAAATATGACCAAGTTTGAAAATCAAGATATGGGACGAGTCCACACACACACACACACACACACACACACACACACGGGATAAGGGTGAGAGAAATGAAAGTGTGTGTGTGTGTGTTCTCAAAAGAGAGATTGAGAGAGCGAGAGAGAGAATGAGAGAGAGAGAAGTGATTTTAGAATTTGTGTGACACCTGTTAATTTTTGTAATGTATGTTAACAGCTGTCATGTACCATACTGAATGCCTTTATAGTACCAAATATTGTAGCAGGATTAGTAGATTTGTAAAGTTAGTAGTTTTAATTAAATTATAAGTGAAATAGTTGCATGACCAGGTTTTTTTCTTCTTTGGGCCAATCCTTGGTGTCCTGAAGAGCCAAAAGTCTTTGGCACAGACTGTCACACAGCTAGTAAATATATACTTTGACTTTAACATTTTTTGCTACCAAGTTTTCATGTAACTTTCATTTTGATCTTGAAATGTAAAATATTAGCTTCATGACTTTCACAGTATCTGTCACAACTGAATTTATTGTAATACATTTTAATCTTGCACTATAAAGCACTGGCATACAAAGGGTTGGAATATGAATCGAGACCAATCAGCCTTATAAAAGATGGTGGACAGCAGAAGTCTGCGGAATATACAGCCCTTAATCCCCTGCAGCAGGTGCCTTGCTTGATCATAGATGGAGCCACTTTAACACAGTCTGTATGTTGATAATTCTTCCTGTACTTGGTTCTGTTGGTTGAGGCAGTTGTTCATTTAAACTTTAACATGCATCTTTTATGGTCACATGAAAAATTTTGTCCACTAAAAAAAAAGACACTAAGACAAACCAATGCTCATGAAAACTGCCTTAATTGACTGAGGTAATAAAAGGCCAACATATTTTGAGTTCTGTAATCAAATGTTGACACCCTTGCATAAGATCCATTTTCTGTCCATTAATGAGGATTGAACTTAGTGCTTTACTGTCTTGACATACCCTGTTATCATGCTTGCTAACCATATAAAGAGGATCAATTTAATCCTTCTGTTGTCCTGCTACACCCTTTGTAGGTTACACATGCCTTACCTATTTGTTGGGATGGCCAAAAATCATTATTAGATGGTTTGTGAAGATAACAGTTCTTAATTGAGATGTCATGACTGGTCTGTTAAATTAAACATGTTGTACAGTGTATGTTACTGCTCTTAATTAATTTTTCCATATTCAACCTAAAGTGGTTTTTCATTTTTTTTTTCAAATTTCCAGTTGCCTATTATAGAATATTTGGAGGAAACAAGACCTAATCCACCACTGCTTCCTAAAGACCCAGTGTTGCGTGCAAAGGTATAGAATTTTGTTTTTCTGATAGCACAGAAACTGATTTGAAGAACCAGAAGGTTCAAAATTATAAAGCTACATGCTGTGTTCTCATTGGATTTGTTAAAACTCCAGGCAGCACAATGAGCAGTAATGTATGTTATGTATGATGGATGGGCCAGTAGATTTTTGATGAAGGCATGATTGTTGTAACTCGGGTATTGAACAGAATTACTTTCTATAAACCCATTTGAAAAAAGTGAACAAAAAACATCAGAGTTACCACATGTATTTGATGTAGTGTTTTAAAATGCAACAGTGTAACTGTGCTATGTCATATTGTCTAACTCAGTGATAAGAGAATGATTACAAAGTAGGGGTTGTATTCAAGAGCCTGATGCACGATATTCAGACTGAAACAATTTTGTTAAAATTGATGAGAATGCGAACTCAGGTAGTTATAAGATATTTATGAAATTCTGTTAACTGATTTAAGTCTAAAGAAATCTTCAGCCTCCAGGTAGTGATATTTACATCTTTGAAGGCATGCAATGAGGGTTAAACCTTCATAAAACTGAAGTTTCATTTTCTTTGAAATTTCAGTTTTTTTTTTTTTGTCCTATAGGTTTCATGTGCATTGTATGCATGTTTTCCTGAAAAAAAATCATCAATTTTTTCTGTATCACTATGATATACAATATATACATGTAAAACCAATGAGAAAATTGCAATCTGTGTTCAGTCCGGTTTTTAAGGTTTTGATTCCTAATTTTTTATCATCGCAAGTGAAATTCACCAGTTTCTACCTATATTATAATGAGAGACTCAAAACCTAGAAACTGAAAAACAGGATTGTGGATCATTCTGGATATGGCATGCTTTGCTGATTAAGAGTAATGTGTAGAAATGTCTAGGAAAATTCAATTATTTGCTGTATAAAACTATGGGATATTGTATTGTATTTAATCACCAATATATACCTTTTTTACAATTTGAAAAAACATGCTGTGTTTATCAGGAAAACAAAAAGTTATTGCTGGTGTAAGAACATTCTAATAAATGTTAAGTATTTTAACAGGCAAGACAGACAGCTGAGACAATTAATGCCTTTACCCAGCCCTTGTCAAACTCAACAGTGCTGGGCCTGGTAGGAGAATGGTGCGGTGAGGATAAAAAGGAAAAATGGGCAGGAATATGGATTGATAAAGGTTTTACAGGTAGATGAATTATAGTGAGCTAGAGCTTCAGATCCAGTGCAGGACAGCCTCTTCATTTTCAAATTTTCACATATGCCTGTTTATGGAAGTACCTTACTGATGTGGAAATTTGAATGTGAAGGAGTGGGCACATTTATGTTATGAAGCTCATGGTAATTATGGTGTGATTTTTATGCATGATGCTTGAACTCTGCTTCTATGTTACTTTTTCAACAGGCAAGACAAATAGCTGAGATAATTAATGCATTTACTCAGCCTTTGTCAAATTTGGCAGTGCAAGCAGTGGTTGGAGAGTGGTGTGGTAATGACAAGAAAGGAGAGTGGGCAAGAATTTGGATTGATAGAGGTTTTACAGGTAGCAAAATGCATATTTTAAATCAACTTGTAGTTTCAGTAAAAAATGAAAATCGATTTTTATTATTAAATGGACACTTCTATAAGGTATGAGCCCCATCATTTTATCTACGTATATCCATTAGACTTCATCAAGAAACTTAACTTATTGTCATTGTGTCAGTATAATTTTTTTCCATTCTTTATTTGGTTTACAGGTAGATTAAGCTTTCCAGATATTCACTGAAAATTGAATTTATAAAATAGTTTGTGAGAATTTGATAACTGTTAAATTCTTTAAAGCTGCACATTTTTGGTATAAAGTAGTCTGATAGATTGGACTTTTTTATGCTTTTCGTTGAGCAGTGTCCGACTCTAGCCACTTTATTCATTTCTTTCAAAGCAATGCATCAAAAATTGATTCTTTCATCAGTTTTTGCCATTAAGAACCTGTGTGCAGGATTTCGAATGTTTATGGTATTTTAACCAATGTTTATCCATTATAAAACTTGCCTTATTTTTATACAAGAATCCTTTTTATTTAATTTAAAACGAGAAAAAGAAGATAAATAAAAATTAACAAAAACAGGAAAATCACTTTGGAATTTCTCAAATATTTACAAACCAGGTGCTGCTTAGCACTACCGTAGTCACTGAATGATTTTGATCATCTGACACATAATTCTCATTATTTCCAGGATTGGAAAAAGTCCTTGAAAAGACTGCTGGAAAGTACTGCATTGGAGATGAAATAACAATTGCTGATGTGGCTTTGGGGCCTCAAATTTTTAATGCAAACCGGTAAATATTTTAGGACAGACCTCTGATGATAACGTGCATTATTTAGCCTGCAAAGCTTCTCGAAGCACTAATAGGTTTAGATTAGTGTGTTAAAAATTTAGCACCAGTGAGTCAGAGATCAAATTACATTCCATAGGGGGAAATTCCAGTTTCTTGTTGGTTATTCTGAGATTAATTTTGATATACTTGGAGGCTACTTGGTTCATCACTGTTTATAATAAGGAGGAGATGGCTGTTCTTTAAATTGTAATGTGAGACATTGTTTTTTCAAGACTTGAGATGGCATATAGGGGTTTCTTCTAATACATTCATTGAAAAAAATATGCAAATAAGACCTAAAAAGCATTAAATTGAACAAGAACAAATATAAAAAATTAGTTTTTTAATCCAGTTTTCAAACTGATCTCCCTTCTTTATTTCAGATTTAAAGTAGACATGACGAAGTTTCCAATAATCAGCAGAATTGTTGAAGAGCTGTACAAGCACGAGGCTTTCAAAGCAGCTGATCCAAGCAGACAACCAGACTGTCCAGAAGAGTTAAGAGCATAAAACTGACTTTCCTGCCTGTCAGCCTTGCATTAGCAATATAGCAGCATTTATTTCAGAGGATATTGAGTATACAATTTATAAATAATGTTTAATATATGAGCAGAGCGACATGTGAAGCCAAGGATGACAGTCTTATTGTGGAAATCATTTATCACGGCGGGTTTGGGGATCAGATCCACCGCGACATGGTCCAAGAATAAATAAGCAAGACTTAGAATATATTTCCACAAAGTACGGTTTATTCCTGGTTGAGAGCTGGGACCTCCAGTCAGCTTGTTCAGCTGTCTGGTGTGGCCACGTCCAGTCTTCCCTTCTCAGAGAATACATACAAGTTATATAGCCTATTTGAACAAAGAACAATTAACAATGAACTAAATTACAGGTAGGAGGATGACTTATGATTAAATTATAATTAAAGAGCATGGTCGGAGACGTCTGGCTATACTAACAGAGAGACCACTGTCTGACCATCTCCTTTGAAGTTAAATGATACATCTGACCCATTAATTTTATAATAATACAGTTGTGATAGATCTCCCTTGGTTGGCAAAATTTGTGCTTCAAATTTTAAAATTAAACAATATTTAAATGATATATCTTATTCAGTATCATGTACTCAAACATAGTTTGTAGAACTTAGTCTGAACTTAATGCAACAAAGATTACATATATATATGCAAATGTTACACTTTACTCACTACATGTGCTGCATTACATATTTCGCTTACAACATGAATTTAAAATGTGTCTGTCTCCCTATAGGATCAGTTGCAGGCAGCAACATTGTAGCCTTGCAGACTTGAACCTCTTTCTGCATTGCCCCTTCTATCGGTATGCTACATGTACGTGCCCTTACATTCGCCTGTCAACAAACACTACTTCAGCACCAACATATCTACTTATCCTTTCAAACAAAATATGTCACTCTAAAACATTTTGTAGATAACAGCAGTCATATTCATGGAACAATGTAAGTTTACATTTTCATAAAAATTATTACATAAGTTCTTAGACTAGTCTATCTGAAACAAGTTAAATTTACACAGATACAACACATATCAAAATTTTAGTGCAAAAGTTGAGCATAGACAAACAATATAATTAAAAATACAAATATGAGTAAGAAGTTATTACAGTGTTTAACTAAGTATGTCCCTGCTCTCACCCGTGTGGCTCTGAAGGTGGAGAATAGGAGAAATAAAGGCTTGACCAGCTTCTCAACTAAAGCCAGCTAGAAAAAATAGGCCTACAGGTCAAAAGAGAAGATTTAAGAAGAGAGAGACCACACCAGGTTTAAACAAGAACTTATCAGTTTCTCATTAAACAAGCCAAGATTTAATAATTGTTATAAAGATGTCTTTTGCCTTTTCCTCTTTGATCAGAGTTTCTGTGATTTCCTCGTTGTTTGTGCCCCAATTCTTTGTTCAGTTTTTGGATTTTCTTTTGCAACAATTAATTTTCATCATAAATTTCACAATATAGTTTGGCATTGTTCTTTGCAGTGTTGAAAGTTATAAGATATATATGTATGATGTCATCTATTGTTTTGTCCTTTTTAAATTTCAAGGTGTTGTCTATCACAAGGGTGCCAAGTCCATGATTTATTATAACATTGCTGAATCTTTTCAGATCTTCTTCAGATTTGCACACTGTTTCTTCTAACATATTTATCCTCGATTCTCTTTTTGAAATTGTGCTTTCCAAACTCTGCATGGTTTTTAGGTTCTGGTCCAACTGTGATTCTTTCCTTTGGGCCTCTTTAGTAAGTTTATGGCACTCACCTTGTAATAGTTGCAGTTCTGTTTTGGAGGTTGCAGATAAGTCTATAACATCAGCCAAATTTTCACACTCTTTGAATGGTAAATCGGTCCGGATATTGATTTTTGAAATACTATTTTCTTCTGTCACAGGTAACTTACTTGTGTCTACGGTTTCTTCAGATAAAGGAACAGCCCTTCTCATTTCTCTCTCTTCCAGCCATTTTTGTTTTCTCTGTTTATATCTCCTTATTCTAGATGGTGTCTTTTTCTTCTCTACTTTCATTGCTGAGAGGGTGTTGACCTCACTGCTCATCATTTTCGGTGTCCTTGGGTCTGTTTTCCACTTCAGGGTAATGAATAGTTCTTCACCCACCTTACTCACGCTGTACATTGATGGTACTTGGTCGACTTCCAGTAGAATATTAAAAATATCTGCTGGTAAGATATTTTGTCTCCCAAGTCTTTCCATCTTTGTTCTGTGAGGTACTGGGGAAGTTGAAATGCCCACAGGTTCTCCAACAGTTATCACGGCGGGTTTGGGGATCAGATCCACCGCGACATGGTCCAAGAATAAATAAGCAAGACTTAGAATATATTTCCACAAAGTCCGGTTTATTCCTGGTTGAGAGCTGGGACCTCCAGTCAGCTTGTTCAGCTGTCTGGTGTGGCCACGTCCAGTCTTCCCTTCTCAGAGAATACATACAAGTTATATAGCCTATTTGAACAAAGAACAATTAACAATGAACTAAATTACAGGTAGGAGGATGACTTATGATTAAATTATAATTAAAGAGCATGGTCGGAGACGTCTGGCTATACTAACAGAGAGACCACTGTCTGACCATCTCCTTTGAAGTTAAATGATACATCTGACCCATTAATTTTATAATAATACAGTTGTGATACATTTTAGAGATTTTGACTTATAGGGATGCCTTGGACCTTAGCAAAATGTGGGACTGTGGTTTAAACTGTTTTTCGCAATGAAAAATACGGTGACCTGGCTAAACCGAGTTTCCTGCAGTGAGAAAGGCAGCACTTTTATATCGCTATGACATCAGTTAGGTGAACTGATTTAGGAAAGTTGATCTTTTCATATTTAAACAAACTAAAATGTCAGAAATAAAGTTAAGAAAGCAGGGATGAATATGCATTATATAAATTAAACTGGATGGAACAATTCAGCCTTTTTACATTTGATAACATCCGGAACAAAACACTGCAAGAACAATCAAAATGACAATTGTAAAATGAAACCGTATGTATGCAAGGAAAACTCATCTTAACACAACAGTTACAGCTTCAAATATATATATATTGATTGTTAAATTGTCATTTTTATTATTGTTGCCCAGTTTTTAAAAAGATATATGCAATGCACAAGCAAATGTGAAAACTAGTTTGCCAACAAAAATGGCAATCTCACAGCCTGTTCAGTAACAAGCAATTATGTATTACAAATATTGTATTTTTTTTATTTGTTGTGAAGCTTTTCACAGCTGACTATTTTTGGAGTTTTTTGACAAAATGGTTGCACAATTGGAAAAAAAATGCCATTGACTTTTTTGCTGTTATGTATGTATTCATTTGGGAAAGTAAGTGGAATAAAATTGTTTTAGTTAACTGCTTTGATTTTATCTTAAATAATTTTAGATTCACAAAATTTTGTAGGTGCAACATTTTTTATTAGAATGATAGAAAATTTATTTGCTCTTTTCAGCAAAGGAAATTTGGGTATAAATTGTGTTCATGGTGCTCGGCACATCACATATAACCAGTTCTTTCCCATATGTGTTAGTCCAGATGTGAACTTGTGAATGTCTCAAGTCATTCAATATTAATTTTTGTCTTATATAAAGCAGTTTTCAGTTCATCAATCATTAATGTTGGACATCAATCATTAATGTAGAAGTCCAAATTTAAGGATCTTTATTTCTTTTATAATGTCTTAACTCACACACATACTTCTAACATTACTGCCACACGGATACAGCAGAAATAACAGGATTAATTAAAAATTAACAATTTTTATTTGTAACTCAACCAATCATTTGCTCTCTACAAATGTGCTCAAATAAATAAAAGCATTCCATTTTTTCTGCAGACTTATTATATCTTGGCATGATAACTGGTTATACAGTGTTTGGAGGGGGGGGGGGGGGGATGCTGAATGCTGTAGTAAATCTATGCCTTATTAGCTAGAAAGATGGTGCAAGTTGCAACCTTACAAATACATTTTAGCTTATGATGGACTAGACAGTAAAATCAGGTTCCTTAAGCCAAATATAACAGGCATGCCAGACTTATGACTCTGCTAACCTCTACCAGGGCCACAGTTATTATTGTGGACATTTTTTGCTGAGGCGACTAAGAGCCAAAATGACTGTCTATTTATCTATAGACACATCTGTGAATATCTGTGGAAAATCAATCTGTCGCCCTGGTATAGGGTATGACTCTGCAGTGTTTCCTTCAATTGTTACCTTTTTTGTGACTAAAGTAAACTACAAAGAATGGTCTGTGTCTCTTCCTGTTGTGTTTTTCATCTGTTACAAGATGAACTTGTCTTGCAGCTCTAGCAGCTTGAACCCCAGGGCGTATGCTATTCACTCTAACTTCTAGTCCCTTGAAGAGGTGTGGTTGATGTACAAATAAAGATACAGCTTCCGTGGCATCAAACTGCAGCCATTCAGAGGTATGGATGTTCACCAATCTGAAAAGAAAAAAAAATCTTGTAAAGATGGCTCCTTAAGTTAAATATTTTACATATTTTGAAAAAGAAAAAAGCACATTACTAGATAAACGAGTGATGGGATGTCATTTTTCCTAGCTTTGTGGCATTATGATTTTGAAATGACATCTAAAAAGGAAGACAAAATCCATCCACATTTACTTAATAAAGTATGTATAAAATATACTGCAACAGTGCAAAAAGCTCAGAAGTGTAATTTAAGATCAAAATATTACTGTAATAAATTATATTACCTTGAATCAAGTGGCATGACTGCTTTATCCTTGATGAGGTATAAACTCACTCTGGCTTGTCGAGGGAACATTCTTCTTTCACTTGGCCTCGAACCATATTTGTATACTTTTAAGGCAGCATATAATATTTGTGAATGTCGAAATATCCTACGCTTTACTTGCATTTTGATTCTGTGATGAATTGAAGTAGTGTATACTACTTTAGTGTGAATACCTGAAATTATGAATTTTCATTTTTAGTTATTAGCTTATGGAATTTCTAACATATCTTTACTCCGAGTTCAGTGAATTCTTGACTCTTTGTAAAAACAATTATTTTAATTATACAATAAGTTTATACTTAAGTGTTTCATTAAGAAAGAGAAAAATCTTAAAGGTGACATAAAATGTGATCTTTTCCAATGTTTTGCAGTATGGTAAAATCACCTGTGGGATAACTGGTGAAAGAATTCCTAAAAACTTGAGCAAGACTGGGAACTGCACCATCATTCAGCATCATGTCAGCGTTTGAATTCTGGTTGTTCTCTTCCCCAGAATATTCTTCCATCTCACTGGTAGATGGGGTAGACTGATCCAAAGGCAGAGCAAAGCTATTTGAAATTGTAACAGCACATCGCACAGCAAGCAGAAATACTTTCCAAACAGTATCAGTGTCCATGATGAAAAGAAATGGGAATACGGATCCTGGAAGCTGCTTTATATATATTCCATCATGCAGTAATCAGACTGTCTGACTGCTTGACAATTGTTTATAATTACCAAGTCTGACAGATTTCAAGTGGTACAAATTACAATACAGTGGTCATTATGAAGAGAAGTGTGCATAATTTGTGACTCTACAGGTGGTTTACCCAAATGTGTCAAATCCTGTTGATACAAGCACAACTGTTTCTCACTTCATACACACCTAATGCACTGAGAAGAGCTTAGCAGTTAAACAATCTCATATCAAATAAATTGTGAAACTAGAGACAGCTAGCTCATCTACTCCAATTGTAATGGACAGACAAAAACATCATTCCAAATCAACAAAATATATCATCTTCAACTGAATTTTTTCCTGGGGCTTCCTCTGTTTGATTTATAGAGTTTGAAAGAACTAATTCATTTCTCCCATTTAGATTTTCATATCCATTGTTTGGAGAGGAGCCCGAGGAGCTGCCAAGTCTTTGTAACCTTGCCTGCTGGACTTGTTGTCTTTTAATGCCTGGACTTATTTTGGAGTGAACTGAAATTCTGATTGATAAAGAAGCCTGTGATATTTCTTCATCCTGAGATTCTGCTGAGAAAAGACCTCTTCTTCTCAAATCCTCAGGAGTTGCTGGAACAGTCTGGTCACCTGAATTTCAAAATGTGTTTGATAAAGTTAAATATAATCATTAGGCATAAGGCATTATTAAAATCTTAAAATATATGTGATTGAATTTTTTCTTTCAATATGAATTGCATACAGAATCACAGCATGTTAGCAGACAAAAGTTACAAATTTACCTTCATTTGTGGGCTTTCCTTTTCCTCTTTTGAGTTTTGAATCTGCTTGCTGCATGCTTGTAATTCCATTTCCTACAAATTGTAAGACATTTAGCATAAGCTGTACAATGTCATAAAATTAACAAATAAAAGTGTTGAAAAAAGAAAATGAAAATTTCAAAATAAATTTCATTCACTGAGAGAACATTAACCTACTTTTGTAGGCTTTAATCTTCTCCTATTCCTTTATCTATATTTTTGCCAAAGAGGCACATACAGATTTTTTGGATAAGTACTACAAAAAAGCTGATGCATGCTAAGGAAATCTGTTTTTAACAGAATGAACTGTTGTTTTCAGTCATGTTCCTAAGCTGTATGTGTGAGATGAAATGATAAACACGTGTGTTAAGCCCCCTTTACACTGAACGGCGTCCTTTCTGCGTCCAGCAGTACGGCCCCATTTGAGAGTTAAAAAAATTATAATACTTTACGGCCGACAACTGGCCGATCATTGAGCATTCATTCTGATACAAAATCGATGCTTGTGTCTCCTTATTAAGACCACAGGGATGCCAAATTTCATGGTCGCAGAAAGGACGCCGTCCAGTGTAAAGGGGGTATTACCAGATGAGGAGTGGTGGTGAAAGGGGTAGTTCATAGGTATGCTTACTCATGGTAATAAGTGGTGTGACAGTCATTCTCTGCTGATGCAGAACTTCATTCATGCTTGGTGTTCTTGGGGCAGATGCTCTTTCCACTGAATTTAAACCATAGCACATATTTCACAGGTAGATATAATAAAACAAAAAATAGAAATTCTAAACATTCACAGCAAAAAGTTTCATAAAAATGAATGAAATATAAAAGCTTTCTTTTACAGAAGAAACAAAACCATATTCTCTTCTAGTGTGTGTGTGTGTGTGTGTGTGTGTGTGTTTAAGTATTAAATGTACGAAAATATTTCAGGATAAATTCTGTAATGATTAAACTCTGCTAACCTTACACTAATATCTAAACTTTTATGAAATAACATTAAACTACTTCATTTTACCTGGAATTTTAGAATATCCCTGGTTATTATTCTGTATTGTGGGAACTACCCCAAATGTTGGATGTACTTGATACTGTTCACCAAGACTTGGTGTGCCAGGAACACAGTGATAAGGAGAATTTGTCATTCTTAAAAACAGAAATATGTAAACTCCGTAGACAAATAAGCAAAACCTGATCAAAATTTAGGATTTATGCAATCTAATCTTCAGCTGTGTACATTCTTTAGACTTGCAAGAATAAGCTTTATGGGACGAAGACCTACTGCATACCTGCTCAACTGCTCTCACAACATGAAAAGTGTCCCAAGGGGAATCGCAATTAATACCAACATGAAAACTTCTGGAAATGAAATATAGAAGAAGGTCTCTACTTTAAGAAAAAAAAGCAAGAGAACGGCTATGACAGCAAAAATCAACTTGGCGGGCAACATTTCTATTCACTTGCGATCGTCGTCTGGTGAATTCGGATCAGATAAACTTTGGTCCAATAGATATCGCTGTTACTATCAAATGACTGATTGGTCAAAAGAAAAGTAGGTCATTTGCCCTGACAAAATAGATGCCAAAATGAGATCCTGATAATATTGCCTAAGAAAATGACACTTTGTTCAAAACTATTTTCAAAGGACGCCCAAATAATCAACTGAATTTTATAACACAAATTTGACTTTTTCAGTGTGGAACCGGCTATGGGGAGGGGGAGGGGTGGGGTAGTAATCACAATTCAAGGGAAATAAAATCACCAATTCAAAAATCACATTTAATTTACATCTCACTGATAATGCACGTCGAAAATCCTCAAAATCACAAATCACCAGGTATACTGACTGTTTTACGAAGGGTGGAGAATAAAAGGGCGCATCCACGAGTCATGTGAATGGGGTGCTTCACGTTTCACGCATCTCGGGAAACAAAAAAGCCGACAAAAAAGTGGTTTTCGCGGGTAGCGAAAAAACCCTCGCTATTAGCGCGACCGCAAATGTAGTATATTAAAATCATTCTCATGTCGTACCCGCGTTTTAATGCATCTTATTATGCAAAAGCGTAAAGGTTAATATACATGTAGGCGCCTCTCTCTCTATCGACACACAGATATCTCACTTTCTCATGTTCTAAATCATGTTTCACATCGTCATTGAGAAAACTACATGTAAGCGACTTCTCTACTGTTGTACTGTCATAAATGCCTTTGACATATATCGACTGGATTACTGTACTACAAAAATAGTCTACTGTACTAATCTCCGCAAGAAAAAAGTCAAACGTCTACAGCACATTCAAAAATTGGCATCACCGCTCGTGTCTTTGTACCCGCACACCTAGTGACAGCTAGTCACATCACACCTATCCTCAAACAACTTCACTGAAGGTCGGTGTGTGTTAGACGGAATTTAATCTTCCCAAATTTTCTAAGATTTTATTTACAAAAATATTAATATAATAAAAAAGAATAAAAATGGCCCAGTTATGATAAATAGTTGCACAAAAAACAGTACTTGACGAACGAAATTGACTGAGTTTACAGACTGATCCCTAGGGAGTAAGTGCGCTAACGCTACGGTACATGCACCAAACGTTATTGCTATTCATTGAATTTCTAATATAACTAGAATTATAAAGCTTTGTAAAAACATAACATTATATAGTATTACACAAAAATCAAACTGTTAAAATTAGAATGCTCTCAAAAGATGGCCCTCGAGCATTTACTGGTATTCTTCAGACGTCGTACAATGATAAACATAAAAAAGAAAAAAGAAAAAAAAAAAAAAAAGAAAAAAAGACCAGTATCAGTTTCAAAACTTTTTTACAGTGCAGAGCTGTTAAACATGGAACGCAGATCCAGTTAAAAATACAGACATAAACATAATGAAATAAATATTTTTGCTTATGTGTTAATCAATTGATGCATAAATGTGTTAATTTTAATGCTTTTTTATTACTTTCGTTCATTGCAATGTCTTACTGTGCACAGCTGGTGGTAATTTCTTTCATATATGTAAATATTAAAAATATGTACCCCTGAAATCTAGTGACAAAATACAATCCTGTTGGCAAAACCAGACTTCAAAGTTATATCAGACCAAGGGGATTTTGAATATTTCATACTACAAAGATATATCTTATTATAAATAAGATATATCAATGATATCATTTTGTCATTTTTTTGTTATTGATTTATTGTAGCTTCTTTCATGTATAATGATGGACATAACCTTTTCTTTTATTTCCTGTATGACTCCCAATCACTTGTCAATTTAGTTATTTGTAAGCATGTGTTAAATCAACATTTATTCTTAACAACTTTTTTCATGAAAAACCATGCTAAGTTTTGTAAGAACATTTACCCCAAAACAGTAAAATAGATATTTGATAAGCACTTTTATGCATGTATGATAAAGACCATAACTATTGCACTATTATTCAGAAAGATTTGCATTATAAATCTTATAATTTCACTTTTTCCTTTTCATTTGCCATTTACACCTGGTTTATGATACAAGTATTCCATATTCCATATCTTTCCCAGACTGGAGACGCATTTCAAACGATCCTTTAGGATATTAAATTAATAATTATTATGCATATTCTGGTTATTCACAAAAATTATATACCTTAAAATGTATCTTTTTTTATATTTTCAAAAAGTTACATTGATATTATTAATAAGAGCTATTTTTCCATTTCATTTCCATCTGTGTATTTCTTACCAGCTTATGTTTGGCACTGATAAAATTCCACAAAAACAGGGTGCCAGTATTAAATGAATGGATAAAAGCAATATGTCTAACAAGTGAACATCCTTTTAACGACAATGCATGGAGCATATGTCTTGAATAACCTAAAATCATTTGTAAATAATCCGTGTTTTTAACACAAGGTACATTACACACTTTTTCAATAATGAAATTACTAATCCTGGTCAAAGACGAATTATTTTACAAATATAAGCAGTAATCCTGTTGGCGAAACCAGATTTCTAAACTTTTATTTAACAAAGTTATTATATCAGACCAAGGGAATGTTGAATATTTCACAGTACAAAGATATATCTTATATGAATGTATGAATAAATGTATCCATTAAAATAGGATGTGTTGAGAGAACCATTGTAAATGTACAAATATTGATTCTTTCGCAAAGAACCGGGTTGATCAATAATTCAAGGGTTCTTATGTGTATATCCATGACAAAAAGATCCCAGAGCTTTGCCAGTGATGAAACAAAAGGTTTATTAAAGGCACGGCTGATACCTGATTGACAAAGGCATTAGAGCACTATTTTAGCAGGAACCAAGTATAAATCTTTTTAAAACGGCTTCCATGCCAAATGAATACAAATGTGCAGCACAAGTAAAATATTTCACAAGCTTCGACATGGTTTGTTCTAATAAAATAACTTCAATATCCAGTTACATATTTACAGTCATACTATTCCATTCAGTTTGAAATGTTCATAATCATTGTAGTGTAGTTTCTCAACCTCTTTAAGCTCAGTTTTCAATATATTATTATGTCCTTCAAACTTGAAATATCCTGAAAATTTTGCTCCTTTCAAGAAGATTGGGAACCAATATTTGTCATCTGGCCACATGTCATTGAATGGGATACTGTGAATATTGTACCACTGGGGCCTCATTTCTGAAAAGAGTATTGTATTAATTTTGAGATTAAGAATATCTGCTTTTCTCAAAAATCAGGTATTGACTAAATTTTAACATGTTCAAAAAAATTTAACTAATTTCAAACTGATATCTGTGTATATATAATCAGGATGATGTAGAAAATCACTGAATACATAGTCAAAACAGAGAAGTGTAATCCAAATCATTCAAATTACCTTCAGACTCTGTAGGTTCTCCTTTAAAAGTATCTGCTGTAAAAACATGAACTTCCAACCACTGTGGATCACCAACAAATTCAAACTTCAGGAGCCCTATTTCCTCCAGTGAGTGAGCTTCCACTCCACATTCTTCGTGGAGTTCTCTAAATGTGAAACCAAAATTTATAAATTGAGAGAAAGGGGGGGAGGGGGTGGGGGGTAAATGTATCAAAACACACTTTGAAATCTCACAGCCTGAAAAAATTGTAATAGCCCCAGGTTTTAAAAATAATCCAACCATCAACCCACTATAAATACGTTGGAATTAACTGTAAATGCATGTATCTGAATGCATTAGTGCATCTGTATAGGTCACATTGCCTCTTAAATCAAGGATAATTCTGTAAATAATTTGGGGAATGGGCTATAAAACTTTGCCCATTATTGGATAAATGCTGACTACTAATGATTTTTTAAAATGACAGAAATAATGCATATTTTGTATGGTTTTCACTTAAATCTGAATTAATTATCATTTATATTATACAGACAAAAAATCCATGACAAATGTTATTCTAAATAAAGCTATGGAAAAGTGTTCATACTTAAGACAACTATTCTTTTACTCTGATAACAAAAACAAAAATATGCCTCAGGTTATAAACCATGGCATAGTCAATATGTGTGAAAATTACCTCGCTGCAGCTTGTTGTATTGTCTCTCCTTGCTCTACTTTGCCACCAAACCCATTCCATCTGCCCACTCCAAACCCCTTCTTCTTATAACCAAGTAGCACTCTATTGCACTGTCGAATCAGAACCAAGGTTAAAAGTTTATTTGCTACCATCCTGTTGGTTTTATATTGTACAGATCTGGATAAAAAGAATGAAAATGAATGGTATGCATGGGTGCTTTCATTTGTTTATCGTTATCCTAAAAAACTATTTAATACTTACATATACATGCTCCTAATTCAACCAATACCCGTAAAGTGGACAGAAGTTTTCTCAATTTTTTTACTGGCAAAAAACTGAGGCATACGGAAGAGGTAAACTGGAGCTGGAGGTCTGGGCCGGTGTCACATGTACAATCCGTTCTGCGTGAACCATCGGTCCTGACCGATTGTACATGCAGCAGACGCGTGTATGAACCGTTCCGTGAATGATCCATTGTTATTCACCTGTGCATTAACGTAGCTTGATCGTTTCCCACCTCATTATATATTTACTATAGTTGGGATATTTCTAGGTAAAATTCATGTGTTAATACAGAAATTTTAATTGATAATTTTGATAGAGAATTAGCGTCAAATTACTGTTCGACACTTGGATGAAACTACCATGGACGGGCCATCGTTATTCAGCTGTTGGCCTAGTACTACATGTATTATTGTATTGATTTTACTTGGCTAGTGTGTTGATATGGCCACCTGAGAGAGTACAGGTGAACATCTATAAGATATTAATATTTCTAAAGATTATGTTTGAATTTGCAGTATGTTCTCAACAGTGTATATTTATTTAAGTCGATAGAGACGGACTGTACACGCCGGAAGTCTCTCAGATTTGCCTGCACTTTGTGAGCTTGAGCAGAACGGATGGTACATGCTCCGAACGATTCATGCCACACCGGACGAAAACGTATCAACAAAACGGTGAACCGAAACAAATCTGATGATGTATGAGAATAGACAAGTGTCTCGTCTGCCTCATCTACAGCTAATCACTACTTGCACTACCATAGCAAGGAAAGACCAAAAAGTAGGGGATACACTTGCCTCAATTATCGGTCTTACACATGCTACGGCAAGTACCTAGCATGCAACTAGGTCGAAAACTGAGGCAAGCCGCAACGGACTATCCGATATACATGTACATGTACGTGTACACAATTTGTTATCCAACCAGTAGGGCAGTTATTACTGAATTACAATACTTGTAGCGACAAATGTTTGTCATTTATACAATACATTAAAGATGTATAATCAAAGATGGTAAACATGTCTCAAAAACTCGAAAACCACAATCAAGTTAACTTGTTTACCTCACCAAGATTGCACGTGTATTTTTCCCGCATTTGCTAATTTATACCTTTCTATGCAAAAGAGCTCTTCTCGAGAATGCGCAGTAACGTGGCCATTGACTTCCGGTCTGTGACAATGCCGCTTGCTGCAGTTCAACAGGCGATTTTCCAGGTATTTCTCTTTAAAACAGTTTAAAATGAAAATATATAATTTCAGTAATAATTCTTAACTTGATCAACGACTGCAAATTGTATTATTTTGGGTAATTTTCTGGCGATTGCATGTTGTTTTACTTCTACATCATGTCTTGTCATTCTCTTTGATCTTTCAGTCCACACGCCTTTTCCTGATATTATTAATGCTGTAGGCTTGAAATATGGTTCACAGATAGTCACAGTTTGAATAGACTATCATAGTTTTGAGTTATCCCATTTAGATCAAAAGGCATTCAGTCAGTGACACCATGTTTGCCGGTCTTTAAAACGTCGTTTGCAGAAATGAGGGGAAAAAGTTGCCTAACTTGATTTTCAGTCCCTAAATATTGTTACAGATACTTGAAATTTGTTACACAATAAGTATAGGAACTGGGCATTTATATTGAATGTTTATACAACTGAAATGCTAGTCTTCGCTCTTTTGCATAATATCTATTTTAAGTCTTGGTGCCCATTCCTGACTTCATAAATTCAATTTAAAATGTGCCCTTCAAATCTTTCACTCTAGACCTTTTCTAGATTGTTAATACATTGCCTACAAGGAAGTGCCAGCTGATCTTAGTTTTGTTTTCATGTATGTCAATTTGTTACGCAGTAGTTGGGAAGCAGTATGCAGTATAAAAATGGACATAATCTGATACTAATTGGACACTTTTTATTGTACTTTGCAAAAATGAACTATTAGTGCCACCTTCAAAGTCTAGTTGCTACTATGTGTTTGACAATAATGATAAGCTGCTGGTTTGAATTTGTTAAAAATTAACATCACACGACATCAAGAGTTTTTTATTTAAAAATTTACTTTCAGCAGGCTGCTTCCATTGAGCCTATGCAGGTAGATGCTCCAGAGGAAAATGAAAACATTGAAGAAGAGCAGCCGTATGTGGTTGAGAACACCACCCTTGTAAGTGAAATTATTTATTATCATACATATTGAAATGGTTTCTATGTTCTTCGATATAGATGTTAATTAACACCAGTGTGAGAGGAGAATCGCATGGAACAACTCCAAGAAGAACTTAACTACAACAACTAACTTTATTTCTAAGTGTGCTGAAATATATACAATGTGTGTCTGCTGGGAAGTGATCAGAAGGATCACTGCTGTCAAGCTTGTTAACACTACACTAGTGATAGTGCTTTTTAATGGACAACTGATGGCAGAGGGTTGGGGTCACTAGAAGCTTGACCGATAGTGATTGTCTGTAACCCTAGTTACTGAAAGCTGCAATATTCATCATTAGGAACCATAACACATATGTCATGTTATTTTTGGTTCATCTGCCAAAATAGGTCTGGTGATTAACAAGAATGAAAAGAAGAAAATTTTAAGTTTGTTCACCAATGTTTCATTTCAAAATACATTTAGATAGTATATACGAATCAATAAATAACTGCAGTGAGGTAGTAGAAAAGGATTGGAGGCACGAATATCAAATTGTTACGCTTGACAAATAAGAGGCTGAGGGTTTGTGTGAATAGTCCATTCCACATTGAAAATAAGTTTAATTCTACTTGGAGAATTATCAGTAGAATATGCATCCGAGGCATAATTATTTTGGCAACATGTACAGTATATATATATTTAGGTGGAACATATGTAATGGTAGCAGCATTCATATTCATGTTTTCTGGCATTAACTTTCCATGAAAACCTTCATGGGAGGCTAGATGTATGCAAGGATTTGGCCAATTAATTATTATCCAAGTAATATTGTGATGATGAGGGAACAGATTATCCCAAATTGAATTTCAATATGTGGCAAAATTCATAGATTTTTCAAAGAGGTGCAGTTCATGAATGTTAGTCATGAGCAGAAAATTGATATCATTTTCACCTAGAACTTTATCTATAGCTTTCAGAGTCAAGCACAGTGGTAGGTATAAAAACATAAGTTGGACTGCTTGATGCTGTAGCAGTAGATAAAATATGTAACCTTACAGAGGAATGTTTAATGTTGAATATATCTTTGTAAATCTGTTAGCCAGATGAAGAATGGAAATGTCATCATGGATAGAACATGTATCTTTGCTTATCCTTTCTTGTAGTTTAAAGTGTTTATAAAAGAGTTAGGTACCCAGCAAATAAATGTTGTTGTATGCCATTGCCATTTTGTCTGTAATTATTATTTTTATTATGAAATAACTTGTAATCATATATTTCAGCATAAAGATGACCACTGATATCTTACCCTGTATTCCAGGACTTGGACACCTATGCAGCGAGTTACACTGGACTTGCCAAACTTAACCGTCTGATATATGTAGCTGACCACTGCCCACCACTACGTGTAGAGGCCCTCCGCATGGGACTGCAGTATGTGATGACAACATACAACACTAACATGTATCAACAGATTCACAGAAAGTTACAGGAGGCATTGGCTGGGTGAGTGGCTCTAAAATGCATCTTCTTTGCTTTTCTGTAGTGGCCCCAAATGATTAGAGTTTCTAGCCCTGTGCTCTTGGCGTTATATGAAGAAGAATATGATTACAGTTATTGTGGCACAGATTAAATTATTTTTCTGTGCTTTTAGTGTCCTAGGCAAACATTGCAATTGCAACCCCAATATTTAAGACATTTTATGCAAATCATTTCGTAAACTTTCTAAGACAATAATCAGAATATAGTGCTTATGTTGACAGGCTGTGTAAATGCATATTATGACAGACATTATATTGCCAATTCCCCCTTTTTACTTTTCTGAGATAATTTCTTTTTCTGTGCCATCAATATGGATAAATTATATATATATATATATATATATATATATATATATATATATATATATATATATATATATATATATATATATATATAATCATATAATAACCTGAGAATACTTTTGTGGGCAACATAAAATGAATCAATTTTGAGCAAATAACATAGGCAGTTTATTGTCTATTTATAGTGTTCAAGGTCTCCCAGATGCAGTGGCTAGTGCTGCCCAGTGTCCAGCTTTAGACACCCAGTGGATAGAGACCACAACCAAAAAGGCAGCTTTGAAGCTAGAAAAATTAGATACAGATTTGAAAAATTATAAAAGTAATTCAATTAAAGAAAGTATAAGGTAGGTGAAGTTACCAACTTGATATAAATTTGAAACAGTATGGTTTAGGAATATTCCAACCATTAAAAATCTCTGCCACTCAAAGGACCTATAATAATTATTGATAATAGTTAGATATTTTCCATCCCAAACACAATCTTATTTTGTGTTCACATATGTTTCTTGTACTGAATGCCTATCACTGCTGTTTTTCCTAAGGTAGGATTTCCACTGGCTGTTGTTGAAGTTATAATTACAAGTGGAAGTCTAGATAACTCTTTTGTTTATGTATAGCATGAAAAAATACTGCTTCTGTAAATAAACTTTTATTTTAAAATTCACAGTACGGACTGTTAACCTTGTTTTTACAGACGAGGTCATGATGACCTAGGTGATCACTACCTGGACATGGGAGACCTCAGTAATGCACTCAAATGCTATTCTCGGGCAAGAGACTACTGTACCAGTGCACGACATGTGGTCAACATGTGTCTTAATGTTATCAAGGTATGGGGTCACATGTTCAAGAACTTATTATTTGAGTCTCCCTCCCCCCCCCCCACTTTTTTTGCCATATCTGGACAACTGAATGTTAGCATAGATGACTTAAGTTAGAATACCATTAATATTTAGTCTCACTCTCATAAAGATTCCCTGATGTTCCACTCACAGGAATATAGTTTTTCACTGATTTGTCAAGTTATGCTTGAGTCACTATATAAAATATTTGGAATGTATTTATGGAGTTATATGAGACTGAACGTACCCAATATAGCTTATTAGTGTATTTTATCATGCATACTTATTTTTGAGTGATTTTGATACTCTTTTTATGTACAGACACAAATGTGTCTGTACATATAGCCGTCATCTGCGTCTGTCGTTGCCGTCGTCGCCGTCGCCGTGCACTTTTACCGATAACACGATAAGTGGAAAACTGTTTTTTCTTTTTGTTTGAAACTTACAGAACTGATGAATATTCATAATACGCAGGTCACGTTCGAAAATCAGCATGATCGGGTCACTTATAGGGAATTTATGCTGTTTTTTCACTTTTTTCAGCATATATGCAGCACCGATAACACAATAAGTGGAAAACCATTTTACCTTTTGGCTTGAAACTTACAGAACTGATGAATATTCATAATACGCAGGTCACGTTCGAAAATCAGCATGATCGGGTCACTTATAGGGAATTTATGCTATTTTTTCTCTATTTTCAGCATAAATACAGCACCGATAACACGATAAGTGGAAAAGCATTTTACCTTTTGGCTTGAAACTTACAGAACTGATGAATATTCATAATACGCAGGTCAAGTTCGAAAATCAGCACGATCGGGTCACTTATAGGGAATTTATGCTGTTTTTTCACTTTTTTCAGTATATATGCAACACTGATAACACAATATAAGAAAGACAGATTGGCCAATTGTCATTATACTCACAGGAGGGGCCAATCTTACTAAAACGCAGGTTGAGTTTGAAAATCAGCATAATCAGTCCATTATTTTAGAAGTTATGCTGTTTTTTCACATTTCCTTACATTCAATTCTTAGGCATGTTAACAGTCTCATTATTGAACTAATAAGATACATAAAAGTGTTTGTTTGACATTTCCTGCATCTTTACAACATTGTTAGTTGATTTTGTAAAAATGATGGTAAACTTGTTATCATGTATTGTGTAATAAAGTGTCAAAAATGGAAATAAACTCATATCATTGCAGTTTGTCAGATGCATTCATCCACTATGTTCAGAATCTCAGAATGGAGGAAGTTGGACATTTAACACTGTTCTATTGATACTTTTCCCATCTCATCAATTTTCTTAGTTGGTCATATAAAAATGGCAGTAAACTGTTTATTTTGTTTTATGTTAAAAAAGTGTTAAAAAGGGAAATAAACCCATTTCAGAACAGTGCTGTCTTGTTTACATTTTGGCATTTTCATGATGTGACTTTGAAGTTCCATGGGCCTGAAGACTTTTGCTTGTTACATTTTCTGAATAACCATGATACTAATATTTTATAATTAAAAATTGATGGTCATTATGCTGTAAAACATTATGTAATATTGCATCAAAATTTGAAGAAACCCCTATTTTGGGCACTGCTCCCATGATGACCATTTAAGGAAAATCATGTCACTTACTGTTCTCACACTTACAGGAAAGAAACATGGGACTAAAATACAGCTTCAGTAGGCAATGCAGTCTGTTTGGTAAATTTTTCTGGCAATTAAACAGTTTTTTGTGAAAATTTAATTTTTCACATATTGGCATTTCCAAGGTGTGACTTAAAACCTCCACGGGCTTGAAGACTCATGCTAGTCACATTTTGTGAAAATCCATGACACTTATATTTTATTATTAAAAATCGATGGTCATTATGCTGTTAAGCATTATGTAATGTTGCATCAAAATAAAAGAAAACACAATTTTTGGTGCTGCTGCCTTGATGACCATTATGGGAAAACCGTGTTACTTATGACTGTCAAACTTTCAAAAAAGAAACACAGGACTAAAATGCAGCCTGAGTTAGAAAAGCAGTCTAATTGGCTTCTTTTTCTGGAAGTTATACATTTTAGTGTAATATTCATTATCTTTTTGGCATATTCATTGTGGGACTCGGAGCTCCCAAGGACATGAAGCCAAATGGTAATCATATTTTCTACATGTCCATCCTATTTATAGTCAATAAACAAAAATTGGTGATAATTGTTCTCTAATTTATTATGTAATGTTACATCAAAATTGACAACAATCTTTTTGCGCTGCTACTGCAAACTTTTAATCTTCCAGTTTGATATATATATATATATATATATATATATATATATATATATATATATATATATATATATATCAAACTGGAAGATTAAAAGTTTGAATAGCATCTTCATTGGAATTATATTTACCTCAAGCTCTGCCAAGAGGGTTATATTTTCACCCCTGTTTGTCTGTCATCCACATAACACAAAAAGTTATGGACCGATTTTGCAGAAATTTTCAGGAACTGTCGGAACTGGGCCAAAGAGGACAATGATTAATTTTTGGTGGTGGTCCGCATCAATAATCAATCAATTATCAATAATAATCAACAATTGCTGCCTTGGCAGAGGTCTGCACTCTCAAAGTGCTTTTCAAGTTTTGTTGTTTTCCTTTATTATTTTTTCTCAAACACTTGCATTTGTGACTTTTAACTCTCATCTGCCTGGGGCTCTGCACATTTTCTGTATTTCTACATAAGTTGTATTGTTTTTTATGTCTTTAAACATTATGTAATATTATTTTATGCACTGTCATCATTTTTCAAATATTGAGACTTTCATAATGTGAATTTGAACTCTCATGGTCCTGAAACTGTAATCTTATTGTAGGGGTGGATTGAGACCATCTTCTGGGTCTGCCGGAAGACAGTCAGATTATTAAGTTTATATTGACTGGTATCTATTTTTTTCTGTTGGAAGACCATCAAAATGGAGGATGGATCAACATAGATACTTTGTAATACTGTCAGAAATTATCTCTGGGTCTGCTCCTGTTATTGACCATGTTACCTGTTGTGCAAGATTAAAATTCAGTGTTGACTGACAGTGCTATTATAAGCATTATTTATTATTGCATCAATAATGACAAAATGACCTTTTTTGCATCTTTATTTTCTGTTTCTTGTCTGTACATTTGACAGCTTTGCTGCCTTGTTTTCATATTTAAATGCATTTCATTAGTTAGCTGTGTCATATGACTGCATGTATTTCTAGGTCAGCGTGTACCTACAAAACTGGTCCCATGTGTTAAGCTATGTAAATAAAGCAGAGGCCACTCCCGAGGTAACAGAGGTAAGTAATATCAAGGCTAACTGTGGCACTGTTTTATTCTTTTTATTTTTCTTTAGGCACTCATCTTTAAGAGTCAAGTAAATTTTTATGTCAAAGGGAGAAATGCATATGAAATAAGTATATATGTCTAAAATGAAATTCTTTACCAATATTCAACTTCTTATTATTAGCCTGTGACAAATAATCTTGTATATGAATGAATGGTCCATGATGCATGACTTTGAGGTCTGTCTAACTGTTTATATTAGGAAATTCTTTTTTATCATGTTTAAACACAGTAGTGCTTATAAATATTAAGAAATATATTCCTATTGCTATTAACTTACATTTTTCATTGTCAGACCCAAAGTAAAGATGGAGGCTGGGTGGTGATCACTAAACTGAAATGTGCAGCAGGACTGGCAGAACTGGCCACTAAAAAATATAAATCTGCTGCCAAGTACTTCCTTCAGGCCAGCTTTGACCATTGTGATTTTCCTGAGGTAAAGTGTTTATTTGATAGAAAGGTCTATGTTGTCATGGTTTATGTTCTGATTAATAATCTCAGATATTCCTGTTGAATTAAATATTTTGTTTAGATAAATATCAAATTGGAAAAATTGACTTTGTATTATTAAAAACATTGATTTATTGTGAACAAGATCTTTTCAAATGATACATTTTTCTTTTTCTCTCATTTTCCTTAAAAATCACTGCTTTTTATCACTCAGCTGGCCTCTGTAAATGGAAAAAAAGTAGCTGTTTCTGTGTATGTCATTAGCTGATGGATATTTTGTTCTTTGACTTTCAGCTCATCTCTGCCAGCAATGTTGCAACATATGGGGCACTGTGTGCCTTGGCTTCCTTTGATAGACAGGAGTTGCAAAAACATGTCATGGCCAGCAGGTAAATTTGATGAGTTTTGGAGTCAAGTCTGTGTCTTTAAGAATTATTCAAGCAATTGTTTTATGTTTTACGGTATTTATTTGTGGTATAAATGCTATGCACATGTTTTATTTTTGGAAGCTTTTGATAATGCCATAATTATTATTACAAATTGCTTTTCAGTTCCTTCAAACTGTTCTTAGAGTTAGAACCTCAGCTCAGAGATATTATTTACAAGTTTTATGAGTCAAAGTATGCATCTTGTCTAAAACTTTTGGGAGAAATTAGGGTAAGTAAAGACTTCTTCACTAAGATAATAGAAAATTTAATTCTTATACTGGATCTTATGTTGAAATACAGATCACAATGTTTCAATGATACGACTGTTTTCATCAAAAAGGATGATTATAAGGATATTTTTGCTTTGATAACTTTTTGATTTAAAATAAATTAATGAAACTATGAAGGATGTATATTATATTTATTGAAATAAAATTGTTTATAGAATTAAAGGAATATATGAAGAGATATGTGTAATCTCTGAAATGTTTTAAATACATTTAAGTTGATATATCCAAAATGGGCATTTCTTTTACCAGTTATCAACTTATCATTCTTTTGGTTATTTGTGGTTTTGCCATTGTTTATCATATCTGTAAATTACATCTGTGGTTGTATCTTCCATTACAGGAAAACTTACTGTTAGATCTGTATATTGCTCCACATGTTAATACGCTGTATACACAAATTAGAAACAGAGCACTATGCCAGGTAAGGATTGATATTCTATTTCCATGTTTTTATTTTGATAGCTTCATTATGTATAGTTGCATGCGAATTAAAATAGTTGATGCTTACATATTTCCACCCTCAGATATTGGAATATTTGTTGTAGGTAAGATCTTTGTTGATGTATCATTACAGCTAGTCCAATGGGGGTTGGAAATTGACTTTTTTTGACTTTGGAAGGATCCCAACTTTTTTGGGGGGAGGGGGGGGGATCCAATGCATTTATGGATATACATTACATTTGCTCCAAGAAAAGAAAAAAAAATTATGATGACTTTGTAATTGTTTTGTGAAATGGTAATTATAGATTGCATTTTATTTAGTATTTCAGTCCATACATGTCTGCAGATATGGGAAAGATGGCAGAAGCCTTCAACACCACAGTGAATGCTTTGGAGGATGAACTGATGCAACTGATTCTGGATGGCCAGATCAATGCACGCATTGATTCTCATAAAATGGTTAGATATCTGAAGTTACAAATGTTTACTGTGCAAATGTAAAGAAAGGGAAAAACTATAGCATATATGTCATCTAATATATAAAGTTTTTTTTTTATTTATTGCCTTTTTGTTAATTTTGGGCATTCATTGCAAGGGATGTTTATTTTATTAAGGATATATTATGTGCTCTAAGGTTGCATGCAGAACAGCAGACTAACTAGTCCACAGATCAAATGTTGCTACCCACTTAAAATATTGCTGTCTAATCCCCTAATAGAGACCGAATAGATTCCACACGGGATTACGCAAATAGCATTCCAGTGGGTTGGCCACATTTGAACTGCAGACTAGTAAGTCTGCTGTTGTGAATGCGATCTAAGAAATATTTCTATGAATATGATATATACTGATAATTTTTCAAGGTACTTTATGCAAAGGATATTGACCAAAGGAGCTCAACCTTTGACAAAGCATTACAAAAGGGAAAAGATTATCAAAGGAGGACAAAGGTATAGAACTTTTGACATGGAATTCCCCAAGGCCGCATTCAAAACAGATGATATGGGACTAACATATCTGCAAATCAAATATGGCTGACCCACTTAAAAGTGATGCTGCTTAATCCCCTTATGGTCTCCCTGACTCCTTACGGCATCCTTGCAAGGGCCTAGCAATTTAACCTTGGAGCCAAGATTTAATCCATTTAATTGCTAGGCCCCAGCAGGCCTTGTGCATGTAATAGGCAGGAAGACCACCAGGGGATTATACAGCATCGTTTTCAAGTTGGGGCAGCCATATTTGATCCGTAAGATCAGTAAGTTGGCAGATCATCTGTTCTGAATCCAGCCTATGTATGGGCACACCTTTTTTGATGAACTGTTTTTTGTTGCAGGGCTTTTCATATTGCAATTTTTTTTGTCAAAGTTATATTGAATTTGTTTTATTTTTGGCACAAAAATAATTTGGAATTTACTTTCTTTTTAAATTATCATTGTATGTAGTAAAGTAGTCTGCAGGCCTGGAAAGCAAGCTTCAATAGGATGATGTACAATTTCTTTCCCCTACTCTATGACCCCCATTCACACTTATTTTTTCTGACTTTTAATAATAACTTCACTTTGATATTCGAATTTTAAAATATAGTATGCTTAATATTGCTGCATCAGTTACAAAAAAATGTGCTAATACACTGCTTCATTTGATATAATGTTTGTCTTGATGGTCCAGAAAGCTGTTTAAATATTTTTTCTTCCAGGCACTTATCTTGAGATCAGCTATGTTAAAAAATCAAATTCATGTTAAGGTGGGTACATATAGTATAAGTTGATGATTGATTAAAAAGACTTTAAGTTATACTTTTTAAAAGAAAATGGAAATTAGAAATAAAAAAGCATAAAACTTTTAAGAAATTCTAAACTAGTCATGTTTATATTGCTCATAGTATGCAAGAATTTTGTCTTAAAAATGACTGGTATTTTTTATTTAGCGTGATAAATTAAGACATTAATTACATGATTAAAATTATTTTCTAGAGTCCTCCCAGGGACAGTGGTCAAGGAGGTGAAATGTCCATTGCTCCTGGCAGCACAGGTGCTAGGAACTGAGTGACCAGGACTGTATACTAATTCAGCTTTAATAGCTTTGAAAATATAGACTACAATATGTAGCATATCAACACTGAGATAGCTACATGGCAGAGTCATGTTAATAGTTGAAACACTTGAACATACGTGCTTCAGCAAGTTCCATGTTTTAAGAATGCTATTATTGTACCACCAGCATTAGCGCTGGCGGTACACATGGTTTTAGTCCCGTCCGGTCCGTTCCGCCGGCTCCGCCGGCTCCTGCGGCTCCGCCGGCTCCGCCGGCTCCGCCGGCTCCGCCGCCATGTTACCGTTACCGCTTCTCCTCCTAGACGGTAAGGGCCCCCATACCCATCTCTTGGATTTAGGTCACCTATAATCTCAACTCGTTCCACGTAAAATTTGGGCCTTGTCGGTATTGGGGTCTAGGTGTGGCACTCATTGCAATGCACCCTTGTCCAAAAATGGCAAAATTAAATGCTAATTATCTACCCTACGGAAGGAATTATGGGAAAAATTTCTACAGACGGCTTTCCAAAAGTCATATGTGTAGATTTCAAATATGCCCTTGGATTTGACCTTTGACCTTTATTTCAAGGTCAAACGGGCAAAAATTTTCAAAAAAATGAATTTTTTTACGAAAAAAAATTTATTTGCGCTGTTATTCAGACACCACACAGACTTAACCAATAATATTATTGGAAGATGTTACCCTTCAGGTCATCTTTCATATCCGTAAATTTGGGGTCAATCGGTGCATTTTCACGGGAGTAGCGGCCATAAGATACCGAAACTGAAAACTGTCTCTAATTCAGGAACCGTTAATGCTAGAGACCCATTCTTTTTTGCATTTTGTAGAGCATGTAAAGCCCAACACTGGAGGTGGTCTCCGGTTTTTTGTATTCCATACGGTTTTCGAGTTACGCTGTATCAAAAAGTACATATTGGTGGTGAAAGCAAAATGTGCAGTACGGTAATGGATAATAAATTTTGAACTCTGGAAAAATAAAACATAAGGCTTGGCAAAGCAGACAACTTGTGGTCAAAAATGACATTATTTCATCAAATTTGAACTTCTGGAACTTCAGAGCACCTCCCATTTCAAGAATTTTTACCAAAATGACCTTTTCTTTATTTTAATTAATTTTTTCTGTAGGAAATTTATGGCACATTAAGGTAACTCCGAAATTATAACATTTAGTCCCTTATATCTCCAAAACTGGCAGAGATAGGTCCATAGTTACTATTGAAGTTGAATAGGAAGTCATATACTGGCAATCTTACTGTGACCTTGAAATTGACCTTTGACCTACTTTTCACCATAAATTGAACTTTGCAAATTTTGCTTCCCTTTTATCTCCAAAACTGGCAGAGATAGGTCCATAGTTACTATTGAAGTTGAATAGGAAGTCATATACTGGCAATCTAAATGTGACCTTGAAATTGACCTTTGACCTACTTTTCACCATGAACTGAACTTTGGAAATTTTGCTTCCCTTTTATCTCCAAAACTAGCAGAGATAGGTCCATAGTTACTATTGAAGTTGAATAGGAAGTCATATACTGGCAATCTAAATGTGACCTTAAAATTGACCTTTGACCTTCTTTTCACCATGAACTGAACTCTGCTAATTTCTTTCTCTTTTAACTCCAAACTTGGCAGAGATAGGTCCATAGTTACTGTTGAAGTTGAATAGGAAGTCATATACTGGCAATCTAAATGTGACCTTGAAATTGACCTTTGACCTACTTTTTATCATGAATTGAACTTTGCAAATTTTGGTTCCCTTTTATCCCCAAAACTGGCAGAAATAAATCCATAGTTACTATTGAACTTGAATAGGAAGTCATATACTGGCAATCTTACTGTGACCTTGAAATTGACCTTTGACCTTCTTTTCATCATGAACTGAACTTTGCAAATTTTGCTTCCCTTTTATCTCCAAAGTTACGCTGTATCAAAAAGTACATTTTGGTGGTTAAAGCAAAATGTGCAGTACGGTAATGGATAATAAATTTTGAACTCCGGAAAAATAAAACATAAGACTTGGCAAAGCAGGCAACTTGTGGTCGAAAATGACATTATTTCATCAAATTTGAACATCTGGAACTTCAGAGCACCTCCCATTTCAAGAATTTTTACCAAAATGACCTTTTCTTTATGGCACATTATGGTAACTCCAAAATTATAACATTTAGTCCCTTATATCTCCAAAACTGGCAGAGATAAGTCCATAGTTACTATTGAAGTTGAATAGGAAGTCATGTACTGGCAATCTTACTGTGACCTTGAAATTGACCTTTGACCTACTTTTCACCATGAACTGAACTTTGCAAATTTTGCTTCCCTTTTATCTCCAAAACTGGCAGAGATAGGTTCATAGTTACTATTGAAGTTGAATAGGAAGTCATATACTGGCAATCTAAATGTGACCTTAAAATTGACCTTTGACCTACTTTTCACCATGAACTGAACTCTGCTAATTTCTTTCTCTTTTAACTCCAAACCTGGCAGAGATAGGTCCATAGTTACTGTTGAAGTTGAATAGGAAGTCATATACTGGCAATCTAAATGTGACCTTGAAATTGACCTTTGACCTACTTTTTATCATGAATTGAACTTTGCAAATTTTGCTTCCCTTTTATCTCCAAAACTGGCAGAGATAGGTCCATAGTTACTTTTGAACTTGAATAGGAAGTCATATACTGGCAATCTAAATGTGACCTTGAAATTGACCTTTGACCTACTTTTTATCATGAATTGAACTTTGCAAATTTTGGTTCCCTTTTATTTCCAAAACTAGCAAGATAGGTCCATAGTTACTATTGAAGTTGAATAGGAAGTCATATACTGGCAATCTAAGTGTGACCTTGAAATTGACCTTTGACCTACTTATAATCATGAACTGAACTCTGCTAATTTCTTTCTCTTTTAACTCCAAACCTGGCAGAGATAGGTCCATAGTTACTATTGAAGTTGAATAGGAAGTCATATACTGGCAATTTACTGTGACCTTGAAATTGACCTTTGACCTACCTTACGATGAACTTAACTTTGATTGTACCATTTTAAGTTATATATATTTTTTGCGTATTTTGAAAATTCTTGTTGATTGCATTTTTATAGCTTGTCAAGCATAAGACTGGTGGCTGTGTCCCTTATTTTGTGTATGTGGGGGTCTATACGAATGCGCTTGCTCCAGCTGGTGGTACAATATTCGGAGGCGGTATCGCCTCTCTGATCCTCTAGTTGTTGTTATGTTTAAATACAAAAGACTTTTTGTGTGCATTCCAACATTTCCATTTGTTGAAATCCACCTTGCTTTTGATATAAACTATTGACATTGGATATGAAATGATTATTTGGTATGTGTTCCAGAGATCCAGGTTTCAGTGTGCTGTCACTTACTGCAAAATTATGGAAGTATGATGGGAGGTCAAACCTAACATCACGACAATGACAATAAAGCAATGCTCCAAATTGAGGTGTCAGAAAAGTGTCTAAATTCAAAATTGTGAAGGCAACTCCCCTGATAGCATGTCCAGTGCAGACTGTTTTTTTCTCTGGTAAAAAATTGAAGGTGTTTTGAGTACATATTATTTGATATCAACAAAAATGAAAAACATAAACTTGATGTACAAAGAGCATTTTTAGTTTAATTTTTAAAAAATATTAAGTATTTGCTTTTTTTCCCACCCAAAATTAAAAAAATTCCTTAAGGGCTATTTTATCCTAATAAATCGTTGCTCAAGCCATTCCTGCACTTGGTTGGGTTTGAAGTTTTATTCTTTCATAAAAGCTTTGCAGGATATATATGTAAACTTAGGGCAACAGTGAAGTGTTTTTCCCACACATGCAGCATAGCCCCCTTTAAATGCTGTATGTCATTGATAGTGATTTTATCTCATTGATTAGATTTTGATGTATAATTTTCAAATGTTTAAAAGGGATAATTTGTTTTAAAACATTGAAATGCAAGGTCACGATCTTTGAAATACAAATTTTATGTTCCCTGCCAACAGCTACCACTAGTCTTTAAGCCAAAATCAGCAGATTTTGTGATAAAAAATACACCCAGTACACTTTATAAAATTATATTTCCGCTTAGAAAAATGGAACAGATGTCAATTTTTTATGTACAGACACAGATGTGTCTGTACATATTGCCATCACCTGCGTCTGTCGTCGCCGTCGCCGATGGCGATGCCGATGCCGATGCCGTCGCCGTGCACTTTCCTTGTAAACACGATAAGTGGAAGGCAGTTTTACTTTTTGGCTTTATATTTACAGAGCTGATGAATATTCATAAAACGCAGGTCAAGTTCGAAAATCAGCATGATCGGGCCATTATTGTAGAAGTTATGCTGTTTTTTCACTTTTCAGCATATATGCAACCTTGTAAACACATTTTAAGGAAAACCGTTAGGCCTGTTGTCATGACACTCACAGGAATAATCAATCTTACTAAAACGCAGGTCAAGTTCGAAAATCAGCATGATCGGGCCACTATTTTAGTAGTTATGCGGTTTTTTCATTGTTCAGCATATATGCAACACTGTAAACATAATATAAGAAAAACAGTAAGCCCAATTGTCATTAAACTCACAGGAATGGTCAGTCTTACTAGAACGCAGGTTGAGTTCGAAAATCAGCATAATCGGGGCATTATTTTAGAAGTGAGGCTGTTTTTTCACATTTCCTCAGAATTCCTCAGATTTAATTCTTAGGCATGTTAATAGCCTTATTATTTAAGTAATAAGATACGTAAAAGTGTTTGTTTGACATTTCCTGCATCTTTACAACATTGTTAGTTGATTATGTAAAAATGATGGTAAACTTGTTATCGTGTATTGTGTAATAAAGTGTCAAAAATGGAAATAAACTCATATCATTGCAGTTTGTCAGATTCAATCATTCACTATGTTCAGAATCTCAGAATGGAAGAAATTGGACATTTAACACTGTTCTATTGATATTTTTCACATCTCATCAATTTTCTTAGTTGATCTTATAAAAATGGCAGTAACCTATTAATTTTGTTTTATGTTAAAAAAGTGTTAAAAATGGAAATAAACCCATTTCAATATTTCAGAACAGTGCAGTCTTGTTTACATTTTGGCATTTTGAAGGTGTGACTTTGAAGTTCCATCGGCCTAAAAACCTTTGTTAGTCACGTTTACTATTTGTCCATGATACTAATATTTTATTATTAAAAATTGATGATCATTATGCTGTTAAACATTATGTAATATTGCATCAAAATTTGAAAAAAACCTATTTTGGGCACTGCTCCCATGATGACCATTTAAGAAAAACCATGTCACTTACTGTTCTCAAACAGTACAGTTAATATGTACAGATGTGTCTGTACATATTGCCATCACCTGCGTCTGTCGTCGCTGTTGTTGCCGTCACTGTCGCTGTCGCCGGCGCCATGCACTTTCATTGTAAACATGATAAGTGGAAGGCAGTTTTACTTTTTGGCTGTATATTTACAGAGCTGATGAATATTCATAAAATGCAGGTCAAGTTTGAAAATCAGCATGATCGGGCCACTATTTTAGTAGTTATGCTTTTTTTTTCACTTTTCAGCATATATGCAACACTGTAAACACAATATAAGAAAAACAGATAGGCCAATTGTCATTAAACTCACAGGAGTGGTCATTCCTGCTAAAACGCAGGTTGGGTTCAAAAATCAGCATAATCGGACCATTATTTTAAAGAAATGCAGTTTTTTCACATTTCCTCAGATTTAATTCTTAGGCATGTAAACAGTTTCATTATTGAACTAATAAGATACGTAAAAGTGTTTGTTTGGCATTTCCTGCAATTTTACAACATTATTAGTTGATTATGTAAAAATGATGGTAAACTTGTTATCGTGTATTGTGTAATAAAGTTTCAAAAATGGAAATAAACTCATATCATTGCAGTTTGTCAGATTCAATCATTCACTATGTTCAGAATCTCAGAATGGAAGAGATTGGACATTTAACACTGCTCTGTTGATATTTTTCCCATCTCATCAATTTTCTTAGTTTATCATATAAAAACGGCAGAAAACTGATAATTTTGTTTTATGTAAAAAATTGTTAAAAATGGAAAAAAAAAAAACATTTCAGAACAGTGCTGTCTCGTTTACATTTTGGCATTTTCAAGTTGTGACTTTGAAGTTCCATGGGCCTGAAGACCTTTGCTAGTCACATTTTCTGAATATCCATAATACTAATATTTTATTATTAAAGTTGATGGTCATTATGCTGTTAAACATTATGTAATATTGCATCAAAATTTGAAAAAAAAAAAACTATTTTGGGCACTGCTCCCAGGATGACCATTTAAGAAAAACCATGTCATTTACTGTTCTCAAACTTACAGGAAAGAAACATGGGACTAAAATACAGCTTCAGTAGGAAATACAGTCTGTTTGGTAATTCTTGCTGCCAGTTAAACAGTTATTTTGTGAAACTTTAATTTTTCACATATTGGCATTTTCAAGGTGTGACTTTGAAGTTCCACGGGCTTGAAGACCCATGCTAGTCACATTTTCTGAAAATCCATGATACGTATATTTTATTATTAAAATTGAGTTATTATGCTGTTAACCATTATGTAATATTGCATCAGAATAGAAGAAAACACAATTTTGGGTGCTGCTGCCATGATGACCATTATGGGAAAACCATGTTACTTATGATTGCCAAACTTTCAAAAAAGAAATACAGGACTAAAATGCAGTCTGAGTTGGAAAAGCAGTCTAAGGAACTTCTTTTTCTGGAAGTTATACATTTTCACAGTGTAAACTTGTCACATATTTTAATTACATTGGTATTACCTGTTGAGGATAATTAAAATTTGATGTTGAATTTGCAGTTTAACATAATGTATTTTTGCATCAGAATTGACAGTAGCCTATTTTGTGCATAGTTATTTCCTGTTTTTTGTCTGTACATTTGACAGCTTTGCTGCCTTGTTAAACATTAAGAGCACTCGTTATTTGTGCTTTACAGAAAATGATAGCTTATCTTGATAAAAGTGCTCTTCCCTTTTGGAGGCGGGAAACAAACTACATTTATACACATTGCAAGAAATGAGGAAATCGTACACGTAAGTAAATTTGGTTTGTAAGATATCAGAAGGTTATCCTGGGTTTTAGATCCGATTTACACCAAGTTTTTTATTTCCATATGTTCACGTGTACACGCTTCTCGGATAATAAGTGTGGAAATTTGAAAATAAAGATGACCCACATCGGGTTTGCCTCACTGCTTCAGCTCAAGCATGCTCTGGGTTATGTTCAGCATTCGGTTACTGTGCGGTGCTGTGATGTGTAAGCAATAAGGCATTACTTTGCCCCATTATTACAGCTGCTCCGATCCTTTACTTTTTGGTTGAATAAGTTATTTTGATAAGGAAAGTGTCTACTTTAATTGTTTTAGTTTCATGCACTTGCGGGTGAAGTAAAAACTTGTGAAGAAGTGAATGGAAACCTCAAATGAACAAATGACTCGCCCAAAGCTGTCTGGGTATGAATTCTGGAGGCAAACATTGGGAGGAGCTCGTTTGGTAGTTGCTCCAATGGTAGACCAGAGTGAGCTGGCTTGGAGACTACTGAGTAGACAATATGGGGCAGAACTGTGCTACACACCTATGTTCCACGCAGGCCAGTTTGTGAAGGATCCAAAATACAGAGAGGATGCTTTAGCATCTTGTTCAGAGGACAGACCCTTGATTGTACAGGTATATGCATAGTGCTGGCAAAATGAATGTTAAAAACTAGCTAATTTTAAGTTAAACAAAAATTGTTTGGCAGTTATGGGGTGAATGTCACAAATGTAGCTGTAAGTGAAAAAAATAAAATAAATGACAAAAACGCAGTGAAATACATATAATTTTCATCAGTCTGTCCTTTAATCTATATGAAAGGTATCTTAGTTAGTTTAGGTGAAACAAAACTTTAGTTTGGCAGTTATGGAGTGAATGACGCAAAACTTATGCAAAAATCATTGTTTTTCAGTTCTGTGCCAATGATCCCCAATTGTTCCTCCAAGCAGCATTACTTGCCCAGGATCATTGTGATGCTGTAGATTTGAATCTTGGCTGTCCACAGGCTATAGCAAGGAGAGGGCACTATGGAGCTTTTCTACAGGATGAGTGGGATCTTATCTACACCATGGGTAGGTATTGGTGTTATTTGTCAATTTTATGTAAATGGTTATATTTCGTTTAGCTTTGATATTGTTTGGTTCTCAAGCAAACTACCTAGATTTACAATCAAAGCTTTCTCTAGAGAGCTGTCCAGCCATCATTTGAATGGTCATTGGCCTCAAAAGCCAGCCTATATTTTCAAAGACAGATGGGTGGCTTACAAAATTTTTGGAAAATGAAGGGTTGAGGACTTGACTTGCTTGGGTTGGACTCCCTGTAAATTGATGTTGAAATTACAGATTCACATGTTGGATTTCCTGTACCAACTCCCCCTCCCTCCCTCCCCCCTCCCCCCCCCAAAAAAAAAAAATTTTTTTTTTTTTTACAATGCTCTAATTTGAAATAATTTTGTATTATTGATTTAGATTCAATTACCATAAATGCAGTTATATACAATTTGGTGAAAATGTTTTTTTTTTTTCAGTAAACTTGTGTCATCAAAAGCTGAAAGTACCCATAACCTGCAAAATCAGAGTATTTGAGGATATTGGAAAAACAGTGAAATATGCACAGATGATTGAGAGTGCTGGCTGCCAGGTAACCATGACTGTTCTGTAATGCCAGCTTTTTATTTAACTTTCATTGAAAGTTTTGTATATTTATAATGATAAACTTAATATATTTATGACTAAAACCTAGATTGTCAAGTTTTGTGACAACAGTGCTCTGTATATGGTATGATTCCCCATGCTATTGTTATACATTGGAAGATAGGCATCTGTATATTTACTTTAGTGAAAGTATGACAATTTATATTATTGTGTTACATTGAAGGGCAAGATGTTTGAGTGCTCTGTATATAGTGCTATAATTTTTTTTGTTTTATTTTTCAGTTGCTGACAGTTCATGGACGCACAAGAGAACAGAAGGGTATGGCCACTGGCTTGGCCAGCTGGGAACACATCAAGGCTGTCAAGTTAGTAATTATGTCAGAAAATAAAACAAATTATGTCCTGTGTTGTCCAAGAATATTAGTGCATCTATGCGATAATTTTGATTAAATCCACAAGAAATAAGTTGCCATTGCATAATACTTGTGGAAAAGACTGGATTGTTTTTGGATTCTCTTTATTAGATTCTTGCAGTTTCCTTTCAGACTGATGCTTATTTATTATTTTTTTGCTAACTCCACATTTTAGGCAGAAGTTGAAAATCCCAGTGTTTGCCAATGGCAACATCCAGTACATGAGTGATGTGGAAAGATGTATGGAGGAGGCTGGAGTTGATGGAGTCATGTCTGCTGGTAAGAACCTATAGACAGTTTCATAACTATCTCATCATTTCTTATTATAAGTACTTATTTTATGATGAATACCTGGTGATTATTGTACGAAGCTCAGGCCATAATTTCTTGAAATATAGTAGGAAAATTTAAGATGAAATCAACAAAAATCTTCTTTTTTTTTTTGGCTTATTGGAAACAATAAAGTTGGGTATTTGACATTTTGGGTGATATTTTAATACATTTTGTGTCACCATCTTACTATAGAGTTATTCTTATAGAAAAATCTGATATAGTCTACTGTGCTAACTTGGCCATCCTGTAACAGAAGGGTGGGTGTTAATGTTAATATGTACCAGTTAGTAAAATCTTGGAATAAAAGTAATATAATTTTTTACTTTTTAGAGGGCAACCTTCACAACCCAGCTTTATTCCATGGTATCAGTCCACCAATCTGGAAAATGGCAGAAGAATACTTAGATCTTGTAGACAAATATCCATGCCCATTATCGTATATCAGAGGTCATCTCTTCAAGCTATGCCATCATTTGTGAGTACTTAAATACATATAAAAGCTAGACAGTAAAGGTGGCAAATGCACTCTTAACAGAAAAAAAGTCATTCCCATTCCACTATTTTAATATTAATCGGCACATTTTAGTAGACAACAAGTATTAACAAGTGTTTAGCCATTCTGGTTCAAGTGAAGCCTCTGAAGCTGAAAAATGACTTACTTTTTCCCTCTTCTGTTCAAAGGATATACTTGGGAGGTTTTCATCCTTTTCTTTTACTGTTTTTATAGTTTGTGTGTTCACACAGATATAAGAGAAGTATTAGGAAATGCTAAACAGCTTGATGAAGTAAAACGGAGCGTTCAGATGGTCAAAGAAAGGTGCAAAGTAAGTAACAGATGATGTTAAGATCAAACCTTTTTTTAGATATGTAATCATATTATTTTTATAATCACTTGAAAACTTGATCATACAATAACAATGTCAAATTGATTTTTTTTACCAGTGCATCTTTTAAAAATTTGATAATATTACAGACAATTTATTCCTACATTTTTTGGTTTACACATTTGTAATTTTGTTAACACTACTTATATATTAATGATTTTTTTTATCATAGTTGGAAGCTGATAATGAAACTTCGGATTCATCTAATTCAAAAAGTGATTTGCCACTGCCATATTGGTTATGCCAGCCTTATGTGAGACCAAGGTAAAAGAAAAAGCAGTGCCTGCAATCCCTTTACATTGTGTGATAATGAATTAATGTAATGATAGCTAGAAGTAGGAGTTTCTGTAACCGTATAGTTTAATACTGAAATATAAGAAAATATTTGTTTGCTGAATTTGTATAATTCAAAGGCATGTAACAAATTTGTTTGTAAAAGTCTTGATTTTGAATGTAGTAATTATTTACATAAGAAATTAACAACTACTGTAAATATCAGAAGACATATTTATATTCTTATTTTTGACTCACAGCCCTAAGGTTGAAACAGGAATTCAGGAAAGCAAGCCAAGAGAATCCAAAAAACGTCCACTGGAAGACCTTTTAGAAAATGTAGAGGATGCCCATTTGTTGTCAAGGAACCAACTAAAAAAGTTGCTAAGAAACCCAAGTAAGAACTTCCAAGTAAAAAGGCAGTTTGAATCATGTGGACTGTGTCCTAACCCGATGGTAAGTGAAGTCACCAGCATAACTTTTCTTCTTGAACTCAACTGTCACTATTTAAATTATCAAAGTATACTTTGGTTTAAGGAATTTAAGTAATAATTATTAATAATTTCCACATCTTACAGTTGTTAATTTTCATGGACAATAAAGAAGATGGGTTCTCTTTACCATTGTCTTATAATACTTATCTTTATTCATCAGTTTAATATTTCCCCCTTTTAACATCTTTAGGGACTGAAGTGCTTATTCAGCATGTGTAGGCAGTGCTGTAAAGCAAAGACTAAAGCAGAGACACTCGACTGCCCAGGTATAGTCTCTCTTAAATGTAGTTCTGTTGCTATGGAAGCACATGTATGGAAAATGCATAGCATTAAGCTACATGTACATAGAGCTTTTTTTCTTTTCCCACTGAGATATTTCATTTCTGTAAAAGTCGGTTTTAATAGAAAAAAAATTAGTCATTTTCCTATCCAAAAGTTCAACAGGTTCCAAACATATTGTGATAAATGTCCAATACTGAAAGTCAGTTTTTATGTATAGATAATACCTACTTATTGATGTGCATGTGTAATGTCCGTCAGAGTTGTTTGATCTGACAGTTACTTTGAAAAAGTGCTTTTATTTGTAATTGATATTGTTATCACAGTAAAATTTTACTGATTTTATGAAGCAGATTGATACCCTCAATATTTGGATAATAATACTTATTTCTATGTGTCAGTAAATTTTTTTTTGCTTTTTGATTTTTTTAAGGTCACAAATTCATGAGAAAAACAAAGGAGATGGAAAGATTAAAGAAGAATCCTGACAGTAAAACTTGTAAACAAACTAAAACAATTAGCGGAGAACATTCTCATAATACCGTGACTGAGATGCATATACATGATAAAGGCAGTCAAGGTGACTCCTTGGAAAGTGCAAATAACAAGACTGAGGGGGCTTCTTTAGTCAATTCTATGGAGGACCCTAAATTGAACTTAGAATCACACTGTGACTAATCAAATAGAACAATCCAATTGGTTTTTACAATTTTAGTGCACTACAGAAAAAGATCTACTCATTATTTTAACTAAAAGAGCAGGAACATTTTTTATGAAATTTCAGATGGATGGTTGAAAGCAACAATACTGATTATTAGAACGTAAACATATTTATTTTTAGAAAATGGTGTTTTTCACATCCAACATTTTGTATATTTTACTTTATATTGAATTTTAACCATGCCTCAAAAATAAAATATTCAAACATAACTATAACGTACAGCATTGTCTGTTTTTGTAAACAGTAATTGATTACATTGTTCTAGTTGACTTAGTTTTCCAGTAATCATAAATCCCATTATCAAGGGCAAATTTTGCTACATCAGCAGCCCCAGCTGGAGTGAAACCAATCAAAGCTCTTCCCACAGTCTCTACTCCAAATATGGCTGCCCTGGCCTTGACCTTCTTTTCTATGACTTCTGGGGAAACATATTTGTACTGTCCAAACATGCATAGCTCTTGGTCAGGTAACAGTTGATGCCCACCTAATGTTTTGCAATTGTCTTTTACCTCAGAGAAATTTTTCTCGTCAGACCTGTGTGAACAGATCTCTTTGATCTGGTCACATTCATGACTGAAACTCGCCACATTACATGCAATTTCCACTCTGCCTTCGTGAAGAAATGCCATTGACTGCACTCCAGGAAGTCCATCCGGGTTGACAGCTCTCAAACTTTGAGCAATCTGTTTTCCTAGTGTAAGGTCCTGTGTGTCAATTGTCACATTGCAGTTCATAACATAAGGATGAGCACCAATACCTGAAACAAACAAGCAACACGTATGCATACAAACAAATAAATGCACACTTACTCATATTAACATGATCATAAACTATGATTTTGTCTAAATAAATATACAACAAGAGAACTGCAAATATTTACAAACACAATTTTGTGAGTGTACTAATCACATATAATAGTTTTGTTTGGGCAAACCAAACTTTTTTGGGGAACCTGAATTACCTACAAAATCCATGGTACTCAAGTTTGCTTGGAAAATCAAAGTTTTAAAAACCTGTTAATCCATATCTTGCCCCTGGTTTTGCTCCTACATCCTGTATGCCTGAATTCCCTACCAAAGTCTTATGCCCCGCAAACCACCTGACGTCTTTTCTTCTTTGAACAAGACCCCTGCATGCTTGGTGTGACCAACCAAATAGGAAAAAAGAAGTGCCAGGGATTTTACTAGACAACTTCTCAGCTAAATCTTAAAAAAGAAAAAAAAAAGAGTAATAGGTGCCCGTTGATATTTTTTTTAATTTTCTAAATGTTATAATTTTTGAAATTATGTTTCTTGCCAAAAATACAGATAATAACTTCATGGCTGTGCACTGAATTTATGGTATATTAGATTTAAAACAAGTTGAATGAGCACTCTCAACTTTAAATTGTGACAACAATAGATGTCAGAAAATTGTAACAATAATTATTGTAGACCTAAAAATAAAGGATTTGAAATAAAACATACATATAATCATAATGTAAAATGAAGGCAAGAAGAAGTACATTAATACATTGGCTAGTAGCTCTTTCAAAATTGTTTTGTTTTCACCTTTAGCCTCCTTGCCACACTCTTCCAGTGTGATGTCTGGTGAGAGGGGGTGAATGGGAACTAAATCAACAGAGCCCAGGCATGGATGAACACCCTCATGCTGTCTCAAGTCTATCAAATCAAATGCCTTTTCACAAGCAGCAAAGACACTCTGACCTAAAACAATCAATGTATGAAAAAGGGGAGACATAATTTTGTACTGAATTGGTGTAAAACTGAATATGAGTGTGTCCCGTTGCAAAACATTTATATATAGTTATATAGATACACGTTACATTCAATTACTACTGTAGCAAAGTGAAATGTTCTACACACTTTACTCATTTTCCCCAGCAGAAAATATCACTATTACAGTCTTATAATAAAAAGGAATAACTGGGCAAAGACAAAATGCATGTATATATTTATGCATGCATTGTTTTAGGTTGACTTGTGCAATTAATACCTTTTTATTGATATATAGAAACCAATAAACAATCTTAGTATTATTTGTTTAGGGTTATTTTATTAATCATTTACAAAACATTTTACACTTTTCAAAACAACTTTACCTATATGAGATATAGAAGCAGCAATAGTAATTACTGTTCTATTATAGTCATAGTCTGAGAATACATTAAGGACTGCAGCACAATGCTCTAGAAAATAATAAAAAAAAAAACACTGCAATTATCACTGTTACAGTAACACATTGTTAGTATATAACAATCATGCGTGTTCTAGTGGCATTTTAATTAACATCTTCTGTCTAATATATGTGATAATCAACATAAACAGTATCAAAAAATTTATATAAATAATAGTTATAATGCATGATTTTTTGTGCTAGGTGCAAAATACTAGTATAATGCTTTAATTTAATTATCACACATCAAGTAAAAACAGGTACGCCTACCAAATTAATTATCATTGTTCCCTGATTAACAAGAACATGTTTTTTTTTTGTGCTAACAGTTGATATCAGATACAGCATATACACGTTGTAGCACGAAATCCATGCGTTAACATTTTTGATATGTACAGTACAATGTACAGTATCCAGTACGCTGTGTTAACCCACAGATTTTCGTGCTGGGTAATCCTTAGTTATGTATCCTTTGCCTGTACATAGCCCTTACGTTTGCTTGTCTTGTTATTCACTTCTAAAGCTGCATAAGCTATTTTCTCTATAATATGCACGTTTCGTGCTTCAGATACATTCAGTAAGCATGCACAGAGCTTGCTGGTCATGTCTTACACCGATCCACACAAATACGGAAGTGTCGCAGTAGATTTAAGAAATAGTTTTTCATATTTTTTGCTATATCTAAGTAGATCTTGTCACTCAAACGTTGATATTGCTACAATTTGAATTAAAACTCATGCGACTTGGTCTTTACTCTTATATCTAGGTTTTTTGCTAATGTCGAAAAAAGAACGGTACTTGCAAAAGTACCCATTGAAGATAGGACAACAATTGACGGCAATTCTGTCAAATCATTTTTTTACTCGGTCAATTTTACTGCACATGTTTTGGCTGCGAAAAGAGAGATGGAGGGATACCCAGTGAAGGTGTATATTTATGATATCTCCAAAGGTCTAGCCAGATCCATGTCTTATGGTTTCTTAGGTGAGTATAGATTGATTTCCCAGTCCGAGCCGATGGATCGTTTCACTGATCTTCACTCACGCTTGCCTGTCACCATGATTGGCAAACGAACGCATAAACCACAGTAAACTCAGTAAACTTATCAACAATTAAAAACAACGACATCAAAATCGGTTACTGTGTGTGTTTTGAACGAATTTCCTAAAATCGCTACGTGCCCTAAACTCCGTCTACAGTATGTGCCTCTCATCAATTTTCAGTTCTGGTGAGTAATGCAAAAATCCATAAATCCAACACACTTTTGAGAAACTGGAAAGTTTGACACCACTTCAGAAAAAGAAAATGTGTTCCGAATTAATAATACAGTTTCAAGCCACTGATGAGTTCTGTCCTGGCAGTAATACAACCAATATATATATATATATATATATATATATATATATATATATATATATATATATATATATTTGTTCTTTTGAAAAATTTAGGAAGGCAAATAGATGGTATCTGGCATACTGGTATTGTTGTTTATGGTGAAGAGTACTTCTTTGGAGGGATGGGAGGCATCGAATCATGTCCACCGGTAAGTAACCAACATGATAATTGTCTGGTTCTACTGCAGTATGGTAGTAAACCTAAGTCATGTTCAAATGTCTAAAATTGCTAAGGTTTAACTTGTTTTGATAACAGGGCACAGATAACAAGTTAACAAGACGCCCCCGGCAGTGACAGTGGTTTAGCACTGGTTGTGATCAAGCATATATGTATGATTAGGTCAAAGTGACAGTACATGTAGTGATGAACATGTGTGGAATTTTAATACTAAAACTTTCAAAATAAATGAATAAATGAATAGATAAAATAATACTGATAATATATAATGAAATCTGTTAGCTATCTTTGCCAAGTTTTGCTGCCACTCTAGCTGTTTATTAACATTTATTGATTTCAATTTCATGTTACAGTGTGGAACAGTATTGGGACCACCAGATCAAATTTATGACCTAGGAGCAACACAAATCCCCAAAGAAGTTTTCATGGAATATTTAAGAGAACTTTCTAATACAACATTTAGGTATACAAAAAAACATTGTGCCATGCACATATTTAGCAGTTTTGTTGATGTGACTTGTAAATAGATAACCATAAATACCATTTCATAGTATTTGCAGTCTTTGTATGATAATAATGAAACAATGGTCTACACACAAATATTTGTACAATACATCGTACATTGCTGGACATATTGCTTTTGACGTAGATCTGGTCCTTTTTTCTCTTTCACAACATAATGCCTTCTCTACAAAACTTTTTACCACATCTGTTTTTACATATTCACTTCTTGACTATGTGAATTTACTGTCAAAATGTAGTTCAATGGCTTATTTTCTGTCTCTTTTAATTGAGACATATTTTATGGAGCAGAGGATATGTGCTAGATGTACAATGAAAAAACTCCAGCACATTTGTAAGTGACAATTAGTTTTTATAACCAATTCTTTTTTTAATTACTGAAATAATTTGAAAAGAGATTACATATTGAATGGTTGGTGCATGAACTTGTTATTCCTTCTGTGGTGAAGAGATATCAAAGAAGAATTACTTCACATTTGAATAAGTACAGAATTGCCAAATGTACAGTGTATGCATGTTTGAATAAAACCCCATATGTTAAAATTATCGTTTCAGGGGTGAATGTTATCACTTGCTAGACCACAACTGTAACACATTTAGTAATGAAATAGCACAGTTTCTAACTGGGAACTCCATTCCTTCAAAGATTACGAGCTTGCCTGCAGATGTTTTAAGCACGTGAGCACATATATTTTTATTCATGCACATTTCTTTAAACTCATTAATATTGCTTTCATACTAGTTACTGATAAATAAATGTTGTTGGGATAGATTTATGATTTTCTAATTATCATTTTTGAAATAACCTCATTGTTTGATTAGCATATTCTTTATCATGCATTTCACTCTTTTTACACATACCTTTCGGATGTTACAGACCCTTTGGTGCCATGATCAGACCATTCATAGATGCTATGTCAGTGTCCCCAGGAGGGCATTCTGTATTTCCCCAGCAGACCCAGGGAGCATCACCTGCTGCTGCAACCTCACAGGTATCAGTCTTATAAGCTGATTTTAATATGTTTGGTGATGATGAATGATTATATATTCATCATTTAATGAAAACTGGGTAATTCTTTTCAGGCAAGTACATATTTTTGGCATAGGGATGCTCCTCATATCTGATATTTTATTGAATGACAGAGAACCCTGACATTTTAAACAATGTTTTTTTAGCTAATTGATGAAAGGAAATGTGTTTTTTTTCATCTGTCTTAATTGCATTTTATTTTCAAGAGACCAAGTAAAACTTTATAAGCATTTGGCAAAGATTTTACATTTTGGATGGAATACATTGCCAATATTTTGGAGCACCTTTGTTAATTTTTCCAACCTTTTTACCATTAATTTCAATCTTCGTAATTTCTCCAGCCATCCTCTGCTAAGAAAGAAGTAGAAAAGACACCTAAGGCTGCTTCAGAAAAATCTAAAAGTTCAGCAGAAGACTATGATCTGTTACCAGTTGTTTACAAAGAGAGCAAAGTATGGAGTTTTTAAATTAAACTTTGATATATACAGCTCATGAATAAGAAATGGAAACATAAAGCAACTGTCTTTTAAGAACCATTATTACAAAGTATAGGAGTTAAACCCACCTTTCATTTCAGTTCACAGGCAAATAAAATGCTTTGGTATAGGCCTATGTGTATTGAAAATACACAAATTGATGCTTTTTTATAATTGTATTTACAAATTATCCATTCATACACCCATACATTTCAGTAACAGTTGAAATAAAAACATGAAAATCTTTAAATCTGTATTGATATTTTCCTTAATGTTTAATTTTCTACAGTTTTTTTTTTCAAACCTCTTCAAGGTAGATTGATATTTATTACTCTCATTTCTTAATCTTATGTACCGGTAGGTTTTAAATGGTTCAAGGTGGCAGACAGTTTTGGAGGACAGAGTGACAAAACATGAACTTGACACAATAAATGAAGTTCATGAGTTTTTATCAGCATCCAACCCACAGTGGGCATTAGGGAGAAATCACATGGATGCTTTGTGTAAGACTAAAGGTTTTTGTTGTTTATCTCTTCCAAGCTATGTTTTTGCCCTTTTGGTTTGTGATTTAACAGCCTAACTAAGAATATTATGGTCAGATTTTGATAAATTTTTCTGGTCAGGTCAGAAATGGGCTAACTGAGAATCAAATAGATTTTGGTGGGGATAAATAAATAAATAAATAAATAAATAAATAAATAAATAAATAAATAAATAAATAATGAGAACTGTGCTGCCTTTGCAGAAGTGTTTTCTGAGTGTTGTACTTGTATTACTTATTTCCCTTTCGACAAAAAATGATACTTAATATAATATATTGAAAAAACTCCAGTGCATGTGTAAATGACATGAGTAGTTTTTATAACCAATCCTTTTTTTTAATTACTGAAACAATTTGGAAAGAGGTTACATAATCAACAAGTTGTTCATTACTAACATAGGTATACATATTCCTCTGAAACCTGAGTGTCAGTTTATGTCATGTTGAAACATGCATTGCCCACATATCACATTTGAAAGAAAGTGTGTCTAGCAATAAAACATTATTATATATAATTAGTTATTTCTTTACCCCATCGTTTTGTATGTCTCAGGTAAAATCATCAACAAAGAAGAAGTTCCAGAAGAAGTTCATGTCATGATGTACCAACTTTTACAACTTGCTGTGTTAAATGAGGAGTTTGTGAACATGATGGCACACTACAACAATCACCCCATGATGAAGCTGGCATCTTCTCACGAGGGTATGAGTAAACAAATTCTCTCAGAGGTTGGAAAGCTGGTAAGTATTGCATTCAATATAGTGTCATTCCACAGTTATTTCCTCTTTTGCGACATATTTCCCCATCGAAATACTTCTTTTTAAAAGGCAAGAACAATTTGCAGTTTTTCTTCAGTTAATAATAATAATAATTTATTGAGCATTAAAATGTGTACAGTTACATTTTACAAGCTCTCTAAACTACAATTTTACATAAATTGTGCACATACGTTTAAATAAGTATAACTACTTTAGATCATTCAATTACCAAAATACATATAAGCTAACTACTTCGTACATATAGCTCACAATAGTAAGATCGGATGAATATTTTGGATATTTAGTCTCCAAATACAAAAAGTCACTCAAACTGCATTTTAGCTCACAAACTGCAGCAGTACTAGAAATGGGTCTAGTTATATCCTTAGCACTGAGCATCATCCTTTGGGATCCCCTCTGTCAAACTGTAAAATAACAAGTCAGACCTGTGCAGCCTGCTTACTTCATGAGGATAGGGACATCCAAGGAGTTGGAGCAGCTCTGGCATCAAACTTGGCTAAACATTCTGTGAGAATATATATTTGCCTGTCCTTGCATAATTGGCGCATAGAGTAATTATAGAACACACTTACTAAACAGTTAGAAATAAAATTCTTAGGAATTTCCTTTGGACTTCATTTTGTGCATGAAAATTAGAAGAGAGGTGCTTTTTTAGGGATAAATAAATTGGCACTCATTGTTTTTAATCATTGCCAAATATGTTGAAACCCACATGCACAAATTCCCTTGATAAAAAAATGAGCCTCTTTTGTTTTTTCAACAGATTCCAGAGGATGTGGCAGTTGAAGTTGGAAGTGCTTTGTTACAATGTTTATTAACAGATGACACTAGTGATGACTTTGGTAGGTAAAAGCCCTAAACTTCAGAAGTCAAGTCAAATTATAGAAGTCAATTAAATCTTCAGAACATAACAGCTTTTAAGTTTTTTTTTTTTTTTTTTTGTGAATCACTTTCTTTTTTCCTTCAGCCTATCAAGCATTGGTATCTCTCTACAGATTTACACTGATAACACAAGAGGTAAGACATATTTTCTTTTAGTGCTAATACAGTAATTACTCAATGGGGGGAAATTGTGAATTTTACAGATACTGTATTTTTCAAGTAATAATTTCTTTAAATTAGAACATTCATATTGAGTGCTAGCAACAAAATTAAAGAAAAGCTACTCCAAAGTTCTACTCTATGCAGTAAAAGCACCACAAATTGTATATAGAAAAATAATTTTGACGATAAAATTATCTGAAAGTTTGATAATTTTTGCCAATTGAAAAGATCCATAATATATTATGCAGTTCTCTTATTGAAAAGTATTATGAACACCTCCCAAGCACCCTCTCTTTTTTCAAAGTGCCCTTTAAAGTACGTGGTGAAACTAATTACAGTAATGTTCCAACATATGTCTTTATCAAACTTTTCTGCATACATTTGAATTCATCTTCATGTAATATTTGAACTAGTTATGCTTATAGCACCAGCTGTAAATTTTCTAAAAATTTTACTTTTTTTTTATTTTCAAGGTGGCAGACCTTTGTGCAGTGATGGGCTTAGACCTACAAAAATACAAGAAATCCGATAAACTATCCAACATCTGCAATCAGTTGCAACTGAGGATATCATCTTGAAGTGGAATAACCCTTAGTCTATTCCTCAGATATGTAAACAGTGTATTAATCATGCTATAAATTAATGATACATTGTGAATACAAAAAATGAAACGAATATTGCAGTGGAGATTTACCAGGATGAAGCTGGCATCTTCTCACGAGGGTATGAGGAAACAAATTCTCTGAGAGGTAAATAAATGAGGAATTTGATAAGTAAGGGGATTTGTAAACAACGCCATGCAATGTTAACACGAAGAAAAGACATCAGTAAAATTCTCAACTTTAGTACTTTTTTTTATTCATGAATTGAAAAAAGGTTCTATCAATATAGACCATTGAATATTGTTCATAATTATTTATCAGAAAACCTTGAACAAAACTATCCTGCAGTAAAAATGTCTTAGTATTGAGTTTCTGGGCTTAAATGGAAAACATTTTTGTTATTTATCTTATAAATGGGGTGCAAAAAATTCAAATTTTATGTCATTGACTCACCAGAAGATCAATGCACAATATTAAGACTTGATCTGTGAATGGCTATGTATAATATTTATTAAAATAAAATATATTCAAAGACATTATTTCTCTCTTGATTTTAGCTTTGATATATATTCTCCTATATGCTTCTGTACTGGCTTCAAACTTAATAAAGCCACATTTGACTGAATATCAGATTCTTGTGTTTGTTTAAGTCTCATCCAGTGATTCCTTCTCATTTGCTCCTTTGTAAAACTTCTGGCAGTATCTACAAATGAAAGTAAAATAATCTTATTAAATTTTATCCTCTAACTGATTAATAGGCATGATAGCTAATTGTGGGCCACTCAGAAAAAGTTTTTTACAAGTCAAAACTGACTAAATATTATTTTAATTTATTATAATAAATCCATTCTTTTCCTGTCTTATTCCATACCCCAAACTTAATTTTTAATATTTTCTTACAAATGTCATTTTCATCCCTGTCTCTTTAAAAGAGAACAATACATTATTATTATTATTATTATTATTATTATTATTATTATATACCTGACACTTTCAACCACTCTTCCAATTCTTTTTCTACAGTTGGAATAACATCCTTTAGAGGCACCACTTGGTCAACAAGACCTACTGTTAAAGCTTCTTCAGCAGTAAAAAGTTTCCCTTCCAGCAAGGCCTGTTCTGCCTTCCTCCAGCCCAGGATCTGGACATACAGTTTCGCAATCCTAATCAAAACCAAACAAACATGAAGAGAATATCAGACATGACAGGAACTACAGGCCGATATTTTTTTCCTATTTTTGCCAAGTCTGAAAGAAGCATTAAAAACATATTATCAGTTTTATAAATATGAAGCGGTAAGACAGTATATTTAAAAATTATGTGAAAATAGTTTCATCTGGATGTGTGAGTAATGTTTTCATAAAGTAAGTTTTTTTTTAATTTGTTCCATCCAAAAGTGTCTAGTAGTGATCAACAAACTGTCTAGTATTAGGGCTGAGGAAAGCTTTAGAGGAACACCAAAGTAGAAAACTTTTGCACAAGTTAATTTTTTACATTGCACCACTAACATTTTGACAGTTTGTGCACTGGATTTTTATGAAAGTGATGACAAAATACAGCATTCACATTTTTATCCTACTAAAAGTTCTCCTCTTTTTATAAATGCAAATCTGCCTATAAAATAAATGATGAGGAGGTGCATTGATCAGTAGCAATGTTGATAAAGTACTGCTATTTTTCAGGGGCGGATTCAGAGATTTTTTTTGACAGTCTTCCAAATTATCTTTTTTGATTCATTCTTCATTTTTGACTGTCTTCCGACAGAAAAAATTAGATACCCGTCAATGTAAATTTGAAAATCTGACTATCTTCCGGAAGACACAGTTTTTAATACATATAAGTGTTTACTTACCAAGATGGTGCTGGAATACCCTGAAAAATTAGAAAATAAAAACAAAAATATGTATAAGTTAAGCTTGCAAAGTACAAAATCCATTTAAAAAATTATAAATAAATATATCAGACTTAGGATGTGAAAAAAATTAAATTAACATAAATGTATGTGCAACTTATCAATATAATAATTTCATTATCATTCAATATTTAATTTTATTCTCTTTATAATTATAAAATTAATATTAACATAACTTTTCATTACAAAATCATTCACGCTCTCAAAATGCTTTTTCTAAACTTATCAAGAGCAGCTTCAATGATTTTTAATTATTTATTTTTTATCTATTCATTTCATTGCAAGTACATATTTTATATACTAGCATATAAAACTATAATGTTGTGATTAACATTGTGATACTGACCAATCTAGTTACTGTTAGTCCTATATTGTAATTTTCTGCCATCACTCTATAATCACAGCTCATGGCTATCACAGCCCCTGCAGCAGGAGAATGGCCCTTGTGGAACATTATAAAATTTCAGTGAAAATACAAGTTTTCTGAATTCATATCTACATGTGCAATTTTTACCTGTGGTTATCAATTACATCTGGATTAAAATTGCATTTCGGTGGAGATAAGTCAAAAATATTAATTTCCTATGCAAAGATTGTTCATGTCAATTCAATTCCTGATAAATAAAAAGAAAAAATTCTTACTGTTATAGCAGCCATGGTTGTTTTGGGAAAAGCATATAATCTCATCCACATTTCTTGAAAAGTTATCCAGAATTCCCGTAGTTTCTCAGCATCAGGTTGATACATCTCATTTAAATCTAGTCCAGAACTAAATATTTTTGGGATACCCTGTTGAATGAAAAAAAAAAAAAAAATTCTGACTGCAGCAAGAATCAATATATATCACATTTTGTAATTTAATGGATTTAAAGTACATGTATACTCTTAGACCCCATTCCCAGAGATTAGATCGATCCAACCTTACAGCTTGTAGTAGGCGGGACGGACATTTAAGCCGGATTATCTGACAGTAATCTAGTGAGACTCTCCACGGGAATAGATCGATCTAAAATCTATGGGAATGCACCCTTATATATATACTAACCATAGACATATTGACTAAATGTTCTCAAATGTCAAGTGCCATATGAGCAAAACATTTGTAAACAAGCTCCAACAGTCTAAAATATGGTGCAATACAATCATAATGTAAAAACCTATCATTAATACTAATGCATTAAAATAAGTCACTTACTGAAGTAAGTATTACAGCTCTGCAAACTTCATCATTTTGCAGTTCTTTTAATGCCTCACTTATAGACTGCATGAATTCTGTGTTTAGAGCGTTGACTGGGTGATTATTCATTGTAAGAGTAGCAACACCTAGAAAACATTTAAAATAAAAACTTAGGCTGTATTCCCAGAGCTTTTAGATCGATCTATCCCTGTGGGGAGTCTCACTAGATTACTGTCAGATAATCCGGCTTAAATGTCCGTCCCGCCTACTACAAGCTGTAAGGGGGTAATTAATTTCGTGTCCGCTCGGCTGACAGCTATTTAGCATGAACCCCCAGGGAGTTAGGTCGATCTAAAGTAGATCGATCTAATCTCTGGAAATGGGGTCTTAAATGAAAAGTCAACCAGAAGATCAGGAACAATTTGCTTCTGTTACCTTTTATCATAGAGACAAAGTCAATTATATGCAGTCATTGCATCTATTTTTCAAAGTGTTACATATAATATGTATAAATTTTAATCAACATAATCGTAACAAAATTTGTAAATGTACAACTCATGATCGAGTAAGATACAGACATATAAATACCATAAACAATTACAATCAAGTTGTCCCTACATACATACGACTTCAAAGCTGATCCATACTTGCCTGTGTTTGAATTAAGATTCACATGCACTGAGCCAGTGCTTTCTTTATCACTACAAAAGAACCTTGAACCATGGCCATCTTTAATGTTAGATATTCCTGTAGTCCTGAAACATTTGCTACACCTCCACATTCTGTTGAGATTATAGGTATATAATAAAGCTCGAATGGGTGACATTTTTTTCTGAAAAACAGAAATAAATACAATATATATCTGGGTTATCTATCACACGTACATGTGCACCTCACTCTTAAGTGAACTGTGATGAATAAGTAAAATTATTAGCATTGAGGCATCCCCTCCCCCAACACACACGACCCTTTCCTAAATTTGCACCTCCACTCCATATTTTAAATAAATAAGAAACCACACACTAACTCAGTAACTATACATGTACCGTAAATTGCACTAGATCTACAACCTACCACTAAATAAATACTTTAGTATCACACGCTGCACGTGCTCACACTCACAGTTTCCTTAGAAAAAAAAATGGACGACTGATGACTTCTCCGCTTTTCGCACTATATATGCCGACCTATTAATAATTCTGCAGTTTCATGTTCGCTCATTTTACTGTAATCATTCACAAATGCATCGTCAATACAGACGGAACAGGTCTGGTATCGCGTAGTATAATTTTTTGTCAATAGATGGCAGTAGGGTAGGCAGGGTTGATTCTGGTTGATTGATGCTGAATTTGTATTTGTATGAATGGGATCTAACAAACTAACCGTAAAAGTTGGACAATATACAGATTGTGGTAAACGAAAATATTTCAGTCCCTGTCCGACTTAGGTAATGAAACTGTCAACTTTTTCAATCAATATTTTTTAAAAGATCATGAGAAAAATATCTTTTTATGCTAAAAGTGCTGAAAAAATAATTTGTAATAAAACTACTGGTCTTAAAAAAGATCTTTAATTGAGACAAAATCTTTTCAATGCTAATTGTGCCACTTTCACAAAAATGCAAATTTACAACAGAAGTATTTATAGTTAATAACAAACATAATACACAAAAGCATGGCAGAAAATGTACAGCCATAAAGTGGAAAATAACAATGACAGTACACAACAGTTGATAATAATAAGCAGCATGATCACCACCAATATTAAATTATATACTACTGTCTTTTAAGGTTAACATTAAAAAAATGTTACATACTTCAGGGCTTCAGGCCATGGGAGTATTAATTAAGTCACACCTTGAAAATGTCAATGTGGGGGAAAATCCATGTAAAAACTGCATAACTTAAAAAAATGGTCCAATAAAACTGCTATTTGAACTTGACCTGTGTTTAGGTACTATGAATCCCTCAAGTTAGTTTGAGGGATAATAAGTCACAATTAATTAAAGCATTGCAAGGCAGGATTTTCCTGCCATCAACTTGATCATATTTGACAAATTTTCCTGGGGTTAACGGCATTCTGCCCCCCCCCCCCCCCCCCCCCCCCCCCCACTTTACCAACCTTTAACATCCTTTTCTGACACTCACAACTTTGTATCAATTTTGTAAAAGGCAAAAGATCAAAGCCTGCACTTCTGATTTACAGATTCTAATTTTTACAATACTAAAGTATAACAAATACTGTGGTGACCAAAAGGCTTAGGATATTAAAAGTTAAAGAATTTGAAGACATTGTAAGTACATAAATCACTTCTAGTTGAACTTATCTGAAGACAAGTTATACTTTTCAATAATTTTTAACAGATTAACACCATCATTGCCAATCATCATGAACTCGGGGAGTCAAAAAGATGGCAGAATTTGAAAAACTCACACTTCAGCATGGACTTAGGATTTTGCAATTTTCCCAGATTATTACAGAGTAATGGCATGCACCAGGAAAGGGGGATCAATGGTTGCATAGCTGTAGAAAAAATTTATCCCTGGATAATCCCTTACGCATACTTTTTGCACGGGGAAAATCTTCCACTGATCGCCTTTAAGGGGTGTTCAAATTAATTTTATTAATTTTTTTTGGCTACATAAAGGTCTTAAAATCTAATGCTCATTGTGTACTTTTTTATCTCCTGTACAAACTAATCTGAGCAGTGCAATGAGTACACTGGGACATTTTCAGACAAGCCAAGGAATATAGAAAGGGTCCTGGGCTTGGGAAGTTCAGATTTTACTGGGGATGGGGCACTGCTGTTTGTCAGGAAAAAATGCTGCAGACTTTCAGTGTGTTAAATTTTTTTATTTTTTCAAAGTACTTATACAGTTAATGCGGGATGTGTTGAATTTTCACATCAGTCACAATATACCTGCTACCAGGGCCACATTGAATTTTCAATTAATATTTACTGTTATTTCTCTGGATAGTTATGTGAGCTTTGTGTACTGTAATCCTGTGATGAAATCCAAGTGTTTATTACAAGTTGGTCACTGTTTTCATATCTACTGAGGCAGTGGCAATTGGCAAGTCCATGGTAAGTCCCTCAGATAGCAGTCAAATCTGCAATGGATCTGACCTTCATTCCTGGCCATACCTTGCTACACTGGAATATGACCTGCGCACAGTTTTGGAAACCCTTCCTACAGTAACCATGTGGAAGACAGACAAGTGAAGAGAGATAATGTAACAAGCATTTTGGCATGACATGCAGTAAGTGGTTTGCCTCTGGCAGAGAGTAGTCAATTTAAATGCCACATCTGAACTACTGAAAAATGTCCAGACAGAAATGTGATACTGAAAAAAGTCCAGACAGTTTTGTACTCATTTTTTCTTATTTTTCAAACTCTGCAAATAAAGTCCCAAAGTCTGTTGTACTTTCTCTTGTTTTATCAGAAACACAAATGATTCTGTATCAACATCTTGAGTTTCTTGTAGTTTTCTCCAGTATATTCTTCTCAAAACATCTTTGGTCATTCCTCTAGCAAGAGCTGTAAATAAAATTTGATTACATTGAAAAACCTTTTTATTACATTATAAAATTAATTGTTCTTCCACAATATCTAAAATATTTCTTCCAGAAATTTATTTCCTTAATGCATTTCATATCTTATATGTCTGTAAAACTATACAATTAATATACGAGCATAAATTTAAAATAAATTACAATAAGTTTAAAATTCCACAATCACAAGACCAACTCTTGACAAATTAACAACATTAAAAATTTAAAAAAAGTCTTTCCCACTGCAAACTGTAAAAGCATTCAGAAAGCACAGAGCTTTTTATAATACATCTTAGTTATCATTGCTATTTATAAATTGGTTGATTTATTAATTTATAGATCATAAGATCTAGTCGCTTTTAAGTTAACTTAGCCCATTTCTGACATATCCTGAAAATTTTAAAATCCACCCATAACCTTTTGAGTTAGGCTGTTAACAAACAAACCAACAAATGCTAAAACATAAACCTAGGTCACTCCAAACAACAGTTAAATTTTGAGTTATTTCCACTTAAAAGCAGACACTGATAAAATGGCGTGAAAATAACTGTATTTAGCTGTTGCTTATAGAAACTATCACAGTAACTTTGTATGACACAGTGGATGAAGATCTTTGCTGGAATAAACTACCTGGTATCTTCCACTCTGAGAGCTCTTTCTCCACAGTTGGAATAACATCATTTAGAGGTACTACTTGGTCCACAAGTCCAACTTTCAAAGCTTCTTCTGATGTGAAAAGTTTCCCTGTCTGTAATGCTAGCTCTGACAGTCTTTGGCCCAGTATACCCACATACAAATCAATAAACCTAAAATGGATGAATTATCTATATAAATCCCCTCATAAAATCCTTAAAACCACATTTTTTTTGCATAAGTGAAGAATACTTTGTTATTTCTATTCATTCAAACACTGCTGCAGTTGATCCTGTTAGAGATGATCACCACATTTTTTCAGAATTGGTGAGCAGGAGTTCTAATCATGTAATACTATATATTTAAAAAAATGGTGACATTTGGAAATCACTAATTTATCATTTATATGGTGTAAAGATCTTAATAACAGAATCCCAATTAAATTGCCTGCATGAACAAAAAAAAAAAAAAAAAAAAAAAAAAATCTGTTAACTCACCAGGTTGGTGCAACAATTCCCTGAAAAGAAAAATATCATAAATGTATAATATATATCAGTACCTTGACGGTCCTAGAGTGATGCCAAAGAAGGCCATAAGCAAAAAATACTTCAATAATTTACTCAATCTTCAAATGTGATAAAAATATACAGACTTATTGTCAAAATTAGATTTCTACAACTTGACCTCAGCTCAAGCTCTAGAATTGAGTACACTTTGCCAAATGGCTAAAATTTCTTATTTTGTCACATTTGTCAGAAATAAAAATAACTTTAAAGTGGGTTCAAGGCACAACAGTTGTATTGACTCACCAGCTTTGTTTCATTAAGTCCTATTGTAAAATTTTCAGCCATGACTCTATAATCACAACTCATTGCCAAAAGAGCTCCTCCAGCTGGACTGTGTCCCTGCAATACCATCAGCGTAAGTGGATATAAAACATCCATTTTTGCAGACACTGAACAGGATACTTGGACTGTGTTCCCACAAACCCAACTTACTAGCTGGTTCAATCTAACTCTGCGGGGCTTCTTACTAAAGTGCTTTCAGTGTAATCAGCTTAATCATCTGGCATGGCCGCTTGAGTAACTAAGGGGTAAATGACTATATATTTAAATACCCCTTAGCAGCTTGAGTAGGTATGCCAGACATTTAAGCTGCTTACATTGAATGCAGTTTAGTGAGAATCCTTGCAGACTTAGATCCAGCTAGTGCAAAATAATAAACTGATGAACACAAGCATCCCACATAATATCCAGGTCCATTTTTGTAGAAAAATTTTATAATATAAGTACAGACCATTAACTGATTCTAAGACTATTACAGAAAATCTGCTTTAAACACATGCATGTGCTTGTAATATGAAAGCATTTCAGCAGTCTCAATAATGTTCCTCCCAATCAGCTGTTTCTAAATTATCTTCTTATATACATACATCAGACACATTTCTATACTATACTTACTGTTATGGCAGCCATAGTTGTTTTGGGAAAGCTATACAGTCTTATCCACATGTCTTGTAAACTTGTCCAGAATTCTCTAAGTCTCTTATCATCGGGCTGGTACATCTCTGTTATGTCAAGCCCTGCACAAAAGATATTAGTGAGTCCCTGCAAATCCAAAGAATACAAGGCTTCAAAGCTGACATATAAAAGAATATTCTGAAATGATGGATAGGCAATGTCGCAAACAAACATCATTTCAATGGAAATTTCTCCATCCCAGTGCTTTCAGCATATGAATACTGATATTGCATATTATAAATGCAAATTTCAATGATTACTTTATACTAGACACAACTACCAGTACTACTGCTGTATACCCATACACTTTAGTGCTACAAATTTGCATATAAGCTAGCATGTGTTATTGCTCAAGCCTCATAATGATCATTTCATGATCTCAGTAACTATTCTACTACCTTTTAGATAAAAGTATGATTCCTTCTACTCAAAACGTGTGTATATATATAACTGCTAGTGTGGTTTGTTTATGTGTGTATGCAGAGTAAAAAGATGACTAATGGTTATTGTATTTATATTTATATAAAGATTATACTAATATAGCGACAAGCTTCACATTAATAACTTCTTACAATGTGTCTGTCATATACTCAATTTATGCTTATTTCATATACATAGGCATTACCATCTTATTAAACCAGACCCAACTTACAGATGTTAATATAACTGCTCTGCAATCTTGATCATCCTGAATTTCACCCAATGTTTTATGCATAGATTGCAAAAACTCCAAGTTCAGGCTGTTGACTGGAGGTTTATTCATGGAAAGAGTTACAACACCTTAAATTAAGAAATAAAACCCTTTTTCAGAAAATCACATTTAAACATTGGCATAGTAAAATGCTTAAGTTCAACTAAAAGCTCCACAAAAACTATACTTATATTTCAATAATACTTAATACAATTTTAATACTTTTGTTTTTTGATAAATAGGCATTAATTTTTCAACCAGCATGAACAAAGGCAGATCCAAATTGTGCAACACTCAAGTCTTGGTGAAGGATACAAGACGAGTGGAAAAAATATGATCCCATTTTTCTTATGCCCTCTATCCCAGCTAGGTGATGTGATACAGGTTCTTAACCAGCAATTTAACAGAGGGGTTCTTTTTTCTTTTTCAGAAAAAGTGGACAATTTTACCATGAAACCATCAAGTATATAGATCAAATTTCACCAAGTGCAGACTGCACTCGTTTACATTTCAACTATATATGTACCAGTTAATACAATTTACAATTTAAAAAATCTCTCTAGTCTCAATTACAAGACCTTTTTTACCTATACTACTTTGAAAAAACAACAAAATTCTGTATAAACCCAGACAATTTACATAATCTTCAAAAGTTAATTTTCACCTGTGTTTGAGTTATGAGATACTTGGAGTCCATCTCTTTCTGTCACACTGGATAAAAACCTTGCCTGACACTTTGCAAAACTTCTTCCTGTGATAGAGTTCACATGTTTTCTGCAAAAAGCTAGGCAGGAAGGAAACCTCAATGTTCTTAGAGCTGCCATACTTCTGAAGAGAAAGAAATTATAAAAACAAAAGTTATACCTTATACATGTACTATGCAATACTTGCACATTAAGTTTAACTTGGGAAATTTTTGTACTGATGTTTGCATTCCAGACAATTGTATGTAGCACTTAAGTTGTTTATTTTCACAAACCACCATAAAAAGCAAGGAAGTAAATATTTACTTCCTTGATAAAAGTGTCCCAAGACAAAATGTCAGATTTATACCAGTTTTAACATTTCAGTGTGCTTCTTAATTACTGCAGGCTGACCTGTGTTGACATATATCTAAGAACAGCTGGTATTACCATGTGGGCAATAGTTGGGAGATAAAGGAAAGGTTACAAGTGAATTTTCTTAAGACAAACCTTTGAATGAAAAAAAAAGTAATGGATACGGAACAAGGACTTAGATTTTAAACTGGTAAGTTTTTTGGGGGAATTTTTTCATTTTTGTTCTGCTTCTTGTTACCCATTAAGTCAACCTTAGGACGTCAAATTCTAATGAATAAGCTTTAAAAGACATATTGTATTAATGTTTTTTTCATATTACATGTGTTTTTAATGGAAATTGCTTCATATTACCTAGTTAACATGCATATTACTCTCTTTGGTACTAATCCTTATAAAAATTTTTTTAAACTATATACATGTGCCCATACCATGCATGGACTATCACTTGGATGGATTAATGAACCTAAAAACCAAGGGTCATACTTCTACTTCTGGTCAGAACCAAGGTATTTTTCAAGTTCAGTGTCAATAATTGAAGACTAAATAAAGAACAACTGTCTGTATTCTGTCATAATTTAATGTACCATGACGTATATTAAAATTTCGATTCTGTTGATTAAATGCAAAAACCAATAAAAAAAGTGTAAAACAGATATGTATTTATTTGTATAACAAATTTCAAGCCGCTAATATAACAGGGAAAAAAGCATACCAACCAGGAGCCAGGTAAAGGCTTTTTCGTAAATATAATGATAACTAACTACATTTGTTTGTGCAATAAATACATGGACAAGCCTCCAAAATCTTGGAAAATCCTCCTTATAACACACTTGACAATATCTTTAGAGATTTTACATGTGATCTGATTAAGGACACGTTTACGCCACTGGTTGATGATTAACGTATTCTAAAGCAACTTGTAAAGCATACCCACTCTATTTACCTGGGCCTTCTCTGAGTACAACAGGCGCTAGGAATCTGACCTTTGCTCTCCTTTGCTCCTTTAGCTTCTTTAGTTAGTAAAGACGGAAAAGAGTGCACTCAAGAAAAGCCTTTTGCTCACATACTTACGCGTCCACACACATAAAATACAGTTGATTTTAAAGATGAACATTGTTCATAGTGGCTTTAGCAAAGTACCATTCAATTTGAAATGACTGTATCATACCTCACAAACAATTTTACCTTTCTGCATTAGCGTAACGTAGTGGGGAACCCCCTCTCCCACAATTCCACGCGCAGGTTCCCGCCCTCATCTATCAATCAATGGAAGTCACATGATAACTCTTAAAAAGAAACGTACTAGGTGGGTTTTCTGCAAAGTACGGCATCAATAAATATATTTTTTCGGTCAAGATGATAAATAAACATCTGGAATATAACTTGAATTGTTTACTTTAATTCTTTTGCTGGAATTTAGGGTATTCTTTACATAAATGTGAAAAGACCGGAAGTGCCTTGGCAACTAATTTGCATACGGAGCAATGTCAGTCGCGTTGTTTATCCGCGATTTGGGGGTCAAGGTCTTAAAATGTGAAATCTCGTCGTGATAATGACCTTTCATGAAAGGTAAGTGTGCTGATCTTTAATTAATTCCTTTAAGTACCATTAAATCATAAATACCCGCGAAGACCTGCAATTAATTTATCAAAATTTTCTTTCAAATAAGAGCATCTTTGTGCCATACTGTTGCACTGTGGTAACAACATGGCGACTAAGTAAATTAAAAGTAGGTCAATTAAATGAAATTACTTTTTGAAGGCAAGTGCAAAAATTAATTTTCTCCTCCTAAGCTGTTCTGGATGTCGGTATTCCAGTGTCTTTTTGCATACGTTGCGCGCAGATGTAATGTCAGAGCATCTTCAGAAAATGTTGGTCTCGCTCACCATAGTTAGACCAAACATTATCTTGCCTGTGCTTGTGAAATGCTGGCTTTGTGATTGGTGAAGCAGTTATTCCAATGTATACCTAAAAAACAGCAGAATTATCGTTTCTTTAGGTTCCTGTATTGATGTAGGCATAAAGCATTGTATGTGTATCCTAAACATGTGTATGTGCTTACACGAATCGCCGGTCTCTTTCGTGACCTACTTAAGCTATCGCTGTGGAACTACCATCAGTGGAATTGCACTAATAGTACTCATTGTAATATATATACATATGTAAATAAATGGTGGCCTCTTTGTCATGTCCCATCTGTTATTGTTTTTATTGTTTGGGGATAGCTATACAGTCTTATCTACATGTCTTGTAAACTTGTCCAGAATTCTCTAAGTCTCTTATCATCGGGCTGGTACATCTCTGTTATGTCAAGCCCTGCACAAAAGATACTAGTGAGTTCCTGCAAATCCAAAGAAAACAAGGCTTCAAAGCTGACATATTTGATAGAAATTTTTTATATGTTAAATTATATACTGTCGAATGCATGTTAAAACAAGGATATTTTGATATTTAAATTTTTTTTCAGGCATAGTTGAGGGCTATGCAAAGCCCAGGTGGAGGTGGCTGCAGAGTAGAGCGGGAAATTATCGAGGCACAAAAGTGGCATAAAGAAGAATTGCACATCCGTGGCTTTGAACTAGAGTCATTGCCACTATCTGTTTGCCAACCACCCATCACAAAGACTTTATTCAAGCTAGACTTGAGCCACAATTTTATCAGCGAGTTGCCTCCATCCATTTCCAAGCTTGTGAACTTGCGTCACCTCTGCTGCAGCCACAACCAGCTTTTGAGCCTGCCAGAAGAACTTGGTCTGTTCAATTATTTAAAGACTTTAGATGTATCCAGGAACAAAATTTCTAGGATTCCAAAGTGTTTGACAAATGTCCGAACTTTAGAGATTGCTAACTTCTCTGGAAACAAGATTGAACTCTTGAATCCAGAAGTGCTATCCTTACCCAATCTACAGAGATTGTATGTGACAAAAAATCCCATCACAAATGTACCCAGGGAAGTGTTCTTAGATGGGTTAGACAAGCTTCGCCAGTATTTTGAGTTATATTTATCACTCTATGATAGTGATTCTTTAACACAGCATTTAGAAGCCCTAACAATCAGTGGCTCCACACTACCATCTTCTTCAGCTGCAGTTCATACATTACCTCCTGTGAAAACTGCAGTTACAAGTGACTATGGTTCTTGTTCAAATGACTTGGTATCAGTTAATACAGGATCTGTTCATGAAGACAGCTGTAGCTGCTTTGGGGACTGTGGCAGTGATGGTGACCCAGATTTTGACGACTCTTTTTCAGAATCAAATCAACCTTGTTTAGATGAAATTTTAAGTTCAGATTCCGATTTTGAAGAGGATGGATACATTGAAAAAATCCTGCCAGATAGAACTAAATTGTTGAGGTATGGCAATGTTACTGTTCATATCCCACAACACAACAAAAGTGGACATTCTGTGCATGATTTCCACATGGAAATATTAGAAGATTGGATGTACAAGCCTGATACCACAGAAAGAGCTGTCCATGCTAGTCAGGTAGTGTGTGTAGAACCACATGGCGCAAAGTTCTATGTCACAGAACCTGCAATATTAACACTTCCATTAGGAGTAGGTGTAGACCAAGAAGACCAAGTGATCTGTCTCTGTAGTAACTCAGTCCCAGGGAACTTTCCAGTCTGGGAACCAATACCAAAGAGTGATTATAAATGGGATAGAGACAGGGTTACAATCAGAACATGGCATTTTAGTTTATTTACAGTGATTGTCTCTAAACCTTACCCTGAAGTTGTCAAAGAGGTGCTTGCTGGTGAAGGTGGACATGTCATAGTAGATGATGTTCCTGGAGTTGAAGTGCACTTTCCCAAAGGTGCTCTACAGGAAAACATTGATGCCAGGATTAAGGTTTATTATGCTGATGAACCGTATGCTAGAGATGACCAGTCTGATGGTCAAGCTCAGGCCTTGGCAACACCTGTTGTTATGGTGGGTCCACACGGCTGTCAGTTCAAACCAAATCATTATAATAATCCAGTGACACTGCGACTTCCACTACCAGACTGTGGGGAAATCATGCGCAAGTTTAAAGTCCACCCACAGCAGTGCTTGACAATCTTGCACAGTGACACAGACGAAACACAACCACTCTGCTGGGAGAGGTTGGATGTTAAGTATAAAGTGGAAAATGACAAGGGTGGAAATTTTTACATCCGTGTACCAGTAACACATTTTTCTTGGTATAAAGCAGTCTGGGACTTACTGGCAGGAACTCTTCACAGGGCCAAGGTTGGGGCCTCTTATTTCTATCCTTACATAAGATTTTCCATGATGTGCATTGCTATGATGGAGGAAAACAAAGACACAAGGACATTTGGATTAGAGGTGATTTGTTATCGTAGTGATAAGAAACTACCTGAAGTGGGTAACTACAAGCACAGAGTTGGGGGCAGCATTAAACCTAAAATGGTTAGACCAGGTGAGGACATGTTTATTACCAGATTTATATTTCTTTGGTTTTACCTTTTTTTTTAAGGTAAAAATAAAATTTGAAAGTTAAATTTTTTGTAGGGATCATATTTAATGTGCCAATTACACAGACCCAGCCACCTGTAACCTTGTCAATAAGTAACTTCTTTTGACTATTTCCTGCAATATCCAACAACATTTTAACAGCACTGCGATTTATTTTCATGTGATTAGCAATCAGTTTATATCACATTTACTTGACTTTACAAATGCAGTCCATGAGAGATATTAAAATTCTGAAATGGGTTAATAATGAAGGTCTAAAAAGGCTGTCATGAAATTTGATTACTGTTATATGTTTATTTGTTTGCAGGGCCAGTTATTATACGTCTGGCTTCCAATGATTTTGAAGCTGATGTTCTTCATGGGGAAGACCCAAGCCTGACAAAGGTGGAGCTAGATTTCAGGGGAATGGAATTTGAAAAACAATTTGCATGCGTTTTCAAGGTAGGAAAACACATCTTTACTTCCTGTCTAAAATCCCTGATATTTGACCATAGTATGAATTAGAAACTGCTCAAAGTAAAATATGAAGCAAGTGTAACCCCCCAGTAATGCACATGCATCACTGCTATTAGTTTCTTATACAACTCATATTTCCAAAGCATAAACCTAATTAATCACTTTGTCAGTTAAAAAACAGAATTAAAACTACACTTCTTTGAATTTCTGGTTGTAAACTTGACCTATTTATCCATCCCACCAGTTTGTTGTATGAACATTACTGTTGAGTGTGCAGTACTTAGCATTAATATTTAATTAAGGGTTGGTGGAAACTGCCAACTTGAAGAGTTTTATGTAGCACAGAAAGAAAGCTGAACAGACTTGTTCAAATATCATTTTTAGGGAGATACTTTGGTATATCTTGAAGCGGGAGATACTTTGGTATATCTTGAAGCTATGTTATTGGAAACCATGTGATGGCAATTGGTCAGGTCAAGTGGCAAAAATCTGAATTGATATGTAACTTAAACTTTTATGATCAACTTGAACTGAAATTTTAGACATTTTACAATAATAAAGTTTTTAAAGACACTGGCCATGAGAAACAGTTGAAAACTTACATCGTTATAATATTTCAGGGTGAGCCAGTAGAAAAAGGTGTGTTTGGCAAAGTGTTTGTGGAGAGATTAGTTGTAACTGGAATTCCTGCTGAGGCTATCTGTGAGTTCAATCTGACTAAGGTGAGTGGAGTTATCAAAAAGCAAATTCATAAAGAGACTATACATGTTTTACCTATGAGAAATTATGTTTTGTCACATTTAGTTTTGTACTATTTTTACACTTTACAACCTTTAGACAAGAGACAATGAAAAGCCTATTTCACTATATGATAAGTACAACTGTAGTTTAGGTAAAATGAAATACCATTATATTATAGTTACAAATACTCATTGTCCACTGTATGCCACATACTATAGCATTATTATAATGCAGTGTTAAAATACAGGCAAGCATGTAAGCAAAATACCAGTGCAATTATCCAATTGTTTGATGCACAAGTCATGGTATAAAATTTGTTAATGACCAGGTAAATTGTCTAAAGTTAAATGCCTCAATACACCTGAACATAATCTCTTTATGGTAACTTTTTAACAGTATGGTCTTCAATAAACCTGTGGTTGTAATTCTATGAGAAGTTTACTGCATTTGTTGTTTTACATAAAATTCCAATTTCTTATGTTGGCAGAATGGTAATGAAGCTGATGTAATGCCAGACACAACTGATCGATGGTCACTTATGGCTGTCAAAGAACTGGCAGGTTAGTAAAGATGAAATGAATTCCTATATTCTGTATTTTTAACAGAAGTGTGAATATAATATTATTTTGGAAGGAAAATGTCAGTACACCTAAATACTACATGCTGGATTTCAATATGCTTATCTTGACATTTAGACTTCCTTACATAATACATTTAATAAAATGTTGTCAGCATTTTGTGTATTAATATATTCCATTATACTTCATAAGGTGAACTGTAAGTCTTAGCCCTTTTTGTCATTTGTCTTCATTTCTAAATGGTCTCAGTATATTCATTGGCTTTTTTTCTTTGACACCATTTTAGCCATGCTAAACATTACTGCAGATAACAACTGGAAAAAGTTTGCCAAACACTTGGGTTTCACCAATCATGAAATCCGCAACAGACTGTCTTACACCGAGGACCCATTTGCTTTCATGTTGACCATGTTTCAAAATAGGGGCGGGACCCCAGATGAGTTTGTACAGTCACTGTATGAAGTGAGTAGATCACTTCGCATGGGTGATGGCAGTGGTTCCTTAGACCAGATTGGTTTTATGAACCAGTCAGGATTCAGGACAACTGATGATGAAGACAGTAGCATGTCAGATGAATCTGCAATTGCAGGTAAGTTCATAATGTATTATTAGTATTTTATGAAAAGAAAAAAAATTGATGTTCTCTCATTTTGTGTGTTTATTGAATATTTAATATTTGTCAATATGTGGATTATAGTTTTTCCCACAGATTTTATGTAATCACATTGTTAAGGTATGGCACTTTTTGTTTCATTATTATTAACCTAACACTAATACTTGATATTGACAGAAGAACCATCACTTAAACATCAATATGCATTAAAGCAGAATTAAAAATTTTTAAACAATAAAACAAATCTTTTAAGATGTCTGGGAAAAAGAAAGAAACTGGCATGTTGTTAGATCAAAGAAAGAAAAATGATTTAGATTTAATGTAAAGATATTCACACATGGAACCTGATTTGTTATTGATTCAAAAGTCATCTTATCTAAGTAGGTAGCCTACATTGTTGAGGCATTGAATTCCAGCAGTGACAAGTTAAATTGAGTGTTATCAATTTTTAGGTAAACAGAGGCTAAGATAGTAGCTATGGTTTTAAATTTGATTGCTTATGTGCATTTATTTCAGTCTAGGAAGAGAATGTGGAAGTTTGTTTTCTTTAGAGAAGGAAAGTTTCCATTAATATCAGTTAGATTAGCAACAAATGTTTAATTGTTACTCATTTTACTCAAATTTTGAATTGCAGGGCCCAGTGGATTCATTTCTCCTCCCAGAAAACGTGGAAACTCAATGGCCCCTATGCAGAACCAAGCCAAAAGGAAACGCAAACATTCAGACCACTCTGACAGTTTTTCTAGTGAAATGTCAGCAGTGCAGGATGATCAGGTTCATAGGAACAACAAGAAACCTCTGGAAGGAAGTGATCTTTGGCGGGTATCACCCTACATCTTTGACAAATGGAAATTCATGGGGAGAACTCTCAATTTACCAGAAGAAGACATTTTGAGTATTGAACATGCCAATCGAGACATTCAAGAATGCACGTATCAGATGCTGCTCAAGTGGAGGGAGCGATACCCCCAAAGGTGCACTTTTGGAGTGTTGTATTGTGCCTTGCATGAGAATGGGTTGACATCAGTTGCACAACAGTACTGTACTGTGCCCAAGACGTAACAACTGCAAGCATGCTACTCAGGTCAGGTTTAAGTGGTTGAAGTGAACATGATAAGATTACATGATATTTTTTCCCTTATGATAGCCAGTGAAGTTCAGTTTTCTCAATTTTAGTTTGACATGTTGCAAAGACTTGACTTACCACGTATTTTTTGTTTGGCAAGTTTGGAAAATGGTATTATTCAGTCAACTTGAATGTGAACTGGTAGCATGCTTTCTTTTGAAGTCTGGTTGTGTAGAGAGGAGAAGAGACAGTTCAACCTATAAGAACCAACAAGTCTTCTCATGTTATGCATTTTATATAGTTGTTTAGTTTTAAGAAGGTTTCTTACAGATATATTTTTATACGGGAACTTTTTTCCGCAATTTTTATTGTACAAATTAAATGATTTTTGTACAGATATCTATGTTTCTATGAGCTTGATCTGCCACTATTTATTTTTTCATGTTTCGTAAATTTTGATGGAAGATGTAAAGTTTTTAATAATAATTCTTGGATCAGAATTAAAGCTTTCCAAGGTGTTAAGGGATCCCACCTTGCTGTTTAAATGATTAAAAAATCCATCAGTAATGACACTTGGGAGTGCCAGGCCCTCGTGATGTAACTTATCCAAAGGGGTTGAACACCCAAGACAGAAGTATGTCCAGTTCACCGATAACCCAGGCATTTTGTCTCTTTTACACACAATACACTTTTAAGTAATTTGTGAACCAAGTAACCAAATATCTTGGGGCCCCCTTTGTCCCAAATGTTTAGCCAATGTAAGCTGTACATCGAAAGGCGTAAGTAAGCTCAGTACTTCTGCCATATTTCATGGGCGCATTTTCAAAATGTCAGGGTTATCAATAAACTTGACATACTTTTGTCTTGGAAATTCAACCCCTCTTGTTGCCTTGGTCCCCACATCATTCTTCATGTATTTCATTTGTATATAAATCATCGTAAAATATTATTTTTGATTTTATGTGCCAAAATGTGTCATTTTGACAAGTTATTTTACAAATTTAAGAAAACTTCTACTTCCGTTTGTAATCACTTGGTAGATATTTCAATTTTATTTATTTTTAATGTAATTATTAGGGGATCCTAGATGCATTTAATCTGCCTTTTCTTCAAAACAGCAACAAGTAGAAAAAGAGAATTAGTAGTGCATTACTTTTGGTGCTGGCACCCAGACTAGGTATATTGGGCAAATTTTTTAATGTTCACATATTTTAACATTTAAGGCAGCCTTTTATCTTGCACAAAATTGTAAGTGCTCCAATAACATTTTCACCGTGGTAAAATAAAACACCTAAAATTTTATAATATTATTTTTATTATCCAGTGTGTTACACCTTTGTTTAAGCATCTCCTGTCTATGGTAACTACTTAAAATTTTCAAACACATCAGTTATATATACTGACAGTCAATGAAAACGCATCATTTATTTATCAAATAATATTTTAAGTTTATTTGGCAAATTAAGAAAATGACAGTTTTCGTGCGAAATATGACCCATTATTCAGTCACACAAGGTGAAATAAAAGTCGGAAAAGATCATTAAAAAAAAAAGATCATTAAAATGCAAGGTCACGTGATCAAATCTCTTTGGTTCCGCCCAGCCTCCAGCAACCCCAGGGCCCGCAGTCGCCCTTCCAGTGTCAGACGTGGCATCACTGAACTTTGTCATGTGTCATACTGGATTTGGTGATTACCTTAAATAGGCTTAATTAATCACCATATATTGAACCTGATTAATTCACACCAATCACGCGATAGGGAAAACACAATTTTGATCACAAAATCACTGAAGCGGGAATTTTAAACATCTGAATGGTCAGTCCACTTTCTTATGACCAAAAAATTGCATTTGTACTCATTTATATGGTTGGAATCGATTCTCGGTAAAAGTACAAGAGTACAAAAGTACAAGAAAGTTTTCTTATGCATTTTCATTGACTGTCAGTATATATCTCTGGTATCTGTCTTTTTCAAGGATTGTCATCTCAAGTTACTGGTGTAATGTACTTTCTGATGCAAAGCCATTATTTTACGAAACTTCTGAATCACTACTTAAATCATAACTAAAAAATATTGTTCTGTGAAAAATTATTGATTCAAATTTATCTAGAAGATCAGAGAGACGATACCGCCTTGGGGTATTGTACCACCAGCTGGAGTAAGCACATTTGTATGGATAACATAGGGACACCACCTCCAGTGTTGTGCTTGACAAGCTCTACAAAATGCAATAAACAAGATTTCACAGTTTTTTTTGTTCAAAATAATTTATAACAAAATCATGGGGAAAAGTTAAAGGTGCAGTTTATGGCGAAAATAAGGTCAAAGGTCTAATTCAAGGTCACAGGTAATCTGTCAATATATGACATAACTTTTCAAGTTCAGGAGTATCTATGGGCATATCTGTGCCAGTTTTGGAGATATAAGGGACTTAAAATTTGCAGAGTTCAGTTCATGGTGAAAAATAGGCCAAAGGTCAATTTCAAGGTCACAGGTTGCCAGTATATGACTTCCTATTCAAGTTCAATAGTAAATCTGGGTGTAACTCTGCCAGTATTGGAGATATAAGGGCTCTAGCAAGAGGTCTCTAGCAATTACAATTCCAGAATTGGAGCTTTTTGTTTTTGGCATCCAGTGACGCCTTCTCCTGTGATAAGGCACCGATTGACCCCAAACTCACAAATATGAAAGATGACCCTAAGTGTGACCCCTGCCCATAATATTATAGGTTGGGGTTGTGTAGTTTCTGAAAATCGTCACAACTCGTTGCACAAATTGTGCAAAAAAATTCCCATTTTTAGAAAATTTTGGCCCCTTTGACCTTGAAATAAAATATATAATAATTGATCTATAATTTTTGAAAATACTTTTTCAAACAGCCTTCATCTGTTGATGGGATCTTGAGACCTAGATGGTCAGCAACACCATTTGGTATTCCTAATCAGTCTGCAATGAGATGTTCCACTATCAGTCTGCTTCTATTTCATTTTCATATCAGTAAATACCCTTGCGTCTTGTTAATTTCTCTCTGATGAGAAGAGTAATTCAAGGGGATGATTAAACATTGGCAATAGAGGAAGGTCTGTCAAACGTACCTGCAAGACAACACAAGTAATTAGTTATGGTAATTTTCACAGGCTTTCCATTGTGAGTTGTGTAAATAATTTAATTTCTTAATTAACAAGGCAGCAAAGCTGTCAAATGTACAGACAAAAAGCAGGAAATAACAAAATAGGCTACTGTCAATTCTGATGCAAAAGTACATTATGTTAAACTGCAAATTCAACATCAAATTTTAATTATGCTCAACAGATAATACCAATGTAAGTAAAATGTGAAACAAGCATAAGGCTTCAGGCCCATGGGAGTTCAAGTTCACACTTTGAAAATGTAAAACTTCCAGAAAAAGAAGTCAATTAGACTGCTTTTCCAACTCAGGCTGCATTTTAGTCCTGTATTTCTTTTTTGAAAGTTTGGCAATCATAAGTAACATGGTTTTCCCATAATGGTCATCATGGCAGCAGCACCCAAAATTGTGTTTTCTTCTATTCTGATGCAATATTACATAATGGTTAACAGCATAATGATAATCAATTTTTAATAACAAAATATATGTATCATGGATTTTCAGAAAATGTGACTAGCCTGGGTCTCCAAGCCTGTGGAACTTCAAAGTCACACCTTGAAAATGCCAATATGTGAAAAATTAAATTTTCACAAAAAAACTGTTTATCTGGCAGATTGCATTGCCTACTGAAGCTGTATTTTAGTCCCATGTTTCTTTCCTGTAGTGTAAGTTTGAGAACAGTAAGTGACATGGTTTTTCTTAAAAGGTAATCATGGGAGCAGTGCCCAAAATAGGTTTTTTTCAAATTTTGATGCAATATTACATAATGTTTAACAGCATAATGACCATCAATTTTTAATAATAAAATATTAGTATCATGGATATTCAGAAAATGTGACTAGCAAAGGTCTTCAGGCCCATGGAACTTCAAAGTCACAACTTGAAAATGCCAAAATGTAAACAAGACAGCACTGTTTTGAAATGTCTTTATTTTTCCATTTTTAACACTTTTTTAACATAAAACAAAATTAACAGTTTACTGCCATTTTTATATGATCAACTAAGAAAAATGATGAGATGTGAAAAATATCAATAGAGCAGTGTTAAATGTCCAATTTCTTCCATTCTGAGATTCTGAACATAGTGAATGATTGAATCTGACAAATTGCAATGATATGAGTTTATTTCCATTTTTGAAACTTTATTACACAATACACGATAACATGTTTACCATCATTTTTACAAAATCAACTAACAATGTTGTAAAGATACAGGAAATGTCAAACAAACACTTTCACGTATCTTATTAGTTTAATAATGAGACTGTTAACATGCCTAAAAATTGAATCTGAGGAAATGTGAAAAAACAGCATACCTTCTAAAATAATGGCCCGATTATGCTGATTTACGAACTCATCCTGCATTTTAGTAAAATTGACCACTCCTGTGACTTTCATGACAATTGGCCCATCTGTTTTTCTTATATTGTGTTAGCAGTGTTGCATATATGCTGAAAAGTGTAAAAAACAGCATAACTAGTAAAATGGTGGCCCGATCATGCCGATTTTCGAACTTGATCTGCGTTTTAGTAAGACTGATTACTCCTGTGAGTTTCATGACAACAGGCCTATCGGTTTTCCTTGAAATGTGTTAACAGTGTTGCATATATGCTAAAAAGTGAAAAAACAGCATATATTCTACAATAATGGCCCGATCATGCTGATTTGCGAACTTGACCTGCGTTTTATGAATATTAGTCAGCTCTGTAAATATAAAGCCAAAAAGTAAAACTGTCTTCCACTTATGGTGTTAACGCTGAAAGTGCACGGCGACGGCGACATGATCGGCGACGGCGACGACAGACGCAGGTGATGGCAATATGTACAGACACATCTGTGTCTGTACATAAAAATCTTAATTTAAAAATAAATAATATAATATCTGCAAAGTAATAAGGTAACTTTAGTCAAAATAAGAAAAATGTTCTTAAATGAATAAAGTTGGCAATTGACTAATGATAAATATAGATAAAATGCTGATGTACTGAGTAAATACACTCAATTATTCACCTAATTATCTGCACATTAAATTTCAGTGGCAGTGCTCAAAACGGCAATACAATGGTGACACGCATAACATTGTGAATTTGTACTCATGTGCAACAGTTTTAAGAAAAAACCACTACAAAAATATCAGTAACTAAATTCTTTCAGCCTTTGTTCAATGCCTTACAGGACATGTTAGCCTGTCATTATTTCTGACACCACCAAACACCACCAAATCTCCCTTCATTTTATGCAGTCGCAAAATTTTTCACTGACATGATTATTATTCAATAACTTAAACAATCCCATCATGCTACTATTCGAAACAAATTTGGATTTTTTACAAAAATAAAATATGGCTTTGGACTTATGGGGAAAACTTCACCAAAAATAGCTGCAAAACATGTGATGTCTGTATACAAAACATTGTGACTTACCCTCATGAAATCATGAGCAACTCCAACCTTGTCATTAAAAGAATCGTTGAATTCAGGTACCCTCCCATATCGTTGGCTAAAGTGGGTGAGCAATGTAAATTTAGCATTCATTTCCTGCCCAACCTGAATGGCTTGAGAAGTAGTACTGAAACATACATTTCACTTTATACAGTTTTTTGTCTTCATGTCATTTTCCATCAACAGATTAAAACAATGCGTAACACAGCCAAAAAGTAAAAGGATAACAACTGTTCATTTTGGCCAAAAATGAATTTTCGTGGGATAAACAGCAATTTTCTCATATTTACCAATGGTTAAATGAATTTCTACATCCAAAGTAAGTCCGTTTTTTTTTTTTTTTTTTTTTTTCCTCTAAAAAAATTCCTTTTTTGTAATAATCTCCTAGGAGTTTACAGAGTTTAGCCATCTATGGAGGTCACGTAGTCAGATGGCAAGCACAGACTTCAGAATAACTGCTATAATTGCCATTTTTTGTGGTAAAATATATATATTTTTATGAGTTGTTTACAATGTATTTACTGTGAAATGTAGTTCTCAATGAGCTCATACAAAGAGTACTGTTGTTATCCCTTTTAATTTCCAAAAATTTTAATTCAACTTTAGTCTGCCATCTTTCTTGTTTATTAAATTTTTTATTTGGCTCAAAAAGTAGCTTTAACGTTTGTCAAAGAGATAAACAAGTGTAATATGGCAATATAACATACACACAGACATAACAAGGCAAGAAAGCTGTCAAATGTACAGATATGAAAGCCAAAAATGATTTACCAAATAGGATATTAAGCCCAAAATCTATGGGGTTCAAGTTGATATTATAAGTGACCTAATTCCAAGAGAAGAGGACACAGGTTCCTGTAGTCTTAGAAGAAAAGCCGTATCAGTGATTTGAATCTGCCGACATGATGCAGAGCAATACAAGATGGGTTGAGTCTTGAAACATGAGTACTGCCAGAATTCATGCTGGTGGTACAAATAATCTAATAAGGCCACTTTTCCAATTAAAGTTATATACAGGTAAAATGGATTTTCAAAAAACATAAGTAACAGCGACAAAAGATGAAGCTGATGGCTATATGTACAGACACAAAAAAAAATCATAATAGCACTCATCCACAATTAACACTTTTTCATTTAAAAATTGGGCAACAGTAATGTGAAATATCAAGCAAATCTTAAATAAATCTTCATTTTTCACTTACATGTATTGCCTAAGTATAGAAATTGCATGGTTTAAATCTATATTTTTGCCAAATATTCATGAAATGGAAGTAATGAACAGCAATTATGGATTAGGATATTCTGACTCTGTAAGATTGTGTCATCTGAAGATGTGATGTCAAGTTAAGCTGGCTGGTCATTTTTATCTGGATGTAAACAGGAACTGAGACGCAAGTACAAGTTGGAGTGGATTTTAAGGCAGGTGTAGAGACAACTAACCAACAGATAACATCCCAGCTTACAACTATTTCTGTCCCATTGAAAAAAGATTCTGCCTTTAAATAATATAGCACACTAAGCTGTCAGGTATGCAGGCATGTGTCATACCAACTTAAGTGCACCCTACAAGAGTGAAAAGCAATAGATTTTAAGTTGTTCAGCAAAGTTTTATTTCAAATTATCTTTAAATAATGAAAAATAATCTACAAAACTATGTCATTAAAACACTGTTAACAGTGCAATGCAACTTAAGCAACAAATGATTAAGACATAAACAAAAACAATTGTTCGAAAATTTAAATATAACTGCAACTACCTTCCGCTGCCAATATAGTTTTATTTCTCCCAACAATTTTTGAACATGCAGTCACCATTAACAGAAGTGGATTAAGGCTGTCTTCAGGGTCTTCTAGAAGATGGTCAGATTTTCAAGTTTATATTGACGGGCATCTAATTTTTTCTGTCAGAAGATGGTCAAAAATGGAGGATGGATCAACAAAGATAATATGGAAGACTGTCAGAAAATATCTCTGGATCCACCCATGATTGAAGTATTTTGCCTGAGTGGCAGTTGGACAAGAAGGTCTACTTTTAGAGTCAAAGCGCTTTGTCATACATGCATTTGGCAGATATGATATTCCCTCACTTACAATTTATTCCCCATTAGCGGGTAAAATCATTGACCTACCACAGAACTTGAAAAAAAGACTTCAGGTTTCCACTCAAGCCTCAGCTTTGGCAGAAATGATATTCCCTCACTTGTAATTTATTCCCCATTAGTGGGTAAAACCTTTGACTTACCAAAGAACTTAACTAGAGAGCAAGGCTGACAAATTACAGACACCATACAGGAAAAAAGGTAGCAAAGTTGTTAAATGTTCAGACATTACACAGAAAAAAGTGCACAAAATATTGTTTTGGCCAATTTTGATGCACTGTCACATAATGCTTTAAAATAGTATAATCATTCTTACCCTCTTAAATTATGTACTATTATTTAGGGGACATGGACACTGAAAAACCAGCAGGTGATTCAATTCAACATGATAAAAAAGCCACTGAAAATGCTGTGTGAAAAAGAAAAATTTCACACATAAAAAAACAGAATAATTACCCTAAATGTAAACTGATAATGCTGATTTTTGAAGGCAACCTTCCGCTTTACAAAACAAAGCCACTCAGTAAATATAAAGTAAAACAAAAATACAGTTTGGCAGTTATGGGGCGAACGTAACCATAATTGTGCAAAAAACAGAATAACTAGAGGATCAGAGAGGCGATACCGCCTCCGAATATTGTACCACCAGCTGGAGCAAGCGCATTCGTATAGACCCCCACATACACAAAAGAAGGGACACAGCCACCAGTCTTATGCTTGACAAGCTGTAAAAATGCAATCAACAAGAATTTTCAAAATATGCAAAAAATATATATAACTTAAAATGGTACAATCAAAGTTAAGTTCATCATAAGGTAGGTCAAAGGTCAATTTCAAGGTCACAGTAAATTGCCAGTAAATGACTTCCTATTCAACTTTAATGGTAACTATGGACCTATCTCTGCCAGGTTTGGAGTTAAAAGAGAAAGAAATTTGCAAAGTTCAGTTCATAGTGAAAAGTAGGTCAAAGGTCAATTTCAAGGTCACATTTAGATTGCCAGTATATGACTTTCCAAGTAAGTTCAATAGAAACTATGGACCTATCTCTGCCAGTTTTGGAGATAAAAGGGAACCAAAATTTGCAAAGTTCAATTCATGATAAAAAGTAGGTCAAAGGTAAATTTCAAGGTCACACTTAGATTGCCAGTATATGACTTTCCATACAAGTTCAATAGAAACTATGGACCTATCTCTGACTTCCTATTCAAGTTCAATAGTAACTATGGACCTATCTCTGCCAGTTTTGTAGATAAAAGGGAAGAAAAATATGCAAAGTTCAGTACATGGTGAAAAGTAGGTCAAAGGTCAATTTCAAGGTCACAGTAAAATTGCCAGTATATGACTTCCTATTCAACTTCAACAGTAACTATGGACCTATCTCTGCCAGTTTTGGAGATATAAGGGACTAAATGTTTTAATTTTGGAGTTACCATAATGTGCCATAAATTTCCTACAGAAAAAATTAATTAAAATAACGAAAACATCATTTTGGTCGAAATTCTTGAAATAAGAGGTGCTCTGAAGTTCCAGATGTTCACATTTGATGAAATAATGTCATTTTTGACCACAAGTTGTCTGCTTTGCCAAGCCTTATGTTTTATTTTTCCGGAGTTCAAAATTTATTATCCATTACAGTACTGCACATTTTGCTTTCACCACCAATATGTGCCAGTATATGACTTCCTATTCAAGTTCAATAAAAACTATGGACCTATCTCTGCCAGTTTTGGAGATAAAAGGGAAGCAAAATTTGCAAAGTTCAGTTCATGGTGAAAAGTAGGTCAAAGGTCAATTTCAAGGTCACAGTAAGATTGCCAGTATATGACTTCCTATTCAAGTTCAATAGTAACTATGGACCTATCTCTGCTAGTTTTGGAGATAAAAGGGAAGCAAAATTTGCAAAGTTTAATTCATGGTGAAAAGTAGGTCAAAGGTCAATTTCAAGGTCACATTTAGATTGCCAGTATATGACTTCCTATTCAACTTCAATAGTAACTATGGACCTATCTCTGCCAGTTTTGGAGATAAAAGGGAAGCAAAATTTGCAAAGTTCAATTCATGGTGAAAAGTAGGTCAAAGGTCAATTTCAAGGTCACATTTACATTGCCAGTATATGACTTCCTATTCAACTTCAATAGTAACTATGGACCTATCTCTGCCAGTTTTGGAGATATAAGGGACTAAATGTTATAATTTTGGAGTTACCTTAATGTGCCATAAATTTCCTACAGAAAAAATTAATTAAAATAAAGAAAAGGTCATTTTGGTCGAAATTCTTGAAATGGGAGGTGCTCTGAAGTTCCAGAAGTTCAAATTTGATGAAATAATGTCATTTTTGACCACAAGTTGTCTGCTTTGCCAAGCCTTATGTTTTATTTTTCCAGAGTTCAAAATTTATTATCCATTACCGTACTGCACATTTTGCTTTCACCACCAATATATACTTTTTGATACAGCGTAGCTGGAAAACCATATGAAATACAAAAAAACGGAGACCACTCTCAATGTTGGGCTTTACATGCTCTACAAAATGCAAAAAAGAATGGGTCTCTAGCATTTATGGTTCCCGAATTAGAGACAGTTTTCAGTTTCGGTATCTTATGGCCGCTACTCCCGTTAAAATGCACCGATTGACCCCAAATTCACGGAGATGAAAGATGACCTGAAGGGTATCATTTTCCAATAATATTATTGGTTAAGTCTGTGTGGTGTCTGAATAACAGCGCAAATAATTTTTTTTTCGTAAAAAAGTTCATTTTTTTGAAAAATTTGGCCTGTTTGACCTTGAAATAAAGGTCAAAAGTCAAATCCAAGGGCATATTTAAAATCTGCACATATGACTTTTGGAAAGCCGTCTGTAGAAATTTTTCCCATAATTCCTTCTGTAGGGTAGATAATTAGCATTTAATTTTGCCATTTTTGGACAAGGGTGCATTGCAATGAATGCCACACCTAGACCCCAATACCGACAAAGCCCAAATTTTACGTGGAACGAGTTGAGATTATAGGTGACCTAAATCCAAGAGATGGGTATGGGGGCCCTTACCGTCTAGGAGGAGAAGCGGTAACGGTAACATGGCGGCGGAGCCGGCGGAACGGACCGGACGGGACTAAAACCATGTGTACTGCCAGCGCTAACGCTGGTGGTACAATTATTACCCTAAATGTGAACGGATCATGCCAATTTTCAGAAGGCCTCTCAGTAAATTTAAAGTAAAACAAAAATACGGCTTGGAAGTTATGGGGTGAACATCACCAAAACTGCGCAAAAAAAAAACAGAATAATAAGGTAAATATAAACTGATTATGCCAATTTTTTAAAGCAACCAACCTGCCTCTTTACCAAACAAAGTCACTCTGTAAATTTTAAGTATAACAAAAGTACAATTTGGTAGTTATGGGGCTAATGACATGTTGAACAGCGAGAGAAAAGGTGACGGTGACAGCGAGGGACAGACAGACCAATCAGAATATATACAGGCACTTACAGTATCTGTATATAGAAATGACTTCTTGTTCCCCATCAAGTTTCAGCTCCGCTGTACCTCAGGTTGTAAATGACCAGCCACCTCGCACACTACTTTACATCACAATGCAATAGGTTAGAAAACACAATCGTAATATCTGGAGTCCTTAATTATGTAAAGGTTTTAACAATCTGATTCTACAATTGCTGTCATCTGTTTGGCTAAAAAAATTTCATTAAGGGGACATTAATTACCAATGTTTATGAAGAACTGCCAGGTCTTTTTCCTCTTCAGAAAATGTAGCCTCATGGATTAGAACATCACAGTCTTTGCCTAAGTCATAAAAAAACAAAGAGTTAAATAAAATCTTATGAGTAAAGATACATATTTAGTGAGACTTATGTCAAATTTTGAAATCTGTGTACCTTGATCAGTCTTTGGGGAAATTAAACATGTAAGAAGTCACTTCAATTTTTATATAGCTACAACTTACCTAGTGCTACCAAATTGCGAGAATACTGTGCATCCCCTGAGTAAACTAAGCTCCAGTTTTTTTTGTGCCTCAATAACAAACCAGTAGCACCTCTACAATGCCCCACCAGTGTTGTCCTGAACTATAAAACAAAACCTCAAAATAACAAAGGTTCTTATTTAGCAATTTAAGGTTTATTCTGGAGATCCACAGAATATCTTTACTTTGTCGAGTGACCAGAATGCTAACCCTGCTATGTTTTTTCCTTTAAACTTTTTTTTGCTGAAATGCATTCTTCAAGCTGAAAAAAGCAAAATTAGGTTTGGCTGCTACATCTGAGATATTGATCATTTTTCAATATCCTAAACTCTCAGAAGCTGCTTATTTTACATTCAAGAGACGGTGGCAGACAGTGTCATCTCCCATAAGTCCATTTACCACTCCCATGAGCCCCATAGTTGAAGCCTGCTATGTTATATCTTGCAAATCTTTTTTCTTCATTCATTAGTATCAGTAGTATCAATGAGCATGTCTGTGCCAGTTTAGGAGATATAAGGGATGGAAATTTTGCAAAGTTCAGTTCATGGTGAGTTTGAGGATCAGCAGCAGATGCTTTAATGCACTGTGGGGAAGGCACTTCCATCAATGCAATATTGCAAAAATTTGATTGTATATTTGGGGAAATTGTAACCCTAGATGTTGCATGGGAAAAGTTTTTCTCAGCAACCCCATAGAGTAGTAAATTGGGCTTCTCATAAAAAATAGTCACATTTTGATACGATCAGTAGAGTTGATCCCGAAGTGAAGGACAGAAAAAAAAAACTTCATAAAATTCTACATTTGAAATTTTTTTTTTTGTGGATTGTTTTCAGTCAACATTAAGCATTTATTGAGGCATCATACCATTCTGGGGAAGGTTTTCAGGAATTGATGGCAAGTGCATGTATGGCAGAGTTAGAATTTTCAGGGTCCTGTGAAACTTCTTCATCCCAAGGTAAGCCTGAGTCTGACATTTTCAAGGACTTGATTAAACAAGTAGAAATGTTAGCTTCTGGAATATCAGATTTAGAACACTGATTCAGTTGATAGTTCTCAATGGCAAAGACAAAGATGTGTTAAATATGAATAGGAAATTAGATTTGATGGTATCAGGCATGGAAAAAATTGGCCATTGGGTAAGTGATTTGGAGTGATAAATGAGTGAGTCAATGTGTAAAAATGTCAAGTTGATTGTATGCTTTAAGTGTAATCAAGACGGATATTTCTTCCAGGTGTCCTTTAAACGCACTAGGACCTTCGGTTCCGGGGTCCACACCCTAAATCCAGTAAAGCAGGCCTCAGTAGTTGGTAAAGCAAATGAAACAAAGGTATGCAAATGAAACAAAGGTGTTGATGGCATAGCATGTAATGCTTTCATAGACACCAGTTCAATGGTTTCAGCCATATCAGAACATTTTGTGAAAGAGTGGTTAGGGAGAGATATCCTTTTAAAAGAGCTAATGAATGTAGAATCATCAGGGAGACAGATAGCACCTTACGTAGGATCTATTGAAGTAACTGTGAGTTTGCAGACTTATAACGCCATAAGAGAAATCACATCTATTTTGCTAGTACATGTACTTCCGAGTAGTGCCGCTTAGATCCAAAAGGTGCCAGTGTCAGGCCTACCCAACTACCAGACTCGGCACCAAATGATCCTGAATTCACCAGTAGATCAGACCATACTACCCGTTTTCAAGGTGTGTGTCAGATCGCATTACACAGTATCATACCCTGAACAAATTTTGAGTGGTGATGCAATGCTTTTCAACCCCGCTGAGAAACGTCACTATCACATCGCGTACTAGGCAAGAGCGGTGTCGCATCTGATACTGTGTAATGCGATCTGACACACACCTAGAAAACGGGTAGTGTGGTCTGATCTACCGGTGAATTCAGGATCATTCGGTGCCGAGTCTGGTAGTTGGATAGGCCTGAGTGTACATAAGCACTAATACTTTGTGCTATGGAAAGGGTGGGGAGGATGATAGAAGGAAAAGAGAATTGCTTACAAATTGTTGGGAATTGGCGTACAAATCAATGGACATTGGTAAGGTTGGAAGTAAGCATTCAGTTAAAATAAATACAAGCGAAACTAAAATAATTAATGGGATATGTAAAAGGGACATTATAGTGAACAATACAAACGCAGTCCTGTAACCAAGTGATCGAAATCCCAGGCCTGGGGGTTAGATAATGCACCCTTGTTTAGTAAGTATGAAAGGTAGACCAAATGAAATACCTGTAGTTATTACAAATTTCTCAATACCAAGAAAGTCCATTTTATGTAATGTCAATAGAGTGTGCAACGTATCGTCCATGCTCAATGAAAGTGGAGATTCCACTAGAAGTTGCGACGGTCTTCGTGCTCTGAATCAGTTATAGGCGGATATGATATGTTGGAGAGAACACATTTAACTGATGCAGAAAAAAGGGAAGTAGACCAATTGCTTTATGAATATCATGACGTTTTTGTGAAGGGTGATACTGACATCTGTACAACAAATTTGGTCAAACATAAAATTCGACTGACAAACCATACTCTCTTCAGAGACAAGTACAAGAGAATCCTGGAAGGTATGTATGATGAAATTCGATATGAATTAATAACAAGGCAGCAAAGCTGTCAAATGTACAGACAAAAAGCAGGAAATAACTATGCACAAAATAGGCTACTGTCAATTCTGATGCAAAAGATGCATGGTTTTTCTTAAATGGTCATCATGGGAGCAGTGCCCAAAATAGGTTTTTTTCAAATTTTGATGCAATATTACATAACGTTTAACAGCATAATGACCATCAATTTTTAATAATAAAATATTAGTATCATGGATATTCAGAAAATGTGACTAGCAAAGGTCTTCAGGCCCATGGAACTTCAAAAGTCACAACTTGAAAATGCCAAAATGTAAACAAGACAGCACTGTTCTGAAATGTTTTTTTCCATTTTTAACAATTTTTAACATAAAACAAAATTAACAGTTAACTGCTATTTTTATATGGTCAACTAGGAAAATTGATGAGATGGGAAAAATATCAAAAGAGCAGTGTTAAATGTCCAATTTCTTCCATTCTGAGATACTGAACATAGTGAATGATTGAATCTGACAAACTGCAATGATATGAGTTTATTTCCATTTTTGAAACTTTATTACACAATACACCATAACAAGTTTACCATCATTTTTACATAATCAACTAACAATGTTGTAAAGATGCAGGAAATGTCAAACAAACACTTTTACATATATTATTAATTAAATAATGAAACTGTTAACATGCCTAAGAATTGAATCTGAGGAAATGTGAAAAAACATTTTCGAACTGTGAAATGTGAAAAGTTAACCAATTAGATTTCAAATTACACAAAATCATTACGTTTTTGCATCTCTGTCTTAATGAGACATGTTACCTCTGTAAGCCCAAGTGTATTTGTGACATGTCTTTGAACTAATTGTTTTCTTACACGCTGTCGGTTTGAAACCCAATACTTGTCTGGCATGAAGTCATTTGTGGAAAACAGCCTAGAAGAAAAAAGACATGATTCAGTAATGAAAAATTGCACAAAAGAAAATGAATGGTACCTTTAAAATAATAGCATTCTCCTTTAATCTTTGTAAGCAAATGTGTTTGACCACCTAAGTTACTTTCATATATTTGTTAGTGCAGACTGCAATCAGATATCAGAAAGAAGATTTCGCAGATAATTGTCCAATATACCGTCTTGGTGTGGTGTTCCTGGTTGTACAGGATATCAAGTAGCCACACTCAATGTGCATCATTTGCTTAGTAGATTAATATAAATCATCATCGGAGAACAATGTGTAAGAAGCACAATGTTCCATCATTTTACAAGCACACACCGTGTTTTATTTATTTATTTTTTTTTTTGGAAAGTTATAGTTTTTTGCACATTGGCTTTTTTTGCATATTGGCATTTTCAACTTGGGGACTTGGCATGAAGCCCTATGGTAGCTATGTTTTGTGAATATTCATAATACTTATAGTATATCATTACAAATTGGTGGTGATTATGCTGTTAAGCATTATGCAATACTGCTTCAAAAATGATGAAAACGCTTTTTTTGGGCACTGCCACTATATTGACCATTTCAAGTTGTGTTTCAGTCCCATGAATCTGTAAGTTGTTATGTGTACAAAATAAGGTTTTCTGCAATTTTGATGCAATCTTACATAATACTTAACAGCATAATCAGCACCAATTTTAATTAACATAGATATTTAAAAAATGTAACTAGCAAAGGCCTTCAAGTCCATGGAAGTTCAAAGTCACATCTAAAAAAATGCCAATATGTGATTAATGACCATTTCACAAACATCTGCACAACTGCCAGAAAAATTATCTGATCATGCATATATTAGGACTCGGCCTGTATTTTACTAATATGGATGGTGCTGATGATGACAGGTGCAGGTGATGGCTATATAATAATAATAATAATAATAATAATAATAATAATAATAATAATAATAATATATTTATTTTGAGTCTAAACTCCATATTAATATGTTCATTAGACTTTACAAATATGTACATACAAATAACAGGTAGACAACTGGTCATAACACACTGTGTACACGATCTCGCCTCCCTGTACAAACAGGTTGCATCTACCAGAGAGATTAAGCTTACAGAGAGACCATACAAATGGTACCCTGGAGAGGCATTGAACTTCATTTAAAACTAGGGTTTAAAAAACCATTTAAGTCTAATTTTGCCCCTGAATCAATTTATATCATGACGGTTCTAGTGCAGCAAAGCAGTTCAAAATCAACCTGGTAGATGAACATATAACAGCAAAAAGACCAAGTGCAATTAACAGTTTAAAAATATTTTTGTTTCTTAGGCCACAGGTGAATATTTCATACTCACTCAAATAAACTGTTTATGTCTTCTATAAAATCTTCCCCAATTGTCTGGATCCAAGGACTCATAAATCTTCCTGCAATCAACATTACAGGCTCTACTTCCAGCCCTAACCTCTGAAGAAGATTTCTGCGTTGAAGGAGTACTGTACAAACACCCTGCAAAGAAATAAATGTTAAACAAAGCAGAAAAGTTGTCAAATGTACAGACAAAAAACAGAAAATATTAATGCACAAAATATGTTACTGTCAATTCTGATGCAATAATACATTGTGCTTGACTGAAAAGTTAACATTAAATTGTAATTATGCACAACAGGTAATGCCGATGTAAATAAAATATGTAACAAGCATAAGAATTCAGGCCCATTAGAGTTCAAGTTCACACTTTGAAAATGCCAGATTGAGAAATAAACTGGACATCAAAGCTGATAAATTACAGACACCATATAGGAAACAAGGCAGCAAAGCTGTCAAATGTTCAGATATTACATAGAACAAAGTGCACAAAATAATGTTTCAGCCAATTTTGATGCACTGTTACATAATGCTTTAAAATAGTACAATCATTCATACTCTCCTACATATGTACTTGAGGAGACATAGATATTGAAAACCTAGCAAGTGATTAAATTCCATGTGATATTAAAGCAATAATAACTCTTCCTTTGAGATTCAAAATTCCGCAAGAAATACATTGTAAACAATGCATGGAAATATATTCTATTGCATTTTACCACTAAAACGGTCGTTATTGTAGTAAAACTAAAATCTGTGCTTGTCAATATGGCTTTCGATGCCTTTCTTCCCGGTCGTTAAGGCAACCGTTGCCAATGACGTTTGGGTGTCACGCGGATTCTTGCATTCATTTGAGACCAAAATAACATCTGGTGCCAAACGCCTGATGCAATATGCAGATGTAAGTTGCGAGTTTCTGTACAGTGCGTCAGATAACGAATAGTCCAGAATTGCACACATTGTAGATATAAATGCATTTTGAGCAATAAGACAAATGATCTTATGAATCTTACATTATTGTTACATAGTGCTGTTGTTGTCTGCTTTTCCCGCCGTTTTAAGTAGGTCACCAGAAACTATCGCTTGATATCGCGTGACTATGCAATGACAGAGAGGGCTCCGTCAGTTAAAATCTCTTAAGAGATTAGGAAACGTTTAGGGAAAAAACCCTGGACTAACTTTGAATGCAGGAATGGGGTTGTTGACCATTGGTAAGTATGGGAAAATTGTCGTTTACTCCAGGAAATCCAAATTTTTGGCTAAAACAAAGAGTTATTATGGCTTTAAAGGCACTGAAAATGTTGTGTGAAAAAAAAAATTACCAGTACATTTAAAGTAAAACCAAAATACAGTTTGGCAGCTATGGGATGAATGTCACCAAAATTGTGCAAAAAAAAAAAACAACAAAAAACAAAAAACAAAATCATTACCATAAATGTAAAACCCATGCCAAATTTGAGCAGTATGTTAATCCTACGAATCATTCTTGCAATTTAAAAAAATAATAACTAACAAAGTTTTCTTTTCATAACATTTGTGGTGGCGTAACGTGACTGAGTGTCCCCAATGAATGAGTCCGGTCACTGGTGGTACAAATAACCCATTTTCTTTCATTTTTATATGATCAACTAACAAAATTACTGAGATGGGAAAAATATCAATACAACAATTTTAAAGTGCCCAACTTGCTATATTCTGAAATTCAGTGAAGGATTGAATCTGACAAACTGCAATGCTATGAGCTTATATCCATATCTGTCACTTTATTACACAATACACGAAAACAGGTTTACCGTTTTTATCTAATCAACTAACAAAATTGCTAAGATATAGGAATTGTCAAAAGAATACTTACATATCTAATTAGTTCAATAATGAGACTGTTAACATCCCTATGAATTAAATCTGAGGAAAAACCATGCACTTACATACGAAAAAGGCATAACTTTATCAAAACTTATTTGATCAAGCTTATTTTTTAACTTGATCTGTTTATTAGTCCTATGAATCAGTCATTCAAGTTATTTAGCAAAAATATGACATGGTTCTCATGTTATCACTATAATGGTGGACAAAATATGCTGAAAAAAAGCAGAAAAACAGCACAAGTTTTGTAAAAATGGTCTGATAATGATTTTCAAACTTGATCTATATTTAAGTGACTGATCACACCTGTGAGTTTCCACACAATACACTTATCTGTCTTCCTTGAAATGTGTTATCAATCAGTGTTTCAAATATGCTGAAGACAGCAAAAAAACTTTTGAAAATATAGACTAATCATGCTGATTTTTGAACTCGATCTGTATTTTAGGAATATTTACCAGTTCCTTAAGTTTGAAGACAAAAGGTAAAACGGTTTTCCAGTTATCGTGTTATCACTGAAAGTGCATGGTAACAATGGTGAGGACAACAGCAGGGACAGTGACAACAATAAAAGAGACAGGTGACAGTAATATGTACAGACATATCTGTCTGTGCATAAAAACAATTAAGCATCCAATAAGTAAGAAGTTATATATATATATTTTTTTTTTAATATTAGAGATATGTGCAAGTAAATACTGCATTTACTTCTTCTTTTTCTTCTTCTTCTTCTTCTTATTATTATCATTAAATAAATAAATAAATAACATACCATGTGATGGTCTATATGCAAATGTGATATGTAGATAGCCTTCAGTTTTGCCATGACATCTACTACTTTATCACCATAGAAACGGACAAGTTGCGCATAAGTTCCCTCTCCACAATCTAACAGGATGCTTTCATCAGAACTGAAGTATAATGACATTTATTTAATATTGTCAAAAGCATGTATGGACACAGTAAACTGTTTAAAAAGTAAAGGAAATAGGAAGCTTAAAGGCTGTTAGGTATTTGCCATGGTATGTCATGTAACAAAATAATAAACTAGATAAATATGAATAGAAACCATATGCTGAAGTTTATTAGCACAAAAATAACTTCCATTTACATCCAGATTTAGAACATGGTCATCAAATGTCCAGTTTATCAGCTGAAAAATGAGTCTAAAAAATAATTAGAGCTACAGGTTGAACAAGGTAGCAAAGCAGAAAATAAAGATGCAGGAAATAGGTCATTTTGTCAATTTTGATGCAATAATAATAATAATACTTATAACAGCACACTCAATGAACACTAAATTTAAATGCACAACAGGTAACATGGTCAATAAGATTCAGGACCAAGAGAATTTAAATTCACATAAAGAAAATCCCAATATGTGAAAAATGATGACAATGCATAAAAGTATTACATAATGTTTAACTGCATAAACACCAAAACTATTGCTTATGTGGAAATACAGAAAATGTGCAAAGCTTCAGGTAAATGGGAGTTAAAAGTCACATCTTGAAAATGCAAGTGGTTGAAAACAAAACTTAACATAACATAACAAAAATATTCCAATAAAGCTGTTATTCAAACTTTTAATCTATCTGTATTAACATGATATGAATAGCTCAATGAGTTTGAAGATATAAGGCACTGTTATTCATCTATAGCATTAATGTTGGTATTACACGGAATAGTCTTTTCTTTGGTAAACTTATTTGCAATATTAAACAGCATTTACCTGCATAATTATCATTGATTCCTAATTATGTGACAGTTTATTTAGACTTTCACAAACTGTATTTGGCAGACAGCTAAACCTATGGGAGTTTACAGTGAAATCTCAACATGTGTAATCTAATTTAATCGCCACTTGAAACTTAATTAGACAAGTAACTTAATACCTCTGAACTTAGCTAGTGATTACCCAAGAGGACAATTACAGACTGACCACTCTTTGTATCCATATAGCACCAAAGACTGTGAAAAATAAAAAATTCATAAAGAATTGCATTGCTTCCAAAACAAAAACAAACACACTGATCTTCCAACATGAGCTGCACTTCAGGCCTATGAATCTATTCAGTAAGTTTGAGAATTGTAAGTAACATGGTTTTCCTGCAATGGTCATCATGGCAGCAGTGCCAAAATAGGGTTTTCTTCAACTTTTATGCAATTTTACATAATGTGTAACATCATTATGACCATCGATTTTCAATAATAAAATAAAGGTATCATCGATATTCAGAAAATGGGACTAGCAAAGGTCTTTAAGCTCATGGAGGTTCAAAGTCACACTGTGAAAATGCCAATACGTGAAAAATGAAAGTTTCACAAACACCTGTATAACTTCCTAAAAAATTAACCAATCAGACTTGTTTTCCAGCTTAAGCTGTATTCAAGTCCTATGCTTCTTTCATGTAAGTGTGAGAAGGGTAAGTGGCATATTTTCCTTTAATGGTTACTATGGCAGCAGAACCCAAAATAGGGTTTTCTTCAATTTTGATGCAATATTATATTATGCTTTCACAGCATAGTCACCAACAATCTTTAATAATGCACTGTAGATAACATGGATATTTAGAAAATGTGACTAGCAAAGGTCTTCAGACCCATGAAATTTCTCAGTCACACCTTGAAAATGCCAATATGTACAGAATATGTAAACAAGCAATCAATGTACTGTAACGAGTTTCTTTCCATTTTCACCATTTTTACATAAAACAAAATCAATTTACTGTCATTTTTATATGATCAACTAAAAAATTGTTGAGATAGGAAAAATTTTAATAGAACAATTTTGAAGTGCAATTTGATCCATTCTAAGATTCTGAACATAGTGAATGATTGAATCTGACAAACTGCAATGATATGAGTTTATTTCCATTTTTGAAACTTTATTACACAATACACAATAACATGTTTACCATCCTTTTTACATAATCAACTAACAATGTTGTTAGTTGATTATAGAAACTAACAATATTGTTAAGATGCAGAAAATGTCAAAAGAACATTTTGACATGTTTAATTAGTTCAATAATGAAACTATTAACATGCTTAAGAATTAATGTATGACATACAGTTCAAGGTAGGAAAATATTACACCAATCAGTTCAGCAAAGAACTTATGATATGGCTTGAAAAGCACAGACATTTAAAACACAAAAAGTTTTAAGGTTGACATGGTTCTGAGGACCAGCCCATAATTCTGAACAGTTGGGGTTGTAGGCATTACAGCATAGTGTAGTATCAAAAGACAATTTTAACTGTATCTCTTATCCTTGGTGTTGTGGCACAATAGACAGCATCTAATTTCATTTTCATTTGTTGATTTCCTCACCTAAGATGCACTAAAATGCTGCTGACATTTCTCCGCAAATTTGGTCGCGAGGCTCCTGTTCCAAGAAAAATAATTTCTGGGAATTCTTTCTTTTCTGTGATTCCTAACAATAAATAAATAAATAAATGAATTAACCTATATCAGATAACAAAGCTGTCAAATGTACAGATCAATATGTCACAGAGCTGTTTAAAAATCAGCAGGTATCTTATGAAATATTGAGAATTATTCTAATATTATAACTCAAGGAAATAGTATGCTTCATGGAATATAGGCGAAGGAGAATGAATTGAAGATGAAATTTATTGAAGGTGTTTATCTGCTCCTGTAAGCTTGAAGTAATACAATATTCTGAAGTTGACCATGGCTTTTTTAACAAGGCAGCAAAGCTGTCAAATGTACACACAAAAAGCAGAAAATAAAGCTGCACAAAATAGGGACAATTACAGACTGACCACAGGCTGACCACCCGTTGTAGCTGTAAAGCTCCAAAGATTATGTAAAAAATTTCATACAGAACTGCATTGCAACCAAACAGAAAGTAATCACACTGATTATTCAACACAAGCTGCACTTCAGTCCTTTGAATCTTTTCAGTAAGTTTGAGAATCATAAGTAACATGGTTTTCCCTTAATGGTTATCATGGCAATAGTGTCCTAAATAGGATTTTCTTCAAGTTTTATGCAATATAGCATAATGCTTAACAGCAGGGTGGCCATCAATTTTTTATAATAAAATTATCATGGGTATTCCATAAGCTTGAAGACAAAAGGTAAAAAAGTATTCCACGTATCATGTAAACACTGGCCCACCCTGCCTCTTTAGCCACCCAGTAAATTTAATGTAAACAAAAATATGGTTTGGCAGTTATGGGGCAAACATCACCAAAATTGTGCAAAAAAAAAAAAAAAAAAAAAAAAAAAAAACGGAGTAATTACCATAAATGTACACTGATCATGCCCATTTTGCTTCTTTGCCAAACAAAGCTACACAGTAAATTTAATGTAAAACAAAAGTATGGTTTGACAGTTATGGGGTGAACGTCACCAAAATTGTGCAAAAATGAGAATAATTACTGTAAATGTAAACCCATTTAGCATTATGCTAATTTTTGAAAGCAACTTGCTTCTTTGCCAAACAAAGTCAGTCAGCAATTTTACAGTAAAACAAAAATATGATTTGGAAGTTGTGGGATGACGATAACCATTGAAAGCTGAACAAGTGATAAAGGGCCGAGGCATGCAGCACCTATTCACTGGCTTGAAAATTTACTGAGCTTTTCCAATGACATGGTTGAACAATCAGAACCAAAAAAATTCTGTTGCATGATTTTGACTTTTGTTCTAAATGTTTCAGCCCAGAAAAAATAATTTTAGAAAATAATTTTTTGGTCGGATTGATTAGACTGTTCAAACTATTTGAGCAACTACCGTATGTTCACACATATGGTACTTGTACATAAAAATAGCATAGCATCATTCAAATAAAAGAAAATAATTACCTTTTTTAAATGTTGCTGTTTTCTTTTTTACTTCCTTTAGAACTTTCTCGGCTTCAGAACTTATCCAAACTTCACCATTGGTAGTATTTTTAGAATCATTCATTCTAGAAATAAAACCATTGCCTTTTTAAAGTCAAAGCAACAATTAATTTTACAAATTAGAGTTGACATATATTAATTGACAAGTACAATACAAATGCTAAACTTAATACTCTGACTCTGTAAAATGATGTAGACTACAATGCAATATGTTATTATAACGACATGAATGAGTATGATATGGTCCCTGAGGATTGTCTGCCAAGCCAAAAGACAGGTGCAGAAAATCTCCATAACTAAGTCAGATATCAAGAAATTTGGTATAATTGACAAAAAAGTTTGATCCACAAAATGTTTCCTTTTAAAATTTTTGTTCATGTAATATGCACCCCTAATTAGGATGTTCCATTGAACAAAGGCATTATTTCACCTTTTGGCTGTCAGTGATAAAATCAGTAGTGAGTCTTTCAAAATTAATTCCAGGCTATAAATTGTAGAACTTATAAGTATGATAAAATTGGTGTTAAATCTGTGTTAATTGCTGTTCAGGCAAAGAAAATTAGCCCAAATTCTAAAATGCAATTTCTAAGACCCCATTCCCATAGATTTTAGATCGATTTATCCCTGTGGGGAGTCTCACTAGATTACTGTCAGCTTAGTTGGCTTAAGCATCTGTCCCGCCTACTAAAAGCTGTAAAGTGGTAATTAACTATGGTGCGCGCTCGGCTGACTGCAATTTAGTGTGAACCCCCAGGGAGTTAGGTCGATCTTAATCTCTGTATCGATCTAAATCTCTGTGAATGCACCCTAACACACAAACACTGTTGTTAGGTCATCAGCTTGAACTAGCAAAATGTGACAGCATTATCTCATTACATGACAAAGGTTATTTTCTGCATTATCTAAGCAGGTACAGAATTAAATCAGAACATTTTTATCAAGCATAATACCCCTCATACTTACATCTTAAATCCCTTCTTTTCAGCAGGTCTGTAGGTATAAACCAAGTCGGTTGTGGCTTTTACAAAATTCTCATTGATTTCTGGGTCTGTTGGTAGTTTGAGTTCCTGCAAAATAGGCTGAAATAGATTATTCTAGGAATTTTCTAACCAAAGTCAACTTAACCCTTTTGAACACAAATTCCAATTGAGAAATTATTATTATTATTAATTTTTTTCTTTTTCAAACCTGAAAACTTTACTTTAAAATGTCTTTAATCAATTTGGTGTTGTACAATAAAGGCTACCACCAGTGGATGTTGAAAAAAAAAGACAATGAACTAGAGGATCAGAGAGGCGATACCGCCTCCGAATATTGTACCACCAGCTGGAGCAAGCGCATTCGTATAGACCCCCACATACACAAAGTAAGGGACACAGCCACCAGTCTTGTGCTTGACAAGCTGTAAAAATGCAATCAACAAGAATTTTCAAAATATGCAAAAAATATATATAACTTAAAATGGTACAATCAAAGTGAATTCATCGTAAGGTAGGTCAAAGGTCAATTTCAAGGTCACAGTAAATTGCCAGTATATGACTTCCTATTCAAGTTTAATAGTAACTATGGACCTATCTCTGCCAGTTTTGAAGATAAAAGGGAAGCAAAATTCGCAAAGTTCAGTTCATGGTGAAAAGTAGGCCAAAGGTCAATTTTAAGGTCACATTTAGATTGCCAGTATATGACTTCCTATTCAACTTCAATAGTAACTATAGACCTATCTCTGCCAGTTTTGGAGATTAAAGGGAAGCAAAATTTGCAAAGTTCAGTTCATGGTGAAAAGTAGGTCAAAGGTCAATTTCAAGGTCACAGTAAGATTGCCAGTATATGACTTCCTATTCAACTTCAATAGTAACTATGGACCTATCTCTGCCAGTTTTGGAGATATAAGGGACTAAATGTTATAATTTTGGAGTTACCATAATGTGCCATAAATTTCCTACAGAAAAAATTAATTAAAATAAAGAAAAGGTTATTTTGGTCAAAATTCTTGAAATGGGAGGTGTTCTGAAGTTCGAGATGTTCAAATTTGATGATATAATGTCATTTTTGACCACGAGTTGTCTGCTTTGCCAAGCCTTATGTTTTATTTTTCTGAATTCAAAATTTATTATCCATTACCGTACTGCACATTTTGCTTTCACCACCAATGTACTTTTTTAAACAGCGTATCTTTGGAGACAAAAGGGAAGCAAAATTTGCAAAGTTCAGTTCATGGTGAAAAGTAGGTCAAAGGTCAATTTTAAGGTCACATTTAGATTGCCAGTATATGACTTCCTATTCAAGTTCTATAGTAATTATGGACCTATCTCAGCCAGTTTTGGAGAAAAAAGGGAAGCAAAATTTGCAAAGTTCAGTTCATGGTGAAAAGTAGGTCAAAGGTCAATTTCAAGGTCACAGTAAGATTGCCAGTATATGACTTCCTATTCAAGTTCAATAGTAACCATGGACATATCTCTGCCAGGTTTGGAGTTAAAAGAGAAAGAAATTAGCAGAGTTCAGTTCATGATAATAAGTAGGTCAAAGGTCAATTTCAAGGTCACACTGAGATTGCCAGGATATGACTTCCTATTCAAGTTCAATAGCAACTATGGACCTATCTCTGCCAGTTTTGGAGATAAAAGGGAACCAAAATTTGCAAAGTTCAATTCATGGTGAAAAGTAGGTCAAAGGTCAATTTCAAGGTCACATTTAGATTGCCAGGATATGACTTCCTATTCAAGTTCAATAGCAACTATGGACCTATCTCTGCCAGTTTTGGAGATAAAAGGGAAGCAAAATTTGCAAAGTTCAGTTCATGGTGAAAAGTAGGTCAAAGGTCAATTTCAAGGTCACATTTACATTGCCAGTATATGACTTCCTATTCAACTTCAATAGTAACTATGGACCTATCTCTGCCAGTTTTGGAGATATAAGGGACTAAATGTTATAATTTTGGAGTTACCATAATGTGCCATAAATTTCCTACAGAAAAAAATTAATTTAAATAAAGAAAAGGTCATTTTGGTCAAAATTCTTGAAATGGGAGGTGCTCTGAAGTTCGAGAAGTTCAAATTTGATGAAATAATGTCATTTTTGACCACAAGTTGTCTGCTTCGCCAAGCCTTATATTTTTTTTTTTTCTGGGGTTCAAAATTTATTATCCATTACCGTACTGCACATTTTGCTTTCACCACCAATATGTACTTTTTGATACAGCGTAACTCGAAAACCGTATGGAATACAAAAAAACGGAGACCACCACCAGTGTTGGGCTTTACATGCTCTACAAAATGCAAAAAAGAATGGGTCTCTAGTGTTAACGGTTCCCAAATTACAGACAGGTTTCGGTATCTTATGGCCGCTACTCCTGTGAAAATGCACCGATTGACCCCAAATTCACGGAGATGAAAGATGACCTGAAGGGTAACAACTTCCAATAATATTATTGGTTAAGTCTGTGTGGTGTCTGAATAACAGGGCAAATAATTTTTTTTTCGTAAAAAAATTAATTTTTTTGAAAATTTTGGCCCGTTTGACCTTGAAATAAAGGTCAAATCCAAGGGCATATTTGAAATCTACACATATGACTTTTGGAAAGCCGTCTGTAGAAATTTTTCCCATAATTCCATCCATGAATGCACACATGAACTAAAATCCTTAGGTTTCAACATCCATTATGGTATCAGTTAGATATACTTGAAATCAGCAAGGTGCATGTGACATTGCTTCTGAAATAATTTTTCTTCTTCACTATGAAAGATTTTCTATGGAAATTACTCCATGATGATCTTTATGCATACCAACATAATACTAAGGGATATTGTCATCCTGTACCCAAAACTTCTTATTTACTGCGTTACATACATTGTTTTGGGTAATAAATAAATCTTCAGTGTTTAGTGACTAAATTAATTAACATTTACCCGTCATATTACGGGTGACATCATAATTGTGACTTTGGGGTTAAAAACTGAAAAATTGGTTTCTCAAATTTCCTTTTCATGATCACCATTACAACCCTGATCTAATGACACCATTAGGACTCCAAAACCATGCCAGCCATTTTTCTTAAAATTTCTTAGTTCAGATTTTATCATTTATGAAGCAAAATGCCTTTCTTTGATGAAAATCTGTAATTAGGGGCTTATAATTTCATAACAAAAACATTCAAACTAAAATGATGGCACGGGATTCTAGCCTATAAACTCCTTGTCAACTCTTCGTGACAATTTTCGTGATAAAATCTTGTTCACGGATAAAGTTATGCCCCCAAATGGATTGCCATCTCACCTCAAAATAGAAAGGTGTTAAATTGATGATTAAAGCTTTGAGTTCCCTAGGCTTATACATTGCAAAAAAAAAAAAAAAAAATGCCAGTTTTTTTATATTTTCGAGGATTTTTCCATCATTTTAAATCATCACAAAGATAGATGCATTATTGAATAATTAGATGCAGGAAAAAACTAATTTTGGGTCTGGACGATAATACAGGGTAACAATATCCTTAACAAACTTTTTTGTAGATTGGAAACCAAATAAATAATTAGTATGTAACTAATATACCATAAAATGCCGATGGTTGGCAAGCAGAGGAAAAACATCATCATCCAATTTATTTATTAAAGCCTGATGTGCATATACCACAGGAGAGGCACATGATATAGACTCTTCTTCATCAAAGTATAAATTCTTAGTATCTGGACTAAACCTGAAAGAAATAAAAAATACTATGTGCAATGATAAAATATCACTTATTGGAAAATCATCAATTTAGTTACCAACAAAAGTATATATTCTGATATGAACTCAGTTGGAATTCGAGAAAATTTATATCACCCTTTTCAGGTATACTTAACAAGACTGCAAACTGTTAAATACGCAGACAAAGCAGAAAGAAATGATAAATAAAAAGGGTTATATTGTCAATATTAAAGCAAAAACACAAAACTTAACAGTATTATCACCACAAAAATTTATTTATACACTACAGGTAACAGGAACATTCAGAAAAAGTACCTAGCATAGATCTGGGAGAGTTACAAAAAATACCAATATATATATATATATATATATATATATATATATATATATATAGATAGATAGATAGATAGATAGATAGATAGATAGATAGATATATAGATAGATAGATAGATAGATAGATAGATATAGATATAGATATAAAATTGAAAAAATATTTAAAAGACGTTATTTAAAAAAAAGCACAAAATAATCCCTATAGTGCACAAAATAGAGTATTTGTTATATTTGATGCAATATTACATAATGTTCAACAGCATAATCACCACCTTTTTTTACCCAATGCAATTTTACAGTCAGATAGTCAAAAAAACCAAAATGTGAAAAATGAACATTGCACATAAAAACTGCATAATTTCAAGAAAAACTAGAGGATCAGAGAGGCGATACCGCCTCCGGATATTGTACCACCAGCTGGAGTAAGCGCATTCGGATGGGTAGTGATTTTCTAGACAATAGGCCTATTGGTTTTCCTTGAAATGTGTTATCAGTGTTGCATATATGCTGACAAAAGAGGAAACCTATGGGCAACACTGGGTATATCTCTGCTAGTTTTGAAGATATGAGGGGCAAGAAAATATTCAAAGTTCAGTTCATGGTGAACAGTAGGTCAAAGGTCAATTTCAAGGTCACAGTTTATGACTGCCTATTCAAGTTCAAAAGTAACTATGGGCATTTCTTTGCCAAGTTTAGAGATATATAGGCCAGAAAACATGCAAAGTACAGTTCATCATAAAAAGTAGGTCAAAGGCCAATTTCAGGATCACAGTTAGATAGCCAGTATATGACTTCCTATTGAAGTTCAATAGTAACTATCTTTGCCAGTTTAAGAGATATAAGGGCTGGAAATTTTAGTTCATGGTGAAAAGTAGGTCAGAGGCCAATTTCAAGGTCACAGTTAAATTACAAGTATATGTCTTCCCATTCAAGTTCAATAGTAACTATGGGCGTATCTCTGCTAAATTTGTAGTATTTCACATTTTATTTTCACCACTAAATATTGGATGTTGAACTTTTATATATAGTGCAATGCCTAAGCTGTATCGAAAACAAAACACAGACACCACCTCCAGTGTTGCGCTTGACAAGCTCTACAAAATGCAAAAAACAAGAGGTCTCTATCATTAACAGTTCCAGAATTGGAGACAGTTTTCAGTGTTGGCATCTAATGGCCGCTACTCCCGTGAAAATGGACCAATGAGGGATACCAGCCCGCTTGGCACCAGGTGTCGCTAGTGTGAATTCAGTCCTTCCACAGTCGCCATTTTGGAAATAACATGTGTTGGACTGTGGCACTGGCCTTAATAAACTTGCCTCAGTATTGTTGTGTACCTGAATGTTAAAGTCGGCAAGGTGGGAATAATTTTCCTGAGGATTCAGGGCTTCGTTTGAAGTGAAGGGTTACATGTCAACACACCTTGCATGTTAAAGGGACAGTTACAACTTGGCACAGGCACAGTACAGTAATTAGGCCCCTAAAGATAGACGAGTTGCCTCAAAAAGAATACACGGAGAAAGGTTAATTGATCTTGGCAAAACTTATAAAGTTTCGGAAAGAGAGCTTCATAGCAAGAAAGTGCCCCTAGGAAGTATGATTTATCAAAGTGCGTTTTTTTATGTCCGCAATTTCAGAAGAGTTGTCAGTAAATATACATAAGTGCCGGTAGCCTACTACCCGTATAAGGTTGTGTTATTAAGTAATATCCTTTTTTATTGATGTATTGAGCATGACCGGTAATGTTAATTAAATAATTGGTTTTATTTAAAATAATAATTCAGTACATCGTAAGAATCATAAAACTAGGTATAGTTAGATAATTTATTTGTACATGTATAGATGCAATTTCTCAGCCAATGGAATAATGCAGGTTTGGAAATCTTTTTGTAACAGTTGAAGAAATAAAATTTAAAGAAAGAAAACATTTTATAAATGAACAGTTTTTTTTTTTTTTTTTTTTTTTTTACAAAATAGCACTTCTGAATTGTTTTACTTGAGTAGAAACACCATATTATTTCATCGCTCTGAAAATTCATTAAAAAGTAGCAAAACCAAATATTTTATTTAAACAAAATAATTATTCAGTCCATAGTAAAAACCATGAAACCATGTAATACTTAGATAATTTATTTGTGCTATTACTTTCCTGAATGTATAGCTGCAATTTCTCAGCCAATGGATTACTGTAGGTACGGAAAACTTTTTGTAACAGTTTAAGAAATAAAAATTAAATAAAGCAAACATTTTACAAACGAACACAGTTTTTTGTTCCTTTTTACAAAATAGTACTTATGAATTATTTTACTTGAATAGAACCACCACATTATGTCATCACTTTGAAAATTCTTTAAAAAGCAGAAAAAACAAATTATTTGCTGTAAATACAACTATCAAATTATTTCATCCCACTAAAAATATTTTACAAAATAGCACAATAGGTTTTTTTCATTACAGTTAAATATTATTAAAACAGCATCAACAGGCAAGTACTTTTTGTAAAGAATATAGCACCACCAAATTATTTCATTTTAGTTAAAACATTTTTTTAAAATTGCACTTCAAAACTGTGATTTCAGCTAAAACCATTTCATACAGGGGTACTTTCTATAAACTAGCTGACACATACTTCCTATAGTGTTTTTCATTAAAAAAAGTTATCCTGGGCAAAATACATGTAGAAAAATATCCAGTGTCAGAATGAATCAACCCCACAAACAGATCTTTGAATGTAAACACAACAAAATAGCAGAATGGGCGATTTGTAATGAATATCTGGCCTTCTAACTGAGTATAGTATTTGCGGGTTTTCTTTAGGCCCAAATTCGTGCACGAGATACACATTCCAAAAAGGGGAAATCAGGTCCGGGTCCGACTGTCATGTGTCTGGAATGGTTTTGGACACAACAATGATTCATACATTTTGTTTATATACTTCTTCTCTGTAGCTGCAATTATCTCTCCAAATCTGGAAGCAGTGATCCGCCATTGTCTCTCCTTGTGTCAGATTGCGCTCTTTCCTTGTTATAACTTGCTATGCTCAGTGTTCGCTGTTTGTTCCTCAACCTGAAATATTCATATCCCATTAAAGCATGGTAGATGGTTACAGCATTAAATAGTTTAGATACAATATTATAATTCTATGATGTCACACATCACCTAGTTTGATAATTCTATCTCATATTTGGGCCCGATTCTCAAAGACCTCTGTTTTCACTTACATCATTCCCTCTATCCATGCTTTATTCTTTTCATGGCACTTGGAAATAGTTGTTGTCCATCACAGCCGCCTGTAAGTCAGCTTTAGGGTAGGCATAACTGGTGGCTACATCAATCTTTACCGCTGATGTGAAGTGATAGGTAAGATTCCTGAAGTAATCATTTTATCCTGCTCTTGAAGTTGGCTGTCCTGGAGTCCTGAAATCGACAGTTTCAGGCTTTGCCCCCAATATACGGGCCTTCTTTGGGTAACCTTATAAAGAAAATGAATGAGTTCATTTATTAAGTATAAAAAAATCTTTGTCTTTCGTGCTACTTAAACAAAATATGAGCGTAAGCCTACTCGTACCTATAGTAGTCTACATGTACATAACATGTCAGATTTGACACACACACCTCGACTAATTATTTATTTTTTCAAGGAAAATAGTTAGCATTCGTGTTTTTCAAGCACTAAATGAAAAGAAAACACATACCTTTCAGTCAATTCACATTTGCATCCAGATGTTATGGCACCACATTCAAGTAAATTGCGTTTGAGTTGGTTCACTGTCAGCGACGCGTGCACACGCTCCATGTTAAACTCTGGTGTAAAGCATTGAGCGAGATTCTGCGAGACTTTAGAAGGACTGCTTTCACCCCCACGCCATCTAGCGGCATACCCTTAAAGCGGGTATTCCCCATTGACCCCAAACTCACGAAGATGAAAGAAGACCCTCAGGGTAATACCTGTCCATAATATTATAAGTTAGATCTGTAAAATTTCTGAAAATCGGCATAAAATATTAAATTTTTTGCAAAAAATTCCCATTTTTAGAAATTTTTGGCCCGTTTGACCTTGAAATAAAGGTCAAAGGTCAAATCCAAGGGCATATTTGAAATCTCCACATATGACTTTCGGTCAGCCATCTATAGAAAATTTTCCCATAATTCCTTCGGTATGGGAGATATTTAGCATTGAATTTCTAAAAATTTTGACAAGGGTGCCTTTCGACGAGTGTCATGCCAAGGGCAATGCACCGACTGAGACAAAAATACCCAGGGGTTCAAGTTGAGATTATACATGACTGAAATCCAAGAGATGGGCACACAGGCCCATGCAGTCTAGGAGGAGAAGCGGTAATGGTGACTTGTATCCCACGACACCCTGCGGAGCCAACGGAGCTTACAGAGCCGGCGGAGCCGGCAGAGCCATACAAGACGGGTCGGGACTAAAACCATGAGTACTGCCAGCGTAGACGCTGGTGGTACTAATAATCTTATGGGGCTGCTTTTCCAATTAAAGCTTTATGTTAATCATAAGAATCATTCTTGAAAGTGCTATGGTTTTCCTTTAATACTGCTTACAGTGGCAATGCAGAAAATGGGGTTTTCATCAGTTTTGGTGCAATACAACATAATGCTTAACAGCATAATCATTTTTGTATTATCTACTACACGTAAAATGGAGATTTATAAAATTTTACTACTATACAACTTCATGGTCATGCATTGAAAATACCAATATGTGAGAAATGAACATTTCAATAAAACTGCATTACTTTCTGAAAAAGAATCCAAGTCTGTTTTCCAATTCAAGCTGTATTTCAATCCTTTCAACTTTTCTGTAAGTTTGAGAATCATAAGTAACATGGTTTTCTTTTAATGGTCAATATGGTAACATTGCCCAAGAAGGGTTCATATAATGCTGAACAACATACAAGAATCACCACCAATTTTTAATAAGAAAGTTTTAGTATCATGGATATTCAAAAGATGTGAATAGCAAAGCTGTATGTTTGAGAATCATGAATTACATGGCTTTTTTTTAATTGGTCACTACATATTTCATAATGCTTAACAATATATGTATGTATCATGGGCATTCAGAAAATCAAGAAAGCATTAGCTTTATGCCCAGGGCTATAAAATTGGTTGAGTTCATTTCAAAGTAAGAAGTAGGTTGCAGGTCGAATTTACTGTTTCACCCTCCCCCCAGCTGAAAGGAGTTTTGACACACTTCGCAGACGATAAAAACTTGAAAATTTCATCGGTCTTGGAAAATTTCATCAGTCTTGAAAATTTCGTCGGGAGAGGATTTTCTGCTGATGTAATTTTTTTCACTGAAAATTTTGTCAAACTTGAAAATGGGTACTCTCCATTATTTTGAAAAGCTTGTCAACTTATGTGCCCGCGTTTTCCAGCTAAAACATAAAGGTAATACGTCAGCTGATTCCAGACAATGAAACGATCAAGATATCATTGACGATAACGCTCTCAATGGGAGAAATGAACAATAGAGTGCTCCGGCGAGCGGCTACTTACGATATAGATGGTGTAGATGTGGATTTCCATTTTCAATTGTCAGAATGTTGGCCTTTTATGTCATTGTTATTACCTGGCACATATACACAAGGTTTGCACATGGTGCGTTTTCAAGTGGATAAATAGGAGTCGCATGCTGCTGCTCTTTGTCAGTTGTAACGCTTTCAATTTTAACGACTGCTGTCCGTAATGAAGAAGACACAATGAGAAAATCAAGATCAGCAAATCTCTGCATTCCTGCAGTTCCCTGTAGTATTGCCTCCATAATAATCCACCCAAACCTGGTTTTTGTTTCGATATGTGGCGACACGCCTCGTTTTTGCATGTTGTCAGTTTGTAGGACAGATTGGTGAAAAGTTGCATTTAAAGAGTCCCTTTATGAACAATGTTGCTTGCTTACTATCACTTCCTATTCAATAACTGACTTTTCCTTTTTTAATTTCAAACACATGGAGATAAACTTCTCAATGATTGTGTTTTTATTACCATAGTTTGTCCACGGTTTCTCTTTTTTTATGAAATAAAATTGATATTGTACATGTAACTACACCTTTGTCCTAACTCAGTGGTTAGGAAAAGGATGCTTGGACAAAAAACTTCTATTTGACTCACTTACACCTGGGGAGCAATGCTGCTAACAAGATGTTAATCTTGCGCGAGGAAACACCTTCACTATATATATATATATATATATATATATATATATATATATATATATATATATATATATATATATATATATATATATATATATTCATTCTGTGATTGAAAGAAAATAATACATACTATAAATAAGGTTTGCCGATATTATGAAGTTGTACCTTTGAATCCATTCCTGGTACCGTGGGTCTCTAAAAATCTGCATAGGTGTGAAATGAATTATGAGTTCTGCAGTGTTTTCTGGATTCCCTCCATTCTGATACTGATGAAACTCTTGGTTTTTCAGCAAAGATTCCAAAAATCCTTCTGTTGGACAATCAATTACTAAATTCAAGAAAAAATACTATTATTGAAAAGGACTTAACACTATGCTATTGTAAGACAATATGAAAGACAATAAAACTTTTCAATACATTAATATGTAATTATATGAAATTGATGAATCTCACAAGAATCCATTCTGAAATGAACACTCACACACACACACACACACACACACACACACACACCGCAATGATCACTAACTGATCAAGAATATGGCACATATGATTAAAGTGGTGTTGTGCCATCCATGATCTGTGGTAAATATGTCTTTTTACCATTCACTTCTCACCATGGCTTGAAGTGTTGTAAATTCAATAATAATAATACTAATAATTATATACTTAAAGTCATAATAACTCTTCGTTTTGGCCAAAAATTGGATTTTCCTGGAAAAAACGGCAATTTTCCCGTACTTACCAATGGTCAACGACCCCATTCCTGCATTCAAAGTTAATCCAGGGTTTTTTTCCTAAACGTACGGTTTTTTGTTAAAATCTCTAATGAGATTTTAACTGACGGAGCTCTCTCTGACATTGCAAAGTCACTGGTGACCTACTTAAAACCGCGGGAAAAGCAGACAACAACAACACTATATAAGATTCATGAGATATATTCGTCTTTTTGTTAAAAATGCATTTATATCCACAATGTGTGCCATTCTGGGCTTTTCGTTATCCGACGCACTGTACAAAAACTCGCAACTTACGTCTGCGTCCGCATTAATGTGTTTGGCGCCATGTTATTTTGGTCTCGAATGAACGCGAGAATCCGCGTGACACCATTACGTCATTAGCAACGAATGCCTTGATGACTGGGAAAAATGGCATCGAAAGCCCCATTGACAAGCACAGATTTTAGTTTTACTCCAATAACGGCCGTTTTAGTGGTAAAATACGATAGAATATATTTCCATGCGTTGTTTAAAATGTATTTCATGCGGAATTTTGAATCTCAAAGGAAGAGTTATTATTGCTTTAAGAGAAAGAAAAACAATTGTTTTTACCTATAATTGGTCTCCATATGACAGCTTTTTTGAGAATATCATCAGGGCATATCTGAAATACATTAAAAGATACTGGCTGATACCCGTCACATCATTCCATAACAAGAGGATCAGAGAGGTGATACCGCCTCTGGAAATTGTACCACCAGCTGGAGTAAGCGCATATGTTAAGGTCCACTAAATGCATGTGATGAAATCACTCATTTACATGTTATGTTTATACAATCAGTCAGCATATTATCATTCACCTTACTTCAGTCTTGAATGAATATTTATCATCCTCTGTAAAAGTATACCTGATAAGTAGGACTGATATAACTTAAAAGTAGAAGCCCTCAATTGTTATCTATTGCATTGCAATTAGTATTTAAATGAGTTGCTGCCACTGTGGCATGCAGATAGATTCTCTGTAGATAATGTGTATAAAGGCTGAATGCTTGGACTTAATAAAGGACTTTTAGACTTGGAACTGAAGATGTGAGTCTGTGGGGTTATATTCCCTCTCCCATGCATCAGTGACAAGTGAAATATATTAGAAGAACCTGGGTAGGGTGGAACATGGACCCCTACATAATGGCGAGCTCGACCAGGGTCACTGCGGGGGAGGGATATAACTATGGATCCAACTTTGAAGATGAGTATGCGTACGAAGATGATGACTGGGATTCTGAAAAGGACTTAAACATTAACGGCAGACTGGTAGAATGCCTGTCCAAGCTAGCAGACTTGTTACAGAGACAATATGGCAGTTTGCAGCAACAAAATAATGACATTACTGCAGAATCTGAAATGAAACAAGAAGAAGTTAAAGAAAGAAACCAAGGCAAAGTAGATGAATTATTAGAAATGGAGATGGGAACTTTGGACGAGGCACAGACAACTGTTTTTGAGGATGAATGTATGAATCAGATGAAGCTTGTAAAGGACGATGATGTAGGTGAGGAAAAGGATGGGAATGAACTCTGTGAGGACATAATGACTATAAACGAACAAGAGGTAGAAAAGGGAACTGATGTTGAGAAAGGGGAGAAACATGAAAGGTATGTCGAGAAAGATTATGAACAAGAGGTAGGATTGAAAACTGATGATGATGATGATGATGACAACGGATTAATCGGAAGTGAGAGTAAAATGGGTGAACTGAAGTATTATGAGAAACCTGAAGTAGTTGAAAAGGCTTTAACAGATGATGTAAAGAATACGGATAAAGGACTTGATGATGATGATGACCCAAAGTATGTGGAGAAACATGATGTAGATGAAAATGCTGTAACGGATTATGTAAAGAATGCTGATGAAGGACTTAATGATGAACGGATGGAAATGGATTTTTCTAATTTCAAAAATACAGACAGAGACAAACTTACTGAAGTAGAGATGAAACAAAGTGCAGGTGAGGAGGAAGTTGAAGAGAATGAAGAACAAAGTGCAAGTGAGGAGGTACTTAAAGTTGTAGAGAATGTAGACAAACAAGGTTCAGACACAGAAAATGTTTATGAGAATGCAAGAGAATGGACAGGTGTAAAATGGGAATTTCACAGAGACAGCAAAAAGGTGCAGAGAAAGTGTATGGCAAAGAAACTAAAATGGACACTTCTCCCACACTGCAAATTAAGACATGATTTTTTTTTTTATATAAATATTAAGTTAAAGGATGATACATTTGTCCGAGTTGTACTGTAGGTTTGAAAAAAAAAGGAGATATATTGGATTTATAGATATTTACCATACGGCTCAGTAACTGATTGTCTTGTTTCAATGTTTTAAGTATAATTGCACCAAATGTTTCATAACTTTTAAAAATATTTGAAAATAGTAAGATTTAAATGTGCTTACAGCCAAGGTTAAAACTAAATTATATAGAATAAGTGGCAATATGTTTTTTATTAATGGTAATTTCCAACATGTAAGGTAATTTCCAAGAGATATGGAAGAAAGAAAATAGTTTAATGATATATCTGATATTAAATTGTTTAATTGATGAGATTTTAAATGTACAGTTCATTAGAAAAGCTGTTATTTAAACCATCTGTATGATAACTGGACATTTTTCTTTTTCAAAATATTTTGGGAGCATAAACATTCAAATTTAATTTCATTAGAATAATGACATGTCTTTGTACAGCAATGGAATAGACAATGAACTGAATTAATTACAATTGTTAGTTAAAGTAATGATATTTGACAGAATAATAATTTAATTTTTTTGGTAATTGAATCATGACATAGATATTTTGTACAAGTATTTAGCTGTTTAAATTTTATCTTTGAGCATTCTGTGGAATCTTTATTTCAAAAAATTATGTAACCATAATTTTTTTTTGTGGGAAAAGAAGGAATATGTTAAGGTCCACTAAATGCATGTGATGAAATCACTCATTTACATGTTATGTTTATACAATCAGTCAGCATATTATCATTCACCTTACTTCAGTCTTGAATGAATATTTATCATCCTCTGTAAAAGTATACCTGATAAGTAGGACTGATATAACTTAAAAGTAGAAGCCCTCAATTGTTATCTATTGCATTGCAATTAGTATTTAAATGAGTTGCTGCCACTGTGGCATGCAGATAGATTCTCTGTAGATAATGTGTATAAAGGCTGAATGCTTGGACTTAATAAAGGACTTTTAGACTTGGAACTGAAGATGTGAGTCTGTGGGGTTATATTCCCTCTCCCATGCATCAGTGACAAGTGAAATATATTAGAAGAACCTGGGTAGGGTGGAACATGGACCCCTACACATACGTATGGAACCCACCCCTCCAAAAAGGGACACCATCACCAGTCTTGTGCTTGACAAGCTCTATAAAATGCAATCAACAAGAGTTCTCAAAATATGCAAAAAAATATAACTGAAAATGGTACAAACAAGCAGATTTTCAAATTGACTTGCATTTTCCTACCATTAATCACTCCTGTGATTCTCTAGACAAAAGGCCTATTGGTTTTCTTTGAAATGTGTTGTCAGTGGTGCATATATGCTGACAAAAGAGAAAACCTAAAGGCAACAACGGGCACATCTCTGCTAGTTTTGAAGATATGAGAGGCAAGAAAATATGCAAAGCTCAGTTCATGGTGAAAAGTAGGTCAAATGTCAATTTCAATATCATAGTATATGCACTTCTATTCAAGTTCAATAGTAACCATGGGCATTTCTTTGGCAATTTTGAAGATTTAAAGGCCAGAAAAGATGCAAAAAGCACTTCATCATAAAAAGTAGATCAAAAGTCAATTTCAAGGTCACAGATTGCCAGTGTATTACTTCCTATTCAAGTTCAATAGTAACTATGGACCTATCTCTGCCAATTTTGGAGATAAAAGGGAACGGAAATTTGCAAAGTTCAGTTCATGGTAAAAAGTAGGTCAACAGTCAATTTTAAGGTCACAGTAAATTGCCAGTATATGACTTCCTACTCAAGTTCAATAGTAACTATGGACCTATCTCTGCCAGTTTTGGAGATAAAAGGGAACAAAAATTTGCAAAGTTCAGTTCATGGTGAAACGTAGATAAAAGGTCAATTTCAAGGTCACACTAAGATTGCCAGTATATGACTTCCTATTCAAGTTCAATAGTAACTATGGAACTATCTCTGCCAGTTTTGGAGATAAAAGGGAACGAAAATTTGCAAAGTTCAGTTCATGGTGAAAAGTAGATCAAAGGTCAATTTCAAGGTCACTGTTAAATTGCCAGTATGTGACTTCCTATTCAACCTTAATAGTAACTATGGACCTATCAGAGCCAGTTTTGGAGATATAAGGGACTAAATGTTACAATTTTGGAGTTACAAAAATGTGCCATAAATTTCCTACAGAAAAAATTAATTAAAATAAAGAAAAGGTCATTTTGGTTGAAATTCTTGAAATGGGAGGTGCTCAGAAGTTTCAGATGTTCAAATTTCATGAAATAATGTCATTTTGGTCCGAATTTTACATGGAATGAGTTGAGATTATAGGTAACCTAAATCCAAGAGATGGGTACGCAGGCCCTTGTAGTCTAGGAGGAGAAGCGGTAACGGTGACATGGCGGCGGAGCCTGCAGAACATAGGGGTCGGGACTAAAACCATGTGTACTGCCAGCGCCTACGCTGGTGCATTAAAGTTCAATGGTAACTGTGGGTACACTTCTACTAGATAAGAATTTGAAGTAAAGGCCTTAAAACGTGTGAAATGACGACCAGTTCGCACATCTACCATGGTGTGGAACCTCTCAAATTTTTATCATACCTCTTATCTCCTCAACTTGCATACTCCTGCAAAGCCAACCAGTTTTCCCATGGACAGAGCCATGATTAAGGTAATATCCATCTCGTGTCCAGTTAGGTCACTTTTAAATTACACTGATTATACAGGTAAAATGGATACTCAGAAAATATATCTAGCAAAGGGATTGAGGCCCATGTGGTTTTCAACCTTTAGTTGAACTAAGTCCCGTGACTCATTTTCTGTAAGTTTCCACTTATCTTGTCATCTCTGAAAGCGCACTGTGACAACAATGCTGCCAATGACGATGACGGCTAAAACAGATATGGGTGATGTCTGTATCATGTATATTAAAATGTACCACAGGAAAATATTGCACAAAAAAAGTAAAAAAAAAAAACATTAATGACTGCCACAGTTTTTAAACTTACCACTCTGCCATCTTCCAGAGTTACTGTTTCACCCTGGCATAATGTCTTCAATACAGCGCTAGATGTCCTATACAAAAAGAACATTTCATGAAAACATAGTGCTATTGCAAGTATCAAAATACATCAGATCATAAATTCAAAAGATTATTTTAAACTAGAGGATCAGAGAGGCGATACGGCCTCCAGATACCACCAGCTGGAGTAAGCGCATTTAAATGGAAAACAAAAAAAGGGACACCACCACCAGTCTTATGCTTGATAAGCTATATAAAACTAGAGGATCAGAGAGGCGATACCGCCTCCAGATATTGTACCACCAGCTGGAGTAAGCACATTTGTATGGTCCCCCCCAAAAAAATAAAGGACATCACCACCAGTCTTGTGCTTGACAAGCTCTATAAAATGCAATAAACAAAAGTTCTCAAAATATGCAAAAAAAAAAAAAAAAAAAAAAAAAACTGTTAAAATGGTCCAATCAAGCAGATGTTCAAATTGACTTGTATTTTCCTAACATTAATCACTCCTGTGATTTGCTAGACAATAGGCCTATTGGTTTTCCTTGAATTGCGTTATCAGTGTTGCATATATGCTGACAAAGGAGAAAACCTAGGGACAACACTGCTCAGATCTCTGCTAGTTTTGAAGATATGAGGGGCAAAAAGTAGGTCAAAGGTCAATTTCAAGGTCACAGTATATGACTTCCTATACAAGTTCAACAGTAACTAAGGGCGTTCCTTTGCCAATTTTGGAGATATGAAGGCCAGGAAACATGCAAAGTGCAGTTCATCATAAAGAGTAAGTCAAAGGTCAATTTCAAGGTCATAGTAAGATTACCAGTATGTGACTTCCTATTCAAGTTCAAAAGTAACTTTGCCATTTTTCAAGATATAAGGGACAAAAAATTTGCAAAGTTCAGTTCATGGTGAAAAGTAGGTCAAAGGCCAATTTCAAGGTCACAATGAGATTGCCAGTATATGACTTCCTGTTCAAGTTCAACAGTAACTATGGGCTTATCTCTGCCAGTTTTGGAGATATAAAGATCAGAAAACTTGCAAAGTGCAGTTCATCATGAAAAGTAAGTCAAAGGTCAATTTCAAGGTCATAGTAAGATTGCCAGTATGTGACTTCCTATTCAAGGTCAATAGTAACTTTGCCAGTTTTCAAGATATGAGGGACAGAAAATTTGCAAAGTTCAGTTCATGGGGAAAGGTAGGTCAAAGGTCAATTTCAAGGTCACAATGAGATTGCCAGTATATGACTTCCTATTCAAGTTCAACAGTAATTATGGGCTTATCTCTGCCAGTTTTGGAGATATAAAGATCAGAAAACTTGCAAAGTGCAGTTCATCATGAAAAGTAGGTCAAAGGTCAATTTCAAGGTCACAGTTAGATTACCAGTATATGACTTCCTATTTAAGTTCAATAGTACATATGGAGTATTTTGGAGTATTTCACATTTTATTTTCACCACTGAATATCAGATGTTGAACTTTTTGATATAGTGCAATGCCTAAGCCATATTGAAAACAAAAAAACGGATACCACCTCAGTGTTGCACTTGACAAGCTCTACAAAATGCAAAAAACAAGAGGTCTCTAGCATTAACAGATCCAAAATTAGAGAGAGTTTTCAGTTTCAGCATCTAATGTCTGCTACTCCCGTGAAAATGCACCAATTGACCCCAAACTCACGAAGATGAAAGATGACCCTAAGGGTAACACCTGTCCATAATATTATAGATTAGATCTGCACAGTTTCTGAAAAAAAGCAGAAATAAATTTTTTTTGCAAAAATTTCCCAATTTTTAGAAAAGTTTGGCCCATTTGACCTTGAAATAAAGTTCAAAGGTCAAATCCAAGGGCGTGTTTGAAATCTCCACAAATGATTTTCGGTCAGTCATCTATAGAAAATTTTCCAATAATTCCTTCGGTTTGGGAGATATTTAGCATTGAATATCCAAAAATTTTGACAAGGGTGCGTTTCAACAAGCGTCACGCCCAGGCCAATGCACCGACAGAGACAAAAAAACCAGGGGGTTCAAGGTGAGGTTATATGTGACCTAAATCCAAGAGATGGGGACACAGGTCCTTGCAGTCTAGGAGGAGAAGCGGTAACGGTGACTTGTTTCCGGCGCCTTACTGCGGAGCCGCAGGAGCCAGCGGAGCTATATGAGACGGGTCGGGACTAAAACCATGAGTACCGCCAGCATACACACTGGTGGTACTAATAAAATATACAAGAGTTCTCAAAATGTGCAAAAAAAAAATATAAACAAGGCAGCAAAGCTGTCAAATGTACAGACAAAAAACAGGAAATAACTAGATTGAATCTGACAAACTGCAATGATATGAGTTTATTTCCATTTTTGAAACTTTATTACACAATACACGATAACAAGTTTACCATCATTTTTACATAATCAACTAATAATGTTGTAAAGATGCAGGAAATGCCAAACAAACACTTTTATGTATCTTATTAATTAAATAATGAAACTGTTAACATGCCTAAGAAATGAATCTGAGGAAATGTGAAAAAACGGCATTTCTTTAAAATAATGGCCCGATTAAGCTGATTTTTGAACTCAACCTGCGTTTTAGCAGGAATGACCACTCCTGTGAGTTTCATGACAATTGGCGTATCTGTTTTTCTTATATTGTATTTACTGTGTTGCATATATGCTGAAAAGTGAAGAAAAAAGCATAACTAATAAAATAATAATAAAACAGTGGCCTGATCATGCCGATTTTCGAACCTGACCTGCGTTATAATAAGATCGATTACTCCTGTGAGTTTCATGACAACAGGCCTATCAGTTTTCCTTGAAATGTGTTTTCAGTGTTGCATATATGCTGAAAAGTTAAAAAAAAAACAGCATAACTTCCCTTAAAATGGCCCGATCATGCTGATTTTCGAACTTGACCTGCGTTTTATGAATATTCATCAGCTCTGTAAATATACAGCCAAAAAGTAAAACTGCCTTCCACTTATCATGTTTACAATGAAAGTGCACGGCACCAGCGCCGGCGACAGTGACGGCGACGACGGCAGATACAGGTGATGGCAATATGTACAGACACATCTGTACATATTTACTGTACTGTTTGAGAACAGTAAGTGACATTGTTTTTCTTAAATGGTCATCATGGGAGCAGTGCCCAAAATAGGTTTTTTCAAATTTTGATGCAATATTACATAATGTTTAACAGCATAATGACCATCAATTTTAATAATAAAATATTAGTATCATGGATATTCAGAAAATGTGACTAGCAAAGGTCTTCAGGCCCATGGAACTTCAAAGTCACAACTTGAAAATGCCAAAATGTAAAAAAGACAGCACTGTTCTGAAATGTTTTTTTTCCATTTTTAACAATTTTTTTAACATAAAACAAAATTAACAGGTTACTGCCATCTTTATATGATCAACTAAGAAAATTGATGAGATGGGGAAAATATAAATACAACAGTGTTAAATGTCCAATTTCCTCCATTCTGAGATTCTAAACATAGTGAATGATTGCATCTGACAAACTGCAATGATATGAGTTTATTTCCATTTTTGAAACTTTATTACACCATACATGATAACAAGTTTACCATCAGTTTTACATAATCAACTAATAATGTTGTAAAGATACAGGAAATGTCAACCAAACACTTTAACATGTCTTATTAGTTAACCCCATAGCGCCGGGAACCGCACATATGCGGTTCATTTTAAAAAGTCCTCAGTGCCGGGAACCGCATATACGCGGTTTCTGTGTTTACATGCTTGTACTGTCCTCTGTCATTTGTAACAATTCATGCTTCTATCACAAGAATAACTCAATGTTAGTTTTTTGTTTACTACCGGCTTTTAAAAGACGTGTAGCAAGAATTAGATAATGAAAAAGCGATTTATTTCAACCATTGTCGAGGCGCTAAGAAGTCAAAATGGCGACGAGAAGTCCGCAGAAATTATGGTTTGAGAAATGTTCTAGTCTTGTTAGAAATTCAGACTTCGGGAAAGTGTCCTTGATAGATTTTGATACTCCGATAACTTCAAAGATTATGTACCTTTGGCTAGTATGAGTTGTCAGAGAGCAGATTCGGACGTGGGGCTTGATTTATGAAAAACGCTGATGATAATAACGGCAGTAACCAAGCAGACGACAATAGTAATTGGAAGGGCTATATTGCTGATAAAATGACTGTAAACGTTCCGTGGCAAGTCAGGCTAAATGTTGCCTTGTGTGCTGTATCAACATGTCTTTTCCTGCTTGTGCATAAATACAAATGTAATATGTTACGTTGTACTGCATCAACATGTCTTTTCCTGCTTATGTATAAGTACAAATGACATATGTTTACTTGTGAGCTGCATCTACGTATGGCTTTTCCTGCTTGAGTATAAATACAGATGTAATATGTTTACTAGTGCGCTGTATCAACATGTCTTTTCCTGCTTGTGTATTAGTACAAATTCCACGTTTGCTTGTATTTTTATGATGCAATTTTTATTCACGAAAGTGTAATATTTGCTCATGATATTGTTTGTATTCTTGTATACATGTATGATTTGAGTGCAAAACAAAATTTTATGAGTATCCTGGTTCAGTTGATTAAAAAACTATAGAAGAACTATTAAAAAAGGCACTTAATTTACAATCTATTTGTAATTATAAACGTAATTAGGTGGAAGTCTTCCAGTCAGCTAGCCCGCCAGTATATTGTGCAACTAGCTGACGTGATGAAGGTTTTTAGGTACAGCACGCATCCCAGGAAATTCATTATAACTCAAAAACTAAATAAGATATCTTTCTGAAATTTTCTGACATTATTTAAAATATATTTCGAATGTTTCTGAGTAAATTTCAACAAATTGTTTGGTAAAGTGAAAAAGAATGTGTATGCTGAAATTAAAGTTTTGTTTTTTACTTCTCTTCGAGAAAAGCAAGTCTCATATTTAAACTCCTGCTATTTCTACCTAAGTTAACAAATATGAATAAAACTGTTATGACTTTAAAGCTTACATTGTTGGCTTTCTAAAAATGTACAGTTCTTAGGTGTTTTCTAGACAAGTGTATACATTATCATTGCTTAAATGAGGCCGCCTGTAAAATTGAGTGCGTCCGTGTAGAGGGCTCAGGACCAAGGGCACTTTCTAGGTCAGATGCTGTCAGGCGCTATGGGGTTAAATAATGAGACTGTTAACATGCCTAAGAATTGAATCTGAGGAAATGTGAAACAAGACAGCACTGTTCTGACATGGGTTTATTTCCATTTTTAACACTTTTTTTAACATAAAACAAAATAAACAGTTTACTGCAATTTTTATATGATCAACTAAGAAAATTGATGAGATGGGGAAAATATCAATAGAATAGTGTTAAATGTCTAATTTCCTCCATTCTGAGATTCTGAACATAGTGAATGATTAAATCTGACAAACTGCAATGATATGAGTTTATTTCCATTTTTGACACTTTATTACACAATACACGATAACAAGTTTACCATCATTTTTACATAATCAACTAACAATGTTGTAAAGATGCAGGAAATGTCAAACAAACACTTTTACGTATCTTATTAGTTCAATAATGAGATTGTTAACATGCCTAAGAGTTGAATCGGAGGAAATGTGAAAAAACAGCATAACTTCTAAAATAATGCCCCGATTATGCTGATTTTCGAACTCAACCTGCATTTTAATAAGATTGACCACTCCTGTGAGTTTAATGACAATTGGCCTATCTGTTTTTCTTAAATTGTGTTTACAGTGTTGCATACATGCTGAAAAATGAAAAAAAACAGCATAACTACTAAAACAGTGGCCCGATCATGCTGATTTTCGAACTTGACCTGTGTTTTTATAAGACTGATTACTCCTGTGAGTTTCATGACAACAGGCCGAACGGTTTTCCTTAAAATGTGTTTACAGGGTTGCATATATGCTGAAAAAAGTGAAAAAACAGCATAACTTCCCTTAAAATGGCCCGATCATGCTGATTTTCGAACTTGACCTGCGTTTTATGAATATTCATCAGCTCTGTAAATATTAAGCCAAAAAGTAAAACTGCCCTCCACTTATCGTGTTTACAAGGAAAGTGCACGGCGCCGGCGACGGCATCGGCATCGGCATCGGCATCGGCGACGACAGACGCAGGTGATGGCAATATGTACAGACACATCTGTGTCTGTACATAAAAACGTAATGGTAAAAATGGTCCGATCATGCGGATTTTCTAATTGACCTGATTCCTGTAATTTTCTGGACATCAGGCCTATTTGTTTTCCTTGAAATGTGTAATCCAAGGGCATATTTGGAATCAACAAATACGAGTTTCAGTCAGACTTCTATAGTAACAGCGTTTGACACTCGCACTCGCCAGCTCGCCAATGCGAGTTAAAATTAAATCTGGCGAGTGAAAATTATGGTGCAAGTCGCCATTTTGGCGATTTATGTCAACTTACTGTATTAAGTTTATCGGCAAAATTTAGACTCAATTTAAGTCCGACTCGTATGCCAAAATTTACAGGGAAGTTCATGGGATTACCCTTACTGCTAACCTCGTTTTCACTCTCATAATCGTGATTGGTTGAAGTTGGGGAATTCCGTAATGACGTATTCACAGTCTCGCTGTCGTTTTTGAAAGCATCCAGCCTTCGTTTGCGCGCCGGATTTTGACGAAGTATAGGAAATGCTGTCTGTTTCGTTTCACTTACGTCTTGCGATTTTGCGCAGTTGACGCTTCCGGGAGAAAACGTGATGCACGTGGATCATCAAGCTGCATGGAGAAGTTTTTAAAAATTTCAAAACGCCAAGTAGAAGAGACTGAGAGTGAGAGCGTCGCAGAATCGGCTTCAACTTCAAGTGGTAAGTAAACAAAATCAAAGCAGAAACGAACTTATAGTCTGAGCTCTTTGACCCAACGCATGTTTTTGACGTTTTCTGATTTTTTTTTCCTGAGCGGAACAAAAAAAGAAACAAGGCAGCAAAGCTGTCAAATGTACAGACAAAAAACAGGAAATAACTATGCACAAAATAGGCTACTGTCAATTCTGATGCAAAAGTACATTATGTTAAACTGCAAATTCAACATCAAATTTTAATTATGCTCAAGCAGCACCCAAAATTGTGTTTTCTTCTATTCTGATGCAATATTACATAATGGTTAACAGCATAATGACCGTCAATTTTTAATAATAAAATATACATGGATTTTCAGAAAATGTGACTAGCATGGGTCTTCAAGCCCGTGGAACTTCAAAGTTACACCTTGAAAATGCCAATATGTGAAAAATTAAATTTTCACAAAAAAACTGTTTAACTGGCAGTAAGAATTACCAAACAGACTGCATTGCCTACTGAAGCTGTATTTTAGTCCCATGTTTCTTTCCTGTAAGTTTGAGAACAGTAAGTGACATGGTTTTTCTTAAATGGTCATCATGGGGGCAGTGCCCAAAATAGTTTTTTTTTCAAATTTTGATGCAATATTACATAATGTTTAACAGCATAATGATGAGTATTATGGATATTCAGAAAATGTTACTAGCAAAGGTCTTCAGGCCCATGGAACTTCAAAGTCACAACTTGAAAATGCCAAAATGTAAACAAGACAGCACTGTTCTGAATTTTTTTTTTTCCATTTTTAACAATTTTTAATATAAAACAAAAATAACAGTTTACTGCCGTTTTTATATGATCAACTAAGAAAATTGATGAGATGGGAAAAATATCAATAGAGCAGTGTTAAATGTCCAATTTCTTCCATTCTGAGATTCTGAACATAGTGAATGTCAATGATTGAATCTGACAAACTGCAATGATATGAGTTTATTTCCATTTTTTGAAACTTTATTACACAATACACGATAACAAGTTTACCATCATTTTTACATAATCAACTAATAATGTTGTAAAGATGCAGGAAATGCCAAACAAACACTTTTACGTATCTTACTAATTAAATAATGAAACATGCATGTTAACATGCCTAAGAATTAAATCTGAGGAAATGTGAAAAAACAGCATTTCTTCTAAATAATGGCCCGATTAAGCTGATTTTTAAACTCAACCTGCGTTTTAGCAGGAATGACCACTCCTGTGAGTTTACTGGCAATTGGCCTATCTGTTTTTCTTATTTTGTGTTTACAGTGTTGCATATATGCTGAAAAGTGAAAAAAAAAGCATAACTAAAATAGTGGCCCGATCATGCCTATTTTCTAACTTGACCTGCGTTATAGTAAGAATGATTACTCCTATGAGTTTCATGACAACAGGCCTAACGGTTTTCCTTGAAATGTGTTTACAGTGTTGCATATATGCTGAAAAGTGAAAAAACAGCATAAGTTCTACAATAATGGCCCGATCATGCTGATTTTCGGACTTGACCTGCGTTTTATGGATATTCATCAGCTCTGTAAATATACAGCCAAAAAGTAAAACTGCCTTCCACTTATCGTGTTTACAATGAAAGTGCACGGCGACAGTGACAGTGACAGTGACGGCAACGCCAGCCACAAAGACGCAGGTGATGGCAATATGTACAGACACATCTGTACATATTTACTGTACTGTTTGAGAACAGTAAGTGACATGGTTTTTCTTAAATGGTCATCATGGGAGCAGTGCCCAAAATAAGTTTTTTTCAAATTTTGATGCAATATTACATAATGTTAAACAGCTTAATGACCATCAATTTTTAATAATAAAATATTAGTATCATGGATATTCAGAAAATGTGACTAGCAAAGGTCTTCAGGCCCATGGAACTTCAAAGTCACAACTTGAAAATGCCAAAATGTAAACAAGACAGCACTGTTCTGAAATGTTTTTTTTTCCATTTTTAACAATTTTTTTAACATAAACAAAATTAACAGGTTACTGCCATTTTTATACGATCAACTAAGAAAATTGATGAGATGGGAAAAATATCAATACAACAGTGTTAAATGTCCAATTTCCTCCATCCTGAGATTCTGAATGATTGCATCTGACAAACTGCAATGATATGAGTTTATTTCCATTTTTGACACTTTATTACACAATACACGATAACAAGTTTACCATCATTTTTACATAATCAACTAACAATGTTGTAAAGATTCAGGAAATGTCAAACAAACACTTTTATGTATCTTATTAGTAAAATAATAAGACTGTTAACATGCCTAAGAATTGAATCTGAGGAAATGTGAAAAAACAGCATAACTTCTAAAGTAATGGCCCGATCATGCCGATTTTCGAACTTGACCTGCGTTTTAGTAAGATTGATTACTCCTGTGAGTTTCATGACAACAGGCCTAACGGTGTTCCTTAAAATGTGTTTACAGGGTTGCATATATGCTGAAAAGTGAAAAAGCAGCATAAGTTCTACAATAATGGCCCGATCATGCTGATTTTCGAACTTGACCTGCGTTTCATGAATATTCATCAGCTCTGTAAATATAAAGCCAAAAAGTAAAACTGTCCTCCACTTATCGTGTTTACAAGGAAAGTGCACGGCATCGGCGACGGCATCGGCATCGGCATCGGCATCGGCATCGGCATCGGCATCGGCATCGGCGACGGCATCGGCGACGACAGACGCAGGTGATGGCAATATGTACAGACACATCTGTGTCTGTACATAAAAAGGGGGGGAGGGGGTTAAATGCGTGCGACGTGCAACGTGTGTACTTGAACTTGAATTACCTAGCGTACGCTATTACAGTACAGTGCAATACTATACAAATAATACAAAATAATGAATTTTATTTCAACTCGGATACAATTGAATCTTTTAACAATCTCGTTAGGTTTTCAGCAGTTCACCGACTGCCTCTCCGTCAGAGCGACTTACGGAGTTCACCCTGAATATCACAAGTTCTCTAATAATGATAGTGCTTAATTTAACCTCATTTTAATATTTATTTTGAAACGAGTATTTCTATATATATATTTATTAAGACCCCATATCTGAATGGTCTACTTGTTTGTCCCAATTGTTGATTTTAACGTTGTTAAATGTTTAGCTCTTTATCACATGTACCAGTAATTGATTATGTCTGACTCAGTGATTGTGTTGGCAGTCTTTAATAAACTTGACACTTAAAAATTGCAGGTACCAAACCAAAAACACCAAAAATTGAAAAAAGGCTATATTTGCCAAAGTGGGAGGTCGGAAGACCTTGGCTAAGGTACCAAAATGGGTCTTCCATTGATGTGACAACTCCCAGTTTCCACTCTGAGCCATCCATTGATGTGACAATTTCTGAGTCTTCCAATGATGTGACAACTCCCAGTATCCACTCTGAGCAGGCAGAGATCTCAGACAGTGATGAGGGGTTTGATGACTGTTATAGTGATTCAGATGAAGACAATGAAATGACTGAGAAGGATGTGGAGCAATTTTTAAGACAAAATTGATCTTTATACCGACTTTTATCTCTTCATCAGGACAATTTCCCTCCGGCCGATTCCCTCCAAAGAATGTATATTTATGTACAAATATATAGTAAAGAGCATGAAGCTTAAATCCTTGCATCTATTGTATGAATATTTCTTGGTGTGATGATGCAACTTAAAGATACAAAATATAAATTTCATTAAACAAATTATGTTCATGGAGTACAAGTTCAGAAAATTTTAGAAATATAAGTACAGAAAATTTTATTAAAAATCTAATCAAAGTATCTCTAGGTAAAGTGGGGTAAATAAATATGCATATAATTTGTTTAATTTAGATTAGAATGTGCAAAATCTGTAGACAAAAGAATAAACATAGTTCTAGGTTTAAAAAAGGTTTCAAATTTTTTCTCTTTATTTGCATATGATAACATCTCCATCATGAGTCATTATCACATGGCCTGCACTTTGAATATTTGGCCAGTAACTTCGTAATAAAACTGGCCAAAGTCTGGCTTGTGCATTTTCGGTTTGACCAGTAACTTTCAGAGCACACTGGCCAAATTGGCCTGTACTATTTCAAACGAAGGTCAAACACTGTAGTAAGTTTTCACATAATTCCCTTAGTTTGGGAGATATTTAGCATTGAATTTCCAAAAATTTTGACAAGGGTGCGTTTCAACGAGCATCACGCCTAGGCCAAGGTACCTACTGAGACAAAAAAAAAAAAACAGGGGGTTCAAGTTGAGATTATATGTGACCTTAATCCAAGAGATGGGGACAAAGGTCCTTGCAGTAATGGTGACTTGGTCAAAGGTCAATTTCAAGGTCACAGTTATATTGCCAGTATATGACATCCTATTTAAGTTCAATTATTATGGTAACTATGAGCATATCTCTGCTTATTATGGAGTATTCAACATTGTATTTTCACCAGTGAATACTATGACATTGTACTTTTTGATATAGCACAACTCATAAACCATATGGAAAACAAAAGAATGATAAGCTCTACAGAGTGGAACAAACGAGGTCTCTAACATTCAGGGTTCCAGAACTGGAGAGAGTTTTCAGTTTTGGCATCTAATGACTTCTTCGGTCTCCTGTAATGCACTGATTAACCCCAAACTCATGAAGATAAAAGATGACCCAAAGTTTTACACCTGCCCATAATATTATAGGTTAGGTCTGACAAGGACAATGAGAGAAGGACGTGAAACGCGGAGTAAGATCAAAGGATAATCGGCTTAGTGCGAGCTCTTCGTGAAACCATGTGCATTCGGATCACGCAACCTCCCATACATATTGCAGTAGTCGATTACTTTTTGTGTCATTTGGGCAGGTAGTTCGCGATAATGTAAGTCAATCTTTCGGGTGGATGAGACAATAAAATTATAGAGATTAAGTATAAGTACAATTTGTTCTGTCAATTTGGAAGCTATGTGAGAATTTTTATATGTTTATTCATGGAGGAATTCAAAATGCCCTATGTGGTAAAGGCAATCTTGTTTGTTGCCGTAAAATGAGCATTCAAAATTGTACAATTGTAGTGTAGTATACTTGTTTTCAGCTATGATCCGATTGGAAAATATTTTTAGTGTCAAACTTTTCTCTCTATATGAGAAATTAGCCTGAGGCGCGGCAATAATGAAACCTTCAATCGTGTCTTGAATTAAAATGAACAATTCCTCTCCGATTTATTCAACTCGCTGACATCATTTTAGGTCTGGTATTTTTTACATACGGTTTAGATAAAGGTGGCATTTACACTGCTGTGTACTGTATGGATAAGTTTATGTTACTTGCTTAAGTGAGCCCGAATTATGTAATGATAATTAATATTTCTAACATTCAATATGGGCTCTCGTTGCAATAGGGCACCACACATGCATTCGTGACCCACAAAAAACGCACCCGAGGGTCTTTTAATATTCTTTTATCAAAGTTGACATTAACACTGCTCTAAAGTATATATATATTTACACATTACCGGCTAGAGTCTGCTCCAGTGTGAGAATGATAATTATTATCTTTTTAACTTTCAATATGGGCTCTCGTTGCAATGTGGTACCACACATGCATTTGTTACGCACAAAAACGCACCTGTGGGCCTTTTAATATTCTTTTATCAAAGTTGACATTAACACTGCTCTAAAGTATATATATACTTAAACATTACCGGCTATGGTCTGCTCCAGTCTAAGAATGATAATTATTATTTTTTTAACTTTCAATATGGGCTCTCATTGCAATATGGCACCACACACGTATTCGTTACGCAAAAAAACGCACTTGTGGGCCTTTTAATATTCTTTTATCAAAGTTGACATTAACACTGCTCTGAAGTATATATATATTTACACATTACCAGCTACGGTTTGCTCCAGTTTGAGAGTGATAATTAATAGTTTTTCATCTTTAAATTGGAGTCCCCAAACAGCATAGAGACGATTGACAAACACTCTCATTGGTCTTTTAATTCAAGTATAAATGTGGACATGTACACATGCAAACTTCATGATTATATTTACTTGGGTAATGGTCATAAAAGTGGATCTTGATTGTCACATATTGTGCAGCGCGCCACCTATATGATGTGTGTATTGACCTGGGAGGTCATTGTGTATCTCAGTGAGCTGATTCTAATAAACACGTGTCCTGACAACAAGGCAGTTGTTATATGGTGTCTAGAAGCGGGATTCTCAATGGAAACCTTGAAACCACCTGCACACGTTAATTTCCAGAGTGGAAATGTGGCTACAAACTGGCGTAAATGGGAGCAGCAATTCAAGGTGTACTATAATGCATGCGAATTAGGAGAAAAGTCTGGCGCGACGCAAGTCGCCATCTTGCTTCACACTGCAGGCCCGGAGGCGCAAGATATTTTTAACACGTTCACTTTTGAAGATGACTCACAGAAACAAGATGTAGACGTGGTCTTGACAAAATTTAGACAGTACAGTGAGCCCAGGCGCAATGTAGTTTTTGAGAGATACCAATTCTGGAGCCGAAGTCAGCAAGAAGGGGAATCCGTAGACACGTGGATAACGGAGCTGAGAAGGCAAAGCGACAAATGTGAGTTTGGCGAACAAAAAGACTTGTTAATCAGAGACAAACTCGTATTTGGTGTATTGGATCCTAAAGTCAAAGAAAGATTGCTAAGGGAAACCTCTCTTACGTTAGAAAAAGCGCTTGACATTGCACGTGCAGCAGAAGTAAGCAGAGCGCAAATGGCCGCCATGACAGTCCCGGCAAGTTTACCTGAAGTCAATGCTATTAAGAGCAAACAGCGTATCGCCAAAGTCACATCTAAATGCAAGTACTGTGGAACTTCACACCTTCCGAAACGATGTCCAGCTTATGGTAAGAAGTGCAAGAAATGTTCGGGGTTAAATCATTTTGCCGTTGTTTGTCTGGGTGGAGGCTTCAGAAAGAAACCATTATCATCAAAGAAGATACACCAGCTAGACACGGAGGTTGTTGGCAGTGATGAAGGTGAGAGGCTGTTCGTTGGCAGTCTCACAAGCAGCAATTGTTCTACGCAGTATTCTGAGACTCTGTATATTAACAAGAAGCCAGTGACATTTAAGTTGGATACTGGAGCTGATGTCAATGTGCTGCCATGGGGTACCTATAAGCAAGTATGCCAGACACCTCTCCGTGTCACTAAAGCTGTTCTGACAGCATTTGGAAATGCTACAATAAAACCAGTGGGTCAAGCACAGCTGTCAGTCTCAACCAAGCCCTCTCTTATGCCTCAGCCAGCTACTTTCTATGTGACTGAAGGAGATTATTCAGCCATTCTTGGACGTCAGTTATGTGCTTCACTAGGGCTTATACAACGTGTACCTGTGAACATAGTCCAGTCTACGAATGTACCTTTGACCCAAGACAAGCTATTGAGTGAGTATGGTGACAATTTTACTGGACTTGGACAATATAAGAGAGAATATGATATTGTTGTTGACCCAAGTGTTTCCCCAGTGGTGCAAGCTCCTCGTAAGATACCCTTTGCTAAGCATGACAAGTTGAAGGAGGCTCTCTTTCAGCTAGAAAAGCAAGATGTCATTGCAAGTGTTGACAAACCAACTGACTGGGTGAACAATTTAGTGATTACAGAGAAACGCAATGGTAGCATTAGGCTATGTCTCGATCCCAAGCCACTCAACCAGGCCATAAAGCGTGAGAGATATGAGATACCTACGCCAGCTGATGTTCAGAGCCGACTAGCAGGTAAATGCATCTTCACAGTTGTTGACATGAAGGATAGTTACTGGCACGTGAAACTATCTGAAGAATCATCATATCTTTGCACTTTCCACACCCCATGGGGCCGAAAGAGATTTAAGCGCATGCCTTTCGGAATATCCTCTGCTAGTGAAGTGATGCAGAAGCGTAATGAGGAAGCGTTTGGTGACATTCCAGGGGTGCACGTCATAGCAGACGACATGATCATTGCAGGTAGCAGTGAGGCAGAGCATGATAGTATAGTTCATAAGGTCATGCAGCGAGCACGTGAACAGAATGTCAAGTTCAACAAGGATAAAATCCAATTCAAAGTGAAGTCAGTCAACTACATGGGTCATATTGTATCTGAAGAAGGACTTAAACCTGATCCTGCCAAAGTCGATGCAATCATTAACATGCCCCAGCCAACAGACAGAGCTTCAATGATGCGTTTCTTGGGAATGGTGAAATATCTGTCACCATATATAGCCAATGAGTCAAGCCTAACTGCTCCTCTCAGATTGCTGCTGAAAGAGGATATTGAATGGCACTGGGGACCAGAGCAGGATCATGCTATGCAGCAAGTAAAGGAAGCTCTAAGCAAGCAGCCCGTTCTGCAGTTTTATGATGTGACACAGCCAGTCACCATTCAAACAGATGCCTCTCAAGGTGGGTTGGGTTCATGCTTACTCCAACGAAACAAACCTGTTGCATATGCCTCGAGAGCTCTTACTTCAGCAGAACAAAATTATTCTCAAATAGAAAAGGAGCTTCTAGCTATTTGTTTTGCCTGTGAAAAATTCCACCAGTATGTGTATGGCAAAGAAGTGGAGATTCACACTGATCACCGCCCATTGGAAATTATTCTGAAGAAGCCTATCGTTAAGGCATCTCCAAGACTGCAACGTATGATGTTACAGCTACAAAGATACAACATTTCTGTCCGATACATAAAAGGAAAGTACATGCATGTAGCTGATACGCTTTCTAGAGCGTATATTCAGGATGAGTCCAAGTGTGGTGCTCCAGAGGATATTGAAGTTATGGTACACAGCCTAGTTACCAGTCTCCCTGCTTCTACAGACAAACTGGAGGAGATTAAAGCAGCCACTGCTGATGATTACACATTACTAAGACTTCAGTCAGTTATAAAACGCGGTTGGCCTGACAGGAAGTCTGAGCTGCCAGTGAACGTCCAGCCCTACTGGGATGTAAGGGATGAGTTACACATAGCAGAAGGCCTCGTTCTTCTGGGAGAGCGCATCGTAATTCCCGCCAAGTTACGATCAGACATGTTGTCTCTAATTCATGAAAGCCACTTGGGTGCTGACAAATGCAAAGCAAGGGCGAGATCTTCACTATACTGGCCAGGAATGTCAGCGGACATAGAATTGATAGTTGCCCAGTGCTCGGTGTGCAGTAAATTTCGTCCAAGCAACGGAAAGGAGCCCTTGATTCCGCACGCGATACCACACAGGCCATGGGAGAAAGTTGGAGCGGACATTATGACTTTGAAGGGTAAAGACTACCTGGTTGTGGTAGATTATTATTCCAAATACCCAGAGATTTCTTACTTAGAGGACAAAACGGCCAAGACCGTGATACTACACTTAAAGTCTATATTTGCTAGACATGGAATTCCTGAGACAATTGTCTCTGACAATATGCCATTTGGGAGTTATGACTTTAAAAACTTCGCAAGAGAATGGGGAATAAACCAGGATACCTCGAGTCCTCACTATCCTCAGTCAAATGGACAGAGCGAGAGAACAGTTCAGACTATTAAGAAAATCCTGAAGAAAGCCATGAGTGATGGAAGAGATCCATACATTGCCTTGCTGGAGTATCGTAATACTCCAATCTCAGGAATGGATTTTTCCCCAGCCCAGATGCTAATGAGCAGAGCTTTACGTTCTAAGATTCCAACAGCTACCAAGCTACTTGAACCACAAGTAGTGTTTCCAAAGCAGCAGCTACATAGACAACAGCAGAGGTACAAGAGAATATATGACAGAAAAGCAAAGGAGTTGCCCGAGTTAACTCCAGGAGAATCAGTCGGTCTTCAGTGCCAGGGAGAATGGAAGCCCGCATCAGTTGTAAAGAGGGACGCACATCCTCGGTCTTATGTAGTAAGCTACAATGGTCATTCATTCAGGAGGAACAGAAGACACCTCAGAAAAGGGAACTTCAAATTTTCCAATGATTTGCAGGAAATACCTGATCTCCATGAAACAAGTAAACCCGAGTCACCAGTCAATCAGGACTGTAAATCTGAGTCGCCACTTAAAAAATATCATCAAAAGAAACACCAGGAAAGCACTGAGAAATCTGGAGTTCAATGTGAGAAATATACCAGGTCCGGAAGGCTTAGTAAACCTCCAGATAGGCTTAATCTATAAATAAGGCATGTGCTAGCAACCTCTGCCTTTTGTTTTGTTTTGTTTGTTTTGATGACATCTCAGTGCATGTGTACTTTCATGGTTCATTAACCTAAACTGTGTTTATGTTTCTGTGAAAAGTTACTAGTCTGGAGTTACAAAGTTGACAGTTTATCAACAGAAGGAACATTGACACTTATAATCAGTTATTCCTTTGGGTGTTGTATTTTGTAGACTAGTAAGTTAAACTTTGTGTGTGTTTTGAAAAGACTGTTTATTGAAAGTTTGTTTATTGAAAACTGAACAGTGACTTTATGCACGTTGTTTATTGAAAACTTTGAACAGTGATTTATGCAGTTTGTTAATGAAGTTAATGTTTCACTGTTGCTCTTTAGTCAGGCACTGCTTTGAATGGTTCACACAAGCCACTATTTCTAACAAAGTTAAAGTTTAAAGTTAAAGTCTTGTACGGTGCCTGTTTCTTCATAAAAAGGGAGATGTCACATATTGTGCAGCGCGCCACCTATATGATGTGTGTATTGACCTGGGAGGTCATTGTGTATCTCAGTGAGCTGATTCTAACTAGAGGATCAGAGAGGCGATACCGCCTCCGAATATTGTACCACCAGCTGGAGCAAGCGCATTCGTATAGACCCCCACATACACAAAATAAGGGACACAGCCCCCAGTCTTGTGCTTGACAAGCTGTAAACATGCAATCAACAAGAATTTTCAATATATGCAAAAAATATATGAAACTAAAAATGGTACAATCAAATTTAAGTTCATTGTAAGGTAGGTGAAAGCTCATTTTCAAGGTCACAGTAAATTGCCAGTATATGACTTCCTGTTCAAGTTCAATAGTAACTATGGACCTATCTCTGCCAGGTTTGGAGTTAAAAGAGAAAGAAATTAGCAGAGTTCAGTTCATGATAATAAGTAGATCAAAGGTCAATTTCAAGGTCACACTTAGATTGCCAGTATATGACTTCCTATTCAATTTCAATAGAAACTATGGACCTATCTCGCTAGTTTTGGAGATAAAAGGGAAGCAAAATTTGCAAAGTTCAGTTCATGGTGAAAAGTAGGTCAAAGGTCAATTTCAAGGTCACACTTAGATTGCCAGTATATGACTTCCTATTCAAGTTCAATAATAACTATGGACCCATCTCTGCCAGTTTTAGAGATAAAAGGGAAGCAAAATTTGCAAAATTCAGTTCATGGTGAAAAGTAGGTCAAAGGTCAATTTCAAGGTCCCAGTAAGATTGCCAGTATTTGACTTCCTATTCAAGTTCAATAGTAACTATGGACCTATCTCTGCCAGTTTTGGAGATAAAAGGGAAGCAAAATTTGCAAAGTTCAGTTCACGGTGAAAAATAGGTCAAATGTCAATTTCAAGGTCACAGTAAGATTGCCAGTATATGACTTTCTATTCAAGTTCAATAGTAACTATGGACCTATCTCTGCCAGTTTTGCAGATAAAAGGGACTAAATGTTATAATTTTGGAGTTACCATAATGTGCCATAAATTTCCTACAGAAAAAAATTAATTAAAATAAAGAAAAGGTCATTTTGGTCAAAATTTTTGGAATGGGAGATGCTCTGAAGTTCCAGGTGTTCAAATTTCATGAAATAATGTCATTTTTGACCACAAGTTGTCTGCTTTGCCAAGCCTAATGTATTATTTTTCCGGAGTTCAAAATTTATTATCCATTACCGTACTGCACATTTTGCTTTCACCAGCAATATGTATTTTTTTATACAGCATAACTTTAGAGATAAAAGGGAAGCAAAATTTGCAAAGTTCAGTTCATAGTGAAAAGTAAGTCAAAGGTCAATTTTAAGGTCACATTTAGATTGCCAGTATATGACTTCCTATTCAAGTTCAATAGTAACTATGGACCTATCTCTGCCAGTTTTGGAGATAAAAGGGAAGCAAAATTTGCAAAGTTCAGTTCATGGTGAAAAGTAGGTCAAAGGTCAATTTTAAGGTCACATTTAGATTGCCAGTATATGACTTCCCATTCAAGTTCAATAGTAACTATGGACCTATCTCTGCCAGTTTTGGAGATAAAAGGGAAGCAAAATTTGCAAAGTTCAGCTGATGGTGAAAAGTAGGTCAAAGGTCAATTTTACAGTCACATTTAGATTGCCAGTATATGACTTCCTATTCAAGTTCAATAGTAACCATGGACCTATCTCTGCCAGTTTTGGGGATAAAAGGGAAGCAAAATTTGCAAAGTTCAGTTCATGGTGAAAAGTAGGTCAAAGGTCAATTTTAAGGTCACATTTAGATTGCCAGTATATGACTTCCTATTCAAGTTCAACAGTAACCATGGACCAATCTGTGCCAGTTTTGGAGATAAACGGGAAGCAAAATTTGCAAAGTTCAGTTCATGGTGAAAAGTAGGTCAAAGGTCAATTTTAAGGTCACATTTAGATTGCCAGTATATGACTTCCCATTCAAGTTCAATAGAAACTATGGACCTATCTCTGCCAGTTTTGGAGATAAAAGGGAAGCAAAATTTGCAAAGTTCAGTTCATGGTGAAAAGTAGGTCAAAGGTCAATTTTAAGGTCACATTTAGATTGCCAGTATATGACTTCCCATTCAACTTCAATAGTAACTATGGACCTATCTCTGCCAGTTTTGGAGATAAAAGGGAAGCAAAATTTGCAAAGTTCAGTTCATGGTGAAAAGTAGGTCAAAGGTCAATTTTAAGGTCACATTTAGATTGCCAGTATATGACTTCCCATTCAACTTCAATAGTAACTTTGGACCTATCTCTGCCAGTTTTGGAGATAAAAGGGAAGCAAAATTTGCAAAGTTCAGTTCATGGTGAAAAGTAGGTCAAAGGTCAATTTCAAGGTCACATTTGGATTGCCAGTATATGACTTCCTATTCAAGTTCAACAGTAACCATGGACCAATCTCTGCCAGTTTTGGAGATATAAGGGAAGCAAAATTTGCAAAGTTCAGTTCATGGTGAAAAGTAGGTCAAAGGTCAATTTCAAGGTCACAGTAAGATTGCCACTATATGACTTCCTATTCAACTTCAATAGTAACTATGGACCTATCTCTGCCAGTTTTGGAGATATAAGGGACTAATTGTTATAATTTTGGAGTTACCATAATGTGCCATAAATTTCCTACAGAAAAAAATTAATTAAAATAAAGAAAACATCACTTTGGTCAAAATTCTTAAAATAAGAGGTGCTCTGAAGTTCCAGAAGTTCAAATTTGATGAAATAATGTCATTTTTGACCACAAGTTGTCTGCTTTGCCAAGCCTTATGTATTATTTTTCCAGAGTTCAAAATTTATTATCCATTACCGTACTGCACATTTTGCTTTCACCACCAATATGTACTTTTTGATACAGTGTAACTTGAAAACCGTATGGAATACAAAAAAACGGAGACCACCTCCAGTGTTGGGCTTTACATGCTCTACAAAATGCAAAAAAGAATGGGTCTCTAGCATTAACGGTTCCCAAATTAGAGACAGTTTTCAGTTTAGGTACTTTATGGCCGCTACTCCCGTGAAAATGCACTGATTGACCCCAAATTCACGGAGATGAAAGATGACCCGAAGGGTAACACTTTCCAATAATATCATTGGTAAAGTCTATGTGGTGTCTGAATAACAGGGCAAAAAAAATTTTTTTCGTAAAAAATTTCATTTTTTTGAAAATTTTGGCCCGTTTGACCTTGAAATAAAGGTCAAAGGTCAAATCCAAGGGCATATTTGAAATCTACACATATGACTTTTGGAAAGCTGTCTGTAGAAATTTTTCCCATAACTCCTTCCGTAGGGTAGATAATTAGCATTTAATTTTGCCATTTTTAGACAAGGGTGCATTGCAATGAGTGCCACACCTAGACCCCAATACCGACAAAGCCCAAATTTTACGTGGAACGAGTTGAGATTATAGGTGACCTAAATCCAAGAGATGGGTACAGGGGCCCTTATCGTCTAGGAGGAGAAGCGGTAACGGTGACTTGGCGGCGGAGCCGCAGGAGCCGGCGGAGCCGCAGGAGCCGCAGGAGCCGGCGGAACATACGGGTCGGGACTAAAACCATGGGTACCGCCAGCGCCTACGCTGGTGGTACAATAAACACGTGTCCTGACAACAAGGCAGTTGTTATATTAATATTGTTATATTATATTGTTACATTTGTGATTTAAGTCTCACCTCTGTAATTGGCTTGCTACATTGCATTATCTTGTTATCAGATGCATTTGGATAGCACCTACCTAGCTTTATTAGTCAACATGCTTTTAAACCAGTTATATATCAGTTCAACATATATCAATACAATCTTGGAAATGATAACAAGTATAGACAAAGGCCAGAGCCCATTTTAATTAGGTAACAAGAAAAAGAGACTGAAAACCCGAAACAAATTTCCACTTGTTGACGCAAGTCTATGTGCTAACAACTACAACTACAACCACGAGGGACTGCGAGAAATTGCGTTATCCATGCAACAGAACAAAAGAATTTCAATGAGGCACAGCGCGCACTACCTTGATAATAAGTTGTTCAGGCTCCAGTGGAGCTATCAAAACAGCCTGACCGAATGTTTACCCGAACGCACATAGCTTCAAAGGAAGATGCCGGGTTTCACGTCCTTCTCTCATTATGTCCATGGGTCTGAGTAGTTTCTGAAAATCGGCACATATATATATATATATAGTCCCGAGTTGATAAAAAGAACCCGTATGTAAGCAGTCGGGGGCCCCGACGGAAGCTGGACAAATTGATAGTGCTTGGAAACGCTAAGTTTGTGCTTGGTAACTTTACGTTGTGCTTGTTAATCTGAAGTGGGGCTCGTTAATATTGGCGTTTGCGCTAGGGAATCTGAGGCTCGTGCTCGGAAACGGCAATAATCGTTCATGAGACCTGGCTTATTGTGGCAGGGCAAAAAAATTTTTTTTTTGTCAATTTTGATGTAATATTACACAATGCTTCAGCAAAGGCTAGAACAGCAAACTAACTAGTCCACCGTCCAAATATGGCAACCAAAGCACAGGCTTCAAACAACTATGCATCCGCGAAAAGTGCGCTGTTTGAAATAAACAAGTTGGTGAAATTGACAAAGCCTGCCGGTGTTTACCGTCTGTTTGTTTTTATTTCATTTGCTCTCTGGTATCTTTCTGAAAATTTATATTAGAAATGTTCTATTGATTTTATGTTGTAAAAAGTAAATCCGTCGGAATTCCTTAGAATAACATTTATTTTACCTTCATTTTCAGGGGATTCCCTTGTATTTATAGTGTTATATGTGGCCCCAATGGGGATTTTTCACCCCTCCCCCACTCTTGATTAATTAAATTCTTCATGGGCCAGATTGAAAATGATATTCCAAAATACATTCAAAATCTTAGGAAGGTTAATTGCGGATAATGCTGTGAGGACATTCTTGTGCAAGGGCGAACTTGGCCAATATATTTTTTTTACTTCGTCTCCCGGTTTTGGAGCGCCTGTTCTAATTTTTGAAAGCGAGGCAATGGAATCAAACAATACGATGCAATATGTAATCTCGTAAAAATTGCTATTTTTAAATAAAGACCATAGCATGGAGTACATTGAAATGCGACTCGTTTATTATTGTGATCTTCAATAATAATTAATATAAAAGATACGATATAAAAGGTTCTTATCGACGGCCAATTTATTAGCTTTATAGATTTTTAAAAGTTTTTGGAGATTAAAAACACAAAAGCTGTCATGTTTCAAATCGAGGCCCCACATATTGTTCTTGTGCTGGCAACCAACTTAAAAGCTTGCCATCTAATCCGCTAATAGATACTGAATAGATTCCCTGTGGGGAACTATACAAAAGGGTTGGCCATATTTGACATAGACTAGTTAGTCTGCAATGTTTCTAATCAAGTGTTCTCTTACTGTAATGGGATATCCAAAGCAGCCACCTTATTGACATCAATTCTTCTTGGTTCTGGGTGAAACTAGAAGGAAAAGATTGTTCACACCAATGTTTTCTGTTAATTTTAAATAATAACTAGAGGATCAGAGAGGCGATACCGCCTCCGAATATTGTACCACCAGCTGGGGTAAGCGCGATCGTATAGACCCCCACACACACAAAAAAGGGACATCACCACCAGTCTTGTGCTTGACAAGCTGTAAAAAATGCAATCAACAAGAATTCTCAAAATATGCAAAAAAATATATAACTAAAAATGGTACAATCAAAGTTCAGTTCATAGTAAGGTAGGTCAAAGGTCAATTTCAAGGTCACAGTAAATCTCCAGTATATGACTTCCTATTCAAGTTCAATAGCAACTATGGACCTATCTCTGCCAGTTTTGGAGATAAAAGGGAACCAAAATTTGTAAACTTAAATTCATGATGAAAAGTAGGCCAAAGGTCAATTTCAAGGTCACACTTAGATTGCCTCTAATGACTTCTATTCAATTTCAATAGTTACTATAGGCGTATTTTTGCCAGTTTTGGAGATAAAAGGGAACCAAAATTTGCAATGTTAAGTTCATGGTTAAAAGTAGGTCAAAGGTCAATTTTAAGGTTACAGTAAATGGACTCTAATGACTTCCTATTCAACTTCAATAGTAACTATGGATCTATCTCTGCCAGTTTTGGAGATAAAAGGGAACAAAATTTGCAAAGTTCAATTCATGATGAAAAATAGGTCAAAAGTCAATTTCAAGGTCACATTTAGATTGCCAGTATATGACTTCTTATTCAAGTTCAATAATAACTATGGACCTATCTCTGCTAGTTTTGGAGATAAAAGGGAACAAAATTTGCAAAGTTTAATTCATGATGTAAAGTAGGTCAAAGGTCAATTTCAAGGTCACATTTAGATTGCCAGTATATGATTTCCTATTCAACTTCAATAGTAACTATGGACCTATCTCTGCCAGTTTTGGAGATGTAAGGGACTAAATGTTATAATTTTGGAGTTACAATAATGTGCCATAAATTTCGTACAGAAAAAATTAATTAAAATAAAGAAAAGGTCATTTTGGTCAAAATTCTTGAAATGGGAGGTGCTCTGAAGTTCCAGATATGCAAATTTGCTGAAATAATGTCATTTTAGACCACAAGTTGTCTGCCTCGCCAAGCCTTATGTTTTATTTTTCCGGAGTTCAAAATTTATTATCCATTACCGTACTGCACATTTTGCTTTCACCACCAATATGTACTTTTTGATACCATGTAACTCGAAAACCGTATGGAATACAAAAAAACCGAGACCACCCCCAGTGTTGGGCTTTACATGCTCTACAAAATGCAAAAAAAGAATGGGTCTCTAGCATTAACGGTTCCCGAATTAGAGACAGTTTTCAGTTTCGGTATCTTATGGCTGCTACTCCCATGAAAATGCACCGATTGACCCCAAATTCTCGGAGATGAAAGATGAAGGGTGACACTTTCCAATAATATTATTGGTTAAGTCTGTGTGGTGTCTGAATAACAGGGCAAATAATTTTTTCGTAAAAAAATTCGTTTTTTTGAAAATTTTGGCCCGTTTGACCTTGAAATAAAGGTCAAAGGTCAAATCCAAGGGCATATTTGAAATCTACACATATGACTTTTGGAAAGCCGTCTGTAGAAATTTTTCCCATAATTCCTTCCGTAGGGTAGATAATTAGCATTTAATTTTGCCATTTTTAGACAAGGGTGCATTGCAATGAGTGCCACACCTAGACCCCAATACCGACAAAGCCCAAATTTTACGTGGAACGAGTTGAGATTATAGGTGACCTAAATCCAAGAGATGGGTACGGAGGCCCTTACTGTCTAGGAGGAGAAGCGGTAACGGTAACATGGCGGCGGAGCCGCAGGAGCCGGCGGAACGAACCGGACGGGACTAAAACCATGTGTACCGCCAGCGCTAACCCTGGTGGTACAATAATTATTATCTCTAAAATTAGTATCTCTAGAAATGACATGTGTACACTCTTTGTCTGTATATAAAAAGTACTGAAAGCTCATAATCATAGTCATACGTTAAAGACATCAAGCAGCATGTTCTTACCTTACACACATAGGCAACTGACATGTCCTGTTTTTTGTCACCTACTTTCAGCCTTTCAGGGTCTACAAAAATCCAAAGATATTGATTTACATTTAATGCAGGTAAACCCAGAAACTTTTGTTTATATATATATATATAGAGAGAGAGAGAGAGAGAGAGAGAGAGAGAGATTCGGGCTCCCATGGGACCCTAAAGTAAATTTTGGCAACCTTGGGGAAAATATCCAAGATGGCCTCAATTCCAATAGATATATACACACTTCCACATGTAACCTCCTTGATCTTGGCTGATACCAATATTTCAGGCAAACTAGCACTAAAAATGTGTTAATGGAAATCCCTTTACTGCTTGGAATCATATTGGAACATTTCGGCAATTGAAATGGCTGCCAACTATCACTGAAAGAACATTTTTTCTAAAAGGGCTAAAAACAATGGAATTATTTCACTCTTCAGACATTATTTAGAGCTAACCACTAATTTCAAATGCCGATATACATCCCATCAGTGAAGTTGCATGCAACATTGTAGGGTACTGAAACATCTAAAAGATGGCTACAAAATCAAAACACCAATAAACATATCACTTTTCATTGTTTTTTTTTGTTGTTGTTGTTTTTTTTTGTTTTTTTTTCTTAAAATATTTTTATACATATTGCATGAAAACTAGATATATATAACTGTCATTTCCAAACAAATCTGTGCCCCATTTAATTGGTGCAAGCCAGTCCCATATGATTAAGACTAAATCAACATCAACTTCAATCTATGTTTTAGCCAATCTTAAAATAAGTAAAACAAACAATTCTACCTGGCTCCCCAGTTTGCTCTGTGTCCTGTGCAGCTGCTAGTTGACTGTATATAGGTATCTGATGCACAGTGATTACATCCTCCTTGAATGGTTCATCTTCAATATTCATAACATCTATAGGAAAAGTATTGCAAAACATATACATGGATTCTGAAAGATTGATTATGGTTGTAAACTGCAAAGCTTAAACCATTTTTGCACTTCAAATTGTACTAAAGATACGACTAAATATTCCAATAGGGGGAGACATGCCACTCATGATATAATAACAAGGTAGCAAAGCTGTCAAATGTACAAACATAAAGCAGAAATAATGATGCCTAAATAGGTTATTTTATCAATTCTGATGCAATAAAACAATGTCTAACAGCATAATCACTGCAAATTTTTAACCATGCACTAAAGGAAACATGAAAATAAAGAACATGTTCAGGGCATTTTGCAACTACTTTTTTGCTAAGTAACCAAATCTTGACCAACAGATTTCTTACAAGTCAACTGATTTCCTGGTATGTAGTTGCTCCAATGCACACTGTCAAAAAATTGTACACTTTGTCATTAACACCATCTTCAAACAAACAGCTGAGTGATGAGTAATCTAGAGGAACACTAGAGGATCAGAGAGGCGATACCACCTCCGGAAATTGTACCACCAGCTGAAATAAGCACATTCATACAGAAAGCCAAAAAGAGGGACACCATTACCAGTATTGTGCTTGATAGGCTCTATAAAATGCAATAAACAAGAGTTTTCAAAATATGCAAAAAGAAGTGAAAAAAAAAACAGCATAACTGCAAAATTTGCCCAATCAAGCTGATTTTCAAATAGACCTGTATTTTCATGACATTAATCACTCCTGTCATTTTCAAGACAACAGGCCAATTGTTTTTCCTTGAAATGTGTTATCAGTGTTCGAGTCAAAGGTCAATTTCAAGGTAACAGTAAGATTGCCAATATGTGACTTCCTATTCAAGTCCAATAGTAACTAGGAGCATACCTCTACCAGTTTTGGCGATGTAGGGGCCAAAAAATTTGTTAAGTTCAGTTCATGGTTAAAAGTAGGTCAAAGATCAAAATCAAAGTCACAGTTAGATTTCCAGTATGACTTCCTATTCAAGTTCAATAGTAACTATCGGCGTATCTCCACAGTTTTAGAGCTATAAAGGCCAGAAAACTTGCAAAGTACAGTTTGTCATGAAAAGTAGACCAAAGGTCAATTTCAAGGTCACAGTAAGGTTGCCAGTAAATGATTTCCTATTTAATTTCAATAGTAACTATGGGTGTATATCTCTGCCAGTTTTTCGAAATATAAAAGATAGAAAACTTGCAAAGTGCAGTTCATGCTAAAAAGTAGGTCAAAGGCCAGTTTTAAGGCCACAGATTGCCAGTAAATGACTTACAATTCAAGTTCAAAGTTGAAAGTTCAAAATTGAAAGTTATGGGCCAAACTTCACCAAAATTGTACAAAAAAAAAAGAAAAAACAGAATAAACCTTAAATGTAAATCACCGTGCTGATTTTCGAAAGCAACCTGCTTCTTTATCAAACAAAGCCACAGACTGATTCTTCTGTGAAAATGCACTGGTTGAACTCAAACTTCCAAAGATCAAAGGACTCCCTATTAGTACCCCCTCACTATAATATGAGAGCTTAGGTTTGTGAAGTTTCTGAAAATAGGCATAATGAAATATTTTTTGGCAGAAAATTCCCATTTTTAGACAATTTTGGTTCATTTGACCTTGAAATAAAGATCCAAGGTCAAATTCAAGAGCATAGCGGAATCTCCACATATGACTTTGAAGTTTCAGTCTATAGTAACTTTTCCCATAATTCCTTCAGTTTGGGAGATACTTAGCATTTAATTTTCAAAAATTTTGACAAGGGTGCATTTCACCAAGTGTCATGCCTAGGTCAATGCACCAAATGATATAAAAAGTTGAGATTATATATAACAGCTGTTGGGACTTTTTAAATTAAAATGGAGAGAACAGACTAATATGTTCGGTTCCTTGTCTTAATATACAAGCTCCCCATGGTCCGTCACCACCGGTAGAGCACTTTTCCATACTGTATCAACTTTATTCTCCATGATATATATATATATATATAATGGAAAAAATGTTTGGAAGAAATGGGGACCGATGTTTTGAACAGCAATGGTGACAGCAACAATACGGACAGACACAATGATCAAAATACATAAAGTCACATGCAGTGTCTGTATATAAAAGAATAATTAAACCTTGTTACTCACTTAATTTGAGATCCTGCTTCATAATGGGATTAAATTCTTCTCCAACTCTCAGAATCTGCTCCTTAAATGTGTATTTTGATCACAAACATTAAACATATTTTGCATCTAACATGAGCACACACACACACACACACACACACACACACACACACACACACACACACACACACACACACACACACACACACACACACACACACACACACACACACGGGATAACAAGTCGAGAGCATCCTACTAACTTGTAAACCATGCTAACAGAAGATCAGTGGAACTGTCTGCAATATTAATAGTGGATTACTGCATTATCATTACATAAGCCTTTTGTAATCATGTTTAATATTTTCCTCTCATGTGATATCACTCTAATGGATGAATTAGAATATTCACTCTCTTCTCCATCAGTATACTTACAACACCTGGAGGTCCATGCAGATTTAATTCAGGTATGTTTTTATCATTCTGCTCCACGTACAATGCTAAGATAGAACAAAATTAATTCTGTTGTGTTAAATCAAATTCATAAGATAATAATTTGAGGACATGCAACTGAAATGGCAAAGGTCATATCACAGATTTTGCAAGTTTCCTATCCAAGCCCCTGTACACAGCTTATAACAGCTCCGTCCAGGAAATGAGCAAAGGTTATCCCTCTCCCGACAGTTCGCCAGCAATACATACATGATTAAGCCTAATCTTAGACCAATATCCCTAACAACAGTTATGTGTCAAATTTTGAAGTTAATTGTGGTAAAACAGATTATGGGTAGCCTGCAAGCTGAAAGGTCTTGAACTATCTCCAAAAAGTAAAGTGTTTAGATTTGGCTCAACTCTTGCCTAATGACATAAACAAAGAATCATATCTGACATACCTATCAAACCTCCAATGTTGTTCCAATGACTGTGAGTTATAAACACATTGCCAATCTTCCTCATTTTGATACTGTTGAAGAAAATAATAAAATACAGAATATTAAAAATCATTGTACATTGTTTCTCCTGGAATTATTGAAACAAAGCAACAAAGCTATCATTTGTACAGACATGAAAGTAAAAAATGGTGCATACAACAGGATATCTTGTCAATTTGATGCAATATACATAATCATAATCAAAATCAACACCAAAAATTAAACATGCAAAAACAGGTAACATGGCTTTTAAAAATAAGTAATGTACCTATCATAAGGCTTTAGGCCCATGAGAGTTCAAATTAAAACATTGAAAACGCCAGAATGAGAAAAATAAAAATTTCACAAAAAATTTGCATAAATTTAAGAAAAAATAATACTGTCAAGCTGGTTTGCTAATTTGAGTTTTATGTTGATCCTAAGAATAATTTTAAGTTAAAAAATGATTTGTAGAACAGTTTTCTTTTCAGAGCATTTGTGGTGGCAGTACAAAAAAATTTGATGCAAAATCGCATAATGCTTAACTGCATAATCACCACCAATTTTTAATTATCTGCTCTATACACTATATATGGATGTTCAGAAAATGTATCTATTTTACAGCTTCATGCCCCTGGGAGTTCTCAGTCCCATGCTGAAAATGCCAGCATGTAAAAAATAAACATTTCACAGAATGATTTTCAACTGATTGTGTTATCTCTGAAGTCGCACAGTGACCACAACAATGACAGATGCAGGTGATGGCTATGTACAGACTCATCTGTGTCAGTACATAAAAAATTTACAAAATAGACAGCTTATTTGGAGCTATCCACACACTCACAAGAACACATTGTCTGACCTAAATAAAAACAAAATCATATACTAGTAAATTATATAAATAATTATGAAACAATCATTGAATATGAGATTAGAAGCCTTAATGAAAGTGCTACCATAGCTTTGAATGCTTTAATCACAAGTAAAGGTCTTGATAGGTGACTTAATAGCAGGTTCTTGTCTTAGCATATACAGAAAAGGTTTTTGTTATGTTAAGCAGTACAAACATTCAAACTCCAGAGTGCAGTATTAAAATGTGAGTGTTGTCCTTGGCAAAGTTTCAGCAATGCTTACCCTTTTATGAGGCCAGTACGTTGAAATTCTTCACAACAGTTGAAGAGAAAGCTAAAAGAAATTAGATCAGATATAAATTCACTTATGACAACAGGTTCTTTATTTAAATGGGGAGGCACAACAAATGAATATAGCTGGATGGCAAAAAGTGTGCACGCCCAGGTGTCAAGAAATACCATGCAACCTTCTGGGAAATGGTGATTTGAAAGTTGTCATTATTTCATGGCATGGCCAATAATAAAATATTCAATTTTCACAGGCAGGATTCTAAAAGTTATGCCTCTATGCCATACCAACTAGGAATCCCATGCACTGCCAGGAATTGATAAATTTTAAATCATGAGGAATCATGGAATTATGCACGTTTCTATTAGAATTCTTGTCCCTGCTAAGGCTTCACTTCTAAAACGAATGTTCAACATAGAGCAGCTATAGTACTGGACCTAAAACTGGAGTATGAGCATCAACTGTTATTAAAAACAAGAATGGTTTGAAACTTTCAAGCCGATTTCAAGATCTCTCAAAAATTGCAAGAACTGACTGAGAATAACTTAAAAATCAGTATTAAAGAGCTTAAAGAACTTATCAAAATAAAACTAAAAATCCTGGGATTTATCAATTCTTGGCGGTTCATGGGATTCATAGTCGGCATGTGGGTGGAATAGGGACATTACATATGAAGTCAAATCTTTGTCACTAAACCAGCCCTTTACAACGAGGTCCTCAAATTTTCACCCTGAGCTTCAGAGATAACTTGACACTAACCTCTTCACTATAGCCCATCTTCACTGTGTCAAGTTATACCTCTGACGAAAATAGTTTGACCTAGTTTATACAAGCCAATCAAATCCATGTTTCAAAATTTTTCACCAAAGTTTGGTGAAAACGCTGATTGGTTGAAAGTCCAGAATTATGTCCAATGAGAAACTTGTATTTTGTTGCGTCCGCATAACTGTACACAAAAGAAAGCATGGCGTATCCTACGAGTGACTACATAAAAGAATGTGTTAAGTTATCTCTTGATTCTTTGCAAAATATGAGTATATCGGAATTGAAACCAGAGCAGTTTGAGTCCCTGCATCATTATCTACTGAGGGATGATATATTTTGCGTGCTGCCCACAGGTTACGGCAAGTCCCTGATATTCAGCCTTATCTTTGATTGGTCCGGATTTGAACAAAGTGCGCTTTGACTCGTTCGCGTTCATTGGCTAGATCGTTCAATGAGTCATTGAGGGCAGGCTTTAAATTTGATTGGCAGGCAGTGTAGGCAATCGAATGTGGTCAGAGGTAACTTGACATGCTGAAGATAGGCTATAGTGAAGAGGTTAGTGTCAAGTTATCTCTGAAGCTCAGGGTGCAAATTTTCATACACAGCACACATATCAACAATTGTCAATGAAAGTGTTAAAACATTAATTTAGTGCTAAAAATAGGTATGAATGGTCATCCATATCATCACCAAAATCTGCTTTGTGACTGATCCTAAAATTTTCATCACAATGTGCCCATAAATTTTTACATTAAGTTGCAAACAGACAAACTAACAAATAAAGTTGCTCAGAGAGCAAGGACTTCAGGATTACATAGTGCTATCAAATATACATAATATAAAAGATATAAAACATAATACAAATGATGGCCAGACTGCCTAGGCAGCTTTGGTGCTGGCAAAATTAACTGTATTGGACTCTGCTCAAAACATCAGCTATGTGCGAGCAAGTGTCAACAAATGTGAGGTGTGTGTGTGTGTGAAGAGAACGCTTCTTATTTATTAAGTTATATCAACGATATAAATTTCCAAGTAATATAGTTTGCTTTTACATCACCCTATTTTGTTGGGAATGACTGTTCTTTTGTATAGTTGCAACTGGAGCTGATTTTTCCAGTGTGTTGCTCTGAATTGCGCAATTTAGTCACACCGCACAAAACTGACTCAAAAGAAATCCTATTCAGCTAAACCTAAAACAATTCCAAGCTAAGGCCCCGTTCACATGACAAGTCTATTTTCTAAAAATCTATTTTCTATTTGCGTTATCTTATGATCACGGTCTGTGCCCTGAATACCCCGCGGCGTAATTACTGGCAGCGCGAGCCAGTTACTTCCAAAGCTGTAATTAATTCTCGGTTGCGCTGGGAGTGATTACAAGATACCGCGAATAGAAAATAGATTTTTAGAAAATAGACTTCCCATGTGAACGGTCCCTAAGACTCTACACCCAAGCAATTATGGACTTACAACAGTCTGACGTATCTCAGAGACATTTAGATGAAGCTTAAAAACGAGGGTCAATGACCAGAACACCCACCCTGACATGTGGGAGGATCTGTGCCCCCCCCCCCCCCCCCCCCCCCCACACACACACACACAAACACTGAAAAGACCAACTATAATTACCCTAATTAAGCAAGGCGAGTGAAGTGAATATAGCAAAATAGTGGTACCTCGTACGTGAACAATTAATAATGACGCAATTCCCACATCCCTTGATTCCACCTGTTACCACACGGATACTAATGTTGTTATCCTCACATTTGAGTCGTTGACCCTGTTGGTGATGCATTTTACTAGTGAAATATCGGGGTATGTGGGGTAATTGATCCATGGATAGTAAGACCTTTCTCCCACAAAAGTTTCGAAATGCCAGCTTTTCAAAAGCTGTAAGTTGTTTAAAAAAAACTCTGAAAAACATTTTAGTTATTGCTAGTTTGTGAAACTCTAAGATACATCTAGCCGAAATACGTAGAAAGACCAAGCACATGTGTTGAAGTACATTCTAATCTCTAAACAGGTAAGAGTCAAGAAGATATGGCATTTGCAGAAACACTTGAAGATATGTGGTGTTGAGTTCAAAGTTGTTTAATATTCCAGGAATAAGGATATGAAATGAATCAGTCAGAAGTTATGTTTATCTAGACATTTCTTCATAATTTCGCTGGGAAAACGTTGCAAAATTATAGCAAAAATAATCTAACATGAACGAAATCTCGCTAAATCGCGTTGCTGACGTCAGAGGGATTTCCCGATGTATTTCCATTGATGAGTCATTCCAAAGAAATGAGCGTCAGTACTCAATAACGTTGCCGGTAGTACTCACAGTCACGGCGACCTGTTTCACGAGGATTCCGGGCATTTCAGTGACAGAAATTGGATTAAATTGGATCATTATTGGCCACAGTAAAGAGCAAGAAACCTGTCTTCTTCCCCTGTTGTCCATTTCAAGATGGCGGAAGGGGAATCCTCTGAAATGGGGAGTCAAGGTGGGTGAAAGAAAGAACAAGAAGCAGACAATGTGACTCATGTTGTTAGTGTCATATGCCTACAGTAGTGACTCATTAAAGATAACATGCCATTGATCTCTTTTTTTAGCAACATGCCCCGCGTATTTGAACTGATGCATTTAACAAGAATATTTTATTTCTCCATTATATAATTTCCCCAGGTTATTTTGATAAGCAACCAGTCATCTTGTCTGTTGGTTTGATGATGTATATGATCAGCGTTCTTATAAAATGTGTTACTCATTGATTACATAATAGCATTAGATCACTAGAAGTTTGCTTTTCGTCTTTTTCCTCACTTTACATTTTCAATTCCTTGCCTCAGAAATTGGGTGAATAAGTCTTTTGTAACTCTTTGCACTGTTACTTTTTTAGCAACAGTTTATCAATATATAGTGTGTGCATTTATGAGTTAATTTTACTACAATAAGCAAGGGCAAGGAGTTCTTATATTGTAATATTGCAGATTGGTATACTAAGCACTGGAACTTGTAGACGTACATTATTTTTCTCATTGTGACATTCTGTTATCTAGATATGACAGTGATACTATCAAAACCTGTATTATTCATGCATGATTTTTATTTTCAAAACTACGTATGTCTAACAATTTTTGTTACCTTTCATGTTTAATAGTAAACCATGTTTTGTTAGCAGCTGCACGAAGGCGGGCCTTGAAGCTGGACTTCAAACGTATCGCTTATGATCCTAAACCATCTCCTCCATTACCACCACCAGAAACTCTTGCAAGTAAGGGACACCCTACACAAATGTAAGTTTGCTCTATGTTTTATCACTTTGCATTTTCATGTATATAGATGTTATCCAAGAAAATGTATTTATAGGTGTTGCTCACCTGTCAAATTGCTTTTGTAGATGTCTGGAAAGACGGGAGGATTTGGGTCCAAGTTTAAATAATTAACTTAGTTCTTGCATCCCTTCATTTATATGTTGACTAATGACACCAAAGTGACAGGTGAAACTGAGGTGAGAAAAAGAGAGTACTGTGATTTTTTTACCATAGATCTAAATTTTAAACATTGTCACATGTTCATATCTGAAAGCAAACCAATATTGGCTCTATAAAACTAGGTTGAGCTGGAGCATTAGTTAAAGCGTGTCTTACCAGAATGTGCAGAAATAAATCATGTCCGAATAATCCCATTACAAATGGAGGTAATGATCTAAAGCTTAACTGGTCTTTGGGGTGAATTGTAATTTAAAAAGTTTAATACTTCAAAAACGAGTCTGCAATAAGAACCTTGCCTGCCCAAAATAAAGAAGACATCGTACACAGGTGTTCCCCTGGTCTTAGCCAATCAGAGTCCCAAACCGAATAAGAGCACTTGTGCAAGAAGACAGAAATATGACAGAGGAATTTGAAGTAAGTCCCTTACAAATACATATATTACAGCGCTTTCCCTTCATTATTCATAAATAAACTTGTACACATTAACATTGGAAGAATTTGTTTACTTTCTGGTCTTTTAAGAAAATATTAATTGAAATTATTTACAACAGAGTGCATCCACATTGCTTGATACTGTATTTTATCATGCTGAAGTAAATAACCAAAGGAGTGTTTTGGTAGAGGAAACACAGTATCAATGAAATTAGGAATTAGCCCATTCTGTTTGGAGATATATATATATATATATATATATATATATACTTTTCAGTGAAAAAATTGAGAACTCTTGTTTACTGCATTTTGTAGAGCTTGTCAAGCACAACACTAGAGGTGGTGTCCCTTATTCTTTTGTTTTCCCGTGAATGCACTTGCTCCAGTTGATGGTACAATACCGGGAGGCGGTATTGCCTCTCTGATCCTCTAGTTTTGAATCTGATGATGATGATGATGAGTGAAGCAGTCAGAGCAGTCCAGAACTCAATGAGCTTTCCAGGTAAAGAGCTTCCTGTTATTGTTAATAACAATGTCATGTTGAAACTTTCCACTGGTAGCCAACAACAATCTGACACATTGCTTATAATGTGTAGGGCCTGTCTAATCTGCACCTCCCTAATTGATATATGAGCCAAAAGATCATGGAAATCTTGATAAAATTTAGAATTTACTTTTCTGTCAAAATTGATCCTTATAGTTAAGAATCTGAATTTTTCATTTCTACTTGTTTCTGGCTTGAAAAAGTGTCTATTTGTACCAGAAGCATGTAAAATCCAAGATGGCCACCACTGTATTCATTTATCATATGTAAAAACAAAAACTTAACAATTCGTACAAACACACACACACACACACATTTATGTCTTAGACTTAATTTCTTTTTACTCTTTGTGAGCATTCACAACCAGTTGATCTGCAGACTAACTAGTCTGCAGATCAAAACTGACCAACCCACATCAGAGCTTGTCACATAGCCCCCCTATAGACAATACATTACTTTTTCAAGTGGGTCAGCCATATTTGATCTGCAGACTGGTTAGTCTGCAGATCAACTGGTTATAAATGCTCTCTTTTGCTGCATTCACAACAGTGGACTAACTAGTCCACAGATCCAACATGGCTGACGCACTGTGATCCGTGGACTAGTTAGTCTGCTGTGCTAAAGGTGACCTTTGACTTATGGTAGGCAAGTTATTACATCAATGTCAATTCTTTTCTTTTTCCTTTTTTTTTTTCACAGCAGTACTAGCACTGCCTGGTGTTGCCAGCCACCTTAAACCTAAAGGACCAGTTGGACGATTTAGGGTAGTTGGCTGTATTGCAGGGTCAGGCAGTAGTACTGAGACAGTGGCATGTCCTGGCACTCCTAGGTCCAGTGGTACAAAGCTTTGAAGAGCTGAGAGATCAAGAGGAAGGGGAAGACAATTGACCCAAGTTTATGAAGACAGTTAAATAACTTAGAGAGGCAAGGCACAAAGAACTAGGTATTACGTGTTAAGATCTGCATTTAATACACAAATTGCAAGTTAGTAACACACAATTGTACATAAACATGATACATGTCCCATTTTTTTTTTTTTTTTTTTCAAAGTACATTTTTCAACATAAATTGTGTTGTATGTAATCCATTCCTTATTGGTAATTTCACTGTAAATACATTTTACATTTTAAAATATTTTATTTTTGCAGAAAACTGTTGAAGATATTAATCTAGAAATGACAGACATGAGCATTTTTTTATTCAGAGCAAACAAGATGATGCTGACAAGACAGTGCTGAAAAACATATTCTGCCCTTGCACTGGACATAAAGAAGATCCTGCTAGAGTATTTACCTGGCAGTAACCCATCACCAGTCAAGATGGGAGTGAGCCTCCTCTCATTCACCCGCTGTAATGTCCCCAACATTTGGATTGTTGATGAATTAACTACATTTATTCATTCTCAGTGAAGAATATCATAGAATAACTATCACCAGGAGTTGGGTCTGTTCACGGAAAAATAAATGCATTTTTAAATTAACTTAGCTTCCACTATCTATAATGTCTTCACCAGACATGAGTGCACCAAAGGAATCAAAAATTAATTCTGTTTAAAAATTCAAATTATTGAATGTTAAAATAGATAGATATATAGAAATAAAAAGGTTGTGTAATCTGTATTCTGCATTCACTGTTAAAGAATGAAGTGAAGTATACAGACATTTTTCAAAAATCACAAAGCCAAATTTGTACACAAATTTGAACGATACACTATGTTCAAGGTTACAAAGCAGACCAATTTTAGTATTTGTTTCCTTATTTTTGTACAGTATTTTGAATGAGATCTGTCACTTTTGGGTCCCAAGAGGGCGGGGCATTTTTGGAAAAAAAAATTGTACCACAGAAAAATTTTTTAATTTAGAATTGTGTTTTTGGCATCGCATTTCTAAGGGAATCTATGCTGGGGAGGAGTATCAGTGCAGAGGAGTATCAGTGTGGGGGAGTATTGGTGCAGTTACCTAATTAGTATTTCCTAAGATTTAATATTTAGATTGCAGGAGTCGAAAACGTAGTTTTATTCAACTCTTATGCATCATACAACCTGGGCATGTCAAATTACTTTCTGAAAATTTGCTAGGCTGTCCACAGGCCATCCCAATGAACCAATCGCCTTTTGAGGCCAGTGGAAAGACTTGTTAATAGGACTGTTAAATACATATTTTTAAGTCCTAGACTAAAAACATTTCCACCACGCTATTTGATATCAAAATTCCACAAAAATCATTAATTGTGTTGTTTGCATGTTTATTTTAAATTGAATATGTTTATTTTATAACTGATAGTCACTCCTCTGTATCAGTTTACATTTCCAACATTCCAAAATGAAATGTATGCCAAACAAATAAAAAATGGCTTCATTGTAAACTATGAAAGATGTTAATCAGCAATAAATTCACATTGTTTCCTCTCTGCATTTCTGTTATCATTTAAAATGTAAACTGGGATACCTCTCTGATGATGGAATGCACAGCCCTGAATGTACAATAGGAGATCAATATCTGATCTATTGGTGTTTGACACACTTAATTGAAAGGGATTAGTCACCAAATGTAATAACCTGGAAACAGTTGTGTCCACTGATCTGGGCTTTGATTAGTCAGCTTCCAATTTTGAATGTTGTGTTTTGATTTTCAGGATATTCCTAAACCACCTGTATTCAGGATCTCACAATAAAATAAGTTACTGGGTGTATAAATTTTCAGTGTGAAAAATTACAAAGCAAAGTTTTATTGGATGACACAGTTATCTTTTGCAGTTTGATGTTTTTTTTTATTATTATTATTTAAAGGAGAATTTCTTGGATGGAAAAATAAGTAAAAAAATATTTTGAGGGGTAGGACTTCCAGACCAGCGGACTGTCATCCTTATACTTAATTTTATCTACAAATATTTCTCTCAGTATGTGAATCATAACAACGTTATATCATAATAAACGTAAATGAATTGCCTATTACTTGAACATAAGTCTCATGTTTGGCCAAACAAAAGTGCATTATCCCAATAGGATGATATTATCAGTGGGATTTCTTTTTCATCATACCCCAACACTCTTTTGCCAATAGTAATTGATACATTTACTTCAATATATGCCTCATTAATAGCCCAATTATGACTCACCTTTACCCATCTTTGCTGTATAAATATGTTACATTGAACTTTAAGCAGTCATTCTTAGGCTTAAATGGCAAAAGGAAATAGTGTTACTGGGATAATTTGCTTTATACTTTGTTGAGAACAAAAGGCCACAATGTCTAGGTCTTTTTTTCATTATATTTAATGGTATGATAAGTAAAAAAAATAATAGCTTGTCCTTAACATTTATAATCTTAGGTATGTATAAAAATAAGTCTTATGTCATCTGTATTTTTCATTTATTTCATTTTTTTATTGTTTAGTGAGAGGTTGCGGTCACAGAGCCTAGAATCATCAGGGAAACTACAGATTTCACCAGAACTGGTAAGATCTTTGTAAATGTGTTGATGTTTACATACAGACACTTAATATACACGTGTTTGATGTTGTGGAAGTGCTGTTTTTGTGTATCATTTCCAACTAAAGCCACTTTGTATGCCCGTTTAAGGAAAAACAACAAGGATTGGTTTCATTATGATATAAGATTCCTTTCAACCACTAGCTACTTATTCACTCTTGAATCAGATTTCCCCCAAAAAAACATCCTGCCTATTTTAATATCACCTGGCCTCAACAACAAGTTTCCACCTAAGCCACAAGGACTACTGCAGCACCACCACAGCGGGAGGATGTAATTTGTGATTGCTCCCAATCACTGCAAGTCTAGTTTTTATTAACTTTGTGATTAATTTTCATAAATTTTGTTTTTAGTTCACCAATTTTACATGTTTTTAAGTTGTGTTTTCTTACACAAATGTTATTCTGTGTAATGTTTATTAATACCATGATATTGGTTGTAGATTTTTGACTTCACGGCAGATGACCTGCAAGACTTGGGTGAGATAGGGAGGGGAGCATTTGGTACAGTCAACAAAATGCTCCATCAACAGAGTAACACTATTATGGCAGTTAAGGTGAGAACTGGTGTTGTGGGGAGGGCAAAAAACTGCCTTTATGCATGATCCAGGCCTTATAAATGAAATGTTGTTTTTGACTTTAGGACAGACGTATTGCAATTGATGAATGAATGGCTTGACCAGTGATTTCATTGTGCAATTGTAAACAAACTTGGTTGAGGATTGCATTATAAACTGTGAACCACAAGCATAAGTCCATTAACCTTGGTGTTTGGAACATTTGGTATGTGCTGGATATAATTGAGAGCATACTACTTTCATATTAATATGCAGTAGGAATAGAAGATTATGGAAATGCAGTATGTAAACAACAGAAGACCCATCCCATTGATTCACAATTTATAATGTTGTGCTTGCAACAACTGTTTTCTTGAAATTGCAGTTTTAAGTTATTAGTTTCAGTAATCACAAATCTGACGGTCCAAGTCTCAACCAGTAGTTATCATCTATGAGGCGTGTGACAGATGTCACCTCGCCACTGGTACCTGTAATTATCAGTGGTTCTGGTTACAAGGGGGTTATTATGCAGCTCAGCGAAATATGATTTTTAAAAGGAAATAAAAAAGTGTGACATTAATAATGATGATGATAATAATGATAGTAACAACTTAACTGAGTAGTGAATATTTCCTTTTTCATGCTTTCTACACTGCAGAAGGATGAAATGCAAAGGTCCACATGGACATTAAATATAATGGTTATAAATGCATAGAAAATATGAAAAATTAATGCACAGCATTCTAAATAATTATCTGTATTGATTTTGTAGAATGAAAATAGCATTTTAGTGCCAAATTGAGATATTATGATTTTTAATGTATTTTTCTGTAAAGGTAGGTGTAATACTGGTCATTTTTGGTTACCAGATTAAATTAAGGTTACTTGTTTATCTTGTTTCTTTCCTGTCTTTCAGAGGATACGCTCTACAGTTGATGAAAAAGAACAGAAACAATTATTAATGGACTTGGATGTCGTAATGCGCAGCAATGAGTGTCCTTATATTGTGCAATTTTATGGTGCTCTCTTCAAAGAAGTAAGTTGATTATGTTATCTAAAAATGCTGGTGATCAGTTTTGATGTTGAAGGTGGCAAATTATTGGTTAAACATAATCCTTGAGAATAGATATGGATCATATTTCTATACTGTCTCCTCTCCTTTGTTTGTTCATTTGAAACACTTTTTCCAAACCCTTAAATGCTCCATATCAGAAAAATGATTCAAATAAAACTTGTTAATCAGCTCATTCCTAAATATTAGCGGTTCTCACTGAAGTGCATAATCATCTTACACCAATATGAGCCTTTCTCTGTTCTCAATAATTTCAGTTTTATTTTGCAACTAATGCAGTTTAAACAGGACAAATTTAAATCGTGTTAATTAATCGCTAGATTTGTTTCATTTATACACTAAAAAATTGCCTTGAGTTTACAAAATTGTGAAATGGGAAAAATAATATATGCAATTGTCTAGAAACAAAGTTTCTGTTGTACCTACATAACTCTAGAAGTCAAACTTAGTCCCGAATTAAAATAAGATTACACCTTCAGCAAAAAGCATTAAAAATTTTCGTAAACTATATGAGAAGATAAACTGGCATGTGGGGTTATCAAGGATGATAACCATGAACAGAAATATTCTGATAATGGTTTAAGATTTTAAAATACTGGATAAATACTATTATTGTTTCATTGCAGGGTGATTGCTGGATATGCATGGAGTTAATGGCAGTCTCATTAGATAAATTTTACCGTTTTATCTTTGGTTCATATGGAACATTACACTTACACCCAAGGATAGAAGAAGATATATTAGGAAAAATAACAGTAGCTGTAAGTATAATGGGTTGAGTGGACACATTGGATTTCTATATAACATCAATTAGAAAAATAGAAATGGTACAGCTTTCAAGTATTGTAACAGTGTCTTATCCCCACACTGTTGGGACAAAAGTCTAGCAGGTTAAGTTCATCTGGTGTAGACAGCATATTGCATACCATATGTATTGATTGTGTTTGTGTTTATTTCAGACTGTGAAGGCACTGAATTACTTAAAAGAAAAATTAAAGATCATTCACAGAGGTATGCTGCACTTCAAGAGTTCATTTTGCAATTATTCTGTAACAGATGAAATTGCTATTTAAATGGTTATTCTTCTATATGCACACATAATTAATTTACAAAATTATAAAAAGTTATTTAGAATCATTTATATAGCTTTTCATACTTGTTGAAATCCAAGTGAAGAAAATGCTTAGTTTTAACAAAGAATTATATTTTTACCCCAATCATCACATTTTGTTGATATATGTCATTAACATATTCTTGTTATTATGTCTTTTCAGATGTGAAACCCTCCAACATTCTTCTTGATCGGCAGGGCAACATTAAGCTTTGTGATTTTGGCATCAGTGGACAGTTGGTAGATTCCATAGCAAAGACAAGGGATGCAGGGTGTAGACCTTACATGGCAGTTAGTAAATTTTCCAATTTTGTGTATTATTAAAGTCACGAAAAGTCAAATAGAATCTGCTCATTGTTTTTAGTCTTTAGGGAGAATATTTTTCCTCTAAAATAGATAATATCAGATGATACTCTAACTTCACAAGATTTGGATTTTAAAACTGACAGTTGTTTTCAGTGATTTGCTTTTTTCAAGAACGCCGTTAGTAAGTACTTTACCTAACATTGCTTCACAGAGGTATATACCTTTCTTTTATAACAGCCAGAGAGAATAGACCCCCGGCACTCCTCCAGGGGATATGATGTGAGGTCTGATGTGTGGAGTTTAGGAATCACACTGGTGAGTGCTATTTGAAACCTAACAATGATGCTTAAAAATAACTATTACATCTAGGTTCATGTATGTCCAGGTTTTCTCCTGGAACCAGATACTTTTATACAACTTCCTTTTGAGGTGTGTATGTGTGATGGGAGATGGGTTATAGACTGAGAAGTACCTTGTGATTAATCTGACCGTAGGCAGTCATAGGTCTGCTCAAAGTAAATTTTGTCCATATATTCATCAAGAATTACATCATAACCAATGTACAACAGCAGTGTGCTGTATCATTTTGTTTTCAGTATGAATTGGCTACTGGGAAGTTTCCATATCCTAAGTGGAACAGTGTGTTTGATCAGCTAGCTCAGGTTGTGCAAGGGGCAGCCCCCCAGCTGGACCCAGCAGACGAAATATACTCGCCACAGTTTGTAAAATTTGTCAATACTTGGTAAGTTTTCGATAATAAAATTACATTTTTCAATGAAGACGTATTTCCAAGTAAAATGCAGGTTGAAAGCAGATTGTTTTCATCCCTTTTTGAAATTAATGAAGAATTCTATTAATTTATATGAATACATAGCTCTTTACATTTATTTTCATTTAAGTCACAGAACAGAAGTTTTTAAAACATTACTTTGTAACATTAGATATGACTGTTATATTCAAAACAGTACATTTATTTAGTGTTAGTTTAAAATGATATGGTTTGCACACTGTAAACACATTGTCCCTTTGTTTCCAGTTTAACAAAAGATGAGAAACAAAGGCCAAAATATAATAAATTGCTAGTAAGTACAAAATATCAGTTAGATTGATACAAGCACAGAATTCTGTGGTGCATTTTCCTAATTCTTTTCAATTTGATGAAATATAAGTGTAATTTTAAGCAAGCTTCATAGAATGCAGAGATTCGCTGCTTACTATTACCATGTTGTATTGTATGTACAAATTGTATCAGTAGAAATTGGTTATATTGGTTGAAAATTGATCTCTGCAAATTATGATGCTAGGCTCAGTCTAGGAAATATCTTTTAACCAAACAGCTTGATAAGTTATTTATTTTCATAGCTAATAAATAAAAATAGTAGATTATTGAGTAATTTCTCAGCCAAATTAGAATATCTTAAGCATTTGATTAAGTTACAGTTACCTGGTTACACTATTGATTTCACTTTACCTCAGCAAATATGTAGTTTGATTTGACTGTGTCACAGAAGATTTTTATCCTCAAATTAAGAAAAATTTCTACATAGTTTTAGTGTACATAGTTTTAAATACACATTAAACTTTTTACAATAATTAACCAATGTAAAGATATAAGAACCATGAATTTTGTTTTCTAGAGAAGATATATATATATATATAAATACTATCGATCGATCGATACGATCATCATCATCAGTTTTGTTTTCTAGAGAAGATACTTGCATATAAAAACCTTTCATTCTCTTCCAGAGTGATGAATTTATAGTGCGATCAGAAAGGGTGGAGGTGGATGTAGCCAAGTATGTTTGTGAACTGCTGGAATTGATGCCAGAGAGGCCTTTAGAACAAGATCAGTCCTCGAGCTCATAATACTACACTGAAAGTCATTTTCATGTGGTGTGGCAGTTGGAAAAGGGTTGAATTCAGCATTGAAAACACATCAATAAGTACACCAGTACTATACAAATGCACTCTCACTTTTGTTTTGCAATGAAAGATATATTTAATCAGAAAATGAAAATATTCAAAATTCATTACTCAATACAAATGAATAAATTTCTTGGTTTGAAATACCTTTAAAAATTGGCAAATCAAAGTTCACAGCTTAATAACCTGCTGCAGTGAGTTCAGTATACAGTAACAAAAATCACTGGTATATTGCATGTTATAAATACACCAAGGTCCCAAAATATTTTGTTACTGATACAGCTTGAAAACTGCCTGTTTGGAAAATGCTGAATATGACACAGCACATTGAAAAAGAAATTCTAATCATCCCAAAGGTAACATTATTTGAATTAAGATTTTTTTCTTATTCATTTTAAAAATTGGATAACAAGATGATTAAGACCCACATGATCAATGGCAGTATGAGAACAATAATTGTTAAAAGTGAACTTGATCGCCTTCTTATAATCAGGGTGTGAAATATTGTACGTCATTAACTGATATGCAATTAATAAGCAAGACACATTTTAAATTCAGATGACATATTTGACTTGCTTCAGTTATAAGTTTTATAAAGTAATATATGAATTTGGGTGGAAATTACTGTCTGAATATAAAAGAAGATAAAAAGAAGTCTTGTGGACCCCCAATCCCATGCAAATTCGGGTACTGTTACTGTGGCACATTACACTAAACACTGGTCCATTGTATCAGTTTTGCAATGAAGCAATAGCTTGGACCTCTACCTCAATCAAAAGTAGCATAATAGATGCTGTTTGAAGTTCATTATGTGGCATTGTAATGTAACCTAGTTGCTTTCTTAGTCAAAGTCTTTTATGAGGTAGACCACTTTTCATGCCATATTTATTTATTTATTATTTATTTAGTTGTTTATTTATTTATTGTTAAGATATTCTTCATAAGGGGACTACCACAAGTTAATGCATATTTCTTTTATGTATGTAATATGGGTAATTAACAAATTATTGATTATTTCTAATCTGTTTTATTGACTTACCCATATCAGCTTAAGGTCTTCCAATTGCAGGACCGTGGTAATGAACTTGGGTGGGGAAATGATGCACCTATTATTATGGGATATAAACTTCCAGTGGTTACAGATGTAGTCAGTGTTAAAATGTTCACATTTGAAACAGCCAAAGGCATCTGAAATGCCCACTTTCTGTGCCACTTGTATCTTAGAGGAAAAAATGTACATCTGCTAAAAAAAGTGCACATCTCCTAAATCATAAATTAAAATAACCTGTTAAACAAACATAGTGGCATGCTTGCTATTGTATTCAAATATAGGTTTTTTATGAAAAGCGGAAAACATTACCTTAAACTTGAATAGATAATCATAAAATAGTCTTTCTAGTATATCTATTTATGTTATTTATCTTTTTTTTTAATCTTAAAAAGTTATGCTAATGTGAGCCTAGTTTGTCATATGGAATATGCAAAGTGCAAATTCAGTAGCCTAGAAATACATTTATGCCTGTGGTTTGAAAACGATGCATTTGTTACTATGGGATGTATTATTTCTTTGCCATTGTACATTATGTACAGATTATAGGGATAATGAAATTGGAACTGTTGTATAAATAAGGGCTGTAAATACTATATACACAAACGCATTATTCATATATATCAAGTCAGAATCATATTGTACCCAGCAGACATTTGGCCTGTGCAGAAACAAGTGTTTTGTTTATTAGGATATGTGGAGAGTAGGTTAGTAAACTATATCTAACTCTACATAGAAGTTACATCATGCCGGTGTAAAGCAGATATTTGACTTCTAGTAAATAAGGAGTTGATAGACACCCTGGAAGCATCTTTTTGATGATATTTCTCTCTCTCTCTCTCTTTCTCTCTCTCTCTCAGCAGTTAAGGTTGTTAATATGGAACCTATGTATTTTTGAAAGGTCATTGCGCAACAGAAAACTCAATGGTAAAGAAACAGTATGTAACAGTGAAGGATTACAAAAACCACAATGTATTAATATTGTAAAATTTAAGTAGCCATTGGTTTCCGCAGTTTCTATTCAACTCGAGGTTTAATGAGTTAAAGCTCTTTAAGTGGCCATAATGTTTTCCTTAGTTGCAGTATTGTGCTGTATAAGCAGTATGATTCATGTAATAAGGATATGCAAGGGGTTGTGGCACATGAACAGTACAACTAAATATGATATGTCAGATATGAAGACAATTAGGTAACAATTTTATATTGTAAACTGATTGAGAAAAAATAAAATCTGTGATACTTCAAAGATGTTTCTTTGATATTTCTTAAGGTCTACAGATTAGTTTACTTTGAGTGTAAATTGTGATGAGCTCCTTTGTGGAATGTGATATTTTATTTCGAAGTGTCTAAGCATTGCCCACTTTGATATTTAGACTTCTGTGACAGAATTTTGTTCTCATAGTATTATCAAAAGTTACTAGTGCCATTTCTAGACATTACTCTTAACTTCTTCAAACTCAAGTTCTTGTCAGTATACTTTTAAATATCTTAAATGATATACTGTTCCTTTTTGAAAAATTACCTAAAGTCATATTTTCTGCCTATATGTCTTGCAAAGGTACTAATCTTTAGCAGTTCAGACCAAAAGCAAAAAAACACTATAAAACCCCTCAAGTACACTTGTATAGGAAGGCGTGGAGTTTTAACAGGCTGGTCAGTCATTTAGATCATTAATTAAATGTTTTTTTAATGGAATCCAAGTGTGAGAAGGGTTGAGCTTTGATTTGATTTGATTCCCCCAAACATTGTCCTTAAACTACCTTGTTCTATGCAAGTACTATTATTAGTAACATAGGTACTTACCGAAAGAAAAAAAATAATCGTGTTCCGGTACCGGGAATCGAACCCGGGCCGCCTGGGTGAAAACCAGGAATCCTAACCACTAGACCATACCGGACAACTTGTCGTCGAAGGCAAATTAACCAGATTTTTTCATAGAAATAAACGAAATGTGAAACGGTAAAATAGACATTCTTTTATTTTATCAGAAAATTAAAACACAATGAATACAATAGCATATGTAGTTGCCTGCAAACCCAAGTATAGACACAAGCACAATTCACCCAAACCCAATATAGAGGCATTTCACAAGTTGAAGTCTCAAGAAAAATTGAATATATTCAAATTTGTATTCGATTTTTTAAAATGTGAACAAACATTCATGGCTGTCTTAATTTTACGTCTACATGTAATTTTAACGTGGTCTACATCATTATGCAAGAAGCCAAATGGTAACGTATGTTGCAGTAACGTAGCCGGTATGTTCCGAGAGATATAATTTTTTTTTTTATATCGTGTTCGAATATGCGTTTTATAAAGTCAATCAAGGTTGGGCTAAATTTTAGTTGATGTGAGAATGCCTATATAAATATTTGAACTGTAACTCAGGGGGCTTTGCATACCCATAAAATTTATCGCTCTATACAGAAGAATGTCATTTTTACAACGTTATACTTGTAAAAAATAAACCAGTGAATATCAAATATTCAAAGTTAGTTAAACGCTAAAGCAGCTAAGAAATCTCCATCTGTGACAGTAATGTCTATGTTCCTTTTTGGGTTAAGACGTTGAATAATTTTCTCACTTTGGTTTTAGGACAGTGAAACTGCAGGCGCGTAGTCACCATTTGCAAAAGGGGGTTCTTATTCTGGGAATGTGGACCTTAAAGCTATCAAATATAGTTTCTAAACTGTGCACAAGAGCGTGCCTGTGACATCGTTTTGCACCTCTACATTGAGTTTTGATTTCATTGCCCCTCACATAAATCCTCTGCTCTTTTACCAGCTAGCACGAAATTTTGTGCTATTGTAGAGCCAGCAGCAGTACTAGTTTCACTATTCTGAAAACCGTATACAGTCTGAGTGTCACTCATTGTAGACCACCCGCTGTTTAGGATTTTAATGCAGCATATACGTAATTGGACCGAAATAATGGAATAAAATATTAAAGTAAGAATTTCAGTGAGTTAGTCCGATACAATATCCGACGAGCGGCAACGCCAAAAAGTGCATGTTTAGTTATGGGGTCTATACATACATGTATGATGGGTCCAAGTATAGATCCAACATGACATGCCGAATCCAGGTTGGATCATACTGTAGATTGGTTAAGCCCTCATATTTTTATATCATTTCATTCTGCATGGCGATCTAGATTTGATTACGCAGTGTTCAGTCGTTTTCGGTTTTCTTTGAATTGTGAATTGAATTGTAGCTCTGTCTCTTTGAGTCTTGATTATTCTGATTAATTTCGGATCCTTCGTCTCCAGAGCTGTAACTTTCACTGGTTTTCAAGACATCTTGTAATTCCTCATACTTTTGATACGTGTCGTCTTCTTGTTTTTCTTGGTCGGACAAAAAATGAAGAACTCTGAAAAATTTTGCAATCATCGACTTATTCGTAATTTGTTACCTATTATAGGCTACCATCTATAATTTGTCTATGAATAATGAAAAAAAATGCCAACATGAGTATTTGATAATAAAAATATATTAGATATCAAATAACTTCAATGAAAACTAGAGGACTTTTATGTCGAGAAAAATAAATTCAAATCGGCAAAAAAAAGTTTTTAAAATATGTTCATGTAAATTTTCACAACTTAAACCAATATGCATGATATTAGTTTTGAGATAAATTCTGGGTCAGATCTAGTTTTTACTGTTATTGAACATTCAAAGCTGGAGTGCGGGACATGAATATAAGAATTCATTACAGAAATAAGCATACATCAATATAAGGGTCACATTTAAAAAATGTGTTACCTATCTTCTATGATAACTTTAAAAGCCCAACCTGTATATTACTGCAGCCGTCACCGCTCCCACACCGGGTCCAATCCAGTAGATATAATGATATGCCCACGCAATATTGACATCAGCATAGAAGGAGGCGATAACCGCGGGACCCAGCGCACGTGCAGGGTTCATGCAAGCCCCTGTGGCATCGTATCTGAAATAACTGTGGTGTTTGGATTTATCCCTTTCATTGATACACTGGTTTATGTTTGTTGACTCCATAGTTTTGCATCGTGTCTTAAAATAACTGATCAGACCATGGTATAAATAATTACAGTTTAAGAATTATAAATTAAGACTGACTTGCTGAGGGTATTCTAAAAACATTTGCTGTTTATATAAGTAATATAAATTGCCAATACCAAGTAGTTAGCTTTATAATTATATAACGTTTTATTCGTCCAAGTTCCCATCAACGTTATCCACAAGGCAAAGGGGTCTTTTTTTAAACAAATTACAATCATTAAAACAAATGTAATCAATTTACCTACCCACAAAGAGTACAAATACAGACTGCGGCTCCCACGGCAACGGGTCCCCAACCAGCGTGCTGTTTCCAGTCACCATTGGCCAAGGTGACATACACAGCCATGGCGAGACAGAAGGTCAGTATTGACTCAATTATAAATCCGCCACCGATACCAGCAGTAGCCAAGTTCAGCGACAGAACCCCCTCAGTCATCGTGGCGTTACTGTAGTCGGCACTTGTTAAGCATATCTGGAGAATTGATAACTTTTTGTTCAATATTTGTTTACAACACAGTGCACTAGATGCGGTAGATGAAATTTAATTTCCATGTATTCAGAAGCTTATAAAGATGTCTAAAATGTACATGTAGTTCCTGTTTTTTATGGGCCTTGAGTTTGTATGAAAAAGGGACAGAAACAATTTGATGAACTGAGAATTATAGAACAGCATTTATATAGAATATGGACTAATACCCCAGTGTTCTCTGCTATAGAAATATATTGGGGATCGGGGGTTTGAGCATATATTTTCCAACTAGTTATATGATGCCTTCCGTTCTAAATTATCTAATTATTCATACCTACATTGCCAAGTTTATGAAAATGCTTTATATCAAACAAAAAACGATGAAGTCTCAAAATTTAATGCGTTGATAGGCCTGCACATGAAGTGTCTGTCATTTGAGTGAAAGTAAATTTAAAGTATCTTGTCAATGCTGTTACCCGCACAAGAGCTGCTCCAGCCAGGCCCCCTAATAGCTCTGACAAAAGGAAGGCCAAGAAAGTGATGATTTTGATTTGCCCTGCGCTGGCGATGAAAAAACCCAGACCTATGGCGGGATTGAAAATTCCTCCACTGCAATAAAATAGAGTCTATATAACATAGGCATAGGGCTTTTGTTTATAACTTATGTCAAGCTTTGATACCATGCGGGTAGAAAGAGATCGGTTATTATTTTGTCTCTCTCCATAAAATAAATATTTCGTTCATGTCTAGAAGAGCCAACGATTTAAAATATGCCATGTCGCTGATTTATCATTACATCTAAATAAAATCTTGGGACATCAATAGGTTTAATATTGCCCATTTTGTTACCTTTGTTTAAGAAGTAAGTAAACGTAAAAGCACTGAATTGCAGTAAATTGACACGGGAGAAATAACGATATTGTCTCCACAAATGAGGTCACATGTATATACATATGGTGTATGAGTCACTGGTATTCCTGAGTATTAAATGATCAATTTACTGAGTATTAAATGATCAATTTACCCTTCTATATATTGGATAGAACGGTAAATATTTATCAGCATCATGACATTACCTGTGACCGCCACGGGGTGTCCCCTACCCCTGTTCTGACTTAATCCTACGAAATAAAACAGATTACGTTTAAGCAACTTGCTATGTTCTTTAAGATATAGAATTCCCCGAAAGTGACCCTACCTAAGCTGCCCCGGGCCTAGGATCATCAGCGTGTAAAGCAGGCCCGATGCCACTGCAACCCCGGTGGCTCCCGTCCCAACAGACATTACGTTAACATACACGTAGATCATGGTACCCATGAATTCAGCTAGGCACTGCGCCGTTAAAACCTTAGGGTTTGTTTTCCAACGCATCTTTGGCCTCCGAAACAAATATGAATTGTTTACTCGTGTGTTCTCAAATGCTATAAATTGACAATATATTCCGTCCAGTTGAAATTATAAAGAACGTCGACCATTTTGTGCTTACATATATGTCTATATGAAATAATGTACAATTTCATTATAGATTCATGAGTCCCAGGCAACATGCGGGTTTTGCAAAATAATTGGTGGCGTTCATATCGGTTCATTTATGAGCACGAGATGATGCCTTTAATTCACTTGCAATTTATACCTTAAAATTTTAGCGTACAGTTATATAATTTGTTTTCACGTAAAAAGTTTGTTTCAAGGTTTTCAGGTATTTGACAAATTATAATATAAAGATGAAATCCGTTTTAGCATAAAGTAGCTAGTTATGTTGATGCGCACAGAAGGCGTCTGAATTGCTGTTAAATTCTTAAAAGAAATCCAACGAATCTTTGTCATCTTTGTCAACTTTCTTAGTTTACTTTCGAATAGGCTTTGCTTTTATACCAAGGGCCTATTTTGCCTTTAAAAAAATGGAATTGCTAACCCTGTTAGAATATTTAATAATATTTAACATAAATGTCTTGCGGGTTAATATAGCAATGGCTGGATAGTACCGAAAAGGTGTTTAAGTGTTATTTCCTTTCTTAAAGCCATGGACTGTCCCGGTGTGTATGTGTGTTGTATTGAACGGGCGTGTTTGCGTGTATGGGATTGGGACGGAAGAATACAACGCGCGTTAAACCTTTATATATGCCTGAAATTTTAGTACTTTTTTCTATCCAAAATAAAATTAATTTTTGCGTTCCACTCAAGAGGTCGATTTAAAAACTAGAGATCAAAAGCCGGTGAAGGGATCGTAATACCAGAACGGTTTTGAATACGGTTTAATATACCTTGGTCATTAAGAGATAAACGTTGAAACTTGCAGGAAAAGAACAGATAACAGATAAACATCCTAATTTTCCAATCTGCTGGAACTAAAAAAAAAAAAAAAAAAAAAAAAAAAAAAAAAAAAAAAAAAAAAAGAGAGAGAGAGAGAGAGAGAGAGAGAGAGAGAAAATGCGCAAATAGAAATTATTTTTCCTTGTATAGTTATACATACATGTATAACCATAATCAACTCATCAAAATCACTATTATGTTTCATTCACGCATCTTACTTATCATACATTCATCATCAACATTATCATCGATTAATATATTGATATTTTTGAGTATTTATCAATCCATTTATATTTAGTGATCTTTTTAATTACTTTATTAATTAGATTCTGACCATTATTATGTACGGACACTTTTATTTTAGATAAGACGGGGGTGCGTGAAAATCTTGCAAAAATGTCCCCGCGAGTGAAGTGGTAATAAGTACACTGTAGTAAGGCTATGGGAAATGGACCACCTGTAAGGAGCAACCCGGAGCAGTGGGCCTATCTTTTAATCTTATTTCCAGTTGACGCCTTCAAGGCAGTGGACTGAATATATAAAAGAAATAATACGGGTGGACTTAACTTGGCATGAAAATAGTATAGAAAAGTAAAGTATAGGCGATACAATATTTTGTAACAGACTACTGGCGCGCCTTGTGTTCAGAGAGTAGGCCTTAACGATGTACTTGAGTCAATTTTGTATCGCTCTGGTTTTGCTTGTACAATGTAATGCGTTCACCTCTCTTACGAACATTCAAGTTCGCCAGACTACGACACGTCTTACCAGCTTGCTTACAGGTTACAAGGTTGGATTGAGCAGGCCACTGATTCCCGGGTCCGTGCGGCTGGCTTTCCACGATTGTGTTGGAGGCTGCGACGGCTGTGTGAACCTCGACAACGCCGACAACTCCGGTCTGCAGACAACTACAAGGGAACTAAACAAAGTATACGACAACGAAGGTTTTAACAAGCTGATGTCCCGTGCTGACTTTTGGGCTCTCGCCAGTGTTACCGCGCTCGACATTGCTGCCGGTTTCCAAGAGTGCCATACCGTTCTTTGTCTGTGGCTGCCCCGACCAGAGATAACTTTCCGCTGGGGACGAAAGGACTGTCCCACCTCCCCGTCCACGTCGCAGGTGAGAAGCTTCCCAGACGGACACGGGGACCTGTCCAGTGTCAAGTCTTTCGGCAACCATACATTCGGTTTAAATCTCCGCGAGACAGTGGCTCTCCTTGGCGCGCATACGCTTGGAACAGCCCAGAAAAACCAATCCGGATGGAACGGTAAATGGGTGTGGAACCAACATACCCTGAGTAACCTCTACTACCAAGAACTCATCAGTAAGAGCCTGAGGAGGCCATGGACCCAAATAAATGTCGGTAAGCGATCTGACAGATGGCAGTGGAACGCGCAGAGCAACGAGGGCGGCAAAGCCAAAGGTGGAACAATTTTCATGCTGAACACTGACATGAGTTTGTACAAGGACATAAAGGTTGACTCTCAAGGCCGCAGCAGTTGTCCAACAGCCGCAACTTGTGGAGCGTCAGAGACGGCGAGAATCGTGGAAGAATATGCTGCCAACAACGCCCTCTGGATGAAAGAATTTTCAGCAGCTTTTGAAAAGATGATTTCCTACGGATACGATAACTTGGCGGTGCCAAACTAAGGCCACGACAGGATAATTTTTAACGATCGTTCTTGAACTTTAATTGTATTGTGCATTTTAGATCACCCCAGTGAATCACTTAAAAGGTCTGTTTTGAATTTTCAATAAGGTTTCCCATTACAACGGTAATTCCTATTGTCTAAACAGTTACTTTGCTGTGTAAATTTTGCTTCTTTGTTGATCTGAAATAGAAATTCAAAATACAAATAACTCACTCTCTCTCTCATTCTGTCCGTCTTCTAAGCAAATAAAAAACACTAAAACCAATGTAGAATTTTTGATCATGTTATATTATTCTCGCTTTCAGAAAAACATGTAACGGAAATTGATTTCTTACTACAAAATTGGGTGGTAAAATAATTCTCAATTGAAATTTATCACCATAATATTAATTTTATATTGTGTACAATTTTCAAAAAGTGAATTTGAATTCCATTCCATTGGAGAATACCTCCTTCGGTATGTTTATCCCGGCAATTTTAAGTCGTCGTAGCCATTGCTTATCATTTTCTCATACACCTTGGAAAACTCTTTCATCCAAAGAGCATTATTGGCGGCATATTCTGAAACAATAGATGCTGTTTCAGAGGCTCCACATGTGTCGAAGGTACACTTGCTCTTCCCATCAGCTTCGAGTTTCAGATTTTTGTAAAGACAGACGTCGGTGTTAAGCATGAAGCCCACTGGATTGCCGTCCCATTGATATTTTGGCGTGCGTGGGGGTGGGGTGGGTCTGTTAGGTCTAAAAGGTCTAAAAGGACGAAGTGGCCTTTGTGGTCGCACAAAACCGCTCTGTGTCCAGTTGAAATTAGGGTTTACCAAGATTTGATAGAACTGGTTGCTTAGTTCATCGCGGCGTGGAACCCATCTGCCGGCGAAACCAGACTGGTTACGATGTGCCGCCCCCAAAGTGTGGGCCCCCATCAGAGCTACCACTTCACGAGTGTTAAGTCCAAATTCCTCTCTAAAATATTTTTTAACATGTGCTAAATCACCATGGTTATTGGGGAGTTCTCTCATATCTTTGGTTGTTGGTGAACTGGCGCAATCCTTGCGACCCCATTTAAAGGTCACGCTTGGCTTCGGCACCGAGCAAAAACGACCGCGACAGCGTTGGTTTTCAGCCGCCAGCTCAAGAGCTGCTATTCCAGCCAGTGCCCAAAAATCGGCCCTTGACATGACTGCTGAGAATCCTTCCTTGTCGTACACATCTCCCAAAACCTTGACGATGGGCTCTAAACCTTTGTTATCCTCGTTAGCAAAGTTGATGCAGCCATCGCAACCACCGACGCAGTCGTGGAAGTTAAGACGCACTGCTGTCGCGAGCAAAGGTGTGGTCAGGCCCCCGTTCCCACCGCCCGGGGTGGTTAAGACCGCTTTGTAGTTTTTAAGAACGGTGCGGAGGCGAGTTTTTGCTTCCGACACTTGTTTCGTTGACAGGGAATTGTACCCCGCAACTAACGATGGAATGAACGCCACCACAAGCCAGATTTCAAATCTTGCCATGGCTATCCTTTCTTTATTGAAACTGACAAGGCATAAGCCATTTATACCTTAAAATAAGGCTCATCTTCGTGGAAGGTACCATATGTCAGACGTGAAGGCCACGCTATGAAATAAGTTGATTATATTATCGGGAACTTGAAAATTATTTGCATAAATTGAAAATTATACTAGTCGATGACAGGAAAAGAAAAGTAACTGCGATTATTTGTCTGTGTGTAAATTAAAATTTTTTTCTATTTATCGATATTCTAAAAATTATAGTATTTATTTCACTATAATTTTAGAATAAATTACGCAACTGAATGCATAACCTTTAATCATGATTGTGAAAAAAATTGCTAGCCTTAGCGTGTTTTAAACACCCATAGAAGAAATAAGAATATGGTTCAACTAAATCAATGTTCATACATGGTTAACGCTCCGTTAAACTACTAATTTTCAACGGCCCTTAGTAACCCTAAACTAAGGCTCTCTAATGACCACCTGTTAGTATCCACAGCTTTAACATACGGACTTGAGTCGTATCGATACATAAGTTACCGATACTTGCGTTACCAGATTGCGTGTAGATTGTTGTTGTTGTTGTTGTTTACATTGTTAGTTGTCCGTCGGCGCAACTATATGAGTGCATGTGGCGTCATGCATGCAGGCGCGTTTGTTTCTACGTTGCACATTCCTCTTTGTTACATTGTCATACCGATTTTGATATCCATCGATACATACGTTACCTATGTTTTAATAACTGTTAGCTGAAGTACCCCGAATTTCCCGGTGTTTTGGAGAGCAAACAGTGCCCTTTTGTAGAGTTTAGAACTATAATTTAGTTATAGTCAAAATTCTAATTTCAAGAGGGGAAAATTGATGCGATATAATTTTCATAAACCGAAGGGGGGGGGGGGGTCAGGACCCTTATGACACCCCTCTAAATTCGCCACTGCTGTAGCGTCTGTGGGGTTCGGCTCGCCCTGGCTGGGGGCCATAAACGCTGTTGTTTCTGCTGTTTCTGTGATACCAGCCATTGTGAAATATTCATTGTCGTACATCTTGACACACATTTCTGTAATTTCTGTGAACATTTAGAATGTTGAAAAACAATTCAAATCTCAGTCTAAAACAAAATATATTTAAAAAATAAGACATTAAATCAATTTGTCAAATGGAACCTCAAATACTTAAGTATTGGGTGCAATAATAATAATAATAGCTATTTGATTAAAGGGATAATAAATGTTCGTTTTGGCCAAAAAATGAATTTTCCCGGAGTAAACAACAATTTTCCCATACTTACTAATGGTTAACGAATTCATTTCTTCTTTCAATGGTAGTCCCTTTTTTATTTATTTTTTTTTCTTAAGAGATTATTACAGAGTATAGCCATCTATGGAGGTCAGAATAATAGCTATAACATGTATTTCTATACATGTATTTCTATGAGTTGTTTACAATGTTTTATTGTGAAATATAGATCTTATACGAAGAGTTGTTATCCCTTTAATGAACTGTGCATGATTCTTTTAAAAATAACGAGATGACTTTACTTATCGTGATATGGGGAGAAAGGCAACGAAATATTTAAGAAATATAAAGGAAATATAAATAACAAGAAGGTTAACAACACCAACAGAAAAAATCGTTAATTTTCAAGTCTGCAAATCCAAATGTTTTAAAATTGTTTGAGTCTATTTGGAAATAACTGCTAATATCAAACGATCAGTCTTGAGGATGTGGTCATCTCCGCTACCGCACTGGGATTGAGTCCACACTGCACATGTGGATGAATTAACGGTGGAACAGGCGTTCACAGGTAAAAGTAGAGGGTTTGATAGTCTTAGAGCGTTGAATATATAAGCAAATCCGGTATTGAAATTTTGTTCTCATGATCCAAGGTACAAGAAATTCCGACAGAATAATCTGTTGTGTATTTCTACTCAGGACCTAAAACGCAAGAAAGCCCAGACACAAGGAAACTTATGAATCTTCTAACTGGTGCAGTTGTACATTTTTTATTCTCTTGTAAGAATTGAACACCACACAAAAATAAAATTGTCTATAACAAGACAATGTTATTTTTTTAAATTATTTTATTTAATTATTTTTTTTACCAAAGGCCGACTACCATGAGAATATTTCTGATATTGTCTTCCCAAGCTGTTGCAACATTATTTTGACCGACAAACAAGTAATAGAGCATGGCAAACACTCCAGCGAAATAAGTCAAATTTAGTATTTTACAAACCAAACCGTATTCTTTGATGTGTTAATTGTTGTTATGATAGTAAAAATATTTTTTCCAGATGTGGGCATATTCTTATTGACAGAACGGATTTCGTGCGTCATTAAACTAGCATCTCGATGTAATAAATGGAAGTTTTGTAAATACTAAAAGGTTAGAGAAACTAAAAGCTCCAATCGCACAATACGCATTATGCATAGTAATACCATTTAATGCATTTTGTCCTATTCAAATCAAATTGGTTGAGTAAACGAAATTATGATTTTAACACACAAGCCCTGGTGGCCAAATTCTTTACCATGAGCATGCTATTCTTTCGCGTTCTATTCAAGCGTTCTATTATTTCACCATATTTAATACGTAGTCAGTTGACGTGCTTATATTTACTTTCGGTGTATGCACGGCTATTTTGGCATTCATGAGCTCTGTTTCGGCTGTTTGTTTTTCAGTCAATGACGTGAAGTGTTTCTCTATTAAGTGAATTTGCAATCAATAGAAACGGAGACCAGATTTACGAGACAGAGGCTGACAGAGAACAACACAGATTGTGTCTGGAGCTCTAACCGGCGGGGATGCCCTCACGGTCGTATTTTTTTGAATGCGCAATTCATACAACTAGCATACGACCTCAAGGGCATTTTTTATCTCGCTCATTCAATAACCAGCGTATTTGTCGTCGCGAACACTGAGCGACATTCTAATTACTGAAGGGTATTGAATTACAGGCTCAGAACTGGTGCAGAGACCTCGGTAAGCTGGAACAATTTTTAGTTACAACACAAACCAACTACGGTGTCGTCCGGTCCTCCTTGTTTGTAAGAAGTACCGTAAACTTTGGTAAGGATAATCCTGGTATTTATATAGGAATATCGAAGGTAGAAATCGGGCAAGACAAACACCGTTATCGCACCTAACAACCATAGATATGGAGGGGCGCTGTAAATCTAATAGTAATAAACACCAATCCTTGGACAGTGGTCCGGGTGGATCCAGCAAGCCGTATCTTGGACATGGTACAGACAGAGACAATAGAAACAGCCAGAAGGAAAGACCAAAGAGGCCAAAAACAAGTAAAACTCGGACGAAAGGCGCAAGCTCCACTGAGGTAAAGGATACAAGTCATACAACCAGAGATGACAACGCGAACGTCATCAGTAATGGCTTGACCCCAGACGACAGCGGTGGAGTTGTGGATTCAGTGGCCGACAATTTGGAACAAAGTCTGAAACTCACTGAAAGTGTCGACGCTCACGATCAAAATAACCCAGACATGCACGGTACGGAACCGAACGGTGAGGCAATGGGGGACGATGCAGTCTATGTGCAAGACGGCGAAGAAAAAATAAAAACGGAAGAGGAAAGTGTAACCATGGAGAGGTCCAGTGTGGATAGTAGTGATGACCAGGAAGTTGATGACAGTAGACTAAGCAGACAAGCGGTGGCGGATGACGAAGAAAATCTTAGAAAATTCGAAGAGGAGTTCGACCCTAAGAAGCTGAGTTCGTCTGCTGCGAATTTTGACAGTAAAGCATTCACTGGGAACATCCAAAGCTTTATTGATCGTATGCAATCAGATTCGTTCGCTCGTGTTACACTAGACTTTCCGGCAAACGATCTGCAAAATCTGACTGCAAAGATATCGTCTGCACTATTAGAATTCAGAAATTATACCCTGTATTCCCAGAGTCAGCTGGAAGAGTTGAGAAACAAAATCACCGAGGTCAAAGAGAATGTAACAGAGCAGCTTCACACGGTGGATACCAATGCAGGTTAGTTGAATCTTAATGGTGGTATTAAGTTTCAAAATGTCAAATATGTGCTCCTGCATAACATCGAGCCCATTTTACTGAATGACATAGAACAAAAATGATAATAGTTTTGTTAAAGGCATTGGGACATAGATTACTGTACCTTTCATTACATGAAAACAATCCAGGGTTTCAATATTTTTCTCCCAATGGCTAATGTTTTATTCATTAAAAACGTTGTAAATATTCAGATGTGCTTGGCATATAATCTTTTTTAATAATTTCATTCCATACAAACAAAATGCTTTGGCACGCCCCTCATTTATAGGAATTTTTTGAGAGATCTCGAACTTCAATGTTTTAATTTTGTAGTCCATACAATCATGCCAAAAGATTACGCAACTTCCTTTACCCTGAAAATTATCGCCCAGTATCTTTTAAAATGAAAGAAAAATGAAATACCTTCTAATATTAGAATGAACACGACATACACGCCTCCCTCGTCATCTCTGCAAAATACTTTTGCTTTAGACTATTTTTCTATTTAATCCTACACGTTGGTATATTTTCTTTTCAAAACAATGGTTAAAATTAATTTATTGCAACGATAGTCATTATGTCGTATTAAGCTAACCTTTGTATTAGATATTTCTCCTTGAGTTATCACTCCCAGTGATTTATCACTAAGTCTAACTAGGTTGTTTGTCAATTTTGTTATATATGTCTCACGTCAAATTGATTGCGAGAACGATACGATGTAATGATAAAACAGCGAATCGGAGAACTGTCTTATTGCATGTGCATGTGCATGTGCATGTGAAATGAATATAATTACGGTTTCAGTTCTAAAAAACTAGTAAATGCAGTGTTTAGCATTAAACATCTTAAGGTCACTTAGAACAGACGTAAACTTAATCTCAGCAAAGTCAAGTTAGTTCTCTCTCGTAAATAACAAAGAAAAACATTACACTTTAGTTCAGTGCCTAGTTTTTCAGAAAAGTTAAACGCTGGTTTTAACTTAAGACCAAAAAGTTTAGTCAACTTCAATCTAGGATAGCTCAATAGTATCCAGATATCGGTCATAACGGTAACCCTTTCTTACTTTTTGTGAAACAAGTCAAATATCCTCATTCAAGTGACCTGCCACACCTTTATCTTGAACCAAAGCGGGCTAAAATGCTCGGTCTAAAAGTTAAGACCAACTTTCCACATAAATTTTATGTTTATGTGAGAAATGGGGTCTAGCTTACTGTGACCCTAGTTCCCAGATAACATGGCGTTGGTATGGGGACATTTAATCCTGTCATACGTAATCGCCATCAAATTCTGATCAATAGCAATATGATTGGGCAAAGATAAGGTGGATTTTTGAATTGTGATCCTTGACTTGCGACGTTAAAAACAAGTCTAAATCCCGGGCAAATAGATTTCTGGTAAATATCAAAACTCAACGCGTACAGATATGGAGTAATTGATTCAGCGTTCTCTCGATGCTGTGCTACTGAGGAATCGTATCAACACAAAAAGAATGATAGCTTAAGATAATATCCCAATAGACATTCTAGATTATTGCCAGATAACCCTTCGGAACTGGTTTAGATAAAAATTAATAACACTGGACACAGAAAAAGTTGAAAAAAAAAAACAATCCAATCAAGCTAAAATTATTTACTTATAATGTAACCTAGTTCTCATAAATCTAGTTCACATTGCAAAAATGTTTTCCGTGCGTTTGTTTTTCCATGCGTTAAGTTAGTTCCTTGAAAGTAAAGTGCCAAATTATGTTTCAACCAAAACAAACACTTAAATCTGTGTAATAAGTGTTATAATTGTGTAGTTAATAAATCTACCAATCGATTTTCAAAATATTCTCTTTTCATAGCCGCGGCTCAAGATGATGATAGCGACATGGTTGCCAGGAAGGCATTGGAAGCCAAGTTGGCCAGGTTACACGCTGATATCGCTGAGACGGGGGTGGAGTTGGCCAAGACCGCTAAATTCTCGGCAGAGACTGAAAAAACGGCCATCGATGCTTCTCTGGTCGCAGAACATGCTGTTCAGGAGGCCGAACGAATCAAGGCAGAGATGGAAGAAAACCAGCGACTGGAGGAAGAGCGCAAGCAGCTTGAAATAGCGCGGAAGGTGGCCGAAGAGAAAAGGAAAGCCGAAGAAGAGGAGCGCCGAGCTGAAGAAGAAGCAGAGAAAATGAGACTTCTGGAAGAAAAGAGGAAACACGACAAAGAAAGTAAAAAGCCTGAAGAAAAATTACCTTGGGAAGATTGGCCTCTCTTTACGTAAGTTTTCACATATACTTTTTTGTACTTTTATTAACATATCAAACAAAAAACTTTTTATTTATTTTTTATTTAATACCCGATGTCAAAAATAAATGTTACAATTTCACCTCTCAGTGACAGTGCTACCATTGAATAATTTCCAGATTGCAGTAGTATAGTTTTGTTTTTCACAGTTTTCGAACTGAAGGTGGGTCTTTTGATCAAGGCATAGCATCTTTGATTCGAACCGATGGTGAGAAAGTGAGAGAAAACTCGGTCCAGGTTCAAGTGATCAATCCTTTGGAATCCAGCTTCCCTTACGAAGACAATGAAGAGTTGGTCAGTAACATTATAAATGTCACAGCAGCAGAGGACTGTAAGTGGAAGGTAAGTTCAATAACCACAACTTACCACACTTACATTCTACCCTCAACGCTAAACTTCCAAAGTCATGTCGATTTAGTTTACAGCATTTCTTTTAAAATGAATTAAAACATAATATAAAATATACAGTAATATTTAGATAAATGGGCTGAGAAGGTGAATATGTAGGTTAGACAGAACTGACGGTTTGATTGGTATAGTTTACCCAAAACCAAGTGTGTCTCCCTGGTAACGTCAAGAGATAGTTTACATATGTCGGTTGGTGTACACATTATATCACTTCACTGTTTTGGAAGTCGAAATTTTTTAGACCTACTTAAGTATATTGTGCATTAGAAAGGAAACTAGATGAACGGGATATGTTTTACTCTTTATACAAGGAAGTTAAACTGAGTTCTGTTAGCTAAAAAGGACAAGCGTTTTATTTTAACACCGCTACAGAATACACGAGAGAACTCTTTCCTTTTAACTGGATTATGGAGTGGTCTTGAGATAAACACCGTTGAACAAACGGGTCCCTTTTAAAGACTTGACCCAGGCTGTTTGCACTTGGTGATGATTTGGCAGTGTATATTTACTAACTATGACGTGTAATACCAAGTAGCTATGGTTTTTGTTGACAGATTAGTCGTAGGATTGAAGCGTGTCTTACCTATACTCAAAGTCGCCTGTAATTAGCTTTTGAGGCGTTGAATTTACTGTATATTTAGATCATGTAACTTCGAATGGACATTTTACATGTCGTCAATTGTTGCCCCTGTGTAACCATTAGTTTTCTGTATTTTTACCTATGTAATACAAGGCACATATCAATACAAATTTACCGGTATGTAGTTCTTTGAAAAGAGCAAAACACCCCCCCCCCACCCCCCCACCCCAAAAAAAAAAAAATAATAATAAAAATAAAATAAAATAATAATGATAATAATAATTATATATAATTTTCTTAAACTAGCCCTTAATTGTCTAGCCAGTGTGTTAGGAATCGTTTGTTTTCACTTTGTTTCTTACTACGTGATATAAATGTAGGTAGGTTTTCGGTGTTAGTATCCTGCACTGCGGTTGTTGCAGTACCTAAACCGTCATCATAATCGGTTAAAATTTCCTCAAATCTTAAGTCACAATTACATTATTAAGAATATCGTTATTATGATTTATCCCAAACTTCATTTTAGGAGCCCATCTATGTGGCTATCCCCCATTGCATGTCACGCACCAGCGCGCTGTCCCGTGAACCCGTTGTGAAGGCGGAGGTGAAGGGGAAATGGAAAGAGATACCGTCATATGACATGCATTTTGAACACTATAAGGTACATGTATATTTCATTATTATGTGTAGAATTCTCTTGAGCATATATTTGCGTGTATCAGTCGCACAAATGAGTGAACACCCATACATGTATGAGTTTTTTTTTCTCATTAGAATTTTCTGTTTTCGGTGACAATAACGTACGTGCTAAATGGAAGCAAGGAGTTATAACTCCTTGCTGGAAGCGAGTTGGCAGCTTCAGTCTTACGGTTATTGTTTATATCTATAAATTTTCAGGATGTCAAGTTTGTCCAAACCAAATTACACAGCCCAGCGTGTTTGGCGGTAGTAACACGCTTTAAGAAAGACCATCTTCACGTGGGGAAGAAAGGAGGTAAAATTATCTCCTCTGTTGACCCTCGTATTACCTTCAACGTGGAACCACAGACTTTCAGCCGAAAAGAGAACATTCAATGCCAGGTAGCTACTTTTATTGATCTTATTTCAAACATTATTTTAATGAAAAGGGTTTAAAGTATAAGTCAATGGACGTTGATTTTTGTTGGCAAGACAGCACATAATACTTTGAATTGACCATTTAATACCATTGACTAATATGTTAACATCAGCACTTCGTACATGGTATTGTTGAAAAGGTGCTATGTCTATGTTCTGGTATGGAATAATCCGCCTAAACTAAGACAATCCATAATTAAGGACTAAGAGGGATGCTCGTAAATGAAAGGGGTTAACTGTAAGAGCGAGAACATAAAAGAGGTGGGATTTTTTAAATTTTTCTCCAATCTGCTAATTTCTAAAGGAAAAATATGATGCAATTTGGGGCATTTGTTTTGCAGCACTGGGAACAAGCCATATAGGCTACTTCTGTTAGTGTTTGTCTGTTCTCCTCTTCGGAAGGGAGATGGGGTGTAATACGCTTGCCTGTTTTGTCAATGTCATTCAGAGTTGTAATTCAGAGTTGTCCTTTATCTTTTTATATCAACTTGAACGCCTTCAGTTTATTTCGTCTAACACAGAAAGTTTTGACGGCTTATCGTTGGTTCTCAGTCATAAATATTACTTTAATGGTGTAGGTACAGCCCGTCGACTCAGCGTCTGTAGCAGACATCAAGTTGAGATTTAAGCATTGCCGAGGACTTCTGACTTCGAGTGCCATCATCAATATGAAGTGGGACAGTGAAGCGTTTGGCAAACAGATAATAGTAAGTGTCCACGATTTGATAAATGTTCATATGTGCATAAGTGAACATCCTTTTTGCTGCATTGCCTGTGTTGTCTGTTTCATCATAATGCATGTTGAAATAATGACAACAATAACACGTTTATCTACCTTGTAGTGGGATCGTTAACCTTAATGGATAGAGAGTGTACTTGTATTCATATGACAATGTTTTTGCTATTGACTCGTTACGGGTACCAGTTCCTCCCTAAATGGAAACTATTTACAATAGCTTTCCTTCCTCATAATAATATGAATTATATCTGAACGAACCGGTTTTAACGAGAATTGACATTTGGCTGCAATAATGAAACAAAAGATTGCAGTGTGAAACTAGGAATATATGAACATTCACATTTATTTCTAGATGACTCTTCCCTGTCCACCCAATCCAGTAAAAGCAAGGAAAGCTGCGGCAATCAAGGCAGAAAAAGAGGCGAAGATGAAGCAACCGGAACGGAAGGTCGCCGTGAACATTTTTGATGCTGCGCCCAAGAAAGAACCAGAAAAGAAAAAACCGGAGAAAAAGCCGACTCAGCAAACCCAAGCACAGGCAGAGGCGCCCCCTGACGAAGAAACCGACTTCAAGCGACAAGAACCCACTAGATGGTACATGGGGCAGTACGGAGGAAGCGATGGTGAGGTTTTTGTGGGTTTGAGAAATAAGAATCGTTTAAATCATTTCTGTCATGCTTTGAGAAATGACTGAATTACCAGTAAAATATTTTGACAAATCCGTGTGCGATTTTATAATGCTTGGCAAATTATCAATTGCCGAAAAAAAAAAGCGCTTGGCTGTTTTGTTGTAATTCTTAGTCTTATTTTTTCTTACTCTTATCATTAATAATATTACATTGGTTATGATACAGTTGGTATTTCACGTCATATCAAATAATCCATGTCATATCAAATCACTCAATGATACGTTTCACATTTTAGATGATGAAAACGATAACCTGTTCCTGTTATATTCTAATGAGAAGGGGAAATGGCATGCAGTTCCCGATTTGCATTTCTCACAAATAAGACTTGATTTGTTAGAGTTCGAACTGAGAGAGCCATTAACTAGGTTAGTATTACATAAGAGCGTTGTGGTTTGAAAACAAGAAAATCACAAGGACAGAATAAGGAGGATACAAAACATGTTATTGAGCACACTAATCAACATCTTAAGTCAGTGATTCATATCTTTTTGCTCTCCGTATGCCCATATGATAGTTTAGACTTTATTAAGCCCATTCTTTGTTATAAAATGCATTGTAAAGTTTCAACAGCGAGATAATTGCATAAAATGCCAGCAATCTATTTACAATCGCTATTTGCAATTTTGATTTCTAGGTTCATGGTTCTTAGAACGCGAACGACAATAGGTCCTAACGAGGCTGTTCATATGGCTGCCTCAATAGAGAGCTATGTGGAAAGCAGACTCACACAGATTATACTAAAACAAAAGTGAGTAAGACTGATTAAATATTTATATTACAGCAAATAGACCTAGAGTATTCTAAGTAGTTGTACACTATTATATATAGCTTATCGCTTTTCAATTTTCCACTGGTCGATGGTTTTAAATGAAACAAGTGTGAGATTAATAAATTATGCAAATTTCAGAACCGACGATCCTAATGAAATCATTGTGTCGTGTGTCCCTGCGAAAGAAAGTGACAAAGCCCTGCAAAAACTAAATGAAGAAGGTTACGAAGAGGGGCCTGGAGCCAGTTCAGACATCATAATTAATGAGGGAGACGTCCTCGAAGTGCGCTTCCGCGGAAACATCAAGTCCGAAGAGAACAAAAGACTGAGAGTAGTCTTCAACTCACACTTGAAATCAACAGTTAATTTCTACGCTTGTGAATTGGATCAGTATCTTCAAAAAAGCTTCCCAGTGTTCAAAGGCTTTGCTCAGATCTACAAGAGGGTAATGGTATTACGGACACCGCAGCCCAGTGAAAACAGTGACGGCGATGAACCTAATCCACAGGATTTGAAGCCACGGTGGGAGGAGGACTGGGAACTTGTTAGTGAACTTTTGGTCACATTACCCAAGGTATTTACCATTATCTTTTCTCTCTAGCATTTTCTAAAATTTTGGGTTATCACTGAAGGGCTTATCACAATCATTTCAGGCAATTTTGTAATCCTTGCTATCTGACATATTTTTACTGAAAGCTGTGTACCATTCACACTTTCTTTATGAAAGTTTTTGGTTATGAATCAGTATTTATGTTACAGCAATTGTCTCTCTTTATTCACAGGAGCATGTGGTCCCAAGTAAACCAATAGAAAAGGCGCCAATTAGGTTAATCAATACCAGCGATCCGGTCACCGAAGAACTGCTACGCCGTTTCGCTGAGGATCTGGGAGACGAATGGAAAAGATTGGCGCACTATTTGAATGTTCGGCGCACGCGTGTTCAGGCCATCTTGAGAAACAATGATCTGGAAAGTAGCGAGAGTAAAGAGGACCAAGCTAAATACGATATGCTGATGACCTGGGTGAAAAGGGTGCCAAAAGGAATGAATAAGGTATAGTCATTTTTGTTAATCAACTTGTCTTTTCACCAATTCATATTTCTGTTCACTAATTGCAAAATCAAAATAAGCGCTTGTTTTTTTTTTTTTTTTTTTTGTAATTAATTAAGCTTAGTGCTTTAGTTTATTTCAAAATTATTTTTATTACTTATCAAGTAGTTGCCTGTAGATTCAATAGCAAGGCAATCGAAAAATGCACTTGAACAAAACACAGTAACATTTTTTATGATCTGTACGAGTTTCAACAAGATGTTTAGCAGCATACAAAACACACTTGATTTACTAACTGTAAATAACGTACCATATGCTTCTGCACTGTTGGATAAAATTGTTTAATGATTTGCACTCAATATCGTTGGCAGGTTTCCATCCTGAGTTCTGCGTTCTTGAAATGCGGCAGACGGGATTTGGCCGAGGAACTGCGAGACATCGAACACGATTTTTTGGTGAAGAAAAACAAAGCACGTCAAATTTCGGCAAAGGTATAAGCATCATTGGGACTGTCAACAGACTCGCTTTGAAAAAGAAAAAGTTATCATAATGATGGGAATAGACAGAAATTAGCATATATCGACAATCAAAAACCTAAGAAATCTAGTGCCAACTGAAAGATGAAGCCATGTTTGCATGCATAAAAAAGCTGTGGACCAAAGTTGTTTATGGTATAAGCTTTATACAGTATATTTTTTTGATTGAACAGAATTTTAAAACCTTTTATCTTTATGGAGGGTCAAAGCAATGATCTTTGATTTTTTTTATGCAATTGATTACTTTTATAGTTTGAGAGGTTTTATATTCGCTAGTCGCACCAGCTTCAGTTTTAGGGATCGTTTAATATGAGTCAAATCTTTATTTTATCTCAATCTTTTCTAAACTTGTCTTTATCTATTTATGTAAATTATCTAAAAACTTCACTTTCAGGGTCCTTTCTTTTTGTGAACTCTGTGTCAAATATATTTATTTGTAACTCCTTATTATTATTATACACAATAAAGGTAACTTTTTATACTGCAATTACACAGTTCCTACATTGATTTATTTCATTTTAAACGTTGAGTTTTTAAAAATTCCGTTCAACAAATTCCAGTGAATACTGGAACTTTTTCTCATTATTTGTCTTCCCTTATCCTTTTATCGTAAATGAAAAGATAATTTTTGTTAAAACTGAAATTAACTGTAAATAGGATAAATCAGGTGTCACCATGAGATCTTGTATAAAATCCTGAAAATGCTCTGAATGCAAGTCGGTATAGGAATTAGTTCCTGTGCAATTTCTTACCTTAACGCAATCGATATTTCCCATCTAACGCAATAACCTTAGGTGCCCAGTCGTGCCTGTAATATCTTGGCCACCTAGTCCAAACATCGAGTTGAAATTACAGCAAATAAATCAGATGGCTGAGATGCTGTGGCTCAGACACATGTCAGGTCTGGTCGAGGAGATCCTGGCAACGCTTGGTGATTACAGTAAAGTAGCTAGTCAGCACGGATATTTGCAAGGTTTTGTGCTTATCAAAACGTAAATCATCTTGGGTAGATATCCACGGCTTTTTGATGATTAATGCAGATAAAAATGTTTAAAACATTTAACATACTGACGTTTGGTTGTGTGTAAAACAATTTGTGACGACCTGACATCATATTTTACACACAAAAATATATATTGATAAAAAATTGAAAAGAAGAAGAATGAACAAATACTTGAAATGAATAATAAAAGGATATTTGAATATCAACCAGCTTTTGCGAAAAAAATCTAACAGATTAACTTAAGATACAAACCACACGATATTGTACATGTGTATAAATAGTATCAAATTTTCTTTTCATCGTGCCACGAATATTTCCCGTGTAATGGCGCGTTATTTTTGCTGTCAACGCTTGTCGTATCATAGTATCTTGACAAAACCTTGAGCATGAGTGTTAATCAAACCTGTCCCTTTTATTACTGTTTATTTTTACCCCTCACTGGCTAACTTCAATTCCTGTATGTTAATGAAATTCAGTGAGCACCGGTATAGTAAACGTAATACTATTGTGGCATTCAAACCCAATTCCATTATTCGTCTAGCGCGCACCCGAGTATGTAAAATTAAATAGAAACTGTTTATTTGTCTCTACCGATGTTGTTTAGAATTTTGCTATATAAATGCAATTTACCTGAAGCGCAACAATATAAAAGGCAAGCTCGCGCTCTGAAGGGTCAAACGGGTAAAGTGAGGGGTGGCAAGTGTAGAATTTCCATGTTTAATCTTCATTAGAGACACACACTCCGTGTATTTCATGTCAAGTTTTTGGAATTAGTTTATCAAATAACCACACGGACTTGGAACGTCCCCCACGCAGAGTGTCGAATTCAATTGTTGCTGTGATTTTTTTTATCTGCTTGATCCTTACCCTGATATGCTCACGTAACAGACCGGCTAGTTACTAAAGGAAATCAGAAAGAGGCTACTATAAACAGAGGCGACCTTCAATAGAGCCGCCCTAAGACCTGGCAGAACTGTCACGTTATCGACGTTTTTGAACGTGCTTCTTTTCCAAAGAGGTTTGGCGTGTTACAGTGGATAGAACTTCAAATTGCATTATAAACTAGTGGAACTTAAAAGTGCAGTGCGTCTTTCATGTAAATACTGTGATTTGAAGCTACGGGGACAAACACGTTCTGACAGCTTTGGAGACGATTCGGTTATACACGGTCAGATATCACATCACTTAACAAGCTTCGGCTGGTCCGATTGTCAACCTTCCAACATTCAAGTTGTGTCAAATTTTCCATTAGGATAATTTTGAGATATAAAATAACTGAAAAATGGCACAGGTTAAACCCGCAGTGAGAGGCACTGATCACAAGCGCCAAAGCATAGCTCCAAGTGTAGGAGCTGCCTTGAAGAGGACTCAGGCGCCAGGTATGGGTGCCCCGTCAATGCGGAGTCATGGACAGAATCTAGAGACAGAAACGAATTACGATGTCATTTCCATGGCGGACAGGAGTGAAGGAATTTACAGGAGAAACCTTCAATATGAAAATACGTACAAAATGGAGCCTGACGTCCGTTTTATGGCTGGGTGTGTGGAGAAAGAAGCGGAGGATGTCCTCACGGAGAGGCTGAAAGATATGAAGTACGATCCTGCCACCTGCAAGCACCTGAGTCAGGAATTGGCAGGGATAATCATGGAAAGAGTCAAACTTTTTGCGTTTAAACGCTACAAGTTTGTCGTCGTAGTCAGCATCGGCAGTCTAAAAGAAAGGCCGGGGATGCAGTTCGGCAGCAGGTGTCTGTGGAACAAGGGCACGGACAGTTTTGCGAATGTTAAATTTGCCAACGGTTCTCTATTTGCTGTCGCCATGATTTACGGACTTTATTACGAGTGAATATCGCAAATGTAGCCATTCCATTTCTCTTCTTAATTTTTGCACGAAAAACATCAACTGAGATTGTGCTACAAAACTCGATCTTCCGGGCTCAAAGTGAATTCGATTTCCAATATTATTCAGTGCGCATTGATTTTGTTATCCTCATAATCCTTATTACAAAGACGTATATAATTAACGACAATACCATAAGGAAGCCGATACGTCCGACCTTTGGTGACATTATTAAATGTTTTGCTTGGCGACCACATTAGAAACAACTTGAAGTCGAATTAAACCAGTATTCCAAAAGTCTTTTAATCGATTTAGCTCAGCGCTGGAAACATTAAAAGTTTACCTAGGACACTCGAGGCACTTACTGGATACAAGACTGCGTTAAGGGTGTTTGACTTTTGAAAACTTACATGGGATACAGTCTCCAGTCAGTATTTGAATATGTTTTTGTGAATTTTGATGGAAAGATCAACGGTTACTGGCTATTTGCATATTTTTTTTAATTGATCTTCGATTATATGTCTAATTAACCCTTATGCGCATTTTGGGCTTCCCTTTCGTGGACAATTTTAAGTCATTTGATGCAGAGCCATTGGCTAAGGTTATGTCTTTGTATTGATTTACCATCCTACCTATTAGTGCTCTTATTTTCATAAATCGTAAACTATAAAGAATGGGCTCTCGAGACGATTCTAAGATATGATTAAGTAGTGTAGAACAAGTTTAATGGTTATACATCTTTAAAGATAAACCCTGTACTGTTCATATACCACTATTGTAGGTCGTCGATGAGCAAGTCTGACTTAGCAGATGTATTGGACGATAACTTTCATCTGATTTTATAGCTAAGCTATTGATACATGAAAATTAGACGCGATGTGGTTCTTAACGACGTCCTTTTCTATTAACACGGAACATTGTTTATTTTAGTGAAAATACAGTAATAAGGTTTTTGTTAAGACCAAACAACAGACGTCCGATATCGGCAAGTCTTAGAATATGGACACGTCAATACTGCCCACTGAGGCATAATAATGTTTATGTCTCCTCCATCTCAGTGTACCACAAACTTTTATAGTCTCATTCATAGCAAGAAAGAAGGCAACAAGGAATATTGTTTGTTTGTGATTTGGCCAAAAAAGGCCGCTTTTATTATATAACTCCTCTATCCTAATCGTATTAACAATAATAACAATGTAGCAAATTGTTGCCTGTATTAAATGTTATGGCCTTAGGGATAAAAATTATATATCAAATATTCAATGAGACTCATCATCCTAATAATTACCATGCGACGAGTCAGCAAAAGTTATTATTTACCAACAATTTTGCACAAATTTCATTTGTGGGGTTGCAAAGAGGCCCCCACTATGTCGAATATTTAATAACACTACTTACCCTAAGCAGTGATTCAGTATAAGCTACGGTATTGCATCCAATTCAGCTTGTCTGATTGCAAAGGCGAGGCCGATGCATTGCCTATTGCAGGATTCTCAATACAAATCTACATAAGTACCGGCATGACAATGCTGTTAGCGGGTGACCTAACCCCTACTCCCTTTTTTTTTTTTTTTTTTTTTTTTTTTTTTTTTTTTTAAACAAAGGAAGGGGGGAGGTTCAGTTTTTCCCATATGCTGAAAACAGCTGGAAGAGTGAACTCTCTATAATTGCCATGCCATCCTAGCTTGCACCTTACTAGTTGATTACTATTATAGTTAACAGTTTTAAGTGGTTATCTGCGGAAGGGCAATTTCCTTCTGGTTTATAGTTATCAATGACTAGAATCAAATGTGAACGAAGAAGCAGAGTCGGGGATAACCTACATATGTATGTTCTAATACAACTGATCCCCTTATATTCCTGATTTCAACAAATGTAGAGATGGACCCGCAAAGCTTGCTGGGCCGTATTATGCGAAAAGCATGACTGGGTCTTAAAAATAGAGTCAAAATTCTCGTACAACATGAAAACAGCAGGTACACAAGTTGTATTTTTGCAACACTCATGTCGCCACACATTGAAATGGCTAATAATCGTGTAAGCAAAAACCGGGAATGGAGCCTGTTTGGCCCCTAAAACGGTGTATGACAGATTATTATACAGCTGTTCCAATGACCTCTGCAGTATGCACAGATCAAAAATGGACCCGCAAGGCTTGCTGGGCCACTGTTCGTTATATTTAAAAAGTAATCTGAAAATGAACCCACTAATTCTTCATGTGACAATGTCACATACTCTTATAAAGGTGACCCAATATCATCTGAACTCGGGAGAATGTAATATGGAACGACGAGACTTGATATGTGGCTGGTGGTGGGCATTGAAAGAAGTCTACGGCAACAAGTGAAAAATCAAAACTCTTAACACCATATGTCGATACTAATGTTTGATCAACCCGCAAGACTTGCTGGGCTGATGACTGTCCAGTACAGAGGTAGCCTTTAAAGGACCTGTAAAGTCATGCGCAATGACTACCCACATACAATTTCTTCTCCCTTTCCTCTGGATTAGGAAGATGGTGTGGATGCTGCAATGCGTGGACCACAGATTGACATAAGCAACAGCCGTCCTTCAGTTGAAGATGTAAAAGTTTAACTTGTAAAAGACAAGACTCCAACCATTCGTTGCTCTAGACGAATACATCCAAAGATTTAACTGTGGCATTACTGGTAGGCGACTCCACCCATTCATTGCTCTAGATGAATACATCCAAAGATTTCACTGTGGCATTACTGGTAGGTGTCTGTGTACTGGCACATTCGCTGGGCAGTGGTGCTCTTGACAGGTATACAACACTGAAAAATCAAAGTAAAAACGCACGCAGTATGATGGTCAAATATAATGCGAGCAAAGTTCGGTCAGCAGAGGAGACAAATGTGGTATGAAGGAGGAGACGGGGATGGTGGTGGGTGAAATTGTTTGAACTGAAGGTTTCAGTTGCAGATTTGAGATAACTTGTAGCTTGATTGTATCATACTCGTGAACAGAATGAATCAAGCAAAATGAGGCCAGGCAGTGATGCCCCATGGTATAAGTAGCAACATGTGCCTCAAAGGAGATTACCCCTCTAGGGCACAATTGAGCATGTGCAGAATGCCCACGTGCATAAATAAGCTCTGGAGATTGTTGTCGCCATAAAATGTCGTTTGACTACGCCAAACTTTCCTTTATGTCTCCTCCATCTCAGTGTACCACAAACTTTTATAGTCTCATTCATAGCAAGAAAGAAGGCAACAAGGAATATTGTTTGTTTGTGATTTGGCCAAAAAAGGCCGCTTTTATTATATAACTCCTCTATCCTAATCGTATTAACAATAATAACAATGTAGCAAATTGTTGCCTGTATTAAATGTTATGGCCTTAGGGATAAAAATTATATATCAAATATTCAATGAGACTCATCATCCTAAAAATTACCATGCGACGAGTCAGCAAAAGTTATTATTTACCAACAATTTTGCACAAATTTCATTTGTGGGGTTGCAAAGAGGCCATAACCTTGACTGGTGCAAATGCACTGGGCAAGGAAAACCCCACAAAGGAAAGAATGAAGTAATCCAATGCAGTTTGGAGAACAATGAACTTGCACAAAAATAATGGCAATTAGTAAAAGGAAAATGAGTAAGTAAATGAATTACAAACTAAAAGTAGGTAACTTAATCGGCAAAGCATGTGCCCATGTGATATCCAATAAATTTTGGGACGTTGTGTCCGCCTATGTCTTCGGGTGACTGGAGATTTTACACGCAAGGACCCTTAATTTCTTTGTGCAGTCGCAGTGACCGCTATCCGAGTAAACAAGCAACACCTGAATAAAGAACGTTTTGTCAACTGCAACTGCTAAATAGCTAGAGAAACTAAAACTTACCGCATACATGTAACAGTCAGCAATTGTACTGTTGATCCTTGCTTGAAGTTGTGCAGAATCTGTCACTGTACGCTTCAACAGATCGAGTGAACTGCTGGAAAGTTCTCATAGAGGTAAAATGAAATTGTTTGAACTGAAGATTTCAGTTGCAGATTTGAGATAACTTATAGCTTGATTGTATCATACTCGTGAACAGAATGAATCAAGCAAAATGAGGCCAGGCAGTGATGCCCCATGGTATAAGTAGCAACATGTGCCTCAAAGGAGATTACCCCTCTAGGGCACAATTGAGCATGTGCAGAATGCCCACGTGCATAAATAAGCTCTGGAGATTGTTGTCGCCATAAAATGTCGTTTGACTACGCCAAACTTTCCTTTAGAGGACCGTATGTATATGTTGTGGACCTGTTGTGGTATTTTACGTCTATAGTTTCGTCAACACAACCCTGCTGTCTTGTTTTTTCTGATAATACCCTTGTTCAACCAGAATCAGCATTCAAGTAGACTGTACTAACCAAACAACTACAATATTTTAGCTATTAATATCACTTGGTGCTTGATCGACTTGTAGCCCAGCATACCATGACAGTTTTGCTCAAACACGTAGATTATAGAAATACATTTGCTGTTGTTGAGATGAGTTATGCGATAAAATAATGTTTGTATGTTATATATAATTGTACGGCAATCTATCTTAATTTATAATAAAACGTAAATGCAGTCTAATTTCAGATAGGTTTTTATTGTGTAGACGAAGGATGCCTCGATCCATAGCGGCAAGTTTCTAACTTAGGATAAAAGTTATATAATTAATAATTCCTGGTCAGTTATATCCCAAACTTAATCTCCCTATAATACGGGAGTAACAACAGACAAAAACAATCTCAATTTATCAATACGTTTTATTTAACATACTTTGCCAAATAATAACAGAAAACGAGAGCAAGTACATTGCACAGACTTGACAATAGACTCACTATGACCTATGAACTTCATAAACAACCTCGATTCCAAAGAGATAAAAAAAAATTCTACCACCTCAATTCCTGAAAGTGGCACGACTTTTAGAACTACAGAAACAACCGGTGCTTTGGACATTTTCACACACCGACTACCGAACTTTTAGTTAAATTTACCCAGATTTAACAAATGAATAGCGTAGAAATGCCACACAATTCACCAAGTTTACTGCAGCTTGACAATACAAGTTTTTAAATTCAGTTGTAAATAGACACATACTCTTCCCTGTGCAGATTAACACCATGAAGAAATTTACAGGCCAAAATTTACATTCAATTGTTCTTTTTTTAAAACATTTCAAGGTGTCATCAGAATTATTATATCTAGACCAATATGCCAAAGGAGGTACATGAAGATGCTGTATGGCTTTACAATTACATACATGCATCTCAATATAGAGTGCAAAAGATTCTAATTGAGTAATCTGAAAAAAAAGTACCATTTCCTTATGCTGATCTAATATATTATATATATGAGATCAGATGTGGATAGGGGATGGAATCCAAACCCATCTTGCATAAACATTCCAAAAAGAATTGACAAGAAAGAGAGGCATTTGGAAAAAAAAATTACTGACATTACAACGTACCACATCCTGTTCATTATAAAATGTATTACTTTACTAATGGAGCAGTTTCTGTACAGCAACTTGAAAGATATCAGATATATATATATAAAACAAAACATAACCAAACATATGAAATGCTACGAAACCTATCACTAATGATGTGAACTCAAATTTTACAACACAAGGCAAAATGATCATAAGCCAGTCTTTTTAACTTATACATGAGGAATAAACTCCTACCTGTATGTGCATATTTTACTACATGCTAGCATTGTAGTCTGTATTGCCAAAGCTTTCACACATATTAATTATTATACTTATGCCACAAAAGCAGATGTATTAACTGAGATTATATCATTCCTGTTCAGTGAAAAACATGAGGTACATGTCCTAGCCATTCGACTAAAATATCACAAAGTTTGGTATAATCACTCGTTTCTAAAGAAATATTCTAAATTCCAAAATTGTAAGTAAATAAATGAAGCTCACACTGTTAAAATCAATTTACTAACGATATATACTAAAAATCTTAGATTTTTTAAATATGATGATAAATAATGAAGACCAGTGGTCTTCATTTTAACTATATTTGGAAGTCGAGCAGCAAGATACTTTTGCTGATCCCAACTGACACCCTCAACTTTGGACACGTTTTGAAAACGCAAGTTATATTAAATTACTAGGAGAAAAAAAAAACTTAACTAGTCTAAAGTTAGAAACATGCAAGTTTTATACTTAAGTAATATCTGTTTTATATAGTTAAGAAGACACCAGTTTCCTGGAAACCAGATAAAGAGAAATTTCTGATAGGCTCAAGGGTGCATTACACCTTATATAGGTCAGCCATAATTATATTTCGAACGCGTGCGCTGGTTCATTGGTCCTGTATAAAATGGCATTCAACTCAATAATTCCAACATCAATGGCATAATAATTACAATCCACAATTAGACATCTATTTCTACAGAAGCCTTCTTTACAAGTCCTTTTACATCACAGTATCTACAGCTCCTTTCCACTTTTAAACTAATATAGCACATACAATTACAACAGTGAAGAACTTACATATAGCATCAATGAGAGCATAAATGGGAGCCATTACAGCTAAGCACAGTCATGATTATTGTTCCTACCACTGATTATCTACAGCATGATATGTTTGACCCAGAACTTGTGCACTTAAGACTACCGTCCACAAACACATTTTTTCACAATGAGTATCAAATGTTTACAATGTATAAAACCTGTACATCTGTATCTATCATACATGCTATTTAATTTGTCACTGATCTTTAATCAAATGTCTTTTCCCATGGATTTATACTCCCTGAATTTTCTGTCATGGAAAGTAGACTGGGGAGTACCCCAAGCACTCAAAGGTCTCCTGAATGAACCACAAATGCAGAATAAACTAGGAGTGGGCTGGGGGTTAACTGAATATTTAATTTTACTGCTGCAGTGTAAGCCTTAGTATCAGCTGAGGCAGGGTGAACTGTCAAAATATCTATATCCCAGTTTACAATAAGTACTGGGAATGAAAGCAATTGCTACATGGTCAATGCTCTTTATCTTTATACTAATCCATTTCTTCTAATATCCTTTTAGAATGTCAAGGAGGCATAAACGCCCATTTGATTTCACTCCAAAACCTCCAGCTCATCTTTAGACCCTGCTTCAATGTCCACTCTGCATATTGGGCACCTCTTGTTGGTGACCAGCCACTGATCCACGCACTCTATGTGGAACAGGTGCATACAGGGAAGACGCCTGAAGAACAGAATAGCGTTAACATGCAGTTTAATTTCAACACATTTTTTCTAAAACTACAATAATTATCTACATGGGGCTGGGGGTTGGGGGTGTCCACTTACATTGGCAGTATCTTCTCTATTTTTTCTACACAAATTTCAAAATTGCATGGTTTATTTTCTAATATGCCCTTTTAGTCTAGACTTTTAAGGAAAAAAAAAACAATAATAATTAAAAAATCAATCTAACCAATTTGCCGGTAACTAACTGGACTACCTAAACAAATGAAAATTTAAATTTCTTCGACTCAGTAGGTTGTCTACACTTCACCTGACATCCTCATCCTCTTCCAGCTCACTGAGGCATATGGTACACTTCTCCATGTGGTTGCTATCATCCCCAGAGTCCTCCTCACACCTCTTCACTCGGTGATACTTGTGGGGGAACGTGTTCCGTTCTATCACCATCCTGGAGGCTCCACGAGGTATAGGGCCATTCCTGTCATCCAGGTGGATCAGGTCCTAAGATACAGAGGATTTGAACAGTTTTAGCATTGTCCTTGGATATAAATTTATATTTAAGGGATAATAACTCTTCGTTTCGGCCAAAAAATGAATTTTCCTGGAGTAAACAATAATTTTCCCATACTTACCAATGGTTAATGAATCCATTTTTACATTCAAAGTTAGTCCTTGGTTTTTTTCTAAAAAGTTTGCTTTTTTGTTAAAATCTCTTAAGAGCTGGTTTCAGTTAATTAGCTGGACAAATTTCAATAAAAACAACATTTTATCAGTGACTGCAATGCAGAACCTGTTCCATGATGCTGGTGTCATCTTTGTCACTTAAATCAGTCGAATTCAACTGCAATTCAAGAGAACACCTGTACATGTTACGACATCCCTGTGGCTTACCTCAAATCTGTATCTGTTCATGGATACTTGCACAGATCTTGGAGGGAAAAACTGATAGAACTGGTCAGGCAAGGGCGGGTACTGAAAATTATGAGATAATGGATTTATTAATCACATAGAATTTACCATTAATGCATTACTTTTAAGACTCCTTATCACATCGTCTGAAATTCTTCTATCCTGAAATAAACATGTTGTGAGCCATAAAGAACAAAAATCTGAATGTAATTTTCAATAACTTATGTTAACACTACATTTTTCATATTATTTACCAAAAGCATGGCAATTACACTTGACACCCTTAGAAAAAATGAAGAAAGCATCACCAAAATGACTGTTCCTTTCTGCACTTTGGTGCTTAGAAATAATTTCATACACAATTCATACTAATATCAAGAATACAGGAATCATTCATTTTTTATTAAAAAACCTGTATGGAAAATCACAAGAATTTTTTTAAAATAGGGATGAGACTGCCATTTAGTGGAAAAGTCAGAAAAAATGGTGTGGGAGCCAGGGGGGGGCGCCTTCGCCAAGGTTTTTTTTTTTGGCTCCCCAAAAGTCAAAAATCCACTGAAAGTCAGAAAAATTTTATCCCTGTTTTAATCAAGGTTTATAAATCACCAACTGTTCACAGCATGCTTATTTCAACATACCATGGGAGCCCCTATGCTAATGTGCATCCCAGGGGCGACACTGATGTGGTGCAGCCTGGGAGGTCCATGGTGATAGTGATGCAGGTGGTGGTGAAGGTGCTGGTGCTGGCCCTGGACAGTGGCACCACCATTAGCTCCATTGTTGTCCCTGTGTAGAAAAAAACAAGTCATCATTCTGTTTTTCAGTCACAATCATTTTCGTTTTAAACAATATAGTTTTAAAAAGAAATAAACCAATAGAATACATTTTTATTGTGAGTACAACACTGCTTTATTCAATAGCTCAATCTCATGTTCCAATGCTTTTCCTCCCTATTCTGACAAAATTTAGGCTCTTCTTAAAAAGGTAGATTAGATTTCACAGAGGAGTCATAACATACAGCACAAAGTGGGGAAAATATATATTGTCAAATCAGAATATTATCACAGCACCTGTAAGTTAGTGAATACTCACATGGGTGATGTCCTGATCACCACCTCAGCCATAGGCAAGGGCACTCTGCCCTGAGAGTAGTCTAGAGGCTGGGTGGTAGGCGACTGGTAGCCTGGGGGGTAGGGGTAAGGAGGGGGTGGCCTGGAAGGCACTCCAGCAGGAACACCTGGGTCTGCAGCTGGATTCTCTGGTAAATACTGAGGTATGGGGTTTGTGCTGTTATTGTTGCTGCTAGCATCTTGTTGATTGTTACTCATGTAAAACAAGTGGCTGCCAGACTGCATCTGTCGTATCCGCTGTGCATGTTGCTCCAGGAGGGAGCGCTGGTGTAAGGGGGTGGGTGCGACCAGGGTGGGAGGGGGCTGAGGGGTGGCTGAGGGTTGGGGTGCACTGAAGGGAGTGAAACATTGAGGGTGAAGGGGGTGGAAGTGAGGGTGGTGGTGAGCACGTGGAGGGGGATGGTGATGGTAACGACCAGTTATGGGGCAGTCTGAAAAAAAAAGTTTGCAAGTTAATAGCTACTGTATAAAAATATCAGCAGAGATATATTTTAATCCTGTATGTAAACAATTAAGTCAAATTGCTGAATAAAATAAGAAATAATTTATGAACTTAAATGCAGAGAATATCAAAATACCAAAATCTTGGGGAGTGCTCTTTGAAATATAACATCACCCTTCCAGCAAGCAGATACTGTCAAAGTTTTCTCCTGGATCACTTCTATTTTTCATTACTACTTTGGACAGCAAATGCTTAGGGTCTGAAAATTACCCACCTAAGCAAGCCTGAGCATTGTGTCCAAAGTTTTGATTATATCTGTGAGCATGTTGGTTCTGCAGGACACATGGTGGTCTCTGTGCGGCTCCCCCTGACTCCAGCTGTAGTAAAATACACAAAGGACTCATATACAAAGTATTTGTAACAGATCATTCTAATAATGCCAATAAAAAACAAATCTGGGCTCACTCTAGCGACCATTAGCTAAGCATTTCCGCAACAAAAAAAAAATATAAATAGAGTTACAATAATAGTTTTTTATACAACAGCTTAGCAGTTTTTTTTTGTGCTTCACTATTTCAGTGTTTCATATAGGACACCACCTTCAGGATGTACAACTCAGGCATAGGTTACAATAACATCTGTTGCTACATTCAATGAATGTGTCTCATATTGTAATTTTGAGTTTATGGTGCAGCTTATGAATTCTTTGCTGCATTGAAAGCTGGGCAAAAGTGACCAAATATTTATGCATTAGCCAAAATATTTCAGTATTAGGGAAAAGTTACTCTGTGCTTATGTAAGACTGGTAGGGTCAGATGCAATTTTTATTGTGTGTGAGTGTGTATGTGGGAGAGGGGGGGTAGGTAGTGGGCAAAAAGAAATCACTGTCTGATATCCACCGCATATGGCTTAACAAAAATCAAACTGATTGCTTGAAAGAAAGACCTTACATTTGTCTCACTCACCCAATTACATGCCTCCCCTGTCTCTGCACAGTGCTCATAGCGACAACTCTGCAGGTGAGCTGGCGGGGGCTGAGGATACTGGTGATGGTGGTGATCAACCCTCCTGGGATTGTGGTGGTGATGGTGGTGGTGATACTCCCCGCCCTGGTGGCGCAAGCGAAATGGGTTAACTGGGCTGGCTCTGCTGGCAATGGGGACAGATGGTTGTCCACTTAAAGCAGGTGCTCCTGAGGATGATGACTGGGATGCACTGCTGCTACTACTGCTAGTGCTTTGAGCTGCTGCCTGCTGGGGTGCTGCTGTTGCTGTTGGTGGTGGTGGTGGACTTATCTGCTGTTGTTGTTGTTGCTGGTATGGGGGTGGTAGACACCGTCCACTAGCACTGCTGCTGCTGCTAGGCTCACTGAGTTCTGTTACAAGAAAGATTAACTAAGTTATTTTCATGGACATTTATTATAAATGTTACCAAAAAAAGGCTCACTACTTTTTGCATACGTAAAAACCTAGCAGAGTTGCAATCACAATTATGCACTGTGGGCACATATTAAACAATATCAATGGTGCATTTTAATTTCCAGGGCCTGTATTCATGTTAAAACATCACGTGTAGCACTGTTGGCTCTAGTTCTTCATATCATTTGTTTACTTGAGGACTCACCATCATCAGACTCCGTCAGATCAACCACCACTGTGGCTGCCCTGTTGTTGGTCTTGCTCTCTCTTTTAGGTGTGGACCTTCAAGAGTTGACAAAATAAATTGATTAATTAATCTATTTTTGAAAATTATTTGTCAAAAAATGTTATCATGACAAAATGGATCATACCATTTTAATAGATGCCATTCCTTTTACCAATTTTTTTATATTATGGAGCTTTATCACAAGTAAAAGATTAGTAAGGAAGCTGTATAATAATAATAATAATTATAATAAAAAGGTTCTTACAGCACAAAAGTCACCAGAATCTAGAGCAAAATATTTTAGGGCAAACATGCCATCTTTCCATCTTGGCACTTATGTTAACAGTGAACAACATAGCTTCCATATAACTTACATTTTTATGTCCACAACTTCCACATCACTATCAGAATCTGAGGTAATCTGTATATCATCTGTCTCCCTTTTAATATAGCTCGTCCCAGAGCAGTCCCTCCTAGGGTTCCCACGCTCCATAATTCTGGCAATGGAATGTCCTAGAGCATGCCCACGATTTGTTCTCGGGGGTCCCCTATACTGTGGTGCTGCCCCTGGTAATGTACCTAAGGCATTATCAGTGTCTCTGAGGCAAGACAGCACTTCCACATCATTGCACTCAACATCTATAGCCTCCTCCCTCTCTCTAAGTCCAGATTCACTGTTAGTATCAAACATACGATGGACATCCCCATCTTGTGAAGTTGAAGGTAAGTTTGTTGTGTTAGCCTGGGCAGCAAAATAATCCGCCATTGCATCCATTCTTTGCTGAGAATAATTATGATCCTGGCCTGGTTTGAGAGATTGTCTAGATTTATTTTTCTGATTTTTTCTTATATATTTCCCAATGTTGGCCAAGACTTCTGTTGCTTCCATTTCCAATGCTGCATCAGCATGAGGGTAGTAAGTATTAAAACTGGCATCGATACTTCTCTGCTCTCGAGGGGAAGGTCCAAGAACATCCACATCTAAATCACTGTCTTCCGATTCAGACATCATGTCTATGTTATTTCTAGATTGCACAGGGGTTAAAGAGTCTGGGGACCTGTGAGTTGAAGTACTTGGGCCCGACTCATCAGTGCTACGGTGAGAGGCACCCATACCACCTGTCCAATTATCACGCATCATGAAACCAGACACTGGGAATTTCTTAGTCTGTTCTTCCGCAGTACCAGTGCTAGAATTACGTCTCTTTCGTTGCAAGCTACTGCCATACCTATACATGCTGGCCTCATCAAGGCAACTCTGAGGGTATTTCTCATTCCATCGACTTGAACTTTGGCCTCCAGTGCTCTGAGCAAAGTCTAATGGTGGTCGGTCAAACCTGAACTTACTATTGTTGTTCAAAGTAGGGAGACCGTCATCCCAGGAAAATGTGTAATCATAGTCATGGTCACTTCTCCTTTCTACAGGTGGGCTCCTTCCTGATTCAACAGTCTCAGAATTTGAAGAGTTTCTAGACACTCTATGCCCAAGAACTTGTCCTCTCCTCTCTCTCCTACTGCTTAGAATATCATTAGGATTCACCATGGTAAAAGGATGAGGAGGCAGATGGCTTTCAAGTCCAGCCTCTGTCTCATAGTTACCAAAGCCTCCATCTGTACATATAAACTCTGGTGGCGGTGGCAGGTCAGTGGTACGTCCACTGCTCCCAGTGTGATTACTGTAAGCTGAAAGGGTGTCTTCTCCTACTGTTGCTGCATTGGAACATGGGGAATCTGAGAAGGCAAAATGATCAAATAAGAAAATAAAGAATGAAATATATAAACATTTGTTTAATACCAACAACTTTGGGCAAATAATTTCGCACAAAGACCGCGACCAACGAATAAGCAATAATGTCAGTGAAAGATGTGTACATTAAACAAAATTATCAATTATAATGCAAACTAGAATTTGTGCTTGGAAGCTGCTTCTGGTACCTGAATGAGCTGCCCAAGCTCCATGTAATGGAGGTCCCACTGCATCCAGAGACACCACATCTATATCTTCTTCCTGGTCAGTCCACATAGCAGCCCCTTCTAACTCTTTAGTAAAGAAAACCATTCATAGATAAGACAGTAAAAACAAATATACAGTGAGGCATGAAGTACAAAATAATAAACTTTACCCCTACTTTAACCTCTCTATTTATAAAGGATCGAACAAGGTTGAATCCATGTCCTTTCACTTTGGGACAGATACTCTAATCACAGGGCCATTCAGTCAATACATGGAAAGCACTTGCAAATGCTACAATAGCCTTCATTACGACCGCTATGTCACTTCCTATATTTGCTCATATACTAGTAATTATATCATGACCTTAAAGTTAAACTAAGCTGTGAAGTGGTTGCTAAGACTTCAACATAAACCCATCAAACCCAAAATAATTTTCAAGACTTTGGTGAGTCATCATGCCGAAATCTTTCATGACTTCTCTCTAATTTAGATTTTACATATACTTCATAGCAATAGAGTGCTTTGGGACACGAGATAGTGCAGTTGACAGTTTCTCACTTTGTCAGCACTCCACCACAGAGTGCAGAGTATCACACATTTTATTTTTGCTCATTGTGAACAAGGACATTTATATTTCCCATATTGCAAGCATACGTAGCTCAAAAATTCTTTCACTTTGACCCACTTCACATGTACATATCTGTGCTTGAGAAATTGCTAGAATCAAATTGTAAACAGTGTTTAGGCCTATCTCCTTTACTAATTATGTAACAAATTTCCACTTCCTATGTCACTATTAAGGGGTGAAAATCAAGTGGGCAACTTTTGACTAATTTTTCAAAGTAGCTAAAAAAATTAAATGGTTTATTGATTCTCAATTATATTTTTATCTGTTGGTAATTTCAAGTGCCTATTTAACCGAAAAAAATTTGTGTGGATCCTACAATCAGTGTTGTTACTTAAAAAAAGATGTTCTACATCTTTCCTTCACTTACCAAGTCTGGTTGCTTGCACTCTGTAGGCCCTGATTCCACTTTTAGTTTTATGTGGCTCAGCACTAGAACCTGCTTCACCTGCCAATTTTGAGCCCTCATCCTATAACACAATGTACTTAGAATGAGTAAAAAAATACAATATGCAATGAGTTAATAAATATTCATCCCTAAATTCAATAAATTCCTTTTATTAAATCCCTACATATTTGCCATCTATTAACAATTCTTGATTGACTTTTTGCTTTTGTATCTTTATATACTTTTACTGCAAAAACAATCAAATCATACACAAGCAATTATAATCACTGTCCATTTGGCTTTTTTCAATACATCATTTTTGATAATTATTTCATTTGTCTATTTAATTACCTTTACTTGATCATTCAGCTACATGCCAGACTCTACTGCTTCTACTTTTTTAATATAAGAGCAATATCTCACACATCATAATCAAAGTCAAACACTATTTTATAATTACAAAGGGAGTTTCATCAATACACACCCATCTCTCCTATCCTTAAAATGTTTATTGTTTCCTTTCCTTTTTCTTTTCCTTTCTGCTGATCTCTATATGATTAACTACTTAATTTAACTTTGCATGTTACATTCTCAATTATGGGTACTTTTGAACAGAATGATATGTTTTTGAGAATCACTTCCCTCAAATACTCAAATATATTAATGTTATCCAGAATATGTTGAATATTCTCCATTACTGGAAATAAACCAGAATGGCGGTGAAATCTAGAAGCAGGGGAGGGGTTTCTCTCTAAATTGCTTTCAGCTTAAGTGGCTTAGATGTCTGGCACACCTACTGATGCTGCTAAATGATAATTAATTACCCCCTAGCAGCTTTAGTAGGTGTGACAGACATCCAAGCCGCTTAAATTGATTGCAATTTAGCGAGAATCCCCTATGAAATAGATCGGTCCACAGTTAGTTTGATAGGGTCTGGGAATGGTCCCTTAGTTATCTGTGCCCAGATATTTATCATCATGATGTTAGAAAATAAAAATTCATTTGCTGTAGTTTACTTACATCATGATCAAATTTTAGATCTTCTGAATTCTTACATTCACAATTTTAATTTAATTTTTTCTCAGGTGTCTTACTATTTCCTAATAGAAAATATTAAATTTGTACAAAAACAAGTACCTCCTCCTGTCAGAAGAAGATTGTCTAGATATATATTTAAAAATCACACACCATCGGTATTCTTTAGCTAACTTGAGTCATACGTCATATTTACCAGTACCAGTTGGCAAAATCAATTACATGTCATCGGGCAAGTTAAAATCAAATTTATCCGGCTTGATAAGTTATCACTGACCTTGGGCCGGCTGGCTAATATTACTTTCTACCATTGTTATATACCAAAAGTTGTTATCACTAGACCACAAATTACATTTTAAAAAAAATTCAATCTTGCCAAGACAGATTTAAGAACTGTCTGGATTTGGATTTAAGTATTGCTTATAATGTGTACATGGCCAAGTATGTCTGTTTGTTCTGTTTGTGAGTTATTATCATGGCTTAAAAAAAGTTAATTTCCAGTCCACTAAGGGCACTACTTCACAGAGCTGTCACTTTATCTACCATGCCATTTGCACTTTTAGATATAAAAATCTTAAATAAAAGACAATATAATCAGCAAATTTCTTTTTTTCAACCCTGTATACTACTTTATTATTACCTCAGGCCTAAGTCTTGTCTCTATTTGCCAACGGGAGGGCTCTGGGTCCATAACTTCTCCGCTGCAAACAGAATAACAAATATCAATATCATTTTGGCATTCTCCACCATCAACAGCCCTGAATGCAAAGAGAATTCATCCCACCAACCAAATATGGCTTTGTGGTACTGTGAGCATGGGTTAATAAACAAAAAGTTACCTTTTATTAATATTTTACCATCCACTGGCAGATATTTTGATTATCTGCAGTGTGAGTCATACAATCAAAATTTGTGGAAATATTAAAATTTAGCTGACTTATTCTAAGTACTTAATAAGTGATACTTTATTATATATAATATAGCAGACATTGGAAAGAGCATCAGATACCCATTTGTGTCATGGTCATGTCTTGGATAAAATAATTATCATTGGTCTGGTCATCAGTCTTAATACCCTAATGCTGCTTGGTGATACATATATTATAATATCAAGCTCTAACTGTTGATCTGACAGTACATGAAGTTCTTGATTTCACATAACATCAACCTGCAGACCACTGAAATATATGGCTTAGCAAAAAACATGATGGTATATAAAACAACGTTGCTCCAAGTGCATGCTCCCTCATTCATATTGAGCATTATGTAGACCTGATCAATGCTGTAGCAGTAAGGCCAAGACCAACTGCATATATATGCAGTTTTTAGAAATCTAAATCACCTTCATGCTACAACACTAGCAAATTGGTTTTCCATTTTTCTTCTTGATACTTGATTCATTCCTCCTTTACCTTCAAGGGCACCTTCTAACTTCAGTACACACACAAATTCAGACATGTGCATATATATATATATAATGAATACTGTAGAAAAATCAGCAAGTACATTTTGATATATTCAACCTTTCTCGCTCGAAAGGGGTGTAATGAACAGTGTTTTCCAGACTAGTTATCGAATATGCCCTTACATGATTCAAACACTTATTCATAAGGGAAAGAATGACACGAGAAATGAAAAGGTGTGGTCAAACATAGAATCTGTAAGTTATCAGCCACATATTTCTTTTATAGTAGTACAGTGTACCTACATACATACATGCAACATGCACATCTCATATGAATAAGTCAAATGTTTTATAAATGTTAATGTTGTTTTGCTACATATTGCAAATTCATTAAAAGGAAAAAGTGGGAATAAATATACTAGTATTTCTCTGTCACCACTTTCATCCTGATTATAAAATATTATTACTAAAACAATTACAACTTTTGTTAGAGTACCTCTTTCTTATAATATCCATTGACTTAAATTTATATTCTTTACTGCTCTGATCAAATTTTCTGATGTAATTTGATTGAAAAAATCACATTTACCTCATGATGTACATCAAGAAATTACTGCTCACACTTCCAAGCTGCACCATTTTTAATTTTCTATTTAGTTTTAAATTAGAGCAATGCTATTTTCCTAATATACTTTTTAAAAGATCATCTACAGATCACACTTAATGATACCTCCACCCTACACTTGAGTAGGTTTGTCAGGTGATATTTATATATGCACTTGGACCAGCACCTAAACCAATATGCTTGGTTTACAAACAGAAATATTATATAGTCATATATACGGAAAAGTAAATTGTCATCATACTGAATTATTCAAAATAGTCTAAAATTGTGAGCCAATGACACTGCTGATAATATCATCACTCACAATAAACTGTTTATATTCCTTATAGACCTATACCAAATAAAAATATGCATGACCGTATTATTCACAATAATCTTGCATCAAAGTACAAGGGAGACATAAAAAGGGGACTTTAAATAACAATGCTTTTCAAATCTTAAAAGGGACTTTTGGGCAGTCACCATGTATTTACAAATTCGCCACAGTCAAATTTATATCCTTCAAAGCTTCTTACATTTCCCAATTCAGACCTTAAAGACAATTAAGCCCATTAAATCATGTTAAATAAAATTTATCTTAGGCATACCTAGAGAGCATTCACAACCAGTTGATCCGCAGACTAACTAGTCAACTATGGTTCTCACAGGGCCGTGATACAAAATAATGAACTATTTCCTTGTGTGAAAATGAGGCCATTAAGGTGAAGGTCAGAAAGGCCATGTTTTTCTAATTGACTGGCCAGCCATTTAACACTAACTTATGAATAGAAAATGGAATAAAACATTTGAATCTAAATGCAGGAAAGGGTCAAGCAATGATTAGTGAAGAGAAAATTGTCGAATACTAGTACCCAAGGAGAATCCATTTTGACAGGCAAATCATATGAAAAGTTCTTTTCAATGACTGACTTTCAATGAACAGCATCTTCAAATAAATCAATTAAATAGTAAGTTCACAGCTAAAAAGAGGTAATACAAGTTAAAGCTTGGTAAGGTGAAATAGATAAGTGAGACAGTCAGAGCTATAACATACTTTGAATTTTCTACTAATCTTGTCAACATTTTCTGTAACAATTAAAATATTTATTGAAAGGCTAAAATAATAAGATGCTATTGACAAAAGTGTGGTATGCTTAGCTACATGCAAATGAAACTGTCATTGATATTGGCTAAATGATAAGCATGTTATGGTTTTTTTTTTTCTGCCTGAAACAAAAACTCCCATGTTCACACAAGGCAAGCAACTTCCATTGTACACAATTAATGCACAGTTTATATCCTGGCAATGAAACACCTTGTGTCACTTGATCAACTTCCCGCATTCAGAGGTCTGTTTATGTCAGTCTTCAATCAGATGTAAAATACCACAGTGGCATAACTGGTATCTTAGCAGAAGAATCTTACCTTATTCACAGAATGGCAAAGATGGTTGGGTTTTCAAAAGTGTGACATAAGATTTGAGAGTCTCCACATTGCAGTGGATCTGCTAGTTGATCACCATTTTACAGTTATGTTCATATATTTTTCCTGCCTTAACACAAATAGCACATTTCAGAACATGTAAACAGCAGTGTCTATTTTCATGTGGGCCATTTTTGTGGTGTGGTTAAACATACCTAAACAAAACCACAATCAGATAGTACATAGTGAAGACTGCCATAAACACCTCTGAATGCGTGAAGCTGGTCATGTGACACAAGGTGTTTGATTGCCAGAAAACTCCTGTGCATAATTGTGTACAATGGAAGTGATAACAGCGTACAGGTCCGTGACTTATTAAAAACTATACAAATATGTGCAATTACAAGTCTGGGCTTTTCACTGTTTGCAGTCTCGTATTCAGAATCATAAAGCCAACGACCAATGTGTTTAATTTAGTATTAATAGAGGATCAACTTGTTTACAAGAGTCATCCCAACAAATTACCAATAAATGACAAAATCATCTTTAAGTATCGGCAAACACATAATAATTTGTGAATAAAAAGGCAAACAAAAGCTAACATAATTTTTAAGTCTATTAAAATATCTACAGGAGTTGCAGGCAACTCGATAATAACAAACTCCGCCATATAAAACAGCAGGTGCCCCTCCGTGAAAGCAGCCACAACATTCCTATCATGGAAGCGAGGTTTATCAAACTTCTCCCAGTGATGGAGGATATTTTTCAAATAAAAACCTTACCTGTTTAAAAAGGAGATGTGTCTCCAACGCAGAAAATCAGACAATCTTTCCCTGCTTCATTGTCGATTTGTCGAAATTTTTGTAAGACTACCCTGCACATGGGAGTGGAATATCACTCTTATTGGTTAAAATTGGCACTCCCTTGCATGACTACCCAATAGTTCAGATATGCATTTTCTAGGCAAGTGTGTACCAAACAAAGACTTCTAATTGATTTTAAATCTATCCGTGCACCAAAAGCTCTAGAACATTTCGCAAGATAACATACTTAATACCCTATTCAACAGAATTTGTTGCTTTGATTTTTAGAAACTTAAAATGGCAATTTTGCAGTCTTAAAGGTCATGACAAATGGTACGGCCTTTAAATCCCAGGTCACGTGACCCTTAATCGCGGCACCGTGTGGGTCACGTTACCAAAAAGAACATAAAATCAACTGCCACTAAAAATATAAAGGTAAGTTTTTTCATTGTATGATTTTAAGTTCAGTTAAAAGGAACAATAATACTCGATATCTAAGATAATTCTTGACTGCAATTGCCTGAATGGATGAAAAGAAAATGTCTTGCCAGAAATGTCGGCCATGACGGATGCTTTCGGCCATACTTGCGATTATTTGAGCCACTTTGCAAGCACTATGTACTCAATAAATGGTGTGTCCCCGTATGTTCTCGGTATAACTGGAAACAAGTAATCAAACTGTCCAGGATTGAGCTTCTGGATTGCTGATGCCTCGGATAAAAATGTAGTTTACCATGTCGGGATGTGTTCCTGTTTTTTTAAGAACTGATACAACACCAGTATGGTGTAAACTACACAAGATACCCAGATAAACAAAAGATGGGAGGTGTATTCTTCACCTACCTTCTAAAAAACCCATTCCAATAGGTTAAAAATGAGAAACTTAGATTAGTGCTTGTGGGCACACATATGAAGGCTTTGAGTTTTCATACACTCAAAATAAATAAAATATTTACTAAATTTATTTACAGTACAATACTGTATAATTACAATATAGTATAGTACTATAAATGCAAGAGAATTTTCCTTAATTTTGATAGCCAGAAGAAAGGGCATATTAATGAAAAAATTGTGATTGGTTAGTTTCTAGTTACGTAATATGAAGATATTTGCACCTTTTGACTGCCATGTTGTAATGATAACACATGGACAGTTGACCAAAAAGTGAGGTGACAGAACAAAATGTAGCAAAATTGTTTCACAGTGTGGCATCCAAGTGCCATAATAAAATAAAAAATGATAAATGAAAAGCCTTCACTTATTTTACCATACCTATGGAGACTGCGAAACATCAGATTTGGAGCAACTCTTCAGAATTAAAAATCCCAAGTGTACTGAAAAAGAATGAAATATGAATCTGTCGCAACCATTGCAAGCCTGAATTTTTTGTGTATGATCTGTAATCCAATTGTGTGGTTGAAAAACAACAAGGAAACTCGGAGATTATGCTGTTCCGAGTGTGTTTGACCTTGGAGTATAAAAATATGACAGTTAATGCCAGAGCACCACCAATGAAAGTCCTGACAGGAAGAAGTCTGCATGAAGTGAACACCAAGAGAAAGAAAACACTAAACTTAAGAGGTCAAAAACAGTTCATACCAGATGTAAGTTGATTATGTTCTTGAATTATAAGATGTATTTATGAAAACTTGATTTATAGTTGTAACTGGATTGAAAATTTTGCTCTCCATTCTGTAATTTTTTAATCAGTTATACAATTATACCACCCATCATTAATGTCTCTATCGATGTACATTAAGGCCTACCTATGAGATGGAAGAAAATATGTTGTTTGGACGTAACTGAATGTATATTTGTGTTTTTTTGTTATTTGCCTATAAGGCGAAGGAAAGTTCTACAGTTTTGAAAACTGCCAAACCGATATATATATATATATATATATATATATATATATATATATATATATATATATATATATATATATGGTTATTATCAACCTTCCTGTAAGGTCTAAGAAATCTACAAACAAGCATTTCTATAAGTTTCCAGGCCTGTGATATAACTTTTCAGTAACAACAGTGTTTTCACAGCAACTGACTCCATAAGGAGAACATGGTAATACATTGTCCATATTCACACCAGTTCAATTGGTCATCTGCCTTAGAATCTTTAATTTCCTCATGGAATTCACAAAAACATCATCCACATTGCCCTCTAGCTCAAACCTATATCCTTCAATAGCCTCTATTTCTCAAATTAATCACAGCACCACCATGTATGCATATCTCAAACTACATTTTTACCTCTATTTATTTATATAAAATCAATGAATAAAACAATAAAATGTGAAACTTTTTTTTTTACATACAGACGCAGATGTGTATGTACATTTAGCCATCACCTGTGTCTGTCGTCATCTGCGATGGCGGCAGCACAGTCGCCGTGCACTTTCAGTATTAGACAAATAAGATGAAAAACACTTTACCTTTTGTATTCAAACTTACAGAACTGATGAATATTCATAAAATACAAGTCGAGTGCAAAAATCAACCTGATTGCAAATTTTTTTTAAGTTACGCTGTTTTTTTTCCAGCATATTATATCCACCATTAAACAAATAAAATGATAACCCTTATAAGAATGATTGACATACAGCTCAAATTGGCAAACCAGATTGGTTGGATTTTTTTCTCGTTGTCTGTACATATGACAGCTTTGTTGCCTTGTTTTTAGAATATGGTTATTAATGTTTTATTTGAAATAATTTGCAACACTTAATATACTAATAACAAGTGCTTTATTTTCAGATGTTACAAAGAAAAAAAGGTAGTGTTGAGTGGAAGGTAAAGAGGAGACTAGCAGTAAGAAAATACAGCTGTATTCAGTGATAGACCCTCTTCAGTAAGACCAGAAATAGATGGTGATGGGCTCACTTCAGTGGGACCAAAAATAAAGAAATGTTAATTAGGTCCATTTCTGTGGTTCCAGAAATGAACAGCAATAGACCAAGTCCAATGGAACCAGAAATAGTCATTTAAAGACCAACTTCCATGGGACCAGAAATAATATATCATTATCCACAAAAATACTCCATAATAAAAGAATGAAAATGAAGATTCCAAATGAAAGGAGGCTCATTAAAGAAGGCTCTCTCATATTTCATTTCTGATCTGGGGATTTTGATAAAAAAATCATAATATTAATAACAACACAGCTTTTATAGGAGGGTAAATTACACATAATATTGCAATGTAAATTTTAGTTCTATCTAAGGGTGCATTCCCAGAGATTTAGATCGATCCAGAGATTTAGATTTAGATTGACCTAACTCCCTGGGGGTTTGCACTAAATTGCAGTCAGCCGAGCGCGCACCATAGTTAATTACCCCCTTACAGCTTTTAGTAGGCGGGACAGATGCTTAAGCTGGCTAAGCTGACAGTAATCTAGTGACACTCCCCACAGGGATAGATCGATCTAAAATCTTTGGGAATGGTGTCTAAGGGGCCAGTCAGAATGAGTGAGATCGTACTATCTACGCACACTTATTCGCTGTGCACTTTCAGTGATAACATGATGAGTGGAAAAACATTTTACTTTTTGTCTGCAAACTTTTCCAAAAGTTATGCCCTTTTTTCAGCATATTTTATCCACCATTTCACAGATAACATGAAAACTGTGTCATATTTTGCTTTAAAACTAGCAAGACTGATTTATAGGTCTTATAGATCATGTTGTAAAATTTAAATTATCTTGATCGGTTTAGTTGTGATGAAGTTATGCCTCCTCATAATTGGACTAATTTAATATGTAAAAGTGTTCTTTTGACATTTTCTGCATCTAAACAACATTGTTACTAATGTATTATGTTCATTATATAAAAATGATGGTAAATCTGTTACATGTATTGTGTAATAAAGTGTTTAAAATGGAAATAAACTCATATCATTGCAGTTTGTCAGATTCAATCCTTCACTTTGTTCAGAATCTCAGAATGGAGCAAATTAGACATTTAAAGTTGTTCTAATGATATTTTTCCCATCTCAACAACTTCATAGTTATATATATATATAAAGGATAGTTAACTGGTTATTTTGTATTCTGTAAATAAGTTTTGAAAGTGGAAAAAAACTCATTTCAGTATAGTTATCTCTTGTTTACATTTTGACATTTGAGGTTCCATGTGACTTTGAGGTTCCATGATTACCTGTTGTGCAAAATAAAAAGTTGGTGTTGACTTTGGTGTTAAGCATAGTGTATTATTGCATCATCATTGACAGTAGTCTAGTTTGTGCATCATTATTGTCTGCTTTTTGTATGTACATTTGACAGTTTTGCTGCCTTGCCTTACATACACCTATTTGCCAATTTCCAAAGTTTTGTTCTTTCAAATGATCCATAATATTTTATCTGTTTGTTCATTTGTCAGCTTTGCTGATTAATAAAAAAGAGTTTTAGTTATCATTACCCAGGTTTTCACAGAGAAAAAATTCATTTTATTAAAAGTATAAATGGTATAGCTTTACCAATAGCTCCTTTCCCTCTAAGGAATTGGAAATTACAAAAATTTCTAAATGGCAATAAAGAAGGACAAATAATGTTTATAGCATTTTTATAAAAATCTCAATTCTCTCTCTCTCTCTCTCTCTCTCTCTCTCTCTCTCTCTCTCTCTCTCTCTCTCTCTCTCTCTCTCTCTCTCTCTCTCTCTCTCTCTCTCTTTGGCCCTTCAAAATTCTGAATAAAGAGAGAGTTAGAGATTAAAGTTTTAAATTAATTTAATTTGGTTTAAATAGAACAGGTATGAGTAGGACATGAAAGAAAATGTATAAGTTATGCTTGTTTTTGAAATATGGCTTGTATACTACTTCATGTCTTTGTTTAAAGATTGCTAATTAATTCTTTGAGTAGTACAGGCAAAATATTTTCAGAAAATAATCAATATAATGCAATTTTCATAAAGTTAAATGCTCTATAAAATCATTAATTCACAAGTTACATATATTTTACATTTTCTTACTCCTGAAATGTTTTATTTTTTGGAAAATATTACATTATACTGATTTTATTTATATTAAAAATTCATGTTCAGGACATGAAAACCTCAGATGGTCCCAACATTTGTCACAATTCATGAGCAATATGGTCATTAATTCAATTAAATTTCAGGAATATAAAACGGTATGTACACAATTTATTTTAAATATGCACCTTATCAAAATTCTTCTATGCATCTAGATGTCTAATCATCGAAAGCGTCGGGCAGCAGCGCTTGCCTCAGGCATAGACTTGCTGATGGAGTGTGTAGATGAGGAACTCACTCCTGCCCAGAAGAAAGCATGCAGACAGGCAGAAGAAGAGTATCAGAATGCCATGAAAGAAATCAAAGCAGCCCAGGCCAATCAGTCCATAGTCTCCGAGCTTCCAGCACCAGCCACTCTCAATGGAACAGCGGGAAGTAAAAAATCAAATCAACAAAGTAGGTCAATACAGTTAAAAGTTGCTACTGAATTACATGAAAAATTAATACAGTTTAGCTGTATTCATGATGTTGCGTCACCTGCTTTGAGACCTCAGTTCGGTTAATTACAGAAGACAAAATATAACAAGACTGAGAATAGTGCCACCTTTGTTCTCAGTAGACCAGCTTTTGTCAATTAGATTAAATTGTAAGTCCAGCAGTAGATTAATAAACTTAATTTATGTTAAACACCACTGGATGGCTAACTACTTAGTATTAGATAGCAAAAGTTTATTTTCCATGTTTTTCAGAGGCAGGAATCAATCTTAAATATGGCTTGTTCTATTCAGAACTTACATAGGATCCAACATTTGATCTTGATTTGTATAGAAGAATTATATTTATATTTCCATCAAACATTAAATCTATTGGACATCAAAGCACTGATAATTTTAATTCAGTAATCATATTTTGATTTTTCAAAACTGTATTTTTCACTAAGATGTTCCCAGTGACCCAGATATCATTGTGTTGGATGATACCCCTCCAAGAAACCTGAGAACCAGATCCTCTAGCCAAACATCAGCCAAGCAAAATGCAGCAAAGCAAACAACAAAGTCCCCGGCAACTCCAGGGCAGCAGCCCCTACAATTAGCACAGTCAAATTTGAAGTCAATTCTTAATACTGCCAAAACTGTCCAGCCCATGATAATAAGAGGGAGCCCTGTAAATGCATCTCAGCCAGGGACGTATATTATATCCGGCGCCAACCTAAGTCAGCTGGGTGTGGCGCCAGGGCAAACAATTCAGCTGGTGTACAGTCAGGCTAGTGGAGGTTCACACGGAGCTGGGCAACCAATATATACTAAGGTAAGCTGGTGATATATTCAGATCATCGTCATGGCTTGAGTTTATTCTTGACTTTGATATGTGTCCATTAGGTTATTAGATAGCTGTAGGTGGTAACCAGATGTGAGTTTTTACATCAATTCCAATGTGGTGATTTGGTGACCACCATTTTCTGTCTTAAGTTTATATATAAACCCTTGGGCCATTGAGCCTATCAGTCTCCTAATAAAAGCTCTGAGAAATGTGCTTTGCTCTGCCTGAGTGCTCTGAAAAATGCAGTGGCATTAGCATTATGGTGATTGAAATCCTGTCTATAAACATAAGGAGCCCTCTAATAGACCTCTTGGACATTCTGGACTTCTCTGATTCTGTTGACCTTGACCCTCAACATTGATGTCAACCTGGGATAGAAAGAAAAGCGTTTATTTCTGCTGTGACGTGATGAGAAAATAGAAACACAAGGTAAAATATGGTAAGCACTTACTTTTTTTTTTTGTAACAATTTATGCATTCTGAAAAGTTGAAGGCACTTTGACTGTATGTTATATGGGTGAAAATACAGTTTTGCTTTAGGAGGTTACTAAAGTTCATAATGTGCTCATATTTTAGTAAGAAGAACAGTCAACCACTGTGAAAAATTGGAATTGTTGTGCAGCATTATCAGACTTTGTCATTGCTCATTATTTAGTAAATGTGCAGTACTATTACATCTAAAAGTTCACAAACTGAGGCTATATAGCCGCAAGTGTCATTTAATACATGCCTTCGGGTGTGCTTTGTTCTTGATTCATGTATAAAATCAAGAACTTCACAGTTAAATGAATATATGTTGTTCATTTTTGTGTGACTTTATATGTGACACATATGTATGCTCATACACACGCATGCATGTGGGCGCACACACAGACATGTACGTGTGCCTTGGACATTCTTACAATTATTCTGTTGTTGTGCATTTCTTGATCTCATAGCCTGTCATCAGAGACCAAATAAGACAGTGACGGTTTGTCATTTCAAGCCATTTGGCTCATTTAACACATCAGTTTTTAAAATCAAAATCTGCATCGTGGTATTTTATGTGTATCCTCTGTTTTGCCAAGTTGAGTGAAGGTACTGAAATTAGAGAATCAAAATTTGTTTTACTTTACATCAGTCATGTACACCCACTAAAAATTCACTGTTATCTATTGACATTGGTCCTGTATTAATCTTAAGAAGCATTTTTGTTTAAGACTCGCCAGTGCTGCTGTGTAGTGTATTGCAAGAGCATTGGTTTTGGTCCAACAGAGGATGGTAGAAAGATTACATATCACAAATTTCCAAAGGACAAAGCACTTCGCAAACAGTGGTTAGCCAATATTAAAAGAGAGGAGGGAGAATCATTCCAGGTGTGGTCCATTAACCCTGTGTTGTAACAGTGTGCGTCTCTTTATTAAAATCACATTTTCTTTAATAACCTAATACTTAATACAACCGCTGCTACAAGGAAATTTATTGGATTTAGATAATCATACTGTAGTTATAAAGAGAGTTTGATTAAATATGACAAGAAAAGACATAGATTATGCTTTTGCTTGATTAAAAAAGTATTGGATGGTAACATGAACCATTGTACTTTTCCTAGATTTTAACAGAAATTGGTTATAAAACATGCCATTTTCAATATTGTTTAGATCAAAGCCTACACCAAGGTTTGCTCCTTGCACTTTAAAGAAGAGGACTTTGAGTATGTAGTATATTGTGGAAGGCGCTACCTACTGCCTGGGTCAGTGCCAACTATCTTTGATTGCTGGAAGGACATTACACACTCTATACCACCTAGGAAACCCCGTACCAAAAAGGAGGCACTGCAATTCCAGGAGGTAGCCTGTCTGAGGTTTCAAGTTGAAAGGGCTGTAAATAAAACCATTGATTACCACAATTTTGTCTTGTCTATCCCATTAAACTTGGCTGGTTCATTCAATGGGATCTTTGGCAATTTGCTCATTGTTCACACTTTTTCTAGCTCCAATCATTGTTTTCCCAAAAATATGTATGACCATGAAATATTGTATAATTCAATGGGGAAGAAAGCAGCAAACTTGCTTTCTGAAATAATTCATGTTGTTAAAGTTTTTAATGTGTATGATTTGATGATACTTAATACATAATAATTTTTACTTATCAAGAGTAATAGGTGCAGAACAACCAGGCTGTACATGCACTAAAACTGATCATCAATCATGTTGGCCCCATTTAATTTCCCAAAGCAATTTGTGTAATAAACTTTCTTTTTCAATCATACAGCCCATGAGTACATTAGAAATTAGTTTCCCACAGATGAAAATTATCATGAATGATCAATCTGATCAAAATTCTGAAGGTGCAGCAGCTTCTAATCTTGACTGTTAACAACACAAAAGTAAAAGTAATAAAAAATTATTTTTATTATTTAATATGCCTTCACCATTTTCAATTCTCACATTAACTAGAGTTTCAAGATTTTAAGTGAACTTACTTAACCAATATTTTACTTTATGAATTTTTATCAATTATCATTATATAGTTATTTGAGATTCTTGGTACAATGAAGTTCCTAGTTTGATATGATCCAAATGATACATTGTTGATTTAAGCCTTGAGGGATAACAACCTTTCATAATTCTTTATATTTTTTCTTCTATCCTAGATACGAGATCCATATTTCACAATAAGTACATTGTAAACAGCTTATAGAAATATAATGAATTTTATTTTACCATCAAAACAGTGGTTATCACATTTATTCGGGTATCTGTGCTTGCCATTGGACCATGCGACCTACATGCATAGCTACCTATTAAACTTTTTAGTAAAAAATGTCAAAACGGAATTATTAACCATTGGTCATTATTGGAATATTGTCCTAAACTCCAGAAAATCCATTTTGGGCAAAAATAAATTTGTTATCACTTTAATATTGTATGAAATAACTTTTCAGGTCATGTTTTCGCTGTGGAAGACAAAAGAATTGTGTGCAAAATTATTACAAACAAAAAGGATATAATGTTACAATGTTTAAACAGATGAATCCTACAATTGTGTCATGTATAATAATGAAATTAGCACACCTACCAGCATGAAAGGGGCATTTTACCCAACATTACACTGTTTTACTTAGAAACACAGTGCATTAACCTTTTCCAAACTTGTAAGATGACTTCCTTCATCAAAAAAGTAAATGCTAGCAATATTTAACCTCCCCTGTGATGATCTCTCATAACCTGTCACAGCAGCATTGCACACGGATTGTGCTTTGTTTTGTATCTCGTCATTGTCATTAGTGAGGCAAAAGGTCAACACAATTGGAGAAGTCCAGAATATCTGAGGAGGTCAATGACTGTTCCAAACTAAAGCCAAAGTTTGTACTAAGACTCCAACAATTTGAGAATATTTTAAGTGAGGGGGGAATTGTTGTCTAGCCAATGTTAATATGTTAACCCTTGCTTTTACATAAATAATGACCACTGTATACTTGAGTATGTGTGGAGAAGTCCTTACTGCCTTTTTAACAAACATTGTGTTGATTATAAAACCTCTTTCTTGATTTATGAAAACAAGCAATATTAGCATTTCTAATGATTTGATAATGTTACTTGCTTTAGTAGTTTATTTTTTTCTTACCTTAGATTGTATTTCCATGTCTTTTTTCTTTTTAAATTTTGATTCAGGTGTCACAAATACAGAGCACCCCACCCTCACAAACCAAGGCATCTCCAAGGACAAGTGAAGTACTGAATCGACTGCAGTCACCACCAGGTAAATTGTTTGTTTTAGGGCATACTTGTAGTTTGTGCCAAAAAAACTATTTAGGCTTCTAGCCCTTCAGGAAGTCGGGGTCTAAAAGTGGACTGGTGTTGTATCAAATGTATCAAATCTAAACTTTGTTACTACCCCATGGCCAGTGACACTTTAGATGGGTGTTTGCCTAAGTTCTGGGACCTAATATAATAGATGTAAATTAAGTAATTTTTTTCTACATAGAAAATTGTTAACCTGTATGGCCAAATCTATCACTGTGTTGTAACCAAGTGAAGGATGATGAAAGGAATTTTTTTTAGAAAAAATATTTGCCTTGTTAATTGCTAAAACTGATAAGTCGCTTTATTTCATATATGATATCATAGTGAATCTTTTTATGGCATTTGAAAGGTGTTTTTAAACATACTTTTTTTGTAAAATATTGATGCATTATTGTCCTATAACTCCAATTGCTAGATGAAGTGTTATCCTCAATGTTTATCTGTTAGAACATTCAAAACAAAATAAAAACTTTCCCTTTTCAGTTGTGTCATCCCAGCAGATAGTTGCAGGAACATTTGGGTTGGGGATCAAACATCCCGCCGGCTATGATGACAAGAAGGAACTAGTTTCAAGAGGAAGACCACGTGAAAAGGACTCTAAAGGTATACTCAATATACTATATAAAATAGCCGAAAACAGTGTCATGCATTATTAGTTGTATTAAGAAAAAGTACATTTAAAAAATAAAAAAGACAATTTCTCACAGAAATATCTGTGTTGTGGGGTGATCAGAAATAGAGCAATTTGTTATTAATAGCACTTTGAAAACACCAAAAATGTACTCTTCATACCTTGAAACAATTTTGGTCATTTCACTTTCAGGTAACTGGGTGCCATTAGATGAGTATTATTATAGTAAAAAGGAGGGAGATCCATCATACAGAGAGGAGAAAGGAGAATTCAGGTTTAAGGTATATTTTTGTTCCTTGATAGTTCAGAATTTGACCTGGTAGAACTTGCAGCAGGCCTCAGTTTGAAAATTGTTGCAAGATTGAGAAGAAGAAAATTAATTCTACAACCTTTAAACTTTCTTGGCTGGACTACAGGTAAAAATTTTAGACGAATAGGGTAAATATTAGTTTGGATCTTTTATTATGTAATATGTGGATGCATTTATCAGTTTCCTTATTATTTGTATGATGTCTCATATTTTCACAATGAAAAATACATAAAAATGTTTAGAACTTTTGAACAACAGGATTACCATTTTATATACTGGTTTATGGATAAAATATGTGTATCGTAATTATTGTTTCAGTGTTGGTACTGTCATAAAATGTTGTACAACAACGTGAAGATGATGATTCACCTTAAGGGTCACATAGACTCTGAGAAGCAACAAAACTTGGACCTGGCAGACCTGACACAATGCAAACATTGCTACAAACAGTTTGACACACCCTTTGACCTCCAGTGTCACATTGAAAAAGTATGAATAGTTTAAGTGTCATGAACGCTATTTAAGTAAATTTATTCCTGTGTAGAATTCACTTATAATAATTGTTTTTTTAATGTAAGAAAGGTGGTTTATAGAATTTTCAGATTTATTTATGTCATTAAAAGGACAGAAATATTTGAGATTATTTCAAATAATGATAAAAAATAGAGAATAGATTCAGATGGTGAATTTTTTTTTTTTTTTTTGTTCATGTGTTAGAATGACTCAAATTTACAGAATTCATGGATGGCCAAAATTCAGTACAGATTCTTGTTTTAGCCTGTTACATATTAGTATTGTGAATAAGATTATCTGTTCCTTGTTATGTGACAAAATAATTTTCAGGTTCATCAGAGCAACACAAGTGTTCTAGTGTGCAGGATTTGTGAGAAGGACCATGACAGTCAAGGTGCGCTGACAAACCATATGCGCTCACATCACGTCGCATGTGAAATGCCATATATTTGCCAGTTGTGCAATTTCCGTTCCTCCATTTTCAATGATGTTGTTGATCATTTTAAAAAGGTATGTAGAGTTTGCTTTTAATAATGTTACAATTTTACATATGATGATTTATGTTTGTGTACCATGTTCATATTTATTTGATGCTTTAGAAAAGTAATGTCATGTTTCATGAATCGGTGTCTTTGCTTTTAGCAAAGATATAAAGCTTTGGTTGTATTTGTTCTCCAAGCATTTAATTTTAATTTATGTTAAAATGTCACGTTAATACCACAGAACTATCTGATGCAAAACTTAAACTATAAATGTATAAAATCATTTGTTTGTTGGTGCTTTGGAATTGTTTCACATGTTTCGTTTTTCCCATTTAAGCGCCATGACAGTTCTGCTAGTGTGATGTGCCTCTACTGCCTGAAGGTGTTTAAAATCAGCATGTCCAAGCAGAATGGCTGGGGCCTGACACAGAACTTCTACCAGCACTTACAGAAGCATCAGCTGAGAAACACTGTGAAAAAATGCATGTCCTGCAAGCTCACTTTCTTGAACAAGATGGATGCCAAGGCACACAAGATGAGAGATCATTTGCCCAATCACAAAAATATCCTTGGTAAAGGCATTCTTTTTCATTCATTCATTTTTATTATTATTATTATTATTTTATTATTTAAGATATGCTGTCAGTATTTTAAATTAGATTTTCATCCTTGCCTATCTCAAAGATATCTGTTACCCGTCAGTTCTTTTCCACTCTAGGAAATGAAAAGTACCCATCAGTTCTTTTTCACTCTAGGAAATGAAAAGTATCCTCTATGATTATAAACTGTTTGTTTGTGTTTCAGGCACCATGAGTGGTAAATCATCACAGTCTGCATCCAGTCGTAACCAAGTGATGATCCAGGTGCCCAACCCAGCCTCAGGGGCCAAGGGGGAACGAACACCAAAGTCACTTAATGCGCCTGCTGTCGCCAAGTCCAGAGAGTTCCGCTCCATCCGTTTCCGCGACATTCAGGAATACATGAGATGCTATGAGTGTCGGGATTACATGAATAGACCTGACCATTACAAGTAAGTTGATTAGTCCAAAATTACAAGCATTTTGTCTTTGTTAAATTAGGCCAAATTTGAATTGTAATTATTAGGAATGAGTGACAAGGCAGAGAAGCATATAAACAGTATTTCTTTGTACTGGTTTCTTTTTTGAACACATAAAAGCAACCTAGCAAATAATCCCAAGCTGAAATGCGCTTATTTAGCATGGAAATCGTTATGGAAACTGAAGTTTGTGATGAAGGTATGTATGAATGTTTATTTCAGGAAGTATGTTGAGTGCTCTATGTGCCGTTTTGCCACCTGCTGCAGTCAGTCGTATGCTAGTCACATGAAGGCGTTCCATTCTGGTGCTACCAACCCTGCCCTGTACATCAGCATTAGCGTGGAGAGGAAGATGGGACGGAGGCTTTACTGTCAGTGTGGATACTCCAGTACATATGGAAATTCAATTGGTGAGTAAGCTTGTGCTTTTGTGCATCTAGACATGGGGAAATAATAGCGAACAGATAACTGAATGGGGGGTTTCATGGGATATTAGTTCTTTTTGCAAGTTTTTATTGAAGTCTAAGAGGAGAGTGTGGATTTAATGTGAAAACCTGCATATTTATAAGTAATGGTACCCTTGGTATACATGATTCAGTGCATTCTGTGAATATTTTTAGTTTGACACAATACAATCTACTTCAGTTAAGTATTACATATGATTGAGACTAGGTTTAAATAGTTGCAAATCCAAATGTATTTTTTTACATTACAAGTGATTTATTTTTGTTATTTGTGATTTATTTATTTTATTGGTATTATAGACTTGAATAAAAGGATTTAGATATTTACACCTTTTACTGTCTGTTGCAGCAAATCATCTAGTCTTCTGCAGCAAGAGGACTAGTTATGTACAGAAACCAGAGACCAAGTTCCTCGAATTGAATGATGTAGATGAGGAGTCAGGTAAGTGAGCCACAGCGCAGCATCAACTCTCTGCAAAGCAATGTGGAAAAGATTAGTGAAAAGCACTGGTTAGGGATCATACTGGCAAATTTAAAAAAAATTATTTAATTTTTATGTTTGTCATATTTCTGTCGTTATGTTCTTTTACATAATACATAACACTAGTGATGAATTGAATATTGTAAAAAATTAGATTACCCATTGTCAGTGGGTGATTTATTTCATGGATATGTGTTGTGTTGTGTGATTTGTTCTTAAAACTAATCTTTATTGAATTAAAAGTGTAGAATGTGCACTTTATACAGCATTTGTGTGTTTCATTAGATTATGAGCCCCATGAAGATGAAGAGGAGGAGCTGGTAGATGTGGCTAAAACTAAGAGAAAACCTGAGCCTGCATCGATATTCGATGCCTTAGGACTGGTTAAGAAACAGCCATGTCAGCAGAAAGTCAGCAAGCAGATACAAGGTGTGTACCAGCATTGCTTTGATACATGGCTTTTAAGCTTATAAATGTTATATCATAAATATGGGGCTCTGCCTTGCAGTCATTGGAAGGATTGGTTGATGTTGTTAGTGTCACTTGTTTGCAACAAAGGTTTTAATGTTCTTTTTGAAAAATGCAGCAGAGAATAGTCCACTGTATACAACGGGTGTGCATGACACACACACACACACACACGCACACACACACACACTGTGAGAAGAAATACACTTATTAGAAGAAACACAGTATGTGCTTGTGTTAAAGATAGAAAATATATTTAGTCACCTGCTAGTTTGTGTAATGAAGGCAGTTTTATTCCCCCCCCCCCCTCCAATGAAATTTATTGAGTCAAGTAAATCCACAGACCTTCATCAGCTTTTATTAGAGGATTTTTTCCACAAAAATGCCTATTTTATTAGCAGTGTTGAAAGGATGGAATTTCTTTTCCAAAGCAAACATTCTTACATTCAGATATACCTTACACCTCACTTATGACTAACTCCTATTTATTTCATACAACAAAGAAGAAATTCAGTTGGTGACTGACAATAAGGCAGTTCCCTCTACAGAAGATATTTGTTCTGAAATAATGGAGGATATATTAGATCATGTGTTCCCTGCTCAAGCAGCTGCAGAGGAGTTTATGAGCAGTCTTTTGGAGAATGTTGACTCTAATATCTTCCAGTGTAAAGGTACTACCCCTGCATATATCAGTTCCATATTAAGGGCTTGATGTGTGGGTGTGGGTACATTAGCTGTTCATCAACACATTTCACATATCTTTTAAAATTCCTCTGCCTTAATTTCTCAGTATTCTTTTGTGGTTGTCTTTGTGTTGAGATTCATGTGACTGCCTGGATTAGACATACATCTTGTTAGTACAAGCACATGCTGTATCTTATTCCTGCTAGATGCTAGTACGTCTTTGCTTATGTATTTACCAGCTAGCACTAAGCTTTTATGCATTTCATTGTAGTGTTGCTTTGATTGTAAACTTCCTTTGTACAGGTATTAGCATTTATTTAAGTTCCCTTAATTGTGTGTATGACAGAGAAATTAGTTTGGATCATGTTAAGTGAAAATGTACTTTTTCAGTCCAATAGCATGATTCTGTTGGTCCTTTTTTGGTTTTGTGATTTACCCTTGAATCAATCGTTTGAATCAATGTGTAAAAACTCAGCAAAAAATGTTTCAGTTTGTCATACATCATTATTGATTCTTCACTGTGGATTCTTAGGAGAGTGGGAAGCACCTTAAATTTGTTTTTTCTTAGATCTCTGAGATAATGATGGTTGTTGTTAACAGCAAATTAGCAGATGTATCTCATTCATCAGTGTCTTGTTACCTGCTTTGTTACCTGCTTGGTTGTGGGAGATGCCTGATAGCCCAATTATTCCTTAGAAAGCTCGGCCTATTTTGCATTTCTTGCTTTTCTCTGCTTGAATTAATAACAAAATGAGATTTAGCAGAATTAGAATTTAAGAGATGGATACATTCTCAGGTTTAGCTTATAAATTTCTGATATTTAAATTTTGTTGGTTTTGTTTGTGTATTTCTTTGAATATGTCAAATTATTTTACACATAAATTTGCATAAAAGTGATGGTTTTGGATAAATTTTTATAGATGTTCTTCATATCTCAGTATATTTACATACATTAACTGTATATCCAGATACCAGTCCAGATGTTGCTGCCCCAGTTGCAAAGTCCACAGACTCTGAGGAAATTCCTCCTGAACTAACAGGCAAGAAAAAATGGGAGACTGTGAAAATTTCTGATAGAAACACGCCCACCAGATCTTCTATTTTTCTTGGTGAAAATGAAGATGACAGCAAGGTATTGACCTCAGAATATGTGTATTATTTTCAAATTATTATTTACTAAATGATATGAAAATTAGATTCTAAAGAGTAACACCTATTTAGAGTAACAGTCTTAAATTGTGTTTGCATAAATTGTCATATTGTCAGCTTGTCTTGGCTCAGTCAATTTAGTTTCTCTGCTGCTTCAAGTTTTTTAGAATTCATTTTAAATTCATCTTCATTCATTTTATGTAACAGGATTCCTTGAAAAAAGAAACAAAAGATACTACGGCTGCCAAAGAAAATGATGAGGGTGTAAAGGTTTCTCAGAAAGATGAGAATGATTTAGAAGGCAGTAGCACTAGAGAGCAAGTGGAACCAGACATGGAAGAAAACAATACTAATGACAGTGAAAGCAAGGCAGAAGAAAATGAAATTAAAAAAATTGACATAGAAGATGAAAGTAGAGAATGTACAGTGGAAATAAAAGCTGAATCTTATGCTGAAGAAAACAATGCAGATAAAAATAAAAAATCTGAAGAAATCCATGGAGAAAATAAAAGTAAGCCCCACTCTGAGAAGACAGCTGATGATCTTGATGTCATAGATGGAGAACCTGGACTATTAAATACTGAGGAAGATATGGAGGTGGATGATGCATCCCAACCACAAGGTAAGATTCTGGAACTGTATGTGAACCAATGACAAAACAGAATTGACCTTTGATTTTATTGCTTTCTTTGTTAAAACCGATATGAAAAACGAAAAGATTGACTTTCCCTGAGCGCTTTGAATATGTAAACGATAGTGCTCATTATTGTTCATTTACTAGATGGAACATACACTATGAACAGATTTATTTATTTTGAAGCACACATAAGTGGCTTCATTCACAGAAAAATTTGCCTTCATGGAAAGATTACTTGGTCTTCAAATGTGCATTTAATGGGAAGCTTATTTCACACACTCTGTCTTCTAACTCTGTAGCTGAAACTTCTACATCAAGTTTTCTATAAACTTTATAACTTGCAGAAGGTTTTTAATCATATTTCAGATTGTAATTGCAACATAAAGCTAGGTATGGTCTTGCATCCACTTTGTGTGTGTGTTTCCACTTGTGTTGTCATTGAATGAAATTACCCCACCCCTCAAAGTGTTTCTATCCTATAGATTATTCCTGAAAGCATATGTTTCGGGGGTTTCTGTTTTATCTAAGTGAAGGCAAGTATTTATCAAGTAATGCACTTTCCTTGCAGTAACATCAAGTTGCCAGTAGAGCTATTAAGAGAGTTACACAGAACTTTTCATGTTGTCTAATTTCAGAGTTGGAAGAGAATGAAGATGCTGAAATGAGGTCAAATCCAGACCTTGACAATGCACCAGACACCCAGACAGAAAATACTAAGGCATTGGAGGATATCGACATGTCCCCTGTAGATGTTGAAATGGCCCCTGAAAGTAACTCAGTTGACAAAGAATCACTGCAGACGTATGAGAATAATGCCATAGGTGGCACTGCTGACCAAGACAAGCTGACAGGAGATCTGACAGCAGAATCTGAAGAGAGATCAGAGGCTGAAAGTGCTGCCACTGTTGCAGAAAAAGATGGGAACTTTCCTGAATCACAACAGGAAAGTTTTGATGAAGTTGACACTGGAACTTCTGGGAGTATTCCTGAATCCCAACAACAGAGTTTTGATGAAGTAGATGCTGGAACTTCTCAAACATCTTGTGAAGGTACTACTGTTGAGGAACAAGACACAAGTAAAATTACAGGCTCTGAAGATACAGGTGATGGAATGAATAAAGACAAGGGAACAGTTTCTGTAAAATTGGATGCAAAAGATGATGCATCAGACCAAAATGATAATAAAAATGCAGACAAATCAAATCAAATTTCCATGGAAGCCAAAGAAGATCCATCAGGTTCCACAGACAACAGTGGCACTTCATTAGGCTCTAGTGCCACTAGAACAGATGTCCCGGACCAAGAAACAACCAAAGACCTTTACAAAAAGGAAGATGAACAGAGTCCAAAGAAAGACCAGTCTGCTCCTGGACAGGAGGAGAATGATCAAGAGGTCAGATTTTAAGTCAAAAAACTTAAATGCCAAATCTAAAACCTTTTCAACTTTCATGTTAATTCTAGTGAATGTTAAAAATGTACAAGATTCATTTTTTCCTATAATACACTTTCACTTTTTGGGTTGTATTTGGATATTTTAAAATTCTGAAATTTTAATTTGTTTCTTTTTATCTTAATACCATGCAATTACAGTACACAAATAAAGATAACTACTGCAAACGGGAGGAAGAGCTAATCTCCCCAGAGAGAAGGAAGGGTTCCTTACAAAGTGGTGACAGATACAGAGGGAATAGTGGGGATAGGGGCAGTGGAGATAGAGGGTAAGACAATAACAACTTCACAGCACTGTGAATGTTACTTACTCATTAGACTTTCATACACAAAGACAGTTTAGACACACAAAAATATAGACAAAAAATGTTATTTTAATCTTCAGTAGGGTATTCCCTCAGGTTTTGCTTTCAGTATTGGCTGATGTAGAATTGTTGTTCCTGCAGTTCCAGCAAATCTCCTGGGAGAGGACCTGAGCCACACTACTATAAAGATCGATACAGGGACAGGGATCATTTTCATGACAACAGAGACTATCGTCATGGCAACAGGAACTATGGTTACCATAATAACCAGGGAGGTTACCAGGGCCAATACCATCAGCAAAACAGAGGAGGTGGCTACCGTGGAGGTCATTATGGAAATCGAGGTGGCTATCAACAGGGTCACCATGGCAACTATGACAGAAATAGAGACTTTTATGGTGGACACAGGGGAGGTCACAATAGGCAACAAGGCTGGAGAGATAACAGAAGAGGCTACTATTGAGAAATAATACAATGTTGTTTTTTCAACCAGCGGATGTAAAACATTTGATCATGATCCAGCAGTGATTGTGACAAAAAATTCATGTTTCTGAGATATTTACATCATTTGCTTGAGGGAATTACAGCAGACATCCGTGTTTTTTTCTACTCTGGAGACAAATAGCAGCAAAGTCTAGACCATGTGATAAGGTTGTATATTTTTTGTGCTATAAATGATGTTCGTTTGGTTTCAGAGTTGAGAGCATATTCTGCTTAGTTAAGTAGCATACAGAGCTTATTATGATATGCATACATAGTTAATTATTAATTGGTGAGTTAGACCTTTTTGTTCTAGCCCCATTTTAGAATAAATATTCAAATTTTAGAAAATTTCAGAGACTGAACTGCATTTTACAGTTTGTTTCTTTTTACACAAAGGAGGCAGTTGTCCTCTTTTAATAGACTGGTTCTCATAAAACATTTAAGAAGTTTGTAATCTCTTACAAACTGATTTGTTCTCAAATTTGGCAATTTTCTTAGGAAACACAAATGTATATTGATAAGTGTAGCTTCATATTATGGAAAGACAAAGTAAATTTTGCTGTTTTGTACTATGTTGGTTAACAAAGAAAATGAATGGGCGTTCTGAGCAATGCAAGCTTTGTACACAACCTAGAGTCGAAATAAAATAATTTTTGCATTCTTGCCAAATTTTTCAATTGTTGAAAAGTAAAGAAATGAGAATTTTATCTGTGGTTGGTTGATAAGTCATTTAATCATACTTAACACATGGCAGCAATGGTGATTACGTACGAGTTGGCTGCATTAGGATATCATAATTTGTTTGATTTGAGATTCTCGGTTATAACCAGGATTTATGTATTTTTATTTCATTATTTTTTTCACAGTCAGTATTGTTGATCAGATACGGACAAAGCGTAAATTTTATTATGTCATTTTGCAATTATGATCAATGTGCTGAAAGTTATTCACAATTATTACTTGGATTTACTGAGCAAATTAGAAACTGGACACCAAAGAAGCAGGACATCATGGTTAGACAACTACTTTGTCTCTCAAAACAACAATTTTTCTGTTTTGTCCAAAGAAACTGTCAGTGGCAATTTATGTGGTGTATGTATATTTGTCCAGTCAGAATATTATTATCTGACATAGAACTTCGATCTTTAGAGAGAATTGGCTATTCTTAAAGTGTTTACTTAGTCAAAATGCTTTACATTGCAATGTTGTGGGCCTTCAAATTCGTATGTCATCATTCTTGATTCAGAAATTTGCCTCTGTAGTTCTTATATTAAGTCAAAATATAGGACATCAATAAAGTTATGAAATGTACTTAAATTAACTTTTTTTCCTTTATTCGCGCCGCGCGTACAACCTTATTTATTTGTTAACTTTACGAATCGATTATTTGTTGTTGTTTTTTCCCCGTTTGATATCGCCTTACGTTGCAGTGGTTATAAAAATGCACGGAAAAGTTAATTTAGAAAGATGAACACTACACAGATCAGTCGACCTTATTAACTGAGAGTCGGTTCGTGATTGCTGACCGAGAAGCGAAGCGTCAAAGTTGATAGACCTTCTTCATTTGACAGTAATTTAATAATGTGCTGCTACCACAATTTTGAACAGGTATGAAAAAACATGATTTAAGTTTCAATTTAATATAATATTTTTTCCAAAACTAAATTATTCGTGCGTTGAATGCAGTGTTTGGTTTGTCAAGAAAGATGCTGGATTACGTCACTCATAGCAAATCATTTTCTTTTTTGTCTGAAAAACGACAGGTATACAGTTAATACTATCACATGTAATTTATTTCAAGTTTCTTTGTACAGAAGATACATAGCCACACCATGAGATCACTCGACCAATTAAACCATGTACAACCTTGTAAAATATTAATTTTAATTGGCAAGTTCGTTTATTTATTGTCACTCAAAAATAGACTTGTAGTTTCATTTTGATTACCAATAAGCAAGGTTATATGGTATCTCAATTGAATGTAAAATAGCATTTTATTTATAATTTTTGAACTTGTTAAAGTGCGTTAACAAGTACACGCACCATTTCTGACGTTTTGTTAAGAACTAGAATAGGGCCGATAGTAACATATTTCATGTAACAAATAAATATTTCCTTGTTTCGAAGGCAATAGTTATTGTGCTCAAAGCACTTGATATATAGATAGTACTTTTTAAGTTTCTGATCTAGATGACTTAAATACAGTTGATGACATTTACACATGATACTTATTTTTACGTCGGTTGCCTTTTGAAACCAACAATAAATTGACCTTGTGGACAAAACTTAATAAATAATGCAATGTACAATGAAAACTAAGTAACCAATTAGTAAAAATCAGCTGAAGGTAATTGATCCAATGCAATGGGAATATATACCACCCACTCTTCTGTCACAGATATCCAATTTCTCGTAAAATGTTTACTCAAATTCTAATTTTCCCCAAATCATTGGCTATACAATTCTATTTTCTCTTGCTCCCTAAATCTCCCACATCCTGGATTCTAAGTCGATCAGAAAGTCCTTAATGGATACGTCAGTATTCCTTAACCTCGGGTGACCTCTCCCAAAGCAAGTTAAAAAAGACTTTAGTTATTGAAACCATTAATTGAACATATCCCTATAAGACAAGGTATGTTCTCATACTTCACAGCGTTCTCCCATATAAAGACGTTGTACTTGTGTTTCCTAGTTTGGACATGATTAAAGATTCAGAAAGTCTTTTTTCAATTATTATTGTTTAAACATTAAAAAGCATTTCCATCGTTTTCTTTTTGCAGTGGTTTTCTGAGTCGCCAATCGCCACTACTTAACGTACAGGTAATGTAAATAACAACATGCATTCGGTGATGGCACCTTATTCAGATGTCATTTTCTTTCATTTTAAAAATCACAGCTGGCATGGCGTTAGTATTACTTTCTATTTAACTCTTCATAAACAAAGCTTAGCATTTTACCTTTCAAACATATATATATATATGTTTTACATGTTCAACATTATTCGTCACAGTGTTGGCGTGTTCTAATAACGGTGGTTTGTAAACTTAACGTTTGACCCCCATGACGTTTTGTGACGTAAACATCAATTACGTATTGTTTATTGGGTTTCAAACCTTCAATTTTGTGCACGACAGCAGATCGCCGCCTTTCTTTATATCTAAATCGTCTGCACATCACTTTCTCAGACCTTCTCCGAGACTCCGGTGCAATACATTGGTCAGGCTTCAAATAAAAGTCACTGATTTGATTACTGTGTATTTCTCTCCTGTATAAACAATATCTTGATGTCTCTCGTGTGGAAAGCCAAGCAACCGTCACGGAATTGCACTTCCGTAGATTTTCAAAACTTTTTATACTTGTGTCTTCAGGGAGTTTTGGATATGGATATTTTCTATGATTATTTGACACAAATACTTTATAAGAAGTTCCTTGTCTTCTGCTTCCAGTGACACATATTTTGTATTCCCCAAGGATCGGGTTTTCCAGGATAAAACGACGGAGTTTACTTGCTGAACCGCTTGTGATCACATCATCATCACGTAATATTTGAACATGTGCGTGTCCAGAACACGGCTGAACCGAAAACAGAAGTTCACTTACTTCTTGGGTCAGATTGTACATATAATATCGCGACCTTGATTTTTTGATGTAATCAAACGTAATTCTACCATCCTGCACTTCCTTGAACATAGAAGGATGTGAAGGTGTCTCGAATGAAGTGCCGTTATACGCTGTGCTCTGATTCGTTTGCTGGTTCACCGCAAAAACGTCAACGTAATACGTTTCACCAAATTGAAGATCGCTAAAAGCATAACTTGTTTTTGTTCCAATGCAAATAAAGAAATATTCACTTGGATCTGCAGCAGATATACGCGACTCCTGTCTCCGTTTCTTTTCCCTCCCTTCCCAGGTGAATCCAAATCCAAGATTTGGTGGAAGTTTTGGCGCGGAATTTCCGTGCATGTACGCCTCAGCGGCGCACATGGTCTTCATGTTTTTCTCTTGATTTATCATGACACAATACTCGATGGGATCATTATGAAGAGCGTCGCTAGGACTTGGCTCCCAAGAGACGTGGACAGAGGTTTCACTGACGCTGGTCACGGTGACTGCGTCCTCCCCTATTGGTATCTCTGGGTAGGAGTGGTCAGCTTGCGTTGTGGACGCATAAAGCCTAATGCTGGTATCACTAGTAAGAGCTGTCACCTCTATCACATACAGTCCGGATGATGAGGTAAAAGCCGTGTATGACATGATGCTGTCCCCTTCCTGCAAGGTCAAAGGTCGACTAGATGTAGGCGTTGTCGTTGGCAAGATTGCCCGCTTCTGTTGCAGGAATTCATCTGTTTCAACTGTAATAGAATAACGATTAGAAATTATTATCAGGTTTTGTCACAAAATCTTACGTTGTGAAGATGCAAATCAATTCTACCTCACGTTTATTCTAACGGAGAAAAGTGCTGCATACCTGACCAATATTACCAAATATCATATATATCTTGCGTTTTTTACGCTTTACAAAAATTATATCCAAGTGAATCTATTATGTTGTGTCTCCTCTTGGGTCTTAATGTTTCTGTGGAAGCTAGATCCTGGATGTCATACAAGGTGGGCTATTTTTGTTAAACAAAAGAAGAAACCTGAATACCGTGAAGTGTGTACTGTTTCGTCAACCTACACCTAAGTAAAATTGTTGTTCAATCAATGTTTCGTTGGCTACTACCGTACCACGGACACAACGGTTGAAAATATTATTAAGATAAGGCTGTGGATTGAATAAATTGTCGGTAATTTATTTGAATGCTAAACACAGATAATGGAATAATTTAGAAAAACAGCCTGGAAATTTATATTCACCTTGTCCAGAGCCACTCCGCTCCTCTACGGGTAACTCTCCGTGGTAAAGCTTGAACTCCAGAGGAGAAGCGCAGGGCGTCACCTTGATAATCAGAGGACTCTCATCTTCGTCCACGATGAAATAAAATCTGCAGAGTGAAATACATGTTTGTCAATTATCATGCAGCTTGGTTTAACATCTATAGTGTTATATTTGATTAAGGCATTTTTGGATGCCAACTCAATGTTTCAAAATATCCTGAAATACATAAGCTAAGTGTAATATTTGGTACAATCAGATGAACCAGCCCTAACTTATCTTTATAATTATGTTATACCTAATCACAAAATTTAATGTTGCTGACCCAACATTAGCCCTTATTAATGTTTATGAAATGTTTCATGTCCAAGTTATCTAGCATTACTTGTCAATTCGCAATTTCCTTCGCCGTTGTTGCACCTTCTGAAAAAAAAATTGAAAACCTGGTAGAGAACCAACCTCTGTTTGTCTCCTTTGTAAAGGTAACTCATCACCTCGGCCCCATCAGGCAGAGCCTTTGTGTCGTATAAGATCTCTGTATGGGTGAGCTGGAATTGTGTGTAGGCACTGTTACTACTGGGTATCTTCTGACCAATGATGCCTTGAGCCAACGTGGTCAGCGTTAGTATGACAACCGAGAACAAGGTTTCCAAAGTCAGTGTCATCCTTAAGTCTTTTTTCTGAAAGAAAAAAACAACAGGCATGAGGTTTATTCTTAGATGACAATATTGTGCGGGGTACCCAAATTGTGAAAATCGTGCTAAGATTGCAAGTACTTGGTACTAAATGATTGTCGGCCTCAGAGTTCTTTCGTGGAAAAAAAACACAGACACAAACTGTAAACTGTTGGCGTCGCACCAAATCTTGCATTAAATAAAACAGAGAAAAAAAGAGTAACAAAAAAACCGTAGGTCCATGACTTCTCATCCAAATAAAGTTTTAACAACATTGTATTTAAAAACATGTCTGAATAAAACAATATTTAAAATGTTAGTATTATTTTAGGTGCACTTAAATGATTAGAATAAATGAACGATGCGCATGCCTCAGCTTATCTTAGGGACTTGCATAATAAAACTGAAATTCAGAATCTTATGTATACTTGAGCAAAGAACGATTAACCATAGGTTTAATAAATAAAAAGATTACGCATTTGCTTCCATGTACGAATCGGTATTCTTCCGACGACTTTAAGAGCATGTACTCCTTTCTTTTGTCGATTATATACATGTAGGTTGATACCCCCGCGCCTTATCACACCCTCAAAAAAATTCAGTGTAACAATTAGCGCAGCTAATACGGATTACAGTGCTGATCATATACATGTATTAATTAAGCCCACCATGCAACCAGCAAAGAGTTTCAAACTTGCAGTCCCAGGCTTTTGATGTGCAATTAATTTCCGATACTTACACCGTATAGACGCGAGGAGAACTTATCGCGAAGAGCATACCCACCCTTAACATAAACAAAAAATTAAGTTAATGGAACCGTATGTCCTGATTTTGTTTTAAACGCTTTGAAGTGAGCAATCTAATATCACCAGGTAGTAAAATATCAGATCGTCTGTTGATGAGAATCTCCAAGGCACAGCCTGATTTTAAAGTCTGGTAAGCTTGGGTAATTATGATGAAATTTCTGACCGAACTGTCTGGTTGAGAATGCTTAATATTAAGAACCGTAGTCAAGCATTTCGCAAGATTGCTCAGGAGAGTGTAATCGCCCTGAGTTTCACGTGAACTTACTCTACCACAGTTAATTGTATTATAATAGATTTTTCGGAAGAGTGTTAAAACTCTGAGGTTCAGTGTTTTTACGCTACCCAACATGGGTATCCTTCACCGTTCATTAAAGGTGGAAATAACACTGTATTATAACAGATATGGTAAAAACACTTTTCAAAAACTGTGACCACTGGTGTTTGCCATAGACATAAGAATGGTGTCCGAGAAGTTTTGGATTTATTTAGGCCTATTAACCTATTTTTGTTCTGATGATATAAATGTTTTTATGCCACAACTAGATCGGAGATGGGCATTTTAAACAGCCATCTGACATGTGTTTCAACGAAGCGACCGACAATATTTCAACGCCAAATAAAACATCATAATTTCAACACAAGGTTAAGTAAGTTTTTGTCAATAACCAGGATGGTCATGTTGGCGTACTTTTCTCTCTTTTGTGTGAAAATAACCTTCAGAACCTTACATTTATGTTGTTTACGTTGAACTGTTTGAATACTACTGGCGATGTTACCGAAAACAAACTGGCAAAACCAGACAATGTTAACAAACACACACAGCGAACCGGGGTGCAATGTAAATGTCAAAAAGTGCGCCATTGGGTATTAATTTTGGTTAAATTTGAAAAGACCAACCAAGTGCAAACCACTACTGGGCCCGATCCTTCCTTACACAAGGCATGGATGCTTATAGGCCCTACCTGGCAGAGAGAGAGAGAGAGAGAGAGAGAGAGAGAGAGAGAGAGAGAGGGAGAGAGAGAATTGCAAATAAAGAAAAAACGCCTCCACATGTACTCGACCGATATATATGCGATGACATTTTACAAAAAGTGACCATCCCAGATAGCATGAGCAGTATACACACTGCTGTTTGGTTTAAAAAATCTTCACGAAATCCGTGTAATCCCAATGAACCACTAGGCAGTGTTAAGCAGCCTAATAAATGTACTATACATATACCATTCATGTACAAAGATAGAGTTAGCCATTGATATTTGAGTCTTTTTATCTAAATTATATCCAGCAGGAAGAAAACAGACCAAAAAGAAATGGAGAAAAAAGTGTATATACTTCATAAAGTGTAAAGATGGGAATTATTGTTGGGAATTATTTAATAGACACAAGCACCCGGTATTGGCTAACAAATGGCAGCCTCAATATAAGTTAATTGTTGTATTCCTCATAAACCCACAAATACTGATGAAAATGCCAAGAACGTGGGCTGAGAGGTGAAAGGGGGGGGGGTTAACCTTAAAATACATCTTCGTAGTCTCTATCAGGGCCACAGATAGATTTTTCACTAGAATCAAGATATTCACATTTATGTCTCTAAGATAAATGATGGTACCTTTCTGCACTGTGAGAGAAAAGTGCACATAATTATCTGCGATAAGAAGTTAAAACATCTTCGTACGCATCCCTCCAGTAGAATCTGTACAAAATTGTAAAATCAAGTCGACATTATGTTGAGCCCTAGCATATTTGATGATCTCCTTGGTTAATTTTCATTCATGAAAATACGCATAAGTAGATCTTGCCTTATTTTAGCGAGCATGTTATTTAAATGTCCTTGAGCTTTTAGAATATCGGGTTAATCTGCTCTTTTTTTAACCAGGCACCGCGAGATCAAGGCACCTCTGCGCGACTGCATTGATTTTTCAAGCGGGACAAAACCAAGATGAATTGCTTGTAAAAATGGCTGTTTAATTTTATCATCGTTCAAATATTTTCTATCTTTCAGACGTCTCATCGTCTAGCGTTTACACAGCAAGGACGGGAAGTGCTTTCAGTCTTATTTGCTTATGTTTTGTTCTAGTCTTCCGCATGCTGCAATATATTCTATGTGGTTATTTGAACGTATAAGAACAAGTTCGAGTAGTTGAGACTGATCAAATGAACGCACACTAGAAATACTATTTAGTTTGGAAATCAGTCAAGTTATTATCATTTTTTATTGAGGCCTCCTTCCCAACAGAAAGCATGGGCAATCTAAACCCCAGGGTGGGGGGATGGGAAGGAGGGAGGTAACTAATTGACGGGTGTTGGGTTGAGAGAGTGGGGGTAGCTTAGCCGCAGGTGACATTCATTGGGACTGAGATTCTGATGAAAAAAAAGGGGGGGGGGTCATTGTAATACTGCAAAATCGATGAAGATGATGGTGTAATCTAAATGTAATTTCAGAACATTTTTTTAATTGCCATTTACGAAACTTGCAGGAGAATAAAATGATGACTTGCATTCTTTTCTCGTTGACACTGTTAACGTTTTGCCAATGCATGTGATCCGGGAGTTTGCCATTCCCCATCTTTCAAAGTACAGCGCAAACTTTTGCACCAGCATATCCGCAAAGTTGATTGAAAGACAATAAATCAAGTAATCGGACCAAGTATCCAACCACTAATTTATCCATTCGGTATTTTTTCTCCCTGTCTATGAGCTCTTTTTTACCGCAAACAATGTTATGTGATCGCTCGTCTGTTTCCGAGTAGTAAAATCGCTTTTTTACGCATCCATTGTTTCTCTGTCAGCTAATATTGATATCATGAGACGTGTTCATCCTTCATCTGTCTACTGTTTGTCGCGCCGGAAAATTGTCATATCACACAACCCAGTATTTTGACACTTTTACTTTGGTAAAAATTGCTATATATATAATATAACATGATATATTGCTTGGCTGTGTGACGATGCCTGTGAATATTTCTAGAATATTTCTGACGCTGGCCTATTATTACTCTGATTCCGTTAAACTATCTGTTAGCAAGAACACAAAGGTCATTAGTAAGGATTTGTCAATGTAATTATTCTAAGGATATTCCCAAACACAGCAGGAACTCATCTGTTATATGAAATATTACCTTGAGAAGTCGTTAAATAGATGACCGCGTCCAGTCCATTCGGCTTAAAGCCACTCTCCTTTTGCGTTGTCTCATCAAAATTTCCTAGACCTTATAAAGTATTAATCAGTCTGTCGTCATATAATTAGTAAGGGAGGTATTTTTAGCGTGGCGGGGAATAATTGAATGAAATAATTAGCTGTTCGAATTTTTTGTCGTGGTACCGAGTGCATCTAGAAACAGCTGCCTCAAGTAAGTGCAAAACAATTATCTTTTGTTTTTCTGTCATCGTAGACTGTACAAGTCTTGTGTCTGGTGCACTCAAACCGTAATATTTAAGTTATTATTCCCCTTATACATAGCCGAAATAGAAAACATTCAGTTATTTTTGGAACGGGGTCTTTGTAAACAATGTCACTTTTTGTCAAAAACTTCAAAAATTAAGGATGTAATTTTGAAACCAAGTGACGACATGAAGCACGCGCTAACGAATGTCTCATTTTTTCCCGAACACTCAAAATCATTAGGCGAAGTCTAAACAGATTTTAGTAATCAATATCTATTTCCACGTTCTATTTCCGAATAGATTATCTTCAGCATTTAGTAAAACATTACACCAAAGTTTGATCCTCATTACATATACATGCCAATATGTGTCTTTTTACATATTTTTTTCTCTAGCTACTCTATTGCCCTCGGTGTCACATCGTTAAGGGCTGAATATAAAGAATCAAGTCGCATGATTGGATAAAGTACGTCCATGCACTACACATGTCCTAAGCCATTAACTAGGTATCATCAAATTTGATGGAAAAGGTCAACATTTCCACGATAAGAATTGCAATCTACGCTTGATATATTTGATAATTATCCTGTATTGAAAGTATTGTCATTGTCGTCACAGTTACCATTACTTCAAACCCTTAATGTATTCCTTGCATATAATTACAACGATTTAACATGTAATAAAGTTATTATTCATGTTGTTAGTGATAACTACTTACAGCTACAGTGCCTCAATATTTACATTATATATAATAAGTGTACTATTTAAGGTATGTTTAACATAAGGTTAAGCGCTTCTGTTACTAACAACTTACCAACAGCTTGCTATTTTATCCTTTATAGCCTACCACTGAATTATCTTGCCGGATACATACAATAGGACAAGACTATGAAATGGTCATTGGTATTTTCAGCATGGACTACACACGAAACTCTGAGACCGTGAAGTACCACGTCGACTTTTTGTACGAGCAACCGCGCACAACTTCGATCGTCTTATTACGTGATTGTGACGTAAGAAGTGATCGCATTAAAGCTGCGCGATCGGGCACAAGAGGGAATTAAATTCGCGTAACATTGATCGGCTGTGACTGGTATGGTATCTTGGTTTTTAGCATTAAAACGTCACGTACGCGTTTGATGCGACCGATTTAAAGTCTTTCATTAAATTTAGAGACCGAAAAGTCCCCTACCCTTCAGTCACCCCGTATCGCGAGATGCTTGGTACTGAGCGCAGGTTGTGGAGTGCACATCGACACGTTAGATTTCAGACCGACTGAGTGCGTGACACGTATGGATTTCCACGCTAATTTTAACTAATGGAGTACGCACGTGCTTCTATTTTCAAGCAGTTTAATAGTTAAGTATCAAAGATATGCACTGTAAATGTTTAATACTCAATTATTAAAGGTTAATCCCCATTGAACTATCTTTAAAAAGATGTATGCGTGATGGCTTTTACGTTACCCATTGATTTTTGTTTATTTCTGTGCGTTAAGAATTAAGTCGATCTCTGCTCCTGACCGTCTCTCTCTCTCTCTCTCTCTCTCTCAACACAATGGGCTAGGCAACAACAAGTTATCGCACAAAACGCTGTGGACCCTACTTCCTATCAAGGACGCGCGGAAGTTTTCAATCTAAAATGGGATATAACCATTTCTCTTCTGTGCTCTTCCCTAGTCAAAACCAAGAGAAACCCCAGTCAGTTTCACAGCATTTTCTCCGTTACCCAGATTAATTTGTATCGTATCTGCATTTCTTTTCTTTCTAAAGAACAGCAAATTGGGAAAATTCCCTAGAGCATGAATTAGCACTAATACTGAATTCTGGAAGAACAAAATCGAAAAACACATAGACTATGATATCCCACTGAGAGATGTTCGGAGGAGGCACTTTAAGATAACGCCATATAAATGGCTTGTAGTATATTTGGTAAAATTGAATGTGACGTGTCTGATTATTTTAGGATACATGTGAAATGACACTCTTGTCTTGGGGCTAAGTCTCCTTTAAACTTTGTAAAATAAGAATGAACTCGAGCAAAAAGATAACTACAAGCATCAGGTGATTGATACATGGAGTCGAGCAAACTTGGTCGGATTCAGAATACTGCGCTACACTTCCCTTATAACATGCCTTTGCAGTGTATTTTTGATGAATTCGTCAAAATAGAAATCCAGACATTTGGTAATATGCAGGAACGGTCCAAGAAAAACAAAGTCTACAGAAAAATTTGTAAAACGAATAGTGCCTATGTCAGGACGGATTAATATCGTAAAAGAAATTTTTCAAAAGAATTCGAAAAAAAAGAAAGAAAGAAACATCGTTAGCTGGTTAATTATGTGAACGCACTGATGATATATTATATTGCATTTCAATAATATTTGACATAGTTGATGAAAATTGCAAGAGGGAGCCATCCTCTGTCAACCTGAACACGGTAGTGCAAGACAGCGATGGCACTGTACAAAATAACCCTAACTAAACAAAACCATGCGATTGTAGCGCTAGTATTTGCACTTGAATAAGGTTTCAATATCAGAAAAACATTTTTCGCCTAAACAACTGCTTTATAGTTAACGTATTCTACTGTTGACTGCACCAAAGCCTGTAGTAAACGGTGGTGTAAGAGCCTGCTGGGTAACTATGCGCCCTCGCTCATAATTTTGCACCGAGATACAACCGTGATAAGAGGGTTACAATCGTTCTTGTTTTGAAACACAACAAACACGTAACTGAAACCGTAGACCAGTGAGCGCATCTTGACTAAGTTGTAAAATACAGCTTCTTCAATACAGTTTCATTTCTTTTTTTCGAACAATTGTTCGAACGATTACTACAATCCGGGATGATTTAAATGGGCGAGTGTGTGCCCCGTCTGGAATCGTGCACTGAGCAACATTTTTGCATGTTGGCTTTGCAAAGAAAAACTAGCTATGTGAAACCCGGTTTGCATTGGTATGTTTTACTTTCAGAGGTTATGTGAGTCTCCAGTGAAAATTGTTTAAACGCCTTGGTGAACAATAATGCATAAAACGTTTTATGCATGTATTCAACTTGTGGCGCTGCAAACCTATGGCAAATCCATTGGCTTGTTGAGTGTGGTTGAAAAACATTACAAACAGAATTGATAAGATACTGAAATAACGTATACTGTCTCATGCATGATTGAGGTTGATTAACTGAAGATTTAACAGACTTTTAAGTTAATGCTCATGTGAATGAATGACAGCTTTTTCAGATACAAACATATTCTTTAAACCAAAAGCAATTTCCACACCCCAGTTTTGAAAACATGAGAAAGCAGAAATCAAGTATTTCGAATATGCCATTGGCTATAAAATTATGCATTAGTCTGAACCCTTAAGACAAGAGAATGGTATGAGCAGGAATTAACTCGGTTGCATATCTTAAAATAGATTCCTCATAAAGTGCTTATTCTAAAATCATAAATAATATACATGTACTCACCGTCTAACGTAATCAATAAGGATTCGGTTCTCTCTTGGTTATGGTGGTGTTTCTTTTATCAGCCGGAGTTGGGAGGACATTGCAATGCCGAAGGTTTCTCGGAAGCCACCTTTTATCTCTCTTGTAACTTGTTGTTTTTCTTACTTCTGATGACTAACCGCTGTTTGTGAGTACGGTAAGCATGTTCTTGTCCGCAAAGCGAAACTCCTAATGTCCCCAATGCAAAATGCAGCTTAACAGATAGTCCGAGAATCGACAAAAATCGATTTCATTCAGACACAAGTCGTTCTAGAAATCCTCAAGATAATAAAATTCAATGTCCTTATGTCTGAAGATGCAGACGGTTGTACTTGTGATGGTAGTTAGTCTCAGTACTTTCATGGAAGTAGAGGCAAGCGATGCGTGCACGAAAATTTAAAGAAAACGCTTTGGAAAGTCAACCACAAGAATGCTGTTGGTTTTTGGCAGTAGGCAACATGGAGGGTGCGATCTGCTCTCTTAATAAGATGATTGGCCGATACTTCTCCACTAAGACATTTAAGATGATTTTCCTCTCAGTGTGTAGACTCCGTGAAACGCAGACGTTGGGAATATGAGTGTACACAAACGCATAGACGAGCAAGAACACTGGAACGCCGCCCGCTAGTCACTTGCCAGCGTCCTCGCGTGGAATCACTTATATATCCAAACAAACTGGAATCAATATTTTTTGTTTAAGTGCAAATTTACAACCGATTCATCATTTGTTTGATGATTGGCAGGTGGTGAAACCTGTTAAACTCCCTCCCATCTCTAAAATAAAAAAGAGAAAAAAATTTGCTGATGACTGACATTTGGGAAATCACTCAAAAGAGCGTCTGTGCAATATTCATGGTAGTTTAGTAACATGTTTATTTTGTAGAAAATGTCATTGGTTGTTTGATTTCTGATTATTTTCAGGAGGCATTATTTTCGTATCACTCTCCTCCTCCGTCATTTTGTCACCCCTCCACACGAGTTTGATTGGTCACTTTTACACACGTGACCAGTCAGTTTGACACGCACTTCACGTTTACTAATTGCATTTTATCGAATGTCTCCAGGCCTATGTCGGAATTTACTCGCCGTGGGGCATCTGGGTACATACACATGTTTCTTTTACATTTTAAATTGGACATTCAACACTTTTCATTTTCCGAGTTAATTAGAACAGTTCATTAGGACTCAAATCATCAATATATGTGTAACTGATTTTAATTTGTAATTAATTCGACCAATTAAATCAACGAAGCCCCTGGGGTTTTACGTAATACAGTCCCAGGGCGCCAAAAGTTTATTAATCCGTGAGTATAAAAAACTGAGCTGACCGTATGTCACTTTATCAGAAATCGGGAAACATCGTGTGTGTTTTGATGTAATACCCAATGAAGCGTACTCTCTTTCAATAAGCTGATTATTGCTCATCATCACTAGAGGTTTGAAATCAATAATAGATTATGATATGTAATTCTTACTCATAGTGTTCAAAAGGCGCCATCTAAAGACTCTGCTAATTAACTCTGAATCGGCAATGACAAATGTTTGAAGACATCTGACATGCACCTGAACTATGACTAAATTGTTGTTGTCTGTATTCATACGGGCATAATGTCATTACATATAAGAAAACATTGCCGATTCCTTTGAAAAGTTCATTAGTGCAGAGACGACATCAAAACAATCCCAACGAATCAGTTACCAGAGCTTAGAGAAAAAATTGCTGAAATTTCAAATAAAAAATGATTCAGGAATGAATCAAAGGCAAATAAAAAGTAAAACAGCAAGTGTTTGGGAAGCAAGGGTGTATTGTGCGTAAATGATTTGCAGAGGTAAGAATGTTGGAAGTCTTTTTAAAGAAAACTGCTATTAATCTTTTAAAGCATGAAGCAATTTTTCCTTCACCTATTGAAAAAGGTGTTTGTGAAAACCTTGAGCGTGAAAAAATTATTAAAATAGGTCGAAAGGAGTAAAATATAAAAATACTCACAAGTCAAAGTCGTTCTATCACCCTGAGAGCACTGACGGTGACGCACCAGAATGAGCTCTACGTGCATGCATGTGTAGGTAAACTGACCAGAGGTGAAACTCACGATGCTCAGGATAACCCCTGTGCTAGCCACTCCTGCCTTTGTAATTGCCCTTATACATCCAAACCATTACACCTCAAACCGACAGAAGAGCAGTACGCATTTTCCTCTACCCATCTTCTGCCTGTAAACTGGTCTGACTGTGGCAAATTGGCCAAGAAATCAAATAAGAGCCAGGTATAAAAACAAAAGATGGTGCAAATGTTATGTTTTAACTTAACTGTGTCCCGCCGTATATTACCACATAGTAAGCAGTCTAGTGCGAACTGACCCCCACTTTGTCTTAAACAATGGAAATCTTAGGTGTTTCTAAATATTTGGGTTGTGCAGAAGCGAGTGATGGATTAACCTCTGCAGGTTTTTTATTATGTTATAAGAAGTGGATTAATGATATCAATGGTTGACTGTCAGTCAAATACTGACAGGTTGAAACAATCGCTGGCATTTTATTGCCTCTGCTAACGACATGCATACCACTGAGTTTTCCTTGCCAACTTTCAGAATAGCAGCAAAAGCAGCAGTAATACAAAACTGTTGAAATTTGCCATAACAAGTATCAGTCAAAGCGCACTAGGCTCAAGTTGCCTGTCATAATGCAACACTGACAAATTCTTTAAAATTGGTTTATTTAATGCAAATGTGGTTGCTCTCCAAAATCGCGTTCAAATGGGTTTTAGGGAAAAATCGACCTAATAACCCTCGCTTTGCAAACTCTCTATTGTAGAAGCATAATGAGCAGTGATTATAAAGGAGAACTTGCAATATGAAATCTATTTCCTGATCTTAGGACTGGAACGACTTTTGCTAAAACCACTCAGAACGGGGATTCGGTCTACGCAACGTGTCACATAAGTTATTTGACAAACTTTAGGAATTTGGAAAAGAAACTGTACTTTTTACTATTTCCTCCAAGGAGTAACCTGATATGCTAAGAATGTTCAGCTCTAACCTGTCAAAATCAGGTGTGTCGATTTTTTATATTAAATATATATTTACCTGATCGAACTGGAATGCGTACGATGGGACAACCACTAGGGTGCCCTAATGTACAGTGTTTCATGTAGAATTCCCTTACAGACTCAATCAAAGTATCTAACCTTTCCGAGCACTAAAAATCACTGTATTGTCCAATATTTTTCATCTTACGCGCATCACATTCTTGTACGGGCGCCTTCACTCGGTTTTTAATAAAACAAAACTCTAGAACTTTCTGGACGCTTTAATGATTTTAACTGTTAAAATTGTTTTATCATTAACAGTTCACATCAGCACTATAGACCCTCTCCTTTTGACATTGAAAACCGAGTATCGATTCATTTAGAAAACATGAGACAGTAATTCTCAGCTCGAGTCCTCTTTGAACGGAGATGAAGAACGCAGTCGATAAGTGTCGCGAGTTTCGATAAAATTTCTCTGGGTATAGATTTTTTTGATCGACATATCTCTCTTATTTCTTTCGTCTAAATGACCCTCGTGGCGAACCAAATGAAACTGATTTTTTGTGCACACGAAAGTATTTTAAGCATTCGCCCTTCGTTTTATTTCTAATTCTGTACAAACCAGATAAAACCCGAGAGTTAAAACTACCCGAAGCACCACGCGGAGGCAAGATCAAAATTTGTTAACCGGCCAAGTTTCTGCGAGCCGAGGAATGTAGCAAAACTGTGTAGCAAATATAGATATTCGGTCGCTCCGTGCACAGTATGGTTAGCTTCCGCGCACACCTCAAAGTGGCCGGATATAGAGAACAGACAATAAAAACACTAACAAATGAAAATATCTGTGTTAAAGAATGAGTGGCACGTGGACTACCATAACAACAGCTGTTTCTATATGTAGTGGATTGATTAACCACTGGCCGTCTAAAACAAACTTAGCTGTAATATGTAATACAAAATTGTAAAAATACTCAGGCGTCTACACACAACGTGAACAAACCTGGACCTCAAATGTTTGTTTCTGTTTCTTTTAATGACGTTGATTTCAACTTCCGCCTTGGATTTGTGTATTAACAATAAACCAGTTAGTATCTCAATACAAAAATGAAGGGTTTCAATCCATTAATCTTAAATTACAATTCACAATTTGGAAAATGTGTAACATGATAAATAATCAATACAGATTATCGGCATGTTATGTAATTCGTCCTAAGTTTAGGAAAGTGGACGAACAAAAAGACCGCAGATTATGATTCCAATTGATAAGAAATAGTTGAAAAGTTTTTGAAAGATATGCGAGATATTGATAATAAAGGGGTAAATATACTCAAGAAGGAAAGGGATTATGATCAAGAACATAAAAAAGAAAACGAAAAATCTCAGAATTACGTCAACTTTGTAACTCCAAAACAAACTGCTAGCAATCAGTGTTATTTTTCCCTGTGCAATACATGCTGTTCAGACATGCAAGAATATAGCCATCTGTTCCATCAATTAAAATTAAAAAGTAAAAACTGTAAACGTTGTTTTAATAGTTTGTTTTTTAATCAAAATTAGTGAGACTTAATTCTCATCAAAAAATGTACATGTATATGCATGTATTACATTTTCTTGGCCTAACATAAAAGGATACTTCACCAGATTCTTGGGGCGTTACGTGGAGGCATGTCCAGATTGAAGCATTGAGTACAACAGCTGGCTGGTCGACACGAGCGCTCCGTTGAAGTTAATTTTTTGATTATCCGTCTGGAATTTGGTTCAGTTTTGAACGTCAATTGTAGAAATCTGTGTGTAATTCGTAAACTAGTCTTGGACAGAATACCGGGTTTTATTTGCTTTGAAGGCAGTGGTTGATTGAATTCATATAGTTTCTGATATTACAGGTTAAATATGATAGAAATATGCAGTTTGGTTATTGATATTCGTAAACCTGCCTGTAATTTAGATCCAATAGTTGTCAAAAGGTAAATTTTTGAATTAATATCTATTTAAAAACTAGTCTCATGTAGATACCAATTTTGAGGCACCATTGGTAAACATCGTACAAAAATTCAGTCCTCAATCTAACGGATTATCATTATTATTTGAAAATAATTATGTGGCATTTAATTATCAAATATTCAATGCCTGCAAAAGGCGTACCAAAAGACGTGGATGATTGAAATTTGAGTTGAAGTCCTAGTCATGCTACTGCTGATAGATCGGACCTCATTTCTGCATATTTTATTTCGGCAAAGTATAGGTCTCCCATGTGGGGAGAAGACATAATGAACGCAACGTCACAGGTTCTTCATCCGATACTCGGTCTGATTGCAACAATTACTATGAATATGGCCAGAATGTGCTAGAGAAGAATGTATAGACGCATTATCGTGTGATGTAGGTCTCAACCTGGTTGTGACAATCTGTACTAAACAGTCACATAGAAGTTGAGACATAAATAACATTTTCATATAACGTAAAGAAATAATTCATAAGCTCAGGGTTGCCAGCTATACGCATTCGTGAACGCGAATTCTTTTCATTCTCTGGATTATTTCTTTATTGTGCCACCAGTGTTGTTTTTTTATTTATGTGTAAAAACAGTAAATATCTGCATTTGTAGTAGGCCTACAGTAATGTTGTCATTCCTGGTAGTCATGCAGTTAGCCCAATTAACTTTATTCAATTAATTATTATTATTATTTTGCACTGGCAGTGTATGCGAGTATTAGGGAAGGGGAGGGGAGAGGGGTTTGGCTTTCGTGAGTTCACGTAGATCCTAACACTTAAAATTGGATTTTTTCATTAGGCCTAGATATTTTACTCTACTTATTACTCTGCTTCATGGACTCGTGTGAATGTACATGTGCAAATACATCAGTTCTGTCACCAGATAGATGGGGTTGTACTAAGTTGTAGGCCCTATACTAGAAGGGCCGATAGTGGTCACATTCGCCTGTCAGAAAAGTAATATTCACATGATATTATTTTATATTTGGTGACAGCAGGCTTCAAATGTGAAAAAAGAATAGATCCAAATTGTATTTGTAAACAATTTCTGATGTAGATAAAAAAAAAAGATAAAAAAAACCCCGTAAGCAATCAAATTTTAAATATTTCATATTGACTGAGTGTATACATGCCTCTTCTGATGACATATGTGACTTTAATGCAATAACTACATCTTTAGGTCCTTTTTCTGTGCGGGGAAGGAAGACTGGCCATTTGTGTCGATATTCCATTATTAAAGTACAGTGGCGGATTCAGAGGGGAGAGGGGGGGGGGTCAGGGGGGTCCTGAGTGGTCAGGAGTGTCGGCTTCGCATCCGCGGACCCCACCCCCTTCAAATAATCCTGGATCTGCCCCTGGAGTAAAATAAAGGATTCTTGATATCAACAAATAAACTGAGGACGATTGTACCAGTATTGTAAGTCTCACACACTTGCCTTCGCCATGACATTGTCGTCGACCTACAACATACAGTGGTCGTAAACCTTATTTGTGCACTCTCTGATCTCCAAATTTACTTCATAACTCTTACGAAATACGTTCTATAGACGTAAAGTACCCGGCAAATCCGTTTTGTAACATTATTAGATTACATGTACCAATCAACCTTGCTATTTAAGAGAGTAAAAATTACGCTAGAAAATTATAGATGAATTAAACCATATGTTACACTGATGTTGCAGTTAATTCCGGATGAAAAACCGGTGTATACTCCGAGGTACATAAAATAAAACAAACGTTTTTATATAGCAGCCGTTTATTTATTTGCATGCATATTTAAATTATCCTGAAAGAAAAATGTTTAAGATTACATAATTTTTAAAAGATTTAATCCAAGATTCACAACTGTTTCAAATCATCTGTTCACGGGAGAGTAATGCTGGAGGGTCCATACATTTATGTATAAATGTTATGATGATTTATTATTTCCCCTCTTCTGCTTACTACTGGCTGCGCATATATTGGTGCAGGTCATTGCTTCTAAACAAAGCCACGTGCGTTTAACCGGGCGCAGACATATTGTAAACAACAACAGAAAAGCCCCGGATGATTCACGATATTATACCAAGATGGCGCGCTACGCAGGAAGTGCTGTAGGTGCACAAAGCCGAATTTAAATTTGGGTTTTTGTAGCACAAAAAAGAGCGTAGGTTCGACAGGAACCTAAGGAGATTTTCTTTCGGTGTGAGAAGTCATTGAAGATGGAGTCTGATCCTGCTATACCAGGTTCAGTCATGATGAGAGAGGGTAAGTGGTGGTCGGTAGTTAACGTTAGCCAGTGGCGATCTGACTGACCAGAGCCCAGAGGGATTACAGGTTGTTGTGACCTACTCTCTGTCACTGGCTACCCTTGTTGTGATCTTTCCTCCTTCAAAATGCTCTCATTCTTTAATATTTGAGAGGGCTCGTGGCTGTTTTTGCAATCTGAGATTGTATCTTTTGTTTTAAGGCGTACACATTAACTTAATTTGAATGAATTTTCACACAGACGCCCGAATCCTAACACGCAGTGAGTTTGATTATGCCTTTTGTAAACAATTGTGATTACTCAATGTGTCCACCGAGAAACATGTTTGTCTGCTTCTCTAAGGGTTAAAATGCATACAGTGGAAAAATAAAAACTGTGTACGATACCAACAAAAGTCTCCCTTAATGTATCTGAAATATTAATGTTGATATTAATTTTGATATGCTAAGCCACATAGATACACTGAATGGGTTAACGATATGTAGTCCTACAAGAGTAACATTTAAATTGTGTTATCAACCAACTGTAACCAGACATCGGGTTATTTTCTTTATCAGTTATTAGTTTAACGACCCTGGCTGCATTAATTATTAAGGAAGTCTTGCACAGTTATTTTTTAAGGAAGTATTTTCTTTACAAAATACACGGTTGTAATTAAAATCTGTGGAAAATGTGATACATATTTTCAGTTATGTTAAACTTTTTAATATCAGAATTTAGGAAAGTGAAATATATTAATTATAAATAAAGAGATATCATATCTACCTTTTCACCTTCATTATCTGTTAGCCTGACCCATTATCAATATATTTAATGTGTACCTTACTCATTTATCATCATGATAATTATATCTTTAAAATTTACATCTGTTCTAAAAGTATTCACTGGACTGTGTTGAAACAGATCTATATTATATCATATTAGATATATGAAATAACCAACTTTCATATAGATTGTAAATGATATAATATATATTATGTTGTACAATATAAGTGGAATTTTAATTGTGATATTGCTGTACAACCCAGAATTATACACAGTCAATTTTATATTTGACCTGAGGAGTGTTCCCCAGCAGTGCTTGTGTTTAGGAATGAAAAAGAGAAGAAAACTACGTTGTATAGCAGCGGTGCCATGTACATGGGGTAGAAAGCTCCTTAGTATTGACAAGTGTGATGATGTAGTACTTCTTTTACTAGCCTGCTGAAAATAACACAAACGTCAAGTTACATTAAGTTCATTGCTTGAAGGCCTAAGGTAACTCATTTGGCAATGAAAGGGCTCAAGCATTTCTGATATGCCAGATGCTCACACCTCACAGTTATTTGCCAGAGAAGAAAAGAACCAAAGTTGGGGAAGGCCATATGTGGTGTATAATCATCATCATCATGAATGGTTGGTTCAGATGTGAAAACCACATGCAATACTGGAATAGATTTTGCTCTTCTGAATAAGGAGAGGCATTGATTTTGAGGAATCTAGAGGAAATTATCAAGTCGTAATATGTTTGAAACATTTCACAGACTGGGTAGTGTTGAGTACTGTCAGCATAAAGAAGTCAGTAAAATGCTGCAGATGATTGAACTGAAAATTAAAAAAAAATGTCAGTTAATCGTCATTTTATTTCAAAATAGTGATGTGGCTAATTTTTTATAGCTACATAGTTTCATAGTGAAAATTCAATTCTAGTACGTACTTGCAGAGAGAGGCCAAGTTTGTCGACCTATCAACATATGCAGGCGCATGAACAGGTGTGCGTGGGTACCCCTATCCCCAACTCACCTACATATTATTACTGGTGAATTTATACAATCCTCTATGAAAGAATAATAAAGCCTCGATATTTGGTGTTCATTTCAAAAGTTCACAAAGGTGACCCCTTTGCAACCTTATGCCCAATTCTTTTCACATTGGGTCATGAAGGGTTAGAAATCTGTGAGTGATATTGGCAATGAAAGACTGTATTTTCATTTTGTTAGTGGTCTGGACTATATTCTTATTTTATTAGATAACTATTTTAACTAGCACTACAGTAATTTATTTTTGCCATAAGCAGGTTTCTGGTATTGGTGTTGTTAAATAAAATTCAGACCATTTACACGTGCACACTGTTTGATTTACCCCCCCCCCCCCCCACCACCACCACCACACACACACACACACACACACACACACACACACACACACACACACACACACTGCCTCATAAAAAAGCAGAAATTGAAAAGTTCTACTACATATCAGTTGGCTTATAGAATGAAAATTTTCTTGTAAAGGAATTTTTCTCCCTTGAGGACCATATTGAGCTTGTTTGTGGAATTTCAATACCAATGAAGGGCCATCATGGACTTACTATATGTAGTTTTTTTTTTAAATCAATGGTATTATGTAGACATTGGATGTTTGTTCAACTTCTCTGAATATATTTCATTTAATCATCAATTTGAATAAGTTGATATAACATGCAAGTGACTATTATTGTTATTGGAACGTTGTTGCTTGCATTGGAATTTGACATGCATGTAGATTTTTATGTTTGTAGAATGTCAACAAATCAAAGCACTGTGAAATTTTTACTTGTGATAAAAATGTACTGAAATAGAACAAGCTCTTAGTATCATGTAAAAACCTTAAGAAAAAGGGTTATTTGAGAGTATGATCATTTCCTTTTTTCACACATCCTCATTTCCCATGAAAGAAAAAGGGAAATATTGAGATATAGTTTGCTGTGTTGGAGAAATTATGTTATGGGTAAGAAAATAAAGGGGGATATCCCTTTGTTTTTTTTTTATTTAACTAAGATTGCCATTCCAGTGAGTCAGTGATGCAATTCCGCTGAATGCCAATTTAATTCTCATTTTATAAAAACATGAATATTTAATTAATTAATTTATTTTTGCTTTATACATGTGTACATAAATTGCGTTTGTGTCTTTATGAGATGCATTATTATTTACATCACCGAGTTCTGACTGGAATTGATAACACCTACAGAGACACCTAAATCTTCATGTTTTGTCCATACAGCCTCTCACCATTGGCATACTTGTTATTTTGATGCTAAACAAGAATTATCTTGAATTAATTACCAAATCAAAGTCAGTCTCAATGTTTTTGTGCCCTATGGTATATTGTTGCAATACAGTTTACTCACAGTCAGAATACACAGTCTGCTTGTTTTTCAAAAGTATTTGACATTTAATAATATTATCTTTTTATGGTATGTAATAATATTCCTAATTTTTTTATAGCAAGACACATTGTTGAATTAAAACATCATCCTTAACAAATACATGTATTTATGTGTGGAAAATGTGAACATGATGGAGCTAATCTGGATTGATCCAGTTTTCACTATGTAAACCTGCCTTGAAGATATTTTTTGCTATTTGATGGAATGTAGCCCTCTATTTCATGATTTTATAAATGTTGTAGCTGTATAAATATGTCATAGTTACAGTAACTGGTTATTTACTCATCTGTGCTATTCTATCAGTGAAACTTATGACTTTTGAATGTGTCATTTGACAAATCGAGTTCCTGCTAATAACGTTTTAATATAAGTTTCTCTTCAGAGCTCTGTTATGTTTTCAGGATAAAGGAAAGAAGAAAAGGAAAACACATCTGGTACTCTGGCTCAAAAATGAAATGATATTTAAACATGAGTACTCCTTCATGGCTGCTGTTTTTTTTTTTTGATCTTCTCCACCAATAAACTCAACACATATTTTGATTAGACATAGAGTGTATGTGTATAGGGAGTGGCATTATTAGTGCCTTTTAAGCATGGTTTACATTCTACATTTAAGTCTTGTGCTTGATAACACATCATTATGCAACTTAGTAATACTAATTCCCCACCTGAGGTTAATCAGTATATGGCAGATGGCACTGATAAGCACTAATTGATAGTAATAACAAAAGAAAAAAAGAGGTCTGGCGTCTGGGGTTATAAACCTTGCCACATCATTTTATGAGCTAATCTTTTTGTTATTTTCAGTGCGTGATAAGCCAGCAAGTAGACTGAAGAAACTGAAGAGGAGAATCTCTGCAAGTTTTGGAAGACTTGGTAAGGGTTAAAGTGCTTTTGGACCAGTAGTTAATAAAAAAAAATTCACTTTTGCTTGAAGTAGTTAATACATTTTCTTTAACTTAACAGTAACTGAAGTCTCTGTTCACATCCCAATACTAGCTTATTCTTTGCAGTTTCTCTCCCAGTAGATGGCACAGCATTTGTGTTGTTAATGGTTTCAACAATGGATGATGATAGAAACCACGGTTTGTTCAGGCCCGTAGCCAGCAATTTCAAAAGGGGGGGTCTTTTTCCAAAAAAAAAAAGTGGACCTTTTACAATGAAACCTTTGTGTACCTAGCTCAGATTTTACCCAGAATGGACCTTTTCTTGACCAAAAGGATGGTTCTTTCGAACCCCCCAGAACCCCCCTGGCTACAGACCTGTTGTTCATCATTTACTTATTCTCTTTTAAACAAACAACTGCAAACAAATCACTCTGTTGCCCATACCACCCTCTCTCTACACACACACGCACGCACACACGCACGCACGCACACACACACACACAGTTTTAGAGTCGGCTTGTAAGCAACTCAACAGCAATTTTTAGACAGAGTCAAAACATTGAGAACCTAGGCTCAAGCTGAAAAAAAAAAAAGTTAAAAATAAAAAAGCTAATTTTTGTTAATTATAGAGGGATCTTGATTGAAAATAAGTCAATTGTTTAAAATTAAAAAAAAATCTTACGTGACCTCAGAGAACTTTCAGCCTTTTTTATATAGAGAAATATTTGTGTACAGAAGAGGAATCCTGTATGTTGTATATTCTCAGCCATTGATATAGCCCTTATGAATTTGTGGCCTTGTCTTAATGCTAACTTGAAATCAATTCATAGGCTATCAGAGATATCATCTGCATGTAGAAAATCAAACTTTTGGTCATAAAATGTCTCCGCAGGGATGGGAGCAAGTGAATTACTGTGTTTAACTCCATTTGTTGCCAAGGTTTCAAAGATGGCGTCATTGAGGTAAATTAGTGTCCCCTTTGGGTTATTGGCTGGGGACACAAACAATATTTGAGTTTGAATCAAAATTTTTGTTCAAATTATTTGTTTATCAAATTATTATAAAACTGGCAAATTAGGACATATTTTACTTATTTTAACTCATGGAAATTGCTAATCTAGTAGCCAAAGTAATGTAGATGTGACACTGATTGTTTCTCTGCAGTTTGCATGTGTCCTAAATTTGTACATGGATGATGGTTTAAGTTTGAGAGAATGTAATGGCCAAATTTGCATGGTTGCCCTCAACAATTTTTTTAAAGTTTTTACAACCATCACATTTTGTGTTTCCAAATTCAAAAGTACCATCCTTATAGATAATATGTTTGTCAGGTCACAGTTTTTCTTTTCTTGCCTGCAGGTAATTAAATACTAGTAGTTACTTGAATTTTTAGGAATTTCACTGTGTGTAAAATGCAATTTTTCCTTACTTGGAAAGGATATAACACACCTTTGAACATTAGCATAGTGTATCTGAAATTAAGAAGAACACATGAGGACATTTAAAATCTTGTGTACTGTTAATTTAAATGTGAATATTTTTAAAGTATTCAGTCTCTGCACTGAAATCTCCTTTGAAATCTGGTGGTCAGGCTGTCTGGCCCTGAGATGACCAGACAGAGGGGTCAGTTCTGTTTTATTCTTGATAATAACATGGCCACTCTCAGTCTCTTATTTATAATGGCTTCCAACATGCCACAGTGAACATCACTTTGTCTGTCTGCGTATATAGTCCGTTATGTACCAGTGCAATTACACTGATCTCTTATAACCTTTCCATTGATTTTCATTGTTCTTCTGAATACAGGCATGTGTTTAACTATTCAGATAATCTTTTCCGTGTTAATTTTTCATTTACTTAATACTGTCCAGGATAATTGTTCGTGTATGCACAAGTAAACACACATGCTAGTGTCTTCACAGGTTGATAATTAGGTCCTGATTTTTTTTTAATGTATTAATTGCTATTGCTCTGGCATGCAAGAATAGGTATGATTTGTTTGTAAGCTATGGAACTCTGGCGATGAAAGTCAGTAGGAGACACTAGATTAATGTATTATCTATTCTTATACACACTGTAGCTTGTCACAAAGAGGGCACAGTGTTGGCAGTGGATAGTTATTTTGTACACAAGGAACTAGGATGGGTCAGTCTATTATGAGATGAACTATGCCATTACATGTACATGCACTATGGCATGTATAGTTCTGACTCACTGTCTTGTAGGAAATGAATTGGTCTCAGGTTAGAGGCACAAGGGGGATTTCATGCAGGCAAGGGAAATAGTCCAGATTAAAAGCTTCACTGAACAGATGTCTGTACTGCAGCCGTTTCTTTGCCAAGATTTGAAAGTTAAAAGATGCCTCATAGATGCACGAATAAAATGGATTCTTTAGCTTTTTACAGGTATCTTCGGCGTAATGTATTTTTAAATTATTCACCAGGCAAGGTCACATCTCTGTGAACCTCAGGTGATCTCTGAAATTACCTTATGACCAGTAGGTTGCATATGAATCATGTTCGCATATTGGATATGAACAGACCATTTAAGATGTATATTACATATATGTCCTTGTTCTTGTACTGTTTCAACTAGTAACCTTTATGACTCATCAAAGAAGTAGAGAACTGTGTTGCAATTGAGCATACTACATATATATTACAACAAGAACAAGCTGATGATTGCAATCATACAATCTCTCTCTGTTTTCATGTTTTAGTAAAATGGTGCTTGGCATGGTCTTAATCTTATTGTATAAAAGAGTCTTAACAATCTAACAAAATCCAATAATCATGGCTTCTCCTTTTCATCAAAATTGCACTTGTAACTAAGTCACTCACATTGTGTGCATTTATCAAGAGGTATAGTTTTTGAAAACAAGTCTTCTAATAGCTTTCTGTGCCTAGTTTTATAACCAACCTCCTGTGCTAGAATAAAACATCTGTGGTAAAAAAAAAAAACAAAATCATGCGCTTTTTCCCTAAGCCAAATTGGAAGTAGACTTGATCGATATTAAAGCAGTTTGCCATGTCAATGTCTGATTAAAGTTGTTTGCAGTGCTAATCAAAAATTGACATGCTGTTACTATATCAGTGCTTTCTTCACACAGAAATGTATATTCTATTCTGCCTTGTTGTTTGTCCTGGTCAAGTTTAATTCAGGACTAACTTGAACCAAAGGTAAACCGACGTCACCATGTCTCCAGATTACAATGGGATCCCAATTATGCATAAGACATAAAGGACCATCCAGTCATCAGTCGTTTTTTTATGTACAGACACAGATGTGTCTGTACATATTGCCATCACCTGCGTCTGTCGTCGCCGTCGCCGTCCCTGTCGCCGTCCCTGTCGCCGTCGCCGTCGCCGTCGCCGTGCACTTTCATCGTTAACACAATAAGTGGAAGACAGTTTTACTTTTTGGCTTTATATTTACAGAGCTGATGAATATTCATGAAACGCAGGTCAAGTTCGAAAATCAGCATGTTTGGGCAATTATTGTAGTATTTATGCTGTGTTTTCACTTTTTAGCATATATGCAACACTGTTAACACATTTCAAGGAAAACCGATAGGCCTGTTGTCATGAAACTCACAGGAGTAATTAATCTTACTAAAACGCAGATCAAGTTCGAAAATCGGCATGATCGGGCCACTATTTTAGTAGTTATGCTGTTTTTTTCACTTTTCAGCATATGTGCAACACTGTTAACACATTTCAAGGAAAACTGATAGACCTGTTGTCATGAAACTCACAGGAGTAATCGATCTTACTAAAACGTAGGTCAAGTTCGAAAATCAGCATAATCGGGCCATTATTTTATAAGTTATGCTGTTTTTAAACATTTCCTCAGATTCAATTCTTAGGCATGTTAACAGTCTCATTATTTAACTTATAAGATTCGTAAAAGTGTTTGTTTGACATTTCCTGCATCTTTACAACATTGTTAGTTAATTATGTAAAAATGATGGTAAACTTGTTATCATGTATTGTATAATAGTGTTTCAAAAATGGAAATAAACTCATATCATTGCAGTTTGTCAGATTCATTCATTCACTATGTTCAGAAACTCAGAATGGAGGAAATTGGACATTAAACACTGTTCTATTGATATTTTTCCCATCTCATCAATTTTCTTAGTTGATCATATATAAATAGCAGTAAATTGTTAATTTTTTTATATGTTAAAAAATTGTTAAAAATGGAAAAAAACACATTTCAGGACAGTGCTGTCTTGTCTACATTTTGGCATTTTCAAGGTGTGACTTTGAACTTCCTTTGGCCTAAAGACCTTTGCTAGGAACATTTTCTGAATATCCATGATACTAATATTTTATTATTAAAAATTGATGGTAATTATCCTGTTAAACATTATGTAATAGTGCATCAAAATTTGAAGACACCCCTATTTTGGACACTGCTCCCATGATGACCATTTAAGGAAAACCATGTCACTTACTGTTCTCAAACTTACAGGAAGAAACATGGGACTTAAATAAAGCTTCAGTGGGCAATGCAGACTATTTGGTAAATTTTTTTGGCAGTTAATCAATTTTTTGTGAAAATTTAATTTTTCACATATTGGCATTTTCAAGGTGTGACTTAGAACCTCCACGAGCTTGAAGACCCATGCTAATCACATTTTCTGGAAATCCACGATACGGATCTTTTATTATTAAAAACTGATGGTCATTATGCTGTTAAGCATTATGTAATATTGCATTAAAATAGAAGAAAAAACAATTTTGGGTGCTGCTGCCATGATGACCATTATGGGAAAACCATGTTACTTATGATTGTCAAACTTTCAAAAAAGAAACAAAGGACTAAAATGCAGCCTGAGTTGGAAAAGCAGTCTAATTGGCTTCTTTTTCTGGAAGTTATACATTTTAGTGAAATATTCATTTTTATCATGTTGGCATATTCATTGTGGGACTCGAAGCTCCCATGGACATGAAGCCAAATGGTAATCAAATTTTCTACATGTCCATGCTATTTATAGTCAATAGTCAAAAATTGGTGATAATTATTCTGTAATTTATTATGTAATGTTACATCAAAATTGACAAAAATCTTTTTGCACTGCTACTAAAAAAAATGATGAAAAGAAAACTGTGTTACTTATTATTATTATTTTCAACTTACAAGTATGATTTGTAGGATTGGCATGCAGTTCAAATTAGAAAGCCAGCTCAAATGGGTTATCATTTATTATTGAATTTAAGCAGTTTTATGTGAAATTTTCATTTTTCTCATTCTGGCATTTTCAAAGTGTGAACTTAAACTCCCATGGGCCTGAAGCCTTACGCTTGTTACACATTTCACTTACATTGGTATTACCTGTTGAGCATAATTAAAATTTGATGTTGAATTTGCAGTTAAGCATAATGTACTTTTGCATCAGAATTGACAGTAGCCTGTTTTGTGCATTGTTATTGTCTGCTTTTTGTCTGTACATTTGACAGCTTTGCTGCCTTGTTTTTCAGTCTGGATTGATCTAAATGTTTAGATATATTTAGCTGAATTTCTTATATCATCTTACTGTTTTCGTGATAAGCTAGATGATATATTGGAAAGAGGCACGAGTCACACCATTATCTGATTTGATGTCAACCAGCCTTGCATTATTTAAAAGCCTCAAGTCTGTTTACTAGCATTTATGAGTAGCCTGAATTGTATATGAAATTGAAATCCTCTGACAATTGATGCCCTTAGACGAGAAATAGTACTTTTTTTGCCTCCTCAAAATTGGTTTTGATTACTCAGTTTTCATTTAAAGGAAATCTGGATATTTTTTATTCAAATGGGTTTAAATATCATTGTTCATATTAAGAGCCTGGGTTATTTTGGTGAATGAAATTCTGTCAGATATATCTTCAATAAAGTGGTATTTGATGACAATTTTTCTGTATTTCTTATTGACCCAATAATGTCAGATTATTTTGCAAATAATCCAAGATTTGCTCACCTTGTCATTCAAGCACTATCAATCAGTTATTAAGGGAATTCTTCTAGTTCCATTATTTAGACAGAACTTTTGAATGGCTGTGAGTCTATTTAATGGCAGACAAAGCCAATCCTTACTGGGAGAAAATTCTGGCTTGAATAATATCACACACATTAGCAATGTTTTGTTATTCAGTTATTGCAATTATTAGGTGCTGTAAAGAAAATATTTGGGACTGTGTGAATAACTGAAATGTTTTGGATTGTTGAGTGTGGTGAAGAGGCTCTGACATACAGAAGTAGTACCCTCTACCATGGCCACAGATTATTACTTGATATTCACAGATATGCCTCTGCCTCATAATGTGCACTTTTCTATATAATATTAACAAAAATTGTTTTTGAGAACACCATATTTTGTGTGAATTTAATGAGTAAAAACTATGTTGAGTATGAGCCCTGTCGAAGTTCTTTATTGGGAATTTTGTACATCACTGTACTAGTAGAAAGCTTGAAAAATGAGCAGGTGTTGATTTTTTTTACTAGTTTTAAAGAAGAGTGTGTTTTGGAGGAAAACATAATATGGATGCAAGTCACACAGAAATTGAGAAAATTGAACATGATAGTCCAACTTGTGATTGTGTTAGTTGTACCACAGCTTGCTGTGACAAGGATGTGTTGGCCAGCAGACTGCAGGCTTGTAGCATTTTACTGATTAGTTTCATACTCATTTGAGTTCTGTTAGAATTGTTTACAACAAACAAAAAAGTGCTATATGACAGAGACTACTTGCTTAACAATTGGACCTGATAAATTTATAATGGATCATAGCTTAGTGGAAACATAAACTTAGAGGCAGTTTTTATCCATGGACAAATTCGTAAAACTGGAGGAAATTTGCTGGTTGCAGACCATAGCACAAATAGAGATAACAACATCCCCAGTGCACTTGTATCTTTGGTTTTTGTCTCACTATAAATCAATTCAGTTGTCAGATCAGTTTGACTTCATTACTTAGGTTAGTTTAAAGAAAATGCACATTTGTTACTATAAATTGCTGTGGGAGTGCAGAATAAGCAATGGGCATTTTTTATTTGGAAATTCCTTTCTCTCTTTCATTTTCTGTTTGGACTATGATGATATAAGATGACTTAATATAACACATGAGTTGATCAAATGCATGATCACTTTCTGTCTGCATTCTGCATTTCTTTTCAGCACATACACTATTGTCATTTTCATCCACACAAGAGGATGCATATGTTACAGTGAAATAAACTCATGAAGATAAAAAAAAAAGGAATCAAAAACATGTGTTCTGAACTTGTGTGCTTGTGTTAATAATAATTTAATTATATTTTTGCTCCTTTCATTTCAGCAATTTCCAAAGAAGATATTCTAGAGAATGATTCAGAACAGGTAAGCTATAATATATATCCAGTCATCAAATAACAATATATTTGTTCTCACAGTAACACAGATATTGGATTTTGACAATTTTTAAAGAATGTTTACTTCTGTCTGAAAAATTAATTTGATGGAAATTGCTCGCAAAATCTTTTTTTTTTATTGCACTGATAAAACCATTAGATACCACCATCACCAGGAGCATTTTATGTTCATGTTTGAGAAATCTGATTATGAACAATTGCACTCATCTGAATGTTTAAGACTGGGTTCCCATGCCTAGATCGATCCATCTGGATCGGTCTAACTCCCTGGGGAGTCTCACTAAATTGCTACCAACTAACCGGCTTACACACTTATCAACTCACACACACACACACACACACACACACACACACACACACATTTTTAACATTCTTATTCTTACTCCCAGTCACACATGCTTATAAACTAGTCACCTAATATAACTACTAGTACTGGACTGAAAACAGTCTGGGTACTATTTATGACTAATTCTTTACGAAATTACGACATTTACGTCTATTCTAATTTCTACTCCAGATTCTATTGAAACACTGTAGAACACCTGGTTTGATAAACACTGTGAACTGTCTTTGGGTGGTATGTTTTTTACCACAAGGTTTTTTATCCCAAAATATCTGACCTGAGTTTGTGATTAACAGATAGACCAGGTAAAAGTCAAGGTTTTGTCTGGTGTTTATTGTCTGGTTAAGTGCATCTTGATTGGCAGGTGTGATTGACAGATTTCATAGTTACTAATAAACATAATTAAAGAGATCTGACTACCTTGATATGAATAGAAATTATGCTTGTATAGTGATTTATGGGTGAGGGTTTTTTCATTGTATGTATATTTGAAATTTTGTCAAAATGTGGAGGTCAGTTATAAAACTGTTTAAAGTGACCCCTAAAGCAAAGCAGGGGTAGTGCTAGCAATTTTTTTTGCTTAGCCAAATCATCACTTTTTGTCAATTTGTTATCCAAATGGTGTTAATTTGACTAAAATGAGTCAAGTCAAACCCTTTTTGTTTAACCAATTTAAGTCAGTTTTAGCATTTGGCTAAATTGGCGAGTGTTAGCGCTACCCCAGCAAAGCTAATTGACACTATAGGAAATAAGAAGATATCCATGACAAGTGATCAAAAAATTTTGGAAGAATTCCTCTGTTTAGCATAGTATCAAATAATCTTAGCCATGCTTTTCCTAAGCAACCCAAATCTTAATCAGTTTTATCAGCTAAAGGCCTTTGCTTGGGGTAAAACTCAAATGCAGTGGATATAAATTTTTTTTTTTTTTGGGGGGGGGGTTGGAGGGGGATGGGAAACCTCACAACAACAGCACATTGCTGTCAGACCATCCAGGAAGTGTAAATTTTAAATGGTACTTAAATGGGCATTTGGGAAATATTCATTTACATTATAAGAAGAACATTATTGATTGAACTGGAAATAGATCACTTTTTTCTTTTTACATTACGTTGGCCTGGTTTATCTCTTTTTCTCTCTTTTAACAGATTTAGGTCGCAATTGTGTTTTTTTGTGTGTATGTAATAACTGAAAAGTGAATTTTACTGATTTGTCATAAACAGCCACTCTTTATAAAACTTACAGAAACCCCAAAACCATTTTTTAAGCTTTTGAAATGGTCCACTGGCATTATGCAGTAATTCTTATGGCACCTGGTGCCTGGAAAAAAATTGATCATCCATAACTCTTTGATCATTGGCACAATTTTATGAGAATTGCAAAGAGGATAATACAGAACACTCTTTCCTGGTACCAGATGTTAGTCTGATGATGGGCTTATTGTATTTATAAACATTTTAAGTGATTTTACTTGAAGGTTAGATAAGGACAGCCAGATACAACATGCTCAGGAAATTAAACTTTGAAGCACTGTGTTACTGATGATATTAAATTAATAGTGCATGGTGCAGTACTTGATGGCATGATCAGGTCTTTTCACCATCCTATAACAGTGCCATTTTGTTGATACCTTTCCCAATTAATGTTTAATTTTCTAATAAAACTATGCACTTTCATTTCCTTACCTTATATAGCTATATGACCTTTAGGTGGAGTAACCTATTAGATATTACATCGGACACGTAAGAGATGAAACCTAATAGTAAAATTGGGTAAAAACAGGCAATTATTTTTATGTGAATGCATCCGTGTGTTAGGTTATGTTTATCGTGTGGGTTTATAAGGTCATTTTACAAGTGGCAATTTTGAGTCTTTGGTGAGTCATGTTCGAGTGTTTGCACTACCTGAATGATGATGTCATATTATGAAGTAGAGGTGCTCGCCATTGACAGTATTTACCTTGCTAAGAAAGTTTGGATGGATTTATAGCCTGGAACCATGCACTTCAACTGTTTTAAGGTAAAATATAGAACCAGTGTTGAATTATGTTAAAATATAGAGTGGAAGTGCTTCACATTGATGTATAATCATTGCTGACTCAGAGAATACACTATTTTTTTTTTAGGTTAAAAGAGAATCATGTTTAGAATATTGAATATTACCAAGGTTCAATCACTGGATGTTATGATCACCAATATGAACAGTAGTTTACGTTGATGTTAGTATTTACCCAACTAATAGTACTTCGATAGCTATATAACCTGGTACCATCTACTTCACATTGCTTGAGGGTGGAAAAAAGTAGAACCCAAATATTCTTTTTAATGGTGTCAGATCGTAGAGAGATAGTGTTTCACATTGACAATGCCTCGATCCGCACTGCCATAACAGTTAAAATAACAACAGATTATTATGTGTACAAACTGCAGAGGTAACTGCAGCAAATAAACATGCACATATATGCAATTGTAGGAGTTAACCTGAAAGAAAGATTTTGCATTTTAGAATAGGAGTATGCTCTCTTACTGTTTTTAAGGTAAAATGTCCAAAGGAGTACAAGTATTTTGTGATGCCATATTACCTAGCCATACTTTTCCAAATCAGCAGTTTCTTCCTCCTTTTAGTAATTTTGTATGATGTTGTCATCTGCAACGGTTACAAGATAAAAAAGCTTATGTTTATACATGAAATAATGTCTGACCATGCAGACATGGGGCTTCATATTGGCATTTACCTGGTTTTGAAGCGGTTCACCTCAAATGTATGGTATTTTAAGGTAAAATATAGAATGCATTGGACTTGTGTGCCATCATCATATTATACAACTATATTCTTCCACAATATCACTTACTTAGTCTGTTACTAATAGAATGAACAGTGATGGTTTTGTTGCCAGCGAAAATAACATTTGTTTATATATATAATATTACTTAGGGTCTGTTTTAAGTCAGGTAACAAAAATTCAGACATTGTTTACATATGTCTGAATGTAATTTGGAGATTGAAAAATGGCATATTTTATATAAATGACCTAATCGCTGTTTTAAGATTACATACAAGGTATGTCTAGCCATAGCTTTCCACATTAAGATGATTAATGTTCATGCTTCAACTATTTAAGTATAAATGTAGTCATACATTTGAATATAAGCAGATGATATATAATTGTAGCCACATAGAAACCACATACAAAACATTTGCGTTACTGAAAGACAAATGTAATATGGGTTCTGTATTGACTAAGAATGTGCAACAACTTTTTTTAAGTTGAAAAAGAACCCAATTTGAAGTATTGAGTGGTATCATCATCTGTTCCTGAAACACATCATCTGCCAGGCAATATTCACCTAATGTTTTTGGAATTATTGGCACTCTCCATGTTTTGTTGCGAATCAGAACAATGTTTTTGCATAAAAATTATACTCATTATACATGATCATATAATACTTATATGCTGGAAAGATAATGATACCTTCAAGCAATAAAAATGAGGCTTTCTAATACAGCAAAATATTCATCTTGTCTTGCTAATAGTCAAAGCATAGTGAAAGAAATCAATTGTTTCATTTTCTCCCCCTTTTTTTTCAGGGCAGGAAAAATGGCAATGGCCGCCTGGACAATCGTAACAGATATTCTGCCATAGAGCTGAGTACTAATAATGGTGTCCATGACCCTCCGATCATCCCTGGTGTTCATGATGTTTCACTCTATGAACAATACGATGCCATGGGTAAGCTATCATATATTATGAAATATACAGACATCAGAGCTCTTCAGATACTATTTGCAAGCTTTGTCAAAGATAACTTTTTGTCATGCCAGCATAATCCACTTTTGCAGGTGACTATATATATAATTGATTATAGATAAAAGGAGTAGAATTTTCTTTGCAAATATAATTGAATTGTTACATGACCTTATTTGAAATGAGAAAGCTGTACATATGGCCTGATAAATAAACACTGTTAGACCCCATTCACAACAATTTGAGCCAGGCTTTACAAATCCTGGGTACTAAATATGGCGGATGTACATGAAAGAAAAACCGCCTAATCTTTTAATAGTCTCTCCGCCTCTCACACGCCTCCCCACACGTCATCCCTGCGGGGTACAGTCATTAAAGCTCGGCTCCGTTCGCCATGCGGAAGCTACCTGAGAAATATTAAGTGCGCATGCTCATCAATTAAACTCGAGGTGAAGAAAGCATGGTGGATGGAGGCGATCGAAGGAAAAAAGCTCTTCTGTTCTATTATCTTTCAAAAAGGAGACAAAAAAGAAATGAATTGGCCAGTAGAGCAGCAATGAATCAGCTATCTACGGAGATAATGTCACCATAGATATTCACGGAGATACCCAGCCACAGTAGACGGAGGAGGAGGAGGGCAGAATTTTTGCGTATGCAGTCTCGTCAGAGGGCGCAGTTCGTTCTGATGCTGATGTTTGCCTTGTTTCCTACGCCTGATCGAACTGGAAGGGGGGGTGTTTTCACGATTTTGATCCCGATTCATAGCTGCTCTACGAGCCAATTCATTTCTTTTTCTCAGGTAGCTTCCACATGGCGAACGGAGCCGAGATTTAATGACTGTACCCCGCAGGGACGACGTGTGGGGAGGCGTGTGAGAGGCGGAGAGACTATTAAAAGATTAGGCAGTTTTCCTTTCATGTACGTCCGCCATATTTAGTCCACAGGATTTGTAAAGCCTGGCTCAAATCGTTGTGATTGCGGTCTTAGCTGTAGCCCAAAAAGTTTTAATTTAGAAAATAATGTGGATCCTTTTCATCCAATTTTATTTTAGGTGTGAATACAGTCCCCACCACCTTTTGTGCACTGGTATTTAGACCCCATTCCCATAGCCACACCATCGGTCTATATAGATTGACCCAACTCTATGGGGACTCTTGCTAAGTGCAATCTGCTGCATTGAATGGCATGCCTCCTCTTGTTTTGAATATACTCGTATGATCACCAGCTTATCTATATTCTACTTAATGCCAGGAGGAAATGTGCTAACCAACTAAGCTGATTGCACTCAGCAAGAATCCCCTCAGAGTTGGGACGGGCCACATAGACCCATGTGATTAAATATATTCAGCATTAAGCAAGAAGAAACATTCTTTTGAACGTGCTGGTACTTTTTTTCAAAGTATCTACTGTTTAGTTAACTTTCAGGCATGCTTTTCAGTATTCAGTTTCTTGGAATTGATTCTGGATAAAAATACTTATTACATCAGTGGTGTGGCATATTTCTTGTGCAAGACTTTTCTTCGCCCTTATGCAGACCTGATAACAATGCATCCAGCCCAAAACAAGATAGCTCCCTTCATTTAAAACAGACAGAAATGCAGCTGAAATTATTCTTCATCAAAGTGCGATTCTGGGCAATAACACACTAAAATGTCTTTAAGTCATGGAAACACAGTGTGCATAAACTAACAACTATTGGTGATAAAATTAGGGAGAAAAGTATGCCTTTTAAAAGGGTTTCTCCAATAAAAGAGTTGAATTTTGTCTGATTGCATACAATTCTAAATTGGAAAGTATCAGACAAATGTGACCATTTGGCACCATTGAATCAGAATTGCAATAAGTAAATGATATGTTGTGATATAATTGGTTAGATTAACTCTTAGATTTTCTGCTAGACATGTATACGATCTTCAAAAAGAGAAGTCTTGTCTTTGTATGTTATTAGCAAGCTTTGCAAAATGCCAGCTATTTGCCTGTGAGAAATTACCCAACAGGCCCACAACTCTATTTCGAAATCAGATGACGTTGATTACTTTTGAAATGACATTGTATGTCTCTTGGGCAGTAAGTAAGTACCCTTAAATTGTCCTCTTTGTGAGACCTCTGGTTTTCTCTGTGATATACAGGTTTATCGTGCTGCTTCTAAGTCAGAATTTGGTTCAATGCTCATATGCTGTTGTTGGTAACTTGTGGGGGATAAGGTAGTTGCTCAATCATTTCGAATAGTGCCATCAAATTGACCAGAAATTTTTTTCTTAAAATTATTTTTTCTTGGCTCAAACATTCAGAACAAATGTCAGAATTTTTTCTTGTTTCGATCGTTCAATTATATTGTTGGCAAGGCTCAGTAATTTTTGAAGCCAGTGAATAGGTTCTGCATGCTGCAGCCCTTTGTCAGTTGTAACACTAACAGTGGCTCTTGTAATTGAGGAAAAAACAATTAAATCCAAGTTCTTATCTGGTAGCCAGACATACCTGTCATGTATTTTGTGCCCAATGACAATAATCTCGCTCGTAGACATGCAGTTTGTGCTGATTTAGTAGACTGGCCTCCGTTGACTAATCAATCAGGTCCGCAGCCAGAGAAAGAAGGTCATTATGAAGGGGAAAAGGTCCGCTCTGGATTAAAATTCGATCTAGGTACACAAAGGTTTCCTGGTAAAAGCTCCATTTTTTTCAAACCACACCACAGCCTTTGAAGTTGCTGGCTACAGGCTTGTTCACGTAAAATGATTTTTATCCACCAGACCTTCATGTTTCTTTCTAAATACCAAATATTGCCAGTGTAATGGATATCTCGTAAAACACCTTCACATGGGCCATATAACTAGCAATTAAAAGTTTTGAAAAAATAAGTAATTTATTTTCAAATTTATTTTAGGGATACATTATTGAGGTCAGATACTGCAAGATCCTACGTTTACTACAATCATTCCACAGAAAGATCAGTGGAATCAACACAGCCCAGTCTTCTTGGTGCTAAATACCATAATATTTGATAGGGGCAATTGAATTTTGTTCGCAAATGCATCTATGCCAAGCAGGCTCTGCAACTTCAAAACATTTCTGATATCAGATTGGTAAAAAAAAAAACTTCAAATCTCTGGTTGATTTGAGTTGATGTATTAAGATTCAGGTACGTATGTAGGTGCCATGCCAGTCATTCAACTAAATCATATGATCATACAACTAGTTTGAGTCCACCTATGCTACAGTATCAAATATAAGTGAACAGGCACTGTTTACCTCACCTGTCTCAGGAAAAAAAATCGTCCCTCGTCACTTGTCTAATGTATAGTGAACCGCATCATGAAAATGATCCTAGGTGGGGGAAATAAATAGATGGAAATTATGACGTGTCATCCATTTGAATCTTATGTTATGTTAGCAAAAATAGTACACAGCAAAATAAGATTTAAAAAGGAGGAAAACATCTTGTGTCGCACTTTGGGTAAATTGCAGTACATCCAGTAAAATGGATGTTTTAGCAGATAGCTCAAACAATCCATCTTAATACAAAGGCTTTTATTGCTGTATTTTAATCATTTTGACCAATATGATGTTTTTTGAAATCAATTATTAACCTTGTTTGAATTGTTTGGCATATTACCATACCATATCAGCATATGGAGATATTGACTCCATGTGTCTAAAATGCAATAATATTGGTACCATACTTAGTGTGTTATTTGTGAGATACCAATCCATCAATAATATTGGTACCATATACTTACGAGATACCAATGCATCAATAATATTGGTACCAATATTTGTGGTATATATGCATCAAATGTGTTGGATATCACTGTGTGCCATTGATATTGTACTATACATATTATATTAAATTAGTGATACAGTTGGATCATCATTAGATTTAATATTTTTGTAATTGACACAACTTCTGATATAGTATTATCTGCATGAATTGTATCACTCTTATTGTAAACCATATACATGACACATCATTTCTTCTGACGCCAGAATTAAAATATCTTGTTTTGACTAAATGCAATTTGCCGTGGCAGGCTGTGATGATTAGTATTAAATGGAGCAATGGTTTCGTATTTTTAAAGTTCGCATTTATCTCTCACTGCAGCACTTACATAGTTCTGCATTATTTCATCCTTTACATGCTAAATGTTAATCTCTTTTTCCTTGAAATACACTGTACTGTCTGCTGATGTGTGTTGAACTTTTTCATGTAGTTTGAGGTCATACTGATTACGTTTATCTTCACTACTCTGGAAAAAATCTTATGATGAAAACCTATCAGCACATGGTCTCTTGATTATATGAATTAGGTGTAACTTATGTCCACAAAAAAGCATCTCTTGTATTTCTGTCTTCTATTTATAGCTTCTGGTTGCCAGGACAAACTAGGAAACAGTATGTATTTCAATGTGTGCAAAAACATTATCCTTGTCTGGATAGGCATTTTTTTATGGGTAAATTGGATGGGGAGATGATAACGATGTTTTATTCTGGAATTCTTAATTTTCAGCACTATGTTTTTAAATAATTCACCCAGATCAAATATTTGATTGAAATTGATAGCATTTAAGCAAAAATAACTGTTTGCAATGTCTGTTACTGAAGATAAATTACTTTTAAGCCAATGCAAAATTCTTTTGCTATTATTGCTTGATCCCAGCAATCCTTTTATATATGCTTTTGAGTGGGTCACATGATCAAGGACTTATCTCTTGAGAAAATTGGTTCCCAGAAATTAATCAAAAGGCATTAACCATTCTTCATCGAGTTTGATTTTCACTAGCCAGCATTGATTAGATACATACTGGAGAATATACTGTTGGTCTTCTGCAACCCTCATGCTGTGAGCTTCAGACAAAAATGAGGTTCTTGCTCCAGAACATGAAAAAGTTTAATCCAACTGGAGCCTGTGTGGAGATTATACGGGACTGCCAGCCAGTTGGAGCATCCATAGAAAAACATATTGTAGTAGGGAAACTTACTGAGAAGTGCAGTGTGATGGTGATTATAAGACATGAAGAGAGCTGGTCCAGAAATTAGTGAGGTAAAATTGGCAGTGAGTTATACATGCTGAGAGAGCTGCCTAGCTAGTTTGTTTTTCACTGGGGAAAGCGTAATGAGTGCAGTGTGTGGGTAGGAACAGCAGATTTCCTGCAAGCTTTATATTGGAATGGAGTAAGTGGTAGCAGCATCCCTTTTAAAAGTCCTGTTTTGAGAGATATGGATATGGCCTAGCAATGATGTGGGTAAGAAAATTGTTTTAATAGGAGATTTAAGTGTTGTGCAACTGACAGTGGCACTATTTCTGACTCCAGTCTGAAATGATAACTTTGTTGTTTTAGTAGGAAAACGAGTTAATTTGATACTGAAACAACTGTGTGGAAGTACACTTAACTTGAAGGTTGTTTTTATTCTGTGACAATGATGGGTGTGTTGAAACGCACTCCAAGATGATGAGCATTACTGAGCTATTTGATAGCATATATCATGTAAGCTTCCATTTATTTAGTCATCAGAAGCTGCAATAAAAAGAAAAGAATGATACCTTCTACAATTTTTCCCTCAGAACATTCCAAAACAGTGAACTTTACATTTCTAAAAATACAAACTTTTTAAAGACAGAAGAAATAGCAAAATTTCATATATTGAAATCTTTAAAAACTTGGATTTATTTGAAACTCGATATTTGTGCAAAATTTCTGTGGTAAAAATTTGGGGACAGACTTATATGCAAAGCTTTCTGAATGGGTGGTTTCTCACGATATCATATGTTAACTTGCATGCTGCATTAGATCTCCTGATTTCCTGTTCTCTTGTGTGGGACATGTAACCTTCCATACCATGGTGGCTGTGGCATGTTGACTTAACTGTGGATTTCTTAAAAAAATTTTTTGAAAAAATGTGTTTCTATGAAGAATTTTGTAAGGGGAAGGGGGGGGGGAGACTGAAGACAGACTTGCATTGTTAAATTTGTCTAATGATGTATGCTTGACAAGGGATTGTCTTAATTAATAGATACAGCTTGCCAAGTTATATCTATTAATTAAGACAATCCTGAAGATCAATTTTCAGGGTTTTTCCTTACCTTAAATAAAATATTATTATAGACAGTTCACAAAGAATTTTGTCAATCTCGTTAAGCTGCACAATTCCATGGAGACTCTTGCTAAATGGAGTCAAATAAATAGACCAGCACACCTCCTGGCTTTGAGTGGAATATAGAAAAGCTGGTGAATATACTTGTAATTTGGAAACAAAAGGTGGCGTGTTAGTCTGTTAATCTCATGGCATTCAGGGAGAGTCCCTGTGGAGTTAGTGTGCAGTAGCATTGGCTAAATCTTAGAAGAACTATTATTTTGTATCCTTAGTGTTCATAATTAAAAATGATCAATTTTTTGAAAAATATGTCAAAAATGATAAATGTCCTTGCAAAAAAAAAAAAAAAGCTTGATTCCTGCTGATTCCGAATAAGTGTGACGGGGGCTTAAGCGACTTAGATTCCGGCATGCCTACTGAAGTTGATAAATGATAATTAATTACCCCTTACCAGCTTCAGTAGACGCGACAGACATCTAAGCTGTGTAAGTTGATTGCAATTTAGTGAGATTCCCCTTGGAGATAGATCGATCCAGCATTAGTATGATAGGGTCTGGGAACGGTCCCTATTATTATTCTCATAGTTGACAGCTGAAATGTTGCCAGGGCCACATTATTTTTCAAGTTTTTAGACCTGGACACAGAAAAAAAAAGATAATTGATAAATAATTGAAATGCAATAAAATACTGTGGTTATAATATAATGCCTTCCAAATGTCACATTATAGTTTTTTAATGATCAATTCAAAACTGTGGATTACTTGGCATTAATTGCTTTTAACTAATCAGAGTCAGCCATCCATTACCAGTGTTTATGGATTTTCTTTGGAGTCCATGTTGAATGATGGCTATACATAAAGATATCACCCACAACATTGTAAACTCATGGAAACATAACATGCCATGAATGATTTTTTAATCATTTCTGCATTAAGTCCCACATATTGACTCTTCTGGTAAATTATCCTTGTGAATGCCTGGCATGTAAAACACATTAAGGCTTTTTGAAGGCACTTGTCATTCAATGAAATTCTTTGAAAATCATACCTTTATGTCTTTGCCATGGTTTAGTGCTATTAAAGTGCCATCTATTTAACAGTTTTGTAGAATTGATAAATGTGCGACTTTTACAACTTGATTCTTGTATGTGATGTAGGGGGGATAATATGCTTTATGCCACCCTTTACCTGATCACCCTGAGTCCTAAATTGTTTAGAAGTTGCCGAATGACCTGTACCATGACAGTTTTCGAACAGCTGAATATTGATAGAAAACCTAATCTCTGAAGACAACAGTTAGGGTCACATAGAGGACCTGCTGGTAAGACATGTCACTGTTGGTTGTTTGACACTACTGGTGACCTTGAGAAATTGGAGAGGAAAGTGAGTATGTATTTACACACGTACAAATAGGCGCACATGCACGCATGCATGCACTCTTGTTTGATAAACTTATATTTCTATTTATTTTGCTGTTCAACATTATTTTAATCACACACCTAACAACAGTGGAGATGGTACCAGGAAGGTTCAATGAAGAACACAGTAGACCATTAGTAGAATCGTATAGTAGTGGTGTCACAATCACCTAATCGCCTTCACACAAAATATTTTAAAAATTCAGCAATTCTGAAGAAACCTGTCCTGTGTGTGATATACCTTTGTGAAATTCCCATGCTTATTGTTTTCCCATTTGTATTGGGGATGGTATTAGATTAATTAATTGAGGTGTCAGTCCCAGTGTGCCGGTTAACCTGGTACAGAAAAAAGAAATTCAATTGTTTAACAGCTTCCTATGAAATTGAATTATGCCACTGCAATTTGAGCTACAAACAATTACTCTGTTTTATGGCTGACAGACTGGAGTTTTGTAAAAACATTAAATGTTGCTTTTACTATAAATTTGATTTGTGGCTGAAATAATAAAAATGTGTTATGTTGGTTCTATTATGGTTTTATTTTAAGGCTAAAGCACTTGACTAGGATGTGGTTGGTTTGAATGTCCAAACATTCATGCAGTTGCTCAGAAAAAAAATGTAAGAAAGGGCAATCTTAGTTTCAGAGTATCAACATAGGTTTGCCTGCATGTCTGCCAATTCCTATAAACCAAGTAGACTTTGTAAGATAAGGAAAATGAGTCACTGTCTGAAATACACTGTAGAACAAGATTTCTGTGGAAATGTTTTAGAGAGAAGGGGGATTAACGTACCTTGAATTTTAAATTCTTTTTTCTTTTAACATCTCTTTAATCCTTATCTGCTTACAGAAGACAGATATGTAGAACCATTTTATGTCCATCTAGGACTTGTCTTGACAACTAGTGCATTTATGAGAGACAAAATAATGTTGCTGTTGCTTTAAAATTTAGAGTAATAAACCGCTTATAAGTTAAGATGCATGATAATGGTCTATATGCCAAAGGGGATATTGGTAAAATATCTGAAATAATGGTAATTTTTGTCCTGTCAACTTTTTACTGGACTGGAAGTAGTAACTAGAATTGGAGATTGTGTGACTGCATAAGATGGGATGGAGATCAAGAAGGTCCTAGTCTTGAAGGTAAGATATAATGTGCACTGAAACACTGGCTCTGTTTAACCTCTACTAAAGGTTTGTTTCCCTCCTGAGGACTAATAAGTGACATTTTAAAGAAAACAGTTCATTATACCACATTTGGTATCACACTGAGCATTTAAGTGGTGTCTATAGACCTTTGGTGCAAATACCATAACCTGTATGTTTGAAAAGGCACTTTAGTTGGTATTTAAATTTTTTGATTATATGATTTATATGTGGGCTCAGGGGCATTTGGAAAAATGAAGCATTCAGTACTATCGATGCTGATGAGAGCTTCCCAAAAAGTTATGGACATGAGTTTTATTTCAGGCTAACAGAATTATTTGCCCCTCCCCTCCCCTCCCCACCCCACCCCATCCCACCCACACCTACACCCCTTCTTCATTTGGGTGGTTAGAGAGAGATAACTTGTGTAAGCAGATGCATCATATCATTATTTCATATGATGGGCTAGTTTTAAATAGGAAAACACACTTGTTTGATGGTTATATACATTTCCCATATTTAGGACCCTTAGGTGCCAGATATATAGGATGACGTTCAGTAACTAGTTCATCTAAAGGATGAATTAATTTAGAGTGTCAGACTGCAAATCAATAAAGAGATTAGTGAAATCGTTTTCAGAACACCCCATTTTTACTCGTGTTACCTCAGTATCATGCAAAACATTTGAAACATGAGATCTGTTTGCAGAAGAAACATTAGTGAACTGACGACGTGGCTTTGTTTTAAGTGTCTTCAAAACACAGGTGAATGTTCTCTCACCATGCCTTGTATAATTTACATCGTCGCACGCAGTATTTATTGAAACTGTTACAGGACTGTAGCAGTGAGAACAACTTGAAAGCTGGTGTAATCCTGATAAGTTTTATTGATGCGTTTGTAGTCAAGTTTACTGATAGTAGATCCATTAATAGAAGGATAAAAGCAATACATCTTTCATTTGAAGTAATTGTTATTGCAGGTAATCTTATGATTTGATACTACTGGTTTCTGAGGTAAGACCTGGTTGAAAATTTTTTTAAATGTTTTTCTGTCTTTTTCATTGGGATTGAGGCAATTTGATGTTTGCATATATTGAAAGATCCTATCTGTAATATCAGAAATCCATTATATCCTTGGTTAGGTACTTGGAAATTTAAGACCTTTGATGATGGATTTTCTTCTGTTGAAATGTTTCTTTTCTTGCATGTAGGTAGCCCTTGTGAGCATATATTACATTTATTCAAGATGGGAAAATTCTTCATTAAGTCTAAATATAATGTTATTTCTGAAAAAATGTTATGTGCTTTTCACCAAAAAAATATGTTGTTTTAAAATACATAAGGATTAAACTAAATTTTCTAACCAATTTATGGTAATAAATTATGGATGGAAATTCAGATAACTGTGCCAACAAGCAGGAAGGCACCTCATCATTAATTTGTTCTTATTGATTTTAAATGAAACACAAATGACAGAGATGGGTTAACTTTAGTTAATTAGTTTAACATTAAGAAATAGATGTTTTTTCAGTAGCCACTTAGAAGATCAAAAGTCAATTTCTGAAGGCATTGTTTGTGTGGAATGAATTTGTCCCATAAATCATGACTGTGTTTGATGAAGAAATCTATAAGTGCAGCTGTGTCTCCTTTCTGGAATAGCTATAATTCAGACTTCCACTACTGCCTCTGGATATGTGATAAATGACATAGTAAAGAGATGGAAAAAAAGAAATACTGCCTTTATTTGGAGTGCCTAGACTGCATGAATTACAGCATCAGGCAATTCTTGTTTGGAAGTATATCGTCACTTCATTTATATTATTGCTGTTAGATTTTCAAATCGACTGGTTTTAGATCTGGCAAGAAAAGGTTTATTTGTCCCAGAATGTCTTGAGTTACCTGTTCACCTACAGATTGGGTAAAGGAAGGTGCTTTTTGGGAGGTAAGCTTTGGAAGTAACTGATCTTTATCAGGACTGAAAAGATTGTAAGCACGGAATTTTAGAGGTAAAAGAAGAATGTGCATTGTTAGAAATGTTGGTGAGGTAAAATTTACTCAGCTTTTTGTTTCAATCTTTACTATCATTTATGTTTTATATTAAATGCATGTATTATTAGTGGCATTTAGTATATTATTTATCCCGTCTGAGTTACATTTTCATAGTCTAAGGGAGAATTCAGATAAATCCAGCGTACTAGCTGGATCGATCCAACTCTGCAAGGATTCTTGCATCAGTGCAGTCAATATAATCAGCTTAATTGTCTGACACGCCTCTTTGACCAGCAAGAGGATAATGAACTATAGTTTGCACTTGGCTCTCAGAAGCTCTTTCACTTGAGGAGGTGTGTCAGACAACTAAGCTGATTTCACTGAATGCACTTTAGTTAGAATCCTGGGTTGGTCCAGCTAGTATGATGGGTTCATCTGAATGCAGTCTAAGGGTGCATTCCCATAGATTTTAGATCGATCTATCTCCGTGGGGAGTCTCACTAGATTACTGTCAGATAATCCGGCTTAAATGTCTGTCCCGCCTACTACAAGCTGTAAGGGGGTAATTAACTTTCGTGCCTGCTCGGCTGACAGCTATTTAGCATGAACCCCCAGGGAGTTAGGTCGATCTAGTTGGATCGGTCTAAATCTCTTGGAATGGGGTCTTAGAGAGCATGCAGAACAGATGATCCTCGGACTAACTGATCCACTGACTAAATATGGCTGATCCCACCTCCACATATGCCATTAAATCTCAGCTCCGAGGTTTAATTGTTAGGCCCCTGCAGCAACAGCACATGTTGAGGCTGGGAGACCATCATGGAATTAGCGGTATCGTTTTTGAAGTGGGGTCGGTCATATTTAGTCCGCGGATCATCTGTTCTGAATGCGCCCCTAAGGCAAATTTAATTTCATGCCGAATAGTGTGAAAGATTGAGAACTTAATAACCTTGCTTTTATGAAAGAAGACCAGATTTTGAGTGGTGCATTTGGGGTCATCTAGGACCCAAAATATATTTATCTTCTATCCTAGGGCTTGTGAAAAAGAATAACCCCCTCTTATTGTAAAAAGGGCCTTAGGGCCCAATGAAATTATCATTCTACATAGATCATTCTAATTCCTCAGGTACTCTTGCTGAATGCAATCAGATTAACATGTCTTTTGTTTCCAATGCACTCAAAAATATCACCAGCTTTTCTGTATTTTACACGATGCCAGGAGGAGATATGTTAAACTGTTATTATGACTGCATTCAACCATATGCCCAGTAGATTTATGTAGAACTATAGTTTTATTGGGAATGAGCCCTTATATTATGTCCTTTATACTCAACAAAATAACTGGCAAAACATAATTAAGTGAAGAATAAGCTCTAAAGTCTGCAGAATGGTGGAATCTTGGAAGCTTAGGTCTTATTTCCTGGAAATCAGTTATCAAAATCACTAGCCAGATTGGATTGTTCAGTGGATGTGCATATTTCATAGTAAGATTTCCAAGAATGTTTAAGAATTAAGGATTGGTAGTTTTTGTCTAGGGAGTCTGTCACCTAGGCAATCTGTGTGCTTTTTTTACAACATTCTCTTGTACGAGTGACCTACTGCTGAGCTAGTGAACACCTGATTCTTACATGTGACTGATGTCATGAAGGGAATGCCACAGAGTAGTGTATGTGAACATGTCTTTAGTCATTCATGCATATTTTTTTAAAAAGAAGAGTTTGGACAATGTAAAATTTGAATAATGAAGAAATGAACTGTAGAATAATACATTAACATTACTGGTAGCAAATATTTTTTTGTCGAGTATAATATAGTAAATATATATGAATGCATTATAAGGAGTTTTCCATTAATTTGAAAATGTGCCTAGAAAGGGTTGCCATTAACCGAAATGTTGTCCTTTGTCAGCTGTTCTTATGATGTCATTAGTGGTATATATTAGTCTCAAAGAGGTGATTGAAACACAGATGGGTTTGTCAGCATGGAACTGTTGTGAGTCAGCTGCTCCATGTTTTCTTTCTTGTTTCCTCATGCTCTTTACTCTCCGCCTCTGTCTGTGAAAGACGCTTAAAGTGTTACCTGCACATGGTCCTTTGGGCTGAGCTTGTCATCTAGACACATGCAAGGGTGTGAATGCAGCTGCTGTTGTTCCAGTCCAAAACACCCTTATTGTCTCTCATCTCTGCTCTTACTTACTTATGCCATCCATTATTCACGTAGCTGCAAAAGAAAGTGGCGATCTCTAAGAATTGATTGAAGATGTAATCTTCAAATTCACTGGCTCTTTTAAAGATTTATGAGCAACTTTTGACATATTTGAGACAGAATATTATCTGATTTCTCCAGGAATTGACAACTAACTCAACAGTTGAGTTTATTTATTGATTTGGGAATAGTAGATATTGTGAGAACTTTAAAAGAAACAGAGCATCATTATAAAGACTGCAAATAGGACTGAAAAACAAGTAAAATTCATTAAGCATGTTTCTAGAGGCTAGACGTGGTATTTGGTGGCAGCGTCTAAAAAGACTGTATTTCTGATTATGGTAATTGGAGTAACAAGGTTGTCAATTAAGTCAACATTTGCATTGGCTCGTAGCTCATTTGCCGTAAGAGGTAAGAACACGTGCAGCTAGGTGAGACACCTGGTGTTAATTTTGCTGAACATGAAAAATGGAAAGCAGCAATCTTTATTTTGAGCATAGTTGCAAAGAAAAAAGGGGTCAGGAGCAATAAAGACAATTTTGACGGCATAGGGTCTTTTTCAGCAGGTATTGCTAAAACAAGCAGTTAGCTATATTTATGGTCATAAGTTTTTTTATTCATTTGTAAGCTCTTGCAATAGTTTTTGAGAAAATACCTTTTGAACACTTTTTTTTCATGCATAGATATCATTTTACAAGATACAGTCCTGCAAATCTAAAGGATTTGTATAAAAGCAGTTTAAAAATATGGCCAAATGCACTTACTTTGCAGTAATCTTCTACACTAGATTGCTTCAAGTGATCTTATCATGATAAAAGATATTGAAGGAAGTGAAGAACGGGGAACTGAATAAGTTACCCGCAAATAAATGCTGGAGTTTTAATTAGAACTGATAATTTCTATGTTGATTAAATGCTTGATTTGTGCTTTTCTGTCTCCTTATGTGTGCTAGTTTATTAAGACTGTAAATGAAACCAAGACTTCATCAATTGATTTTTATGAGCTTGAGGTAAGATTATTATCCAGTCTAGTCAGTATTTCCATCCATTTTCTTCTCCTACTTGGGGCTGCTGCTCAAAAAGACATTTAATGATACATTTTGCAGGAGCTGGAGGTAGAAAAAGTCCAGTAAGGAGACATTACTCTGCAGCAGATATGTTGGTTACAATGGAGACAGATATAGAATCACAGCTCTTGGAGGTGCGGCGGCGGCCAAGGTCCGAAGGATGCTGTTATGTTGGCAAATTCAGTCCAAAGCGTCTCTCAAGTTTTGGAGTAAGTATCGTCATCATTCATTTTTGAAAATTTTATATCCTGCCTACACAGTGTCACAGGGATGATAGCAAGACATGGTGAAATGCCTCTCACGGAGAGTGTAATGCCTCTCACAGAGAGTATAAAATGACAAAAAAAAAAAAAAATTGAATCACATTATCCTGGACTTTCTTACTTTCGGGCATTTGGACGATAAACATACAGCGCATGCTTACAAAACAATGAAATATTGTGCTTCTCACATAGGCTGACATCAATATATATTTTCATTGCAGTAGTTGACAAGAAGAATGATATGTCAATACTTTAATTGCATACGCTGCATGTTTATCATCCATAATACTATAGAAACATAAATTTGCATATAAATGCTAAAATAAGCTTCAAAATGCTTTATTTAAATTATTTAAAACATTTAGTTTTCTGGGTTTCAGCTGTGCCCATGATATATAAAGTGGCTTTAATCTTCTTTAAATAGTACAATCGCTATTAGAGGAATGTATTTTACATATTCACATCATAAGAAAGTCCTGGATAAAATGCCTTTGCAAGGTTATGTTGTGTTTAACTTTCTGTGAGAGTTAAACACAACATAACCTTGCAAAGGCATTTCACATCACATTGTAATAAATATGTCAATGCTTTACCTGTGCTGGCAGACAGATCTAATAAGAAAAAGGGGTATAGATCTTATTGACTTTAAGTCCCCATAAATTTAACTTCCCCTTTTAAAGTTATACCCACTTCATACAGATATTTGCATGTTTTCTAGTCTCTAAGATAGCCCCCCCCCTCCCCGGCACCCACACCTGGTCATACCATAATATTGGACAGCCTGTCTGAAAATCCTGGCAAAACCCTGGATAAAAGCCATTAAAAATTGGGAAAATATATGAATTTACAAAAAATATGAATATCTTAGATATTTAATAGTATACTAGTAAGGATCTATTATTCAGAATATCTGAACTATCTTTCCTATTTTGTATAGCAGTGCTGCATGTTACCCAGCTTTTGGTTTTTTAGTTGTTCTGGTAGGTGCTCAGAAAATTACAGTGAGCATGCATTAGATTGACAAGGATGAAACTTCTCTAGGGATTTCCTTGAATAGATAAATTGTTTTTTATGCAAATGCCTTAGTTCAATTTTCCCTTTGCTGATGTCATCTAAAACAACCTTCATTAAGATGCAGGATTCCTTTGAAAAAGAAAGCCAGTAGAGCACCAAATAAAATGCATGACTTGCACCACAAAAGCATCTTAGCAAATTGGATTTAGTCACTTAATTGGACGTTATTGGGAATAGGCACTAAATTTGTAGAGCTGTATGCAATTAAGCCATTGTCAGTAGTTTCCAGTGGACTGTACTGGATGAGGAAAACAAAATTAAAACGTGAGAGAAACTTATTACTTATCCAGTGACATTTGGTCTTAAGAGAAATGGATGAATTCAGAAGATGGGCCTTAACAAGAATTAGATGATTGCCTGGCATGGATTTAACAACATAAAAATTACTGTCTGTCACATCTGTGATTACAGTGACTCAGTCCTGCTCTATGGGATATGAAGTTCCTTTTTCCATTAAATTTGTTTCTATTTCTGTCCTATAAAGAATCTCTTTGGTGACATTTCAGTCCATATTTTTATTTTCTCTCAGGAAAAATAAAAAATAAATAAATAGAATGAAATAAATAATAATAATAATAATAATAATAAAATAATAAAAAAAGTTCCTCTTTAACTCAGTGGTACACAATGCTGATAATTATCTCATTTCAATTATTTGAAAGAAATACTTTTGATGCTCAGTATATACACTTTATAATTGGTTTTAATTCAATTTTCAGCTTGATTCTCCATTTGGAAAAGCAGATGCCTATGAAAAGCTAGAAAAGTTAGGAGAGGGCTCTTATGCTACAGTGTACAAAGGTCTTAGCAAGTAAGTCAATGCATAATATATTGGAAATTGATTGATCATTATTAAAATATCTTTATAAAATAAAAGCTTGAAAATTGGTATAGTTGGATTCATACTTTGAAACCATTTTATTGTAATCTTTTATTGTGAAAATTCTCACTTGTGGAAACTGCATATTGTGCACAGCATATTGTGTTGTAAGAACATGCACTTTGTCAATACTCTAATGCTATCAATTTTTAAAATCTTTTTGTAACATTTTCTAAAATATCAAACTCCCAACTGACACATTTATAATTTTATCATTGTCAGAAACAAATGAAAGATTTGCCATATTATTTTTCATTATGAAGACTGGTTTATTTTTATTGATATTATAGAAGATATGTTGAATTTTGTAATTCCAGCTTAACAAACCAGATAGTGGCATTAAAAGAAATTAGGTTGCAAGAAGAGGAAGGTGCACCCTTCACAGCCATTAGAGAAGGTGAGATGCCAGTGTTATAATGCTACAGCTTATGAAATGAGTTGTCCAGTGTGTACCATAAACAAGACATTAGGTCTATTATCCTCACAGTGATTGTTTTAAAGGACTTAAATTGAATGGACCTTTTGGAATATAATCTTTAAGTTTTATAAGTCTTCTCTTCACTTTTTGTATCTTTCATTTTCTTTTCTTTTTTTAAAAATTTTATTATCCTCACAGTGATTGTTTTAAAGGACTTAAATGGAATGAACCTTTTGAAATATAATCTTTAAGTTTGATGAATCTTTTCTTCACTGTTTGTATCTTTCATTTTATTTTCTTTTTAGCATCCTTGCTCAAGGGTCTCAGACATGCCAACATTGTGATTCTCCATGATATTATCCACACCAGAGAATCATTAACTTTTGTATTTGAATATGTGGTATGTAAACTTTTTGATATGTGGATTCTGTTACTAATATGATAAAGTGCACATTAAATTATAACCTAATTGCAATTCTGTAACTATCTCTTATCTTAAATTATGATAGGCAAATGATTCTGTTTTTGTTTGAAAATATGAAACTAAGTTTCAGTGTGTGGTACAATGCCCATTTTGAAAATAATCAAAGGTGTCATGTAAAAAACTCTTTTAAGGTTGTTATTTAAATTGCAAAATATCACAGCATACCTAAGTGTGTTTGTTTTTTGTACAAATTTCAGCATACAGATCTAAGTCAATATTTAGAGAAGCACCAGGGAGGATTAAATCCCCTTAATGTAAAGGTAAGCAATACATTGATGATAGAGTCAAGGATTAATTATTATGTGTCCATTTCATCTTTAAGTCCAGCTGCGATAGAAAAACACAAAAAGTTAACTGTATGTTAAACTAGATAGACAAGTGTATAAAATCTGTGTAAAAAATAATAAAATGTAATTAAATTTACCAGTAATGACTTTTGGGCACATGATTGATAATTTTAACCCATTTTTATAGCAGCTGGACTTTAAAGCAAGGTGTGGTAGTGAGATGGTTCTTGTGAAGATAGATAGATGGCTTTTAGATATGATGCATTATTTTTCTTAGTCTGAGCTAATTTATACCTTGATTATACAGGATTTTGGTTTGAAAAATAATAATAAAGTTGTAACAATTGATGACTATTACTTTTATTTTATAAATGAGGAAATATCCTACAAATATACCTTTTTAAAGAACTGAAGTAATAAATTTTATTTCTAGTTATTTTTATTTCAACTACTACGAGGGCTTTCATACTGTCATCAACGGAGGATACTTCACAGGTGAATATTAAAAAATATTGAAGTTGCGTGAGGTACATCTTTAAAATAAGTGTCTTATCAATAATTATTGAAAAACTTAAATTGGTAGGAAATTTTTTTCGGTGTAAATCCCTGATGAGCTTATGTGTTACTGTATTTTCTCTCATGATTTCATCTTTCTATTAATCTGTCTCTCTCTCCCTCTCACTCTACAAAATAAAGATATTAATGGCACTGCAAAAGATAAAAGATTTCATAGGGGCACAAGGAATTGACAGTGCAGACCTTGCATTCTATTTTTTGAATCCCCAATGAAATAGTAACTAGGGGATTTTACCTCTATTTGTGAATTCAGGAGGGAATTTAAATGCCAGCACCAGTAAGGCTTAAAGATTGAATTTGCACAGAAGATTAAGTGCTCTGTTGTTGTATTTTGATTAAACTATGGTGAACTGAAAATCTTCTGAAAGTTGAATTGATTTTTTAAAGAATATTTTTGCATCATTTTGTATAAAGTTACTTAAATATCTGTATTGGCCACATGTTGAAGATGCAAATTCATTACTATTTGATCAATTTGCAGGGATTTGAAACCTCAGAACTTGCTCATTAGTGAAGTAGGGGAGCTGAAATTGGCAGATTTTGGTAAGTTATAAGGTCACATATGGACAGGGTGGGGTGAAGTGGGGTAGCCCCTCCCCCATGATATCCTAAATCTACCATGGGAATCATATTTACTTTTATGATTTATTTTAATATATTTGATTTTTATTTTGATCAAGATTTGCAGTTTACACATATTTTAAATTGAAATTTTGCTGCAGTTTTCCATTGAGCTCCTTTCTTATATGAAAATAAATAGTCCTCATTATGCCAATGTGTGTGCACCTATTTCAACTACCATACCCATTTTCATTTGTTATCTTTTCTCATTTTTTCAGGCTTAGCTAGAGCCAAGTCAGTCCCCAGTCGCACTTATTCCCATGAAGTGGTAACACTATGGTATAGACCCCCTGATGTATTATTAGGGTCTACAGATTACACTACATCTTTAGATATATGGTAAGTCTGCTGATAGGTGGATACTGTTATTGCTGAGAGATCAAATATTAACGTATTTATTGTTGATTAAATAAAATTGTTTTAGTTTAATAACAACAACAATAATAATAATAATATAGAGTTGGTTTAAAAGATTTATGGAGAAATAAATGTATCTCAGAGGAGGTAAACTCAGGTTCCCCTTGTTTATCCTGATGTTGGTCTGACTACTTGGTCTATATTTAGTCATTTGAGTTAATTTTTATTTTGTTTATTATTTTTCCAGGGGTGTTGGTTGTATCTTCACAGAGATGATATCTGGTGTGGCCACTTTTCCTGGGATGAAAGATGCATTTGATCAGTTAGACAAAATATGGCGGGTAAGCATGCATCTTGGATGAGAGTACAGCTGTACTTTTTCATTTAAACTGTGTTCTTCTGTATATTACTATGTATTATTGCACTGGAAATATGTGTGTTACATATACTATGTTAGTAATAAATAAATAATACTTAAATTGTAGATATTGGGAACTCCAACAGAAGAGACATGGGAAGGTGTTTCAAGGTTTCCAAATTACAAAAAAGGTGAGAATTTTTTCTACTTTCAGTGCACATGAATTTATAAAATTTGTTAATTTTTTTATAATGTCATGTAGTTAAAGCTTATTAATTTTCTGTCATGGGATTAAAACTTTCATTATAACATTTGGTCATTTAATTCCATCGCCAACAGAAATTGACAGTGCTTAGCAAGGAAACAAACAAATATTGAAGAGCTGGATTTATTCCTTTTTTGTGTAAGGAAGGAACTACAGTTTTTCTGCATCGTGTTACATTGAAGGTAAATTTCATTTAAATGTTTCACAAAATGCTTTGATATGTGGCATATTTTCATTTTAGGCAAATTTTACAAGTATTCCAGACAGCGTTTGTCCCAAGCCATTCCTAAGCTGGGCCTTGTGCGCCATGCCGAAGACCTGGCTAACCATTTCCTACAGGTATCATGGCTAAATCCAGGCTGTCAAATTAGCTGAATATCCCTATTTTTTAGAAATGCTACATTTCATTGAAAAGGGGTTGCCAAAACTTGTTAGTTGGTTAAATCCAATTTGTTTAGCAGAATAGATTGATTTTGCTTAAGTTTTATAGCAATTTAGTTGGTTAAGTAATAGGGTAAAGATCTTGTGATGCTTACATTTAAAAAAAAATAAAAATAAAAATAAATAAATAAATAAATAAATAAATAAATAAACTTTCATTGTTAACCAGTTCTTAATATTGTAGGTAATGACTTAATTTTATGACAAGTATTTTTATGATATACCACATACAGTGATATCTTTAAGACATTCGAAGTCATAAAGTGAACAACAGATGTAACTGTTGGAATAACTGAATATATGTATATATTTTTTGTAGTTGGACTCTGCCAAAAGGATCTCAGCAAAAAATGCCATGTATCATGATTACTTCTCAGATCTTCCCCCAAGGATACATGAGCTCCCTGATGGTACAGATTTTGTTCATATAAAGATGATGTTTTATACTGAATTTGTATTGATAACATGGTGCAACATTTATGATTGTTATGAAATGTTGGTATTTATATAATATTTGCTTAAGGATAACCTTTTTTGTGTACTCGTTCAGTGAACAGCATGGCAAAACGTTTAATGCAGCAAAAGCAACTTTATAGATGAGATGACAATTGATCTAAAAATGTTTTGAAATAAACTAAGATATTTTGATTCTGTTGATAAACAAGTCGACTTCCATTGTCTCATTTTAGAGTTTTGAAAATATTTTCCATCAATTTCAGTTGCCTCAATATACACCATTCCTGGGCTACGTCTGGTACCAGAAAAAGACCAATTACTCAGACCCACAATAAGGACTAACCCACACATGAGAACAGCAAGCCAGAAAGTATAGTATTATCCAATTCTAGGTAGGAATCATTGGTAGCTTTAGAAATTTTATCTTGTATCAAAATGCATATAGTGTCAGTTAGTGAGTTATGTCTCTTTCAACATATTAATTTCATGACTTACCATATCTTTCCTTTTAAGTTATTCTTATAAGATTAATTTGTAAAATTGCTTCATGCCAGACTTGAACGATCTTCTAGTTATTTTTGTTGGAGTGCATTTAAGAAACCAATAATACTTTAAAAATTTGTATCATGACTGAAGAAGTATGACTCACTCTGAATCACCTCAATATGAAGATTACAGGAAATTCTAAAAAAAAAGGTTAATTACCTTAAATACATGGGGACTATATCTGTCAACATTAATCAAAACGCAGCAGTTAATTTAAGAAAAATGACAGATATCAATGACTCAGATTGATTTGAAAATGTGAACTTTCATATTTTCCAGGTGATCCCAAGGTGGTCCCCTTGTAACACAGGGTTAGAACCCCATGATTCTAGGGTCAGTGATGACAAACATTGGAACATGGGACATCAATGCAACAAAACATGGCCTATAGTGTAGCAGTATTTCAGTGGTCATTTGAAGAGAATTAAATTTTCTCTACCTAGTATTCAAGAATCTAAGTTTTTAAGGCCATCACAGCTGAGCTGATGTGATTTGTTGTGGGCAGTTAATGTGTTTTTACACATTTGATCTGATTGTTGTTTTAAAGAATTCTTATTAGGAAAAACTGTTCTCAGAATCAAGAGCGCTTATCAGTTTGGATTTTCAAATGCTGAGAAGTCAAAGGTCAAAATTAATTCAGGGATGAGTGATGCAGAAATTGTGGTCAAACTTACTACTGGGACTCGAGCGGGGATGCCATGACTAACTTGGAAGATTTATTTTCTGAAAATAATAACCTCTGTGAAAGACTTTGTGAGGATAACATGAATATTTTCAAATATGTACAGTGGGCATTTCATTATAATTATAAAAGGGTTTTATGTCTACAATTTATTGAATTGGAAAGAAAGCGTTGGGATCCTGCAATTTGAGAGAATGCATACAGACCTTGCTCTGGAAATAATTAAATGTTTAAAAAAAAATCACTATCACTGTTTAAGGCACACCAAATGAGTTGATTTTTAAAGTCAACTGGTGCTATCTACAAAATTTTTTTTATGCTCAGAATAAGATTGTACACAAGAAAAACGATCTTCCCAATCTTGGAAATTGAATGATGGTGTATCATCTACTAGTATGTGAATGTGTAAACTACCATCAGCTATTATTGTAATACTTCCAGTCTTGTGGTCCAGAATCAAAGAAGTTCACTTTAGATATCGACTTCATTAGCAATGTACAATTTGTGGACAAGGATTTTTGTCACCAGTGTATTTAAGGAGCTTATTTCTCACCAGAATCTTTAGTTAGAGTGCCCTTAACCCCTCTGAGACTACCAGTGCCAAATGTTGTGGTCCCATGTGTCGTGTGGACTGATGCCAGGTGCAATCCTGCCATTCTTCATTTAATGCATCAGTTTCCCCATCAAGGATTTCTTTTCCATTTTTCTGCCAAAACTGTCATATTTTGGTCCTTTCTATCTCATAAACAATTATGAATATTTTATGTTCAGCTGGTTGAGAAAGTATGTGTTCAAGAGTGAATAACAATTTTAGTTTTACAGATAGTTTTACAGATGAGCTGGAATAATTTCACCATGCTTATAATGATACATAGTTAGATTTGGTTGAAGAGGAGCACTTTTAGTGGATCTGTAGTGCAAATGCATTTTTGGAATCTTGCACTTTTTTGAGAGGGTGGTTACGGAAAGTACATAGATTGAATTGTATTTAATTTATCTGAGATGGATGGTTATTTATCATAGAGTATGTTTTGAAAATAATAGATTTCCGTTTATAACAAGACCATGTCACATAGACACATCTCCTGGCTAAAATAAAAAGGATAATAGGGACACAACTTAATTTTAAAGTTTATTTATACTAAATATAAATTACATCACTTGATGGTAGGTACAAGAGCAAGAATGTTTGTTATGAAGGAAGTTCTTCCTTTTGTGCAGTCACAGTAGAATATACTAGTGAGTTTTGCACAAGCTTTACTTAAATCACTTCAGTGGAGTAATCTTTCCTTCTCCTTTTTAATCTTTTTATGTTTCCATACTATATTTTAATATAGTAATGTAATGACAGAACATACAATACCAAAATTAATGAAACTATTACAGGTGAACATGTGACAAAATTACTTGATAATCATTAGTAAAATATGCAAGCATAGAATCCATCTTAGGTAGATGTCATGGATCCGAACAAAAATGCTTTGAGAGTGTTGAATATTTTTGGCAGAAAACTACTTGCTTATTGGCTACAGTATTTCAAATATAATTAAATTTAGGTGCTTGCTTGACTCATTAGATAAATGTAACAAAATATTTTAATTCAAAATGTGATATTTTGAAATGTCTGTGACGCAAATGCAGATGAGGCAGTAGAGAACCATGAGGGTATATTTATTGTGCATCCATGTCGGTTATTTAACTGACAGCTGTCTATTGTTTGTGTGAAACCAGCTTCAACAATGAGATTTTTGCATGATCGTTTTCTTTTCCTTGTTTACCAATTCATGTATCATGCAACTAGATGCCAAATGGTGGTTGAAATTTCACAGAGAGCTCAAAGCATAAGATATCTTTTGAAGTGTTACGTTAGGAGTATGATATTTAAAAGTGATGCACTGAAAGCTCACCAGACATTTCTATGTTCTCAGCAGAGTTGAAGCTTTCCATGTTCATGGTGCCATATTAAGTGGTCCCCATAATTTTACATACTTGTACCACAGTGTGGGTAAATGCTTTTTGAGATGCATCAGATGGTGTGAAAAGCAACTGGTTGCAAGTTTTTTTAATGCTGCTCATCTGTTGCTATCTAGTTAACTTGTCTTATTTTACTATAGTCTATAGAGGCTGTATGAAACCAGTGAGAGAAACCATATTGAAAGGGTAATATCAACAAAAATGTGAATACAAGATGAAAAGAAACAATCACAATAGTTCACATATATATATGTCTTATTCACAGACTGTATAGATTATTAGTGTGTTCAGCACACATATGCATCGACTTCTATATATATATGGTAACATACCTTATGAACTTGACTTGCACAGCAAAGTATGTAAAATGCATAAAATTGATAATAAAGACAGATCATATGTAAACATTATGAACTTCTTGATATAAGTGGGATATTTAATCTGAAGGTTATGTTTGCAACATTTAAAAAATCATGACTGTGCTAGGGGATCCTCAGACGCATTTTCATAAACGGCTTTAGACCGAGAATGGCATACGGGAAGAATCGACTCTGAAAATGAAAAGAAATTAAAGGTTGCCTAACATTTGATTTGCTTACCGTTTTGGACCTTTATTATTTTTTAAAATTGAAATCCACAGGATAAGCGATAAAAATTTAAAAAGTATCGACGCAATATTGGAACCCCAGGGGCTAATGTAAGCGCATATGAATAGGTGGACATTTCTTCGGTATATAATAGCGGATGAATAAATGACGAAAGTAATTCTTAATTACCGTTTATTTCTTTTATGTAAGCAACAAACCAAATTCCTGAAAGAAACTGAGCCCTTTGCAAATTTACGTGTGGTACTACCCGCGCGAAAAGTCAAACAATGGAACTTGAGAGAATAATGAAGACGGTAATCCCCGAATCGAAATAAAGAACTCACATGGCTTCAGCTCCCTTATTCGACACTGAGCAAATTTAGTCAGTTGATTCAAAGTTCTGACACTGTTTAAGTAGGTTATATTTGCTAAAATGATGGCCATGACAACAGCCACAATGATAATTGACTCCTGGGGGTATATGGCGGATCAGGAGATTAACGGGAATATTGGAGATAAGGTGCCTTTGTGTAGATTCCTCTGTGAACAAAACAGAAGTAATGCGTTATTTATTTAATTATGAAAGATAAACAGTATCGTAATAGTTATGAAGCCATGTTTACGTCAAATTGTTCTTGAGAACATTCTACTCAGTAACTTATATTCATTTTCTCCACCGTCTGTAAAAAAATAAGTGACAGGATAACGAACGGTAATATTTTGTCTCTAATTCACATTCGCGAAAACATATTCGTATGAAAAGACCAGTCGCATTATCTAAATCCTCCTGGTGCAACGTTTGCCGTGTCAAAGCAGTAGCGGCAAGAGTAACGTGTACTTCCCCCAGGCCAGGTAGCATTAGCGGCAAAGAAGACAAGAGGTCAGGTAATTTAACGACCACCACTGCTGGCATAGCAGTCTCTTCACTTGCTTCAACGGCGACTGTATGGGAAGCCATGCATAAATCGCGACATTTAAGATCATTGCTTCCAGCTTGTAAATAATCACAACTAAATGCGATTAGAAAGTAACTATCAAAAAGCAACACGAAGAATTGGGAAAACAGCGACAAGAAGACGGCTGACAGATGTCACTCGGAAATGTCACCATGTCGTTTATTTGACTTTATCGCCTGGAAGATCCATTGTCAGGACCCCAGGTGCACTGTGTCAACTGATCATTACAGTGGTCACCTGGTACTCCTAAATCGTAAAGAAAACACTGGGATAATAATATGGTCTGCAGCACACAGCCGCACTAATTAAAATCCTTTTAACTGATAGTGTATCGCACCCTCGATCATGCTATTTCAGCGAGGCTTGGTGGGCACTTTTTAATCTCACCTCCGGAATTTACGCCTTAAATCTGACAAGTAAAGTAAGCTTTTGCAAATTTACGTTGTCCACAGGAGAAAAGACAAACTTCCTCTCCTAATGAACGCTTTCTTTTGCATTGAGAACTTAAAGCTTGTATTTGTTCACCCGGAGGGAGTGTGGAGGAATAGCTGTAATGTAAATCATGCCTAATTGGGAATCAACCAATCAACGAGCGACTTAAAGATAACATTATGAACTTCTGGTAGCTGATTGGTTCAACAGTGTTAAGATACCCCATAGCCTATGGTTCAGATTTCCACTGTGCAAATATGAAAATGTAAAGAGGCATGGCAAGGTGATCTCGACACTGACTCTACATGTTTTGTCTGTTTCAAAGTGTCGTACAAAGGCAGCCATGATTCGGAGGGGAGAGAAGGTCGTTTGATTCAGTTTGAAGGATTTACTTATATATTCTCGGGTAAGGATAGTTTCAAATGACTTAAAAGGAGCACTGTATCGTGATCGATTTGAAGGAAAGATAATCGAACTGAAAATGGAGAGGTTTGCGGTGAGTGGGATCGTGTTGATTTTGGTTTCTAGTTGGATCGTAATGACTGAAGCTCAATTTTCCGTCGATCAACCAGAACACGGACGTTGTGAGCCAATAACTATCCCTCTCTGCAAAGATATCCAGTATAACCAGACTATAATGCCTAATTTACTAAACCACCAAAAACAAGAAGAAGCGGGCTTAGAAGTTCATCAGTTTTTCCCTTTGGTCAAAGTGGATTGCAGTCCAAGTTTAAAATTCTTCCTCTGCACAATGTACGTTCCCGTGTGTACGGTTTTAGAGTCAGCCATCCCGCCGTGCCGGTCGCTCTGTGTTCAAGCTAGACATGGCTGCGAAAGCCTCATGAATAGGTTCGGGTTCCAGTGGCCCGACGCCTTAGACTGTGACAAGTTTCCTTCGTCGGGTCTCTGTGTTGGAGAGAATTCTACGGAACCAGTGGACCCTGTAGTATCAACTACTCCAAGGAGTGGTGTTGTCACCACAAGATCACCACCAAACCCTGACGGTGGTGGCAAAGACAATACTGATGACAAGGGCAGTAATACTGATAACCAGGATAACCATACAGAGACTTCCAATCAGTTTAAATTTGGTACCTGTCCTGAACCATTCCAAACAGGACCAGGGACAAATTATCGTCTAAGAATCGATGGCCATACTGAATATGATTGTGGTGCTCCATGTAAATATATGTTTTTCACAGATGACTTTGAGAAAACCTTTTCGCGCATTTGGATTGGAACATGGTCCATTCTGTGCATTGTTTCCACATTATTTACTGTACTCACCTTCTTGGTAGACATGCAGCGATTTCGTTACCCAGAACGCCCGATTATCTTCCTTTCTGGATGTTACCTCATTGTTGCAATAGCATACTTAACTGGATTTATTATACAAGATGAGGTAGTGTGTAATAGTTTTAGAAGGGATATTGAAATAGAATCACAAGATGAGAAAGGTACACCAATTAGAATCACGGACACAACCAATACTGTGCCATTTGTCACTCAAGGTACCAAGAAAGAAGGGTGCACCATTTTATTCATGATGGTTTATTTTTTTGGCATGGCTAGCTCAATCTGGTGGGTGATTCTCACACTGACATGGCTCCTGGCAGCAGGAATGAAATGGGGACATGAGGCTATCGAAGGAAATTCTCAGTATTTTCATCTGGCTGCCTGGGCTGTCCCAGCAATCAAAACAATAGCAATTTTAGCAATGGGGAAAGTTGAAGGAGATGTTCTGAGTGGTGTTTGCTACACTGGAATCTTTGACACTGACGCCTTAAGAGGTTTTGTCCTGGCACCTCTAGTTGTGTACTTACTTATTGGAACTTCTTTTCTCCTAGCAGGATTCGTCTCTCTATTTCGTATTAGGACTATTATGAAACATGATGGCACGAAAACAGACAAACTAGAAAAACTCATGGTGCGAATAGGAATTTTTTCAGTATTGTACACCGTGCCAGCTACAATAGTAATAGCATGTTATTTCTATGAACAGACTTTCCGTGATGACTGGATGAAGTGGTGGTATAGCACCAAGGCTTGCATAGCCTACATATTTCCCTGCCCAAGTGTCTACAGTTCATCCAAGCCAGACTTCATTGTATTTATGATTAAATACCTTATGACCCTTATAGTGGGAATCACATCAGGATTCTGGATATGGTCGGGCAAAACTATTGACTCTTGGAAGAGATTTTATTCAAGGATTTTTTCTCCTGGTGCAAAGAACGAAGCCATGGTGTGATGCTTGGCAACATGACGTGATGTTATAAGAAGGCGCTTTGAACAACTTCACATGTTTACTGTCTTTTTATCATTATAGTTATTGTTACTGATAACATGTTTTATATACAGAATGTATTCCACCAGTTTTGAACAGCTTGCATGACTTCTCTAAATAACAAGATGCACTTTGTTTTTACAGAGAGAATATGGGTGTCTCTACAGAGATAAATAGAATGTCTGTTCAATTTCATTTAAGTCAACACTGCATTGAAAGTTACACAGCGGTATACCTGTAGTTCATCCTCTAGATACTGTCTGTCTAGGCAGGTGAACTGTTGCAATGCTCTGCAGCTGGGAAGGGATGTTACACATTGATCTAAGCAGAATATGTAAAGCTGGTATACAAACACACTGAAACCCAGCGTTTTAATTTGTTTGGAAGATGGCATCAAGGTATGGTGAAGATTAATTATTGACCAGTGGTCAAGATATAGTTCATTAAGTTTAAGTAATCCATGAACAGCTGGTCACCTGGGAACCTGTATGTTAATGCTATGAGCACTGGATTGACCACACGGTGGACACAGGATGACAAGATGTGGAACCACATATAATTAAGGTTATACTTTGTATGAGATATATTGTGGTCATATCAGATTGAAATTTGGTGGGTGTATCTCTAATTATAGGTGCTTGGTATGGCATGTTTCATGTTCAAATTAGACTTTCACCTGACATGCTGTTATGGGACCCAGATCAGCAGCTGTTTACAAGAGTTGTAACAAACAGATACATTCTTTATAATTTATAGTTTATTACATACAAATGTTACTAATACATTAATTCAATGTGCCTGCCTTCATATAGATCATGCCCACCCATGATGGAGAGTGAATTACTAAATTCGGGACTAACCTTATAATACATTTTGTTTGAGCAAAATTCTGCCAAAACTGATTACTTGGGGAGAAAATGTTTGAAATATTTATCATTTTCTTTAGCCATAGTGAATTATCTTAAATCATTTTTCCAAAAAATGTATGTGTTAGTGTGGGCCTAGATGCCAAGTAGATCACTCCCTACTTGGAAGCAGCAAAGGTTTGGAGTTGCTTTAAACAAATTAAACATAATGCTGCTTTCACTGTGGAACCCCTGTTGATATCAAAACTTCCAAAGTGTCACTTAGATTGAACAGATAGGACTGAGCCTGAGAAATCCCAGCTTAAATCCAAGGTGTGCAAGTTGGATTTGGAAGTAAACAGGATAGGCATCAGAATTCAATACCTGAGTGAATGGAAATGCCATGGGATTGAGGGAGTGTAGCAAAAATTGAATTTTACCTAATTTTTTCTAGGGGTTGAAAAAATTTACTCACAGTAAAATTTTTAAAGGTCGGATATTATATCAGAATATAATACTTAAGTGAAAATACCAGGGAAGACTAAGTAAGTTATAAAGAGATAATATAACATGCATATTTATTTGATATAATATTTCAAATCTCTCTCTCTCTTAGTTTTAAGTGTTCACATTTTTAATTAGTTTTCAGTGGCGCTTTGCCAGGCTTGGTGCTGTAAACGATAGTTGTACTTAAATTATATCTAAACACTGCGAGAGGGTCCCCTGGTAAGGAGCTGTAATCCTAGATCCAATCTGCTTGTTAAGTAGACCCTGTGCTTCTGCTGCTGGAGGCTTTTTCCTGATGAGAACTGATGGCATACTTAAAGGATTACTAGTTTCCATGGAGATATGTAAGCTGGGAATAGTAAATTTTTTAAGGAGGTCAGGAGTCTTGAAAGGGTTTAGAAGGATAAGATCACCCTTGCCTTTTTAAAACTGGACCTTTTATTTAGACTACTGAAATGGTATTTTTAAACAATGTGTCTGTCTCTGTGGTAGTCTTAGTTTCATTTTACAAGTTTCAGCCTCAAAATTTCTATTTTTGTCCTGAAAGGAATAGTATTTTGCTTTTGCTGGAAGACCACTTGATTTTTGCCGTAATTTCAGCTCTAAGCATTTTGTCCTTGATTCCTGCCATGTCACATTTGAGTCATAGCCATGGGTCCTCCAGTTTTAAGACGGATTATGGCTGTCCCAACACCTGCAGTGTTTATCAGAGTCCTTTATCACTGCAGGAAATAGGCTACTGGGGCAGGTTTTTGAATTCTTAATAATTTTTATCAGTATTTTTTTTTCGGTTCATTCTACAGCACTCCAGTCCCCATGTGACCTGTGCTTATGTAGTCTCATGTCTTGCATGGGGCTCCAATCCCATTTCTCATTATGGAATTGGCCTTTGAATAGGGCAACTGAAGTAACCCCCAGCATATTAACTCAACCGTATCAAATGGTATGAAAAACTAGCAAAAGGTAGGGAAGCTGGGCTAGTTAAAGTCAATAAATCAAGTTTGTGGTTGATGGGTTCAGCTTTATATGATAGTCTTCTAAAGTCGTCTCAGTATAATCCTCCCTGTCAGCAGAATGTGTGCAGTAGTGTTACTATTTCCACAGAGAGTGCTGAATAAGGCACCAGAAAAAGGTCAACATGAGTGGAATAGGTTCATTTTTTTTGCCCTCGCTCTGAATCAGCATATTATGTGAGTTACTAAATTCTGCATCTGGCTTAAGAAAAAAAATCTCACAATTAAGAGTAATTTCTAGAGAAATTGGAATTGCCCTTGACAGGGAGCTGTTGGTATTGGATGAAGTTAAGTTGCCATGGCCCCATTAATGGCACAGGCAATTTATCATTTTCTTAATCAAAATTTCAGTGAAGCACTGTCAAGGGTGTCTGTATAGTTGGAATGTGTACATTTTGGCATAGGTTGACCTTCATGCTTGATATTGAGACCCAGACTTTAAAGATTATATTATTATAGTAGTGGAAGTGTATCGACAAACACTCAGTGTTTTTCCTTTTACTTGTTTTTACAGAACTACTATTGTAGTTTTTTTTTAGTAAGCTTTGTTTTATTAATTCACTGTGGGCAGATATGAAGAAATAAGCTTTCTCATAGTTACTTTGTTGTGTACCAGTGTACAGTGATGTTATCCTGTGAAATCATGATTTGTAAATATTACAGGGAAAACCTGTTAGATGCTTATTAATGAGTATATACTTATATGGTTTGTTCTATACAGTAAAGAAACTACACATTTTGTAAATTTGATAAGAGATAGATAATTGTATATTATGCCTATAGTAACTTTAAGAGAAGATGTTCACATTACAATATAATTTTATCCATTTTGTAACCAACTGTACAAGTAAAATATGCCCAACGTTAATAAATGTCAAATGTACTAATGTATTCTCAAAATCTGTGTATGTCATTTTCTGTATGTTTGAGTCACCATCAGGCAGGTATTTTATATAAAACGCCAGACCATAATGATATTGATCCAAAGGTTTGTGGCTATTGTATTGGAGTTTGAAATTAATGCAAGAAATCAATTTGAACTCAGGTGCACAACCTAGGTATTAAAGGTGTGTACTGACAATGAGACTCTCTGCATCCTTGAGTTACCTTTTATTTGCACAAGCTTAAGAAAAATAACGACAAGCAGTACTTGCTTTGGTTTCGGATCGACTCAGTCAATTGAATCGAAGCAGCGTGGATAATCAGCCATTATTAGCATGTAGTTGTGTTATTTCTCAGGTGAAGCTTGGTTCACACATGGACAACAGTCTAACCTAGGTGGTCGAGCTAAGCGTTTTCTGACCCTACCCCATGGGAAGGAGGAGGGATTTATCTGCATCACTGAGTTCACACAGCTCAATTTATAAAAGAAAATGAGGGTGAAATTTGTAAAGATGTCTAACTCTTAAAAAAAGTTGCCATAGGACAGGTGCTCAAGCATTACCAAACCTCTAGAAGTGACTGCAACTTGAAAGCCAGTTGCATGTTATTTACAGTATGTGTCAAATAAAAGACAATAATTCTTGATCATAACAAAGAAGTTGACAAAGCAGGGTAAAAAGGATATGAATGTCATGGAAGCTGGTATGCTGTTTTGAAGTTGGGGGAGTGATCGCTGCAGAGCGATGCTATCAGTGTCAAAGTTGAACATCATTGCCTAGAAGAACCCAGTTGATAACAACATTATTGCGTGTCGCATGCATCATGCTTACCTACCATTACATTGGCAAGTCACCTCGGGGTTGTACCCACCATTATTGGCCCTGTGTGCTTTTTAATGGGAAATATAATATGGGGAAACCGCAATGGAAAATGGGATCACACAAATTTGAGCTATAACCAAGAGCAAGAATTTTGCATGAGCGGGTTCCTGTCTATGAATTCACCGGGGGAAAAGTTTTAATATTACAGACGTCGGGGTCATTCTTTCATTCCTTTCTTTCCAACTTTCCTCCCTAGTGCCCTGGGCCAGTCCTCTCTCTCTTTCTATTTATAATATAATCTGTATTTTTGAATTAAAGCAGATTGACTTCTGGATTATGTTGATCAACAAAAGAGGGTGGCTTCAAATTTCAAGGTGTATACAGTATGAATCATCTCCCACAGACTGGATGCACAAAGTTGTTTTGTCAGGTGGGAACCATATCTTTACTGAAAGAGATCAACTGTCTTCTGTTCTCAGTGAAGAAGACTGTCAAGCAAAAAAAAAAAAAAGGAATTTTGATGCAGACAAGACATCCAGAGAGACACCTGTGAATATCTAAACCTTAGGTACTTGTTTGGATATAAAAACAAAATTAGTGCATATAACCCAATTTTTGATTTTGAAATCTGTGAAACAACCTGCTGGAGAGATGAGTGAAAGGTAGACGAGCTGTTCTAAAAAAAAAAAAAAAAAAAACATTTCAGCTACAGTGGCCCCCAGATTGCACTCTTGCCTTCTTGGCCCAAAAATACTCTTGGTGAATGATTGGCATGGCAAAATTTATAATTGGCACAAAAGAAGCCTTAGGAATAAGTGTTATCCCAAGCATAGTTTTATCATTTCTGAATTTTGAGCATTCATCTCAATATTTAGAGCCTTTTATACTTTTCATCAAGTTAACTGGAAACTATTACCTGGCATAAACAAAGTTGTAATGGAGCCCCCCTATGTTTATGTCCACAGCATGTTGTCATTGAAAGGCTTGAAGGTTGCCATGGTTATAAAAAGTGATCTCCATAGCAACTGTGTAATCAGGGGTAATTGGGTGGCTCACTTTTAGCTGTACAGAGTCCAAATGTTTCCTGATAGCCAACTTGTGCTTGACCTAGGTGGTTGGGATTGTTAGAAGGGGAGTCTTTTGTTCAGGGGGGCAATACAACAGGATCCTATCTTTAATCTGGACTTGGATATTTGCAGTTGAAATAAAAACAATTTATATGATAATCTACAGCATGCAGTCTGCATTCAGGAGCATATGGCATTTTAATGGCAGTAATTTGTTATTCTAAGTCGTGTAAACCATGCCACCCTCATAAAATGCTTTCATTGAAAATGCTGCAGATATCATGGGCAAAAGTCTGGATAACATATCTTTGCTGCCAGGTTTTAAGATTGACTTGCCATGATAGGTTTTCCAGAGTTTCTGTTTTTGTGTGGTCTTGTTTCCTGGCTAGGAATGATAGGATTATTTTCTTCAGTGAGCCAGTTGAGTTTTTTTTTTCTAGATTTCAAAGCCAGTAAAGATATTGGAAAGATTCCCATCCACCTTTTAATTCTCATTTGTCAGTTTGTTATAATATGGCTGCCTGACATCTTGATTTTTTCACTCTGACAGTTCGGGAATGCATTCAAATGGGTGTCATGCCTCAAGCTGCATGTGGGCGATGATAGGGAGAAAAAAAATTGAACAGCTGTATAATTTTCATTTTAATGTGCATCAAAATCAATTCAGTTGAAAATTTTAAAAGTTGTCATGAGTTGTTTGATAGATTAATGTCATCTTCCAAGCTAACAACTGGTATGTTTTTTTTCTCATGCTAGTAATTAAAAAAAAGATGATATGAAATTTAAGTTTGTAATTGTGGAGGCACTTTTTGATGATAAATGACTGAAAATCATAATGGCTGAAAACATTGATACTTGTGTTCTTTTATCAAATCACATAAACACCTGTACTCCAGAAAGTAATCAGTTTTGTTGACAACTTGGCAAAATTTAATGATGTAATGACCCCAGTTATTTTTCACCGTAATTTTCTCAGACATCCATAGAAAAAATTTCTGGGAGAAAGCTCTGCCCTTTCTATGTCAATCATTGAAAGAAGTTGTAATTAATCCTCCCCAACTGTGTCTGTCTGTCTCACAGCAGACAATCGTCTGCTTTTTTCTCCATTCCATTTCACTCACTAGATTATGCTGACAATACTGGTGGTATTGGCTGAGAATCCCAATTAAATGCAAATGTGACATGTCGGTCGTGACCTCCCTCTCAGCTATACCCATCTTTTCCTGTCATGAACAAAGACTTGGAGACAACACCAGCTGCAGCTGTTGAAAACTAGACAACTGCCGCTAAGAAGTTCAGCTCTGGGTTGACAGGATATTTTATTCCAAAGGATGCATGCATTATACATCAATTAAATTGTAGTGGTTCAAAAGAAAGGGAGATGGTATGTAAGGGTTTAGTTCTCCAGCAGGCATCGTATTTGAAGAATCATGTGTCATATGAAATTTGAGTTTATGATATTTTGGTAAAGAAAAGGAAATGGTTGAAAATAATTGAGTCTGTTATACCCACTGTGCTTTATCTGAAAAATGAGTCACAATGCAATATTTCTACTGTCTGGCATAATAGGTTTTAAAAATTGCATGGCCCCAAACATCTCACTCTTTATTTTTCATCATTCTAATAAAAGCGAATGATCCATTTTATTAGCACCTGCTGCTTTAATGTAGACCCATGATATATAGAACTAACATTCAATCTCACATCATGCAAGATCCTGAATAATGAAAGATATTGCTTCATCTGCCCTTTCTGTCCCTTACAGCATCACCACATACACTTGCCCAAAACATCAATACTTTCAATCAGACTTGATGTTTACTAACCTAATCATGCATGCATAAAATACTCGAGTGAAATACATTAATTGAAATTGTGACTTTATTGTGAGATGTTACTCTATCTCATTTCATGCAGGAGAGATCAGTGGAAGTAATCAAATGAAAACTTGTATTGAGTGGATGCAGTGATTACTTTGAATTCAGAGGGATAATATTTGATGAGCTGATGCAAACATTACAGATGTCTGCCTTTGTGGACAGACCAGCCTTCATTTGTGTGGGACTTACTTAAACACCATTTTTTCAGACAGAAAGTCAAATCCTTGCATATTTTGGTTCAAGAGATTGGTGAGGGGTTACTTATTTGCCAAAAGAAAAAATTAATCTTGAAGATCCTCGCGTAAAATAACACATAATGTGTGGTTACAGTATTGAGTTGCACACACACACACACACACACACACACACACACACACTTAACTTAAATAAACTCCTTAAATATTCAGGTAAAACATAAAGGCACATACTAGTATATCAGAGATTTCTATTTGTAGGACAAAGAGTCGCTGTACATGTTGTAGGGCTTCTACAAAGGCTAATGACTTGTCAGGCTATTTAAGATCTATGAGAAGAGGTCAGGGAAGGCCAATGGTCAGTGATAAATGTGAAGGGGGAGGGGCAATGTAATAAGGGTACACTGCTCAAGACCTTTAGTACCAAACCGAACATTTTTAGTGTTGGTAATACATGTGTGTAGTCTGGAATGAGATGGCATATAACCATGCTCAGCTGTCAACTTGATCAGTTAATGAGCCTAAAAACAATCAAATGTGATTTATGAATACCACACTAGCACAAAAAGTGCAAATAGTAATTTCTCCATAATGCAAAAAAAAAAAGATCAAAATTGATTAAGTACTTTTAGACAAATTCATTAAGTTGCTATTTATTATGACTTTTTATAGGAACTTTACATGGCAGTTTCTTCATTTCTTGAATTTTATTTACTTATTTATTTATTCATTAATTTATTATTATTTTTTTATTATTATTATTATTTTTGCAGTATATGATTTATATGATAATGGCCCATTGTGGAATACACATTTCTTTTAATTGTTGCTACTATATCCATTTTACATCCTAAACTGTAACATTTAACATACACTTTACACAATCTATAGTATTTATTCTCATTGAAAAAATATTGCACCTTTATTCAAGGAGTCATTATATTACAGGTAACCAGTGGTGTCTGAGCATCCCCCCTTCTCCTGCCAAAAATGCCCAGAAATTACCATCTGCAACTGAATAGGAAACAATGTGATAGCCTGGACTGATTAAACTGATATTAATGATGGTGTTATTGATCATGCAGAAGGTAATAAAAGAGAGAAACAAGAAGCCAAGTATATGTATTGAATATAAATATGCTCAGGTTAGACCTGTTCCCACCAGTTTTGACAGATTCATTTTTTAGACCTGAATGGTGGTAGCAGATGCATAGACCCCCTCCCCCTCCTCACACACACACACACACACACACACACACACCAATGTAATCCCCAAGGTGTGATCAGCACAATATGGGCAGTTGGCACAACTTCTTGGAGTACATAGGGGGATTGCAATCAAGTTTTTGCAACCTGAAATGAGGTCAAAATCTGTTTATATTAAATCTGATGGTACACAGAACTTAAAAATGTTTGTCTGGTGAGATATACATGGTGTGGTGCTATATTTATGTATATAGGCACTAAATGGTATGTCAGTCAGGACAGGGAAAGGAACCAGCCCTGTCTGGAAGCATGATTGATTGCTGTAAACATGAGGTAATGGGGTTTCAAAGCAAAATATCTATAAACACCCTTTTCCATGTAAAGTTTTAGAGTAGTAAAGGTTTGTGTATATTAACTTGAAGTGGGACCCTGTATCTTCAAGTGGGTGGAGGTGTTTCACAATGATATGCAGATTTCAGAAAATCAATAAATGCATTTTATGTTTATTCAAACAAGTTTCTAATTTGTACCTGGAGGAATTAATTAAGTTTGCCTTTCAACTACTTCATGCACTGAATACAAAATTGTAAATATTTCATTAAAAAGAAAAGTCTGGTAACAATTGTAGTAGTGGACCACCCAAAGCACTAAAAGCTTTTTCTAAATTTCTTGAGTGGGGTTCCTGTGGTTTCTTTTAATTTACAACATGCATGTAATGTTTTGTCCATTTCACAGGGAAAAAATGGAAGAGTAAAAAAGAAAGGCTAAATGAGACTTTGAAACTTAAACTTTAATTTTTTTTCTACTCTAGCTGAAAGCTTTTAAGAAAAAGAGATGGGCTGAAATGTGAAGCAAATCTTTCTTTTCCAATTTCTACCCCATTAAGGGGTGGTGAATCTGTAATGAGATGGCATGTGAGTTATCCAGCAAAAACAGCATCCAAGGGATTTCTTGGCTGTGGATGTATTTGTTCAGGTAAAGGCAGACGTGAAGTTTAATAGAGAACCAACGCACATACAGGAAGACCAAAAACAAGACCTGTTTTTGATGAAAATTCCCTGTTATTGTGACAGCTGGAAGTGAAAAGTGGAGTAGCATCCCCTAATTGCTATGTCTTGGGGCAGTTTACTTGAGGTGTCATTGATAAAAAAAGACACCTGAAATCATATCTACTTAAATTTTTGGATAGTTGATTTTGTCTCTCTTGTACAGGATTTGATAAACAAATGGAAATTAAAAGTGAAAATTATAGTCCTGCCTAAAGGAGATTTGGAAGATAGAAAAGACACAGATGGCATTTTTTTAAAAAAATTTATAAGGACATATCACTTTCTGTTATCATCAAAGCATTCCTCTTGATGTTGTGCTGTACAAAATTTAGATTCGACACTATGTAATATAACAAATAAGCAAATTTAGGCCATTTAGATCTGTCTGGCATTTAGCAAGGAGGAAGTATATTTCTGCATGCAGACCTTTTGTAATTTAAACCCCCCCCCCCCAAAAAAAAAAGAAAAAGAAAAAGAAAAGACATGAAAGCAAATAATGAGTGAAAAACATATAATTGCATTAAATGTATAAAAGTCATTCCAGAGTATAATCCCTTTTTTTCATTCTCTTCAGGTGAAAGAAAGGCAACTCTTTAACTAGTGAATGTTTCTGTTCAAGAGAGTATATGGTTGGTTGCATACCTTATGCTGTACGACTCTGATGAAAAACAAAACACTGACAAGATAGAAAGTTCAAAGGAAACACAGCAACCAATTTTTATAAATTGTTTTCAGGTTGTTTTACTGTTGGAAAGTACTTATTACACACTACTATACATTTAACTGTTTTTACAGAACATGTCTTGTGAGAAGGAATGATTGGTTTGGAACAGAGGAAATAAAGGGAAACACACTTTTCAGGAAAATTTTGATTTTTTTTTCACAATTTCAATTCATTCATGTGAAAGGTCAGTTTATTCCACATACTTAATGGTCAAAGAAATGTTAAATGCCATACATGAAAAATACAAGTTGGTTGCTGGTAATGCAATCATTGTGGTTGAACCATGCTGTCTTCTGATGGACATTAAAGTTGCTGTTTTCTGCAAGACCACTAGCAGGCAACAATGCATGTCAATATTGACTTTTCTGATAACCTATGTTCAGTTAACCATGAAAAGTGTTGATTGTAGTGCCCATTTGTAGCTATAAGATTATCTGTCTGAGTTGTGAATAGAAAGTATTGATTGTGTGTGAAATATGAAAGAAAATTGTAACTCCCTGTTGCTTATCAGATAGCCATGGCTTAAAGCAATGCGACTAACATGACAAATGGTAAGTGATCAAGGACTAATTGCATTGTTTGTCTCTGGTTAATTGTTCTGGGTTAATTTATTGGGAAAATTCATGGTTCATTAAAGAATTTTTGATGTCATCGTGTTTGGGGCTGTTGTGTCATGAGGATCTTAAACTAATAAGTAAAAGGTGAAGTAGGTAAAATGTTGAATGGATTTTGTTAGCATTTTTCTTATTCCTATAGGTAGAATTGGATATCCAAAATAATAATAAAATTAATAATAATAATTAAAAAAAAAAAAAAAATGTTCATGTCACATTTCCCATCCACTCAAAACACTGCACACAAGTGTGTTATTAGATTAAATTGGAATTGCAGAGTTGTCTGGGACTTGCAGGTATTGGTAAACTTGGAATGCCACGCTCATTGCTCATTTTTAAAAGCATTTTGCTAAACCCCCTCCATTATCTTATAAATTTGCAGCCAGAATGCTCATTTATAATCCATATGTACCCCAGAGCACCCCAGGTATATTGTACAAACCACAGTCAATACTCTCTCTGTCTTTTTCAATAAAGGGTAATTAATTTGAAACCAAGCATGAACTTTCTCAATTCAGCTAATAGAAAATCCAATAATGCTTTTTTATTAAAAAGCAAATATTGGCCCTGTATCATAGCTATTTAAACAACATGAAAGAATGGATTCTGGTGTAAATGAACTGTGCTTTGCTGTGGATAGGGATAATTGTGCTCAGTTCACACCTCTAAATATGACTGACAGAAAATCTCAATCTACAACCAGTCCAAAATTTGTAATTCAGCACATTTGTAATTTGGTGGTGGTAATTAAAAAGAATGATAATGATAAAAAGAAGGCTTCAGTTCAAATATAAGACAAATTTTGACCAAGAAATGTAGAGCAAGAATGTGAAAAAGTGATACTTTTAAGTCGATATTACATGTACATGCATTTCTATCTAATTTTTTACAAATGTATATGCCATTTGAAATGTTGTTTTCTATAACTTATACAAGTGGCATACAAACTGCAAACAGTGTGAAAAGCACCAAGTAGTTCTAGGCCGCACCTGTAGCTTCAACAAGTGATCAATAAGTTGTCATTGGTTCACTTCTAAATATAACACTACCATAATTTACACCTTTCCTGATAATTAAAACACATTCCAAAGACCTTGTTCCATATGCTTTTCATCCAGAAATGCAACCTTATTAAGCTGGACAGAATTTTAAGGACGCAGTCCATTTTTGTCCAATTTGTTCATGCTTTTTGATAAATCATTGGAATCTTTCAGAAGATTATTTTAATGTACACAGCAGTCGCTCAAGCTTTTTTTTTAAATAACCAACTAAAAACAATCCTTTGATAAATGATTTTAGACAATATTCAAGTTATTCTGGAAGCAAAAATTAAAATTTCATTAATTCACTCATTTTAAGTTGGGGGCAAGAAAGAGGAGTTAGACATTGACAGCAATTACAATTATAAACTCATTGTGCTATCAGTAAATTACAGTACTCAAAGAATGAAAGATAACAAAATCCAAATCAGAACCCATAATGACTTTTCTTTCTTTGTAATTGCTTTTTCAGAAGCTACTTTAACTCCCTTGGCATTACAATCAAATACCTGTAACAAAAACAGACAGTGAGTTTCCAACAGAGCACCCATAATTTTGATTTAATCTTAGTTTCCATTCCAATGGCTACAGGTAGCAGAGTGGCTCTGAGCTAATAAATCATCATAAATGGCATGGTCAGTTATTGTGCTCAATGTGTGTTGATTACAGTGAATTACTTCACCATATGGGTTTCCTGTTTCCCAGCATAATAATAATGGGAAATGAAGGCTGATATACTGCCTGATTGTGCCACAGATAAAATAAGATTGTTTGTCAAATCAAGCAAGTGTCATTGGCTACTATGAGTTTTTTTTTTTTTATAAAGTCACTTGTATTATGTGTGTCAAAATTTTGAAATAGTGAACATTTTTAAAGTACTTTCACATGCAAAGTTAAATAAAAATATTTTACTTCAATTTTTTTCTCAGATAGGTTGGAAAGGAACAGAATAAAAGCTGTAGGCAGCCCATCATAAATCTGAGAAAAATATAATCATGCACCAGTACTGAAGATTTCTGTGCAGTTTGTTCTTGATGAAATATTAATTTGAGTACATCAAAGAAAGAGAGGGAAATTTGTTCTGCCATCTCCCCCCCCCCTCCCCCATCCCAATAAAAATGTAATGGGTAACCATACCTGTAGGTCTTTAAAACATGGCATGCTACAGACTTTTAGATGTAGAAGTTTGTAATGGGGAAAATGGTGGTGAACCACAGAACTTCAAAAGATTATCTAGAAAACATGCTCAGCATTAAATAAATGAAGTTTGAAGTTGACATTGTGCATTATGGGGAAAGAGGTTGTGAAAGTACAATCAAAATCTGCTTAATTGATTATTTTGTGCCAGTGATATTCTTTTTAGATATAAAATCAAAGTTTTCTCATTTGAAATGGTATTCTGTTAGTAAGTGCACATTTATATGGCCTTATCATTTTCAGTTTCAGTGTAGACAAAACAAATTTCTGCTTGATTTGAGGAGTCTGATGTGGAAATATTATCCTGCTTGTCCTTTGGGAACTTTTGTGAAACTGCATTTGAAAAGTTCACTGGATGTCATGTGATGACCTATTTTCCTCCATGGGCAGACTTAAAAGGTTCTGATGTGTTCTTTTTGATATCATTGTAATCAAATAGTTTCCAGCTCAGCATTAGTCATCCTATGCACAGTGTATGCACATCTCTGTTCCCTTCTGTAAGGTGGATTGATACAGAGCTTGTGAGTGGTTGATTGCTGTGGCATTACGTATATTAGACACATTTTTCTTTTTTAAATAGTGATATATAATCATGCTTAGAATAAGCTTAAGCGGCTTAAATGTCTTGCATGCCTACTGAAGCTGCTAAATGATAATTAATTAATTACACCCTAGCAGCTTCAGTAGGCATGACAGACATCTAAGCCGCTGAAGTTGATTGCAATTTAGCGAGAATCCTCTTGGAGATAGATTGATCCACAGTTAGTACAATAGGGTCTGGTCTCTTAGGCTTCGTTCACATGCAATGTCTATTTTCTAAATTCTATTTTCTATTCGCGCTATCTTATGATCACGGTCTGTGCACTGAATATCCCGCCGCGTAATTACTGGCAGCGCGAGCCAGTTACTTATAGTAAGTTATAGTAACTTATAGTAACTGGCTCGCGCTGCCAGTAATTACGCGGCGGGATATTCAGTGCACAGACCGTGATCATAAGACATGCCGCAAATAGAAAATAGAATTTAGAAAATAGACATTGCATGTGAACGAAGCCTAAGTCTGTATTTCACAGCTCTCAATCCCCGTCTGCAGTAGGACAGATAAAAAACTAAGAAGATGATGAAAGTTTACATCGATTCCCCTCTCTCATTGGTCATAAAGATAAAATTGAATATCGGAACAAAAACTTTAAAATCAAGTAAGTTACATGTATATTGCACATTCACTCAAGTGGTTTTTCATTTTCTGTGCAACACAGACGACATTTTTAACCTAACAACATTTTTTCTTCTCCAGAAATTTGTTATTTCAGGAAGCAGCAGTTCCTTTGGTTCCACATAACTGCATGGCTGGTGTTTGTCGAAGGAAGGCCATTGTCTCAAAGTCATTGAAGCATATCTTTGTGAAGGATGGCAAACAGACTCTGCATTCATCAACATTTTAGAAAAAAAGCAGTAAGACATTGATTTCATTTATCACCCCCCTTATTATTCATGATATAATGTGCAATGTCATTCAAATTCTTTATGCATTTCTTTACTGTAATAATAAAAAGGGAGCAAAAAAAAAAAAAAAAAAATTGTGCAGATTCTTCATCTTTCAGTGATCAGGCTTTTTAAAACTATGAGCAGTCTTGCTGTATACAATGGAACATAGAGATTGATTTTTAATTTTTGCGCTACACCTTGATCTTTTCGCTCTCTTGTTTTTTCCCTTTGATCATAACAAGTTTTATTGCTAAGACCATTTTAATGAACTCAAAGGGGAAGATCAAATTTGTGAAGTTCAAGTAATGCAGGAAATGCTAGGAGAAGTAAAAGTAGAGTATATTAATAACAAGTGAAATCAGATCGCTGGCTGGCAAAGTTTAGCCAGCAGCTAAAAAAGGAATCTTTCCCCAATAAAATTCCCATTGATAAAACAATGTAAAAGCTTTCAAGTGGATTAGTTTACGCTTCTTTGCATCTCTTCATCTCTGTCTATATGTTTCATTCCATTCAAGATTGCTTAATTAAATGAAAATGTTATCCTTATCTGCTGTGTAGTGCAGTGAATCAGAATAGGGTTTGTGGAGGGTATGTAAAGCAGATTGTACATGTACGTGGCCTATACAATTTTCCTGAATTTTTCTGTTATTTTTACAGGGAGGTGTACTCAGACTTGATTAGAACAAGGATGTTGAAGATATACATCCTTGATTAGACATAATATGTTGTATGCAAGCATTTGAATTGTAGAATTGCTTCCATTTAAGAAATAGTTTAGTTGCAAAACTGGTATGACTAATAATTGATTACATGAATAATTTTAAAAATCAGTTTGTTTCTTCTCAGACATCAAAGCTGTTTAGTGAGCTGTTATCTTGAATGGATTACTCACATCTATCCTTCATTTCATCTATAACAGATTGCTGATGAGCACTGATAAGAATTGATTTTTTAACTCCATGAATATTTGCCAACTGGCAGGTTATGATAATTTGTCCTCACAGCTGCCATTGTGAACCATGCAATTGTACTGTCAGAAGACATATGTCATGTTAAAAATGAGGATCAATAAAATGTATGTCATGTATACCGTCTCTATAAAACTGTATATATCTTGACCTCTCTCTCTCTGTACTACTGTTTAAAATGCATTATCAAGTAGTTGGAGGTATTTCACATGAGTAATAAACTCAATAATTTAGATATTAGTCTGTAGTCTCCAAGATGTGATATATTTAAAATATTTATTTTTCAGCCTACTTTAACTGTCTTGTGTAATTATTATGTAAGCATTGGTGTAAGACTTGTGAATAAATGTTGCCCTGGAAGACTTATTAGAAGATTAGATTGGTATTTCATGAAAAACCTGTATAATGCATCACACTTTTTAATCACTTTATTTCTTCGGCTTCTGTAGAGAATCCTTACTAAGTCCAACACAAATACAGATATGGCACATACAAGCCTGCTGTTCAGATGAAATGTTAGCCCATGTAATCAGATTTAATCTATGGTATTAGTTAAGGCGTGATGGGTTAGCATAACTGGCAAGCCTTAAAACATAACCTATTATACAGTTAATGTCATTAAAAGGTGATGGCATATTGACTGGAACCCCAGTATTTTTAGCCATATGGGATTATGATGACTACACCCCAGCTTGCATCATTTAGTAACCAACATCTGGACTCAGAATTATCTAGAAAATTAATAGTGAATTATAGACTGAGATCTTCATTGCAATTCCTCACACATAAATCATGAATGGTTTGATCTAGCATCCGAAGTCACTTACACTTGAGCTTTATATGTATGTTAGTATGTCCAGGTGAAAATTTAAATAAACTGCAGCGACTTGACCTAAATTTATGAAATTTACAAAATCACAAGATCAGAATTTAGAAAATTTGAGAAAAATTATGAATCAAAGAAAAATCAACATTATCTCAAATTGAAAGAATATCAATTCTACAGCTTAAACTTAAAGGCAAATAAAGTGTGTTAGAACTAACTAAAGGAAAAGAATGAATTTTCGTGGAAATTTGAGTATACTCTATCCAAACAATTGAAAAAATTACAATCTGTGAATTCCATTTTCTACTTATAACTCTCTAATTTTAACCATCACAACTAAAATTCTCCAGTCTCTTTCTAGATCTTTATGGCAAGGCAAGAGTGACTCAAAAACTACAAACTTAGGTTTGTATATTGTTATTGTGAATGCCTCATGCAGTGATTAAGGTTAAAGTGTTGAAATATCCAGAAAAATTAATATCTTGCTTTATCGAGATCTAATGCTCAATCTGTGTTTTTAAAGAAGAAAAAAAAAAAAAAAAATTCAATTTGACCTAAAGGACTACAAGTCCATTTACTATGTGTTTCTTTCTATTTAAATATTTTAATAATGGATTTGATACATTAAAAATCTTCTGTAAAAATGCTCCAAATGCTTCCCAATGATAATAGTACAATTTTGGCTGGACAGCAATCAATCAAGGCACTCCTTTACAGCTTTGTTTTTTTTTCTTTCAGTTACATCCAGTAGTATGCTGACATCTGCTCAACTTTAATGTTCCATGTCCCAAACAGGAAGCTCTTGAACATGTCAGGCTTTAAAACTGCTGCCAAAATATTTTCAGACATGAGCTTTTGCATGTTTCTCACAGAAGGAAAGCTTACAGATTTTGTTTTAAAGGATACCTCTTATTGTACATATGACTATCATTTCTTAAAGGAAATTTGGATGGAGTGGGGTGGAAGAAAATGCTATGGCAACTCAATGAAATTAAATGTGGAGATATTTTTCTAACATAACCTTTAGCCTGTCATTTATCTTATCATTGCTATGCACAATGGAAGAGATTATTAAAAGTCAAAGAGCATATTTCAAAAGACGTGTTAAAATTTTCAAACTAGTTTTGGGTTGAACAACTTCCTCCCCTGTGCAGTATATTACTGAGATGGAACTGTCAGTGGATGAAAACAAACAAGACTGCTGTGATTAATGAAAGTTACCTGCAGATGTAGTAACTTCCTTTGATCTTGTCCAAATTTGGGTGCAAGTTCAGCCAGAAGTGAATTTAAATGAGTTTATTTATGCTTTCTGTAAAAGCACAGCTTCCTCAGTAAATGTTGTTTGAAAACCGGAGTATTTACTTAATGTGTAATGACCATTGTTGATTTAATCAAAAGTAAACTCTTAGTCACTATGTTTGGTAGTATTGTGGCTACCTTTTTCATGAGACAGGTGAAAGTATTATGAAAATTCAAAGCACTGTTTTGATTCCAGTGGATATTCATTTATGAAATATTTAACTGCCCTATGAGGAACTGGAAATCAAATCACCCCTCCCTTTTCAATATAGGAGAGTTTTGATTGAGAGCATCAGATATGTATTAACTAAATGGAAGTGCTCTTAGAATATGTGAGCCTTTGGGAATTTGAAATGGGCTTTAGGCTTTTATGCAGCTTTTATCAAGATCTTATAAGTTCATTTCACTTAAAATCAAAAGCAAATTTACTAGCTATACGCAACTGCACAGAAACTAAGTTTTATATAAGAAAAAAATGAATAATAATGATAATTTATTTTATATATGGCACATTCCATTTAGGCATTAAAATCCCAATATGCTAGAAATGACAAAATAAAAGCTTAAATCATAAATTGCTTATTAAAGTTATACTTCTTAGTTATAAATGACAAAATACAAACTAAAAATCATAAATCGCTTACTAAAGTTATAGTTCTTACTTCTAAATTAATGAGCCTTGGAGTTACTAATGTTGATCGGGAATAATTTAAAGGCTGGAAGACTTAAAACAATAAAACTTTACTGTATCAATTACTATGAACTGATTTAGAAATGTAGATCTTTAAGAGTTTCTTTAAAAATTCAAAGTCATTCACAGTTCTTAGATCAGTAGGTTGATTATTCCATAACTTTTGTGTATATATTGTAAATGCACATTCACCATTATACTCAGTAATTGTTAGCTTTTTTTCCTCAAAAACAGAAAGTAAATGATTAAAAGTGGAAGTCTTAATGATGCATCCCTCCTGGTGTGGGAGATGAAGTTTCGATATATATATATATATATTGGTGATTCTTCTCTATGACTACTTTATCAATTATGCATAATAATTTAGACAATATCCTTTCTTTAACAAGCATCCAGTGAGCCCGACTATTAATAGCAATATAAATTATAGGCAATACATAAACACACAGACACACATATACTAATAAAATGAAGATGGACACACAGCACCATAAATGGATGACTTATTCTGTCCATTCTTATAGATGCAATATTGTAAATGTTATACAAAATTTCTGAAACATTTAAAATAGACGAATTTTCATGAATTTATAAATTTGCAAAATTGTGAGAGAAATTATAGACACTCAAAAAAACTGCACTGACAATGGGGATCAACCAAGGCCGTCAGCACTCTGTGATGTCATATGAGACTAGATAATGTACAAGAATCCATAAGGATGAAGCTGTGTGCTGGGAATGTCCTCTTGGAAATTAAGCAATCCAAAACTGATATCCCAGATATACTTAATATGTACCATTGTGCAATAAAATGTAATTCGACAAAACTATGGAGAAAATAAGCAGAAATATAATCAGGCCCGTAGCCAGGGGTGGGTTTCGGGGGGTTCGAAAGAACTGCCCCTTTTGCTGGGAAAAGGTCCACTCTGGGTAAAATTTGATCTAGGTACATTAAGTTTTTATGGGAAAAGGTCCACTTTTTCAGAAAAAGAACCCCCCTTTTGAAATTGCTGGCTACGGGCCTGTATAATGATCCATGGTTTAATTCTGTCAGCTTATATTGGTTGCTGTAAATGAACTTGTTAGTCTGCCATTATTTCTGATCCCACTCTCCTCCAAATCTCGGGAAATCTCGATTGATTTAATGCTTAGTCATGGGACTTGGGGCAATCTCAGAAAATCCCTATTATTCACTAGCAAAAAATCAAAAGTATAAATGTAATAAGTGGTATAATCAGTTGTTGAAACTGGATGAGTAGTGTCACAATGTTGCCTCGCGCATTAACTGTTTAGATTCAGTCCCATGGGTAACATTATACAGTGCAACTGTTAACGCAATATTTCAAATTGTGCATTGCCCTTTCATATGATATCCCTTAAGTGTTACTGTCATTTATCTGTCCAGGGAATCTCAGAAAGAAACAGACATCCCTCCCCCCTTACATATACAAAATGTATGAGTAAGAAAGCCCTCATTTTTTAGTGCAGACTGTGGACATTAAGGTGAGTTCAGGAGCAGATGGCACACCCTCCACTCTCCACCCTCCCTTACTTTGCCTACCCCCCACCCCCCACCCCCACCCACACTCAAATAAAACGAGAGAGAGAGAGGTCCTGGCTGCATGCTGGACTTGCCATATATATATATATATACACACATATGACAATCCTTAATATTCATCATTAACAGGCAGTTTGATTAACTACACATCTCAGATGTAGCTTTATTGAGTAAATCCAAGTAGTGTTCAGTTTTATGGCAGGATAATATGCATAATGATAGCCATATTAATACAGTGTCACTGACATTTATTAGCTAAATGCTAATGGCATACTAGTGGTTTGTGTAGTTGTGTTAGTCACACAATTGTGGCATGAAAGTACCTAGTCTAAATTTCTGAATTATAAGTCTGTACTTTCCACCTTAAGTGTAGATGAATGTAATATAAATCAATGCTAATTTTTTAATGAATAATAATTGCAATTAATTTGCACACTTAGGCCTACAATAATCAACTTTTTGTTGGTAAATTTTTTCGCTTATCACAAAACTTTAAAAAGTGGAGTGGTTAAGGATACAAATAAATGTTTTAATTTTATGAAAAATTACACTGTGGACATTCTCTCATTTCCCCAGCGTAGCCATGTCACATTGCTTGGAATGCTCCTTACCTGTCACCTACTGCAACACAATCTGCAAGTACCATAATTTAGTGACTTCACCTCTACCACAATCAGCAATTCCTGACTGGAGCAACTGCTGCACGTGACGTCACGGGCACCCAGCAACAGCAAACAATATGGAGGGCAGCGGATGTAGGACGTCTCATTGTCAGTTAATAATCGATTTTATCACTCACTGCCAAGAAACCAAATATTGGAGTTAAAATGGAGATAAAATGACCTAGTGATGTTATATAAGAGTTGTCGATCTATTGTCTGGGTTTGGGAAAAAGTCTAACGCAGTTGAAAAACTTTGGATGAAACTTCGTCCAGTTGTGGCCCCGTTCTCAGACTCGAGAAAGCATTGAAAGATGACAAGTGGTTTGATGAACCTGTCGCTCCTCAGCCGAGGAATCGGGGAAGTGCAACAAAATGGACACGAAAAAGTGGAGGTTAAACTTGAACCTGAGGTAGTTTTAATTAGTAAGCATTTTATGGTCAGAATTTTATATTGTATATAATTAGATTTTGAATTATGGGCTATTTGGTGTGATGGCCCTGAAAGGATCGCCTTTATGGTTATTTGGCCTTTAACGTGTTGTTGCAGTTTGACGGTGATTATTGCAAATAGAATGTAAATAAGAAAATTGTCAAAAGTAGTTTTTATCAGGATTATTACTGCCATTACGTGCAAAAAAGGAATAACTAATTTTTTTTCTTTTTTTTATGTGATGACTGATGAGCCTAATTTTTTCAATATATACACTGTCTATTTTGAACATTTCGAATAAACACATTTATTTATTAAGTATAGTTTTGTTGATGGAGCAAGCATCTTGTGAAGATGTGGTTTATACTATTTTTTTAGTAAATTATACTAAAATTTGACTGTAATGACTAGAAGAAAATAATTGGTTGAAATAATGAATTAAATCCTAATTTTTAAAATACTCTGTACAACAGCAAGTGCTATTGGATGATTAGGATGTTGATCTGGTTGGTCAACACAACATGTTCCTAACCGGGAGATGGACAATCGCTAAAGATGTCATAATTACTACCCTGTTACAAATCAAAAGGACTTTGTAATTACTGAGTTGGATAATCAATAAATTTTGACTAGCGTTGTGAAGTAGAATAAAATGCAGTAGCCAGATTTTATTTACATGTATATCTGAAATCAATATTAGACTTTCAAGGTGCACTTGAAACGCAGACCAAAATCGATCAATGGAATAAATATATTTTTTCATACTTGTTAAGGGCTGTATATAATTGTATGTAATGTCAAAATGACTTTTCATTGACATGAGTCTTAGTTGTCCATAAGAGGGACATTGAATTCTTAGATGCCACCTTATTAAAGCATACAGTGATGCCCTAAATAATGTAATTCTTAGATCTAATAGAAGTGACAAAAGGCATTACATCTGAAGTGCTTGTACTAATGCATGATGGTGTGTTGAAACATTCGTACAAGTGTAATATTGACCGCAGGGTTGAATTAAAATTTAAAAGTATATTTTGCAAATTTTGTGATTGTTTCTAATAGGAAGTAACAAAAATTTGCTTGTACAGTAAGAGATATGACTCAGATATTTTTTGTAAAGAGCTATTACCAGGAATTGTTTCTATTCATGTGTAAGCCCTTTGATAAGTATGCTTTTAGACCACACAGGGCTGATTACTTGGAACTAGTATTGATCAGTCTTACTGTGTAATCTTCATTGCCTGGAAACTAGAAACATTTTTTGCCACAGCACATAAAATAAACTGGAAAAGATCAATAAAATGACTAGGGTGATTATTACAGATATGTTTTGATATGGAAATTAAATTAAAAGTGACCAGTTAGTAGATGATTTGTTTTGCCTGAATTAATTTATATGGAAGGTGCTTTATCTTTTTTTTTACACTTTGAAATGCTCAGGCATAAAAAGATTATATCTTAATTTAAACCGTTAAATTATAGAAATAACATGGCAATTTTTACACTCCAATTTATATCAATATTTTTAAAAATGTAATTTTAGGTATATTGTAAATTTGTGTAGCAGATAAGTATTGTTACACTTAACAAAAAATTACCAGAACGATCCAAATCTACATCTCTTTTCACCTTTGTCCACTTTTTGCAGCAATTTAGATATTTAGCAGTATTGGGGACAATAGAAAGAATTTCCCCTCTCCATTGATTTTTCCTTTCATAAAACTTTCTGCCACTTAATTCACTAATTAATGAGCAAGCATTTTACATGATGGTAGAAAATACGTAGAAATAAGGGAAGATACTGCAAAATTTCTATTAGCTTATGTTTTTTGACATTTTATGATTTAAATGTATACTTTAATTTTGTCTCCACAGGATTACTTCAATTGGGCAGATGATCCTAAAAGACTGTACCTCCCCCCTATACAACCCAAAGTGGCCTTTGAATCACCAAGGTCCATGGGAAACAACAAGTCACCAAGAGAAACACATGAGGTGCATTTACCTAAAACTTTTACAACAAGGAAAGGAGCTCTTTTGTTATTCTCAGAAGACATGCTGCTTCACAGTAAACATGGACATGGGCACAGAAAGCACAGGAAAAGGAGGCATCATGTCCATTCTAAGAGCTTAGATGATATAGACTTCAGAACAGTGGAAGATTTTACAAAGTCCATATTAGCGTATGGAGGATCGGTGAGTATGAGTGAAACAGGATTACTAAAGGAAGAGTTAATTAATGCAGCTGTCATTAAATATTTCTAAGTAAGTGGTTATAACTTAGATTTGAGATTGCTCAAAAGACGAAATAATTCAATCAGCTTTTAACTAAATTTTTCAAAGAATTTTTTGTATAGCTACTTAATTTAACCTATTTTAAACTGTGAGAGTATGAGTACAAAAGTATATTATATTATATTATATTATATTATATTATATTATATTATATTATATTATATTATATTATATTATATTATGTTATATTATATTATATTATATTATATTATATTATATTATAAGTGGTAGCCCCACTATTTGTTCAGGTTAGAATATTTGAAGTCCAAATTTCTATACCATAGACATTCTTTAACAGTGCTAAAGTGCAGCTCTCAAGGAAAGAGTGACACATGCCTCACATAAACTTCAGGGTAAAAGTCTGCTACTTCCTCCAGTTTCACGTGAAATAGACTAGCTAGGTCATTTCATTTGGATGTGATTCAAGTCACAATGTCAGATATTTATTGTGTCATTGCAGTAATGTGCTGTATAAAAGAAGCAATCATGCATAAGCACCCATGTCCTACTATTTTGATCAGTTGTAACAATTTTCAGTTGTTAAAATTGTAATTTGATTTTTCCTGAAATAAGCATATACTAGTGAGCTTAGGGCAGGTAAGGTGCTCATGCACATGTCATGATGCAAGTGCACATTCCTACATCCCCTCTTGTAAAACTCAGTGGAAAATGAAGCCTGGGCACTGTATCTGAAAATAATAATAATAATATATTTATTTCAAGTCTAAAATCCATAAAATGTTCAATAGACTGTACAACATAAAATACAAAGAAGTTTATAGATAAAAATGGTTAAGATATATTTTATATAAATAAGAGCTAAACTAACTTAATTGTAATAAACAGTAATTAAAAGTAAAAAATCCAAGGTTTCTTTAAAATTATAAAATTTAAGATTCATGAATAAAATGTCTTAAAAATATGAGTTTTTAATTCCTTTTTAAAAGATTCTTGTGATTCTATTTGTCTAATAAAAATTGGCAACTTATTCCACTCTACTGGTGCAGCTACACAAAATGATATGTCACCACATGATTTTAACCTTGATTTTGGAACTTTCAGTAAAAGTTTGTCACTAGACCTCAGGGATCTTTGAGGGCTATAATGTTTGACTAGATCAGTTATATATGGTGGAGCTAGATTATAAAAAGCAGCATGTGTAAAAACTAAAACCGTAAATAAAATTCTGGCCCTAACTGGTAACCAGTGCAGATGCTTTAAAATTGGAGTGATATGGCAATCCCTAGGCTGTAGCATTAAAAGCCGTGCTGATATATTCTGGATGCGTTGTAATCTTTTGATCTTATCATCTGGACATCCATATAATATAGAATTGCAATAGTCTAGCCTGGAAGTTACCAATGAGTGTATAACAGTAGCAGCAGCAGATTGATTCAGATGTTTCCTTATGGTGCCAATATTCCGAATGTTGAATAAACAAGACCTTGTGATGTTGGAGATCTGTTTGTCCATTGAAAGTGTAGAATCAAAGTATACTCCTAAATTTTTTACATGGGGGGAGGAAAATGCCATACTAGCTCCAATTTTAAGTTGCAAGTTATGAGCAAGGCCCTTGTTGTGGGGTTGAGTAATGACTAAAAATTCTGTTTTTCCATCATTTATCTTCAATTTGTTTGAAATGAGCCAACCTCTGAGGTCTGATATGCAATCAACAATTGTGTGAAACAAAAATATTTCTCATGATATATGATTTGTAATATAATGTGAAGGACTGTACCCTTGAAAAGTTGCCAGATCATCATTCAGATTAACCCCCCTTTACCAGTGTAGAGCAGAAAATATTATTTTGTTGGTAGTGCTGTTGTTGACTCAGTCATTGTAGGTTGCTGTTTTGTTAATTCACACCGGAGGCTGATATTTGTCCCATATTTACTGATGTTTACTCATGGGCTACGAGTTATGCAGGCAGCTTAGTGTTCAACACTATGTAGGGCCTCTCCCAGTGTGTTTTGTTTGCATTTCATGCATGACATAAGTATTGTTTACTGTAATCCATTCAGCCCATACGCCATTACAGAGGGCCTCTTACATTGCATTTCAGTTTAGGAAAAGAAAGGTAGAGAGTGGCCTTTTTAATGGAGTGCTTTTAGATTGCATTTCAGTTACTTAAAAGAAAAATAGAAAGTGCTCTGTTGGGGTCCTCTTTTCAGTTAGGCATTTGAATCGCAATTACAATACAATATATGTTTTCTAATGTTTGAAGTCTAGGAGCATGGTAGAATAGGTCCTAGGGCGTGATAGGTTAAATGGAGGGATTTCTTGGCAATTATTACTTATTCTCATGAGTCTTTTTAGTGGTATATTTTCAACACACAGGGAATGTACTGATTTGAACTTTCTGAATTTTTTTTCTATTCACGTTATACTGATGCCAACAACATTTGCTGTTGAGGTTGTAGCATTCCTTTGAAGAAAAAAGTGACAGTGCAAACAACTTCAAAAAATGACCAATAAGATGTTTGTGATTATAGCTATACGGATACATGCAACAAAGACTCAACAAAGTATTAGAATACTACTAACTGCAGTAAATACTTATGAAATCTAAAAACACACATGCATTTTTATAGCCTTATTCAGTGTCACTGTTGTTCATTGTCACATTTGCACTTTTGAAAACACCAAAAAAGCTATCTGTATCTCTCCAAATTGATATTAATTAATATAAATAGATTCATGCCAAGCTATCTTTACAAATTTGCTTATCTTTTTTGAATTTGCATTTTAAAGAAAATAATCAAAATTCCAAGGACAGTAGCCAAATGGCTTTATCCTTATTTTTCTATTCATTGATTCATTGTGAAAAGCACTCTGTCAGAACTCTTTAAATAGTTTAATTTTGACTTTTTGAGCATCTCTTCTACTTTGTTAAACCATTTCTCAATACAAATTGAAGGATTAGAAGTTGTGAAATCAAATTTTCCCCTTGAAGTTGAAACTCTTTCTTCATAAAATATTTATCTTATTTTTTATCAGGGCAATGATCATATCAGCCTGAAATTTTTACGTCCAGGAATGAAGGACCTTCTTCAAGAACATATGATCCGTCCAGGTTTTTCAGCACGCCGTTATCTTTCCAGCTGGACTAAATGTTTAGATGACTCCGTGCTGGGAAAACTCACTAGTCAAGGTAATATTAGCAGCCTCTGTGATTGACTGCCATAAATTGAAGTTTTACTGTGCCAGTTACAAAAAAAAAAAAGTTTTATTGGCCTTGTCTTACTTTCCATGTTGATAAATTTTGAGGTTGCTTTTATATAAAGTACTTTTAAGATATATATCACGCCAATGTAATGGTCATGAATCAATAATAAATATATACAAATGACTTTAAAAGTACACATGAAAAACTACTCAGTCATCTATAATACAATTGCATTTTGTTATCTCTGTTGGGTATTTTAGAGCCCATGTTGAGTTATGAATGGTTTTCTCCAGGTTTACTTAGTGACAAGAGTCTTACAGAGACCAACCCTCTCCTGCCGAACCTACGCAGGAGAATCAATGACAATCTGTCCCAGATACCAGGTCCTTACAGACTGATGAGACAAATGCTTATGTCTCCAGGGAGCCTGTCAGGGTACATGTTTTATAGAATGAGGCCAACCACACAAGAATCAGGTACATATGATTTAATTGGGAATTATCTTGGAAAAAGGCAATTGTATTTTCTTACTGATTTTGATTTTTAGAAATGTTTGGTTTTTAACTGGTGCATTTTACTATGTTTGCTCAGTTCCATACATTACAAGATCACTTTTATGCTAATTAAGCAGCTCCATTTCAGTTCAGTCATGCAAAAAGAAGTGTATGTGTAAGATTTTTAAATATTGGACTGCATTTTTTGTAACATGACCTCTGATTTTTTAACCAAATGGCCAGTTATTGTGTCCTATGATTAATAGGCAATTACTCTTTTATTTTAGCAATCTTAGAGGTCACAGAAAAAGATGTGACTTCAGGGGAATCCCCTGCAAGACCTGGAGATTCCGTCCAATCAAACCGTCCAGATACTCGTGGCACGATAAAGATCTTCCGCCAAGAGGGGGGAGTGACTCAGGAAGTGGACTATGACGATTTAGATAAAAAGACTAAAGAACATGTTTTAACAGATTTATTGGTCAAAAGTGCAATAAGTCATGCATTGAAAAAGCAACAGGTAAAATATAAACCAGGATTAATTTTAATAAGTCATGATTACAATCCTTCAGTTATATATTCATATTTAGGAAAAATAGATATCAGAAGACACAGGAAAAAAAGTGATTGAAATCTGTTATGATACTATACCTGTTTTTAACAAGTATTTAATTTTACTCCAGGAAATGTACGAGAAATCACTGGCAGAGAAGAGAGCGAGTATATCAACAGACGCCACTGCATTTCATATGGCAGAAGCTATTGAGGTAAGTGTACAAAAATAATAAGCTCGTTAAATATATATATATACTATGTAAAATATTCTCTACTTGAGTGAATCTTGCCTGTCACAAATTTTTACTGCAAGTTTATGATGGGCAAATACTAAAAATGTGTGTAAAACTTCTAACAGTGGAATCATGATTCATTAGGCTTAAATCTACAGGTTTGAACTTTTATAATAATAATTGTAATGTTAGTTATCTGTGTGTGAAAAATTTATTCACAAACTTGTCTCACTAACATGTTTTCAACTATTTTTAAAGTTTAAGTTAATATGCATTCAACAGTACATCTTTACAAGTTTCTAATGTGTTACATAATACTAATTTGATGTAGCCATTAATGCTTACATTTTAAAAAAGTTTGATATAAACATATGTAATTATGCCCTTTTATTTTGATAATGAAAAAGCCATGGAGAAGAAACTTAACACAACTTATATATAATGGCTTAAAAGATATTAAGGTTTGTTACAAGCCAACTCTCCTTTAAAAATAAGAAATCATTAGAGTGTGCAGTGATTTGAAGATTGTATTTTTTATCATTCTCAACCTTACCTCTATCTCCCCAGAGTTCTCTCTTTACATTTGAGTTAATTTGTTTTTCACATAGATTTGTAGAACTCATATAGGATGTTTGGTTTCCAATTTGCTTATTCTACACTTTTGTCCAATTTTAACAGAATATCGTATGATATATGGAACTATCAGATATACATTTTATGATTTATTTTTAGAAGTATATGTTAAGAGATATTTTAATATTTTAAAAAACTGTAGACACCATAACCTACTACTAATTTGTCAGTGTGCTTAATAACTTTGGAATATAAATACATATACATCTCTTTTGGTAACCATTTCTTATCCTGTAATGCATGCCATTGAAAACACCTAAAATTTTAGATTCAGATTTAGTGCCTTTTATATTATTTATGTTAATGCATGACTGTAAGTTATCAATGTATGTACATACTAAATGTGAAGTCTTGACACCCATTTTCTTGTATAATTTGTTCTTACCTTATTGAATTGTTTTTGCAGTCTGTGTGCATTGTAATGTTGGATACTTATTTTATGTACATGTAATTCATAATTATTTAACTTCAGTTATGCATATGGTTTCATTAAATGGATGAATGAAAAATGAAAACTCTTTTTACTTATTTCCCCAAAATACCTACCTTGCAAACACAGTCTAGAATCCACCCTGTCTATAAAGTATATTCAGTTTCTCTATATTTCAAGAATTGTTGTACTCATTAGTGCAGTTAATATCATAGACAGTATGGTGTAACTGGATAAAATGTTGTCTATCTCGTCATCCTACAAAATTCCTGAAAAACAGCCATTACTGTGTTACCCTAATTTTTGCAGTATTCAGTGTATGCATGTATTGTATTTACACACTAAGTCCACAAATTATGAGGAACGTCAGTTTTTATGATGTCTTTCTATGATATATTTCAGAACCTTGTGAATGACAACAGCAATCAGATAGTGATAGTGAAAGGCGCCAAGCCAGCACCACCTGAAGTAGCACCTAGTGAACAGAGTACTATGCAGCCCTCCTCAGGAGAAGGTGAGTTTTTCAGACAGGCTATTAGGCATAACTTCTACTCTGTCATTCAATTTTCAATTCACTCAATACACCCTTTAGTTATGAATAAGCAGCTCATTATTTATGAAGAGAGAATAACATAACATGGTTTTTCCTGGCCTCTTCATTATCTGTCATCATTCGAGATGAATATAGACCAGTAACAACATTCAGGTGGGAATTTTTTCCGAAAAATTTAATGACCAGACAAAAGGAATGGAAAAACGCCAGACATGCAGTAAAATAATAACTTTCCCAATGTTTTTGTAGTACAACAAAATATTAACTCAGTGAATGGAAATGCTGATGATGCAAGGGAAAAATAACAGAAATGCTTTCTAGAAAAGAGCATCTCTTTTTTCTTGCTCTTTTATTTTTGTTTAGCCTGGTGTTGACCAAACTTTTCATATCCTTGAGGAATGTTGATTGATTTTGGACTCCAATTCTTGTTTGCTCTCTTAAAGCATTACATGATATGCTCACTACATAAATCAATTGACATTATGTGTATAGAAATGCCATGGGGTATACATTTCAGATTTTGTTTAACTTAAAGAGGCTGGATGTCAAATAAACCTAAGAAATATTTTTCCAATTGCAGCATACCTGGTTATGTTTCTTGTCTCCCAGGTAGACTGTGAGCAATTAGCTAACTTATTAAAACAGTAGCGAACACTTGGTTATGTAAAGATGGACTTTCAATGGAGATTATTGACTCTCTGAAGCAATTTCATGCATGGTTGGAAAGAATTAAATAGATCAATCATTGGCAGTTTAAATGAGACGTTAGGTAACATTGATTCATTAAGCTCAATATGAGGTGGATTAATTACGGCACAGTGTGTATATTTGTCCAAGCCATTTAAATGCCCCATTTTAAAATGGCCTTTCTGTTTAAAAGAATTAAAACATATGTTTTAGACAAGAATTCTTACTTTCCTATCTTCATGTTTATATACATTGTATTCTCTAATTTTCTGTCTAACATCTTTCAGAATTTAAGTGTACACAGACAGTTTCTTATTTCAGTTTGATAAAATTGCAGATTATGCTATGTATTGAAATGTTGTTGAACATTTTATTACTGATTCTCGTATAGAAATCTGGACAAATAAATGAATAACCTAAACTTTGAATAACCAAAAAGAAAAAAATCCACAATGCAATTTATCTATTTATTGTTTCAGATCAATCTGCTGGTTGGCCTGATATTAATGAACAAGATCTTAAAAAATCTTCTGGAAAAGGTAGTGCAGCTAGTTCAAAGATGTCTGCAGCTTCTCTCTCCAAACTTCCTGCAGCAGCACCTGCTCCTTCAGTGGACATGCTGCCCTCTGCTGGGAAGGGGGAGTTTTCCAAAGCCCCAGTCTTGCCTCCCATTCAAGCTGGTCTTACAGCACAAGGTGAGAACATGAAATAGCCATTATATATATTTTACTGCAATCAGTGATGTAGAGCATTTTTATAATGTTTTAATTTGTTTTTAAAAAATAATTTAATGAATGATATGAGATCATACGCAATTGATCATTAGTAGCGTCTTCATTATTTTAAACTACAACTATTCAGCATGTAGTCATCTTTACCTTAAATATCATTGACATAGAGTATTGATTTTTATTTAGGACCTGGAGTTGTACCTCACGTCCATATCGAGCCTCCGACACCACAGCAGTCAATTCTTGCCTCCAGAGAGCAGACCAACCTCACCCGCACCGCCAGCCAGATGACCAATAGCAGGCTGGAGGAACATGATGGTAGGGTCATAATTAGTTGAGTTTTTATTGTTGTGATATCCTGTATACACATTCAATTCATCTATTTAAGTATCTGTGCTCTATGAAGCAAGGAGTTGCAACTCCTTGTATGAAGTAACATGACATATTTTCAAACTACATTATAGGAAGTTGAATATCAGCCAGTAACTCATTTTATCTCATTTTTTGAAAAGTATGCAGACATTTTGCTTAATTTTAAACAAATATTTAGTGATACTGTGATAGTCAACAGTAAAATTGTAAAAGCTGGTATGTGAAAGTGGTTTTACTATGAGAAATTTGTTGAAATGTTTATATACATATAAACAAAAGAAAAGAATATTTAACATTTATGAATATATAATTGAACATTAAGTTTTGCTTAATTGTGTTATGTTATCTAGAGTGCATATTACCCCTAATACTAATCCAAACAATATTACAGAAGAAGATGAGGGGTTGGAAGACCAAGAGGAGCAGGAGCAGTGGGCAACACATGTTGATGAGGAAGAAATAATGAAGAAAGCAAATGAGAAATCAGCTGAGAAGAAATCAAGAGTACCTCTCAGTGCAAGGAGCAGTAGAAGTAAAGGTAAAAAGGGTTATCATTATATTACAGAACAGTGAGGGTGGTATTATTAAATTTAGAGGATTTGAAAATGCTTATGAGTTATAAAAACTGAAACTATATTAGAGGTAAGATCTTTGTCTGATTTAGAGAAAGTCACAATGGCCTTCAGCCTTCAGATATGCTGGGCAATTCTGTGAAATGCTATGTAATAAATTGAAGGTATTATACTAGAAATACATTGTATTTTAAAATACTTAAAAATGTCTTTACACCATTTGGCAATACATTCACATACAGAAACAGATAAAGTATCAAAATTGAGATATGGTGTATATGAAGGTAAACTGGTCTCTTTCATCTCACAGGGCCTATGGCTGTGGGAGGTCCCCACCTACACAGCAGTGCAGAGTCTCTCAGTGCTTCCCTGAACTCCCTGGATGACCTTCCCAGGGTGCACTCAGCAAGGTCAGGGTTCAAGGCCAGTCCTCTGGGTTCTGTGACAGGAAAAAGTGTATCTTCCAAGAAATGTAAGTTGAAGATGTTTACAGGTCAAGAAGATTTTTGTTTCGCTTTTTACCTCAAAGAGTTAACACACATGCTGAAAAAAGTTAAATTTAGAATGGGCATTATTCAGCTTAGTCCACCATCTTAACAAACGCAATTCATCCAAAGGATTACATCTGGGTAGTGATTACTTAGTGAGCAGAATATTATTTTCTAGAGGTGAACTCCTGTTGGGCTGGTAACTTTCATCTAATGAAACATTGCAATGCAAATACATTTTGCTCTTGTCTGTTTTGAACAACTGTTGACAGAGATTAGCACTTCATCTGAGTGTTTTCCAAGGTTATTTTAAGACTACCTCTCTGAAGTTCTTTTAAAAAGTTCACGGTCATTAAAATATTGTCACCTACTTCATAGCTATTGGAAGTGCCCAGAGCTATGCCAGCCATAGGAGTCACAAGAGTACAAAGAGTGATGATTCACATAAAGGCAGTGTGGTACTTCTGAATGGAGGAGCGCTGTCTATTGGTGGTGCTGTAATCATGAAACCCAAGGATTCTGAGGAACATCTGGCTGTGGAAGTAGGGGGAGGAGGTGGGTATACTGTGGTTTGTATGACTGTTGAGATGTATGCTATTTTGTGTGAGGCTCTACATTGTGAAAAACAAGAAACATTGCTGAATCATCACATCAAAAAAAAAAAAATAAATAAAATAAAATAAAAAAAATAAATAAAAAAATAAATAAATAAATAAATAATTTCTGCTAAATACAATGTAAATTTTTTAGGTGATTTTCTTATGTAAGAAGTTCTTGTTTTGATATCTTTGTGGCAACAGTGCCATATAGCTGTTGGGTTGTTAATGAGTAGTAAATAACAATAAGCAACATTAAAAATGGTTTAATTGTTTGTCCACAGATGGCAGAGATTCAGGACACCATTCGGAAGAAGAGGAAGCACCACTGCATGCATCTGGACATGCACGTGCACGTGCTGCACCTGCTGCACGTACAAAGGAAACTACACAACAAGAAAGCAAGGTTACTGAAGGAAGTTCAGATGTAGAAAGACAATATGGGAAATACCGAGGTAGGACACCAATGCATCATAATTTAATTATCATTTACCTTGAATTTAAGTAGCTTCTTTCAGGAAATAATAATATATTTTCTTTACAGGGTATCTGTCCATAAAATTACTTTTTTCTATACTAGACATCCTAATGACACCAAGTGAATGGTGAATTAATCCATATTTTTATACCATCTTAGAGATAGTGAGTAGTTAAAAGAATCCTGCATTTTGTTGCATTTTCATTCCCAAAATTCCTTAAAGATTTAGTGGCAACTAACAGCAGTCTGCTTTACTGAGGTTTGATTTTTCGTTTGTATTCAATTTGCATGTAATATCTGCTATTTGATGTCAGTATTGAGACATAGTTTCAACAAATGAATGTAGACATTCTTTGTCCTTATTTTGTTTGAAGATTTTAATAATACCCTTTTTTATGATCTTTTGTATTGCTTTCCACTGTGTATGAATTAATGATTTTCAAATCCTAACTTTTTTGTGTTTGAATCTTTCTTTAATTGGACAGCTGTAGACTTTCACGGTGGTGATTTTGATGCCACGGCATCCATGTACACCTGGAGTTACAATCCCCAGGGGGAGTCCGTGTCAAAATTTGGCACATCAGTGCGGTCAAGCACAATTATCACAGGTCACACAGGTAGATGGTAGAACCAATATCATAGCTGACTAAGCAGCATAAGGCTAGGCACTATATAGTTAATATGCAAATGCACGCCTGTATATGTTAACAGTGCTTTGTGATGTCACCTGCATGGGGCTATATTCTAAAGTCTGAAACCTTTTTCCATAAACACATTTTTTCATTAGAAGCATGCATATGTTTTCAAATTAATTACTTAATATTCAAATGTACGAAGGTTCTAGACTTTGTAAAATATAATCCCAGGTTGATAGAACTGTTGAGAGTCAATGGCAAATACACAGTAGCTAGCTATTAGGTAGTGATGCTCTTACAAACACCAACTAAAACTTACATAAAATGGAGCTACATGCTTTTATTATTAATACAATTTTTTTTATTCCAGGTGGCTTGTTTGTAACTGATATACTTATAAGAATCATATATATACATGCATATTGATTATGAAACAGCATGAGGATTAGGGATTACTTATTATTAATCGGTTTTCTTCATTGTTTTAGTTATTACACATGTATGCCATATATTGTATATGCATCTAGCACATCATAAATCTGATTTTAGTTTAGCACCATAGCATGACATTGTTTTATCCTTTATGTATAACATTGATCTTATCTTATATACACACAGACATGAGGATAACTTTTGAGGTAGTGACAGTCCCAATTCTGTGCTGGCCTTAACTAAGTTATTTCCATTACCCTATGTTGACATATTTGATTTGTTTTTAATTATTGTATTTACAAATAAACCTTGCTAGTCCAGAGGACCTGCTTTACCAAAATTTATGCCAGTCCTCCCCTTCTTCAGGTGGTCATGACTGGCCAGACAGACAGTTTCCCCATATCTGTACACATACTTGTAATTTACTAATTGCAGTTAATACATAACAGTATATTAAGACATACTGGTATAAAACAGTACAAGTCACGGCTTCCTCTATATGTATTACTATATATGTATTACTATAGATATTGCTGTTGTATGAATGTTATGTATGAGTGCATATGGCTATTGTATTTAGAGGCCTTCAATATATGACATGGATCAGTAATGCTGCTGAGTCGTTATAATTTGTATAATTGACCTTTTAACCCTTTTATAACATTCAGTTTTATAATTGCACATGAACACCCAGTAGTTTTTTTAAATTTAATTTATTTATTATTATTATTATTTTATTTTATTATTATTTTTTTATTTGCTTGGGGACTTAAACTATCAACATAATAACATTTTTTCAGCTGACTCAGTTTCTGAGGGTTTGCCTGCCTCAGAGTATTCTGTACCACCTGCCAAGTCTTCTAACACCCCTGCAGTGTTTCTTGAGCCTGAAATTAGGGTTCAGAAGTCATTGTCACCAGGGTCTAGCTTGGGACACTCTGATGTTTTAACAGGGCTTGAAGGTACAGCATGATGTCACATGCATGTGTGATGTCACGGGGATTGCATTACCTCACTGAAATTGCTGTGATGTCACTTCAGCTGCATGACGTTTTTGCCCTGACATGCTTGATGTTACTTACACTTCATGATGTTATTTTAAATGCACAGTGTCACTTTGACTGCATGAAGCCACCTTTGACACCTTTGGTTTCTGATGCTTCACTTAACTTGTTGTGCATGTTCTCTTGTGACTTTTTACACCAATATTTTGTGTTGTTAAATTTTGTTTAGAAAATGTATTTCATTTATATACCTTCATGCACTTGCTATCTTAATTTTCTTTGCTTTTTTATCTTTTAGATTCTCACTTTTTATGAGCTGAAGATTCTAATGCATGAACTACAGCACATGTATTTTTCTGTTATTATTCTCTTTTCACATGCACTTTTGTTACAGGCAACTTGTTTGAATTTGCACAAATGCTGAAGTAAAGTAAAGTCATTGTTTAGTAACTTGTATTTCATTGCTTCATTAGAGTGATTGTGTTTGTGGAAGGATATACATGTGTACTTTTTATACCAGTGCTATTAGGCAAGCATTTGGTGCAAAATTTTTGCTTTGCTAAATTGCTTATTCTCTTTGGTGTTATATTAAGTGAGATTGCACAAGCACACACATACACACGCATCTAAATAAAAAAAGTACTAAGATTTATATCATGCAGCTAATGAAGAACACTACATATGATATCAACGAAGACATATGCTTTTGAGAAAATGATTCATTTAAAGTAAACTTTTGGTAGAATTTTGCACAGAGGTTATTTTAAGTAAAGATTTCAAGTTCATGTCTTTAATTTCCTGTACCAACACCAGTGTACCAGTGTCAAACACAACGTCACACTGCTTCACATCGCTATCATCACAACTACCACAATGTGACATATCTGAACACATTTGTATGTACATTCCAGCTGATAACCAGTCCCACTCTCATACCTCTGAGGCAGAAGCTGCAGCAGCAGTAACTGAGTCACAACAGGAGGCAGAGAAGAAATTGATTGAGGCACTGACTGCGCATGCTCGTGCGATCGCAGTCAGTGTTCTCAATAAGAGTGATGCAGGACAGGACCTAGAGGAGGATGCAAGGGTAGGTATATGATAATACCATGGGAGTAATGTGAAAAATTGGAAATAGTTTACCTATATTGTTATAGTTAATATACTGTACATAATGTTTTATAATGTTTTAGATCTTTGTGAAGAGAAGCTGACAGTCCTTTTATAAAATAAAATAACATTTGTGACACTGTTTTGAAAAATATGCCAGTAAAACAAACAAAAAAGTATTTACATGTATTTTTATATCACGTAGTTTAAAAGATAGAGTAACTTCAGTTGGTGGTGGAATGTTATTAGAATATTACTTCAATTAAAACCATGGATGCATGATCAATAATTGCATGATAACCACATATAACTTTCATTATTCACTCAGGAAAATTCACGGCATATTAAGTTTTCTGGTCACAATAGTAATTTATTTTATTTTATTTTTTACTTTAATTTATGATCATTATTATTATTATTATGTAGTGCATGTTAGATACAATAAGCATCACAAAGAGCTTGAATATATGTAAACTTAATTATTTTTAATTTCCATCTAAATGCATTTAAAAGAATTTACAGTGTTAATATTTTCATACATTTGCATGAATTTAACCTACATGCAGCTTCTTTTTTTTCATTTAAGTAGAAAGCAGTCTTTTAATCTAAAATCTTTGCTTACTGTCAAAATTTGGTTGCATTTTGTTTTAGCTTGCAGCTGAGTTGTGGATGGAGCGTTTGCCAACGCCAACACAAATTATTTCCCGTAGTCAGTCACTGAAAGATGTTTCATATTTAGACTATGAACATGATCATGATGAAGATGTAAGATTGAAGGGAAGAGTGTAGTGTATAATTGCACAGAATGTCGCTGTTTTCAGCACTGTGTGTTGAGTGAATTCATTGTCACAAAAAGAAAAGAAAACAAACAAACAAAAAAAAAAAAAAATAAGAAGAAGAAGGAAAAAAATTTGTTAGATGTTCTAAAAAAAAAATTCAAGATAATTATCATACTGGGTACTATTACCCTTGCATTTCATCAGCTGGATTCTGTGGAATCTTCGTTCAAATGTTGCTTTACATGAAAGGTGAAAGGCAGCCATTCCTCATAATGCTTATTACTTAACAATATTTTACTGAACAGAACAGCCAGTCACCTATCATTAAAGCACATTCTGAAATGATTACTCACTAGATGGCAGCACTGCACAGGCACCTTAACCCTAAACTTTTCCAAGAGAACAGCACATTAGAAGTGGTGTTGGGAAAATTACACTGGCATTGTACTGGTTATCTTATCTTATTTATTAGCATATGCACTCATTTTGTTTTCAGTTCATTTTTGTTGCTTCTGTTATCACTATGAATTTCATTTATTTATTTCAGTTTAGTTGATATGTTTTCAGTTCTTTATTTTTTCTCTCATATGAAGTGAAAGCACAAGTTTTGATTTATAGCAGTAGTTGATAGAGTTTTTAACAATTTAACATGACTTGATAAAAATATAAAAATTAATGATGACTGTAAACAGTAGAAGCATAATTTATAATTTTGTTGATTTGGTGTATTTTTTATGGTATAGGCTAACAGCATGCTACAACATAGTAGAGTTGAGATACACCCAGAAAAAAAGGACAACTTTTTCACTGGGACTTTTTTATGATCTTGACTCTGCACCAGTAATCAAGCTATTAATATATTAACTATATAAATGTCATGGTTTCAATGTGACTTTGTTGATTCAGGAGTTTACTTGTATTGCCATATTTCACTGACAGACATATGAATATTATGCATGAGTGATACCAATGTAATGGCATAATAAACAAAATATGACAGTTACAAATTCTGTGCACATTAGACATGCATGAGATAGATTATCATGAATGGTGGTGGTATCCTCTACTTAGTTTTTAGAAGGGATGTGGTTACAAAGCCCTACGTTTTAAAAATGCTTTGCACTCTTTTCAAAAGTTTTATTCTGGTGGCAGTTACATTCCATAGCCTATTCCATTAGATGAGCTTCTAAAGCCCATACATTTTATCCAAATCTTATTTATTTTTTGATGTTTGTTTTAGGAGGCTGTGATGGAGATAGTTAAACGTAGAATGAAGAGTGCTGAACCCACCGCTGCTGAGTACAGAGATTTACTGCGTGAAACACTGGCTAGTGTGGGTAGGTGGATAACTGAAGTGACAAAATAATAGGGATAAAAGAAGTCAGGTCTTTGAAAACTGCGTATATTTTGTGATATTGCTTGTGCTCTAAGGCATTGTTTTGAATGTTTTCTTACATACATACATACTGGTACTATACATACACTTTACATGTTTGAATTTTTTGTGTTCTTTAGATAGGACTACTGTGTGTATTCCCTGCATACTTTGTTCAGTTCTAATTTGGCTTTTAAAAATTAAACATCCCATCATTTCCTTTTAGATGAAAGCTCTTTAAATTAAAAAACTTTGTTTATGTTTTGCTTTATTGCTTTATTCTTTTTATACCTTGACTATTGTGGTGATTTTTAGACCACTAGAATGTGAACTTTTCTATTAAACTATTTTCTGTCTTTATTTATTTCAATTTAATTATAAAAAATCTTGATTTTTACATCATTTTCTTCATTACGTAAATGATTTAGTGACCAAGGGCACGGGTAGTCCCAGCGTTCATTCAGTAGATGAAGTAAGTCCAGAGTTGATAGAAGCTCTGGCAAACAAGGAGGACATAAGGCCAGAAGATCTAGAAATAATTCAAAATGAGGAAGGCAAGAGTGTCATTCGCTCCAGAACACACAGTCAGAGCCATAGTCAAAGTAAAACTCAAAGTCGAAGTCAAAGTCAGACACACAGTCGTGGTCTCAGTCATGGTCATAGTGAGGCTCGTAAAGGGACTGGACGCAGTGAGGTATCCCAGCATTCTTCACATGTGTCTCAGTCTCGGCGGTCCAGTGGGAGTGCAGTGAGGAGTGCTGTGGACACACTTGAGAGGAAAGCATCAGGACAGGAAGACGGCCACGTGATGCCGGAAGGTAGACACTATACTCACTGCACACCTAGCACCAGAGAGTTAATCGCCAGCAAATTTGTTTTCGTATGCCTATGTGATGTAGGCCTAACAGCAGACAACTTGCAGTTGAAAGCAGCACCTGTACCTCTTTTACTGTGCTTGCATGAAGCATGTGTCATTTATCATCAGCACCTGCACCATAGATTATTGTTGGTCATCTGGCTTGCATGGTTAAGGGGCTACTGTTGTCATTAGGCCCCTGTTTGTAGTGTCCGATGCCTGCATTGAAATATGCTGCAACTAAATGTCACAGTGTCATGCCTGTGTGGTCGGTGATTGCCACTTTGAGTATGCCAACATTCACTTCACCAGCACATTTGATCCTCAGCATGCTTGCCTCCAAAATGTGCCATCATTTGGATAGAAGAAAGTGTTGTCATCATGTGTGCTGCTACCTACAGTCTTGCTATTAACAATGCATGCACTGTAATCTAAATGCCAAGCTAACAAGAAAATATATGGCGTGATATGCACTAGAGAAGGCATTTTGCCAAGGTTCTGCTTGAAATTTCACTGGCACATGAACAGTTACTAACAATATACTTTTGGACAAATTGCAACATTATATTACTCACATATACTTTCCTCAGATATTATTTCCATTCCTGCATTGATAGTGCCCCATGTCTATGATAACATACAATTTGCTTGCCTTGCCAGCATAGAAAGCTGTGCTTTAACATAGTGCCTCTTCCACATAATAGCTTATCCTACATCCTTTAATTCTCATCAATAGTGACTGTTTAAATATGTATTTGTCATTAACAAGGCACTTTATATTTGAACAAGAACATTTAATCAATATTGTAATATATATCCTAGCTTTTGTTTCATTGAGGTAAGTTGCAAATAATGATGTTGGTTTTCATGTAGGAACTGAGGCATAAAATGAATTATTACATTACATGGTTATATGGAGTATTATGGGCATTCACAGTAAATATTTGTATTTAAGCATCTGCTGCTGACCAAATGGAAGATGTTGATGCACAAGTAGCTTCAATGGACCTTATCCCCTATGCTCCCTTGCCACCTATAGCTACAGCTGATGACAGTAGTGCACAACCTAGTCTACCACCAGATGGCTCTGGTGAAAGCTTTAAGCCATCTGCTCCAGGAAGCCCAGCAAAGTCTTCCAAATCTGCCAAATCTGGGAAATCTGCCAAGTCTGTAAAGTTTGTAGAGAATGTTAAAGAAGAGAAAACAGATCCTGTGAAAGGAAAGAAAAAAGCATCAGCAAAGAAAGCAGGAGAGACATTAGTTGTGACAGTGACTGATGATGTAGAGCCAGAGTTGTCCAAGGAAGAAGCAGACAAAAAGGTGCTAGCAGAAGTTGCTCAGGTAAGATTCACTTTGTCCTGTTCATTGTGATTTTATGTAAATAGTTCAAAAGATTTCACACAAGTCATCATTTAAGGCTGTCAACTCAACAGAGTTATGATACTGTAGTTTACAAATTAGTGGTTGATGGGACAGCCCCTGAAAGATGCCTCATATATCAAATCTTTTATTTTACAATTATTTTTAAACAATATTCTGACAAATTGCAAAAAGTATCAGAAAAAAAGACTGCATCCACCTTTGCATATTATGCCATCTACTAGGAACAGAGTTGTTTGTATTATTGTTTAATATCTGTTCACTGATTGTTTCACCATTGATTCTTTCACTTGTAGGTGTAACTGAGCTAGGGGTTAAAAGAATCATGTTTTAAAGCTTCATTTTAAATTCTTATTTAAAAAAAATTTTACAATTCTTTTTGTTATTATTATTATTATTATTATTATTATTATTATTATTATTATTACTGTCAGGAACTTGCTCAAGCCGATGCCAAATCCACAAAGAGTGCAAAGAGTGATAAAAGTTCAAAAAGTGCCAAAAGTGGAAAGAGTGCTAAGAGTGCTAAAAGTGGGGCATCAAAGAAGAGTAAGACGCCTGATGACAAGAAGATATCAGAGAAAGAATTTGTTGTTGGTAAGTGGCATTAACAGATAGTGGAGTATAGACATACAGAAAGACAGATCAATATATCAATGATTATAAATGAATAGACAGATAGATATAGAAATACGTCAATTAACAAAAAGTTTGAAAAATGTAGTCTTAATCTGTAAAATAAAAAATGGCATTGTATATTTAAAATGAGTTATATTTTTGTAAATTTATTTATAGATTTGACTTGAGTCGATAATAAGGAAAAAATGATAATTGTTTCATTTTGTCATTACTGTTTCAAACTTTCAGGTAAAGTTGAGAACAAGAAAGAGTTGGAAGAACTTTATGCTCAGCCTGAAGATCCTGCTGCAAAAGGTCAGTATAATTGTCTGCATGGACTACAATAATCATTTCATATATTAGAAACATTTTGTTTCTTAATGTAACTTACATAATTGTCTATGTTTATGTACGTTTTGACTTCGTAGTTAACTTGTGCATGTGTGGAATCTTTTATAGTATATCTTACAACCCTTTTATTGTACCACCAGCGTTAGCGCTGGCGGTACACATGGTTTTAGTCCCGTCCGGTCCGTTCCGCCGGCTCCTGCGGCTCCGCCGGCTCCTGCGGCTCCGCCGGCTCCGCCGCCATGTTACCGTTACCGCTTCTCCTCCTAGACGGTAAGGGCCTACATACCCATCTCTTGGATTTAGGTCACCTATAATCTCAACTCGTTCCATGTAAAATTTGGGCTTTGTCGGTATTGGGGTCTAGGTGTGGCACTCATTGCAATGCACCCTTGTCCAAAAATGGCAAAATTAACTGCTAATTATCTACCCTACGGAAGGAATTATGGGAAAAATTTCTACAGACGGCTTTCCAAAAGTCATATGTGTAGATTTCAAATATGCCCTTGGATTTTACCTTTGACCTTTATTTCAAGGTCAAACGGGCAAAAATTTTCAAAAAAATGAATTTTTTTACGAAAAAAAAATTATTTGCACTGTTATTCAGACACCACACAGACTTAACCAATAATATAATTGGAAAATGTTACCCTTCAGGTCATCTTTCATCTGTGTGAATTTGGGGTCAATCGGTGCATTTTCACGGGTGTAGCGGCCATAAGATACCGAAACTGAAAACTGTCTCTAATTCGGGAACCGTTAATGCTAGAGACCCATTCTTTTTTGCATTTTGTAGAGCATGTAAAGCCCAACACTGGAGGTGGTCTCCGTTTTTTTGTATTCCATACGGTTTTCGAGTTACGCTGTATCAAAAAGTACATATTGGTGGTGAAAGCAAAATGTGCAGTACGGTAATGGATAATAAATTTTGAACTCTGGAAAAATAAAACATAAGGCTTGGCAAAGCAGACAACTTGTGGTCAAAAATGACATTATTTCATCAAATTTGAACTTCTGGAACTTCAGAGCACTTCCCATTTCAAGAATTTTGACCAAAATGACCTTTTCTTTATTTTAATTAATTTTTTCTGTAGGAAATTTATGGCACATTAAGGTAACTCCGAAATTATAACATTTAGTCCCTTATATCTCCAAAACTCGCAGAGATAGGTCCATAGTTACTATTGAAGTTGAATAGGAAGTCATATACTGGCAATCTTACTGTGACCTTGAAATTGACCTTTGACCTACTTTTCACCATAAATTGAACTTTGCAAATTTTGCTACCCTTTTATCTCCAAAACTGGCAGAGATAGGTCCATAGTTACTATTGAAGTTGAATAGGAAGTCATATACTGGCAATCTAAATGTGACCTTAAAATTGACCTTTGACCTACTTTTCACCATGAACTGAACTTTGCAAATTTTGCCTCCCTTTTATCTCCAAAACTGGCAGAGATAGGTCCATAGTTTCTATTGAACTTGAATATGAAGTCATATACTGGCAATCTAAATGTGACCTTGAAATTGACCTTTGACCTACTTTTCACCATGAACTGAACTTTGGAAATTTTGCTTCCCTTTTATCTCCAAAACTAGCAGAGATAGGTCCATAGTTACTATTGAAGTTGAATAGGAAGTCATATACTGGCAATCTAAATGTGACCTTAAAATTGACCTTTGACCTACTTTTCACCCTGAACTGAACTCTGCTAATTTCTTTCTCTTTTAACTCCAAACCTGGCAGAGATAGGTCCATAGTTACTATTGAAGTTGAATAGGAAGTCATATACTGGCAATCTAAATGTGACCTTGAAATTGACCTTTGACCTACTTTTTATCATGAATTGAACTTTGCAAATTTTGGTTCCCTTTTATCTCCAAAACTGGCAGAGATAGGTCCATAGTTACTATTGAAGTTGAATGGGAAGTCATATACTGGCAATCTTTCTGTGACCTTGAAATTGACCTTTGACCTACTTTTCACCATGAACTGAACTTTGCAAATTTTGCCTCCCTTTTATCTCCAAAACTGGCAGAGATAGGTCCATACTTTCTATTGAACTTGAATATGAAGTCATATACTGGCAATCTAAATGTGACCTTGAAATTGACCTTTGACCTACTTTTCACCATGAACTGAACTTTGGAAATTTTGCTTCCCTTTTATCTCCAAACCTGGCAGAGATAGGTCCATAGTTACTATTGAACTTGAATATGAAGTCATATACTGGCAATCTAAATGTGACCTTGAAATTGACCTTTGACCTACTTTTCACCATGAACTGAACTTTGGAAATTTTGCTTCCCTTTTATCTCCAAAACTAGCAGAGATAGGTCCATAGTTACTATTGAAGTTGAATAGGAAGTCATATACTGGCAATCTAAATGTGACCTTAAAATTGACCTTTGACCTACTTTTCACCCTGAACTGAACTCTGCTAATTTCTTTCTCTTTTAACTCCAAACCTGGCAGAGATAGGTCCATAGTTACTATTGAAGTTGAATAGGAAGTCATATACTGGCAATCTAAATGTGACCTTGAAATTGACCTTTGACCTACTTTTTATCATGAATTGAACTTTGCAAATTTTGGTTCCCTTTTATCTCCAAAACTGGCAGAGATAGGTCCATAGTTACTATTGAAGTTGAATGGGAAGTCATATACTGGCAATCTTTCTGTGACCTTGAAATTGACCTTTGACCTACTTTTCACCATGAACTGAACTTTGCAAATTTTGCTTCCCTTTTATCTCCAAACCTGGCAGAGATAGGTCCATAGTTACTATTGAAGTTGAATAGGAAGTCATATACTGGCAATCTAAATGTGACCTTGAAATTGACCTTTGGCCTACTTTTTATCATGAATTGAACTTTGCAAATTTTGGTTCTCTTTTATCTCCAAAACTGGCAGAGATAGGTCCATAGTTACTATTGAACTTGAATAGGAAGTCATATACTGGCAATCTTTCTGTGACCTTGAAATTGACCTTTGACCTACTTTTCATCATGAACTGAACTTTGCAAATTTTGCTTCCCTTTTATCTCCAAAGTTACGCTGTATCAAAAAGCACATTTTGGTGGTGAAAGCAAAATGTGCAGTACGGTAATGGATAATAAATTTTGAACTCTGGAAAAATAAAACATAAGGCTTGGCAAAGCAGGCAACTTGTGGTCAAAAATGACATTATTTCATCAAATTTGAACATCTGGAACTTCAGAGCACCACCCATTTCAAGAATTTTTACCAAAATTACCTTTTCTTTATTTTAATTAATTTTTTCCGTAGGAAATTTATGGGACATTATGGTAACTCCAAAATTATAACATTTAGTCCCTTATATCTCCAAAACTGGCAGAGATAAGTCCATAGTTACTATTGAAGTTGAATAGGAAGTCGTACTGGCAATCTTACTGTGACCTTGAAATTGACCTTTGACCTACTTTTCACCATGAACTGAACTTTGCAAATTTTGCTTCCATTTTATCTCCAAAGTTACGCTGTATCAAAAAGTACATTTTGGTGGTTAAAGCAAAATGTGCAGTACGGTAATGGATAATAAATTTTGAACTCCGGAAAAATAAAACATAAGGCTTGGCAAAGCAGGCAACTTGTGGTCAAAAATGACATTATTTCATCAAATTTGAACATATATATTTTTTGCGTATTTTGAAAATTCTTGTTGATTGCATTTTTATAGCTTGTCAAGCATAAGACTGGTGGCTGTGTCCCTTATTTTGTGTATGTGGGGGTCTATACGAATGCGCTTGCTCCAGCTGGTGGTACAATATTCGGAGGCGGTATCGCCTCTCTGATCCTCTAGTTAATGTATTCTGTATTCCTAGTAAAGTGAGTGATCTATACTATCTTATACATTTTGCATGCCTATAATATTAGAATATTAACTTATTGGTATATATTCATAGATGAACCTTTAATAAATTTGCAAATATGTGTAATGATAATTAACTTTTTTTGAATATTAATAAATATAAATATTATTAATATTCTGTTGCATCAGGGAGTCAAGTTTTAACACCCATTAACAAAAAGGGTGGAGGTGAGAGAGAGTAGGGTGAAATAATGGGGAATTTCTGCATGCTCCCTTGAATGTTTTATATTGAAATTGGTTGTAGTGATGTTTTTTCCCTTTGTTTTAACTGATGTGATTTTAATAATTCCCCTGCATGTTAAGATATTTTAGCATCAAACATATTCAGGGGTAGAAAAATTTAAAGAATTCATGGTGGCCTTTTGAACCCAAAACGTTTTAAGGTAAAAAGATCCATACTGAATTTTCTGCACATGAATAACATTTCCAGAAAATAATAAAAAACCCATTGTCAAAAAAGAACTCACACAAGAGAAATTGGCTGAGAAAGCTGCAGCAGCTGAAGCATTGGCAGACCGTTTCTTGTCTCAGTATGATTTAAGTGAGACTAAAACTGGTGGTAGGTTTAAGAAACGGGGCACTGAATGAAGTGGGCTATCTCATCCAAAGTCACTGCTTATTTTCCAATTTTAAATCCTGTAGATAGGTTATAATTTTATTAATCAAAATTATTAACTAAATTGGCGAATATTATTTCAGTTATCATTTCATTAGTAAAAAATCACTAAAAATGAAGATTAAATTAAATCACTGTATATATTTGATTCTGCATAACTAACCAATTGATGTTGTTATTATTGTGCCTTGTGTTTGATATTATTTACCATTGTCACATTTGTTTGTCACTGTGTTGTCACGTGTCACTTTCAGTTAAGTCTGTCATTTGTTTACTTGCCTTTGTTCAACAGCACTGTCACATGACACATCATATGGCACAAAGCTCAGTAAACTACATTCCTTTGAATAGCATACCATTATTATGATGATGATGATGATGTACATTTGCCTGCTGGACCAGTTGCTTTCTGTATTAAATCGCAAAGTGTATTAATATATTCTAATATGAATTAAAAATTATGAATTTGAATTATGATTTTGATTTCTATGCTTCATGCAGACTAATTTATCTTGCTATTTATATTGTTCGCCTCATTACGTATATTGTGATTTTTTGCAAAAGAGTATTGGATATTGACTTATTGCTTTTCAATGAATGATAAAATTGCAGCTTTGCCTAAAGAGTTAGTTGTCAGAATATTTAAACTATACATTTTCTTTGATTTTCATCAGCATTTATATCATGTACAGTTTTTGAACCTGTTTTATTTGATAGTTTTTTTTTAAACTAATATTGCTTGTAATGAAACAACTCACTAAAAGTCACATCTCTTTTATCAATAATATGGATTGGACCATGCTAGAAACATGTGCACAACTTCATTATATCATGTTACATACTTCATTTTAGATGCCAAGAAGCCAAAGAAACCTTCAGTGCCTGTTGTAAGCAAGGCTAAAAAGACAGCTCCAAAAGGTAAAAAGAAGAAAGAAGCAGCACCTGCAAAGAAGTCTAAAGCAAAGAAGAAGGTAGAGGAAGTAGACGAAGATGAACCACCCAAAACCCTCACTCCTACCACAGTAATGGAGGTGAAGGCAGAGGAAGGAGAGAAAGTAAGTAGACTTACTGTATCAACCCCCATTGAACCATATACTTATTTTCAGAATGATGTCATTTCAAAATCATATTTTTTGTACAATAAGATATACAAAAATTGATTATAACCTATTCTAATGTTTATTATATTTATGTTCTCTTGTAGCAGTCAGGCACAGAGTCTCCCACTCCTTCTCACACTACCACAGAGAGCTCAATGTCCTTCATCATAGTGCGGGACGAGTTTGAGGCCACACCAGAGCCAGAGGAGAAGTCAGAGACCAAGTCCAGGGTCCTGTCCTCCATCCATACTGAGAAGACGGAGGAGGAGGAGGAGGAGGGTGGAAGTGAGACTGAGGTAGGTTGAGATGAACTGTTCATCTTTATTCAGCAAGAACTGACACTTTTCTGTGGTTGGAGGTTTTCTTCCTATATATGTGTAAAATAGAGTTTAGATTGCTTGGGAATTGTATAAATTATTAAAAGACAGAGAAATGCAGAGTTAAGGAATAGATTTTCTCTTTTTAGTATTGTTCTATCCTTGAATTATATTTTTGAGAATGCAGTATTTTTATATTTGTATTGTATATTCCCTATGGTTACTAGGGTTTTATATCTGTATCGTCTTTGTCTGAATTTTATTTTGATCTACTGCAAATGTTATAACATATTAAATGAAATTTGTTTTATAGTATATTTATTATTTTTTTGTTTTTCTTTGTAAAATGAAATGTTTTGGGCATACGTATTGATTTATGAATTTATGAATTTTAGAAATAATGTAAGAAAGCAAGATATGTGATACTGCCAAATGGATATGTGCCAAACTTCTAAGATTGATGAGCATTATCTTAAAGAAAACGGGATATGGGTCAAAAACAGTTACTGAAAAAAAGTCTGCATAGGGACACAACCTTTGTACTCGTAGAGCTATGCAATTTTCTTCTTGTTATCAAGATCCATGTTTGTTTTAGTCTGTACAGCTGAAGAACGTTACAGACAAAGCTGCCAGAGAACGAAAACGACAAGCAGACCGTGAGCGAAGAAAACAGGAAGTGGAGAGAAAGAGGAAAGAACGTGAGGAACAGATCCGGAAAGAGAAAGAAGCACAGGAGGCTAAAGAAAAGCTTTGGAAAGAAATGGAAGAAGAAAGGAGAAGGAAAGAAGAAGAGATAAGGTAAATTAAATATTTTTCTAGGCATCTTTAGTGTCTAAAGTGCTATTATTTTTGGAAAGGAATGGAATGAGACCATAATTTTATTTGGATTAAGGAGCTGCAAAAAAAAAGTATAATGAAGTGTAAATTTTCAACAAAATAAAGGAGGTCAGTTTCAAAATGCATACCAGTCATATTAATGCTGCCAGAAAACAAATTTTGAGACTCTTTGCTAAGGAGAAACTGTGCAATTCAATTTCACTGTGATCTAAATCATAACATACCAGTAGCCAATGAATGTTTGAAATATTGTTTTCTTTTGTAGACTTCGAAAAGAACAAGCTGAAGAAGAAGAAAGACTGGCAGAGGAGAGGGAAAAGGAGGCTGAGAAAAGGCGCCTGGCGGAAATGGACCGTGAAAAGAGAATGAAGGAAGAGTATGTTAGAAAACTGGAAGAAATGAGAAAGAAGCAGAAACTGGAGGAAGAAAAGCGGAAAGGTATGTGTATGTGATGAAATAATGTCATGAAGGTGGTTGCCTTGTTACTTTTGTTTCATCTCAAAGTTGGGCAATTCTAGGCATATTATTGTACCACCAGCGTAGGCGCTGGCGGTACCCATGGTTTTAGTCCCGACCCGTATGTTCCGCCGGCTCCTGCGGCTCCTGCGGCTCCTGCGGCTCCGCCGCCAAGTCACCGTTACCGCTTCTCCTCCTAGACGGTAAGGGCCCCTGTACCCATCTCTTGGATTTAGGTCACCTATAATCTCAACTCGTTCCACGTAAAATTTGGGCTTTGTCGGTATTGGGGTCTAGGTGTGGCACTCATTGCAATGCACCCTTGTCTAAAAATGGCAAAATTAAATGCTAATTATCTACCCTACGGAAGGAGTTATGGGAAAAATTTCTACAGACAGCTTTCCAAAAGTCATATGTGTAGATTTCAAATATGCCCTTGGATTTGACCTTTGACCTTTATTTCAAGGTCAAACGGGCCAAAATTTTCAAAAAAATGAAATTTTTTACGAAAAAAATTTTTTTTGCCCTGTTATTCAGACACCACATAGACTTTACTAATGATATTATTGGAAAGTGTTACCCTTCGGGTCATCTTTCATCTCCGTGAATTTGGGGTCAATCGGTGCATTTTCACGGGAGTAGCGGCCATAAAGTACCTAAACTGAAAACTGTCTCTAATTTGGGAACCGTTAATGCTAGAGACCCATTCTTTTTTGCATTTTGTAGAGCATGTAAAGCCCAACACTGAAGGTGGTCTCCGTTTTTTTGTATTCCATACGGTTTTCAAGTTACGCTGTATCAAAAAGTACATATTGGTGGTGAAAGCAAAATGTGCAGTACGGTAATGGATAATAAATTTTGAACTCTGGAAAAATAATACATAAGGCTTGGCAAAGCAGACAACTTGTGGTCAAAAATGACATTATTTCATCAAATTTGAACTTCTGGAACTTCAGAGCACCTCTTATTTTAAGAATTTTGACCAAAGTGATGTTTTCTTTATTTTAATTAATTTTTTTCTGTAGGAAATTTATGGCACATTATGGTAACTCCAAAATTATAACAATTAGTCCCTTATATCTCCAAAACTGGCAGAGATAGGTCCATAGTTACTATTGAAGTTGAATAGGAAGTCATATAGTGGCAATCTTACTGTGACCTTGAAATTGACCTTTGACCTACTTTTCACCATGAACTGAACTTTGCAAATTTTGCTTCCCTTATATCTCCAAAACTGGCAGAGATAGGTCCAAAGTTACTATTGAAGTTGAATGGGAAGTCATATACTGGCAATCTAAATGTGACCTTAAAATTGACCTTTGACCTACTTTTCACCATGAACTGAACTTTGCAAATTTTGCTTCCCTTTTATCTCCAAAACTGGCAGAGATAGGTCCATAGTTACTATTGAACTTGAATAGAAAGTCATATACTGGCAATCTTACTGTGACCTTGAAATTGACATTTGACCTACTTTTCACCATGAACTGAATTTTGCAAATTTTGCTTCCCTTTTATCTCCAAAACTGGCAGAGATAGGTCCATAGTTACTATTGAACTTGAATAGGAAGTCATATACTGGCAATCTAAGTGTGACCTTGAAATTGACCTTTGACCTACTTTTCACCATGAACTGAACTTTGCAAATTTTGCTTCCCTTTTATCTCCAAAACTAGCGAGATAGGTCCATAGTTTCTATTGAAATTGAATAGGAAGTCATATACTGGCAATCTAAGTGTGACCTTGAAATTGACCTTTGATCTACTTATTATCATGAACTGAACTCTGCTAATTTCTTTCTCTTTTAACTCCAAACCTGGCAGAGATAGGTCCATAGTTACTATTGAACTTGAACAGGAAGTCATATACTGGCAATTTACTGTGACCTTGAAAATGAGCTTTCACCTACCTTACAATGAACTTAAATTTGATTGTACCATTTTTAGTTTCATATATTTTTTGCATATATTGAAAATTCTTGTTGATTGCATGTTTACAGCTTGTCAAGCACAAGACTGGGGGCTGTGTCCCTTATTTTGTGTATGTGGGGGTCTATACGAATGCGCTTGCTCCAGCTGGTGGTACAATATTCGGAGGCGGTATCGCCTCTCTGATCCTCTAGTTTCATCAATCTTATGCAGAACATAGGCAAGTTACCAGTAAGTAAAAAATCAATTATTTATTAATGACATACTTAAAATGTCAAGAACACATGTACAAGGTTTATCATGCTTGCTTCATTTTTCATCTTGCAGAGTTAGAGAGGCAACGCCAAGAAGAAGAAGAAAGACTTAGGCTTGAAGAGGAGGCAATGTTGGCAACCATGGCAGAAGCTGAACGCGAAGAATATGAAAGGAAAAAGAAAGAAGAGGCAGAACTGAGGGCTAAACGTGAAGAAGAAGAAAGGTAAGTTTTTCATGAAATGTAATATTAAATACCTTCTACCTAGGCCACAGATTGATATTTCTCCAGATATTCACAGATATGTATCTTGCTAATTCATGTCAATTTTTTCTACTGTCCAGCACAAAATATTTTGCATGGAATTAATTTACAGTAATAAACATCTATTCTATGTCAAATTATTTTAATAAAATACTGATTAAATTATTTTATTTAAAATATTAAAATACTGTTCAAAATATGTAACTTACAAAATCACCTACAGTAATTATACTCATCTAGTTCCCAAAGTGTTTTTAAAAGTAAGATCCAGATTTCTGTTTATTGAAAAATAGCATATGTATAACATACATTCTTTAAAATCTGACACATGTGCCTCAATTATCTACTTTCATTTTTTTAGAATCAAACGTGAAGAGGAGCTCCAGAAACAAATGGAAGCTGCACAAAAATATGCTGAGGAAATGGCAAGGAAAAAAGCTGAGTTCGAGGCCAGGATGATGTTTAATCGTGGCCTCCAGGTGGAGGCTAGTGGACTGGACCACACCCAGGACATCAACAGAGCTTTTGTCTGGTCTTATTATGAACTTTTGCAGTGGCTGGGAATTGATATACCAGATTTTGAAAAACAGAAACACAATCTGGATAATTTATGAAACCTTATCTGTCTGACAGATGTTTTGAAAAGCAGGAATGGATAATATGGTTAAAAAAATGGTTTTACTCTATCAAGTATTGGAGTGGATGGAAGTGAATGTAAGTCAGCATTTGAAAATATTGGAATAGAGAAGGATATATGGTCTTGCTGTTCATAATTTATGTGATATCGATGGTGAGGAGATTGAAAAAATAGAAATACAAGGTTTTTCATCTTCCCTTTGTTTAATTTTTCTACCATGATAATAATGTTTAAATAATGTTGAACTGTATGACAGTTTTAAATAACATTATTAACCTGTGATATATCATACAGTATGTAGTTTTTGAAGTACAAGGTCAGATTGTATTTGTATAGTTTTTGTATTTTACGTATACATGTAAAATTGTATAATTTTTTGAAAGCCATATGAGCGTCAGTACTTTGGTTTTCAAGATGGAAATTAAATTTTCATTTGCAGTTGGGGTCAAAATCAACTGCAGTGAAAGGGGATTAAGTTTAAGTATGAATTGCATTTTGAGAAGTTGTTGATTTTGAAGTCTTTTACTGGATCTATTTTATGATATATTTTTGATGGTTAAAGGTATAAACTGCTATGTTTTACATGTTTCTTTGTATGCAAATATTATACAAGCAAATATAGTGTCTGAAAAATTGGGAATATCTGTGTACACAAGGTATTTTTGGTCATGAAACAGGAAAGAATTGCAATCAGGTGATTGTAAGGTTTTTATATGTAGTTGCATTTATTTAAGGTAAATACCATATAAATGTAAAAAGCAATTTAAACCCAACTAATACTTTAGTTAGTGAAAATTACTATCACTAAATTGACCTCTTCTTAAACCATTTTAACTTAATTTGTACAGGCATTTTCCCTTTACAGCTTATGCAAATGCTATTCACCAAAATAGATATAAGTTTGCTTCCAAACAAAAATTTTATAGAGAACTGTTAAAATATTTTAATGCTGGATATTGAAGCAGATAATAAAATATATTTTCAAAAAATTAACTTATCACGTTTTTATTCAAATGACTTGAAGCATGATCTATTATGTCATAGTGGTATTTTTTTTTTTTTTTTCAAAAAATTAAGAAGATCAATATATATCAATAAAATAAGTTTAAACTGTTATCTTCGTATTTAATTCTCTTTGGGGAAGTAAACTGTAGATCCATACGAATAACTATTTTGTTTGGGAAATGTGCTAGAGGAGCAAAAAAAGAATGTGCTTGGAGGAGCAAGGTCAAGGTCACCCCTACAAATGCTTCCGCTATGTCATCTGCAACTAAATACACTTGTTGATTGGAGTGGAACAGCAACCTCTACAACAGCAGGTCCAACCGTCCCTTATAATGGTTTAAAATAGTCTATTAGAGATACGGCCATGGAAGGAGATATTAAGAATACCCTAGACACTGTAGCAGTTGAGAAATTGTCTACGGAAAAACGGGATCGTAAGTTTTTCAGTCGTTTTTACTATTTGTACCGTCTAGTAATATTACAATCAGTATCATCAATCGTAAGCCTGCTCGAGTACCGAGTCCAGGTCGTTGCCATATGGTAATTACACTGACAGTGGAAGCGGCTTCGTAAGAGTTTGACTAAATTTGTGGAAAGTAATGTATTTTAGAATTTTTTCGTAGACACTGTAGGGGAGGTTTGCCATTTTAGTTTTCAACGAAAATGTGGTTGGTCACCAGCTGTTTTGTTTTGAGAATATTTTTTTTTTCAATCAACAGGACATGGACCACAATCCATAAGTTTGATCACCTATACTAAATCATGAAAGTTTGAAAATTTTTAATATCTTAAGAATTATATGGCAAAATTTTCGTGTGCATCATCCTTTCAGAATAAGTCCAAATTAGGGTATTTGATACTTTCTGAACTGTAAACCAAAATCTTTTTAATTCATTGGATTGGTCTCCAAACATTAATGCACCACAAAGATGTTTATGGACCATACAGATGAGTGTTAATTTATGTTAAGGATAGTGGCATTGCACTTGAATCTACTTAAGATCTAGTATTTGTTACTGACAATTTAGTTTATGACTGACCAGTGATTTAATTTCCATTTTTTAGGTTTTTCTATTAATTAATAAAATAGAAATTATGAAACATTGTTATCTTTTTGCATCTTGAAAATTGACAACTATATAAGCAGTTTATGAATTGTATTTCAGATGATATACTACAGTAGTCTGTTAAAATTATTAAATGACAAAGTATAATGTGACATATTTATAATGTAGTATTGTTTATAGAGTGCTGACCATGAAATGATGATAAGTAGCCAAGTTTTTGTGCATTGAAATAATTGGTGCTTAATTATTTTGTGAATAATAATAATTTAAAGTTTATTCAACCATTGTATATATATATTATAAAATGCACATAAAATGGAAACTGTTTTGCCATCTCAGGTTTAAGAAAAATCAAATAGATAAATTAAAATGAAATAAAATAGTACAAAACAATACCAACAAAAAAGAATGGTCAAAAGTAATTATTATGTTTTACTAATAAAAAGAGATGTAGCAAGTGGATAAAAGCTCTATTTAAAACCATTTGCTTCATCTTAAAATTACAAATCTACATTTGCTTTCAGGGCCGTAACCAGACCTTTAAAAATCGTACGCACAGATCTTTAAAATTCCCAGCAAAATGTAGACTAACGTAAGAGATGAAGGACAGCGTAATTACAGCATATATGTACCACACATCGTAGCTTAATTTCCATTAATAATAAAATCATCATTTAGTCAGAAATATTCTCGCAATTAAAAAAGTTTCAATATCCTTATTAACCAGAACGGTATATTTATTTAAAAGGAGGCTAGCTTCGCATATGTGGACCCCCCTTCGAAAAATGCTGGATCCACCTCTGAGTTGAACTAACATACGGTTTCATTCACCTTACATGTGGATGCATGGCTCCCAAAAACAACCAATTGTACGTCACGACAGAGCTCTGATACATCTAAGTTTATTTATTTGTTTGTAAATATAATAAAATAATATCATGGTTGGCCAAAAAATTGTACGCACAGTGCATCCGTGCGTATGCCTAGTTACGCCCATGGCTTTGGAGAAATTTAAAAAGTTTGTGAGCAGGGTGAGTGGTATGCAGGGTGAGTGGTAGGGTGTCATTTCAGTGAATTTTTTCTTGGTAAGATATTGCTGTTAGCAAGGAGTTACTATAAGCAACTCCTGGCTATTTGTATAAAATGTGTATATATACAGAGAGTCGTATGTGCACGTACTATTGTATACATGTGTGAAAAGCTTCTGGTTGACTGATAACAAAAAGATTCATTGTTATCTGGTCCAGATATTGCCAAGGGCCGTATATTATTATATCTGTTTACCCTATAGTTGGCAAACTTATTCAGTACTTAAATACAGGGCTATTCCACAGTATTTCCCCTCTATAGCTTTTCATATATTAATATGCAAATCTTTTTCATCTCTTTATATCTCAGATGACAGTACTAGTATTGGTAAGATAAAGAGTGTCTAAGGCTCTGTTCTCACAACTTTTAGATCGATCTATCACCGCGGGGAGTCTCACTAGATTACTGTCAGATAATCCCCCTTAAGTGTCCGTCCCCGCCTACTACAAGCTTTAAGGGGTAATTAACTTTCGTGTCCGCCCGGCTGACAGCTATTTAGCGTGAACCCCCAGGGGGTTAGGTCGATCCAATGTAGGTCGATCTAATCTATGAGAATGGGGTGTAAAAGTTTTCGGGCGAGAAAATATTTTGGACTCTGAGTGGAGGGTTGAAATGCTGTGGAATAGACCTGCAACATGCATATTGCATGTCAATTCAAGCATAATTTTAGCATAAAATTTATGAAACCATATCAGTGATGCATTGTGGTATGTATTGTTATTACTCAAACAGTTTGATTTCCTTTATAATTACCAAATGTACACTGAATGACAAGAATATAAGAAACACAGCTTTTCATATTGATCCTGTTTTTATGTAATTTTATGCAATGCACTTGTCCTAACTGTCATAGCCAACTCATCTGAACAGATATGAAATCTGCACTTTTAACTATAAAATGAATCACTCAATCAAAAGAAAATAATCATCAAATCCAATTGTTTCTTGATTACCATCAATTTGTGTTATTCCTGCAACCCAACGAATGGTACTTTCAGAATGTTAACCCCAGAGGAAAGTGATGATGAAACTGTGTTTGGATTATCAGATGATCTTGAAGGTGGGTGATACAATGATTGCTGGTAATTACCCACAAATTTCAAACACCATGTATTCCTTTTATTTCTGTTTTTCATGATATTTAGCTTTTTGTCATTCACAAATTAAAGCAAACCTGATTTTGCTATCAACGGTTTGATTAAACTTATTAGTAAGACTTTCAGTTGTCTATGTTGAGATGTTATCAAAATATTCTTTATATGATGTGAGATGAATAAAATAAATTTTTCTTTAAATTAAGTGAGTAATTGCTGTAACATTGATCCTCATTCACATTGAAATGCATAAAGGTGATTACAAGCAAAGATAATCGAAAACTTACAAGCAAAATATTGCATTTTTTTCTCTTCACTATTGCAATATAGTGATAGGTTCTGTATGAGAGTGGATATCTGATATTTTGTAAAGGATACAGTACCTTTATTTATAAGTGGGGGAAAATATGCAGAGTGGCATTTTTATTAGAATGTCCATATATTGGGCAAATATGTCGTATATCATGATAGTAGCTTGTATGAGGACAAAACATATCAAGAATAAAGAAACCATTTGATTGATATCTGTTTTCTAGCAACTAATCTCTTAAATAAAGAGTGCAAGACTGAAGACAACATGAGCAAGAATAACAAAATGAAGAAAATAAAGGTAGGATATACCGGTATATATATATATATATATATATATATATATATATATATATATATATATATATATACACACACACAAAAACGAACAAGGTTAATCTGTTCTCTCCATTATAATTTACATAAGTCCCTACAGCTGTTTCGGTCCAGAGGCCTCGTCATGGACGCAAACAGAACAAAATATATATATTTATTATTTACAATTTATGTTTCTTTCAGTCAGTGGTGTTAACCATGGGCCACATGCCAAATGGCAGTAAAATTGAAATTAAATTTGTCTAAATTAATTCATACACTGGCCACTGTTTTAACATTCGGCCAGTACACACTTGCAACAGCCCTAGTATCCTCAAGAGGCAAGTAAGTTTCCAGGGCACACTTTTTTAATTGAAATTCGTAAATTTTGAAGTACATCTAGAGTCACAGTGGCATTTTGTTGAGTATTAGTTGACCTTTTTCATTCTCACTTGTCTTTTAGAAATTGTTGTGCAAGAGTGAGGACTATCCCACCAGCATCTTCTACATTGTCACCATGGAGTTTTGTGAAAGGTTTTCATACTATGGCATGAAAAGTGAGATTTCAGTGTTTAGGAAAAATATTTCGGTTTCAAAAAAACATTCTTGGCCTAGAATGTGCATAGTATTACTATTATATTCTACAGTATATAGGATAGAGAACTTTGTTTTAGATATGAAGAGAAATTAGATATGAAGAGAAATTAGGCAATTTCTCAGTAGATTGTTAAGTTATTGTTGTCACAGATAAAATATGAACAAAATACATTTAAAGAATTGGTATCAATAGTTTTACTACTAAAAGCTGTATAACAAAATAAATAAGTATAACTTAAACTGTATAGATTTTAAAAAGATAAACATTCATACAAAACCTTGCACTTTTCAGCAATTTTGGTGATCTATTTGACCAAAAAACTTCTGTTTGATGAGAACAGTGCCACTGCCCTGTACCATATCTTTAGCATGCTGTGTTACTTCACCCCTTTATTTGGTGCTATGCTGGCTGATGGATACCTGGGGAAGTTCAAGTAAGACTCTTGTTTTATTAACTTATCCAAGTTTTCTTTTGGAAGCATTTTTCTCCATTTTTAAGTATTTTAAAGATATAACCAAATATATTCAAGCAATACTGGTTTTGATTTGTTTGAGAATTGTATATTTGATTCATTCAACAAAAGGCAATTGAATATATAGTCATACAATTATTACGTTGAACTGTTGTGTACTAATTAAACAGCACTTCCATGTAAGGGAAACTGCAGATGTTTGAAATTCTGTTTTGTATTTTATTTGCAGGACAATCCTTTACTTGTCTATAGTATATGGCATAGGAAATTTAATCATGTCTCTTACTGCATTACCACCTCCAGAAAGGTAAGCTTATATTATACAACACTATGCCAATAATAGAACTTTAATATGGTTCATCATAAGTCAACTCACTGCATAATGACAGTGACTTGATCATGCTGACATTAAGAGTACATAGTTTATCTTCTTTTAATGTGCAGTGTACATGTTACAAATATATGTATATTTGTTAATTTCTGTTCTAATATTCCTATGACTTCCACTGTTTTAATCCTTTTCAGTGAATGTTATACATCTTGATATTTTCCATTTAAATTATACTTTTAAGTTTTTTTAATGGTGAGTGAATCTTTGTAAAGGCATCCCTCAATAATACTTTAAAACATAGTAATTTTAGCTGCAAGTGCATTTTCTACATTTTTCTTTATGTTCTGAGTTCTTTGACCTGACAGTGTCTATGATGATTATTTTAGAAAGCTGTGCTCAATACTTCCAATACTGTAGCACACCAGTCTAAGAAAGAAAAATAAAAAGAAACAAGAGATTCATATTTATATTTTCTGTTTTAGTATTGGTCCCTCAGTGGGGCTCTTACTTATTGGTATTGGTACGGGAGGAATTAAGCCATGTGTTTCTTCATTTGGTGGGGACCAATTCCTAGCTAACCAGGTACAGTGAACATAGCGGGGCAATTTTAGATTTTTCTAATTTTTCATTTCTGGTTATTGTCATTTTTGTTATATGCTTTCTATATTGGTTGTCAAATTAGTGCTGTTGCTTTCATTAAGTTTTAGATTAAGTTCAATACTAATAAAACCTAACATCAGTCAGGTTTTATGTGTGGTGTATTTTCATATAGTAGTGCATAATAATTTTTGGTGCCAGTTCTGTGCAGTATTATTTTTTGTATTGGATTTTTTTTCCTGTTGTTCCAGGCCCATCTTGTGGCTAGCTACTTCTCACTGTTCTACTTTGCTATCAATGCTGGAAGCCTCATCTCCACCTTCATTACACCAGTGCTCAGAGGTGAGCTGGTCTGCTGAGACACATAACTTAAACTGAGTTGTTTTTCATTAAATAAGTTCAAGTTAATTCTTCTAATGCTCAGCAGATTTTGCTTTTTATGTCAATGGAATTGTTTTAAGGTAAATTTCCCTTCTGAGTTGGTTATGCTCACACCATCTCATTATACAGATACAGGTAGATGTGCAGACAGCAAACTAAAAACCTATCTATCCAAATAACAGACATGGAAACAAAAATCAATGTAACACCTTTGGTTTTTGATTGATGCTAGTTAAATTTACTGTTCACATGGCAGTGACTGTGATATGGTAGTGGTATCCAACTGTGTGTTCAAATCCATTGTTTTTATGTAGAAAATATAAGATACATAAGTCTTTAGTGAATTAAAGAAATGAATAAGCAGCATTGAAGAGGAAAGCTTTCAAAAGGAATAATTTGAACCAATAACTGAATGACTTTTATGATTATAAGATTTAATTGATGACTTTATATCATAGAATAATATATTTTTTCAGCTGACGTCCACTGCCTTGGAGCCAATGATTGTTATCTCTTGGCCTTTGGTATGCCTGCAGCACTGATGATCGTAGCTTTATGTGAGTAGTAGGCTTAAAACAGCTTATCTTTCTGAGAGCTTTATGAAGCTACTACTTTGAAGATCATTGTAAATATTACATTTCACAGTGTGATGGGTTTTCCCTGTATGTGACATTTTTTGACTTATAACCTATAGTGTGTTTGTTGTAGAAGAATAGAATGTTGTTCTTAGTACTAAAATGAATGGCGTGTAATATGAGACTATTGATTATAATATAGTTAAAGTGTTTCTTATATATGCGTAGGAGACAACACAAAGCACAGTCAAAGGTAAATATGATAACTGCGTATTAAAATGATACACATCATTTCACATATTAAACCATTTGTCATGTCTTTTGTTGTAGTGGTTTTTGTTTGTGGAAAGTCTTCTTATAAGATCAACCCACCTACTGGTAACCTTCTGGGAAAAGTTTTCAAATGTATTGGGGTGAGTTTGTAAAGACACATAAAACCTCTCATCATTCCTTCACAGCATGTAATGGATCTGCTAATGTTTTCTTTAAAAAATTACAATGATAACTATTTGATAAAAAATTTACAAGTATTTTAGAAGTATTGACTGTTCTTTGGTGTTAGATCTTGTGAAATGTCATATCTGTTAATTTATCTTTATCATAATTCACAGTCAGCTTCATTGATAAGTAAGTGCTCACTGAAGAAGGGAACTTAACAATTCAAGCTGAATGATTAAATTTGGATTGATATATGATATCTGTTAACAACATTATGGTATTGACTGTGGAATTTACTGTTTCAGAGAGCAATCAAAAATAAATTTAGCAGACAAAATAAGTTTGAAATGCGGGACCATTGGTTAGACTACGCAGATGATGTCTATGAAGTAAGCAATGCACGCTCGCGCAAGCACACACACACACATTTACAAATGATATTTTCTGTTTCACTTTAGTATGATGAGGTCAATTTGTTATATGTGTTTACCAGCTTAAATCCATAAACAATAGCTTGGATATGTGCATTCCATTATTCACAATTTTGCACTTTTATTTTTAGAGCAGCTTCATAGAAGATGTGAAAGCAGCATTACATGTGCTGTTTATGTTTCTTCCCTTGCCCATTTTCTGGTCTCTTTTTGACCAGCAGGGGTCAAGATGGACTCTACAGGCAGAGAAAATGGATGGACAGGTAAATATTTCAAGGACAAGCTGATTATCATTCACAAATAAATAATAATAATAAATAAATAAATAAATAAATAAATAAATAAATAAATAAATAAATAAATAAATAAATAAAAGGTAAAATTTTTTATATTAACTTTCAAAAGGGATTTAGTTTTTTTCTCCTTTATGTTTTTGATTTCCGTTTATTATTGTTGTTGTTGTTGTTGTTGTTGTTGTTGTTGTTGTTGTTGAAAAGCATGCTTGCATGCATTTTAAATTACAGATAATTTTACTCATTGCAGCACCTTATATTGTTTTTTTTTTTTTTTTTCATTTAAGATTGTTGGATCATGGATTCTCAAACCAGATCAGATGCAGGTAATAAGTTACTATGGCCCCATTCAGAATTGGAGATCCAAGGGTCAAACATGACGACCCACTACAAAGCTTGCTGTCTAACCTGCTAATAGACACTGAATAGATATCCCGTGGGGAAGCATTCAAGTGGGTTGGTCATATTTGAACCTGGACAAGTTAGTCCACTGTTCTGAATGAATGCAGCCTATGGTCAAATCATTTATACATAAGCTCTTTAATTTGAATAAAACCTTGTGCTCATACCAGTAGCAATATTTGCTGGAAATAAGTCAATGAATAGCTCAAAATATTGTCAGTTTTGTCAGTGATACTATTTGATTTACTATGGATATTAGTGTCAGCCATCTTGGATTGTAAATGGGCACATGATCACAGCTTGTTAGATATCCATGTATTTATTTTGAACATCTTTCTCTTCAGGTGATAAATCCAGTGCTTATTATACTGCTCATTCCATTTTTTGAAACTCTTGTTTATCCTTGTCTGGACAAGTGTAAAATTCCAAACAGGTAATGAAGACCAAGTCACAATGTAAACAGTGAGACAAATTAATGGTGAATAATCACAAGTTTTAAAGAAAATTCCAGCAGACCAATTTTCATAGTAAAACATCTCAGCTACTGGCAAAAACATACTTTTTGACCAAATTCTTTTTGTATCACCTTGAGTATTTACTACCAAATAATTTTCAAAAATAAATCAGTAGTTGCATGCTTATTAAGTAATAATGGAATAGGTAAGCTTTTATAGAAATGTTTTTATACATCATTGCATTTCAATCAACTATTTTTCGGCTATTTCACAATCAGACGTACACTTTCAAAATTGAGCATGTTACATTGCCTCTAAGTATTATCAAAACCAATCTAGTGCCCACCCTTTGTCCAATCTGGAAGATGGCACTAAGTCGGAGCAATCAAAATTTTTTTTTTGAAAATCGGACATAGATTGGCAAAAATATACTTATTTGAATCCCCTAAATACAGCTGTTTTTAGTTGTTACGAAGGGTCACTGAAGTTGTGTAATAATTTCAGGTAGTGGATATGTAATTTGGTATTGTAATTTATTGCATTTAGTTTGACTAAAGATATCAGTTGTGAGGTATAATGTTGTTTGAAAATCAGTTGGACATAATATAGTGTAACATATGAGACAAAAGCCATTGAATGTTAAAAGGGAGCTCTGTTACGGATTTTTCTGTTTTTAACATAGTTGATTTCAAGGAGCCCCTGAAAGGAAATATTATGCTTGACAATAACTTTTCTTCAGTAAAATGTGTTTTTAAAGGTATTTCAATACATTAAAAAAATTACTGTGTCCAAATCCATGTTTAGTTGAAAATTCCAACAATCCAAAATTGAAATCACATCTTAACACAAAATTTTGTAGCGTCCGTCCCCCCTGTAGCTTAAGGATAGCAGTTAATCTTTTTTTAAATCCACACTCAGGCACTTATGCATTTCACTACCCATGATAAAATAATATACCTAAAAGGCCAGTAGTAAGACACACTGTGGACATACCATTTGATTAGTGGTCAAATGTAGCGTCCGTCCCCACCTGTAGCGCCCGTCCCCAATTTGTATTTTTCGCTTTATTAAGGATACACATGCTGAAATGGATTTTAATTAAGTATATTTTGTAAATACTCATTATAATCTGTCTAATGTAGGCCAAGGTTGTCACTGACGCTTTGGTGCATTACTTGTAATGAATAAATGGATACATTTAAAACAATGTTATAATATGAAACAATGTTGTTGTTTTTGCTGCTGTGAAACAACACTCGTGTACTTTTAAATTGCTACATGTATGAGACGAAGTGACATCACTTGGTTATAGTTTGGACTAAAAAGCTACAGTATATTTTATCCAAGGTAATAGGTTGTAATTTGTGCATTTGAGCTTGGAACAATGATGGAGCAACATTTATGTTTTTATTGTTGGTGGGGATGGGTAAACTTAGTCAATGTACAAAAAGAAATGCCATGGAAATGGAAGGCATAAGTGAAAGTGCTTTGAAAAAAAAAAGAAAACAATGAGAAGAACTCAAGAAAGATCCCGAACGTTTGAAAACTGCCAGAGAGAAGGACAGACTTAGAAAGAAAAAAGAAAGAGAAAAGAAGAGACTTTACTTAATGAATCACCCAATATAAGCAAAAGCTGAAAGAGGAAAGGAAACTAATAGAATGAGAAAACATAGAGAGAAAATCTGAGAACAAACAAAGATCAGTGCTTTATCAGAAGCAGCTAAAGCAAGAGAGAGAAGGAAAAAAATACTTTCAGCCCAAAGAGAAAGAAACAGAAAGATGAAACTCAGTGAAGCTAAAAAGAAACAGGTCTTGAGGGGTAAAGCATGGAGACTAAGGGTTCAGTTACAAGATAAAACACCACAAGGTAAAGACTCAAGCCCGTTTTCATCTTTCTCCACCTTGAAACAAGCAAAGAATGCCCTTCCGAGGTCACCGAGAAGAAAAGCTAAAATTGTAGAAAGGCTAATAAGATCTCCTAGAGTACACAGCATATTAGAACAGAAAGGAATTATAGCAAGCAAGGAAACAAGCAGAAAGTTGGAGATGGGGGAGACCCTTATTCAAAGTATGTCAGAGAATTTGTAATACTGTCAGAAAATATCTCTGGATACACTCCTGTTATTGATTTGTAAATGTGTTGTTGAACTGTTTGTATTCATTTTAATACAGTTAATGTTTTGGAATGGGGATATAAAAATGACATGTTTTGGTGTAGCGTCCGTCCCTCAGTGTATTACGTACCAAGTCATGAAATTTTGGCACTCTTAACATGTTTTAGGTATTTTATTATGTGTCATTCTTATGGTCAAGTCTTTGTTATATCAAAATAAGAGATTTCAAATCATTGATGGAATCCCCTGATTTGATCTTAATCACACAACATTTTATTTTTATTTGCAAAAGAAATGAGGCCATGCTCATGCAACCGTACATTTTGGGAAAAAATAGCTCACAGTTGATTGAAATTTTGAGGTTTTCATTGCAAGTACAATTCATGTGTATAAAATTATGCTTATTAAAATAATTATTTTCCAATTATTATGTTTTATTCATCACGTGAATGTAATTGACTTGTAAAAATGTAGCGTCCGTCCCCAGTGTGAGACCATCCAGTCATTTTAGTGTCAAACAAAAACAAAGAGAAACGGTGCAAAAACATTTGAAGGGATTATGCCCAAGATCTATACTAATGTCCTACTGATATTCAAACCTCTGTTTGGTGAAGTTCATATTTGGTCGAAAATGGACCACAAAGTGTACATCTGATTGTGAAATAGCCGTTTGAGAAATGCTTTATTTCTCGAAAAACTGTGCAAACATTTATTAACGAAAGTCATTCAGGCAAATGATAAATTGTTCCAAAAGATTTTAAAATATGGAAATGGTAATGCTCCAGGCCACTCCAGAGGATGTGTATGGGGATGCTCTTTGCCGGATGTGCCTTCATTATAGCAGGCTTTGTACAGATCAAGATAGATGTGAGTAAAGGCCTGTAGTCTGTCCATTCCTTTGGTATTTACTTAACTCATGCAAATCATAATAGACAATACTAATGGTTTGAGCTTCAATTTTATAGTAGGTATTGTACAAATGGAGAAAGATGCATGATGTACCCCCACCCCCAAGCATATGTGTTTGTGTTTAGATATGTGGTGCTAGAGCAAGTGTGGCTTTTTAAAAAGATTTTTATGTACAGACACAGATGTGTCTGTACATATTGCCATCACCTGCGTCTGTCGTCGCCGATGCCGATGCCGGTGCCGATGCCGATGCCGTCGCCGTGCACTTTCCTTGTAAACACGATAAGTGGAACACAGTTTTACTTTTTGGCTTTATATTTACAGAGCTGATGAATATTCATAAAATGCAGGTCAAGTTCGAAAATCAGCATGATCGGGCCATTATTGTAGAAGTTATGCTGTTTTTTCACTTTTCAGCATATATGCAACACTGTAAACACATTTAAAGGAAAACCAATAGGCCTGTTGTCATGAAACTTACAGGAGTACTCAATCTTACTAAAATGCAGGTCAAGTTCGAAAATCGGCATGATCGGGCCACTATTTTAGTACTTATGCTGTTTTTTCATTTTTCAGCATATATGCAACACTGTAAACACAATATAAGAAAAACAGAAAGACCATTTGTCATTAAACTCACAGTAGTGGTCAATCTTACTAAAACACAGGTTGAGTTCGAAAATCAGCATAATCGGGCCATTATTTTAGAAGTTATGCTGTTTTTTCAAATTTCCTCAGATTCAATTCTTAGGCATGTTAACAGTCTCATTATTTAACTAATAAAATACGTAAAAGTGTTTGTTTGACATATCCTGCATCTTTACAACATTGTTAGTTGATTTTGTAAAAATGATGGTAAACTTGTTATCGTGCATTGTGTAATAAAGTTTCAAAAATGGAAATAAACTCATATCATTTCAGTTTGTCAGATTGAATCATTCACTATGTTCAGAATCTCAGACTGGAGGAAATTGGACATTTAACATTATTCTATTGATATTTTTCCTATCTCATCAATTTTCTTAGTTGATCATATAAAAATGGCAGTAAACTGTTAATTTTGTTTTATGTTAAAAAATTGTTAAAAATGGGAAAACACCCATTTCAGAACAGTGCTGTCTTGTTTACATTTTGGCATTTTCAAGGTGTGACTTTGACGTTCCATGGGCCTGAAGACCTTTGCTAGTCACATTTTCTGAATATCCATGATACTAATATTTTATTATTAAAAATTGATGGTCATTATGCTGTTAAACATTATGTAATATTGCATCAAAATTTGAAGAAACCCCTATTTTGGGCACTGCTTCCATGATGACCATGTAAGGAAAACCATGTAACTTACTGTTCTTAAACTTACAGGAAAGAAACACGGGACTAAAATACAGCTTCAGTAAGCAATGCAATCTTTTTGGTAAATTTTTTCTGGCAATTAAACAGTTTTTTTTTTTTTTGTGAAAATTTAACTTTTCACATATTGGCATTTTCAAAGTGTGACTTAGAACCTCCACGGGCTTGAAGACCCATGATAGTCACATTTTCTGAAAATCCATTATACATATATTTTATTATTAAAAGTTGATGGTCATTATGCTGTTAAGCATTATGTAATATTGCATTAAAATAGAAGAAAACACAATTTTTGGTGCTGCTGCCAAGATGACCATTATGGGAAAACCATGTTACTTATGATTGTCAAACTTTCAAAAAAGAAACACAGGACTAAAATGCAGCCTGAGTTGGAAAAGCAGTCTTATTGGCTTCTTTTTTTGGAAGTTATACATTTTAGTGAAATATTCATTTTTTTCGTGTTGGCATATTCATTGTGGGACTCGGAGCTCCCATGGACATGAAGCTGAATGGTAATCAAATTTTCTACATGTCCATGCTATTTGTAGTCAATAATCAAAAATTGGTGATAATTATTCTGTAATATATTACGTAATGTTATATCAAAATGGACAGAAATTGTTTTGCACTGCTACTACAAAAATTATTAAAAGAAAACTGTGTTACTTCTTATTTTTAACTTACAAGTATGATTTTTAAGATTGGCATGCAGTTCAAATTAAAAAGCCAGCTCAATTGGGTTGTCATTTATTATTGAATTATACAATTTTGTGTGAAATTTTCATTTTTCTCATTCTGGCATTTTCAAAGTGTGAACTTGAACTCCCATGGGCCTGAAGCCTTATGCTTGTTACACATTTTACTTACATTGGTATTACCTGTTGAGCATAATAAAAATTTGATGTTGAATTTGTAGTTAAGCATAATGTATTTTTACATCAGAATTGACAGTAGCCTATTTTTTGCATTGTTATTTCCTGCTTTTTGTCTGTACATTTGACAGCTTTGCTGCCTTGTTTAAATGAATGTATTGAAAAATCCTGACATGCTGTGTTTTCAGAGCACAATAGAGCCTCCTTTAGACCAGGGTCAGTCTAAGCTCTCCTATATAAATGCCTTGTCCTGCCCTGTCAACATATCTAGTAGCTTTTATAATGGGACCTTGGACTACACACAGGTAAGTTGTTGAACATCTTTGGAGGAGTCCACATTATACAACTCTGAGAATTTATTAAACATAGTGGGTCTTGCATTCATGTGATATATACCTATTTGCAAGGTACATTAAGTTTGATTGCAATTGTTTGAAATATCCACCATATTTATAAATACACATAATTCTATGTTTGATGGCAATTTATCCCCACTAAACACATTGAAATATTACTGGAGTAGACGTTAATTTAATTTAATTAAATTTTCTCCGTAGGGTGCTGGCCCAATAAAGATAAAGAGTGGCAACTATAGTGTCAAGTTCTCAGCATCTTGTGCCAGCCCTCAAGAAGTGCAATTTCCCCTGAACCTGCAGAGTCAGAAAGGTTATGAAACGGTGATAGCCAACAATGGAGGGCAACTACAAGCTTCACAGCTAGATGATCATTTGGATAAACCAAAAAAAGGACAGGCTTTAATAAGGTAAATTTTTACACAGACGCATATAGACAACTGATAACTTGGTTTTTATATGAGAAATTTACTAGGCTGTAATTTGTAAGTGGTCATAGTGTTATTTGGGAAAAATTATATTGTTGTAATCAGGCAAAATAAAAAAAAAACTTTCATTATGTTGTCAGTTTCACCGCTTTTCACAAATTGTGAAATGTAAAGTGAACACAGCCATTAATTTTACCACTGTGGAGGGAACAGGTATTTTACTTGTGTATAGGCATTAACTCCCCTTTCAAGTTTCCATGATAATCCAGTCTTTACGCACCCTGGATTTCAGAACCTTTTTTGGAAACTCTGCAAACCAAAAATGGTGAGACAGTGTATGTTTTGTTTAAAATAATCACCTCCAGCATGCGGAAACTTAGAATGGCGTTTATTATGAATACACTATCTACTTTTCCAGCTGTATATATGCATTGCCATCTTCATCCTCCAATATTACCCTGCATTTACATGAGATAGACAGCAGCCAGAAGAAGTATTCCCTTCCACTCCATCCGTTTGAATCTAGTGGCTATTTCCTCGTGGAACCAGGGGGGTAAGAACACACAGATAGTTTGTGGCAGGATTTTTTTTAATATTCATATTCACAACATGTGTAAAATGGAAAATTTCTGCTAAAGGTTAACTTCAGTGTTGCTCAGGTGAAGGCACCTCTTCATGATTGGTACTTGGGCTTTCTTGATATTTTAGTGCCAATGGAAACAAGGTGCTTGTTAACCTTACCAAATTATTCTTAGATTAAGATGTGTGTAATTATATGATTGGAATTTGCTATGAGTCTGCATGGTAGTGTGACCAACAATGTCATTATTCCTACATAGGTATACTATGATGCTGGTCTATCCCAGCAGCAATGAGAGTAAGCTGATCCCAGAGAAACTGGATGCTAAGATGGGTGGGGTCTACTCCTTGGTGCTACAGCCAAAGAAAGGGGGAGCAGAGCAAGAGGTATGTTTTGAAAAACAGGGGTGGGTATTTTTTGTGTAGAATTTACTCTTTTTTTATTTGGATATGACATTTTAAAGGAATTTTTTTTGGTTTGTTTAAAATTATAAAAATTGTAGTGAAGATAATATCCTCTGTTCCAGTTTCTGATTAATACACATTGATTGTAGTTCATACTCTCATAGTAAAGAAAAAATAGGTAAATGTTTTTTAAGAGAGAAGAAAGAAGCATATGTGAAAAATGTTTATGTTTATTGCGTTGTAAATTTTTTACCATAAAGCTATTTTTTTTTTGCAAATGAAATAGGTCAGGGTCATATGTTTGATCAAATGAGAATAAATAAAGTAGCTAGCAATTTGTATTATATTATTAAGTAATGTGTTAAAATGTAGTGTAATATGCATTTATATTATATTATATTATATTATATTATATTATATTATATTATATTATATTATATTATATTATATTATATTATATTATATTATATTATATTATATTATATTATATTATATTATATTATATTGTTTGTTTATATGACTGTCTTGCAGCTGGAGCTGACAGAGTATATTGATGTTGCCCCCAATTCTGTTCCCATGTATTACCAGATTCCTCAGTATATTGTGATCACAGCAGGAGAGATTCTCTTCTCAATAACTGGACTCTCTTTTGCATACTCTCAGGTAAGGGTATGCGTACGCAAGTGTGTGTGTGTGTGTGTGTGTGTGTGTGTGTGTGTGTGTGTGTGTGTGTGTGTGTGTGTGTGTGTGTGTGCGCCCAAATTGGCGGAAGCAGTAAGTGTTTAAAAGAAATGCATGATCATAATATGAATTTTTGTTACTAGCTAGAACATTACAGTAATTTCTATAATATAGATTTAACATATAAAGAGTGCAAAACTATTGATAACAATACTTTTATAAACTTATATAAACTTTTTATAAATATGTCCTGCAGTGTATGAATGAAACATTCAAAGGGTAAAATATCCTTGTACTAATCAAAATCTTATTTCAAAATATTGTCTACAAAATATTGATAAAATAATAAGATAAAAATTGGATTTTCTTCTCTTTAGAGCATATTCTCCTATTTAAATAAGTGAAAAATTATTGAATTTTGAATAGTATTTTCAAAAGTTGGAACTTAACAGCATATGATTGAGGGGTAGATTTTTTAAATACACTAAAGCACTATTTGTTCCCATTCCTGATTTTGTGTATAATCTTAATTTCAAGGCTCCTGCCAGTATGAAATCTGTGCTGCAGGCAGGCTGGCTACTGACTGTGTCATTTGGCAACCTAATAGTGGTGATTGTGGCAGAATCCAGGCTTTTGCCACAGGTACTGGGTTCCCTCAATAGATTTGCAATAACATGGGGAAATTTGAGTAATATGAACATTAATTTCTGAAAATTGTTCAAATTTGTTGGAATTAAGTTATTGAATAAAGTAACTTAGACAAAATTTATCACACCAGTATTTATTGTTGTTGAAATGGATAATAGGGATTTTGGCCTAACTTTTTTTTAATTAGGGATTTAAAAACAGAGGAGAGTTACTGGTGAACTCTGTGACTTCCATTGAATTTTATCCATGCATAAAAAAATCAACAAGCTCTTGTTATCATCACAGGCACCAGAGTTCTTCCTGTTTGCAGCCTTGATGGGCTTGGACACATTGATCTTTGGCATCATGGCCTGTTTCTACAAGTATGTGACACCCAAGCATGCAGACGAGATTGAAGATGACACGGCTGGCCTAGTGGAGGATGAAATTGATGACAGACATGAGGATATCCCTTTGAATGGCCGCCTGACCAACACCAAGTCTTATACAGACCAGGGTGAAGGACAAAACAATGAAAAGCAGTAATGATACTAATCCTAGGCATGTTTGGACTGTGTTAAATTGGTTTTATTTTGTGTGGGTGACACTGACAATGACAAAACTTACTGAAAAGTGGTTTAATTTGTGGCAAAGGATTAACTTATGTAGTGTGAACTTAGCTCTTATATGAAATTAAGAGGTGCTTTTGTGGAAGCATTTTTAAAGGGATGACAACTCTTCATTTTGGTAGAAAAGTGTCATAAAACAGATTTTCTTCAATGGTTAATGAATCCATTCTAACATTAAATTTTTAAAATGTGGTTTTGGTAATAATTTCTTAAGAGAATGCCATCTCTTAAGGGATTATTATAGAGGGTAGCCCTCTATGAAGGTCCACATGGTCTAATGGCAAGCACAGATTTCAGATTTGTGATACCTGTCATTTTGGTGATAAATGAAAATTATGATATTTCTGTGTGTTGTTTACAATGCATTTATTGTGAAATTTGGAATCTCATATGAAGAGTTGTGATCCTTTCAAATACATATATACTCTGGAATCATTATCAGCATCTTTCAGATCTAATTTTCAAAAATGATATTTGGGCACTGGATGGATGATCTTTGTTCATGATCTTTGATGTATTTATGTAAGCATTTTTAGGAAAATAATGCAAAGAATTTGAGAATGACATTGATATTGGTGCACTGTGGGTTATGATAGTATTTTTGATTTTGAAATACTGGTTTTTAAAAATATTGAGGCACGTAAAATGGACTAAGTATAAATCTAATGGCATAATGCAATTTTTTGGCAGAACTTATTTTCACCAGTCACAACAGTGCAATTATTTCAAGTGCTCACATTTTGAATGATATTAAATATTTGTACTTATTTAGTAACTGCAAATAAGACAAGGACACTGAAAGATGGTGTATTGCCTTTAAATGGTACATTTAACCTCACAACTTGGTGATCTTCTCTGTTCTGGTACTGTTTTAAAAATGGTATTTACTAGATTTCAATGGGGGAAAATTGTGAAGTTTACAGTTACTGTATTTTTTAAGTCAAAATTTCTTAAAATTAGAACATTCGTATTGAGTGGTAGTAATAAAATTACAAAACGGGCTACTCTTTAATTCTAATTTTATGGCTACTATTGAATTCTAATTTTATGCAGTAAGAGCACCACAAATGGTATACAGATGTATAATTTTTGCCCATTGAAAAGATCAAGTAATTACCATACACACTTTATACATAGTTTAAGTATCAATAAGGGGTGAAGCCTCAAAATATGGATATTTGGGTGTTGGGTGTACTTATGCCTCACTGGCACCTCACCCTACCCCCCACCCCAACTCATCCCACCCCACCCAGTTATGTGCCTTAAGTGCTCGCATTTTCCGGAGTTAATCAAAAGCTCCTCTTTAATCTCTACTGATGTACTTTGAAAATTATGCTGTGAACTTTTTGCACACTAAAAAGAAAGCACAAATAGCTTTATATATTGTCTTAATTTGTATTGGGATTTTGTTATTGTTGTCCCTATAACTTGATGAATACAATTTTCTAAGTTCCAGATAATAATTTTATTTTAACTCAACCATACATCAAATTCAGTATATTTTATTTTCTTAAACAACAGGCAGTTATATAATTTTTAATCTTTCACTATTTCAGTTTTAACTGAGAGTGTCACAAAACACCCCATACTTCAACTTTTTTTGGTAATATTTTTGATATTGATTTGTCACTTATATCCAGAATGCACAGATCTTAATACCATTATTATTTACAATATTCAGAAGAAAAAAAAACTAAAAGTTTACCAACTTACTATTTTATGCTGTTAATTTATCATTGTTGTGGAAAATTCAACAGGTTGGGTTGGCTATGACTTAAACATTCCATTTAGAAAAATATAATTACACCAATATTTCATGTAAAATTACAATAAATTGTTGCTGATTTTATGTTTGCTTGTTACTTGAATTCCAGGGAGCTTCCTATTTTCAAATTCACATTTGTCATTCCTTTCAGTCTTCTAGTAAAATAGATTAGGGTGCAGCAGTGCCAAATCAAAATTTTGTTAAAGTCCCTAATAACAAGCAATACACTGTACCTGTAGCACTTGTCACTTAAAGATTCAAGAGGACTAGAAGTTATTTAGGTTTTTTTTAATGTTTTTTTTTTCTTTTTTGGGGGTCAAACTTTAAAGTTCCAAACTGCAGTCAGTATTACCATATGTAACTGTCTTAAACTTGGTAAAAAACACTCATTATACATCATTGTTATATATCACTGAATTTGAAGGCAAGTGTAAGGATATTTTATGTATATTCAGATAAGCAATAAAGACAGCTTTAAATATTTTTCTAACTTTGTTACACCATTCATGTTCATGTATGTCACCTTAGTTTGTACCAATTGATTTTGTTCAAGGCAGTATGATGGGGAAACTTCTCAAATATCCTTAATCATTTCCCACATAAATATGTCACTCATTACCAGTTACATGTGAGGGTGGGCGGATCTGTGTTTTGGTGGAGTACACAAGTTGCTTAACTGCCTTTATGAGGATCTGCTTCAACATTCTTTTACCATAGTCTGTGGGACTAGGCTTCCAACTATCAGTCTGCGTGGATGTGGCAGTAGATGTACTTAAAGAAATCCAGTTTCTGTTTTAGAAATAAAATATTAGTTCAACATGCTAGATAACAACCCAGTTGTTGTAATTAAAAAATATATATATATAATCGTTTATCCATTTATTATCTTGATTGCAAAAATTGTCCATATCGACATCAAATATTTATGGATCTCTTCATGCCCATCATCTTATGTCCCTATTAAACAAAATTATAAAAAAGGGATGTAAACTCACCATTTGGTTCGGTTTCGAACTATGATAATCAAAATTCTAATTTCAAGAGGGGACCAGAAATCGAAAAGGGGGGAGGGGGGTCAGGACCTTCCTGACCCCCTAAATCCGTAAATGTAGACGTATGATTTGTTTCGTTTTGTTTTGCCAAAGTTATGTGGTCATCACAGCGTGTGTGAGAACACAAGAATTATCTGGGGGTGGGTTGTTATCATGCCCTATCCTGTAATCATGCGCATAAGTAATCTGCAATCCTGGTAGAGGGTAATCATGCCCTACTTTTCAAGTTATAATTAAATCGTCTTTTCTCAAAAAATTTTTCTCAACGCGACATGAGTTTTTGGTTTTTTCTCGTTTAGCGAAACATCTGATTGTATCCGATCTACCAAAGACGATCATAACTATTCGTTTAAAGTGAAAAACAACAGAATCTACCGATTATTCTTATTCTTTACATAAAGCAGGGTAATAAAACATTGCACAAGACTTTTCGAAAAAATATCCGTCTGAAGAGTGGTATTTACTTACGGGGAAATAGGCAAACAATTTGCTATCAAATAAAGCAAATGGAGTGTGGTGGTCTTTGGACCCTTTGATACACAATCGTCTTAAACTTAGCTTCCTTGCAGAATTTTTAATTTCGTAATTAAAATTACATTTAGAATTTGCACCTCTTTTACTTTTGAAGCATAAAATTTGCAATCCTAAACGCAATTTATGTCAATTATTTACAAAATGATGTTTTTGAAGTAACTTCAGAAAAAAACTAAATGTATTACTAAATGCAACAATAATCAGGCTAATTTTTCTCTTAGGGTTGATCTACCAAAGACTGCTCCCCTTTCATGGATGATTGCACACTTTATGAAAAATGAATATATGTTAAAATAAAATTACAAGGCAAATACTAGTAAGTGTCCCAGTTACGTTTTATTTTGCCAGGTTTACGAATTTTTATTGTACAGAACAAACTATAACTGATTTTAAGCCTACATCAGATTACCCTTTTGTTTAATTTTGCTGAGGAGCCGGTGGCTGACCCTGGGCATGGCTTGGGCGTCCGGCGTGCTCTGGGCGGCCTTCAGCTTTCTCTGGTTTGTCCTGCTTCTCTACTTGGCCTTGAGCATGCTCTGGGCGTCCGGCGTGTTCTGGGCGGCCTTGAGCTTGCTCTGGTTTGTCCTGCTTCTCTACCTGGCCTTGAGCGTGCTCTGGGCGTCCGGCGTCTTCTGGGCGGCCTTGAGCTATGTCCAGGTTTTCTGGTTGGGCCCGCTTCTCTTTCTGAGCTTGAGCGTGCTCTGGGCGGCCTTGAGATTGCTCTGGTTTATCCTGCTTCTCTTTCTGAGCTTGAGCATGCTCTGGGCGTCCGGCGTGTTCTGGGCGGCCTTGAGCTTGCTCTGGTTTGTCCTGCTTCTCTACCTGGCCTTGAGCGTGCTCTGGGCGTCCAGCGTCTTCTGGGCGGCCTTGAGCTTTGTCCAGGTCTTCTGGTTGGGCCCGCTTCTCTTTCTGAGCTTGAGCGTGCTCTGGGCGGCCTTGAGCTTGCTCTGGTTTATCCTGCTTCTCTTTCTGAGCTTGAGCATGCTCTGGGCGTCCGGCGTGTTCTGGGCGGCCTTGAGCTTGCTCTGGTTTGTCCTGCTTCTCTACCTGGCCTTGAGCGTGCTCTGGGCGTCCAGCGGCTTCTGGGCGGCCTTGAGCTTTGTCCAGGTCTTCTGGTTGGGCCCGCTTCTCTTTCTGAGCTTGAGCGTGCTCTGGGCGGCCTTGAGCTTGCTCTGGTTTATCCTGCTTCTCTTTCTGAGCTTGAGCATGCTCTGGGCGTCCGGCGTGTTCTGGGCGGCCTTGAGCTTGCTCTGGTTTGTCCTGCTTCTCTACCTGGCCTTGAGCGTGCTCTGGACGTCCGGCGTCTTCTGGGCGAGCACGGGTATCCAGCCGGCACCTCTTGGGGGTAAGTTCAGGTTTGGCGCAGCGGGCCTTTTCAAATTCGCATCTGTAAAGAAGCGAAAAGGAAAAAACGACGTAAGAAAACCATTACTGTTCGCTACTTTCATTCCTAATATTGATATGAAACATCTAGGGTCTCTTCATTCATATATACATCCATCATGAAAGTTAGTCGAACAAAAGAAGTAAACGGTGCCAAGAAATGAACAAACTATTGTTGTTACCACGAAAACACAGCAAATGGATAAAGTGACATAAATTAATATACAAAAATATAAGCAAATGAAAAAATTAATTAATAAACAGGAAAAAAAAGAAAGGAAAGAGAGAGAAAGAAAATAAAAATAGGCACATGGATGTAGAGATAATTCAATTGATAGATTTATAAACAATTACAAGAAATTGGTCATCGCACGCACCTGTTGGCGTATTTGTTGCCCTCACTGTCACAGAAGGTTCCTCTGTGGTTCCAGTGTGCGATAACAGAGCAGTCCATGTCTTTGATCTCTTCACATTTGTCTGGTTTTTCTGGTTCACCTGAACCCTCCACATCAGGTTTATTTATCAGCTCTTCTGGCTTCAGTTCGTCTGGGCTGGCGCAATGTGTCAACTTCAGATCAGAGTTGTCGCAGTGCGCCTTGAAGAACTCGCACCTGAAAAAATCAGAAAATCAGCTGTCGATAAGTACAAACCAAGCTCAGCGCAAATTAGTGAAGTACCAGCATTGTTTGCTGAAGCAGCAGCTTATGGTGTACGCTGAATATAATGGGTGTTACCTTTGTGAGGCTAATGTTGTTTTGTGTAACGAGCATATTTACACTTATGTCATTGAGAAGAAAAAAAGCTCACAATTGCGGGACATCTTTTAAAATTAAAAAAAAAAATCAAATTATGCAAAAATTAAGTTTGTAATGGGAAAATGGACTTCAACAAAAGCCCCAATTTCATTCTCATACTTTTGTTGCATTTTTAATTAGCACGCTGCAGTTAATGTCGGTAGCATTCTTCTTAATTAATTAAAAGTTCTGCTGTTATTATGACAACAACCTTACTGGACTGGGTAAAAAAGGCAATTACTGGATTTATGTTTATTAATCCTTGCCCAAAGGAAGTGGCATGTAGCCCCCTAGAGAGGGTGGTTGCCTCGCCATTATTTAACCGCTGTCTGCTGGCCTGACAAATATTCCATAACCACAAATTTTATAAGAGACATACCTGTTAGCGTACGTGTTTCCTTGCACGTCACACAACTTCTGGACTTTGTTCCACGGCGCCATGACTTGGGCGCAGTCCAAAGATTTCAGTTGCTTGCACTTGTCATCGTCCTTATCATCCCCCGAACCCTCTGGTTTGATGTGCCAACCGGGTCTGGCGGTCACAGCTATGTAAGAAGGGAAAATTTACTCTAAAAACTTAATTTAAAATTAAAAGAAAAAATGAACACGATACTTGGATGAAGGAAACTGTATTATTTTTCATGTGGACAAGTTTTGACAATCTGCATATAAGATGCTACTAGACGGTAAAAAAGGCAATCGATCCAAAGTGCTGAAGTCATGTAATCTGGCACGATTAATTTTTCTAAATGCTCACAGTGATTCCACGACAGCAAAATGATAAACGATATTAGTTCAAGCCGACATCAGCTGGGAAGACTGTCATGAAATCAGGTACTACCACGCCCTAGCATGGAATCAGCAAGGGTGAAAATCGCTTTTGAAACTTTTAATTAAAATGTACCGTGTACTTACCAACAGCAAGAAGACAGAAGACCAGGAGCTTCATTGTTGTCTTTGGTATACTGGAGTCAACGACTGAAGAAGCCTGTATTCTGGAGCAGTATTTATACACAGAGGAATGGAGACCTGAACAGGTGCGCTGCCAAATCAACAGGATGTGGATCTTATGGGGAGTGGGCGCGGGTCTCAGGGTCTGTGATTAAACACTGAGGATGTTGGTCAGGTTGGTGACATTCCCATGGTATGATGTACGTGTCTAAGTTGTGCTATGATGTGCTTATAAAGACTTCTGACAATTATATATGTGCTTTTAAAATTATCCACTTTTTTTACAAGAAATCACTCTAATAAACAAGCGTGTTGAAAGGCCCGTTGAAAAAAAACATAAATTATATGGTGTGCGTAAAAAGCACATGTCTATAGAAAAATTAAAGTTTTCGATTCTTATCTCAAGTTGAATTAATTAGTGAAATTCGAGAATACCATACTGGAGACAGAGTTTTAAATTCTTTAGAACGGTTATGATTTTCAAAAATCAAGCAACAAATAAAATAAAGAAAAAACATTGACTGTGAGCGACATTAAATTAAGAGATTAAGTTATGAGATGACATACTGAAACTTAATCAATAAGAAAAATGCCTTTGTATCTTGAGAGACCTTTTAAAAGTAGTGTTAGCATTTTTTGGAAAAAATATCGGAAACACGTTCATAACCCAGTTTAATATAAAATGAAATAAATACTCCTACAATTCATCATTAAAATAAACAGACTAAGACCTTGACAAATTCAGCGTAGGTAATTCCAAAAGAATCGTCACCTGGGATGTAGGCGTCCGAAAATGAGGTTTAAATAATCGGACTGCTTGGTTGCCATGGCTGATAAATTGCGACAAGATAAATGTAATACGAAAAGTTTTCAAAACGTATTTGTGATAAAATATGTGTGCCTGTGGATAACTGTCTCGCTTTTGGCAGTTCGCAGTTTGTGGTTTCGATTCGATTCCTGGGACAGGTGCTTAGAAATTACTGAAAAAGTGATGAAAGTATATTATTACTGTCATAATTTTGAGGAGGTGGTAGCGCTTGACTCTGAAGCAGAAGGTCGTAGGAGTCGGGATGCCCTTGCAACCAAACAAGTTAGATTATCTACCTTTTGCAACAAATTAGGTTAACCTATATTGCACAAAGAAAAATTAATAAATAAAATTAACCATTCCGTAGCACAGTTGGCAAGACCGCAGACCCCAAGTCAGAGCTCAGAAGAAAAGGTAGAAGAAAAGGTAAGATACTACATGTGTACTAAAAAAGTTACCAACATTTTGTAATAAACTTATTTTACCATAGGATATAAAATGTACGTTAAAACAAAACAAAAAATAATAAACACCGTTTTCACAAAATATTTATTCTATCAATCTCCACAACGCAGTTGTATGAAATTACTAGTCAAACTGTCAAAGAAATGTTTATGTTTTACTTTTCTCCCGATGGAACATGTCATGTCTATATGAATTTTTAATATTGATAAGCAAACATAAATTTCTCATTTAACCTATAAAGCACATAATTAATAACAACAACATGATCCTGACCAAATCAAAGATGTAATAGTTTATTGTGGAGTTAGCAGATACATCAGAAATAAAAGGATTAAAGGTATCCTATCCGAGATTTTGCTCCTAGAGAAAAAAGGCATTTTCTCCTTCTCGCGAGTCATTGCCCTACCCGGTAATATCGCCATCAAGAACTTTTATTATGTCAATGGTTTTATCGTTTTGATGGTTTGAATGTGAATTTGGGTCATTTTCAAACGAGAATAGTTTACTTACATCTTTTGTCAAAAATTGACCGGAGTACATGGCCTTTTCATCTTCGCCAAGTTCGCCAATTTGCAAGGGAAAAGCGGAAGAGTAATTTATCTTTTTTATGGGGTAAATGGGATCAAATATATTTGATATTCAAAATGGATATGATCGCATCTCTGGCACCGAACGCCCCCCCCCCTCCCCCCCCTGACCCACCCACACACACACAGTTCATCAGTATGTTACCGTACTCTCAATGATGAGAGCAAGCAGAGACAGAGAGGAAGCTATAACCATCATTAAAGCATTTGCGTTCTCTTCATCTAAGCCTGACTTATGTATTAGATATTTATGTTTTCGCCAGATTACCTTCTATATAGAGTAACGTAAGCAGGGGATGGCAATTTTCTATGAAAACTGAATTCTGCGTGCGAAATCAGTAGCAGCTTCTACAATAATAATAATTCTAAGAAAGATTTCCTGTCAAGCATTTCGTAGAATAATATGCAAGTACTGTCAAGGTAGTGTTAAAATTAGATTTGAATGAAATAGCTTTATACGTTGAAGTTGAAAGAAGTTCATCAGAAAGTGCCGCAGGCGCGACATTTAGGGGCAAAAACAACTGTTCTCGAATACTAAAACACGAACGATGCTCGAGACGTCAGTGAAGACGGAAGATTTCAGATTGACATCGAAACACATCTGTGAGTATCCCCAAAATACTTTTCAATGTCATTTGGCTTGGAGTGATTTTCATAACAAAGCCCAATTACTTGACGGCATAAAAATCATGAATAAATAAAGAACAATAGAAATTTTGAACTCGTCCTCTTTTGACATATTATTCTTTAATGATTGACATTGATAATGAAAAGAACTGTCTATTGGGAAAAGTCCTATATAAAAAAGAACGACTTGGGAAGTCTCTCTTTCATCTTATTCGCTTGCTTGTAATATTGACTTATTTCTTTTTGTATGAACCAGCGATATTTTATAATATGATTCTATTTAAACGAGTTCGACACAATTGACAAGAACCAGGGACCGTTTCACAGTATGAAAACCCAAGCCCCCAAAATTTGTCTAAATACCAAAAGTTTGGTCTACTTCAACCAGTAGTAGACCAGTTACATGAAATACCCGCAAATATTGTCAATGGTACAGCCCAATGCGAACAAGTACTTTACTTTTATTTAAGTGAACTACCAAGGATTAACCTTAAACGGACACAGGCCAAATAATTATATTAAAATTTACGGGCTGAAGCAGTTTTGTAAAACCAGCCTCTTGTTTCCTAACTGGATTACATTTGACTGACGTATTATAATAGGCTCTATTCCCATAGATTTTAGATCGATCTATCCCCGCGGGGAGTCTCACTAGATTATTTTCAGATAATCCGACTTAAATGTCCGTCCCGCCTACTACAAGCTGTAATGGGGTAATTAACTTTCGTGTCCGCCCGGCTGACAGCTATTTAGCGTGAACCCCCAGGGAGTTAGGTCGATCTAAAGTAGGTCGATCTAATCTATGGAAATGGGGTGTTAGACATGTATTGCAACGCAAAATCAAAGGCTTGCGATAATACAGGAAAGACATGAGCTCATAAAAAGGATCTAAACTGATGGCGATTATTTTTCGAAATTATAATTCTGAAAATAACATTGACCATGCATTGATATATAATAAACATACCAAATTGCCTGAGTAAATTTTAGTGTGTTCTCTGTGGTACACTCAACGGAAGGTTTCAGATACATAAGGTTTGGATGTAATGAGGTGATTTCCCCTCAGATATTTAGGGGAAAACAGATATTTCGGTTTCAGAATAATGAAAAATGCACTTTCAGTAAAGAAATCCATCTTCTTGTGTGTGTGTGTGTGTGTGTGTGTGTGGAGGGGGGGGGGGGGGGGGGGTGATGCGGCCCAGCATACAAAATCGTCAAGGAAAATAGCAAATAAAGTGGATAACTGGGGATATTTTTTCTGGGTATACCTTGGTTATATTTGATAGAATTAAAATATCAAACTTAAAATTCAAGGTTCTTAAATCACATAGACTTAAAACATTTCCAATATATTTATAACATACCACGTTTGCACAAGTAGCCAATTTTATTGCTCAATACATAAAAATGCTTTAAATTTGCCCCTAATTCTGAACGTACTCAAAGTCCTCAAGACAAAAACCATATCTTTGGTCTGTTTGAAAAAAAAACACAAAAAGAGGTAACGTAATAGAAAATGAGGCTAGACCTTACACAAGTTTGCCTGCATATAACAACTTAATTATGCAAACCATATGAAACAAATTACAATATTTATATATATATGTACGATATATACATATGTACTTTACAGACGCACACCACTGTACTTATAAATATCAAGTAAGATGAAAATACAATAATGTTGTGTAGTTTACATATACCTTTTTAAAATTTATATACACCTTTTGACACATGCACTAAATACACTTTAAGTCATTATACAATAATATATATATATATATAATTCTAGAAACAGTCACATTAATTGACATAATAAATATATATACAGTGTTATTTGTTCCTGCAAAAAGTTTTTTTTCTCAGTGAACGAGGAACATCAATCTGTATCACTAATTCTCACAAGACAAACCATACAATCACAGTCGAATGCCTCACAAACTAGCAACAGAGCCTAGCGTACCAGTTATTACTTCGGGCTTCAATAATAAATATGTGGAATTCACTCCAATAATTACAGATATGCAATCGCATGGATACATGTGTACAATGTGCAAGTGACTATATTTTAAAGGAATATGTGTATAGCCAATACTATATTGACATTGTAGTTTCATTTAAGTCAGTTTCTTCTAGTTACAGCTGGTGTAAGTGAACAGACCGACTTCAATGTGTGGCACCCAGACAGATGGCAGTGTAAAGCATTGCCCAGCATATGCTGTACATAGTGTATGGTGCAAAAGATGTTCTCTGTCTATACAGCCAAATTTCACGCACTTGAACAAAGTTGGGGGGGGGGGTGATACAACCTTTAGACAGAATGAGGGTAGGGAATATTAAGGGCACTAAATACACTAAAATAAATGGCATTATTTTGTGAATGGACAAAGGAAGGAGGTTCTATTGGCATGCCTTTCACTATTATAACCGAACCATTGCTGCAGCAAATAGTGATTAAAAATCTTGTTTCTAAAACAGCAAAGCATCTAGGAATATTTTATCAGAGATCCTGTGTTCTTTCAAAATAATCATGCTAATCACACCTCCCTTAAATGTGAATCACCCCAAACCACACTCAGGAAAAAAATGACAATCTGGTTAACAAACTCCTACTTTCTATCTGCTTTTCTGAGAAAAGCACCATCACTACTAAAATGCTTCTCAGTAATAACTCACATGATACTTGGTTTACAGCCCATAACCACCTTTCAAAATTAAAAGAAAATATTTTGAACTTCAGTTCAGTAAAAAGTAATTATAAAATCAAGTGAAAATTAATTTTCACACAAATAGAAATCCACTTAAAAGTTTGTTCTATTCACCAATTGCAATCAGTAATCAGTGAATCCAGAATGTGCATAACACAAGAAACACTGAACACATATTTATAGTATGTAATAATGTTAAAAGCATAGTTTTTCCAATGTCTAAAGAACTGGATCTATGGTTCCCTGCGAATGATGGTGGTGGAGAGAGAGAGAGAGAGAGAGAGTGTGTGTGTGTGTGTGTGTGTGTGGGGGGGGGGGGGGGGGCAGTCTTACTAAGGTAGGGTACATATCTTTAGAAGTGTTAAATATGATAAACTTCTGATGCAGGCATGTTGATTCGCTTTCATTAAAAAACAAATGGTCAAAATTTACTAATTTGTTAAGCTATTGTGCTGCATCACCTCACAGCAAAGTAGCACATTTAGGGGCAGCAACAGTAAGTGAAAGTAGTTTTTAAGGGTAATGCTTATCTTTATTATCATCCAGATACCGAAAATGAGTTTTTTCTTGCATCTAATTATTCAATAATTTGCTGATTTAAAACAGTAAAAATCCCCTCGAAAATATTTTTCTCCTTGCAATATATAAGCATAGGCAACTCAAAGTTTTTATCATCAATTTAACAACTTTCTAATTTGAGGTGAGATAGCAATTGGCATGGGGCTTAACTTCATCCCTGAACAAGATTTAATCAGGAAAATTGGCATAGTTGACCACAAGTCAATGGGCTACAGTCCCGTGCTGTCATTTTGGTTTTAAATGTGTGTTATGAAGTTATGAGCCCTTAATTACAGATTTTCATTTAAATAAGGCATTATTTTGATTTATCAATGGTAAAACCTGAACTTAATATTAAAAAAAAGAAAAAAAATCCTGGGCAGGGTTTCAGACTGCTAAATGGTGTCATTAAATTGGTGATAAAAAGGTGTTTGTGGGTGCTCAGGTAAGGGAGAAATTTGTGAAACCAATTTTTCAATTTCTACCCCAAAATTGCAATTATGACGTCTCCAGAAAGATTACATGTGTGTAAATGTTAATTAATTAAGTCAATGAACACTGAAGATTTACCTGTTATCCAAAAGAATGTATTTAAGGCAGTAAATAAGGAGTTTTTGGCAAGGGGCAAATTCTGTTAAAAATCACACATATTTGGGAAAAACATGGTTGTGGTTTGAAAAAGATGTGGAATATAAATTTCTGAGAATGTTCACCCATCCTTCTTAAGACTGTGCCATCTCCCCAATCATGGTAGAATTTTTCAAATCTTTTGCTAAGCTTAACACTGGATATGTTCTAACACAGGCTACTAATCTGAACCATTGCCTTTAAACTAACCAGTTATTAACTGTAGTAAAATGATTTCTGTGTAAATGTCATAAATATTATGCTCTAATTTGGCTGACAAGACTCTGCTACATATTAAGTAATTCATATTAACAATTACTATTATTTGGCTTAATTGTTCAATACATTCTCAATTTCTGTACATAAGGTTACTGATTACTAGGTCTAAGGGATTTGGATGAACACAAAACACTATAATTTACATCAACTGTTACAGTTTCAATACTCTGCAGTTCAATAACCAATATTCCATAATTGATAAGCTCAGCTTAATGGAGATCAATAATCTGAGGTAACCGACTTAGGTCAACTAAGTAGTAAATATATTCATACACACCTCAATGCTCTGCAAACAGACATAAATAGACTCTGTTTAATGGCATTGAGAGTGGAAAGAAGTTAATTTGAACAGTATCACTAAGACTCTGGATAGACAGCTATCTGATGGATGTCAGGTTGTAAAATTATGACGGTAGATCCCTTTGTTCACATAAAAATTCAAAGTACTTACAATACAAGATTTCAGTACAAATTCATTAATCTGGGCCTAAGTGTGCATTGCTTAATTTTGATCAATCATTTTACTAGAAGTTAGTTACTAGTATATTGCTCAATAAGATATAATACAAAAGCTTAATATATCAATGAAGCACATGTTCAACATGATGCTTTTGCTCAAAACAAAATTGTTTCACATAAAAATATTAACTTCATAGATTCAGAGACTTGTAAATGAATGCTAACAGACACTAATCCAATTAGTAGGTCTTATTTAAACATGCAATGTTTGTAGAAAAAAATTCCAGAAATCAATTTGGAGCACAAGTTTGAAAACTGAAAGAAATGGGCAACCAATCAACTTATCTTTAAAACCATTATCAACACATATCACTTGTTCTACAAGAGACTCTTATAACATGGTGATGACACATGGTAATTTATAAGACCTAAGCCTCTACTGAACACTTAGTCACACTATTTGAGTTTATTTTTTGTTGTTAAAACTTGTTCTTTTACTTTAAGGTAGAAGCAGTTAGTAGACTGTGCTCAGATTAAAAGTTATCAGTCTAGCAAGATGGATCTATCTCTTCAAGGGTTCTTGCTTAAGTACACTCAATGTAATGAGCTTAATTGTCTGGTCTGCCCCCTTCAGAAGCTAGGGGGTAAATATCTTTCGTAGCTTCTGGAGGGGGTGTGCCAGACAATTAAGTTGATGACATTGAATGCACTTAAGCAAGGATTCCCGCAAAGATAGCTCGATCCTGCTGGACCGATAACTTTTAATCTGAACACAGCCTTAGAGTTAAATAACACTAGTGGCAAAAGAATATAACCACTGCTCTGACTGATGCAACCTTAGCATAAAGGTATCATATGACTTATTAACTAATCTCAATATTTTTCTTCTAGCACTACAACAGAAATATATATAATACAGGAGTGAACCAATATATGACTAGAGCCCTCAGAAGAGATGTAACAAAATATACAGGCAAAATTGTTTGGAGAAGAAAAAACCATAAACACTAGTAAATTGTGATGTTATGTAGAGAAGGTTCCCATGAATAGGTTAAAACGATATTCTATTTATATTCCAAATATATAAGTTTACATCATATATATATATAAATTAAGATCTCAATAAGAACAAGAAGACAGTTATAAACTTCTATAACTGAGGAAAATCAGTAAAAATACTATCAACTATGGTAATAAAAGTCATCAAGTTACAAGTTTGAAGAATGTGACTTTACAAAGGAAAAAATAGTCACTTCTACAAATCAGTGGCCCTGCCACACAATTAACTTCTACCCTGCAGAAGACAGTCTGTACTGGCAGTTCCAGACTGTAGACCTTCTGCCACTCTTTTCTCCAACTCATTTGTACAATGCAGATATACTGCAAAGCACTTTCGAAAAACAATGAGAAATGCTTGCAGCTTTGTGAAATAAAATCATTCTCCAATTTCACCTTTTTAAAAACCTGACTAATGAAAAATATTAAGATTGGTTTATAAACACCAACTTTCATTAAGTTAAAGGATCGTCTAGACTAGTCACAGATAAATTCCACAACTTTTTCACATCAGGATCTGAAGAAACACTTCCAGCACTAGTGAGAGAGGTTTGCAGTGTGTCTGAGGAATCGTCAAGGTCTTTACTTCCTGAGCTTGTGACTGACCAACGGCTAAATTTGTGTCCACCTGTAGGCCGCACTGGACTGAATGGAGAAGACTCCATACTTTCTGTGCTGGCTGAGGACCACTTGCGTAGTCTTTCTCGAGGTGTTAAAAGTTCAACCCCTTCTGAGGAAACAGAAGACCATCCCCGGGAAAGAGGGACGTTAACATGAGATTCAGTGCTCTCCACACTGGCAGAGGACCATTGGTGCAATGCATGTGGACTGTGATACTCCATGCTCTCTGTGCTTGTTAATGACAAGTGACGGCTCTTCCCATCAGAATCTAAACTATCCAGACTGGTTAAAGAGGACCCTGAGGGCATCCGCGGCTTACTGATGCTCTCTGACCTATCTGGACTTGGACTTAGCCCTGCTGCCTCAGGAGAGTCTGTGCTGCTGCCTTGAGATGGAGATCGAGCAGAGTCCACAGATAAGGAGCCCTGAGAAAGGGAACTACTGTTAGAAGACGAAAGTTTGCCTCCTCTAGGATGCTTGCGATGTATGCGCATGTGGCGGGTGATCATGTCTCGGCGACAAGCTGCATAAGGGCACTGTGGGCATTTGTACGGTTTCTCTCCAGTATGTGTGCGTTGATGTGTATTTAAGTGGTCACTCCGACTGAATACCTGGCCACACACTTTGCACTCATATGGCTTGATTCCAGTGTGGAGGCGCATGTGACGTGTCAACATATCACTTCGTGAAAATGCACGATTACAAACTTTACAATAATGCAACTTGCTCTCCACGCCCATTTTCACCGACCTCACAGTCTCTGTTGGTAAATGTTTGGCCATGTGTTTGGCCAGGTTGTCATATCCAGAAAAACCTTGGCCACACAATGGGCAAAGATAACCAATCTCCTTCTCTTTATCAGTCATTTCTGCTCTCTGTTTTTCTACCATCTCAGCTAGGCTGGGTGGGCAATAATTAGCTAGGTTAGACGGAGGTGGGAAACAAAAGAACATGCTACTGTCCTGCAGAGCTGGGGGTGCTGACTGGGGAAAATGGGGACTCATTACACCAGGGCTGAAGGGGGAGAAAGGAGGGGGGTCAAGGGTAATCACAGGGGTGCGGCCTGGCTCATTTAATTCAGGTGGGGTAATTTTTATGGAGGGCACCCCTGCAGATATTCTTTTACTGGCCCCCTCCCTCCGAGTAACCGAGGACTCCCCTCTGTTGCTCTGTGGTGGTGGACTGGGTGGGGCTGGTGGATAAGGTTCCAGTAACTGAGGGTGTCCTGCATCATCAAGGTCAATACATCGACCATGAATCATACGTCTACGATCACAAATAGGTGCATCTGTATAACTCGTCCCGTGCTCCGAATATCTCCTTGGCTTGGGTCCTGTATGAGGGGCATTAATAAAAGAGGAGTAAAAAGCCCTCATTTGCCAGTCTAGAATGTTTTGATATGAGTTCAGTTCTAGTGGATATTCAGTTTTTATTTGAGCTGATGGCAGCTGCAGGCCGCCATCTTCAGAGTCTATGCTCATGCTACGAGGAAATACATCATGCTTTTCATCAACACTCATTTGTCTGGGAGGTGAGTGTGGTGGAGAGTCCTTCTTTTCATCTATGCTCATGCTGCGGTGACGTGGTTCACTCCCTTTTTCCTCAGACTCAGTGCGTTCAGGAGGTGGAGAGTCCTTGTCATCAATGCTCATACTGCGAGGGTAGTTTAAACGCTGTTGATGCTGTGATTGTGATGCCAGTTCCCCTGCTGCCTCCTCCTCTACTTCATCTTGACGCACCAAGCGCCGTCGTCCTCTCCCACTCCCAGGTCTATCTAAGGACTCCTGGCTCTCTTTCGAACTATCATTGTCACCTTCACTTTCCACACTCAAAGACTTGTGACTAGAAAGATCTAAGGGTTCCTGTTGTTCAAAAGAGTCCATGGTTTCTTTTAAATGTTGCTGTGGTGGAGAAGAGACATCCATTTTGTCTGAACTCTCCCCACGAGACAGTTTATGCTCAATCACAGAAGATAAATCTGATTTAACAGAGTCTGTGCTCTTAGTAGAGTTCAGTTTTTCAGTTGAGTCTGCCTGACTGTGTAAATACCTGGCTTGCAAATACTTTTTGAAACTACGATTGAGTAAGTTTTGCTGTTTTTTCCAGTTTTCTTTAAATGCTTCTCTCTTGGATTCTGTGTCAATTCCTGTGCGCTCAGAGGGTTTTGTTTCTGTGCTGCCCAGTTGTTCATCAGTCTTTACAGGGTCGCTGTGAGGATGCTCTGGTTCATGGGCAGGGGCTGCGTCTCCCAATTCAGGCGAGCTACGATCTACAGAGTCTAAAGCCAGAGAAGACAAGTTTAAACTAGTACTCTTTTGAAGAGGTCCCTGCGAGTCTGTTACATTTGCTCTTTCTCCTCTCGGAGGTTGGAGATCTTTGATATGGGTCACATAACGCTGAGAATACTGTCCTGGTCTATAAGAACCAGACACAGTTTTATCCGAATAATATTTCTTTAGAGCCTGTTCAAAATACCTAGAAGGGGCTGGATATGGGCGTTCTTGTGGTTTCAGAAAATGTTCTTCATTTTCTCCATGAAAAGAGTGAGACTTGACTGGAATATAAGTGCCTTTCCCAGTGGCTGGGTGCAAGAGATCCTGATTGTCAGCTGATCTGAAAATTGGCCGTGCTACATGCTGATATCCAGAGTATGGAGAAAGAGAATGTGCTTTCGACTCCTGCTGCCGTATTGACTCCTCATACTCTGCAAATGAAGCACTTTTTAAGCCTAGCTTAACTGGTGTTAAGAACTTCTGCGCAAGTGCTTTTTCCTCCCCTACCTCACTGCGATAATTAGTGCTTGTTGTGCAATTGTCACTGGCAGCTGTTAAAGAACTACTTTTTTCAACTTCACACATTCTTTCTGCCTGTTTTTCACTTTTCTCAGCACTCAGTTGACTCCTTTGTTCATTTAATTTTTTGACATTAGTCGTCTCTTTTTCATGTGTGTCACCTATGCGGTGAACCATCTGCTGTGTGTCCACGGTGTCACCTTGCCACATGTCAGCAGCAGCCTTCAATGTGGTGACCGCCTCCTCCACATGTCCAGCCTTGTTAGTTTGACTGCTTGCAGCTGTGCTGGCCTCCCTGACCGCTGAACTCACAACGCTGTGACCACCTGGTGTACTTGACACAGCTTTGGACATGAGATTATCATGCTGATCTCCTCTGTCTGAGACATGTAGCTCTCTTGTTAAAGTCACCTTTGAGCCGAAGCTGGGGCCATATGCACTGCCCCTGACCAGGTGGCCTCGTCCACTCAATGGACTATCTGATGACTGACTACGGACTGTTTGTTTAAGCAAAAAGTCCACCTCACTCACAGGGGGGCGCATCTCGTAACTTTTACTACGTCCAGATATTGTACTGCGCTCTCCATGATGTTGAGGCAAAGTTAAAGAGTCTTCTTTCTTTTTCTCCTGGCTAATAAGAGGCTTGCTTCGTTGTTGCGGTCCAAGATTGGACTTGCTTATTTTCTTTTCATCATCAGTGGCCTTAGTGTCCACCACGACCAAGTGACCTTTGGTTACCTGCTGTGACTGGTCATCATCATGTGTCTCCAACTCCTTTAGAGATTGCATTTTAGCTTCCTTCTCAAGTAGAGAAGATGACAACAGAGTCTGTTCTGATGGAGATGCTGAGGTTTTTTCAGCTTTTTTCTCCTGCTGTTGTTGAACTGCAGCCTCCATTTTTTTCTCAGAAAAAGAAAAGCTTGAAGTGGCCTAGGTTATAAAATTTTTATCATACACATTGTCTAGTTTTGGTTAAGTACTGATTTGTCTCTACTTTTCATCCATAGTTTTAAGTGATCAACTGGACATGTCACATCTTCATGTACTTGCTGGAATTACCATACACTGGGACATAACACCTGAAAACAAAAAAATAGATTTCTTTACAACAAAATCGTGGGGAAAAGTAAAAGGTCAAATCCAAGATTGCAGTAAGATTGTGAATATAAGTTCAGTAGTAAATATAAGAGCCTGAAAATTTGCAGTGCGGTTCATGGTGAAAGGTAGCTAGGTCAAAGGTCAAATTCAAAATCACAGTAATATGACCAAGTAGTACCTGTGATCATATTTCTAAATTTGCAAAGTGTAGTTTATGGTGAAAAGAAGGTTAAAGGTGAAATACAAGGTCATAGTAACATTGCCAATATGTGAGTTCTTATTCAAGTTCAATAGTAAATATGGGTTTAATATTATCTCTGTCAGTTTTGGAGATACAAGGGTCAGAAAATTTATTAAGTGCAGTTCACCATGAAAAGTAGGTCAAAGATGAAATTCAAGGTCCCAGTAAGATTGCTAATACATGTTTTCCCATTTAAGTTCAATAGTAGCTATGGGCATATCTCTACCAGTTTTGGAGATATAAGGGTCAGAAAATTTGCAAAGTTCAGTTAATGGTAAAAAGTAGGTCAAAGGAAGTCAGTCAATATATGAGTTCCTATTCAAGTTCAATAGTAACTATTGGCATGTCTCTACCAGTTTTGGAGATATAAGGGTCATAAAATTTGAAAAGTGCAGTTCATCATGAAAAGTAGGTCAAAGGTTAATTTCAAGGTCACAGCTAGTTTGCCAATATATGACTCCCTTTTCAAGTACAACAGTAACTATGAGTGTATCTCTGCTAATTTTGGAATATTTCACATTTTATTTTCACATTATTTTATTGTGACATTGAATTTTTTGATATAGCACAACTCCTAAACCATCTGGAAAACAAAAAAACAGACACCACTTCCAGTACTGCGTATAATATGCAAAAAATAAGAGGTCTCTAGCATTTTCAGCTTCAGAATTAGAGAGAGTTGCATCGATTGACCTTAAAATCCCAAAGATGAAAGATGACCCTATGTGTAACACCTGCCCATTATTTTAAAGGTTAGGTTTGTGTTGTTTTTAAAATTGGCACAAACAAAAAATCTTTTGAAGAAAATTCCATTTTTAGAAAATTTTGACCCATTTGACTGCAATAAAGGTTAAAGGTCAAATCCAAGGGCATATACTTGGGATCTCCACATATGACTTACAGTCAAACCTCTATAGTAATTTTTCCCATAATTCCTTCGGTTTAGGAGATATTTAACAAATTTTGCAAATTTTGCATTGCAATGAGTGCTACACCAAGACCAGCACACTGACAGAGCCAAAAAATTTATGTTGATTGGGTTTAATCTTATGTGTGACCTAAATCTAAGGGATGGTACACAGGCCCTTGTAGTCTAGGAGGAGAAGCGGTAATGGTGACATGGCAGTGGAGCTGGCAGAGGAGATGGGTACCCCCAGCACCTACGCTGGTAATACAATAACTCCAAATTAATACCAAACAAAGCCACTTAGCAAATTTGAAATAAAACAAAAATATGGTTTGGCACATGAGTGCAAAATGTCACCAAAATACATGAAAAAAATCAATAATATTTAACATAATAATTCAATCAAGTTGATTTTGGAAAAGAACCTGTTTTTTTTCCTCAAGTATAACACAGAAAAACATTATATTAGTTTTTACAAAAAAAACTATAATAATAAATAATAAAAAAAAAAGGACTCTACTTTGTTACCATATATAATGCTACTGACTGAACAATAAAACAACTTCCAACCCTTGTATTTAAGGTCAATACTGTATCAACATATTCATCCTTTCTATCCAATGACTGTATTTAACAAATACACGCAAACATCAAATGCTTATACCACAAACTCTCATATCAATTGGTTTATATGCACCATGCTATGCTTTATAAATACATGCTACCACACTGCGGGGCACTAAAACTATATCTGATACAATAATTTTTTAAATACCTATGCTCAACTGGTTACACGTGCAAACACACAAGATGCATGCATTTGCACACATGATGCATTCTGCAACATTAGCCACTGGTCTGATGTTTGCAGCCAATAAAATCTTGTGCAGACCAGTAGATTGTTCAGGAATGTGTAAATGTAGTGGTCTTACAATTATCACTTGGAAATAAAACAACTAACACAAAAAATACAAATAAATAAATATTAAGTTAATAAAGAGGAAAACCTCTTTCCCACAATAAAAACCAGCAAATTAAATACCACATATCTAATTTTTCTCCCCAATACACACACTTCTCCCTTTCCTTTTACCACATTGAACCATCCTGAGAACCTACTCTGCCATTACTTTACCGTTTTAGAATATTATCACATCACATCCAAATGGTAAATAGCGAACACGAAATGCAAAATTTGGTATGCTGGGTCAATTATAAACTACAATTTTCCTTTCAAAAATTTACAAGAATATTCAATTATAAATATTTTTAATTTGACCATAATGATAAATTGGCAAATAATTACTGATAGTGTCAATTTTCCAAACAAAACAATTTTAAAAAACTGACATATCTGCGTGAGCATAGGCCAACAGATTATTTTACAATTCAGTAAAGAGACAAGTCACATAAAACCAATTCATCTTATTTTATGCCATCTGCACTGATTAATTATACTTAATTAACTAACCCATCTGCTTCACACTGAAACAATACTAGCACTGCCGGCTACTCACCATGGATATGCAATCTGTGAATCCCATGTTCCTAGCACCAACAAGGATATTCACCTGAAATTCAAAACAAAATATCAATAACAATATATTAAAAAACATCATTAATGGGCCTCGTTTTTTCAAGCTATACAAAATAGAAAGCAGCAGAATCCACATCCTCTGAGAGGACAAGTGTGATGCACACTTTCTAATCTCTCTCACCATTAGCGCTTATCCTCATCAACAAGTATTCTAAACAGTTTTACTTTGACTACCATGATAGTTGTCCACTGCCAATAACATGCTTATTAACAACGGGTATTTTCAGCATTTCAAAATGCACAGGTAACCCTGCACTGCATCTTATCCTACCTGACTGTGCATGTGTTTATGTATGGTGAGAGGGCCCTCGGCACATCTTATACTTGCTTCCCACTATATTTTCCCAGAACAAGGCACTAGCAACATATAAACCCACTCCATGGCAACCATGGCACAACACCCCTCAATTGGATCAAAGTAGAAAGCAAATCAGAAAGGATCATTGTCACTCATGTAGTGCAGTACTGTTAAATTTCACACATTTCCACTAATTCTTCCCTGGAATTCTTGGGAAAAAAGAGGTATGATTTGACATACTTTTTTGTGTAATTACTTCTCCTGTATGCCTCTTTCTCTGAAAATGAACCTCTATTTTGCTAAATTGTTTGGATAACTGGGTAACATTTAATTTCAATGATTCTTTATTTCCATGAACTAATTAGTTAGTAAATGACTTTCCATGGTCTCCTCCTTCTCTTACCTGTTCACACCTACAATATTTCTCAACAAACTACTATTTTAATTCAAATGAAAGGGCAATTCTTTAGTTCAAAGAATTTAACAAAATGTCAGGAAAACATTCCAAGAAAATTGTGAACATAAATTGGATTTAGGCAATTTTTTTAATGTTGCTGTTGAGCATCTGGGGTAATATATAATTATCTTTCTTTTTTTAACCAGTATAAATCAAAACACTTTTGCACATTTTTGTTCCCACTAACTTCTTCTCGTACAAAATCATATCTACTTGTAAAAAAGTACACTAAGACTTTCAACCAATCTAATAAACAGTGAGAAAGGTCTACAATTTTTCTTTCTTGTTATCAAACAAATTTCTTGTATATCAGATTGCAACCAAGATTCCAGGAAAACAGGTAGTTCAATGACCTTAGTCATTTATTATTGCAATGAAAGAAATAGAACTCTCCCTGGCATTACAATTAATTATAAATAAAGAAAGCCATCATGTTATTTGTGCACATTTGCTATTTCTTTGCACATATTTTATATGCAATTTCTAGTTTGAATAAGGTTCTTGAATCAGCATTCCAATATCATTAAAATAAGACAAAAACACATAATTTTAATTATTAATTACTTATTAATTATGAATAATTTATTTATTCCAATATGGTATAAAAATTATATAGTGAAAAGATAACAAAAACCTATTTGTAAAGGGGAGGGAGGGGCAGTAATTTTTTTTCCAGGTAACTTCCTAGAACATTTTGAAGGCCACAAACAATTAAGATTTATCTAAGAAAGATACAATTTTCTAACGTGGACATTATCACTTCAGTAAATGATATGTTTAGAAATGTTTTTTTTTTAACATACCAAGAATTTTGACCTCAGAACTGAAATTGCAATTTATTTATTTATTATTTATTCATTTATTTATTTGGGGGGGGGGTTAAAGGGGTTCTTTAAGAAAATGGTGCTCAAGATGAGCAGGGAAAGAGCAGCAGATGATGACTAAGATATCCTGTTTATCAGATCTGCTATGGATGTAATAAAAACTAATAATAAGGGGGAAAGTGCTAGCAATGTACTTAGTAATAAATAAATGGCTCTACCTCTATGTTGTTTTCACATCGAACAAGGTGTTTCTATCTTGTTATTAATTTAGTTTAAAGTGCAGTGTTGTGTATTAAGTAGACAAAACAGATAAATCATCTCTTCTTAGAGATTACAAATTAAAACTACAAATTAAAAACCTTCATTGCAATATTGTGATTTTAAAGTGAATGCCACAAGAGTTGTATAAGAGCTATTGGGTCAAAATCTTAAGGTACCAGAGAAAATACCATGAGGTATCACAAAATGAAATGTATGGAATCAAACAAAAGAGTTTTGAGTTTAAATTTCAGTCTGTTTTTTTTTTATCTATTCAACATGTATAAATATTTATTTATATACATTAATGACAACAAAAAATCTTTATAATATAATGTCATCTTCAAAGAATTAACAGTATTTTTCTCCATAATTTTTTTTTCTTCAATTGGATAAAATTTAAAAAATATTACTATTTCAAAAATGAAAAAAAAAAAAAAAGAGAAAAATCCAAAGCCAAAGCAAAACAAAAAAATCCTTCAAACTTCAAAGGGATGCACAGGAAGTAAGGAACCAAAAGAATATATTGGAAACTTCACTCTAAAACATAATAACTAGCCTAGTTTATGGGCAAGATAGCCAGAAACACAATAGAGAATTCTTCAGGGAGGGCCTTTTTCAGCCAACTGTGATAGTATCACTTGACTACCATTTGTGTTGCTCCAAGTGTCCCCAGCATGGGATCATTTAGTTTGTCTTCAGTTTAAAGTATTGAAGCCATGTATGTTGTCCTATTGATATACATATACAAACATAAATGCATAAATGACATCATACCAAGCAGCTGGGACATCCTCCCCATGTTAAAAAATCAACAGGACAGCTTGATGTTGTTCTATTCTTAAACTTATCTACATAAAGTGATGTCATACCCTTCTTAGCTTACTGACAACTTCAAGATATCACAAAACTTACAGCAAATTCCATTTCCGAGAGTCTACTGGAACATTTCAGCCGAATCCTCACTGGGATCTTCAGATGGACAGCCATAGTGAACAAAACCGTTCCACCTCTTCAAGCAAACTGGAGTCTGAAAGAATAAAAAAGTTCAAGGACTGTCATCTGAACTTGAAAGAACTGTTTTCCTGCTGTGTAAAAAAGCTTAGATGACTGAAAAAATGATATAAATCTTCAGTCTCTCTGAAACAGAACAATATATTCATAAGTTATTGCAGCACTTGTAAAAGATGGAGAATTGTTGCAAAGATGAAACACATGAGTGGTCCAGCTTTTGCCTTTGAAACTTTTAAACTCATATATAAATAAATAAATAAATAAATAAATAAATAAATAAACCTGGTGCACATTCCTGCTTTAAAAACAGCATAAACTTTTTTTCAGATATTATTCATTATCATGTTTATTTGGGTACATCAAATAAGAATGCCCGTAAAATAGTTTACCTATCTACCTTTCTTCTTCATACTTTTCTACATTATTGTACCTATCAGTAATTTTGTGCCATTCCAAGGATGCCTGTTGATTGGCAACTATGTCATTTCAACATGTCTGTCATGTCTGTATGGCTACAATATTTTACTTCAGGCAATGCACAATCTTTACCAAAATTTGAATGTAAAAGTTTTCATCATAAAGGAAAACTTAGCAGATATGATTTTGGGTTGTAAAGCAAAAAGTAGGAAGAAAGGACTAGGTGACCTTACAACTGGATCTGATGGCAACTTATGCAGAAAATGCCAAGAAAAAAAAAAAAAAGATTCCTCATTTAAAAAGTTTTAGGTACAGACACAGCTGAGGCATGTATTCACCACCTGGTAGAAAAAACATGGAATGGCACTAACTGAACACTTCGACTCCACTGAACATATCCACATGTTCTACTGGTAGTTTTACTCGTTTTATAACCAAGATTATATATCTTACATATATAGTTAGTCATGATATTCTCAGAATGATCTATCCTGACCTTTCCTTTCGCAGAAAACTAATCTCATGTAAATGTACAATTACAGGGAAAAATAATTACATGTAAAAGTTAAAAGTTACATATACATATATATCCATAAAATACTGACCTCTGTCATATGGAAAGGGTCAAGTTTGGGGGGTTCTTTAATGTTAGGAAAATTTTACCATAAAGCATAGGAGGGTTCAAAGAAAACAACACACACACACACATACATTCAAAATAGTGAGAGTCATTTGTTAGATCTTAAAACACACTTGGGGATATCTACTTTTTTTGGAAGCATTTTTGGAAGCAAGCATCTTATGAATTTTTCCTCTTTGTTACATTGCTGAAATTGAGAAAAGTTATTTTTGACACTAAAGAACTGTCCAGCTCTTTCTTGTTTACATTTATAACAACTCCATTTTAAATGATGCTCATCTTCTTGTTCATTTCTAATGCCCCTATTTCACACAGACCACGAATCCCATGAATCGCCAGGAATTGACAAATTTCAGGATTTGTGGTTGAATTGTAATCAGTTCGTGAAGTTCTTAACAGATTCGTATATATTCGTAGTCAGTTCTTGCAATTCTTGATCAATCGGGAATTCGTGGCAAAAATTTTGAGCTGTTAAAAATTTTGGCCACAAACTCCCGATTCCAAAAAAATTGTAGTGAATTTTTTGACAATATTCGTGCGTTATTCCAGCTGAATTCCACGAATATTTGTAACACTATTGCACCTGTATCGTAACTGAATCGTAGAGCGTGTCGAATTAGCCAGAAAATTTGCAAAATCTCACAAATCCTCATAAATTTCCTACTTCACACAATTTCACACTTCCTACATGCAGGGATTTAATTTAATTACTTTGATTTTTTATATAGCAGCTATCAGTGTCATTCATAGCGTTAATGTCGAAAGATAAACTTTTCATTTTATCTATTTTTTATCTACAATTTTCATGGATCAATAGTGTTACTTTTTCTTAAGCTTTTTTTTAAAGGAAACTAAAATTTTCCAGTGCAATGAATATACCTGTAAGCTACACATGATCATCAAAGACCAATGCATATGACAGAAATAAGCTTTAGCTTTCCAAATGACCTTACTGCGTCATCATCACACTCACAAACATAGTATATCAATAACAACTGCCTAAAAAAACTATTATTTCTAAAATTCATCCCCTAAACACTTAAACCCACTCAGAACATGACTGCAATAAGGTTATTCAACATTGATACATTGCATGTAGACCGCAATACCACACTGTGTTGAAATGGCCTTGGAATTTGCCAGTTCAATTGCTCTATAAGTTTTAAAAAATCTCAATGTGTGCTTCATGGCCTTTTTTCCCTGTCACCTCCCACTTCCTACATGCACCCATCCCACGCAAAAAAAGAAAAAAAAACTGATTAGTTATAATTTTAATCTGCACGCAAAGTACGTCTCAGACATCCCCCTCCCACAACAGTGCACGTTCAAAAACATGCTTTCTTCCCACACTTGATTTAAATAGGTATTGGGCAGGAAGTTTAAGGGAACTAATAAACATAATAATAATTGCTGGGACTGGATTGTAGAACTTACTTTTTCACCAATTTAGTAGAAAAGAGAGTACCTTAGTTAACATTATGGTTCTAGGACATCTTGCAATTAATTCCACTTATGAGATAATTTTTGTTCAGAGGCTGTAAACCCTGTAAACCTCTGATCTTATTTCAAAATACCCTCCTTCCCTTTGGCTCATGTTGAAACTAAGACAGTAAAGCAATATGTCTGGAACTATCTGATAACAGAAGCAGAACATATTTTGATCATTATATACCAGAAACTTTGACAGTAAAGTTGAACCCTGAAGAAGTACTATTTAAGGATTACATGTTGAGACTCAGATGTGTGCTCTTTGGATTACATCACAAAAGTGATTGATACAATAATACTTAGATTCAGTTTTATGATCAAATGCAATAATAGCAGTGCTTTTGTGGTAAAAAATAAAACCATTTTTCAGTTTCAGGTTAGCTCGGCAACTAAAAAACATATTAATATCAACTTTAAGGTATTATGTAGACAAAAGGATCAGAAAACACAATCTCAAATTGTTCTTAAATGGTTCACAGCATATTATTTGCATTAAAAAATATGTAATTATATTTTTCAATAGACATCTTGCTACTGTGGGTCATAATTTTGAAATAAAGGAGGATCAATACATTAAAAAGGCCTACATTTGGCAAAATAGCTTCCTCTGCCTTTTATTTGAAATACTTATCCTAATCTTAGCATAATAAAAATAAACTTTCAAATCAGAAATTCTCTTTTAGTTTTAGTTTGTTTTTTTTTTTTTAGACACCCCCTTGCTTCTGCACCTAGGAATTCCAAGAGTTAATCATCAATTTCACTGGTTTGGAAGTTGGTTTGAGATATAGTGATTGGTTTCTTAAGTAACTCTGTACCTAAGTATTTAAGTAAGATATTATCATGAAAATTGGTATGGTTGACAACTTGCTTGTGAAATACAATCTGGCGCCAGAATTGGGTTAAACATTCTTGTTTAGGAGATATGAGCCCCTAATTACAATGTCCAATAAAATCAAGAGATTATTTGGCCTCTTTACTGATAAAATCAAAAGTTAGCCTTTAAAAAATGCTAGCAGTGGATTGTAGTACTTATTGCTGTGATTAAATAGTAGTTCAAATGGTGTTGATAGCCATTCAGGGGTGAGGGATCTGTTTGAAATCGATATAAATACAGTCTTCACCTCAAAATTGCTGCTGTTTCATTATCAGCTCAAGTTAGCTAACTCATTGATATGTTTGCAAGACATCTCATAACTTGACAGTTTATTTCTGTATATTCTTAGTGGATAAGGAAAAAATTCTTACACACCAATCTTCCTTAAGTAGGATTTTAAGGATGCTGTAACCCTTTATTATCATCCAGATACCAATACCCATTTTCTGTATCCAATTATTCAATGATGCGTCTATCTTTGTGCTGATTTTAAACAATAAAATAACCCTAGAAAATATAAAATATCTGCATTTATATTTCTCATTGCAATTTTTAATCATTAATTTAATCTAATGCTATTTAAATACTATTAGAGACAGCAATAAGTATGGGACGTAACTTCATCCCTAAACAAGATTTTATTACGAAAATTGGCAGAGTTGACCACGATTCTATGGGCTACAGTCCCGTGCCATCATTTTGGTTTACATGTTTTTGTTATTGAGTTATGAGCCCCTAATTACAGATTTTTATTAAACAAAGGCATTATTTTGCTTTAACAATGATAAAATCTTCTAAGAAAAATCACTGTCAGGGTTTTGGAGTGCTAGAGGGTGTCATTAAATCAGAGTTGAAACAGTGATCGAGGATGCTCAAGTAAAGAAGAAATTTGAGAAACCGATTTTTCAGTTTTTATCCCAAAATTGCAATTGTGACATCAACCAAAAGATGACATGTGTAAATGTTAATTAATTTAGTCAATGAACACTGAAGATTTATCTATTACCAAAAGAATGTATGTAAGGCAGTAAATGAGTTTTAGGCAAAGGGTGACAAAATCCTTAAAGTATATTTAGGATGCCTTTATCATATATTGTATATGTACTAAGTTTCTCTTGAAACAGATTATGGTCATGTCCTAATCCCATAAAATGGAATTCATGAGAGGCTGGCTATATATAATAGAGCTTATTAACAGCCTACACTCATCATAACTGTGATAAGGATTCTTTACTTATCGAAAACAGGTATAAACAGCCTACATTCATGTCTTAAAAAGAAAAAAAAGAATTTACACTGAACAGTAAATTTATAACTGTCTTTATAATGTGGCAGAGTATCAGTATAGAAAGACAGCCAACTTTATCGCTGATGACACATAAATAATCAAACAACAAGAAGACATACACAGAAAGAAATATTCCTCATAGATTCTGAATAAATAATAAATTTGAAACCAAAAGGTGTTTTTTCTTTTAAGTTCCAAAATGTGTTTTTGTTTCTTTTCAAAGTTGTGTTAAAATACAATTTCTGTGAGGCACAGATGGGGATAATTCGAAATAAGTGATCAGGTGAATGGGGAATTTTCCAGGCACATGACCAAGTGAATGGGCAAATGACCAAGAAAGTGACTTAGGGCACTATAAGAGTTCAGAGCATTGAAAGCTGGTCTGAAAGTACTGCACCCACATTATAAAAAGAAAGAAACAGTTAATGCTTCTCACCACTGGTAATTTTCTAATAGGACAAATAAATTTATCCTAAATTTTTGCCCCTAAGTTTAGAGAAATTTTGTCTGTTGGTGGTTTAAGGAACAAAATGTTGTCAAATCGCATCGTCAGGCCTTGTAAGTGTGACCTTGGGATGTTTCTTCTTTATTCCTCTTCCTCTTTTTCTTTGTCTTTTCTTCCTTCACAATCTTGTATTTCACCTTTACTTTAATGGTAAGCACACACTTAAATACTTTACTTTAAAAATCCTATCCTTAGCATCCATCTATTCTACCATCTGCTACAGATATCTGATTATTACATTTGCTCTATTGTTGATAGCCCAGATGAGAAAGCTGTGGTGCTGTCATGTTTTTACTTTCATGTTTCAGTGGCTTTAACATGTGACTCTTCCTGCCCCTCCCCCACCTTCTCATTCTTTTATGTTTCTAAATGAGACTTGAGACTTTTACAAATTTGACCCATTGCATGACAAGAAAAGTCTGTCAAGCAGTTCTCTCTCTGCCTCCCACAAGTCACGTTAATTTGCACACTTTCCTTCACTCCCACTTGTACATACTTTGATAAAAATAAAGAAAACCAGTGAAGTAAACATTTAAAATTCTCAGAAGTTATCTTAAAACAATTCAATGAAATCCAACACAGCACAATAGGACTGCGAGGTATGGCCTCTGTGTTTTAAATGTTTTGGGTTTTATAATATCCTTGCTGCACTCAATACCTAAAAGCACTATCTGTACATGCAATGCCAAAATCAAGAATGCTGTGAGCTTTTCTTGGATAATACCTTCTTGAAGAATGCCAAATGCCTCTATCCAACTGATAGGTACTTTCTCAATCACAATGGGGGCAACATGCTAAAAGGTAAAATAAGAACTGCATAGACAAGTTGTGTTTGAATCATACAAAGGGATAACCAGCTTTATAAACACTGGATTGTAATCAAGTGGATCAGTCCAGTTAAGGGCCTGTCTGGAACATAAAGGGTACTATGGTAGAGGGTTGCTGAAGGCAAAATAAAAGGAACATATCCCTGGTCAGGGCATGGATGATAAAGAGACTAAAAGACTTGAAGCAGCTTGTTAGTGTATTAAAGACAGTCACTTATTCCAAGTCATCATACATAATGCAAAAGCTATTGATTCCAATCTGTTGATTCTAATGTTTTATATGTAAGAGGCAAAATCATGTAGTACGTAAATTGAAATATTGTTGAATTTTAATGGATTCTTTGTCTGTTTGAAATATCTTAAATTCAAACCTTTAATTTTTGATCTGCCTGTAAGTCTATGTCACTATTAGATATACAACAAGTAAAACTTTCAAGAATGAAATATTATAAGGATGCTGAAAATTAATACAAATTACACAGCATGATAAATTCTGAAAAAAGACTGACTTGAACTAGTCATGCATTTCTTTTTAGACACAGCTTCTGACTTTGACCCAACCTAATGGGTGTCCATCTATTGATTTTTTTGCCTTCCAACTTCAACAATCCTATTGTTTCCCACACTTTTAAACCATTCACACAGAAATCTATCAGTAGAAGAATGAAGGTTGCAGTAGGCTAAAGCTTACACAGACACAAACTTGTTCCATTCAGTTGACGGGACAGCCTACAAGAATCTGAAGTTCATGGTAACTCAGTATGATTAACAGAACTCAATCTTCTACAAATATCTTCTTCCTTGTCCTATTTGATTAAAAATAAATAAGAAAAATATGTTTATCAAGTGGAAGTAATTGAACAATGGCACAACAGTAATCACATTACAATACTAACTGAGAAAGTTTGCGACCGCATGGGAACAGTGCTGCTTCCTGGCTTCTGGTCAGATCCCAAGTCTAGACAGCCATCGGTGGTCAGCTGATGACAGCAATTGCATTGCCTTTAGATGACAGCAATTGTATTGCCTTTACTCCCTCAATGAAGCTGCCATTATGGATTTAGTTTACATTGGTTGCTAAGGAGCCATGACTAAGCTGAGAGCCAGTATTGCATGTTGGAACTATCTATACAGCTATTTACACCCACTCACAGGTGGACACACACAGAACAATCTACACAGCTCAGGGAGATGGACAGCATATTCCTGTAGGTACCTAACATGGGGTCATACCTAAAATTGGAATTGATCATACTACTTGGAAAGCAGTTTTATAGATGGTTCAAGGCAAGCAAGAAATGATAGTTCTTACTCTTGAATGTCTATAGCATACATGTAATATGAAATATGACAGTAATACATAAAGAAAAATAAATATGTAAATAAATGCAACAAGTTTTAAAGACAACACAAATTGAAACTTACCAACTGATCAAATGCTTGCTAGGACTTTATAATAACTTGTTAGGCAACTTATTTTGATTATAAGATCTGAAAATAAAAATAAATCAGTTGTGGTTATTGTATTCCTATTAAGTCATTATGATGTAAAAATAAACTTGCAATTCAGTTAAAAATACATTATCATAGTCAAGCCATAAATAAATATGCCCACACATTTGGCAAAAATCAGTAGTACTAATATTAGCATTTAGAGTGAGACCTTAACACTTGTGCTCTGTGGTATGACTACAGCAAAGATTATGTCAGAATGGGGCAACTGTGTATATCTGGCATAGGTGGCCTATTGCTGGCCTGAGAACTATCAATTTACTACAATTAACTAATGAAGTTAAAAAGAAAGTATGGTTTATGCACAATATTAATCAATAAACAGCCTCACTCTACCTGTCTGAACACACACATACATAATGCACAATGCTACAGAAGGCCTCAGAACCATGCCAAATTTTACCTGTGTAAATGCACCCTGTTAACTGAAAGCCACAGCAGGCTTACTCTGGGCAGGCAGAATGCATTAACCTGACCTCAGTACTGAGGTAGCAGTCTGTATGACCTTATAACTAACGTCTTCCTCAAGCTGAATCGATCTCACCTCAGGGCACATATAACCACATACATATTAGTTGGAAGACCTTTTAATATGTGTTCCAACTATGATAATGCACTTTAAAAACTCTCTCTTAACCAGTATGTGAGAGATATAAAAATTTGTTGTCTTTAACTAAAATTTATACATTTTTGCTCAAGTATTTTTTCTGCCGCTGCTTCATTTCACTGCCTCTTGTGACCAGTGATAGAAACAACTGCATTAACAGGCAATTATATATATCCACAACATCCTGGTTCCTTGTGCAAATGATGAATCACTTGGTTTCTTTATACATTGTGATTTGTGCATTGTTTACTTCCTCCCCTACAATAAATACTATTGTTATTGTTATTTGCTTGAAAAATCAATCTCATTTAATTAAAAGAACTTCTGTGGCCAGAAAAAGACTGGATCTTGTGGCAGGTAACTGGTTCAACAAGTACAGCCATTTCCACTAATATAAACCTGTTTTCTCGGTAATCACCAGATTTATAGGTGTATTTACCATGAATGAGTCCTCTCCAAATTGTTATTCAGGTCTCTGTAATCCATTACAGGCCTTGATGAACTAGCTGTGATGAAGGGCAGAACATAACCTAACTCTTAAAGCCTGATTAAAGTACTAAAAATATAATTATACTTACTAACCTGACACGAGAGACTGGTATCAGGTAGAGCCATGTTGTGTTTCAATAAAAGATTAATCAAGTGCTTCACATCAAAATATGCCAATCAATCTCGGACTGAAACATTTATACATGTAATTCTGCCTTTTGAGCAGATTCAGCAAGAAAGCCAGTCCCAGGTATAATTGTTCTCCTGAGGATAATCCTGTGCTTCATTTAACAATGTGTATTGTACATAAAGACTTATATGAATATTTCACCACATACCAATGTTATGACAGTAAGGCACATTAACACAGGTAAAAACAATACTATCTATAGTTTTTAACATAAATAATTGCTTGTGAGTTATAATCAGAAGTTACCAGCCCAGCAGCAAACCACATTAACATTGCTAAATTTCATTGATGAAGGTGGACTATTGCCCTACTGTATCCCAACTGTTCACTGCAACTGATAGCATGAAAAATCATGCATCAGCACTTTTATTTATACTATGTGATATCAAATATATGTGCTAATGTATAAAAAATATAGGCAGCAATTGTGGCTGTTCACCTTAGTGTGAGTACAGAGATTGCCTTTTGATAATGAAGAGTGGTAATATAATAAGAGTTTTTTTGTTATACTTAAAAGTACACTCCATGGGTTTGAAAATATCCAAAATGCTTATTTTTGCCATCCACAGCTTCTTAAAACATTGCATACACCTTAAAAATGATTTAACCCCTGAAAAAAATTTTTCTGGAACATACCTGATGTTGATATTTCTGTTGGAGCTTACTGGAAAATAGCCACTGTTATAATGACTAGCCACTCATTTTAAGCTAAAATCAACCTTTTTAAATTTTAGCAAAGGTTGAATCCAAGTGCAGAAAGAGATAGATAAATGATTTCTGAGTACAAGAAAATTGCTTATTATCCTGAGAAAATCCATTTTGGCAGGTAAATTTCATGGAGTGTACCTTTAACTGACCACTTACAATCAATCAATTTGCAAATCTGACCCTTAAGAAAAGGTTAAAGGCCAGATGTTGGTCACTATTTCTTATTTTAAGTTCATCTGAGGCCGTATGACTTCCACCTGAAAGAATGCTGTTGAGGGCTAAGATTGTTTGGTACTGTGTAACTCTTTCATTGGCAATGGCAGCATTCACAACCAAAGTTGAGTCGCGGACTAAAAGATACCCCAGGTATGTGGATTAAATATGGCCAACCCACTTGAAAGCTTACCGCGTAATCCCCACAGGGAATCTATTCAGAGTCTGTTAAGGGATTACACGGCAGGCTTACAAGCAAGTCGGCCATATTTGATCTGTGGATTTGTTAGTCTGCGAATCAACTTGTTCTGATTGTGCCCAATGACAAAGATCTCATCCTTATTTGGATATGTGACATTTCATTTATTTAATCTGCTTAAATGTAATAAAAAGGATAAAATCTAATTGAACTTTATCATGCAGGATACAAAGTTTAAAATTTTGTTTTGTGTTTTAGTGTTTTTATGAGTACCTCCCTTGTTCTACTGGTACTTTGTGGGACAAAAGTCTTCATTTTGAAATACAATCCACATTTTTTTTTTTTTTTTTGGGGGGGGGGTTACTGGCTTGGGTAAGATATCATAATACAAAGATATTGTATTGCAAAATTATTCATTAAGTACTTATACAATAATCTTTTACTAGATGATGATATTTCACCAGACAAATTTTGTCTGAAGTTACAACATGAGACAATCTGAAGAAAATAATCCATTTGTAAAACATTCAATCAAACCAGGGTTACCTAATTTTCAACAGTTTTTATATAATTTTGAGTTAACAGGATTAACATTTTTTCTGAAAATGTCTTACTTCAAAGTTCAATAAAGACTGTTATGAACAATATCACAATACGACAATATCATTTCCATGTACAATATGTGAGCAACTACATTTGTATCTCTAAATGAAATCACTTGTAAAATTCCATTATTACATTATCCCTTATCAAAGCAACCTTAAAATCCCTCCAGGGACATGATAAGAACTTTAACCTGAAAGACTTAACCTTTAGGACAAAAAATTACGTCTACTTTGACCCAAAATGAATCAGTAGAAGTCTGATTAAATTAACTATTGCTTCTGCTTAATAACAAGGAAGACATGGTTAATGTTCCAGACCATTTTCTTACTTCATTCAAGTAGACTAACATAAGATTAATATTGAACTGAAATAGAACAAATTGTTATCTTAAAGTTTTGACCAATTTTTGGGCTAAAATTCTTATGTGAAACTAGCCCCAGCACTCTTCCGGAATATTTCCACTCAAATCACTCCATGCCATAACTCTTCTTCAGAGGCATTTACAGGCAGCTAAATTAAGACTGCATGGAGTTTATTCACGGAAATGGTTTCCAAGTTGTAGGCTGGATGTGGGTGGAAGCATTTGGCTTTGACCTTGAGGTACTTTAAAGCTTAATAGTCCCCATCTTGCCAACAGTCCCAAGCTGAGTTTCTACTCTAAAAATTACCTTCCTTTATAGGATGCAGCGAATAAAGGAGGAAAAGAAAAAAAAAGAAAAATTCTCCGATTTTGTGTCATTATCCCATATCTGGATATTTAATTCAAATAAAAAATGTATCCAATTTTATAAAGTATCACTGCCCATTTCCTGGGCCTGTACATCTTCATGCCCACTAACATCCTCTTTTCCTGCCAGTAATCAGTCTTGAAATTAAATCACAGTTATCCAGTCCATCACTCCTCCACTGGGATTATAGAAAAATTTAATCACACATGATCCTTCCCTGAAAAAGCCTTTTAAAAACAAATTATCAATGCCCATCTCTCATGCTTACCAGACAAGTGCAGCTATTGTGTAATTATGCATACAACCTATTGAACTCTTGTCTAGATTGTGGGTTTCCTTACTAAAAGATCACAATTTAATGGTGAAGATAATGTCAGTGACTTTTTTCATGCATCATAATTAACTGAAGAATGTTGACACACTTCATTGTACATATTTTTCTTCGATTTCAAATCAAAAGGTTATCAGCTTTTTACTAGTATATATTTACAATTAAATTCTTAGGAAGCGTGCAAGATACAAATAACCACGATAAATGTTATTTGCTTCCATGGTATCTACAGAAATAAGAGCAGCATTTTAGGTAATTTCTACATATTTGACTAGCTCTACATATTCATAGATTTTTATTCTTTCTTTTCTCATTCAATCACAAGTTGTCTGGCCCACAATATATGGTGGTTAAGACTGATCAGAGAAATCAGGGACAAACCACTTCATCAAGTCTTTCAAGTTTCAATATTACCTGACAAATTTATTGTTCTCATTAGTAACTGAATGATGCAGCAGACCGTCGACCAAGCTGTCTTTTGTAACAACTAAGAACTTTCAATAAATCATCTCCAAAGTACGAAGGCGGAAAATGCTCACAAGCTATTCTATTTATAATGGATGGTGGAGGAAGATCACCATTCTCTGCAGTTCCAGCTATCCTTTTTCTTGTCCCTTGCTCAAAGAATTGGCATAATTGGCCTGGATAATCAATAAGAGCAAACAAATAATGCCTGTTCCTGGCTGTAAGACAACAAAATCAAATATCCTGACGTATAGGCATTAGTGAAATACATCCACTTCCTTTTTCTGCGTCAATGCCTGAAAAGATACCCACTTTCCCGTAGAAATTCAAAAATAGCAAAAATCAGATGGGCGCAAACCACCCATTTCCTAAAGCTTTTTACACACAAATACCTCTTGAGTGTACTTGACGTCACCAGGTCTTCATCGTCTCTCCAGTCCAATACCCAGCAGACTTCAAATCCGGAATCACTTTAATTACAGCCTAATTTCAGCCAACACAAATCCCACAACTACACACAAGCTAAAATAAGATGCAATAAGCCGAACTGAGTTCAATCCAATTCTTTATATCTTCTAGTTTAAGTGGTATTCCTAATCAAACATTACATAAAGATGACAATGAAACAGCGCAGATTTTTAATATGCTCCGGCTTACTGCCTCCAACAAACTTTTTACTCAATCTGTAAGAATGTATACTTCTTCAGTCTCTCAAGATTTTTTTTTCTTTTTACAATTGTTTTACCTGCAGGATGTCATACAGTATTATATTAACTATTCATGAATGACGACTTAATTTTTCACAAACATTCCAAGTCTTTTGGGTCATGGCCCACTTACCATTGGATAGCAATACGGAAAAATTCTACAAGTTATGGGTAGTAAACATACCAATGTATCTATCTGTCTTTTCAGAAGGCAGGTGAAAAATTGACTACATTGCTTCATGTGGAGAAACAGGATGTCAAAAGAGCACCATAACAGAATGGCTCAATCTAGGACTCATTTACTTACTTCCTGTTTGGGGGGGGGGGGCATTACTCTGTGTGTGTGTGTGTGTGTGTAGGTGTGTGTGTGTGTGCATGCGTGCGCATACGTGCGTATGTATATGTGCATGTTTAGAGAGGGCAAATACCTTACTAGTAATTTTTTTTCAACACATTATCAATATAGAATAATACCAGACACTTACGGGATATAATTCTACAAAAATTCTTAGAAAATGCCAAAATGGCTCAAGCTGCCAATTGTGCTTGTTTTTGTCTGTTCTTGACTAGGTGACCTACAGAACTGGACCATGTTTCATCTCCAATACCCAATGTGAGTGTTCTTAGAGAGACTAAGTACTATCTCCATGGACCATATCAAATGCATCACTTCATACCAGGAACTACTTCTCCCATCTGCTATCATCTGGGACCACAATGGTATAGCAGTCAGCATCAACTAAAAGCATCCTTGGTTAAGTCTTGCATTTTAAGGGTATTGTCACCCTTCGCCCAAAACTCCTTATTTACTGGCTTGCATAGATTCTTTTGGGTAATAAATACATATTTATTGTTCAATGAATAAATTAATTAACATTTACACATATGTCATCTTACGAGTGACGTCATAATAATTGCTATTTTGGGGTAAAAACTGAAAAATCGGTTTCTCAAATTTCTCTTTTACCTGAGCACCCACGATCACCATTTCAACGCCAATATAATGACATCATTTAGTACTCCAAAACCCTGCCAGTGTTTTTTCTGAAAAGTTTTAGTTCGAACTTCATCATTTATAAAATAATGCCATTGTTTAATGAAAATCAGTAATTAGGGACTCATAACTCCATAACAAAAACATAAAAACCAAAATGATAGCACAGGATTGTAGCCCATAGAATCATGATCAACTCTTACAATTTTTGTGATAAAATTTTGTTCAGGGATGAAGTTATGCCCCATACCGTTTGCTATCTCACCTCAAATATTCAGGCCTACCCAACCACCAGAATCGGCACATAAGGATCCTGAATTAACCGGTATTTCGGACCACACTACCCGTTTTCAAGGTGTGTGTCAGATTGCATGTCATACCCCAGAGCAAATTTTGTAAGACGACCGCAGGCTCATCCTGTCGGTGTTCTGACTGATACTCCGAAATGCGATCTGACACACACCTTGACAACGGGTAGTGTGGTCCGGTATACCAATTAATTCAGGATCCTTATGTGCCAAGTCTGGTAGTTGGGTAGGCCTGAAATTGGAACGAAAAAATAAACGCTGATATTTTATATTTTCATTGTTTTAAATCAGCACAAAATAATTTATTATATACAGATTTTGATGAAATTTTTAGGATAGGCAAAAAATGGGCAAAGGAAGAAATTATTAGAAATTGGTGATGATTAACAGATTAATGGTTACTTATAGGTAATTATTTGATATTTGATATTTTCATTGTTTTAAATCAGCACAAAATAATTAATTATGTACAGATTTTGATGAAATTTTTAGGATAGGCAAGAAATGGGCAAAGGAAGATATTATTAGATTTTGGTGATGATTAACAGATTAATGACTACTTATAGGTAATTATTTGTCTTAGCAAAGGTTGCACCGAGTGCTTTTCTAGTTTATATGATCAAACATTAAGGTCTGTTTCTAATTCTGTTTATAATTATTTTTAATTGTGCCAATATCTGCTGTTGACAGTGTTTAAAGATGCTCTAGATCTCTTTCTATGCTACCTAGACTGAGGTCACTGCGACCCAGTATCATTAATTGCGCATGCATGTCATAAAGTGTTCATTTTTCCCTTGCCCCTCATTTTTTCGCATAAAATTTTGCAAATTTTGAACAACTGATAATTGCATTATTTTCTATAAATTTGTGACATAAATTGATATATATATCTAATACTTAATATTTTGGTCCATTAACCCCTGACAGGTTTACACATGCATGGCAAGAAGGGTTCATGCATTCTTCCTTAACTGATTGAAAGAATACTGATCAATATTATATTGCACATATTTGCTATTCAGTTTTACAGAAGATCCCTTCTGATGTCTCTAGGGTTATTTTTTATTTCTCTTTTCTGCTTTGTTGCAAGGGCTCACCAATTAAAAAAAAAAAAAAAAAAAAAAAAAAAAACTACAACCCAGTATTGAGGCACAAATATTTGATTCTAATGCTATTGTTCATAAAGAATACAGTCTGGAAAGTCACCCCAGCATATTGTAATACATCCGACACTATGTGCTACCCAAGATAACCTATGTTAGGACCAATGGACATTCAGTAGAAATGAACCGTTACCCAGATAGTATTGAACCTTTAGACTTTTGATCTTTCATGCTATTGAATCTCCTCAACAAAAGTCAGGTTAAAACTTATTAAAAAATGCTTCAAACTATCAAAGCTTGGGACCAATAAGCCTTTGAACTACAAAGATGGCCCAAGTACATCACTGAGGGCCCAGGTACATTACTGAGATTGCAGAGCTCTAAAACAACCCCAATCATTATCTGTGGTGGGTGTGCAATCTCCTGCATTGGTGTATGTACAGTAGCTGACACTAGGCCTGGACCAGACCACTAGGTCTGGATCAAGCTACCAGACAACTTATAAAACAGACTTCACTTATATATTTAGCAGCCTTCAATCTATCAGTCAGGATTGCATTCAGACTCACACATCACACTAGCTGAGTCAATCCAACTCTGAGGAGGATTCTCACGAAAGTGCAATCAGTGGAATCAAATAATCACTGGTGAATAAGTATTGTCTCATGTCTAAACTTAAATAAAAGGTATGATACACAAGTGTGAGATTCCTCAAGCATGAGACATATCATGATGCATAAATAACAACAACAACAACATCCTGGCATTCCTAAAGAAGGTGAGAGTTATATACACACACTAATGTTAACAGTACTTGACATGTTCACCTTAAAGGTAGATAAGATAGCTAACCTTACTCCTAATATTTGCTTCTGAACTCATTGATGTGCTCTTTTTTTGTCAGATACAGATGGTAGATCTAAAATCATAAATCTAAACAAATTAGCAAGTTTGGACTGAATAATTTTGGGATAAATGCTCAGTGCAAAAATCAGTAGAAAAATGCGATGCCATAATCTTATGTCATAGATTGTCGAGCTTGCATGGACAATGAATGTCTCCCTGCTTGTTGTTATCAATATCTCTATCCAGTAGCCTGATTGGAGTACCATTTCTAGTCAGATGGGACCACATAAAATATCATTAAGGTCAAATAGGAATCAATCAAAAAATGAGGGTCCTGGATCATTCCCCTGGACTAAAATCACCGTATTGGAGCCTTGTCTTTGTGAGGAATGTATGTCCATAGCCATGGCAAGAGTCAAAGGATCATATTTTAGAGATTATAGAAAATGTTTCCATGAGAGAAAATCCAGTTACTTTCTGCCTCAATCCTGCAAGCAACATGCAAGTACACAACATGCAAAGACCAATTAAATTGCAGTTTCTAAGAAACTACAGGTGAGATAACAAAATCCTTAAAGGGGGTCATGGCAATATTAACCAAAATAAAACCTAATGAAAACGAATTGTAATTTGTTTTGAGTTCAATTTTAAGCAAATTGACCTATACCACTGTGCAAACTGGTGTATCTCATAATACCCACAAAAACTTTTTTTTCCAAAATTTATCTAAAAAAACATTATCTTTATTTTCTCAACAAATCTGTGGCAGGTATGAAAGTGTCTACATCACCAAGATCCTTTTTAAATATGGGAATGCACTTTGATAATTTTTTTTAATTTTTTTTACATTGTGTGCCACAATGTAAAATATAAACCTGTTGAACCAAAACCTTGACATGATAGAGGCAATAAATAACAAGGAGAAATATCAAGTGAAAATTATCTGAATTGTATGTTTTTTCAAAAATTAAATTTCAGAAGCTTTAAATACTTATCTGATATACTGTATCTGACACACACACACACACACACACACACACACACATATCATCATCATCATCATAATTCTAAAACTGCATGTAACATATCAGAATGTTTACATTACATCTACCTTCTTCTCTAAGATACCTGTCCTTATCACTGATAATAAGGTTGGTTACAAGCTTTACAAGCTGTGGCAATTCAAATTACCTCTACATACTCCAAATCGATATTCTGGGAGGTCACACAGTGTGGTTAAGCAATAACACACCACAATCTGAACTAAAAACCTCAAAAGCTTACTTCATTTCTTGGTAATGAAGAGATGATTCTTGGTCTTGGGTGGCTATGCACACCATCATTTTGTTGGAATTCAATGCCAACTCGATACAAATTGTTTTGTTATCTGATAATACAGTTTGTTGTCGTGAGAAGCTATCATTCTATCAAATTACAGGTGACTAAGGGTGAAAACAACAGAAATTACTTGGAACTTAAATTCCTCAGAATACAGGATTTGCAACAAAAAGACAATTTCTAGATATCTTAACAATAGTTTGTGACAAATAAGGTAGCGACAATAAATCATCCAAGGACCCATACTAGGAACTTTGAATTCCTCAGAAAATGGAGAATGAAAACATTTGGACACACTTTCAGATTAGCAACAACTGACCTCAACTGACAAATTATGGATTCTGAATAACAAAAGAGGGGCACTGATATCTACTGATGATCATTTAAAGTTTTTAATAGTAAAATGTACCATTTTAATCCATGTGCAGTATTTTTAAACCTTCAGTAGCAATCTTTCAACTTAGTTTCATTCAAACAGTATTTTACTATTATAAAATTGTTGTAAACATTTTACGTATAATTTTAACCCATTGGGTATAGTAGCAATCTGATCAATAAATTTTCTCATTATTATTAAAAATCTCAAAATTCAAAAGACCTCACAGCATGTAGAAACATAGGCCTAGCATCACCATGGTGACAGTGTCCTCCAAGGACAACATTCACTTTGAATACAAATGAGCACGCACTTAGCATGCTTATACAAGCTCAAATATCAGAACTGCTGAGATATGATTTTACAAAATAAAATAAAATAAAATAAAATAATAATAATAATAATAATAATAATAATAATAATAATAATAATAATAATTATTATTATTATAATAAAATAAATAAATATTAAATATTATATTAATAAATAGATACCAGATTACAACCCCGCCCACCCCCCACAAAACAATAAAAATTTAATGATTTTTAAATAAAAAATTTAATAAGCAAAAAAAAAAAAAGTGAGGAGATAAAGTATGAATTACAAAGCCCCCATCCCCACCCCACCACACCATTTTTCTCAATCTGCACATCATCTCATGCCACCCGAATATGTAACTTAAATATACCAGAGTCAAAAACAACAACAAAGTCAACAACAATGATGCATATAAATATATTACTATAGGATAGTTATCCTACATCTTATTTGAAACACATCTGCATTTCAATGCATCTATCATTACCAGCGATCAAAGAACCAGCAATTAACTGGGTCTTCTCAGGTAACAATGAAAGAGTTATGACCCTAATTGAACTCGTTAAGATTTTGTACTAGTCACAAGATGAGTCGCCCACTGTATGCGATATAAAAAAGTAATTATTGAGGTGTAGCTCTTGTTTATGGCATACAGTGGGTGATGTGTGCTCGTAACAGACTTACATGTATCTCACAGCTAGTGATTCCAACAAAATGATCATTGCAATTTAGTTTACAGGAGGGCAAAGAGGATCTTGGAAGAACTAAGATGGATTTAAATATAGGTAAATGTACACCTCTTGTAAGCAATATTGTAGTGCATTTTCCCTGTAGTTTGAAGCACCAGCCATGTGATATGGTTCAGTTACAATTCTATAAAACAGGTAAAGCAACTAGAACTAAAATTCTTAGACTGCACCCTGAATGTGGACAGGACAATGTTTACATCAAATGGTACAGTTTGAAAACTGAACTGTTTGAAATGAAAAGTGTCAGTTACACTGTGTCTAACAGGGAACAATGCAGTATTAGCATTAAAAAAAAAAAGAACAGTTCAGTATGATGTTTCTAATGCCCAATAAAATTTGCATCTGACCATACAACATGTGAACATGTCTGTCAACAATGACAATTGCCAGAGAGGGAGATTCTCCAACCCCAACACAAGCGCACACACACACGTCATCATACTTTCTAACGATTGGCAAGAGAGAAAAGTCTGATAGATCAGTAGATTTTTGGTCTGAATTGGGAGATTAGGAGATATGTCCCTAAATCAGGAGACTCCTGATGAGATCAGGAGTGTTGACAGGTCTGTATGAAGAGTAACAGTAAGAAAGCTTTGTATTCATTGTAATGTGGCAGTTCAAGATACTCTCTACAAGCATGCCAATGATAAAAATCATCTTAATTTTTCGTAAATGAAATATGACAACTAAATATCAATTTTACCCATAACTGAATAAATGAAATATGCCAACTAAATATCAATTTTACCCATAACTGAATTAATCTTTAATTGCCATGTCAGATTCTGTTCTCAAGATATGTTATTTCCATTCAAAACAATTTAAAACACCAATAAGAAATTCTCATTTTTATTTTTCCCTTAGATTATAAACCAATTTTCATCTATCCTTGTCAGTTACATCATAACATGCTTATAGTTTTCACAAATAAAATCTTACTGGCAAGAACACAAGCTGCATTAATCATTTACAATTCTCCCCACTTTATTTTCATACAGCTAAAATGGAACATAAGTTCCAATACCTGTGCTGCTAAAAAATAGAAATACATTAATCAAATTAGGACTGATCCCTAGTATTGGGTATGCTGATTATGTAAGTTGGGCCAATGACCAAATCTATGAAAACGGGATCCACTTTTCATTTCTGACCTGGTTTCCATGACATATTGATTAACAGCAACTTACCTTGACTCTGGGCAAGAAAAAAAGGGCAGGATCAATACTTTCCACAGAACTAGACTTCGCAGAGTCTTAGAGATTCACATCTGTGGCAAGGCAGACTATATACACACCTATTATACAACCCATGAACTAGGGATGAATGAATGCACCAATGTGTTCCAATAACCCTAGTAAACTCTGCAAGTCCCACCCTAAAAATAAATTATTTCTGTTTGTTTTCTTTTGATTCCTCTCTCTTCAGCCTGCATTATGTGTGCATTTTCAACACACAGGCATGGATCATCTTTAAAATATCTGTCTGTCAAATCAACCATGATCTATTTAAACCAACACAAGCTAAAGGTTTATTTTACTATATATTTCTCTTCCTTTTTTCCTCTGTGCATCTTGTTCATATCACCTCAAGTTTCCATATACCTATGCAAGTACTAGACAAAAAGTGGTTTGCACATTGATTATTGCACTTTTTTCTTTTCTTTTTTTCTCAAGTTTCTCTGTGTTATGAAAAGAAATTGATCTTGAGAACTTAGGGATTCAATGCAAGCAGTTTTTCTAATGCCATGATCACACAAAGTTTTCAAAGAGATAGATTCTTTTTATAGACTTGTAATTGTCTCTGCAAGAACCATTGAACATTGTGAAAAAACTGTATGTGCTTGGCGGAATTTAGTTTCTGAGACACATAATTACATGCTTACACTGCATGCCCTGAAACAACATGGTGAACATAAAGCAATACTTTCCAAGAGACTGTGCATGTATATTAAGTAAATAAGTGATGTGACTGGACTTGTTAATACATGAAAAATAATTTTTTTAACATGGTAAACCATACCACAAAATTTTGACATCTTTGGTCAGATTTAGATACACACATTGTACTAGTTAGGTAGGTCCAACTCTACAGGAGATTCTCCTGAAAGTGCAATTAGCAGATTAAGCTTAATCAGTACACAATAGTTAATTACCCCCTAGTTGCTCGAGAAAGCATGTTAGACAATCTCCTGCAGACTAAGACCGACCCAGCTAGTATGATGTGTGAATCTGAATGTGGTCTTTATCATGGCAAGCATTTTTCAAAATGGGATCAGAAGCAAATTTTAAACAAATGACATTTCTGTACAATGCTTAACATAATCCCACAACAACATAAATTATTACGGCTTCTGATAAATAATCCAAGGAAGATAACACAGCTAATCAAAAAGTGATATGAAATTTCACTTTATGAAACCCTCAACTGCAATCTACAAGTAATAACCCTACTTGGAGAAAATTTATTGCAATACCTATATCCTTACTTCACTAAGACCCCATTCCCAGAGATTAGATCGATCCAAACTAGATCGACCTAACTGACTGGGGGTTCACGCTAAATAGCTTTCTGCCGAGCGGGCACGAAAGTTAATTACCCCCTTACAGCTGGTAGTAGGCGGGACGGACATTTAAGCCGGATTATCCGACAGTAATCTAGTGAGACTCCCCACGGGGACAGATCGATCTAAAATCTATGGGAATACGCCCTAAGATAAATCGAATGGAGGTGATTTTGCCACAGGGCTGCTGAAGGTGCATTTACAGTCACAGCCTTTTTAACTCAATTACTTACAATCTCAGCATACTGTGTAATAATGTTCCTTAGCCATCAACCCGTCCTGTTCACCTTTAATTAAGCCCCATATGCCTGCCATTGCCCAGTGGTGGGAGCAGAGAAAATGAAGTATATATAGGAGCAAGCTCACTTAGTTAATTTGGACACAAAAACTCTGAGTGACCTCAAAATTTACAGATCATCAGCATGCTTAAATTTGAAATTTACACTAATGGCTAAAAACTACTTGGTTTTAGGATATATGCTCAAAAAGAATATTCAAGTTCTGGTCTTTTTCCCCTTGACCGACTCATAAAAATTTGTTTGACACATATTTTAATGGTATTGCAATAAAACATAAACAACCTCGAGAAAGTTAAGTCAAAAAACCAAAATGAAAAGTCCACTGTCACAAATGTAGAACATTAATCTTATCTTTTCCAGCAGATCTGGACATTTAGATTAGATAACCTGTTGTATCACATAGTGAAATGCTACCTCTTTTAGAGCAGAGGGATGTCTATCTATTAAATCAGATCGGGACTGAAATTAATAATATAAATGAAAAGAGTATGAACCAATGCAGATCAAGTTGTCTGTGATTTTATTTGTTGTACATACTTAAAGAAGAATCAAAAATTGCTCAGTCTACATAATTCTACATTAATGCATGAATGTATGTGAGTGAACATGTTTTTGCTAATGTTCAGTTAGTATTGAGGCAACATATTAAAGGGATGACAACTATTCATTTTGGCAAAAAACGGACTTTTCAGTGGAAAATGACAAATTTCCCATACTCACCAATGGTAAATGAATCCATTCTTACATTCAAAGTAAGTCAATTTTTTTAAGTATAGCTTTTTGTAATCATCTCTAAGAAAGATTAGAAAGAACTTATCCTTGTAAGATGATCATTTTTTGTGGCACTGATTAAGGCCATATAACTATCATTTTATGTTTTAAATTTCCTCAGGTAAGTTCAACAAGAACTTAGAATGCATTCTTAACCCTACATCGTGTGTCTTTAAGTTTGTTACCTTGCTTTGAGGTTTGAGGTAGAGTTGACGAAGGGTATAATTACTAAATAGTTCTTTGTCACAAATGTGATAACGTCAGTTTAAAAATGTGTCTGAATAATCACACTTTTATTTGAAGCTAGAAAATTCCCAGAGCTTCAAGTCAAATAATGCTGTCCTTCCCTACACCATTCAGGCAGTACCAAACTACTAACCCTGGACCACACCAGGAACATCTATTCAACAAAATATATATTTATAAATCATAAGATTCACCTTCCTTTGCATAATATTTCGGTCATAGGATACTTTGTGGTTTGTCCATTAGCATGAGTATGGACTTTGTATTCGGAAAAATAAATGCATTAAACTTCCCTGTGTGCATTAAAAACCTATAAATGTTAATAATATAGGGTACAATGCCAAGTCAAGTTACCCAATAAATAACAACACCATGCATTCAATAATTCGAGTGAATAAACTCCATCACACCAACTATACACTACATACCTTTCTAAACTACTGGTACTCCTGTATTTACTATTTTGGAGTTCACAAAACACTGTTGTGCAAGGGGGACTGAAAAAGAAAACTTAATCGCATGATAAAGCATCTGAGGGCAAGTGCACTTGGGAAAGCCTGTGGAAGCAGCAGGAATGCACGATGAAAGGTTATAGCACACCACCTACACACTTCACAATAATGAGCTCCAAGGACATGGCTCAAAACCCCATAAATACTTATGAGGAAAGGTAACAGGGTTCTTCTCGTGGCTCTAGACTGGCGTTTATATCTCAAAAGATCTGTTGCTCTGCATACAGGACTTGGTAAGCATAGCATGATCTCATCATCGGAGAATGTATATATACAGCATATAACAAAATATTATAGCTATCTGTTCATCGCAAGAAAACATTTGAACAAAAAGGTGAATAAGATAACATTCTGTAAGCAATTAATGTGCCACTGCTCATATTGTCTTGTACATTTTTATCCTTCTTTTTTCCCTGGAACAAAGTGTAAGGAAATAGGGAGGTGAATTACCTGAAATGACCTATACCTAAGCCTATTACCTGCCACCATTCCTTTCTAAAAAACTATTTACTACAATCTCTTAGAGAAATGCAGTGGAAATAGTAAAGAGCGAGACATTTCGTGGTGTGTTCAAATGAGGTTAAAATAAGTTAGACTAGCTGATCACAGTTAACTCTTGTCACCACATTTAATTGAATTAATTAAATGCCTGAGGTACAGCGGGGCCACTTACAACAGAAGATGAAGATTTACAAAGATCCTACAGCACCCCCAGACATTCAATTCCCTGATAAATTGATCTGTTTTTCTTGGTGACTTATTTTAGTCTTACTAACACCATTTTAACCTTAAATATGCTTCAACATGACTTGAGTCCCAGCAGAGAGACACAGTTAAATGCTGAAATGGCATCAGGCTACAAACAGCAACCTACCACCAGAAAAAACATTCTCTCTAACAGAAGCTGACATGTTCCATTGTGCCATCTGTAAGGAGTTATATATTTCATAAACTTAGGGACTGCCAAACCTCTGCAGAGAATATCAGTGGGACTGCATTGCGTTCAACATGGAATACGATTATTTCCATTGATAGTTTACAGATAACTGTAAGGCTAGTTATAAATACTTTACAAGAAGAAGAACATGCCTAGAGCTCTTTTGAATCAATCATCCTTTTTTGATGGCTTAAATTATGTGTTTGGTCAAACTTTAAAGATGAAACCTACCCAGTGACAAATAGGGCCATATCAAAAAGATACCTCAAGATAAAAAAATCCTAGTACTGCTAGTTTGGTTGTCATTCAGATGATACAATGTTCAGTATGGCATCCTAATATATACCTTGTCTAGTCAATCTATCTAATAAATAGTGCTCATTTAATCAGATCTGATCAGTCATCGAAAAAAAAAATTATATGGAATATCCAATAGTATAGGTTAAATCAAAAACCAAAAACAATATACCGTGAGAACATGCAAATACAACATATTAGGAAGAGACCAACTGTAACAGGATGCCCCTACAGTATGACTCAACAACACACGGCAACTAACTACAACCAACTAGTCCATGGCATTTCCATAACACGCCCATACTGTGATAATACAGGTCAATACAATAACAGCGCAACATGCAGTGACAACACAGGAAGTCACCATTCACAATTTGCAACGAATCCCTCACAGTAAAATCAATGGCATCAGTCTTCCGACTCTAAAATGTCTTAGAAGATCATTATTCATTCACATTAGCCACATTCTTGAAAAGAAATCAATTCTGTAGCTCTTACTGGTCTAGAAAGCAAGATCTGGTGATATGGTGTCTCTCACTCCTTGAAAGTAAACAAAGCAGGTGAATATTTTGTCAAGACAACCCCAAAGATCAATAGGTCTATATACCTGTGACACAGGGAAAGAAATCAAAAACTTACAAATGTGGGGCAATGACATCATATCTGATCCTAAAAGATTTCACTAATCACATCTGCAGCAAAGGTTATAGGTGTTGAGAGGATTCTTATATGAGCATTACAGGGTCTTATTCTATACATAAAAAAGATACAATAATATATTCTAAACACATTGTTTCTGTCACCGTCTGTGTTACACCTCATCACCAAACTCATCATCATTACTCTCTGCTTAGTTTATGCTGACAGGACCTCGTTAAGGTGAAATCAGTCCTATCTTGCAAGAACAATAACTGACAAAGGCTACGACTAATAATAAATGGTTCAAAACAAGGTGAAAGCAAACCATACTTTTTACATTTCTTCCAATATTGAATTCAATATTAGTAACAATGTGTTTACTGGAAGACAAAACGGCTTGGAAGGAAGTAGGAAATATGACAGAGTAAAAACAATCTAAATTCTCATACAAAAAAATATATCATCAAGTTATATACGGCATTTAGCATGTTGAGATAGATCATTAGAATTCTCATAAAATGACATGTCAATACTGGTTGGCAAAGCAGAATCTTAGTACCTAGTTACTGTGGCAGGATGGCCAGTTTGCCAATATAGATATCATCTGTAAATTGTAATTCTGTAGGTTAAGACCAATACTTTATTTTCTAATATTATCTTCAAATGTGTTATCATTGAAAATATCAGGAAGATATATGTGAAATTTAACTGCAACCCATTAATGTTACGTCTTGAGACCCTTTTAACTGCCAGTACGATGAGAAAAAATGCTATCAGTTTTTTTTCTCAATGTTATAAAACCTCCTATATTAATTAGCAAACCTATTAGTACCATACTTGTTGACATAAGTGTAAAGTTATGTAAAGCTTTTTTTTATATATTTCTCTTATTACTTTAAAAATAACCATCCACTTTCAATTAGCACATCCTCACATGGCTTCTGGTTGTACAACTTGTACATGCCAAATTAATTGTTTTCCCACAGACCTCACAGCAGTTTTACTAACTGCAGCTTTGTATGATGATAAGACGCTACATATTGAAATGACAGAGCTTGTATACTAGTACACATTCACCTCTGTTTAATGGATCCCATCTTTATAATCGTACAAATAGAAAAGTTTGAACATTGTTTTCAAAATAAGTTATAATAATAAATATTAACAAATTAATGAAACTAAATAGATGATAATGATAATAATGAACCAGTAAAACAAATTTCTTAAAACCTGATAAAACAATTAGGCTTTTGGCAACAAAGTTATAACTTAAAATGAAATGTGCATGACAGGACATGGAAAGATAAATAAAAATATGGAATGTGATAAAAACAGTGTTCTCCTAGATTAGCACCTCCACTGACACATTTACAACATGGACTGAACCAGAGAAATGTACAAATACACAAATACATTGAAGTATAATTGTGCGGATGCAAAATTTTAGCATATTCATGTGTCAACATCTATTTCTAGATTTAACTTAGACTTGTGCAAGTCATGAAATATGCAAAGCGGCTTCATCTAAAGCTCAGTGGGATGAAACAAACTGCATCCAGCAGATCCAAGACAACCACTACACCTAATCAATCAACAGAAACATCGCGTTAACTTCAAAGAAGAACCGCGCACGGCCTTTTGCGCTGCATACATGTACACGTTAGACTCCAAGTCCAGGATTGCACAACATCAGTAACAGACCCGGCTTTAAGAGCGCTACAGTCACAAAGAATACCCTCCAACACGTAAAAGCGCCAGCTAATTAGCCACTGTTAGCTATATATCCTTTACACGGATTTTTCATGTTTGCCAATGATTTGCAGCAGTTAAAACTTAATCTCTCACTCCCTCAGTTGCCCTTTGACAGGGCGAGATGAGTCCATATATTCAAGCAGAAAAAAACAACTTCTCGGTGTTGTCTTGCTATACAGATAGTCGCGTTAAATGAAAATGATATTGGAGACTTACCTTCGTTAATGAAACTAATGATACATTTGCAACCAGGAAAAAATCATATGTTTTCCTTGCTGTTTAAATTTCGTTCTCCTCCCACGCACATCGCCATTTTGGTGTCCTAATGAGGTCAGGCATTTATTCACATCTATTGTTTCGAATCTGCCTTATTCTTTTCCTGCAGCATTCAAAGTGTTTCAGTTTATAATAATTGCGAACATATTCTGATCAAAACAGCATTTTCATGATCAAACAGTTCAGACGCCAACATCCAGAGATGGCCAGATTCAGTCGTGTGAGGGCGGGATGATTCATCAGGTCAGGTCGCCGTGATGACGTCATCTAGGGGTTTCCCCGACGTCATCAGTCGCCCAGGTGTGGGACGAAAACAAATTTACCTCGAGCAGCCCACGCCTGGCCAAACTATTCAGTTGCAGCAAAGTAGCTTGCATACTAGTAGATTGTTCGATAAGAGGCTGCTAAAAATCGAACCTGCAGGTGTAAGTTAAGAATTTGGACTCAATAAGTTATCAATCAACGTCATGGCCCTAGTAGTTTTCCCCGATGTTAGGGCAAAAGACATGGAAAAAAGGCGTAGATGGACAACCGGATGAACGTGAATCGCCGTAAAGGTTCACTCCATAATTGTTTTCCTCGTGAATATTATTTATTTTCGTCATTATGTATTAAGCGCGAAATTAAACACCCCATTTTCAGCATTTTATCTAATTTAGCCTAATCAACTTTTTGTTGTCCTTAGGCCTATAATTTGATACCAAAAATCACACATGGCGTTCAAATGTTTAAACATACATGAACTATAGTTATAATTCTGAAAGGTCGACCCATAAAAGTTTTAAAAATAAATAACACAAGGAAGAACCGTAAATTTAAGACAAATAAGAGAGACAAATGAATGTAATAGATAACAAAATAAATAAATAAATAAAAGTCAGGGTCATATTTTAATGTGTTTTAGTGCGACTTCAACAATATTTTGAAAATAAAAGCTACAGATACAACCCACTTATAGTCAACACTTAGACCCCATTCCCACAGATTTTAGATCGATCTATCCCTGTGGGGAGTCTCACTAGATTACTGTCAGCTTAGCCGGCTTAAGCGTCTGTCCCGCCTACTAAAAGCTGTAAGGGGGTAATAAACTACCGTGTGCGCTCGGCTGACATCAATTTAGCGTGAACCCCCAGGGAGTTAGGTCGATCTAGATGGATAGATCTAAATCTATGGGAATGCAGTCTTACATTCAACGCGTCTAGTGCGCAAAAGTAATCTCAGTACGCACAGGTTACTGTCCTCATTACAGTGTCATTAGAAGTTCATTGACACTGATGTGTGAACTTGATACCGACTGACTATCAACAATTGTCAAAGCCCAAACTATGAAGGTGCTGTGAGTAGGCAAAAGTCATTTTCCAAATATTCCCAAGTCCGGTGTAACGCTAGGGGCCTTAAAATACACAACCCAGGGGTCAGCCTTAAATTGTGTCGTTTTGATAAGAAGGAATAAGCGAAGGTATCCTTTTTATACATTGTTATCGTTTTCAACGAATGAATTTAAAATGGGTGGCATTGCGGTTTGATAGATATCACACTTATATCTGGTGCTATTTTTATTTCAATTTCGTCAGCATCAGCATCAGTTTCGTGTATTCATCAAAGCCTGCATTTCCAGCTGTGCGGTTGGACGGGAGCACGTGAGTTTCGAAGGACACTAGCAACTCGTCTATTATCTCTGGAAACGGCAGACATGCTAGTAGTAGAAAGGTGCGTTTCAAGTGTCCTCTAAATCGCAGGATAAACTATAATATAGGGAATAATAAATAGCAAAATAATAATAGCAAAATTATTACATGTATAATAATACATAATTAGAATTAAATTAATTATAACATCGCATTATTTCTTGAAAATACACAGTTCGCACGGTGTTGTAAAACATACACGTTAATAGGGTGTAGTAGTACCTGTAGGCTGGCGATAAATCGTCACATATGTTTGGGGATCTTTACTCTCAAGATATCAAACATATACAGGCTGAGAAAATTACTGGGGAAGCTTCCGAAGACCGGTGTAATGAAACTGGGGATCCGTGTAACAGAGACTGGGTTCCCATCCCTAGATCGATCTAACATGATCCATGGGGTTTCCATGGGGTTTCTCGCTAAATTGCTTTCAGCTTAAGCGGCTAAGATGTCTGGCACGCCTACTTAAGTTGCTTAACGATAGTTAATTACCCTTATCAGCTTCAGGAGGCGTGACAGACATCTAAGCCGCTCAAGTTAATTGCAATTTAGCGAGAATCCTTAGGAGATAGATTGATCAGTTAGTACGATAGGTCGGGGAATGGTCTCAGAGAGTCCGCCCTCCGTTTATAGTTATAATGGTTAGGGTTATAGCCTGGCCCTGGCCTAAGTGAGTCAAAGGCGGGGCTTGCCTGTGGAGGGCTCTCTGTCACGTTACACCAGCAGTATAGACTACGCATGCAAGCAGGTTATTTGTACCGCCTGTGTACTTATCTGCTGGTCTGACTGGTTGACGTTGGTTGAAAGAAAAATTATCTAGATCCCGATAGACTGGAAGACAGAAAAAATTTATAACGTTAAAAAATCAATTTACTGTTTTTAAAAATCTCAGAAAGTTTAGGTTTTAATTTTAACGTTAATTAGTAGTTTTTGACTTATTATCGACCACATCGCAAAAATTTTTTAAAAAAAGAAACTTTTTAAAAAAGTGAAAACAAGCACATTCCGTGTGAGAATCTAAAGGGTTAAGCGAGGTCACCGTCCTCCCTTTTTTTCGTAACAAAATGACAGAAAATCAACAAAGCGCATATTTTATTTCTAGGTCCTACAAAATGCCAAGAATTACAAAGGTCATTGAAAAAATACAGTGCACAACGACAGCCGAAACGACCGTCTTGTTAATGATTGCCAAAAGCGACATCTATAGAAATATCGCTAGGAACACGGTGGCCGAAATGATGCATACAGGAGTTTCGTGTAGGACAATGTGTCGGACGTGACAATCCTTTTAGACCACCCACACATGCTTCCTTCCAGTTATATATATATATTTCACATTTCTCCCCAAATTTACTGCCCCTTGATAACGTAAAGGTAAGTGCTGTGCACCAATTAGCCGAATTTAATTTGACTATTTTAGTCCACCACGCCGCTTCTACTCAGTTCTAGAGCCTTTAATTTATTATATTTAGGTCTCTTACATGGTTATTCTCTAATAATGCTAGGAATTTGAATATATGTGAGTATGAATAAATGCTTAAGATATCCCATAAGACCAAAAGATTTTGATGTTTTAGTGACACCACGTTTGTCAATTTTTCTAGACATATTTTCAAAAATGAGTGAAATGTTGCCAAATTTGATTTTCAGCCCCAGGTTAAACAAGAAGTAGGAGCTATACTTATTACATTGCATAAAACAGACTATAAGTATACAGTACAAGTTTTATATGTTGAATTGATTTCAGGATAACAATGGCAACCCAAATAAAGCATCTTTTCTCATTTGGAGCACTGGCTGATATTCAGTATGCAGACAGAGATGATGGACATAATTTCCAGCGAACTAAGATAAGATTTTATAGAAATGCTGAAAACTTACTCAAAGATGCTCTGGCTGAGTGGAGAAAAAGACAGCCATCAGTTGCATTTGTTCTCCAGCTTGGTGATTTGATTGATGGCGTCAATAAACGAACCAACAACAGTGAGGCAGCTTTAAACAGAATGCTGGCTATATTTCAGGACCTTCCTGTCCCAACTTACCCAATTATTGGCAACCATGACCTGTATAATTTCCAGCACTCTGATCTAATACAGTCTGCCTTATTTGACAGTGTTAGAAAGCTTCCGCAGAACAACTCGGACACTTTGCAGGATGGAAGAACTTGCTACGATATAAGTGAACCATCTGGGTATTACTCATTTGAACCATGTAGTCGGTACCGAATTATTTGCCTCGACTGCTATGACTTTGGTGTACCAGGACAGCATGTCGACTCACCTCAGTACTTGATAGCAAAAGAAATTTTACTTCAGAATAACTCAAATAATGATTTGAATTCACCTGAAGGGCTGCATGGCTGTCAAAGGAGATTTGTGCAATATAATGGAGGTGTTGGTGAAAAACAGCTCCAGTGGTTGAGAAAAGAACTGCAGCTAGCAGAAAGTAAAGACCAAAAAGTGATTGTCTGTGGTAAGGTTAAAGCTATTATTTTTGAAAAAAAAAATGGGAAGTCCACTCGGATGCATTTCAGTTCAACCATAGATGCATACTTATCGGCATGCTTGCATGCGTACTTGCAACCAAGTAGAAAAGGTGGACTGGTGTGCTTTTTATAGTCAGTTTTTTAAAAGATAATTATCTAAATAAGAGGTTTCTGTAAAATCTCTGTGCAAACACTTGGTGTCTTTTGCATTCATTTATGCCGATTGTAACAATGCCATAACATTTTTGAAGAAAAAATATACAATTTTTTTTTCAGGTCATAATCCAATATTTGTCGAAAGTTCAGACCCCCAGTGCCTATGTTGGAATTATCAGGACCTCCTTGATGTCCTACACAGTCACAATAATGTTGTCATGTACATGTGTGGACATGACCATGATGGTGGATATGCTATTGACAAACATGGCATCCATCATGTGACATTTCCGGGAATAATTGAAACACCTCCTGAACTCAATGCCTATGTTACCATTGATGTTTTCACTGATAGAATAGAAATGTGTGGGCTTGGATGTGTGGAAACCATTTTTGTCTAGAGTATTTTTTTCCCTGGAGTTTTGTACAAACATAGATTTGTATGTTACTTGAACTGTATTTCCAGTACTTTATGTATTGGCTGTTAGGGATTGGATATCTGGTATTTTTAATATTAAAAAAACTTACGGATTTATAATAATCTTCAGAATTGAACGTGTATGGAACATGTTGACTTGTAGAATGGAGATACAGGAAATTGTGTGGAAAATGTCCACTTCTTTGTTCTAAATCATAAATGTTACATATATCTCATTATGCAAACATTTAGAGTAACTAAATACCCATGGAATGATGTGCTCCCTGCTAGATCTGATAAAAACAAAGCCTTCAACCCACCAGGTCAAGCCTGGACACCTATGGTGTGAGACAACTGATATTTCCACCCACCTGGATACAAAGTATAGTGTTAAGTATCCAAGTCAAGAACACAACAAAGTCTGATAGCAAGATGGGGTTAGAACTTTTCACCTTTGTTCAAAGGGTCCTAAACTGTGACCATGCTGTCACCTCATGTCAGAATAAGGTGGAAATTGATTGTCTTGAAAGAATACATTTCATTTTGCAGTATTATAATGAACACTATTGTTTTTTAAAAGTAACTTAAGAGCAAAGTTTACATTGCTGTAATGCTAAAATATACATGGATTATGACACAATTTATTTTTGATAATTAATACTTTGAGGTTCAATAAAAATTGTCTCAATCTTCAAAATTATGATATAACTCAAAATCTGTCTGTGTCTAGGGAGTAAAAGTTATTTTAAGTATTTTTCTTATATTTTATCAGGAATTATAATTGCTCAGGTTGAGAATATTAGGATGAGAAGTTGTCTGTGATTGTTATTGAATTTTTTTTTTTTTTGAAAAATGGCTGTGATTCCTACATTTACAGATTTTTATGAATGTATGTTTATATAACATTATTGATGTGACATTTGTTTTAACACCACAAATAAGTAAGGCATGAAAATTGTTATGTTTGTCATTGTAAATCATCTTTTGAATAAACCATTTATGTATAAATTTATAATTCAAATGCACTAATGGAGAACTAATAATTGCGAGGGATGCTAACTGCTGTCAGTTATTTATTCTTATTAACAACCAATAAATTCTGTTTTAAATGAATTTGAACTTTATTTCTTTGGTCTTATTGTTTAAAAAAAAACAGCTATGGAATGTAACATCCACAGACACCACACAATCAAACACTGACTCATATTTTTAAGAAGACAGCTGACAGCAAAAGTCTGATTCACAGAAAATATTGACTATCTTGGCTAATCTTCGACTGCAAAATCTGGATAGCTAACTTCAAAAAGTCTACTTTTACGGCTTTTAAGAATTCTTTGGTCCACATTAAATATATTTGACATACCTTGATCAATAATGGGCTACTGTAACCACTTAAGAGTAAAAGAGAGGACATTCACAGTTTGTCCAAGGGGCTAAATTAAATCACTGAAAAATGAGGTTTCAGATTTTTTGTTAAACGTAATTTAGTTTGAAAATTGAGGTAAGGTGCCTTTTAGATTTTTTGCTAAATGTAATTTAGTTGGCTAAGTCTCATTATGCCAAAATCTGACTTGAGACTTAATGTGCAACGGACTCGAGATGAAATTTATGACAAAAAGCCATAAAATATGAGTAAAGGGCTTTTCTTCAATCAACAGCTAATATTGAAATCGTTCTCTTCCAATATTTCGATATCTGTCTAGAGCACCTTCATCAGGCAATATACTAGTATGGAGGTAAACAATTTCAATATTAGTTGTTGATTGAAGAAAAATCACTTTACTCATATCATTACACAGCCGCTGAAATTCTTCTCAGTCAAAAAAATATGTTCAAGTTTCATAAATAAGTTGTTATTACTCTCGTATGGTGATTTTTTTTTTTTTTTTTTTTTTTTTTTTTTTTTTTTTTTTTTTTTTTTACATAGCTATAAACATATTTATCACTTTCTGAATTGCTATGGTGGCTGCTCATCCCATAAAGAAAAATTGTATTCCTCATCCTCGGGCAAAATAGGACTGACATAGTCACTACTGACTCGTTCCTCCTTTCTCTTTTCTTTCTCCCTTTTCATCTCTGCACCATTTCCAGACACACACCCTTCCTCTCTGCATGATAGCTTCACGGAATCCATACTCTTCACATTTTCAAAAAACCTGTAAATTTATGTCCACAAAATGTTTCTTGAAGTCCTGTGATACAGATAAATTAGGGAAAAAAACACAACTGTCTAATGGGTACGCAATCATAGGCAAGGTATTAATTATTCTTCTATTTTAATTTTACTTGATTGGATTAAATACTCCTTCCACATATACATGTATGAATGTATACAGCACTTTCTAACAATTGCTGTATCATTACTTAAACATTTTCTGTTTAAATATAGTATTTATTTGACAATAACTCATACCGTTCTATTCTTCTTTGGTTCTCTGTCATTCTCTTGTTTGCTAAAGTCACCAATTCACCAATATACTTGAATCAAAGAGAGAGTGCTGGCATTATTGGTATGTTTTTCTATAAAATGACAATACCAAATATAATCCCAAACCACTTTTATTGATAAAATTTATCAAACAATACAGCATACCATACAAAATAATATATTCGGAATGTTATATTTACCAGATAAAATGGAAAACTTTTCTTCTGCATCAATTAAAGTCTCTTACCTTTTCTGTTACCAATAATTGTCCCCCAAGGGCAATGGGAACCTCCATGGAATGAGTGCTTCTTACCGCCTAAAAGATAATCAGTGTGTATAGTAGCCTAACTTAAAGCCTAAAATCCAATTAGAAAATTTGTAATTACTTTGTGAAACTGAAGATAAAGGCAACAGTTTCTGTGTTCTAGGTCAACCATTTGACAATGCACTTTAAATAGTGGACTAATATGTATGTATTTAAATTTTCATTTTAATGTGACTGCTACATTGTTACTTTATTACACGGCCTTCCACTCAATGATTGATATGTTGATGTTCATTAAAATTGGCTAATTTTACAATGTTTACAGACACTGATACCTTTTAAATTTATTAAAGTAGCTACTTGTTTATTACCATTATTATTTTGCCTTTTCTTCCTATAGATATCCCAGAGTTCCTGAACCCAGAGGCTACTGCAACAGCATGCTAGAAAGAAAACAATGCCTGTGATTTTTTGTCAGATGCTTGGACTGTATACTGCACTGGGAGATCCTAAATATGGAAGGAGGGTAAAGGCTTGGCAGGATCGGAGGTAGGAATCTGATAAGGGGCAAAATGATAGGATACATTTTTCAATTCATCCAGAATATCTGTATGACATGAAAATTATTTAAAATAACATGGATATAGAGGTTCCTGTTTTCCCAACTCCTGCCTCAAGTTAAGTAAATTTTCAGTCCCATGTTTTGTGGTAGGTAACCAACGTTGTAAAAACTGCAAGCAAGATTATCAGGCAGGATCTACCCAAGCTGGATGATATTTTTAAAGACAGAATGGAGAAAAGAATTGCTTTAACTTTTAAAGGCAGTAAACACTTTTTAAACAGATTTTATCCAAGTGCAGTGACGCGTTTTAATTTGATCTCAAAACCAAATTCTTAATTTATTTATTGTGTTATTTTACTCTGTATATTATCAAACTTGCTCCAAAAGGAAAATGATTTCCAATTTTTATAACTGGCTAAATAAACTCTTATCTTATCTTATCTCACTTTCAAGTGCTTATAACAAATAAACAGACCGTATAGATTGTTGTTTCAGTACCCATGCAACAGTTACATTTTTGAATAATTGACAACAAATTCAGATATTAGAAATAAAAAAATGAAATCAAAATGTATTACTAGAAACAAAAATCATCAATGTCACGAGCATGTAAAAGCTAACCAGACAATAGTTCCCTCTTTACTTCTGATGTCTAACACATACTAACCAGTTTGGTGGCATCAGTTAAGGTCTGACACTGCACATGTAGAACAAATGGCTCAAATTTGAAGTAAACATCATCCTGTAAGTTTGCCAGTTTCAGCACCTAAAAAAAAAAAAAACTCTATAAAAATTATACAGATCACTTGACATTTATGCATTTATCAAGAAGATGTTTTTCTTAAACTGTTACCATTAATTATATAATTTCATTTCAAGCAATACTGTATGTGAAACATGACTGTACTACAAATAAAAGATTTGCAACCTTGGTATTATGAGGTAACACATGATGTGAAACTAAGATGTCAGTCATCAATTCACTATTTCATGCTAAACTGTTACACAATGCATGCCTTTAAAATAACTGAAACTACTGTCTCACCACAGGTTCTACAGTTGCTGGTTCATGACTAACATAAAGCCACTTGCATCCCTGTTTTTCAAATTCTGATGCCTTGTACAACGAAAACAAAAATGTTAACTATATACATAAATGTTCATGTATAAATTAAATTAATCATTCAGCCATGTACAGTAAATTGTCAATTTATGAATGTATAGATTATCTCTAAAACATTAAAATTGCATATGAATTGAGCTGTTCAATGTAGTTGTCTCTGTCCCACAAGAAATTCAGCCTTGCCACTGTCCCTGATACGCTATATATAAGTTAAGTTCTCTTATTACTATTATTATACCTTCTGAAACAATATTGTTCTCCCAGAACAAGAGCTGGTTGTAAAATACTGTTTACAGTTGTTGATGTGCTGTACCAGTTCTTTTATAGGTGCATCTATACTTCCTTTTCTGCTCAGATCTGTTGCTTTTAAGCACTGCTCTTTGTGTTTATCGAAATAAACATCATTTTCTGATACTTTGCCACTGCACTTGTATTTCATCTCCATCAGTTCTTTAGTATTTGGAGTACACATATGCAGAGGCAACACAATCACAACCAAAAATACAGCAGGCCGTCGCAACTAATACAATGGCAGTGACGAATTTACAGAAGCTAAGCCTAAAGGAAAGGGGCGGCGAATAAGATGGTGCTGTTCCATGCACTTTCTCTCATGTCTACCTCTGATAAAAAAAACTGCATACATGCATGTTGTGTTTGTTAAAATGTCTTCAGACGGTATGTCGATTAAACACATAGGTAGGCCTACTTCTCAAAATAATATCTACAAAACAAACGGCCTTATTCGGCAGCATGGAAAGGATTTTTGCAGGGGAGAATGTATAAAAATAACATATGCATTACAAATAATTTAGACGAAGTTAGCGAACATGTAAAGCGAAGAAAAAAATCAGTTACTATAAATATAGGCATACCATAATAATTTCAGGCCTACCCAACTACCAGACTTGGCCCCGAATGATCCTGAATTCACCGGTAGATCAGACCACACTACCCGTTTTCAAGGTGTGTGTCAGATCGCATTACACAGTATCAGACGCGACACCGCTCTTGCCTAGTACGCGATGTGATAGTGACGATTCTCAGCGGGTTGAAAAGCATTGCATCACCACTCAAAATTTGTTCAGGGTATGATAGGCCTAGATCTACTGTGTAATGCGATCTGACACACACACCTTGAAAACGGGTAGTGTGGTCTGATCTACCGGTGAATTCAGGATCATTCGGTGCCAAGTCTGGTAGTTGGGTAGGCCTGAATTTTCTCGGTAAGAAAGTTTATTTGCATATCTTGAATACGTGCAAGGTGCAGCAGCGGATTTAGAGACGGGGTCAAGGGGGTCCTGACCTCCCCTTCAATTTCTGGTCCCCTCTTGAAATTAGAATTTTGACTAGCTGAATCATAGTTTTAAACCGTACCCAATGGCACCATTCGCCCTCTAAAATACCAAAATTTTTTAGGGCCCGCTTTTCGCATCCACGGAACCCACTTTAAATAATCCTAGATCCGAGCCTTAGGTGCTAAATGGAGAAAGTTTAATGCCCATGAACGTTATCCATTTTTTTTTCATTATTATTCTTCATTATGTAAGATTAAAATAGAGCTTAAAATTTTGTCCTGAAAATAAATCTTACCCTGTAACACGCTGTGCATAGTTAAGTTAAGTGCAACAGAGCAAAGTTTGTAGAGTTGACACAAGATTGTCAGTAGATGATGATATTAAATGGATATTACATGGAGATGAAAGTCCATGTTTTTGGCAACGTTATCACGCCGGAGTATTTGCATGTCCGTATCAAGGCTTCGTCACACGTTTGGGATCTCACTAGATAACTCAGATAACTGCATACAAATCAATTAAACCGGGGGCCAGTTGACCGGGGACGAGAAGAAGTGTGACACGAAGTAAGTTTGTCGTCTTATTTTTCATAATTTTTATCTACATGTAGCCTCGCTGCAGTATATTTCTTTATTATTTAATTAGTTATGCCCCAACCCCCGGTAGTTTATGTTAAGAACAACTTATATTATGTACCTCTGAGTTTGACGCTTACAGCAAGATATCTGGATTCAATAATCACCTCCTAGGCATCATTTGATCCACAAATCTACATTAATTGTTGTATCCACACTGCAAGCAGTTCGGTGTTTACTTGTGTTCGCAGATGTAATTAAACAGTGGCGGATTAAGGGCGGGGGGGGGGGGGGAGGGGGGGAGGGGGGGTCCTGACCCCCTCCCCTTCGAATTCTGAAAAAAATCACACCAAATATATGGTCCCCTCTTGAAATTAGAATTTTAACTAGCTGAATCATAGTTCTAAACCGTACCAAATGGCACCGTTCGCCCTCTAAAATGTCATTTTTTCGGGGCCTTTTGGTTTGTTCCACATCTCAGAAAATATCTTGAATGTTTATTTTAAAAAAACCTTCGTTACGTCTTGATTTTTTTTCTTTTAATATTTTAGTCATTAATAAAATCTTCAATTTAGTTCTTTCCATTATTAGCAAGATAATATAGTGACAGGACACAGTCAAATGTGTCAGACGAAACACGATAAAACAGGATTATCATAGAAAGTAGTTTGCAAAGCCTTCATTACCGGGTATTGTAAAAAATATATACTTGAGGTTGAGGACAAAATGTGTCAGTAAAATAAATATGCATTTCGTAATACCCCCTTAGTGCAATCTAATTTTTGTAAGTATAAGTGACGTGCAAATAATTTCCAAATGGTTGTTACTTTAAAAAAAATTTGTTACCAAAATAGGCTAAACCTTTGTTACTTCGTCCTCATACTAGCAAGGCATGAATGAAAAATTTTCAATGATTTATAAAAAAAATTCTAGATTTATCACTTTCTATCATCAGAGACTTAAAAAAAGTAGAATTCGTGACTATATCTTTAACTTCATTTTTCACTTTTCGCAAAAGTTGATATTATCACACTTTTTAGGTAAAACATCGACAAGATAATTCAAGGACACAGAGCTGTGTTTTTTTAAAATTAAAATGAAGCTAGTAAGTTAGTTTTGTGATAAAGGAGGACAGGGAATACTTTTTGCGTTCCGCGTGATTGGCCTTATTTTTCGAGCGTGATGAGTTATTTGAGCCCAATATTCTGCGTGAAACGTGATTCAGGAATTTTTGGTGATTGATGATTGGCCTGTATATATCTTGGTGATTTATGATTGAGCTGTTTTAATCTTGGTGATTGGTGATGAAGAGGGGGGGGGGGGGAAAGGGGGATATTCCCTACCCTCATTAAGCACCTAATATAATGATTTTAAAAGTTTTAAAACTGCATCAGTTAAAAAAAAAAGAAATTCGAGAACAAATGTATTGTGTCCATTTCAGAGGAAGTGCAAGTTTCTGTGATGGTTTCATGGCAAGCATAAAATTAAACCTGAAAAAATATATAGATCTAAATATCTTTGTTCAAATTATACAGTACTTACAAGAATTTAAACTAGCTTCTCATTTGAACTTACCATCAACTATCTACATGTAAGTCAATCTAAAAGAAATTATATTTATATTTATATTTTATATTTTCTCAGCCTACGACCTAAGGGATATCTGGTTTGCAGAAAAGTTGAACTATTGGTCTTTATGTAGACTCCTCTGAGTCTATTAATAGATTTCTCTCTGTCTCTGTATCTCCCTCTCAGTCTCCCCGCTCCTTTTGGACAACGATCTGTTAAGGAAAAATTGCATCAGTTGCGCCACTGTATTTTGACAAGCTCATTGTGTTCGGCTCTATTCGGCCATGTCCGGTAAAACCCGTTTAACAGAAGTATCCGGTCAACAGTGTCAAGAAGATGACTCGAAAAAATGCATCAAAACAAGGTAATTCCCAAGTTGCAAAAAATACTACTTTAAGATTAGTGTGCTAAAACTGTGTTAAATACATTTCTTTAGTAAACAGGTTAAGTTACATCATATGATTTTTAATTTCATCGAATTGAAGTGACACGGTGAAGCACCGGGGCGTTTTCCTCCTTTTATTTTATACTGCCAAAATATCGTGTCTGATGAACGTCCAGGATAGGTTTTAGAAAAAGTGGTACTTGTATCTCACGAGTATTAATACTCCTCATGCTAAATGCTTTGAGTTTGCTTACTTTCAACTTTGAAAAGTTTCTACTAAATGTGACGAAGATCTAATATCGAACGGTTGCGCGAATCGATGCAACAGTTGAGTTTGACTTCAGACACACTGTCAGTGGAATACAATTCACTAACTGTCCGGTGTGTATATCCAAAGGTAGACTATAGAAATCAGGTTTTGTGTTTATCTTTGATACTTGTCTGTTTCAATATGAATAACCAGCGGAGTAAGCAACCAAAAATTTTATAAATGTAAGTATGCATACCCTTTATGCAACCGTGTTTATTCAAAAGGTAATATGGTGACTCCACCCTCCATTGTACATATAAGAAGTTTCTAGAACTGTGGTCTGTAGTCGTACACAGGTGTCAAATTGTAAAAGGTAATCACAGAACTAGACAAGCAGACTACTAGGAATTTGTAGTCTTGTCTTGTCAAAGTAAGTTATCATTAAAATCACTTGGTTTATTATTTATTCACTTGCCTTCATTGAACTGTTAGCTTTTACCATTTGCTCGAGGTATAGTGATTATATACAAAGAATCTATTCAAAGCCCTTTTTCTCAAACATGCAATGCGTAGTAGTTAAGGTCAATTACTAGAGCTAAAGTTGAAGGATACAATCTTGATGTGTTTATTTTGATTCTAAATTCCCATTTTTAGGCCGTTCTTTCTCCCAAAAATTATCTAGGATATCAAGACTACTGTGATATTTCACAAAAGTCTGGTGTATGTGGTTCAGTAGTACCACAGGCTGTATAAAAATAAATAAAAGGGATATATATGTAATCTAAAAGTACAGCTTATACAACTTGGTTGTATAACTGAATAGCCCAGAACTGTCATCTGATAGCTTGTAGATAAGGTGGGGGTAATTGAAAATATATTTCAAATGTTGATAACTCATTTTCCATGTGGTAAATGTAGAGCTAACACACTGAAACTTTTTAATATATAAAACTAGTAACTAAAGATAAATACAAACAGTCATTTTAGCAGATCTGAACTGTGCTCTTTGTATATTTCACTATGTTGTTCCATGTTTGATGAAACATCACCTGTTCATGACAGCCTTGCCTGTTTGACAGTTTTTTTTACTGACATTTACAAGGACATCATGGAGTTGAGCAAGAGCAAAAACAAGAAAGGGGAGGTATTATAACTGCCAGGAAATGGTTAACTTATTGTGTAAAGTGTGATTTATGTATTACTTTTTACTAGCTGTTCAAATGTCTGAACACAAATTATGAAGAGTTATGATATATAGACCAGGGAGTGGGTTTTTATTCAGCATCTTTATCCACATTATGTTGAAGCAAGAATGTTTCTGTGAACAAACAATTGTTATGAATCAGATCAGCCTTTGGTCTAAGTTTTTATGCTGGCTGTCTTATGCAAACTTCTAGTTATTGCCATAGAAAATCAAAATGAATGTTTTTTGGGTGAAAAGACCCTAAAATGTTATGTACAAATCATTAACATTAATATATGTTTCTTACAAAATTATGTAACCCCAAGTACATTGCCATCTTATCTATTCTAAAAATTACTTAAAGATGATAAGAAATATAGAATCTGGTGAGATGATTGTCAGTGGATGGGAGAGGGTTGAGTCATTTTTATGAAAGAAAGTGTGATTCTTTCGAACAATAAACTTATTTCAGTGATAGATTCAATATTTTGGCACTGCCCAGTAATATGATTATTAACAATGTGAGTCACGGTGTTATTTAGTCTTAAAAGTCACGACTCTGGTTAAATGCATATACCGTGACTTTTGCCAAACAATGATGGTGCAACAGATATGTTTTCACTTATACCTGACTTCCTGATTTATCTGATGCTATCTGTTGAGTAATATGTCTAATGAATACCTTGGTTTTGTGCTGCTATTCATTATACTACATTTACATAACATTAATTTTTGCAAACCTAGTATTAGGTAATTCAATAATTTTTGTTCTGATGTTGTATGGAACAGAATGAAGCTGTATTTGATATATTATTTAGTACTATTTATTGTTGATTTACAAAATTTTTAGCTTGTATCCAAATTATTTGGTCAATTTAAATTGGTGTCTTTTTCTTTGTGAATTAACACTTTGAATCCTACCACTTACAATATCATATAGGTGTGTTGATGTATATTATTCACCTGTTGAAATATTAATCAGCTTACCTCATGTATAACACCCTGTTTTATGTTGAAATCTTTAACTGTGTCACTGGCTTACAACAATGATTGATGCATACTATCAGAAAAAATTGTATCCTCAAGGAAGAATGATGTTGTTATAGCATAGAAGACAGGTTGATTTAAAGATACTGACCAAGTAAGTACACATCTGTTATAGTTTATAAATGAAAAAAATAAGTGTCTTTTAACATTTTTTTGTTGTTGATACCCCAACCTTTTTCTTAATTTTATGGAAACAAGATAGGTACCATTATTATTCAGAATTTGGTTTGATGATTACCACTATATTGAAATCCTTGGTGGTTGAGGAAAGGGAAAAGGCATTATATGTTATCATCAGAAAGTTTTAATTAAAAAGGGTTTTAGTTGTAACTCGAAGAAGAGATGTTTGATTGCAACCTCCACCGTCTCACCTGAGTATGTTATCCCTTTGTTATGTACCTACTACCAATTTTTATACACAGGCGCAAAACTGTGTCTGCATATGTCACAGGCAATATTGAAATCCAGACAAGTTTAGAATCCGCCTAGGCAAGATTGACATCCAAAGTCGCATACAATTTTAGATTATGAATAGATTAATCACATCCAGCCTTAACTAACTTGCACATGGGAAAGTATCTTGTATATGGGAGAATATAAAACATTTTAATTTAATTTATTTGCCTTACATAGGGGTCTTCTTGGGCTGCATGTCATTCTGGTATGTACCTTGACAAACATTTTAGAGAGGTCACAAAGGGGCCAAGGAAGAAATGATTGAATTTTGGTAATAATTAATAATTTTATAGTTAATTATTACTTAATTATTTGTCCCAATTGAAATTGCGATCTCTGAGTGCTTTTCTAGTTCTACATGAAGTACTGGTATGTATTCGTTATTTGTCAGTGAAAAAAATATGTAAATCTACAGTGTGACATACCTTTTTAGAATAAGAATAATGCTAAAAAAAGTTTTGGTCTCATCTTCACTGGAAATACAGCCATCTGTATCCTATCATGTTTGATAAAAACCAAAAATACCACTAGAATTATTTTCTGTTTGATTAGCTTTTGTATTATCCTTATGTTTTTCATACATGGCTTAACATTGTAAGGTTGATAGGTTTAAAAACAGTGTTGAAACTAACTGTGACATGTTTCATTACATGCTTTTTGTCTTAAAATATGGTCTTTTAATAATGTCAAATGTGTTACCAGATTAAATTCATAACATTCTGTCGCTTCTCTAGCTTGAGCACTCCTGGGTTGAATATAACAGTGTTGGGGGGGGGGGGGGGGAGGTCCACTAAGTACTGGGTTGGTCATGTTAATCACTAAAACTTATTAATGACATCAGGTGAAAGGCATAGGAATGAATTGGTGTCACTTGACATTGTTAATGCACCTTTTTCCTTCAAAATACACTGCTTTATCATACAGTTTGAGGCAAATGAGTTCTTCTAAGGTGCTATATTTTAGCAACAGGTGATGTAAGCTACCCCAGCCTGGAGAGAAGCCTTGGTGCTAATTTAAGTATGATCCTTTGACAACTTATCACACAGACACATGCTCGTGCTGGTAAGATTAAAGTGTTTTAGTTAAGTTTTAAAACACCTGTTTTGCATTAGGACAAATCATTGTGTTAAGACCCAAGATAAGATAAGGGAATATTCTTTGAAAACATTCCAATGCTGAGAGAATTACTGAATGGGCCCTCTTTTAGGAGTCAAAATGAAAGTGTACTCAAGTAGAATATGATCAACAAATTATGCAGTCTTTTAAAGGTAAGCAGATCAATTTTGAGCAGATTTTACTTTCAGAGAATATTTGGTGTGGTAATTGTTCTAGGGTTGCTAAAGAGTTATAAAATGCATTGGCTTGCCATGAAAACTACCATCTTTATCAAATAAATAATGGATGGATTAATTGCATGTCAACCCAAGTCTCATGTTTTCATTAATGTTTGGCTGAGGCAGCAGAAATAGAAAAGTATTGATTTTAGTGTGAAATCAATTTGGTAATTCAGTGACAGGTAGAGGATTTGCGTATCCTGACTTGACTATGGTGTGCTGCCTTAACAAACATGACAAACTTTTTTCATGAATTGAAGTGAACAGCAGCAAAGCTTGTTTTTCTTGATTTATAGATTGTTCATCAGTTTGTGTGTGTACTGTAAAAACTTGAAAATTTTGTCAGAAGATGATTTTTGCTAATGTATGTGTGTGTGTTGGAGGGGGGGTTAAGAAGGGTTTTGAATGCTTGAGACAGTAAGGATATATTCTGGTTATTGCAAGAAAGGAGGGTGTTCTAATTGTTTCCTTTTTGTGTTGTGATAAAATGATACCTGCCAACTTGCATGCATTGATCGTTTCAGAAGGGAAGCTTCATTTTAATGTTTGACTTTTTTCTGGGGTCTGTAAAAAGTGTTTTATGGAGGTTCATTGGCTTGTTATTTTCCTTAATTTCTGTTTCAAATGTGCAGCTCAATTTAGGAGTATGACACTGAAATTACAAGAGCATTTCATATGTGTAATAATACCCTAATGAACCAAGTGAACCACTCTGGTTTTGTATGAAAACACTGCCAAGGTGCTCCTGAGAAGTGTCCATGAGTCATGACCAAGTGAAGTGACGTTCCTCCAAACCAGAGACAAAATGTGGAACTGTCTTCGATGTGTGATTGCGGCAGGAAAGAGCAGTTAACCCCTGTATTAAATTGCAGGACTGCTTGTCAAATGTATAAAATACAGTTACTTGTGAGTATTTTTGTATGCTCTTCATTAAACCAATGAGCCTAATCATGGCCAGCATGCTGCCGATTTTCATCTCTCACAGGATGTTTTGTATGCTATGTGGTTGATTTACAGATAAATTTAGTAGATAGCCACCAGGGCAATTCGCACTACTTGTTGCTAACCTTTCTATGGGCAATGATTTATGATGCACTCTGAGGATGCTGTGAGGTTATTGATGTAGATCTCCATGTACTTCAGATTGTCAGAATGTTTCTGAAGGTGTCTGGATGAGGACACAGAGCATGTGGCATTAATTGCTTGTCCTTAATTTGTCAGTTTTGATTTAAATGGTCATCTCAGGTAAAGTCCAAAAATGAATATATATATATATATATTACAAAATATTGGTGCAGCAAATAATTTGTTCTGAGTATGAGCATGTATATGAAGGATGGAGTTAACTTAAAAGTATTTCCTATTATGGAATGGTGTTAATGATCAACAGGCAAGTGTTAATAGTGAAATACTAATTATCCACGAAAAAGCAAATTTGTGTTCAAGATTTGTTGACTTGATCTTCTACATATATATAATACATGTCATATTGAACTTTGTCTCCTAGTGTTGTTAATCATATGCACTAATCTAACTTCACAGTGAACATTGTACCATTTGACGCTGAGCAGGTACTAGTAGTGTGTTGGGTGTCTTTCTAGTTTTCAATATAGAGCGTTAAGTTGTGAAAATACACTCTTATTGATTACTCTGGAAGCTTTTTATTACATAGTGCAAATTTCAGTTTTGAGATATGGATTTTAGATTTATGATAGACTTCTTTTACCATCACTGTTGTAATTGAATGGCTAGAATTGTTATGGTAAGTGTTAACGTTGTAACTGTCAAAAGAAAATATTTAATGTGCATTCGCAGCTTATTGGTTTCATCATTATACCTATATCCAGTTAGATATGACAGTCATTAAAAAGAAGAGTTAAGTTTTTTCTTTACCAAATAATGCCCTGTTTTCTTTGGAAGGGTATAAAGTCCAATGTGCTTTTGAAAGGAGTAGTGATGAGCACCACAGGACTGATTTTAATCTGTCAGTGAAAATTAAAGCTGATCCAGTTGTTGAAAGTAGACCTTGGACCTCGATCCTGATTCTGCAAGCTCAGATCATTTTCTTCCCAGTTGTGAGTTTTGGAGTCTGCCACTTTTCTGCTCGGGTTCAGAAATAAATTGCAAAGCTGACAAAATATTGGAAGCACATGTCTGTAGAGGTGCAATAAGACTGATAAGGTAGTGAAGAAATCATTTTAAAACAATGTTTTTACCTATTTTAACTATAAGATTCACCTTGATATATATATATAGAAATTAATGATGTATGCTCTGTTCTCTTAAAGCAGATTTGTTTGAAATTAATTTCAATTCCTGTCATGATTGTTATTACTAGCAATGTGCTTCGGGAATGTCTGTAGTCTACTATCAGCTGATTTTGTTGTTTTTAATTTTGTTCCTCTATCAATGTCTTTAAGTGGTAGTTAGGGTCTCCATGGGGAGTTAACTGTTGCGAGAATGAAATAACTTTCATAGACCTTCATAAATGTTTTTTGAATTAAGCCACTACTGCTCCGTACATGTGGCAGTCGGGTTCACTGGCGGCTGTTGGTAGTAAGGGTTTTATACAGTAGGCAGACTTGTCAAGGCACTTTAGTATAAGGATAGGAAATAAAGCCTAACCTTAACTAAATTAAAACCAAAAGTCTGGTCTATTTTGACTGAAGATTGTGTTTCCAATCCAGCCGCTCAAGTAAGTCAAAGTGGGTAAGCTCCAGTCCAGTGTGTTTAGTCTACTGTTGAATTCTACTGGGCAGACTTCTCCTTTTGTTATTGAGCCTGTGGCAAGCAAGTATAGCAGAGACACTGACATAACAGTAGTTCATTGCCATAAGTCAGGTAAACATCCAGCTTGCTTTTGATTCTATATAATCAGCATGCCTGTGTAGTCTTAATTTATTTACTTTCAACAGGACCATATCAGTGAAGAAGGCTTTTTATATACATCATGAGTATGTAGCCACGCCCATTATGAGAGCTAGTCAAGTAGCTGAAGAAGTTTCTGCAGAGTGTAATCTGTAGGTCAGTGTAATACCAGAAGTTTAGTGTCCAGTTCAATGGCCATTGATGTAGATTGTACTATATAGGTCATCAGTGGCAGTGTCCAGATAGAACATTGCATCCAAGATCAGAATATATCCCTTTAGTGGTCAGATAAGGTGTTAACACACTTTTACTTGAAACAGTCCTCAGTTCTGTCTTGAGTGTAAATTAAGTGATCAAGAGGAGAACATTGATGATGCAGAGGATGGAACAGTGCTGTTCTAATATTTGATACATACACATTTGTTATAGCTTAGCATAATCAAACCAAGATCTGGCCTGGATGGCTCTAAATGGATTTGTGTGAACACAGTACTTTTAAAAGACTTCAGACAGGGTCTAGGGGTTGTCTGGTGACTGCTGTGCCATGAAAATTGTAGATTAGAGAACACTTTGTAATATTATCGTGTCAGAACTAGCTGACAATGTTATACTGTTACAAAAAAGTGCTTTATACCAGCTTTTAAGTTGAAACTAATTGGATCACTTGGGGTATATGAGACAGGTGGGAGAACCTCTTCATGTGACTTGTAGTGTGTGTGTGTGTGTGTGTGTGTGTGTGTGTGTGTGTGTGTGTGTGTGTGTGTGTGTGTGTGTGTGTGTGTGTGTGCGCACTCTAAGAGGGGAGAAGTTAAAAACCAGTGCTCGCACTATGTGGAGACAATATTAATGACATTTGAGTAATCCAACAAAGTAAAAAACATCTATGACTAGCAACGTAAAGTTCTGTTGTCTGGTCTGGACAGAGCAGGAGGGTTTAACTACTGGCAATGTTTGGTTTGATTAGTATCGCACTTGTTTGAGGTTTACTGTGGTAGAGTCACTGAGTTTTCTCTTTTTTTTTATGTCCAAGTCTTAATCTAAGGGGTTCTATAATGGGCATTAACATAATATTGTATGAAAGTGCATAGAAATGGTTATCTTTGTTTGAGATGATGATTGAAGGTGTGAGTTACTGTATTGTAAGAGGATTCTTGCTAGTATACGTTTTATTGAACAGAATTACCCTTGTTGCATTGTAAAAGATACAACAACACTTAAATTAAAAAATTTTCTTCACTCAAAGTAAATTATCCTCATCGACAGTGTATGTAAATTTTTTAATGCACATAGCCTGTGATTAGCCTTGTTGTTTAGGTATCAGCAGTGCTTTGAAAAGTTGCCATACACTTCAGTGAAGTGATACACAGAGCCAGTTGCATGTAATTCTTTTATGAATGGACTACTGAGGTGAACTAGCCTTTTTTATGGCAGCCTTATGGCACATAGTTCTGTCTACATGTTAATGCGTGCCGTGTGGCTTCTCATGCTGCGGTTTACGTGGTTTTTAACAAACGAGAAAGCATGCATGGGACGATGTATAGCTGGAAGTATTGAGTGGGTTAGAAGAAAAAGTGTTACGTTGATACTAGGGGAAATAATGTCTGGCAGCTAATAAGGGGAATAAAAGTTAACATAATTTTTGTTTTAGCCAAATATCAGAAAGATCTGAGCATAGTCTGAAAGCTGTTGATTGGCCAGACGCTAATCAAACATTTTCTATTGCTTGTCTGATTAAATTGATGTAAGCTGTGGTGAAAAGTTTCCATGCTGCTCTGCTCTGAAAACAGATCTTGCATGCTGAAAAATTACATGGAACTTGTCATTTTGATGGATTAAAAACAAGAAAGGGGTGGCAATTTCTTTGTCCTGATTTCTATTTCTTTTTACCTACCACATCTTTGACCCCAGTTGACATCAATTTAATTCAAAAGTGCTATAAATATGACCCTAAGAGTCTTAATTATTTTTGGTGTGTGAAACCTTGACTGTTGCAGCATATAAGGACACAATTAACTAGAAGTGCAATTCATTTACCTGGAATTAATGACTCATTATGTTTAATTTTTGGCAAAACAGATTTGTACTGGAATGGGATGCCTGGGCTGCTCTGTGTGAACTTTGCAGTTCCAATTGTTTATAAAAGCTGATATATGTTTGTAAATATACATGTATTCCTTACTTCACTGATAACAATGTGAACTGGTGAAGGGTTCAAACTGGTACCTATGGCATTGACTCCCATCTTTTCAATGGGAAAATATTGATCTATCTGATAAGTAATTTTGGAATAATTTAAAGCATTTGTGGTGCTTTTAATGTATAGAATAGAACTATAAGGTACATGGCCTGCTTTTCAATTTCATTGCTGCCACCCAGGAGGAATGTTTCAGTGTCAAGAAGTTTTACGCAACTATGTCTGATTTTTGTCATTGCTTTAGGTATATTGCGAGCTCTGGTATCTAAATATATGATATAGCATTTTAACAAATTTCTTTATGACATTTAAAGTTATATCTTATAAAAAGCGTTGATTGTAGTTTACTTTTAAAAGTAGTAGTAGTATGTGAAGATTTAGAGGTAATAATGGAAGGGTACTTACTACAGTTATGAGAAGTTCACTGCTTATTAGCCTTATGATAAAGGCTAAATATACTGCAGGGCAAAGTGCTATAGGTCACAACTGTTTTACATGTAGGCAAACTATCTCCTACTATGAACTGTTATGTGTCAGGACATGTTTTGTAGGAATGAGGTGTTGTGCATGGTATGTGAACTTTATAGCAACTTCAGCATCAGAGTCACAAGCCTGAGCTCTGTTCACACATATGTGCATGTATAGGCGCGAGCGCACACACACACATCCACACACCTGGATTTCACGGTGCTGAGATATAAAGTGATTGAGAAGAAATACAGTGGTTCTCAACTTGTTATTCATTATGTTTATACACATTAAATTTCACTGATTTCAGTTGGTCTAATTGTGACTTTGTTATTAGTTACAGATCAAGGCCTTTTGTTTGACACAAGAACCAAGGCAGTGATGGCCCAACCAGCACAAGAAGGAGTGAAAGAAAAAGTAAGTTGTACCCACTGCTTTATGGGCACGGAAATTTTAAGTGAAGTGTGCTTAGAATGACATTTGAAGAAAATAATTTTTGTTCTTTATAGAATTAAGGGATGGGACTCCAAAAAATGTTATTTAATTGTCAGATGTATGTCACATATGGTCATGTCTAGTTGTTTACAACTAAATGGGTTTTTATAAACTTCTTAGAAATTGATGACTTCTTCTTGGCGTTTGTCAAAAGTGGTTATCTTTGAATAAGTGTCGAATGTGGTCTTTGTTTGAACAGAAAGAAAACTGCAAATGCAGTTAAATTATATCTGACAGCAATCCTAAATCCAGATCTTTTGCGGTCCTCCAGTCTCTCCAATACTAGTACAAGGATCTGGGATGGGGACCATCTCTCATTAATTGTAATTGTGTGCTGTTGAATTTGTGTGATACAGATAGCATTCGTAGAAAGGACTTAAGTATTGGAAAGATGGCCCCATTCCTAATGCCTGCATGGAGGGATGACTGCAGTGGGGAAGTTGAGTCTGGATATATTCAGATTGATAAAGGAGATGTGAGAGTTGGTTTATTTAGGAAGTAGGTGGAATAACATTTAAATATATTACACGTGGGCTGTTTTTGATTTTCTCTTTATTGTATGATTTAGTATATACATGTATAAGTGAATTTATAATTTGTTTTATTGATTTAAAACATGGAAGGGATTTATAGCTGTCAAGAGGTGTGTTTGATGCAAGGATAAATGATATATTCTCTTTAAAGTGTTAAACAAAATTTACATGCAGTATACACAAGTTAATGCTTCTAAGATATACTTAAAATTATCTTATTCATAACATGTATGTTTGCATTTGTATCACATAATTCAGGCTTAATGGAATTTGATGTCTAATTAGCAATTCACTCAGGTAGTTAAATATCTGATCTTGTCTCAGTGTTAAGAAAATTATTTAAATATATTCACACCCAAGTCTAACATGAAGAATTTGTACATGTACAGCGTTATTTATTAGACTGAAAAAGTTTTTATAGTAGTGAATATTTTAGCTTCTGTTTCTTCCGTTGATTTGTGGAATGTTACCCGTAAAGTGCAATTTATGGTCTTTAATTTCAACAGGAAGCAAGAAAAAAATGAGGTTATAGTCTAGCTTGTAGTGTCTGAAAATGCAAACAGGTGGTTTCAGCCGGAAACTCAATCATTGGGTTGTACCGAAACAGCAGACAGACCAAGAAAATTGTTATTTTTGATCTGAAAGCTGATAGAAAATAAAAACCAGAAAACTTTCTCCAAACCAATGAAACTTTGAACAAGTTTTCCAACTGTGAGTGAAATGAAGTTGATGGTTTGAATTTTTGAAAACTTGTTTCATGGACATTTAATTTACATTAAATGGGTGTGTTTCTATATTCCAAGGGTCCTATTACGAAGGTCCACTATTAAGAGGGTCTGCTATTACGAAGGTACAGATATAGCACAAACAACACAAAGATAACAAATTAAATGTACTTCTTAGACATGGAGGTCAGAGCCCCGATAACGCAACTAATACAATACATATCAGTGCAGCTATCACATCAATTAACTTTTTGGGAATAGTGGACCTTAAAAAAAAAAGCAAAACTTGTGAATAGCAGACCCTTAAACATTCTGAATAGCAGTTGATTTCAGATCAAGGCTCCTTTAGTTATTTGGAATACTGTACCCTTGTCATAACTGAAAGAAGGAGGGTGTGAGGACCACAGAATTGTTCTTCCACATTGTTTGCAAACGTACGCACCCCCCCCCCCCCCCAACCACACACACACACACACACACACACACACACACACACACACAAACTTCTGTGTGTGCAAAAAGTATGAAGCAAATAATCTTTTTAATGTGAAACATTTTTATGATTCGAGCAAATTCCCATGCTTATCTTCCCATATTTACCTTTTGAACTTGAAATATGCTAAACATTCAACATTATTCAGCTATGTATGTTGAAAGTTATCAAACTTTGATTTCCTTTTGTGTGATGACTTTTGTGTCAAAAATCACTGATATTTTTTTTCCTTAAATGTTTTGTATATTTTAGATTCAAGCAGTACGTGAAGTGGTGCCAGGCAGAAGCAACAATGAGATCATTCTTGTCCTTCAGTATTATGAGTACAACATAGACCAAGCTATTGCAGCATTTCTTGAAGGTGGGACTCAGAAGGCAACATATTTCACACAGATAATACAATAAATGACAAAGGTTAAATAAAGGCTGGATTGTAAATTTTCCATTGTACCTCAAAAACAGGGAACAACAACAAAAAAGAGCATATACAAGTAACAACCTTTGTGAAACTTAATTCAAAGTTGACTGTTGCATTAGCTGTTACATAAAAAGTAAATATTACTGTGGAGAGGAGTATTCACACTTTCTCTCTGCTCCTTGACAACAGCAGCATGTTGTTGATGTAAACTGTACACTGTATATTATTGCATGCCTTAACTCAAAATTCTGGCTTTGTTCTTTGTTTGGACAAGTGTTAGCAACTAGATCTAGACCTACTGATAGGTATCCCCTCTTGATATGGCAATATTCCTGTGAATGAATCTTGAGTCTCTGTTTGACTACTAAGGAACTGTCAGGTTCATTAACAGTTTTTATCAGGTTTAACTGAAAGCAGAGCTCAAGGTATTAGGTATCATCCATCAGGTGATGCCTTTTTTTTTTTTTTTTACCCAGTTGGTGAAGAGTATGTCCAGTGTACATCAAATTGAAGTGGTTTTGTTTGGCTGTTATTCTCATTAGCTTGCCCCTACTCCACAGTCATATAGTACTAGTACTCATAATTAGTAATAAGAGTATATTCTACAATCTATATATAAACCCTATGGGCTTGTGCTTTGTATGTTGGTTTATTGTTGTCAAGAATTTATGACTTCCCAAACAAGCAGTCGCCGAATAGCTGCAAACCTAATGTTTCCTTTAAATTTTAACATTTACAGTAATGTAGTAATGCATTAATTGGTTTATGTATTAAATAAATTGTATGGTATTGTATCAAAAATGCATTTGACATTATTCACACACACACACACACACACACACACACACACACACACACACACACACACACACACACACACACACACACACACACACACACACACACACACACACACACACACACACACACACTGGTATATATCTTAATGAAAGGATGTACCGTGTAGTAATGATGTGTTTATACTGCATTAAAGAACACTGAAATAAATTAATGAATAATTAATAATGTGCACTTAAAAAAAAACATCATTATGTATGTTCCAGATGGTGCCAAGGCAGCTCTACAGGAGTGGCATTATCCAGGAAATAAGGTAGGTATACCATGTGAAATTTAAAAAAATAAAGGTATTATTGTCACTCAGAGACTGTTCTCATAAACCCATCGTACTAGCTGGTTTGTTAAAATGCTTTCAGTGTAATCAGCTTAATTGTCTGACACACCCCTTTGAGTAACTAGGGGGTAATTGACTGTCGTTAATTATCCCCTATCAGCTTGAAGAGGCATGCCATACATTTAAGCTGCCTTCACTGAATGCAATTTGATGAGAATCCCCGCAGAATTAGATCAATCCAGCTAGTATGATGGGTTTCTGGGAATGCTTCCTAGACTTCAATACAAAAGTTTGAACATTTGTCCAGGGTATATTTTTCACATCTCTGCATCAGTGAAGGTTTAAATGTATTATATTTACATGTTGTTAAAGATTCAGCCTTTTAGTTTTCTGTGAAATTGCCATTTTCTTGGTGATAATCTTGTGACACAGACATAGAGAGATGGATATATTGCTACCATGGCATGCCTCTTGATTGCCTGTCTCAGTTTTGTGTTAAATTTCATGATTTGAGAAACTTTCTCATTTGAAATTAAAAGAGATGCATTTACTTACAGTGTTTGACTTATTAGACCAAACAAAGTTTATTGTCATCGTAAGTTATGTTGGCCATATTAAAATATTTTAATACAAAAGAAGCAGGCACTAAATGGGTCTTGAAGCACCCAAATATGCTAATGGATAACTCTTTCTCTCTCCCATTGCTTCTTTTGTACATACATATACACATCATACATATTGTACATGTACACACATTACCCCCCCCCCCCCTCAAGGTTACAAATTATTGATATCTGGAAGATAAAGTAGCCTTAAATGCTAGAAAGATACTTGTAAGTGCATACCAAAGCTACAACAAGTACAAAGTACGAATATTCCAAACTTGTACCTTGAAATCCTGTGCAAAACAGCACATAGTAAAGATATTTGGCCTTGGATAACAACAACTTATTGATTTTCATGCCAACAAAGATTTTTGTATTTGCACTCATTTGGATACAAAGCCAAACATTATACTACATTTAGAAAAAAGGGAATCCCAGTGACCTGTGGAGTTCAGGTCACAGTCTAGGACAATACAGACCTTGTTAGCTCAAAGCAAGACTCTATTAATTTATGTGGTGTGTGACAGCAGTGCGGTGTCTGTCATGACATCATTATCAGCTTCATACAACTGTCTGGTACATGCCATTTTGATCCACATGAGTGAATTTGTTGAAAACACTTGTCCAGAAGGAGAAAATGATGGTATTTCTCCTTCCATCTTTTATAGTGGTATTTTTACAACTTTGGGATGTAATTTTGAGCTGTATTACTTTGAGGGGAAAATTTGTTGTGAAGACTGTGAAGTCAAATAATTTGAAAGGGCTTGTTGTTGTAAAATGTTTTGTAAAAACTGAAGTTGTGTGCTTTGAAAAAAAAGTCATGAAATAGAAATAATGTTTAAGCTCAAAGAACTACACTTTGACAGGGCAACTATGTCTGTTTTGGTGCTGAAAGTAAATGTTAAATTTAGACGTATGACGTACAGATTTTGCATATTAAGACCATGGTATGCCATTAGGCTGGCAGAGCACAGTACATGTCTGAGTTTATCTCCACATGTCATCTACAGGAGCCTTGCACTGGTGAACCCAGTACAGACCTATCAAACATGTCTTGGATTCAACTTTATTCCTGTCCAACTACTATGATTTAACTTTTTTTAATGATTTCATTACTAGCCATTATACTGTCCCATTAGATTTTAAAGATGCAATTTGTATAATTTTCCTACTCTAAATAGTGTGATATAAAAATTTTAAGATGAATGTTCACTTTTAATGGGTATTTACTTGCTCAACATTTTGAATTAGTTGTCATGAATTAAAGCAAATGTGCAGTGTAATCACAGACATAGTCCAACCTCGTACTGTTGAGGTGATAAAGATATGCAAATTGTCAATTTAAATGTCTGTCTCACTCTACAAGGTGTTTTATGCTTGATGGGTGCATTTGCATTCTAGTTGTGACAGTTTATCTTAGTACCAACAGACTGTGTGATTATGAAATCATATACACTAACATCCAACTTGACACATTGCCATTAGCAGTGGGTGTTTCCACAAACAGATTGTTTTGGCTTTTGGTTATTAGAAATATAATATTTAAGTTTGTTGAAATAGCAGTGTACTAATTTAAACCATAACAAGCAGACTGTTGATGCACCTGATGTCTGTAGACAAGTTGCATGACTGCATAACATTCAGTTCTTCACCAGACAGCATAAACTGCTTTCACTTTTATAATATGGTTTTTTTGACATGATCATATTATTATTATTGTTATGACATGTGGTTTACTTATGGGTATTGCTTACAACTATATAACTATAACTATATATATATGTTTATGTTGTATATCATCTAGGCCCCTAGTAAAAAGAAGAAAAAGAATAAAAAAACACAGCAACAGCAACTAGAGAGTGGTGAGATACAGACTTCTGCTCAGTCAAGTGTAGCTTCAGTCCAACCTTTGACCAATGGAAATTCACAGCATGTGACTTATGGTATGGAATGAGAGAGAGAGAGAATGGAAAGAAGAGAAAACAAAGGGAGGGGGGGGAGAATCACCATATTAAGCTTTGTTTTAAAAAGATTTGTAATAGAAGTATATTTATTATAACTGCATATGTTTTGCTGATGAATATTACAGTGTTTAAGGAGACAACAAAACATTGTCTTTTAGACACACAATTATCAACAGATATTAGATTAAGATTTTATTACTTTTTTTTACTACTTAACACCATAGAAGTGAAATAAGTGTCTTTCAGAGTTGTAAAGTGATTGACTGATAATGACGTATGGTTAAACATTTTGATTTTTTTTTCGGTCTCTTTATTCAACAGGTCCATCAGGGAAAGCTGAGCCAAATATACAGCAGTCTCAGTCCTCAGGTAGTGATAAGACCACAAAGGAGGCATCCCCTGCACCTCAACAGCCACGCCATCAGAGACAGGGAAGGGGGAGAACACCCCCTTCAACAGAAGCTCATACTGGAAACCAAAGCTCAAGTCAAAGCTTGTCTGATAAGACAGTAACAGAAACTTCTGAAAAACAGACTGATCGCTCTAAGGTGCAGGGTCAAGGTTATGTTGACAAAGGACAAAGTGAAGGGAGCGTTGACCAACATCAAGTTCCAGCTCATCCTGTTGTTGCACAGGAGAAAAAAGGAGGACATTCCGACAACAGACCAAGAAGTAGAACTGGGAGCTTACACAAAAAGCCTGAACACAAAGGTGTCACTACAGCCAAGACTGATGAGACAGGAGGTGCCCATGCTCAAGGGTCTCAGTTGGGACCACAGCACAGACCTAGAGCTGGGTCTCATCATAAACAACACAAGCAGCAAGGTAAGTGTTAGGAAAATGAAAGGGTTGTATGAAATGATTCATAATGTAAAATGTTAAGACTGAAGCAAATGGCTTCTACCTTTTGATATTTTGTTAAACATGTTATCTGCTTATGTTCTTCTAGTATATATATATATATTTTTTTGTATATATATATATTTTTTTTTTTGAAAGTATGGGGATAAAATGTAATGTTAGGTTCAGAACTTGGAGGTATCATCAACTGGGTAAGAAGATGCTGAAACGGATATTAATTTTCAAAGCTAAGATACGTACTATAAACTGAAAAATGTCGTCATTCTGTTGCCAGGTTCGCACACCGCAGATCATGGCTCTGGTGCAGGCCACTCAGGTCAAGGTCGCATATCGTCAGCCTCAGCAAGAGGGCACAGAGGACCACATGCAGGTAAAAGGAGTATGATATTAAACTGAACAGTGCTATCAGTGTCATCTTCTTCAGTCCCATAGTACAGCCACATGGTTTAGTTATCTCTATGATAAGAATTGGGTCACATTTCATCAACTGACATTCCTCACTGTCATTAATATCTTATACATGTAACAGTTATGGAATAAAGACATAAAATTTATAAAACTAGTGAAAATTTTGCCACCCTTGGCATTACTTTACACTTAACATTGATGCTTTGCTATTTTTTACCCATTCTACAGCATTTTGTATGCCTTGAAACATTAGGTTGATTTGTAAAAAGTGCCAAATGAGTTTTACCATAACTCTAGTGTTTGAGGATCTGTTTCAAATCTCAGGCCTAGAGAAGTCCACTAAAGACCTTCAGCGCCAGACCATATCATTGCATAGGCTGAAAGAAAAGTTTTCAGAAGAAATGGACAAAGATTACAAACACATACAATCAGTATTTGAAGAGCTTCACAAAGAGTAAGTTTCATTTTCCTGCTAACCTAAAAAGTATTGCTTGTTTTATTATTAAGCATTATTGCTCTCCTAAAATGTAATATTAATGAAGTGATACCAGAAAGATATTACACTGCATTTTTTACACTCTTATTTCTCAACATGAGTGAAAGTTGGCATTTTGAACTTCATTGCAGAGAATGAACCTAGTTTGTTTGAAATTATGTCTACCATATGAAAAAAGGACATTTATTATTTTTTTAGTGGGGGAGGGATTTATTCATGTAAAATGCTGTCAATTATTTTGAAAATACCAAGCATAGTTCCTTTGAAGTGTGGATGTAAATATAATGTATTATAGTCCAAAGCAAGTAAGCATGTTTTTCTCTTATTTCAGATTAAATGAAAGAGAAGCTCTGTTAATGTTTGAAATGGATAAAGTTAAACAGAAAGCATGTAAGTATTTTTATGTTAGATCAAGAAATGAAAGAATGTGATACTTTTTTAAACCTGAATTACCAGTGCAGATAATAACACGTATCTGTTTTAAACAGACATATATAGTTGGAAAAACTTATAAATTCACACATTGCATTAATATACAAAAGAGGCCTATTTTGTAGTAGTGAAAGTCACAATATTAAAAATTGTTATTTTGCAGTAATGAAAATCACTGTGATATTTAAAATATATTAATATATATGATTTTTACCTGACAAACACTGTTCTCTAATCTTTGAGATTCAATCTCTTTGTAGTGGATGTGTTCAGCATGAGGCAAGAGAAGGCAGTGGAACTGAAGCAAAGCACGGAGAGAGCTCAGCAGATGAATGATCACCAACTATCTGACCTGAGAGCAGACATAAAGGTGACTTTGAGGAATTTTTTTCTTCTAAAATATTTTTAGTGTTTAACAGAGAAATGTGACTTTTTGTTTATTAGTTTTTGTTTTTTTGTTTGTTTGTTTGATTTAACCCAAAATTAACAAGGATGCCTTGAAGAAAAAAGAACACTTAGCTGCAATTTTGATAGGGAAATTAAGGAAAAAGAAAAGTGTTCATACAAAGTTCAGTGTAATTTAATATCAGATGAAGAGTTGTTACATGAGTTTGCCGTTGGATAAGAAACACTTATTTACATTTTTGCATGCACTGTTTAATTTGATTTATGTTTAAATTAATTCATAAATCATTTAATTTTCAGATGTTTGTGAGTGATCGCAAAATAGATGAAAATTTGGGAAGCACCACAAGATTCCTCTGCAGCACTGATCACCTAGTCCAGGTAATATAATCACTTGATAAATTACCCGTTCTTCCTGTTCTTCTTGATTACAGGTTATTCATAGTCATCGTGACACTTGCAAAAGGAAGGAAACAGAGTAAAGGAAGCTTGTCCTCATCTGGCCACAGATGAATTCATAAGTGACATTAAAACCTAATATTTCCAAAGCCATTGTGAAGTTCTCTTTATAAGCTGTTCATTGGATCAAGCAAAAAAAAAATCATTTTAACATAGGAGTGATGAAAGCATGTTCATTTATTGTAAAAGTTTCAACTATTTATGAATAATCTTAATTTCTGAGCCAAGTATACCTTTTTCTTCATTTTCAAACTTCCACACATGCCTGCTGGTTGCAGCTTTGATTGAACTTTGATTTGAGTTTACGGTGCCAGTCACAAATGTCAGTGAGTTCTGTTAACTACATCTTGTGCCTTTCTACAGAATCTACATGGAACCCGGATAACTCGGGCACATTTTTGATTGAGAGTAGTAGACTTCAATGAAAATTGACACTAAAAGTAGGAGTAATAAACATGCAAATGGAGGAGATTTGAAAATGAAGAGGCTGGCATGCAGCAGACCTGAAACTCTGTAGAACATTGTGAAACAAAAAGATGTTCATTTGAACCCATTTAATACCCATCCTGCAACTGTGAAACTTAAATGAGATTCCAAAAGAACCTGTCCCACCCAGGCCAAACATGTTAATAGACCAACAAAAAAAGAATAATTTCAAAATTGCCTCGAAGTTGGAATTGGATATGCCTATTACTGTTTTAACCCAATTTATTTTAAGACTGATGTCAAGGAGTATAGTTAGTTTGATTGCTTCCAATTGTAACCTCTGAGTCTGCCAGATAAATGAAATTAGTGGTCAGATGAGCTGAGTAGTGGAGAATGACCCATGGTTCACAGTGTGACCCTGGCATTCCCTTGCAATAAATATTTCCACAGCCTGAAGTTAAGTCTTTAAACGGACTTAAGTCAAAATGGTGCTGCACACAGCCAGTGGATGCTTGCTGGCTGCCACCTTATCAACTTCCTGCACTTTGAAACCAGCGATAAGTGTTGTTTGTGGATTGGGGGCATGCATGGTTGGAAATTTGCAATTGAGATTGGAAAGGAAGTGCATTTCATGTTTGTTGGATGATCTGTTTTTTTTTCCTGACAGAATGGAAGTGAAATAGTGCTAGGCCAGGTTCGGGAAAGTTATTTGTAAACATTTTTTATGATAGAATGATTCATTTATTGTAAATAATGCTGTTTGTTTTTTTTTTTTGAATACTATGTGGTTAGGTCTTTGTGAAAGGTGGTATGGGTTTCTAGTACAATACACCATCTGATATGAACACATTGGTTCACCAAACAGTTAACTTATAGTATATGTTATTGTACCACCAGCGTAGGCGTTGGCGGTACACATGGTTTTAGTCCCGACCCGTATGTTCCGCCGGCTCCTGCGGCTCCGCCGCCAAGTCACCGTTACCGCTTCTCCTCCTAGACGGTAATGGCCTCCATACCCATCTCTTGGATTTAGGTCACCTATAATCTCAACTCGTTCCACGTAAAATTTGGGCTTTGTCGGTATTGGGGTCTAGGTGTGGCACTCATTGCAATGCACCCTTGTCCAAAAATGGCAAAATTAAATGCTAATTATCTCCCCTACGGAAGGAATTATGGGAAAAATTTCTACAGACAGCCTTCCAAAAGTCATATGTGTAGATTTCAAATATGCCCTTATTTGACCTTTGACCTTTATTTCAAGGTCAAACGGGCCAAAATTTTCAAAAAAACAAAATTTTTGCCGAAAAAAAAATTATTTGCGGTCTTATTCAGACACCACACAGATTTAACTAATAATATTAATGGAAAGTGTTACCCTTCAGGTCATCTTTCATCTCCGTGAATTTGGGGTCAATCGGTGCATTTTCACGGGATTAGCGGCCATAAGATATCAAAACTGAAAACTGTCTCTAAATCGGGAACCGTTAATGCTAGACACCCATTCTTTTTTGCATTATGTAGAGCATGTAAAGCCCAACACTGGAAGTGGTCTCCGTTTTTTTGTATTCCATACGGTTTTCGAGTTACGCTGTATCAAAAAGTACATATTGGTGGTGAAAGCAAAATGTGCAGTACGGTAATGGATAATAAATTTTGAACTCCGGAAAAATAAAACATAAGGCTTGGCAAAGCAGACAACTTGTGGTCAAAAATGACATTATTTCATCAAATTTGAACATCTGGAACTTCAGAGCACCTCCCATTTCAAGAATTTTGACCAAAATGACCTTTTCTTTATTTTAATTAATTTTTTCTGTAGGAAATTTATGGCACATTATGGTAACTCCAAAATTATAACATTAAGTCCCTTATATCTCCAAAACTGGCAGAGATAGGTCCATAGTTACTATTGAAGTTGAATAGGAAGTCATATACTGGCAATCTACATGTGACCTTAAAATTGACCTTTGACCTACTTTTCACCATGAACTGAACTTTGCAAATTTTGCTTCCCTTTTATCTCCAAAACTGGCAGAGATAGGTCCATAGTTACTACTGAAGTTGAATAGGAAGTCATATACTGGCAATCTAAATGTGACCTTAAAATTGACCTTTGACCTACTTTTCACCATGAACTGAACTTTGCAAATTTTGCTTCCCTTTTTTCTCCAAAACTGGCAGAGATAGGTCCATAGTCTCTATTGAACTTGAATAGGAAGTCATATACTGGCAATCTACATGTGACCTTAAAATTGACCTTTGACCTACTTTTCACCATGAACTGAACTTTGCAAATTTTGCTTCCCTTTTATCTCCAAAACTGGCAGAGATAGGTCCATAGTTTCTATTGAACTTGAAAAGGAAGTCATATACTGGCAATCTGCATGTGACCTTAAAATTGACCTTTGACCTACTTTTCACCATGAACTGAACTTTGCAAATTTTGCTTCCCTTTTATCTCCAAAACTGGCAGAGATAGGTCCATAGTTTCTATTGAACTTGAATAGGAAGTCATATACTGGCAATCTAATTGTGACCTTAAAATTGACTTTTGACCTACTTTTTACCATGAACTGAACTTTGCAAATTTTGCTTCCCTTTTATCTCCAAAACTGGCAGAGATAGGTCCATAGTCTCTATTGAACTTGAATAGGAAGTCATATATCCTGGCAATCTACGTGTGACCTTAAAATTTACCTTTGACCTACTTTTCACCATGAACTGAACTTTGCAAATTTTGATTCCCTTTTATCTCCAAAACTGGTAGAGATAGGTCCATAGTCTCTATTGAACTTGAAAAGGAAGTCATATACTGGCAATCTACATGTGACCTTAAAATTGACCTTTGACCTACTTTTCACCATGAACTGAACTTTGCAAATTTTGCTTCCCTTTTATCTCCAAAACTGGTAGAGATAGGCCCATAGTCTCTATTGAACTTGAATAGGAAGTCATATACTGACAATCTACATGTGACCTTAAAATTGACCTTTGACCTACTTTTCACCATGAACTGAACTTTGCAAATTTTGATTCCCTTTTATCTCCAAAACTGGCAGAGATAGGTCCATAGTTACTATTGAAATTGAATAGGAAGTCATATACTGGCAATCTAAATGTGACCTTAAAATTGACCTTTGACCTACTTTTCACCAAGAACTGAACTTTGCAAATTTTGCTTCCCTTTTATCTCCAAAGTTTCGCTGTATCAAAAAGTCATATTGATGGTGAAAGCAAAATGTGCAGTACGGTAATGGATAATAAATTTTGAACTCCGGAAAAATAAAACATAAGGCTTGGCAAAGCAGACAACTTGTGGTCAAAAATGACATTATTTCATCAAATTTGAACATCTGGAACTTCAGAGCACCTCCCATTTCAATTATTTTGACCAAAATGACCTTTTCTTTATTTTAATTAATTTTTTCTGTAGGAAATTTATGGCACATTATGGTAACTCCAAAATTATAACATTTAGTCCCTTATATCTCCAAAACTGGCAGAGATAGGTCCATAGTTACTATTGAAGTTGAATAGGAAGACATATACTGGCAATCTACATGTGACCTTAAAATTGTCCTTTGACCTACTTTTCACCATGAACTGAACTTTGCAAATTTTGCTTCCCTTTTATCTCCTAAACTGGCAGAGATAGGTCCATAGTCTCTATTAAAGTTGAATAGGAAGTCATATACTGGCAATCTACATGTGACCTTAAAATTGACCTTTGACCTACTTTTCACCATGAACTGAACTTTGCAAATTTTGATTCCCTTTTATCTCCAAAACTGGCAGAGATAGGTCCATAGTCTCTATTGAAGTTGAATAGGAGGTCATATACTGGCAATCTAAAAGTGACCTTAAAATTGACCTTTGACCTACTTTTCACCATGAACTGAACTTTGCATATTTTGCTTCCCGTTTATCTCCAAAACTGGCAGAGATAGGTCCATAGTTACTATTGAACGTGAATAGGAAGTCATATACTGGCAATCTAATTGTGACCTTGAAATTGACCTTTGACCTACTTATTATCATGAACTGAACTCTGCTTATTTCTTTCTCTTTTAACTCCAAACCTGGCAGAGATAGGCCCATAGTTACTATTGAAGTTGAATAGGAAGTCATATACTGGCAATTTACTGTGACCTTGGAATTGACCTTTGACCTACCTTACGATGAACTTAACTTTGATTGTACCATTTTTAGTAATATATATATTTTTTGCATATTTTGAAAATTCTTGTTGATTGCATTTTTACAACTTGTCAAGCACAAGACTGGTGGCTGTGTTCCTTATTTTGTATATGTGGGGGTCTATACGAATGCGCTTGCTCCAGCTGGTGGTACAATATTCGGAGGCGGTATCGCCTCTCTGATCCTCTAGTTCTGAGTGCTTTTGTCATTATATGGTATCATGGAATAAAATGAATGATCACGTGCTAACTGTAATTGACTGTATAACTGTTGTATTTAGTGTTTTACTGATATTTCAACATAGAAACCACCTAGATATTTTTACATATTTAAAAATATGTCTCATGCTCTTTTCTCTTTTTTAGGAAGTCCGGCAATTTGGAGAAGGTAAGGATTTATACGCATTTTGAAAATTGCATGAAAGGTCATTGCAGTTGATCTCTTAAAAACTTTGTGGGTTGTTTATTGGGGTTAAGATTTGTAAACAAAAAAATAATAAAATGCAAGTAATTTTGGAAATAATGACACAGATAGTTTTGTATTTAAATTAATCTTCTCAGACAGTGCCATAGTTGTCTACTGTTAATGCAGCTTTTATACTTCACTCTTTGAAATAACTCAAATCATCTATAATGACAGCTCAAATACAATTCTCTAATAGTTGCAATTTTATTTTTCTTCAGTGGTCCCAGTGAAGGCGATATACTCCACACGTCGTCCTTCCATTTCCTCAGTAAGCAGTAGTGTAGTGAGCTATGATGATGTGTTGTCTCCCACTTTGTCTGTTACCTCACCACCACCAGTGTTCGAAGGCAATAAAGATCCTTTTCCAGTAACCCAAGCTGTGAAAAAACAACATGAGGAAGACACAGGTTAGCCCAACATAATGAAAACATGATAGAAACTATAATTTGTCAGAGTGTCTACTAGTAGACTGATTGTGCAAATGGTGTATTGTTTGAATGGGGTTCAAGGCTTTTCCTAGAGAGCCATCCAGCAGTCATTAGGACGGCCACTGGCCTCAAAACTTGGCATATGTCTTCAAAGTCTGCTGGCAGACTGATGAAATATTTTGGAAATGACAGTATATTTGTAGTAGGACTCCCTGTAAATGGGTGACCTAATTACATTTTGGACTCCCTGTACTCCATATCGTGGGAAACTCCTGATGGGTTTCCTTCTATTTGATTAACACAGCATTTCTTATTCACTGGCATCACTTCCAAATTGGCTAACAAGTTAGGAGAAAGAACAATGTTAAAATCTCATTGTGGAGGAAAGTGTGTGCCTGCACTCACACATGCATGCATGCACATACACACCATACGTAATTTACAAAATTATAGTTCTTTAAATATATTTCACTATATTCCATTTGTTATGATACAATAGGTGTGGAAAAAGCACCATCGGCACCTCTACTGCATTCAGATACATTGACAACGCAGGAACTGGTGGAGTTGCAGCTTCGTTTGCAGGACTCTCTGAAAAAACAGGTAACTAGAATAGGCACCTGCAACCATAGAAATGCCATGCGGATTTACCAAATTACCTGTATAGCTAGTAAAATGGGAGACTTACAAAGTTTTAGTATTTTTGTCTAGTTTTATTGAATGACTTACTTAATAAGTTCTGCATCTAGTAAAATGCTAGAATTAGAAACTTTTAGTGTTTTTGTGTCTAGAATAATTACACCATTACCTGCTATGTTTTAAAGGGTCTTCCTGTGCATTCACCTCCAAGAAGGGCACCTGCACCCTCTAACCAGAGACCCACCAAGACACAGGAGAGATATGATACAACAGAAACACAAGGAGGTATGTAATCCATCATCATCATCATCTTTGTTTTTGAATTCAGCCTTTCTCTGTTGCTGTTATTTTAAGCTTTGTTTGGGTGGCAATTGTTTTAGACCAAGACAGGTCAAACTTATGTTGTAGTGTGACCAGACTGCATAAAGCGATCCGAGTTCTCCCTCTCTACAAGTTAAAAAAGCTTTTTTTGTGTTGATATTCATGGAAAATGATTTTTTCTTTGCATTGAGTTTTTAGTAACTATCAATTATGTTTGCTCACCTTGCCAAAGTAATAATGATTACTGTGAGATGTTATATTAGATAGTCAGCCAATAAAGCAAGTAGTGAACTTGCAGAAAAAAAAATTTAAAGATGTGTAAAATAGATATGTTGAATATATGTTTAACTTGATAAAATTATATTGTGAAAATTCCCAAAAAATTGAAATCTCGGGTCATTTTACAGCCAGGAATATGTCGAGACAGATTAATGTCTGGCATGTGATATTGAATCTTAAGTGAACACATGGTTAGAATGGAAAAAAAAAACATCAATAAACAGGAAGACTGCTTTATTTATATAATGAACAATGTTGTTAGAAAGCAAAATATATCACACCGAAATGCATTAGTAAATCAATATTTTTGTTTCATGAATCGAAGTTATGTTTGCTCATCACTTATATCCTCATATTATCCAAAATGTTTTGTTCCACATAACGACAATTATGTCTATGTAACTCATTGGAAGTGTCATGTTCTTGATGAAACAGTTAATTGAGGAAAATGGGTACACCTGCACTCCAGTCATATTACAGCTTGAATTATTTTACAAAATGATGTACTGTGAGAGTCCATTCCTATTTGCTATATTTATTTCTTCCCTAACTATAGGACAGACTAATTGGTTCACAGCCTGTACATTCATTTCAGTTGTATCATTAAGCGTGTAGCACATACTATCCCTCAGATCTTGAAGTAAAATTTATAACTGAGAACTTTGGTACGAAATTTATAGTATCAAAATTTATTAATACTGCATTAAAAATATTGTCTTTATGTCTATACTTCATAATTTAACATATAAAAGAGTTAACAATTTGTGTAATTTGGAATTTGTCCCTTTTAGATGAGAAAAAGAGTCGCAATGCAAAGAGGCGCCAAAAGGAACGTGAAAGGCAGAAAAAGCGCCGAGAAGAGAGTCAGCAAGCAAATCAGTCTGGTATTCCATCTGGTGCAGCACCAAGACAGCAACAGCAAAATCAACACAAGCGACCAGCCTCTCCACATAAAAATCCAACTGCTGGAGGAAACAAGAAAGACCACGCAAGTAAGCCACAGTCAGAGAATAAGGTCCAGTACAGACGAGCACTTTCCCCACAGAAGAAACCTTTTCTGAACCCTGCCAGCAGCCCTGGCAAACAGGATGGCGAAAATGATAAAGCACAGCATGGGACACACCAAAGGGACAGGAAATCTCAAGAAAGACAGGTAAAGAAGGGGCATGGTGTACAACCAGGTGAAAATAAAGACGCTAAGCCTGCACAGGATAAAGTGGTGGATGTTGAATTGAATGCAGACAACAAGACTGTAACTGCTGAAGTCAGTAAGACCGAGGCTAAAGTCAGTAAGACCGAGGCTGAAGTCAGTGACCAGCAGGGGGCCCCACCTGCAAAAGAGAATGGGTTGGATGGACCAAATATCAACCAAGATAATTTAATGAACTCTACAATCCCTGCTGAACCAACCAACATTGTGAGGGAAACAAATGGCAACGTACCTGTCAAAGATGCAAACATGAATGAAACAACAATTAAAGACAATGAAGCAATAAATGACATTGAAACCAAAGTTGCTGCTGAAAATGAAAAAGATCTCTTAACAGATCACGATGCTTTGCCTCAGCGTAAACCCAGGGAGCATACAACTACTAAAAAATCTACAGCAATTTTGAATGGTGACATTGACATTGTGATGAATGGGGAAGTCCATGAAGTAAATGGTCTGGATCACAAGGACTGAAATTGTGTTCTGCAAGTTCTGTGCAATACAGCAGCAAAGGACTTCACCTATAAACAACCTTGATATGTTCATATAGTGATCGTAAGGTCTTGTTGATCTTAACACCTCCTTTGTGTGATAGAACCCAATTGCAACATAAAAAAGTATGGTGATACTTGGGGTTTGATTGAAAACTTAATGGTGCTATATTGTAAGTACAAGTAGTAAGTAGTCTTACAAATATTTCTAAAAATTGTAGTCATATATTTAGATATCTTGCTCAGCCCATTAAAAAGTGTTGAATTTATCAATGATGCAATTCCTATGGGAAACTGCTCTTGATCTATCCTAGTGACATCTCAATGTCAGCATAGGAGAACAGGTATTTTCTGTTACATCTGTAATGTGAGAAGCTGGCTGAAGGTCCTTAACAGTATGCACTGTTGATAGATGTGACTACACTTGTTATTTAAGCAGGGATGCACATGTATGTCCATGCTTGTATACATGCATCTACAAGGCCATACTGACAGCCAAGTATGTGTAAATGTGTCCAAATATTTATTTTCAAATGAAGCAATAATGTATATAGTATTAAAGAAGAAAATTGGTAAGACATATCCAGGAGTAATTCTATCAGATAAAGGACAGAGATGCACTCGCTTTATGCAGTAGTCCTGTATATGCAACAACATATGGTAACTGAATTCTTATTTGTACATGTTAAAATCAAAGTGTTTGTTAATGCTAGTCAATGGAGAGAAAAGAGAGAAAGCAGTTTTGATTCACTTAAAGGCATAGGGGCAAATTATTGTTGGAAATGTCTCTCATGAAATAGATTTTACTTGTCCTATTCATTCATTTCCATCACTTTCCAATGTCAGCTTTATTATGATTGAAGACACTACATCTTCAGATTTAAAATATATATATTTGGTTGTGCCAACCAAAATCCATACAGCATCTTGCTATTTTAGGTCACCTAGTTTTGACTGTCAGTGAAATTTGAATCTGTCAAATCTGTAATATGTATACATACTTGCTGGTAGTAACCAAAGGTATTTTATTTTGATAGTAATAATTTGCTCACTATGTCTTCAATATTTGTATATGTCTAACTTGGGTTTGCTTTTGAATTCCACAAACTGCAATTGAGGATGGCTTATCTAGTCTATTATAGGTATTGAAAAGGGCCAAATTGGGCATTGCTTTCAGGTAATTTTCAATAGTTATGAATATTTGGTAAAAAAAAAAAAACATTGGTAAAATTTGCTGTACTGTATTTCTTGTTTTACAGATTCTGTATGATATATGAGATGTGGTTATGAAAACAGGAGTGCAACATGTAGCTTTAATGGGTGTAAGTGAGAAATGTATTTAAAAGTTGAACCCCATATGTTCTTTACATTATTTTGTGCTTTTTTTGGTGCTAAATCATACACGGGTATCATCAATTTGCACAGCAAATTTATCGGACATTTATATGCTCTACCCTTAGAACTTAGAATGTTGAGTGAGGGAAACCAAGCAAACAATGTGAATCCACTTTTAAAAACATCAGAAGTACAATATTTGATAAATAAGGAAGATCATGGCCCATTTTGTCATTTGGTAAAAAGTGCAAAATTGATTGTTTTAGGAAAGCTACTGTTGCATTTTGCCCAGATGCTTATGTTGTGGGTCACATGATGACATTACATGACACAACACATGACAATACTGAAAACCTTAACACCTTAACACTTAAATTTGAAAAGACCATAAGACTGTTATATGCAAGTCTTTAAGATTTTAGTCCAATATGCGCCCACAGTGGTTGTGATGGATAACAAAAAAGAGGGTTTTCAGTAGCAGCTCCAATGTTTTACATTTTACTTTTCAAAAGTAGATGTAGAATTTGGTGGTTTGTAGGGATGATTTCTCCACAGTTGCATTGCATTTCAAGTGATTTCATTACTACTAATATCATATTTGGTATTTGATTTTGTTTTGTGTGGATACTTCTGTGTTCACATCAACGAAATGAATGTAAAGTAAGTGTTTTCTGAAACTAGCATGTTGAGAAATTGTGATTTTTTAATTTGAAAAAGATAAGTATTTCAATGTATTCCTTGGATTGGATTGATGTTAACAGCATGTACTTGAAATTGCAATTATCTATACTTGTACAGTACAAGGGGAAATTTATTTCTTGCAAAAAGATAAAGTTCATGCTGTACAAAGCAATGCAGCAGAAAACAAAAAGCAATGAAAGGCATGATGAACTAAATATTGCATTTCTGGACTAATTGTGTGAAACTGCTGTAGCCAGTGTGAAGAATCTTAATAGGGCACTGGGCCACATTTGAACAGTTGTTTTTTGTGTTAGTTAAATGATTTTGTGTAATTATAGCTGCAATGTTGACATCTTTTAAGGGGAGAGAATCTGAATAGAAAGGGACCATAGACTTTATCCTGCCATACTGGGTGAATTTTCACTCCAAAATTTATTTATCTATGCATAATTACAATTTTACATGCATAAGTACTATTGAACGAATATGCACCATGTACAGAGAGTTCTATGTCATATCTTATATTTATAATTGGCCGTTCAGAATGCACATTGATTAGTCCAGTTATTTGACATTATAGATCTCTGGGTCAATATTTTATTTACTTAGCACTTAGCACATGATTCTGTATGTTAGCTGAGAAAGGATCAGCAAGTGCACCAGGACATAGGCTGTCTGCACTGAGTCCTACTGTACTAACCCTAAAGGTCCCTTGATGTGCCTGCTATAGTAATATAATGGCCATAGCACGTTATTTTATTATAATTATTATATTAACTTTAGTGTAAATGTCATACATTAATTCATCTGATTTTAACCTTAACTAGTTTAGAGTTTCAATTATTGAAAAGACCATTTTGAGTATTCTTCAGTATTTTGTTTCTGTCAGCGTGTATAGAGTGGTAGAAGTGGCGCTGTTATCAGTGATAAATGTCACAAAGACCTTATTGTTTAGCTTGGGTCTGAATATTTTATGTGGCACTTTGAGAATACCCACTTAATCTGCAGAAAACGAGTAGCAGGTAAATTCATCGAAACTCCCCCCCCCCCCCCAAAAAAAAAAAAAACGAAAAATGAGAATTATTACAGTATAATATGTATTTAGGGGCATTGCCTGTTGAATGTTTTGAATCTTGTTAAATTTCTGAAATAAACTATCTATTCTTCAATTGTTTTAGTTATACAAGTTTTTGGCTAAATTAATACTACTTGCTATGTATAATTATTAATGTTCTCGGTAATTTTGGCTATGCTCCTTTCTGGCTCATTTCTAATGTTTTACCATACTATCTAGCAAAAGATTGAAATATCCATTAATTGAGGTTATTAAAATTATGAATAGAAGTTAACTAATTGGGAAATGTGCATTCCCCAATCTTTTGGTCAGATTGCGAAGACATGCTCTCTTGACATCGAGTGGTACAGGTATTTAGACTGGTCTACTTCAAGAGACTGACAACTTATGTAAGAGATTCATTTACATAGGGCCCCGCCTTCGACACGGTTTATCTTTACTTAACTTGTGGGGCACTTGTTAAAGGAAATAAAATGTTCAGGTTAACGAGTAGTAAACGGTCCAAGTTGGTGCATCGTTTGATGAGAAAATAGCCAAAGATTGTGTTCACAGCTACCGCAATTAACACATTGTATCGATCTGAGCTGAAATGTACACGCTCACGCTTAATCCAACACAACCTCTTGTGTCAGTCAGCGCAGCACCCGAGAGAAGTCTGTATTTATATTAAATTAAACGCGGCAAATGGTATTTGATGACTACGTCGAGGAACGAGTTGGATAGAGGATAATGATAGCTTCGGCAAAATCGACGGATATCTATTTTATTACGGATTTGGCGTTGAAATATTTCTGGTTGACGCTTTTTGCGGAGTTATTACTTCACTAACAGCACAAAGGACTGACTGCTGCTAGTGCTACAGCTCTTACATGGGTTAAAATAGAAACCGCGCGATCGGAGGGAATTTAAAGCAGAGACCTCTTCACGGTCATTTGAATGGAAGTGTAGGAAATACTTTACAGCAGAATTTGGATTTAACATGTAGGCTGAGATGCCGGGAAGGAAGGGACTTCTCGCGCCCCAAAATACATTTTTGGATACAATCGCTAGGCGTTTTGATGGAACTCGTGAGTATCTTTTATACACTCCGCTTGTATCACTTTAATTCCAATTTTTTTTTATCTCGTCTGTAGATTTGCTATGTATGTATTTATGTAAACCAAATTACCGAGTTATAGTGAATGTTACTGTTAATGTAGGTCTAGTAATGCGGTCCCCCAGTCCCTACTTGAACGAGTAGTGTCACCTTGTTTAAACATTGCATCTGTACGTCAGCTACTAATAGTTATTTGCTCTGTGCCTTATTGGATTTGACTTTGTTTACATAATTACTTGATGAATTGGTCAAATCGGGCCTGGTTTCTGCAGACAATAGTTTCCATTTAAGAAAGAGACAATGCCGATGCAAGTGTTTACCCGACTTCCACACATGTTGTGCTATTAAACCTTTGTGATTATTTAGAAAGGTGCGGAAACACCGTCCTCTGCTTATGTGGTATTGGCTTTAATGTGTCACTTGTAGTAAAGGCTGCGTTTTTGTGATTGAAGCATTAAATTTATTACTAAAGTTATGAACACATAATGCACTAGAGCTCCATTGTATTTTATATTCCAGGATGCCATGCTTTACCTGAGATTATACATAATATTAGCAGTGTGAATGCCAGATGTTTTAAGAGCCTTTTTATCCTATTTTGTTTAAAATGTAGACAGATGGTTCTCACCCAATAAATGTCAGGTGTATGAATTGAAAGTAAAATGATTTTATGCTCAATTACACAGGTGAGTTTGCAAAAAGATGGCTGGCCCAGCTGTGGAGGTCTTTTAAGTTACGAGTTTCAATATCAGCAGAATGTCAGAAATGTTCTTGTCAGTACTCTAAAAGATTGAAAAGGGTATTTCAGTATTAATATTGGAATATGAAAAGCTGACTTAGAAGTAAAATGCAGTCTATATGGTAAATATGCTAAATGCTTGTTTTTTTATCTCACCTTTTTACAAAGGAAGAGAGATGGAGAGTGAGAAAGAGAAAGAGAGTAAAAACCCAGCAGCAGCTAGAAAGCATATTGCTGCATAGCTTGTTGTCACTCACAAGTTCTTATATATCTTTACCAAGAAAAATCATAATATTTCCCCTAGGAAATCAAGTCCAAGGAGTGCACAGCTTATTCATTGAAAGCTGTCTATAACTCCTGAATAATGTCTTGGTTTATGGGCAGACAAATACTTTGTTCACACTCAATTGTGTAACTACTTCACTAGAAAATACTGACTGACTACTGTTTCATAACAAGTGACCCAGGTATAGCCTGGAATAGGTATCTAATGAGAGAGAAAGCAGGAAAATGACTTCTAGCGGCTTACGGCTTGCAAAACATGCGATAGACAATAGATCTGCAAAAGCATATAAATTATGTGTTTACCATTACACAGTTCACATGAGATGTTAATTTAAATTTGTGTGCTAATTGAAAGTGGCAGCATCATGTGAAAAAAAGACAAAAAAAATTGAAAAATTCTCATCATTTGAGCAATGGTTATGGTCCTCTCCTATTTGTGATGTTAACAGCAATTTGTCTAGATTTCTGATTTATTGACAATTATTGGGGAGGGGTGTTAGAGGAGAGGACAAAGCACATATATTCATTTCCCCATAATTGTATAGGATATAGCTAAGAGTTTTTATAATGCCAATCTGTTATAGAAATGATCTGTTCTTGTATTAAATTGATTGTTCACACAGGGTTATATAACAGTGACTCTGGATACCATTGTCTATCAATTGTATTGATTTATCGTACTTTTGATGGCATATCTTGCTTCATGATGGCCTTGCAATTTTTCTGCTTTTGGCTGTTTCTACTCAGTTTGACAATGAATAGCAACCCAGCTGTTGTTAATTACTGTGGGACATAAACCATTGAAAACAACTCCTCCCACTCAAGTAGAATACTATGAAGGTTTTATGAGGTACATATTCTAGGTGTGAGCATTATTGATTATGTTGTGAGGTGGTGGCATTTTTTTTCTCCCCTCCTTTTTTATATTCTCACATATCAACAACTGTACACCACAATCGGATCAAAGATTGATTTCAGTATAGTTTTATGTCTCTCTGAGTTAACTCGTTTCTCTATTTCTTGGTTAAGTATTGTAACTGGTAGGTCTTTTCTGAAGCCATACAACTTTCTGTTGTTTTGACAGAAAAAGATAATATGGTATTTATATAAAATTGTGGGAGGGAAAGGTTTGGGTTGTGGTAAACAAAACAAAACAATTCATATGACAGTGAAAAAGAAAGATTTATTGTAAATATTTTATATGCTTGCACAAATGTGATAAATTTTTTTTTAAATATGTAATAGGCACATGAAAAGCAAATTTGTGAATAGATTGAGATATGCCAATTGTACTTAAATGTTGCAAAGAAATTGTTTTAAAATATTCAGAAGGAAGTGAGTGTTTTGTAAAATTAGTAAGAGCATTTTTTGCATAATTTATATCTTAGCCAAGGGTAAATAATTGCAAACAAGATAAGCCATTTAATGCATTGCAATTAAATTAATTAGATCAATAATGCTTGTAGAATGTTTGTACACTAGCCATTGCTACTTAATAATCCAAGCAATATTTAAAATATCTATCCTTATTTGTAAACACACTTATTTGACAACAGAGATAAATAAATAGAAGTGGCACAATCTTTTGTAAAGGAAAAATAAAATGGTATGTTGAATCTTAAAGGGTACACAATAACATCAAAAATAAAAAAAAGGTATTTTACTTCCAAATAAAGATGATTTATTCTTCATTCATGCACCAGTCTCGTGTCCAAGCTCAGACAATCATGTTGCAAAGCTAGAATTAGATATAAAACAGCAAAGGTATAGGTTCAAGTTACTACTGGGATATACTTCAACTATATCCCAATAGATTCTTTTCAAATTGAAATCATTACTAGGATATCTGGTCAATGTACAGTGAACAGATCAATGTGTCAATCGACATATTTGCCATTCTGACCTGGGAAGTATCAAAAGTGTTTTGTCAGTGAAACCTGTGTCTAGATTGTATGGATGGAGGGTGTTTGTTGCCATATATCGAAGAAATCGTGGCAACTAGTGGCAGTTAAGAAGCATGCCAAGAACAAAGATGTACCTTGAATTATTGATAAGATATCAAATTTGGAAGTAATGGAGCTCCAGTAGAAAAAAATTCAATTACCTTATTTTAAGTTATTATTATTATTATTTTGTAGATGAATTAATTCTTGATGATGTATAATCATTAAATTTGAATCATTATTAAATGCATATCACATTAAAACAGTTACCAATCGTCTTGGAAATTGGCAATCTTCCAAAATAAAAGTAAATATTGAGCATAGGGGGAGGAGGGAGATCGTTGCACTGGTAATGTTCAGTATTGAAATAATATATCAGATTTATCAATTGGAATTGAAATCATTGAAGATTATCAAATGTTTTTATTATTATAGATGACAGATGTAAATAAAGTACCAATGTAAGAAATGTGGGCAATGAAATGTTGGGTTCCATATTTAATTCTGCCAAAGATAAAATTCAGTATTTTAGGCAAAATGTCTAAGATACAGATGCCACTATAGTAATGATTATTTCCAAAAGCCATAGACATAAAGAGGAGACATATTTGTGTTACCAAGTACATGGCAGTCGGGTAAGTGCCTAAACATAAGTATGGCACAGCAATTTTACTCATTCTGAAGCAAAACTGAGTGCAAACCAGCGGGTGAATGCACGTAACCAATGTACTTTTGAAGGGATTTTTACTAAACACAGTGTAGAAATAGCACCTGTTTACTCTGACATTTATCTTGGTTAAACTGCTGCAGGTAGTGTATTTGTAAATATTTTATTTGCAAGATGGTGGTGAAATTTATCTGAACAAAATTATACCAACCAGGAAACTCCCATGTGGTGTAAACCCCGTGCATGTCCTGGTGTAAGAATAGATACAGTGTTTGACAGGGTTTATAGAAGCAGTTGTTTAGTTCTAGATTTACAGTTCAAATAAATATTTGGTTTAGAAATTGATTGCTGTCAAAGTTTATTCGCCCAGTGCAATATGATTTCTCAGCATCTCGCATGTGTCATATCCAAATGCATACACCCACCTTCTCTCCAATACATCTGATGTCCCACACTTCACCATCGCAACAGATGGAATTTTCACTTTGTACTGCATGGTTTAAGGACTCACTGCAAAGCCCCTACAATACTCATAATGGAAGACTAATCCAAGACCATTGTCTGAAAATGTAACAGATATTGCTAGAAATAGGTTTCTGTTATGATTTTATGGATATTCAAATCCATCTTTACAGTAGTTAAATCTTTATACATGTTGTATGAAATGATAAAGAAGAGAAAACTGAAATTCATTTAATAAGCTGGTGTATCTTTTAAATTATTTACACAATTGATCAGTAGGTGCAAATTGATCCTTATTACATAGTTGTACATTAAAACTGCTGAAATTACTTGATGTATGAGAAAATATTTTCATTGATTTAGATTTTTATGATTTATTTCAGTTTGAAATGTTTCTTCTTTTATTAAAAAACACATTGATTTGGAGTACATACTAGTACTAGAGACACTGGTTCACTAACTTTGACCATAAACATAGCCTTATCATATAGGAAATTTCAGTTCTAGTTAGAATGGTGTTGCACTCTAAATATTAAACCACATTCCCATAGAGACCAATGATCTACATATATCCATCCAACTCTTGCTGAGTGCAATCAGCTGAACTGAATAACATGCCTCCTCTTGTTTTAAACATACTCGTATAATCACAAGCTTATCTGTATTTTACCTAAAGCCAGGAAGATGCATGTTAATCTGTTAAACTGATTGCATTCAGCAAGATTCACCATGAAGTTGGATCCATCTACATAGACCTATGGTATCTAAGACTGGGTTCGCATGCTTAGATCGATCCATCTGGATCGATCTAACTCCCTGGGGAGTCTCACTAAATTGCTGTCAACTAACTGGCTTAAATGTCTGTCATGTCTACTGAATCAGCTAGGGGGTAAGGATAATTACCCCCTAACAGCTTTACTAGGTGTGACAGACATTGAAGCCAGTCAAGTTGACCGCAATCTGTGGGAATGGGACTTAATTGTGAATGGGTACTTAGTCTATGGCTCTGTTCTCACAACTTTTAGATCGATCTATCACCGCGGGGAGTCTCACTAGATTACTGTCAGATAATCCCCCTTAAGTGTCCGTCCCCGCCTACTACAAGCTTTAAGGGGTAATTAACTTTCGTGTCCGCCCGGCTGACAGCTATTTAGCGTGAACCCCCAGGGAGTTAGGTCGATCCAATGTAGGTCGATCTAATCTATGAGAATGGGGTGTTTGTTAAGTAATTGTGATGTCCTAGCTATGACTTTTGTTCATCTCTTTCTGTTCCAAGTAAGCTGTTCACACAGCAATAGAAAAATGTTTGCATAACTTCTTGCAGAAGTTCCTCTACTGGATGCTTTATATAGGATATACTGTGGCTCACTGATCAGAATTGAACCAGTTGAACTCATAGTTTGTTTTAATTTTATGATTTTTATTTAAGGAGTTTTATAAGTTACAGGGTAGCTTAATTGTAAAAAAAGGAGACTTCAACTAATGCATAGAATTGAATTTGTGTATATAAACATTTTGTGCTCTTTTCACACAGTCAATCACCTGTCAGTAGCATGCATTCAGGCCACGTGCTTTAGCATGTGATTTAAGAAAAGTAAGGGCTATTTTACAAAAAGAGAAAAAATGAGAGACAAATCTAATATAAGGAAAGCTTTCAAGCCTACATTAAATTAAAAGGGGTATATAGTGTTTATTCAAAGTGCAGGATAATTATTGACTTACTTCAGTTTCAAAGCACCACAAGTTGTACAGTAAGATTGCTGTATAATTCCAGGTGTTCTGGGCAGGTGGGCTACTTGATGGGATCTGGGGTTACCCCTAAACTTCCCTTGTGAATACTTCATTTGTTTGCCTTTGCAAGGTGAAACTCATAAAATGACATGCATTGCCTTTCCTGTATTAATTGAAAATAGTGTGGAAAGTTTGCTTGATTTGAAATAGTATATTCTTGTATATGGTACAAAAAGGTGCAGCTCATTGACGAGATTTTCTGTGTTTTCCTTTCTTTTCTAGTTGATATTTTTTCATTGAAATCCCTCAGATAAGGGCATAAATCTTTCTTATGTGTTGTCTATCTTCATAGAGATATTGTAAAATTCTCGTTAAAGGCACCTGATGAATGTTTTCTAGGATAAATTGAGCTCTTAATATAAATATTTGAACTTCTGGAAAGTATGTATTATGGATTTGTGTAGTGCAGCTGTTCCTATGAACATGTTTCAGCTTTAAAGAGCAACAAGTTCACTGCCTCAGTTGTCATGTAACATTTACTTTAAAAAGTTTTTAGGTACAAGCACATTGTGTCTGTACATACAACCATCACCTGTGTGTTGTTGATGCCGTGCACTTTTCCCATTAAAGCAATTTTGGGAAACCATGTGACTTATTATCCTCAACCCTACTAGATTGATTTATGGCAAAAAAATATAAGGTCAAGTATAGGTCAAATTCAACTAGTTAGCAGCTTTATTGGATTATTTTTCTTATTATGTAATATTGCATCAAAGTTGGCAAAAACTATTTTGTGCACTGCCCCCTATGAACAGTATTTAAAAAATGTACCGTATTACTTATTATTCTCTAACTTACAAGAATGATTCCTAGGACTAGCTTGATTAAAATATTTTTCTTGGAGTTTTGCCTTTTTTCACATATTAACAATTTCAGTGTGTGACTTTGAAATATCATTGGCCTAACACCCATTGTTATTTACAATTTCTTAATGTCCATGTGATCTGTAGCACATAATTAGAAATTGATGGTGCTTATTCTGGTAAACCTTATGTGATATTGCATCAAATTAAAAAAAAACTATATTGCAGATGAATCTTTTTTAATTCAAGGGAATTTCCTCATACTTGCATTAGCATCATCATTTTTTGTGCTTTGTTCCTGTGCACTTTTCAGCTTTGCTGTCTTAAATGTTCACAAAAGGAGAAGCAATTAAAACTGAGCTCAAGAGTTTATCCACGCAAAAAAAGCTATAGTTCACAAGAAAAGTGCATGGCAAATATAGGCACAGTCTGACTATATTACTACTTCATTTTGTTGAAGAGTTTAAATTTGTTTTTCTGTTGCATGTAACAATTTTAACTAGTGACTAAACTTATGAAATCTTTTTCAGTTACTTAAAAAATTCTCATATAGTTGTACATTTTGTTCTATCATTTGCCATTAAGTTTGCAGTTAACTTTTTACAACATGTCTGACACATCACATTATTCCTTTTTCAAGACAGTCAGTCAGATAGGCATAAACTGCAAACAGATCTCAGACCATAAACGTTGAAAGGTGCAATGTGTATTAAAATATTCTCCCTCGAAAAAAACTCCTGGATTTTGGCACATTGACAATAAACGAGGTATAGGCTACATAATCAGGATCATAAGTGCATGTAGATTCAGATATACTTTTTGTATTAATTATCACATCTTGGAGTTGTACATCACATAAACATCTTCGAGATACACAGTCTGGCATGTGTAAATGGTGACCGTGTGTGCATGTGAATGCTACACAGTGTTCCTGACTTTACTTCCAAAGCACCCCTATTTTCTGTTATACCTGTGCCGTTTCCAGTTGCTTCTAGAAATTAAAGTGGTAAATGCTTTTCTAGAAAACATATTATTCCAACTCTGTAATGCAAAAAGTATGTTGATATAATGGGGGTGGATGTACTAGTAAGTTACATGTTCTTGCTGTTGAAACTCAGGCAACCCTATTTTCTGTTATACCTGTGCCGTTTCCAGTTGCTTTTAGAAATTAAAGTGGTAAATGCTTTTCTAGAAAACATATTATTCCAACTCTGTAATGCAAAAAGTATGTTGATATAATGGGGGTGGATGTACTAGTAAGTTACATGTTCTTGCTGTTGAAACTCGGGGTGGTAGGTACTATCAGGAATGTTGATAGCTGTACGCTTTAAGTCTTGTTTTCTAGTATAATATTCAACTACTATCCATGAGCTCCATTTGTTATCATTTTAGAAGTAATTTATTAGAAGAATTGTGCTGTCATCCGTCACCACTCTTAGAGAGCGTGCCCTGCATTGCCTTACAGCATTGCCTTACAGGCAATGCATGTCACTTATTTAGTAACAGCAATATGCCATCAGCCCAATATGACCTCTGGGTACAAGCAATGTTTTAACTAAAAGGATGCTATGCATAACTCTCAATGTAATCCATAACTCACAATAATGAGTAATCATGTGCCCTTTAACATACATAACATTAATTCAAATATTAAAACCATAAGCAAATTTAAGTAAATTGCTGGTTATTTTCGTTTAAACAAAAAGGCATCAAGGTGACACCATTTTTTCAGACTTACAAAAACATTAGATCAAAGGATCAATTGTGTAAACTGTATGAAGACATTGCAATAAAATTGATTGCTTTATTTTAATTGGCAGGAGAGTAACTGATGTATTTTTTATGTGTGTATCTATCTGGGTATATTGTCTATGGTATTTACTGTATTGATTATAGAAAATGAACAAGTAACATGCCTTCGTAATTATATGTGATGCTTCTTGTTTGCAAGAGGAGTTTTCTGTGTGTAATTTTCAACTAAATTTCGCTCACTTTGTGATATCTAATGAAAGCTTGATGAGTTGATTTTGGAGAAAAATCTGAGCACGAGCTTTTCATCTCTTTGAAAGATATCCAGGGACACCAAATCAATGCTGTTTTTATAACAAGTGACCTCAGTAAGAAGGATCAAAAGATGTAAAAGCTTTTCAAATGATACAGATTGGGAATGATTTTTGCAGGATAGGCCAGGTACTTTATGTAATGGATTTGGTAGCATTTATCATTTTTTATTCTACCTCATGTCAGGCCTGTCATTTAAACTGAAAGCTGGGATTAAGATAGCACATTTTTCATATTGCCTTAAAGTAAACCTAAATGCCAAGATGAAGCTGGTTGATTCTAATTTTGCATCATTGAAAAGGTAGTTTGAGCAAATATACTTTAAATAAACTTTGTCTAACTATCTGAAAGAATTTCAATATTTTCACAAGAAAAATGGTTAACTGGACTTGAGAGGGCATCATTGCATGGCTGTATAGTAGACTTCAAGCCATTCCTGATATAAGATCAATCATATATATATATATATATATATATATATATATATATATATATATATATATACGTGGATGGGGTTTATATATGTACATAAAGATTATTTTACTCCTATTTCATTCAACTGTCAATAATTCCTAATCAATGTATAATCAAAAGGTGGCGTGACCTGTACCACTAGCTAGCTGTTCTCATCTGATCAACTGTGAGAAGAAATCAAAGACTATTGAATGGCATCTGGTTGTGCTTTATAGATTATTGATATATTTGTTCTCTCTGACCTCTCATAAGATACAGCCCCCTAACTGTTAGTTTTGATTATACACTAGCATGTGCTGTTTTTTGCATTATTGTTAGAAGATTTAGGATGGTGTATTATTCTTGAAGCATTTTTCAATTTTAAAATCATAGGTTTGGACATGAATAGGATTTGTTGAAGTGAATTACACCAAAAACAGGCAAATATAACAAAGTTTATAATTACCTGGCTTCAGCAGAGATTCCATGCTGGTATGCCACCTTGTACAGTTGAGGTAAAATTTAGTTTGGATATCTTCCACAGCATGTCATGTGTGGCCTCAGATATTGAGAATAGAACAAAAATTAAGTAAAACTAGAAAAGCACTCAGAGAGCCCAGACCTCTGACAAGTGCAGACGGTCAGGGCCCCATATCTCGAAAGTGTCGCGTATTACGAATAGCTATATCAAATAGAGGCTACAATGTATTATATGGGACGAGTATGGGCAAGTTATGGAATCGAGACACTTGCGCACGGCCGCAATGCGCGATGCTTTCAAGATATGGGGCCCAGGTCATGCACAGTTTGTAAATAATGTTTGTGATGTATACTATAGGTCACGACTTCTTATTATTGCTTGTGTAGCTTTGGTGCAGAGCTTGTTTCAGTGGTTATCCATATCACCCCAAAACTAATCATTTTTCCTTGGCCCATTTGTGGCCTTTCCTGAAATTTTTATCAAAATCCGTCTACAACTTTTTGCAAATGCTGTCAACAGACAAACAAACAAACAAACATAACCAGAAACAACTTTCTTGTCAGAGGTTGTGGACACTACCAGGAGTCATTGAAATATATGTTGACTTTATGCATTTGTCTATGATTCAGACAGTGATGAAAGTACAGGAAAAGCTAGCAGTCACTGGAAGTGTCTGTTATTTGTTAGCTTGTGATGTTTTCATCGAAACAAGATTTCAAAGCATAAGCCTAAATCAGTATGAGACTGTTGCCCATTACATTTGACCAGCTGACATTTCAAGCAAATTCAAACATCATTCCCCCCCCCCAAATTATTTATTTGGTTGCCAGTGGTTTGTTTGTTTGAGTCTGCCCTAGTAGCTATAGTATATGCCTTGTCAGTCAATGGAATTTCCAAAATTCAAGGAAGTGTCAAATTTCCAGAAGCTACATTAACTCTGTTAATAGAACTTTGTACAGTTCAACCTTCCTTAGACCATATATGCCATTGCCAATTTGTCATTGCTTATTTCAAGTAGCAATTATGTAAATGTATTATTATATGCTGTAAAATCAGAGAGTGGCACTATATCATGGCTTTATTTGTATTGGCTGCTTGAAAATCCTAATTGATTGAAGAATAATTAAGAATTCTTCTAATACTTATGAAAGTAGCTCATATTGATGGTTTCTGAGTTGTGTGAGGGGGATTATTTAAAGTGATGCATAAAAAGCTTTCTTTGAGTAATTGTTTCAGTCCTTATAGTGAGACGTTTTGAATAATTAATTTAGGGGCTATAAATTGTGTTTCCTGATATTGATACTTGCTTTTCACCCAAACCCAATTTAGAGGAGCAAATAAAGTCACAGGTACGCTTTTCGGGCACAGATTAGAAACTATGTTTGATAGTTTTTGGGTCCCACAAAGACCGTGATAGAAATAATATATATATATATATATATATGTTTTAATTATTGAATACAACTTTGAATCCATTCAATTTTAATTTACTTGTGACATTGTGAAATGCACCTCTATATTGGGTTTGGGTGTTTTGTACTGTAGCATAATATTGAATCAGCATAATTAATGGTTTGCACAATATTTATTACACAAGTCCTTTGGTAAAATATGATATGTCTATTATTAGATATATAGATAACTTTTTTATCAGTTTTACATTAGCTCATGATTTTATGTGTTGTTTGGTGTTTTTACTTATATATAATTTTGTTGATATGTCCATTTACTGAAAACAGATTTCTATTATTGTTTATTCCTTTAAAAAAAATCAGTTTGATTAACAGTTTGGTCATAAAGTCATTTTGGATTTAAATAAAGTATTAATCTAAGATATATTAAGTGTTGCAACAAACTCCAGTCCATAATAAATCAAATTATGGCACTAGACACTGACAGCAACTAATCATGATAGATGGAAAATTTGATTTATACAAACACCTCGCACTTGATATGTTCAATAATGTTTTATATTCAGAAAAGGGTATTTGTAAGAGGCTAGTAGGCTGTTGTCATATCAAGATGAAAGCCTTTGTCTTATTACACCATGGAGAACTTATTTAACATTGCAAACATTTCCAGTTCATCACCTGACTGAATCTGTGAAAGTCTGCTTTTTTTTCTTTTTTGACATGCTGGTTTATTTGAGTGTTTTTTTTTTTTTCTGCATCTTGCACATTTATGTGTGTGTGTGATTGAATAACATGTCATATTTACCTCTGCTCATTAATGCAGAGAGCATCACATGCTGGTATTGATAAATTTTTATTATCTGGATTTAAACTGATCTGAGCACATGTAGTCTTGTAGTCCTAATCTGAAACCTCTATGTATTCAGAAAATAAAGAAAAATTATTTAAAAAAAAGAAAGTGGCAGATATAACTCTTGAAAAATATCCTTGAAATCTGTAAATTTGGCAAATTAGGCTCATTTTATAATACAGATGCTGATTTTGGTTGATAACTCAAATTCATCTCTATGCAAAATATAGTAAATAGAGAGAAAATCAATGTGGCCTGCATTGATTTGCATATATATAGGCCCCAGTTAAATACAAAATCAACATGTTGCTTGTTGATTTCACATTATTGGGCTCTCAAACTCTTTTGGGCCATGGCAGAAATTATTAAAATATTTACAAATAAAATTATTTGGATCTTTTTTTGAACTTGACCAATCTCCTGTTTTAAAATAGGTTTTCAGTCAGCATTTCTATCAGACTGAATATTGCATGTTACCTAATAGGGGAAATTATTCAGAGTATGTACTGTATTTTTATTTTTGGCAAAAAATATAAATTCAGGTATCAACCCAGATTTTCTGTATTGTTTGAAGTATTGTAAATTTTAACTTATTCTTCCAGTGTTACTACTGATCTAAACTAATGAATTACTTGGCAAACAACTTGTGTACAGTTATTGGTTTTGTTACTAATTTGTTTCACTGGGAAAAGATCTCTATAGATAGACACGCTTTGATTTTTTTTTTTTTTTTTTTTTTTTGACTGATTGAAGAAGGACCACAAAAAAGATTAGTCATTAGTAATGTCTGAAATGTGGAAGCAAATGTCATTTCTCAAGAATACAACATAATGTTGCTAAAAAAAGGATGCATTAATGCAAAGTAAATATCCTTGGGGAGAAGAGGGGGTAGCCCAAAATGGTCTAGTAGGGATTTATTCACATGAAAATCAACAGAAATATATAATTTATATACAGTATGAAGATTTACAGACTATGACCCATTAAAATGACTTAGAAAATGGATTGATTTACTTAATGCTCAGAATTGGTTTTATACTTTAATTATTCCTTCGAATGTAGCATTTTCCCTATCTATCTCATGCTCTTGAGATTACATGTTTTTCATCAAAACAAGTATTTTAATATTTCCTGTAACTGGTCACCCCTTATTACTAGGGTAGTAAGCTCCTGGGTCTGTCAGCAAACATAATGATTTATCATTTGAAGTATTTTTGAAAATGTTCCCTGTGCAATTGCCTACTCTACTTCAGCTGACAAGTACATGGAAAATGAATATACCAAAAGCTATTCTACAACAGAGAAATGAAATTGGATGTTGGAGGTTGTGCGATCCCTCCTGAATCCCTAATACCAAGAGCATTAATGAGTGATGGGCTGGATTTTGGAAACATGATGGAGAATAAGTTGCACAATTAAGGTGCACAGTAAATTAATGTCCTTTGATGTTTTTAACTGTACATAAACTTATTATTTCATGTAAAGTCTGTTAAATGTGAACTGTCTGATGATGGTTCTTTCACTCGTTTCCATTATTTTTTCTTCTGCATTATGGCACAACTATTAATTAGAAATATTGCAGTGGACTCTATTTCGTGCCACAGAACTAGGACAGTGTTAGCAATTTGGTGACTTCTTAGCCATCTGAACCTTTCTTAGCCTTACCCAGAAAGGTTCAGATGCACAGCAAGAAGTTACTCTTTGACTTCAGTTTTCACATTTTCAAACAGTTTTGGAGACATTTTTTAAAGAAAAGGAAATATTTTTCATCCAAAAAAATTTGATTCTCCTTTTCAGAATAAAATTTGGATTCAGAAAATAGCTTAGGATAAATATCTCTCTGCACTGTTACAAATTGCATGCCAGTTATCAGATATGTTTCACTGGTTTCGTCTTTGGTTTTGTCTTTGGTTTTGTCTTTTCAAACAGGAATTATAAGGTATATTATAATGGTTTGACAAATGATTAAGATACTTTCGTCAAATTTTTCAGATAGTAACTTTGTCTTGGGAAATGCCCAGGCCATCAACTATCCAATTGTCTACTGTTCAGATGGATTCTGCGAACTTACTTGCTTCTCCCGGGCACAGGTCATGTCAAAAAGTTGTGCCTGTAAGTTTTTGTACGGCCCAGAGAGCAAAGAGGAGAAAAAAATGGAAATCGACATGGCCTTGGAAAATCACAAGGAACTTAAAACAGAAGTATTGTTTTACAAGAAAAATGGTAAGTACTGTATTGCCCATTATGACAAGTATTATAGTTGCAGTTTTTCAATTTTTTTCAGAATTTTGAAATAGGTCATATCTGCTGAGAGAAGTAGTTTTTGACATGCAGGTGGTTTTGGATGATACTTAATTCAGAAGTTATTACAAAATTATTTCTCCTTTTTACATCAGCTCTGTGAGAATCAAACGTGTATGATAGCCATGCAGGTTTCACATTAAGTTGATATTTGAATAAATTATTTATAATGCTTTTAAGTACACCAGAGATTACAAAGCTATCAATTCCAAAATTGACGCCAGTGAAATACACAAATTTATATAAATAATTCAGTCTTGTAGAGGATGTTGACCTTGAATTAGAACAAAACCATAACCAAACTGTTTGTTTTTTGGTAATGTCTGATAGTGATTATATAATTATTTATTCTTAGTCTTTTAAATTGGTTCAGTTATGAAATAAAAATGAAGTCAGTGGAATGGACAGCTTTTTATGTACAGACAGAAATATCTGCACATATTGCCATCCCCTGCATCCTTATATATACATATATATATGCTTGCCATGTTTTGACAATTTCTTGTTACTACAGTGACTGAGAAGTGACATGTTGCTATTTTGCTTCAAAATCACAGTGATTATTCATTGTCATTGAACAATTTGGTACACATGGTAGACATGGTTTTAGTTCGGACCATTAGCGTCCACCGGCTCTGTTGGCTCCGCCAGCTCTGTTGCCACTTCTTTGTTACTGCTTCTCCTCCTAGAATACAAGAGACCTTTTATCCATCTCTGGTATGTAGGTCACATATAATCTCAACTTGATCTATGTGAAATTTGGGCTTTGTCGGTACTTGGGTCTAGGTGTGGTGCTCGTCACAATGCACCCTTGTCCAAAATTGGCAAAATTAAATGCTAAATATCTACCAAACCGAAGGAATTATGGGAAAAATATTTATAGATGCCTGACCGAAAGTCATATGTGGAGGTTTCAAATATTTCCTTGAATTTGACCTTTGACCTTTATTTCCGGGTGAAAGGGGCTAAAATGTTCTTAAATTGAGAATTTTTTGCAAAAAAAAAAAAAATATATATATATATATATATTTGTGCCGATTTTCAGAAACTACACAGACCTAACCTATAATTGGCAGGTGTTACCATTAGGGTCCTTTTTCATCTCCGTGAGTTTGGGGTCAATCAGTGCATTTTCACAGGAGCAGCGACCACTAGATGCCGAAACTGGAAACTCTCTCTAATTCTGGAACCGTTAATGCTAGAAACCTCTTGTTTTTTTTTTTTATTTGATAGAGCATGTCAAGCCCAACACTGGAGGTGGTGTCTGTTTTTTTTTTTTTTTTCTTTTTTAATTTCCCGTACGGTTTAAGAGTTACGCTGAATCAAAAAGTACATTGTGGTGGTGAAAATACAATGTGCATTACAGTAATATGCATAAAATTTTGAATGTTAAAATGACCTTGTGTTTTGTGCAGTCTCCTCTGATAACCATCAGCACAGCATAGGTAGCAGTGCCTGTAATTTCGAGTAAGTATTAACTGTTTGTCTAGATTAAGAACATTTTGGAAATGAGAAAAATGTAATGGTGAAGTTTATCTTGTTCTAATCCCACTCAGGCCATTTACAGTGCACAGAACGTGTAAGATTTTTGATATAATCAGTTGTCTAACCCCTCCATTAGTCATATTCATTGATGGAATTTGGGTCATTTATTAATTCCCAAGTGAACTGCCTGCCAATTTGGAGTGATGTCAGGATGTGGATAAAACTTCCAAAATCTATCATCTAAATTGACTGTTGTTCTAATGAATTTTCATGAGTTAAAATATTAATGCATATAATTTAAACAACATGCATGCAGTGGTAACTTGTGAGAATAATATGAATTTAATAACATTACTGGAATATACAAATGATGCAATCCAATGATTGAGATTCTGTTCATTCTATCACATGTTTTTGAAATCTTTCACAAAGAAATTAAACATACAGTTGTCTGATTTTGATTTCCTTTGGGAATGTTCCTCTGTGGCTGAAATCACTTTTGGAGTTGGAAATTCTATTTATCATAATAATACAGAAATTTTGTGATGGAAATTGAGCATTGGTTTCTCTGAATGTTGTTTTCACAGTAATGAGATAGACCTGTGAATTACCTTGAGCATACTAGATCATTCATTACATCATCATATATCCAATATCAATCAGAGGAAACATGTTTTATAGTAAGGGGAAGCAAGATTTCATATGTAATGAATTTTTAGAATTGAAGGATTAAGTTAAAATGACAAGTTTCCTGGTTTACATGCTTTATCTATTCCACGTACATGTGCTTCTGCCAGATGTTGGATAATTAGATTTATACCTTAATCAGAGGTCAGAAGGAATGTACATGATTAAGGTTGGGCTGAACATCAGTGATGGGAATTATCCACAGATCTGCAAACTGATTAGTTTTTTGCCTTGGCAGGAGTCATTTTTCTAAATAGTGTCAATTGATCCAAATCAAGCACCACACTGGTTTATTTATCAGCCTATTTTTCAGTCATGTCTTTCTCATCTTAGATACATGTTTTTTTGTGCAGGAAAATATGTAAAATCAGTTGAGCTCATGGTGCATGGCAAAGGTTTTTTCAAGGTACATATATACCCCTTGGTGCTCTTTTATCAGAAAACCATGGATAAATGGAAAAGTATCAAACTCTGAGTTGCAGAGTCGAAGAGAATCTTACCTCTATAACCTGCTCACCATTTCTAGTTACTGAACCAAAGCAAAAAGTGTATACAGGGTGAAAACATGGGATGCTGTAGTTTTAACATAATTTTACTCTCTGAGGCTTTTACATTTATAGAAAACACCAAATCCATGAAATTTGGGTATTTTTTTTTCGTGAAAAAGACAAAAAAGAATAGATAAATGTTTTCAGTGTGCATTAATTCATTCTCAATAATCAGTTAAATATCATAAAGTATGCAGAAAAATTGTAACAAACAAAAGTTACTCACTTCACATTGATCATCAAACCTATTGATTTTTAAGTACTATTTGAATGATTGTCATTGAAGTACTGCTAATTGTGTTAGTGATGCATTGTGACTTGTGCCATTGACATTTACCAAAAAAAGTTACTCTTGATGATTGTCTTCACAAAGACCATGCAGGGATAAATGGACACCTATTGCATCCTGGCCTTGAATTATTTATGGACATTGACTTTTTATCGGCAAGGAAAGAGATATTATCTCATCATATTATACTGGAAAAATATGTAAAGGAAAAAAATGTTGTGGATTTTATCATTGCAAGGATGTCTGAATGCAAAAAAAAAAAAAAAAAAAACTCATTGGTAAATTCTTCTTATCTTAACAATGGCTGACATATACCAATACAGGCAGCTCATTGTCAAATCAAAAATCAATTAAAATATATTACATGCAATAATAAATGCAAATCAAGCACAGCAAAAGACTGAAAAGTATACAATTGTAAAATCACTTGTCTTCTATGTTTGTCTAAAATCATGCAAAAGTATTCTTTTATTTTATTGCTAAATTTACAGAGAAAACATTTAAAATATTACCCTTTTCATAATCTTTTCTTTATTTTAGGAACTCCTTTTTGGTGCTTACTGGATATTGTCCCTATCAAAAATGAAAAGGGTGAAGTGGTGCTTTTCTTATGTTCACACAAGGACATCACGAAAGAGAAGGTCATATCCATGGACACTGATGCAGGTAAGGTTCCACTTGTCCAGTCTTATAAAAAAATATAATTGTCATCCATGGTCTGTCACAGAGATGAAATTTTCAAAAAGAAATCACTTTGATTTGAGGTGTTATGATATCTGTAAATTACTAGGAAGGATAAAATCCAGTAATTTTTTTTTTCTTCAAACTATTGGTAATCCCAGAAGTGAAGATATTTGATGAATTACATCAGTACAGTCTAATATGCAACAATCGATATTCTTGTTGCCATGTATTAATTAATTGTTAATTCTTAAATAATATGTTATTTGATTAATCTGTCTTTTGCAATGGATTAATTGACTTAGTTTTAATTTGTAATTAGTCATGAGGGGTTTCCTTTTAGTAAAAGTGACCTGTTTCGATCATATTACAAACCTTTATCTGTTAAATGCCTTGTCTTTTGTATCCATTTTAATGTATGTTGTGTGGGAGGATATAGAAGACATAAATGTCATATAAGCCTTGGAGACCTACTGCAGCAATTTTGTACTGTAAAACATTGAATAATTATTACTCAAACATACATACCATAATATCTGACATGCAGTTGAGTGAGTGAGGGAATGAACAAGTGAAAATTGTTTGAAGGAGGAAATCAGGCCAGGTAACAGGTTATATATTTTCATGGAGGTACTTAATATTAACACAGCTTGCTATCCTAGAGTTGGTGGGAAGGCAAATGTGTGAATGTGTGGGTGAGTGAATGGGTGAGTGAATAAGAGGAAGCATACCTGTCAACATTGACAAATGCCAGAGGGAGATTTCTTCACATCCCCTTACATTTCTCACGTATATAGTGCATGTTATACATAATAGAAAAAATATAAAATAGGACTTATAATGCAAGGAATTTCATGCAAATCAGCGACCATCATCACAGACTAAAGAATCTTGTTGTGCTTGGCTGCAGAAATAGTGAACTTCGACTCTACATAATTCAGCATGAATGTGGCCAAAGACTACATGTTACCTTTTTTATGTACAGACACAGATGTGTCTGTACATATTGCCATCACCTGCGTCTGTCGCCGTCGCCGCCATGCACTTTCCTTGTAAACACGATAAGTGGAAGACAGTTTTACTTTTTGGCTTTATATTTACAGAGTTGATGAATATTCATAAAACGCAGGTGAAGTTTGAAAATCAGCATGATCGGGCCATTTTTGTAGAAGTTATGCTGTTTTTTCACTTGTTTCTTTTTAAATTTTTCATTTTTCAAACTGGCATTTTCAAGATGTGACTTATCATTCCCATCCACCAGGAGCCCTGTACTGTTACTTTGTAACATTTTCTGTATTTTTTTTAACTTACAAGAATGATTCTTAGAATTGACATACAGCCCAAATAAGAAAAACAGCTCTATTAAATTATATATATATATATATATATATATATATATATATATATATATATATATATTAGTTTAAGCAATTTTTTTTGTGAAATTTATCTCATTCTGGCATTTCCAAAGTATGAACTTTAACTCTTATCAGCCTGAAGCCTTAGGGACCATTTCTAGACCCTATCAAGCTAACTGTGGATCGATCTATCTCCAAGGGAATTCTCGCTAAACTGCAATCAATATAAGTGGCTTAGCTGTCTGTCACGCCTACTGAAACTGGCATGCCAGAATAATAAGCTGCTTAAGCTGAAAGCAATTTAGTGAGAAACCCCTTGGAGTTAGATTGATCCTGTTAGATTGATCTAGGTATGGGAACTCAGTCTAATGCTTGTTACACATTTTACTTTCACCCAAATCCACTGTTATGCAGAATTAGAATTTGATGTTGGCTATGCAGTTACAGTAAGCATAATACATCAGTGCATCAGAATTGACAGTATCCTATTTTCTGCATTTTTTTCTGGTTTTTGTCTGTACATTTGACAGCTTTGCTGCCTTGTTGTTTGATAAAAACTTCCTTCACAACTTTTATTGGCCACACTCTTAGAGTGCATTCCCATAGATTTAGATCGATCCATCTAGATCGACCTAACTCCCTCGGGGTTCACGCTAAATTGATGTCAGCCTAGCGCGCATGGTAGTTAATTACCCCCTTACAGCTTTTAGTAGGCAGGAGAGATGCTTAAGCCAGATAAGCTGACAGTAATGTAGTGAGACTCCCCACAGGGATATATTAATCTAAAATCTATGGGAATGAGGCCTTATTTTCTTCATGAAGCCATGATGTGAACCTATTGTTTTGATGCACATGCAAGACGTGATTAAATGTGTTTGTTTGGATAGCACTGTGAAACAGATTTGTCAAAGCTCAGCTGATATAGTGACCAAAAGACAAAAAAAAAATACTGAGAGTCATTCTCATAAGTTGAAAAACTGATAGATAAGGATATTTTTTTTTTAGTCTGAATCTGGATGTTGGGAAGTATCCAGTCATGAGGACCTGTTTAGAGCAGGAAAGTTTACAGGTCTGTAAAAGAAATAACAGTAGAAAGAAACAAACAAAGGATGATAAAACATAAGCTTTAACACAAAGTTATGGCAGGCATGCACTATATTACGATCCTCCACCATTAAACTATAATCACGTGAATGGTGATATTTCCAGCCTGCAACACAAGATAATGGGACAATGTCGTAAATTCTTAGAAAGTTGTAGGCTTTGATCATGATGAACAGGCCTATACCCAACTGCCAGACCCAGACCAAAGGATCCAAAATTCACCAGTACAAACACCTAGTCTATTAGTGGAAGGTATTGTTTGAGGGGCCCTTGTTTGAATGCTAGCTTTCAGTGTTTCATACAGCAGCTGGGGTGTATCCTTCACAGGGGGGTGGCAATGCTTACACCCAGTTGAAATCAGGTCTTGGTATACTTTGCAGGACCCTTGCTACTAATTTGGCTATTTTTTACTCTGTTCTCTGTTGCTGACTGTAGCAGTCGGACTACTCTCACTAGGTATGGAGCTGCATTATAAGATAGAGGGCCACACCAAGGTATGATGGATCTAGCAGTGGCACTTTGGTCTTCTGCAACTCAAGGGTCCCATTTTGGTGTTTCCTCAGATGGTCAATTGATTTCCCAATACAACTACTAGCTTATAGTCTTGCATGGATATTGTCCTATCTCGCAGAATGTTTATAAGTTTGTTTTCGGGTCACGTCTCAGTGTCTCATTTTATAGATATTACACTGAAGGATTGGACACCATTTTGACATATGTATGATTTGGTGTCCATAATTACCATGGTCTTCCTTTGCCTTATGAAGTAATTTGAAAATTAAGAAGTTGGCCCATAATCTGGCTAGTGAGCAACTGAGTAGGCAGGTAGATAAATGAAATAATAAGTGAATGCATGATGAAAGAATTGAAACAGTGGACATATGGAGGAAGAAATAAACTATTGAGGGCAATAAGTGAGTGAGCAATGAGGATGTATTAGTGAGATAATGAGATAATAAATGATTAAAGAAGTGAATAATCAAGTGTGAAGGTTGATGAGGCAATTGAATGTTCAGTGAGTGGGTTGTTTTGTGAGCTATCTGTAGGTTAAGGTACTCAAAGCAAAGAAAGCAACAGTGCCAGCTTAAGCCAACAACATTTGACATATATATATGTATAAGACTGACTTTTGGTGTGTTTTACAGACCATGGTTGTTATTGATTTACAGCCCACAAAAGATACAGATATGGTATATTATCAGTATATATCTGTTGATTAGTTGGGCATTGTTATTTACTTAATTGGGTCTATAGGAAAAAGTGCCTAGGTTGATATCCAATATCTTATGGTCATTAATTAATATATTTGGTATATAATGGCAGGTGTATTTGTATATGAAATACTGTGTAGTTTTATGAATGCATGCTAAAACCATGCATTTGTTTTTCTATAGGAAGAAGTGATTTAATGACGTGTAATATTGTAAATCAATTGTGAAAACACATTGTGTTAGGGTTTGATCCTTTAATTGTTACCCTTTCTCTTCACATCCTGAAAAGGTAGTGTGAAAAGTTGGTTGTGTTGTCTCAATGAGAGCAAGTTTGTAAATAATTAATGGGTGTTTAATTTATCACCATGCAGCACTTAGGAGATTGGATTGATTTCTGGGACCTTTCAGTCCCTCCAACCCATATGTCAAATGGATATTTTGGTCAAGTTCCTTTATATCAATGATTTATAATAATAATCCATAGTGTGTCTCATGAAATAAAGTTGAATAAAGGAGAAGCTTTATACCTGGTCATAATGTATTATTTGTCATCTGTGTGTCAGCAACACCTTTTGTTTGCCAACTTTGCTGCTAAATAGCTGAAATGGTCAAGTAGTAGGAAGCACATAAAACTGAGGGCAAATAATGTCAGAAAAAGGTACCATCAAATTTGCAAGTATATCAAAAAAAGAACAAGGTATGTACATCAGTCACATGAATTATGAGTGAATTAATTACATTACTGATATTTCTCATGGGATGAAGAGTTTAGTACTTTTTGGTACTTAGGTAGCAGATCATGCAAGGAGAGACTTTGTGTCCAGTGGTCCTTGCATGTAGTATTTCTCTAGAGACAGAAGGCCAGTATATTTTCCATGCATCCTTTGACCGTTGATGGGAATGTTATTGGAATTGATAAGATTTTACAAATTAACATTGGAAAGTTCTCTGAAGGGAAAGGTATACATATAATTTAAGGTGTTAGAACCATTGAGTGTCTTTCTCTGAAACTACTTTGAAAAGCAAAAAAAGTCATATCTTTGGGATAAAAAACAAAGTCTGGGATATCTCCAAGAGACATGTCAGTAGTTGAATTTTTACCTCTGGGGCCTGTCAATGCCTAGAGACAATTAGATGTATAATGTAGACCACCTACATGCCTGCGGCAGTCTTCAAATCATGCAATGTCATTTTGGCGTTTCTGTAATTTTCTGCATCAAAATCGTATAAAAGAATGTATTACCACCCATTTCACAGATGGGTAAGGATTATATGCTTCCTTAGAAGTTGTTTGCATGGATTGGATGTGTGAGGATGAAGCATGGAGTCATGTGATGAGAAAAAGTGATTCAGTTCCCTCCTCCCCCACAGTTTTGCATATTAATTTTACTATTTATTATTTTTTTCAACCTTTCCAGTTACAGTTATAGAAAATTACGAATTATAAGTTAGAGCCTACTTATGGATTCAGTATATATAACCTAGCTGTCAGAATTTCAAGATCTTTGGTCTTTTTTTATTTTACTGAGAATCTTTTTCAGCTGTCCAAGGGGACAGTCCCACCCATGACCCAGATCTACTTGAATCTTCCAACAATGACATCAAATACCAGCGGCGAAGAAGTCGGGCTGTGCTTTATCACCTCTCAGGACAGTTCCAGAAACCAAACAAGTCCAAACTCCAGTTAAATAAGGTAAGCTTGTAACTACTTAGTAAACATACCTTTGCTTTTTTTATATTCAGTTAGGAAAGATCAGTTAGGAAAGAAGCTTACTGGCAGCTTGCTGGCTGTTCTTAACAAAGTCTCACCTTACACATGTACAGCCAAGTACCCATGTACGTGTAATGGCACACAAATGAAATAGATGCAGAATTGTCTGTAAAAAAATAATAATAACCTGTGCTAACTGATTAAAGCAAAATATTTTGGTTAATCTGTCATTTTGGTTAATCTGTCGCACTGAACATTTGATATCGATTTTAATTGTTGAAGTTGTAATACTTAATTCTAGCAATAATTAGTTGCAATGTCAAATTAATTTTTCAAGACAATTCATTAGTGGGGTTATATAATAAAAGGGCCTTGAATGGCCAAATCTAGAACAAACAATACTGTTGTTTGTTTACTTGGTATGGATGATAGTGTAAATGTTTGTTTTAATTTGGTCTGGAGGAGACAAAAAAATGTTCATCTGTTCATGAAAGTGACTTCTATCATTCTGATGAATTATTAGGGCCATAAAATTGTCAATGCCTATTTATGAAGCAGTTTTGGCTTCACTATCTTTTCCCTGTCTTCTCTGAAATAGTTGGATAGTATGCTTAAATGTTATTGGAAATTGGCAAATATGTTTAATACATTGCATGTAAGAATTGAATATCCATAAGCAAAATAAGGGCTTATTCAAGGATATAAATTTTATCGCTTTTAAAATATGTTCAACATCAGATGGCCAAAATTGTGAAGTTTTATTATATAATTGAGCCAAAAAGACATAGAGCAAGACACAAACACAATTTTATTTAAGATATATTTTATTTGGTACCTAGTTTTTTTTGCTGAGGATCAATATATCTGCTAGCTTTGTTTATAAACATTTTAGGCCTGCGTTGTTCATGAAGTCTCATATTTATCCCAGTTATATTCCGATTGGCCAGTTATAGCCAAGCAAGCCTAAAAAGTATTGTGATACAAGAGTTTTCTTGGAAATGGTAGCTAGGTTTGTTTCATGTGACACTGTATGACATATGCATGTAAATGATATGGTTAATAGATGTAGCCTACTGTGAATTAATTTGGTTAGTTCCTGGCGTAGTGTTTTTCTCTGACAACTAACTTAACTGTCTGTTTTCATAAGTGTCCAGGTTGAGGATGAGTCTGCTGATCAGATAGAAAGTGTGATCAATGTGAATACCTGGAAAATGAATGTATCATTTGATCAGTGCATACATGACCAAATGCATTTTTGTTTGCCTTTCTTTTTTGACTGAAATGAAGATAGAGAGTGATGTTTCATCATAGGAGAAATGACACTTAATTGATACAAATGCAATTATGATTGAGAAATCCATGTTGTGATAATACAATGAGACGACTGACCATCTAGTTTAAGTAAACAGGATGACCCCTGCTTGAGATTTCCTTGATAAAAAATACTGTTGATATATTAGAAGCAACAGGCCTTTCCTAAGTGAATAGATGCAATTCATTGATTTTGACCAAGGTTTATCAATATATAGAATTGTCAGCTTTTCAGTCAATGCACCTGGGAGTTATGCTTCATTTTCAACATTTATGAGACCATCAGACTTATGGGATTTTGTCTGCTGTAGTCATTCATGAGAACTAGTAGCCAGACTGGCTGTCTGTAAATGAAAAATAGAATTGTTCATTCAAAAAATGAAAAGATGAATAGAACCAGTTACAGCAAATCGAAAAGGCTAACCATGATATGACCCTCGGCAGGCTGCCATATGTTGGACTAAAATTTACCAACCATATTCTATTTGGCCATTTTTCTTTCCATTCAAATAACTTAACAAATCCTCTATGGCTTAAAGAAGATTAGAATGAAATATAGGCTAAAGAGACTGTATATTAAACCTTAAAGGGCACTGATCAGGGATGAGATTTTTCTGACTAATATCAGATTTCCAACTTTTTGGGAGCTCCTTGACCCCACGCCACTATTTTCCAACTTTTTCACTAAATGACAATCTGATCCCTGAATGATGTAGATTTCTTCCTTTAATGCAGTATTTTTCACTCGGACTCTGTCTACATTGTGTAAAAATTTTTTCGTGGAAGATGTGTTCTCTGTTCATTCATGTAAAATGACTCATAAAATAGATCAAAAAGTTCAGTTGAATTAGTTAAATAGATTTATCTTTTTTAACTTCTAAGAGAATATTTAGTTTTTTATGCCCCAACAAAAAAGGCGGGATGTGTGGAATGAAAAGAATGAAGCATTGGTACATTTTCTTTCTCTCTCAGACTAAAGGAATTCTTTACAGAGAGGAAATAAATGTTGTTACAGAGGAAAAAGTACTGCAATGTGACCAGTTTTCACTTGATTATCTGTAGCTTTACTATTTTAGCTAGGGATCAGATCTACATTGAACTGGACTGTCCAAATGACTTTAAATACCAATGTTTGCTTATCTGTTGTTTTCAGCTCCAAAACCTTTCTGGTAAAAAAACTCTTCCTGAATACAAAGTACAAGAAGCCCACCGACCCCGACTCATTCTTCTCCACTACAGTATCTTCAAGATAGCATGGGACTGGCTTATTCTTCTCTGTACATTTTACATCGCAGTTATTGTCCCGTTTAATGCGTGTTTTGTGGCAACCCAAGAAGATGGGGAGCGGAAGTCTCTTGTCGCAGATGTGATAGTAGAAATGTTATTTATTATAGGTAAGTCACAATGTCCTCTTATTCTGTTGGACTAAGTTTTGGTTTTAGCTGTAAATTTTTTTCCGTTTTGTTTGAACGATAACTTTCCAAGATATCAGATAAAAATGATGTTTTGAATTTTAAAATGAATTTTAAAATGAATTTTCTGTTGATTCATACATAAAGAAAAGTCTGTTAAGGTTAGGGGTTTCTCAAGAGCCTACTCTTTTAACATATGGTAAATATGCATCTAGCACATAGTTTATGTAAATCAGTTTCCCATATAGATTATATTTTATGATAGTCAACTAGCTTAAATCAAGATTTAAACATGCTTAAGAAAAGAAGTTGAATAAAAATTTTTGCCATATTTTGCATTGTTTGTTTGCAGCTTTTTTTTTTTTTTTTTCTCATGTACTTTGTTTTTTTTTCTTCCAGATATTGTTTTAAATTTTAGAACTACATATGTTAGTAGTAGTGGGCAAGTCATATATGATCCCAAGATGATTGCCATCAACTATATCAAAGGCTGGTTTGTACTGGACCTACTAGCAGCAATTCCCTTTGACTTACTGTACATGTTACAAGTGGATACGGTAAGTATTCATTGACACCAGAACTTGGGAACCAATTACAACCTGAATGCCACAGGGGGAAATTACATGAATTGCTCTTAATAACAACTCAGAAGTGGATCTTGAACCACTTTAGTGTAGCTGTCTACTTAAGGAGTTGGTGATTGCTTTACCAAATGCTAGGTCCACAGCATATGGTCAAGCAGTCAACCTCCACTGACTGAAATCAACTTTTATAACCAAAGCTACTTGTGCTCGTCTCTGATTGTTCAGCAGCCAAAGTGTCCACAGATTCATGCAGAACTAACAAAAAGTAAAAAAATTAAGTGTTCAAGATGGTGGCTTATGTGAATAGACCCTTATATTTAAAATGTTGGAACATAGCCTCAGCATATCTATTACACCTTATTAACACACCTCATTCAAGCTGACAGTACATTGTAGATATTACCTTCAGATGATAATGGGTTAGAGTGCCAGGTGGTGTGAGCACAATTTGCAGTCATTTGAGCATTTTTTCAAAGCAACATTTCTCCATCTCATTTTTTAAATTGTATTTGATCTGGTATATATTCCTCATTTTTTGTCAGAGCTGTTGAGTTTAATACCTCCAGGCTGTGCATGAAGCTATTTTTTATTTTTTGTTGTCACACTTTCTCTTACACTTGTGCAACCTTCAATTTCATGTCTGATTCATTGTGGATCAAGCTTTTTTATGCATTTACCTTCTAGATGTTAATACTGTTTTTTCCGTGAAGGTTTTCTGCTTATAGACGTACACATTGTCATTTGCCTGAGGCAGCAGCATCTTTTCCAGAGCATTGCAATTTGAATTTTGCCAATCATTTCCTTCATGTAGCTCAACACTGAGATATCATTGAGAATGAACATATCAGAAGATATCAAATATCAGGATAAAAGTTGCAGATAGGTTCAATATGTTTTATTTAGTTGGTTGAAAAGTTCAGTTCTGTATTAGCCCCCTATTTCGGAATGTTTTGTAAGTCAGTCTTAGCTAATTACACATGCTAAGAATATTAGCAGCCTTAGTTGCCTATATATAACCACCCATTGAAACAGCAACTGAGAGTCAAAGCAACTTAAGCTCAGATCTATAATACACTTCATATCATATTCGGAAGCATTTTGATCAAGACATTTATCATTTTAATACCAGAAATTTTATTTTGCATTCCAGAAATTTTATTTTACTTTCTTTATATGCATATTGTACTTATTAACTCTCTAGTGGACTGCCCATTGTAAACTCCCAATTTGATCTGTATGTGACATTGACAGTGTAAAAGATCAATAGATATCAACATAAATCTTCTGTAGAATGTGATAAGGATGATATCTGTTTAATATTTCATCCGATTATGAAAAATTAATGTAAATGAGAATTGGTCTCATCCTAATACCATGGTGACAAAGGCTACTTTTGGAATTAAGACAACTTATGTTTGATAGATTATAATCATACATTTATCATGAGCCAATCATGCTTGTAGTGATATTTAATAGTAGGTTTTGTGTACTAGTAGTCTTCTGAGTTAAGTAGTCCTAGTTTTACATGAAAGCTTCAGCCATGTTGTGAATAAGGAAGGCATCAGTGCCCATGCAGTTCATCAAGTAAACTTCTCATCGTGAAAAAAAAAAAAAAAAAAAAAAGAAAAAAGATCAGCTTAATCAATTAACAGTATTTGCTCCTCTCAGGTGAACAGAATCTTATTAATTATGTCAGAAGTATACATGATAAGTTAGATATAATTAAGTTTCCCAAATTGGTGTTTTTCATAGACACTTTCCATATAATGTCTCTTGCACACCATATGATACATGAATGCAAATGATAGCATTTGATACAGGTCAGTCAGCTCATAAAGTATGTACCACTTTGGGAAATGGTAAATAATGGGAAAAAAAGACTGACTAGATTGAGGTGCCATTCAAGCAAGTTCAATTTTTTTCACACAATCAATCAAGATAATATGAAAAGGGCACATTTTATCAATGATAATTATAAGCTGCATGTATGTGTTAACCTAAGTGAGCCTGTACATGCACACATACAGAGACATACACACACATATAGTAAATATGGCAAAGCCACAATAACATCATTGAATTTTCTTTGTACAATTAAATTAATTAAATTAATTTTAAACAATTAAAAAAAATGTATCTAATAATTTGAATGTCTCCAGAATCAGATTTCCACATAATTGTACCGCCAGCGTTAGCGCTGGCGGTACACATGGTTTTAGTCCCATCCGGTCCGTTCCGCCGGCTCCGCCGGCTCCTGCGGCTCCGCCGCCATGTTACCGTTACCGCTTCTCCTCCTAGACGGTAAGGGCCCCCATACCCATCTCTTGGATTTAGGTCACCTATAATCTCAACTCCTTCCACGTAAAATTTGGGCTTTGTCGGTATTGGGGTCTAGGTGTGGCACTCATTGCAATGCACCCTTGTCCAAAAATGGCAAAATTAAATGCTAATTATCTACCCTACGGAAGGAATTATGGGAAAAATTTCTACAGATGGCTTTCCAAAAGTCATATGTGTAGATTTCAAATATGCCCTTGGATTTGACCTTTGACCTTTATTTCAAGGTCAAACGGGCAAAAATTTTCAAAAAAATGAATTTTTTTTCGAAAAAAAATTTATTTGCGCTGTTATTCAGACACCACACAGACTTAACCAATAATATTATTGGAAAATGTTACCCTTCAGGTCATCTTTCATCTGTGTGAATTTGGGGTCAATCGGTGCATTTTCACGGGTGTAGCGGCCATAAGATACCGAAACTGAAAACTGTCTCTAATTCGGGAACCGTTAATGCTAGAGACCCATTCTTTTTTGCATTTTGTAGAGCATGTAAAGCCCAACACTGGAGGTGGTCTCCGTTTTTTTGTATTCCATACGGTTTTCGAGTTACGCTGTATCAAAAAGTACATATTGGTGGTGAAAGCAAAATGTGCAGTACGGTAATGGATAATAAATTTTGAACTCTGGAAAAATAAAACATAAGGCTTGGCAAAGCAGACAACTTGTGGTCAAAAATGACATAATTTCATCAAATTTGAACTTCTGGAACTTCAGAGCACCTCCCATTTCAAGAATTTTGACCAAAATGACCTTTTCTTTATTTTAATTATTTTTTCTGTAGGAAATTTATGGCACATAAAGGTAACTCCGAAATTATAACATTTAGTCCCTTATATCTCCAAAACTGGCAGAGATAGGTCCATAGTTACTATTGAAGTTGAATAGGAAGTCATGTACTGACAATCTTACTGTGACCTTGAAATTGACCTTTGACCTACTTTTCACCATGAACTGAACTTAGCAAATTTTGCTTCCCTTTTATCTCCAAAACTGGCAGAGATAGGTCCATAGTTACTATTGAAGTTGAATAGGAAGTCATATACTGGCAATCTAAATGTGACCTTTAAATTGACCTTTGACCTACTTTTCACCATGAACTGAACTCTGCTAATTGTACCACCAGCGTTAGCGCTGGCGGTACACATGGTTTCGGTCTCGTCCGGATCGTTCCGCCGGCTCCGCCGGCTCCGCCGGACGGCTACCGTTACCGCTTCTCCTCCTAGACGGTAAGGCCCCCCATACCCATCTCATGGATTTAGGTCACCTATAATCTCAACTCGTTCCACGTAAAATTTGGGCTTTGTCGGTATTGGGGTCTGGGTGTGGCACTCATTGCAATGCACCCTTGTCCAAAAATGGCAAAATTAAATGCTAATTATCTACCCTACGGAAGGAGTTACGGGAAAAATTTCTACAGACGGCTTTCCAAAAGTCATATGTGTAGATTTCAAATATACCCTCGGATTTGACCTTTGACCTTTACTTCAAGGTCAAATGGGCCAAAATTTTCAAAAAATTGAAATTTTTTACGAAAAAAAAATTTTTTGCCCTGTTATTCAGACACCACACAGACTTAACCAATAATATTATTGGAAAGTGTTACCCTTCAGGTCATCTTTCATCTCCGTGAATTTGGGGTCAATCGGTGCATTTTCACAGGAGTAGCGGCCATAAGATACCGAAACTGAAAACTGTCTCTAATTCGGGAACCGTTAATGCTAGAGACCCATTCTTTTTTGCATTTTGTAGAGCATGTAAAGCCCAACACTGGAGGTGGTCTCGGTTTTTTTGTATTCCATACGGTTTTCGAGTTACGCTGTATCAAAAAGTACATATTGGTGGTGAAAGGAAAATGTACGGAAGCCCACTGGTGCCATATGTAGAAAAAAAAATTATCTCGAAATTTCGAGATACTATTTTGAAATTTGAACAAAAAAATTTACCACCAGCGTTAGCGCTGGCGGTACACATGGTTTCGGTCCCGTCCGGTCCGTTCCGCCGGCTCCGCCGCCATGTTACCGTTACCGCTTCTCCTCCTAGACGGTAAGGGCCCCCGTACCCATCTCATGGATTTAGGTCACCTATAATCTCAACTCGTTCCACGTAAAATTTGGGCTTTGTCGGTATTGGGGTCTGGGTGTGGCACTCATTGCAATGCACCCTTGTCTAAAAATGGCAAAATTAAATGCTAATTATCTACCCTACAGAAGGAGTTACGGGAAAAATTTCTATAGACGGCTTTCCAAAAGTCATATGTGTAGATTTCAAATATACCCTCGGATTTGACCTTTGACCTTTACTTCAAGGTCAAATGGGTCAAAATTTTCAAAAAAATGAAATTTTTTACGAAAAAAAATTTTTTTGCCCTGTTATTCAGACGCCACACAGACTTAACCAATAATATTATTGGAAAGTGTTACCCTTCAGGTCATCTTTCATCTCCGTGAATTTGGGGTCAATCGGTGCATTTTCACAGGAGTAGCGGCCATAAGATACCGAAACTGAAAACTGTCTCTAATTCAGGAACCGTTAATGCTAGAGACCCATTCTTTTTTGCATTTTGTAGAGCATGTAAAGCCCAACACTGGGGGTGGTCTCGGTTTTTTTGTATTCCATACGGTTTTCGAGTTACGCTGTATCAGAAAGTACATATTGGTGGTGAAAGGAAAATGTACGGAAGCCGACTGGTGCCATATGTAGAAAAAAAAATTATCTCGAAATTTCGAGATACTATTTTGAAATTTGAACAAAAAAAATTTTTATCTCGAAATTTCGAGATAGCATTTTGAAATTTGAACAAAAAAAAAATTATCTCGAAATTTCGAGATAGCATTTTGATATTTGAGCAAAAAAATTTATCTCGAAATTTCGAGATAGTATTTTGAAATTTGAACAAAAAAAATGCTATCTCGAAATTTCGAGATAATTTTTTTTTTCAACATATGGCACCAGTCGGCTTCCGTAAAAATGTGCAGTACGGTAATGGATAATAAATTTTGAACTCCGGAAAAATAAAACATAATGCTTGGCAAAGCAGACAACTTGTGGTCAAAAATGACATTATTTTATCAAATTTAAACTTCTGCAACTTCAGAGAACCTCCCATTTCAAGAACTTTGACCAAAATGACCTTTTCTTTATTTTAATTAATTTTTTCTGTAGGAAATTTATGGCACATTATGGTAACTCCAAAATTATAACATTTAGTCCCTTATATCTCCAAAACTGGCAGAGATAGGTCCATAGTTACTATTGAAGTTGAATAGGAAGTCATATACTGGCAATCTTACTGTGACCTTGACATTGACCTTTGACCTACTTTTCACCATGAACTGAACTTTGCAAATTTTGCTTCCCTTTTATCTCCAAAACTGGCAGAGATAGGTCCATAGTTACTATTGAAGTTGAATAGGAAGTCATATACTGGCAATCTTACTGTGACCTTGAAATTGACCTTTGACCTACTTATCACCATGAACTGAACTTTGCAAATTTTGCTTCCCTTTTATCTCCAAAACTGGCAGAGATAGGTCCATAGTTACTATTGAACTTGAATAGGAAGTCATATACTGGCAATTTTACTGTGACCTTGAAATTGACCTTTGACCTACTTTTCACCTTGAACTGAACTTTGCAAAATTTGCTTCCCTTTTATCTCCAAAACTGGCAGAGATAGGTCCATAGTTACTATTGAACTTGCATAGGAAGTCATATACTGGCAATTTTACTGTGACCTTGAAATTGACCTTTGACCTTCTTTTCACCATGAACTGAACTTTGCAAATTTTGCTTCCCTTTTATCTCCAAAACTGGCAGAGATAGGTCCATAGTTACTATTGAAGTTGAATAGGAAGTCATATACTGGCAATCTAAATGTGACCTTGAAATTGACCTTTGACCTACTTTTCACCATGAACTGAACTTTGCAAATTTTGCTTCCCTTTTATCTCCAAAACTGGCAGAGATAGGTCCATAGTTACTATTGAAGTTGAATAGGAAGTCATATACTGGCAATCTTACTGTGACCTTGAAATTGACCTTTGACCTACTTATCACCATGAACTGAACTTTGCAAATTTTGCTTCCCTTTTATCTCCAAAACTGGCAGAGATAGGTCCATAGTTACTATTGAACTTGAATAGGAAGTCATATACTGGCAATTTTACTGTGACCTTGAAATTGACCTTTGACCTACTTTTCACCTTGAACTGAACTTTGCAAAATTTGCTTCCCTTTTATCTCCAAAACTGGCAGAGATAGGTCCATAGTTACTATTGAACTTGCATAGGAAGTCATATACTGGCAATTTTACTGTGTCCTTGAAATTGACCTTTGACCTTCTTTTCACCATGAACTGAACTTTGCAAATTTTGCTTCCCTTTTATCTCCAAAACTGGCAGAGATAGGTCCATAGTTACTATTGAAGTTGAATAGGAAGTCATATACTGGCAATCTAAATGTGACCTTGAAATTGACCTTTGACCTACTTTTCACCATGAACTGAACTTTGCAAATTTTGCTTCCCTTTTATCTCCAAAACTGGCAGAGATAGGTCCATAGTTACTATTGAAGTTGGATAGGAAGTCATATACTGGCAATTTACTGTGACCTTGAAATTGACCTTTGACCTACCTTACAATGAACTTAACTTTGATTGCACCATTTTTAGTTATATATATTTTTTGCATATTTTGAAAATTCTTGTTGATTGCATTTTTACAGCTTGTCAAGCACAAGACTGGTGGCTGCACCCCTTATTTTGTGTATGTGGGGGTCTATACGAATGCGCTTGCTCCAGCTGGTGGTACAATATTCGGAGGCGGTATCGCCTCTCTGATCCTCTAGTTTCTTTCTCTTTTAACTCCAAACCTGGCAGAGATAGGTCCATAGTTACTATTGAAGTTGAATAGGAAGTCATATACTGGCAATCTTACTGTGACCTTGAAATTGACCTTTGACCTACTTTACACCATGAATTGAACTTTGCAAATTTTGGTTCCCTTTTATCTCCAAAACTGGCAGAGATAGGTCCATAGTTACTATTGAACTTGAATAGGAAGTCATATACAGGCTATCTTACTGTGACCTTGAAATTGACCTTTGACCTACTTTTCATCATGAACTGAACTTTGCAAATTTTGTTTCCCTTTTATCTCCAAAGTTACGCTGTATCAAAAAGTACATTTTGGTGGTTAAAGCAAAATGTGCAGTACGGTAATGGATAATAAATTTTGAACTCCGGAAAAATAAAACATAAGGCTTGGCAAAGCAGGCAACTTGTGGTCAAAAATGACATTATTTCATCAAATTTGAACATCTGGAACTTCAGAGCACCTCTCATTTCTAGAATTTTGACCAAAATGACCTTTTCTTTATTTTAATTAAATTTTTCCGTAGGAAATTTATTGCACATTATGGTAACTCCAAAATTATAACATTTAGTCCCTTATATCTCCAAAACTGGCAGAGATAAGTCCATAGTTACTATTGAAGTTGAATAGGAAGTCATGTACTGGCAATCTTACTGTGACCTTGAAATTGACCTTTGACCTACTTTTATCCATGAACTGAACTTTGCAAATTTTGCCTCCCTTTTATCTCCAAAACTGGCAGAGATAGGTCCATAGTTTCTATTGAACTTGAATATGAAGTCATATACTGGCAATCTAAATGTGACCTTGAAATTGACCTTTGACCTACTTTTCACCATGAACTGAACTTTGGAAATTTTGCTTCCCTTTTATCTCCAAAACTAGCAGAGATAGGTCTATAGTTACTATTGAAGTTGAATAGGAAGTCATATACTGGCAATCTAAATGTGACCTTAAAATTGACCTTTGACCTACTTTTCACCATGAACTGAACTCTGCTAATTTCTTTCTCTTTTAACTCTAAACCTGGCAGAGATAGGTCCATAGTTACTATTGAAGTTGAATAGGAAGTCATATACTGGAAATTTACTGTGACCTTGAAATTGACCTTTGACCTACCTTACAATAAACTTAACTTTGATTGTACCATTTTAAGTTATATATATTTTTTGCGTATTTTGAAAATTCTTGTTGATTGCATTTTTACAGCTTGTCAAGCATAAGACTAGTGGCTGTGTCCCTTATTTTGCGTATGTGGGGGTCTATACGAATGCGCTTGCTCCAGCTGGTGGTACAATATTCGGAGGCGGTATCGCCTCTCTGATCCTCTAGTTTATTATGTAATCAATGATGACTGCTACTTTGATCTGATGTATTAATTAAGTGTATCATATTAATCATCTCTGATTCCAGTTTATTTGTAAGAATTAGATAAAGTCATTTCTTTATCATGCTAAATATCTAACATAATTTAAGTCTGCAAATTTTACTTTTTTTTAGATATTTCAAAGAAAGGACATGATAGTTTAGATGCCAAGAAAAAGCAAAATTTGTCCAAATATTTAAGAATTTGGCAGTTCTTTTCCTTCAGGCCAATTTTATGCACTCTAAACTACACTCTGGACTAGGCCTTAAGAATAGAAAAACATCTACACTGTACTTCACATTCACATATATTTTATTGAAAGATTATGAAATGCCTTCTTGATATTTGATTTGTAATCCATAACACACTATTTATGGATGAGCAGAGCAAAATTATGTTTACACGATCTATTTGTTAGAAGAGAGGTAGCAGAGAATCACGTACATCACTTTTTGTTTATGTAGACAAAAAAGCTGTGCCAATACGTAATTTAATTTCCTTCAAATGCTTATTGTATCAGTTGTTGAAATTGGAAGTGGTAACACAAGAGCTTTTAGTCATCTTGTTTTTCTCTCTAAGCAATAGTTCTGTAGTGGTCCATAAGCCTGAATGTGTAATGGCCACATTCCTCTGTGAAACACAGTAAAACTTTTGTTTCCATTTTATTGATTTCCTATTGGGAGCACAATGAAACTATAAAGGGGCACTCGAGTAGTGCACATACATATATCTACCCCTGTCATAGAAAAAAGAGTTCGATTAACTATTTGTCCAAAGCTGAAATATGAATTTCAAAACTTTTTTGATGAAATATGTTTGAGCTTGTTGTTACAAATGGCCCATTATCTAAAAACCATGAATAGCTCTTCAAAAACCGGTAGATTAAAATGGGTCTAACCCAGGATCTTACTGAATAGTCATTTAGCGAAATCAATCCTAAATATAAAAGTTAGATATATTAGCAAAAGCCACACCTATCATTTGTTCTTCTGATCAAATACACAAGGAAACAGATGAGATCTGATTTGATTGATGTCAGAAAATATAAAAATCTTAAATGCACAGGGAGGGCGAAATATCAGCACAAAACACTATAAAAAAAATGAAAAATGAATTTTGATTGTTTTCAGTACTGTTAATTATATATATATATATATATATATATATATATATATATATATATATATATAAGGAGCCTAAATATGTTTGGATGTTTTCATTATCCCTTTAGGTAATGCAGAAATAAACATTGAAATATTATGTGAAAATGAACTTGCTAATTTGAGCCGATGACGTTACGACAGAGTTTTTTGGGGTAAGAACTGTGATAGCAGTTTCAAACAGGTCCCTCTAACCCATATGGGTATCTACACCATTTTAAGTCCTATTTAATCACCACAATAAATACTACAAATACAATGGCCCATCCTTGGTGTGCAATGGGTAGCTCCTGCAGTTTAACTCCCTTCGGCTGCTGACAAACATTTTCCAACATAGGCCTGTCCATTATCAACAACTTATTTTGTGTGCCAACACCATCTCTTCTCATCTTCATACCTTTCATTATGATAAACTGGTGTTCCCCAGCTTCCATATGGATTTTTGCATTGACAAATTACGTTTTCTATCATTTGAGAAATGTTTTATTTTGTATGTTCCCATGAATTGTCTCTTTCACAGGTAATACACTCTGTAGAAAGATGATTAGCACATGTAATCTTGTAATTACGAAAGATTGAAAGCAGATGTGTGTGTGTACATTGTATGGTCCTGAATAAAACTGCAAAAGGGACTTTTCAATCAAAGTTTATTTCTGTTTTTATATATGCAGAAACTGTAAATGTACTTTATATTCTGATCATTGTGTCTGTCTGTGCTGCCATTTGCTGTTGTTTTTCTTTAAATTTACTGAGTAGCATTGTTTGGTCAACAAGGGGTTCCTTAATTTCACAAATCAGCATGATCAATTTTTTAAATTAAGTTATCTAGTTTATTATTAGTTTATTATTATTATTATTATTATTTATTTTGGCGATGTTCACCTAACAAGTGTCAATATTTTTTTGCTTGTTTTGTTTTGTTTCATGTAATGCCAGAGATTTTGAACAGCATTTACGTATTTCCTGTGGCTGATTGCAAAATTTTCCCACTTACAATTTGAAAAAAATTCTGATGTAAATAAAACTAGGGTCAGTCATGTGTGTTAATCAATTTATCAAATTGGTATAGCCTTATTTTGGTAGAAAAATCCTTTATCTGTGCCTTTGAAGGAAATGTTATAGAAAGGAGGTGAAAATGTGTTTTAGTGAAAAAAAGACAAGCATCGTTTTGCAATGTTTGTGTTTTCAGCCTCTTTTGAAGGAGTACACCCTATTCACTTTGTATGCATGAGATATATCACTAACAGGATCAAGGGTACTAGAATACCTTTGTCTATTTCCATTAGACCCTTGTGACTGGTAAGCTATACCCAGTCTATCAGCTGTAAATGGATATCTTGTTCCATCCTTTGACAGTTATAAAACCCTCAAGATTACAATGTTTCATGTTTTGCATTGTTTTCTCTTGATATATTGACAAGGGCATGAATCAGATAATGGCTTCACAGTTAGAATAAGAAACAATCATTGAATATGCTCGCATTGTGCTCTTTATTCATAGAAATGGACTTTGGTTAGATGTCGATTTATAGGCACCTATGTACTCAATTCGAAAACGAAAAAAGAGAAGTGTGCATATCTTGCTTTGAAATAAAATCCACACAAATAGAAATTAGACTCAGTTTAAAAGCAAGGTGGAATTAGAACAAACTATGTTTCTTGAAATATAAATAATGATAAATGACAGGGGAAATTATGGAGAAGATTTTTTCTAATGGATGAATTTTCAAGCATTCCATGTCACTTGAGATGTGGATGATTTATATTCTGAAACATGAATTTGCACACTAAATGATTGTTTTTGCATGAAATGACTGCAGCTCTTGTTAGATATATGTAATGTATCTGGAGATTTTAAGGTGAAAGAACACATCACAAATATCTACATGTTTGTAACTTGGGAGTTTCCATTAAATTCAACATATAAGGCACTTCAGTCATTTCACACATTCAGGTAATTTTTACACTCACATCTGTAGATACACAGATTTCTCTTCCACTGGAAATTTACTCTTCTACCTTGCAAGATATATACATGCTGCTAGAATTAGGTCAACATATACTCTGTACACATCTGACAGATCAATTCATGCAACAGGTATAATAATTGGTTTTCATGATTGATCGGTATAACTGTCTTTTGACGTATATCAATGTCTTATTCTAATACACAGCATATGAAAGACCTTAACTGATAATACATGCAGCTTCATAATGTGGTCTAATGAATGAATTCATTTGCCTCCAGTGAAAAAAATGGGTGCTGGACTGTGTTTCTTTTTGTGCAACGTGTCTTTCTTGCACAAGAGATGAGCCTGAATTCAGTTTTTCATGTCAGTTTCTATTTCATACCACATATATTAATAGGGCTGTGTTTTTTGTAGGTTTTAGGAATAGCAGTTTATCTGTTATATTATAGTGATATGATGTAAGCAAGTGCCTGCATGCCTCCGTGTATAAGCAGACTCGCATCTGTATTATACGCACTCCCTTATTATTTCTGTACTACTTAAAATGTGGTGACAAATGATAAGTGGAAACTTGGTTACCAGCAGGGTGATAGTGTCACATTTACCCACACAGGGTTCAGTACATTTTTTTTTCTCAATTTGAAATTTCACAGATCAGGCAATTTCATTTTTTTTTTTAATTTTAAGTTTTATATTTGCCAAATTGATGCCATTGCTTTATCTTTTCTTTGTTTGATCAGTGTCGCATAGATTTTTTACGTTTTTGTTTTTGCAGCTGATACAGCACATACAGACCCTTTCTAAATAGAGAAAATAATACAATATGATCAAATGTAATCATGATAATAATGAATTGCCAATAAAATTTGTTGTAGGACACTGCAGCAGGTATCCAAGTTGTAAGTAGAGCAACATTCAAAAAATTTCAACAGTCAACCAAGAGATCATTCTCTATTCTTACTATGTTTGAGCTGAGTTGCAAATCCTGCTGACATGATTGCTTGCTGTCATCTGTATTTTGATACTTTTTTCCTTGGGGCTTGGTATGCAATGGGGAAAGCATTTCAGAACATCTTTCTCAAGTGAAGTAAAGGACTCTTACCTTTGTGAAACCTGATGTATAGATTGCGAGACTTGGAAGCTTTGCTGAAATAGATTGATTATTTTAGGGGCTAACATTGACAGTGCTTATACATAAGATAATAATGGGTGAATGCTTTCCTCTATATGTCTGCCCCCTTTTTTGGCTGAGTACTTCTCACATTCAAAATGAATCGATGCATATTTTCATTAGATGTTACATATTTTCTGCACCTGGATGTTACTTTGGTTTATTACCTTTGCCAAGTGGTGGAGGCAATAAGTTATTGTGTTTTTTGTATGTCTGTCAATTCGACTCTGTTGTTCTGGCTTTTTTTTTTTTAATTTTAATGATAGGATTAGCCTGAAAAGGCATAGGAGAGATTCAGCTCTAGATGTTGACCAAGGAATAAGGATCTGATAGCGTAACTTAGATAGCCATAAATGATATTTCATTAATAATATTTTGACAGTACGGCACAGAAAGTTTCAGTGAAATTAACTTTCAGGGTTTCAAAAACATCTGCATGTAGGATATTTGTCTGTTCTCTCTCTGTTTTTTTTTTTTTTTTTTTTTGGTCAATTATTTGCATAAAGCATTATTAAAAAGACAAGGTCAAGTGGTTACTATGTTGGATAAATAAGTTCAAAAGTTAAAGGTCTAAATATGAATTTTATTCCCTTTTTACTTGGAAGAGGTATGCACTCTTTGAGTGTTTTTCTGGGAGTTTTATTATAATTTTTTACTTCAAATCAATGAGGAAATCCATAACCATTTCAAATTCTGGCCTTGTTGAAAAACCGATTTGTCTTATATCCCACCTGGGAATTACATAAGTGGCAGGCATAAAATTGCAGCCAAATGAAAAAAAATCCTGTAGATTAATTCTTTTTTTGAGTGAATTGAAATTGATTAGAGTTTCTCATATGGATTAGCATATTGTATAATCTTTCTGGCACTTAGTAGTTCTTTTTTTTTTTTTGCATGTGTTTTTTTCCCATCAAGTTCTATCCATGTGAGCTCGATTGAAATGTGATCTCATGAAATGTTGGGTGGCTATTTTAGTATGCTGAATTTTCTGCCTTTCAGTTTTGATTGCTCTCTTGGCAAGCTCTCAGTTTGCTGACATCTGCACCTAGCAGAAATGCCCACAGTCTGTTATAGCATTTCACCTTTATTTTAATTCATTTATTCATGCAAATTTAACATCAACATGCCAATAAAACAAAAAAGTAGGATTTTGTCACTTTTTTGTATTCAATTTTTGCGCTCTTGTTGCATTTTTCAGGGAACTCTGATCCACTTGCTCAAAATCGCACGATTACTTAGGTTAGCTCGCCTCCTACAGAAAATGGACCGATACTCTCAATACAGCACTGTTATACTCGCCTTGCTCATGTCTACGTATGTGCTCATTGCTCATTGGTTGGCATGCATTTGGTATTTAATTGGAAAAGAGGAAATAAATGCAAATGGGGCCAATTGGACTGTAGGTAAAGTATTCAATAAAAATTATGTTTAAAAATTTTATGATGTTGCATTTACATTATTTGGTACTTCAGTATGTAGCAGTGCAGTTGTTTTTAACATACAGTATCTCTGAAAGTATGAATTATGTTGTCATTGTCCATATTTTAAGTCTTAAACATGACAATGATGTTTTATTAAATATTTGATATGCATGTGGTGTCTCTTTTTAAAAGGAGTTGTTGAGTTTAAATTTAAAGCAGTGCATGATCTGTATTTTATTTTGAGATGCTTTATAATTCTGTAAAATAAAAAAGCATGTTTGTCAGTTAAAAGTAAATTTTAAGAACATGTATTTAGTGTTAATATTGCTTTCTGTGATAATTTTAGATCAAGTTCACGTAAGATCTCTTACTTAATACTATTAGGCTATTAGCCACTTGTACTAACTTAATAGATATATTTGAAAATGGAACCTTATTTCATTTTCTTTCTGATGTTAAACAAAACCCAGCAGACTTCTATCCAATTTTGTCTTAAATTTACTTATGCTATCTTACAGCATGATTACATTTATCCATAGGGGGATGGAACGTAATGGGATATTATTGACTTTTATTGTAAAATGGGATTTCTTTAGGTCCTGTCCCTCTCACATCTGAGGCAATAAATAAATTAAATAAAGGATACTGCCTCAAAGAAATAAGATCTTCATGAATGTACCAATGTCCTTAACCCAATGTTTTAAAAGAAATAGAAAAAATAAAAAAGTCTGATGCAATATGTATGTTTTTACAAAATTAAGTTTGTGTAAAACCTTTGTAAATTTGAATAACTTCTTTTCCTAGGTTGGATCTTTGAGCTAACAGAAAGGATAGACCTGCCCGTGTATAACAAGTCTGATATTCCTGATGTTGCCACTTCATATTTGACTGCACTGTATTTTACAACAAGCAGCCTCACTAGTGTAGGCTTTGGCAATGTATCAGCCAACACCAATGCTGAAAAAATATTCTCTATCTGTGCAATGTTAGTTGGAGGTAAGATTGGGTTGTTTGTTAACAACAGTGTAAGATTATTTGTGCACGGTTCATAAGAATGAAAATGAATTTTAAGATTACACTTAGTATACATTTTTATTACAACATTAAATCTGCAAAAATATTATTTCTTTTCTAGCCCTCTTAAGATTTTCAGTTGAAAGAAAATCCCTAGGTACTAGATTTTCCAACCTGCCTTCATTAACAAATTTATAGCATGCAGTCCAGTTAATGGGAAGCTTTAAATAGTTCTAGTGAAACCTGAACCAATTATTGGGAAGAAAATGATGACACCTGGAGATAATGTCTACCTTTAATTGACTTGTTCAGTGTTGATTTCATGTGTTTCCACCTGCTGCATTGATCAATATATTGCTCCAAGATATTTGAAATTTGCCTTGGAAATGTGGGGTCTTCCTTCAAGGCTTCACTTTTGACATCAATGATTTAAATGTTATTTCATTCCCAGTGTTTTGGAAATGACAGTCTGTGTATATCTCTAGGTGAAATATTTTTTGTTTTTTTTATGTTGGCTTCCAGTGTTTTATAGTACGCAGTTCTGTATTTGGCTAACAAAGGATCGTGGGAATTATTATGTACAGACATAGTGTGTCTGTACATATAGCCATCACTTTCATATGTCGTCTTTGTTGTAATCATTGCAGTTTCCATGCACTTTTCACTGTTAAATGCAATAAATGGAGGCACATGCACTGGAATGATTCATAACACTTGAATACAAGCCAAGTTCAAGTAGCAGCTTTATTGGACTTTTTTTAATTTAACCAATTTATTTATCATTATTGTGTGTGTGTGTGTGTGTGTGTGTGTGTGTGAATGTGTGAATGTTTATGAATTTTTTTCAATGTTTGGCACACTGGCATTTTCATGGTTTGACTTGAAACTCCCGTGAACTTGAAGCTCTGTGGAAGTAACAATTTTTGAATGTCTACATTAGCAGTTGTACGCAATTTAAAATTGGTGGTGATTTTGCTGTTAGGCATTATGTTATATTATTTTGTGCATTGTCATTATTATTTTCTGCTTAATGTCTGTACATTTGACAGCTTTGCTGCCTTGTTTTTTTTATATTGAATTTGTAAAACTAGTTCTTTGGTGTGTGAGTGTGTAAATACATATTTTCTTTTCATCGTACTTTAACGAAAAGCGATGTGTTCGATTTGCTTGTTTCAGCTCTGATGCATGCTGTCGTGTTTGGTAACGTGACTGCCATTATACAGCGCATGTACTCACGACGGCAAACCTACCACACAAAAACACGAGACCTCAAGGATTTCTTCTGTACCCACCACATTCCCAAACCCTTAAAACAGAGGATGCAGGAGTTTTTTCAGACCACTTGGTCTATCAACAATGGAATAGACCCCATTGAGGTAAATGCACTATAATGAACTGGTTTTTAAATATCGTTTTAAAAGGATGTTTTTTTTTTTTTTTTTTTTTTTTTTTTTTTTGATGTTCATGTACTCATTTAAATTAACCAGTTTGTATTTATTTGTAACAAAACTCTAAAAAGAAAAATCATACCAGAAAAAGGCTTTTTTAACAAATTGGTGTTAAATAATAATTCTTGTGCAGATGTTTGCAATATAAGATTGCTTATTCGAAGCAAATTGTAAGTGTATAGCATGGGAAAAAGTGTATTCATCCCCTAGCTGTGTAAATACTTTCAATATACTTATCATGACTTTAATGACATGGATGGAAATTCCCTTGCTATATGATTTGAATTTATCCTTTCCTGAAACTTGTAAAACCTTATTTATGACAAGTTGATACAGAGGTTAACATGGGCTGAATGTGAAGTTTAATCTCCCATCAATTGTTCTTTATATTCCTGTTACAAATGACTGGAATTTATGTACAACAGATGGCAAACATAAAATGAATGTCTTTATGATGCATGCCTCTTAGTTCAATCATTCACATCCCTGATTTTCTGACCTTTTAGATTTTGCACAAAATTTATAAGAATCGGATTTGATTTATGGAAATACTATTAGATTTATTGAGCAAAAGGAATTCAGCTGATTATTAAGACATTTATCAACAGTGAATAATGTTTTAATGCATTTGTGACTTTTTAAAGAATAGTAATACAGATGGGCATTCATTTTTTTCTAGGAAAACGTTTTGGAATTCATCATATTGATATTTGATATTTCATATTGATATTTGAAGGGAGATTATAGGATTGCCTAAGACCCCATTTACATAGCTACCATCGGTCTACATGGATCGACCCAACTTTGCAGGGGCTGCCCTAAGTGCAATTAGCTTAACTGAATGTTATGTTTTTTGTTTCCTATATACTTGTTTAATCACCAGCTTTTCTATATTCTGCTTAATGCCAGGAGGAAGTGTGTCATTCAGTTAAGCTAATTGCAGTCAGCCTGAGCAGGCACGTAGCCAACAATTTTAAAAGGGGGGGTCTTTTTCTGAAAAAGTGGACCTTTTCCCATAAAAACTTAATGCACCAAGATAAAATTTTACCCAGAGTGGACCTTTTCCCAGCAAAAGGGGCGGTTCTTTCGAACCCCCCCTGGCTATGGGCCTGGTGAGTCACCACAGAGTTGGGCTGATCTACACAGACTGATGGTGACTATGGGAATGGGGCCTTAGTTATATTCGATGACTTTCTTATGTTTCCCATTATAGCTACGTAACTGACATTACTAACTGTATTAACTTAAGTACGTTGTTGGCTTTATGACAAATAATTAATACATCCTCAAACCCAAGGTAGTAGGAAATTCGTTTTGGTAGTAGTTTGCAGGCATTTTAAGCTATGGTTGAATCTCTAACCAGTCCAACAGATTTTGTATAAACTACACTCTTTATATGTATATTGGTTAGATTGATGTAAACTGATGTCAAAATAGCAAAATGAATTTTCTTTATATATCGTTACCGCACATCATAGGCAAAACATTTTTAAAGACAGCCTTTTCATGTCTTGACATTTAGCCATCACCTATGTCTATTGTCCCCATTGCTGTACATACCACTTTTATTCAAAACAAAATGGAAGGAAAGCCATGGTACTTATTATGTTCAAATACAAAACTGGTGCACAGGACTACATACAGCATGAGTTCAAAATCAGCCGGAGTTTGAAAACTTGCCTGATAGGATTAGTGCTTTTTCTTTCAATATTTATTTCAATGATTTTGGTTAATTGTTAGGTCCCATAAATTTGTATATTGTGGTATTACTTTGTCAATTGTCGATGTTTTCACTGATAAAGGTTGTTTATCCATATATATGTCAGCTTTATATAGTTGGCTTGTTCAGTGAAACTGATATCAAGCTGAAAGTAAGATTATAACTTTTAATCCAATTATAATCACTTTCAAACATTTGACAAAATGTACATGTCAGCTATATCTAGTAGTTAAAATGTATAAGGCCAAGGCCTTGAAAGGGGCTCTTAGTAGATGTGGTTAGCTGTGAGAGCCTTAGGAGATTGGGAAATTAAGTGGAACATCTATTTGCTGGCGTATTTCCTCAGACATGCTGTGATCATTTTCTTCCATCAAGTCTATATTAACACTACACATTATAAGGTAGATTGGGACCCAGTGACCTTTAAGTTGGGGTTGAGTTTAGAATTGAGATGTGTGTTATTGCTTTCTTTGTTAATTATACCTGGAAGATATAAGTATCGCAATCTTGATTAAACAGCTGCCCTTCAGTATTAATGACATCCACTTTTAAGGATGATTATGAGAAAATGTTTTAATTTTTTTAAGTTTTATATGTACCAAACAAGCAAAAAGATACAAAAAATGTCATTAATGAAAAATGTAAATGATACTTTGAGATGTAAAATTCTGTGGAGTATATATCATATGTTGTATAAAGTGTTTTGGTAGTGTTGTATGGCTGTAGGGCAGAAAATGCCTCAAATCATCATACATCCATGAAACATATTTTTCTTCATCTCTTCATCCAGGTATGATTAAATTTTTGAATACTAACACCATTTTTCAATTGTATTTAAGCTTAATATATAATGTTTCTTTTAATGCATTTGTGGTGTTCTTACAGCATTGTCACTAAGTGCATAAAAAAAGGAAATGATCTACGGTCCTGGATAAAAAATTTGAGTGACTAACACAAAGTGTTTCTGTGTGTATCTGTGCTTAGTTCTTGGAAACAAAGTGGTTGACATGGAGAATACCAAGCCAGATGGGAGTCAAGTGTTTTATGCACACAGTCTTGAACCATGAAATTGGTTGTCATAACATCACAGGCGTTTTCCGTCAGTTTAATTCATATATGTAGTTCATGAATGGTTCTGACATATTTTGCTTGCCTGGTTTATCCATAAAAACCTTGAACCCATATCTGACATGATGTGGTATCGTGATTGTATTCAGTGGCATCCATTCCATGTATTTCACCATTAGTGACATCTTTTGGTCCTTTGTAAAATTTGAAAGGTTTTCTCCCAAGGTGAAGAGAAATGACATGAACATTACTATATGTTCTAGTAAGCACACAATTAGAGTTAGACCTCTATCTATCTATTTATCTATATATAAATGTAATTGCTTTTGAGCTTTCAACCAAATCCGTATACCATATATCAAAAATTGTTCATTAAATTACACTCTATTTTTGGGCCTGAATTTTCTACTTTTTTTTTTCTTTTTGTACTTATCATGAAGATGGAGACTGGTGACTTTAATGCTTGATGAATAATTGGAAATTAAGAATCCAAAAATCAGATGTATTATATGTCATGGTTATCTCCATGGTTTAAGAAAGGATATACAGGGGCTTTTTGAAATCCTTTTTAACCAGCTTATCCACATTTTCTCCCTGACTAAAATATGCAGTATATGTGGCACAGTTAACTTCAGATATATCATTTCTAAGTGGAGCTATGTGTATATATTCATTGATGTTTTGTGATATCCAGATGCATGATATCTGGAACCCCATACACTATTTGTGAGTAGAGGAATTATTGTTCAGAGTTTTAAAAGAAACTAGTTACAACTTCTACAAATGCAAGGATCTTTCCTATTTGCCCATATGTATATGGAAACAACAGTGTCAACGCTGATGTATTGTCTTAAGCTTTGACAGTCCTTGTAAGACCATATGTCACATCAATCGATCTTATTCTTTCAGATTTTGAAAGATTTCCCAGAAGAGTTGCGAGGGGACATTTCAATGCACCTCTACAGGGATATCCTCAGCTTGCCTATATTTGAGACTGCCAGTCAGGGTTGTGTGAAGTCTGTCTCCTTGCAGATTAAGACAAGTTTCTGTGCACCAGGGGAATACCTTGCTCACAAGGGAGATGCCATCAACTATATCTACTACCTGTGCAGTGGTTCCATGGAGATTCTGAAAGATGACATGGTGGTGGCCATTTTAGGTGGGAAGTGAAATATGTTATTGTGGGCCTTCAGTTTATGATTGCTTGTGATGGTAGATATATCTGGATAAATAATTTTGGCCTACTAAATTTTTTTCTCACTAAGTCAAGATGGAACTTGAACTCTGTGTAGCTAGCTATGACTGCCAAGGCAGTGAAGAGATTTTATTGTGTGAGTAGATTGTAGTCAGTTGACACATTTTAGTTCAGTACTTTATCACATACTAGCTATGGACTAACATGACAATGCAGTTAATATGTATACCTTTTGAAAGCATTAGACTGATTTGTTTTCAGAACAAGAATACAACATGGCCTTTTCACATGACAAGCACTTAAAATTCATCAAAGGATATTAATTTACTACAAATTCATTTTTACTTTACAGGCAGTGTCTTGAAATTTACTCTTATATTTTTGTAAAAACATTATTTTACAATTGAGACATTCCCTTCATTGGATGGCTTCCATGCTTACTCAAGAAATCCTTCAAATGAAATTTCTCACTTGCTGCATTTTTCTGATAACTTCGATTAAATTATCATTTTCCATATAGTGCCACAAATCACAATTGTGATACATGATACTCATTTCAATGATCAAATGAAGACTACCATATACCGTAATGACTTGTTCTTTTCAATAGGGAAAAATTCTCAATCTTCTAGATGTGTTATTTTGGAAGCATTAAAAATATATATTTGTTTAGCAGTTATGGTGCTTTTACTGTACAGAATAGGGCTATAAGGTAGCATTCTTTTCAATTTTGTTGCTACCACTCAATTGGAATGTTCTAATTTTAAGAATTATGACTTAAAAAGTACAGTATCTGAAAAGTTTTTAATTTCTCCATTAAAAAGATTGAGTCATTACAGTATTACAAAAATGTTCCACGTTATATCATTCCTTTGATAACCACAAAATACAAATTTATGTGAAAGTGATGATCCCATACCTGTCAGTGCAAAAAATTAAACCACTGAACTTGTTTCACTTGTGTAGTTGGCACCTTGATCAAAACACTGTTCAGTAATTAAGTTTGGTTTCGGTCATATTTTTTACAGCAGGTATCGGATTACGCGTCTTTCATGATTTCTAACGGCACACAATAACATTCATTGTCTCATTCCAACTTAAATGATGTTGGACCCTAGATTATGCAAAAGGCTTATATATACATGTAAGTGTTCACAAGGACATCACTTCCAATAGTTGATCATTGTCATTCAGTATAAAAATTACCATTGCAATTGATCAGTGTTATGAAAAAGCCTAGCCTAGCTTTTATCGTGGCAAATGATATCTCCTGTTAAAGAAAAAATGCAAAGATTCATGTTGAAAGCATTGTAGATATTTATACAACATATTGTTTTAGTCCATACCCCATTGATTATCAGTTTTAATGAAAAGGCTAATGTTGATCTTTCTGGGTAAAACCATTAGTTATTACTTGTTTTGCACTTTTTATCTGGGGGTTACCTTGCAGATAAAACCAATGTGCGGTTAGAGCAGTCTGCACTAATTGCCCTACTGTGAATGTCCAGGTATCTCATGATATGATACAATTGTGAACAAAATTTACTGTAAATTGGTGCATTGTATTTGAAAAAGTGAAACAATGCAGAACTGTAGTGAAACAGGAGTTATGTAGTAAATAATGCACTGTCCACGAGCCCGATATCACGATAGCAGGCCGAGCGCCAGCGAGGCATGCTATCGTGGATATCGGGCGAGGGGGTAAGAGTGCATTATTTGTCATACATAAAAAGGGAAATCTTGCGTATTCCCCACCCAAAACCCCTAACTTTGAATAGAACACGCTGATATCACCGCGCATGGGGTGATATCAAAGAATGGACTTTCCCCGCGTTTACTGCCTAATTGCGGTCACCGTCCAATCATCTTCGTTTGCGTTAGTGGTTTTCTGAGTAGTTGGCAGATTTCCTGCCCATCTTCCGCACGTGGCAGTCACTCCGTCTCATTCATTGTATCGGTCCCTGCAATCCTTTTGTTTTGATATCAGCCCCGTGGTATGTATATGGAGATACATCAAAGATTTGTTCCTGCAGAGGCTTGTGCATTGTTTTGGATGATTGGAATACATAATTTATATGGAAATTGCTCATTTTAATGAGGCAAATAATTGTATTGACTGTATGTGTAGCATATTAAATGATCTTGGAAAAAATGAATCTTTTTCGATATCTTTGGTAAGAGGCATGAACACCATTTTGAATGGAGGAATGATGTTCAAAATGCTATTGACTTAAAGCCTGTTCAGAACAAACTAGTCTGTGGATCAAATGTGACACATACATGACAATGGATTCCTGCCTCCCACATGTGCTGCCCTGCAGGGACGGAGCAATGAAATCTCGGCATGCTTTCAAGTGGGTCTCACCATATTTCAATTTTATCTGGAAATGAGTTAGTCTGGGGATCAACTGGTTCTGAACAGACGCCTACAGGTCTAAGGTCATTCAAATGAAAATCTGAGGACCCTTGGTTTCACAGCTTTTTGCAGATAAGCAGGCGACAGTGAAAATATCTTTCTTGTTAGCATCACATAGCATTTATTATATTGCAGGGACACATATTACAAGAGTATGTGAATTGTAATAATTCACTTTTTATCTGCTATCTTATGCCTTGATAGAGACTGTTATTACACTTTTTTGTGGGTAACAAACATTTCTTAAGTATAATTGATTGGCCTTTAGGATGATGATGCCGATTACATTCCAAGTAATGATGCTTCCCAGACAGGAAATAATTGTCTCCATTCTTAGGTTGCGATCGCCAACACATTTGAAGTCAATTTGTGCCCTGGTTGATGTATCGTGTCATGCATTTTTATGGCCATATAACACATATGATAGGGAAGTTTCATGACTAGGATCCAAAATGGGCTATTAGTGTATACTTAATGCACAGCAGATATTGTTTCCTTTTTTGTTTATGCTTGGTGCAAGATTTATTGAGGTATCTGGATCCTTTCAGTTTTACTAATAATATAAACATTCTGTACCCAATCAATTTTAATTGATAAATCAGTCTCATATTAATTGCATCAAAGGCTTAAGTTCCAGATTATCAACATAACAGCAGCACAAATCAAAAAATAGTACAATACTTGTCCAAAAGCTTTTTGCACAAAAAGACCCAATAAAGAATCAAGTTTTGCTTAAGCATATATCATTTTATGATAAACACAGTTTACTTTTTTTCTTTGGGAGGGGGGATAACATATTGTGTTCAATTTTTTAACCATGTTATATTGCATATTTGTTTGCAGGCAAGGGGGACCTGTTTGGCTGTGACATTGACTTTGAGGACATGGTCAACAAATCCAGCTGTGATGTCCGCTCTCTGACCTACTGTGATCTGCAGTGCATATGTATTAAGGGACTACTGGAAGTACTGATGCTTTACCCAGAGTTTGCTGAGAGTTTCACCAATGATCTGCAGCATGACCTAACTTACAACCTCAGAGAAGGCTATGAGGTAAGGTCATGAAGGAAGACAGTTTGCTGTAGTACATTATATCACCTTTTTTGAGTTTTTCTTTCAATTTCTTATTTATGTATAAATCTTTAATATGTGGCATATAATAAGGGACTACGGTGATCAACATAGCAATAACAGGTAAAGCTGTCAGTGTTTTAAGGTGCCATGTTTATCTGTTGAAGAACCCGAAGTAGTTTTTCAACTGTAACTCTATATTCTTGATTAGGTGTAGATAGCAGTTGGTTTGAAGGTTTTAACCTTAAAACTGCATAATTTTGGACACCCTTGTCCACCCTTGTCCAAAAATGGCAAAATTAAATGCTAATTATCTACCCTACGGAAGGAATTATGGGAAAAATTTCTACAGACAGCTTTCCAAAAGTCATATGTCTAGATTTCAAATATGCCCTTGGATTTGACCTTTGACCTTTATTTCAAGGTCAAACGGGCCAAAATTTTCAAAAAAATGAAATTTTTTATGAAAAAAAATTATTTGCGCTGTTATTCAGACACTACACAGACTTAACCAATAATATTATTGGAAAGTGTTACCCTTCGGGTCATCTTTCATCTCCGTTAATTTTGGGTCAATCGGTGCATTTTCATAAGATACTGAAACTAAAAACTGTCTCTAATTCGGGAACCATTAATGCTAGAGACCCAATCCTTTTTTGCATTTTGTAGAGCATGTAAAGCCCAACACTGAAGGTGGTCTCCATTTTTTTGTATTCCATACGGTTTTCGAGTTACGCTGTATCAAAAAGTACATATTGGTGGTGAAAGCAAAATGTGCTGTACGGTAATGGATAATAAATTTTGAACCCCGGGAAAATAAAACATAAGGCTTGGCGAGGCAGACAACTTTTGGTCAAAAATGACATTATTTCATGAAATTTGAACATCTGGAACTACTGAGCACCTCCCATTTCAAGAATTTCAACCAAAATGACCTTTTCTTTATTTTAATAAATTTTTTCTGTAGGAAATTTATGGCACATTATTGTAACTCCAAAATTATAACATTTAATCTCTTATATCTCCAAAACTGGCAGAGATAGGTCCATAGTTACTATTGAACTTGAATAGGAAGTCATATACTGGCAATCTAAATGTGACCTTGAAATTGACCTTTGACCTACTTTTTATCATGAATTGAACTTTGCAAATTTTGGTTCCCTTTTATCTCCAAAATTGGCAGAGATAGGTCCATATAGTTACTATTGTACTTGAATAGGAAGTCATATACTGGCAATCTTAATGTGACCTTGAAATTGACCTTTGACCTACTTTTCATCATGAATTGAACTTTACAAATTTTGGTTCCCTTTTATCTCCAAAACTGGCAGAGATAGGTCCATAGTTACTATTGAACTTGAATAGGAAGTTATATACTGGAAATTTACTATGACCTTGAAATTGACCTTTGACCTACCTTACAATGAACTGAACTTTGATTGTACCATTTTTAGTTATATATTTTTTTGCATATTTAGAGAATTCTTGTTGATTGCATTTTTTATAGCTTGTCAAGCACAAGACTGGTGGTGGTGTCCCTTTTTTGGTGGGGGGGGGGGGTATATACAAATGCGCTTACTCCAGCTGGTGGTACAATATCCGGAGGCGGTATCGCCTCTCTGATCCTATAGTTATATGATGATATTATAACAACCTTTTTTATATAAAAGTTTTTAAGCCTGATTTTAGTTAACAGGATATATAACCTTAAACCCTAACCAGACTGCCCACTTAGATGGATTGATTATGTTAGGCCAACCCAGCTAGACTAGAAACATGTCTGTAGGTTTGTTTTCATGCTGAATCTTATATTAAGGTACCTTTGAAAAACAAAAAGGTAGGCTCCTATAATGTATCCATGACATCCAAGAATGAAAATAAATGAAAATATCAAAATGCAAAGCAAATTGTCAAACCAAGAGGTTAAAGACAGGTTTTAAGTTACCAGTGGAGATAGAAGATCATTATAAAAGCCTGGTATAAAGCTACTAATGAAGAGAGGAGATCATGTGTACTGTTAAAATCCAATTAAATGGAGAGCTTTTTTTTCTTGTGTCTACCAGTAGCAGTATGTTGCCAACTTGAATAACAATTTGCATCCTTAGAATTAGAAGAGAACCCAATATGTTATGTAAAGTATCAGGTATGAAGCTTGTATCCCAAGGTTACCATTTACTGTACAAATCGTAATGATCATGTCAATGATTTTACATTACAGCCAGAAGAAAGTGAGATGAATGGAGTGCCCTCATTAACACTGCCATCTATCACAGAAGATGATGAAGATGAAGAAGAATTGACAGAAACCCCACTCTTAACCCCAACATCGATGTCGCCACCTACTGCCCGTAGAGAAAACAAAACATCTAGCAGTAAAGATAACTTACCAGGGTAATTTTTCCATTCTCTATGTTCCTCCTTTAGCATTGCTTTGCTGAATTTAGTCACCCATTAAAAAAAGTTTGTTAAAATTATGACACAATTAGCGCAGAGTTTTTTTATTACTATAATTTTGCGATAAAGTCCTTAGCTATAGCATCTGAGACGCTAAAACAGTTCAGTAGTATGCTATATCTGACATTGTCAGTCAAATTTAATATTCAGACAGTTGCCAGCCCAGCCATAAGATACCTGAGTATATAGGGAGGGGGGTATGCAAGGTTGGCTTAATGCTGGGTTGGCAAGTATTTAACTTATAATAACTGATTTTATAACACATATTATGCTACAAAAATATTATTTTTATTAAAGTGATCTTACTCAAAAGAGCTGATGCTCTGTATGTCCTTAGAAGTGAAGAAAAAATCGAGCATAATTTGCTTGCTCTGGTTGTATTTAATTTTATCTTTCTCAGTTTGACAGCATCTCGGGGACATGTTACAACAAATAAATTAACAAGTTTAAGAACCAGGTACACTTGTAGAAAAATTTTCTTATGAATTTCCTTGCCTGTACATGTATTTGTGACTTTGATTTTATTGCTGTTCAAATACAAGGGCTCATTTGTATGAATCATTATTATTTGCACAATTTGGCTGACAATTTATTGCATGATCTGTAGAGGTCATTAGTGCTGTGCATTATTGTTGCATTTTGCTATCAGCAGTGACTTTTATTAATGTAAAGGAAGGGAAATGCATGATAAGTCCCTTGCCTTGGATGTTGGATTTGACAGTATTGTTTCTGTCTTGATTGATGTTATTGTACATGCTTGGTGAATATGTGCAACACACAAATTTCAGCATTTTTATCGTGTTTACAGACAGCATGTTGGCTAGCATGACCCAGGTGCTAAAATTGTAATTGATCCTACACAAACCTTCACACTTTGCCTTGGCTGATTTCATAACGGTAAAAAGAAACTCTGTTCACAATGAAACATCATCTGTTATTTGCAATAATCAGACACTCACTAGCAATAGCTCAGCAATAGACCACATATTAATAGCTGCAACCCATTTATTCAGGTGGATTCCTGCTTGGCTGACGACTATCTGCTTTTTTCAATCAAGCATATAGATTTCTTTATCATGTTTTTTTTTTCTTGCCTGTGTGAAGTCACCGTAAAATTCTCAACCATTTAATAGTCAATATGTCTATAGATGTTTGATGTGTTTGAAACTGGTGAACACAGCATCTGGTTTACCAGCACAGAATAAGAATTAGATGAAGTGACTTTGAAGTTGAAAATGATTTACCTGCATTCATGTTTTTCTCATGAATTCTCCAAGACGAAAATGCATTTGGTTTTTATGTGGAGTATGAATACTGGCAGCTTAGATGTATAATTATAATCGATTTGTAGAGCTACGAATTAGAAAATAAGTATAGATGCATAGTACTTCTTAATGCACCTATGATAATGAATTAACTGTTTGGCTTCTTTTTAAATGACAAAATTCTTATTAAGAAATGGTTTGGAGCTTTTCTGTGAGCCTATTGATGGTGAAACAAAAATTTAACAATAAGATATCTTTTATTCAATGAAAAATTATTTTTGTTCCTGCAAATGTGACAAAATAACCACTATTAGATTAATAATATGAATATCTTAAAGTTTTTAAAAATTGATAACAGGTTGAAAAGAATTTGATACTAGAATAATTCTGTTGCTTAGTACAATTGCCTTTCAATAAGATAGTCAAACAAAAAGTGGTTGGAAAAATCAAAAATGAGAACATTAAAATTGAATCATAATCAACAGTAAAGGCTGTTGTTGTTTTTGTTTTTGTTGATTATATATTTGTTTGTTTACTGACTGTTGTTGTTGTTATATTGTTATGTACAGGACAAAGTTCTTCAAACCTGGAGTCAAAGCCAAAACCGTAACGTAGGTGTACAGTACCATATGAACACCTGATATGCTGCAATATGTGAAGTACATGTCATGCATGATATTTTCAAATGCACAGCTTTGCCAAGGTGTGAATTAAAGTAATATTAGCAGAAAAACGCTAGGTTTATAATAACTGTGAAGTGTTGTGTGACTGCCTGCACAGAAACAGGTTTATAGGATAACTGTATTGCTTTGCATGAAGGGCCAGCTGCATATTTTCACTGGACAAGTACACAGGTTGTTAATAATGTAAAAGTGCATACTAAATCTTTTATTTTTTTATGTCAAACACAAAGAAATTGTAAGTAAAAAAAATACATGTATTGCTGTATTTACAGGGTGATCCCCAAAAAACAGAACTCATAAAAATTTCATTAAATCTTACAAAGGTCCATCAAAATTTCGATAAATTTGCTAGACTTAGGCTTCGTTCACATGCAATGTCTATTTTCTATTTTCTATTTTCGGTATGTCTTATGATCACGGTCTGTGCACTGAATATCCCGCGGCGTAATTACTGGCAGCGCGAGCCAGTTACTTATAGTAACTTATAGTAACTGGCTCGCGCTGCCAGTAATTACGCGGCGGGATATTCAGTGCACAGACCGTGATCATAAGACATACCGAAAATAGAAAATAGAAAATAGAAAATAGACATTGCATGTGAACGAAGCCTTACACTTCAATATGTGTATGATCATTCTCCAAAGTTTCAGTTATCTCGGTTGCTCTGCATAAAAGTTGTGTTCTTTTTAAAAATATGCTCCAAATGGCCTCTGAGGCATTGGATACACACTTGCTTATGTCGCAAAAAAAATTGTCAATTACTCGACCACATTTCTCCTTTGGGAATTGGGAATTACCTGATTTTCACTGTAATTGCTGCCACCAATCATTTGAGGGTTGTTCTGATTCACTTTATCCTTGAGACACCCCCACCAAAAAATCTGGGGGGTGGGGGCAGTCAAAATCGGTGAATGCCATGCCCACTCAACATCACACTTCTGCTGATCAGTCTCTCCTGAAATCGTTATGTGGCAGTGCTAAGGAAGTTTTGGACATCACTGGGATGATTCAGAGGGAGGGATCAAGATGGACAGTGGTTCCAGAAAGACAGGGCCATCCCCACACATCAAATGACACTCTTGCCTGACTAAGAGAGCAATTTCAGGAGTGATTGATTGGCAGAAAGTGTGATGTTGAGTGGGCATCACATTCACAGGAATTGAACCTTCCCAGATTTTTATCTTTGGGGGGTATCTCAAGGACAATTTGTACCAGAACAACCCTGAAATGATGGTAAACTGAGGGTAGCAATCACAGCAAAAATCAGGGAAGTCCCAAAAGAGGAATGTGTTTGAGATATTGATGATGTTTTTTGCTACATATACAAGTGTGCATCCTAAGCCTCAGAGCCCATTGGAGCATATTTTTAAAAAGATCATAACTTTTATGCAAAGTGACCAAGATAACCAAAACTTTGGGGAATGATCATGCATATATTGAAGTTTAAGTCCAGTAAATTTCTTGAAATTTTGATGGACCTTTGTAGGATTTTATAAATTTTTTTATGTGCTCTGTTTGTTTTGGGGTCACCCTGTAGTTGGTATACCTAAGGGTATACATGTAAGTAGCTCGCAGTGAACTTGATTTGACATGCAACATTCACATTTTACAATACTGTTTCCTCTAAAATATTAATAATACTTTTTTGGTTATGTGTGGGGCTGTGCACTCATCTGTTATGAACTCAGAATGATTTAAATATCAAATCATTGGCAAGAAAAACTCAATTGTCATCAGTTTCAAAATAGGTGTGAAATTCAGTGTAAGGAAAAGAAATGTCAACAAGTCTGCCTTCATTTCCATGCAGAGCTTTGATGAAATAACTCAAATTTGAAACTTTGTTTGCCTTTTGTATTTTAACATTTGAAAATGACTTGAAAAGCATGTCCAGTTGCATGAAGGAGATCAATATAAGCCCACTAGCCTACATATGCCCATAACTGCCTGCATTGTGCTCAGTGGTATCATTGTTGTGAGCTAAAGCATGATATGTATGTATAGATTTTTACAGAATTGATACCTTGCTGGTGCTGGTAGAAGAAAAGTTGTAATAGAATGATCCCATGTATCATGATATCAATCTGTAATAGGTTTTTATTATCTTTGTAAATGCTTGCAAAGGCACTATTCCATTGTGGCAGTAGACTTTAAATATCTGTGCAAAAGAGAGACAAATACTAATTGAGATCAGGAAATTGTTTACATTTGTGAAAGTTTACTTCATCATTTTAGTCATGTTTCACTTTTAATCTAAGACCAAGTCATGGTGACCCTCCTCTTCTCAGAATTTCTTTATCATGAATGTGTCATCTTTTTCAATAAACAATCGTTTTGTGATAATTCAAGACTTTTATCAACCTTTCTGTTCTAGAATAATTGATCCCAAAGAGGAAAGTGTGCAGCAAAGGAGACGGAGTTTTGAAATGCGGCGAAGAAACTCAGTCGGCAAAATCAGTCCAGGGCGTGCACCTTCTGTGGAAGGATTGCGATCAGTCTTTACTGCGCCACCATCTTATTTTGCTTCCTGTGAGTATATTAATCTTTATTCATCCAATTCCCATTGTGCTGACATCAGAGCTGTGCAATTACAGAGGGCTGTTGCACATACCTGTTATATTAAAATTTGAGATGAACTTAATTTCGCAATTTTACACTCTGGAAATTTTTTTTTTTTTTTTTTTTTTTTTTTTTTGGGGGGGGGGGGGTGCAACGTGAGGATGCAACACTATCACTACCACCTGTGGGATTTAATCCATCAGCTAAAACTAATACAAAATAGATCATGCTATCTATGTTTGAAATGAACCTTTGAGAGAATTGAGATCATTTGTTGAGCTAAAATTGCCATTGCTAGGCAAGGGATGTGCTCATTATGGAGCTTTCAGTACATTGTCTGTTGCTATGCGTGCTCTAAGAAATTGCAGACTCTGAGGAGTTTCAATGCTGGGTAGAGCAACAATTAGGCTGGTGACATATGATGCAATCACACAGGAAAAAGTAGGTTTCTAAAGCTTTTTGTATGGCATCATCATTTGGTGGTCAGAAAGTCATTAGAAGATCACTTCATTGAGTGGAATACTGCTGTGCAGTGATGAAAAACTGCTGGTCTAAAAACCACTTGGTTACCATTTTTTTTTTTATAATTCTAAGTCACACCAATGCTTTTTTTACCTAACTACATGTACATTTAAAAAAAGAGACTTCAAAACATCTAGATAAGATAAAATTATCCCATATGCTAGTAACGTAGAATATTGCTACAAATGTGGCAAGAATCCAACAATATGCAGGTGTGTGCCCGTTAATTTTATTGTAATATAAAAATACATGAACAACATCAGTGACGTCATAGTTACAGGTATTATAGCCCTGTGGTATCGTTTCCGCAATGATTGATAGAATATTCTTCCTCTTTTGTAAATCCAGGGAGCTTAAAGCCATTTCTCTAGATTGATAAGAAGGAAGTGCCACCGAAGGCAAATCTCTTTTGTTCAAATTATGGGAATGGTGATATATGATAGGATAATTATGTAGCTTTACTGAGAACTTACACCTGATGTTGTGGTCTTGCGGGGTTTTTTAAGGCACTTCGGTTCAAACCCATATTAGATGCATTGCAGTAAATTATCATGGAAGGCATTCAATTTGTTGCAAAATTAACAAGCAGACAGTTCTAAAGTAATGTGTGCTTCTGCCACTGTCAGATTTGTATTGGTCAGTAAAATTTCAGTGATGTAAGTGTCTAGGTTTTATAAAATATATGCTGAAGTATTAAGGTAAATGAAATGATTGATAAATGAGTTTACTTGTGTAAAACTCTCAGTATTTACTTTAGAAAGAAAGATAACTGGTGTGGTAATGACTACCCATATTTTTTCCATACATTTCATAAAATGATCATTTTATTTTTTTTTTTCTTTTAATGTATTACATCTATAGGAGTATTTTTGGAGGCTAGCACTTATAGATTAATAGGTTTGTTTGCAGTTGTCGAGTTGATAACATTAGCAGTTTTCAGAAGCTGGAAGCTTCAATGGTATTAACGGCGTTTTTTTTTTCTTTTTTTTTTTTCTTTTTAAAGTAGTAAGTTTATATAATAATATGGATTATAGAAACTATGTAAAAAGATGTTCTTTGTTGCAGAGCAAAGAGGGTTAATAAATTTCATTTTTATACACAGACACTGTGTGAGCCTGTATATTATGATCATTGTCTGTCTATGCCCTTGATGTCTGATACCGCATTTATGTTTTACTTTAAATTTAGTAAATTTATTTGGCAAAAATGCACATTCATTTAAAAATCAGCATGATTGACTTATTTTTTAAGAAAGTTTTTTAAAAATGTATTTGACAATGACACAAGCAAAATAAGCAGTCGTGTTGTGGAAGGAATGTATTCACTGTTCATGAAGTTTGTCACTATAAACAATTTTTTTTTCAAATCTACTAGAATGTGTCTGCTTAAAATATGTCTAAGTTTAAATGTACCAATGGGAATGACTTTTTTTTTTTTTTTTTACATGATTGACTTAGATTTGTGCTTTTTGCATTTCAGTTGCCAACAGAAGAGGATCAATGGCAGATGAAACAGCACAAGAGATGCATTCAGAATTAGAGCAAGCAAGATGCAGCATTGAAAGATTGGATAGACAGATGAACACTGTTGCCAATGACGTCTGCAACATGAGTCGAGACATAAGAAATATGATGCAGCTTTTACAAACACTGCAAGGGAATGCGTCTGCTTCTACAGATAACTGCAGCAATGACAGTCGGACAAAAGTACATCCAAACCCACCAAGTGATAAGCAATGTCAGAAATCTTCACCAGAATTTAGGAAGCGAAGAATTGGGTCAATCCAGAAACCTTTATTATCTCCTGAAGAAAAAAGGAGTATATTGAAAGGTAGTAAATCCAAAAGGCCACCAGTTTCTTATGTCACTTTCTCAGATTGTAATGAATCAACACCAGAGGTCAGCCCGGTTGGTGACCAAGAGGAGCCACTATCACCAGGGGGTCTAGTGATGCATGCACCAGTACATTTTTCATCATCAAAATCAGATGTAAATGATGACACAGAAGTAGACAAAGAGAAGCAAAATGATAGTAGACCACACTTCGGGTTATTAAATCAAACAAGCAGAGAAGAAGAATTCAATGAACTTGAACCTCTGACAAACGGATCTCTCAAATCTGGAAGCGACACCAGTATTGATATTGATGTCAATTCTCCAGTGTGCAACTGGCAGAGCACTGATCTGTGACAGCAATTAGAACAATGACACAAATTTGGTGCTCACTCTATGGCAAACATTGTGTGGGAGGTTTGAGCATCAGTTTTGTTTGGCAGTATGTCACACAGATGTGGTCAAGATATTCTAGGATTATTTGTTGTTTATAGTCATTTCAAAATTAAATTTCGGTGTTATATTGTATCTTTGAAGTTCTTTACCAGTGTCTCCTGGAGCAAGTGTTAATGAATCCTTCAGTATTTTCCATATTTTTACGAGCAGATTATCTTGTATTTATATATCTATATTATCTTGTTTATTCATGTTAATTTGCCTATCATTTTAAAAATGATACGTACAATTTTTAATGGTTGTTGAGAGGGAAATGACACTCAAGTCGCACTGTTTACATGCACCTTCTAATTTGCCTTTTTATTTATTTTACAAGGCGTGGTAAAATGTTTGATGGATAATATCTTTTAAAGTAAATTGTATCAAAAATAATTGTGTTATTTTTTCTCTTTATAATGTTTCTCAAAATAAAAGCTGCACGTTGTTTAAAAATTTAAAAATTTAAAAATATTCAAATCTCAGTTGCAGGGTGTCTTGTGAAAGGTAAAGGTTATGTTTGCAGACAATCTCCAGTCCATCGTAGTATTATATACTGATAGGTACATAAACTGGATGTAGGGATTGAAATTTAAAAGCTTTCTGTTGAGTTCAGGGTTTATTGTTATATGTTGAACATTTTTACATATTAACTTGTCTATTTCTAAAAAATTGTTTTATTTTGTTTTATTATTACCTTTATGTGTAGATTACTGATATTATGTTCATTGAATCTCGTATGTGGTAATTTTTTGTGTTTCAGTCAGGTGTGTGGTCTTGATATAGAGTTGACATTAGTCCCACCTACTGTTATGTTCCAATACTTTTTTATCCCTACAAAAACTATGGTTGGAGAAAAATGGATTGAATGATTTAGTAGTTTGTCATTTTCTTAAATATTGGCATGTTTCAATTCTCTGTTTACATTTGTGGTGCTCAACATGATATTTATTATATTTTGCTTTGTTGTTTTCATTGTTCTTTATAATTGACACTTGTAGTGGTCATTTTTAGTCCCAACTATTGCCTTGATTAAGGTATAGAAAGAGCAATCTCTTGAATGAGATAATAAGCACAAAATATACTACACTTTAAAGATATCATTATATTAATGGTCACAACAGTTTAATAATCTTCACTTTTACAATCTGTGTTAAAGAATGTTTGTACAAAATGAACATACCAGAACAACTAAGTATTGCATTTAGTATCTAACTGGCCCAAGTAATTTACAGATGTATTCAAAAGAGCAAATGGTTCCTGTTGCAATGTGGTCTGTACATTTACCAGCATTACTGTCTAGTGGCTTTATGTTTAATACATTATATTCAGATCTGTAAATACCAATGCACCAAGTTTGCATTATAAGTCTTGATTCTAGTATGAACACAAATGGCCATGATAATAAAAACCCTTCAGAATGTTTATTTACTTCACAACTGTATTAACTTATTGAGTAATGTAAATAATGTAAATGAAGACCAGAATCTGGTGATATTAACGGATAATAAAAAACTTATCCTCGAATAAAATGGCAAAGAGTTATGTATTTGCTCTCTGCAAGAAAGCTCAAATACCTTATTAATCAATGAAAATATAGAAATACATTGATAACTTAGAATACAATGTTATGGGTTCTTGCTTGATTTTTTTTCTATAAATGCACCAAAAGTTATTAGGCTAAAGTACAGTATCTTTTGTTATGACCCACAAGAATTAATCATAAAATAAGTAGGAACCCTGATATTTAACTTAGCTGTGTAAAAGACTGGTTATTTCTCATGTTAGCTTACAACAATAACATTTTTTGCTCTGAAGCTGTGTCTATTCTTTACACACAGTGTGCTAATGATTATCCAAATAACCACCATGCAGGACTTTTAACTCTTGGGAGTTACTATGACTGACTTGTCTGGGCTCTATTCAGAGTGATAACAGCTTTCATTCTCCTTGGTTAGATATCCATAATAGGACTACAGCCACAACTAAAATGGATAGCCATCTAGCATTTCCTTCCTTGCCAGTGACTGAGTGGCTTGTTATTATGTATTTACTAAACCAGCAATGGTAATCTATTTTCATTACATTCAATTTAATAATGTAATATCATTTCATTGTGATCTTCATACTGGACATTCAATCATTTCAGTCCCTGAGGGAACTGAACTCGTTTCAGCTCACAGAATTTTTATTTCCTTATTCAAATCCTATATAGCTTAGTATTTTCCTTATTTCAACCTAAAAGTACATTCATTTGTACACCAGCCACTATTCAGTGTTGCTGTTCAGCTCTTCACTGCATCCATTATGTTGTAATATGAACCAACACCAGACTGCTCCAGGTTAACATTGTACCATGTGAATGGAGCCTAATGCCCCTATTTCACACAGACCACGAATCCCACGAATCGCCAGGAATTGAAAATTTCAGGATTCGTGGTTGAATCGTAATCAGTTCTTAACAGATTCGTATTCGTATAATCGTAGTCAGTTCTTGCAATTCTTGATCAATCGGGCATTCGTGGCAAAAATTTTGAGCTGTTCAAAGTTTTGGCCACGAACTCCCGATTCCTAAAAATCGTAGTGAATTTCTGGACAATATTCGTGCGATTCCAGCCGAATCCCACGAATATTCGTAACACTATCGCACCTGTATCGTAACTGAATCGTAGAGCGTGTCGAATTAGACCAGAAAATTGGCAAAATCTCACGACTCCAGCCGAAGCCCACGAATATTCGTAACACTATCGCACCTGTATCGTAACTGAATCGTGAGCGTGTCGAATTAGACCAGAAAATTGGCAAAATCTCACGAATCCTCACGAATCCTGAAATTTGTCAATTCCTGGCGATTCGTGGGATTCGTGGTCTGTGTGAAATAGGGGCCTTAGAGACCTCATTCTCTAGCATGCTATTACTGTCACAAAAGTAATATTCAGAACACTGGGAAGTTCACAACAACAGAGAGCAACTTGTTTTTTATAAAGCTGGGTTTCATCTGGAGCATTAGAGATGTTAACCTCACCATGAAGAAATCGGCTTAGAGTGAAACCCAGGTCCAATGCTAGGTGTTCTCTTCCCCCCATGTGACAGTTATTTCTGGTCATGTGAACTGCTGCATTGCTGTTTTTACTCTGAAAATGAAACAGATGAAAAAAAAGATGACTTGTTACTGCAAAGCAAGTGTTTACAACTGAATCATGTTTTGAAAATTAAAAAATGAAAAAGAAAAGACAAAAGACTTAGAAACTCTTCATTTAAGTAAATTACAGCATTGATTAGGAGAGATTTGCCAGTTGACAACCAACTCTATAGATAGGCTTTCAAAGGAATCATTAAGCAGTTTTCCTTTTCTGATCTCCTATTAACTACTTTTCAATTAGGACTCCCACATGTAGAATACAATATGGATCACCATCTTGGCAAAGAAGACTAAGCACACATCCGCAGTACCAATTTGAATTCATTAGGCAGTTTTCCCTCCAGTCGATGTCAAATGTGAGATTTAGCTGTTGAAATGTTGGTAATGAGTGAACAGGGTGGTACTTACTTGTCAAAAAGAGTTGTATTATTTGTGCTTAAGAGCTGTTGTAGCAATTTATGTACACCCAACTCTGTCAATTTGGCTTGCCTTTCTGATGCACCTGTCAGAGTAAAATTTTTAAAAAGTTTCAAAATGCACTATGTGAAATATTGACATAACTCTAAAAATAAACAAAAGTGGAAGATGAAAGTTAAAACCTACATTAACTTAACCCTAAATTAACATCATTACTTTTTTAATATATTGACAGTCAATGAAAACGCATCATTTATTTATCAAATAATATTTTAAGTTCCTTTGGCACATTAAGAAAATAACAGTTTTCATGTGAAATATGTGAAATATGAAACAGTGGTCAGCCCACTCTCCTATGACAAAACAAGTGCATTTGTACTCGTTTATATGGTTGGAATCAATTCTCGGTAAAAAAAGTGCAAGAAGGTTTTCTGATGCCCGTACAGGCAATATGTTATTTCAACATAAGATATTGCACTCTGACATGATGTATTTTATCTTTCACCCATTATCAATTTCCACTCTGTGTGACTTTCTCTCTTACTTTCTTCCTCATTCCAGATTAAATTGCAGATGCAGAAAGTGGCAGCTATTTGCAAATTAACATTACTATGCATCTGAAAATAAAGACAAAAAAAATTCACTTTCGCAAACTTTTTAGTTATTAGCCAGGTTGATACTGATACCACCTGTTTGCACAAATGCAATAAAATACCTTTGACATCATCTCACATGCAATTCAAAGTTATACAAATGGTGGAAATAACAGATAGTGGAACTGTAAATTTCTCTCAGCGAATCATGACTATTAGTAGTGATGAGACTGCCATTTAATGAAAAATTTGGAAAATATGGTGAGTGATCCAGGCCACCGCCTAGGCCAATGACATTTTTGGCTCCAAAAAAGTCAGAAATCGCTGATAATCGGAAAAAAACCATCCCTGTATTAGTATTGCAAGAGTGTGCGACATGAAACAGATAGCTTAATATATAATGACACTCACAGGAGGATGTGTTCACCACAGATCGATAGAAATGTTTCAAATTAGTCTACCTCTTATGTCATCTGCAACATTATTGCATCAAGAGGCCAGTTTTTCTAATAATACAAATGATTAGAACCTGCCTTCATAAGAAACTGTTTTTATCCACTCAGGTGATTTTATAATTACAGTGATAACTAATAATGAATGAGGTAATACAAATAGAATCATTCATCATCAGTCATCCAGTTTTACTGAGATAACTGAAAGTTGTTTTTTTTCGCATGCACACATGGATTGAAATCCACAAACTGCTTGCTTCTACCGTTCAAAATTGTTCTTTATAAGAGACAGAAACTGTCATTTGCAAGCAGCTACTAAAAGTATAAACTTACCATGTAATTCATTAGCTTTTTTAAAACATCTTCATTTCCCATGATAAAATCTTTTGCCGAGTCTCCATCTGCAACATTGGCCAAGATGCACAGGGTCTACAAATACATAATCAAAATCTCAAATTAATCTTAATTAAGACAATTTCCACAGATTTCCAAGTTAATACAAAAATCAAAGTAATTAATCAAGATCATTTCTGACAACATTATGATTTAGCACACTAATGTATTCTGTAGAATAAGAAATGCAGCAATTACAGGATCAAATTCTTCCTAAAGAAAATATGAACCTTAAAAAGTTGACTAAATTGTTGAATAATTCATTAAAAGAATTTATTCTGTTTTGTTAAATAATTGCCAGGAAAACAACTTTTATACCAGTTACAAAGGCATAAAAAGATTTCAAATGCGCAGACCTACGACTGACCATAAATAACAGTTAAAATGTGAAAACATATATAAAATACTTCCTATTAAATCGGGGCCATTTTTTTCAGTTTCCATGATTTAAAAGCTTAATGAAACCGTTCTGCAAAACAAATAAATGGGCAGTAACACAGCAAAAAATAAAAGTTTATTCTAGACTGGGATTTATCAGTAGATTTTGTAACAATTCAATGTAGGAATATTATCTCATATGAAGATAGGACAACCTCAGGTGAGGTGTAACTAAGAGACATAGGGGAATTCCAGACACTAGTAAGGGAACACAGGTTATAGTAATATAACAAAGACTGGGCATGCATGGAAGCAGATATGCTGTTGAAAATATTGTGAAGCAATGGTGCACAAAGACCAGATGTCAATTCTCAAATCTTTCATTGTTTCATATCCATCAAAATTTCTTCTGTGCACTCAGTGGCAAATAATTCTTTACATCATGTTCAAATTTATGAACCTGAATAGAAATATTCTCTCAACTGTGTCATCAAAGAAGACTACCAATTCACTTTGTGCCTATGATGGTGCAAACACCATGACATTGGTATTGAGGGTTTCAGAAGTCAGGATCTGCACCTTATGGTGTACCATTGACTGGTAATTGCTCTCCAACGAACAGGTAAACATCATGCCCACTATCAGCTTGGCCTTGACGTGTCTGCATCCATCACATATCTATGGAATGGTTATTGCCACAAATTAATACAGCCTATATAAGATGTCTGTACATTTGTTACATGTAGCTTCAGCTGGCTTCTTTTTTCATGTCTATCCCCAGACTTGCTTAAATATTAGCTAAATGAGCTACCTGCCTCATTGACCTGTATAAGTGCAAACAGTATGTCAAGAGACAACCAGCTTCAACCGTTTGCCAACACAATCCAACACTCTAAAAGATTAGAGGGATAACAACTGTTCATTTTGGCCAAAAATGGATCTTCCTGGGGTAAACGTTTTCAGTTTTGAAGGTATGAAAATACATAGCTTAGCATTTTTCAAAATCTCTTTCTATGCCTGAAAAGAAAATGATTTACAATGTCCAAGCAACAAATCTGGAATGTGGCCTGTGGGGCTGGTTTTAATGATCTCAAAATAAATAAATAAGTAAATAAATAAATAAATAAAAACAGGATAACTTTATGAATCATATTCAGACCAGGCATATTCAAACACTATTTGTACCTTTCCCTGCTTGATGATTTTGGCAAATTTGAAGCAAAACGCCATCTCAGTTTTCAAATCAATCTAACAAGAATTGTGTACAGCCACAACTTGGCTTCAGCAAACGTTATAGTTGTACCTACACACAGAGCCCTGCCTGTACAGTAAAAAATGATTAGCAAACACTACACACTTAGAGAGTAATGCAACCCTGAAATAAAAGCTTTCCATTAATAGTAACATAACATCCCAAAAATTCATTACAATGATCTGATCACAGCTTAAATTCCCCGAAGCCCTTTTTATCTAATATAACATGAAGCTTTTACTAGTCAGTAGGTGCTTTAATGTAAAATAAAAGGAACTATGAGATGATTAAAATATGATTTAAGCATATGGTTTTCTTTAAGTACCACCAAAAGTAATTATTAAAATCTAAAAAAAAAATCCAAAACCCATTGCATTTTTTGTTTCACTGAGCACATACAGCTGCAATAATGCCAACTGTAATTAAGGAACATTTGTAAAGTTGTCCAATTGGGCACATTTCTCTGTTGAAATGAATATGAAAGAGAAGTTTCATCTCTTTAGAGGGTAATTAGACAGGACATATCATGAACTACACCACAATCAGTATTCCCAGTGTTTTTACTAAGAAAGTACTTCCAACGTTCATCAATCTGTAGTGTCAAATTCCCTGCAATTCTGTGCACATAAATAAAACCCCCGGAGGAAATTGAATCTACAAAATAAAAGGCAGGACTTGAATCACTCAAATATTTTTTCTTGTGGGATTATTAGTGACCAGATACAATTGTTAATGCAGTCCCCAAGCAAACCACTCTCCCTATTAACGGACACATGCACTTTCGATGCCACACAAACATCCACACTTTCTCTTTTTCAAAAACTATTCTTCAATTATTTTAGTTAGTATGTGTATTGCGATATTTCCAGGATAATTCCCTAGGTCCTCTTGTGGTCAAAATCACAAAGCTGGTCAATTGGACAGAGATTTCAAGCTAAAAGGATAAAACTACATTCCCTTGGCTCAAGAAAGTTGTTTTAAGATAAAATATCTATCAAATAATTTTTCATAACCTTCCTAAAATGTCCATACAAAGCGTGCTTTTTCCCCATCCTAGAGGTATCATCAAGTCATATCCAATGCACTTAACAATGTAGAACTTGGTGACTTATCAAAATTAATGAAAAACACAGTCCCTAAATCTAAATTTTCTAACAATTACACCTGTAATTCATCAAGAACTAACTTGGTAACCTTAGAAATGAAAAAATCTTAGACCCAAATGACTAAAATTGTCCCTTTTGACCATGAACTTTAAAATCCACTATTTTTAGTATGAAACATCCATTTTTTGTACAAAATATCACCCCTCATGCCAAATGAGTTTACTTTCAGATTGAAACTATAACTAAGCTGCTTTTGTGATACACTAAGACTGCATTCCCACAAATTTAGATCGATCCACCTGGATCGACCTAACTCCCTGGGGGTTCATGCTAAATTGCTGTCAGCCGAGTGCGCATGGAAGTTAATTACCCCCTTACAGTTTTTAGTAGGCGGGACAGACATTTAAGCCAGCTAAGCTGACTGTAATCTAGTGAGACTCCCCACAGGGATAGATCGATCTAAAATCTGTGGGAATGCAGTCTAAAACTGTAACATAATATGATATATACATCCAATCCAGAGTATCCTTTGATGAAGGCAAAACTGTACATATAAAAAAACTTGAGAAAAGTTTCCATGGCAAGACCCTGATAAACATAAAAATTGTCAGTACATCCTTACCTAACAGTTATCAAATATATGATGCATCTTGCATTCAAGACATATGGGGTTTTACTAGTTGTTCTAAAGATGATCTTTTCCCCCTTGCCAATGTGAACCATTTGCAAACTCATCCAAGAGACCATGAAACAATTGCATGTAACTCCATCAGCAGCTTATGTGCCCAAAATTGGGTTGTATTAGCTGACATCTTTGCATTAAGTTCAGAGGTCTGTAACATATACAAACAGATGGGCAGACAGACAGACATACAAACACAAAGAAGGGGGCTAATCATCTTTCTATCTGAATCTTCAAAGTTGCCAACATTTAGGAACAAGCAAAATTCCAAAGAAAGATTTACCTTTAATCAACAAAGAGCAGTCATTTATACCTGAAGTAAAAAAAAATTTCTTGGTCTAGATGATGTAACGATTCTTCACCAACAATAAATATGTCAAAGTATAATCTTTCAGCCCAAATGATCTGTAAAGCCCTGGAGAACTAAGTAATAAAGACCAGCAGACGTGAGATTGATGGCAGTCTGTTTCATATCCCAAACAGGATAACTTAAACATAATAATCATCGACCAGATGGCCTTGTGGTCAAAGTGTCCACCTCCAGAGCAGGATGATGTGGGTTCTATTGCGTCCTGGGACATACCAGTCCTTTATAAACGGAACCTGCCATCTCCCCACTTACCAATGAATAGATAGGGGTTGCAGCAGGAATACAAATCCCTGGTCTAGCAGAGAAAGATATTCTTCATTTGCTAGTTTTCAGTGCCCCATAAGGCAGCTGGCTGTATCCTCCCCAAGGAGGCAAAAAGCATCAATAGCCAGACTGTATCAGGGCCAAAAATGAAAAGGTGTCCATGTAAACTGCACTGTATTACTGTATATAAGAACAGAACTTTACTTTTACTTGTAATAATTTTTCTTTTCATTTTTACATTCAGTAGTGAGAAATGTGAAGACAACTGAACCACAAGATTTTTCCCACTCAATACTTTTTCCCCTGATACATAATGTCTGTCATCACTGTAAGGCTGAAAAGATCAAATATATTGTATGTTTCCCAGTGAGATTTTATAGTCATTATTATCGATACAAAGTTTTTATTCTTTTGTGGGCATTATACAATGACAACCAGGAGAACATTTGAGCTATTGTACAAGTAACATGATTTAGAAGAGTCAGATATATTATTTTCTGTGTATTTTCAAAATTGGTATGTTTTAGCAAGAGAATCAAAAGTGTTAAAGCAATATTCCACTCCGCTTTTTTTTTGGTGATCTAAAGAAAAAATAGGTCATACAATAGTGTCATTTTAACCTTACTATTTATGTATTTCTGTAAAAATGTTTGAATTTACAGACAATATGATTTTTTATTCACTTAGCATCATTGCTCAAACGCATAAAAATGAAATCCAGAAGAGCAATGACCAAGAAATCTGAACTATGTATATCATAACAATATGCCACTAACAACCTGTTTTTATTTCAAACATTTTCCCACAACCTCAACTGCAAAGAATCAAAACAGCTTAACATTTCTTATAGCATAGAAGGGAAATGGAAAAAATTGTGGTATTCAATTATTTTGGTCTAAAAAATATAATTCAAACCACTAGACTGAGAAGAAATATCAAAATTAGAATAGTGTAATTGGTTGTTTACTCCCCCCCCCCAAAAAAAGGAAATACATTTGCTTAATCTAAATTCTTCCCACTCTACACTGAACTGTGTACATTCATCTGAGAGTTAAACTTGTCTTGATTCAATTTCCAGGGATTACACCTACTGTGAATTGAAACAACATCAGCAAATGGTGAAGACTGTTTAATCTTTCAAGCCAAATTTACTGACACAAATTTACAGAAAACTGAATCAAACAAAAAAAATACATCATGTTTTAAAATAGGCTCTTCAATTAAAATACAATAAAACTGAATAATAATTAAAGGTACAATGTGCTCCTTTGAAAATTTGTCAAAGCCGTATTTTCCATGTTTACATATCCTGCAAAGCTATTTTATTAAATCTTTCCCAATCCAGCCCTAAAAAATAAAACCCCTCAAGTAAATGTACAGAAAGACATGTAAATCAGAAACAGACTTCACAATTATACTACTTACTATCATGTAAATTATTTAGAAGCAAACCATTAATTTAAAAATGGAATAAATCATTGCATCCAAGTGTAGGGAGGGGTCGAGCAATGATTTATGAGGAGAAATTTGCTTTTTTGTTGTGGGTAAATCCCAAATAGTGAAAGGCTCCACACAGCTATTGGCATTACTTGCCTGGCGCAAGTGATTATTTGAGTAGTAAAACACAAAAGGCTAATTATGCTGTATGTGTCACACATAACCTACTTTTTTAAAAATTCCATAAATATTACTTCTAAATTTTTTACATCTGATTCATTCAGATGATGCAAGAAGAAAATTTAAAAGTAGTAGGCTGTGATAGTGATACCTTACCTTAAAGCTACGTAAGCATACCATTATTTGCAATTATGGATAAGCTAAACAATAATATGTAACCCATTTTCAGTTGCTTTGAATATGAAAGACGACAGAGAAACAGACTTCACAATTATACTACTTAGTAATACTCTTATGTATTGACATGGTACATATAATATCTATAAGCCTTTTGAGTTTTGTTGTTTGTATTTGGATAACTTTATGGGTTTGGGCGGTGACAATGCATAATGCCTTCTTATATAAAGAAAGACGCAGTTTCCTAGACACTCAGACAAGTTGGTTGGCCTAAACTTATAAGAACAACCACTGCTTGAAAAATGTGATTTTTGAGTAGGGCAATTAAATTTTTGTCAAGCCCTATACAGTACCTTTAAGTAAAAACATATACACACACACACACCTTCAACAGCATAAGGTCACAGAAAAAAACCTACTGAAGGGAGTTAGGTCGTATTCAGAACAGATGATCTGCGGACTCCACGGTTCAAATATGGCTCACCCCATATAATCCCCTAAAGGTCTCCTTGCCTATCACACGCACCAGTCCTACAGGGGCTTTGCAATTAAACCTTCGGAGCCAACATATAACCTGTTTAATTGCTAGACCCCTGCAGGATTGATGTGTCTGGTAGGCAGGGAGATAATTAGGGGATTATGTGACATGGCTTTTAAGTGGGGTTGGCCATATTTGATCTGTTAGGCCTCGGATCATCAGTTCTAAATGTGGCCTAAGAAGTCTGTGTTGAGGCACAAAGTATTTGCACTGTCAGAAAGAATCACAGTAAACCTATCTGAATGTCTGCAAGTAAATCAATCAAATGTAAAGAATTGAGGATAAGGAATGACCAACACTCAGGATATAAATTTATTCATTTTATAAGAACAAAGGGGACTGAGTTGGTCCCTACCTGTTCTTTGACTTCCACAGGGTGGTCCCCTTCTAAAATAAGTATCACTGCCTGCATTATCTGTATCCCATGCATACTCATGATATGGTCTATGTGCTGCAACAGAAAATATAAACCATAACTATTCATGAAACATACCATGATCTTGTGCTTAAAAAGAGGCCACATTTCTTACATGAATCACAAATGTATAAGTTCACTTGAGCCAGACTAGGAAAAATAGTCAAAATGATAACAAGATAATTATAAATCAAAATATCATTATCTTATAAAGAACAAGACCACTATTAAATGAGGTACTGCTCTAACATGAACTGATCACACCCATAGGCATAACAGGGGTAGGGACAAATTTTATTATTATTCCAAATAGGAAAATGTGTGCAAATCCCTTCCCTCCTTCTAATTAGTGGTTGCAAATGTGATTGGAAATGAAATATTGATACTGCTGGCAGACTGCAAGAGCATATACCGCAAACTGATACTTAATGTGTTTTAATTTGATAATGTAAAATGTGCAAGTAGTCCCAAAACAATATAATGAGAGATAATGGCAAATGACTATTGAGTAAAATAATGCATAGAATGATCATAAACGTTCTATTAAAGAAGGCAACATTTGGGAAGTAAGGGGACGGGTAACAAAAAACCAACTAAAAATTATTATCAATGTAAGATTAACCTTTCTTCTTTGATAAAAGAATAACAATTTAAGGAAAGTCAGATTATTAAGACCACACCTTTGCAACTGTTGGATAAAAGTCATGGTGAAAAATATATATAACCAGAGCGACAGGGGCATCAAAAACAAGGACAAAGATAACCAAACTTCTACAGCTATCAGAAATATTCCAGGATTCCTTTTCACACTAGAACTTCATTCAAAAGTCGGTCCTACATTCTTTTAAAAATTGGTCATTATTTTTCTTAATTCATTCAGTGTCAGGCTAAACCATTACACACTTCTTATTTTCTGTAAAACCACCCCAATATTCCCAATAAAGTGAACCATTACTTTATTATCTGAACATTATAGAACTAGCAAGTCCCCTGAAAAAAACTAAGCTCACAAGTTATGACAAATTCTACTAAAATGGTAGAAACAAAAAGAGCTCGGTCTACATTTTGAAGAAATCCTCCAGGGATCGACAAAATTTTTTCTGAGAAAAGATTTCTGCATGATATACCATGATTTCACAGGATATTCAATTATATCTTGAGGATTCCATGCTTACTGGCTTGTTAGAGAGGAGATTCCGTAACAGTCCCAGTGTCTTCATGAGAACATTGACATCAGGATCAGAGAGCAGACGGAAGAGCTGGTCTGTACCCAGGGCTGTGAGGATCTGGCTTTTCACCTTCTCTTCTGCTTGGAATGTCATATTCTAAAAACCAAAATCATAGGGTTGAGGGGTTTTAAAGATTAACACTAAGTTACATAATTGTAAATAATTTATATCATGTGATAGGCAGTTTTTTCATTAATATAAAACAGTGAATTTTTTAATATTCTAAAAAGTGAATTAAAGTGCTCCGTGTCTTACTATTGGAGAACAATATCCATTGGATAAAATAGTTATCCTCTGGAAATTTATCCTGTTTCACAAACAATGGATACTTTTTTATTCTGATATTGCTATCCATTGGCGGTGATCCTCAGGCTAACTGCCCAAAGGGTCCAATAGATAGTGTCATGCAATGAGATGCTCTAATGATAATCTGATCATCTGCTGAAGTCAATTCTAATGTCAACACTCCCAGCAGTATATTAATTCCACATGGAAAGCATCTGATCCCTCCTCCACTTACCATAAGTGCCCAAATTCCATTCAACCTCAAAACTGGATTTTCCCTCTTAGTAAGTGCTACAAGTAAGTCGACTGCACCCAGGTCAAGAATGGGCTGTAAAATTAAAAACAGATAGTTATTCAGATATACAAAGAAAATATCTTTAAGAAAAAATACAATGGATAACATCCTCAACAAAACACAATTACACTTCCATTAATATATCAGATCTGATGTTTTATTTTTTAATTTGTTCAAACAATGAAAATCGGGAAGTGCTGAACCTAATGCATTACCAAATTGCTCAATATACATACACAGATTAGTTTTCAATTCTTATTTTAAGCCATGCATCCTGTCCCTTTTGATACAAACTTGTTTGATAAAATCACACAATGCCTGCAAATTCCCAGGCTACAAATCCTCTTAAAAGGAATACCAGACATCCAATAACTTCCTTGGGAAACCTCACTCGTCTTATTAAATTGCTGACATCTTTGACCAAGTTCAGTTGAGGAAAATGTACCAAATGACATTTATTTCATAAGTGTCTGATCACGTCTGAATGGTGTTTCGAAGATGCAGACATTTCTGCAGACTAAATGTTTTGGTGCATTTAGTCTATTTGCTTTGGTAAAGATGACAAATCAGAGGTAAATTTGGTCAACCAAATAAGGTATTGTAATTAAATAATGTGGTAAACACCAACCTAATTTTTCACATTCTTAAAAAAAGTCGTCATACTAATATACAGAATTTCTAAAGCCTATTATATAGGCAACAGAAAATAAACAACAAAGGTAATAAATAAGGCATGCAATATCTAATCTAGTTTTCACTTTAGTTAAAGATATTCAACAGGTCTAAGAGCTAGGAAAACACAAAAAGAAAACAGCCAAGGTAATAAGTACATTAATCAAAACATTTCCTGATTTTATTATCACCTTGCCACGAAGCATCCGTCCTACCTCTTTGCTTGGAGAAAACTCCAGCAAGAGATTACATAATGTTGAGGATGCCACCGTCAACACATCATCTGAGGCCATTGTAATGAGCTGAAATATAGATATACAAGTTTAGTATGAAGTGTGAAACACCTTTGCATATATGTAGATGCATGTGGGATATAAAACAAACTGCATACTCTCTAAGGCTGCATTCACAACAGTGAACTAACAGATCTGCGGATCAAATATGGCAACCCAGTTAAAAGCTTGCCGTGTAATTCCCTCATAGACACCAAATGGATTCCCCGCGGATTGTTGAGAACACATTGTCTGCTGCCGTTTAAATATGCGATATAAATAGTAGAAAATACTTATATATAACATTAGTTTGATTTGAGACTTTTTATAAATGCTTCTTTTTCTAAGGTTTAAATATAAATAGACACTTTATTGGGCCCTGGCGTGGATGTCAAAAATCCATTCTCTTTTGTCAAAGATGCAGAAAGAGGAGAAAATATCACTCAATTGTGACAAGGAATCTCCAAAAGCTCCCAACATGCTGTTTCTTATATCTTCAGCCATATTCAAAATAGTTTGGGGTTGATAAAAAGTACCCGTATGTAAACAACCAGAATTGCAACTCGGGCTTGCCAAATTGTTAGTGCTAGGTATTGCTATGGTGTGAATACTTTTATGGTATGTTGGTTTAATTCATGGGTAGAGTGGTTAATATGGGCGTTAGTGCTAAAAGATCTGCAGATACTGTAAGTAAATGGCAATTATCATTTTAATGAGGCCTGGGTGTATAATAAAGACGTAGTGGGTTGTCTGAGATAGCTGAAAAGATAATAACAACACTAGGTATGCCTTCAGATAATCTTTTCTTTGAAGGGACAGTCTTAGACCACGCCTCTCCATGTGTAGTCCCAATGGAGCCGAGATATAATGACTGTACCCCCGCAGGGCCGATGCGTGGGGAGGCGTGTGAGAGGCGGAGAGACTATTAAAAGATTAGGCGGTTTTTCTTTCATGTACATCCGCCATATTTAGTCCCCAGGATTTGTAAAGCCTGGCTCAATTCGTTGTGAATGCGGTCTTAATGTCTTTAAGCTGAATTAAGAAATATAAGAAGCCTTGCAGGACGTAAATATGACTGTAGGGCATTTTGAAATGTACGGAGAGTACCTTTAATCTTATATTCATATATTAATTTACGTACTTTAACACATGTTACCCACAATGTGACATGAGATAAATTACTGAAGTGTGACATAACAAAGCTCTTAGGCTTGCCCTGATATCACAGATGACATAAAAAAGTTGACATGGCTTTGTGGCTTCAGCTTCATATCCTGACTGAAGCTAGCAGCATGAAAGAGGAGGTCTTTGAATCACACTGAAGTCTGCTGTCACAAATGTGAAGCTGGGTCACTTTAATTTCCAGTAACTGTGACTACATAATATAGAGTAAACTGTTTCAGTTCATTTTTTTTTTTCTAAAACCAATCAATCATAAGTCGTTTTTTTTTTTCAGATCGCAATTACTTGTCAAAATGTATGCTTCTTACAAAATGTTTTAACACAAATTTATTTACAAAGTAAAAGCATCTTTTTGTGTGAAAAAAACATATAAATAATTAAAAAAATAAATAAATAAAAATGCTCTTCAAAGCCTTCATGAAATGAAAAGTTTTGACTAAATTATCTGTGCTAAGTATATCAAATGACAAAGCAGCAAATCTGTCAAATGTACAGGCCTAAAGCAGAAAAAAATGATGCCACTTCAAATATAATTTTTATGCAATATTACATAATTCTTAACTGCATAATCATTGCCCAATTTTAATTTTGTACTACAGATAGCAAGAACATTCAGAATAGCATGTAACTACTTAAACCCCCTTTACACTGGACAGCGTCCTTTCTGCAAGCATGAAACTGGCATCGCTGTAGTCATAGAAAGGAGGCAAAAGCATAGCTTTGGTTGAAAAATGAATGCTCAATGATAGGCCCGTTGTCAGCACGTAAAGTATTATTATTTTTTACTCTTAAATGGGGCCGCATTATTGAATGCAGAAAGGATGCTGTCCAGTGTAAAGGGGGATTAATGGGGTTCAAGCCAATGGGAGTTCAGTCTATATTGGATATGCCATGTCCAAAAATATAAGTAAAAAAGTTTTTTTTTTAAATAACGAACATAAATAATCCAATAAGACTTGGTTGCCAACATGAGCATTATTCTAGTTCTAGTAAAATAAGCACCTACTTTTATGATGTTAATGTTGGATGTGCACAGAGTGGTTTTGTCAATTTTGCTGCAATATTAATTTTCAATCTTGTGCTACAGGTAACACGAACATTCAGAAAATGTTACTAGTTTAGGGCTTCAGTCCCATGGGATTTCAAAGTCTCACAATGAAAATGCCAATATATGAAAAAAAAAAACAACATTACTTCCAGGAAAAATAACCCCATCCCTTGTTTTTTCTGAATCACACTGTGTCTATACATAAAAATAAGATTATTTATTAGACTACAGTGTGACTGGACTTTTAAAAACTTTTTTAATATTTTAATATTTTTTTTACTCACTTCAGAAAAAAATCTGCATCAAAGTGGATTATCTATTCTTTCCAAAATAAAAAATGTGCTAACAGGCTTAGGCATTCTATTAATTAAAAAATGATCAGAAACACAAATACACAACCAATATCTTTGATAATTTCTGTAAAATGTACAGGCCATGCCAACACTAATTCAGTTTGGTTACTGTAATGTCTTTAACTACTCAACCAATGTCTTTCAGTTCATCTAGTCACCCCCTCCCCCCCTCCATCCTTCAAGTTATGTATTATGTTATGTATTATGTATTAAGATATCTTTCACGTGCAATCCGAACTGGCCCACCTTATGCCTACTTCTGGTACATAACACTTGGCAAATTTGACATTTTAAAGTCTAAATCAGGTTTGGGAACAAAAGAATGTAAGGAAACCCCTTTTCGAATCTTGACTACAATGCTGCAGCACATCACGGGTTTCCTAGCTCACTAACAAGCAAAAGTGTATTGGTATGGTTCTAGAAAAAGGTTAAATCGTAATTGGTAAAATGAAGACCAATTCCCAGGGCACCAAAAGTCTCAATCCTTCAACAAGTCTTCAAACTGCAACCGATTTCACTAATTTGGTGTGATGGCACGGGGTCAGCCTCTCTCTCTCTCTCTCTCTCTCTCTCTCTCTCTCTCTCTCTCTCTCTCACACACACACACACACACACACATTCTTAAAAGGGTGCTTGTGCTGGCAGGGGTGTTTTGGAAAATGGCAATATACAAATTCTACTTAAGCATAAAAACTAGCATCTGTTATCTGAGTTTGTGTGTGTATGCATTCTTGTTCCTGGTGCTTCTGTTATTAGTTGAAATACAGAAATACCAATTCATAAAAAAGTATTAGGATTAAATTTGGCTATGCATGTTTGTGTAAGCAAGCTAATGTGCCTGCTCACATCTGTAAAAGGCAAATGTCTGATATATATATATATATATATATATAATATAAGAGAGATAAAAGACTAAATATTGCCATTTCATCAGCATGAATTAAGGGTTAAGTACCAAGCATTCAATCAAAGTACTCACTTTCATGAGTGGTTTCCATACAGAGTGGTCTTGGAAACTTGTCCTTAGTTGTTGTACAGAGCGCGAGAGGCTGTGCATACACCTGACCGCAGCTAACTGGACCTTGGGGTTGGTGTCCTGAAGACCGTTCACTATATGGTCCATCAGGTTCTCTGTCTCTATAACCTGCCATGAAATCAAGTTGAAAATTAACCACAAGTTTATTGAAACAAAACAATTCACCGCTACTTCAAAAAAGTGTAAATTCTTATGACAAATAATCTAAACAAATATAAGATTAGATTATTTCAGGTTTGAAATTGATTGTCCATATATGAAAATATGTACATTCTTTATCACAATAGGTCACTTTACAATAATTGGTCAGTCCCTTATTCTGCATCCCTTTCAATTGAATGTTTGAAATAAACATATCTTGTTTGTTACTTTCTGTTTATCATTATCAAATCAGACAAGGGCATATTTGACAACAGGTAGAGATTGTGCACAATTCCCATTAATCCACAGCAAGACTAACTGTAACTGGTGAAAAGAAACAAAATCAATTTACAAGACAGCCGGATATCTTAACAAGAAATCAGTCCTTTTATTACCCCCCGAGTTAGTTAGGCTGTGAACATGACTCAATTGCTCAATGCCCTGTGGTGTATCAGGCAAGTTAACCCCAATACCAGAAGTCCAGCAAAGTTATATTAAGTTCAATATAATGTAATTTTCCCATTTGAATGCAAGAAATGTAAGCCATGATGTGCTGAGCAGGCAAGATAAAAATACTTGATATATGGGACTGGTTGCACTTTTCTTGAAAATAAACTACTTCAATTTAGATCCACAGATGTGCAAACGTGGGAATAGAGTCCAAATGTGATTTAACTTAGGATAATATCCCTCTGAACACCCATTGTTGGGAAACAGGATCTAGTCCTGCCCCCCACCCCACCCACAGGGAACCAATTTAAGATCTTCCATCACCAAGAGAAAAGAAAAAATATATTTCATTAATAAGTATTAGAATTTTGATAACCTGTATATATTTGTGACAGGCTTCACCAATGACAGAGATGGTGCCACACAGATTTAAATCATTATTACATCTGAGAGATTAATAGGCCAAGTGCATTGAAATATGAATATTAAACTATACAGTGATGTATGTGATTTAGTTTTTTACCCTGAGTAATAATAAAATAATAATTTTTGAAGTGACCAATTGATTATTTTAAATGCCAGCATGTTTTTGAACAATTATCCTGTTCACACATAGCATTGTGAAATGTGATTAGTCCCATTTACACCAACATGGTTAATCGAGATTAAGGGAATCGCGATTCTAACGCGCTTAGCTAAATTCACTTTTTTGCGTTCGCACATGTAAAAACGAAATCGCGATTCACCTTGCTAGATCTGGTAATTGCTGCCTTCAAGACCATGCTTTCGGTGTGTACGGTGTTATTTTCCGTTTAATACTCTCATCGGCCCAAATATTTAGTTATGCTGCCACTGATTTTTCAGACCAGTACGTCCTCTTGGCCATTTTGCTGACTGCGAAGAAACTTGATATTGCGTGAACAGTCTGTTTTCTTTCACTTTCAATAGAAACTGCACACGCGCCTTAAGTCCTCGACTTCCGGTGTTAACATCGATCCCATTCTCACTAGGAAATTATATATCGCGATTTAAGTTTACATCGATAGAATCCACCTCTCGAGTAGGATTAATTTGAATTGCGATTTGGTGTCTCTACTTCGTTCACACTAGAAGCTTTACATCGATAGAATAGCGATTTGGCACTAATCGCGATTGAAAGTGTCTCGTGTGAATGGGGTTATTAGTGCCAAATTGAAATTCTATAAATGTAAAGCCTCTAGTGTGAACGCAATAGCAACGCCAAATCACAATTCAAATAAATCCACCTCTTGAGTAGGATTCTATCAATGCAAACGGGGTATAAAACTTCTAGTGAGAATGCAATTGATGTAAACACCAGATGTTGAGGACTATTGGCATTTGCGCAGTGTCTTTGAAAGTGTCCAGTTGCAAGTGAAAAAAAACAAAAAAACACACTGTCCATGACTGTAAAGCAAGAGCAAGAGAATGTTTTGGCCTCCCAAACCAAGTATTTTATACAAAACAAAAGAAAAGAACATCATAAACATCAGTGCAAAAACATAGCTGTTGAGTCTGGAAGCTAATGCCCATGATCAACAGGACATACTGTGGTTCCCCTACCCAGTGAGGGTACAATTACCAGATTTAGCAAGGTGAATCGTGACTTCATTCTTACATGTGTCAATGCAAAAAAGTAAATTTAGATAAGCGCATTAGAATTTCGATTTCCTTAATCTCGATTACCATGCTGTGTGTGAATGGGGCTAATGATAGCGGGTTTGAGGAATTCTTGGAAAAATCTCTGCCCTTTTTCTCAGAGAAGACACCACAAAATGTGCATTAGTCCAATTGATTAGCCTGAATGTGTAAAACCACAGTCATGATGGGTTGCAACTAAAACCTTTCAATTGAATTGCACTCTTGATGCTAGACATGAACATTTAGAATTGTTTTCACCTATAGTTTCAATAATGGCCAAAATGTGTGTATCTTCAGTTTTTTACCCTCCACACAATTCACATGAAGTATTCAGTTCTAAGCTGGAAAATTTTGGAGGAAGCAGTGTTCCTCTGAATTGATTTCTAAACAATTTCTCAAAGTTTCAATGATTTTCAGTTCTAATGTTCTAAAACATTTTATTTCTAAAAAATTCTATGTAGCAATGACAAACCCATAAGTATACTTTCAGACACAAATACAAAAAATCCAATACAATTACTTAATCCCCATCCAGCCTACACGTGCAGTAAATATCCCTTACAAACAGGTTGCTATGGAGAAACTCCAGAAAGAATTTAATCCAAGACTGCATCATGGTAATTACTGCTATTCAGATAGAATTATTCATACCATCCACTGCTAAGAAGATTACAAATGCACCCATTTTTCTTTAATAAGTGAAACTAGTCTCATTACTGAAGATATTGCAAATATCTGCATAACCCCAAAGACAATCAGTCATTTTACAAATCATTTCTCCTCAATTTTTGTGTATTCTGAACATTTCAGTATAATACCAATTAATGCAAGAAATAGTCGGTTCATCATCTTCAAATCAAGAAGCTTTCTCTTTATGATCAATTTTCATTACTGATTATTTGAGTCAAAAGGCCAAATACTGTATTCTGACCACTAATATTCTTTACCAGAATTACCAACTTAAACTCAGGCATCAGACCAATTTACATGAGCATGATGGTCAAAATGATGTCTAAGGTATATTTTCTTTTGATGTAGTAGCATGGGTGTTGAGATTTAGAACTTTTGTCATCTAAAACAAAGACCAGGACAAAGTCTAAGACCATTGCTGATCACAACCCAAATGAGAATGTTAGCCTAAAATTATTCATTACATATCTGGTCTTTAAGTCGGTCTTAAAAAAAGGGATAATGACTCTTCAAGATTTCTATATCTGATCCAGCTGACACTTAACATACTCATATCTCTTTCATATGTAACGGAAGTTTTATTTAGTTATTCATTTTTAATTTTTTAATTCTAATTCTAATATTTCTATAATCACTGGATAATGAGGAGAGAGTATCTATACAAGAACCAGTTTTTATATTGTTTCATGATATATTTAACTAGATGTTTTCTAGCAATTTCATGAAATTGTCATGGTAGAACAGTTAAATACTCTTAAAAGATTATTTAATAATAATTATTATATATACATGTTGAAATGTTGAAACCAGGCAGTTGATAAATACTCTGAGAAGAATCAGATGATATAATACAGAATACATGAAGGATAGTATTTCATAAATTTATATACCCTTCAAGTGTAGATAATAGATGGTGTCACCTTATTTTCCTGACTGAACACTGAAAATTGATCTCATGCACAAAACGTTCACACTGTCAAACAAGGCCATGACAATCGTCACTTAGAAAAACAAATTCCCAATCACTCCCACTGTCATTACCAAAAAATTCAAAGGTCTGTTTGGCTCATTTGAGCATTTATTAAAAATCTTTTCATAACTGACAGCTACACAAAATACACCAATTGACCTAAAAATAGGTCCCCAAATATGCCTGGTTGTTATAAAATGGATACATGAAGTTTTACACTTCATAAAAATGTAAAATGAGTTACAAGGCACAGAGGCAGGTGCATCCAAAGGTTGCTAATCAAATCTATAGTTCATTAAAACGATTTATGTCGCTGAAATAATCATCTTCAGCCACAAGTGAAAAGTGTACTAAGCTACATACCTTTTTTCTAATATCTTCATCATTAGCTGCAAGGGAAGCAAACACTCTGAAAGCCGCTTGTCGGAGCTCAGAAGCACAGATAAAATCTTTATCAGGCTAAAAGATAAGAAAGTGAAAATTAAAAAATCCACAGGTCACACACAGTTCAATATCAAATACTGTGCTTCTGGAGAACTAATTAGGGTTTCTTAGATATATTGATTGAGTGTACAGCACAGTCCCAAGAAATTAAGATGTCTCATTTTTCTTTTTAATTCTGTAATCAACTATTACAGGAGGAGAATAGGAATGTCTATTTATTCATTTTACATATATTTCTTTAATCCTAGAGATATGTATCCTTTATTAAGTTCACACATTTAATTCTCCATATACTGAAGTAATATGGCATGACTAGAATGCTCAATAATTGCTAGTCATGAAACTGATCAAGGGTTTCTGGATTCTAACTTAGAATGATGAGAATTTAGACCTTTGACTTTTTTTTATAAGATTTGTTCTCCAGAGAAATATTTATAAAATTATTCCTACTGCACCAAAGGTCATTTTCACTGAGAAATAAGTACACGTATCGTAATCCTTGCAATACAATATCTTTCATCACATTTTGACTGATATGTTATGCAAATTGCATGTTTCAGAAAATATATTCAGTGACCTGCAGAATCACTACAACTCCCCTTATTCTGAGAAGCAGAACTCTGGAGCAATATACATACTCATAATTTCCTCTATAACATCAAGAGATTGGCAAATGACATGTAAAATATAATATAAATATATTGCTATCCGAGTTACCTTGGCAACAGGCAACTAATTGACTGGACTAATATTTCTAATGACAAACACAATCATGCCAATGCATCTCACCTAACACAACTGTAGCATGTTCAGTTTAAAAATTGAAGGTCAAGAGTTGAAAGGTTGTAGAACCCATCACCCATTGCCTCTCAAACTGGCAAGGCGAGCTGAACCTATCACAGTCCTGGTCACTAAATTATCCCCCCCCCAAACCCCCGAGTCATGCCACTTTGACCGACTCAAAACAACAGATTTTCATATTTTAACTGCTTGTAGCATGAGAATTTATCAGATAAATTTTGTCAAAAAAAAATCCTCCAACACAATAAACAAAAAAAAGGAAACTCTAGCATCTGTATATCTTCTTGAAATTCTTACCTCTTCACCCTTCTTATAAGAATCATTCATCCCAAGCAATGGTGAGTACCTGAAATACTCAGCCAGCGTTTTTATGAGGTGGTCAGACACACTGGCCATCTGCTGTAAGTCCATGTCCACCTCTGTTAAATAGGCCAGAGTCTCTGCACCTTCCACCCTGTCTGATACACTCTTGTCTTTCTTACACATCCTAACTAGGGTTGGTAGAGTCTGGAGAATTACAGATATATGTGTTAACAAAGAAAGCAACAAATGATCTCTTATTTGCATATTTGATTTAATCTGAACCATCCAGCATTTCTATTAAAAATAATTATGTTGACTTTTGTTTTAAATAAAATAAACTGTCTAAGGAAAAAGAAAACCATGGCTTGCAGCAGCAATAACTTACAACATAAAACCTATACATGATAATAAACTGAAGCGTGAGTAGATATTTATTAATTTCTTGATGACAACCTGAAGTATAACAGCTTCTTGTTTCAGTGTAGGACACAACCTAGGTGTGGCTAAATAATAGCCTAGCTAAGACAGAGCACTCTGCATATTTCTTTAGTGAACAGAAATGATAAAAACTTAATTTACTTTTGGGGAAAAAAAGGCAAAACTGACAAAATACAGGTTTCAGTAAATACCTTCATTGTAATGATAGGATCATGAGGATCTATTGCACCAGCTCGGCATAAATAAGTTAAACTTTTGGCAGCTGCAATCTGCATCTCTATACTTCTGTCCCTGGTTAAGCACTGTGCTATCAAGTCTGGGATCCTCTCTCCACAATAGGAAGCTGAAACAGCATTGGTGACTGTACATATATAAGTGGTGGAAAGAGGAAATTATTATTTCTATTGCATGACTTTTCAGTTTAATATAAGAATTTTGCAGGGGTTAAATGTTTTTAAACACCAGTATCATCTTACTAACCTGTTGCCACTGCTATGGACACTTGATCATTCTTGTAGCACAACTGAGCAAAACATTTTAATGCAGGCATCTGAACCTAAGTGATAAAAAATATTTCAAAGTTATATGACAGCATGTCTCTTTAAGATATAAACTACTGACATTTAAAATTTTCAATTGAAAAATATTTTGAAAAATTGTTTTTGTCTTAAATATCTTGTTTCATGAACCTGCCAATGTTTTTGGCAAATGTTTTTTTCTTTACAAGTGGGAAATACAAATTTCAATCTGAAAAAAAAAAATTTGTAAAACATAAAACAAGGGCTTTTGAACCCTGTCTTGACCATTACCTTGTATACATTTGAGCAGAGAAGAGGTGCCAGGGCTATGATAGCACCACTACTGCACAGCACTGCCTGGTGTTCTTCTGTCTGCAACAGAAAAATTCAACATTCACTGGAAATCCCCCTTTTTTGTGATACAGTTTGTTTTATCTATGAATTCTGCTTGTCTGTAATACATAAATCATACCCATGTTTTTGCTGTTCAAAATCATCCTTAAATTTAACATGAAGTAAAAATTCTGACTTGTTATTTGGCACAAAATCTAGTGAGGAATATTACATCTTCCAATTGACATCATGGAGTTATGTAGCAGAGAATATTTTAACATCGTTCTTATAAATGAAAGGGATAATACCACCGATTCTATTGATTCTCCAAACAGCCCACCCTGAAATACTTCATATGACCTACTTAAAAATCTATTTGTATTGCTACTTGCACTTTAATTTTATCAAAAACAGGCCATCTTCTATTCTTGCTTCATACCTACCTTGCAGCAGTGTGCCAAAATGTTGGTAACACATTCTTGTGTGCCTGCTGATAGGGACATGATAGAAATGAGGTGTGGGATTGTACTGGCATCCTGACATATTAAAAATAATAACAATACAGATTAATGTAGAAATCTACCGCATACTCATGAACCTGCCCACCCACACAGATCCTTAACACAAACAAACAAGCTAGATAATCGTGATAAAAATAAGATGGCATAAAAAAATACCTAGAATAGTATATTTTCAATTCTTATGATACATCGATTTTAAGTTAACAGCAATTATTAAAATGCCAAAAAGAGAAGGCTGAAAATTATATAGTTATTACCTGGTAAACATACTCTATTGGAGACAAAGGACTAATAAATATTGTTCTCAAACACCGTAAACAGGCTTCCACATACTTCAAATCTGGGCGACACAGACCTGAAAAATTTAATTACATCACTTTGCTATCAAAATTGGTCATATTCTTGAAGAACAATGGACTAAAAAGTTAAACAGCTAAAATATGAAAAAAAAGAGAGAAAGGCACTTTATTTGGTTTCCTTCCATCAAATTCACAAATGAAATTTAAAAAAAACAATACAACATAAATCTATGCAATAGTATTAAAAAACTAAATCTAAATCAACTAAATCTAAGTGGTACTAAACTAATACATAATAATTTTTAAAATCACACACAGTACTGTACTATCAATATATGTTTGGAGAATTTTAATGAAGAGGTCAATATATATATATATATATATATATATATATATATATATATATATATATATATATATATATATATATATATATATATATATAACCAGAGGGTGTCTAACTTCACAAGTTGGGGGCCCTTGATCAATAACATGCTACAAATAAATCATGGTAATTACCTTTCAGCATGACAGTGACTGTGCCAATATCAATAAGAGACTGTATGTTTTCCAGGGTTCCCTTAGCCAGGCTGCCCAGCACCACAGCAGACTCCACCCTAAGCTCTGTGCTGCTCTGATCATCAAGCATGAATTGTAGGAGCCTGGAGGTAAAACAAAGTATAACACCATTTCAAAACATAAACAAAACTATGCCTAGCTTTGACCATGAATAATTTTTTTCTAAGAGAACAATTTTTAAGTTAAGAAAATCTGGTATAGGATTATTTGAAAAATACTGAAAACCACCTTGGGTTCAGTTAAAAAAACATGTTTTGTGGGTAACCAGTAATCTTGATTAAATAATACATCAGAATATATAAGGTTTTTGAAGTAGCTACCGGATTTGTTACTAAAATGAAAATACTTCAAATATAAAACCTAACAAAATGGTAAACATCAAAAGATCTTCACATGAATACCAACACAATTAATAAAGTCTTTAAAGATACTCTGTCACTACACCAGGCAATTTCCCAATCTTTAATAGGACAGAACTCAATGTATTCTCAGTGACAACCCACCTTGGTACTACCCCCATGTTTATAAGCTGAGCTTTTTGTTTATTGTTTCCAATAGCAGCATTTTTCATGGTTCTGAAAAATAAAACAACCATACATTTCTTAAACAATTAAGTGCATTTTCATGGGGTATTATTAATCTTTTTTACATTTTATATAATTTCAATGAAGTGATCAAAATACACATATTGAATCAAAGGTTATTTGTGTTCACATCTTAGGATTCTTGACACACTTTCATGTAAATGGTGTCTTTTTTTTCTGACACGGTCAGAGTGACTGTGTCAGAAAAAGGAGACCACTAAATAAATTAGGGAAAATCAAATACTACTGCATTGATGAGAAATAAATACATAATTCTTACACTACTCCTTGAAGCCAATTGTCTGGATCCTGCCCAAATACTTCTTCCAGAAAGCTGCCATATCCATCAACCTCCTGAAGTGCAAGAAATAATTATATATTAAATATCATGTATACCTATTTAAAAATCTATTGGTATGTCTAGGCAAACTGATTGTGATTCAAAAACAAGATCTAAAATAACAATTCTAATCTGCTAAATACCATGAAACCTTTTTTCACAGGATTGCACTGAAAAATATAAAAAACCTATATTCAACTCAATGAAAATGAAAAAAATGCCAACCAACTATAATGCTATTGCTGTGTTTCAAACTGATTATTATGCCTGATGTTGTGTGTATCAACATAACCTGAATGGCTGGCAGAAAGAGCCCAGGAGAAACTGCCAGCAACTCTTAGGAAAATGAGGGGTCAGCATACTGCAACTATCTCATAGATGGCTAATAACAACTTACAGATCCTAACATTGCTCAACATGTAAATTCTGGATGACATTTTATAGAATGAATTTACTTGTTAAAAAAAACAAATAACTGGCATGCTGTTGTTTTGAACTGGCCAACTGGTTATCTGCCACTGAGTCTAGCCTATTTTAAAAGCAGTGATACATTTCACAAAACACATTTCAATTTAGAGGTATAAATGATTGAAGTAATGTGAAATTTTCAAAAGATCCTTCAGCTTCATTGAAGAGGCCTTTGCACCACCCTACTTTGGTAATCCCTTAGATGTTATTCAGATAAAAGGCTATTAGCCTTGAGTCCATATTTTCCAAAAGGAAAAGAGTCGCATCTTAAAGTGAATAATGTGTTAATTTGACGGGGTACTGGTAGAGCCAAAGCCTGGCAATAGGCTTTACAAACTGTTACTAACAAGATACGGGAAGAGATTACCACACGGTTCAGGCAGAATGTTAATAAAAAGTAATTACAAGTGTACATTATATGAAACAAGTAAACCTTTTCACCATACGGAACAAATACTTTTCTATAAATAGCATTACCATGTTAGGCGGAATCATAGTGAAAACCAAGAGAGCTTTCGTTGTCCTGACCTTGGTCTCGTTCTCAGTTATAAATAGAGTTCCTCACATTCGGGCTAAATTTTAGTTTCTCAATAATTTTTGTATAATTTTAAGTGATTTTAGTGTACAATATGCTAATATATATCTTTATTTGGAATATGTATCTTTTTATAGTAATTTTTTTCGATAAGTATATGATAAAGCGATAAAATGTAGTTATGTAGTTTGGTATCGAACTGAATTAAAGACCAAGATCGACTCCATCACCGGCGGGAGCTTTGTATTTAGGGGCCGGTTGTTTACGCATGTTTTTGTTTAGTGATTTTTCGGTCGTTTAAATCAAGGTAGGTACCTAAAATATTGCAAAGCAAAATTATAGAACTTCTAGTCAAACTTGTGACTCGTAGAATTAATGGAAAAAACTGAAAAGGTCTAGATCATACTGATTTGCTTTCACTGGGGTCCACTGGCTTCAATTTCAACTTCGGCCTCGACTCGAAAGTTAAAAATCGTAACAAATCTTTTTGTGTGTATGAGTCGCATCAGGGCGAAGACTTTGTTCCGACTCTCGAGTCGAGGCCGAAGTTGACGGTGAAGCCATCTTGATGGCATAATTTCCAAAATGAAGCCTTGAAGGGGTGAAATAAGATTCTGTTCAGTATGATGGATTTTCAGTTGCAAAAGTTCATCTTGCTTTTTACCAAAACTAACAACCCTTCCTGAAGGTTATTAAAAGTAAGTGTGGAATCTATGAATTGCATAAACAAATATCTCATTTGTTAAGTACTATAGTCACTGAGATTACGATTGACTGGTAAAAAGTAAAAAAAAAATTAGAAACCTTTTCTCCTTGTTTATTTTCAAGTATTATTACATTTGAATAGAGCAAAAATTTGTTAAGCCATAAATGAAAATATGATTTATGATTTTTTTTATCTAGTTTTACCATCAAAAAATGAAGATAGCCATAGAAGGTTGCTGCCATGGAGAATTGGATAAGATTTATGAAACCATAGAACATCTTTCCAAAAAACAAGGGATCAAAATTGACTTGCTGCTAATATGTGGCGACTTTCAAGCAGTGAGGAATACAGCAGACTTACAGTGCATGGCAGTACCTCCAAAATATCAGCAGATGAACACATTTTATAAGTATGTTATACTTCTTCAAAAGAAAACGATTTTCAACAAGTTACACACAGCTGTATCAATGTTAATACAAGCAAAATGTCTGCTGTATTTTTTATATATAATCTATCACTTCTCCAGCATATGAACAATTAAAGAATATTAAACGTTAAATTTTGTGGTTTATAAATACATGTTCTTCTATCAGATACTATGGTGGAATCAAGGCCCCTATCCCTACTGTGTTTATAGGAGGTAACCATGAGGCCTCCAACTACCTCCAGGAGCTGCCATATGGAGGATGGGTGGCACCTAATATTTATTATATGGGTAAAACTCATCTTAAGATTATTTCACATTTTGTAATTGGCTTTCTTTTTTTTATTTGAGGAATTAAAGTCTTTCAAGGTTGGGAAAACTTTATATGTCCTCTCACACTTAATCACTAAATACTTTTTATAGGTTAACCATGTTTTCTGTTCATATTACAAGACAGTCATGCTTGAATTCATTTCTGCAGTTGGGTATCTTTTCCTTTCTTTCTTTGTTTGATAAGAATTGCTTTTCTTTAAGGATATGCCAGTGTGTTGCGTTTTGGAGGTGTACGGATAGCTGGTCTATCAGGTATCTACAAATCAAGAGATTATGCCAGAGGTAAGTGAGCATGTCTTCGTCTCCCTTTTTCTCTACTAACACCATTGACTATGCCCCTGTTTAATGTTAACTTTATTGTTGCCTTACAGACACCTACTGGTAATATTTTCAGGTCATTTTGAGAAACCACCATATACAGAAAATACTAAGAGATCAGCTTATCATGTTAGGAACGTGGAAGTGTTCAGACTAAAGCAGGTAAAAATAAGTGCACTGCTGTCTAGAAGTGCTGAGCCTATGGCCTTCTGTAAAGGCTGCTTATGTAGAAGTGCTTTCAAGTCGCACATACACATGATTGGTATTGCAAATGCTACTTCTTATGTGTTGCCAAAAGAAGGTATGTAATCCCATGCTTATAGAAGCCTTTTGTGCGGTAGGATATTTGTATCTCATTCTTTCTCTTTTTTCTGGTTGAAGACCTGTCTTGGAAAAAAGTCATAAAGATAGCTGTCCTTTTTTTTAGTCTTGTGCCATAGATTGCATTTTAATTCACCTTAGAAAACACAAGCAGTTGTGCTTTCTAAAAGCAATCTTTTAAAATCTACAGTGAATTTCGCTGAGACTATTCCCCCAAGAAAAAATCTTCTCAAAAATATTTAAGAAAAGCCCATAATAATACTTCAAATATCATTTAGCTTGACATAAAGTCTACTTGACATACTAGTGAACTTCACATTCAGCATATTTAAAACTTTAAAACTCATGGAAATATACAAGTTATGTTGCATTTATATTTTGAGGCACTGATGGCATATTCCTTGTCCAGTTGTGAAGACTTAGCTCAGTGCTGTTCTATCTCATTAGACCCGGTGATGAGTTGAAACTTTTTCCATCCATTCTTCCTCTTTACTGGGCATGGCATATAACTCTACTTATTTACGGGGTGGGAGGACAAGTCATAATATGCTGAGGTAGTCCACTCTAAGTTAAGTCATCACAAATGGACTAGAAGTGCATATAAAGAAAGTTTGGGGAAAAACAAGTGGCAGCAAAAGTGTCATACCTATTTTATAAAGAGGCAAGTTTGAGTATCACAAGAAAAATAACAAGTTCCCTTGTTCATTTACCAATTAACATTTTTTCTTCATTTACATACTGTTAAAGTATGTAAAATTATGACAGTTTTTCTGAATCTTTTGCATGCCAAAATTTTCATGTCAAATATTTCAAACCTAGTGATCTTCTGATAAAATAATGACGTGCTTGATTTGGCAAGTGAAGAGAAAATATACATTATATATATTAAATAGAGATAACCCTTTGCCATTGACACTTGTTCTTTCAGCTTTCCACACCTGTAGATATCTGTATGTCACACGACTGGCCAAGGGGTGTTTATTACCATGGCAACACAAACAAGTTATTAATGAAAAAGAAATTCTTCAAGGAAGAGGTTGAAAATAACACACTGGGGAGTCCACCAGCAGAGGAGCTACTCCACAAGTTGAAGCCCAATTATTGGTTCTCTGCACACCTTCACGTCAAATTTCCTGCAGTTGTTGAACACAAGGTATGGATACAAGCTAGTTAAAGTTGTACAATCTCTCTGTCTTTCTCTTTCTTCTTATAATGATCACATATAATGGTTATACTTATTTCATTTTTCTTTTGATAAATGATTCTGATATAAATAAACCCTTAAAATTTTTTTTTTTATAATTGCATCTGCATTGCCTTTTTTATATTAATATTTGTACCACCAGCGTTAGCGCTGGCGGTACACATGGTTTCGGTCTCGTCCGGATCGTTCCGCCGGCTCCGCCGGCTCCGCCGGCTCCGCCGGCTCCGTTGGCTCCGCCGGACGGCTACCGTTACCGCTTCTCCTCCTAGACGGTAAGGCCCCCCATACCCATCTCATGGATTTAGGTCACCTATAATCTCAACTCGTTCCACGTAAAATTTGGGCTTTGTCGGTATTGGGGTCTGGGTGTGGCACTCATTGCAATGCACCCTTGTCCAAAAATGGCAAAATTAAATGCTAATTATCTACCCTACGGAAGGAGTTACGGGAAAAATTTCTACAGACGGCTTTCCAAAAGTCATATGTGTAGATTTCAAATATACCCTCGGATTTGACCTTTGACCTTTACTTCAAGGTCAAATGGGCCAAAATTTTCAAAAAAATGAAATTTTTTACGAAAAAAAAATTTTTTGCCCTGTTATTCAGACACCACACAGACTTAACCAATAATATTATTGGAAAGTGTTACCCTTCAGGTCATCTTTCATCTCCGTGAATTTGGGGTCAATCGGTGCGTTTTCACAGGAGTAGCGGCCATAAGATACCGAAACTGAAAACTGTCTCTAATTCGGGAACCGTTAATGCTAGAGACCCATTCTTTTTTGCATTTTGTAGAGCATGTAAAGCCCAACACTGAAGGTGGTCTCGGTTTTTTTGTATTCCATACGGTTTTCGAGTTACGCTGTATCAAAAAGTACATATTGGTGGTGAAAGGAAAATGTACGGAAGCCCACTGGTGCCATATGTAGAAAAAAAAATTATCTCGAAATTTCGAGATACTATTTTGAAATTTGAACAAAAAAATTTACCACCAGCGTTAGCGCTGGCGGTACACATGGTTTCGGTCCCGTCCGGTCCGTTCCGCCGGCTCCGCCGCCATGTTACCGTTACCGCTTCTCCTCCTAGACGGTAAGGGCCCCCGTACCCATCTCATGGATTTAGGTCACCTATAATCTCAACTCGTTCCACGTAAAATTTGGGCTTTGTCGGTATTGGGGTCTGGGTGTGGCACTCATTGCAATGCACCCTTGTCTAAAAATGGCAAAATTAAATGCTAATTATCTACCCTACAGAAGGAGTTACGGGAAAAATTTCTATAGACGGCTTTCCAAAAGTCATATGTGTAGATTTCAAATATACCCTCGGATTTGACCTTTGACCTTTACTTCAAGGTCAAATGGGTCAAAATTTTCAAAAAAATGAAATTTTTTACGAAAAAAAATTTTTTTGCCCTGTTATTCAGACGCCACACAGACTTAACCAATAATATTATTGGAAAGTGTTACCCTTCAGGTCATCTTTCATCTCCGTGAATTTGGGGTCAATCGGTGCATTTTCACAGGAGTAGCGGCCATAAGATACCGAAACTGAAAACTGTCTCTAATTCGGGAACCGTTAATGCTAGAGACCCATTCTTTTTTGCATTTTGTAGAGCATGTAAAGCCCAACACTGGAGGTGGTCTCGGTTTTTTTGTATTCCATACGGTTTTCGAGTTACGCTGTATCAGAAAGTACATATTGGTGGTGAAAGGAAAATGTACGGAAGCCGACTGGTGCCATATGTAGAAAAAAAAATTATCTCGAAATTTCGAGATACTATTTTGAAATTTGAACAAAAAAAATTTTTATCTCGAAATTTCGAGATAGCATTTTGAAATTTGAACAAAAAAAAAATTATCTCGAAATTTCGAGATAGCATTTTGATATTTGAGCAAAAAAATTTATCTCGAAATTTCGAGATAGTATTTTGAAATTTGAACAAAAAAAATGCTATCTCGAAATTTCGAGATAATTTTTTTTTTCAACATATGGCACCAGTCGGCTTCCGTAAAAATGTGCAGTACGGTAATGGATAATAAATTTTGAACTCCGGAAAAATAAAACATAATGCTTGGCAAAGCAGACAACTTGTGGTCAAAAATGACATTATTTTATCAAATTTAAACTTCTGCAACTTCAGAGAACCTCCCATTTCAAGAACTTTGACCAAAATGACCTTTTCTTTATTTTAATTAATTTTTTCTGTAGGAAATTTATGGCACATTATGGTAACTCCAAAATTATAACATTTAGTCCCTTATATCTCCAAAACTGGCAGAGATAGGTCCATAGTTACTATTGAAGTTGAATAGGAAGTCATATACTGGCAATCTTACTGTGACCTTGACATTGACCTTTGACCTACTTTTCACCATGAACTGAACTTTGCAAATTTTGCTTCCCTTTTATCTCCAAAACTGGCAGAGATAGGTCCATAGTTACTATTGAAGTTGAATAGGAAGTCATATACTGGCAATCTTACTGTGACCTTGAAATTGACCTTTGACCTACTTATCACCATGAACTGAACTTTGCAAATTTTGCTTCCCTTTTATCTCCAAAACTGGCAGAGATAGGTCCATAGTTACTATTGAACTTGAATAGGAAGTCATATACTGGCAATTTTACTGTGACCTTGAAATTGACCTTTGACCTACTTTTCACCTTGAACTGAACTTTGCAAAATTTGCTTCCCTTTTATCTCCAAAACTGGCAGAGATAGGTCCATAGTTACTATTGAACTTGCATAGGAAGTCATATACTGGCAATTTTACTGTGACCTTGAAATTGACCTTTGACCTTCTTTTCACCATGAACTGAACTTTGCAAATTTTGCTTCCCTTTTATCTCCAAAACTGGCAGAGATAGGTCCATAGTTACTATTGAAGTTGAATAGGAAGTCATATACTGGCAATCTAAATGTGACCTTGAAATTGACCTTTGACCTACTTTTCACCATGAACTGAACTTTGCAAATTTTGCTTCCCTTTTATCTCCAAAACTGGCAGAGATAGGTCCATAGTTACTATTGAAGTTGAATAGGAAGTCATATACTGGCAATCTTACTGTGACCTTGAAATTGACCTTTGACCTACTTATTACCATGAACTGAACTTTGCAAATTTTGCTTCCCTTTTATCTCCAAAACTGGCAGAGATAGGTCCATAGTTACTATTGAACTTGAATAGGAAGTCATATACTGGCAATTTTACTGTGACCTTGAAATTGACCTTTGACCTACTTTTCACCTTGAACTGAACTTTGCAAAATTTGCTTCCCTTTTATCTCCAAAACTGGCAGAGATAGGTCCATAGTTACTATTGAACTTGCATAGGAAGTCATATACTGGCAATTTTACTGTGACCTTGAAATTGACCTTTGACCTTCTTTTCACCATGAACTGAACTTTGCAAATTTTGCTTCCCTTTTATCTCCAAAACTGGCAGAGATAGGTCCATAGTTACTATTGAAGTTGAATAGGAAGTCATATACTGGCAATCTAAATGTGACCTTGAAATTGACCTTTGACCTACTTTTCACCATGAACTGAACTTTGCAAATTTTGCTTCCCTTTTATCTCCAAAACTGGCAGAGATAGGTCCATAGTTACTATTGAAGTTGAATAGGAAGTCATATACTGGCAATCTTACTGTGACCTTGAAATTGACCTTTGACCTACTTTTCACCATGAACTGAACTTTGCAAATTTTGCTTCCCTTTTATCTCCAAAACTGGCAGAGATAGGTCCATAGTTACTATTGAAGTTGGATAGGAAGTCATATACTGGCAATTTACTGTGACCTTGAAATTGACCTTTGACCTACCTTACAATGAACTTAACTTTGATTGCACCATTTTTAGTTATATATATTTTTTGCATATTTTGAAAATTCTTGTTGATTGCATTTTTACAGCTTGTCAAGCACAAGACTGGTGGCTGCACCCCTTATTTTGTGTATGTGGGGGTCTATACGAATGCGCTTGCTCCAGCTGGTGGTACAATATTCGGAGGCGGTATCGCCTCTCTGATCCTCTAGTTTTATATATTAGCAGCAGGGTTCATTCAAAGTAAGAGACTGAAAATAAATTATCTTGAATGCTTTCATACAAGTAAAAGAGATGACAGAACTGGATGCACAATAGCAATTGCTTTACATTGTGTCATTATAGAGAATGCGCATGTGCAGTGTCATATTAAATGATGAAATTTGTACTAAAATGCTTGCTTATGATAAAAATCATGATAGTAAATTTTCTGTCAATATTTCAATGATTAATTTGCTGTCATGACAACAACTGAGAAGAAGTTACTGTAGTGTATTGTATATTAATTGTACCACCAGCGTTAGCGCTGGCGGTACACATGGTTTCGGTCCCGTCCGGATCGTTCCGCCGGCTCCGCCGGACGGCTACCGTTACCGCTTCTCCTCCTAGACGGTAAGGGCCCCGTACCCATCTCATGGAAAAATAAAACATAAGGCTTGGCAAAGCAGACAACTTGTGTTCAAAAATGACATTATTTCATTAAATTTGAACTTCTGAAACTTCAGAGCACCTCCTATTTCAAGAATTTTGACCAAAATGACATTTTCTTTATTTTAATTAATTTTTTCTGTACGAAATTTAAGGCACATTATGGTAACTCCAAAATTATAACATCTAGTCCCTTATATCTCCAAAACTGGCAGAGATAGGTCCATAGTTACTATTGAAGTTGAATAGGAAGTCATATACTGGCAATCTTACTATGACCTTGAAATTGACCTTTGACCTACTTTTCACCATGAACTGAACTTTGCAAATTTTTCTTCCCTTTTATCTCCAAAACTGGCAGAGATAGGTCCATAGTTACTATTGAACTTGAATAGGAAGTCATATACTGGCAATCTAAATGTGACCTTAAAATTGACCTCTGACCTACTTTACACCATGAACTGAATTTTGCAAATTTTGCTTTCCTTTTATCTCCAAAACTGGCAGAGATAGGTCCGTAGTTACTATTGAACTTGAATAGAAAGTCATATACTGGCAATCTAAATGTGACCTTAAAATTGACCTCTGACCTACTTTACACCATGAACTGAATTTTGCAAATTTTGCTTTCCTTTTATCTCCAAAACTGGCAGAGATAGGTCCGTAGTTACTATTGAACTTGAATAGAAAGTCATATACTGGCAATTTAAATGTGACCTTGAAATTGACCTTTGACCTACTTTTCACCATGAACTGAATTTTGCAAATTTTGCTTCCCTTTTATCTCCAAAACTGGCTGAGATAGGTCCGTAGTTACTATTGAACTTGAATAGGAAGTCATATACTGGCAATCTAAATGTGACCTTAAAATTGACCTTTGACCTACTTTTCACCATAAACTGAACTTTGCAAATTTTTCTTCCCTTTTATCTCCAAAACTGGCAGAGATAGGTCCGTAGTTACTATTGAAGTTGAATAGGAAGTCCTATACTGGCAATCTAAATGTGACCTTAAAATTGACCTTTGACCTATTTTTCACTATAAACTGAACTTTGCAAATTTTGCTTCCCTTTTATCTCCAAAACTGGCAGAGATAGGTCCATAGTTACTATTGAACTTGAAAAGGAAGTCATATACTGGCAATCTAGATGTGACCTTAAAATTGACCTTTGACCTACTTTACACCATGAACCGAATTTTGCAAATTTTGCTTTCCTTTTATCTCCAAAACTGGCTGAGATAGGTCCATAGTTACTATTGAACTTGAAAAGGAAGTCATATACTGGCAATCTAAATGTGACCTTAAAATTGACCTTTGACCTACTTTACACCATGAACTGAATTTTGCAAATTTTGCTTTCCTTTTATCTCCAAAACTGGCTGAGATAGGTCCGTAGTTACTATTGAACTTGAATAGGAAGTCATATACTGGCAATCTAAATGTGACCTTAAAATTGACCTTTGACCTACTTTTCACCATAAACTGAACTTTGCAAATTTTTCTTCCCTTTTATCTCCAAAACTGGCAGAGATAGGTCCGTAGTTACTATTGAAGTTGAATAGGAAGTCATATACTGGCAATCTAAATGTGACCTTAAAATTGACCTTTGACCTACTTTACACCATGAACTGAATTTTGCAAATTTTTGCTTTCCTTTTATCTCCAAAACTGGCAGAGATAGGTCCGTAGTTACTATTGAACTTGAATAGGAAGTCATATACTGGCAATCTAAATGTGACCTTAAAATTGACCTTTGACCTACTTTTCACCATAAACTGAACTTTGCAAATTTTGCTTCCCTTTTATCTCCAAAACTGGCAGAGATATGTCCATAGTTACTATTGAACTTGAATAGGAAGTCATATACTGGCAATCTAAATGTGACCTTGAAATTGACCTTTGACCTACTTTTCACCATGAACTGAACTTTGCAAACTTTTCTTCCCTTTTATCTCCAAAACTGGCTGAGATAGGTCCATAGTTACTATTGAACTTGATAAGGAAGTCATATACTGGCAATCTAAATGTGACCTTAAAATTGACCTTTGACCTACTTTACACCATGAACTGAATTTTGCAAATTTTGCTTTCCTTTTATCTCCAAAACTGGCTGAGATAGGTCCGTAGTTACTATTGAACTTGAATAGGAAGTCATATACTGGCATTATAAATGTGACATTAAAATTGACCTTTGTCCTACTTTTCACCATAAACTGAACTTTGCAAATTTTGCTTCCCTTTTATCTCCAAAACTGGCAGAGATAGGTCCATAGTTACTATTGAACTTGAATAGAAAGTCATATACTGGCAATCTAAATGTGACCTTGAAATTGACCTTTGACCTACTTTTCACCATGAACTGAATTTTGCAAATTTTGCTTCCTTTTTATCTCCAAAACTGGCTGAGATAGGTCCATAGTTACTATTGAAGTTGAATAGGAAGTCCTATACTGGCAATCTAAGTGTGACCTTGAAATTGACCTTTGACCTACGTTTTATCATGAACTGAACTCTGCTAATTTCTTTCTCTTTTAACTTCAAACTTGACAGAGATAGGTCCATAGTTACTCTTGAACTTGAATAGGAAGTCATATACTGGCAATTTACTGTGACCTTGAAATTGACCCTTGACCTACCTTACGAAGAACTTAAATTTGATTGTACCATATATATTTTTTGCAATAGTTTAAAAATTCTTGTTGATTGCATTTTTACAGCTTGTCAAGCACAAAACTGGTAGCTGTGTCCCTTATTTTGTGTATGTGGGGGTCTATACGAATGCGTTTGCTCCAGCTGGTGGTACAATATTTGGAGGCGGTATCGCCTCTCTGATCCTCTAGTTTTATCTTATATATGTTAAAGGTTGAAGGCGAACCATCTAAAACCACAAAGTTCTTGGCTCTGGACAAATGTTTGCCTGGGAGAGATTTTTTACAGGTAATTTAAGAGGTATAGAAGTATCCTCATATTGGATGTATTAAGCAGGCTTACATGGTCATATTCTTTTATTCTTAAAAGGATAACAACTCTTCATGTGAGATCTATATTTCACTATAAAAACATTGTAAACAGTTCATAGAAATATAATATATACTATTTTACCACAAAAACGGCAGTTAAAGCAATTATTCTGAAATCTGTGCATGCCATCGGACCATGTGACCTCCATAGATGGCTATATTGTGTAATAATCTCTTAAGAGGATCTTAAGAGATTATTACAAAAAAATAATCCACCTTGAGTTTCTCTATGCATAAGCATGTTTTACAAGTTCAGTCCTTTATCCATAAGAAATTAAAAAAGACATAAGTACCAATATCAATTAGTTGATTTTACTTATTTAGTATCCATTTTTCTTCCATGCACTGCATCAGTGATCAGCAAGCATTAAAAGTGTAGAACACTTTTTTATGATATTTAAAATTTTTCAGATATTAGATATTCCACATGACCCAGAACAGCCACTAGTTCTGCAGCATGATGCAGAGTGGCTGGCCATACTCAAGTCTACCAACCATTTGACACATATTCACCCTACACCACAGTACATGCCTGGGCCTGGATGTAATGACAGGTATTGTTACACAAGGACATATAATTATGTTTATTTTTCCAAGTAGCAATGAATAAGGACAATACGGTTGCTTAGAACCCAACAGGTTCAGTAGTGAATTCTAAAATGAGTACATTTTGTGTTGTGGCATTTTGTAATGCTTCGTGCATGACTTGCATAATATGAATAACTTTGTATGAAAGGGGCCTTATGAAAGTTATGGCAGTCATATATACCCATTATCATGCAGCTGTCAAGGATGAATTTTGCCTCGAAGTATCATGATCTTATTCAAACTTTATGATCTTTTTTCTAATTCCAGATATGATTTTACAGTTACCCAAGAAGAATTAAATGCATTAAAAGAGGATTTTGGAGGTGATTTTGCAATACCAGAAAACTTTGAACCCACTGTCCCAGTTTATGATCCCAATCAACCCAAGCAAAAAATGCCATCGCCACAGGTTCACATCAACCCACAGACAACACTGCTCTGCACCATGTTGGATATCACAGATCCCAATGCCGCTCTGTCAGGAAAGTCCAGCACGCTGGATATTGATGAACTTGAGGAAGTTGAAGAGGATGAGGAAGATTCATCAATTTGTTCAGCACTGGATACAACAACAGAAACCAGCATCTCCTTCACAAATCCAGATGAGATTGCTCTTGATGACCTAGAGGAAGATGACACTGATAGTGGGATTCCAGATTTGTCGTCTAATGCAGCTGATCTGTCAGCCGAAAGTGGACAGGATTCCCCCAAACCTCTGGCAAACTTATCCTTTGATTCTGACAGTGCTTCTGAGTCTACCAAGCTATTGACAAAGATGGCTTTGCCAGCTCCAAAATCTTCTGAAGATGGCAGCACAGCTGGGTCCTGCGACTCTGATAGTGCTGCAGAATCTTTAAATCCAAAAACTGGCCCAAACACTGAACTCAAAATTGGCAGCTCACCTCTGAGGTCCTTAGATTCCAGCAATGCAGACTCTGATAGTTCCTCCTCACCATCCACACGTAGACCACTGGATGTTGGGGAGGTTTCTCATGCACAGGGTCCATCAGTCAAAAAATTTAAGCGAAGAAACCAAGCTATGTACTCTGGAGATGATGATGAAGCTAGCTAGTAGATTTTAGAATATGGCTGCATAAAGTAATATGCAAAATATTCTACAACACGTATTACCCTTTGATTTTAGAATTATTGAATGGTAAAGAATTCATCAGTTTCATTGTGCCCTGTGGGCGTGAATTGTCTTTTTTATCAACTTTCTACTAGAAAATTACAGCAGTGAATATTATGCTGTTTTCAAAAATAAGTTAAAGGCTCATGATGCTGGCAACATTTCTTAATCTCTCAGAAACATGGATTTGGCACCAATAGAAATGCAATAGCCAAGAGATAGATGATTTTAATGTTTTGAATCATTTCTTTCTGGAGGCTGGCCTTCTGTGAATAATTATGCATATAAATATTGGTCAAAGACGGCATGTGCATCAGATTTTAAACATTTTTTTATTTTCTCTGTCAGGGCAGCACTGCTGATATGCATTATTTCAGTTAGTTGAAGAATATTTTATCCTCTTCATTTATACTTTATAGTGGAAGTCCAAATATGACTTCTGCTGTCTTTGCAGTGATATTCTGTCACTTCATATATATGTATGTATGCTACAGGCAAGACTTTATTGAGAAATTTGTGGTTTACTGAAGCCTACAAACACAGAATGGATAATTTAGTATTTTATTGAGATCAAAAGACACGCTTTGTGTCTTTAATTTATGTAATTTAAATTTGAAAGTAAATTTATACACCGTTTAATAAGAAGTTTTACATTTAGTAGGGTATAGAGAAAAGGACAAAGGTTGTTGCAATATCATAATTACGGTGAATACAGGTCATCTTATGACAAATGACAAGGAAAGTAAACAACCAAAATAAACATGCATTTTTAAATGTCAAACCTTCTTTATAGTTATATTCCAACAATAAGAATATTACACTTGTGTCACAATGCCCCTTTTGCTAATTTGGTTTTTTAAAAAAAGTAGGAATGTCATCTTTACTTTTGCCTTCCTCCTTAAAGCAAGCAATGTTTCAATTTGAATATTTGTATTGCATATGGTCTTTGGTAACTTAAATATCACAGTTAAGCTGTCAGCCAATGTTGAAAGAAATTTGACAATTAAAAAGTATGCTTGCAAAATTCAAATATATCACAGCATTTAATAAGCAGTACTTTAATGGCAGCTCACGGGCCAAAAATGACTTTTACTAGAAAGCCTTGCAGTGGCAGCGGTGAAGTGAAAGATACCATTCTAACACCCACCTAAAGAAGGACAAGTATAATAATAGTAATGGTACTTGCAAGGTTCAATTTATGCACATTCCTTTTTTTTTTCACATCAAGTCCCAACATCTTCCAACTAATGTGTTTCAGATTGTCCAATTTGAGTAGTTTTGTCTTCAGTAACATCCCGCGAGTCCAAGTCTTCAAAACTCTCTCCACCATAGCTACATTCACTGGAAGCTTTCACCTGTGTATTTCCAAAACTGACACTCCTCTTTCTAGGTGAATTAAATGAAGCAGTCTTCGTTTTAGATATTTTAGTCATTTTCCAGGAATTGCAGTTTTTGGGCTTAAATCCATGTATTTCTTCCATTTCCCTCTCGTATTCCAGTTTGTTTAAAACTTTGTTGCCCTGTTGCCTAAGAAGGCCTATGAGTTTGACATTTTCATGCTGCAGCCTCTGCGACTGATTTTTCAATTTGGCATTGTCTACTTTGAGTTGCTCATAGTGGTCACCATGAAAACTGAAAAATTATGAAAATATGCCAAAATAGCCATTAATTTTCTCACAAATAAAATTGACAAATGCTATTTATATCAGATCTGTAATTATTTAGTACTAATTGTTTAGAACTCTTTAGTACTAAATCTACATGTTTTAGGCTTATTTTAAATGGTTGGTTTTCACTTAACACAAAATTCATTCATATATTATTTTTAAAAAGGAACCTCACTTTAAAATTCAGTTGAAATTATGCTAACCAATGTGGATGCAATCTCATCATTTTGACGATTAAACACAGTTAACTTACTTTTGTAACTGTTGAATGAGCTTATAATTGTCTTGGTGAGCTTTAAGCAATTGGTTCCTAAGTGTTTCAATTTCCTTTTCTTTCTCCTCCATAACTTTTCCCATGCGGATTAGTTGCTGTGACGGAGACGTGAAACTGTCACCATTTCCACCTGCTGGTCGGATCCATTGAAAGTCTTGTTTTCTAGAAAAGGAAAACATTTTGTTGGCCAAAAAATGAATTTTCCTGGAGTAAACAACAATTTTCCCATATTTACCAATGGCTAGTGAATCCATTTTTACATTCAAAGTTAGTCCCTGTTTTTTTTCTAAAAAGTTTGTTTTTTGTTAAAATCTCTTAAGAGATTATAACAGAGTATAGCCATCAATGGAGGTCATGTGGTCTGAAGACAAGCTCAGATATCAAAATAATAGCTATAACTGCCGTTTTTCTTGTACAACAGAATATATTATATTTCTATGAGTTGTTCACAATGTTTTTATTGTTAAATATAGGTCTCATACGAAGAGTTATTATCCCTTTAAAGAATAAACAGTTTCTTTCATTATATATATATCGTCAGAGTAATTGCAACCCTTTTCAGAAATGAGAATGTTGAAGTCACCAACAGACAGTCTTACCTTAAATATTTTTTAGAATACTAATTAATTAAAAGGCAAATTTAACACGAGTGCCTTTTCTGGAGTTTGATTTTTGTGTAATCTTCCACTCTATAACTCCTTGGTATTTGGCTACTTACAATTTATTAATGTTCACTTTGCTGGGTCCAGACCAGTTGGTGTATCTTGCTGGACTGTCCTTGGCTAGGCTGGAAAAGGGTCTCTCAACCACTGGGGGCTGTTTCAAGGCTTCCTAAAGTATATTTCAAAATTTTCTCATATTAATACTATAAAGAGAAAAATTAAGCAATTAAACTATTTTCAAAATATTTTCATTAAAAGCCATATAAATTTTCTATTGACATTTTTTTCTTACTTGCGCAGTGGATGAATTTTATCTTACTTTTGTCACAACGCTGACATTATCTCCCCCTCCATTGTCTTCATCTGAGAAATCGTCAGAGTAATTGCCATCCAATGCCTAGAATAAATGGAGAAAAGTAGTCAATTACTTAAAGGGTACATCAAACAGAACTTGGTATAAAGACAACATATTTCAATAATTTTATAAAATTGAATTTAAAAATTATAAAAACAATGTTCCACAAGTTTTTTTTTTTTTCTTTTTTCAAAATGCCATTTTGCCCACCCAAATATCTTAATTGCCCTAGGTAAGCAAATTGTACATTTCTTTAATATTGTCTCACCTCTTTATTTACTTCTATTTTGGCAGTTTTTTGCAACTCTGTCTGTTTTTCTTTGTTCTTCATCAATTTGGTCACCTATAAAGGCAGATATACATCTATGTATTGCTTTCCCTTCCAGGTTTGGTGTCTATGCTTTCCTTTCCAGTTTTGATGTTGAATTCTTTTACTTATTAAAATTTGTTATTATGTCTATGCTTTCACTTCCAATAGTTCCACAAGCTCAATGTAAATCTAAAACTTCTATAATTTCTATACCTTTGATTAACTTTGTTACCTTTTCAAATGAACGTCCCTGGGTTTTGAACTGAATATATAAAAGGTAAGAGAAGATTATCACAATAGTCATGTCCAAGGCACATAATGAATCGCATATCTTGCAAATGTTTTCAAATTAAATCTTTAAAGAAATTAGTCTTTGAAATGAACTACAGATTGCATTATTTTCATACATTTACATTGTTTTTTTATTTTTAATGTGGGAATGGGTTACCTTGCTCAAGGTTGTTGGAGTTAAAATAGGTCCTCTCCATCCTTTTTTCTCTTTATCAAATTTATATAAGTCTACTTCATCCGGGTTCTTTGCAAGCAATAGGAGTAAAAAGCAGAATCTTTTATGTTTAAATAGCAATCATTATAATTTTCCGTCATAATATACCTTTGTAACAGCAGTTGCCACAGAAATTGGCCCCCTCCATCCTTTAGTACTCTTGTCATATTTGAACATATCTACTTGGTCTTTATTCTGTGAAATAAACAAGGAAATAATAGAAAGACACGCCAAACAAAATCAGCAACTGAATGAAAGCACCATGTCTTTTTCTTTAAGTTCCTTATATTGATAACTCTTCTTGTGGACATCTCTCTCTCTTTCTCATACCCTTACATACCCATCCATATATTCACTATGTACCAAAACTAATGCATAGCAAATAAAATGTAATACAACAAACAAATAGAATAGGAATAGATCAGATTTAAACAAAATGAACAGCCCAATGAATCAGGTAAAAGTGTCAATGTGTATTAATTTAATAATAAACTTATTCCATACATTTATTCTTAATAGTTGGTTTCATGTTTATGCCCAGATCTTATGAATAAATAATTAAGAACAGCTTGTGGCAACTTTTGATTTTAAATGTCAATGAATTCAAAAAGCACAAAATTACTATCCTTGTTTTGAACTGCAATTCAATTAAGTAAAAATGCAAGTTGTTCACAAAACAGTACACATGCATTGACAAAATGAAAAATGAAAAAAAAAGTGGCTCTAAAACCGAGAAAACGTTTTCATTTGATGTGAATAATTTTGGGATAAAATCCTCTGTATATAATATCAAATGCCTTATCTACCAAAATCAATTTCAATAATTTTTACATGCAAGAAATAATAAAACTTGTTGGAAAGTACCTCAGCAATGAGCCTGCACCCTTATTCAAAATATTGACATGAATATTTATGAGACCTATTCAAGAGTTTAAATCTAGTTGGCAAACTCCTAAATTTTGGCAAAGGCCTTTGCATTTGATTAACATGACATAACATATAAGATATAAGTGAATTTGGGAAACTGTTCAAATATTAACAGTCTCCTATGAATGGCATTATTATTCTGCATTCCAAAAGGTCATTTATTTAGGCAGGCTTGTATCTGAAGTGTGCTGTTATATTGGGTTCTCTTATTGACACTCATTTATCAGGGGTAAATATTCTACATCAATACCTCTACTAAGTGCTACCCAAATGTAAGTTCAATAAAATCAATTGTTCGAGTGACTAGCGCTTAAGACTTATGCCTGGGCTATTGGTTACATTCTGATACTGAAAGGCAGTATCCCTATAAATTTTTAATTCCTTGGATCAATAATTTCCTTAGTGATGTCTGAACTTCTGCACCTAAAAATAAAATTCAACACAAAGATTATGCATAAAGAATACTTAATGTAATTAAGAAAACCTTGACAATGCTGAAAGGAGGTGATTCCATTTTAAATGTAGACTTCCAATTGTAATAGTCAGATTTGTGTGATTATAAACAGAGTAGACTTTTTCAACTATCAACTTCTTAGAATTCCTTAAGTTACATTCCATAATGTGCCAAAATATATACATTAACTGTATCAAAATTTTTTTCATGTTTCATATTTTGTCCAAAGAACACCTGACTCAAAAAATAACCATGCATGTGTATAAATTCAACCATTTTTCATCTGTTGAACAATACAGCCTGTACCATTCTCATTTAGCTCTGGCAGTTATAAGTGTTTGCTGTGTCTAAGGCAAGCTTCAACTCCACAACTGACAACTTAACTATGGCCTTTAAGAAAACTCTTTCACGATACAAAGTAACCAAATATTGACCTGTCCCCTAAGTAGTACTTGGTATGGATTAACTGGCAAATCTGGTCTACAAGCACGCAAGCAGTCACAAAGGTTTTTTTTATATAAGAAATAAAATAAAAATACTTCAACTTTGTTGACATATAAAAAAATAAACCCTGCTTATGAATCGTGTATCTATGCCATGTGGTCCTCCGCAGTATAGAAAAATATTTTATTTTTTGACATTATCTTAATCCAAAACTTGTTGAATTGCACTTGTCTGAAGCTAATATTTCAATTCCCGAGGTCTTACTTCAGACCAGTGTTTCAGTCTCTTCAGATCAGCCAATAAACAAATTTGTATGTGTATCTTTAAAGTATCATGATATTTTCTTCTTGGTGAGTTTGAACATTAGGAAAATAACAAAAGCACATTGAAAAGCTATTTCCTATATAAAAGAGTTTACACTGTACTTTCAAACTGGTTACTGCCTCAGCACACATATGTAGGAAATTTTGTCACTGCAATATTTTTCAAAAGATATACCTACAAAATACGATTGTGTTTCTTTTGCCTTTGGTGGACTCTCCCACTCCATTTTGTCATGTTTTCCCTGTTTAGGCATTCTGTGGACGTCTTTCATTCCCAACTCAGTATATGGTTGTAATAATGGAATCTGACTACTGAAAAATAAAATTAACAAAACTGATATAAATCTTTTACTAAATAATATCTGGTCTATCTGGAGTCTCAGACACCTTTTAAATTCTATCTGACAGTTGCTCAAATGATGTCTTTTTCATATATACCCCAGTGCTAACAACATTTGCAGAAGCATTCAATGCCAACAATCACCTTGTCAACATAAAGTAAAAGAAAAAGTAGTGCAGCATGAACTCATAAATATCAAGTTTCATATCCAAATATTTCTAAAATGAATGTTGGTGGCAAATATTACTAACGAAAGCAGAAGAAAGCAAAACAGTATGTTCCCTTATTACATCTGGATCCATTATTTGATTAAATTTTTTAAAGTACACCAAATAAATAACTGTATTTTAAATTTTTGGAACATAACTATTAGTAGGAAATTAAAATTATTTCATTTAAAACCACATATGGTTATTTATCCCAAAACTTCCACAATACAATATCTCTCTCTCTCTCCCTCTCTCTTATTCTGACCACATGGAAAAACTTTCACTTGTTTCAGTTTTACTACTAGGATCATTATACTGATAATTCATATTCAATCTTCATTATCTACTAGTAAGTTCAAATTATTTAGTTATCTGGAAAAATAAAAAAATCTACTTATCATAAAATTTATTTTCTCTGTAAAATGCGTTAAAATCACCCTTATTATATACCTCGTAATTACATATGTAATTTCCTTAATTGCTTTAAGTAAAATAAAAACTTAAAAAGAAAAAAACATATTTGAAAATGTGTTTTTAAGAGGATTTTGTTTCTTTAATCATCTTATAATTCATTCAAAGTTACAAAGCGGCAGCTTATAGTAAACCAAGTGTGCGACTCACCTTTACACAGCAGTATCAACGTATCGCATCTCACAGGTGCGATATGTTTACGCTTACCCGCCTTGCGAATTGTGCCCTTCAACACCAAACATCAACAAAACGTTCCTCCGCTCTTCTAAAAATAGTGCCATTTTCACCAGATAAATGCATGTTTATAAAATTATTCTGTGAACATTTACATAAGCACTATGATTATATGAGTATTTCTGTCTATTAATTCCGTATTGTTATATTCAATATTATGCATTTTAATCCAGCACAAATATAATATTCCTCCGCAAATATATAAGGTCAAGTTCATCAGAACGACCTTGAAAGCCAACATTTTTTCATTATAATAAAGCTATTTAGGACAACAACTTGTCGTAAAATACTCTTTTGTTTGATATTTATCATTAAAGTAATTGTCAGCTTCCCCTCATGAAGTCAATTTCTAATCATAGCCCTTATCACGTGACACCTAGTTCCTCCCTTCCGCCATATTGGCCGGCTTCACATGGAAGTTTAGGGAAACTTTCAAAGTTTTTGTTTAACCTTAGAGAGTGAAAAAATAATTTAAGTGACAAAATGGCAGGTAGAATGCCTGCAGTGGTTATAGACAATGGCACTGGGTAAGTAAATGGCTGTTCATCTTGCAAAAGTTGCACGTTACATCTTGTTGTCTGCTTACTTTACTTCCTGTTCGTATGATTCATGAATTTCATCTACTTAACAAGTCTATTTCATATATTGTTACTGTTATTTTTGTTTGGCATTGACGTATAAGCTATATCAAATGCTCCAGTAAAAACTCATGGTTACACTATCAGTACATATTGTAGTGGCAAATCATTGGAATTGTACTGATTTAGTGTGAGACATTAGAGCGAGGGGTGTGGCAGAGATTTAGATGAATCTTTCCATCTCAAAATCACCGTTAACAGATGATTTATCATACACGAATCGGGCAATGTTATTGGCCTGTTTAATTCCACAATATTAACCTTAATCTGAGAAATTCATCGCCGATTTTAAGGTGCTTTGCACACTATTTATTACTGGTGTTAGAACTAGGAAGTGATGATCAGTTGAGTCATAATGCATCAGTGGATTTGTTTCATATTTCACATCACATGTAGAATTTGTATTTAGAAAGCATTTAATATGACCCAGTAAGTGACCTTTTTGTTTCAAGAAATGATTTTGATCTGACTTCTTCCAGATAGTATTCACTGGGTAATGCCTTGAGCAAGTCACATTGTTTATAAATAAAATTTTATAGTATATTGGGATATGTTCACAAGTCGGAATCTGATAACCATAGGGTTTATTTGCCTTGCACTTTAAACATCAAAGATACCTATGCAGTGGTGCAGCAATACATTGACATTGGTAATCATTTAGGATTATTGATAGGTTTTCAGGTCAGTCCCTGCTACAATTATAGATACTATGTCATAATAGCACAACCTATTTCAATATTGCAGGTATACAAAGATGGGTTATGCTGGGAATACAGAACCCCAGTTTATCATTCCATCTTGTATTGCCATTAAAGAGACGGCCAATGTTGGTGACCAAGCCATAAGGAGGCTAGGAAAGGGGGTGGAGGATCTTGATTTCTTTATTGGAGACGAGGCTTTGGAAACACCAGCATACTCTGTCAAAGTAAGTTCTGGGGCTGTGTGTAGATTTTTGTGTAAAGAGCGTGTTTGGTACTCACTTCCAAGTATTGTGTGTTTGAGTGTTTTCTATTCCTCGCTAATTGCACATCTGAACTAAGGGATGGTTGAAATTTGCTAGGTATGAAACATGAGGGAATTTAGAAAAAAATTGTCTTTGATATGATATTTTTATACAATATTGTTTCATTATTTTTATTTAATGATCTTTAATGGCAATCTTTGTTTGGTTTAAGATATTTTTAATTGCATAGCAGATTCACCATTATTCAAATTTGTTTGGTGATATCTAGATTGTAATTTTGGATTCATTTTTCTCAGTGGCCAATAAGACATGGTATAGTAGAAGACTGGGACTTAATGGAGAGGTTTTGGGAACAAGCAATTTTCAAATATTTGAGAGCAGAGCCTGAAGATCATTACTTTCTATTAGTAAGTACAGTAACTCCATTAAGCTCTGAAAAATTTTAATTAGTAAACATTTTGTATAAATTATTATTAAATTTGACAGTGTTCAGAATTTTACTAGCATTAGTCTTGTACTCAGAGTTGTCTTGTTGTTTTGATATGTCGCGTGACTTTGGATTAAACAAAGTGTTTTTTTTATTTTGGTAGCTTTGTAATACATCTATATGTGTATCTTTTCAGACTGAACCTCCACTCAACACTCCAGAAAATAGGGAATATACTGCTGAAATCATGTTTGAATCTTTCAATGTCCCAGGCCTGTATATAGCAGTTCAGGTATGGGAACTTATGCTTATATTGAAAGAAGCATCACTTTTTTAATGTGCACGTTTAGTTATAATAAGGGACCATGCACTAATATTATCTGCTTCAAAAAGAAATCAAAATGTCACTGCACTAAATAAGAAATACTGAAAATGATTGTTTAACCTTTTTTTCAAATATGAGTATGTACTAAAGGTTGTTTTGTGTTGTAGGCTGTGTTAGCACTGGCAGCATCTTGGACATCCAGACAAGTAGGTGATAGGACACTGACAGGCACTGTGGTAGACTCAGGAGATGGAGTTACTCATGTCATACCAGTCGTAAGTCATATATCAAATAGCTGTTATTAAGGGGGAAAAAAAACAAGCTTTTAATATTATGTCTTAGATTTTATATGGGTATCTTGTGGTTAATATTAAATATAGAGATGTCAGTCTACTCTTTTGTGTTTCACAGACTTACTTTCAGATGGAAAGATTCTCTTCATTGATTAGATTAATGAGTTGACAAATGCACTTTATTTGCTCTGATGTTATGAACTTGGTTATTTTCATTTGCAGGCCGAGGGTTATGTGATTGGAAGTTGTATAAAACATATTCCAATTGCTGGACGTGATATCACATACTTTATCCAGCAGATCCTAAGGGAAAGAGAAGTTGGAATTCCACCAGAGCAATCTTTAGAAACAGCCAAGGCAATTAAGGTAAATCTAAGTGTGTGTGTGTGTGTGTGTGTGTGTGTGTGTGTGTATGTGTGTTTACTGAATTTTCTTGTAAACTTTTGGTTTTTTTCCTTAATGATGTTATAATTTAAAAGCTGACAATACAATGGTCTTCCAAATAGAAATTTTGATATTGTTTGTGGGAAAATAATTCTTGTTTTGCCTCTATTTGGTTTATACAACTTTCATTTATCATTTCAGGAAAAATTTAGTTATGTGTGTCCAGATATAGTTAAAGAATTTAACAAATATGACACAGATCCAGGCAAGTGGCTTAAAAAGTATGAAGGGGAAAATGCAATCAACAAGAGCAAATTTTCTGTGGATGTAGGATATGAAAGATTCCTTGGACCAGAAATTTTCTTCCATCCTGAAGTAAGTTTAAGATTAAAATTTATCACAGCTCAAATATATGGAAAAGGGGAACCCTAGTAAAGTGATCTTAATGCTATAACATTTAGCTAAGTTGGAAAAAAGTGCAGGTTGACTTAAAATATTTGAAAAATGAAATTATTGTAATAATACTGGTGAAGTCAAATTTAATCTTTGGTGGTCAGTTTTCAACATCTGGTCAGAAAATCGGCTGCAGAAGTGTCACCTAAATTGCTGGATTTATTATGTAAAAGACAAATTTTGCTCAAGAATGCAATTTCCAATAAATTTTCTTTCAGTTTGCCAATCCAGACTTCACCACTCCAATCTCAGAAACCGTTGACAATGTGATACAGAACTGTCCCATTGATGTGAGAAGAGGCCTTTATAAGGTAAGCTGTAATTGAGACTGCAGTAGTAATTTAGACTTCACAAAACAAATACAAAATTAACATTGTTTTATCATTTGATGACTTGACCAATATGTAACTGTACTCAATGCTTATGTTATTAAATTTTGATCCTTACCTCTGCACCAAAAAGAGGGTGTGGGGCAAATACTATAACAATATAACTGTACTGACCAAGGCAAAAAAATTACTTATGCTCTTTATATCAATTACACACTTGATAATTTTTCAGTGACTTTACCTTAACAATAAGAATTTTTTTTTTCATTTATATCATACTTTAACATATCCTCTATTAACTCAGAATATAGTTCTGTCTGGTGGCTCAACCATGTTCAGAGATTTTGGAAGGCGACTACAGAGGGACGTGAAGAGGATAAGTGATGCTAGGCTGAAAATTAGTGAAGAGCTTAGTGGAGGAAGATTAAAGGTGTGTTGGTCCTATTCATTGTTGGTTTTGCTCTTTGAAAACCTCATTTTGCAATTTGCAATTTTACATTATGGATTAAGAGCATGAGGAGTTGTATTAGGCTATGTAACTATGCTCATTATGTTAAATCCACCTGTATAAATAAAGTAATTTAAAGCTAATGACTATTAGAGACTTTTGACAAAATAGTAAATTTGATCTGTCTGTATAATAAATTATGATGTTTTGAAGTTCTAATTTGTTCACTTACAATATTCTTTGATAATTAAATCATTCATTGCAGGGATAAGTGTAGTCAAGAGTTACTTAGATTTCAGGGGGGATTCATTCTGGTCCTGTATCATGCTTGTATTTTTTGACAGCAGATTCTGTTGATTGGTATCTCTTTCTCTCTTCCTCTTCAGCCTAAGCCTATTGATGTGTCTGTTATTACCCATCACATGCAGCGTTATGCTGTTTGGTTTGGAGGAAGTATGTTGGCGTCCACGGTATGTTGCAATAATAATGTTTAAATTAATGCCCATTTAATAGCAAAAAAAAGACAACTTCATATTTGAACACAGTGGAATTTTTATATTTTGAAATGTGAACAGTAGTCGGTGTGATTCATCACTAAAAGATGCCATCGTATATATTTATCAGAAGATTGTATCATTTAATTTCACTTGTTATACATTGGTTTAATATTCCCCTTTATTATTTTTCAGCCTGAGTTTTACCAAGTATGTCACACAAAGAGAGACTATGATGAGCATGGTCCAAGTATTTGCAGGCATAACCCTGTATTTGGTACCATGTCATAACAAAACTGTGGAGTGCCAAAAGGGAAAGAAAAGACTAACGACAATTCTAGAATTGGACAGCAGATGATAATGTCCAGAAAGCAAGATAAGACACCAGTAAATCTTCAGTGATCCCCCAATGGCAAAAGATTGGACTAAATGTGAAAAAAAGCAAACTTCTGCTTCTTGTTGGTTCATGAAATTTGGCATGATGAAATTGACTCAAGAATGCTTTCCCCACATCAGAGTTATCTCTCTTTAGTCCGAACAAGATGTATGATTTTTTATTGATGTAAAGATTAATGTTATCCACTAAACTGAAAAGTATGCCATATTTTTTACAAAATACCAAAAATTATACATAATAGCACCGTTTCTGTGTATGTACATAAGATGCCTCTGTCAGATTCTTTGATTTTGATCATTGGCATTTAAATCTAACCAGTAACGAGGTTTTGATGATCACAACTATGAATAATACAGGTGACAGTTTGGTTGTTGCTTTAATTGATGAGTCATTGTGGGAGCACACCATCAAAAGTAAGTGTAAGCATTTCTAACTTGGAGTCTGCAAGCAGAACAATGCTTAATAATTCAGGCAAGGATCAAATAAGACATTCATTTCTAAAGGCTTAGTAAATAAGGTGAATGACTGACTGTTATCTGCCGTGTTTGCTTATTTTTCCAATGTTGGTATGTTAAAGAGTTGGAAGGGGAGTGGGTGAAACTGTTATGCATTCAATTTGCTTCAAGTTGCCTTGGCTCAAATTTGTTATGTAAAGATAAGTATGAGATTGTTATGTTATTGTATTGGTATTGAAGACAAGAAAAGCAACTTGATTTATTGATTTGGAGATGAAAAGGATAATTAATACATAGTATTAGGCAGGATTCAGATGCTTCTTAATATACTTAGTTTTGCATTGTTGATATATTTTGAGAGCTGGGAGCTGTTACTTTTATTATTATGATTATAAAGTCGAATTATTTAATCTGTAAAATGATATTGAGGTGTATGTCAAGATTTCTGAGCCGCCATTCCTATGCATTTTCAATCCTACCAAAGACTAGGATAAACATGTAGGCCATGAAATATCTTTGAAACCCGGTATAGATAAAATGAAGGTGCCCCTTCTTAGTTTAACACACTTTGGGTATGTATAAAGTGCAGATTTCTGTCATTGGTAATGTGTATCATATGTTCATAGATGGCATTGGAATGAATCCACCTTAATTTACTGAAAGCATGCTAGGTTTTTTGAAGATGGTCTGTTGTTTTAAATTGGTTCCATTAACAGATTGCCTAGCCTGTGATTTTGGTTAATATAGTTAACTTTGTTATGGTTCAAAGAAAGGTGGGTTTTAAAATTTTAACCTTTAGAATAAACATTTTTGCTGTTTTGAAAAGTAAACATTTCTAATTCCTATAAAGTTTTGACAAACACATTTAGTCTGAAAGTTTTTAATGTTTTTGAGGAAAATGTCTTCCACCCCGTAACAAATTATACCAATTGACTGTTTTATTTTTGTCTCATCCAAATATCTGTATATTTGTGAGCTTTTGCACAGTTCTATTCGGTTTTCATTTTTATTCATTACTTAACATAACTTATGAGGACACTTTCCACTACTTCTCCATTCTCTTCTGTGGAAAACGCGAATGACAAAAATGTGTATGGTTAATGGCTTTGAATTAGCAAAACTATTTTTATGTTTAGTAAATTGACCAAAATTACTCTTGATTTACATAAGATTGGCAAAGGTAATTCTGCGTTGACATGTTTTAGAAGATGGTCTTAATTCTAATTTACAAGTTGGTTGTGTAAATACGATTTACTATGTACAAGGATATATTATTTCAAAATAAACTCTCAAGTTTGCGAACGTGTTGGGTTATTTATATTTCACTGTTCATGAAGTAGCATTACGAGTTTTTTATGTGCTTTATTTGCATAGGGGAAAAAAACTTCTCTGCCTGTCTCCTCTAACACATTTACGAGTCTTTGTGTTGTGAAAGAATTGCTTACACATAACTTTCTTGAGAACTGCTGAGAGGAGAAAGCAGGATTTGGCCCTACACAAACGTATGGATGTTTTATTGAGAGCCAAATTCACGAAGTTCCCGATTTTTGATAGCCGACAAGGGTGGGCATAAACATAGCTCATTTCCAACAATCTTCGATCTTTAAATTCCAATAAAACAAAGTCCAAAGTGGAAAATGTTTTGGGCTGACACTACATCTACTGTCTTCTACAGCAAATTGTTAATCAACCATGTACTCAATAACAGCAGTTGTCTGATAAATAGCGTGCCAGGAGCAGATTTCCCTGTAGAAACTGTTGTGGCGCGTAATTAAGAGAAAAAGAAACTGCGTTAAATCCCATGGCCGAGGTTTACTTGACGACGATACAAAAAGACCGACTTGATATATAGGACAATACGTTGGTAATAAAATATATTAACCTGACTATCCCTGTTTTTTCATTTTGTTGTTATGTCCTAGCTACGTTGCATGAGGTGCCAGCATGTTGTAATGCAGACGAGCCTTTAAAAAGAGACATTATGTTTTGGTGCGAAAAAAAGATCAAGAAAATTTCCCTGCACCAACTCTATCGATTTCCAAATTATAAAAACGTGTTATTTCCACATTAACTTCACTTGTACTGAGCGAAGTAATATACATTCCTCAATTTCCATAGAGATGATAGATTCAAAACCGGATTATATGAATCTGAGAGAAAATATTTTTTTGAAAAAAGGAAAATTAAATACACTTCCCGCTAATAATCTTTGGAAGAATTTCTTTGTTTGAAAGTCAATATTTAAGCACCTTTGAAATATTACAGCCGACAATTATCAGGAGCCTAATTCTCAAACGAACTTAGAGCAAAAGTTAGTCTAGTTAAACTGTTAAATCAAAATTTTAGTTTAGATAAATCATTAGTAGTCAAATAAAATTAACTGTTGGTCCTGTTGTATATCAAGACAGCTTATGTTTCAGACCAATGTAGGCTTACTTACTTTACTTAAGTGCAGCAAATATTTAGCCGGAAATTTTAGACCAATTTTCGCGTAAGGGTTCTGAAACCATACCAGACCAAAGCAATGGCAATGTTTATGTCCCTGGAAAATGTGCGTTATTTACATGAACGGCAGAAACTGTGCCATATAGAAATCGCTGTAGTATAGGTGTGTCCTAATCATAAACCATGGCCGTAAACTACGCTGCTTTGATATTGACCAAAAGATTAACTCAAGTGCAATTTAATTCAGTGATATTCATAACTGGTGTGCATGATTTATTTGACATAAAAATACACCAAGAAGATTTCTTTTCGTGTTAATCGGGCTATTTCAAGCAGGTACATTTAATCTTCTTCACCATCATCTTTTTCTTCTGACCTTTTTTTTTTTTCGGTGTTTTGTTATATCCACTGCAGGTTCTAATTGGTCCGGAACAAATGCTTGATATTGGAAAATGTTTTTGTTGAACTAAATCGATATATTCGTCTTAACTACTTTTTCCTGGGAAAGATCTGTATATCTAAGAGATTTCTTTCACACCATTCCGCCCAGCTGCGAATTAGATTAGAGATTAGATTCCAGCTAGGTCATTGTAGGTGTTCTGTGAATTAGTGTGCACTGGCCTTGAAAAAAGAGCGTGGGGTATTCGTCACACTAAATGCATCCCCCGCTACATCATTCGAACCCTTCATGATATTAAACTCTGAAAAATGTGCTTCATATGCGTGGTTAGATATATGTCTGTAAAGACGAGTGTCCGCGAACACCTTAAACGCCATGGTACATGCGTTTTTTTTTTTTTTTTCGAAATACAGTTTATGTTTTATTAAAGGTTACCCATCAAAATGATTCTATTCCGTCCTTTTCACCTCATTTGTAGATCAATTTACAAGGCAATCCCCCAGGACAATGGCCCTCTCACAGATACACTCACACTACCTAATTTTATGGGTGAGGTTACAAAATATTCCTAAAAGTGAAGGCATTTGTAGTCTAATATATATGTCACAGACCAGATCCCGAACTAGTCCAGTTACTAACCTTGTGTACACCTTGTGTACATCTTAACATATGACAGTGTGGAACATAGATAAAATTGCTTTTGTTAGGACCTAACACATTTTGAAAAAAATGTAGGATCTGGAATAGATTAGTACCATGCTAATTTAACATTATTTTGGAATCATTATCTTTTTTGTTTCTAATAATAACAAAAACAAAAGTTCAAATCTACACGATGTTGGCTATTTCACAACACTTTTCGGGTAACTCTTTGTCAGGTATATACTACATATACTATAGTGACTGTGATAAGGTTGATAATACATTAAAAAAAATTCTAGGTAGCTTTTTTCTTTATTTATCAGGTAAATTTTAATCAATCAGCCGTAAAAAAAACTCAGGTGAGAAAACAAGTTGCAGTGACTGTGATCAGGTTGATCAAAGTATAACAGTGCTTGATAGTAATTATTATATCTGAAAAAAGGAATGCTACATGTATATGGGAGAAAGCTTACATGACTTTCCTTATATCCTATGTATGTATGCTTTAAAACAATTTGGCAGAGGCAAAATATGAAACTTTTCATAAATTTCTAGATGAGCTTTTGGCAATTCTAATTGAGGTCAGGAGTCAAGTCAAAAATGTTTGATAACACAAAAACAATATGAAAATATTGTTTCAACAAGAAACTGCTGGTCAGAAAAGTCAGTTTGGTGCAACTTTTAGTTATTGTTACAAAACAAACGTCAAAGTAGAGGAAATAAGCCAAAAGAAATTCTTCTGCTGCCTTAAAACATCGCATCAAGTGACAACAAAATATTAATGGGCAGGTATTTTCCTAAAAGCTGTACAAAACTTGGATAACTTGGTAGATAACAAACTGTCACCTCTCACTTAATAAAATATTCCTTTTACTAAATGTTAATAACTAGACTAGATTGGGATCTGGCCTGTGACCGATGAGACAACAAGTTGCAATTACATAATACAATTTAAGATGTCGAATATTTCATGGAATTGTCTTTATACTCAGAATCTCTGAAACGACAATTATTATTGATATCTTTATATACTATACTTCGTGTTATATAAAATGTATATGTGCCTGTTTTAAATTTTCATATTATTGTTAACCATTTCTGTTTTACGTTATGTGTTTCATGTTCAAACGAATATCTTACATGTAAAAAAGACCTATATAGAAGGTAATTGTTTGCTTTGTACACTAATTTTATATGAACAAGCAACTGGCATTGATCAGATATCACGAGGATATGGGATTTATAGATTACAAGTCAGCGTTTTTGTATAGCTTAATACTAGATGTGAACATTAAACAACTTAATATAAACAGAAATACATGGACGTATTGGCATCTTACTGGAATAAGCACATTCTTACCCATTGTTGCGAGGCATCTAAATGATCTGTCATGTCAAACAATGTGAATAATGTATAGATTTTTTTTTGTAAAATAACAGATTAAAATGTGCATGAGGAATTGTCTTGGGGATGTCCGGGGGGGGGGGGGGGGGGGTCCGAGGGAGGAGAGACTGCTTTTGCCATATAGTAGGCCTATATACCAAACATATTAGCCATTATACCACAGAGGAAATTTACCGAGGATTTTGCAACCCTTTAACCCAAGGTTAAAGTAAATTAAGTTGAATTAAAGGTATCCCTACACAATTTCTTGGTGAAATGACTCGCTGCAACACTCCTATAAACTTTTGCTAGAATACCTCTGTCTTAATTATTATTTCGATTTCGAGTTGGAACCGTTTTATATGGAATGTGCTGTATCGTTTGATCTTATGGATGCGTGTGACTGAACACGCTAGGGGTTATTGACTGAATAAACAAATAAACAAATTAGAATAAACACACTCATATTAAGAACAAAACACGGTGTGTTATTCGGTATAATAACTGCTGATTCAAAGATATCTAGTGAGGGAACCTATTGGCTTTGTCCTCTACAGCAAGCAGTCAGATACTACAGCACCTAAGGGACTCAATCAATGTTTCTTCCAATGTTGGAGATAATAGAACCATATTTGCTCGATCGATCTCCTCAAAGTGGAATTACGAGACCCCCATAAAACTTGGTCAGTTATTGAGATGAATTGACACACGATACGAGGTTCTCATCGTGACGAGAAAGGTGTCGAAAGACGCTGCTTAGACAACTTGATTCCACTCAGATCTGCAGACGATGCCACTTTCATCGGTCCTTTGATCTCTCACTACTTATGCATGCTGCGAAAAACAAAAGGTGAGTCGTTTTTTTCACTCTTGTAGTATAAAGTGTGTTATTGTCACGAATGTTAATTACTGTGCAAATATTCTGCATATCAACAGAGAAAAATATCGATATCCTTTAAACTATTTTATCGATACACCTCGACTTGTGGTGATGATGTTCATATAAGCGTGAATGAACCCTGATGTGAACTCTCTATAAAGGACTGATATTAGCTTGAGGCCAGATAAGTCAGCAGTGAAGAGCCCTCTGGGACACTTCTCATGTGTCCGCCTGCGTATAACCTGTATATTTCAGGCTTGGGTCAGAATACGGTTCACGATTTTATACCACGCCAGTACACCAGCGTACACTTCATTCAGAGTAAATGAATATAGGTCTTCATCTACCTATGGTCTCTATATAATTACGGTTACGTGAATGAGATCAAATTGGATATTATTAATGAATTACCCATTGTGCTCAGACACATTCTGGTCACTTGATATAGTACCATACCCAATAATTTTCCCCTGCGATTTGATCAGCTTAAAACGGACCCGCGTTGTCACACGTCATATTAATATTCTAAGCGGACGCTGAGTTTTTGATATCTTAAGGGAAACCGAACTCTGACGCTAATGGATGAGAATCAAATCTTCTTCAAAGAAAATGAGCATCACGAATCGACCTGGTGTACAGGCCCGCTTCCCGCCTTGACAGCGGGGCCCAATCATTGCCTATCACTGGATGAGTACACTGGTATCGATTCCATAACTGGAACATTGATTCTATTCTTTCTGGCGTAACGGTGCTATCTCCCCGGCGATAGGGGGTGGTTGAGAAGAAACATTGAGACCCGCCAGATATTCAGCCGATATTGTACCGACACGCCCAATCAAGGATCAGTAGCAGTCGCATGCACAGAAAATTGTTTGCTAGAAAAACAATAATATTGTCGATTTCGGTAATAATAACAACTTAGTAGGGCCAAATCGACCAAATTGGTCTTGACTAAGCTCAATTGTGTATGCATAAATGAGTGCCGTACGTATGTTTGTGTCTGGACCATGTAGAAATTCAAAATGATAACATTGCTAATTACTTCGGTAGGTGTTTGTTTCTGACTTATTATAGGTAACGATTTCTTTCTGACAGTTATTTGTTTTTTGTGTGTCAATTTATAACGTGCGTTTTTGTGTGACTAGAGATCAATAGCAGTACAAAGTATGGTGTTTTGTTTTGAGAATACTTCTCAAACAGATATTGACTGCTCAGGCAGATTGCTGTTGGATGTTTCTATTCTCCACGAAACTTCCCGAAGCACAATGCACGCTCTGTAAAGGTAGGTCTCTAGTGCTCTATATACAGGAGTAGAAGATGATATGTTCTTTCTCATTTCATTTTTCCTTCATTTTATCTATGGATGAAATTGTAAAGAATAATCCAATATGGGGAGCGTCAGCAGTCGCTTATAACCCGTAGGATAATATTAATATTAAAATATATATTAATATGCGTTTTTATGAAGATGCGTTCAGCACCAGTCTAAGTCGTTTTAGACTTACTCTAAGAATTTGACTTAACTTGAGTAAAGAACGGGAAAGGGGTAAATTGAAGTGTAACAAAGTCACCTGGGTGCATGATGTCATTCAAACCGTCTATTCCCTAGATTAATTGAGTTTTTTAAGTCTTAAATCGATTTTAGCAAATTCGGTGTTAGATGGGCCTTGAATCTGCAGCAGAGGCAAGTTAGTGAATAAAATTTTCAAATATGTCCGCCTTTCAAGCAAGTTTATAGCTTCTTAGAAGATTTCGTATAGTAGCTCACTGCAGGTTTTTCAATCTACCAAAATATATTTTGCAAATAATAAAATAGTGATGGTCTCATAAGCCAACTGACAAGAGCAACTCTATTGCAGCTGTCTTTGGTTGTTATTAAACTTAATAGAAAATGCATCAATATCGGTGCTTTTTAAGCCCCCTTCTCTCTCTCTCTCTCTCTCTCTCTCTTGTTATATGTTATAACGGTATTATATATCGTGTAACGCAGGGCGTGTGAAGCAGGATTAACACCGACTGAGAGTTTGTCTTTATTAACGCCAGGCTGTGTGTGTGTGTGTGTGTGTGTGTGTGTGTGTGTGTGTGTGCGGCTTCACATTTTGAGTACGGTCATTGCACATTGAAACTCAGGGTGTCTGGTGCCTTAATAGTGACACGAGTTGTAGTGAGTCTCCTCCCATTCAGAGCAACGACTTTGCAAAAGGATGTCAAGAATGCAGAGAACAGCGGTATGTTTCCAATGGTGCTTACTATTAAAATGAATCCGAGATTTAATTTCTTCTAGCGCAATGAATAACTTGATCAAAGGCCACAGAACGTTCGCTCAATTTACATCAAATTCTTCTCCAGTCATAATAAAAAAATTCGCGCCATTGTTCCGTCAAATATATCAACAAAACTTGGCTTTGAAGTATAGCAATAGCAGCGGTTTTGCACTTGTAGTGGTTGAAATCGAAAGAGATCGTCTTATTGAATTTTTTGCTTTGACCTCCACTTGAAAAATCGCTTTCGAACTTCCGTGGTGAAGTGTGGATCGAGCACAACATACATGTTAACTAATTGATGACCGCCTCCTTGATTTCAACATTCCCAGAAGCTAAAAACGTTGCTGCAAAGCACCTTGGATACAGAGCGATATTTCTCAATAGAAAAGGATTAACAGTATCTATCAAAATAGATGAAATACTATTCCTAAAGAGATTAAGAGATAATTCTTCTTTACGTAACCAATCAGGTCAACGAATGGCTTATAATATGATGACTCTACTAACAGCTTGACTAGCGATGCTCAATTTGTGGTACTTTTTGTGTATAATAAGGAAATGTTATTTTTTCATTATTTCCAATCAGGAAAAGGCATGGTTTCTAAACCTTAACAATATAAAAATCAATGCATCTTCCCTATGGCTGTATCGTTTGCGACTTGCTGCTGTTCACTTAAAGAGCGATCACTTAGACATGAACAGAACGGTTCGCAATCATTCTGTCACACATTATCTCTTCATTATAATGGCCAGACAGTCGCCTGTCCAGTGATGAGACGCCTTCTTAAAGCCCCTTAATTTTTTCAGGTGATCTATGGCTGGACAGCCAACTGTCGAGTGACTCCAACTGAATGACAACGTCAGCCAGAACCGGAATCGGTTTAACTTTGCCAATGTGAACGCACTTTTAAATGGAAGCATAAAACGTGGTCTTACTTGACGCTGCACTGCGTGTACATGATTCTCTAATTAATGGTTCAATGGGAATCTTGCCGTTAGTTTGGCCGTTTCATTAACTCCACTTGTAAGTTACGGATATATAGGGGCTTTAGTAACATATAACAAATCATTCGGATAGTACCAATATTTCAAATCTGCCCCAGACGATACCGGGTTGAGATACTGGATATCGGTTTAATTCGAGAGCTGTTTATTCTTTTGCATTTCACGAAAGAGCGAGGCTGTAGAAAACAATCTTTTTTAGCTGTTGTACCATCCCAAGGGCAGGCAGCACCGTTTTGATCGAAGCACCAGAAATAACGAGCTCAGTTCTTCTGGATGCAAAGAACAGGTCTGCGAGCAGATTATTTTATGACCATTTCTTTCCTTGCATAGGAGAACTAAAACAGGCTGGTGAGTCGTGTTTTAGAGACCTGTCTAACGTAGGCGAAATCGATTAGCAGTTGGTTGGGCTTGAATTTTACTCGAACGTAAGGTATCATAATTTGAAGGATTGTGTAGGTAACTCACGTTTACGTCTAATTCACGAACACACGAACGCATGCAGACACCTGCTCACACTCATGGAGGCAAGGACGCGTCAAACACGTACGAAAATATGTGCACAATGCACTTATGCCACAACATTCAACCTCTTTATAATGTAGCAGGTGTTAATTTTACCGTGATTCAGATTCAAATCAGGTATGTAAAGACAGAGGAAGTGTATAAGATCTTTGTTAATGTCGACTTCATAAACAGTTGGTGTGATTTCAAAGGGATTTCTTTTCCTGAATAAGCGAACCTTTTTACCCCTTAGTTGACCCAAATTGAAAAATGGCATATAGATTTTGATTCGGAGCGGACCTTCTCTGACACAGGAGGGCAGTTCTTTCGAACTCTTTGAACCCTCTCTGCCTGAAAAGTATCCTAAGTGGGAAATAAAGAAAGGAACTTAAAATCAGGCAAAAGTGTGATTATTATCGTTCATTCATTTATTTAGCTATTTATTCATATGTGGAAAAAACACTATCTTTCCAGATTGAAATAGTGTTTTCCAACCATGAGGCTATGTGCCCTTTGCTGCAGCCATCATGGTGTGTGTGACGACGAACTGGAGGTGTGAGTACCCAGTACACTTCATCCTAGGCGTCCTGTGCTTGGTCTATCGATTGTCATACGCAACTGGTAAAGGTAGGGGTGAGTATCATGAATAACATATTTTTTACCATCATCATCCAAAAATGGCCTCGACTCATTTTCACAGAACTACCTCGATTGTCTTCATGTTAATAATGCCCCATCAATTTTTCACTCTTGGACCAATCCGAGTCTGTAGCTTCAGTGGAGTGTTTTTCTTTGGTATTTTTCCGGCTGTCAGAGTATTTTTTATCATTAAGAGAGAACAGAAGGTATATCCTTGTATAAGTGTATCAACCAGTGTGCGGGCCTAACCTTGCTCTCTCCACTGCTATGCATAAATCCCAATAAGCATCGTGAAGATAAGGGAATCAGTCAGATAGGTACGGTCTGTATTCTTTTCATTACTGTAAAAATAATGCCCCCAGTATGGTATACAACATTTTGAAAATATGTGATCAAGTCAACCCAAAATCGGGATAGAAGTTTAGAATCCAGCATTGTTATTTGGTATTCATATGGCGTGTTTATAGTTGATGCTCTAGACACTAAATTATAGAACGACCAAGCAAGCTCCCAATATAGTCTGAAATTTCTACAGTTACGGGCATGTGTTGAAAGGAGGAACTCGCTTTCAAAGAAAATTATTTCATTGATTTGACCCTTTACATATTGATGATAAGTAAGATCTTGAAATAGACCACCTTCACTGGCATTTCTGAAATTAAAGTTGCATGTCATCAAAACTAACCCTATATTCTTAGACGATACTATCCCCGATGACAGTTTCGAACCGTGATTGAAAAATATTCTATACATCAAGATAACGTACTTGCAATTGGGCATCGACCGTTTTAGCACAGAACTTAGACCATAGAGAATTAAATGTTCACAGCAGCGCCATATTTATCACGGCCTGAGAATCAGGGCCTCTAAACCTCACAGAAATGAGATCTTAAATTTAGATTTCACTTCCGTGCCACAACACTTGAATCAAGTACCATTCTCAAGTGTGATATCAGCCAGTCACAATATTTATATAATCATTCACTCTTCTTCTTATTTATTTTATCTTGTTTTTACTATTTGTTATCATTTGGTGGGAGGCGAGAGGAATCTCGAAAAAATATTTGAGATTCAGTGCTGACAGTGCCCATGCCAATCTTCGTTTCAGACGAGAGACTGATGATGGATTGCTTCCTTACTTGCCATACATGTAGGTGTCAGGATGTTTCTAGATTGAATAACACTAGCAGTTGCTTGCAGGCACAATTGTCCTTCTTACCCCCCCCCCCCCATACACACACACACAATTAAACTCTGAGCTCAATTCCCCAGCATGTCGTCATCACAAGGATGCAAGAAGACGTAATATGTCTGAAATAATCTGTACTTAAGTGTTAAAATATATTTTATCTTTTGCATTTCATTATATTTTTATCTCATTCATCTTGTTTATTAATTTATCTTTTGTAAAGAGTAATATTGATTTAGTATAGGATTAGGCGATACAGGTTTAGCTGATATGGCATTCAAACGAAAGAAATTTCTGTTCTGTCCCTTTTCGTCTATATTCGAACATCTTTGGACATGTGAATAGATCTTGGTGCGTTGTGCATATAGCTGAATTAGAACAAATGGCAGTTTACGGTCGAGTCTCTCATATTAATTACGCTAATAAAAGCTCTAAAATAATATTTCCAGCCCAGGTAAAATATGTCACGTGACATGGCAACGGACTTAAGACATCCCATTCCCTCATTAATTCTCGCCAATATGCTAACCTCTTACACAGCCCCTGAGCCCGCCCGAGACCCGTTTTGCTGCTGAAATATCACCTTGGGAAATGCTTGGCGTCCTGAGTTTAAGAGTTGTGACAAATAACGTATCCCGCAAGCCCTGCCCATTGCCGCTTATAAAAAAGGGATACATTTGCTGATGAACGTAACAAATGTGCAGTTTTGCATCTGATAGTTTCATTCATCGAGATTTTGTTTTTTGTTATGTATAATTAAGAATGAAGTCACTGCATGTATTTTGTTGGTTTTATTTTGCTTTTCCATATGGCATGTGAATTTGGCTTAAAACGAGGACAAAACCCTTGGATTTCACAAATATGTCGGTATTATCATGTTCAATATCCACAATCAACTAGCGCCTTCCTATGTCTCTACCTATTTCATCCCGTTTAGAAATAAATCCATGCTACCTCTACGGACAACATCTAAAAGAGACTACATAATTCCCTCTAAATTCACATACAAAGGTCCTGAACACTTTTTGATGACAAGCTGGGATGAACTAAACACCACTCAAAAAAATCTTCCTTCTGCATCCTCCCTTAAGTATAACCTTAGAAATGAAATCTTCCCAGCAACAATGTCCACCACCCATCTGAAGCTTCCGAGACAAAATGAAAAAATCCTAAATAAGGCCCGAGTCGATTTGTTATTTAGAGCCCAACTATATGACCACAACTGGACAGCTATGGCTTCTCCCAACTGTTTATGTGGGAAACCCGAAACCATCCGACATTTTTTCTTTCAATGCCCACTGAAACAGAGGAAATATCGTGATCTCTACGAATCTGTTGAAGATATACTTGGTGTAACTTATGCATATGTCAGAACCCAACTAGATAAGATATCCCTCTTCCTACATGGCCATAAAACACTAACATCTGGACAAAACGACAAGATTTTCGAAATAGTGTCAGATTTCTTAATCAAAAATGTCTGAATCTTCTTCCATTTCTGTTCTAGCGCCTACCACTCTCTCCTGATGGCCCATTGCCCCCCCCCCCCATAATTACCTTTCCCCCATGCCCTGTCCCTCACTCCCCTCTAATGCCACTCATGTCCTCGTCACCGTCTTTTTCCTGAATATTATTATTATTATTATTATTATTATTATTATTAAATTTCAAAGGTGAGCATATAATGCCTAGGCGAATTGCCACCTTTATTTATACTGTATCAATATTTAACCCTCTTGAGAATAAAGATGTTAAAAAAAATGTCGGTATTAGTTTCATTGGGTATCACACAAAACCAAAGAGATGAGTTGTCAGTGCACCAAAATATTTCAGTTAAAAAACAGCCTTTATTTTCATCACAATAATGTCTTCATAAATACGACAATTGCTTTGCGAATAATATGAAACCCCTTAATGGTACTTGACACAGAAGGTTCTGAATCAGAAAGCGTCTCCATTTACTAGTCTAACTCTTCTACTAAGAGCCCTGCAGCTCGAGCTAAATACGATATCGGAACTTTAAGCAAAAACGTGTGAATCAGAGGGCTTAGCCACAGTATAAGTAAACGCCAGAATCCTATTAATGCCATCGATTTGCGGCGTAATTGACTATAAATTGCATTTCGTGAAGTCAGAGCATAACGAGGCTATGTTCTTTTAAGCTTTAACGAAGGGCTGGTATTTACATAACATTTCTGTGTTCCCTGTGTGTTAAAATGAACGGGAATATATTGGCGGAAATATCCAATCATTATGCAGTTCCATAAGTCTATAAGAATATTGCAGGCACGATGTACAGAATTGCTTTGAAGTATAATGAAATATTCAATCAATATCACTGAGTTTGGAACTTCGGGCGGATATTTAGCTGCATCTTAAAAGTTCCGGTTGGACTTGAATCATCTTTGCGGAATATCCCGCATCGATATTGGAAGTATATTTTCAGTGCTTTCATGGATATGGATCTAAAGTTAAAAAAAGAAGAAAGCAAGCATAACCTCAAAATATTGCTTTCAGTTTTGTAAGTTACCCTCACTAGTCTCTAAAGCGAAGTACCAGAAATAGAGCACTAAAGAACATGAATACCAAAATGTCATGGATTTTGTTCTCAAATATTGATGAATGTCAGATTTGATTTAGGAACATAGCTTTTGGTATTTTGAAAGACGCCACGCAGGTCTCGGCTGCATTATGCAAAGCAAAGCTTAGATTGATGTCTCCATGGCTCTAAATATGACCTCTATCTACCCGTCGATCAGTGCAAAAGAGAATTGGCACTAGTCGGCACAAATCACTGCTTATTCCGATTATTGAGTATCACAGTTGCTGCCCATACAATTGGCCAAATTGGGTTGGAAGCAAAGCCTGACAGCAGCCCCATGATTGGATGTAATCTCTTCATTACTGAACCAAATCTACTTTAAGTTCCCTTTTACTTCATCGACAATATCGCTGGGAAAATTCCCTTAATTGCCTTAATTCTATATCAGAGTACAGCCGCAATAAAATCTTAAATCGTTTCCTCCCAAATACGATCTATACAGTAAAATTGCCTTCGTATCCCTTTAAATCATTCCCACCAAGGGTATACCAAATAGCTCCTTCTGCAAGGGCCTATATGGGTCAAAATTTTCTTACTGGTTCTTTGGGCTTGGACATGGATCTCACGTGGTTTCAACAAGGGTCACATAGTTAGCTGTATATAGGGTTTACTGGGAAGTAAAATTGGCGGCCAGGCCCCTGTTTCAGATGCTTGTTCTGTTAAGTCCACAACTTAAAGCTTGTTTATGGTCATTTTGAGACCACTTTTTTTATGCCCAGTGTGTATTTTTTCGAATGCTTTACTATGTCTTTCCTCTTCCCTCTTTTTACCAAAGTTCTGGTTTTCTTGATATCTTTTCATCATATACCATCTTGCTGGCCATCTGCAATTATTGCCAGATCAGCGTAGGGTTTTTTTTTTTACTTTAAATCAAAATTTGCCACACTTATTTATTTGTGCAACATTTAATGGAAAACTAAAGGAGCATGTGACTTCTGAGAAACTTCTAGGGGGTTAATTAGAATATGTAATGGCCAACTTGAAGAATGTATAAAGCTAGAAAGATTGAGAGCAGTAAACTTTCACTTTTAAGAAAAATAAAACAAACTACCTGTGGAAATGACTTTTTTTGCAATGCACATATATTCCTCTATCTAGGTTACTGCCCCACCGTATGGGAAAGCAGTCCAAAAGTCGATGAATTATATAAGTGTCAAGAACGTGCCGCTAGATTTAAACTGGCCCACTTAAAGAATAGGTTTGACAAAAGATATTATGCTGTACGCAGTGGATTGATACCTAAGTCCATGAGTGATTTATTCAGCAATGTAGTGTGTGATATTACAAAGAGAAACCCCATATCCACAACAGTTATACTTGTCTGGTGGCAAATATATTTTAATCAATGGATCTATTTGGAGCTCAGTACTTGTATGGAACAATCGTAACAGTGGCATTCGATTTCTTAAAAGTGGAGTTCTAAATCAGCCCATTTTAATTTTATCAAGTAGGACTATTGTTATTGTCATTGTTTTTAATTTATAAATGCTTTTTATTATTACCTTTGAAGTTTTTTTTAACTAACATCACGGGGGCATATAAAACTTTTCCTTATAAAATAACGTATGACTGTTTTTTACTACTAGAACTTCAAATACAACATATCGGATAATGTCTGTCCATATATATATATATATATATATATATATATATATATATATATATATATATATATATATATATAGTGATATAATCCTTTGATCTAGCATTGTATTCATATTAATTTCAGTGGAAACTTTGCATGGTGCTGACTGTATAGGGAGATACTACACGTGGCCCACCTGCCAGGACAACCCTGATGGTTATGGCTGTTTATGTGGACCCGGTTTCTACTGGAACACAAGGCTCTGTATATGTAAGTTTGTCTTTGCCTGTTCGCAAGACGGGATACTAGCGGTGTCCTAGGTCGCACCTGGCACTGTTTTCAAAAAAACGTTTTTTTTTTCAATATAACTCCGAAAGAGAGGTTTCGATTGCAATCAAACATTTGGACTGGAGAGATAGTTATATTCCTCAAATAAACCACCTTCTGGGGCATTGTCCTCACCACTTAAGACAGGATTTACGTGGTGCAACGAAACCGCCAACTTCCTAGAGTTAGCCTGAAAACGGATGCAGCCATAGATCCGTTAGACGCACGCCTTGTGTTTTAAACACAATAACGGATCAACATTAGACGACTGAGTCTGGAAAGTATTTTTGAGATGTACTAGTACTCAGACACAAACATCCCCTTATTTTGTGTTCGCCCTGCAACATATTCGATCGTACATGTTGCGGGAATTTTAATTGCTTCCTTCGGGAAAGTTCGCTATATCTGGAAAAGAAATTAAATTGACTGTTGACTGAAGCAGAGTCTACAGAGAACAGTTCATAGCCGGAACAAGGACGTTTTCGTAGCCCTCTGAATGGTGGTGTGTGGACATGGAGATATGACAATGCAGCAAGACATGATGATAGAATGACTTTACTTATCATATTTAAAATATGGTCTAATGACCCGCCATTAGGCCCTTGATTAATGTGCCATGTGCCATAGAAATGCAGATTTAAAATTACTTAAATATTTTGGTATTTTTAAGATTGTATATAACAGAGATGTGTATTCGGGGAACTCTCCGAGGATGGCCAGTTCAGTAAAGATGATTGATTTTTGCTCGCCTGCTTCTTGGATTTAAATCCTTTTTTCCGTCTTTGTATATTATGACGTAAAATTGCTGATGTGTTAGGAGCTATTTTTTATTTCTATAGATCGGTCTGGAAAACGTTATTTTGCAAGATAACTGTGGACTTTTGATTCAGTAGTTCATATTCGCAGCTATTCACATTTTTTTTTTAATTTAAAGCAAGAAAATGGCACACGCCTTAAAGCTTTTTCATTTTTTTCACTGTAATATATTTTATACGTATACATACTAGCCTCTAGACCAGTGATTTACATGTTAAGTGGTGTTCAGATTTTCTCTCCAGAGACCAAAGATCAATGGCAATTTGTTTATGGCTTTGTACAATAAGGGCGGTATGTAATTGCTCAGTTTGCATTACCCTGTTCATATCCATAGGTCGGCTGCCTTCAATAGTTGAATTAAGTTACCCTGAGTTTTAGAGGACTGATGATGACTTACGTCTTAAGGTACTGTACATATCGCCCCGAGTTTCAAGGAACTGACCTTCCAAAATAATATACTAAAGCTAATTGCTTGAGATTCAAGTGACTGACGATGGCAGATCTCAGTAACACATTTAGTTTCCGGAAATTCTAAGTCATTTTCTCCTCTTTCTCCGTCAATAACGAAAAGAAACAAGATACCCGACGTCTAAACCAAGGCCCAGTAAAGTGACTCTACATGTATTACAAACTAACCTATTTCTATGATTTACCATTCCTATCATATCAATACGGGAGTAATGCGCTCTTCAGCACATACGGAAACACGCCAAACATTTTGACTCAACAGAAAGAATGCAGGATAATAAGTTCTTTTAAAAAATATGCCTGTGTACTAATTTTGGCATGCGCAGACGCTATATATAGATGTATGTCCCAAGTACTAAAATACATGTTGTCAGGGTTTACAGCTGAATGCTGTAATTGTGGAATTTTTTATTGAGTGCCACAAAATTCTTTAACACGCCAAATTCTGTACAGTTAGATATTCGAATGAATATCGTTTTATGAAACACCATAAAACTCAATTTTTGATATGTTGCCTAAATTTGTTTCAGCCACATCTGTAAACTCGAGGTTTGAATTGAACGGTGACCACAACGACCGCCACACGTTGAAGAACGGATACGCCAAACTGGTGGGCAAAACCTTCCCGGATCTCATCCACCTGACGATAACGATGTGGGTACGAGTGCCAAACTCCACCACGGACGGGACTTTGCTCTCCTACAGCACACGGAACTATTCAAATCTCATACAAATTACAGCAGGGCGGACAGTGAAGTTCAGTTTGCATGGAGAGACCAGGGATACAGGCCTTATGCTGCAACACGGATTTTGGGTCCATTTGGCGTTCACATGGTCTGCCATAGGTTAGTATATTACCATGTTATTTTGACGCATAAAGGTGACCATACCCAGAAACTACGAGTCTTATATTCTTACTCTCAGGGTAAGAAAGTAAGTTATTTCCGGCAAAGATCAATGGGCAAATGTCCAAACTGAAACTGAATGTCTGGAAATTCAATTGCATTTTGATAATAACGTACATGTACCACTATTGAATGGCCCACTTCTAATGAATTCGTCAATGCTCATAAATTTATGTTAAAATGCATAATAGTATATAACATTTAATGATTTTGTTTTGACAATAAATCCCCGGTTGATCATTTTTGAAACATAAAGATGTAACAAACACGTGTGAACAAAGATATAAACAAACGGATGGTTTTTAATGGCAAGCTCGGTATTTTCTCTCACATGCATGTGTATTACCCGCCCTTTTCTATCTTGGGTCCGCAACCGTTATGCATAAACAAGGGGGTTGTTTTCACGATTTTGTATATGCAAAGGGCATGGATGGGTGGGTAGGGCTGTTGACGAGTCGGGGATTAACGGGTTCTTGAATTCACCTACAGTGTGATAAATACCGTATATGCGTTCAACATGCATATTTTGTAATATAATTTTCTAACAACAGCCAAAGTAAGATTATATATATTTTATCCTTTGAAGAATCCTATCGGACTATGGAACATATCCCGGTGTAACTAAACAGTTAGTAGCAAATATATATAAATACTATAGGCCTACGATTATAAACATGAAGAATAAAGCTGTTGAAAAGCTTATGATAATTGACTTCATTTGTGAAACCAAATGACGCTTCTTCACATCTTTACTCTTTTAGATGGCTCCTGGTTTGTCTATGAGAATGGCGCCAAAATATCACTTCCTTATATGGACACTGTTGGAAAACGTAAGCCTATTCTTCGTGGGGGTGACATGATCCTGGGCCAGTCTTATCTAGGTCAAAACGGTCACGTGCAGTACGACTCTCCCTTTATTGGTGACTTGAGTCACGTGAACATTTGGAAACAAGTCTTGTCGGAGGATGAAATACGAAAAGTGTACTCAGACTGTACTTTTACTCACTGTGGCACGGCAGTTCAATGGACAGAATTTCGTTTCGGCACACATGGGAATATCCATTTGCGGTGGCCTTCGGAAATTGTAGGTTAGTATCCTTTAACATGCACACAAAGACCCAAATGGTAATTAGTTTTTTTAATTGATTGATTCATCACTTGTAGGTTAGTATCTTTTAACGTGGTCACAAAGACTCAAATGATAATTGCCTTTTTAATTGATTGATTCATCACTTTATATCTTTATCAATCGAACTCACAGAAAAACAGCTAAAAGAAATTACCAATGCAAGACGTGTGTGAATACGGATAAAGACAAATGGATGGTTTCAAATTAATTGCAAGCACGGCATTTTCTCTCTCTAAATTGACATGTCTAGGCTAACGAAAAACTATTTTATCACACACCATCGATCAAGCTTGGCACAGATGATATCGATTTTGCCTCTAAATTCGAGCTAAAAGTCGTCACTTTTGACAAGTTGAAAAGTTTAGAACACGATAAGACGGGAAACATTTATCTCTCTCAAAAGTAGAGAGATAAATTATTCCAAAAAGCACTGGTCTATTCCGACAATAGATATGGCTCGCCGTTGTTCGATCTGAAATTTTTTGTACATACATAGAAATGCTATGTGACCATGGTGATAAATTTTTTACTGGGTTTTAGGGGTGTATTTCGGTGAAATGCGAGTACTTTCTCTAGGTATGCATGTCAAATACTCTTTTGCCACTCTTTTGCAATATATGCCTTGAATACCGTTTGCTGAAGCCCGAGGTGTTCTTGCATATATTACTCGGGTGACAGCGTATTATCTCACACATACATGTAGTTGACTAGTACAGATTGTCTTTTTGTATGTTTGTTTTGTTTCCTTCTATTTAATTAGCCATTTATTTTTCTATCCATAGTACGTTTCAAGGATTGTCACATATACGGCCTCAATGACCATGTGATTTTGTTCAGTAAGGACTGGTGGTGCGTATGTAAGGTTCGATTTTATACTCGCCGATCGAGAAGAATTAAGCAAGATGAGGCGCTGATTTCCAAACAGCTTTATTTCCTCTGCCTAAGTTCTCAAGTCCTAAGTGCCTTATTTACCCACCACCAGTCCTATTTTTACCCAGTTGTACATTAAATGTCTTACTGAAATATTACCTATGAACTAAAGATATTATCTGGTCTAACGAGACGAGTGTCATGAGAGGTGCGCGACGTATAAGGGGGCGTGGGGCATGCTAAGGGGCTCCACGCCGTGCCTTACACGAGTATGAAAGTACATATGCATTGAGCGACGATACAGCTTCTCCCAGACAAGCCATCCCCTCTTTTGACCTCCCCCCCCCAAAAAAAAAAAAACATTCATTGATGTTCAAACTCTGCCTTTCAGATCAGACGTGCTTCACAGACGTATGGGCTGCCGAGACTTGTGACGATCACTGTAGCTATGTTATAGGTATCCTATATCAATTAATTAATGAATGTATGTGCACGTGTTTGCGTGCGCGAGAGAGAAAGAGAAAGCTAGTTCGTGGATGAATTTGAATTTTTGCTATTTTGATCAAGTAAACTAATTATGCGCAAAAACCATACATTAATGAGATTAGTTTGTATTCTCCGGTCACGCTTTCGACGATTTTTATTAAAATAAATGCTTGAAAATGCATCGGCTAATAACTGGAGAATTACTTTTTGTAGGATAACCATGTAAAAAGAGGAGGGCATGAAGACATATTCTCAATGTATATTCTGTCATTTAGGTGCACAATGTAACGAAGAAATTGTAGAGAATATCCGCTGGTCTCGGACTCCTGCCGGGCATAACGTCAGCGTTCCATGTCCAGGTCGCGTGGACGACAGCGGCAACGCTACAGGTAAACTTAACTTCTACTTTGAAGAAGGGACTTGTAGCGTAGTTCAGATTTTAAATAATATGTACAGTGTACAAGTTACCACTCTTTTACTTCTTCGTTCTCTTTCTATCTATTTGTCTCCCCCTTTTTTCCTTCGCGCCTTGCTTTATACCATTATATTTTAGAATGGGTGTTTCATCTAAGCAAAATGTAAAGGTTATTGATGTCAAGTGCTAAAGACTTAATAAGATTAGCAGACCTGTATGTGTTGACCACGTCATTTCAGCATTTGCATACCGGTATTGCAACATTACAAACGACAACAAAGGTGTGTGGGGTGAGCCTCAGATAGATGAGTGCCTTTCCCAGAAACAACTGTCACTGAAGACAGAGGTAGGTGCTCAGCACGTGCTCTGTTGTAGCATGCACGCACGTGTATAAAATGATAATGCGCATCTGTGCGCACAAATTGTGTATAAGTGTAAAGGGGACGTTTAGAAAAAAAGTAAACATGTATTGTATTTTGATCCCGTCAAATTCAGTTTGTGTTGTAAACTCACTCTTTTTCAAACCGCGATTCAGCTTCATACTGGCTTAAGATGTCTTCCATCTTCCCAGATAGCAGAACTCCTTGGGCTTCCAAGCTTCGACGAAGATCGCATGTTTCACCTCGGAAATGCTCTACTGAACCACACTACGTATACTTCCTACACCAACCCGATCGACATTGCTGCCGAGATAGACTCACTAAATCTTTTGATTAAGGCTCAGGTAAGAATGATGTAAAAACGATGGAAGTATTTCAAATGTGATCGGACGCTTTCTGAATTTTGAAAATGGCAACCACTGGTACCTTGCCGATTCAAAGATGTTTGATTCCTTTCAGTTTTTCGGAATCGGAAGAATATGTTGTTGATTTACAGCGAAAAGCGTAAAATTGACCCAGCTTTACTTATTCATGTGAAATTGGATTGACTTAAAACGTCAGACCTTAAGCATATATAGTACATTCCAATCATGGCGGATGGTTTGAAATAAACTCAGAGTGGGTCAATAGCATAACGGTAGGCAAAAATATAGGTAACAAAATTCACCAAGGACGTTGGATCTGACAGTACATGTATGTAATATTTTGTTCGCTTTGGCACTATTTATGTGACTAATATCAATTTTACAAGTAATAAAACTGTGTGTTTATTTTTTGGATAATTTGAGTATCTCACTTGATCTTTATGTTAGGTAATTGGTATTATGATCATTACCTCAGTTTCCCCGATTTTGAATTTCTGAATGCAAAACACTTCTGAAAATCAAGCTGAAACCATGAACTTCGCCTGGGGCAACTGATTTCTATTTTTTACAATTATTCCTCTCGGCTCGACTACATTATCATATAAATTCAAACCTGGCTTGAAACACCTATTCCGATCATTCACCTCAAATAATCCCTTGGTATGCCTAATCACCAAGGAACAGTATCGTACGTGACAATAGGCCGAGGCAAAGCAAAGTTACACCACGTACCACATTGCTATTGGTGATGATGCTCAATTCAGTGGAAATACAAGTCAGGGAAAAAAACTTGAAATCATATTACGCATCGCAAAGTGTGAGAGTGAAGTGATCACATATTGACCGTGAATGCGTCTGTTTTTCAGGGGATCAATTTGCGCGATGTCGTCTGGAAGAGTGACATGTTGCACAGTTTTGCTAGAACCCTAGAGCTTTACCCATCTTTCGAGAAAACTATCGAGTTTACTAAGGTATTACTACCCCGGAAAAACATTGATGAGCATATTGATTGGTTTTCAACTGAGTAGTATGAATGTTTATATAGGCAAATATCGTGATTAATTATATTTGTTTAAGGTAATATGCACTCAGAATTCCGAGACTGTCAGTGATGGAAATGATGTATGGTGCATTGTTCATTTGTTTCTGGTTTATAAGAATTTTAGAATCGAGCATTTGCTTGTTATCAAACCAGTCGATTGTTAAAGATATTTTTGATAATAAGTTCAAGCCCATAAATTGGCGCAGTTATACCTTTATTTTATTGAATTGCAAATGACTGCAGATGTCCATTTCCCATTGTATCTCAATGTCTTGTAAAATATAGCACATGGACCAGTAGGTCCATTGCGCTCGGTGGACTCAGTAGCCTACGTCCATATTGACATGTGAGTAAATACATGTATAAAACACAACCACTGAATACTTTTTGTGTTTGGTAAATTTGCATAAAGCATTACTTCCCTGGTGCTGATTTCACCAGAAAGAAAATATTAGGGAATGTTCACAATTTTTCCAGTTGATATGCGGAATCGTAAACGACTTGGTGGCGACTAAGAACGACGCTGGATGGAGAGGTGTCCAGCCCCCTGGAGCCGAAGGGGAAGTCCTTATAGCGTCAGTGGAGAAGTTTACATCCCTGGTCGCCAAGACTCTTATATATCACGTCAAGCACAAACACATCGGATCAGAGGAAGCCACAGTCAGTGCCTTATATGATAATATAGGTAGGGGGCGTGCGAACACGTTCGCAAGAGTGGTCCAAATGGCGTTGGTATGAACCGAAATTGAAAGATAACGTTTGAATTGGTCAAACATGTCTAAAATGGCCCAACAAAAGATCATGCAAATGAACTTACTGGGTGTTTAGTTTTCTGAGGCACAATGGGAGACTATATGTAATCCTGCCTTCACACTAGTGCACTATGCTAAATTTGATTACAGTTTCTGCTGAATCACTGCACATGTATGGTTGATGTAACATAGGATAGGGGCCTATAGATTATGTTTAGCGACTGATTTTTGTTCAAATTTAAGACATCTAATGGTCAGTTTTCTGTAAATTCCAAGCATTCTTCAATACATTTCCATTATGCATGTATTTCCGCTTTTTTCATTACAATTAGAAAACATTATCTGTTAGATAATTCTTGGATCAAAGGATTTGTATTAAGTTACACCAAGTCACAAGAATTTTGTCACAATAACATCATCAGGGTGAATGCCTAAAAGAGCAAAATTTTGTTTCAAAATAAACGGTTATTATCACTAAAACATTAGTGACAATAAATGTGAATATACAAAGCGCATTCTCAAAATCTTTCAGCTGTGAAAGTCCGCGTGTTTTTGAGGGACAGATTTATGGGGTTTGCCTTTCCTGATCACACGGACACGTTTGCATTGGAGATGTCAGACGACATTGGAACTTTGGCGCTCACCAAAGAAGCAATAACAGAACTTAATGAGACTATTCCAAGTAAGTTACTGTCGGATCCGAGATTTCAATAAAATGGAATTTATTAATTAATTTCATAACACTATCATCGCTAACGTGGAAGGCATTTTGCATTGTTTCTGTTCTGGGGGGGGGGGGGGGGGTTATCTTCGCACTGTGATTAATATTTCCTGAACTATAAATTGCAACGAGTTTACAATGATCTTACAGAAAAGGGGTGAACGAGAGAATGTTTCGTGTGATGCTTTATGAATTGTAATTTACCTGTGAGACCATTAATAGGTCAACATCATATAACATATTCTTTACGAAAATAGATTTTTAGTATTTTTTAACATAAACGAAATAATGTCTTTCACGCCATTATTCTCGTCGGTTGCTTTTTCATATCCGTTTTCTTTTCAGATTTATTTGCCATTGCTTCAGTTCGTTTTTCCAATATGGCGCGTTTGCTGCCAAATCATAATATCACAATGTAAGTTTTGATGGAAGATATTTTATTCATATGAAATAAAATAAGAATGATTAGAGCATATTGTAATCGTAATTTGTAATGGATGAAACTGCTCTTTCAAGGTAGTTGTACTTGAAAATTATGATTTATCCAACTGTTCCTGACGTCAATTTGCAAAAGCCCAACAATATGATAAATATAAGTTTTTTGTTTGTCCTTTCAGAAAGAGCAAAAGGGACAACGTAAACTCGGTAGTTTATTCATTGAACGTTTATTTTGAAAATGACAGAAATTTGAGCTCAACCAATCTTTCCAGCCCCGTGAAGCTTTACTTGCCTTATACAGATGTAAGTACAACTTTGCCAGAGCAAGGCCGTTACATAGCACCTTTTCAAGGTTTGGGAATAAAAATGCGTGGTCCCTGTAGTCCCGTTTATAGGAAGAGATCAATTTTAATTTCCTCAAGACACATTAATTATTTAGAACATTCCCCGAACCTTCCTAAGAACAGTCGCATAGAAGTTAACTTGTTAAACATCCCTTTTATTACGCATCATGCTTTGAGGCGAATCTCACTTGCTATACAGTATTGCATACATGTACTTTTCAAAACCATGCTGCGTATGTTGCCTCTATAGGGATTTTCTACAGATTTGTTCTACTTGCAAAGTGGAACGTGCATGTGATCTTTAATGAAATACTGTTTTTCTTTTCCTACACAGGATTTTAATATATCCAATCCAGATTGTGTGATGTTACGGCACAGGGAAGGGTACGTAACCGCTTTGAAGCAGATTCGGTTAATTCTCATTTTCGATCCAAAATATTCCCCTTTGAATGAGTATCCTTAAGAAACCAAAGCAAGTGCTTGGTGCAGAAATACTCCTCTGGTTTTAAATGGGAGGTTGAATGTGATAATTTCAACCATATGTTACATCGAAATAATTGTAATTTGACCGCACCAGTGAGATCATGTTATCAAAAGAGGAATGATCTAATATTTCAGTGTTTGATGGATTCGTTTTCGTTGGACTCTTACAGTAGACATTATTTAAGCATCATTCACAAAAGGTAAAAAGGTTGTTGTTAATTTCATTTTCCATTCAGGACTAGACAATGGCGATGGTCTAGTGGCAGGGGAGATTGTTATGTGATCAGAAACGATAGCAGTTATGCCACTTGCGGGTGCTACAGACTGGGGACATACGCTGTAACCACGGACATGTTCAACGTTGACGTGAGTTAAATTAAATTGAACATCAATAACCACGGCGTGTAAGTTCCAAAGGTTTTAGCTAAGAACGTGAAAATTGTGTTTTTAACATTTCTTACTTAGTGATAACTCGATGCTGCCGTCAAAATTCTACAAGGTCTACATGTACATGTTGAAATAGCAATGTGGTTTCTTTTATGGCCCAAACGTATTTTAATATTAAAATTGATGAATGTGCTAAAAGAGTCTTTTTCGTGTGAAGTCACTTTTGTGTCAATTGCTTCCAGTACTTTATTTCATCAGATCTAATAAATAACTTATCTATTATTAGTGGGACAGAGGCGAGCACCCCCCACATCTGATGACCACGCCATCGTACGTGGGCTGCGCTATGTCCACGGTGCTGTGCCTTGGCTCTGCTGTCATGCTCATATACCTAAGGTACGGGTACAAGACTGGAGCCACACGTACCCCTTGCCTCAGAAGCTCCCCCTTTTTGTTTCATGCGTTACAATGTACATAGAACAATACAATTTTTCTGTCCTTTGCTTGAGTCCCCTACCTGTGCTTCCCCTTTTATGAAAATCCTGGAGTAGACGATCATAAGGAAGGTTTGCAGTACTGTGAACATGAGTTAACAACGTTGATTATATTTTTTTTAGATTCAAATATTTTAACATATATAATATTGAGTACTTGCACATATCTTGATGTGTATAGACTAACGGTAGATGTCGTTGTTGGTAGATTATTGATGATGCACTGCATAGACCTGGGCACAATCTAAATAGTTTCACAGAATGTTTGTACTAATCGGTGGACAACTCTGTAACGTTGGTTTACTATAAAATCCAAGAGAAAATATTTATAAAGGAAAGGAAAAACTAGCTCTTTCTCTCGTAAATCAGAACTAAATATTCCAAGTGTCTAACAAGTGTTTCCTTAATTTCTGAATATACGTAATTGATATCATTTTTATGAAATCTCCTTTTTCAGAACGTCCTCCCCTTCTGCAGCCATCCACAAAAACTTTGGATTTTCCATCTCGTTGTGCCAGTTGATCTTCATGGTTGGCGTAACTCAAACAAGCAATAAGGTGGGTGTGTCAAGAGTTAAAATGATAACAATGTTGACATAATAATAATAATAATAATAATAAAATGTCAAGATTTTCAACAGGTTACAATATCCTGTATACCTATAAATATGTAAAACTTGAACTGGCCTTTGATGGGCTTGGAAATTTTGGTAAAAGTACCTGATAGGTTCATGTTTTGGAACATCACAGTATTGTGTCACAGTTTTGTTTGCACTTTGGTCCGTTTAGTTGAATGCTCGTAACATTTTCTATGACCACGTTAAGATTCAAACATCGTACCAGCTGGATCGATCCAACTCTGCTAGTTAATTAGTTAATAACCCCCCTAGCAACTCAAGGAGGCGTGTCAGACATTTAACCCGATTACAGCGACTACCCCCAGGGAAAATTACCTGTAGAGTTGGGTCGATCCAGCTAGCACAACGGGTCTTCTGAACGCCCATCATGTTAAGCACAACCACAGGTAATTTTTTGTCTCAACTAACACAATGAACAACATTTAAAATGCGTCAGTCACAACTAACACATTTGTTACCGGACTCTTGTCATTTCAGACTGTATGCCACGTATTTGCCGTTCTCTTCCATTACTTTTTCCTCACAACGTTTTCGTGGATGATGAACGAGGCCTTCAATTTGTATATCAAAATAACATACGCAGCTCACTCGCACGGTCCTGTGAGCGAATCTGGCTCCATCTGGCGGTATTATATTTTGGGCTGGGGTAAGAAATAAACAATATCTGGTCTTATTTTGCTGAAATCTAAATACAACAAAACAGCAAGTTCCAATGCGCTCTCCGTGCTATTTTCTTAATAAAGGATTTAATGTGATGCCAGGCAGTGACTCTTGAAATTGCCTTGATGAAAATTTTGTTCGATGAGCCATTAATAAGGAATAATGCCAATAAAGAACTAATATGACCCCTTCAATAGACATGTCTTGTCGTTCCTTTCAGTTGTTCCCGGGGCCTTGGTCGGTGCACTGGTGGGCTCACACGGAGACAGCTATTATGCAGCAGACATGTAAGACACGCTCCCTTTATACTATAGTACTAGCTAAGAAACCTTAAAGTACTATACTTTAGTATTTATTACTTAAGGTGTTGTGGCCTCTTATGTTGGTATATGCGAAATTCTACTACCGTCATTATACTGTGGTAATAATGATTTAACTGTAAGTGCTTTTAATTTCACAACCATTGGATGATGCACATATGTTACTGTTGATCAAGAAGCCTATGTATTCATGTATTTTAGGTGTTGGATCAGGTGGGATTTGGTATGGTTTTTCATTGGTCCAGTAATTGCTATACAAGCGGTAAGTTATATAATAAATGCATATCTACTTATATTCCCATGTGTGTGTGTGTGTGTGTGTGTGTGTGTGTGTGTGTGTGTGTGTGTGTGTGTGATCCCCTTTGTAGCATATGTTCATCCATATATTGAAAAAGAAATATTGGAATTGAAGTATTGAATTTATCACACATATATTAACTAAAATACTTTAGGAAATGCCGGCTATAAGAAATCTTTTGAAATCTCTGTGGCCAAAAAGACTCAGGAGAAAAATGTGCTGTTCGTCAGTCGATTTTTCCGTCTCCTTTTGTCTTCATATATCTTTCATAAACTTCCTGAACTTGTTATGCGCTTTAGTGCAACCAAGCCACTTTTGTCATTTAATTTCGCAAAATGAGAGAAATAGAATACATAATTTCCATCTAATTCTGTCGTTCTCCTTTTTCCAATTCACTTATTGATCAGAAATCTATTATCAGATATCTCAGAATAAGTCTTAAATATTTTTTTCACTCATTAGGTGGGGAAAACGAGATGTTGCGTTTTCCTAACAACGTACAAGTCTGTCTCTCTTGTGATAGAAATGTCATAAGAAGGAACACCGTAAAGCACGCTAGAGCGAAATAAACAAAATCACGGAAAATTACAATGCTCGTTTACTTATGTTTTTCAGGTGTCAATCCTTGTTTTAATATTCACAGCCAAAGAATATCACGAAAGTTCATATACGAAGAACGAGAAAGCTAATAAGATATTAGTGTAAGAGTTTGTTCAATAAGTTGATAAGGTGCAAATATTCAATAGTTGTAATATTGTGTGTATTGCAACTGGTGTGTTAAAAATATTTCTTCCAAGGAAAATTTTGATGTGTGATAAATTTTTCTTCCTATAAAGATTTTGGTGACGATTGGCACACTTCCACGGCATTCTAATCTTTTTAATACTAGAAAAAATATTAAAACATTTATTCATAACTCTTTTATTGCCGGTTTTTTTGTTTTACAGTTTCGAAACTCCATACATCCTGCTTCATTTTCATATTAAGTTGTAATCACTGCACATTTCAGCAATCACACAAAAGCCGTGTGGACCCAAGTAGTTTTACTTACCGTGGTGTGGACTTTTGCATTCCTCTCTCTCAAAATGAGAGGGCCAATACTGAAATACTTGTACGCCTTACTCAACTTTCTGCAGGTGAGTATACCCTGTTCGGAGAAGTGATGTCATTATTAATGTCATTAATTTATTCATTTAATTTTGTGAGGGAATATACATTTGGTTGGAAGGGATATCTGGTCCATAAACCCGTATTGAAATACGAATTAAGAATGAAATCTTAAGTTAAGGGAAGCCACAAATGTCTTATTGAGAAGCAGTTCAGACTGCGAATATCATCAAAAGTATGCCTAATCATCATGGTACACTGGGGGATTTATACAGTAGTTACGATTTCACGCGTTACTGTTTACGTTAACTTTGCCGTCTAAACGTGGATATTTTACAAATAATACGTTGACGGAGGCACTGTTATTTTAATGTCAGTATTGAATTACTTTCCACACCAGTATATAAACGTCTCTATGTGCAAATGTATAACATTTGGTTTACGAATGTTCTGGTATATCTTTATGTGTCAATAATCTATTACAATTGCCAAAAGAAAAATACCCAAGCGCAATTTCCAGTTTTGTATTAATTTTTTCCGTAAAATATGCAGCATTCAAATTTGTTGGCAAAGAAGTTGATAAATCCCGCCAACCAACCCCCACCCAGTTTTGATCGTTTTTGTTTTGATGCTGCAGCAATGTTTTTAGTGTGCATTACATAAAGATCTTTTTTTTGTGTGTGCAAAGTTTTATTCCATTGATTATCCGTTGCAAATGGCATGATTGTAATTACACGAACTAAAAGCGCTGCAATACGCTATCGTACAAGGAATCGTCATTTTCAAGGCGACGTCCTCCTATAAAGACTCCCAGAGGGAATCTTACGACTCAAACAATCGATGACTTATGTCACCCTCGTTCAATTTTAACCGTCATTACAGAATGAGAAAATGCAGAACAAATGTGTTCTCTGTAACAAGAAGCCCATACGCATATTTTGCATACAAATGACCGCCGTTTCCCGACGATATCTCAATAGATACCCGCACCAGGCGTAACATAAGGTGCCATTAGGCAAATATAAATTAATATTGCGTATAATGATCATTTTGTGAAATCTAACGAGACAGCAATGAAGATAGATGATGATAGAGCAGCTGAACGCTGTAAGAAAACACGGGTTTCAACGCCGTGGAATTTTCATTCGCCATGAAATTAACAGTCGAAATGAGAATAGACCGAATCAAGGGTGATCGTTATAGAGCTGTGATGTTCGCTCCGGGAGTCTCGTAGCCTTCTTCAACCACGCCCCCTTGCAATCTGTATACCACGATGAGTCATTAGTCAACATCAATATGGTAAACCCAGTAATAGATTTTGAAGTTTTTTCCTCAAAATTATGCCTTTTATCAAAAGTACAAATGTAAATATTTCGGTGATTAAGGAGAAATGAAAAATTAATCAAATAAAGAATGTGTTGAGGACTTCTTAAATTGATTAACTAGAGAAATGGGATCAGCATAATGATTAGAGTTGAAATCCATAAAAACTATTTCATCAATTGATATTTTGTTTTAATAGATTGAACCAGAATAAAAGCTAAAACATAGAAAAATTAATATATTTTTTCTAGTATAAGAATTGTTTTTGTCCCGTGTGGTTCGATTGCAATATTGTATTTTAGTATTGTGTCGAAGTAGCTTCCTGTTGATGACAATATTAATCAATTTTTCATTGCTTTTAGGGATCGTTTTTCTTGGTATTTTATTTTTTGCTGAATGAAGAGGTAAGTGCCCCAACTACAGTCCATGATTTAAGAGAGAGAGAGAGAGAGAGAGAGAGAGAGAGAGGGTCAGTCTATCATTTGTGTAAAGTAAAGTGTCATCTACGCACATGTAGTGCACCAAGGTGTGGTCATGAGTGAAGAAAAAGTGTTAGAAAAAATCGAGTGCATTCGGTCAATCATCGGAGTAGATAAATGTATTAAGAAATCCACAATGTCATTTGTGACATATTCGCGGACTTTGCCATGGGTAAAATGAGATCAGAAAGATCGTGGGGGTTCAAATCAACGCCGAATCACGGCGCTGGCTCAAAATAAATTGACATATGAAAATTGGTCAAATTTGGTTATCCAGTAAATAACCTAGGCAACAAGTTCGCAGAAGATAGAAATTCGATGAAATGCAAAAATATTTTCTACATCAATTCAACACTGTCAGTCAAGCAGAAAATCACCTCTCTGATGTACTATTTGATGGGCCTCTTTTTTTTTTCTCTAACATGTCAAAGCATCAGCTGGTCACCTGTGACTTAAAAAAATAACAAATGAAAAAATACGATGTTGGATAAACGGTCAGCATCTTGATGAATTTATTAAAATGTAAATGTGAAAAAAAAAACACAATCTGCAACGAACTTTGACTACTGGAAGAGTGCTCAACAAGTCCTGCCGCTGGGCTTCCTCGTGCACTTTGAAGCGGCAGATGGTGCAAGAGGACAATTGCTAGATTAAGTATTAATTTACCGAACAAATTAAAAAGCACATTGAGAATTTGCCATTGAAACACGAGAACTCATCCGAGAGGACCATCAAACGATCTTAGTGTAATTTTTCTGACTGATTAATTGAACGTCCTTTCATTGTATTCCTCACAACTACTATTGTCACAGATGCCAGACAAGAAAATTAAATCTCTTTCACGAAGTCGTTTCGCCAAGATACAACGTGAATGACTGATTACTTACGCTATTTGTTTATTAAGATATTAAGGGCACATGGAAAGACACACTCGCTGTTTTGCAGTCGACTTTAACAAGTAAGCCTATGCACCTTGCCCAACTAGGTAGGCCTACAGACTACACAACGTCATTTCGATACCAAAACAGCATTTCGACGTCGGCATGAGGCTTAGTGCCTCCTGAGATGTCACTTAATATATGTACTTCTGAGAAAAGAGGATACAGGTGCACGTGGTTAACCGTTACCAGTTTTAATAAGGAAAACGAATACCATGAAGGTACAAAAAGAGCAGTCATTCGTCAACTGTTTTATTACCTGAGCATTTTGGTAATTACATACAACAACACAGCGTTTTGCTTGCTTACATGCCAATGCAAACATTACGAATAGATTTTTCCTCTTTCAAACCCTCTGTCCAAGACAATGGTTTTCATATCAAGTTCTTGCTCAAAAATTGCCCTCTCCCTCTACAAACCCTCGCAATCGCCATCACCTTCTCAAAAATCTTTGGTATTATGGAATATGTGTTTAGGGATTAAATTCTGATTGGTATATATTATTTGTCTTAGGTACGAAGTTACTACAGGGAACGACGTCGACGTAAAAACCTGGCCATGCAGGGGTATGATACTTCACCGCGCCCTTCAGTGGACTCCCTTCGCTCAGAACAAATGGGATCAGAACCGGTAAGTAGTGGGGTCCATGCCGTGTGAGACTAGTCGGAAGAGTAGGCCTACATGCGCGCATATAGATTATTATTATTATTATTATTTACTTATTTATTTATTTATTCGTTTTTTTGTTTGTATTTTTCTACTGTTCTGTTTGTTTGACTTTAAAAACTCAAACGGATAAGGCTGTAGAGCTCGAATAAAAAGTTCACTTTTGCTCCTGACGAAAAAAATGGCCCGTATCATTTGCATTAGGACTGACAGGTGTGCTATTCACCAACTCTGCTTAAATTGGGATGTGGGCACTATCAATATGTACGATGTTCTTGTCCTTTTTGTCCCCAGTATCATCCAAGCCAGCACACCAGGTTGATACCACCCTGTTGATACGAAGTGACAGCGTGGTAACAACGTGGAAGCTACGGTGTCTAAACTTGACGTAATTATTGGGATGAAAACGACTATTTGAGAAAATAGCAATTCGACCTAGCAGATTGAAGTATTATAGTCGGCCCAAGAAGACGTTATTTCGACGTCCATGCTCACGACTAGTTTGTTAGTTTGTTCACGTCTGCCGTCCAAATACCGTCTAAATGACGTGTGTGTGTGTGTGTGTGTGTGTGTACGTGTGTAACGAAGCTTGACTGCATTTTCCTCTAAATGTAACCTTTATTTTAAGGGTGTCTGATCATATGTGTAATATACTGAAAATTATGAGCATTAAAAATAAACATTTTGAATTATATTTCTCGTCATTAGGACACAGACGCTGGTCCGTCCCAGCCAAACCACACCAAGACCTCACCGGTAGAGCACAGAAAGGGCAACCGAGTGCGGTACAAACTGGATTACGGAACAGACGCGGGCTCGGACTGTGAAGAAATGATAACCACTGTCTGAAATTATTATTACTAAAGCTCTGGACCCTTAAACTGCTCTCCGATCGCCACTCTCCTATTCTCTAAACTTGGTGGAAAGGAATTGAGTAAATATAACGTGTAGGAGAAAGAGGAGAAAATGAAGATATTTAATGTTTGAGAACTCTGTACGTTTAAACTCTCCGTAGTATTATGTTTTTTATATCCTTCATGCCTGAAGAGTTAACACGGACTAAATAGAATCATTGGTAAATAATGCACAGAGCAAGGATAAATACATGTATGTATCTGGACCTGATTTCCTTGTGCTTTTTAATGATACAGTACTAGTAGACGGAGAAAAAAGTGCGATTTTTATCGTATGAACCGAGCAAAGGCATGCGTTTTTCATTCCTTTGAGAGATCCCTCGAGGGAACTATAACACTTTATTTTCCAAGGAATTCCTCTAAGAAAGTCATTAGTCTAATTTAATGCTGATAATAACTCCAAATGTGCCAAATGAAAGCAAAAAAGCATTGTTTTGATGTCCAGACGTTGATAACCTTGACGAAAAATGTAGAGATACGCTTATTGTATAAGTAAGCTACGTTATTAATGGGAGAGAAGCTTTTTAAGAACCTCATATTGGTGCATTGGTATCGTGGAGAAATTAAGCTGTTATTTATATGAACAATGCACCAGGTGATTTTGTGGAAAAAATTACACTGAGAATAAAGCAATATAAAGATACCCTTTTTTCTCATATTGTGAACAGAAATTATGCCCCATTAACTAGAAAGAGAGAACAATCGATTTGATTAGCTGGCGTCTGTTTTCAGTGACTTGGGAAAACCGTCCAAAATTAATTTTGTTGCAAAAACAACCAAATGAGCAAAAGGTCACTAATTGTGTTTTTCCAAAAGTGAAGAAAATTGTCATTCGGAAGGAAAATATTGGACACTAAAATCGTGTTAATCCTAATACAACTCCTATTTTCCCATTATTTCGCTTGGTTGAATGAAACAAAATTTGAAATAACATTAGAAATAGAAAACGTCAGTGAGATCGAGTTTTTCAAATATCTGACATATATTGACATTACTTCAGACATATCTATTTTGTCTGAATACCAATATATAAAACGAGTTGTAAAATAAATTGAATTTCTTTATGTCTTCTTTTATCATTTTTTCGTCTTGGGCAACGTTTGCTATTAATTTGCGTATAATTAAAAAAGAATTGAAAAGATGAACGACAGACGCAGAAGGTGGCGGGGAGGTCTGGTGTTGACATTTGCCCCCTGAATCGTCTTTTAATGGCAAAAACGTCAAATAAGGACACATTATTTTGTCTATGTTCATGTTTTGGTTTCAAATATCATTGCACTGTTTTCAGATAACCATATTAAGATAATTATATCAAGTCACAAACTAAGAAGACGGATGACGTTGATGCCAATGACAGATACGGAAATTAGGAATGGTTTTATCTAGTAGTTGACTTCCTAGAAAACCGCTGCCAACCTAAATATCACATTTGATTTGTTCTTTCCTAGTTTCTTTGAAAGAAAAAAAAACCTTCGAAATGATTTCGGTCAATCATGGTCTGTGTTGTCTTTGATTATTAAATGTATCTTTAACAAGTGAACACTCCTACAAAGATGGCATGCAGACAGTTCATTTATTTCTTTTGTTGGGTGACATATGAAGTGATGTTTTACTGTACACACGATGAAAACCCTAGTTTTGTTTTCATTATATAATTATAGCTAATGCCAATCTATATATTCATATATCAGACGGAAACTGTTACCAGCGACCAAGTCAAGATTTGGCAGGTGGGCCTCACAGTTCTAAGTCACACTTTTCAAAGACAGTAAGATCAAAGATCCAAACATCAGGGAAATTGAATTAGCAATACTCTTCACACTGTAGCACATGAATACAAACGCAACACTCTACTTGATATAATACTAGGATAACAATAGAAGAGCAATTGAGACTCTTAAAAGTATCCACAGCGCGTGCGACCGTTTAGCGTACAATGCACTGGTCTTTTAATTTAAAAGTTAAGACCATCGCCGACTCTTAAACGTTGGATCTTTTATCAGTGACTCCGTGTGACCCCTATTAACTGTTTGACTACGTCTGTAGGCCAAATCTCCCAAATTGATACGAAAAAACAGACGAGGATTGGGTCCAAAGAGACCGAACAATATTTCCATGATAATCTCCGACTGCTTTTCTGCAAGGCTTCGGGATGAGAATTGTGCAAATGCTTGGAAGTGTACTTAATCATCTGAATTCTCTAGATGCAATCCCAGGTCTTCTATTAATATTAATTTTCATCAGTTTACTTGCTGAAGATAAAATTGAGCTCTTTTTAATTCGCCTTTCTATGTTCTGCGCCAGACGTTCCCCTAACACAGAGGAATTCCGGAATCAATGTATATAAGATCGCTTTCCAATTTCATCTATTGATAGAGTTCCTGCAAGGGTCGCCGCTCCTAAAATTGTATTAGACCCTACATAAAATTTCATCAGCAGAGGGAAAAAAAGATCCCGCTCCGGCTAGGTATTAGAAAAATCGATACAGGTTTGAGGAAAAGCATATTTCTCTAATGGCCAGAATCTTTTGAATTGCACCGCACTCCGCTGCGCAGAGGCTTATCCCCCAACAATTGGCTCTCTGGCGCTCTTTTCAATGACAGATGGTCAAAGAGAGATGAAAAGACCTCAGCTAATATTTCATATATTCAAGTAGCTCCCTTGCTGCTAAATAATAGACATTACTCACGAGATAGACTTGTTAGTTAAATGGGTAAATATGCTCGGCTGCATCTCTACAAGTGAAGGAGATGGGCATATGCTGCTTACATGGATGAGTGAGCTAATATGTAAGGCGAATTCTTCGTTCATCTGTTCTCAGTCTGAGAAGCATGAAAAAAAAAAAAACAGAAAAAAGGGGTTAGAACCACGATAGTTTCTTCGTGTTTTCTCTGACGCCCATCATCATGATTATGCATCCAAGAAGCGGAGCGATTTCCCTTATGTATAGGCTAAACTAATGAAACTTTTTGTTTTCAATGAAGTCAATGATACACCATTTGAAGTAAATTTGTCTTTTTGCTTTCCGCAAAAATAAGTTGTCAGTGGGGCTCTCTGTGTGGTAAATTATACTTTATTCATATAGCACACGCGTCTTTTCGCGGCATCTGGTCCGTCTCATCCTTTGTCAGTGGAAATCATATCCGTATTGTATCAGGTTATTAGCTAATTTTCAAGCATAAGTGACGACCAATCAAAAGGCGAGAAAATATCATAATTGAAGAGATTCTCTTGTTATGGTGAGCCTGAAGAACTGAAGTGCGCATGGACGGGGCTATTTAAAGCCTTTCACTTTGTTCAAGGAAGAACATAATTTGGATGTAAGCGAGGAAAAACTTAGTTGCAGTGTCGGTCTGTGGTTTCATCCCTTTGTGTCTTTTTCTCACGGGTCTCCCCAGATCCCATTAAATCAGGAAAAAAGGGCGCGTGTCGCGTGGCTGCGTCACTGACCGTGCGTCTGAGATTACGTGCCTCGTTAGTACATTAAAGGTGAGTGGATTTTTATGTACCGCAGCAATACATAGGTTATTTAACACTGCATTTTATGATTAATTTAATGAGTTGCGTGACAGAACGTTCTGTTACCGTAAGAAACTTTGTATCCTTAGGCAGTGCACGCAGAATATTGTCATTAAAATATGTTCATCACACAACTCCGATCTTTTTTTAAAGATGGTACTTGGAAACTGCGTATATATGTGCTCCCGAGAAGCATTATTAAGGTCTACCGTGGGCTCACTGACTCTGTTTTACATAAGTAGTTTTCTTGAACAAACAAACTTGGTAACAAAAATTGGAAAGTAAAGTGGAAAGTAAACAAATGGGAGCTCTGAGTTGGACAATTATTTTTTAAATAAGTTATTATCATCATCACTGTCTTTTAAAACACAAATTAAAAAACCAAAACCCTGATTTCGTGAGTGCCAAATTGTTTTTAGACTGAGTCAGTATAAATAGTGTAAACTGCATGATTGAAGAATTATTTCGTACATGTAGTTGCTTTAGTTTACAAGCTTTGTATAAATCATGACAGTAAAAAACACAGTACAATATTCAGAGATTTGGAACTAATTTGCATATTATGAAGATAATTATTATCATTATCAAAGCAGCCTTTAAAAAAAGAAAATGATAGTATAATTGAAACGCTGTTGACAATTTGGCTATTTTTCACTTAACAGCCTACATTCCCAATTTTGAATTCTTAGGCCTCAATTATGGAGTTAGCCTTACAACTGTTTCACTTTTTGCTTAACAGTTACGACGATGAATACAAGTCTTAAGAAACCCTTAATGCATTCCTCTTGTAACGCCAAGTAACATTATACATGCGCAATACATTTTTTTGTCTAAAGACAATGGCGGGATCATGAGGCCAAGAAAACCCTGGGCATTAAATTATCCTCACCACCTGCTTTCGCGAACTGTATTTCAGGTGAAGAAGTCTCTCTCTCTCTCTCTCTCTTTCTCTCTCTCTCTTAATCTTCGTGATTTTTTGCACCTGCTCAATTCAATTTTTCTATATTTTTTTCGTTCCCGTTTTATCTTGCTTGTACCGCTATACACTTATTAAGAAAAGACAAGAAAAATTGAAGAATACGATCATCGCGTGCAGACTGAGCGCTGTAGAACTTAGCCCTTTCGAATCATCTCCTAGGAGCATATGTTGACATTTTCATCCATTTCTTTAGCACAGTTTGGAGGCGATGGCTCAGGGCTAATTTGTGAAAGATAATTAAACGCGGCAAATGAGACTCCTCTGCGTGAAGCATCAGCCTCGCCTTTCATACCTTCGATGCCTTGGTTCAAGACATTGTGCTGCAGGGGAAGAACACCGTATCACTCATTTACCGCGTGCAGCGTGTGCGCCTTCGACCGGGTCATTAAAATCTGTTCGATGTATGCGCAGCTCCCTAATGCAATTCCCTCTTTATTTGAGCAGATTGAAAAGAACATTAAGTACAAGCATGGCGTGATGGATGGACGTCTCCAGATAATAAGACCTAATGAGGCTTTTGTTTCGCGAGAAAAAAATAAACAAATTGGTCCTTGGGGAAGCTAGGACTTGCTGTAATGTTAGGACCAATCCATCACAGCACTTCCACGACTGACTCTCTCTCTCTCTCTCTCTCTCTCTCTCTCTCTTTGCGCATTTCCATATTTTTCATATTTCTCCCTTTCTCTTTTTTTTCTTGTGCAGTCGGAAAACTTAAACATACCAAGTCTATACACAAATGCCCATTCGCAAAAACACATACACACACCAAAGGGAAGGAGAACTTGAATGCTCTATGCATAATATCTACTAAAAAATCTACTAAAAAAAGCCAACATTGCCCTGCCTCAGTAAGTTGACTAGGTTATCAGCAATGTAGGACATTTGATCGGCGAACAATAGCTATATTCATTGCAGCTAATGGAGTGACTAAGAACGGACGATGCATTTATTTTATTTCTGGGAAATGAAAAATAAGACATCAGTCAACGAAGCTCTAATTAAGGAATGCCCCCAGACAATCTGGATCCACTGCAAGCGAGATAGCATCCTGAAAATGAACCGTGCAGTCTTAATTAGTTAACCGAACAGATATCGGTAATCAAACAAACTGGGAAATATGTTTGAAATAAACTGACGCCCCGTTTATCACGCCAGATAAAATCAAGCCGACACCTTCCAGTTGCTTTTCCCTATTCCGTATTCATAGTATTTGTCAGTATTCTTGATTAGATAGCAATCAACTTTGCTCTCTCAATTGCAGAACAAACCCCATGGCAATACGGAATGGAGTAATCTATTCCTATTAAATACAGCAGCATTCTAAGATAACGATTGTGATGCTTATTTTTGAGAGCGAGCTTAAGGTTTATCCTTAATAAATAAAACGCGTTTTTAAAGGTCTAACATATGTTTTAGTTACAAGGAAAATATATGAAGCGTAGGTGTGTTGATGACGTCATCCAGCGCGATCGGAGTCCCGAGGGGATAACGAGGCAGAATCGGTGAAATTGAGTGGAATGTTTCGACACCTGCTCCCGTCTTTGCAACATTACTTTCGGATGCTAATGTTGTTAAGGGCATTGCGATTCACCTCGTTTTATTAACATTCCAGCTAAGGCTAAATGATAAAGAGATCTGTTTATTGTATCACTGGCATCTTTGTCAATGTTACAAAACACGAAACAAACGTCAAACGAATGATGAAATAAAATCTTAGATAACGTCCAGGCTTTCAACAATACTTAAAGCATTACAGAAAACCGACAAGGGATCAGACAAAACTAAACTTATGTGAATTTTAAATGATAAATTAAAATAAAATGACAATATTGTGGGTGACGGAAATTAATTTCATTTGTGAATTAACTCTAAACATAGAGAAATATATTGCCAGCCGCTATCAATATGATGTTAAGACAGGGAGCATGCAGTGGTGATAGTGGGGGGGGGGGGGGGGGGGGGTCAATTAGGGTGTTTATCAAGGCATTGTATAATAATAATAATAATCTTTTAGCAAGATATTCTTTCACATGTTGAAATAAATCTGTTAGGAAAAATACTCATTGAATAATTATGGAAAAGAATAAAGTGAAGGTTTATCAGTATTTCGAGTTCATCTAAAGAAACTAAAAGAAGCATACGCCATTTGCCTGACAGCACTGAAGCCGCCAGGTTCCTAAGAAATTTCATCTTTAAAGATTCTCATACGATAACTTAATAATGCCCCCGGCTTTAACATTCGAAGAGGTTTTCTAAATTTCGCTTAATGCGTCTCGGGTTGTAACCTTCTGTTTTCTGATAACGATTTCATGTTCACTTTACTGAATATGTCGGGAATACTTCGTCTCTAACTTAATTGCCAGGGACATATTTTTATTACAAACTGCCAGTAATCACGTCAAATCAATTATAATGGACATATTTCGCTATTTCTTTAGGGAAAGAGAAAGGAAACGCATGCAAATCAAAACTCAGAAGGGCATTTGACTTTATTAAGAAATCAAACGCGCGAATCCATCATGCATATGCTTATTTCGATTTCAATAATACTATTACCTTCGCATATGCCTAAGATGGGAAAGTTAACAAATCAACCACTCACCAAACATTGCCATATCGATTGTAACGCAGCGAAGGGATAAATTGCTTGAATAAAATGAACTGTAATGTAATGGTCTGGTATTTGTCGAAAATCTGTTGAGTTTTCCCTACAGTAAGAAGACTTTCTCTCTCAGGACTATACATGTATATTGGTTTGTCTTTTCTCATTTAAAAGTAACAAGGGTAAATAGAAAGGCAGTGGTACGTTTTGTGGGCTATTTAAATATCGCCTTTGTTTCTTTAGGATTATATAATGGGGATGATTACATGACACGTTTTGTATGCTATTTTAACATCACCTTTGTTTCTTTAGGACTGTATAATGGGGGTTATTACATCGGAGGATATTCCGTGTGGCCGAGAGTTTGGACCATATCCTGTGGGCCCAAGTATTCTCGACCCTGGGGTAGGAATCGCTTGGCGGACGCAACATTTTGTTGAAGAAGAGCACAAGATTAAGGTATGTACGTACTTCGTTTATCAACGTAGCAAAATAAATCCCTTCAATCAAATGCAAATTAGTAAGTGAAACTTGCTCATTTGTAAAAAGGGAATATTGTATCTATATTAAACAGGCCGCTAATATTTTAATTCACATGGCGAATTCTTGTCTAAGCAATTCTACAATTCACCAGAATAACTGTAATACATTTGTTGAACACGTCCCGTTGAAAATGATACTTCAACTATCCAGATAAACCCGGATCTGGAACCAGAGACTTGGCTCCCACTTGTTCAGACTGCAAAAGACATCCGAGACCAGAATCTGGAAGCGTTACTACGAGAGGGAAGAGTATATTACAGAGTAATCCGCCATATACCTGCGCTGGAGGAACTGCTAGTGTGGTATGGAGATGAATTTGCTGCTGCTATTGGTTTGAAGGACATTAAAGATGGACACAATGTTATTATAGGTATGAAAAATTGGTCATCAATTTCCTGTCCAAATCAGCAAAATGCATGAAAGACTCGATGAGGCTCATTTGATATATGGTACGCTAAAAGATTGCGGCCATGATTTATAAAACCAAAATAAGGTTTACTGCATTTATATGTGAATGTCACTTTTCATTTGAATCTCATTCAGTATCAAACATCTACCAAAATTTGCAAAAATTAATGGTCCAGTAAGTTTTCAGGAGCATTTTAGCAAATGGGTCGATTTAATTAAATCAAACCAATAACGTTTTCCTCATTTTTATATTTAGAATAAATCTGTTTTTGACATAGATTCATGTCTGGTATTCGAAGTAACATCTTGACATTTTTCTATTTCAGATGGTTCGTCATATTGCTGCCCATACTGCAAGACAGATATTCGAATGTATCACAGTTTTCTGGCGCATGTGGCATTCCTATGCCCACGACTCCATGGGGAGCCAAGCGGCGACAAAAGAAATAAAACTGATCAAGATCGCCTGAAATTGGATCAACGCGATGGTATGACCGCTGAATCGCGCAAACGCAAACGATCTGGAGGGGACGAAAACCAAAACACCATTAAAAGGCGGTCACCTCACGAAGGAGGACAAAAAGAGACATCACAATGTCAAATGATGAATGACGTCATGGACGATGATGTTGAAGAAGTTCAAGTGGGGCATGGTTCTGGTAAGAGCGCTTTTAGGAGAGTCGAAAAGAACAATCCTGATGTTGACAATATTGTAAAATCGGAAAGTGCTGGTGGATCGTTTCGAAGGAAGTCGCCATCTGGCGGAACACTTGACCAAGATGGTCACCCTATACACGTTCCAAAACCCGTGACAATGACTGTAAGCCACGCATCAAGTAGTTACCTCTACACAAACAATCCTTTCATGTCTTTTCTCAGACGACCGAATATTCAATCAGGCCAGGAGGGCGAACAAAGCGAAAATTATTACGGCAAAATCGCTCAACTCTTTCCGCAAAAACTCTTTGAACTTGGTTCAGTGTTGCCAGCAAATAAACCAGTGGATCTGAGAACAAATGTAACGCCGACTGTTTCATCCATTTGCGTGCAACCTACATATCCACAATCAACATCTTTAGAACAACGCGGGTCTATTTTACCCAAACCAAACACCAACATGATCGAGAGACTTCTAAATACTAACCCATTACTTAATGCAGCCAATCCCTTCATAGCGGCAACTCCCTTTAATTTGACTCAGAATTGGTGCGCAAAGTGCAATGCCACTTTTCGAATGACGAGCGATTTGGTTTATCACATGAGAACACATCATAAAAAGGAAACAGACCAGGAGAAAAAGAAAAGAGGAGATAAACTGCGTTGTAACGTTTGCAACGAGACGTTTCGAGAAAGGCATCATCTCACAAGGCACATGACGTCACACCTGTAGCTAAATTAAAACACTCGACTCTCTAAGGGGATCATATTTAATCTATACATTTATACAGTGAATTGTTATCTGATTGAAAAACAAATACTTGGCCTTTTGTGTTGAATAACGGCCAATCCTGTATTATCATTTTTGGCGAATGTAAATTGAAAGGAAAATCATTGTATAGCCTAATATATGCGAGTAACTGTTTGTGTAATGTAGATACCGTTTTGATTATCGTCTTTTTGATAATATTTCTGGTCCAGTTGCTCTCTGGATCTCAAATGAGTGTACTTTCCCTATTATTTAACGCGGTCGCTTTCGCAGCATCACGTATTTCTGAGAATTGTCAAGTAAACATGTTTTGAATTTATAGGCATATTGCCAGCTTCAGCATGAAGGGATTTTAGCAGATTACGCCTGTGACATCTACGAAGAAACGGCTGTATAAGACTGTATATTGCATAATGATGTCCTTGTTTAATCACTGTTCAAATGTAAATTGCGTAAGTTCCGAGTATTAACAAACACAAAAACAGTGAGCTTATCTTAATTAGAAGACCAAAATTTCAGATAAATCTGTTATCCAACTTCGATGCAGGAGTGTTATTGATGTTAAAGAAAGCATTACATAAGGCAATTGACTATGTACAGCGTGTATACATGTGAACGTTTGAAGAAAGCAACGATGTAAAAAAATGGATACAACGTAGACACACTGTATGAGACTGTATGTAATGTTTGATGTAAAAGTCTGCATTGAAACAACCTATAGGATGTGCTGTAATATTATTGAAATGTTTTAAGAATTATAATTGCTTTCGTAATTAAGAGAAGCTGATCAAGTTTTTGACAGATCTGGTATCAATGACAATGAGTGAAATCAAAGTGTCACTGAATTTTTTGCCAGCGGATTGAGCGTAGGCGCTGGTCGTCGCTTTAATAATTGAAATAATATATGACATAAAAGACTGACACCTTCCATCTGTTTCTCTGTTTTTCTAGCATAAGTAATTTTAAGTTTGTAATCATCACATAACATTCATCTAATATAACGTATAACATGAGAGCGTGCTATTGAGAGGGATGCTTTTTTCAGTCTAATAGCAAAATTTACGAGTTAAAAATGGAATAAGTGTTTTGGATAGAACTAATTTCTCGACAGCTAACAATTGATCCCTTCATTTGATCAATTTTACCCTTCTGTTGAATTTTTGTATCTTTAAGAAACAACTTAAAAGTAGACAATACATGGGTAACCGGCAGAACATCTTCAGTCTTTAATTAAGGCATTTTTTTTTCAGGTACAGAGACTGGTCAAGTACCATGCCTTTAATTGATAAAGTCATTCTCCTGGCAAAACAGTTCAATTTCTTTTGCGATATAACAGCTTTGGCACCTCTACCGCAATCCGCTGTACGTTAGTGGTTCAGTTTGAGCTCAAAAGGTGAGGAGCAACTGGGCCCCGTAACTCGAAAGCATTGCGCGAATAGCGATGTCACATAGAGGCTACAATGTATTATATGGGGAGAGTATGGGAGAGTTATGGAATCGAGACGCTTGCGCTCGGTCGCAATGTGCGATGCTTTCGAGTTACGGGACCCTGCTCGTTTTCAGATGTAACAATGGAACTAGCCAGTCTTTTGTGCAATCCAAACCGAAACAACGCGTACAGAGTAAAGATTTTTTTCAAAATCCTCTGATGCTTCAGAACGGATAGTATGTCACTCTGAACTTGTGACCGACAGTTATTTGAGACCTCTCAGCAAATCACTGGTCTTAGTAATTGAGACGTCTTTGAAATGTTAACGTATGAAAAACATTCCCTTTTTAAACCGTTTCAAAATGTCATGATGTTGAGACCACGCAAGACATATACATAAAGGGTCTTCGGAATACTTTATTAAGGTAGCTGGAAAACGTTGCAATTTGGTTGGCAAATACCTGCTGTATCCACCACACATGGTCAACAGTTTTTTAGATAGTTGAAAAAGTCCATCAAAACTAAAGAAAGACGTTGTGAAATGCATTATCACAGTACTTTTTAAAGTACCGGATAGCGAATACGTCATATTGATGGTGTAAAGATCACTCAAGATCAATGCCAATACGTTATTTATACTTTTTGAAAAATTCGATGATAGTTCATGTTTTTAAATTGCTAAAATTAATGATTTTTTAGATGCTATTAACGTAAATAGTGGGTCTGAACTGCGTACAATTTGAAAAAGCTAACAATAAAATTACTCATAATGTGGGTACACTGTGAAGAAGCGAATCGTCCTTTAGGACTCGGATGACATAATATGCACAGTCTATCAGATTTAGGAGTGAATTTGAATCTATTATGCATTATAACTGTACGTATTTTCTCGACTAGTTGTTGATTTATATATTATAGAAAAGTTGACCTTGCAACATAATTAATTATGGCATAATTGTGTCAATAAAAGAAATTAAATTGGATATAAATATGGAGTTTTATTTCTATATAAGCGAAAGAGAACACGCAGCATGGTATTGTAACAAACTTTACCAAAATCTGTAAATAAATATTTCCAAGAAAACCGTACTAAATTTCTACTGTTTCTAATCCAGTGAATTCCCTTCATTTTATGTTAACATTTCACGCAACTCACGCTTATGGTCAGTTGACAGGGCTTTAGATAAGTGTACTGTAGCTGTCTCTATCATCCCAGGTGCATACTAGTCATTTCTATGGTACTTGATGGTTTCCTGCCGATTAAACATGCAGATAACATCCTCGCAGGGCATGCGGATATTCCATTAAAACATTTGCAAAAGGGAACTGTAAGTGAAGATTACAGCTACCTGAACACGAGCTGCATTTCAGTCCTTCACCTTTGAAACTTGTTTTCATTTTTTTTCGCAGTACCAAAACTAAGAACGGTAATCAAGAAAATTTTCAGCATTTATTTAATATAATAAAATAATTAAACATTCCACATTAATATCTTCAAATTATATATATATATATATATATATATATATATATATATATATATATATATATATATATATATATATATATATGGCAATGTTGTTTTCAACTTTCCGTTGTTTTAGGCACGCTATGCGACCAACTGCACATCAAATCCTATTCGGACAATCCACTTTGACAGTCCTGGCTTGTAACTTCGCTACAGGGTGGGGGTTTCCCCTCCACAAGTTTTCTGCTGTTTAGATGCATCAAAAAAAAAAAAAACACTTCAAAATACACAAAGTGTAAAAATAGATATATTTTGCAGGATGCGTCACGCTGTGAAAAAAGAAGTCGCCTGAATGTCAGTGGTCAAATTGTTTTTTTTTGTCTTCTCTATCACAGTCGAGTTGATCGAATGTGTTATTTGTGTAAGGTTTTCTGCAGCTTGCAGCACACCGCGCTACTAATTTCACAGAAATGTGATTATTCTGTTGACAGTGTAGTAGAAAAGGTGGTGATTTTCATCTCTCAAATTTAATGAGCTATGTCGTGAAAAAAAAGCGTAACTCGGTTAAAAGGGTAGAGTGCAGATAAAATATTTGAATGCTTCATCCTTTCGTGTGTTGAGTGAAAGACGCGGTTTCCGAATAACCTACTTGAACCAACCTATTTTCTTTCACATTTTCACATATTATGTGTGATCATGCGTGATCACCAAGTAAATCCATCAAATGATAGATGGAACTTGAGACAGAATGGATTGAAGTGAACCCCCTAATTGCGGAAACTGACAACCTGGCCGTTAGCTCTGAAGTTCTATCGTGCAGGAAATTTGTACTATTACATCTGTGATCATCTGTATATATACTGGTGTGCGTATCCGGGCCCAGCTGGCTAATTAAGTATATAAAGAATAGCGGTGATGATCATCTTCTCACCAAATTTCCACACACATGACGGACCACAAAGTTAACCAGTGTTATGAATTACTAAATATGTCCTCCATTTGAGCCTCCATTGAAACTGTAGCTTGTGCACTGATCGCTAGTAGGAAGCAGCGACATTGAGCAACCATTTGTAAGGTACAAGCGTCAAATGACCATTGTTCCATGATAACGCCTCGGGTTCTGGCTTCGTGAGGAAAGTGTAATAAAATACAATTATCTCAAGTTGACCTGCCCAAACATAGCTTGCACACGACAAACCTGGATTATATGGTAACAAGGTTGGTAATTACCTGTATGTTAAAAAATAAAGATTGGTAACTGATAACATGCATGTTTGTTTCACCTGCCCAAACATAGCTTGCACACGACAAACCTGGATTATATGGTAACAAGGTTGGTAATTACCTGTATGTTAAAAAATAAAGATTGGTAACTGATAACATGCATGTTTGTTTCACCTGCCCAAACATAGCTTGCACACGACAAACCTGGATTATATGGTAACAAGGTTGGTAATTACCTGTATGTTAAAAAATAAAGATTGGTAACTGATAACATGCATGTTTGTTTCACCTGCCCAAACATAGCTTGCACACGACAAACCTGGATTATATGGTAACAAGGTTGGTAATTACCTGTATGTTAAAAAATAAAGATTGGTAACTGATAACATGCATGTTTGTTTCACCTGCCCAAACATAGCTTGCACACGACAAACCTGGATTATATGGTAACAAGGTTGGTAATTACCTGTATGTTAAAAAATAAAGATTGGTAACTGATAACATGCATGTTTGTTTCACTGGTACTGAAAAGAAAGTGAATGGGAACGTTTCATATTTTACTGGCGAAATTTTTTGGTGAGTATATCAGTGTGTTGGTTTGTTCGTTTGAGGTCAATCTTGCGTTGTAAGATAGAGGCCATGTAACAGGAATGGAAGTCCACTAGGAACCTTAGTCCGCTTTCCATTACTTTGTACAGGCGACATTCGTCCCATATACTAACCCCAATACTCCAACTAAACCTAACCTCTACTACATGCAATCATATGGGATCCCGCATTTCCATTCCTGGGACTTCCATTCCTGTTACAGCCATAAGAGACTTCGGTTTCAAAAATATTGTATGATGCTATGACCTAGGATGAACCCTATATTGATTTTCATTAGGATCATATTTACTGTTCATACATAACATAATTCATTTTGAAATAAACATGGGCAAAGCCCATTGACAATTTTTAACAAGGCAGCAAAGCTGTCAAATGTGCAGACAAAAGATAGAACATGCATGTAATGATGCACAAAATAGATTATTTTGTCAATGTTGATGCAATAATCAGGGGCGGATCCAGGTTTATTTGGCGTGGCGTGGGTTTATGTACCGGTAGTACCAGTGCGTACCTCTCTTTCACTGTTTTACTTTAGGAACTGACAAGGTACCGATTTAAAACTATGCCATTAAAACTATGAGACACATGTCAAACTAAATTTATAACGCAGACTATGTGACACTATTTTTGTCCACCGTGCAAGGTTGCTCATGTCGTATGCTGCAGAAGAATACTGGGCTCCGTATCTCGAAAGGTTCGCTATGTTGCGCACGTGCGCAAGTGTCTCGATTCCATAACCGATTCTTTCGAGATACGGGGCCATGGAATCGAGACGCTTGCGCACGTGCGCAAAATAGCGAACCTTTCGAGATACAGAGCCCTGATTTTCCAGTTCCTTTCTTGCACGATTTACTCACATAACAAAATACTATCCAGGGGCGGATCCAGGATTATTTGAAGGGGGGCGCGGATGCGAAGCCGACCCCCCACCTCAACGCTAAAGGGCCCTGAATTTTTTGGTATTTTAGGGGGCGAGCGGTGCCATTTGGTACGGTTTAGAAAATTCTAATTTCAAGAGGGGACCGTGGGTGATTTTTTTTTTGGAAATCGAAGGGGGGTCAGGACCCCCTGACCCTTGCCCCAAACCCGCCCCTGCTATGGACAGATAACAAATAACAAATGATGGACAGATTCGATAATGTTAACGAAACCGGCATCAGTCAATTATACCGGCTTCGGGTCGAACACCGCCAAGATCTGACCTCACCCGAAGTCAATAATTGTATGTAAATGTAAATACCTTTTACATGCCTTTATAAGCCAAACCGCCGTTTTGCCCGAAGCCGTTACGCCCCTGATGAGCTTTACTTATAGCTCCTCGTCAAAAGCTGAGCACCTTTCAGCATGAATAAGACCTTTTATATACAGTGTATATATACTCGGTACAGACATTTAAATAAATTGAAGGAAAATATACCAGGGGCGGATCCAGCGTATTGGATTTGTCGCTGTGTTTTGTCGTCTACTAGGAGATTTTTACTCAGTCGACTTCGGTCGTAAACAGACGACTTTTTATCTCATTTGGAGACATACATGTACATGTAGGTACATGTATTTGCCATATTGCGATTTTGTTATGTGACAAGAAATTGTTACCTCAGGATATAAGACTCGACTTCAGTTGTGGTTTCTTGGGTTTCTTGAGATCACCCACGAAGTCATTAAATTAAAAGACGATATTGTTCAGTTTGTTTTTATTGGTAAACAACATTGTTAACATGTGCAGAGTCATTGTGTACCATCGATTTGGTTCGATAACGAGCCACAGATAGTTAAATAAAGACAGCCATGTCGTCATCTTAAAATGTCAGGGAATGTAGTCACGAAAAGGTCTAAACCATGCTTCCTTTTTCTAACTTGGTTCATAACCATACTTGCAAACCAAAATTTGGCATAATTTAGGAACAAGTGATCAGTTCTGCAGAAGGCACTTATTGTCTACTTCGTTATCTACATATAAAGCTAGCTCTAACCGGTGGTTAGCTGCTCATGAGCCCCTGCAAAGGTGGAATGACAAAGCGTGGATTGAATAACACGTAAGCAAAAGTTACAACACGAGTCGTCTTGCATGCGACTTACAAGAGCGTATTTATATCGAGGCTGAGTCTCGCTTTAATTTCCTCTTGTATGTTGTATACATTGATCGACTAATAACCGTAACTGACTTATCCCACGGCTGGCGCTTCGAACAATAGAGTGATTGTATGTGTGTTTCCCTTGATCAGAACGCATGAAATACAGACAAAAGTGTAATCGAAATACATTCTTTTGCTCAAAGCGCCAGACGTGGGATGAAAGTCAGTTACAACTGCTGGGGTACTCGTCCACTGTATGCGATATACAAGTACAATAGTGTTTTTGGCCTTTTGCAGCTAGTTGACTAGGTATTGACTTCTTTTGTTTACAAGGAGGAGACCGATGGTATCTTTGGGAATGGGTTCTTATATTTTAAAATTGGGCCTTCATATTCACTACCTTACTCTACGTAGCGGCATCAGAAAAATGCTATTCTGTAGATGCACCCTGGGAGGAAGACCAACAAGGTAACTTGAAGCGAAGGTAGACACGTGTCAATGTGCAGCTTGGACATTATCAACATCATAAAACTAAACTATAGTATGCTATCAGGTTTAAACTGATACACGAACAATGTAGAAACCCGAGGTTACGCATGAATGTTGGTGAAGGAGGACAAAGAAATACTTGTCGGTTCGATCACATCTAGAAAACGTATATTATAACGTGTTTTGCATGGATAAGAAATTAGAAGGTATCGAACACTCAATATAAAAGCGTTTAAAGCACTGTTTTTCGCCGTTGATTTTTACTTTACCTTCTTATGAATTCAAAATGCTAGAATATCATGACAACCGAGAGGATTATTAATTTGTGACTTACACCAAAAGGTTATATGTGAAGGTGTTTCACATACTTTGTGTTCGATAACATGCACTGGCGGATCTGGGATTTTGCTAGGGGTGTGTGTCTGGGAGGGGGGGGGCGCTCACCAAGATGACATTCCTAAATAGAAGACGAAAACGATTTTAATATATTATGTATTACACAGGGATGGAAAATGCTTCGTTTCTTTTCGTTTTATCTTATACTTCATTTCTACTTTCGTTCTGTACATATACATAAATTTTATTTTCTTTTTTTTTCTTTTTTTTTGGGGGGGCGGGGGGGCGGGAGGTAAGGGATGGGCGGAAAAGAGGTACCTCTAAGTGAGGGTGAAGTGAATCACAGTCCCCCCTCCCCGATCCAACAATAAGCATATTTAACTGTTTTCTTTTTACCTGAATGTATTTAAATTGAAGAAGTACATAAACTTTAATGTCCTGCTACAAGTAAAACATCCCCCACCACACACACACACACACACACACACACACACACACTTTAAAAAGCCATGTAATTGTTTAATACTTCAAAAGTTACACTGTTGTTACGTGCTCGGTGAGAGTTATAAAGTTCGTTCGATTTGTAGTAGGCACGTCCACTTTGCTTCGGTTACCGTTTAATTCTTTACACTGTTTCCCCCGAATCTTGATGTTCTGCATCTTGATCAAATTTTCTGTATTTCCCAAGCCATTGCCTATACCACGCTCCTCCTTACCGCGAACGCGCAGACCTGACGTCGAGGTTGATGAATTGGTTCCACCCAAACTATAGGTCCCCACGCGATCCCTCATAGAAAGATGCCGTCGGTTGCAATACAAACATTTGATCATCTCCCGGAATGCATGTCTATATTTGTTACTTAGGAAGGAATAAATGAATGGATTCATGCAGGCGTTGAAATATGTCAGCCATTGCGCAAAGGGAAATAGATATTTTACAATGACCAACCACGATGCTGATTCTTCTACAAGCAGTTCGAAATCAATAATGATTTTGAGGGAGTAGAGTGGGAGCCACGAGAGTGCAAATACCACCACTACTACAGACAGCATCTTGACTACCTTGATCTTGGACCTGTAGATAACGTTTGAGGTGTTTGCCGTGGGACTAGGTGGTCTCCGGTTAACAACTATGACAGTTATCATCGTATAACAAACAGAAATGATAAACAGTGGCACTATGTAGTTCAGAAACAATATGGCTACCATGAAATAAACTTTTCTTTGGTTAGGCAACCAGCCATCATAGCACACCCAAATACTTTGCTCAGGGTGCAATTCGTGCTTGTATACAACAGCCCATGGAATTGGAACGAGGAACGCGTAAAGCCAGATGATACCAATGATCACTTTGGCAGATGATTTGGTGATCTTGTAGGAACTGCAATTGAAGGTGGTGCAGATTGCAAGGTACCTAAAAATAATCAAAAGACGAAAACAAACTGAACACTGTATTGCGAACGAAATATTTCTCCAGTACACAAGAAAGCACCAGATTTGTCAAGTATACATTAATGGGATTGGTGAGATTTTGCACGAGTGTGAGCAAAAAAATAAATAAAATAATAAAATAATAATACACATAAACACACTCAATCAGTCTTTTCCTTAAATTTCTACTGAAATTTGTTCCGGATCTGGATCTTAAAAACCTTTAAAATGCCCGTTTTCTGTACAGTTAACTCCGTTATTAATGCATTTTCATAAGTGTCCAGTTACTTGTCAATATGGTTAATGCTTCTTTCTCTTGACATTTTGATCATTGAATGGTTATTTTGTTTGTTTGCTATGCATTTCTTTCACTAACAACATGGTGTTATATTGAAACGTAACTAAGCTCCTAGCACTGGATACCTAGGTATTCACCAAAACCACTGAAGTAAACCCGTTCAAAACACAATCTAAATTGCCATTTGTCTACCTTGAGTCTCTGATTCTTGCAGACAACCTTGATAACTTGATTGGAAAAGATCTTACTCCTGTTGAACCAATTTGTGTTTAGAGGGTAGCAAATAAAACCGTGTCTATCATGAGTGACTGTTTCCATCCTGCTCACAACCTTTCTAATTTGTTACCAAGCAACTCCAGTCTTTTAGTTTATAAGAGTAGTAAACGATTTGATGTAACTTTTATCCTTCAGTTTTATTCATACAGCTTTTACAGTGTGTAATACAACGATGCTTTTACAGAGCGATTTATTCCTGGTATTGGATGTTTTATACATTTATTGGCTAAATAAACCTGTATCCTTTTAGCTGACAGAGCACTACAGAGCGCTCAAAATTCTACTCTGACCTTCACTGAACCCGTTCATCATCCGTCTAAACCAAAGCGTCAGAAAAGTTTCTTCCTTGCAGACCATTCCATCAATAATGAGACCCGCACACTACATCTATCAGCGTAGGCTAGTTTATTGCCTTAATAAGGAATGCAATCTATGACCCGAGCGTGAGACAATAAAAGTCAATACATAGGCCTATATCTGATAAAGCTTCATCGGTGATTGATGATGGGGCTTTAAAAAGGCATCAACAATGAGATTGATGCCACAATACTGAGACAGTTTTCAGGCCAATCAAACGAACTAAGTGACCCAATGTAATACCCAATTAAGTTGAATCAGATCTTAAGTTGACTCTACTAAAACCGTCTATGAACTTATTTCTTTATTCATTCATTTACTTACTATTCTTTATATATTTTCTTAACCTAAATATTCATCTTTGTAAAATAGAGCCCAGATAACAGACAGATTGCAAAGTTCTCTTAAACCCAAGGTAACATTTGTAGACTGATAATTTTTCTGCCGTTGCCTTGTTTGTCTAGGACCTTACTACATGTAATTGCTTTTTACAAGTTAAAACCCTTATCACCAATATTTTGAAGACAACAAACCAATAGCAAATACTACGTGCAAAAGAAAAGAATCCATTAAAAATAACAAAGCTGTTCGGACCTTTAGATATTCCGGGGCATTTGATTTTGCAATGGATAGATTCACCCCTGTTAATTTAAAGTGAACATCAATGGCGATAAAAGGCTCAAGAACAATTTAAATTTCTTCAAAACATCTTACTTAACACCGATATAAAATCTCATTTAAGGTATTACTTCAAATTGACCTTCGATTAAATCCAGCTATCAATTTATCAGTAATAATTATCAGTTTAAGAAAAATAGAGAAAAAGTTGTAACTGTGGATTTCAAAGTGGCAATTTTTAATCCGTACACTAAAGGGATTCGAGACGTTAGGATCTTTTTTGTGAACACTGTATATCGATTTCAAACAGAATTCCCTCACCCGAACAGCTATCAATACCGTTTTAACGCCTACTTAATCACAACCAAAATTACTGTAAGTCAATGCCAGGAAATTTTCTTGAAAGGTTTGCTTCTGATTTCATCAACAAAATACAAAATGATCCCTTTGTTTAACGGTACATATCTCCTAAATAGAAAAAAGAAACTAGAAAAGCACTCAGAGAGCGCAGACCTCCGCCAAGGCAGCAAAGTCTCCATCCAATGCCGTTTCACCCCTAAATTTTCATTCTATAATGGTTTAGTTTTTTGATTTTTGATTATTTTAATAATTAAAATTATTGATTGATTATTAATCCGGATCACCACCAAACCCACTTCTGACAGTTCCTGAAAATTTTATCAAAATCGGTCCATAACTTAGTGTTTTGATTTTGGATTATTGATTATTGATTGATTTTTGATCCAGATCACCACCAAAAACTAATCACTTCTAAGTTAACCCATTTCTGACCTACCCTGAAAATTCCACCGAAATTCACTCGTAACTTTTTGAGTTATGTTGATGACAAACAGACAGACAAACAAACAGGGGTAAAAACATAACCTCCTTGGCGGATGTAAAAATTGTACCACACTTTAGTCCACACTTTAGTCGTCAATCTTGCCAATTTTTTAATAAAATATCTTGCTCAGTCGAAAAACGATCGCTATTTTCCACCAGTTTACAAAGCATCTAAATTAACGATAAATGATTGACCACCCTGCGTACAGACCGTGAAGGTATCATCGAAAGTGCAAAGCCCTTCTGGCTGTCAAGTTCCTATATTGGTGAAGGTACGAGTGCTCACAAATGAAGAAATAAAAAAGGAAAGTGTTGTTCTGAGGGGTGATGGTATAGATGTCCCCAAGACTGTACACAGGGTTTGCAGAAGGGTGGAGGGCACAGGTGATGACCATAGGTCACCACGAAGTGGTCGCCCAAAGAAGACTAGAGCCAGAGACAACATGGGTCTTTTCATGCTGTCAAAGCTTAGGAGATGTGAACTGTGCAGCAAATTAGCTTTGCAGTGGGCTGCGTAATTTACAGGTTGGAAGTAGCAAAATAACAGTTCAAAGAAAGCTCCATGCTACAGGAATTAACACCAGGGTTGCCAGGAGAAAGCACTTATCATCTTGGTAAACAAATGGAGAAGAGTGGCATGGGATGCAAGAACCATTGTATTTTCTGTTGAGGCCATATTCACTGTTAATAACGTGAGTGGACAAGGGAGAGTATGGAGAACATCATCAGCTTCTTATCTGCCAGAGAATATGCATTTTCTCGCTAGACAGTTCGTTTTAATAATGGTTTTTGGGTGCATTGGCTTCTACAGAATCGGTAAACTGGGGTTGATGCATGAAAACATGAAACACAAGCGTTACACTGACATTCTGGAACAGCATTTTTTCCCAAAAATATATTTGGGACAGGAAACATGAATTCATATTCCAAAATGCTTACGCACACCCCTCAGAGTGGCTTTACCAGCATGGCATCAACAGGGTAGATTGGCTTGCCCAATCCCCAGACGCAAAGAGAATCTGTGGAATGAGACTGGAAATCAAGTGACAGAGGATCGCCCCTTTACTAGAAGTGCTCTAATCCAAAATGACTTTAGAGCCTGGGCCAACGAAGTCCCAAGAAGAAAACTGGCCGTTATCCGTCTTTGCCAAGAAGGATGGTGGCCATATTGAAACCACGTGGCTAACCTACAAAATATTAATTCTGACACAATAACATGTGTAATTTAAGGACAAAACATTGGTCTGTTAAACTTTACTAATAGAGATACTAACTTGACATAATCAATTTTCAAAAAAAAAAAAAAAAGGCAAATTGATGAACCTAACAAACTCAACTGTTATTCACCTTCAAGCAAAATGGTGCAATACGGTGTCAAATTGAACCTAACAAACCCAGCTGTTATTCACTTACGAGCAAAATAGTGTCATCCTATATATATAAGAAACTAGAAAATTAGCATTTTTTTCTAAGCTTCTAAATAATTGATAAATAAATTAATATATATATTAAATCAAATATAATCATAAATAATAAATCAACAGGTATGTCAAAGCAACAGTGAGTTAATGCTTACCGATCTATAGCTATTGCTGTCAAAGTAGAAATAGAGCTCACAACAGCGACACATGTGATGAAGGGCAATAGTTTGCACATCAGCCAGCCCATGACCCAACCTAAAGTAAGAAAACAAACAAACTAAAATACAATGTACAAAGAAATATTACATGTATTTTTGAACTGAATTTCAGATTAGCTTTGTCATTCTTTGTCCATATACATCCCTGTAAACATGCAACCAAATATCCTCCTTAACGTGCTTTATTCGACTCACAATGACCCATAAATGTGCTGTCACACCTAGCGTAAAAGAGGTACGTCCAAATATGGTGTGTCAATTACAGTAAGTCCATTATACGCACAAGGTTGAGTGTATAAAATCACCCCTTTTCCAGCGTATGAGAAAGAACAAATAATCAGCGTGGAAATAAGGTATTGAAAGCGTATTTTAAACCGTATAACTTGCGTTTGAATATCGCATGAGTAATTAAGGTGTGTCATCGTATGCGTAACGGATGAGTATTGGATATCAGCGTTTAAGTAGCGTATATTCATGAGCGTTTCAGTGCCGTATATAAAAGTATGATTAGCGCAAATGAGCGTATGAGTAATGTATGTATAACGTGCTTATGTTTTGTTCATAATTATGAAGTGCAGACTGGATTTAATCCAACTGGGATCAAAATTATCTACATCTGTCATCAACCATCATGGGAGGTTGTGATGAAAACGACAAAAGGTACAGGATGCGTTTGTCACACGGTAATCGTGCGTTAGGTAAACGCAAAATGCGTTCGGCATACGCTTATATACCACAAAGGACAAGACAATATACGGTAGGCATACCAGTAAGTTAACATACGTTAATAATTCATCAGAGCCACGTCCCACGTACGCGACTAGTTCGTCAGTATTAGGCTGTCTAGCGTATGTCTAGCGTAGCCCTAGTGTGTAACGTATGGGTAAAGTACGACTCCAACGGGAGTATACGCTGAAAAATTTTGAACGTGCTAAAAGATATCTAGGCGTATCTAGGCGTATGCAAAACGTATACGGCGTAGTAACAAAGATTCAACTGCGTTTGTCTGCATTAGTGCAATGCGCTATATAGTGTGACAGAGTCCAAATTTTTGTCCGTTTAGGTAACTTTAAAGATATGATATTGACCGTTATTTGAACTACAGTTTACTGTTGGTTTTAAAAACACTTTTATGCAGTTCATTTTTGGGTGAAATCATAAAAATAGTGGATTGCCAACTGGATCAGATCCAATCGGTGTTGTAGAGCTACCCCCGCTCTCTCAAACTGGTAAAGCTATGATGATAATGTGAAAATGGCACTTTATTTATACCATATTATTACAAAGCGTTGGAATATGTTTTCCAAATGCTAATCATGCGCTAGGCATAGGCCTACATTAAAGAGTAAGTGCAATGGAATGCTTTTATTTTCTTAATTAATCATTGCAGATACGTTCAATATCCTACTTGTTCACGACTATTATGTTACACATGCGCTACGCAAAGCCAAGCTATATCGGTCAACGTATGAAAAACTTATCGTAATTTTAACTTCATTCTACCGTACGCTGAAAATATTCCCTCTGCGTATCAGAATGTGCACCAACGTTTACCTGCATACGCGAAACGTATACGACGTAAAGCTTTCAAATCCCTTGCGTTTGTCTGTGTATGTGAAAATTTTCCCATACATGGGTAGACCTACTATACGCTATAGTGAGACATGGCCTTTAGCGAAAAGATACAGATAAAACCCGCTGGTTTAAGTGGCAACCATCCAAAAGCTAGGCTTACATAATTCAAAAGCTTCGCAGAATTGAATGCCGGAGCAACAAGTGTATATTTCCTGCTTGGAATGATCACAGTTATATCTTCTCAGGGGAAAAACTTTTATAGTTCTGAATGGGTATGTAACATTCTCTGTTGGATGTCCGAGATCAACATTGTCTACTAATAGATTATATGCGCATCAGCTGGCCTCTGGTACAGAGTAACACATATTGCCGTAATTGGGTCCGACAAGGCTTATTTTGCTATTGAAATTTTAATATCCATGTCGTTGACTACTGCAGTAATTTGAGGGCGATTAGTTCTAAAAATGCAGTTTCGTCCAATAGACACTGAAATTGCTTGAATGCTCTCAAAAAAGGGTGCAAGAGACGAAAGAAAACAGTTCGGCTACTATTTTAAATTATGGTAGAAGGTCTATTTCTAATTGAATATTCGGAAGGCAACTCGCGTTGATTTTGAAAAGCATGTCTAGAAAACATCATTAATTTCTGCATTCTTGATCCAGAAATGACCCGTTTTAAAACAGTTGGCGTGATTCGGCAGAAATCACCAAATTTGACATTTTCCTCAAATCCTTTGCTAAATAATACAGGCATTCCACCTGCCTTAATCTCAACACCAGTGACATATCAGAGTTCCATTTTTTTCTCTGAATTGAAAAAGACTGCAGCTTAAACATATTCAAAACGACTTTCACAAAAAAATAAAGCATTTAAGTTCTATTTTAGATACTAAACTTTTGAATGCAATATACCCGCTAAAAATCCTAGTGGGTCATTGCAGACATTCCAGGCATTCGAGTGGGTCATATGTCTGAGATGGTAAATGAGGTCCTTCACGAAGGAACTTTAACGCTCTGAATGTATCTCTTGAGTCTGAAGCAATAGATGTGAAATGTGTGCCTTTGTCACATTTGGAATTGCGATCGCGTCATTGATCTTACAATATATAGACTAAAACATTCAATAGGCAAAGCAAGCAAAGATGTTCACTTTTCAGATTTCAGTTTTCAATAATGTCTCGAAGGATACATTTAAAGTTGCTGCACCTTTGCTTCTATTCCAGTGAAATTGAACAATAATAGTCTGGAATGGTTGGCGACCAGCGGGACTGGTAATTAGACTTCTATCTTCCCTAGAGTAATCTTTGTGATAAGACAGCATGCCAAAGGTCGAGTCAGTGTATAAACTAGATATACTAAATGGAAAAAAAACAATTAACCAATAAGTGATCATACATTCACAATGGATAGTTTTGGGGTTGCCTAATATAATTTTTATTGGTTTGGACTACGGACTTTTACTATGTACATCTTCCTTAACCTAGCGAGAACCTTTGATCATTTAACAGTACATAAATAGCTCTGACTGTATGTAGCGCAAAGCTATGCTGATCAAATTCACAGATTTTAACACTTTAATTTACCTAGATTTCTCCTGAGTGTGGAATGCAATTACAAACATTGCTATCTGCATGGTGCCTAGGTTCAAACTTTAACACTTGATTTAATATCGATGTCTGATTTTCATTGGACATGTATAAATTGTTCACATGTACAATGTTTGGGGGTGAATGGTGGCTTTTGACCTCAAATGAATAAAAGAGAGATTGGTTAGATTTTATGGGGAGACACTTGTGGCTGTATTTTCAAGCAGTCCCTCATCCTACCCCACCCCACCCCAAAGGGAAAAGGCACGCCTTCCCCTGATAACGACGATCATTGATGACATAAGGCTTAGGAGAAGGGGGACAAGGGTGGGTTTATTCCAACTCCAACCCACATTTTAGCAAGCCAATCCGATGCACAGGAAATAGGAGCTAAGCGGGTGCAGTGCATTTCTTAAAGCCAAATTTGATACTTTCGTAAGTTATTGAAATGGGCCGAAACCCCAGTCAATCGTTGGCTAGTTTTTTTTTTTTTTTTTTTTTTTTTTTTTTTTTTTTTTTTGCTGTTACCTGTACCCCCTCCCACGTACTATTAATTTTTTTCCTGAATAGTTACCCCCTCTCCCTTCCCCCACACTTAAAAATCCCCTTACGCGCTTGGATGATGATGATGATGAAGGAATAAATTGCGTATCCAAGGGGTCTGAACTACCAAGAAAGAAGTACGTTGAGTACAGTGATAACTCTAGTGTTAATTTTGTCTCTTTTACACACAATTCACTTAAAATGATAAGTGCGCCGAGTAGCTATAAATCTCTCTTTGTCCCAAATGTGCCCATAAAATTTAGCAGAAGTGCTGAGATTGCTTTTGCCTCGAATTGGCAAACCATTCTATGTACACCATAGTCTGGGCATAAGTACGCTCACCACCAGTGGCAAATTTCATGCACACATTTGGGACAAAGAAAACCATAGAATTTTGTTAAACATTTAAGTATAAAACGCAGAAATACGTCTCCATGGCCCGATATTTAATGGCCAGTTAAAGATTGCCAAAGATTATTGGAAACAGTTGTGTTTCCCATGAGTCGTCCCTAAAGCCCAAGTGCCACACTACAAGAATCACGCTTGATTCAGACTGTGTTTGCAACTCACTTGAATTTTGCTTCTAAACAAGTTTCTGGCGAGCGTATTCTAGGATGTCCCATTATGAGCAAACGTCATGATAAAGAATATCTCTACACTGTTAAACTAATAACCTGCACTTTTTGTGATTCTGAAAGGAGAAAAGCGCTTTAATCAAACGCCACCTTCCTATAAAGGTTTTTATCAATATTTTTTAAATTGAATATGGATAAAATGTTTTATGGATTTAATTATCTATCCTTCATTAGAGGAAACAAAATGATACTAACAACTTTTAAGTTAATTTCTAGATGAGAGCTGTGACAAGCAATGTGACCATTTGTTTGGGAAAAGTGCAGTTTGCTGGTGGGAAAAAATGAAGAAGAAGAACGAAGAGCCCATACTAAGCAATAAGGATTGTCACATGTAGCTGCATACCCGAAAACGATTATTGCAAGACGTCACCTGTAACGGTCGATAAATCTGGACGAGCGGTAACATGTCAAAGAATAGGAAAATATGTTTTCATATGCCTCCCACTGGCGTTATCTACTTTATAAGAGAAGAGTTTGCTGTGATGATAATGACAAACAGCACGCTTACAATTGCACGCACTGTGGGGTTTCTTCTAAAATCATTGATATCCAATCAATGATATCCAATCATTGATAGCCAATCCATAAAAAACATTGGTAATGTTGAGTAAAGTGAAAAGCAAATTCAAAATTTCGTTGTTATAAAAGAAAGCGTACAGAAAACATGACAAACAGCGTTTGGGGTGTAAAAAATATTGCGTGTGTGTCATATTCCTATAACAAAACCTTGATCCAATTAATTCATACGAACCTAGTAATGAGCATCATTTATCCGAATATATACAACATCAGTGACTTGTTGCAGAAACTCAATGTTCTGAGGATTAGCAATTATCTTTGAGCCTTACTATTAACCCTACTGAGCACCCGTGGCATCAATTGGAGTGTTCATTGCAAAGGAGAGCCAAATTAAACTACCAATAATCTGGACCGCCTCCGCCAAGCTCTTTAGAAAAAAATGGGACAATATCCCGCAAAACCGAACCATTACCCTTGTTCAGGCAAGCCGTGCCGCCTACGGGACATAATTGCAGTACGCGGTAGACAAACACGCTATTAGACAGTGATTTTTAACGAGCACGCCCTAATGAAAATTGTGTGTAAATTAGGTGATATTTGGTGTTGTCTTTTTAATTAAATAGACATTTCTCTATCTCTGTGGAAATCACAGTGAAACAGCGGATTTGAAGGGGTACATGTGATAAATGTGAATAAACAGTATTTAATATGCATATCTTAAACGCTATTTTGTAGTTTCTGTACCATTGGTTATGTTAGTTAAGGTATCTGGAATATAAATCACTATTCATAACAATTTACACCCGTGATGAGATAATTTGTGAATAAGAGCACAAGACACCGTGGGTGGGACAACCTTTTTGACCAATGTTGTACGTTGTACATATTTATACAGCTCCATTTTAGTAGCGTGTTTCTGTAAATGGAAAATGGGGGATACTGCGCTAGACTGATCCTTGGCATCTTCATGACTGATACAAATATAATTAACTAGTCAGGGTGTACTTTTTGATCAAAGAGATGAACATTTATAAATTATACTGATACGCAGATATACAGACAACAAAAAAAAAACATATTATTAATACATATATGTCTCTAAGACCAAAGTGGCTTTCTGATAAATTGCGGCCTGCTTCCGGTGGCCGTTTTGACGTCATACCGATATTGAATAATTCCGATTATCAGACCTTTGGTTTCCTTGGTAAATTGCCATGTTTATTTTGTAATTAATGGCAATGATGCCGCAAATTCTGCTTCACGGTGCCAATAAGTGCTGCTTATAGCTCAATACGCTCAACAAGACCACAACAGATGAAAAGATATTGAATCAACATCCAATTCATGTTTGAAAATTAAACTTACGCTAATTTTATTTCATCACATGAAACATACTGCTTCTTTTAAAGCAAGTAAAGCAATTTTCACGCTACATTTTCACACAAAAACACCGCTACTCTTAAAGCTTCAATCTCAATACTTGCAAACAAAATTCTAACGTAAATGCATTATGGTTATTTCTACCTTTTACTTTGATGTTGATTGTGCAAAAGAACAGTTCCGTTTACCTATTAAATAACTTGACATATTGTTGAAAGTGAGACCAATCCTAGGATCTTATTATGAATCAGTCGTAACAGTAATGTCAAATGAACCATACCAACCTTGTTAATGTGTTCTAGAAATTGTTCACCTTAACTGATCTTAAATGTGTGGGCCTTAATGTGTCATCTTTAAATTATTTCAAATGACTTTCATATAGGCAATTTATCATGTCTACTTTCAATCTGACTGTTTTCACAAAATACCAACGTGCAACAAAATTCTATATATTATCGAAGTACTTGATAGATCATATTTAGCCTACCTTTTATGTTTATAAAAGAATTCATTGCCATTGTAATAGATCAATTACATTTATCAATAAATGTCTTTAAAAATTCTATTTACTGTTTTCAAGCGGTGGATTTACAACTTACCTGAATATATGTGCGTGACCAGAGTAGGCATTATACACACGATTGAAGATAATAGATCAGCAACAGCCAAATTCCCAATGAAAAAATTGATCACCGTGTGCATCCATTTATTTTTGTACACGACAGCGATCACTAAAGAGTTCCCAAAAACTGCTAAAACGAATACTATTGTGTAGACGAGACTGAAAACTGTTATCGTGCCGGGGGACAACTTGATTCGTGAGGACACGGTTCCATTTTCTCCAAATGCAAATGAGCTCTCGTTGTCACTCATATTTAAAACGATGTTCCCGTACATACTGGAAATTAGGTCCTGTCTGGTATTTCCGCAGTGATATTAGCGATGACCTCTTTGTCGACGGGTTGATCACAAAGTAGTGCGAATGCAGGCTTGACCATGTCGTACATTTTACACTTCATTAATTAAAAAAATTGATGCTTTAATATCCTAGAAACGTGTTCATTAAATGACAAGTTAGCATCCGACAAACACTTATATATACTGTTTCATCGCGAGGCAATTTCCAATGTAACGCCTGATAAAGGGCCTCCCTTTTAAATACCCTCGCTGTCATGACGTCACTTTGTCAGAGACAATATGCTTCCCTCATTGGTGTGGATGGCAAAAGACAACCAGACTTCTTATGGTCAGTACAATAGCGCTGCAGTTCCACAGTGGTCAAAATACACGACTGTCATTTGTCACATTTCAAGAAGTGTCGAAAGATTTTACCTTTACAAAAAAATTATAGAGCCGGAGGGATTATTTTCCTGCAATGAATATCACTAGGTAGGAAATGCATTTCTATACATACATCTGGAGTCTTTGTAATAGGCTTAGATCTAAAGCTGCTAAACGAATTGTACAAGAAAAAATGTTCCTATCATGACGTTCTCTAACAAATAAATGAAGCACTATGAAAGATTATAAATTATCATAACCGTCATTCGGTCACCCGAGGGAATGGACAATTGCTGCATATGGCAGATTTCCTTACCAAGAGTACTTTTGATTTTGTTCTTATACGGATGCTTATAAACCCCGTGCATTTTGTTGTTGAGCAAGATGCACAAGTGGCAGCTTTACTTAAAAGTAAAAATCTTAATTTCTCCTCTTTCCGTTTCTACACATCAGCTTTTCTAGAGACTAATGACAAAGAAGTAAAAATTATAAAGACGAAAGACAGGAATAAACGAAAATCGTGACTCCATTATGTTCAAATTAATTCAGCTGTTCTAGGAAAAAAGTGCAAAGCACAGAGGCTCGCGCGTAACGTAAATCTATTCATTATTCTATGGGGTCATTCTGCTGAATGTCAAATAAACTTATTAGGATGGTAAGCACGTGCTAATGAACACAGTTAACTAATGGTTGCCATTGGTCTACATTCGATTTTATTTTTTAACGCTTGAAAGCAAGGTAAGTGACACGTTCTTGTGGTAAAATGCCATCAGAATACGCAGATCATAAGGCAAGGTCAGCGGAATTTCTCATGGCAAACACGACGAATTCCTTGAACAATCGATTAGTCAGCAAGAGCTGAAAATTTTTTCCGACAAACAAAGTGTTGCGTGAGTGCACTTACTGAATCATTACGTGGAAATTGAAAGATATCCTACTGTATATATGGTTTCCTGTTGTTGGTTGATAAGAAGACGAGAGAAGGATATCACGTCCCTTTTTACAGGTGGCAGTGATGTGACTGATGACGCAATGTAATACGTTTTGTGCCAGTAGTTCATGTAATACATTTTTAAAATATTGAAACGTACTATTGTTGGTGCTGAAAAAAAGGATGTCATTTGCTTCATATTTCCCTCACAGCGCAATATCTTATAGATAAATTATCCTGTGAAACCATAATCACTTTAAAACCTACTTATTAAAGGTTATGGCAAACTTAAGGTTTTGAACAATGTGTCGATGAAAAAAAAACATATGAGGGACTGTGGCTTCCACAACGTATCTTTGAGGTAATGTACAGCATGAGAAAACACCATAGGAGGATTAAAATGCAAAACCAATATCACTGACACGATAAAGGTCATCATTAGTTTCGAAAGAAGGGGAATAAAATGCTTTTTTAATGAAGAACGTTAGAATTTTTTCTTTTTTGTCCGTGATCATATCTTAGACATAATATCAAACACAAAAAATTTACTCATTTTATTGTGATATTATGTCAAAATAATAATAATAATAATAGTATTAGTATTATTATTATTATTTCAACTCTAGGCAGGGCTTAAACTTTTTCTGTCATACAACGCTAAAGTCAATGACCTGTAACTCATATTTTAAGCTTGCCGTGAAATTTGATCAAGACTTTGGATTTGACATGAACAGAAAACATTACTTTGTCATTTTCCTTGTTACAGAAAGGGATACTATATTCTATCTAGCATTTTCTATAGAATGATCTTCATATAAGCCTACGCAGTACACAATGTACAATGTGTGAAATTGGGTAGGCCTATGTGTGAAATTTGTTGTGGGTCGCCCTGCTTTACGACAGATTATATTCTGGGATTTCATAGCGGTATCGAATTGGTAAACTTTGCGGATTATTACCTATCGTCACCTTCTCAATGCAAATTGTTTCTTCCCCATCGATTATACTTTGAAATCTGAAACTGATGGTATTTTAACGGTGTTGTGTGGACGTACCCCCTAGCGACAATCTTCCTCCGATACTAAAGACCAACTGAGTGATGACATTAATTCCACAAGAAAATTTAAGCTGGACAACAGTACAGGAAAGCATACAGTAAAAGCCATAGATATATTTGTGAATATCTAGTGAAAGATCAATCTGTGGCCCTGGTAGAGGGTAGCAAAATAAAGCTCTACAGCCATTTCCTCAAGAATGCATTCAAGTGTTATACGCAGTGTATGAACCATAAAATAGCCATTTATATGTATTTGCCCGTAGTTAATTTTCAATTATTAACTCCAATAGAAAAGAGTTGATTGTCTTTCTTGGGCCATGGATACGGATGCACCAATTTGTTTCAGAGAAGAGGACAATCTTAATGAGTCCTCCCACCTGCCCCCCTCCCCCTTTTTGAGTCTAGGCACCGTTACGGGAAATGTTTGCTGGATAAGGTATTGCTAGATTTTGCATTAAAAAAGATAACAGGATGCCATGGGTAATAGTTACGGAAACCATCATAAATGGCTCATGTGGCAATATTCCTGATGATGTTGATCAATTTTGCAACTTCAAATGGCTATGAAGTATTCTGAAACATACATGCATGTCTTTTATGGGTAATTGATTTCCTGATGCAGTCAAAGGAATTATCAAAACCAAGATGACACTAACATCTTGTCTTTATAGCTTTTACCGTAATATACGCCTACGTGTAGGCCTATGATCTTACCAATAAATAAGAACGATGCCTGACCAGTCTGTAAACTAGTAAGAATCACTTAAAAGGTACTCTACGCAGGATTTACACGGCAAGATGAAATTGCGTTGAGGGGAAAAAAGCGATTTTCTCCCACTCACAAATTATTGCTTGACCTGCCCCTGCTCTTGGACTTAATGTCTTTTCTTCATTTTTAATTCAAAAGAAAACATTGACGCCAAGCAATTTTATTTGTGGGGTTTCATATCTTTCAAGGTCTGAATAAGGAAAGATTAGTAGCTTTGCAGTGATATGGAGACACTGAAAACATGACTTTGGGAAATTTTCAAACGCGCACAGTTGGCCTATGCCTTAAACGTTCCATTTTTTTACATTCGATTCTTAGATCTGATATTGGGTAAATATTTTGCCATTTTCTTATAACAATGGTCTGACAATTCGGATTTCGAATCGATTTTCAGACTTTGGGCTAAGAAACTGAAAGCAAGCTTTTTACACCGGTGTTTTAGTAACAAGGTGGACATAATCATTATTTGAAAAGCAGCATATTTTTTACTGTAATAACTGTTAAGTACCCCCCTTTCATCAAGTCTATACATTTTATTACAGTTCTAATTATAATCAATGTAGAAAGATATGTTTGTACGCCTACTCACGTTAATGAAGACCTCAAAAACCACTGATACAAAGATTCAAATAGAAAGTGAATGAGAAATCGAACTAAAAAATTCAAGTCATTGACATACAGTGTGAAAAATTCTTCAATGAAAAAGATGGAGGAGTGGTGCATCCTCGTTGACTTGTGTGTACATGTATGAATAGCAGAGCAGAGTTACCGTTAGTACTCAGAAATTCAGGGAAACAATACACAGACCAGTGTCTTTTCAACGCCTTTTGCGCCTATTGACAATGGACACACCCCTTGTGTTATTAGCCCGTCTCTAGAGAGAGATGAAGTTATGGTTAGCGTTATCTTTGAACAACACAAGGAAACGGAGTGGCTTCTTATTACATGGAATAACCAAATGGCGATTTAACATTAAGGATACATCTCAATCATTTCCTTCATGAAGGTGCCACTTTCCCTCCTTCGGGCCTACTTAGGCCAGTTATAAAAATTATATCCAACCATTTAGTTTTTTTTTTCTCATCGCGCCGTCTACTTTCCATAAAGCGACTTTTAGCCTCGCCTGGGGGATGTACTACAATAAATCCCACTTTTAAAACCAAAAGTTGGTCATATTCATCTAAGATCTAATATACTGTTTATTGGCTCTTAGGTTTGCTATTGGATTAAGATCCTAGTGTACGTCTACAGTATGTCCACAAGACCCTCAACAGTCTACAGGTAATAATCGTACATTCTACACGCATTTTTTCTTTTCATGTCCATCTTTTAAAACAGGCCAGACTAGTTACTTTATTGGTGGAGCTTCGAATTTTAGTATTTGCTGTTGTCGGGTTTCGTTAAAGTGACGGACTTTGCCATTTTCCGTTTATGATCTACGTTTGAGTTAGGATGTCATTCATTTCTTTTCTTCTTTTACCAGAGGCAAATTTTCTGTGATGATTTTGAATGCTTCTGGGTTATTTGTTGATACAAACTTTTTTCTTATGTGGTCCTTTGTCAGGAGCATTTTTTCCAATCCCAGATTGTATTCATTTCCTTGGATATAGTCTCTTCAGAAGATACCCCTATGATTTAGCTCGACGTCGTTATTGTACAGGTATCAGTGCAGTGTGGTCTTACTGGAGACAAATGAATATATTCGTTTACGTAGTTCAATTGAAAGAGATGTCGTGTTGTTTCATGTCTGGGATGACACGAGTCGAACGGAAGGTACCGGTATTATTTTGAGATTTGAGCATTCTGCAAAACATGTCCAAGTCAATTTGCCCCTTTTCATTTTTTATTTCAGTAGTATTTATCACTAAAGGGAATACATTGCTATTTCAGGTACATTTCAATTCCTCTGTAATAAAGGTATTTTGATCCTCCTTGAGATGTCTTCACCATACCTTTTTTTTTCAGTATTCTATTGCCCGAATCATGGGAAATATCAGAATACATGTTCGTGATGTCAAAAAAGGTGCAAGTTTCTATTACAGCAATCATTTTTACTCATAGATGCAAAGATAATTGAACAGGATACATATTACAGACTGTATTCATAATAACAATGAATCACTTTAAGAACTCCCTGGAAGTGCAATCCAACTCAATTCAATCAAAATCACCAGCGTCTTTGTTAAATCTTTGTGTTATATTAAACAAGGCAGCAAGGCTGTCAAATGCACAGACACAAAGCAGAAAATAACAAATGAAAGTGTGCAAAATGGGGTTTTTGTAAACTGCTCTGAAATATTTAATAATGTTTAACAACTTAATCACCAATTTTTATTTATTTATTTATTTATGTGGACATGACAGGAAGCACGGTAACCGATAATAGCAAGTGTGAGGCAGATATCAGGACAAGAATTGGTACAGCAATAGATGTTTCAGAACATACAGAAGATACTCAAAGACAGGAAAATGAAAATTAAAACAACGCTATATTTATTCTATACTGGCATATAGCAGCAAGTGCTGGATTATATCCAATATAGTGGCAGAAAGTCTGCAGGTTCTAGAAATGTGGTCCATGATAAGGGTGCTAAGGAATTGTGGAAAGAATATATCAACAGTAAAGATGCCCTAGAAAGAGCTGAAAGGGAAAGAAGTTGACTCAGAACAATAAGAAAGAGGCAATTAGAGTTATTTTGACATGTGATGAGGAAAGCAGGCTTAGAGTGTTCAGAGTGAACGTTGCAGTATTACACAATGCTTATAAGCGTAATCACCACCAAATTTCAAAAATGTACTACAGGTAACATAATCATTCAAAATGTAACTAGCAAAGGGTGTCAGGCCCATGGAAGTTCACACAATGACTATGCCAATTGGTGAAAGATAAAAATTTCAAAAAGAAAAAAAATAACTTCAAGAAGAGGAATCATTAAAGGCTGGTTTTTAGGCCTAAAATTATTGACAACAGCTATGACAATGACAGATGCAGGTGATGGCTATATGTACAAACATGCTGTGCCTGTACATAAAAAGCAATTCCTTGTGAAAAACTTCTTTCTTTTTAAGGTCACGCAAAGGTGACATGCCATCACTGTACATGTAGATAGCATTCTTCAACATGATGACTGTCTGGCCTACTTGGAAGAGAAGCAATGAGAATTGCGCAATTAAAATCCACATGGCTTTTAAACCAAATACATGCCCTATCCATCTTTAAACTGGGTCTTAGATTCAAATAAGTGTCTTTTACTGCATGTTGTTTTGTGGTATCCTGTGAGACATTTAAATCGGAGAAACAGTTATTACAGTATGTAATATACTGTGATTATGGTCCAATATCAAAATCATTTTAAAAACACACCAAAAGTTTTAATTTGAAAAGAGGTAAAGTGTATGGCAGATTAACTTCTTTCTGTGTTTTTCTTTCTTTTTAAAGCCTGTCAACATGGACTCCCATTCCAGCACAAGGCATATATTAAAAAAAGAAAAAAAAAAGATTTCCACAGGACAGTAATTTTTCTGACTTTAATCAACAGCAAGATGTTTGAGGCTTCCACAACCGAGACCTGTCAAGCTGAAAACTCTGTTTTGGTTTCTTGTCTTTTTTACTGAGCTATTCTTATTACTGCTTCTTAGAAACAATCACAACAGCTGAAGGAACCAAACCTGAAATTTAAAAACAACAAGTCACATCAATTTTATGGTACATATGCTACTGCCGGGTATTTTTCTTAAGTAAATATAAATACTTGAGTTTTAGCTTAACATTATATAAAAAACTATTAAATAAATTATTGACAACTGATAAAGTAGATGTTGCTGATGGATAGCCATTGCATATTCCCATACATTGGCACATTGCCAGGAGTACAGACCCCACCCCAAAGATATCTGTCACTGTATCTTGATTACTGATGGTATACATCAAAATAACAACATAAGACATCTGCCTTAATGCTTGGTCATTTAAGAGTATTAGTGAAATCTTAATGTGAAAAAACAGAATGATCCACCCCCAAGGATTGCAACCTTATGTCCCTCATGGGATGAAGAAATTAAGTAAGTACCCCAGGGACCTGCACACCCTTATATATATTCTTAAAAGAAAGATTCAATAACAATAACAATAACAATAACATACCAATGAAAAAAAAAATTCAAAATTCACATCTATCTGCCATTTGAGGTCATAATTTGACAACCTGACCCAGGGCTCATTTGCACATTCTTTTTTACTAACATGCTCATAAAATATCAGCAAATACAATAACAGATTAAAACTGGGCCGAAAATACAGACAATTATACAGACAATTAAGGGGACTTCAACTGGTCTACTGATTAAACAGATGAACTTTTCTCTGTCCTGTCATGTAATCTGCATGGAAGATAACTTAATGAGCCCTTTAAGCCAACACAGACAACCAAGTTATGGCCATTGTTATCACTCAGCTGTATACAGTCACTCTCATACCAGTGGCCATTCATTCCCTATGGAAATTGTTACCATCTTGGACGTTAAAGAACTGGTTCAGAAAGGGACAAAAGGAAGCCATTTATGAGAAGGCAGAGCAGCCAAGCCTTAACAAACGGGGAGGGTGATGGTGACATTCCACCTGCCCAGGACACAGAACTGGGTAATCAGTTATCTTCCATGCATATTACCCAACAGGACTGTCAGGCTCGTATTTCAAAGGAGGGGGTCTAATTCTGAAAAAGGGGACCTTTTACCGTGAAATCAAATTTGACCCAAAATGGACCTTTTCCTGGCAGAAAGGGTGGTTCGTTTGTACCCTCTAGCTGAACCCTGGTTATGGCCCGACTGAGAATTGTTCAATCTGTTTTCTCAATAGACTGGCTGAAGTCTTGAAGAAGGAGCACAATATCACCAACAAAACAAATTTGTAAGTTCAGTAATAGATAAAAATAGTTGTTTTCCAGCAAAAATCATGAAAAAATCTGATCATGCTGATTTCTGAAGGGAACAAAACAAAGTTATATAGCATATTTGAAGTAAAACAAATTAAGGTTTGGCATGTGTGGGGTTAATATCACCAAAATACATACAAATAAAAACCAACAATTTTTGTGAAATGTTAATTTCTTAAGGAAACTTTTTTTAATAAACAAAGCCACTCAGTAAATTTTTAGTAAAAAATTGGTTTGGCAGTTATAGGGTGAACAACAATATGCATCAGCAAGAATTCTTTTTAGCTTAAGGATAAAAATGGAAGCTGAAACTGAGAACAGTTACCCACCAAGAACAGAGAGCGGCTTCTCCATATCTTCATCTGTGAATACTTTCCTGGGGAATGTAGTCATTAAAGAAAAAGGTCCATCCCCATCTGTTCTGTGAGTATCAACATAAAGTCTTACTGCTTGAAGCGGTTCCTTGACACCAAAACTTTGGGTTAAAGCCTGCCCATTGCTTAATCGGATCTGAAATTATCATTTTGAATCAACATGTTAAAGTGGGATTTTATTTTCTAATATTCAATCAGTATGGTCAAATTGCCATCCTTTTTAACTATCACTCTTTTATCATCATAATTTTTTTTGGTTACAAATGGTTTTCAGCTGACTGCTGTTAGATGTATAAAATCTGAAATAATAGACAATCTGTTTTTTTTCCTCTGTAATATCTTACACAATCTAATGTAACTTTTAACTTTACTTTCCAGTTACAACCTTTTAAATTCAGGGGATGTAAGATGAGGCTCACTTTTATATTCCTCACTCTTTTCGTGGTTAACAAAAGATTAAACAACATTTACAGAAGGAATATTTTGTTAAAAGTTTTACAAACTATGAAATTTCCAGTATACAAATAAACACCTATACGATTTGAGACAAGCATTTTTAAAAAACTCCCAGGTTTAATCATTGAATCCACAGTCAGTTTTAGCTGAAATAATCACATTCAGTTACAATATGTAGTTTCATGATACAGAAATGTACAGAATCATCAAATATTTATCAGTGATGAATTCAAATATCTATGTGAAAATTTAAATTTCATCGGGATATTTACAAATACAACTATACTATTATATAAAAAAAATTCTCTCAAACAGGGACAGATCTGGAATTTTTTACCTGTGGGTTTCCAAATGTCCGAAATAATTAAGGTTCATCAAAGACCATTATAGAAATTTGTTGTATACATGTATTAAAATAATATGTCTTAATCTTAGATTTAATTGATGATTACTTTTGATTTTCAAGCTAAAATGCATGAGCAGTTTTTAATGATCTGGAATCTTTAAGCTTTGTTTTTTATCTTTATTTTAGGTTCATTCAACATAAATAAAGAGATGTGTGAAAGTAATCCATTTACTTTTGTCATCACTTGTTTTACTATGCTAAAGAAATGCTTGCCTGTTTCCTTCATTGTTAAATGAAATTTTAAAAACTTTAAAATGCATATTAAGAACTAGAAATGTCAAATTATTGCTACTAAACCCAACCAAATGTCACCATACAGTAACTAGTTTCAATTAGTATTATATATAGATAGTTTACCACAGGGCTTTGCTTCATTATTGCCACCCACAGACACAGGTACATTGCATAATTTTCCTCTCTGTCAATTAGTTCATCTATAGTCAAGCCAATTACTCACTGATGACATCAGCTATTATATAATAACAAGCTGGTCACCCTATGACAGGCCAATAAGCAGTCAATGCTCTGGGTTTTAACAAGCTGATCACAAATATATCCAGGTAGATAAGATCAATTAGTTAGCTACTTTCACTGACTTAAAGAAACTTTGACGTCACTGGCATGGAAAAAAATGGTTGTCAACCGAATTAAACATGTTTGCCTCTGTTTCTTCTGCATATTTGCATAAGAAAAATTGAAAAAGCTATGATAGTGATGCGAGTGGTGTACCAACTGTGCTGCCCCCTACTCAATGGTTCTACCAATAAGATGTATATTTTCATCTGTGCAAAATGATGCAACACAGGCAGCACAATATGATGCAACACTTTCACCCATAAACATAACTTTAAATCTCCACTTATCAAAATTTCAATCAAAAACCACTGAGAACTTGTCAACATACAGTGTTCATGTTCCCACTATTAGATCCTTTAGCCTTGGACCCATCATACAGCAGTCCATAAAGACCCGTACTTAACTACTCACTTGCAATCTAGTCTGGTCATAGTCTTTCTTTGGAGCCTCTTGCTGTGTGACAACAGGTGCTGCCACTGTTGGTTGATTTTCAGTGTCAGCTTCTTTAGCCTGAGCAAACTGGGAAATGGCACAACCAAGGACATTTAATGAAATTATTACTATGAATGTATTTCAAATGTATCTCAAAATGTTCTAACTGAAGGCTTAACCTAATCCACTTTTACATTTTACGGAATAAAAATTTACATTTAAAAAGACAGCAAACACATTTGTAAGTCAAATCACATATAAAAGTACAGAACATTCAGCAGTGTGATGGGGAAAAAGTATAACTTAACATACCTTCTTAGCTCTTTCTCTTTTATCCTTTTCAATTTGTTCTTTGACACGTTGTCTGGAAAGCATAAGGTGACAGGGAGTGGAATCAGATGCACTTGTATACATTATAATTCATTTACTATTTTGTTGGTTAATGGGATGAACTGTTTTGCATTCTAATTAACTCTGTCTTTAAATTAAAACATATTTTTGTTCATGAATTAAATAAAAAAAAACAATAAACAGCTTGAATAAAAATCTATTGATAAAAAAAATCTAGTTAAAGCTTGGCACTTCATGAATAAGCTAATCTCAGTCACCTTGCATTTCTTTCTTCTATCTTTTCTCTTCTTCTCTCTTCTACTATTTTTTTCATTTCTTTTTCTTGCATTCTGTAAAGATGCATGTCATACGAAGTCAAATAAAATGCCTTCAAGTAGTTCCAGCACATTTATCACACAATTTAAAAGTAGTACTGCCATTTCAAGCACCGGATAAATTATAGAAACATCAGACGTATGACATAACAACATAATCTTACTGTTGTTTTATATTGGTCAACTCTTTCCCAGATTGCCTTCTCATTTTCTCCCTCTCTAACTGCTCTCGCTTCTCTTGCTCTTCACGTTCTACTCGTTTCTGCTTAATTTTTTCCTTAAGCCTGAAATAAGTGATTACAAACAAAAATTAGGGAAAATATATGTTTTAAAACCATGGTAATTATGAACAATATGTAATTAAATAAAAAGAAAGCTAAAAAAGAAAACAAATGGAATTAAAGAACCCAGTTTCATATAAAAACTTCTTAGGTCAACTGATAGTCTGAGCTATCTGTTAACATTGAATTCATGAAAATTGAACCTGAGCCAGCAAACTTAAATTTGAGTAACTGGTCTCCATTTCTGCCTCGGCAAGTTGATACTTAAACCTCAATGCCCTGAGACATTATCAAGATCCAAGTAACCTGCCTTTCCAATTGCGCCTTCTTTTCCTCCTCTGTCAGAGGCCTGATTTCTTCAGTGGACTCTGAAAAGCTTGCATGTCCAGTTCTGGCAGCATGCATCTCTGCCTCCATTGTGCTGCGCAAAGTTTTGCCACACCTTTACATAAGATTATAGTTTAAAAGTTAGAAAACAAAGCCATATGTAGAAGTACACACATATAAAAACAGAGACTACTGTACCCTAACCTGTTTCATCACTATCTACAGAGGGATTAGTTTAAGTTTAATAATAAATATGTGTATGTTAGTTGTTCAAAAATTAAGACATTATACAATTATAATGATGCATGTTTTTAGTGTTTTCTTACAAACCAGTAGTTTATTTCAGACTTCTCTTTCTAGCTCTTTATCATTCATTATAAATAGTGCACTCCCCAGAATGTGCCATCTTGGATCATGGAAGTGAATTTTCAAACTACAAGTATCACTGTATATATCAATTATATGTATAATGACAAGAAATAACACTTCAAAAATTGTGAGAGAGTTTTTTTTTTCAAAATTGATTTAACAAAAAGTAGTTGTATCTTGAAGGGTTTTCAGTAATATCATTTTGGTAACAAATGGATTTAAAGCAAAGAATCTAATAAGTTTTAACTTACCAACACAAGAAAAAATAAATAAAAGATATAATCTGATCAACTAATCATGACTTCTAATTCAAATTTCGTAAACCAAGACTGCTTTCACTTACTCATCACATTTCAGTGACTTGGCTATTGGTGTTTCAGCTGATTCTCCTTCTGGACAACTCTCAGTATTTGCATGTGCCTCTCCTGGAGTATCTTTAAATAAGAATGATTGTAACAATATAACATTATAGATTTCCAAATAAAAGATACATAAGGTCCCATATAAGTAATGTTGAGGTGTGAAACTTTGACTTTCATCCTTCTTTATAAACTGAAAATACAAATACCACAGTAAAAGAACCAAATACACACTGTTCCACAATCTTAAAGAAATACATATGCAGACATTTAACTAAAGAAAAAGTTCTGTAGGGGAAGAAGTTTTTGAGAAAATGTCAGCAATTTTCAATTCAACACTCAGGTAAGCCCTACCCTAGAAAAGCATATCCACATCTTTTACTACACATTAAAATCTATTTTTGAGCATATGCTTTGAAGTCAGTTAGTAAGTCATTGCAAAAAAAAAAAAAAATGATATTAAAAAATACGTAAAGAGTGAAATTACTTTTATCATAAAAAAAAATAATAATCCAATCATATTAATTATAATTTTTTTAAACATAAAACCTCCAAATTAATCTCAATTTGAAATAAAAAATGATGGCCATGGCAATTTGAAGTTAATTAAAGCATCTGTGATGCATGTACATAAAATGTAAACATTTATGCTGACCATACAAGACAAAACATGGTTCATAAGTACCCTGATTTGTTTCCGTCTCCATAGCTGTGTCTCCTGAGCCTGCCTTGTCCTCTCCAGACTTGCCACCTAATAATTGTCCAGCTGGAGCTTCATATGGCTCATCAATATCTGGGTCTTCAGAATGAGCAAACAACCTAATAACAAAATAGCTTTACAATGAAACAAAAATAAATGTTTATAATTGTTCAGGAATTACTATAATTACATTTTAGACCAAAAAAATCCAAACAGTATATGAAATTATACATTAGCACTTAAAGAAAAAAAGCTCATAAGAAGACAACTACTCCTTTTTGATGAAACTTATAAACCTGTACTAGTACCTACAAATCAACTGCTTTTAACTTATATTGCACTTTAGTACACTTACCAATCCATGGCTATCTGCACTCCTTGAAAATTGGTTTTAGCTAGGGCCTTCTCCCTGTTAAAATGAAAAAAAAAATGAATAGCAGGGGCAGATTTAGGCCGTCTTCTGGGTCTTCCGGAAGACGGTCAGATTTTCAAGTTTACATTGATGGGTATCTAATTTTTACTGTCGGAAGACGGTCAAAAATGGAGGATAGATAACAAAGATAATTAGGAAGACTGTCAGAATATATATCTAGATCCGCTCCTGAATAGGCCAGAATAAACTGATACTGATATGCTGGTCTTTTGAGGATTTCAGAATATAAAGCATCTTCTAGGGATGTGATTAGGATAGAATAAATCCCACTCAAAGATGGGAATCTCTTGGATATACAGTGTATGAATCCCTGAGTCAATTAATGATTCAACTGCATTTTTCTTCACACAATCATATCAGTACTTACTAGTAGTATTTCCTTTTTCTGAAGTCTAAAGAAACAAAAACTCTTTCATTGCAAATTAAAGGCCACAATTTGTGACAGAGAACATGCAGTTTTTGCCTCAATAGTTTGTAACACAGGGTGGAATGAGGCCTTGCCTGTGGTATGTACATGTACTTAGCATGCAATGCTGGAAACTGTATATGATTGCTCTGTACTAATGCAGTATGACCTACATGCAAGTTTTGGACTTCCTGAACCATTTTTCTTGAATTTACTTGTGTGGTGACTTTGATCAGTGTCTCTGCTAGCTTATTCAAATCCATTTGTTTTGCAATTTATACTGAGTTTCAATGTTCACATTTGAAATGATCTCAACTCCTATTTTATTTGAATGGGCTTGAAGTTTCTTGTACAAACAGTACATTTGCAAAATAAATTATCCTAACAGCAGAAACATTGATGGAAGTCACAACATAACTGCATTTTTCTTTAGAAATAAGAACTGAAAGTCAAAGACGTGTACACTAATTTTTACTTTTTTTTTTTTGAGGGGGGGGGGGGCATGCTTGTACTGCCTAAGTACTGATTGTTCTTCCATTGTAATAAGACACAGCGTGATACAACATTACAAGGACGCTCAACTTCGTAACTCTCGAATATATCTTTTATTTGTTCTGGCGGAGCCGAAATCTACATGTACCGCTCGAAATAAATTTAATCATGAATGAACACAGAGGAAACTTACGCTCTGTCTTTAGAAAAACCCATCTCCATAAGGGTATTCACGTCAGTCGACATCTATAGTTTTAAACTAAATGGACATAAAATATAATATAATAAGATCAACTACAAAAGTTTTGATGAACAACACCAACTTCCGGTAAATACGCAGAATTACTTGCGAGTTCAAGCTGTAGTTTCGAAGTTGAGTAAACCGAAACCAAAAGCGCACTTTACAGAAAAAAGACAACTATGAGACCTAGATTTCAAGCTTCGTTGCAAAGCAAAAAGTGTAAATCTTTAACAGTTGATTAAATTTATACTTTCAACGTTTGAAAATACCCATGCAATGTAACTAAGTCTACACAAGAAAATTTATAAAGGAAAGTCTGGTTTTCATGTACAGTAACCTCGAAACTTAAACCTTCGATTCCCGGCCTTCAGCATGAACTGTTCAGGCATGACTGTGCAATCATTTAAAACTAATTTGTTTTATAAATCCAAGTTAAGTTCTATCCATGTAGAAGATTTTTAATGGCTATTAAATATGATCCAATTTTCCATAAAGAAAAAAGAGAAAAGCGGTTGAAGCCGCAGCTACCCATGTAACAAAAAGACTCCATTAAAGTTATTGAAAGTGCCATTACATATTTACGCAATCTCTAAAGTGACTCATGTTTATGTCATAAACACAGGGCTAATCAGCGAGATGTATGTGATATTCACGAAAACGTACTGTGTATCTAACCATGTTTAACTTATATCACGGTTCTTCAACCTGACTTTTACGCCCATCAAACCATTAACTATCTTCTCGTCATTCGTCATGTCATTCAGTGATTCGTTAGCAGGAAATTTTTAAAAAGAAAATAAGAGTTGACGGATTAACTCCATATAAATTATGACACCTACGTTGTATAAAGCATGCACTTGCCTTATACTGTACATGTAGCTAGGCCTACATGTAGGCTACATGTAGCCTACCCCGTTCACACTGCCATAACGAGCTTCACACGCTACTTTTTCCACACAATGTGGCAAAAATGTTACTAAGACTTTACATTTTGCACTTTACATCGATGCTTGCATTGATTTCTGAAAATTTGTTATTGATCCGTATTTTGAGGCCTATTGAATACCGACTGGTTTGCGTGTGCACGACCAGAGAGCTTCATTTTCTTTTAATTCTAAAACCTTTCAAGTTTTTCAAGTTTTTAAAAAGGCTAAATCATCTTTAACATCCACAATGCAATGGCCCTAGCATACACCAAAAATCTCTTTGTTTTATGCGCATGCATCGCACTTTTGGATATTCAAAAGATTGATGAGTCGCATCTCTAAACCTCGCCCTATGGCCAAGATAAGATTAGTTTTGTTACCGGTGCAATTACATAACGGCTCGTGCAAGCAAACTAGTATAAATATAAGCAGGCGTATATAAGTATGTTCTCGCGCCTCCCAACATTAGAGTTCTAGGAGATATACCGATAGATGTAGAAAAAGTGCATGTGAGTGGAATTGTAGACAGCCGAATCAGTCGTTCTGAATAGTATATTTAAATAATCAAGGATCATTAAACCCCACCAAGGTTGTCGCAACAATTGACTTATTTTATCTTTGACGGTTGCCTGGTATAGGAATAGAAAATAAGGTTTGAAGCAGATTCTTCCTCTGGAAACTAGATAACTGTGTCCTTATCATACCGTGAAGTGATAAATCGGCTAGCTCAACAGTATGATATATTTAGTAATACCTGTGTGTATTTTACGTTTAACAACGTACCAGATGTTAGGCATGCAAACGAGGCATTCGACAACGATGGGAAACGTGACTGTTCTAGCTGGCTGTGATATCACCGTTTCAGAAAAGGGTTTTAATGACATTTTTTTGTCAATTGGGCTGAATATTCGCGATCCGTTTCTATCTGACCAAAGCCTTTTTGATCCTGACTGCCTGAGAAGTTACCGATCACTGCTTTCTCAAACGAGAAGTCGTCACTCTATAATAATGTTGGGGGTCAATAAAACCGGCTGCTCTCATTTGGAGAGGGTCGGGCGTATCAAGAGTTTTGCCTCTTTTAGGCAAACTTTCGATGAACAGTTGGCAGACGGTAGAGACATTGTTGCAGATATTATTAAGAAGAGCTCTGTTGATTCAAACGAGACGCAAGGTATTGAGAACATCGGTGGTGAAAGTAAACCTGTACATGTGTGTATCGGGGTGTTAAATAAGGAAATTAATCTAGAAGTTGATACTCCCTCGGAAGATGACTTTATCTTTTTGTCGGATAAAATGCAAACATTCCACTGTCTGCTAAAGGGAAATAGTAGCAGGGGGATGCGCTTTAATGCCGAGGACGCGTGGTTCGAATCAGAAACTTACGCTGGAGATTGCGGATTGCTTGCCCTTGACACCCAAAAAGTTCATATCACTCCTCTCATCAACGTAGTAGAGGAGGACTGCTCAACCAATAACGAGAAATTTAACCACTATCGAAACATGCGTTACCTTTGTATTGCGCGAAAAGCAATATATGGGATACAGCATACAACAATATGCCCATTATTTCAAGCTAACACCAATCTGGCAAATTCTACCAATAACCTTACCGCAATGACTATGCAAGTCTGTCCAGAAGCTCTAGGACCCAATGCAGCGTTTGTATCCACAATAACTGTCACCGACTCTATTGGCAAATGCTTTCGGCAGACAAGTGGTCGTACCATTGCCGAAATTAATACTCAAATTAATTACCAGACAATATACTTCCATTTCGTGATTGTTCTCAGTCCTCTCTCCTTACTTGCGAATTCCATTCTCTTAGCAGTTCTTCTGTGTAACAGAAACAAAGGTACAAGAATTCGGAAAACAGCAACGCTTCTTCCCATCTTTCTTGTCATTGCTAACTGTTTGCACTTGGTGGTAGCATTTTCTGAAAGCTTGGCCCAACTGATGAAGTTGGTTCGACCAGAGCACACTCCGTGGTGGGTGTGTAGGCTATCAACCGTATTTGAATTTTTTTCGCAAGACATGTGTGCCTCACTGGTGTGTTTAATAACTTTTGACAGATTCCTTGCAGTTTGTTTTCCCCTCAAGAGGAATTTTGCATACATCAGGACATCTCTAATGAAATCAGTAAGTACCTTTATAAGTCGGCACCTATATGAGATTTGTTGTATAATTCCGTCAAATTAATCAAAGAAATAGGTATTATTTATTCCTCTTAGTAGCGAATTTGTATAAAATGAGTTATAAGTAATTCATTGTTCCGAAGAGCGTGTAAGACAAAAATTGAAGCATATACAAAGTACAGTTTTGATACATATTTCCATAGCATAACTAGAAAGAAACAGTCTCGTTTGAGGAACTGATAAAAACAACAAGTATCAACTATTTTATATATCTTCAGAGACAAGTTTTAAGGCGATAGAAAAAAAACTTGCACATTTAATGCTTGGTTACAAGCTTGTCCCACAAATTACTGATAAAATATAACATAATATAAAATATATGGAAACGTAAGAAGATCTTGAAGAGGAAGATTGAAACCAGCAATTCACCCAGATTCGATTCCAGATACGAATGTGAATACTGAGCATTATTATCATCTAGGCATTACTTAATAACTAAGTACAACATTTTTGAGAAAATTACTATTGGTAAACCTATTTTCTAGTTCTTATTAAATTTCTATGTTTTACTGTTACGAGGAATGAACTGTTCCAGTCTCATTCTCCACTTCGAGAATGACTAAAAAATCAGAAACTTTTTTCAATGAGACCTATTGAGTACATTTTTTATAAACCTTGCAAACACAGCTGTATGTGACCTTGCACATGTCAATTGCAAAGGTTAGCTGTCATACACATACACTGTCCCGCTTTTTCTGAAGTGGAACACCTTTATGTTGCCTTTTTTATTTGGCCAAAATTGATCAAATTATATTCAAAGTTCCCTAAATTAGTTGTGGCATGTCATACCAAGATATTAATCTTAAAGGTATCCGCATGTTTGGAACAGTCCCAAAGTTATACTTTTATCTATACATATCCTGCAAAGTTAACTGTGCCAATACAGACTTTAAAAAGAAAATAGCCGGTGTCGACATTTCCTTCCCAAATGGCGTTGTAAACGTCATAGATAGCATTAAGGAAATTAAATCACTTAGTCAGTAACGGTTTAAAACATCGAATTCAAGTTCAGTGACGGGTCGAGCAATGATTCGTGACCTGGAGAAAATAACTTTTTTCATAGAAAATATTAGATGGCTGAAAAATTCCGGATAGGATTCCATTAATAAGGCCAACTGTAACTATGTTTTTATACTATTTTCTTGTTTTCAGCTTGTCCTAGTATCCTTTGTTTTGAGTTTCACCAGCGGGATTCTGCACGGTAGAGGGGATCTCTTCACATATAGAGATTACAACAAAAATGATGGATGTATACTCACACTGGAAGACCAAAACCAGGCCTTTATTGAAATAGGTATTCACTTCGCCATCCGTATGGCTGGATACGTTGTAATGTTTTTCGTCATTACTTTAATGAATGCAAAGATAGCATATGTTATGTGCACCCAAGCAAAAAAACGAAAGCAAATAGCATCAGGGAGTGCTGATGTAGATAAGGGAAGTTTGATAGGAACTTTCTGTCTTGTGGTTTGTTCCATTTGTTTTTTAATTCTATGTATGCCGTATACTGTTAGTATGGTGCTCTTGATATTGCCATCTAACGGAAATGTTTTAATATCATATTACCCCATGCTCCTTATCGGAAAATGTGCTTTTCTGATAAACAATGGTCTTAATCTGTTTATTTTTCTCGTCAGCGGTGAGGCTTTCCGTGTAGCGTTCAAATCTTTATTTCTTAAAGCGCTTCAGTCAGTTACTTCGGTTTTCAATGCCTCAACAACAGATGCGCCCGCGAGAGAAATATCCTAGAAATATTATTTAGGCACTTGTTCATGAATTCTAGTTGATTGGTTAATTGATCAGTATTTGAGTGCAACACACACTGATGTGCCTAATACAATGTAATTCGGATGTTGGATAAAACAGCCGCATAAAATGAGACTAATGCCTATATTTACCCAATACCTAAGCCACCGATTCCAAAATTTCCACCAGACTTCTAGTTATGTGTCTTTGGCTTTGACTGACCCAACTTTGGTTTTGGGAGATCTATGTGTTTTTTCAAAGTATAAGTGATAGCGTGGTCTTATTTTAGTTGGATATGGTGAATCTTAATTGGCGTGACGGCAGACATTGGGTATACTTTGTTGTATTTGACAGGAGTAAGAAGACCTGTTGCCTTCAGTATTCTGGGTTTTCTTAGTCTGCCTTCAGTGGTTGATTGTTGGAAAGGATCTGACTCCAAACCTCAGGTATAAGCTACATCAGTATCTGTAATTTTTATTCCTGTGAAGGGTGGTTTGAATGAAACCAATGTATTTGAGAACAGTAACTCTAAAATTTTGTTTTCGGTAACTTTGTAATGACTTACAATGTAAAATTTTATATATTTAGTATCTTATTGGATAATACTCAGATTCCTAAATGTTCAATTCAGACGTACAGTCGGTTCGCATTGTAAAAGATGTCTGACATTGGATGACAATTGTATAAAAATGAAATGTGATGGAGTGGACAAAACACAGAGAAAAACAAACCTGTACATAGTTATAAAAGAAAATACGCGAGGCATGTTAAGTGGAAGTGTTAAAACAAAAGTTTTGTAAAAAAAGGATGTAAGAAGATACCTTGTATGAAATAGACAGTAGGTTTTAATATGTGTACAAGACGTGAAAATTACTTGTTATATTGGAGTTTCAATGAAAGCATGCGTTAAACGTTATAGAAGGAAAGTAAGAAATTATGATGGAAAATTGTATGTTGTTCTTAATTATAATTTGACCTGTGATCAGGCCTACCCAACTACCAGACTCGGCACATAAGGATCCTGAATTAACTAGTATATCGGACCACACTACCCGTTTTCAAGGTGTGTGTCAGATCGCATTTCGGAGTATCAGTCAGAACACCGACAGGATGAGCCCACGGTCGTCCTACAAAATGATACTCCGAAATGCGATCTGACACACACCATGAAAACGGATTGTGTAGTCCGACATACTGGTTAATTCAGGATCCTTATGTGCCGAGTCTGGAAGTTGGGTAGGCCTGATCACAGGTCAAATTATATTTAAGAACAACATAATTAACAAAATCTAGTAAATGTGGTTTTAAAGTATGCGATGTTGAACATTTATTGTAATGTTATGTATAATTATGGTATTATATATTTATCGACTTCAGAAAATAAACTTTATCAATGATTAGATGGTACATATATTAACGTAGGTTTATTTCATTCAATCTTGAATATGTCAATATATATTACATATTGTTTTACTATGTGTTTTCAATTTTGAAACAAAACGTACACATGTATTATCAAGTGAAAGAAAAGGGTGTATGAAACAATTGGTATTGATGTAATTTCATTATATTTGCACGACCAAATATTAATGAAACTTTTGGAAATAAATATTATAAACACTTAATCAACGTGCCTCTTCCTTAATTGGCAAGTTATTCAGGATGGGTCGGTGTTAAAGCCTGGCGTCCGTTTTTTTTTTTCTTTTCATGATAGACAAGTATTTTAGTATTTAGAGGATCTGTGCGTACTACAAAATACTTAAATGACAATTAAAAAAAACGGTTGAATTAATGCGTTCATTAGATATGGACCGATTTTCTGTAAAAGAAAGAGCGAAAAGCGATCATAAAAACGACAGAAGAAACGGTGCGATAGATGCCGCAGCTAACAGAGACTCCATTAGAATAATTGATAACCCCTTTACATAAAAGGAATTTACGTCATCTCTGAAATGACTATAAATGTTTATGTAATAAAGACACCACTAATCAGCAAAGTATGTGTGATAATCACGAAAACGTGTTGTGTATCTGATTTATATAACGGGTGGTCAACTTGAGTTTTACATCCATCAAACCATAAATACATAAATACAAAAACATGAGTTATGGTAAAGAAATACAATAGTAAATGCAACTCTGCATCGCTGCATTGCATAACGTAAAAAGATTAGCCACTCACGCCAATCCAGCTCCTTTAGCCATTAAGTATGCGTTTCTATTTTCAAAAAAGTTTACAGAAAACGACACTGAAGGGTCAGCATTTTCGCAATTGCAACTCACCTTGAATTAGATATCAACCAATACAAAACCAACGTTATTTGAAGATAATTTACAAAAACAAAGTCGCAGATAGTTGTAAAGAAATAACTCCAGAGAGGAAATATTACGGGGAAGTATAGGATGCTGCTTTGGGCAGTATATGGGCTGGTAGAGCCATTAAGTGGAGTAGTGGGCAACGTTTTAAACAAAGTACAGAAAATCTTTTTTTTTTTCGTTGGAGTACAATATAGGCAACCAGTCTTCTCTCCTGCGACATTGTACAATTAAGCCCCTTCTGCTCGGCATGCACTTCTTACAAAAAAGGGTGCAGAAGACAACAAAACATTAACATTTAAATCAAGAACATCAACTGAATTCAATTTACGGCCTTCACTTGTAAGAGCTTTAACACAGTGGTATTAATGAGAAAGAAACGGCAAGAAGGTAACGAAATATACTGCAATTCGTCTTATTATTAATTTTTTTGTGTCGCAGTGCCGAGTCATGCATTAATTATTCCATGCTAAAATACACCATTTACTTAGGAGACGAGTAAAAACATGCCATTCTCTCTCTGCGTCGAACTTAAAAATAACAGTACCAAATTTAAAAACTATCAGATCTTCAAAGTCTTATACATATGTTTGGGCACTGGATACTTGTTGAAACTAGTTTGTTTGAATGAATGCAAATGTATTTTTGAACATCCTCAGAGTACCAAATGTTTTATTTCATCTTAACGCTTTTAATTAAAAATTATATTCATCATTTAGTGGATTTAACAATTTACATTACTGGAACTATTTTGGTTGCTAAGAAACATTATTTTGGAAAAAGGATTTGTCGCCAAACTGGTTTCCATCTGTGCGCGGTGTTGTGGACGGGAGAACGCATTCATGCTATGCGTGCGTGTATACTAGATGCATCTCGTCTGAGTCGTGATATGTGCTCTAAAGACCATTTAAATAATTTGTTACCCAGCAAGATATAACAATCTTGGGTAATTAAACGGCCCTGTGCGTGTTTGATGACAGCGTATTGGTACGTAATGATACGCAATGACTCGTGCGGTGCGTGGCGTGGCGCATCTTTCATTACGTCGATGTTGGGAGTCTCAGAAACGTAAGCACTCCTATCATCCTAGATCTATGTAATCATAAAATCAAGTATTTCTTAAATATCTAGTTCTTCAAGCATTTTATTTCCATAGATCGTTTTTCAGAACCTTAACGAATATACATATATATATAGTTACAATTTATTTCTACTTTTATTTTGGAAAAGCCATTTGGTAAGTACTTGGTTCCCTTGTATTTTTCTTTTTTAAATTTTGAAGTTCTTGCAATAGTTACCGTTGGTCAAAGTACAAATTCATACTATTTGATATTCAAAGCAAACAATAACATTATTGGCGTCATTATCAACATTTCCCTTCTGAGTTTGAAAAATAAAACTTGTTCCATACCATCCATCCTTTACCTTAAACCTTTTACTGTTAAATGTAAACATGTTCCAAAAGCTCACACATACAAAATAATAACATCTAGAAAAGCACTCAATGAATGCAGACCTCTACCAAGAGAATTTATTAATCAACTGAATGAAGGATCATCACCAAGATCTAATTGATTCAAAGAGAGCCCCTCATACCTATCCTGAATATTTTATAAAAATCCGTCCATAACATTTTGCATAATGTTGCTAACAGACAGACAAACATAAAGACAAGTATTATCAAAAACATAACCTCCTTGGGAGGGCTGATAAATAAAATAAGCAAAAATATTCATTTTTGTAAATTTGAAATATCTGAAATAAAAATTCACTTCTTCATTTTATAGGAATGCTTATCACAATATACTCAATATACTTTTACTCAGTTGTTCGATTATTAGAAATAATAAGAATGTTTATGATGTGGTTTTTTACAAATCTGTCAGCAAACTGCCTGTTTCCATTCCATGATTCCTTCATTTTTTCTACCCCCATCAAGGGAAGTAAGCACTCTTGCTAGGTGATTTATTTTCTCACGATTCTGATAAAGATACACCTGAGTGTCCCACAGCATTCTACAAAGAATGGTGTCCTCAGTGGCATCCAAAGAAATATCATCTGACAACTGAGGGCTGAAGCGAAAGAATGGGATGTTGACCATGGCACACCAGGCTCGACAGCGATCTACTACACGGCCCTCTGCTTGTGTGGCCTGAAAGATGTTACGTAGTTTTTATGTAGTACAGGTAAATGTATATTTTGAATTAAAATTACCCCATTCCTAAACACTATCATCAAATTTTTCAATTCCTGAAATAAAGATGGCCTTGCATCTTATAATTGTACAGTTTATCTATTTGCTTCCATCAAACCTCTAATTCAATGTTGTGTTCACACTGGCATGCACTTTTTTTTAGACAAATAAGTGGTTTTTGTCATAATTCAATAAATCATGCATCATGTATAATTTAAAATGTTCATGTCTTTTATCTTCAGTAAATCACCTTTGTCATATGCCAGTGTAAAATGTGCACACAATCACTTGTGATCTTATTAGAATTCATACTGCTCTTTGCAAAACAGGTAAGTTACATAAATAATTTTCTATCCTATTCATGTTTTCTGTATGCAATAAACAAGTCAACCAACAATGCAGTTAATACCTGGGGCACAAATGACTTAAAAGTTTTACAATTCACTTACTGTAACATAAACATGTTTTTTTTTAACAATATTTTTTCTGCCTCTCTTACCTGATCTATCAGCAAATTAGTCAATGCCTGAGCTCCAAACCCTAACTTGACAAGATCTATTGGTCCCCCTGGTCTGAAAACATCACAGTTTGACACAGGAGTCACTGGGATGCGCCCAGTGCCTAAAGAGACCACAAGACCTAAGGGGCGCATTTTACTTTCCTGATTCTAAAATGAAAAACAAATATAATTGCAGTGTACAAATTTAATAGTTTATTCAAGATTACGTCCTCTGTTATCTAAAATCTGAAGCTTTACTTGTAATGATGAAGAATATTGTATGTCCCCCATACCAAAACAAACAAGATAATAATCAATTACAGTGTTGATTAATGTCATTATTTTGCACAGACTTTGCCACAAATAATTAGTGAAAACCATTCTCAAGGAAATATCGATACCCTAATTCTCATATTGTAAAGTAAATAATAACTTTGAATGTTGATATAATATAATAAATCAATATTCTTTAGCAACCTGCATAAGACAAGTCAAAATTTTAAATCATGACACTAATATCTGCATCAGCCATTCTTAAGCGAAAAAAAAAAAATGATAGGAATTATTTAGTTTATTTGTGATGTACATGTCTGCCATTAACATCATGTTATTTCTGACTTACTAAAAATTTAAGTGCCATATTGTACTCCCAGATCTCAGTCAGTAAATCAAGGGTTGGGTTGTTGGCAATAAGTCCCCCATCCAAAAATCTTCCCATGGCACGGAAGTAGGTAGGTGCTGCCCCTGTGCACCTGGCTGCTCTCCATACTGGCTGTTCTATAAAAATTGTAATAAGGACACCCTTCTACAAATTTGTTTTAGTTTTCTTTGTGGCTTCTAAGTATCTATAATCAATTAATTCTCTATGGTACTCTATATTTAAAATGGGGATCTCTGTTCAACTTCATGTCAAATATCATTTTGTCAAAACTCAGGCAATGCAATTAATAAAAATAAAAATTAAATAAATGATGCATCTTTTTTTGGGTTGTTCTTCTTTTTCCATTTCATTAATACCATTTTTATAACATGTGCCAGTACCTTAACAAGAAAATAATGTACTGTCTACATATTCCACTGCAAAGTAAAATACCTAGGTCATGCTGGCATAATATTGGGCGCCATTTAAAAGACTAAAACATTTTCAACAATATACATTAATGATCATTTTTTCTTTATCAATTTGTTCAGTGAATCAACCTGGAGAGTGGAAATAGATATATAATGAAAAAAGTATTAATGTTGCCAAGATGGAGTAAACTACAAAAAAACATAAGTAGCAGAAGTAGGAGAAGAAATAGCAAAATAAGCAGTGTTCCTACCATGAGGGCCTTTGACGGGCTCAAAATTGTTAGTGTCCACAGTTGGTTTGGATGTGGAAGGGGACTGGGCAGCTTTCCGTGGGGACACATAATTCCTAAACAGATGCAATTCTGCTGGATGACGATCAGCCAAAACACCTGTGACCATAACTCTACAGGGAAGAAATAAAGAGAAAAATATGTGCATTAAAAATTTTAAAATGCATTGGCAGGCTAACAGATTATTGTTACAAAAACAAGAAAACTGAAAAAAACCATAGAGAAAATTTTGTCAAAAATTTCATTTACTTTTTTTAATGAAATGGGCCTTTAAATACACATTTTGGATGATGGTGATGGACCATAGGCATCCATATCATATTGATATAAATCTTTAATACAAGAGATATTATTTAACATGATAAACATTTGAAAAACAAATTCAATGCAGTTTCACAACTAGAGCTCACAGAACAAGACTGAGTACTAACTTGGGTTCAGTTACATCAGTCATTTTTGTGTTTTCTCCAAATTCTTGCTTCAGAAAGCTCTCAAATTTTTCTGAATTGTACGGCCTTCCTCCAACAAATACTTGACTCTTAAGTCGGAAGTACAGTCCCATTGTATACCTCAGGGTTTTGCCTGGAAAAAAAAACAATGTATAAGTATGATCTTATGAAAACACCTCGACTTTCACAGTATATACTATATAACATAAACAACTGCTTTTATGTGGTTCACCTGAAAAACATTTAAAAGTGATGATTATGGAGGTGAGTCTCAAACAAACTGTCACTCAGGCTGAATGATAAATGACAAAAATCTGATAATACAATATGATACAAATAATTACATGAATAGCTATTCATCTCCTACCATGCAAAATAGCCAAGGCCAGTATTCCCCCTGTGCTTGTCCCAGCAAACCAGTCAAACATCTCACGTATGGGTTTTCCTGCAGCCTGCTCAATGGCAAGCAGTATTTGTATAAGGACCAGGCCACGGATCCCTCCACCATCAAGGCTCAGTACCTAAAGATAAAAGTGGGACCATGCTTAGACCAATCTTAAAACTTAGGCACAACAAATTCAAGGTGAAGTAAATTACTGGATTTATCAAGGTGAACAAGGCAATGGGATTTTTCAACTTTTAACTAGAGATAAATGTTTTAGTTGAAAGGGGAAATTTAAATAATTCATGATAAAAAATTCAAGCAAGATTATTTCAGTATCTAAATCATATTCATTAATTATTTTCATCACCTGGTCTACACATTTCAAGAGAAGGCAACTGGCATAACAATATTTTATGAGTGGTCAGAGAACTTAATACATAATTATAGTTACAACCATTATGGTGTCCTCTAGATTTTTGTCCAAGAAGTTTTATGGGTGAGACAAAATTAAGGGATTGGTCAGAATATATCAACAATGGGATGGTTTGCCTCATCACTATCCAACCTGTTACTGTAGGCTTGAAGATATAAACTAAACTGAGCATACCCTGAGTCCAGCTTTCTGTTTTAGATCAATGCTGGTATGCCAGGCATTAAAGGAAGCAGTTCCTTCCAATGCATCTCTTAACATCTCTTCATGTACTGAAATTCAAAATCAATTATATAAGTATCCATGATTTTTTGACCCATATCAAATTTACTGCACATGAAGTTGATGCAAAATTCATATAAAGATAAATACAATAAAAATTAAAATTATAAACATGGAGGCATTGTTCATATATATATGATTTCCCCTGACAAAAGCAATCAACTGTCATAATTAATCAAGTGCAAGTAAATGTTCTTTTTTATCCTTATATTTATTGTCCCCTTACACACTTTCTTGGTACAAAACATCCTTACACATGACTGGTTCATCAGGAGGTGGTGCTGGCTTTCCATCTGGTTTTCCATCATTCTTTCCATCTGACTTACAACCATCAGAACACCCTTGCATTCCCTCCCTACAGCGCAGGGCACCAACCATATGAAGACAGTATACCAGGGCATCCCTGTAAGTGGGAAATGCAGGTTAATATCTGGAGTCCCAAGTACAAACAAAACCTTGGCTTTGAAAAGAAAAAGTTGCCAATTTCCTTACCCAAGAGCTCCAAGAGAGGCATTCAAGTCCCCAACTCACTCATCCCTCTCTTAAGTTTATTATATCTAAAAGGACACATAGATGGTAGAACCGAGAGGAATAGTGACTAGTGCTTAGTAAAGCTGTAAAAGTCCAGTGTTCACACTCCCCATACCCCATACATGCACAGGAGAAACGTTAATCATATCGGAGTTGTAACAACCATAAGAAATGTTATCTAGGTGACAACTTAACTTTTGCGTGAACTAGATAATTTGTATTCAGTGAAATTAAGAACAAAAAAGTACAGCAATTATATTTTAGCGCCAAAATATTAAAAGTTGTTTGAAGGCAGCTATTCATACAGACTGCCTATTTTAACTTTAAAAGACAAAATACTGAAGTTGCAAGTTACATAATTGATGCAGTTGTGATATGTTGAAAACCAATTGTTATAACCATCTTCATAATCAACAATCTTTCCTTGTTAATGTGTATCATATCTTACCTGCTTTTGCTTGAACTGTTAGCTGCAATGTGTCTAGGCATAACTCCAAATGAATTAGCAGCATTCACGTCACATCCAAACACAATGATGGATCTTACAACATCTACATCTTCTGTCTGAAACATCAGAATTTGTTGCACACCAAATTGCTGGCATTAAAGAAATACGCTCTTCCATGATAATACTTCTTGAGTTTCTCATCAAAGTATTTTCATAATAATCATATCATAATAAACAAAGTCCAGCAAAAATGTTTCACACAAAAAAAAAAAGACGAAGACAAAAGTGAACCATACTTGTAGTTGCAGTAAACTCAAATCAAAGGTAAATGAGATATGTTGAGGCACACAAGTGTAAACAGAATGTACAAGTTATGTGAAAAACTTTTTCCAATATTCTGCAGATATTGTATTGGCATTAAAGTTTGGACTAAGTTACTCTCTTGAGACAGGTATGTAGATGTACAATGATATATGATGAATTGATGATGATGCTTGAACTTTTGTTTTATCAAATGAATTTATCTTTCTTTTAAAAGAATATGAAGAAATATTTACCAGAAGGGCCAAGTGTAATAGTGTATTTCCTTGATAACCAATAGCATTAGCATCTGCCCCACGTGACAGCAATTCAACTATACACTCCACACGTTTTCTCTGTATCATAATATGCAAAGGTGTATCACCAGAAAAATTTCGAGCATTTGTATCGCACCCCAAGTCTGCAAGCAAGGCTACTGTCTGCAAAAGAAAATAAAACCTTTATAAGTTATAACATAAATTAAAGGTTATCAATCATGCTATAAAATATAAAGTTTTGTAATACCTTATAAGCATAGGACATTATTCTGGTATTCAATAAAACTTTTATACCTTTTGAAATGTGAAAGTAAACACACATATTCTGTTCTGTAGGTATGTTTTAATTGTAATCAGTGACTTGTAAAAATGTGTAATATATATCTCAACAACGACATCAAATGAACATTCTAATCAGATACATAAAAGTGACAGGGTATTTTCTTAAACACTAAACATTAACATTTGCAATATAGCATGCATAATACCTCTTTGGTTTTAGCCCAATGAATAGGAGCACCACCATACTTTGTGTCTTGCATAGTCAACTGGTTGGGACACCTCTTAACTAAAATTTCTATGCATCTTCGAAAGGAAATGAAAAAATATATAAATATATAAACAAATGACAAACAAATAAATAAACAAAATCACCTTCAATTATATGTTCAATCATGATATTTCTTTAAACATTTGAAAAAAAATTCTAAATATTAAGATTTAGTGTTTCAAAGTACAAAATGATTCTCAACAATTTTTTTACACTCATGTCACATACTTTCCTAATCTAAAAAAAAGTTTTAATGATTTTGACTGATTGCATACTAACACTTGAACTCACTTTATATTTGAATTTTTTGTAGCACAATGTATTGGGAACCTGTAGGAATTAGTGAGCATAGGATCAGCACCATGAATCAAAAGCTCATCTAAACACTCATCTTTGTTGTGCAGTGCAGCAATATGTAATGGTGTTTCACCTTCCCCATTGCAAGTGTTCACAACTTTGGCAATATCACGAGTGGCAAGTATCTGGATTAAAAAAAAAAGACATTAGAAAATAATCTCAAAATAAAGCTCCAAAATATTTTTCTATGGAATTTCTGATCAGTTAAACATTGAGTACACATATATAAATCTAACTATAGGTTCATAGGTTCCATGCAGTCAGTATTACAAAATGATTTTTGAAAAGGACAGGTATAAAACTGTTAAACTTGACACATTAATACCTCTACATTCTCTGTACTAAAAATGAAATGTGTTTGAAAAAAACACCCTTACTTGGCAACTAATTGAAAAACTAGTTCACTATAAGTCTTACCCTAATAATATCCCTATTTGTTACAGCAGCATAGTGATAGGCTGTGTTCCCCAGTGCATCAATTAGGGATGTTTGAGCCTGACACACCACCAATTCTTTGACAAGATCTGTCATGTTGCTCTTCACTGCCAAATGGATTGGTGCCAAGCCAGTTTTAGGATCAGCGGAGTTTATGAAACTATTATATCAGATATACATTATAAATCCAAATTTATAAAAAATGTATTCATAAAAAGGATGGGAGATTACATCAATGATCTTATGACTGAATATTTTAGGTGTTTAGTTGAAAATGCAGGCCACTCCAGAAACAATGTGGGATCAGGGGTAGTCGCGTATAATGTACTACTGTGAATACCACTATATATTTGGGGCAATTTGGTGAATATGTACACTTGCAGCAAAAATGTACATGGATTGACCTGGACCCATTTTCAGCTAATCCATATCATGCCACAGTATATGTAACTTTATGGATTGGTAAATTAATATTATTCTAAATTGGTGAACTCACCACAGAACTGAAGGGTGACGGAGACTATTTTTCAGTCCAAGTTGAGTAGCAAGGTGAGCACAAGACCAAGTTGGGTTTTCTCTTAAGCAGTCTATCAGTTCTTGCAGTTTGTCTTTCTGAAGTACTGAGTGGCTACTCATTACCAGAGGATTTAATTTCTCTTGTAAATTGGTAAACTGAGACAATGCATCCATTTCTTTTTCAAGTCTGAAAAGGCTGAAGTGATACCAGTATATATAATGAGCTGCACAGTTTTTCAAAGAAATCCATGTCACCTAATTTTATTTTATGTATTTTATTGGCTTAATAAATTATTATTATTATTATTAAGACATTTTAACTTTAGCTTTCACCCTCTTTCTACTCATTTCCACTGACAACTGGACACAAGATAAGCATTAAAAATACAATATATGTAATGACATGTATGTACAAATTATTGGAACATTTTGTTGACAATAAGTGAAGTAAAAATAAACATGTCTAATACTTACCTGAAAGCTTTATCAGTTTGTTCTGGAAAACGCACGATTGCATCATAGGTTTTTCCCATCTTGTACAGGGCAAACAGATCCTCTTTACACACCAAACTAGAACTGAATTTTCAAAAAAAAAAAAAAAAAATTCTTTTAGATTTCAGAATAGGTGAAACATTTGAAAATGGAAAATTTTCACATACATGTAGCAGTATATGTTGTGGGAATTTTTTTTTTCAGCATGAATCACAATGTGCATGCATATTTGGATTTATGAATGTGTGCATGTGCATATATTACGTGTATTTTTTTCAATTATCTATCACATAAGTGTGCTTGTATGTATGTATTTCTGTAATAACATATATACGTGTACTTTAACAGGAATTTGTAGTAGTAGTAGTAGTAGTAGTTTTCATTACCAATATCATACACACTCACTTGTCATAGTTCTTGGAATTGACTTCCTGTATTTTGTAGGGATTTGTGAATGACTGAACAGCATTTTGGGCTGCTCCATAAACCCGCTTCAGGAAGTCCATACTGAAATTTAAAAAAATTATCTATATATATGAAGCTGATTGAAAGGGTTGAATGAGTGGGTGATATCTTTTAATAAAGATAAAATCCACAACATTTTTGTCTAAGAAAACTCAGTACTAGTAAAGACATTTTATTACTGTGTGTGTGTGTGTGTGTGTGTGTGTGTGTGTGTGTGTGTGTGCAGGAATATATTGCTATTCTACTGCATGGTATGTATTATACACAACCCTGAACTTGAGAACATTGAAAGTAATGGACAGTATCAATATTCCTATGCTGGCATAATGTAGGGTAAGCTTTTGGTCTTTGGTCAAGTTGATTTTACCGACCAGTGAACTGTACCTCTAATCTCCAACACATACAATGCCACTGTAACTGAGGTATGGGTAAATCTCCTGTCTTTATATATATATATATATACAGTATGCTGGGGTAGCGCTAACACTCGCCAATTTAGCCAAATGCTAAAATTGACTGACTTTGGCTAAACAAAATAGGGTTAATATGACTGATTTTAGTCAAATTTAAACCATTTGGACAAAAAAGCGATGAAAAGTAGTAATTTGGCTAAATGAAAAAAATTGCTAACGCCACCCCAGATATATGGATCTTCTAAGTAAACTATATTAATAATTTATTCTATGCATACATCAGTATATCTAATATTAAATAAACCTGACTGGCAACATGCCTTATTGCTGATAGTAGTGTGAAGCTGAAACCGAAGCCCTTCCTTAAATACAGTACCTATAAATTTAATGAAGGGTGGTACATGTAGCTTTTCTGGAAGTACTAGTACTAGTAGTACATGTATATGATCTAAATATTCAAGCATACAATTTCAAACAGTTTATGCATACGCACATATGTGGCTATCTGTATACCAATTTTAAGTCCCTAGCATTAATAGAGAAGGTATAGTCTGACAGTTTGACAATGGATCCACCCTATGGGTACATCAATACTTGTACAAACGATTTTATTTCAGGGCGGCCACCATTGAAATTTTAACACTAACTCTAAGAACTCGCAGCACAAAAATGATGATACCACGTGCATAACTACATATGAAATAGATCGGGTGTTAAAAAATCAACCTACCTCAAATTACAGTCAAATTCGACAGTTTCAATATTCGTCTCCCAAATGTATGACTTATCAATGACCCAATGGTAGATCTATGTTTATTTACAGATGTCGTGCTTCGAAAGAAAGGCCACATCAAAAGCCACAAGATAAACTCAAGCTACCAAAGGACATGTAACACAAAGAAAGGCTATAAATATATGTTGTTATATATATATGTAGTGTCCACATAATTATTATGTAGAGCTACGTTTGAGAGTGAATGAACAGAAACATTAAAACGTGCTCTTTAGCCTACTTGTTACACGACCTCTCAGCTGCAGTGCTGCAGTTCAGTCGCGAATTCTGAGAAATTTATTTCTCAAGATTACAATAGGGTATTTACATGATAAGCGTGTCCCTTTTAAATATAATGTTTTTCCGTCGGAATATGTTTTGATAAGCAAGTAAAAAAATCATTAAAATTTATTTTTGTTTCGTGTGACGCACCAAGTCTTTATTTTAGGTGAAACAAACATCCGGTAAGTGGTCCACACCATCTCTTGCTCCAACGTATGGTAGATTACAAGAAAATGGGGATTTTCGGTGTTTTTGGACGCAATGGCAGTAATTGGAGATTGAAAGCTTTAGCCATTTGGAATTTAATTGCCTTCTCATACTTTTGCACCCTAACATCGCTTACTACATACCTGGTTTTATTTGAAATGATCCCATTTATCTTTGGAGAATTCGCTACTTCAGTTATGAAACATGACATTTTTACGTGTTTTATACTCCTACAAGTTGTAGGTAACGTTGTACTTGTGATCACAACCGATTCATCAATTCACAATCTACCTCCATTATGGAACAAACCAGAAATAAGGAATATATCTTCACGAAAAAGAAAAACTACTGATGAACAAAAGAAAAACTTAGTCAAAATTTCAAATCAGTCTGTGACCAGACGAAAAGATGCAGATAAGAATATGAACAGCAGCAGTGCAGGTACACCAGAAATGGATGCCAAAAGTCCTTTGCACAATGAAACGGAAGAAATAAATACAACAGTGTGTGATTCCTGCAATGCTTTAGCTCCAAAAAGAAGTCATCACTGTTTGTTGTGCAATGAATGCATCCTGAAACGTGACCATCATTGTTTCTTCATGTGCACTTGTATTGGCTTCTACAATCAAAAATATTTTATACTATGGTGTTTTTACATGTTCATTGGATCATTTTATTCCCTAGTCATCATCGCCATGTATTTAAAGAAATATTTTAATATCAGCTTTGGAATGTTTACTCTGTTAACTCTCTTGCCAAATACTCTCTATGGGTGGTGGTTTGAAAGTTCTGTAATTCCATACCAATTGTTAATAGTAGGAGTGTTTTATGCATGCTTGACTTGTGGGCTGGCAGCAGCAGGTTTCTTTTACTGGCAGCTTTACATTGTATTACAAGGACAGACTACATATGAAGCTTGGAAAGGAATACTAACATATAGCGACAGTGAAATGCTTTGCAATTTTAAGGATGTTTTTGGGCCTTTTTGGTATATTTCCATATTTTTGCCACTCCCCTTGCCACAAAAAGGATTAGGAGTATATTAAATTTACTACTCAGCAGCATCTACATTATTTACGTTTCATGTTATGGTAAATTAACTTTTGTTAATATCTGTAGTTATCTGACAGCTGTCCTATTGCCAAAAGGATTAGAAATATACTTTTTTGGGCTATGTTAATGAGATTTAATCTTGTAATATTTTGACCTTTTATCAGAGACATTTAATATCATTCTGCTTGCCACCAAAATGATTTGGAATATGCTAACTTTGTTTTTGTACAATGTTTTAGATGTTTTACAGTATTATAGTTTTGTTTATTAACATCTATCAAGCATGTGCCATTTTGATACTCTACCAGGGGCTCTTCTAGTTGTTACCATACACATCCAATTTTATAACAGAAGAGCCTTGGTAGAAGTACCATGTTGGTGCCTTTATACTTAAAACACTTTACTGCCAGTCAAAAGGATTAGAAATATTTATGTTTTAAGGCTGTATTAATGAGATAAAACGTAATATTTGATTTTTTGCAAAAGACTGTCCAAGGTAGATGATCCATACAGCCCTAGAGTTATGCTACCACATGCATTTAAAATTTTCACATTTATGTATTTTTGCCTGTCTTTCTAAGGTTAAAAAAACAACTTAAGTGAGCTATTTATAGCTGTTCCATAGTAACTGAATTTTTGCTGACTAGATGGATCCATAACATCACTCGTGAGATTCATTGATAAGGACTCTGTTCTGTTTGAAGTGTGTCTTCTAATTCTGGAGCAAAGATGACTTACTAGTATTGATTAATATGATATAGTTACTTGTTTATAAGATTAAAAAGTTTGAAAAGGGGGGTAAATATTTTAAGGATGCTTTGTATTTTTCACAACCCTGCCTAAGTGGTAAAAGAATCTCATATTGCAAAAGTATAATGGGGATCATCCACGAAAAGCCTACTAAGTGTCTGACATCAGTGCATAGCATCATGCTAGATTAGTTTCAAGTACGGGAATCCTTGTGAAGTAGGGTTAACTTTAAGTAGATGAGGATGAAACTCTACGCATCAGGAAGGTCATTTCAAGACTGTAACAAAAGTGATGCACAAAACATGGTGTTGTGCAGTTGACTCCATTTCAGCATTTCAGAAGAAAATAACCATAAAATATGTACAGGTGAATTCTGTCAGCTTTTATTTGTTGCAGCACTGCTTAGTTGTACATTATTTGTAACCCCTCTTTCCTCCAAATCCTGTGAAATCTTTATTGATTTTACATTTTTGTGCAATTATGTTCATTATTATGACAAACTGCAAAAATCATTATTTCTTCTGGCAAAAGACAGCATTTTGATTTGGTGAATGTTACCAGTACTTTTAATAAAGTTTGTTGGTATTTACTGAGAAATTACATTATGTTCCCTTTTTTCATAAAATTAATGCAGTAATAATTTGATGTCAGTGCTGTTGCTGTTTTTCATATTGAAGATATATGGCAATACTTACACATGAATTTCAAGAACAGCTGAACTAATCTTTGACAAATTAAAGAGTGATGAATGAATTTAAATAGCTTATTCTTGTTTATTTGACATAAAATTTTTTAACAAACTGACTTTATCAAAATATACAATTCACTTTGAGTACCTGTGTTGGAACCGTTCAAAATAAACCTGTGAGATGACTTGAACTATATCATGCTGTGGCTCAAAGATTTATTTAAGATATGTATATTTTAATGTATCCCATTTAACTCTAAAGGGTGATATAGCCATTTTCTAATTCAAGTTATGTCCTTGAGTATCATCATTAAACATAATTGAACTACTCAAAAATATTTGACAATTTTTTCAGTAAAAGTGTTATGCCAATGAAAATTTTGATCTTTTCTTTTAAGAAAAATTCAAATAATAATAATATTGTATCAATCTATCTATATAAACATGGGCTTTCCTTAGGAAGATTCAGGTTGCATAACTTTTTTTCACTCAATACACATAAACAATAAAAATGACAATTTGGATGGGTGTTTTTCACATGGAAATGCTGACTGGAATATTCCAGACAGACAAAGTTTAGACCAGTAGAAACACTGATATATATACATAAAAATGGTAATGATTAACTGAATGTGTGTATTGTGCCTTTTTATTATTCTATTTTCCAGACAATTGAAGGAAGAATTTTTCAGTCAGTGTCATGCCTAAAGTTAAAAGCAACTTAAAGCTTGCACAGTGCAGGAGAAGCACACAGAGCAATTTTCAAAGAGGCAATACCCCTTTACAAATTGTTAACCATGTCAAAAAAGAATTCGGTCTTAGTGCAAATAAGGATAAAGCTGCTGGAATGAAGAAATACATGAGAAATAAATTTGAGTTTTATGGGCTTCAGGCAACAGAAAGAAGAACTATAGAAAGACAGGTATTTATTTTTCAGATTGGAGTAATGTGTGTTATATATGCTAAAATTAGTGCAGTATGTGCATCAACTGTTTCTTGTTCACAAAAGTCTAAAAGCAGTTAGATTTTCAAAATAACCTTAAAATAAATAACCTGTGCTTTACATTTATTTAATTAACCATTTAAAGGATCTTTTAAGAATGTTTCATCCCATTATTATTTGTATCATAAAATATGTACTGGTACAGATGAGAGGTTTTATAGTGGTGATATTTCTAAAAAAAAAAGGTCTATGAATGCGTCTTGAGCAATTTTTGTCCCCAACCCTGCCTCAATGACAAAGTTAAAGTATGATTTTTGTTATGTAGGTCATGAAAAATTACCCAAAACTGAATGCATCATGCCTTTGGGAGGTGATGAAGTTAGCTTGGTCACAGGATCGCAGGGAGATGCAATACTTTGCTGTAGAGTGTGCGATACACAACAAAAACATCCTCAGCACAGACAAAACAACATGTTTAGAGACTGTGGAAAACATAAAAAACTTTCTTGTCAGTGAAAAGAGTTGGTGGGACACCGTTGATAGCCTAAGTGGTGGTAGGCCATAATTTCACATTGCTAAATATAATTTACTTGAGAAATATTGATGGAAAAGTGAAATCTTACGAGCCAAGTTATTGTTCACTGAAAATATTTCTTAATATTCTATAAACCAGCCCCATTCAATTGCATCCATTTGGATAATAGACTTCATTGAAGGTAGATTTGGCAAATTATTGAATTTGTAATATCTTAGAGAAATTTTGGGATTTGAAAAAAAGGTCTTCACCTTCAAAACAGTTCATGTTATCTGTTCATTAATTTACAACTTGACAGTGCAATACAGAATTTTTATGGAGCTTTATTTACCCAACTAAAAATGATGCACTTAATTTAGAAATCAATATTAAATTTTTGTTCAAGTTAAAAATTGTAAAAAAATTGCTGTAGCAATGAGCACTGTTCTATGAGCACTGTTCTATTTTAAATACATCAGATCTTTTCTTAAGTGAGTTTATACCTTTTTCAGTTGTAGGCTTCTTGGTAAGCAAATACCCTGCAGATCTAATACCAGTGATGGACCAATGGATTGATGATAGCGAAATGTGGCTGCGAAGATCTGCTATATTGCATCAGTTGAAATATCGTAAAGAAACGGATGAGGATAGATTATTCAGGTTGTAAAGTTTCACGCGCATTTTGAATAGACACCTATTGAAGTGATAATAATGTTAGTTACAGGCACAATGGGCCATGTGCATTGCCACCTCCCCCAGAACTTTAGTGATGCTCTTTTTTCCTGAGAAAATAACTATAACAATTTGCTGAGTGAAGCAAGAAATTTTATCCTTGTGCACCCCTTTCCCTCGGCAGAGCCCAGTGCCAGTGCTTTAGAAACATTTTTAATTGTCTTAACATTACCTCCTTTGACAGATTCTCCCTTCATACTGAAAATATTTCTTAAATTGGTTGTTTTTGCAGTTATCTCCAAACAAATGTTAAAAACAAATATGTCTGTGGGCTGATTTGACTCAACATGATGGTTAATCTTTATTTCGGTAATTTGTGTTTATTTCTTCTTTATTTTATCGTTTCTTTATCAATTTTTACAGGTACTGCTTACAAAGGGCTCATGAAAAAGAATTCTTCATACAGAAGGCTATGGGCTGGGCATTGAGAACTTACTTCAGCACCAACTCCAGATCCGTCAGAGCTTTCGTCAAGAAGAATGAATGTGTTTTGCCAAAACTGACAGTAAAAGAAGCCTTAAAGCATGCCTAAATTGCATTTTTCATCATAACTGCCCTCACAGTTTTTAAACATTTAAAAATACTTATGTTACCTTTTAAGCAACTGAATTGTATATAATAACACCAAACTCTACAACTGCTTTCTGTTTGACATATTGAGATATTTTATTAGATTTTAATTTTAATGAAAAGGCTCCTATGTCAACGATGGTGTTATTGTAAAATAAATATATTTTAAAATAATTATATAATAAGCCAATATTGTGAAGACTTGCATTGTTGCCAGATTTAGCTTTGTTATTAGAATTGTAATGCAGCAGTTTTATCTGGCTTCTAGCACGTAAGAAAATATAATACGGACGTTACAGACGGCGACCCACGCTCGACTAAAACCTTGATTGGTTAGTCGACCTAAAGACCACAGAAAACGACTTAAGAATACCGTACTAGTCCACCGTTTTGAAAAAAAAAACTTTTCAAAATCAAATTTTATAAAATTGCCATTTCTACCTCATAGAAAATTTTGTTCGCTTTTTTTTTCAAAGAAAACGGTGAAAATCCAGGTAGATAAAAAAATGACAAACCACGTGCACTTTCTTCAACGTTTTAAATGCTTATATATCAAAGAAATCGATCTGCCATTGGTCGAAAAATACTGTACAAAAGTTTTGTAATATTTCTAACAATATAAGGTAAGGTTTCGTTAGGCAACGGAAACGGAGAAAATCGATCTTCGGATCAACACAGGTCTTTATTAATACGGAAAACATGCTTTAGGTAACCGTAAAATAAATAAGCATGAATAACATGGTATAATCTGTCTGCATGCTTTCCTCATATCCTCCAACAGATTCGCAATATTTAAAGTGTGTAAAAGTTTGTCCCCACCATAAGTTGTAAAGTTTTGTGTGTTCATCCCCAATAGGCCAATATTCAGTTTTAGAAATGTACATCAAATGTGCTAGAGAAGCCACGGTTGTGACATTCTCACATCTAGACCACCAGCTAAATACGGCAAGTAAAGTTATTAAAAGATATAACATTACCGCAAATATAAATGTCCATGAAGCTAAACACGGTGTATACGTCAGAAGCTGCTATCTGCCTTTCTTTGGTGCAAACATAAAAGGAAAAAAGTCTTACAACCCATTTCCATAGATTAGATCGACCTACTTGAGATCGACCTAACTCCCTGGGGGTTCACGCTAAATAGCTGTCAGCCGGGCGGACACGAAAGTTAATTACCCCTTTCAGCTTGTAGCAGGCGGGGAAGGACACTTAAGGGGGATTATCTGACAGTAATCTAGTGAGACTCCCCGCGGTGATAGATCGATCTAAAGTTGTGGGAATAGACCCTTATATTACCATACACCTTCGTTAGTTGTGTTGTTTATGAAAGGAGCACGTTCTTTCACCGAAATATTGCAATCCGGCTATTAATGTGTTACACAACGTGCCTCTATCCCGTCTAAATTACATTGGAAAATGATAATACAATAACTGGCGTATTCAATGTGTTCAGATCTGTTGACCGATGTACTGGCTTGTTAATCTTTATCCTTTTTAAGAGAAATTAATAAAACAAACAAAAGTAACTGAAATAAATAACTACAAGCACATATAAAAAGCTCAGTGCCTATTACGTTGTGATTTGTAGTCCTCTTTCCAGACTTTCTTTTAATAATAAAGTGTGCAGGGTATTTTGTGTTACAATTTGCAGCCCACATTTTACACTGCATAACATTTTATAATAATAAGAAGAACAAAATTTATTTATTTATTTATATATAAATAGTCTAAAATCCATATAAAATTTTCAGTAGACTTTACATGGGTAAAATGAACAGAATAAGATGAATAAAGTAAATGAAAAGGTAGTTAAAATAATAAATTACTCATAAATTATTCCAGTTAAACTTTTGGTCTTCTCGTTATTTAGTGTGTATGCCTTCTCTGTCTCTCTTTATCGCCGCCACGCCCTATACACCCTCTTTTGTCTTTTTCCTTCCCGTCCCTTCCTCATTCAGGTGTAATATAGTTTATGTATACATGTACAACAACAATTTGGTTAATCTCTAAAGTGTTTGTTTGTTTTCATACATCATTACTTCACAAATTTCTCAATAAAAAATGACTAAACTGACGGATGAATAATGTCACGATTCAAGAAACAAAGCTCCAATATTTTTGAGTCACACCTCAAAAATCAACAGACTGACGTCATCGGTCAAGGTCAAAGGTCAAAGGAACTGTGATAGGAAGTAGAAGATTAGCCGCGACTGTTGTTAGCCGAAGTCGGCAGTTACACGACAGAGGCGTTTTTATACTTGGTATTGCTTTAAGACGCTGTAGATTGTAATTTAAACACATTTTAAGTATTAATCAACTGCCTATAAGCTGCTGGACGGTTTAAATATGTCTCCTAGGACTAAAAACCCATGGGTTTCTGTGGGTGTAGCTCTAATGATGGCTATCAGTTTAAATTCGATGTCATATACATGGGCTCAGACAAGTACATCGAATACTACAGTATCCTCGGGTTCTGGTGAGGCTTCGTCACCAGATACTTTTCTACAAAGGCCAATAGATAAAGCAATGGATCCTCTGTATAAGATGACCAACTATTTTCTACAACTGGTTAAAGGAAACACCGGCATCACTGAGTACGTCGACGAGTTGGAAAGAAGTGGTAAGTCGATATAAAGTTTGTGTAAATCCTCACACCACCACTTGTTAGTTTGGTAGATCTCATTCCTAAAGTTTACAGTAGTGTTCACTTCACTCAGATGGAACTAGACTGGGATGAAGTGAATTGCGACGGTTTCGTGTAATTTCGATGATCATGAATTCACCTGTTGCATAAAATTAAAGAGTAGGTGTAAAGTGGTAAAAACTTGTTTCCATATTTCAAACATACCTTAGTTCTGGATTCAGTTTTAATATTATTTGGCCCATAAGACCAATAGTACATATCACCTCTAGACTCTGCATATATCTTCTTGCTAAACTTGTCACCATATGATTAGATTTATTGTTTTCAAACAAATTTGGCGAAACAGCTAGTTTATCTTTGGTATTAGCAGAAACTAATGAACATTGTCAAAATCTTCTTGTAACAAAAGCGGCTTCCCCAATGTGAGTTATGCACATATATTTAGATATATAAGTGTGTAATAGTGGATTAGTACATGTAATTATTGGTTGCATGTATTAACACATTTTATTCATATAAACACAATTAGTGTCCAAAGCCATAAGAACACTAAATGTATATATATTGAAATGAACAAGATGCCTGCATGCAGCCTTTTGTGCATCAAACTTTGATTTGTGGCCTGAAAGTGACTACACCATTTGTGACATGTCCTTGCTTTATAAGATATTTACATAAACAGGAATTTAGCTTAATTAATATTATAGTTATAATCAGTGATTAAAATGTCTGTGGCATATATTCCTATAACCCCCATTAGTCTGATTGGTTGTATGTAGATTTCCAAATGAAAAAAAAGAAATCCTGTGTTTGTTCAGCAGAGTTACAAAGTGACAAATGGATTTTTGAACCCAATCCTTCAAAGGTAACTAAAGTGAAGTTATTTGTTGGAACCTCTTAACTGTGGAATATTTGACTTATTTTAAGGAAAGACTTGAAACCTTTTTAGGGCTATTATATTGGCAAAAGAATGTTCTGAAGCTATTTATTGTGCAGCAAAGACACATTAACCTCTTAAAGCATGGAGCTTGGTTCTAGGTCAGAAATGTAAGAATACCAACATTCATATTAGTTTTCGACATGTGCTTAAATGCATATTTGCTTTTATTCTTTGGATAATATGTTGTTTTACTTCATGCAAAAGAGGAATCATCAAAACATAAACATATCTTTCACATTTCATATTTTTGTATTATTTCTTTATTAATAAACAATTTATCAACAGTAGAAATTGTCTGTGTGCTTAGCAACTGGCTATTTATTTGCCTTACCATATTTTTATAATTATATAATATGACACACACCTTTTAACAAACTAACTAGAAGAGGTGTGATGATAAATTATAAAGCAGTTGCCCTACAAACTATGAATCTACATACAGCATATCTGATCTTGCTTAGGATGACATCATGCATATTTCAAGGAGGCAACCATTTCAATATTTCAATAAAAGTGAAGATCTACAACTGCTAACAGTTTGGTTTTTTGAAAGTATTATTTTATCTTAAAATCTGAATACAAATTATTGCTCAGCATGCATCAGTGTATGCATGTAGTGGTCAAAAATGTAAAGAACTGAGTCATATATCATACAATGTGATACTAACCATATCACAGTTTGCATCCGTAAAGATAAGAAAATAACGTCAGTCCCTTGTGTCATAACTCCCAGGAAGTGATTCTCATAAAAAAGGGTAGGATTTCACTGGATTAAAATATTATCCCAACTGTAAGATCCAATTGATGGACATAACAAAAGGATCTTGTTATTTTATAAATAATTGTCCATTTTTCTCAGTCTCATCTGTCTTCAACCCATCTATGGTGGAGTGTAACATGTTGTGCTAACCGACTAATTTTGACCTCCTGGCTTGCTCCAAACATGTGTTTTTATTTCAGGAGTTGTAGTTTTAAGGTAACTCAAAAACAATTTGACTTGCCCATAATGAAAAAAAAAATCCATTTAGGAAAATAAGTCGATTTTGAAGAAACTTAAGGGTGTGCTGTACACATTTAAAGATTTCCCAAATTTATTTTATTTTTTATATAGATCTACAAATCAAGCAAAGTTACTAATTTTCCTAATAATTATCTAATATGACAGATATAATATTACATAGGTCAGTCATTTGTAATTAAAGAATTAAACTGAAAATGGAATAAAACATGGAATACAAGTGCAGGGAGGGCGCGAGCAATGATTTGTGAGTAGTAAAAAAAGTTTCCCCTAAGAAAATTAATTTTGGCGAGTAAATCCTGTATAAAGTATCCTGTATGTAGAGGTTACGAGTATTCATATCTTGGTGTTTTGTTACCTTGTGATGCAAAAAATATATAAAACAAGTACACCACCTGGGTCTCAAATTAAGGTAATTATATCAAAAATATGTTAGTCTGCAGAAGTTTCATGATTTTGATGAATTCAAAGTGACGCTAATTTATTACTCTGTTGAAGGAAACATATCTGAGCATATTATGCTATGTTTTTCTGTTCTTTTTGATTTATTGCTTGTCTTGTAAATGTCACAACCAAGTGCCCTTTTGCAAAAGTCAAGTGTTTTTGACTTGAGTATCTTAGATGTTTTATTGTTTTTGTCATTTATTTCGTATTCAATTTTAGATGCAAATTAAGGGAAATCTTTTCCCATTCAAAGTGAAGCAATTTTTTCATTGTTGTATGGGTACATTGCTCTGCTCCTTATCTAAAAATTCTTTATCAGAATCACACAATTGTTCCATATTGTATAAACAGTGCTTGAAAATTATTAAAGGTGAAGATAATCAGAAGACTGTGTGAATTAAGTTCTTGCCTGAAGTAGAAATATTGCTCCCATTAGTCACAGGTTACAACCAGTGATACATGTATCCTTCCTTCAACAGAAAGGTCCATGGTAAAAAGGGATATCAAGTTGAGGATAGTTTTAAGCTGACAAAACCATTGTTAAAAGTCCATGCATAAATTCTTGGTTAGACCTACCCCTTTTCATATATTGAATTACAGCACTGATTGGTTCAAACTGTATATTATTACAATGATACCAGATTCACAAACAAAGGAGGGTTGAGAAACTGCTGCAGCTTTCGTAGATTGGAATTCCTTACAGTATATTGTTGATACCTGTCTCCTCATTAGCTATTGTTATCTTTAACTGAACTGGGGACTAATATAAGTTCAGTCAGCTTTATTGGGTACAATGAGAAATATAGTGCTCACAGGCATACTAGAAATAGTTTGTTAACAATTTGACTTCAGCATCTGAGATAATCTTTGCATCGAATTTTTTTCTCCTCTGAGCCTGACTTTATCTAGTCCTATATGTGTCCTGCAAGAAAAGATATTGAAATAACAAAGCTTGGATCTGTGGACAAAGTATCCCTCAAGCACTTATTTACCATAGCTTAAACCACGGCTAGCGCGTAGAACAAAAGACTCGGCCGTGCTGTATGCGACATACAAGCACGTCATGTACGAGTGCGTTCCACGGTCTGTTGCACTACTAGTGTAGTAGCCAATCAGAGGCCGTGGTTTAAGCCAGATACAACACTCGTCGCCGAGCTGTACGTGAAAATTACTCGTGTATTGTCTCGCCTGCGGCTCGCCAATACACTCGTAATATTTCACGTACAGCTCGGCGACTCGTATTGTATCTATCACATATTGGGGGATCCACAGGTGTGGTTTTTGTCCCTCTGTGAGTAATTGTCAAGATTGTATTGCTAACTGGGGTTAACTGCGCCCAAGGTCCCAGGCTGACCAGAGAGGACTGATACATGAAGGATACATTAAGGAACCCCCTTATGTCCATTATATTGCTCTCACTTCACTCTACCCCCCATCACCTTTTTACTGCCCCTTCTGCCTTGCTCAATATTCATTGTAGAGCCATACCAAGAATCATACCTTGTTGAGTTTAAAATTTATTTGACATGAAATGGACAGCAAGGTAATGACTGTTTTGTATATAATTGCATGCCTTGGTTGGTATGATTACCTTGGGCATGACAGTTATGTGTTTCTTGTAGGAACTATAATACGTCTCTGCTGTTTAGGCTTTAGAAGTGTGTAATACTTTCTTCATTTGGTTCAGTAGCTAGAGCCCTCATTTCTAAATATTTTAGACTTTTGTTATAGGGTATGTAAATAAAACACAAAACATTGAACAAAGACCAAGTAAACTAGATTTAGAACATGTAAATCGGGTTTTAATTTATTATGAACCAAGCCCATATGTTGATATGATGGTCATATAATTAGCACCGATGAAGACATTATTTTGAACAGAAAGGACTGGATTTGCCATTAAAACAAATCATTAGGTTATTAAAAAAATAAAAATCAATTTTCCCCAGCCAGATTTGGTGACTAATTGATGAAAAAAATTTATAATGTTTTATAATTTTCTATCATAAGCATGTCTTTCAAAAACAGATCTTTTTTATGCTACCCAAAACCAAGTATGCTGCAAATGATAAAAGCATATGTGCTCACATGCTTATATATATAGTTTGTGTGTATGTGAGTTCAGATCAATATTTACAAGCATGACATGAAAGAATGAGTCAACCTAACAGCTCTCTATGCATTTTTTTACCAATCCAAACATAGTACTGCAGTTAAAATGAGATAAAGGATTTTCCAGACGAAGAAAGAATTATAATAAGACATGTATTATAACTGATGCCAGTCATGGAGAACCATATAATTATTTTTTTTGTTGTGTTCACCCTGTTAAAGCCCATATAATATGGTGTGATAGGTGCATGTACACTGCTTATCTAATCTGGAGAGGCAGGACCAACTAAGTGTTAATCTATGGCTTCTCTTGCACGTTTTTTTTTATAAATAGACTTATACAGAGTTTAATATTCAAAGATGGTGCTATATAATCTTATCATTTAGATAAATGTTATATTTGGATAGGCAATTTGAACTTCAACCGCACTTTAATGGCTTTTGCATGTTGTCCTCATTTTGCACAACATCTTTTTTGCAGTTACATCTTTGTTTAAGGAGTAGATTGAGCAGTGTAAAACTTTAAAATATTGCCTGGCTCTATTGCATGGTTATGTTTTGTTCTTTGCTAACAGTCATGCTCCATGCCAGTAACCAACACTGTTCCAGATATCATCTTTATCTTTCTTTTTCTTTTCAATAAGAATAGTTTAGTCTTTTTCTTGTTTTCAACCATATAATTAGTAGTAACATTGGATAAATGGCCATGGAATTTAAGATATTATAGGAGTTATATGTTAGTGCATATAATAACTTAGTAACTGTAATTAAGGCTTCATTCACATGCAATGTCTATTTTCTAAATTCTATTTTCTATTCGCGGTATGTCTTATGATCACGGTCTGTGCCCTGAATATCCTGCGGTGTAATTACTGGCAGCGCGAGCCAGTTACTATAAGTTACTATAAGTAACTGGCTCGCGCTGCCAGTAATTACGCGGCGGGATATTCAGGGCACAGACCGTGATCATAAGATACCGCGAATAGAAAATAGATTTTTAGAAAATAGACATTCCATGTGAACGAAGCTTAAGACATTATCACATTTTTGGATATATTTCCTTGTCTTTGAAATGAAAAGAATGGAAATGGCTAAAAATGGTAAGAGATATTCTTTGTACAATTTTTTAGACTTGAAAGCTTACATGTAATAACATTTCCAAGTTAAAGTATTAAAGATGTACCTTTGGCAGACCTTTATCTTGGACACTAACACCTGTCAACTGTTACACCCCATGCACATGTAAATTTACATGTAAATGGCTAACAGGCCTCATGAACAATAGCCAGAGATTTGTGATTGCAAATGCCAAATTAACAACTCGAACTGCAATCTCTTGATGCTAACATAAAAACAAGTGGTCGTGAGCATCACATAAAAGAGCATGCACAATTTAACCAGCTTTTGTCTGGGTCGATCACAGGAGTTTTTTCTTGCAGTGCACGTAGGGGTTTATTTTCTCAACCCCGAACTATTTTTCAATAGGGGAGTGATGTGTTCTCAACATGTATGGAGTGTACCAAGGGTTAGCAAAGAACATAAACGTTTCACGGGGTGTATCACCAAGTTGGCTGTCGCTGTTTTTATGTATTTGTGCCATGAAATGAGGGTTTGAGCTGTTAATTTGATGTTAGCAATCACCAACCTAAGTTGGTTGTTTTCTCTAAAGAACTGACAATTTACAGTCTTGTATAACAGTACACATTCACCATAATCTCTCTCTCTCTTTCATATATTCCAAACAGTTTCCCACTTGATGGGAGGAAGCTGTCTGTGGGGTGAAATTTTACTTAATACTGGTGGGCCCTATGGATGGATTTTAACACTAGACTGTGGCATACAGTGCCAGGTTTTCAACAGGTGATATAAGCAGATGGTGCATATTTATCAAAAGGAATAGAGAAAAGAATTCCCGTTGTAATGACTCTGCTTTATTGAGCCTGGTGTTACTGAACATAAGATGTGTTATACAATCATATTTCCTATTTGTGTACATTTTGTATAATATGGTTTATAGACATAATAAGGATATATTACTGGATCCAATAGTT